>NC_133394.1:75362842-77967842 GCF_047511655.1 Castor canadensis | reverse complement strand
CCCCTTTTAAAAAGATCAGATGATTTTTAAAAATATAAACTCACCCCCAAATAATATCTGAATCTGTTATTCATGGCTTACTATATATAATGAAATTTTTGTTAGTACAAAAGCATTTAGATTATATAGATAAATGCTAATAGATTTAAAAAGCTAATATTCAAAAAACAAACATCAGAATGTGTGAAGTTCCAAAGTGTTTGAGCTTGCAAAAGAGCAGAGCTCATTGAAAATGAAGTCAGAAATGCCTTGAAAGTAACTTTTTAGTTTCCCATTGACTTAAATTCTATAAACTAAATGTAAGTTTTTAGTTTTAAAATTATAAGAGCTGATGTTTACTTTATAAATGGTGAATATTTTAAACATTTTTGAGTCACCTGCGATATAGTTTCTTTCCGTTCCCACCCATAAATTCAATCCTAATATATTATTTATATTTTTTCCTCAGGTGGAATTCTTATTTTAATATGCCCAGGGTGGATAAAATGTCAGATATCTGTAACTTTTGATTAAATAGCTTATATTTCTCTAGTTGATAAATTTAAGGAACCTGTCCCTTCATAAAATAACTTTGTTGCTATTAAAGACCTTCAAATTAAATTAATTTTGGGTTGTAAATAGTAATTTACACCTAAGTTACTTTTGATATTTGTATCCTTGGTTTTTTTCTGCAGGTAAACATTTGTGTATCACTTGGTCTTCCACCAAGTGTCTTAAGATATTCCTGTTATATTTTGCAGAAGGGAAGGACACATGTAAAACTGAACAGTAGCCACTTGCACCCACCATGGTGGCAGGCGGCAAATCATGATATTCTTCAAAAATTTTGCTGTCCCTGATCAATTCCCGAGGTAATACAAATAATTTCAGGGTATTTCTCCTCATCAAGAATGCTGGAGGTGCATTTTATGTTTTAATAGTAAATGCTAGGATGACCAAATTGCAGACTAATGATTTCCATATTGTACTTAAAGTGAGTTTTTAAAAATGAAAAAGTTGACTATATACAATCAATGTTATTTATTGTACCTTTGGGCCTACTCTTCCAAAAATTGAGCTTATCAATTTTTCTCTGTCAAGCTTGAACTAATGTAAATAATTGAAATAATGTAAAGTTATATTTTCATGTTTTTATAGATACAACATGACAAGAATACATAATGTAAGAGTGTTGCAACTATGGATAATGTTGATTGGATAATGCACATCTCAGTTACAAGCAGTAATTATTGTTTATATCTATGTAATTGTGCGTCAGTATATTGCTATATAAATATGTTTGTGTGCACATAAGTGAAAAGTGATCAAAAAAGAGTGATGACAGCTGTCTGAAGGTTTTTTTAATTCATTTTATATAAAAACTGTTATGGAACGACCAAAATGTTTATGAACTATTCTTATGTGAATTTACAATGTCCTCTACTGTACTTTTTGTTTACAGTATAGTACCTTATTTTCTGCTGTGTTAAGTGGGGGTCAAGCTCCAAGGAGACATACACTTTCTACAACTTCTACTGAAGATATTGGGACTTCCAATTTTTCATGTGTACTATGTCAGAAAATGCTTTTGGTTTTATTTTTAAATTTAACATCGGATGGCTTTTTTGGAGTGTTGTAAAAACTTCAATCATACATAAAACATGTTCTTACAAAACCAAGACCTTTATTTTTTTATTTAATAATACTTCAAAATAATAATAACAAGCAACCAAAAATTGTAACATTATTCCCAAATGAACCCACTGGCTCTAGGGAAGGAAGACACCTCTGCTCGGCTTGTCAGCTAAGTACAAACAGAACAGAATAAAAATATCTTTTCATAAGATAAATGATTAACAATTCTGCTATTCCATACCCAAAGTCATGAAGACATTGGGCACAGGTACAACTACGACTACTAATTACATTACTCGTTCTGTGATGGATGTGACCTGTTGACTGAACACCATGCATTTCTGTCGGCAGCCCCCCTACTGTGTGCTGTCAGTTTATCTCTGCAATAGTGATATCAAGGAGTGGAAGGGTGACTTGTTTAAAAATTCTGATTTTCTTAAAATTTGTCCATTTATTGTTTTACTGAAGAGTATAATGAGAAACTTAAACTGATACTGTTTTAGTTAACTTTTTTTACCCAAGTGGTCATTTTAATAGTCACCCAAACCTATTTATATATATTGTAAAATTGTTAAAACATTTTAGTTCTTCAAAAATTGCTCATTTATTTTTAATTTTGTGTATTTAAATATACTTAATGTTTAACATACAAGTGTTCCAAGGAATCTGATTAAAACACATTGATGTTAACTTTCAAATCTGCAAATAAAGTAAATATTTTTTGGTGGATATGGTCATAAACTTAACAAATGACAGAGTTATTAACAATATGATACATGTATAGGATAATTTTTAACAACATCTTGATAGTATCATTTCTTAAAAACCTGTTGAGCTTAATTTGAATAAAATGCAGTGTACTGTCTGCCCTTTCTTCCATTTTAAACTTCATCATGTCCCAGAGGTACTTGTCTGGCAAATGCAAACAAATAACTCAGTTGTCATTTGTAGCTTGGAATATATTTCTGAGTATTTAAACTTATTTTCTGCTGGTAGAGTTGATTGCACATTGCTTTTTAAGAGCCCACTAGTCTGTCATGTAAAAGGATGTATAATTCTGGCAAATAGGCCTTTTTCCTTTCCTTCAAATGAAATAAGTAGGTGTTTGATTGAAATCATTGCAAAAGTGGTCTGTTCAAACTTTCATTGGAAATGTATGTGTTGTTAATAGTATAGCATTAACTTTGAAGAGTTTATTGGCTAAATTTCACAAATTTTGTGTGAATGAACTTACAAGAAGCTAATTGAAGGAATTATCAGCAAGATAAAATTGTTGATCAAATATGGGATATGGGAGAAGTTCTAGCTCTTACAGCTGTTTTATTTTAAATCACCAGCGTGGAAGATGGGTAAGTATAAACAAATCATCATGCTATTCTCAGTGAAAAGTTGGGATGCATTAAATGGCTTACAAAAATTATTTTGAAAATTTTAAAAGTCTTCTAATGTGCTGCTTTGGCTAACCTATGACACTGGAAATTTTATCAGTAAATTATACTTTATGTTTTGTAAAACAACATATGGCACTCCAAGTATATGAAGATTCAAATAAATTTAAATAAACATGACAACTAACCAAAAATGCACTAAGTTCCAATGAAAATAGAAAAGTCCCTACAGCAAAACTGGGTCATTAATAATTTGAGCATGTGTCCTCTGTCCTGTCTGCATTTATTTCCTTCTTGCTTTTCCATATTTCATCCTCCTTTTGCCATAAGCACAGCTGCCATTTTTCATATATCATACTTCAATGGTATCTTATTTTTTAGTCATTCATCTTGCTTTTATTCCCTTATGCTATCCCATCTAGTTCTGATTTGTCTGTCATGAGAGATTTTGCTTTGAGGGCACATGGAATGCAGTTCATTTTGTCAAAGACAATTGACAGTTTCAGTCTTCTTGATAGCTGTAAGAAATGACTAGGATTTTTTTAAAGAGAAATAAAAATTTCCTGCTAAGCCCTATTTCTGCATTGCTCACATATTCTGATCTAATACTTACCAATCTTTTATATTCCTCCATGTGCCTAAAGAACTCCAACAATTTATAGTTTCGGAAGGACACAGAAAGGAAACTGGTGAAGAAGGAAGACTGAGATGTTTGCTCATTAGAATACCTTCTTAAAGCCATTTTACAAGAGTACAAGCCATTGACTATTTTATTTGGACTCTCAGAGAAATTCTAGATTATGCCTTAATTGTGTTTTCTCCCAATTAGGCATGCTAATTTTGCTATTTCAGAGATAAATTTTCTTTTAGGATATGCAAAAATTTCACTATTACTTCATTGCTTATGCCTGAACTCACTGAACAGATTTGGTGACTTTTTTTCCCTTTCAGGTAATGTTCCAATTCCATTTTACTGTAAATTGGAATGTGGAGGAATGAATTAAACTCTTGGGAGGGAGTCAAAACCTGGACTGTAGTTTTAGGTTCCCTTTTTCTCACACCTCTCTTTGTCTCCTCAACTAGAGTATATGGTTACTAGGATAGTTTCATTTGGAATGCTGAAAGGAAATTTGATCTGATTCTTAAAGACTGAATCCAACGTTGTCTCTTTTTAAAATAGGAAAATAGGTTCATACATTGGAGTGCCACTTGGTACAGAAAAAATTGCCTTGTATATTCATTTCCAAATTTGTTTCATCCTCTCAAAGCATTAGTAAAGTAGTTGTATCCTGCAGCTTTCATTCATGAGTTCATTCCATCTAACAAATATTTTTGTATTCTTAAGTCAGTAGATACTCAAGCTAAGGCCTAAATGTGAATCCTCCGTCCTACAGATTATTATATATTTTTTAAAGCATGTACTTTTTGGATCACAGTCACTTAGAAATTATATGAATTCTAGGATTACTCTAGAACAACTCACAATTATTTCTTTCTGTCCAACTATTTTTAACTAAAACATTCAAACTTTACTGTAAAACAGAGGTCTGATGGCATTAGCCAACAATCTCAAATACAGACATATTTTGCTCTCAAAAATAGCTTAGAGAGTACAAGTTGTGCTCAGACATAAACTAATTTGTCATCCAATCAATATTTCTATCTCTGTTTTCCAAGGGTCAAACTCAAGTCATTAACAAATATCAGAGTCTGGTAATATAAACCTCTGTTTTCTGCATACCTTACATGTATGTAAGGTTTATTTCTTTGGGTAAGGTTAATTCAAATAACATTCAAAAGTGTTAGGAGTCAGCAGCTAAACAGTATGTTATATTCAAACTGCAAAAAAAAAAAAAATTAAAGAAACAAACTGGTAATTTCTCAACCAAGAACCAACTAAATCAGAATTTTTAATGAAAATGCTTAAAATGAATATCATTATATCATTGTTTATTTGATTTCATTTGCATTAAATCATATCTAAACTCAATGAAAATAGTTTATTTCAGATGAGAAAGGCTTGTGGGGTCATTGCACTTCTATTGAATTTCCTAAGGAAAAAAAAAGAAAAAACTTTTTTCTTATTAGGAATATATATTTATGTTATATCCACAGTATTTTATCTATTATATCCCAATATTAATAAGTAAGGAATTCTATGTGTTAAACATCAGAATCAAAATCAATTGTAAGTTAGCTGATGCATATTTTCCATTTATTTATGTTTGAATTTTACACTTTAGAGGTTTCCATGTAATTGAAAATTTTTCTCAGCCTGTTATGATCAAGAATTTTGTGGTATGAAAATTCCTGTGCTTATTGGAATTCTATAATTTAAGCTTTTGGATATATTTGACTCCTATCCAAAGCACTGTTGGGTAAATTTATATAGGGAATTGCCTCATGGAAATGAGTTTCAAGTTTCTTGAACTAATCAAGTAGAAAATGGAAGTCTGTAGTTCTGTGAGCTACATATTCTTACTGTTTCTCCCTTCTCTTCCTCATTCCTTCCATTGAGACCCTGTTTGGCTGATTATCTGAACTTTTATAGAGTAGTTTTACTGAAGTCAAAGTCATGGATTGCTATCTTGTGTAAGAGTTTATTTTACTTGATTTCTAGATCTTAGATAACCTGCTGATCTCCACGCAACCTTCTTGCAACCATGTGCCTTAGTTCTCAGTGAGGTAAATGAGGATGATCAGTGTGCAGCTGTCATCTTTACTTGGGAATCTTTTTAAATTTAAATGAATTTTTGGATTTATAACTATAGTCTGTATCTTAAAAATCTTTCAAGTCTGTTTTATGTGCATTATCTTGTTGATTATTTGTGTTAAAGAGATAAACATGTCTGTTCATTTTTATTTAATATTGTTTGTGTTTCTGTGTGTGTATGTTCATGTGTGTATTAAAAAGTTTTCATATCCTCTACAGTATTTATTCTGATAATTACTTATAACATTCTTAAAATACCTTCTGAAATATTAAACTAAAATATATTAAATGATTTGGAGTAAACCATTATGAGTATTTTAAAAGGGTTTTCAAAAGAAACCAAGCAACCATCTAGGTTGGGCACACATGAGTCGAAGTAACTAAAGTCAAGCCCCAAATTATACCTTACTGTTTTTATTTGAATTCATTGAAGGGATTGATTATTCAAGATTAAATTTCCAATATTTGTGGTTCATAACAAGCTGTCAAAGCATCACTGTATGGGAACAACTTTTGGAATCATGTTCACACATGTCTCCTTTTTGGTATTTCCTTCATCCGAGAAACAATAAAGGAGAATAAAATTGTGCTTCACTTTCAAAAGTGGTTTTCTGGAAACTCAAAAAAGAGTAAAACATTTTCTAGCTTCAAAGGATACTAAGTTACCCATATTATTTTCAATGCATCACGATCGTCTTCAGGACAGCATCTGAAGATAAGTAGACCATCCTAATGCTGTCCTTATCGAGGCAGAGAGACTAAGCACTTGGTCAACAGTGCAGAGTCATGAAGGATAAGTCAGGACCGGAATGCAGAACCAACTCCTCACCGGGGTGCTTCTCTTTTTCTCACCTGATAAGATTTCTTTGCAGAGGGACATTTTAAAATAATGATTAACTTTTGAATTAGGTTGCACTTTTGCACTTGAATTTATATCTAGAGATTTTTCTCACTCTGACTAGTATATATTACGCAGAAATATGTGTAATATTTCTGATTATTAGTAGAAATATAATTTTAAATGTTAGTACTAATATACATTGAAGTGGTTGATGTCTTATTACTTTCTGATAAAGACTAATCATTCAACCTAACAATTAGTAAGAAAAGACATGTATACATGTTTGCTTGATGGCTGACCTAAAACTATTTTTGAAAAAGGTGGGATTATAAATGCAAGCACAATTTTTCATTCATATTAATTTCCCTTTAAAATATGAAAACGTTTTGCAAATAAAGATGTAAAAAACTGACTTAAATCATAGGTGAAGTATGTCAAATATACACTTTTTATATTTTTGACATGTTTTATAAAGACAGTAATTTTTATGGATTTGTACCTTACAAAATGTAATATTATTATACAGCAACAAGTAAGTTTCAAAACATACTCATGTTTGATTCTTAGACTTATAGTCATTATTCACACATCATCACATACTTCTCATTGCCATACTCTCTTTTCCAATACAATGACAGAACAAGAAAATATTTCTGTGAGTGCAAGACTTATCACTTTGCATTGGAAAAAGATGCATGTTTTTACTACTTTTACTTTCTCTAATTCACCCTTGTCTTTTGTATAATGTGACCTGCCCAACAAATGAGCTCTTATTTACAGCATCAACATTACAATGATTGCTTGGTTTGTTGATTCTCCCCTTCCTCATTCATTAGTAGTCCCTACAAAAATCTTTCCTACATATAGTTTAGTATCTCAGACAAATGTGAAAATTTTCATATCTTGTGAGATTTAACCTGAGGTGTCCAAGGCATGGATTTGTAACAATACTCAAGCATGATGAAAACATCACTTAATACGTAATGAAGAGAAGGCTTCAAGGGACAGTAGTATGTGTGGCTGGGAAGACTACCAAGCCACCAATTAGGCTACAGTGAGCTCCCTGGCAGACATGCTCCTGTTACGTTGGAGAACCGGTGAACTGCCGTGTAAAGAGAGTGCATCACAGGAACTGCACAGCTTTGCTTAGTAAGAACCAGGTAGAAAAGTTATGGAGTTGAGTACAAAATTCAATATAGATCCTTCCTTTTCTCCACAAAAGCTATTCTTATACTACCTTGTTTTCACATAGTTTAGCTTTTTAAAAAAATCACATTTTATGACCAGATACCTAAAAAAATATCTTTTCACCCAATGGAAGTTTATTATGTTTAGCAACTTTTCAAATGATTTCCTCTCATAAAGGTATTGTTTCAATTTGTCCTTAGGTATCTTCTTCATTAAATTAACGCTCACTTATCCATAATAACTATAGATATTCCCAGGTGATTTTTTTCCTTCTATTTCAACACTGCTCAAATCTCTCAACTCTCTCTCTCTCTTTCTCTCTCTCTCTCTCTCTCTGTCTCTCTCTCTCTCTCTCTCTCTGTCTCTCTTTCTCAGCAAACCAGCATCTCTTCATATGGATAAATAATCTCTGTGGTGAGTTTTCTCAAACGTCTGTGCTTAGCTCTTATCCATTTTTCTCAGCTCCAGACATATACATTCAACTGTTCAATGCATTTATTGCTGTTGATATCATTAATAATAGTTGTTAATATTCATTGGAAATCTGTTACATGCCAGTCAGCAGTTTTAACATTTTATAAATATCAATGATTTTCACCCAGAAATAATAAGATTGGTGTTACCAGTATCTCCATTGTGCTAAATGAAATAAAGGCAAAAAGAGAGTATGGAACTTGCCCCAAGTGCCAATTGCAGCTGGAAATCTCAATAGGCACTTCCACCTGACAGACATCAAGACTGAATTCTTTATCTTTCCAGTAAAAATTGCTCCCTCTTTTGACAAGTTCCTTTGGGTCACATTTGGCTCCTAAATCATCATTAAATGTAAACTTTCTTACACATAGAAAAAACACAAATTACATTTTCAGCAGTTTGATAAATATAGGAAAAACCCCTTTACTGTTGGCATTTCCCCTTCACAATTACATTTATGAATATTTACAAATACTAAATACTCATAAACCCAGTAAGGAAAAAAATGCCCAAATAATTCTTACTTATTTGTTTCATAAGTTATAATTCATTTCATCTTAACGATTCATCATTGTTCCTTGCATTAAAAATCACAGCTAGATATCCTTTTGTCAGAGTCCCAGAGGTTTCGTATTAAGACTTTGTACACTTATTTGATCATACATTTATTTATTCAACTAGCATTTATTGAACATGTGTTATGTGGCAGACTCCCTACCATATTATAACACCTTCCACTACTATTAGTAGTAGAAAAAGCAAATTATTCAAGGTTTTCTTCAAATTGGTTCTACTGGTCTCATCCCTTACATATGTCTCAACGCCTCTGGTATTTCCTTGTTATATGCCTAATTTAAATTATTTAATTTATCCAACAAATATTTATTGATCACCCACTCCCATATGGGGTATGTTGTTCTATGATGATATGGTCTTGAATAAAACCCAGAATTCTTGCCTTTTTACAACTTCTGGTCTGACCAGTTAAAGAAATTTTGTACAAATAATCATACGAAAGAACTGAGAGTTATAAAGAGAAATGTGCTGTGGAGACAAGGAAGGTCTAACCTACCTGAGTGTCTTTGGTAAGTCACACTTAAGCTCAGACTCACAGGACAAATTGGAGTTATGGAAAAAGAGAAGATATGTTGGTGGAGGACATCTCAGTTAGAAGAGACATTGCTTGGCAAATCTCAGATAACACCAGATAAGTCTGAAGTATATAAACAAAGAAGTGCTGGAGTGATCTCTTTCCTGCTGTGCCTCCTTCTGCTACCCCTCCCTGTGCCTCCTCACCTGATTCAGTCAGGTGGCCTCTGTCCTAGAGCAGGACATCTGCATGTCATTACAAATGTGATTAATAAAAGTCAGATAAAGAACTTGTACGTATTTAGGAAACTAAGAAGTGTTAGGCCTATACCTTGAGCCTACTCCTTGGTTTCCAGACCCTGATCTTTGTATCATGCTGCTCTACTTCCTAGTGAGTAGTTGTGGATGGAACCACATACTACTTTCCTACACTGGTCAGAAAATGACTGTACATGTGTTTTTCAAATGTCATTTTTTTTGCTAATTCTAGAATAGGTAGATACCAGGTACACTAGAATAGATCAGAATCTCCTATGTGAATTTTTCATCTTTACCTTTAAAACCATCATCTTTATGACTTCTCTCTGTGGAGAAATATCTCAACAAGGTTTTGAGTAGAGATAATTTCTGCTATTTCTTTCAAACTTGTTTTATCCAAAATAATTCAAAATTAATTATACTCTGGCAATGCACACTCCTAGAAAAGCTTCTAGAAAAATTCTATGGAAGGAAATATTTAGGAGAATTTTTTTCTTGCAGTACTGGGTTTTGGACTCAGGGCCTTGAGCTTGCTCGGCAGTTGTGTTATCACTTGAGCCTCACCCCCAGTCCAGATAGGAACAATTTAAAAGCATAATCACACTAGCAGGGGCTGCCCTCTATGTGTCTCTTCAAATGCTACTGACCTTCACCACTGGAATGCAGGATGTAGGTCACAATAACCCACGAAAAAGTCACACATGCTCAATATTAAGGAGAACCTTAGGTGTTGAATTGAGCCTCAAACTGTAAGATTTTAATAAGTAGATGATTTTTAGGCATCAAAGTTACCACTGTGCTATTAACCATATTTATAGTGTGCAAATTCTGTACTGGATCAATAAAAAGGAACAAATTAATTATCAGAAATGACAGCTGAGGAAGAAAAGAAATACTTTAGATCTCTAAATTAAATATTTCATTTTCCAGCTATAAGAATTTCCCTCGGAATCATCTTTCCCACATAAAATCCCAATGGGAATGCTCTGTTGGTTCTATTATGCTCATTCATTCACCAATACATTTCTCACAACTATCTACTCATGTCCATTTTTCATCAAGTCAATGGAAATAGGCTGATGTCTAATAGTGGAGAGAGACATGTAAAAAGGGAGTTACAGCATATTCTGCATAATCTTTAATTCACCAACTTTTTATTGAGTACCTATTAGTAGTAGACATGGATCCAGAAACTGAATAGATAGAGGTGAACAAATCTTTATTCTCATGTATATTAATCTCTTTTAAGGTGAAGTGGCTATGAAAAATAGACAAATGCACATCAGAACATGATAACTATGAAGCAGAATAAAATGAGAAAAAGAGATGGAGCTGAAAGAGGACATTATTTCTGATAGGGTGGTCAGGGAAGACTTTTCACCCCTGAAATATGGGTAAAAATTGAACAGAAACATAGGCGAAAGGATTATATTTTGCAAAGATCTGGGTGAAGAGAGTAACAAGCAGAGACACTTTGAAGTATGCAATCAGGTGTAAATAAATTAGACAATTCAGGAAAGCAAGTAGCTGAAACACAGTGAGCTGGAAGACAGTAGTAGGATTAGGCATCTATATGTGGCAGCGCTTGTCTGTTGTCCCAGCATGGAGGCTGAGGGGATAAGGTGGGACAATTTCTTGATTCAGGAGTTCAAGACCAGCCTGGACAACATAAAAAGATGTGGATGTGAGCAAATCAGGAAATAGGAAGAATCCTGGTGAGAGCTGCCACCTGATATGAGGTGCATGAGTTTGAGATATACTTTGAAGTGGAAGCCCACAGAGGGTAATAATGGATGATGTGTGAGGGAGCCAACTGACGCCAAGGGCTATTCATGGAGTTGGAAATGAGAGAGAGCGAGGGAGAGTTTTGGTTTGTTTAACTGCTTGGTTTTATCTATTAGGGTAGAAAGTTAATATATTTATTTTGATCATAGAAGTTTGACATATCTATTTGGAGTGGTAAGACTTTCAAGTGGATCTTTTTGTACACTCATTTTGAGCCAAAATCTTTGAGACTATCAGCATACAGATTGCATCTAAAGCCATGGGATCTAATAAAATATCACCAGAGAGGTCAAAGGGCAGATTCCTAGACACCAATGTGAAGAGTAATCAGTCAGGAAGACAGAGAAGGAGCAGCCTGGGGTGGAGGGCTTGGAAGAAAATGGGAGAGTCTGGTGTGTTATAAGTAGACCAAGTGATAAAGTATTAGAGAGAATGAAGCTTATAGAATTCCTATGGCAGGTGACTCCTAATGTCAACCAGATAAGCTGAAGCTGGTCACTCCAAGGAAGAACCAAAGTTGATATTCCTTCACATGTCTATCCATAAGCATTCTTTCATTATTCAGTGAGTACCAAAAACAATGACCAAGTGTGTAGTTACAATATAATAACTCATAATTAAAATCAAGAAACCACTACTTGTATTATTTGATGAGCACTGAAATGGAGGTGTTCTGCATACCCTTAATTTCTCAGATAGTAGGAAGGCACTTTTTGATCCCATCAGAAGTACAGTAGGTGCCTTCTCATGGAAAGACACTAGATCTTTGTTCCCTTCATACAAGCATGAGCACACCAAACAATGAAAGTCCGATTCAATTATAAAGATCCTGGAACTGTGTATTTGCAATAATCTAACAGAGAACGTGGTGAGCCACAGTTAAAAAGAGATGCTTTGGGGCAGACACATCAGGTTTAAATCACACAGGTGATTTAATAGCCTGTTTATAACTAATAGCTCCTTATATGAGAGTTGAGATTTTACTTTCCCTTTTCCCTCTTTCCACATCATTAAATGGAGGAAATTATGATATCTATTTCTTACTGTGGTAAAGGTACGTGATATATAAGCATTAAGGTCCAAAAACAATGCTGTGTTGGTACATGTCTATCATAAAATGACTCAAAAAGCAGAGGTAGGAGGTTGGTGGTCTGAGGCTGATCTAAAAACAAACAAAAAGTAAGAGGTTTTGGGGTGTAGATCAAATGGTGGAGCACTTGCCTGACCAGTGCAGGCCCTGAATTCAATCTCTGGTACTGCAGAAGAGTCAAGCATGTGCTATTGCTTTACACCATGTCAGTTAATTATCTGAGCACTTCCTTGCATCATTAGTCTATGAAAACATAATTTTAATGCACTATAAAAGAATATATTTGTGTAAGTATTTTCTTATCACCAACCATGAAATTTCAAAGTTTCTAAATTTTCTCTGACTGTAACTTTACACAAACCACTGTCTATACTTTTGATTGGCATATCTCGATATGTTTAATCACCTTGTTTCTATTCTAGACAGACTTGTATTTATGAAACCAAATTCTGATTTCATAATGATAGCTTTGGATTTCTTTCATTTATTTACAGATTTTTCTACTCAACACTCAAAATAGAACTATACACCATTACAGCATTCCTTGGGTTATGCTTTCCTTAAATTTACACAGATGATGGAAAGGACTGTCAGCTGCAGTTCATAAACTCCTTTTAAAATAAGCATCTGAGAATATTTTCACAAAGCTATTTCAGCCCACACAGGAATTAACTTATGCCAAGGAACTCTCCCCCCACAGTCTCTTTCTTTAAGAACACATTTTCAGAATACAGGTGATGAAAATATGATTTTTTTATTCCATTTTGGTGTTTTATAGGACTCATTGTTCAAAGAACAGAGACTCCCTTTTCCTTGCCAAGCTAAAATTAAATTAGTTGAATCTCTATGAGACAGCTTTAGGAAAATTTGAAAATTCAACAGGCAGGAAGGCATCATTCAGAAAAGGAGTATCTTTTTTACTGAGGTTTTGATTTGAAATACAGATCCTTTAATATTACTGGTTTTTATTGTCGTCATAGATAATTTAACTCTACATTAGTCTTATCAGCCCTTCTGCAAGTGCAGTTTTTTGAGTTATTTCAAAGTCACACCATTGTTGATTTTTCCCTGCACTTGTGTTTTAGAATGGGGAGACAAAGAAAGGCTGGATGGAGGGTCAGGCTCTACATATCAGACTTGCCATCACTGATTCTCCAGAGCAAGGTGATCCACCAACTATGCCATCTACTCACCATTCTTCTTGTTTCTACTTTAGGCTACAGATCCAGAAGAACTTGAATTCTATGAAAGAATTCAAGAAAGGCAATAACTGCCATTATTGGTTCAGTATCAACCCAGTGGCAAATATCAGACATGACTTGTGTTTAACTTTTAAAACTCACAATATCTGTAGAAAAATGAAGGAATTCTCACAAAAGTATATCTGCTTTTAAAACTCAAATTCAAAAGTATTTTATTCCACTAACACTGTGCAGAGTTAGGTTTTTCTTGTGAGGAACTAATTCTATATTCAAATATTTTAATGATTTTAGTAAAACTAGGTATGAGGTTTCCTATAGGAGTGCGGTAGCACCATCGAGGAAGTCAGCAGGCAGATTTCGGAAACAGTTTAAAAATTCATGCCAAATATAATATGCATATGTGAGTCCCCATGAACTAAAATAGGTAGAATCTGGGTTTTGTTGAATGACTCCAGTTTTGGGTGGACTCCTATGAGATATGCTTGCTAATTCTGGTTTTTGTCCAGCAGATGCTCTGACTCTAGTCAAAGCAATCTAGATATATCGTAAAGGTCATTGCTGCTAGGCGTGATGGCATTGCAGACATACATGTACTACTCTTTGGATCTGAATCACTGCTCTCTAGCAGTGTGATTGTGGGCACGTTCCTTCTCCAGCTAAACATCACTTGCATCACCTGTGAGAGGACTAGTTTAATGCCTATCTGGCAAGCTTATCATGAGAAACAAATAAGATATTGTGTGGGGCCAATACTAACAAAGCAAATATTGAAGTGTTATTCTTGACCCCCTTTCCCCTCTAATTTTCAAATTCTTAAGTCCAATAAATAAGCAAGTGCTTTCTGCTCTGCCTGAAAGATATTTTCCAGATCCACTCAGCTCACTCTGCCTCCTCCAAGTTATCAAATCACTCCAACTATCATCACTTCAGGGCTGAGGTACCAAATCTTCCTAAATGCCCACTCTGCTCCCATTCTGTTTCCTTAGCTCCAAGGTTGTATATATGATCTTGAGAGTGGTCAGAAGGATCTCCTGAAAACACAGATAAAAGGGCATATTTATTTATTTTTTAAATTAAGTTTATTATTTCCAAAACAAATGCATTCTTGTGATGGTTAATTTTACATTTCAACTTGCCTCAATCATAGTGCCTTGCCATTTGGTTATACATTATTTTTAACGTTTCTGTGAAGTTATTTTCTTTCTTTTTTTTATTGTTTTATTATTCATATGTGCATACAACGCTTGGGTCATTTCTCCGCCATGCCTCCACCCCCTCCCTTACCACCCACTCCACCCCCCCTCTCTCCCCCCCAACCCCTCAATACCCAAAAAAGGCATATTTATTACTGCTTAACACACTTCAATAAGTTTCCATCTTATTCAAAATAAAGCTGACTTTTCTCTAACATCAGCCTACACAGTCCTGCATCTCCCTGCCAGTCTTGAAGCCTGATCTCATCCTGTAAATCTTTTCCTGTCCCTCACTCTGATCCTGTCACTCTGGTACCTTGCTGCCTTCCCTCCTGGAGGCCAAACTTTGCTCACCTTAGGACCTCTATTGGAAAATAGCCTCCCATTCATGTCCCCTCAGGCCTGTTCTTTCATCCAGGTTTACTCTTCCTTGGCTTCTAGTTTAGAAAGACTAGCCCTCTAGTCCTGCCACCCTCTCAAATTCCCATATTTCATGTTCTTCTTTAAGGTGACCTCTGACTGGCAATAGCTTATTCACTAACTGACTTGCTCACTGTCAATCTTCCCAGCTAGACGGCTACATGATCAAGGGGCCTCATTCATCTTTTACCAGCATTTTCAGTTCAAAGAACGGTCTCTTACAGGTAGTAATTATCAAAAATGTAGGATTAATAAATATAAATCCTCTTCTATATTTGACACTTAATATATGTTTGATTAAAGTCATTGGCATACGTTCTTCCATTTAATTTCTCTCAGGTGATTCTATTTAAGTGGGGAAAGCACCGGTATTTCAGTCATATCTAACATCTCTCTTGATAAACTGAAAAATAAACTTAGCCTTCAGCACTGACATCAGTACATAGCCTTGTGTGGCTATTATAATTTAGGCATTGTTCATAGATCTTGTCCTTACTGCTTCATGTTACAAACTAAATGGTTATCAAGGGTGAGAAAGCACAGTAATATTTATCTTCAGTCAGTGAAATATTCTAACTGGTACTTTATTAATGTGGATTATGTACTTATTTGACAAAAATGAAAGTACTGTAATATTATGGGAAAGCACTAGGAGTCTTGAAGTTGAGAGAATAATATTTATTAACACTTGTTTTGATTGGTGTTAAGTATTAAAAATGATAAAAATGTGGCCATTCTGTCCAAGCAACTTTTAATCTAATTATATTACTAAATATGCTATGATCTTGTTTACCAAAAAGGAAAACTATTTATTTTGGAGAAAAATACTCCCAATCCAACATTCTCTACTATTCCCAGTTGTGAAACTAACATTCTTAAGTGGGCATTTTCATTACTGTTAAAATAGAAGTAAGCAATGTTCTCCAAATGATTTTTAAATTTCCTCATCTTTTTTTTTTCTGAAAGATAAAATGGAGAGGATAAAGCAGCTGCCATCCCAGGGAGACAGTGTGTGTGTGTGTGTGTGTGTATAACAGGAAGTTTTCAGAATGCCAAGATGAACAGGTCTTTAGGAAGTCTTTGTTATGCTATATTATACTTGATAGCTCCATCATGTCACTAGTCACAAGAGAAGACAGTTTACAACAGTGTAACACAAACTCTGGTCTTCCAACAAGTCAGCTGAGGTTGACACATAAGAGAACCTAACACATTAAAAAGAGAAAGTGGCAGAAACTGGAAAGAAGTAAGTGAAATACTCCACTTGGCACGTTTAAATGTGTGTATATGTGCAAGTGTATGTGTGTGTGTATATATACACAGATGTAACTCCAAATGCATGCGCTCATTTTTCTCTTCTTAATATGATTGGATTTGATATTAGACTATCTTTACAGTAGTGAACCAAATTTCTTTGTCATGGTATATTCCATTATCAGATGCTGTTGGGTTAGTTTTGCTAAATTTTTTTAATATGTTAGACAACATTGGTCTTAATTTTTATTTTTCAAATGTCTCTTTTTATTTCTGATTCTGAATAATTCTGACTTCAGGAAATGATGGTTTTTCTGGAGGCATTGGTAAATAATTGATACTAATTTTTCCTATAAGATTCAGTAGAATTCACCTGTGGAGCTCTCGATGTTGTTTCATTTTAACTAAACATTGAATTATTCAATAGCAATGTGGTTATTTACATTATCTATTGGTCTATTGCTTCTGAAGTATATTTTGGTACTTGTGTCTTTCAATGAATGTGCTCATTTTACCGAAGGTGCTGCATTTACTGGCATAAGGTATTTGAAACATCCTCTTATTATTCATTCAACAGCTGTAGAGACAAAAGTGACACCTTTCTCTTTCCTGATGTTGGTAGGTTGATGGTTTGTCTCCTCTTTGTGTGCCTAGAGGCTTATCACTTTTATTGATTTTCTAAATTACAAGTTTCTAATTTCATAAATATTCAACATTAATTTTATATTTTTTGTTTCATTAACTCCTATTCTGAACTTTATTATTTTTTTCCTTCTGCTACTTTTGCTTTCATTTGCTCTTTTTTATAGTATCTTTAACTGCAGTGTGAAATACTAATTTTAGAACTTTCTTCTGATGTAATCATTTTTTCCTGGTAAAAATTTCCTTCTATGTATCATTTTAATTCCATCACACAAATTTTTTCATATAGTGTTTTGTTTTCCTTCAATTCAAAATAATTTCTATTTTCTCTTTTGACTGCCTTCCTGACTCACTGGCTATTTATAAGTATGTTAGTTTCCAAATATTTGGGATCTTCAAATATTTTTTTATTATTGATTCAAATTTTATTTGTTTCTGATCTGAGTGCATACTTGTTATGACTTGAATATTTTTAAATTAATTGAGATTTGTTTCATAGGTTGGAATTTATTCTAACATGCTAAATTGTTCTGGGGACATTTAAAAACAATGTTTATTCTGCAATTAATGTAAGTGCCCATCTGGTTGGTTGATGGTATTATTATTTTTTATAGCAATCATAACAGGATACATTTCACAGTAAAATACTATCATCTATGTATTTTCTACATACTCTTTAGCATTATTTACAATTGCAATAAAATTGTGTTTGAAAGGGAAATAGAGGCAATCTCTCCTAATATCTTTTCCATTCTATGGGTTGATGGTATGTATGCAAGTCCATATTCTTACCAGTGGTCTGTTCAGTTGTTGTATTAACTATTGAAATGATGGTGAAGAAAGAGCTATCATTGTTGATTCCCTATTTCTTGTAGATCTGAAAGTTTTCTTCTCAGGTTCTTTGAATTCCTATCATTGGTGCATAAGTACAATTGGTATATCTCTTGATGGATTTATCCTTTTAATCTTCTGTTATATATTTTGCCTTAAAATCTACTATGTCAGACATTAACATAAGCACTCCAGTTTCCTTTAATTACTGTTAACATACTTTAAACCTACTTGCATCATTATATGGATCCACTGTATAGCTTCTACTTGAATATTGACTTTATAAAATTTGATAATTTCTTTCTGAATTTTGATTAGATAGACATGTTATGTGTTTATTGAGATGATTTAAACCTATCATCTTGATATTTATGTATTTTCACTTATAGCTTGCCAATTGCATTTTTTCTGATAAGAAATCTGTCACCGGTACCTTTGTTCCTCTAAATGAAATACATGAAAACTTCCACTAATGGCAATAAACTTTCCTCACCTCCTTATTGATTTAGGAATTAATCATGATGTGCCTTAGTATAGTATATTTTAATTTTTTTCTTGATTAGTTTGTTGATCTTCTTGGATATGTCAGTTTATAGATTTCATCAAATTTAAAAAAACTGTTAGCTATGATTTGTAAAATGAATTTTTTCTTTTGCTATCTCCTTATTTGGGGATCTTCAATTACATACATTTTAGCCATTTGAAAGTTTCCAGTTATTTTCTATTTTTATTTCCCCTTTGTTTCATTTGGATAGTGTCTTTTACTGACTCTTCAATTTGGTAGCATTGTTTTCTGAAGCACATAGTCAGGGTTAATTTTGTCCAGAATGAAAAGTCATCTTTGACATCATAGATTTTGTCTAAAGAGTTAAATTTAGATCCCTCTTAAAGATTACTTCTCTGTCTGTCCTTACCATGCTTACTTTTCTCTATGTCTTCTAGAACACTTGGCACACAGTTATAATAACATTTTTCAGTGTCCTTAGTTACTAATTCTGTGATCAGTGTTTTTTTCTTTGTTTTAATTGATAAAATCTTTTTTCTCATAATGGGTTATGCTTTTGGGATCTTTTACATTCTTTTTGTACATTCTTGGCATTTTTTTTTTTTACTTTTTAAACTACTAGGATATATTCATTGTACAAAGGGGGTTTATTGTGACTATTCCAGATAGACTTGTATTGTACATTGGATAGATCACCTCCACTATTTCATTTAAGTATATGAAGTTCATCAACCATGTATTCTCACCTTAATCTTCTTTTTAAAAAATTATTCATTTATTCACATGTGCATACATTGTTTGGGTTATTTCTCCCCCCTGGCTCCCTCCTCCATTCTCTCCCCCACTCCACCCCTCACACCCAGGCAGAATCTGTTCTCCCCTTATCTCTAATTTTGTCGAAGAGAAGACATAAGCATAATAAGGAAGACAAAGCATTTTTGCTAGTTGAGTTAAGGTTAGCTATACAGAAAGATTCCTAACATTGCTTTCGTGTACAAATGTGTTACAATCCAAGTTGATGTATCTCTAACTGATCTTTACACTGGTTCCTGATCCCCTTCTCATGTTGACCTCTGTTGCTTTAAGGTTTCTATTTTAGTTCCTCTGGAGTGGGGACATCAAACATTTTCATGTTTTGGATTTTCTACCTATCCCCATACCTCCCGTATGTGCTCTCTCCTTGTCATGTGACCCAAGTCCAACCACATTGCTGTATTTGCCCTTGTTCTAAAGTCCGCATATGAGGAAGAATATATGATGTTTAGTCTTCTGAGACTGGCTAACCTCGGTCAGAATGTTGTTCTCCAGTTCCATCCATTTACTTGCAAATGAGAAGATTTCATTCTTCTTCATGGCTGAGTAAAATTCCATTGTGTACAAGTACCACACATTTTCTTGATCTGTTCATCAGTAGTGGGGCATCTTGGTTGTTTCCATAACTTGGCTATTGTGAATTGTGCTGCAATAAACATGGGTGTGCAGATGCCTCTGGAGTAACCTGAGTCACATTCCTTTGGGTATATCCCCAGGAGTGGGTTTGCTGGATCATACGGCAGGTCTATGTTTAGATTTTTAAGAAGCTTCCAAATTTTTTTCCAAAATGGTTGCACCAGGTTGCATTCCCCCCAGCAGTGTATGAGGGTTCCTTTTCCCCCATATCCTCGCCAACACATGTTGTTGGTGGTGTTTTTTATTATGGCTATTCTAACAGGGGTAAGGTGGAATCTTAGTGTGGTTTCGATTTGCATTTCCTTTATGGCTAGAGATGATGAGCATTTTTTCATGTGTTTTTTGGCCATTTGAATTTCTTCCTTTGAGAAAGTTCTGTTTAGTTCAGTTGCTCATTTCTTAATTGGTTCATTGATTGTAGGAGCGTTTAGTTTCTTAAGTTCCTTGTATATTCTGGTTATCAGTCCCTTGTCTGATGTATAGCTGGCAAATACATCCACTCTGTGGGTGGACCATTTCTTTTGTTGTGCAGAAGCTTTTTAATTTTATGAAGTCCCATTTGTCCATCTTTTCTCTTAGTTGCTGGGCTGCTAGTGTTCTATTGAGGAAGTCTTTGCCTATACTTATTAGTTCCAGAGTGTTTCCTGCTCCTGCTCCTTCCTGTAGTAACTTCAGAGTTTCAGGTCTGATATTTAGGTCCTTGATCCATTTTGAGTTGATACTAGTACAAGGTGATAGACATGGATCTAGTTTCAATTTCTTGCAGACAGTTAACCACTTTTCCTAGCAACATTTGTTGAAGAGGCTGTCTTTTCTCCATTGTATGTTTTTGGCACCTTTGTCAAAAATAAGGTGGGTATAGTTGTATGTATTCATATCTGGGTCCTCTATTCTGTTCCACTGGTCTTCATGTCTGTTTTTGTGCCAGTACCATGCTGTTTTTATTGCTATTGCTTTGTAATATAGTTTAAAGTCATCACCTTAATCTCCTTCATTCACCCTCCTTCCTCTACAAGTAGCTCCCCACACTGTACTTACTTTACAGTTCTTTTTTTATTAATAGTTAAGTCGATGTTCAAAGGGTTTCTTAGTGTATCCCTGATGTGAGTATACTTTACTTTGGTTCATTCAACCCCTTCCATTGCTCTCCCTTACCCTTTTACTTCCCACTCCCCATTTTTCAATAGCTATGATACATATCCTCTGCCTTCACACATTATGTTTTAAGATATTACTGATGCTCTTTTATTCTCTTTTCCTTTTCTTCTTTCCCTGAGTTCCATAGAGTAGTTCCACTGTTATAAACGTGTTCTACATCTGAGTTTGTGTATGATCATGCTTGTTTTTATGTACATGTTTATCTTTTGGATCTATCTTCAAATGCATCAGAGAAAGCATGTGACCTTTGTCTTTCTGAGCCTTGAATACTTAGCATGATGTCCTCCAGTTGCATCCATTTACCTTCAAATCATATGTCATGATTCCTTATGGCTGAGTAAAGATCCATAGTGTATATATACCACATTTTCTTGATTCCTTCATTAGCTGAAGGGCATGTGAGTTGTTTTCATTGGCTATTGGGAACAGTGCTGCGATGAACATTGTGCACAGGTGTCTCTACTGCATCCTGACTTATGTTCCTTTGGATATATGCCCAGGAGCCTTGTCACTGCATCATATGACAGATCTATCTTTAGCTTTTTAAGGAATCTCTATACTGCTTTCCGTAGTGGTTGTAAAAATTTACATTCCCACCAACAGTGTATAAGGGTTCTTGTTTCATTGCATCCTCACCAGTATTTGTTGTTGTTATTACCCTTGAATATGGCCATTCTAACTGGAGTGAGATGAAATCTTAGTGTAGCCTTGATTTGCATCTCTTTTATAGCTAAGGAAGTTGAACACTTCTTCATGTATTTACTGGCCATTTGTACCTCTTCCTTTGAGAATTCACTGTTTAATTCATGTGCCCATTTCTTCATTGGGATGTTAATTCTTTGGAGTTTGGATTTTTGAGTTCCCTGTAAAGGACTGGATATTAGTCCTTTATTAGATGAATATTTGACACAGATTCTCTCCCATTCTGTGGGTTGTCTGTTAAGTCCAGTGACTCTTTCTTTTGCTGTACAGGAGACTGTTAGTTTGATGCAGTCCTGTTTGCTCATTCTTTCTCTTAGATGATGAGCATTAGGAGTTCTACAGGAAGTAATTCCCTATATCTATCTATTCCAGTGCATTTCCTACCACTTCCTGTAGTTGTTTCAAAGTTTCAGGCTTATATTAAGGTCTTTGATCCACTTTGAGTTGATTTTGGTATAGAGTGAGAGGCAGGGATCTAGTTTCAATCTTCTACATGTGGATATACAGTTTTCCAGAAACATTTGTTGAAGAGGCTGTCTTTTCTCCATGGTGTGTTTTAGGCTCTTTTGTCAAAGATAATTTGACTGTAGCTGTATGAGTTTATGTATGGGTCTTCCACTCTAATCCATTGGCCTTCCCATCTGTTTTTGTGCCAACACTATGCTGTTTATATTGTTATAGCTCTTTAGTATAGTCTGAAGTCAGGTGTTGTGATACCTCCAGAATTGGACTTTTTCCTCAGAATTGCGTTGGCTATTCGAGATCTTTTGTGTTTCCACATGTATTTTAAGATTGATTTTTCTTTTTTCTGTGCAGAATGTCATTGGAATTTTGATAGGGATTGCACTGAACATGTAGATTGCTTTTGGTAGTATGGCCATTTTCACAATGCTGATCCTACTAATCTACAGGCATGAGAGATCTTTCCATCTTCTGATGTCTCCTTTGATTTCTTTTTTCAGTGGCTTATAGTTTTCATTGAAAAGGTCTTTGATTTCCTTTGTTAAATTTATTGCAAGGTACTTTATTATTTTTGAGGCTATTGTAGATGGGATTATTTTTCTTATTTCTTTATCAGTCTGTTAATTGTTGGTGCATAAGAAGGCTACTGATTTCTGTATATTAATTATGTATTCTGCTACTTTGCCAAGAATTTATGATTTCTAATAGTTTTTTGGTGCAGTTTTTAGGGTCTTTTAGGTATAGGATCATGTCATCTGCAATTACAGATAGTTTGACTTCTTCCTTCTATATTTGAATCCTTTTTATTTTTGCTCTTGTCTTATTGCTCTGGTTAGGAATAACAAAACTATATTGAATAGGCATAGAGAAAGCAGGCATCTCTATCTTGTTCCTGACTAGTGGAAATGGTTTCAGTTGCTCTCCATTTAGTATAATGTTGGCTACAGTTTTGTCATGTATAGCCTTTATTATGTTGAAGAACATTCCTTCTATTCCTAGTTTCTTTAGAGTTTTTATCATGAAAAGGTGTTGAATTTTGTCAAAGGCTTTTTCTGCATCTGTTGATAGGGTTATGTGGGTATTGCCCTTGCTTCTATTTATATATGTTGTATTACATTTATGGATTTACATATGTTGAACCTTCTTTGCATCCCTGGAATGAAACTGACTTGGTTATGGTGCAAAATCTCTGATGTGTTGTTGAATTCTGTTTGCCATTATTTTGTTGAGAATCTTTCCATCTATATTTATTAAAGGTATTGGTCTATAATTCTCTCTCTCTCTCTCTCTCTCTCCCTCTTTTTGCATCTTTATGAGTATAATGCTAGCTTCATAGAATGCGTTTGGTAGTGTTCCTTCCCTTTCTATTTCCTGGAAAAGTTTGACAAGTATTGTTGCTAGTTCTTCTTTAAAAGTTTGGTAAAATTTGACTGTGACTTCATCAGGTCCCGAGCTTTTCTTTGTAAGGAGGCTCTTTGTTACTGCTTTAATCTCATTGCTTCCAATAAGTCTATTTAGGTGGTTAATATCTTCTTGGTTCAATTTTGATTGGTTATTTGCATCTAGGAATCTATTCATTTCTTCTAGATTTTCCAGTTTACTTGAATATAAGTTTTCAAGGTATTCTCTAATGATCCTCTGGATTTCATTAGTATTTTGGTAACATCCCCTTTTTCATCTTTGATTTTATTAATTTGGGTCTTTTCTCTTCTCTGCTTTGTCATGTTGGCTAAGGGTTTTTTGATCTTGTTAATCTTTTCAAAGAACCAACTTTTTGTTTCATTGATTCTTTTTATAGTTTTTTGGTGTCAATGTCATTGATCTCTGCCCTGATCTTCATTATTTCACTCCATCTGCTGGGCTTGGTTTTGGTTTGTTCTTGTTTTTCTAGAAGTTTACAGTACATCATTAGGTTGTTTATTTGAGAAATCTTTGTAATGTGGGCACTTACACTATGAACTTTCCCCTCAGTGCGATCTTTGCTGTGTCCCACTGATTCTTCCTCAGAAGATTGCCCACTGAGTGCCTTTGTTGTTTGGGCACTGACCTTCTCACACAGTTCTTGTGCTGAAGGTTGCAGCTCTCCCATTCCTGCTGGGGGAGCTGGTGCTTGGTTCAAGTCCTGCATGATCAACTCTAGTGCTCAGCTCTGGCACATGCAGGAAGTGCAAACCTGCAAAGATCTCTCTAGGTATTTTGTTGCTTCACTCTTTTAAGGTTCAGGCAGAGTTTGGCTTCTTGCTGTCTGTGGGGCCTGGGACTTATCTTTTCAGGGCCCACAGTTTCCACTTTCCTTCAGGTTGTGGGAGCTACATCAGGAGTTTGAACCAAACCATTATGTGAATTCCTTCCCATTCTTGGCATTTTTTAAAATCAAATGTGAGGTATTATGAGTTTTATCCTCTTAAATACTATTTATTCTGTAACCCAGTTAAGTTACTTTAAATTTGTTTGACCTTTTAGGTTTTGTGTTAAAGTTTCTTTTGACAAGACTAGAAAGCCATTTAGTCTAGGGTTAATTTTTTCTAGATCACTAAAGCAAGACGCTTCTTAGTACCCTAACTGTTGCTGCATGAATTACAAGGTGCTCCTCTCTGGCCATTGGGAACAGTCACTATTCTTGGCCTTGTGGATTCTAGGCACTATATTCTTTGATACCTTTAGGTGGTTCTTTCTGGCTATGAGTAGTTTCTTCACACATGTGTGCTTCTCAGTACTAAAATGACCTATGATTGCCCACTGTGGAATAGCCTACCACTGGACAGCTGGCTCAGACAGATACCTGGGGTTTTCTCTTGGGTAGCTCTATTCTCTGCAGTATGCTGTGAACCATAGCCACCTGGGTCCTGGCTTTCCATTTCCATCTCAAGAAGAATTGCTGGCCTCTGCATGGGTTCCCACTGTCTGAACTGTGTCCTGCAAACTCTGCAGTCAGTAAACTGTCACTCACTCATTTGTTTCCTATCTTTCTTTTGCTCCCTAGTAGAAAATGTTTTGTGAGCTGGTTTTTCATATTTCATCCAGTTTTTTGATCGGCTAAGATAGAAAGTAAATCTAATATCTGCTTGTCTGTCTTGGTCAGGTTTAAACATCAACTCTAAAGTTTACTCATGTTCTCCTTTTTTGTTGTTAATATATACTAATTGTAGAAAGAGGTTTCATTGTAACATTTCTGTACATGCATAAATGTATTTTGATCAAATTCACTCTATTACTTGTTCTTATCCTTCCTCCCTGCATTTGGAACAATTTTCATCATTTTATTTTCATACATGTGTATGAAGTTCTTTGGTCTTATTCACCCTCCCATTGCTATCCACTCCCAAACAGTCCCCAAGATTTATGTTCATGTCATTCATTTTTTTTAAATGTCTAGATTCTGCATTTGAGTAAGAACATGATATTTCTCTTCCTCTGGCTTATTTCATTTAACATGATGATTTCCAGTTCCATCCAGTTTCCTGCAATTGACATAATTTCATTCTTTATGTCTGAAAGTTCACTCTGTGTAGATGTATTTTATCTATTTTTTAGTAGATAGGCTGATACCGTAATTTGGCTATTGTGAAGAGTGCTTTAAAGCTTCCTTTTAATAGGCTACTGGGAATAATTAATAAAACTTCAGGACTGGAAGAGTGGCTCAAGCAATAGGAGCACCGGCTTAGCAAGTGTGAGGCTCTGATTTCAAATCTCAATGCTGCCAAAAAAAACAAAACAAAACAAAACAAAAAAAAATTATTGGTCATAAATACTCCAAAGACTCAAGATTACTATGTAACATAATAAATACCCACTCATAGTATTCCCAGCTGTTAGCAATTAAGAAAACTAGAAAAAAGAGAAATTTAACTGGTGAGAAAACATATAGTAAGAAAACAACATAATGAATTATGAAAAAGAAGATAAGTTTTGGAAACACAGCCAGACTTTGGGAAGACAAGATGAGCTGATGGCTGCAGAATGAGTGATCAGGAAACAGGGGCTTTTGGCACATGTGGAGGCAGCCCCGCCCCTGACTAGCCATTGTGTCCCTCTGTCCTGGCTGGCATATTTTTCCTCCACTCTCAGATGTAACTGAGGATCGGGCCCCACTGGACAGCTGCTCGTACAGCTTCAGTCATGGTTAGCAGGTAACTGAAGCAAGGAAGTTTTCACATTGTCCCAGGCATTTTCTCTTTGCTGCTGACTTGTCTGTTAAATGCCATTTGGGCACATTCACTGCATTGGGAGCACTGGTAACATTAATTATGTTCAGAAAAAGAAAGTAACATACATTGAATGAATCATTTGTCCTTCTACAATCAGGTTTTCTCTACTTACACCAATGCACCACTGAATCAGGTTACCTCTGTTAAAATATAACATTTAATATTATAGTCATTCATTTACTTATTCCACAGTCATTAGAAATAAAATTTCCAGATATTATAATTATTACTGACTTGCTAAGATTTCAGACTTGATCATTTAAAGCTTAATCAATGCTGGCACTCTTTTTCTGTCTTTGTGGAGACCATGGACTCAATTTAAACAAAATACTTTTCTTCCAAAGATAGGAATATGGTTCATAATATTTTGGATCATGTTAGAGGGACAAGAAAGATAGTTCTTCCTGAAATTAAATCTATTACCAGGGTGATTGATGAGAAAACAAGGGAGAATTTTATCACTTTTAAAGTAAGATGAAGGCAGTCTTTACTTAAAATGTATTTGATTCATGTCAATGGATGAAGTTGACACAGTTACAAGAATAACCATGGTATACATGTATTTATGTTTGCAGGGAGAGTCTTCTACATTTAAAATCCAGTTTCCAATATTCAGTGTTTTAGTTGTCTACTCTAGCTTCCCTCATTTGATACCACAGGTTTCCATATGCTTACCCAGGCCACGGATACAATGACTATGACAGGAGACAAATATTACATGGAGGCAGCACTGGGGAGATGACATCTTCTATTTAAACTGTATCAATTTCCTCAGCTTCATCCTTCTATTTCTCACTGTTATTAACATTTCTGATTTAGGGGCACAGACGTACGTCAAAACTATATTATCTTTCTTTTCAGACTCATACCTACAGTATATAATGATTGTTCCAATTTCTGGAAAACAGTCAAGGGTGTGCTATAAAACTGGCTCTTTGTAGAGAAAAAAAAAGTCTGATTTGCTAATTTTCAAGCTACCTACTATTTAACTTCCCCATGGCAAAATTTCATAAGATTTGTTTACTGGCTCTCATTAGCTGGTTGTAATTGGCTCCAGTGTACCATCTACCAGATATTAGTCAAATTTGGAATGGAAGCAATCAGACCTTTTTGTAAAATCTTGTTAAAAATCTGTTGGAAACCTCTGATGACAATAGTTTTATCATCATTTTCTGAGCACCTGCCATCTTCCCTCAAGATCTGTGTAATCATTTCCTGCCATTCTCACCCTCTACCCATGAAACCAACTTTATGTACACTTTCAATTATGCTAGCCAATCTCTCACACCCCCCAGATCATTTGTTTTCTAAAAGTTCACCAATAATCTTCTAGATTTAAAATGACTCATTCTGCATTAATCCTTGAGAATCAAATTTTATTTATTTATTTTGTAGTGCTGCAAATGGAGTCCAGAGTGTTGTACATGCTTGGCAAGTGCTCAGTCACTAAGCTACATCCCCAGCCCTTGGTGTCTGAGACAGAGTCTCACTAAGCAGCCTCACACTTGCCTCAATATCGCTATGTAGCCTAAATTAGTCTCTAATCTGTAATCATCTTGGCGCTGTCTCCTGTGTGCTGGGATTATAGTTGTGTGCCACATTTTCTTATGAAATTTTAGTTTTAGAGTCAGAATGACATTAGACTTAACACTAAAAAAGAGTTTAAATTGAGGCATTAAAGCATAGTTTTATTATTTAGTAATAAATCCAGGAGCTGAACATGTGTTTTGAATTATACAACAGATTTTAATTCTGTTTTTTTTTAAAGAAAGTGATTTCAAAAACTTTACATTACAAATTATACAATAATACATTTTATTTTTCAAGTAAAATATCTTTTAAATTTAAATTATTCAGATATGGCAAAAATAAGTTGAATAAGTTTAAGTGAAATAACTGTTTGATAATATTCTCAACAGCATAAATTTTGTTGTTGTCTATGTCTAACTTGTTACAGATAAAATGAACTAGGGCTAGAGAACTAATTTGGGCCCTTTAGGAGGGGCTGTATTAAGCCCTTCTTAGATAAGCAATCTGCACAGAAATCTTAATCTTTCATCTTACCTTCTGACAACCCTCTAATCTCTTAGGGAAATTGCAGAGCATAGTGGAAAGAACTCAGAATACGTAGTCATAAACACATGACTTCAAATTCTATCACCACAATTGGCCTTCTCATAAACTCACTGAAAATCACTTTCCTCATTGGTGCAGGAAGAGTAAATGGCTATAATGTTTTTTAAAGAAAATGGTAATTTTATGTGTTATTTGATTCCAAATAACACATTTGTTATTTGTTTTCACATTTGGTGAAAATCCTTTTTCTCTAACTATATAAAAGAGCAAGAATCTGTCTACTACATGATTGGTGAAAGGAAAATTACCACAATTGATAATATTGTTCAGTGCACACTTCTTAGCTGAACCTCATTAGAAGATTACCAAGGAGAGCAATGTTGTGTTATTTGGTCCTCTCCATGCATCCTTCTGAGCAGTGCTATACACCAAGATGGTGAGAGCCTTTCTCATTCTCTATTGTGTTAAATTCAGTGACTTGAGCACCAAGGAAAAACTCACCTGCTTTTGCCATGATTTCAACATTATTTTCTGGAGCAGCATTTTTTTTCCCTTAGCTGTATTGCAATGTGAATATTATGACTATGGCACAGTCTAGAGAAAGATGGAGATTAGGGGAAAAAAATTAGAGAATCATATAAAGGATACTAATGCACCTCTCCCCACCACACACACACACTTAAATTGGTTTTGTGATATGTAGACTCTGAGGTTTGAGTTGTTCTTAGAATGACATAAAAAATGTAATGAGGTATTTGACTGCTTGGTCAAGTTACTTGTCCTTAGTTTCTTTTGCAGGGTGTATTTCTGCTTTAATAAAATCTAGAGTTTGCTTAAATAAATCTCCATTAAAGACTCTAAAAAATATAATGCAAAATGACAGGAGTTTAAGCAATCTATCCAAAAGATTGGATAGAAATAGATGCTAATTACTTCCATAAGAAAAAAAGTAAACAGAATTAGCCGAACAAAAATGAAAGAAGAAAATGTCCACATGCCAGGAATAAGTGGAGAATCAAATAATGACAGAAAAGAAGTGATAGGAAAAGCCTGTGTTGCTTTGATCCACTGCAGTTTTGAAAAGGACAAAGGGCTTAAAGGTGGAGATTTGAGCTTAATATCCACTTGAAGACAACAGAAATGCATGGTCCCAAGCCTCTGAATAAAACCTGGATCCCTTGTACATATAGTGTATATTTAAGAAAAATGGAAAAAATCAGAAAAGACAATTCATCCACAGTGTATAACTTAGGTAGCAAAAAAAAAAAAGTGAAAAAAATGAATCACCATCTCACAATGTTATGTCATTCATGTTTAGACTCCTTGTTGATATAGATTCTTCAAGAAAATAAATTAACATATATAGTTTTATGAAAAAGAAACAAATGATACACAGCCCTTAAAATATTTACTATCTACTTCCAGAAATAAAACAATTGCTGATCCAAATTTAATATGCACTTCATTGATAGTCTCAGAATATTCTGGCACCTCTGCTTCTTCTTTTGATGTAGAAAATCCCACACATATGAATTATAGGAATGCTCAGAAAAGCAGCAACATGGACACTTCCTCAGCTTGATGAAGAGCATCTTTAAAACCTACAATTAACATCACATGCAGGGATGGAAGACTGAATGTTTCCCCTCTAATATTGCCAACCAGAGTTTAGCAAGGATTTAGAAGTTGATTTTTGTTGTTGTTTGTTTTATTTTTTTGGGAGGCTTGGGATTTGAACTTAGGGCTTTGCATTTGCAAAGCAGATAAGATCTCACAAACTATTTGCCCTGGCTGGTCTTGAACCTTGATTCTCCCCCATTTTAGCCTTCCAAGTAGCAAGGATTATAGCATGATCTACCAGTGCCTGGCCTAGAATAAATGACTAACATGCAAAAATCAATTGCATTTTTACATACCAACATTGAACACATGGAAAACAAAATTAAAAGAATAACACCATTCACAATTGATCAAAATATGAACTACTTAGGTAGAAATCTAAAAAATAAATGTTTAGGATTAGTATGCTGAAAACACAATGTTGAAGAGAAAAAAGCAAGAAGATGGAAATAAATGGGGAGGCACACCATGATCTGATATACAGGGTTAATGCAATTCTGATAAAAAATCATCACCATAAGATTTTCTGTAGATTAAACAAGTTCATCTTAAAATTTATATCGAATGCAAATGATGTAGATTAGAAAAAAATTGAAAAAGAAGAGTAAAAATGAAGGACACAGTTTTCTGATTTTCAAACTTGTTATATAGTTATAATAATCATTATTTTGTGATATTGTGGAAGGGATAGATACACAGATCAATGAAATGAAACAGAGCCCAGAAATATATCTATACAAATGAACTCAACTGATTTCACTACAGGTGGAAAAACAATTCATTGCAGGAAAGATACCTTTTTCAACCAATGTTGATAGAATAATTGGACATTCATAGGCAAAAAACTAGGAAGGAAGGAAGGAGGGAGGGAGGGAGGGAAGGAAGGAAGGAAGGAAGGAAGGAAGAAAGAAAGGAAGGAAAAAAGGAGGAAAGAAGGAAAGAAGAAAGAAAGGGAGGAAGGGAGGGAGGGAGGGAGATGGAAAAGTTTCTTTATCTTGCCTGTGTCAATGTCATTATTAGGGTTGTGATACTGTACCATAGTTTTCAAGATACTATCATTGGGGATAATTGGGTAAGGGATATATTATAGCTACCACAGCTTGGAAATGTACAATTATCTCAGAATGAAAAGCTTATCTAAATAAGTTAAATAATTCACTTTAAGTTGCTTTTTTTCTAAACCTCAAGGTGAAAAGAAAATTAATATATATTCTCTAAAAATCTGATAATTGAGAAGGATAAATGAGAATTGATACTTGCTCTCAATCAGAATAGTGGGTCAAACAAAACCTAGGTTATATTAAAAAGGCTGTGAAAGCTGAGAAAAAACACCCCAAATATAGTTTGCAGGAACAAAAAGAAAGCCTTTAACAACTATGAGATACTGGAAGGATGGCTTATTCTTCAAAAAAACTAAATAAACTAACTGCACAGCTACTTTTGTGAATGATTGAGAATAGTCTGTGAACAATCTTCAATTTCATTTAGGATTGGATATCCTGAGGCTCATTCTATTTTATGAGTTTTAAGTCTAATAGCTTTCAGGTTTGCTATAGAAAAAATAAATGAGAAGCTAATATAATTAACCTTGGAGTAATACCAAATAGCATTTGGGTGACAAAAAAAAACCCCAAAAAACTAATGATGATTTTTGAAAGGTCTAACATGAAATACAAAAGAAGGGTTTAACTTCATAACCATAATTGGGACATTGAAATATAAAATATATAGTGCTTTTTCAGCAAAGAAAAGAATACCACACTTAAGATCTCCTGTAAAATATTCACTTTCACTGAAAATCCAATCCAAGAAATATTTTTAAAATTCTGACTACAGGGCAGAGGTTTTTGTTAGGAGTTATGGTGGAGTCATTATAAAAATACTGGACGAGAAGAAGAAAGGCTTTGTGTGGATGTTAGCACATATAAAGAACTCATAAAAGAGCACAGAAGGCGATAAATGCTCAATGCTGATTGAGACAACATATGCTCCCTAGGGACAGAGAGGGGACAACGTACGTTTATTATTTTTTCTCTCCTTCGCTCCTGAGAGGACTCCCTCAATAAATTGCTTTCACAAGAACCCTGACCTCTGCCCTTGAAGGACCCAATGTAAGAAAGGAAGCAGAGAGGTGGAAAGTCCATTCTGACGGTGCCGAGTACCCAGGCAGGGTATTGGCAGATACACTTGGGAAGCTGGTTTATGCATGGACCATAACTTTTTTTAAGTTCATATGAAGGAGTTGCAATATATTTTTCTGACCAGATTTCTGAAAGACGTGGTGCTATCAAGTCACCAATACTTGAAGAATGTATAAAAGGTATATAAATGATAGAATCAAAATGCTCTAGAGAGAATGTGTGGGCCAAGTGATCAAGTTAAAAATCCATTTGGTCATATTAGTGGCAGTAGATAAAAGAGGACTGATGCAGTTCTTAAACAACCTTTGGGGTATGGCAACTGATTAGAAAAAAACACACTTGAAGATGAAGGACTCTATGATGTTTGGGAAGTGAAACCTTCTGCTAAGGAAAGGAATTGGGGGAAAATACTGAATTCTAATTTAGACACATTTTGAGCATGAAATGCAGATTGACAAATCTACATGTTGAGGTTATTTACCTCAGGAACCAGGAAAATAAAAAGAAATTTGAAGCTATAAAAGGAATGGGATTACTACCCCATGGAAGTGCTCAGTGAGAAATATATTTCTGTTAATGTTGAAATTTAAGGAATTTGTGGAGAAAAAATATGGATTAAAGGAAGAAAATCTAATATATACCAAAAAAAGAGAAAGTTTAGAAAGTAAAGGTATTGTCTGATGTTATGGAAATGAAAAAGCTGTTGCATTTCGCTGTGAGAAGGTGATTTTGCTGATAGTTTCACAGGTAATAATAGGGAAGAAATTTGCTTTATGATGTTAAATAGTGAGTTTAGGCTGTTGTTTTCAGTAGAACTGGCAAGAAAAGATAAATAATCAGAATGGAAAGGGATTGAATTTTAAAAAATTTTTTGATGGGACTTGTATTTGAACTCAGGGCTTTTCCCTTGCAAATCATCTCCCTGCTTAAGCCACACCTCCAGCCCAGGAATTGAAAATTTTAAACCTGTTGTGACTTAAACAAGTTTGTGGATTGGGAGAAATAAGCTCAGCTGTCCAAACTCAAAGAATGGACTCTGAGACATTTGAAGTACCGTGAAAGTGAGACTTCAATGGTGATCTTGCAATACCCAGTGCCTGTGAACAGACACATCCAAAGCAGTTACAACAAACACTACATTCTCTAGTGTGCAAGTCCTGCTCCCAGTTCCTCATTGACTGAGTACCATGGGGTGTACATTACCCCCCTCCAATGTTGCCTAAATTTCCTTTTGGGTTGTTTTACAATATGCCTTTCGGGATTGGTCAAATTTTAGAAGCAGGCTTTAAGTGGTATCCACCTCCTTTGTGGTGGGAAGATCTCCTTCTGGAATGTATACAATTTTTACTCATTTCCTCATTTTATCATCATTTACTCCTCCCAGCTTAAGTTTCCTTATCAGTTGGCCCTCCTTCAACAACCACAGTTGATACACAAGCAAGTGGCCAGGGTTAAATGCCCTGCGTTGAAAATGAACCATCACTGATTTTATTTTTAACAGGGAAAACAGCCAGTGAAGATAATTTAGCTCATCAAAAGACGTCTTCTGGGATGGGAGTGTGGCTCAAATAGTAGAGTGTTCACCTAACTCCTGTGAGGCCTTGAGTTCAATCCTTAGTTCTGCCAAAAAAAAAAAGAAAAGATGAAATGGTCTTTACTTTTTTTTTGTATGTCAGGTGTCTAAGGTTGAACTGCATCTGTAACAGATTGTCTACTTTAATCTCAAATATCTGTCTTGTCAGGTAGTCTTTAATACCTGGCTGACATTTTCATTTCCAGAAGACTCTCAGAGAGATGAATATTAGCAAAAATTAAGTCAAATTCCTTTCTGCACATGATTGCTGAAATTTCTTCCCAGATTAGGATAAGATGGGTATGTATGGATTTTTGTTTGTTTGTTTGTTTCTCTTCCATGCATGATCATTATTTTTTTTTTACTTTAGCTTATTAGAAAATCTCTTTAACCTGAAGCAATATTGAAGATGTATCTAACACCAAAATCAAGTAAATTCCAAATTCCTAATTGCAGCTGTAATTCCAACTTGGTTTCTACACTTTCTTTTATGCGCCATCTCTGGCCAGCCCAATAAATAAATGCCCATCACACCCCATCACCACTGTTCAGGGGCAGAGCTCTTACTGCTCCTGTGACATGCCAAGTTCTTTCTTATTTCAGGATCTTCGCACAGGCTGTATCCACTGTCACCCGAAATAGTACTTCTTCAAAGAAAGTTCTCAATCTCATAATGTCTCCTCTGTCCCCTCTAATTCTTCTTTTCAACTCTAATTTTTCTTAGCACACTTTAATAATTTTAAAATATGTCATTTTTAGAATTTGCAGAGTCAGCCAGGAGAACCATGACTATATAATCCTAGGATGCTCCAGTACCTATATAAAATGGTGTGCTTTTGCATATAACCTACACACAGCCTCCTGTATGCTTCAAATTTAAATCATACTAGACTACTTATAATACCTAATGCAACATAAATTCATGCAAATCATTGTTATACTGTATTATTTAAGGAATAAAGATGAGAAAAAAGTCTGTATCTGTTCAGTACAGACACATTTCTCCCTAGCATGGTGATCAAGACCATGGATGTGGTTCCCATGGACATATTCATTACTTGCTTATATTCTCATATTTTTAGCACCTTTGTAAATCAGAGAATTGAGTAATTTTCATTGCATCCTCATTGCATACATAGAAGAAATAAGTTATTAGTGAAATAAGTGGATCCTTAGAAAAGGGGTCTTAAGTGAAATCAGTACAACCCGAATACATTAACTACAGCAATTACATCTTTTCTTTTGCTGGTACTGGGGTTTGAACTCAGAGTTTCAAACTTAATAACTAGGTGCCCTACCATTTGAGTCACACCTCCAGACCTTTTTGCTCTGGTTATTTTAGAGGTAGGGTCTCACTTTGTGCCCAAGTGGGCCTGGACCTTGATCCTCCTCTTTTATACTTTCTGATATAGCTGAAATGGCACTTGTGCACTGTCATGCTCAGCTTTTTTCCATTGAGATGGGGTCTTGAAAACTTTTTTGTCCTGATTTACCTCAATCCACAATCCTCTGGATCTCAGCCTCATAAATAGCTGTGATTACAGGTATGAGCCACTGGTGCCTGGGTTATATCTTTTTTTTGAATTGTGTCTATACACATATACTCATCTGTCTATCATCTATCATCTATCTATCTATCTATCTATCTATCTATCTATCATCTATCTATCTATCATTTATCACCATCTATGACAAAAACTGTATCTAATTAATGTAGTCCTTCCTGGGAACCTTGTTAAAGATGTCATTCTTACTAGTGTGTCAAGAAGGATAAATTTATGGTGACTATTAGGGGTGCCGTGGGTTGGGAAGGCTAGCACATATGAAAGCTTATAACAACACTCCCATCCTGTGGCAGAAGAGAATACTTTTTTAAGTGAAACCTTTAAGGAAACCAAAAGAGGTAATAAGAAAGGAAAGCAGCAATGGTTGATGATGAGTCTCTCATCCTTACTGGTGTGAAAGGCATGCTTGTATTATTCTGTTATGACTATTGCTCAAGTATAGGCCATGTACTTTCCAAGGTCACAATTACTCATCAAAGAATTATAAAACTTTAGGGCCAGGCATGGTAGTTTATGCCTGTAATCTTAGCTATGTGGGATGCATAGGTAGGAGGATTGCAGTCTAAGGTTGTACAGGGCAAAAAGCATGAGACCCTATCTGAGAAAGAGAGAGAGAGAGAGAGAGAGAGAGAGAGGGAGGGAGGGAGGGAAGGAGAGAGAGAGAGAGAGAGAGAGAGAGAGAGAGAGAGAGAGAGAGAGAGAGAGAGAAGAAAGAAAGAAAAAAAGAAAGAAAGAGAGAAAGAAAGAAAGAAAGAGAAAAGAAAAAAAGGAAGAAAAGAAAGAAACAAAAAGCAAAAAGGACTGGGGCATGGCTTAAATGGTAGAGCACTTGCCTAGTAAGCACAAGGTCCTGAGTTCAAAACTCACAATTATTAAAAAAAAATTATAAAATTTGACAAAGCAAAGGTGGTAAAATAAGAGAATGTTGCCAAGTTTAGAAATATTTCACTGAATAACACAGTGTAATTTTAACTTCTTAAAAATAAATAGAGATTACAATTACAAATTTGTGTACCAAAACTGACCTGTACTAAAATTCAAGCATGAAAGAAATCATCCATCTTCTTAGTTATATGTGATTAGTTTCCACAACTTCATATCTTTGTTCTCTTCACTGATAAAAGTAAAGTCAGGAGAATAACTTTTTAAAATAAAAATTGCATATTTGACATTCAACACTTGAAAATGGTGAGGTCTTAATAGTCAATATTTGTAGACTTTGTTTTCTTTTCCTTGATTGCTGTGATGACTTGGGAACATTGTGGCATTTACACAGGTTCTTACAATGTATCAAATGTATGGTATGTGTATTCACCTCCTCTACCATCCTCCTTTATCACACACTCCTGATTCCTGGAGTACTTGCAACAAGTATCATTTTTGCATTTACTTACATGTGTACACATTTTTGCACCATATTCACCCTCCTATACCCTTTCCCTATCACTTCCCCCTTCCACTGGTGCCAGCCCTCCCCCCAGACAGGACTTCTTCCTCCTTTCTGTTCTGTAATTTTGTAGAAGAAAAAAGAGAAAAGATAAAATGAAAAACATGACATTTTAGTTTGTTTGAGATAAAGGGGGAGTTTTCCTTGTGATATTTCCATGTATGTAGTATGTATTATAATCCCAATCAGTTTCTCTCTTCTAATTTTCTTCATTCTACCTTAGTTTAGTCCCTTTCTTACGGTAGTTTCAGTTGGTTTAAGAGTTCTATATTCATTCTTGTATAGAGAGTGTGTCACACTATTCAAGTTCTTAGCCTCCCTATGCCTCCCGAGTGTGACCTCTTAGTGTGACCAGTGTTTTATAACATTGCTGCATTCATAAGGCATCTATAGTCCACATATGAGAGAGAACATTTGGCTTTGGCCTTCTGAGCCTGACTAACTTCACTTAAGACAATGTTCTCCAGTTCCATTCATTTACCTGTGAATGATAAAATTTCATTTTTTGTGGCTGAGTAAAATTCCATTGTACATAAATACCACATTTTCTTAATCCATTCATTAGTGTTGGGGCATCTTGGCTGTTTCCATAGCTTAGCTATTGTGAACAGTGCTACATAAATATCGGTGTGCAGGGGCCTTTGTTGTAAGCTGACTGAAATTCCTTCATGTATATCCCTAGGAGTAGTATTGTTGGATCACATGACAGGTCTCTTTTTAGTTTTTAAAGGAGCCTCCATATTGTTTCCTTCTCACTCGCAGTGGGTGAGGTCACATCCTCACCAGCATTTGCTGTTGTTTGTGTTGTGGATGGTGGCTACTCTCACCAGAGTGATGTGGAATCTTAATGTGGTTTTGATTTGCGTTTCCTTTAAGGCCAGGCATTGTGAGCATTTTTCATATGTTTTTTAGCCAACTGGACTTCTTTTGAAAACTCTCTATTATAAGATGTGAACAAGATTGTTTTTCAAAGTGAAATAATTGAAACAGGGCAGAATAGAGTTATTAAAATCACTAAGGAGAAATAAAGGAGAGAAAAAATGTATTGAGAACTAGCAGACTTGGAGAGTTGGAAAATCAATTCTCTCTCTCATTCATACATACACAGTCTAAGTGGGAGGAAAATGAAAATAACATGAATTGATGGAAAATGTTAATATTACTTAAAGATGATATGTGAGCCAGGTATAATAGCACTACCAGACCAGTATCCCAGTATTCAGGAAGCTAAGGCAGGAGGATGGTGAGTCTCAGGCCAGCTTGGGCTACATAGAGACCCTTTCTCTAAATTATTTAATTTTAAAAGTGGTATTAACAAGAATTACTGTCAACCAACTGTGTTATAGGCAATGCCTTGATGGAAAGCAACTTTGCTCTTCAGAAACTTACATTTCCCTATGGAAGAAGATGGGAAACCACTTAAACAAAAAAAACTGATGGCTGTAAATGCAGTCAGTATATAATGTGTGCATAGTATTTATGTTTATAACAATGGGATGAGATCATGTCTCAATAAAGGTGTAAGAAAAGGTTTAAGAGAAAAAGTTTACCTTGATTTTGCTTTGAAAAAATGGACAAGAAAGAATGGACAGGACAAAGGGCAAGAAATTTCAGAAAACTAAGGTAACTGAGCAGCAGGCAGACACATAAAGAAAATTTGCATGAAAGAACACAGGAGAATTTGGGACTCCATTTTTACCCAGCTATCAATAATCTACTGCCTGAAGTAGATACACAAAAGCCTTATCTACATTCAAAACATGCAGATGATTCTTATCTGTTGCTACGTTCCAGCAGTTGAAGATTGCCTCATTCTGTGCATTATGGGTACAATGTTAACATTACACAGTTAAATGGTAGTAATAGGCTGTTTCAAATATAGGAAATCTCATTATGTAGATAGAGTCGAACATCTGCTCCATGTCCTCAGAAGATCACAAATAAGACAGTGAAAAGCAATAGGAAGTATTTAAGTTTATGATATACCATTGGTGCTGTACAACAATGGTGGTTGTAAGATTTTATTTTCTGACAGTAACTTAAGGAAAGAAAACAATTTTTTTTTTCTCTCTCTGGGCATAAGTTCTAGCTGGAGATAAACTGAAAGAAAGTCAAACTGTAAGCTGAGAAACTATTAGAAAAATTATGGGGTTATGTATACCAAAAATACAATTATGATGATATTGTGGCAGTACTTAATTATCTTTAAGTCTGCTTTTAATACATTATACTTTATCAAGACAGTCAGGACTAAAAATCTGCCAGTTTTAATGCAGGTTAACCAAATTCCTAATTAGTCAGGAGATATTTTCTTCATCAGAGGCCCAATTCTTATACTATAATTAGATTTAAATGCATAATATTGATTTAGTAGTAATTAAATCTGTGTGAAGGTTAGATTCAGATTCTAATATCAGATTCAGACAAAAGTGTTTCAAGCTAATTGCTTTCTAGAAAGTATTCTAAATTAATCAAGATCACAAAGATTGTGGTGTAAATCAAAAACAGGAGAAAACAAATTGTTAGAGGAAACCAAAAATTCTTGTTTCTAGGTATTTGATTTTTTAAATTCCATATGCAAGTGTGTTCATGCAGCATTTTTCTGTGTCTGACCTACCTTACTTAGCATATAATGTCCTCTAAGTTCATTATGTCCTCACAAATGGCAGTAATAATAATAATAATATATTCCCTTATACCCCCCATACATGAACATATACGAAGACACATACAGCACAATCACACATACCAGTTTCTTTGTTCATTCATCTGCCAGTGGACAGGTCGGCTGTTTCTGTATCATGGCTATTGTGACTAATGTAATGACCATGTTGGTGCAGATTTCTATGTGGGGCTGATTTCATTTCCTTTGGCTGCATATCAGAAAGGGATTGATGGTCATATGACCATTGATTTTTTTTTATTTTTTGTGAAACTCCCATAGTGTCTCCCATAATGGCTGCTACTAATTTAAGTTTCTACTACCAATGTTCAGAGATCACTTTTTTCCACATCCTTGCCAATAATTATTATTCCTTGACATGTTAATAATAACTATCCCAATGATATCTCACTGTGGTTTTGAATTTCATTTCCCTGATGATTAGTCATTTTAAACACCTTTTCATAAACCTAATGGTGATAGTTATCAGGGGTGTGGTAGAGAAGAAATGAGAAGATGTAGGTGATAGTATGGGTTGTAGTTTTGTAGGATGAGTAAGTCTAGAGATGTAATGTATCTAGCTATAGCATAAGCACTATAGGTAATAATTTTGTGTACTGGAAATTTACTACAAGAGTAGTTTAGGTGCTCTTACAGAAATACACAAGCAAAGTAAAGGTAGCAATCACTTCACTATACACATCAAAACGTCATGTTAAATATTTACAAAAATTTTAAATCATATGACAGTGATCCAAACAGGTAATAAAAGGTAACTTTTTCATATAAAACCAGTCCAAGGGACTGAAGAGTATTAATATAAATACCCCACAGTAATAGTAGATTGTTTCAAGTGTGATTTAAAAAATAAAACATAATACTTCCAGAGTTAGGCTTTGGATGGCATGGTCTTTTTATTCTGTAGTGCAATGTGAAGTATGCACTGCTGAATATCTTCTAAGATTATGGTCATTAAATGTTAATGTTATTCTGTTCAGTATCTTTCAAAATGTGCTTTTAGGACCCCTTATTTTAGAATCATTCAAGGTGTTTCAAATTTATAGTTCAAGTTCCCACCAAGACTTACTGAATCAAAGTATCTCTTCTTGGGGCCTCTTAAATCTCTTAATGAGAGACTTAAGTGATAGTGATTATTATGTAGATAACAGTTTGAAAACTCTTGGGTTACTATAGAAGGCTGTGGGAGTTCATTCCATATTAGGATGAAAACAGTTCATTTTTAAAGTCAATGTCTTTCAGTGTAACAGATAAATAAGTTTCTTCAAAGAATGTTTATACTTAACCTAAATTTAGTCTATATATAATTTGTACTTCCAAATTCATACAATTGTTGTTAAAACTGTGTTTCATTTCCCTGAATTTACACTGAAGATTTTTCTAACAGATGTACTCCCACAAAACTGCAAATAGTTCTGAGACACTAGGACTCAAGAGGCTCTTAACTTCTTCATGAGATACTCACATGTTCCCTCTGATTTGCCAGGGTAACACTGTAACTGGTGTCAGCCACTTGGTGCATTGCCTGCAGGAACTCCTGTTGCCCATTGTTGAGAGGACAGCCTGATGTTTCAACAGAAGTTTCCCATTACTGCCAAGGATGCTGACATCAGTGCTGTGTGTATTACACTCTCATTTTCACACAGGGGAAACAGTAAGGAAGAACAACCCTAAACATTGGTGATCTTTTCTTTTTTTTTACTCCTATAATCTAGTGATGCTAGTCTAGGAAAGCATGATAGACTCAACTTTGTTTCGGAAGTTTCTCATCCCCTTTAATGTCTATGTTCTTTCTCAGAAGTCCCTACTTCCTGTCCTTATTCATGTACTGCACCCTCACATTCATAACAACAAATATTTCATAAATTCCATACATTTCTCAACTTTTCAGGTTTATAGTAGAAATTAGATACAGTAAAATTAATTTTAAGTATATAGTTTGATAAGTTGTATTACCAACACAAGAATCACAGTAGAACAAATCCATTCTTTCAAACAGTACTTTTGTCAATCTTAGCAGTCAACCCCCATCACCAACCCCTGGTACTGGTCACCAATGATCAATTTTTATTATTATTACTACTGCTACTATTATTACTATACTCTTGCTTTTTCAAGAAGTTTGTATAAATGGAATCATATTGCATGATGGTTTTGAAATTGTCCACAATTTCCTTGATACTGTTCCCTTCAAAAGAGGAAAGTTGCCAGATACTAGTGGCTCACACCTATAATTCTAGCTACTAAGGAGGAAGAGATCAGTAGAATTGTGTTTTGAAGCTAGCCCCAGGCAAATAGTTTATGAAACCCTATCTTGAAAAAACCCTCTACAAAAAAGGGATTATGGGGTGACTCAAGGTGTAGGCCCTGAGTTCAAATTCCAGCACTGCAAAAAAAAAAAAAGAGGAAAGTTAATTTCTACTTTAATGGGGCTGGATTATCTAACTAGGATATAATGAAGGTTGTAGAATTGATGCTATTTGACCTGTGAGGCTAGGAAATAAAAAGACTGTTTTCTTTCTCTCTCTCTCTCTCTCTTTCTCTGTCTCTCTCCTCATTTCTCTGTTTCTCTCTTTCTAACAACTCAGAAGGAAATTTGAGGAAAGTTGTGAGGACTCCTAAGTAGCCTGAGCAGAGGCTCCATAGAGAGCATCTCAGTCCATTTGAGCTGCTATAACTAGATATCACAGATGGGATAATTTGTGAAGAGCAGAACTTCATATTCTCAGTCTGGAGGCTTGTAAGTCCAAATCAGTGGACTGGCATGTTTGGTTGTCTGGTGAGCCTGCATGCTCCAGAAGGGAGGCTTGTACCCTTACATGGCTGAAAGTAGAAAGGCAGAAAAGTTAAGCTCTTCATAAGGACACCTAATCCTGTCCATAAGGGAGAAGTCCTCCAGGCTTCATCATCTCTTACAAACTCCATCATTTAGCACTCTCACATGGCAACACTTGAATTTTGGAAAGGACACATTCAAGCCACCACAGGGAGAAACCAGGACCAAATTATTAGTCATCTGGCAGTTGGAAATGGGTCATTTTGGGGATTGTGAAGAGTCTGACATTTTTCCTTAACTTTTGCTCTACTTGTACCCTTCTTGCAAACTCAAAGGTTAGCCTGCCATCGTTTCATGTTTGCTGGCAAAAGACGTGGGACTCCTGGGTCAGAGACTAAGGACAATTTATTATTCACAGTCACATAGTAGTCACCCAAGTATCATCAGTGCTTGCCTTAGTTCCTGGACCTTAAGTGTCATAGAGATATATGGTGCCTGAGCACACAGTTGGTCTTGTTACAAGCAAGGAACAAGTTGGGAGTTGTCAATGTTTTAAAATGTTTTCTAAATTAATTTACTTTTAGCCCATTTGTGAATATAAATTTCAGGTGAGTTCCTTGTAGATAGCAAATAGTTGGGTCTTTTTAAAAGTTACATATGACAGTCTTTGCTTTCTGTTGACAGTTTTTAAACCAATTATATTCAGATAGTTACTGATATAGTTGAGTTTCAAACTGCCATTTTCCATTTGTTCTATCTGATTTTGATCTGTTTTTCTTCCTTCCCTGGCACCTTTTACTTTAACTTGACTTTTAATTATTCATATTTTTTCCTCCACTATTTGGTTCTCTGTCTCCATCTCTCCCTCCATCATCATTACTTTTCTCTCTCTTTCACTTTCTCTATCTCTCTCTTTCTCCCTGTCTCTCTCTCCTTGGGATCACACCCTCCTTTTAAATGAGATTACACTTCATGAAGTCTTAAGAATCTTTTATCAATACACTTCCCTTTCATTATTTCATCATTTTGACTGTTAGAGTGATATATTTTCAACTATATATACTTCTTAAACATATTATAATAGCAATAATATATTCTTCATTTTTCCTTAAAAAGTTCATTTACCTTTTAAAGAAATTAAAAATAAGAAAATGACTTTTAGAGTTACCTACATATCAATTATTTCTGGCTGCCTTGAATCCTGCAGATTCCAATTTCTATCCAATCTAATTTTACATTATCTGAAATACTTCCTTGCCATATCTTAAGCTACAAGAATGTGGGTCAGAGATGACACACAGAAAGAAGTTGGGGAAAATCATTTCAAGGATCACACAACCTAGGGGCTGGTTTTTATACTCAAAATAAAAGACAGTACAATATACAATACACCAGGGAGAATATCAGAAAGATATCTGGTTATAGTGAAGATAAACTATTCCAAAGTCCCAGATGGTCCTCTGGACTTGTGTTAGCAAATCTGAAAAGAAAACCTAAGGAGATTCAAGTTAACTCACTGTATGCCAGAACAAAATCAAGCTCTATTTATAGAAATCCATAAAAATTCAGCAGCCAGTAATGTAAAATCCACAATGTCCAATACCCAAATACAGAGGCAGGAAAACAACCTATAACCTAAAGATGAATTAATCAATAGAAACAGATCCAGAAATGACAGACATGATGGAAAAAACACAGAAGAGCAGAAAAATAGCTTTTGAAAATCTGCTATATATATTCAAATGCAAACATGACCATTATGAGTAAAGAGAATATAGAGGTAAAATGAAACATCATAAAATTAAAATAAGTATATAAGAAAACTATATATGAAGGAATTAAAACACTTTAGACATTGCACAATAAAGTAATAATGAATGTGTGACATAGCAACTTTTCAAATTGAAGCACACATATCCATGTAAAACAAAGAATCAATAGGAATAGAGGAAAGTATGTACAGAGATCTAGAGAAGAAGAGAGAAAATGGATACCCCAAATATGGGAAAAATGTGTTAAATTTTCTCAAATCTGGTGGAAACTAATAAATACAGGTTAAAGAAGCTTGACAAATCCACAGAGGAAAAAAGCAGAAAAATTCACACCCCAAAATACCAATCTCTGGCTCTTTGTGGGGTTTCTTTTTATATTTCTAATCTTTGCGCTGCGTTTTGAAACATGCCTCCAGGTTTTTAACTGGTACAATTGTAAAACTCACCTTGTAAGTTCCTATTCTCTCAGCTATCACTACTTTTCTTAACTCTTGTCTGATTTCTGAAAACTCTTATTTAATTTATTTTGTATTAAGTTGTCTAGATGCTAAACATGGGAAAGTAAATTTCATCCCTTTTACTTCATGTTTCTAGGAAGAGATAGTTTTGCTACCTATATGAGCAAACTAGTATAAATATAATAATTGTTCTGAATAAAAGAGTTAAAATCCCCTTAAATGAATTTTGTAGAAAAAATCAATACTGACATAACAAAATGGCATCAATGAAAAATACCAAGTTCATATTTCCCTTTTATGTGCATACTTTTCTAATCATATAGTTCACAGAGAAATTAATCATTGAAATTTCTTTGGTAAGGTATAGGCATTTGATTAAAGTTATTTTTATAAACAGAGGATATTTATAGCAAATATTTTATTCTCCTGTTGGAAAGAGAGGTTGGTATTTAAATATAAAGCATATGTATTACCATTCCTGTTTAATACTACATGACCATGAAAGCAGTTTATGATGTTTCTTTCCATAGGAAGTAAGTTATTTATGGCATATTATTTGTTGAAAAAAATTTTTGGGTATCACATCTTTGGTTCATCAAAGTTGATATTGTGTGCCCTTATCCATGCTTCTCTGTTTAATTCATTTTCAAAGGCTACTTATTGACAGCTATATGATGTAATTCAATTGGACTATAAATCCAGTTCAAATAATAAAATTAATATAGAATTCATTTTTAAACGACAAGGAAAAATAAAAATGGGTAATATTCAATATATTTAAAGTTAAATTCTTATTTCCTGGGCAACTTATATGAACTTTATATTTAATTTTCTCCATGACTGTAAGCAGAATTTTTAAAATCTTCACCATGATCAGATAGTGAGACAAAGATCTTAGAATATAAAATAATAATTATAATAATACCAGCTCAAATGTGTTTGAATATAATCCATCTTTTATAACTGCATATTATTTATAAAAAATGGGCTTCATTATGATATTTTCATAAATGCATATAATGTAATTTGATTATATTCACCCCCCTCTGCTACCTTCTCTTTTTCTCCACTGGTCCCCTTTCTCTTCACTAATAGTCTCCTTCTATACTCATATTTTTTTCTTAAAATCAGTATTCCACATGTGATATTTGTCTTCTTTTTTTAGTTTAACAAAATGATTCCCCCGTTCTATTTATTTTCTTGCAAATGATATAATTATGTATTTCTTTATGGATGAATAACACTACATTGGTATATGTACCAGGTTTTCTTTGGCCATTCATCTGTTCATGGGCCTCTGGCTGATTTCATAACTTGGGTGTCATGAACAGTGCCTCAGTTAACATAGGTGTATGAGGATTTCTACTGTATGCTGACTTGATTCCTCTAGGGATATACAAAGGAATGGAACCCCAGCATATGGTAGTTCTCTTTTTTGGTGTTTTGAGGAACAAAACACTGATTTTTATTGTGACTCCTACCAATCATGAATAAGGTTGTGCCCATCTTATCTCCATCATCTGTGGCTTGTTTTCATGATGTTAGCCATTCTGACTGGAGTGGGATGAAATCTCTATAGAGTGTTCATTTGCATTTCCCTGACCTGAGGATGTTGAATATATGTCATGAATTTACTGGTCATTTGTACTTCTTTTAAGAACTGTCTGTTAAATTCCCCATTTATTTATTGGATTATTTGTTATTTTGTTGTTTGAAGTTTTAATTCTTTATATTTTCTGAATATTAATACTTTACCAGATGAATAGCTGGCAAAGATTTCCTCCCACTCTGTAGATTCTCTCTTCATTGTTTCCTTTGTTGTTCAGAAGCTTTGTAATTTAATGCCATCCCATTGGTCCTTACTTAGCATTGCTTCCTGAGCAATTGGAGTCCTATTCAGAAAGTCATTTGCTGTACCTATATCTTGAAATGTAATCCCTGTGTTTTCCTCTAGGATTTGCAAAGCCTCACATTTAGATCTTTAATCCATATTGAATTAATTTTTGTACCGCCTGAGAGAGAGATCTACTTTCAGACTTCTACATGTGGATATCCAGTTTTCCCAACATAATTTGTTGAAGAGGCTATCTTTTCTCTTACATAGGTTGTTGACTTTGTTAAAAACCAGACGACTATAGTTGTATGGATTAGTTTTGGGATCTTCTATTCTAATCCATTGGTCTACTGTCTGTTTTTGTTCAGTTTTGGTAGGTCATATTTGTCTAGAAATTTATCTTCTAGATCTGGTGTAATTCTAACAACTTTGTTTTTGTAAGTAAGTTGGCAATCCTTCCTTCCTTTTCTTTCTTTCTTTTTTGGAAATACTGAGGGTTTAACTCAGGGCCTCACACTTACTAGGTAGGTTCTTTACCACACAAGTGATGTCCCAAGCCCTTTTGGCTATATTTTTTGGATACGATTTCATGGTTTTTTGCCTAGGGCTGGCCTTGGACCATGGACAGGTATTCACAACCACAGCCAGTTTAAGTTTTTCATTTCCAATATTTCCATTTTTTTCCCTTCAGAATCTTAATTTCCTTTCGGTATTTGTCATGCATGCAGCTGGCTTTCTTATCAAAATCTTGGTTTTACTTCCTTACTTTATTTATTTGTTTGTTTGAATCCCCTTTGAAAGACTTTTGACTTCTTTGTCTGGCATTTCAACCCTTTCAGTATCTTTGGATTCAGTTACTTAGAAGTTATGGGCTTCTCAACAAGTCATTTTGCATTCATTTTTCATATTTCTTGTGTTTCTACATTTCAACTTTCACATCTGTCTGGATGGATGTCCCTTTTAGGTTTTTTATGGGGTTGTCTTAGTGGGCAGCCTTCTTTTGGGATCATGATCCCCACTACCACTTAGATCAGAGAAAGCAAATAGCACTAACAGAACAACAATTCAGAAAAAAACCATATATTTAAATGTAGTGATAAAATGAAGCATAATCTGCACTCCTAATAAATTTAACAAAGAAAGGAACTGGGATACTCATAGGATAAATGAGGATAAAATTATTAAGGCTAAATGTGCTAATAACTAAGTAATAATAAGAAAGAGGGTTAGAGAATGGTAAAAGGTAGAAGAAGCAGAAGAGGAGAGGAAAAGTACATGTGATGATGTTGTAATAAATAATGGTGAAGGAGTACACAATAAAATTAGTACAGAGAAAGAGTAAACATTCAAAACAATAAAAACAGCATATAGCATAAACCTCACCGGTCAATATTTCTTCCTTACTAAATAGAAAAGTATGAATTTTTACATTTTGGCTTGTCTTCAGCAGTTTACTTGATCTGTGGGAACAGGTTTTTGTTTTTTCCAAAGTCCAAACAAGTTAGAACAGAAAGAACTGTTTGTAGACTGATACCCTGTCAGTGTTTTCCCATATGTCCTGCTAATGTGGGGAATGCACGAGCCCACCTCAAACTGATCCCACTAGCTGAATCCAAGGACTCCCTAGCAGGATGCTTGCTTACCAGAGGTGCTTGGCTGGTAGAGGTTTGACATGGGAAATTCCCCAGCAGTGCTTGCTTCCACCAAGTCTCTCACCTTCCAGACCATGTCAATCTGTGCTGGCTAGACAAAAATTGAAGCTCTGATTCACTCTGGCTTTCTGGTTTTCCATTGCAGCACCCCCTTTAAATTCACACACAGCTGGTTGCTCCCCTTTTGGACTGAAGCTCCCCCACTGAAATCAATATAATCTGTCTTAGAAATAAAATAATCCTCTCGTCACTCTACATCTAACTGCTGTTCTGACTTGCTCCCAGGTACCATTTATCATAATTTGAACTCTGCAGCCAGAGAACACAATGATATAAGTTCAAACAAATTGACTCCTCAGTATATAAATTATGGGACTCATTGAGAAGGGAAAGATTGCAAGGGAGAGAGTACAAAAGGTAGAATTGCTGTTGATTTTAAGGACCAGTTGAAAGGGCTAACTGTTAATCTAAATTTGTAATTATCTACTTACTGGTAGAATTTTGCTATTGGTGTTCTTGGGCGTAGCTTCTGTTTTTGCTTTAAGGAATGCTAAGCAGTTTAGGAAATGTTCTCTAACAGCAGAATTGCGGAAGAAATTTTGTACGGACATGGGTAAATTTATTTTCATAAAAGCTGAGAATCTGATAACTTTTATTTTCTTTGTGATATAGGATAATGGATCATTGTTACGTAAAGAGGAAATTTAAAACTAAATCTCATCCTAAAATTGAAATTTGAAAATTAAAAACTTAATCTTAAACCTCCAACTCCAAAGCTAAATTCTTCTGAGTTTGAATTCAATAACCTCCACCTTCTCAAGTAATTCAATATTCCCATGAGTACATTGAGTCAACAGTGTAGAACTAAGGGAAGAATTCAGATGAGTCTTAAAAAAAAAAAGAACAGATAAGATGAGGATTGCTCATGCCTGCAATCCTAGCTACTTGGGAGGCTGAGATTGGGAGGATCATGTTTCGAGGTCAGCCTGGGCAAATAGTTTGTGCGATTCCCATCTCCAAAATAACCAGAGCAGTACCAGGGGAAAAAAGAAACCCTGAATTTTTAGGGCAATGAAACTATTTTCTATAATACTGTAAGGGTGAATATATGAAATTTGTCACAACCCCCAAAAATGTATAACTTCATTACACATATCTTGGACTTGAGTCAGTAACTTGAAGGGACCACCCTCACTCGAGGTGTCAGTAACAAGGGAAAGTCTGTGAAGGTGGGGACTTTGACTAACTGTTGAGTTTTTCTGTGAATCTAAAACTGCTCTTGAAACAAGGTCAATAAAAACCCCAGTGTAAAAAAAAAGAAGAGGAGCCAAAAGGCAAACAGAAGGCTTAGTTCAAATGACAGAAGTGGAACCAGGAAAATGAAAAGAGTAGAGTTTCAAAGTAAGGCAAGCTACAAGCAAGACTATATGATGCAGAGAGTTAATGTGGTGGGAAAAACATGTTCTGACAATGCAGATGTGCTTATAAAGAGCAGTTTTTCAGTAGTTGTAGAAGATTAAAACAGATTTTTTGGGTGGAGGTGTGGTTCAAGTAGAGTGCCTGCTTAGAAAGCATGAAGCCCTTTAGTTTAAAACCCAGTATCAGAAAAAGGAAAAACAAATAAACAAAAAATCACTTGGATTTTTATCATATGAGAAGAAAATATTGTAGAGTGCATTTTAAAAACAGGTGTGAATGACATACAAAAACTGTATGTATTTAATGTATACAACTTGATGAGCTTAGACATAATTATAAAGTGATTTAAAACTATTTTTTCAAAAGTGTTACTAAAAAATTTATCATAGAAATGTCAAAGTTTATTTTCTTAGCATTCAAAGAGGTTTTTTGTATTATCAATTGAAACACACAAATCATTACACAGCATTAAAGGTGGTGATCAGAGTTGAGCAGGAAAAACTAATGGGCAATTATTACTTTAAAACTTTAACTCACAACAGTAAGAAGGAAGTGGAATAATACTACTATTTTCAGTATGAAATTGTTAAAATTATAAAATGAACAGTTTTATATACTATCTGTTGGGTATAAATTCTATACACTTATAAAGTATCTAATAAAATTCCTAATAGTATTAGTTAATTTCACTTTTTATATTTATATTAAGAATATTATCAGAGGTAAACTATCCAAAAAACTTTTAAAATATACTACAAATATGTATGTCATAACCAAATTTAGCATAATAATGAAAATTGTAAATACCCTAAAAGTCTAAAAATAGGTATTCAGCAATACATAAGGGAATATTAACTATCCATTACAACTATGCCTTCCAAAGACTATTTATTATACCAAAAATCATAACTTGTTAATAAGTTCATGAAAACTGTAAAGCACTATTATTATGATTCCACTCTAGTATATACACATAGTATCTGGTAACAAATATTTATTTTGTGATTGAGAACAAATTTTAATTTCAAAGAATCATGCTTTAGCATTGATCTTTTTCACTGCTTTCCAAGTTTTCAATTTTGACTTCTATTACTTTTGTAGTTATACATCAAAATTCTTGAATAAAGAAATGTTATGCCTGGTAAATGAAATATAGATTTAGAATTGAGCCAATGTAGACTAGTACAACCACTCTGGAAAAAAATTTGGAGGCTACTTAAAAAGCTGGACATCGATCTACCATTTGATCCAGCAATACCACTCTTGGGGATATACCCAAAAGACTGTTACTCCAGAGGCACCTGCACATCCATGTTTATTGTGGCACTATTCACAATAGCCAAGTTATGGAAACAGCCAAGATGCCCCAGCACTGACGAATGGATTAAGAAAATGTGGTATCTATACACAATGGAATTTTATGCAGCCATGAAGAAGAACGAAATGTTATCATTCGCTGGTAAATGGATGGAATTGGAGAACATCATTCTGAGTGAGGTTAGCCTGGCTCAAAAGACCAAAAATCGTATGTTCTCCCTCATATGTGGACATTAGATCAAGGGCAAACACAACAAGGGGATTGGACTATGAGCACATGATAAAAGCGAGAGCACACAAGGGAGGGGTGAGGATAGGTAAGACACCTAAAAAACTAGCTAACATTTATTGCCCTTAATGCAGAGAAACTAAAGCAGATACCTTAAAGCAACTGAGGCCAATAGGAAAAGGAGACCAGGAACTAGAGAAAAGGTTAGATTAAAAAGAATTAACCTAGAAGGTAACACCCACGCACAGGAAATCAATGTGAGTCAATGCCCTGTATAGCTATCCTTATCTCAACCAGCAAAACCCCTTGTTCCTTCCTATTATTGCTTATACTCTCTCTACAACAAAATTAGAGATAAGGGCAAAATAGTTTCTGCTGGGTATTGAGGGGGGGAGCGGGAGGGGGTGGAGTGGGTGGTAAGGGAGGGGTTGGGGGCAGGGGGGAGAAATAAACCAAACCTTGTATGCACATATGAATAATAAAAGAAAAATGAAAAAAAAAAAAAGAAAAAAAAAATAAATAAAAAATAGAATTGAGCCAAAGTTCTTTTTAAGGTAGTGTTCATTTGGGTATCTTTGTGTTCAAATTGGAAGTAACAGAGGGAGGATGAGAGTTGGAGATCCAGGAATACATTTTACATGCTTAAAGACAACCAGAATTTTATCTTTTCACTGATTGCTGATCTTTTCTCTACACCCAAAGACACATCAAAGTTTTCCATCATTTCCCTTAGGAATGACACATTTGTCATTTCTCTTTCTTAATGTTCTCTTCAATTCCTTCCAATAATCACACTAAAAATTTACTGAACTCACATTCAAATTAAGGTCAATGTTAGTCTGTGTTAGTGAGTTTTCTGAAAATTACCTGAGACAACTAACTGGAAAAGAGGAAAGATTTACTTAGGCTCACAGATTTAAAGTTTTCAGTCCATGGTTATTTGGCCTGTTGCTTTTAGGCCTGTGGTGAGACAGTACATCATAAGAGTTCATGGTAGAGAAAGATGCTCAATTAATGTCCGCAAAGACAGAGAAGAGTATACCAAAGTCCCACAATAGCCTTCCAGAGTATACCTTAAATGAACTAATGACTTCCAATTACCTAATTTCTCCAAATATTTCTTCCTACTAGGTCCACTTAAATGTTCCACCACTTCTAACAGTGCCAACTTGTGTAGACTAAAGGCACATTTCAGATCCAAACTTTGGCAAAGACAAATCTGAAACAAACATACAAAAACCTCTCTAATGACTCTGAAAGACCCACTTAGACTAGAACCTAATCTTATGTTTAATCCATTTTATCATCAGCTTCTCTGGAAAACACAGCTTTTAAGCACCACATCAAAAGCAGAGACCAGACCCACACAGGACAACAAATCTACCAGAATTTTGGTCTTTTGCTTCCTGTTCAGTTTCAAATTTTCGTCTGCTATTTTTACTAGAATAATGCAGCATTACCAAAAATACAGAAATACAGATTTAAAATGCTATTTTATTGTTTACATTTTGTCATTTCAATGGCTTCAATTATGTCATGACTCTATATAAGTAGGAGCCTACTCTGTGCTAGCTTTTATCTTCTGCAGCTCTTTAGCTAGTTCTCTACTCTTGTTAACCTCTCCTGATTTTAACATTCTCCTTCAATAAAGAAGGAGTTGGGCTGGACCAACTTTAACGTGTAGTAGAATCAGCAGGTGATGCTGTTACTACTAGTCTAGGTATCATACTTGAGAGTCATTGAGCTAGTTGATAGTTTAGATTTCTTCTAGCTAAAAAGAATTAATAAATGTAAATGCTTAGTGACAAACAAAAATATAGTGAAAGAACAAATTAGGATCTTTTAGCCTTCTTTATGCAGTTGGACCAATTTCCCTAATCTGCCTTATATTTTACTTATAGCTCTTTCAATGTATTATTCCTTTCAGCCAGATAAATAAAATATTTCACTCAGAAAAAGAAATAAGTAACAATTTCCTTCAGGAAATTTACTAAAAGTCTTAATATGTATGAGCTACTATAACAAAATACCTGAGCTGGATAAATTATAAAGAACAGAAACTTATTTTCTCACAGTTCTGGAAGCTGGAAGTCCAAGATGAAGAGTCTGACAGAGTTGTTGTCTGACTGTTTTCCAGAGAAGAGAAACACTATGTACTTACATAGCAGGAAGTGAAAGGGCAACAAAGGACTGAGCTCCCTAAATTAAGCCTTTTTGTAAATGCACACAATCCCATTCATGAGGGAGGAGCCCTGTGACCTATTCCCCTCCTAGTGGCCCCACCTCTTTGTACTAACACATTAGTGAGATCAGAATTGGAGCTTACATGAAAATCATAGCATTCTGTCCCCAGCCCTAAGAATTCATATCCCTCTCAAATGCAAAATACGTCCATTTCATCCCAGGATCCTCCAAAAGTCTCAACTCATTCCACCATCAACTTCACAACTTAAGTCCAAAGTTTCATCTAAATATATAGATGAGTCTCATCTTGAATCATCATGTGATTCATCTTGAGCAAACTTAATATAATTCACACTTATTTTCTTCATAAAATACAGTGTTGGGACTTGTTTAGAAAAGACATTTACATTTCCAAAGGGAGAAATAGTCAAGAAAGAAGGTGTAAAAAGTCCTAAGGAAGTCTAAAACTCTATAGCACAAACAGCATTACATCTTGAGGTTTAAAAATAATCCTCTTTGCTTCTGCTTTGCTGTCTGGACACTCTGGAGTAGGTGTTGGCCCACAACTGCTTAGACAGTCCAGTCCCCATAGTATTGCTGGGTGCAGCCCTTGCTTCAACTCTCATACGCTGTAGTCACGTCTGTGGTTTTCTCAAGCTCGTGTTACACACTAGTAATTGTACAAGTCTAGGAAGTCTCAGGTGGCCTTTTCCCCACAGCTCTAATAAACTTTGTCCTAGTGGGACTCTGTGGCAGCTCTGGCCCCACAATTGCCCTGGGAATTGCCCGAGTGGATGCTCTCTGCTGCCCCTGCCTTGTCCTTGTGGCAGTTCTCTATTGACTTTGAGGCTGTCTAAGACATCCTTTGAAATCTAGGTGACAGTAGCCATGTCTCCACAGCTGTGTTCTCTAGCAACCTAAACAATTGACACCATGTGGATACCATCAGTGTTTCTAGCCTGACTGACAGAGTGGCCTAAGTCATATCTGGGCCCACCTGAACCTCAGTTAGAGTGCTCAAAGGCTGTTGCCCTAGAACGCAGGAAGCAGGCACCTGAGGTAGCCATGAGTCTCCTGAGCACACTAGGGTCCTGTCCAGAATTTGTTCTGCCCTTAAGGCCCTGGCATTCTGAGCCTGTGATGAATATGGCAGTACCCACTCCCCAGTATCTCCAAAATGTCTTCAGGGTCATTCACCCATTGTCTTCATGAATAGCACCCAATTATCAAATACTTGCTGGCCCATACTCTTGCTTTTCTCTCCTAAACATATTTTTTTATTGTCTACATATGAAGGCCAAGAATTTAATTTTACTATTTGTTTGCCTTTCAATTACAAATTCTCTTTAAATATTTTCCCTCCTTTCAAATTTTATTATAAGCAGTTAAAACAAACCATTTAACACCCTGAACACGTGCTGCAAAGAGATTTATCTCACCAATATCTGAGTTCATTACTTTCAAATTTGCTTTCCACAAAACCTTAGGATATAGACTTAATTCAGTCAAGTTATTTACCACATTATAAAAATGATGGCCTTTCCTCTAGCTTTCAAGATCTCCTTCCTCATTTCTGTTTGAGACCTCAACAGAATGGTCTTTACTGTGCATAGTTCTATCATCTTTCTATTCAAAACCATAATAGTAACCTCTAAGAATGATGCTGACCTATAGTTCTTTCTCTCTTTTGAGACATCAGCAGAATTGTCCTTAGTTCTGTTTATAAAAATGAAGCATTTTCCAGCATTCACTTCAAAATTGTTCCAGCCATGGGTGGAGCAAGGTGGCTTATGCCTGTAATCCCATCTACTTGGGAGGCAGACATAGGAAGATCACCATTTGAGGTTGGCCCCAGACAAAAGTGAGACCCTATCTAAAAGATAACTAAAGCAAAATGGCTGAGGGCATGGCTCAAAAGGCAAAGCACTTTCCTAGTAGGCAAGCAGCCTAAGTTGAAACCCCAGTACTGCCAAAAAGCCAGACCAAACCAGTCTCTACCTGGCATTCAGTTCCAAACCCACTTCCACATTTTTAGGTATCTTTGATAACGACACTCTTTTCCTTGTAAAAATATATTTTAGCCCATTTGTGCTGTCATGACAAAATATTTGAGGATGGGTAATTGTTTCTCACAATTCCAGAGGCTTAGAAGTCAAAGATCAAGATGCCAGAACCTGGTGTCTGAGGGCCTTTTCTGCTTCTGTGATGGAAGCAGAAAAGTAAGCCAGGATAAACTTCATCCATCAAGACCCTTTATATAAGCACCCAATGCCCTCCACATGGGAAGAATAATCATGGCTCATTTACCTCTCTAAGGCCCCACCTCGTAATACTATCTCATTGATAATTCTCGGATTTTGGCGAGGACATATTCAAACCATAGCCATACATAAATCAATACCTAAATAAATCTTAGAGTTACATATGACTCACATATATTACAATTTGTGAGTGCTTAACACAGTTCTACTTTGTGTGTGTGAGTGCGTGTGTGTGTCTGTGTGTATGTGTGTGTGATGCTGGACAGACTTGATTTTTTCTTATATTAATTATACATTTTTTGTATTAGATTTTTATCACTTTCATATTGAGATAGCAAATGTTAGTTATTTGTTTTATTCCTCCAAATAACAAATTATCTATCTATGTATCTATGTGTCTATGTACCTATGTATCTACCTGTCTGCTTATCTATGTATGTATGTATATATGTACGTATGTATGTATGTATCTATCTATCTATCTCTCTATCTTTCTATTACCTTTATCCAGTTTTAAGATATAGACCTGCAAGTACACTTTTAAAACATTTCCACAAAATGTCTTTTCTTTCCTCCTTTCCTTCTCATTTTAGCTGATATATTTGTTTGCATGTTAAAAATAACAAAACCATACTACAAGAGATGGACTGATTATATGGGCTGTGGAAAAGGAATAAAATGAAAGAAATTTTTAAAAAGTTATTTATTCATACCATATCAACTAAAAATCAAAGCAAACCCAAGAGCTAAAACAGCCAAAAAGAAACACAAGAAGGAAGCACAGAATACGTATAAGACCTCTGCCCCAGGGAAGAGCAAAAATAAGCAAAAGGTGACAGGCTATTTAGATAGTTAAATGGTTGCTTCTGGCCTAAGAAAAGACTCTCTTTGTTTCTACTGGGACTGAAAGGTCATTTTAATATATCTTTACTATAAAGCAAACATATTTCACTATGTGGTTAGGAAAGACAAAGTCCCAACAACAATAATGCATTACAGGGAACCATTTTAGAATTGCTCAGTAAATAACACTCTTGGATCCCCAGAGCAGTTCTAGGCCTAGTGGGATTTGAAATTCCACACCCACAGAATGTATTAATCATCTAGGTTTCCCACTGAAATGCCAGTGTATAATAGAATACCTACCATAACTTGGCAGGGAAAAAGAAAGCAGCTTTCTCTTCACAAAGTTTCCAAAGAATCATGTGGGATTGAAACTGTGTGATTGCCATTGGAAGAAACAAAAGCCATGCAGTTTCAGTACATTGTCACCACTAGAAAATGAAAGAGCCAGTGTTTACTACTCAAGTATCAAATAAAGGATTGTGCATACCTTTGAGTCTACAGCACTAGTAGGGAAAACACACCATATCAAGGATAAAGAAAATAAAAAACTAAACACTACTCATCTGCTTTCACAGTCATCTTAATCTAAAAAAAAAAAAAAAAACAAGCATTCCACAAAGAATTGCCCATTTTCCACAGTGCAATTTCCCTAAATTTGCTGTTGACATTCCATTTTATTATGAGTGTTTGTTAGTGTTGTTAAAAGTACTCTATTTTAAATTTTAGGAAAATAACCAATTGACATTTCCTTCAATTATTCTCCACTTTGCTTTTTAAATTAATGTTCTGCTCATTCTATTCATAAGCTGCAATGCAGAATAGAAGGTCAAAATGACTTAGAAAGACTATTACGTGCCCAGAATATTTTTTCCAAACTTTAATAAGGACAATGTTTATACATAAAGGTTACCAGTTACAAATTTCATAATCTCAACTAGCAGTTTTTTTTTTAACTTTATGAGCACTAAATTCAGACATATAGAATGAAATGAAAAGGTCTTCTATTTTGACAAAGTTTGGTCTGTGAACCAGTAGCATCAGTATCACCTGGGAGCTTGTTAGGATAAGGATCTGTATTTTAACAAGCTCCCAGGTGATCATATACACATTGAAGTTTGAGAGACATGGTTCTGTAAAAGTGACTTCCAAATGCAAACTAAAGAAAGGTACTGTTGGTGTTAAGGATCAAGTTTAAATAAGCATTCACATTTTGATTTCACTTACGCAAAATAGAAATATTATTGTGAAGTACTTCTAATTTTTACCTTTTGAAAATATTGCTTAAGTAAGATTTATTTGTTCAATTCAAGTAAAAACATATTTTCTCAAAAATATAAGCTACATTTTACCTATAAATGAAAACCAGTTTTTATTATTGAAGTGTAACCACACTGGTTGTCATTGGATCTTAAAAGTCCCCAAAAGCTTATGTATTGAAGGCTTGGTCCCCAGTTGATGGTGCTGTTGGGTGGTGGTGGAAGCAGTAGGCGGTATCCCCCAGCTGAAGGAAGTACAACATTATGGGTAGCCATTGAAGGGTGTATTTGAACTCTAGCTCCTTCCACCATGAGGTGAGTTTTTCTCCAAAATGGACTCTTCACCGTGATGTGCTGCCTGATGTAATGTGCATGTATACACCCAAAGGCAACAGGATCAAGCAACCATGGACCCAACTCTCTGAAACCCTGAGCCAAAATAAACCTTTCTTCCTTTTAAGTTGTTTACTTTGGGCATTTGTCACAGTGACAGGACACTGACTGATACAATGATAATTTTAGCTTTCTCTCTTTTCTCTACATTGGTGTTTGGTCTTTAACAGGTGAAAATATTATCCTGTTGAAAATTGGAGGAATTTTTAGCTTTTTCATAGATTCATTTGCATGTTTTCCATCTTATAGTGTCATCAGTGTACCAGACTGTACAGTTTAAACAATTGGGGAGTCATCTATGTTTTCAAAGTGTTTGCCATGTGTAATAAAACTAGTAAATGCAAGGGTCAAAAGTTAGTTTTTGCTATAGAGTTGTGATAGTCAGCTTTCTGTCCCTATACAAAATACATGAGATAATTAACTAATAAAAGAAAAAGGTTATTTGGCTCAGGTTTGGAGGTTGCAGTCTATGATTAATTAGTCCCATTGCCTTCCACTTGTGTTGAAACAGTACATTATGACAGAAGCCTGCAGTGGAGCAAAACCACTTTTCACTATCCTGAGAGCAAAGAATGTAGGGAATTGGCTAGGATACCTCAATTCCCTTAAAGGCCACTAGGCCCCATCTCTTAAAGGTTGATTCATCTCCCAATAGCAAGCCTCTGGGGAATACTGAAATTATAGTAAGAACAATGCTTTATTTTTGGAATGCTAAGAGTTGTTACTTTGTGGTATAGGTAACAGCTCAACTGTGCCAATCTCATGTTCTTAATCTCCAATTAGTAATGTAGCTTCTGGGGATGTTAATCTGGCTATGAAATTTAAGCAAAGCTTCTGGTACCTTGGAATTCACACAGAGCTAAACAACACTGGACTTACTCTTTTCTGGGTCCAAGGGAAGGTTCATGCTCAGCACAGAAGAGTTTAACAGCAAGAATGAATATTCATGGCATCTGCATAGGGCTGTCATCTGACATGAAGTCCTGGCTCCAGCCCAGGTCAATGCTCTTGGGAGAATCCTTTGGTCTTCGGGGTGTAGAGTGGCTGCTACAAATCTGACTCTGCGCCCAAATCTTCCCTCTTTCTGGAACTGATAGATAACTTCTATCTGCCCAAAGGGAAAATTGGGAGCTGTCAAAGAATAAGTTTCAACAAACTGAGCTTAAAGATCAAATTGGATTTTATTAGTAGCTAATGAGTCAAGCTGTCTCCTCTGTATAAAATAAAAAGGTGCTCCAATAAGCTGAGCAGAAAGGTGTGCTGTAAAGGCAGAAAAGGGCAGAAGAAGCAGAAACAGGAAACAAAAGGCTACATTCCTTACATGGATAAAGCAAAAGGGAAGTCTTTATCATACCAGCTCAAGTAGACTGGGCCTTTTATGATAGATTGCTGGGAACCTCCTGGTTTAGGGAAACTGGCCCATTCCACAGTTCAGTGTGACTATGTGACATCAAGCATGAGTGACTCCATTCTGTTTTGGTCTAGTCTGTTGATTTCAAGACCAGAAGTTCAGTCCAATACAAAGAAGTATCATAAATTTTGCTTAAAGTGAAGAGCTTCATTGCCGAGTTAGAGTAAGCTCAAGCTTATTGTTATTTCAGAAAAGGCTAGACATAAATGTACATGCGTATCATTAATAGTGAACAAAAGAAAGACTTAACTGAAATAGAAGGACTTAGCAACTAAAGAGAGAACAATAAGGCAAACACCCAGTTCCCAGTGAAATACAGTTAGTGGAGAAGGTAGACTGTAACATGATGAATAAATGAAAAATCTATTTTAGAAGATTTGATTTTTAGCCAAGGCCACTGGGAAATAAAATGCTCTATCAATATTGAATATTGAAATTTCAGAAGCAGCAAGAAAAATGCAAGAAATGAAACTCATGAAAAAAAGATACAAGATTTATAAAATGAAGAATAGGAATAAAGAAAGTAACAGGAAAACTTTGGGAGAAAAGTTAAAAATTGAAGGAGAGAAAAATCTCTTAAGTAGAATTGATGCTTAACGTAATAAAATTCATGAAGATTATGATCATAAGCTTCTAGATCAAAGAGAGCTACTTGAAAAAAAACAAGTTAGTTTGGCATCAGGCTTCTTATTAGCAGGACTGGAAGCAAGAATATTATAAAAGAGAATTACTGACACCCCGAAGTCTTTTTCCAATAAAGATGTCACTTACCAGCTAAGACACATGGAGATATAGATTTACTTGTGGAAGAATTTATGGAATTTAACTCACAGAGGAAAATACTGAAATCAGGCTTATAGTAAACATATCAATAGACACAGCAGTGTAAAACAGATGATGCCGAAAGGAAACACAGGTGAACAATAAATTATATGGATCATGATGAGTGACAAGACAGTGTAATATAACATTACTTATGGATGCTTAATGTAGGTGGAACATATATGTAATTGAAATTAGAAATATAACATTATTCAACAAAAGCATAATCCAGCGTGTGGCAGAAATGGACAAATAAAAGCATTCCAAAGGGAATTAGGATATAGAGCCTTTGGTGAGGCAGAATGTTTGCATTTCTGTAATGATAGTGACTAGTTCAATAAATTAATTCAATAATTTTGTTTGGAAGTACTAGGGTTTGAACTCAGGATTTCATGCTTGCTAAGAAGGCACTCTACCATTTGAACCATTTCACCAGTCCAATAAATGTTTCTTGAGTGTCAGTTATATACCAGGCACTTGGATTGCATTACTTACCAGCAGAGAAAGCTGCTTATGTTTGGCATACATACATTTGATCTTGACATTTATATAAAAGCAAGGTAACTCCTGAAAGAATTACAAAGGACAGAAATTCCTCATTTTCATAGGAAAAATAAAAAATGAATAATACTTTGCTCAGCTAAGAAAAATAAAAAGTCAGAAAAAGAAACTAACAATATAAAACAGAATGAATAAAATCTCTCATAAATTTTAAGCCATGAAGGTGGTAAATTTTTATATTAGAAGCACTGGTTCATAACCCATTTTTGTGGTTATGGTGACATGAGTGTACAAACTTTGTGATAATTCATAGGAAAAATATACTTATATTACCATCTTTCTATTTGCATAATACACTTCCAAAAGAGTTAATTAAAAAACACACAGATGCAAGTGCTTAAATGGTGACACATTTTCTGTTTTATTTTTTCCATTTTTAAGTGTTAGATATTTTGTTTGCTTAGTGTGCATGTGTATGGAAATCTTTGCCCAGAAATTTTTGAGCAAATCCTTAATTATTTTCTAAAGCACAAATTGGAATATTGGTTTAATTCTACTCTGGGATGAAAAACTACTAATTGAGTGGATCTAATAAAAAGAAGTGCTCTGCTGAATATATCAAGGGTCATATCAACAGAATATTCTACATCAAAAAATGATTCTGATGTCTCTCTCCCTGTCTCTACTCCTATTCCTGTTCTTCTCCCTCTCTTTCTCCCTTTTCTAGAAAAGACCCCAAAGCAGGGGGCCATGCTTAGCAGGACGACCCACCTCTATTTCAGAGATAATTTTTCAAAAGTGCTTCAGTTTGCAAGTGGCAATAAACATGTCTCTTCTTACACAGTGGACTGAGAAAAGAGAAATGAACATAGCAAGGTCTTGAAGGAGCTTTTCTTCTGTAGTTTCAAGTACAAAGAAACAATCGCCCACACACCAAAACCTTTCAAGCAGAGCACTCTGACAGGAATAACAAAAAAGGTTTTCACTGGAGGAAACTTTTAGAAGCCTATACACAAACTCTGCCTTCCCAAAGGGCCATTATATTAAATGGACAAGATGAATGTGTTGCATTCCCAAATTTTCTTCTTTTTCCCTGTCTCTTGAAGATTCAAATCATTTAACCATAAATGAACGAATATCATATACAAAGGAAGGTGTGATTGTATGTTGATAAAGAGCACTCTTTGAAAGCATTTATAACCAATTCTCCCATTTCCAACTGAATAGAAAGCAGAACTTGGTTAAAACACTAACCATTTCCCTCAGGGAGGATAGAGTTTTATGCCAGAACTGAAATAATTATATACTTGCAAAGATCATTCACCAAAATGTTCAGTAATTATGCCTTGTCTTTCACTATCAATTCTCACCAATTTATGTAGTCCCATTCAAAGCTATTTGAAAGATGGCCATTTGTTTCTATTTCAAAACAAACCTACTAGAGAGAAAATATATTTAATAAAAGAGTATTTCTTTAAATCCCATTCATCAGATGAGGGATTTCACAGTTTAGACCAGGACACAGAGCTGTCAATACTTTTCTGGGGTGATACAGAGAACCAGGGGATGCACAGTCACTTGTGGAGCAGCTTGTCTAGTAGTTAGCTAGGATTCCACCAGATCTGTCTCTTGAGCTTCAGAAAAGCATCTACATCTCCTCCCAGACTTCTTCACATTCACCTGGCATTAAGTCAGGGCTTCTGAGTCTCGGCACCTTTCACTTTTGGGTTAACTCCTGAATGTGAAAGTTTGTTCTGCACGTTGTGGAATGGTCAGCACTTCTCTGGTCTGTCTACACTAGATGCCTGTAGTACACCTCTCAGCTGTTGCAGCCATCATACTCCTTGGCATTGCTGAATCCAGGAATTAAACAACAGCTCAAGTGAACTCACTATTGCCTCTTCCAAACGTGATTCTTTCCCCATCTTCCCAATATTCACAATGATATCCACATCAGAAATCTGGGAGTACAGAAGTTGGATGTTACTGGAATATGATGGTGTTACATACTGAAACACCCGTCAGAAGATGGAAACACTTAAGTCAAAAATGCATTGATACATCTGACTTAGTGAACATCACAGTGAGGCAGGCTAAACTTAGGGAAAGTTCGCAACTCATAGAAAACTATTACATCTTTGATTAACCATACTTTGGCTTAGGAACCACCCTCACCTAGCCAGGACCGGCCCATGCCCTTCCCCACTCATTGATTATTGGATGGGAATCACCTGATTCTCCCGCTGCCATAGGTTATCCTAGGTTTTAAAAGCACCTGAAGAGCAGAAGCTCACCAGGCCAGCAGACTCCACCAGCACCCACCATGCTCCCCTTTGTATTTCCTTTCATAACATTTACTAAACTCCCTTTATACCCACATGTCTTGCCACAGATTCTTCCCAGTGGTATACAAGGAATTTGGAAGTCTTCTGATCACAGACTGCACCAGCACAATTAACAATAGCTTAGCAACAGTGTTCTGTGATGTGTTGGCTGCCTCTCTCATGATCCTGTGCTGACTGAGAGCTGTGCTGCTGCTTAACATAGTGAGAGAACATTGTACTGCAAATCCCTACCTAGGAAAAGAAAAATTCAAAGAACAGCTTCTACTGAATGTGTATGACCTTCACCTCAGAAAGCTGAACCATGATAAGTTTGGAACGATCTAAAACATTCTCATGGATGTTTTCTTGTCACCAAAGCAGCTTTATATGTGTGTTTATAAAAAATATATCATACTTAGAGGAAGTACTTGAGAATTATGAAGTCAGAAGCCACTTTAAAATGAAACAGATGAAGCAGAGAAGAATAGAGAGATACTCCCAAAACAAAGCTTTGGTCAAAAACAAACCACATATGCAGTGATGATACCACAGGATTTTAATGGGGCTGAAAAATTCCTACCATGTAGTGAGATTGTAGCTATTGTAACATTGCAGTGCAATACACTTCTCACATATTTATGGTGATGTGCTGTCAATTGTGTAAAGTACTTACAATTATGTCTAGGATATAATACTTTATTATAAATGACTATGTTACCTTTACAAATTCATTATTTTATGTTTTTATTATTATTTTGTAGTTTAGTTCTACTTATAAAAAAGGTTTACTATAAAGCAATACAACAGCCTCATATATCATGTATTGTGCCTCTTGATTTCATCATTTTCTATTTCGTGCATCACAGCCTAGGAGCATTATACACCATGTGTATATATATCATCTATGCTGTGTAACCACACCCTAAGATGTGCACGCAAGAACACCCGCTGACGAGATATTTCTCAAGAACGTGTTCCTGACAGTGAATTGTGATTGTATATGCACCATGAGGTCAATGAGGACCATTGCATATGATCCATATATAAGGGATGCAATAAGATAGTCCATGGAGACATTCAATGTGGATGGAATATAATACAAGGAAAAGCAGTAATTAAAGCTGAAAGTATGAATTTACCTTAGCGATGCATCCTCTGATAGAGGGCAAAAGTAGGAAGGTAAAAGCATTCAAAAAGAGAAAACCCTTGTTCCTTCCTATTATTGCTTATACTCTCTTTACAACAAAATTAGAAATAAGGGCAAAATAGTTTCTGCTGGGTATTGAGGGGGTGGAGAGGGAGGGGGTGGAGTGTGTGGTAAGGGAGGGGGTGGGGGCAGGGGGGAGAAATGAACCAAGCCTTGTATGCATATATGAATAATAAAATAATAATAATAATAAAAAGAGAATCAGAATACAGCCTTGGTAAAGCCATTTTTTGTTTAGCCTTTATATCATAATATTTGTTATTAAACTATTTTATTAAGTCCTAAGAGTTATAATTATATGTTCCAAATCCAACCTTAGCTATCTATTCTCATTGAACAAACTCATATGTGTCTCAGAGTCACTTAGTTACACAATGCCAAAGTAGCCGTGAACACTTAATTCTAGGCCAAGGACTCTCCTGGAATGTGTGGCCCAAATGGGTAGAGGCCCAGCCTGTGCCCTTTGCTCAGATACTGACCTCTCACCTGGAGCTGTGTGTCATTCTCCAAATCAAACCCGTGCCCCAGTCCTCATCACTCCAATCAGTATCATGTGCTATAGTCACGGTCATATTTCTTCTTCTACATCTTCTGGTAAGATATGTCCATACATATGCATAAAACATATGTGCAGAATAAAGAACAATTAAGAATATTTAAGTGAAAATAAGAGTAATTGAAAAGAAAATAACATTAGTATCACCACCTACGTCAAAAAGCCAAGCACTGCCAGCATTTCACGTAACCATTGCACCCATCTCCTCAAGGTTCTTCCTGTCTTTTTGAGATATGTCAGCCTGATGTTTGTGGTAATACTGTCCATGTTAGTTATTTCTGCACTTAATCCTGTCTGTCTTCATTTCTAGGCAATATGAATGTATCCTAGATATATGCCTTAATTTCTAAGTTTTGCTTTCTATACTCATTTTAAGACTTTCCCTAAGTTTTCAAATATATAGATATAAGGTGAATCCTGACATCCTCTCATTTTTTAAAATCACTACCAGTTTTTATATTCCTGAAATATTCTGTGAATTCATTCAGCATTGATTGATTCTACCCAGGTTTTTTTCAAGTTTATAGGTTATTTCACAAAAGCCACACTCTTAATGTATATATCTTTTCTATTTTATATTTTATTTCCATTTCATTGTTTTTTAATGCAGTTTTAATTTTAGCATAATTTAAAGAATTATTGTGAAGATAATATAGTTAGTTCTCTCTTATCTCATACCCACTTCCCCCCTATAATTAACATCTTATATTATTTCAGCACATTAATTAGAATTAATGACCCCAAATTAATGTATTATTATGGAATAAGTCAACAATTTATTCAGATGCCTTCATTTTCCTGAATATGTTTTTTCTGTTCCAGGATACCAGAGTATCACATTATTTTTATTAGCCATTTTTCCTTAGACTCTTGGTTATAACTGTTTCTCAGAATTTCCTTCATTTGATGATGATCTTGACAGTTTTGAGAATTATTGACCAATTACTTCATAGAATGTCCTTCAAATGAAAATTTTCTGCCTTTTGTTCATGATTGAAGTATAATGTGTGTTTTGGGGCCACAGAGGTAAACTTGATATTCTCAATATAGAATATCACCAATATGTCTCATTATTGTTGATGTTAACCTGGATCATTTGGCTTGAGATCATCTTTGTTAGAGTTACTCTTTTTGTTTCCTCTCTACATCCCATGCTTTAGAAAAAAAGTCATTGAGGACAATCTTCAAGTGGGAAGTGGCATCTCTTAAAAACTAACTATCAACATAAATTATTTGGAATTCTTTCCCACCAAGACTTGTCTCTTCTTTCTCATTTATTTATTTATTTAATCATTTATATCAGTATGGCATCATTGATAGTAATTGTAGATTTATAGTCTTAATAAAATAATACTTACTTAATTATGTTCTCAAATTTTTCCATCTATGGACATTGAAAGTGCTTTCAGTTGGCTATGTTCCTTTTCACATATCCCATCATTTTTTTGTATGTATGTGTTTTTGCATGTATATTTATGTGCCCATGTACATAGGCATGTGTATTTTAGTACTTTATCACTTTTGGGGAAACTAATGTGATCCATGGTTGTCTTGCAACAGTCCTAGAATAAACAAAATTTCCAAGGATTTTTCCTTGGAGTTTTGTTGTGGAGTCCTTAGGATCTTTTAAAGTATAAGATCCTATCATCTGCAAATAGGAATAATTTGACTTAAAATGGGAAGGATACTTATTTAAATCATTTTTATTTTTTCCCTTACTTTAGTGCACTGGTTAAGAGTTACAGTACTATATTGAATAAGAGTGGGGAGAGTGAACACCTTGTCTTGCTCCTGACTTTAGAGGAAATGATTTCATATCTCCCCATTTATCATGATGTTTAGGTTTGTCATATATAGCCTTTATTATATTGAACTACTTTTCTTCTATTCCTAATTTCTTCAGAGCTTTAATCTTAGAAGGATGTGGAATTTTGTCAAAGGCTTTTCTGAATCTACTGAGATGATGATGATGTGATTTTCGGACTTTTTATATGTTGTATTATAGTAATTGATTTGTGTATGCAAAACCATCCTTGAATCTCTGGAATGAAACTAACTTGATCATGGTATATGGTCTTTTTGATGTGCTGTTAAATTCACTTTGCCAATATTTTATTGAGAATTTTCTTGTCTATGTTCATCAAGGAAATTGGTCTATAGTTTTCGTTTTTTGTTATCACCTTGTTGGGCTTTGGTACCAAGGCAATACTGGCTTTATAGAATGTGTTTAGTAGTGCTCTTTCCATTTCTATTTTATAGAATAGTTTGAAGACCATGGGAGTTCTTCCTAATAGTCTGGTAGAATTTAGCAGTGTATCCATTCAGTCCTGGATTCTTCTCTGTTGGGAGACTCCTTACTATTGCTTCAATCTCATAGCTTGTTACAGATCTGTTCAAGTGGTTTATATTCACTTGATTCAATTTTATTATGTGTCTCAAAATGCATCCATTTCTTCCACATTTTCTAGTTTAATACAATGTGTTTGAAGTATTCCCCAATGAGCCTCTGGATTTCATTGATATTTGTCTTGCTATAGACTTTTTCATCTCTAATTTTATTAATTTGGATATTTTCACTTCTTCTTTTGGTCACCATGGCTAAGAATTTATTGAGCTTATTTATCTTTTCAGAGAACATTTGTTTCATTGATTTGTAGTTTTTCAATCTCCATTTTGTTAATTATTTCCCTGATCTTTATTATTTCTTGCTGCCTGCTAATATTGGTTTTGGCTTGTTCTTGTTTTTCTGTGGACATAAGGTGTGTCATTGGACTATTTATTTCAGATTTTTCTCTTTTTTGATGTAGGCTTTAATAACCAAAAAACTTTTTCATAGCAGTGCCTTTGCTGTATCCAAGAGATCGGGTAAATTCATTAGAGACTAGGAATTCTTGTTTTTTAGATGACACACTAGTTGTTCTACAATGTGTTTTTCAGTCTCTGTGTATTTGAATATTTTCTGAAAGTTTTTTTGTTTTTGAGTTCTACTTTTATTTCAGTGTCAACTGATGGAATATAGTGGGTAATTTCAATTTTTTAATATTAGTTAAGACTTGCTTTATGTCCTAAAATATGATCTATTTTGTAGAAAGTTCCATAAGCTGCTGTGTAGAATTTGCATTGTGCAGCTGCTATATAAAATATTCTGTAGATGCCTATTAAATACATTTGGTCTGTAATGTAGATTAATTTTGAAGTTTCTTTGTTTATTTTTTGCCTGGATTACCTATCTCTTGGTGAGATTATAATATTGAAGTCACACACTGTTATTGTGTGGGGATCAGTCTGTGCTTATAATTCTAGCAGTGTTTGTTTAATGAAATTGGGTGCATCAAAATTTTATATATATATATATATATATATATGCTAAAAGCTATTTTTTTTCTTGATGGATTTTTCACTTTATTAACATGAAGTGACCTAATTTGTCTCTTCAGACTAATTATGGCTTGAAATCTGATTTATCAGATATGATTACAGCTACTCTTCCCTGCTTTTGATTGGAAAAACTTTTCCATTTTCTTACCCTAAACTAGTATTTGGTTTTGTCAAGGAGATGCATTTCTTATAGCCAACAGATATTTAGGTCTTGCTTTTTATTCCAATCTGCTGTTCTATGTCTTTTGACTGGAGAATTGAGACCATTGAATTCAACGCTGACATTGAAAGACGTGATGTGTAGTAGTTTCTGTTATTTTGTTGTTCTTGTGATGCTTGCTTTTTTTATAATCCTCATTGCTAATCTATTAGTCCACTGAACTTTATTCTTTCTTGTTTTTTCCTGCTTGTATTTATCATACTTTTCTGTGTGTAGGATTTCCTTAAATACCTTCTGGAGTATTGGTTTAGTGGTCATGAATTCTTTTAGTTTTAACTTATCATGGAAGGTTTTTATTTCTCATTCAAGTATAGTGGGAGCATTTGCTAGACACATTAATCTAAGTTGACAGTTATTTACTTTCAGGAGTAGAAATAGATCATTCCATGCCTTCCTTGCTTTTAGAGTTTCTGTTGAAAATCTTTGTTTTTCTGATAAGTTTGTCTTTATACATGACTTGTCACTTCTCTTTTGCAGCTTTAAATAGTCTTTTGTTGCTCTGTATGTTTAATGTTTTACCTATAATATGTCTATTAAGTCTAAGGGTATTTCTTTTCTGATCTTTCCTGAGTGATGTTCTGAAAGTCTCCAGTACCTGGATGGACCCTCTTTTCTCAAGATTGGAGAAGTTTTCTGCTATTATTTTATTGATTATATTTTATAAGCCTCTAGTTTTATCTCCTCTTCTTCTATACTTATGATTCATAGGCTTGGTCTCTTGATGGTGTCCCAGAGGTCTTGCATGTTCCACTAATATTTTCTTAGTATTTTCTCTTTGTCTGATTGATCTTATTCCTCTATTTTAGCTTCAATCCCTAGTATTCTATTTTCAACTTGTTCCATTCTATTAGTAAGGCTTTTCAACTGAGTTATTTTGGGGTAAGTGAGTAGGGGTTATTGAGTTTTTAATTTTCTGGATTGCAGAATTTTTCAGGATTTCTATATATTTTATTCCTCTTTCACATTCTGCATGGGTCTTCCTTATTTCATTCAGTAGTTTGTTAGAATTCTCTTTGAGTTCATTCAGTTGTTTATGTGTATACTCTTTAAATTAATTCAGGTGTTTATACATGTCCTTTTTAATTTCAGTAATGATTCTTATTATTCTTTTGACTTCGTTATTTGAAACTTCAACTATTTTGCTTTGTTTAAGTCTTTTATTGTGGAATTATTGACTTTTGGAGGGGATTTGTTACCTTACTTTTCCATATTTTTTGTGTTTCTGTGTGGGGATTTGCACATCCAAGGCCAAGTCATTGGTTGGAAGTTTTAATTACCTATATTCTTTTAGTTGAAATAGTCTCAATGTTCAGGTAGGAAGTATAGTAGCTAGGTTGAAATGCTGTTTTTCACCTCTGGACTGCATGGTATAGCTCAGTATCCAAGTATTGTCTTGGCATTGTTCAGATCAAGGTAATCTAGTCGAAGTCTCTTGAAGGGTCTGTTGTCCAATTTTTACTATGAAGTTCCCCTGCTACAGGGACCAGCTATTGACTGTGAAGCTTTATAGACTGTGGGCTAGGCTTGTTCTTAATTACTCCATGTGTCCCCCTCCAATTTGTTTCTCCAGGAGTAGCAATAGTACCATACATCAGAGTGACCCCTAAATGCATTAGAGAGTGAAGGGAGTGTACAAATCACTGAGTTCTGCAGTGACTGGGAGAGAAGCGAGGGACCTATATACTTTTCCTGCTTGTTTCAATGCTTACAGATCCTATCAAGACAAACATTAGCTATAGAAATTGTGTGATTCAGAGGATCTGGACTCTGGACTCTCCATTCTTAATGTCAACAAACACTAGATTGCTATTTTCAGGTGTGGGTATAATTGTTTCAGTCCTTGCCTGACAATTCCCCTACCTAGGGAGTGCAGGCAATATTGGTATCATGCAATTTTGAAAGTCAAAACATGCAGCTAGGAGGCTAAATACTAAGCCAGTCACTGGCCTCTGCTTTGATTCTGCCTGAGCCTCTGGTGATCATACTTGCTTCTGGCGTATGTGAAATTGTTAAATTTTTTCATTAATTTAACTGACAATAAGGACTATGGGTAATAAGAACATTTTGTTTCTCTAATCAACAAAAAGCTGACAACTGCACATAATAAGCTGTTGGAATTACCATCTAATTTTAGAGCAGGTGAGACATGAGGTCAAAATTATTGCATGTTTTACAATAAATGAAAAAACTTTTGGACATGCGGTTTAATAATAAATGACACTATATTTGTCTGAAAGGTGTAATAATAAACCATTTAAACCATTTAATTTGAAAATGGTATGATTTATGACATTGGAGAAATGTTTATCAAAAGTGTGTATTGCTTTAGGTCATCTGACACTTAGTTTGATAAGACTTTTTGATTAAATTATAATGTATAGCTCTTTAAATTAATTCTGAAATAATCTTTTTGAGTTTAAATAAATTATAGTCATGTGGGTATTAATAAACAATCTAAAACAGACAAATCATATATCAATATATACTTATTTTGTTATGCATCTATGCATGTACAAAAAAACAAGGTATTTATTTCCTTGATTTTTATCAATTAATGATAATTTGGAATGTGAGCATTTGTTGCAGTACAAGAGACACTTCAGCACCTATGACTTAGGGCTCAAATGTTTTGAAGAAACTATCTAGCTCTTGTCATTGTTTTTTCACCTGTTTGGAGACCTATAATTAACCTAGATTTTGGTTTGAAAATTTAAAGTAAAAATTTTAATAGGAATAATATGCTATAGAGTGTTATAAAGCCATGTATAACCTCAAATTTTGTGGAATGCCTTGAAGCAAGCATGAGGTTTGTGTTCAAACACAACTGATTAAAAGTCTTTTATGAAGCAATTCCTCAATGACTTAAGAAACTCCCACTAGGACCCACCTCCTGAAGGGTCTACTATCTTCAAACAGCACTGTCCTGGGGACCAAGCCTTTAAGGGACATTCAATATCTAAACTCTAGCAGGAATTGAGAATGACATGTAACATGTTAACCCTCTCAGCTCCCAGAAAGGACTAGATAATTTTGAATATGGAGTAGTCTTCCCTGAGGAATTTGATAGCTGTAGTAAAGTCCAGGGTTAACTACCAGCACTGAGATCTAGAATTCTAATACACTTCTTAAAGCCCACTCATAAATATGAATGAAGTGCCAATGATCATCAAACCATTGAGAAAAAACTCACTTGTGAAAGAGATCAAATATGCAAAAGTAGCTTAATGAAAAGAGCATGTACGTTGAAGAAAACTTTAAAAAAACTATTGAGGGAGAAGGAGAGAAAGGAAAGAGAGGACAGAGAGAGAGAGAGAGAGAGAGAGAGAAAGAGAGAGAGAACAGAGGGGATTTTTTCCATCACTGAAATGAGAATAGAATACAATAAAAATACTTACAAAGCAAAAGATGATCTTAGAAATTACAAATATGAAAAGTTATGACAAATTCAGATGAATGAAGAGCTAGATTCATTTGAAAAATCAATATTTGATCGGAAAATAGAGTGTTACTCAAGAGCATTAGTACACAAACAAAAACTGAACATTATTCCAGAAATAGAAAATTACTAATACTATAAAAAAGAAAGATCTCCAAATTTGAAAGGCAAGAGATCCCTGATTAAAAAACATCGAGTATCTGGCACAATAGATGAAAATGCACATTTATACCTGTTATAAAATTTCAAAGCAGTAAGACACAAGCGCAACTATAATTCTCCAGAGATTGAGGGAGGGAAATTTAATGACAGGAAAATATGATTAGGAAGTAGGGCCACTATATTGCTTCATGGCTTATTTCTGTTACACTAAACAATCTTATCATTAGGATATGAATTAAAAATCTAACAGGCCTTTTCTATCTTTGTCTTCTACAAATAATTTGTTCTCATTTTGTATCATTTGTTTAGAATTACACAATTTTTTCTCACTCAAATAGAATGACAGATGGCACTGAATGACTTGCATTCATTAGTCAAAAAAAAAAAAAAACCCAGTGGAAAAGAGATACAGAATAATCAGAGGAGAAAACAATTCAGATGCAGGAGTTCAAACTAGAGGAGAAATATCCTTTGTTATTTACATTCATCTCCAATTCCCAGAAACTATCATCAACTATTTGATGTGAGATTGTAATCTGTGTGGTAAAATATATTCTGCAATCTTCATGGGATTATGGTACATTATAGATCAATGTAAGTGCCTCTGTTAGAAAAGAGTGGAGGAAGAAAAAATAAAAAGGAGAAACTATGAAAGAAGAAAGAAAGGAAGGAGAAAAAAGGGAGGCAGAAAGGGAAAAAAAGGTAACTTACATTTCATAGTGTAATTTTATTTTCTCTTTTAATGATTTTTTTCCTGCATCCTTATCAAGGAATAAAATTATAGAATGGTTTTAAACCTGTAAGCTTTTGACTCCCAAGAGTATAAAAGATAAAAATAATAAGTGTTCACAATCCTCTAACAAAATGATTGAAGAAGCATTGTATAACATTCCCTTTCCTTCATTTATTCTTTCTATAAGTTATTAGGATTTTTTTTAACTTTAAGGAAAGAACATAAATTAGCTGAGTTGGGGAAACAGGAATCCAGGAGAACATAATTTAAAAATTTAACTTTCTTGTAACATATATGAACCACGCCATTTTCAAACTCCCAAGCTGTGTTTTGTGTTCAAGTGAAGGTAACTAGCAGTTTTTGGAGAAAAACTGACAATTTGACAAAATCCAATACTTATTCCTCATTGAAAATATAAAATCCTCGAATACTAGGAAGAAAGAGAAATTGCTCAATATGGTAAATCTGTAAGTTAACCCAACAACCATGATTATATGTGACAGTGAGAAACTAGACACCCTCTGAAAGATCAGGAACAAAATAAAATGTTTTCTTTCATCATCTTTCTTCAAAATCATACTGAAAATCTTAGATAACACAGTAGGACAAGAAAAGAGAATAAAACATATATGGATTGGAACACCAAGAAGGGGAGAGGCAAGATGGTGGATTACAGCATCCATTGTATTGATTCTGTGAATGATAAGAATCAGGTAGCACAGGAGAAACTATTCTGAAAATAGAAAAAGAGGCAGAGCACCAAAACCTCAAAAATTAATTAACAGAACAGCAGAAAAACATAAAGAAAGGAAGACAACAGAGAAAAGCAGCAAAGAGTTCCAGCCAAGAGTTCTTGGTTTCCCAGGAGGAGTAGAGGTACCTAAACTAGGTAAGACAAATGACCCAGGCAACAGACTGGCAATCCTGGGACCAAGAAAAGCCCACAACTCCTCCAATGCTTAAATCCAGTATAGGAATTTTTGAGACAGTGAACTTTCAGGTATGGAAGGCTAGCATCAGGGGAGAAAGATATTGTGTCACTCCCCTTATCTCAGAGGGGGATAGCAAGATGCCATCTTAAAAATGCGTCTATTGTTTGAGACTGAAATAGTCTGGGGACCTGAAAGAAAGGAAGACTTATGGCTCAGAGAGCCTTAGGACACCCTGCCACATTATCTGTGTGGGGGATAGGTTCTTGCCTTATGCATGATAAGCTTGAACCACAACCTTTGATTCCTTCCTTTTCATGCTTCCCTGTATAGTTGAAATGACAGGCATGCAGCACTGTACACAGTCATTGGTTGAGTTGGGATCTTACAAACACTGTTGCCCAATTTGGCTTTGAAGTGCTATCTTCCCAGTCTCGGCCAATGGAGTAACTAGGATTATAGGTGTGATTCACCATGCCAGCTTTCATAATATACTTTTTGATACCTGGCAGATGCATAATCTGTTCTCAGTATTTTCCAGATTCTTCTTGTCTTTTGATTTTCTGTACGAATTTTGGGTGAAGCTTGTCATATTTTATGAAATCCCATAGAAATTTATTATAAAATTACATGGAATTTACAGATTAATTTCTCCAAAATTGGTATCTTTTTGATACTGAACCTAACAATACAGTATGGAGGTTCCTTAAAAAAACTAAAAATAGGTCTGCCTTATAATCCAGCAATTCCACTCCTAGGGATATTCCTGAAGAATTGTGAATCTGCTTACAACAAAGGCACCTGCACACCCATGGTAATTGCAGCACTATTCACAATAGCCAAGCCATGGAAACAGCCAAGATGTCCCATTTCTGACAAGTGGATTAAGAAAATGTGGTATTTATACACAATGGAATTTTACTCAGCCACAAAGAATGAAATTTTGTCCTTCATAGGTAAATGGATGGAGCTGGAGAACATCATCTTAAGTGAAGTCAGCCAGACTCAAGGCCAAAAGCCACATGTTCTCTGTCACATGTGGAATATAGACCTAACACAAGTGCAGCAATATTGTGAAACACTGGTCATGTAGGGTAGGTCATGCACAGAAGGGGTAGGGAAACTAAGAACTTAAATATGGTTGATATACTCTATATACATGAATGAATATAGAAATCTTAATCCGACTGAAACTACTACAAGAAAGGGACTAAGGTAGAATGAAACGAATTAGAGAAGACAAACCAATTGGGGTTATAATACATATATACAAGGAAACTACCCATGTAGCTATCTTTATCTCAAACAGGCTAAAATGTCATAGTTTCTATTTTTTCTTCTATATAATGGGAGAAAAGGAGGGCAGAACTAGTCCTGCCCAGGGAGAAGGATTGGCACCAGAGCAAGGTGGGAGGTGTTGGGGAGAGGTGGTAGGAGGGTGAATATGGTGCGAAAAATGTGTAACGTGTATGCAAATAAAAAAATGATACTGTCGAAACTATTCCAGGAATCAGGGAAGGAGGAGATAAAGGAGAACAGTAGGAGGGTGAATTCATGTATGATATATTTGATACATTGTAAGAACACCTATAAATGCCATGATGATCCCACACTTGGCACAACAACAAAGGGGAAAAAAAGGAAAAGAAGTTAAACTTTCAAAAAAAATCCAAAATGATGTGCAACTGTGAAGTATTACATAGACAATAAAAGTAATTGTAATTTTAATTTTTTTATTGGAATACATTCTGATGATACAGATACAATAACAGAAAAACAGTCTCTGGGCGAGAAGTTGTACTTCTTTACTCAAAAACCATTGCTATAAAAATAATGTCTGTACAAGAATGAATATGGGCTATTTAAAAATATTAACATCACCATAAGAAAGGTACTAATGTAGAAAGGAGAAAAATGGTGAGGATGAGCCAATTTAGGATGTAATACATATATACATGGAAATGTCATAATGAAACTCTGTATAGCTATCTTAAACAAATGTGTCTATTTTCAGAAACAAAGACAGGAAGGTTAAACAGATCCTGTCTGGGGATTGGTACCGATGCAATGGAGGGAGGATATAAGGAAAGAGTATTGGAGGGTGAATATGGTGGAAATATTTTGTACTCATGTATGAAACTGGAACAATGAGAACTGTTGAAACAATTCCAAGAAGAGGGGGAAAGGAGAGCAATGGAGAGATGAATCTAATTGAAACATAGTGTAAGCTCTTTTGTGAGTGTCTCAGTGCGCCTCCAAGTATGACAATAATATATTAACAAAAACTTTTTAAAGAGTCAGCTGAACTAAGCTTATCCAGGAGTGTGTGGCATGACAAAAACATGATAAATAGTGTAAAAATAGTGTAAATAGATAAAAAGTGTAAATGCTAATGTGTTATTTAGAGAGTAGTTATACAATGATATAGAAGCTTATCAAAAATAGCCATCACTGTTCATTCAAGTACAGTGGTTGATAAGAGAAAATTTTTCTATGGAGCTCTGCTTTTGATGTTTCTATAGAATTAGAAATCAATTTAATCTTATATTTTAAAATATATTTTTAAAGATGTGAATTGCACACTGACTTAATTATCTGTTATCTTGGGCATTTTGTCTTTTCTTTTCTTTTCTTTTGGTGGGTGTGGGGTTTGAATTAGAGGCTTCACTCATGCAAACCAATACCTCCAGTTCATTTTGTTGTGGTTATTCTGGTGTTGGGATTATTACAAACTATTTACATGGCCTAGCCTCAAATCTTGATTCTTCTACTTGCAACCTCCCAAGTAGCAGATTACTGGCATCTGCCTGGTGCATTTTTAATATTATTAGTACTACCATGTGAGAAAAAATTCCATATACATTTCAATAACAGATACGATCAAAGGACAACAATAAAAATAAGAAGGTTGGAAGAACAAAGTTTCTACAGATTATAGCATGCTTCAGAACATAACACTAATTTCACAAAAGTAGGGAAAATTTATGCTATTGCAATCTAAGAACAAAGAACAGTTATAACTGAACACATTAAATGTTATAGAAATGTTTAAAACGTCATCAAAAATAGAATCCAATGTAGGAAATCTATGGCTTCATAATTAAATTATTTCACCAAAACCATAATTTAAATTTATTTATAACTTTATGGGATAAATTATTAGAAATGACCCCTGATTAATAATGAAAGATAAATTTAAAAAATACTGGATCACTTACTTTGGCCTGGGTTAAAAATGTAAAATCAATAAGCAATTTCTTTACAATATCTTCAGTTTGGTTTCTCTGTCATGCATCTCATTTAAGATTAATGGCACACTTTCAGAGTACATTTTGCCCAAAATAGTGCTGTTGCTAGTCCAACTTAGATTAGATAATTTAATAAGTTAATGAATAAGAAGCAAGCTTATTTGTCACATTAACTATTTTAAATACTGCTATGCAAGGCATGATATATCATGGGTATATCATGGATATATTGTGAGGTATTGCTACATTTAAAATGCATAGTAAGTCTTCATAATACTCAATGTCTGAAAACAGTAAAAATTCAATTTTATTTATGAATTTGAGTTTGGGTTCTTATGTGTTAAAAATAAGTTGTGTACCAGGTAATGACCTATAAGGTCTGGCCTCAGCTAAACCAAAGATTTAAAACAAAAAATAAAGGAACTAAGGCAGAATGCACAAAATAGGAAAGAATTAGAACAGCTACACAAATATATCTATCCAAAGCATTGTATGCACATATGAATAATAAAACAATAAAAATTAAAATATATATATATATCCAAAGCCAGGACTATCAGAGACTCAATGGCTCCTAAAATCTCCATTAGAAAGCAGTTCACGTAGTCTTTCTAGCAGAACCAAAAGTAAGGCTGAAATATTCAATCAAGGATTAAAGTCATGTCTGTGAATTAGAAAGTATTAGAATCTTTTTAAATAGGAATTTGAAACATAGCCAGTTTCTAATATAATCCATAGCATCTAGGCCTTGGAAAACACATCCCAGTGGCCATGGAATTAGAACCAGGTCTAAGTGGATATTTGAACCTCTCTGTATGGAGACAGCAGCATAAATTAGGAACATGTAAATGAAGTCCATCCAATTTACAGAGGAAAAGTCCTGCTTCATGTGGACTAACAGCGGCTACAGATATTGAAGGCTTAATGAATGCATGGGAAGGAAGCCATGGGATAAAATCCATGCTGTTCAAGTTGAGTTTGAGGAGCAAGAGAACAAGGAGCAGAATATAAAGCAGGCATTATTTATAATAAACTGGGTAGAAAACCTACACCTTCCCTATTAGAAAGAAGTGTCCTGAAGAGGCAATGGATGGAATGACCATAGACGGTGTGTCAAAAATATTAGGAAATTATTGGACTATTATTAATTGCATGTAAAATGATGGATTCAGATTATGGGATGGTCTATAAGACAGTATGAAGTAAGAGTTGCAACAACAAATAAATACATAAGCGGAATAAATATTATTAAGGCTGATTTAAAAATCACATGGAAGAAAATAAAATTGAAAAGGTCCAGGGAAGTGGAATAGGTCAAGTGGAAATATGTTGATTCTCCTCAATGCGGCTTCGGTTGTAAATATCCAGCAGTATAAATTAGCAAAGAATTTAAGAAAATAGTAAATTAATACAGGATCTTTTCAAGGAAGACATAACTTATCATATCACTATATAATTCATAATTGATGCTTGCTTAAGAAAATAGCTTCTGGGAAGTGAAGATTTGTCATGCACTTTAGAGATGTAAAAAAATAGTAGCAAAACCAGAAAGATCTATACGAGTTACAGGACAGCTAATTTGTGAGCTTTGTATTCAAACAGGAAATACATGACAGATATTTATGTCATATTCTTGCAATTTCAGACCTGAGGACTTCCCAAATCAATTTATATTCACATGAAAAAGGCCTTGCTCACTTTCCATAGACAGCCCTAAGCGTTACGTCAATAGTCCAATCAATGATAGCAAATAATCTATAGAAATAAACATAATTGATATAAATAGTAGTATAAGTATACAACAAAATAAATAAAATGTATTTTAAGGCCAATAAAATACACATCATTCACAAACAGGAGGCTGATCGATAGTACAAGAAAAAATACAACTTGCCAAAATAAGAGTTAAATTCTTAGAATTTATTTGGTTTTGCAAGGGAACAAAAATAATCTATACTAATTAAAGCAAAAGATAGCAGAAATGATTATCACTGAAGATAAAGGAAAGGCAAAAATATGCATTTAAAAATGTTTTCTTTCGCTTTTGAAAGAAAACTTTTATTTATCTGAAAATCTTCAAACATTAAAATTAAACAGTAAAAAAACAAACAAACAAACAAAAAACTTATCTGGCCAGGTGTCTCCTATAAATCCTACATACTCCTAAGGCTGAGGTTAGGAGACTGGCAGCCTGAACAAAAACTTTGCAAAACCCATCTCAGCCAGTAACTGGGCACAGTGGCACCTACCTGCCATTCCAGCTACACAGGAAGAATAAATAGGAGGGTTATGGTACAGACCACCCTGGGTATAAAAGCAAGACCCTATTCAGAAAATAATTAAAGCAAGAAAGGATTGGGATGCTGGCTCAAGTAGTGGAGCACCTGCCTCGCAAGCCCAGGAGCCATAGTTTAAGTCCTAGAACTTCCAAAAAAAAAACCCACCGAAAACAAAACTCATGATTGCACCCACCATTACTGTATGACTCTTTGGAGCTATTTTCCTTTATTTTTTTTTCTTCTGTGTCATGCTATACATTCAGTTTCTTAATCTTATTTTGTAATTCATGACTTCATAATAGAGTTTAAATTGAGTGCTTTTGATATTTTCACTATGCATTTAAGATTTTTGTTTTTATTTCTATCTTTTCGTTTTTAATGTTTGCTCTTGTATTTTATGATTTCTTGCTTTTTTGAAAGAAAAGTGAATGATTATTATAGATTCAACTGATGGGTTTATAAAATTATTAATTTTTCCTAGCATCTTAAACACACCAGATTCTTGAATAAAATCAATATTGTTGGGAGGTCTGCTCTGGCTGCTGACTTCTTTTTACACTAGGATCAATGTATTGGGTGTTTTGGATGTGAGTGACTGGCTCACTCTGAATGGAAAATACACTTTCCATTATCTTTTTCTCTGTCTTTACATTTTGCTCATTCCTTTCTGTTCTAGAGTTTTGAACTTACTTCCACCTGATCTCCAGTTATGAATAAAGAAAACAGTGACTAGAGTTCTTCCCCATACAATGTCAGAAGTACGACAAAGTCAAGGTGGCTTGACTCAGGTTGGGAAGCATTTTGTCTTCCTAGATTTGTCACCACTATGGGCTATCAAGTCAGACAATGTGTGTTAGTGGTATTTGACTTTCTTTTCAGGATAATGGAAAGTGTACTATCCAAAACCTCGTTTTAAGCAGTCAATTCTTATTTGATTCTTATGTGGAACACTTTTGATCACTTTCCTATGTAAGATCTTAATTCCCCTATTAACTTCTATAACCCAAAGCCAGATGCCCCACACAGCTCCAGAACAATTTATGTTTTACATTTGTGTTCTGATTCTCTCCAAGAAATAGTCAGGCCACCCAATTTAAGTTTCTAAACTTTAGCACCTTTTAAATTAGACTACCCTTAGAAATGCTGCCTTTGATCAGATGCTGAAGTACAAACTATATTGCAAGAAGTGTGAAGGTTAATCAATCTAAGACAGTTGCTGGAGCAAGAACAAAATTCTGAGTATAGTCCAGGAAGAGAAGATTTGATTCTTTCCCCCTAAACTGAGCTAATGAGAACAACGGGTAAAATGTGTTTGCATATCTTGTTTCCTGCAAGGGAGAACCAACCAGAAGAGACAAGTCTTGGCAGAGTATTCAGCTAAAGAGGTGCCTAAGAATAAGAAACAAATGCAGAACAGCTTGGAGAACTATTTTTATGCAGCAAAGCTCTTCAAAAGATCAAATGGCCACACTGGCAGTAAAACATTAGGGAAATAGAGAATACAGGTTACAAGACATTAACCCCTGAGTTGTATAAGCATTTGAGAAGAAATAACCACAAGAAGCCCTGTGTATTAGAAAGTCCCCAGGGTAAGAGAGAGCCAGCTCTCAATAGAGAACTTTAAAACAATACAAAATCAAAACACAGAGAACCTGAAAAGAAAAGGCATTGAGAAAAGACATTGGGTTCCAGGATGTAATTAAATATAAGAATTAAAAATTTTTTCATATGAAAGAATTCTAATAGCTTGCATTTTTATTTTTCAAAAGCATTGATTTGGCTGTGTTTGGTGAGGGAGGCAGGTGTAGGAAGCTCTAGGCCAGCTCAGGAAAAGTTAGCCAGATGCTATCTGAAACTAAAAGTGAAAAGATTAGGGGTACAGCTCAAGTGGCAGAGTCAAGCATTCCTTGGGTTCAATCACTGGTACCAAAACTAAACAAAATGAAACAAAGAAAACAAAACAAATGGACAAGAAAAGCATTTATTTAGGAACCAAGAAAATGGTTTCTATCAATTTATAAATAATAATAAAGAATGCCAAATTTAGAATTTTAGATTGACAAAGGTAAATAAATGTAGAGTTGAAATAGAAATAAGACAATTTAAAGAAATATTCCAGATGGATAACAACATTTAGCATCCCTTGACATGATTAATTGCTTCATCTTCATCTTTATTATGACAAGTGCTTTCAAAAACATTTTCTCTGTTCAATTTTTGCAAGTGTAGACTCTCATTTCAATAATTACTGGTTGAAAAAGGAATAAGGGAAGTGAAATTGTATAATATCATGAGCTTTTCCTTAGATTTAAATTCATTTTATTTTCTTTTATTTGAAACTACAATTCAGTCAGAACAACTTTTAGACCAAGGATATAATATTGCTGATAGCTAGAGGGAAATAATACATATTCAGTGGTTTGGCACCAACTGGAAACAAAGTTCTGTTTTGGAGCAGATTATTTAAACAGAAAGAATCATCTTGTTATCCTGAAACACAGACTATGCATACCACCACCACTGCTAATATGTCTATTTCAACAAATCATGAATTTGAGAAGATGAACACATATGAGAACATTTATTGTTTGAATAAGAACAATGTTCTTCTGTGCGACTTCATGAAAGTATTTTCAATACTTTTCAGACTGCAGAAGATTGTCAGGACAATCTATAGGTACTCAATCAGCTTTTGTGACATTCATAAGCATTAATTAAGTCCCACACTAAGTACTAGGGATCAAAGATGGGTAAAACACAAGCCATAAATACATTTACAATTATTAAAGAAACGTGTTCTGTGAAAAACCTTTAATACAAGTATGGAATTCAAAGACAAAAATACTTAGTGCAAAATATCATCTGTAATTATCAATCAAATATGATAAATACAGACTCTCAACAAGGTCCTTTGACTTGCTCCTTTTATTTAGTTAAGCTACTAAGATATTGGTAATTGAGTTTCCAATTTGTTTAGGGTCCACCTGAATATTGGTCAGCCCATTGAGTCATAACAAGACTCTGGTCCGTTATCTTACAGGCACCTCCTAAGTGTGTACTAAAATTGTTTGTAAAGAGAACCAATAGTTTGCAGCTAGCAAAAATAACTCTTTAGATCAAAGGTAAGGATGCCAGCAAGAATTAAATGTAATGTGCCAGTGACACTCCATTCATTAGATAGAGTGCCGGCTTGTCAACCTGTGTGTGCAAGGTAAGACCACATCAATGTTAATTTCTCTTTTCACAGATTTAATATAGAGCAAGAGCTCACCATCCAATGCAATTTCAAACCAATACTAAAGGCACCTTCATTTGCAAAAAAGAAAGGGCCTTATTGTGAGATCAACCCATAAAGTGCTGGAAAAACTCCTCAAATCTGTCTTCCCAATCAGTTGGTAATGAGGGAGTCATAAGAAGGAAGAAGAGAGAAGCTGCTTGTTGACCAGATTACAAGAAGGAGGGGCATTTGGTTCTTTTGCGTAGGAGAAGATGGTGATCATGTTTCTTCACAGGTCTCATGGAGAGTCATGTTCTGCACAAAATTTGTTGCTCATTATACCAACAAGTGTGTGACTTCAATGAGTTGGCTGCTTCTGTGTTTGTCTATTCTTGAAAATCTCATTCCAAACTGTCCATGAGTGGATTCTGGTGGCTTTTCCTGAAAAACAATGTAAGCACTATGTGTCACTAAAGGAGTTTATTACTAGGTGTGTCCAGGCTTAACGGGTGTCACATTCTTTATTTCACTCTCTTCCATATTATGTGGTAGATCTTTACCAACTTGCAAAGATCTTTTTCCAAATTATTTCTACTTGAACCAACATGAGCTCAAACACTGGAGAAACCACTGGTTCAGATCTCAACATGTACCTCTAAGAGTATCATCTAAGGTCTTTTCTCAGATGCTTATCCTTCCTCTGCCTGAAACATGACTGGAGGAAGTGAAATGTATTCATCTAATCTTTATGCTAAAATGGAGGTTTTACTGTAGACTCTATTAAATTAATGATTTTATTTAAAAAAGCTTTAAATAGGAGTACTCAGTGTATTGACTAGTAAGCCACTGGCAGAAAGTGATTAAAACAAGAGCACAGATAGGAGACACTAATGATGTTTTTTAAAGAACAGTACTGGGCTTGATTTTCCATTCATGAGACTCTTTTGCTTCTCTTTAGAGAAAAGACTAGATATACCTTTTATATAAACATACATATACTTAAATGTACATTCTGTATATATTTAAATGTGACTTTTTATTAAATCAGCTTTCTGCTCACTTTATACCAGTATTTCAAGATGTTGATTTGTATTTGTCTTAGAGGAAGTGGCAAAATAATACTTTTCTGAGATGTATTGGCACAATATGATACTTAAGGATACTAAGTAATAGCATACAGGGTATCTGTAAATGTAAGTGATCCTCAAGAGCAAAGAGGGTGTCTAGTGCAAGACCACAGGCCTTGATCTTAGTCCCTTAGTACTTAAACTACAAAATGATCTTAAACCATTCAGGTCTGCATTTCCTCCTTAATTAAGTGAAGAAATTTGATGTAGTAGCTTCTTGGGTGCTTCCTATCTATGAAGTTCATGTTTCTGGAAGAAAGTAAGGATAAATTTATAACTGCTATTAGTATAAAGATGATAAGTCTAGATGAATTGAAATTACAAAAAGAAAGTTAGTGTTATTAACATTATTTTCAAATAGCAAGAAAAGACAAAAAATAATGAAAAGGAAATATGACACTTTCTTTAGCTCTTTCTGAAACTTGTGAAGCACACTACAGCAATATGAAATGATGGCTAACCTATTGAAGGCTGTATTGTGGCCTATCGTTCACATTTGACAGGCAACAGAATGAAACATCTAGAAGTACCTGAAAAATAACCTGTTACTGATTTAAGAAATTGCATGATTTTGTGGTCAGTTGAAAATCATAATAATCATAATGCCCATGCCTATCTCTGGGAAGACGTGGAAGAAGAGTGAGGAATGAATGTTTAATGAATATGGTTTGTGATAAATAAGAAATATTACAAAAGAATGGTGCTGGATAATTTCGAATGTCTAAAGAAGTGAGCACCAAAGGTAGCTATTAATAAGTGTTTCATTATTAGCACTTAAACAAAGAAACTCAGATAAATATCTCCCTATGCTTTTTTTTTTTTTTTTTTTGAGATGGTGTCTTGCTATGTAACCCCAGGCTGGCAACAAAGTCAAGATATTCCTGCCTCAGCTTTCAAAGTGCTGGAGTTATAGGCATACACTACCACACCCACCCCAAATATCTACCTGTGATGGTTTATTGACATACAAACTGTATTCAGTGCTGCTGCTCAAAATAAGTCTGATCACACCAATGACATTAAATTCAGTAAACACCAAAATTGTATTAATGTTCACTTTTCTTTTATGCCAGTGGTAAACATTTCCAAAAGTTCATTGTACAGCTGAGAGAAAAAAAAAACACAAATAGCCTTCATTAATTCTGGTGTCACTTTGCTCATGAATTTCTTCCTGTGTGAGAGGAACAAACTGTTGATATGTAATTTATATTCGCCGCTGAGCTAAAGTTTAGGCTTTATAAGTTGCTATTTGAGATTCATGTGCTGGCTAGAAAATAATAAATGACTTAATTGAGGTATTTAAAAAATACATAGATCATTTCAGACTGTTATTTATTGGTAATGGGAGGGAAAATATTCTTTCCTAGTTGTCATGCTCATTTCTGGCCCATGGAATTGCTTTATGTTCTGTACTCCTTCACCAGACTAGAGAGTTTAAGTAGTCACTGCTTCTAGCTATTGGCAGAGTTTATGCCTCACCACCTAAGTGAAAATTTACTCTCTATAGAGATTAAGCTTAGAGGAAAAATAAAGTAGGTCAGAGCTTTGAGGGCAAAGGAGAAAAGAACACAGAATGCCAGTTTAAAAAAATTAAGACTTTTATGAAATAATTTGTGCAGGTTATAAAATTGTTTCAGGTAAATTTATTTCAGTATATTAAGGAGGAATTGGGCATCTCAGATCACAGATGAGAAAAAAAAGCTTCAAGAGTTAACCATCTTACCCCAATGGAGAGAGATACTGGTGGAATGGGTTGTATATGGTAGGTCTAGTTAGTACTCTTTTACTTGTGCAAGTTCTTTTAGGTTAAGGTGGAAGATATTAAATGCTATTAACTTTTCCAACAAAGTAGCACATCTAAAAATGTATTTAGCCATTTAATGAGCCAATGATAGTTTTACTCAATATAATAGTAGCTACTAAAGATCAGTGACCATATTAGGGTTTACAGAAATACAGGTGAATAACACTATGTTCTGCCCTCAAAGAGTTTTGAGCTTGACAAAATATATGCTTTTCTATTTGCAATCAGTGATTTTTTTGAGTTGTATTTTATTAAATAATGTCTCTACTTCTTCCCTAAATAGCTGAATTCATCTTCCTGAAAACATAGGCAGACATACTTTACTATTCATGCCTAAAATTCCCTCTTTGAAGTTAATATCTATTTTAGCTTGATCAACTAAGACCAATAAAAGTTAAATTATTCTACAATATTGGACCACATTTATTGCATAATAATTATTGTTATGAACTAGAATTTTATTTGTATATTCTATAAGTGAAGCATCTGTGTCAAGAAGTACAAAGGAAAGGAACTGAATATTTACACTAATTGGGAGTAAAAGTAGTAGAAGTAAAGTACATGTTCTAAGAAGTGGGTATACCCCAGTATTCCCGATACTTTTAAGTATTAAGTACTTTTTAAGAATTAAGTGACAAAGAATAGTGAACAAAAATCTCTAACATTGCATTAATATATATGCCAAAATTATTTTGTGATATGTTCTTAGTAATACTCATACACGGACTGACAAATGTGAAAGAAGGAAATTATTGCCATGAGATAAATCACCAAAACTAAAATAAAAAAGAAGCAACATTTTAAGTAAAAATTAAGATTATTTTATAATACAATGTGTATAGTGTCACTTAATTTTCTTCTTAAATATCATGTTAGAAAAGTTAAAGGAAAGATATTATGTTAATATATTTAAATCAAAGCAAAACTAACATCATTAAAGTCATAAATTGATACCTAAAATTGTCCAATTTCCTTTCACACTAAAGTGATTTTAAAATGCATATATCATTATATTGGAGTGCATCTATCAATCTGCCTATTCATTGATCTGAAAAATTATGGATGCACATAAGAGCAGATTTAAAAAAAGACCAAGCTCTTTAACTTCGTCTTTGGCAGCACTGGGATTTGAACTCCAGGCCTCACACTTGCAAGGTAGGCACACTTACTGCTTGAACCACTCTTCTAGCACATTTTTTGTGATGGTTTTTTTGAGATAGGGTCTCACGAACTACTTGCCTACGTTGGCTTCAAACCATAATCCTCCTGATCTCTGCCTCCTGAGTAGCAAGAATTACAGGTGTGACCCACAGATGCCTGGCAAATTATTCATCTTTGATGGTGCTTCTGAGAGCAAATTGGAAATTCTAAACACTTTCTTTTTTCTCACATAAAAACATGTCTTGGAGCTTTTTCCCATGGCTCCTGTCAGAGACTTAGCATTCTTTAAATTATCTTAGTTTATTTCATAGACTGCACTGGGGTTTGAACTCAGGACCTTGCACTTGCTAGACAAGCACTCTACCACTTGAGCCACTCAATCAGCAGTTTACTTCATAGAATACGCAATACATGAATAGAACTGAGAAAGTGTCTCCTTTTTCATATGGTTAGTCAGCCTTTCTGATGTAATAAATATATACATAAACTCACACACACACACAAAGGGCATTGTTCTGCTTTATAGCAGTCCATTAGAATATTTAATTTTTAATCAGACAGTAATATTCAACCATAGTTTTATTACTATGAGTTTAGTTTTTCCTAGCTTTCAGCTACCCTAAGAAAAAACCTTCAAGGTGTATATGTATATATCCCTATATCATCTATATCTGCATACATGTTTGTACAAATGTGAAAACAGTGTTTTTGGATAAATTAAAAAAATTATAATCAACAACAAAAAAGCATGTATGGATTTTAGATTCTAAAACATACTTTTGGGCTGTCCTCCAAAAGAAGATGTGCTAATTTTATAGTTGGCACATTATATGAGAATTGTTTCCCAATGTAAAAAGCAAAATGTTAAAAGCAACATGTGTCTCTATTGCTAATTTCATGGGTAAGAAAATATTTGTCTACATTTCTTTACTTTTTAGTGAACTTCAGTCTACATGTAAAGTTTGGGTTTCTAGTCTTTCTATTACCTAGGTATGTATGTTTTGTCAATATTAAATTAAAATTTGTCACCAAATTATAAAAAATATTTCACATTATCTTAAGTATCCTTTTGTCTTTTTAAATATGAAAAATATATTCTCCAGCATTACTTTTGTGCTTTGACAAAGGTAATTTTAAATACCTTCTTTTTATTGTTTACTATTTTGTTTAACTTTAAAAAGTCTTGTCTACTCCATTGCTATAAACTAATTTCAGTTTTAGGTGGAATTCATGTACAGTGTTTGTAGAATTATGAGACTGGTACACTACATATATTTCCCAACTGATTTATTAAATAGTCCCGTAAACTCTGGATGTTGTAAGATTCAGTCTCGTTGAGTTCTTCCTCACCATTTTTCTTTTAAATTTCCATTATTAGCCCTTTGTTTTTTTTTATTTTTATTTTTTTTATTGTTGTGCTGGGTGGGGGTACATTGTAGCATTTTAAAAAGTTCTTGCAATCTATCAAATATATCATAATTCAATTCATCCTCTCTGCTTCTCCTTTATGTTCCCCTCCCCCCATTCCTGGAATAGTTTCAACAGGTATATTTTTCCATTTACACCATATTCACCTCCAACCCCCTTTCCCCACCATCTACCCCTCCCACTGGTACTAATACCCACCCCTACACAAGACCTGTTCCAGCCTCCTGTTCTCTGATTTTGTAGAAAGAGAAAAAAATGACACTTTGCTTGTTTAATATAGCCACACAGGGAGTTTCCTTGTGACATTTCCATGTATATAGGTATAATAACCCAAGTTGGTTCATCTTCTGTATATATATATATATTTTTTCTTTTTCTTTTATTATTCATACGTGCATACAAGGCTTGGTTCATTTCTCCCCCCTGCCCCCACCCCCTCCCTTACCACCCACTCCGCCCCCTCCCTCTGCTCCCTCCCTCAATACCCAGCAGAAACTATTTTGCCCTTATTTCTAATTTTGTTGTAGAGAGAGTATAAGCAATAACAGGAAGGGACAAGGGTTTTTGCTGGTTCAGATAAGGATAGCTATACAGGGCATTGACTCACATTGATTTCCTGTGCGTGGGTGTTACCTTCTAGGTTAATTCTTTTTGATCTAACCTTTTCTCTAGTACCTGTTCCCCTTTTCCTATTGGCCTCAGTTGCTTTTAAGGTATCTGCTTTAGTTTCTCTGCGTTAAGGGCAACAATTGCTAGCTAGTTTTTTAGGTGTCTTACCTATCCTCACCCCTCCCTTGTGTGCTCTCGCTTTTATCATGTGCTCATAGTCTAATCCCATTGTTGTGTTTGCCCTTGATCTAATGTCCACATATGAGGGAGAACATACGATTTTTGGTCTTTTGGGCCAGGCTAACCTCACTCAGAATGATGTTCTCCAATTCCATCCATTTACCAGCAAATGATAACATTTTGTTCTTCATGGCTGCATAAAATTCCATTGTGTATAGATACCACATTTTCTTAATCCATTCGTCAGTGGTGGGGCATCTTGGCTATTTCCATAACTTGGCTATTGTGAATAGTGCCACAATAAACATGGGTGTGCAGGTGCCTCTGGAGTAACAGTCTTTTGGGTATATCCCCAAGAGTGGTATTGCTGGATCAAATGGTAGATCGATGGCTAGCTTTTAAGTATTTCTTCATTCTACCTGAGTCCCTTTCTTATGGTGGTTTCAACTGGTTTAAAAATTCTATATTCTTTCTTATATAGGGAGTACACCAACCATATTCACCTTCTTAATTTCCTTCTTTACCCTACCTCTCTTGTATGTGACCTCCCCTTAGTCACATAATATTGCTGCATTTGTATTAGGTCTATATTCCACATATGAGAGAAAACATGCAGCTTTTGGCCTTCTGGACATGGATAACTTCACTTAACATGATGTTCTCCAGTTCCATCCATTTATCAGCAAATGACAAAATTTCATTCTTCTTTGTGGGTGAATAAAATTCCATTGTATATAAATACCACATTTTCTTAATTCATTCATCAGTAGTGGGGCATCTTGGCTGTTTCTATAGCTTAAGATATTATAAATAATGCTGCAATAAACGTAAGTGTGCAAGTGCCTTTATTGTAACCTGATTTACATTCCTTCATGTATATCCCTAGAAAGATATTGCTGGATCTTATGGCAGTTCTATTTTTAGATTTTTGAGGAGCCTCCATACTGTTTTCCACAGTGGTTGTACTAATTAACACTCCCAACAGGAGTATATGAAGGTTTCTATTTCTCCACATCCCCACCAACATTTGTTGTTTGTATTCTTGATGGTAGCCATTCTAACAAGAGTGAGGTAGAATCAACATGGTTTTGATTTGCATTTTCTTTATGGGCATGGATGGTGAGCATTTTTTCATGTGTTTTTTAGTCACTTGGACTTCTTCCTTTGAGAAAGCTCTTTTCAGTTCATTTGCCCATTTCTTAATTGGGTCATTGATTTTTTGGGGGAGTTAGGTTTTTGAGCTCCCTGTATATTCTGGTTATCATCCCTCGTCAGATGTATAGCTGACAATGATTCTCTCCCATTCTGTGGGTACCCTCTTTAATCTAGAAACTTTTTTGTTGTGCAGAAGCTTTTTAATTTCATATAGTCCTATTTGTCAATCAATTCTCTTAGATGTTGAACCACTCTTCCTAGCAACATTTATTGAAGAAGCTGTCTTTTTTCCATCGTATATTTGTGGAAACTTTGTCAAAACTTTGGTGGGTATAGCTGTGTGGATTCATAAATGCATCTTCTATTCTGTTCCACTGGTATTCATATCTGTTTTTGTGCCACTACCATGCTGTTTTTATCTAGAAATTTGTCCATGTCATCTAGATCTTCGAATTTAATTGATTATTGGTTTTCAAAGAAGTCCCAGATTATTCCCTGGATTTCCTTGGTATTTTGTTGTTATCTACCTTTTTCATTTCTAATTTTATTAATTTGGGTCTCTTCCCTCCTTATTTTAGTCATATTTGCCAGAGGCTTATAAATCTTGGTTATTTTTTTCAAAGAACCAGCTTTTCATTTTGTTGACTCATTGTGTGGACTTTTTATTCTCGTCCTTATTTTTATTATTTCTCTCCTGCTTGTTATGGGTTTAGATTGTTCTTTTTCTAGGAGCTTCAGATGCAGCATTAGGTCATTTATCTGAGATCTTTCTGTATTTTTAATTTATGTAGTCATGGCTATAAATGTTCTTCTTAGGAGTGCCTTTGCTATGTACAATAGGTTCTGATATACTGTGTTTTCATTTTCATTACATTACAGGAACTGTTTTATTTCCTCAGTTATTTCTTTGATAACCCACTGATTATGGAGAAATGTGTTGTTCAACCTTCAGTGTTTAAGTATTTTCTATTGCTTCTTTTGTTGTTAAGTTCTAGTTTTACTGCATTGTAGTAAGACAGTATGTACGGAGTTATTTCAACTTTCTTATATTTGTTGAAATCTGTTTTGTGACTTTTGTGGTCTGTTTTGGAGAAAGTTCCACGGACTTCTGAGAACGTATTTTGTGCTGATGCAGTATGGAATACTCTGTAGACATCTGTCATGTTCTTTTGATCTATGGTGTCATTCAATTCTAGAATTTCTTTGTTGATTTCTTGTTTAGATGACCTTCCTATTGATGATAGAGGAGTGTTATTGTCTCACAACCACTACTCTAGTAGGGTCTATCTGTGTTTTTAAATCCAGTAGTGTATGTTTAATGAAGGTGGGTGCACCAACATTAGGCACATGTAAGTTAACAATTGTTATTTTCTTTTTATGTATTGCTCCTTTTATTAGTATGAAGTGACCTTTTTTGTCACTTCTGACTACTTAAGGTTTAAAGTATACTTTATCTGATATTAGTATTGCTAATGTTGCCTGTCTTGGGGGCCAATTAGCTTTGTAAAATTCTTCCATCCTTTCAACCTAAGGCATAGTTTATTTCTGTCTATAAGGTAAGTTTCCTGTAAATAAAGATTGTTGGGTCTTCCTTTTTAATCCAGTTTGCCAATCAGTGTCTTTTGTTTGTGGAGTTGAGGCTATTAACATTTGGTGGTAATATTGAGAGGTTTATGGTGATTCCTGACACTTAGTTGTTTTTGTTGTTTAAGAATTCGAGAGGATGCAGCTGATTCAATACCACTCTCTGAGTACTTGGTTGCTCCATTCTTGAGCTTTAATATTTCCTATCTTTTCATGGTTATGTTTGTTTTCATCTTCTGTGTATAGAATTTTTCTATGTATAGGATTCCTTTCAGAATCTTCTAGAGTGTTGGTTTGTTGGTCACATATTGTTTTACTTTCTGTTTCATCAAGACTTTTATTCTTCCATCAATTTTGAATGAAAGTTTTGCTGGGTAATGTATCCAAGGACTGAAATTGGTTTCTTTCAGTGCTCAAAATACCTCACTCAATGACCTTCTTGCTTTTAAGATTTCTGTTGAGAAGCCTGCTGTAATTTTGGTGGGTTTACTTTAATATGTTATTTGATTTTTCTCTCTTACAGTCTTCAATATTCTTTCTTTGTTCTCTTGTGCTAGTTCTTTTAACTATAATATTCCATACGGAGGTTCATTTTCAGTCATGTCTATTTGGTGTCCTGGGTACTTCCTGTACCTGAATGAGCATTTTTTCTCAAAATTTTGGAAATTTTCTGTTATTTTGATGAATATATTATGTATATCTTTGCCTTGCACCTCTTCTTCTCTTCAATGCCCATGATTTGCAGGTTTGGTCTTTTGATGAAATCACTGAGTTCTTGAATATTCCTTTAGCAGCTCCTGAGTCTTTTGTCTAAGAATTCTTCTGGTTTTTCTTTAAAATCTATTTTTGTCTTTGAGCCATGAAATTCTGTCTTCCACTTGTTCTAGTCTGAAGGAGTGGCTTTAAACTATATTTTTTATATGATTTAAGGAATGCTTTATTTCCAAGATTTAGTTTGATTTTTTTGAGACTTCCCATATCTTTGTTAAACTCCTATTTCATGTCTTGTTCTGTCTTGTTTATTTCATATTATCTCTTCTTTTATAATCTCCTTAGTTTCATTTTGGAGTTTGTTGCAATCCTATCTGAGTTCATTTAATTGTTTTTGTGTCTTCTCAAGTTTTTAAATCTGTGTTGTCTTGATATTCTCTGAGTTGTTTTTGTATGTTCTCTAAGTTCTTCCTTAAGCTCATTGAACATTCTTATCATCATTGTATTGGGGTGAGCAACTAGAGATTCATTTCATTCACTTTTCACTAAATCTTCTTTTGAGTTATTGTTAGTCTTTTGAGAAGTTGCATTCCTATGCCTTTTCCTTCCCCCCATGTTTCTATTTTGTGTTTTGCTCCTTTGTTGTTATTTGGTTCATTGGGGGTTTTTAATCACCTGTTATCTTTCCCTTGACTTAATTTCTATGCTGTGACTGGTTTATTTGTTAGCTTGGTTGTTGTACTGTTTCTGATCCCTGACCTGGAGGTATAATTTAGCAATAAGAAATTCACAAATTCAATGCCAGATCAGTTATTTACATAATATATAGAAAACCCCTTGGTGATATCATCTATAAACAGTGGGTATTGAGAGGATAACAGTTGTTTGGTTAGAGATAGATACTTAGGTAATTAAAAAGGTGGTGTTAGAGGAGAGGGCAGAAAGGTGGGATAGGTAGGTGAGGTGTAAGGGCTATAGGGTAATAAGACCTTTATATGTGTAAAGGTGTAGTTCAGTCAATGTGGGGGAGTTTCTATTGTCAGGGATTGCTGAGGGATAGGAAAGATGGGATATATGTAAAGTTGGTATAATAGACTATTCAGTGAGTAGTGAGCATTGAAGAGGTTGGGGCAGTGAGGGGAAAGAAAGAGGGAGGAGAAGAATGTAAGGGGAAAAGAAGGAAGGGAGAGAAGAAGAAAAGAGAAGAGAAAAATATTTGGGAGAGAGAAAGAAAAGTGGAGCAATAGAGGACTAAGAAAATTGGTGTTTGGACAGAATAGATGAGGGAGACAAAATGGAAGAAAGACTGAAAAAAATTAAATTTTATATATATATGTATTTTAAATTTATATATATACATATATATGTGTATATATATATATATATATATATATGCACACACACACACACACACACACACAGAGAAATCAGTTCAATGATTGTTCCAGGTGGTGATACTTTTTACACGTCAAGTTCCCTTCTTAAGATTGGTGTGCTGGACTGGGTGACAATGGATGTTGCCCCTCCCTATCAGACAGCTGGGGGTGGGGATCAATTTAGGGTGTGTGAGCCCAGGATTTCCTCTGGTGCAGGTGGATTTTCAGAAATTGTCCTGCAAGAAGTTGGTAGTGAGCAGCCACTCACAGGACAAGCCTGGGAGCTAGAATTGAGCATTTCTCTTGGAAGTCTGTCAGTTTTAATTCCCTCACAGTTTCTGCAAGGCAGTGCAATGTGTAGTTTTCACCAGAGTGCCGCTGGGTTGCCCCAGCTCAAGCTGGACTAGAGTAGCTCAACCTTCCATCCCTTCCTCTCCAATCAGAGGGGAAATGTTCCCTCCTTATATTTGGCCACCAGTTTTGTCCAGGGATGTACAATATGCCTCCCTAGCTGCACTAAACTATGTGGTTCCCTCTAAAGCAGATGATGTGTTACCTCACCTGGCAGGACTGCAGACTCATTCTTGTAGAAACTAGTCAGCTACATGGTGGTGTAGGCAGAGGGAAATCAGAGGTTCTGTGTTCACTGGTATTATGGCAGATCCAGGTTGTCCCAGATGCTTGCAGATCTCTTTCCACATTTCTCTGCATTGTATTTTTGCTTTACCAACTAAAGTGGGAAGGAAAAAAAAAAAGATGGAAACAGAAGAAAAAATAAAGGGTGTGTGTGGTTAGCTAGCCAGAGGAGCAGCAGACCAAAGGCTGCCTGTCCCAGTACCCAGCTGTTATGCTTTTCATTCTAATCATTAACTGGGAACAAAGGTGTCACCCAAGAGAGTTTCTATTTTAATTTCTCATCCAGTTGTTCTTACTGGTTTAAAAGCGGAAAATATTGAATCCCAAACTAAAGACTAAGATTTTGGTTGTATCATTTAAATTTTTATGGCATCGACCCAAGATTAAAAGAAAAAATTTGCAAGACACATTTATTGCCCTTGTTATTAGGGAAATGTACAGTTGTATTATTTGTGTTTTTCAGAGCAATTACTTGAATCACCATTAAAGGTAAAATCCAATAGCTATATCTGTTCTGAATTGTTTCCCAGGTTTTTGTTATCAATACAGAACTATAAAATTAAAAGTGACATACTACAGTAAACAGAAATTCCATTCTACCTTCAGACCAGTCAGAAAAGGAACCCTGTAGGCACACAAAAGAGAGCTGTCTGGGATGACTGAAATTCTTATTCTTACTTTATATTCACTTTAAGTTTCAGAATAGGACTCTCAAGAGGAAATAAATGAAAGTGCTAAGATGTTCAGCTACCCAGCAGTTGCTTGTGAGGTTGGCCTCTTTTCAACTGGATAACATTTTAAAGTACATAATGAACTGGATCATTCTAAATCTGAAGTTGTTTGGAAGAAGATAAGTGAAGACATTTCCCCTCTCTGTAGGATGTTCTTAAAATAGCTAGATTTCCTGCAGCATTATGGTGGAAAATAGCCCTTTCTTCTGTTCTCTCTCTCTTTCTCTCTCGCTTTCCTTCTCTCTCTCTCTCATTTCAATCTTCCTGTCTCTCTCCACATTTTTCTTTTAGATAAACTTTCATTTGGCAGAACTCCAAATTAAAACTTGTGTTGTGAGTACTGTTAATAAAAGACTCCAAGTCCCCAAACAAATTAAACTGCATGGACTTCAATTGCAAAATATGATTAATGTCTGTGAGATATATTTCTGACAGTCATTGTCATGTTTTCATAAATAACTTGAGTAGGTCTATGTCTTGTAGATGCCACATAATGCTGATAACACATTTAACATTAGTAGCAACCACTTGTTCTGTTTCTTTCTATACAATACAGAAAATATTTCACACAAACGTAGTTGGCTTTTATGCTTTCTGTTAGAGTCAACAATACAAACATACCAAAAGTGAAGAAGGGTGTTCAGCTTCTCCCTCTTGTTTGAATGTGTTTCTCTCCTATTCCACCACTAAGGGAAAGAACTAGAAAATCTTTAAAATTATAATGTTCCTTAACTACAACAAAGAGTTCAGGTCACCAAGCAGCAGTTTGGTCTAATGTCTAGGCAAAGAACCATGACCTTCAATTGAAATGGTGATGTGAATATGGACTTGCTGGGGGGAAAATCATGAATGAAAGATGTGGCTATCAACTGAACTAAAGTTTGAAAATGTTGATGAGTTGCTAATAGCCAAATATTGTCTATTTTCAGAGTATAGAAATATAAAAGGGATTTGAAGTGAGTGTTACATTGGAGAAAATCAGAGCAATAAAACACAAGCTCTGATCTACTGTACTGATTTGAAACTCCACAGCAGTAATCTATCCAAATAGGAGGAGCCTCTATTTTTAGGCAAAAAAGTCTATTTTCTTTGTTCTCCACTGACCATAATGTCTGTCTTTTAAACAAACTTCAATTGCACACAAAAAGCAAGAAGTCAGAAACACTATTGATAGACAAATCCATCTCAGTAACCCTAATCATATTTAACCCTGCTGAAATAATCAGCTAGGGAATTTGAATCAACTATTATCAATGTGATAGGAGGTCCCAGAAAAGCTTTATGACATGCTCGAATCTGTAAGTGATTCCAATACAATAATGAAAACTGTAAGACATAATGAAATTGAAGTACTAGAAATGAAAAACTTTGTAACAGGGATGGAAAATGTCTTCAACAAATCACCTGAAACAGTCAACACAGCCAAGGAAACAGTAAACTTGAAGATAGGCCAGTAGAAATTACCCAAGATTAAAATACAAAGAGTAAATGGAGAAGCTAATGAAAACCAGAAGAGAACACTCTACCTTTTTGGATAACATCAACTAGCTTAACATGAATGTGGTTAAGATTTCATGAGAAAAGTAAGAGAGAGTGAAGGAGAACAATAAAGCAATTAAAGTGATAATGGCTGATAATTTTTCAAGAATAGTAGAAAAGCATCAAATTGTATATATAAAATATCCAAAGGACATAAGGCTGAGAAATAACTCTTTTTCCAAAAATCATATGCCTGGACACATCAATTTCAAAATTCCATAAAGCCAAATAATGAGAAGCTCTGGAAAGCAGAGAAAAAAGCAACACTGTTTTGTGGAGCATAAAGAATTAAAGCAGACTTCTCATGAAACTTTGGAAGCCATATGATAATGAATGGCAACTTTAAAGTTCCAAAATTTAAAATAAACCCTAAGTAAAGAACTCTGTTACCAGTTACAACATCTTTCAAATGAATGAAAACTAAGGATTTGCAGATACATACTAGCGTAATTTGTTATCAGCATACCTATACTTTGGAAAAGAAAATTCCTCAGGCAGAAGGAAAATGGTGTATGATAGACTCTTGGACATACATTGTAAAATGTATTAGAGATGAGAAGGTTAGACTTAAGTGAGTACTAAATGTACCATGTGTTTATAAATATCTAAAAGGAAAAATATGATAATATTAACTCAAAGAAGGAAATTTGTAAATGGAAGTATATGTTGTAAGATTCAATAGTGAAAAAATATATGGACAATAACTAAGTATTTGGAAATTAAGCAACAAACGTATAAATGATTCATCTTTCTGGGATGATGCCATTAGAGAAATAAGAAAATGATTTAGACGAAATTGTAAATCTAGTTTGAAACTTTCATGGAAAGTTAAACACCAACATATCAGAAAGACAGGTAAAGAACAGTTTTGAGGAAATACATTTGATGTTTATGTAACAAGAAGAGTCTCAAAGACTAGAATACAAAGAGTTAATTAAAACCTAAACAATCACAAAAAAACATGAAAAAGCTATTTCTTTAGAAAATTCAATCAAATTCACAAAACCCTATTCATACTGATTGTGGAAAAAAGAGAAAATGTATAAATTATCATCATCAAGAATGGAAGAGAAAACTTCATTAAAAACCACACAAATATTAAAGAGGTAATAAGAATACTGCCAACAGTTTTTTTTTTTTATTCATGTGTGCATACAATGCTTGGGTCATTTCTCCCTCCTGCCCCAACGCCTCCCTAACCACCCACTCCACCCCCTCCCCTCTCCCCCCCACCACCTCAATACCCAGCAGAAACTATTTTGCCCTTATCTCTAATTTTGTTGAAGAGAGAGTATAAGCAAGAATAGGAAGGAACAAGGGTTTTTGCTAGTTGAGATAAGGATAGCTATACAGGGCATTGACTCACATTGATTTCCTGTGCGTGGGTGTTACCTTCCAGGTTAATTCTTCTTGATCTAAACTTTTCTTTAGTTCCTGGTCCCCATCTCCTATTGGCCTCAGTTGCTTTTAAGGTATCTGCTTTAGTTTCTCTGCGTTGAGGGCAACAAATGCTAACTAATTTTTTAGGTGTCTTACCTATCTTCATATCTCCCTTGTGTGCTCTTGCTTTTATCTTGTGATTAAAGTCCAATCACCTTGTTGTATTTGCCCTTGATCTAATGTCTGCATATGAGGGAGTACATATGATTTTTGGTCTTTTGGGCCAGGCTAACCTCACTCAGAATGATGTTCTCCAATTCCATCCATTTACCAGCGAATGGTAACATTCCGTTCTTCTTCATGGCTGCATAAAATTCCATTGTGTATAGATACCACATTTTCTTGATCCATTTGTCAGTAGTGGGGCATCTTGGCTGTTTCCATAACTTGGCTATTGTGAATAGTGCCGCAATAAACATGGGTGTGCAGGTGCCTCTGGAGTAACCTGTGTCACAGTCTTTTGGGTATATCCCCAAGAGTGGTATTGCTGGATCAAATGGTAGATCAATGTTTAGCTTTTTAAGTAGCCTCCAAATTTTTTTCCAGAGTGGTTGTACTAGTTTACATTCCCACCAACAGTGTAAGAGGGTTCCTTTTTCCCCGCATCCTAGCTAACACCTGTTGTTGGTGGTGTTGCTGATGATGGCTATTCTAACAGGGGTGAGGTGGAATCTTAGTGTGGTTTTAATTTGCATTTCCTTTATTGCTAGAGATGGTGAGCATTTTTTCCTGTGTTTTTTGGCCATTTGCATTCCTTCTTTTGAGAAAGTTCTGTTTAATTTACTTGCCCATTTCTTTATTGGTTCATTAGTTTTGGGAGAATTTAGTTTTTTAAGTTCCCTATATATTCTGGTTATCAGTCCTTTGTCTGATGTGTAACTGGCAAATATTTTCTCCTGCTCTATGGGTGGTCTCTTCAGTTTAGAGACCATTTCTTTTGTTGAGCAGAAGCTTTTTAGTTTTATGAAGTCCCATTTATCTATGCTATCTCTTAGTTGCTGTGCTGCTGGGGTTTCATTGAAAAAGTTCTTACCTATACCTACTAACTCCAGAGTATTTCCTACTCTTTCTTGTATCAACTTAAAGTTTGTGGTCTGATATTAAGATCCTTGATCTGTTTTGAGTTAATATTGGTATAGGGTGATATACATGGATCTAGTTTCAGTTTTTTGCAGACTGCCAACCAGTTTTCCCAGCAGTTTTTGTGAAGATTGCCAACAGTTTTATTTCCATAAAATATCAACTTAGATGAAATGGACAAATTCCTTGGGAGACAGGAAATAGGAAATTTCACTAACGAAGAAATGGATAACCCAATCTGTTTCTCTCTGTTAGAGACATGAAATATGTATACACATATGTACGTTTGTATGTTTGGTGGTACTGGGGTTTGAGTTCAGGGCTTCTCAGTTGCTAGATAGGAGGTTTACCACTTTTTTACTTTAGCTATTTTTCAGATAAGTGTCACATTTTTGCCTGGGCTTGCCTCAGACAGCAATCCTCCTAACAATCTTCCTAGCTGTGCCTTTCCCATAGCTGGGTCACAGGCACTCATCACTACACTTGTGAGGTCTTGCTAACTTTTTTGCCCAGACTGGCCTTGATCCATGATCCTCCTGATCTCCACCTCATGAATAACTCGAAATATAAGCTTAAGTCACCTTGTCTGACCTTGAGTCTATATTTTAAATTTTCCTAGTAAAGAATTGTGAATTCTACCAAATATTTAAAGAATAATGCTTGTATTAAACTCTTGCAAACAACAGAATTATTAGTTAAGCAGTACAGTATGGGATTATGCATTGTGACCTAGGGCAATGTCAATCTAGTTCAATATTTGAAAATCAATCAACCTAATTTACTGATTCCTTCTAATAGAGTTTTAAAAAATAAATTCCGTGTAATTTTCTATTTGTACAACTTGCAAAATGGGACAACCGGTTGGTGTACAGTTTGGGCTTTACACACAAAATTAGACCTACACATGTAGTCTTAGTTATGTCTGGTGAGGGCCAAGCATAAGGTAATGCACTGATTGATGGGCTGAGACTTGTCCGGAGAAGAAGAAGAAAAAAAGTTTGCATAATGACTAACTGAATTGTCTGAAACTCATTTTCCAAAAAGAAAACTAAATTTTAAGTGAAATTCCATATGTACAGTTCTGATGAAAATATAGAAGAAAAATTATAGGAAGAGATGTAAATAAACATAGTAAGTGAATAAATGAATGTCTAGCTTCATTTTCAGATATCTAGGTTTTATTACTTCATTTGTTTAAAAGCATAAAGCAACGTTTTGTGAAAATGCATTATATAGAAAGTTGTTATATACTGCTAAGTCACATAGTCACATGCCCCTGCAGAAGGGAGCAGGGGCATGGGGGCTTATTGTTAGGAATCACAAAAAAAGATGCAAAAAATTCAAAACTTAAATATTCTGATAATCACTGGTCTCATGGCATTAAAACCTTTATTAATCAGCAGTATTTTACATAACCAATGTTATGCTGGCAAACCATATCTCAAAACAAACAAGTATCCCATCTGAGTATAGTGAGGCACATCTGTAGTCCCAGATACTCTTGAGGCTGAAGAAGAATTGCTTGAGTCCAAGAGTTTGGGATCAGAAACTCTTACCCTGTCTCAAAAAGACAAAAATAAACGATCAAGAAGAAATCAAGTCCCTTGATTCATCGTGTTTGGCGATTCTCATTGGATAAACACTCATAAGAGCTGACCTTGGTATCTTATTTCACTGAGCAGAAGTTTGGAAGGAGATGGGCTGGGCACGACCAGCTTGGCCAGCCTGGGTGAGCTGATGCCTGTGTGCTGCTGAGCAGTCCAGTCCTCCCACACGTGTTGCTCTTATCAGCATGTGCCTAAAGTGACTGAATGATTTTGATATCATAGCAAATTTTTTTAAAAGGAGCACCACTAAAATGTTTCCAAGCATGTATTTGTCAGAAGGAGTCACATTCTTTGGCCACATTTGAGGTTCCCTTGGTGTGTTCATTTCTGAAATAAAAACAAAACAAAACAAAAACATACACACAAAGTTGAGATAGAATAAAATTATGCTGAAGTATTTAAACTTTAATGTTTCCAACATCAACTTAGAAACAATGAATGCAATTTCAAAGCAGCTGGGATTTGTTACAAGTGAATAAGAAAGTTTTGTTATTGAATTTAAAAAAAAGGACTGCACACAAGAGAGAAGCCAGGATAGCAATAACGGTAATTAACTCAATGCTTTTCAAACTACAGTGTGTCACCAGATGTACTTGGCTTTCTGTGTATGTGGGATGGCAAGCCAAATTATCTAGTTATCTCATCTTTCAGCTTTCTATAACATCTACTTCTCAGTTGTGAGAATTCCACAGGATTTATTGTCTTCTTAAAAGTCAGTATTTCAGTATACTTTTTTAAATTATGAAGGATTTTTAATGTTTGAGAACAACCGAAATGTCTGTCAGACAAGTTTGTCTGCTTGGGTCCCAATTTCCCTTCACATCTGTGAATGCTGCGTGCTCAGTCATCCATGGATGGAAGTTGGTCTACATTCCTGTCTCACCATGGTTCCATCTGATTTGGTCTACAGTTCACTTAATAACCAAGTCACAAAGCAAAGCTCTAGAACTGTTAGGTATAATAGGAGGACAAGGTGTAGAGGCTGAATTAAATGAATATAAGAATACAGAGGTGAATTAATGAATATGAACAAAATGTAACCTAAAAAATGAATACAAAAAATGTTAACTGTGACTTTTAAAAAGAAGGTCTAATGATTCTATAAACACATTTGAAATGTGTTATGGTATCAAAGTGAAGCTTTTTCTGATGATTCAGTTAAGACAGAAAATTCTTCGAATAAATTTCCTATCATATTGCTCAGGCTTCTTTTAATATGATGATCCAAGTTGTAGAGAGCCTGCCTAGCACGTTCAGGGCCCTGAGTGCAAACCCTAATACCCCCCCAAACCCTGAAAATGCTCCATTTCTAAAAATTATTTTTTAAGATTTTAAGGGAGTCAAGAATGCATATTACTTGGCTATGACAAGCTGTACTTCTTTCAGTCATTCTCCACACTCTAGTCATTGTGACCTAGATATGATGCAATAATTGCATATGCCAAAGAAGACTGGAAGAAATCAAGTAAAGGGAAAATGGTTATGATCAAAGCATATATATAGTTCTGATAATATATGTATATATAATATATGTATGTATGTATATGTGCGTATAAATATATATAGGCACAGCTTATAAGGAAAAAATGAAAAAGCATAATAACCACATGAAACATGTTCAATGTTCCTACTGAGCAAAACTTTAATTTAAAATGAGATCACAGTTGTCCCTGGGTATCTCTGAGGAATGGGCTTCAGGACCCTCCTCAGATATCAAAATCTGCAGGTGTTCGAGTCCTTTATATAACATAGCACAGTATTTCCAGGTAACCCACACAAACCTTCTGTATATTTTTACATCATGTCTGCACTACTTATAATCCATAATGCAGTGCAATATTAAGTAAATAATTCTAATACTATATTTTTAAAAAGTAATATTGAGAAGTCTGTACAATTCAGAATAATATTAATTTTTTATATTTAGTAAAAACAACATAAATATAGAATTTAGGTCAACTCTTTATACATATCATATACAAGATGTCTGTAATAAATAAAATACTTGCTATATGGTGCAGTGAAGGAACCAATTCTTTATGGTATATTATAAATTTTTGCAATATTTCCAGGTAGCATTATGAATATTTATCAAAAATTTCATAATGGCTACTTTTTTTGAACCAGTAATTCCTTGTGTAGAAGCTTCCTTTAAAAAATGCAAAAATGCAGATGTAAATTATCCACATCATAACATTATTTGTGATTTTGAAAAATCAAAAGGGAGAATTCTTTAATGAGTTACACTTTCATGTTTTTGAGTATTATGTATCATTGACAGCAATATTCATCAAGGACTCTCATGACATGGGATCAAGTTGATTACCTAAATGTAAGGAGATAAAAAGTGTACATAAAAGTAAAAAGTGTTGTACATCCAGTTATGTAAAAGCACACACAGATATTTGTAACAAATGAGTATATACAAAAAAACTAAATGAAATTAATGAATCTTTTAAAAATAGGTTTTAATGGGACTTCCCACAAGTGCCATGCAGCTTGTCATTTGGCCTGTGTGCTGCTTCTTGATTTAATTGTTTACTGCACATTGTCATTCACTCAGAGTTGCCATTGCCATAGCCAGAATGCTGGGTCTGTCAAGAGAGAGATGTTGGAGTAGTCCTTAGGTGAAGCATCATTTTGGTGCACAGTCAAGTTGGAGTCTTCTTATTGCTGGCTTTCTAGTAGGAAAATCTAGTTAAACATGTCTCTGACATGTTTCCAAGGTAGGGCATTTAAGACTCAATCATAAAAATCCTTTTCTGTTCTAAAGTACCTTTTAACCCTTTCACTTTCTGTAGAAGCCCAATGCAAACACACCTGTGTTTTCTTTTTTATTCCCTACAAAGCAAATGACATTGACAAAATCTTTTGCCTATTTTTGTTTGCCATATGTTGCAAACACACACTCACAATCCTCACACAGAAAAAATACTACTGGCCTTTTATAAATCTCTGTCTCCATTTTTTTGGAATGCTTCACAAATTTGCATGTCATCCTTGCACAGGGGCCATGCTAAGCTCCTCTGTATCGTTCCAATTTTAGTATATGTGCTGCCGAAGCGAGCACTCTGACTCCATTCTTTATTGGCAGTCAAAACCAGTTCAAAGACTCAAGTGAATACCTAAACCTTTCCATATAATTTATTCCTCTTGTCTCCTTTCCTTTCTTCCTGCCTTCCTTCTTTCTGGCCACTTTCATTACCTACCCTTAGGTCAACACTACCAAACCCTGACTTCCTTCTTCCTCTGCAGTTACAAAATGTGATCTTTTATGTATGGAATAGGAAACTAACTTACTGATAGAAGGCTGGAGGGCTGAAGGATGTGTGTACATGCAAAGACAAGCATGCACGTGAGAAGGGGTGAACAGGGAAACTTTCTGTCCAATCAAGCATCTAATAGTCAAAACTGCCTTGATAGTAGGTGGTTCTAATAATTCCATGGGAATAGATAGGGTAATTAACATGCTAGACTAGAGAAGGAAAATCTGTGAGATGGAATTGCCATTCACCTGGAGGAAAGAATATGTTTGCCATATTATACTAAAAGCTGTATCTGGGATGAAGACAGAAGCAAGGTGCAGAACATTATTTCAAGAAACCATTCCAAATCTCAGTGTTATCAAGAAGCAAATGTCTATTTTTTCCCTAAACAAGAGCTAACAGAATTATCATTGATAGATGTTTAAAGGTCTTTCACTGAATTAATTGACCTTAAAGATGGTCAACAGCTCATTAACACTACTTTGCATTTTAATTTTTTAAATGATCTTTGGGATTTAAGATAAAAATAAAATTCACATAATCTATTATTGTGTTCAAAAATATCCGATAGAGCCTGTCTCTGAGATATGACATTTCAGTGCCCATAGAAGTCCCCTGTGCTTTCTTCTTAATTCTGCAGGAAGGCAAATAACATTGACAAAGTTTTTCCTAGTTACATTCATTCTCATGTGTATTTTGTTTATTGCCTTATAGGAGAACCTGATAAAAAAAAATTAGTGAATATATGAAAGAACAATTGTAATTTCTTCTCTCTCAATAAAGGCATGATTTATTTTCTGTTGATGATGATAGCTGCATGAATGTGTTACACAAGCATTATTGTGCATGAAGGTATAAATCACAGGCACACAAGGACTCAGCGAGAAAGACAAGGTTGCTATTTTAGTTAAACAAGGGAGCTTTGTACTCGGGACATGAATATCTGCCCTGTCAGGTGGGCAGAATGAATTCTGTCAAGGCTCCATGAAGTTGTGCATGACTGCATTCACAAGAAAGCAGCAAATGTAGTATTCTACACTGTGTACCTTTGGGGAGCTTAACAGTACCAATTTAGACCAATTCTGTCAAAAACACATCTAAGTGACCTAAAAGAGTCGGTCTTTGAAAAAAACTTTATGAGGCTTAGGAATGGGCTTCAAGAGAGGGTTGTGTATCAAACTATTCCTTTCCCTGAGTAAAAACTGGGCATCACAACTTTTGCCAATCACAAGATAGAAGCCTTATCCTATAGTTATTAAAAACAAGAACAAAACCCATAGAGTCCTTCAGAGGGTTGTTTTCTTTTTTTTTTTTTTTTTGCCAAATTTATAACAATGGAAACTTTCCAGCTGTTCCTCTTGATGATGTGGAGATTTCTGGGCTCTGGGCTCTATAGATGGAAAGGGAGAACATCTCTGCACACAATTTTGGAAGTCACTATTATTCAAGAGGGTAGGCAAGCCCTGTAGTCTCTTGTGACTGCAATCATAGTGGTCTACCCATGAGATGACGTGAAACTCATGGAAGCAAACCTATCTCTCATGGATCAAGGGATTTTTCTATCCTGTCCTTGAATGAATGAGATAATGATGATGATGATGAATAAGACAAAATTTCTTAGCCTATGTGTTGACTATGTTTACCATGTTCAAGCCATAATGAGTTACAACCACCACTGAAAACTTTATCAAAGTTCTATGCTTCATGCTAGAATATCAGGCATAGTTAAGAGGGCATGGCTAATCGTACTGGAATCAACACAAAGTTTTTGTTTGCTTTCTTTTGTTAAGACATTTGGATTTTACATGATAACTTGGCAGTGATTCTGGTACGAAGAGGCATGACAGAAATTTACAAATTCTTGTTACTCAGAATGAGATTCTGTGCTTTGGCATGGGATGAAAAATAGTAGTTGGAATAATTAAACATGCTGATTTTACCTAACAAGTAGAAAAATCACTTCTTGATCATTACAACAAGAGCCTTTTGTTCATCTAAAAATCTATACCGAATTACTAAAAGCTCTCTACTAACTCTTTGTTTATCAAAGATCAGGTTTCAAAAAATTAGTGTCCCTTTTTATTTTTATGTATCTGTTTTTTTATTATCATATTGTTGTGGTGGGGAGGTACATTGTGACATTTAAGAAGTCCTTACAATATATTACAATTAAATTCATTCCCTCCATCATTTTCCTTTATTCCCCTTTCCCTGTTCCTGGAATAGTTTAGCAATGATGCTGTGTTAATGACATTTGTGGACAAAAACATGGTCTAAGATGTCCCTACTTGTTCTTATGGTACTACTCACTTACAGATAGGATACAACTCTCTGTGTCTTTATGCTCTCATTTGTCCTTGGTTCATGTTTTGCTCTCTCTTCATTAAGGTTTAGGTTCTTAACATATCCATGATTCTTCCCATTTCCAAATTACTACTCATTCTTGGATGACCTCCTATCAGCTTTAGGAAGCTTGTGAGTTCCAAAAATCCTAACATTCAGGACACACTTCTCTCAGTCTGCACTACATTTGATATTAATGGATGGAAAGATGCCAGGGCATCTACTTTGGTAATTGACCAACAAGAATCAGGGATTCTTTTTCTTTTTTTCCTTTTGGCCTTTGGAATTATAGGTCAACATAAAGGTCTAATGACACTAAACACAATTATTCTTGAGCTTCTCTATTACTAAACACTCAGTTGATCAGCATAATGAGACCATGCAAACTCATTCACACTGTAAACTTTGAAGACAAAATTGCAGTGACTTCATTTAGAATTTTAATGAAGGAAATTTCTCTTAGTGACATTCATTGGTCTGTGAAAAAGAATAATTCTTATGATAAAAGCAAAAAAAAGACTTGGATGATTAAACATAGAATGATATGCTGAATGATAATTTGAGAGTGATTAAAAGTGACATTCTAATAGAAATTGTTGAAAGACAGTTTAAAATTCTGAAGAAAAATGATTTCCAGCATGGATTTTCATATGCAATCAAAACATGAGTCAACTAAAAGGGCAGACTCAGTACATTTTTCAGACATGCATAGACTAAGAAAACTGACTTTCCTCACACTTTGTCAGGAAACTAATGGAAATTAAGTAAAGAACAGTGAAGGCCAGAGGTTGTGGAAAATGAGGGACTCACCAAGAGAAAGGAGAAGGGAATCTCCAGGACATCGTAAAGAGAGGGCTGAAGACAACTGTGGTGCCCCAAGACAAACTCGAATAAAATGAAGCCTTTGGTGTGATTTCTTCAGTGCAGTGAAATGGGGAGATTCTGTGTCTGCTGGACTGATAGGTCAACAAAACTCAACAGAGTGAGGCTTAAATTACAAATACAGAGCTCACTAAGCAGAGAAAAGGCCATTAATTCCAGAGAAAAATAAAACATTGTAAAGGAAAAAAGGAGCTATCAGAACACATTGCATGGCCTGGTCATGAATATTAATCACATAGTGACAATAATGTAAATACACAAAGCTAACTCAGCTACAATTATATAATTGTAACACTGATAAAAGGAAAAGATTTGGGAATTGGGAATCTGAACAGGGGAAGGGAAGGGGAGCTACATCCTTATCTTCGCTAAAGGGAAATCCAAATATAATGCCCAAAATTTATAAAGAAAATAATTAGCCATACAAGCATGTTATTTAGAGACCTTGAACTGAATCTCAAAATAGTTAATGGGAAGAGTTGCAAGGTAAGGAAGTGTCTGGGAATGGCTCTTCATTTTACAAGTCATAAAACTAAAAGACTTTAAATTATTGCATCCATTCATTCAGTTAAAAAGAAAATTAAAGATGATGTGATAAGCAAATATACAAGGGTTAGAACACTGTTGTAGGAGAAAAGTCTAGACTTGGGGTATAAGGATTACAGGAAAACCAAACAGGTCTCCATTTTTACTCTGATCCTTGAATGAGGACATTCTTCAGAGTAAAAGCAAGTATCAAGGACCATGGGTGCATCTCAGAGAAAATAACACTGAATTTCAACAGCATATTTTTTTGGAAACACAGCTATTTTTATTGGAAATAAATCAAAATAACTGTGGGTTTCACTAATATCCAAAGAAATCTTGTTTTGTTTTGTTTTTTTAATCTCTAAAATGCAGAACTAAAGATAGGAAAATGTCTGGCTTTCAAAGAGAAAAGTTGAATTCTACTTTTGTTTCCTGCTGATGACATATGTTTAAAATGCTATGGGGGGGGTGAAGAAATTGAGCTAAATGATGGACAATTACACTTTTACAACTAGCAGTTTAGGTGATTAAATATTAAAAGCACCCCCATGATTGTGTATCTGTCACCTATACAATTCTGAGGAAAGGTACTACTTCAGTACCTGAAGGAAACCTTCACATCCTCTCAGTGAAGGTGTTTCCCAAGCCTTCTAACGGTCATGGCTGGGCTACCTGCCCAGATTCACATCCATCTCAATGGAGAATGAAAGCAAGTCACCACCTTGAAGCATTTGCTGTGCTTAACCTCTATGATGGCAGCCCCTCTGGATCCACTGGACTCTGTTGACCCTTTTCAGTTTTAACTTCTTGCATTATAAGGTCATCACTGTATAAATGAGCATAAAACAAGTGACTGAGCAGCACAATATTTGGCTTAATAACGTCAATGGTATTTTTTTCTGTTGTTTTGTCTTTTAGAGTACATGATTGCATAGTTTAGCACATTTAATTTTTCTGTAGGATTCCTCTGTATATTAATCAATCACTGAAGTTCCATTCCACGTGACTTTGTGTATTTTGATATTTTGGAAATTAAAAGTAGGCATTTATGTAAAGGATTAAAATGGCTTTGTATTTCCATATTCCAAAAGCTGCATTCCCACAGAACAGAGTAATTTTAAACACCATTCTGAATAATGAGCATAGGCACCAATATCATGCATGCAAAAGTTAATTCACATTAGCTCAGCCAAAATGATGGAGATGGGAATAACTTACTGCCCCATGGGATCTCTGTGCTTTAGTTTCCTCATCACTAAAATGTCATTGGAAGTTACTTTTATTTTTCCTTCTAACTTAGTCTGCTCTCAACTCTAATGCTTAAACTCCAACAAATCAATTGCACTTCATTTGATGAAATTATGAAGATTTTTAAAGTGACACGTACCCCTTCCTCTACTTTCCAGCCATTCTAGACTTCCTTTATGTCATTATATGCTACTCCCCTCTCTTTCCTCACTGCCTCTGAGGAGAAGAAACATGTTTCCTCTTTGTTCTTTCAGAAAACCCTTCAAGCCCAACCTGTTACAATACCCCATCCCCTTCCAAATGCCCACCTAATCTCCATTCAAAGTTATCCTTTTTTACTACACCATAATCTTTATGAATCCAAAGAAAATGGCTGTTCGACCCTTCTTAATACTTCACAAGCAGTGCCCAAGAAATGTTGAATGTTAAATAACATGAGTAAAGATTGTCTAAGCCCCCTGCCAGGGGCTCTATTTATAATCCTAGCTACTCCAGAGGCAGAGATCAGGAGGATCACAGTTTGAAGCCAGCCAGGCAAATAGTTCAAGACCCTATTTGAAAATACCCAACCCAAAAGAGTTGGTAGAGTGGCTCAAGTGATATGGCACCTGCCTAGCAAATATGAGGCCCTGAGTTCAAACTCCAGTACTGTCAAAAGAAAAATAAAGTGATTGTCTAAAGAAAGCTTTTTATTTTTACTTTCGTAAGAATGCTGTGTATAAAAGTCTTTTACCTTCCCTTACTCCATTTTCTGCAAGGATCTAGGGCTGAACAAAAGATGGATCACAGAGTCCTTATGGGAAAACTTATGTCACATTGTCTAGGACATCCCTTGGGTCAGTCCACTAATAATTACGTGGGGACAGTGTAAGCCCTGGAAACCCAGCCTGGATCTCCACCATCACCATCCATCCATCCTCCTTCTCTTCATGGCTCTGGCAGGAGCTCACTGAACACCTCCTCCCTGCTCTCCACAGGCTCCCAAAGTTCAACATACCCTTAGATGGAAACAAAGAGAATGGCTGACAAATCCTTTGGGTCTTCCAAGACATCAGGGAACTTTATCTCCTCTGAAACTCTAAACTTGAAATTACGTATACTTTCCAAGCTTTCTTCCAATAAGCAGTGCTGGGAGCTTCCCTGGTTTTTATGATTTCTCATTTTGATGACAACTGAATCTCTTGCTCCAGTGATTTTATTAGTGTAAGATGGATGAGAATCTGGCTGGCTCCATGAGGCTAGCATGAGGATTCTGGGTCTCTCTCTAATGACCCCAGCAATTATTCATTTATGTTTGACAGGTATAATGCTGATTATGGTCTTTTTGAATGAATGTCTTATCCCTAATGCTACTTATCACTTAGTATAACTGCATATCATTTAACATATGTAAATACAATTTTATAGTTTATTTGGTTGTAATACTAACACTATTTGTGGGTGATTAGTTGAATTTATTGCTGAAATTATAATATAGACATTATTAGACATAAGGAAAATATATCCAGACCTGTCTATGTTTTCAATTTTAATTTTTGGTCAGTCTCTACATAATAAAAAGTTTTGCATAATTATAATTCCTTCACTTAAAGCAAAGATCGTAAACAGTACTGATTACCTGTTTGTTACAAACATAGTCACTGCTATCTACTGGATATACAATATGAATAAAGCATAGACTCTGGTCTCAGTTGTTCACAGTTTGGTATAGGAAGCAAATACATATCAAATAGTTACATGAATTTAATGGATTAACTAATGAGGGAAGCATATGTTGGGAAGTAGACGGATCATTTAACCCCACCAGGAAGATGAGTGAGTGGTCAAGGCTTTCACTGAGTTTTATTTCGGTTGAATCTTGTAAGTTGGGTAGAAGAAACCCAGGAAGTCAAGGTGGGGAATGACATCAGAGCAAGAGAAAAGCATATTCAAGGCAGAAGCAGGTTAAAGAAGCTAGGCTGCTGCATTTGATGACTTTATTTATCTCTTTCTGATTATTTTACTAGGTCAATAGGCTAGAACCTAATTCATGTCTGTCATTAGTCTGCAGGAGCACACAGGGCAGAGTTTATGCTGTGGTGAACAACAATGCTAAAAAGAGAACTGGCAGCAGAAATGACGCTTCTATGTTTAGGGCAATAAAGTGATAGTGAAAGGTTTCAATTGAACATTTGAATGCCAGATTGAATAAATGCAATTTTATTTTCATTTTTACATAGGAGTAAAATGAGTATTAGTAATAGTTAAAGCTCTTTGTTGTTATATAATATGTTATATATTTCCTACTTGGTGAGAAATTAATGTACCATTTTCTTGTAATTAATGTTTGTTTTTTATTTGTTTCTTTTAGTGTAATAATTTTAAACATTCACATTTTCTCTCTTCAGAATATATTTTGTTCAAAATGTAAGAACACTTTTCTGGCTCTTTATAGGTGCTGCCTCATAACCTAAAATTTTGACAAGCTGTAGCCTAGCATTTCAAGTTAGAGTGACATACATTACTAAATTAAGAGGCAGACAATTTGTGTAAGAGAGTTTTTGGAGGCCTTATTGGCTTCTTACATCCCTTGCATCACAAGAATAAAGAAAGACATGAGAACAGACTCACAGGAACATAAAAGGAATTAAATAACTAGGAATATTAGATATATCAAAACCAAAAGCTAAACACCTACATTTAGATTTCAGAGAAACAACAAAGAACTCTTTAGCATGTGTGTTCCATGCCATATTCTACATCTAAGTGAAATTTATGATGGATGTGGCCAATTTTATTACAGATAGGAAAAAAGAATTGCCTTCATAGTGGCAATACAAAATTGTACTCCATGGTACATTTAAGGTATAAAGAAAATTACTGCTCATATGCAATTTTAAACATAACTGAGAAACCTGTACTTTATCTGGCATATGACCACTTTTGAAACCCTTATTTGAATTGCTTATCTCCTCTCTGCCCCCAACACAGACACTAACATCATTACCCCTCCCCGCCAATCCACTGGTGAATAAACAGAGCTCTGACCATCACCACAGCTCTGGTTCCTTCACGATGTTCTAAAACTTAGGCTTGTTCATTTAATTACCTCCTTTATCTGTTTCCAATTATAGAAGAATTTCTGTATTACTAGAAATGTTGCTCTATATCAGATCTTAAAAAATGCCTAATGCACATTTCAGATATGGGAAAACTCACATGGTCAACCTTCCTGCCTACGTACAATCAGCAAATCATTAATGAAGTCAAAAAAGGAAACAAAAGCCACAAATGAGCTTCTGAAATGGCATCGCATGTCCTTTTTTTTGGCTGGATTTGGGGCTTGAACTCAGGGCTTCACACTCACCACTTGAGGCACAACTCCAGGACATTTTGGCTCTGGTTATTTTAAAGATGTGTTCTTGTGAACTATTTGTCTAGGCTGGCCTTAAACCACAATCCTCCAGATCTCAGCCTCCAAAGTAGCTAGGATTATAGATGTGAGCCACCAGGCTCCAGCCACATGTACTTTTAAACATTAGCTGTGTTCTTTTTTGTAAACTTTCTATCTTTATCATTCCAGTAGCCTAGTATATCTCTCCTGCACAGAGTGTGTTGGATGATAAAGGACATACAGCTCCTGGAGGGCTGTAGTGTTACAGAAGACCTACTGTTTTATATGTGCCTTAAGTATTAGCACCAGTGGGAAATCTGTGTTATACTGGCTTAATAAATAACTAAATAATTTCCTGCTTCAGATTTTTTAGTACTTTTAATTATTCTACCTTTTAGAGACGGTAATACATTCAAATATTAAATATTTGAAAGGTACAACACAGCATACAATGCACAAGATTTCCGTCTTTCCTTCTTTAGTGACCAAATTCACAGACTCAAAGGCCATCTATTTACAGTCAGTTTATATATATTAAAATATGCATGTGCCTCAATTGTTTCCTCTTTACACAAATGAAAGCAAATTTAATATTCTCTTCTTACCTTTAAGTTTCCACCTAAAATATGTACTTTATTCTTTCTAAAATTTGCTTGATACTTATTGTATTTAATAGATGGAGACTAAGGTAGTTCAAGAATTCCTATTATGATGCATTTACCTTATTTGCAATCATTTGCTAATACCAGCAATGCAGGAATGACTATACTGACCAGGAGCTTCTTCGTACATTAGTAATTGTCTGTACCATGAACACATAGAAGTGGAATTTCTGGGCTGATGTAGATAGCATCTCTTGACTTTCTTAGATACTCAGAAATTGACCTTCAAGCTTGCACAAATCAGTCCCCCAGTCAGCAAAGCACTGGATTCCTGGTACCTCACATCCTTGTGTTATCAAATGTTGTGATTAATCTGGATCAATCTAATAGGTCCAAGCAGATTTAAAAATTCTATCGGTTTTAGCATGAGTTAAAGACATTTTTCTTTATTTAAGGGCAACTCACGTGAACTATGTATTCATACCCTTGCCCATTTTTCTTTTTTTTTGTAAACATTTTTATTAGCATATATTAGTTTTACAGGGGAGAGGGAGTCAATTCTGACATTTTTATAGATGCATAATGTACTACCTGGATTAGAGTCACTCCCTCCATCATTGTCCCTCATCCCTTAAAACAAATTCAGTAGGTTTCATTGTTCTATTTTCATGAAGTATATAGAGTACTTCAACTTTATTTATTCTTCTTTACTCTCTAGTTCACCCTGCACCCTCTCTCTAAGATGACCCACAGCAGGACCTGTTTCGACATTCCTGTCATTCATTTTTAATTGTATGCTGGTTGTTTGACGGGTGTCACTGTAGAAGATATCATGCTTCAATCAGGTTAACCTACTCTATTACTTTCTCCTTCTCCCCATTCAGCTAAGTTTCGACAGCATTCAGTGTGTTTTTTTTGTGCTCTCTTCACACTCAAAATCCTTCACTCTATTATTCTCTTTTCCTCTCCTGCCTCCCCTCTCAAATAGTCCTATTATTACAAATGTGTTCTCCCTACATATATGTTATATAATCACATATGTATTTATGATTTATGTGTGCATTTACCTTTTAGGTCTAGCTTCCACATATGAGAGAAAATGTGACCTTTGTCTTTCTGAACCTGGCTTACTTCACTTAAGGATCTCCTTCTTTCCATTTACCTACAAACAACATAATTTCATTCTTCTTTATGTCTAAATAATACTTTGTTGTGTATGTATGCTTACTACATTGTCTTTATCCATTCATCTTGGCTGTTTCCATAGCTTGGCTATGACAAATAGTGGTGCAATAAACATGGGTGTGCAAGTGCCTCTATTGTATCCTGACTTGCAATGCCCAAGAGTGTTATCTCTGGACTGTATTATAGTTCTCTTTTTTAGTTTTTTGAGGAAACTCCATACTGCTTGCCACAGGGGCTGCACTAATTTGCATTCTCACCAACAGTGGATTAATGTTCTGTCCCCACAACCTCACCAACGTTTGTTGTTATTCTATTGCTATTGGATAGTCATACTATTACTCAATGATTTTTAGGAATTATTAGTATGAAAATATCATTTTGTCTAAGACATAATTTTATGATACTAATAGTTTAAGATAAACCATTGCAGTTATTTAACTAAGTGTATAGCTTTCATTTGTGAGTTTTTGTGATATATTGTAGATGGAAAGCTTTCCTGAAACTTTCATTTTAAAAAAAAAACTGTTTTCTTGCAGTATTTTATGGTTTCTCTTTTACTCTTAAATTTTGGTGCATTTGTTCATGGTCATCTTCTAGAACAGGATTTTGTTTTTAGTCATAAAATGTTCTTTTTATCCATCGATCAATAATTATAATGTTATTTACTTAGTAGATTCCTCCCCCAACCCCCTGCAAACAAAATGCAAAACCAAGGCTTCTGTGTGTTGCTATGAAAAATAACTCTGTAGTGAAACTTCTCAATTTAAAAGTTAAAGGAGTAACCAAAAAAAAAAAAACCCAAATCGAAACTTGTGTAAATGCAAAATAACAACAAGCAGAGGTGACAGCAACAATATCAATCAGCCAACCCAATTCAGCACAAAAATAAATAAATCCATTTTATTATTGAAGACTGCAACCTGCCATGAAGACAACAATTGCCATTCAGTCATTCAACATCTATTTTTTGAGCAACTACTTTGTGCTTGATGCTATCTTAATATTGAGGTTAAACACAAGCAGGACAAAGCCTTCTGCCATGGAGCTTACAGTTAGTGGGGATGGTCACATGTCAGAAGTGCCCAGCAATGTGGCACACAAATACAAAGAAAACCTGGAGATAGAGGGAGAAACTGACAGAAATACTAGGTAGCAGTGTGTGCACCACTCCGTCCTTAGCGGGAAACTCTAGCATAGAGCATGGCTTTGTAGGCAAACCAACCAGGTTTGGATTTGTGACTCCAGTGTGCTATCTTTATGATGTTCAGCATGAAAACCTCTTCAATCCTTAATTTTCTCACCTGTAAATCAGAAATGATAAAAATATTACTATGTATTAAATGCTTCAAAAAGCACTGGACAGACAGAAATGCTCAGTAGATGTTAGTCGATAACTTATTTTCTTACTAATTTTATATCTAATAACTATATACATGAACTCTACAAAATTGATGCATTTGGAATTTTGGAAATGGTGCTGAGAGTGCTGGAGAGACTCAAATTTGATTTTTTCACATGCCTAACTCAATTGTATAGAAACATATGCTGAATATTTTCTTCCCTATTCTGTGGAATTTTTAATGTGCTGTTGAATCTCATCAGTTAACATTTTCCTTTCCTTTTATTTTTGTCCATCAATCTGTTAGCTTCATGAAAGGAATTTTTCCTTTCATGAAGGAAATACTGGAAATACTTGATTGTTTTGTATCCTTTATATGTTTGAAAGAATTCTCATAAAATTCTCTAGGTCATATTATATTGGGGAGGTAATTTATTTATTTCTTTCATAAGTCGTTAGATCGTGGTCTTAGATCTCAATAGGTCTGTTTTGTTCATTTATACTTTATTGGAAGTATGCAAGCTTTCAAATATATTTCCACAATATTTGGCAAAAAATACTGTGGAATATTTTTTATTATTGTTTTCGTGTAATAATTGATTACTTGCCTATTCTGAGTTCTTATTTTGTATCTTATCTTCTTTATTGGCTTGATTAGATTAACTATTTGCTTAATAGATTTATCTTTTTCATTTTCCGAATCTAAACCAAGCTTACATTTGGAGGCTACTTAAAACGCTAAACATTGATCTACCATTTGATCCAGCAATACCACTCTTGGGGATATACCCAAAAGACTGTTACTCCAGAGGCACCTGCACATCCATGTTTATTGCGGCACTTTTCACAATAGCCAAGTTATGGAAACAGCCAAGATGCCCCACCACTGATGAATGGATTAAGAAAATGTGGTATTTATTCACAATGGAATTTTATGCAGCCATGAAGAAGAATGAAATGTTATCATTCGCTGGTAAATGGATGGAATTGGAGAACGTCATTCTGAGTGAGGTTAGCCTGGCCCAAAAGACCAAAATTCGTATGTTCTCCCTCATATGTGGACATTAGATCAAGGGCAAACACAACAATGGGATTCTACTTTGAACACATGATAAAAGCGAGAGCACACAAGGGAGGTGTGAGGATAGGTAAGACACCTAAAAAACTAGCTACCATTTGTTGCCCTTAACGCAGAGAAACTAAAGCAGATACCTTAAAAGCAACTGAGGCCAATAGGAAAAGGGGACCAGGAACTAGAGAAAGGGTTAGATCAAAAAGAATTAACCTAGAAGGTAACACACACGCCCAGGAAATCAATGTGAGTCAATGCCCTGTATAGCTATCCTTATCTCAACCAGCAAAAACTCTTGTTTCTTCCTATTATTGCCTATACTCTCTCTTCAACAAAATTAGAGATAAGGGCAAAATAGTTTATGCTGGGTATTAAGGGAGTAGGAGGGAGAGGGAGGGGGCGGAGTGGGTGGTAAGGGAGGGGGTGGGGGCAGGGGGGAGAAATGATCCAAGCCTTGTATACACATATGAATAATAAAACAATAAAAAAAAGTAAATAAAAATAAATTAAGCTTACATTTATTTGAGTTGAATGGTTTTTCTTTTATCTTTCTAATTCATCAGTTTCTTTACTGTTCATTACCGTAAACTTTTTTATCTATTTGATTTTTTCTCACCTGTTTACTTTCACTTTTTCATTACCTGTGAATAATTGATTGTGAATTATTAATAGGTATTTATCTAGTAAATTATCACTTGAACATCACTTTACTTGTATATATTCTTTATGGCCTAGAGTGCCTTCCTGCCATTAGTTTCTAAGTTTTTTGTCATTTTCATTTTGATTCCATCTTTGGCTTAGGTGAGATTTTGTTATTAACTTTCAGTTTTGTTGATTTGTAATCATAATGCTTTAATACATATTTTTTCTTGTTCCCTTTGTGGTTAATTTGTAAATGATGACTAGGTGAAGCAAAGGGGACTTTTATATCAGTGAAACTATTCTGTATTATACTGTAATGGTGATTGTGACATTATTTATAACACTTTTTCTTAAAACTTAATTTATGATCACTTTTCATTAATCTGTTGCATTTATAATGAGCACTTAAAATAAAATTGGGTTTTCCTATTGTACTTTTCATATACCTCAACTACATGTACACATAGTGTTCTCTGTTCCTCCTCATTCTGTATCCATTGATCTGTTATGAACTTAGATGAACTGAGACAATAGGACTGCTGTCCCTACTTGCATTTCCTGTAAGCTTTGCACAAAATGTTTTGACAAAAAACACTTGGTAACGTGTTCATGGTTCTGTTCTGGGGCAAAGGTAGTGAGCTGCTGGCTGGGGATTGCACAGCATACTACTGTAGAAATCATGCCAGTTCTGTCCGCTCTTTCACCATTTCCAGATCTGTTTGATGTTAAGCTCATGATCCTACTTTGTTCTTATTTGATTGAATTGTCCCTTCTCATGATTTCTTCTCAATGTGCATGTCTTCTTGTTAAATTTTCTTCTTGAAAATAGTTAATAATTGAATTTTCTTAATAATTATGTTAAAATGTTCTTAGTATATTTCTATTGCTGTAACAGAGTACCTGACCCTGGTAAAATTATAAAGGATAAAACATTTTGTTTTGGCAAGTGGTTTGTAGGATAGAAGGTCCAAAATCAGGTGGCAGCCTCTGGAAAGGAGATTCTGCTGCTTCAACTCATGGTGGGGAGCAGAAGAAAAAAAGGATCACAGGCAGAAGAGAGAAAGGAGCCAGCCTCATAGAACAGCTAACCCATTTCATGAGATAGACTATATTCTTTTGAGCTGTCTTGAACATTTCTTTTCTTGTGACATTAACCTGGGCACCACTCACTCCAGCTGAATAATGCTAAATAAGCTGGGTTAAGCATCCCGTGGGTCTGTCTAATCAGAGGGCTCTTGTGCTCCTGCACCTATCAACTACCATGCTGCAGTGCTGAAAATCATGTGTCAAGGTGCTTAATCAAAACATTTTGGTTTTCTTTTGATAAATGTTGCTAATATTCCTTAGAGTGATTTTGTCACCCAACCCTTTACAAAACAGTCCCTATTTAATTTCTTTCAAATTTCCTCAGAGAAGCTATTCTGGGCTACACAGGGAAACTGTGTCTCAAAAAGAAATTCTAGAGAGACTATCTTCTCCTTCTGCATTAGAGAGAAACTTTTGCTTCATTTGTGTCTTGTGGTTTATTTCAGCAGACTAAAGTTAGAAATGAAATTTAAAAAATTTTAATGTGTGTTATTAATATTTATATGTGCCAAGAAACATTTGATTGTATATTTTATAAGAAGATGGGTAAATAAGTACAGTTAAGCTGAACTGAGAGTTTTTTGCTTGATTTACACATATCATTAACTCAGCTCTTTCCTTTCCCTTTCAGCTAACAAATGTCAATGTAGACATGAATTGTTTAGCAATAAAATTACAAAAATGACATTTAATGTTACATTAGATTTTATTGAAATTGAAATCATGTAAAGGTGATAATGCAATTATTAACCTGAACATTTTCTGAAAAGTAGAAACAGTCATTCTTTTTTCTGGTTTTCAGTTTATGTGTTGTTCCTTCCAATTTTTTGGAAGGTCAGGTATCACTTTCCACACTAGTCCTTCTACAAACAGGAAGGCACCTTTGATAAAATTTTCTTTATATTCTGGCTTTCTGTTTTTCTTTATGCAGATCAGTACTTGGTCATAAAATAAGTCTTTAAAGATATCACCAGCCAAGCTACTTTCCAATGTATGTTTTGAATTTTGAGTTTTGTAAAAATACAATTGCTAATGTGACAGAACCTACTATTACAAATTACTATTGTAATTTCCTTTCATAATAAGTGATGAAAAGAGCTACAAATCTGAATGAGAAAATTTGAATAAGGTACTTTATAGATAAGTGAAATGTGGATTTCAGGCTTAATTTTTCCTTTAATAATGTGTACATTTTGAAACAAGTTTTGGATTGTGCTTTAGTTTGTTTTTATTTTGGCAGTTCTGATGCTTGAACTCAGAGCCTTCTACCTGCTAGGCAGGAGCTCTACCACTCGAGCTACTCCTCCAGCCTGTTTTACTTTGGTTATTTTTGAGATAGGGTATAGCAGTTATGCCATGGCTGGCCTGGACTACAATCTTCCTATTTATACTTCCCAAATAGCTTGGGTGATGGGAGGTACCGCTATACCCACTCTTTGATTGACATGGGATCCCACAATGTTTTTGCCTGTGCTGGCCTCAAACCAATACCCTCCTGATGTCTGCCTCATGAGTAGCTCGCATTATAGGTTTGAGCCACTGTACCCAACTTGTGCAAGTTTTTATAAAAATCCAAATTAAGAAAACCCAAATGATTGAAAGCAAAACTGGTACTAACTATAAGTAGTGCATAAAGAGCACATGTAAAAAAAACTAAAGGAATTTAATATATGATTAAAATGTTATTTAAAGTATAGCTCAATTCATGTGTTACTGAAATTGTATAGCCATATAGAATAAAGTAGCATGAGACAAAATATTAATTTCTTAATTTAGAGGCAAAAATATTGGAAAATAGTAAATGTTGAATAACTCAATGAAAATATGGGAAAAGTATGTGATCAGGCTATTTGTATAGTATGAACTGTAAATGGCCAGTCCATGTGTTGACATGTAAATGGTTGGTAAGAATATTTAAGGTTTCTAGTGAAAGGAATTCCAAATTTTAGATAAGTTGTCTTCTGTCTGCCAGATTCTTAGATTTTAATGAGTGATATATTCCCTAAAACAGATGCAGACATGATGAGCAGATATGCTAGTGTGCTGTTGCTAGATGTATTCACATTTTCCTGGAGTTGCTAAGCAGTGTGTACCCAAATGTTGAATGCATAGGTCAAATGATTATAGGAAGATGCTTAGAAAAACTTGCCCTAAGGAGTTAATTGTGACAGTTTGAAAATACATAAACACACACATATACATTTATATAAACATGCATATAGTTTCCCAGTGTTACGTAAATATACTGTTCAATAGTTACTGATATGCATATTTCTTAAGGTGTTTTTCAGGTCTCTTTTCTAGGAAACCTTCTGAAATGTAGTATGTGTATTGTTCCTGAAGAATAGTCTGGAGGCTGAAGAATACAGAACATGTTCCAATCAATATAATAAACTATTTTAAAAATTGTTAGATTTTGGTTGACTATACTTTTTACCTTGGTTAAATTTTAAAATCTATTACAAAGATACTGAATATTTACATGAAAAAATTGCCTAAAATGCATGGCATTTTAAATATTCAATCTCTTTCTAAGAATCTTTAAATCTTCAGTTTAGAAATTTTTCTCTTAAAGTATTTTATTTATGTGACTACATATAAAAATGTTTTCTAATTATTATTTTTAAAGCAAATAAGAAAGGGAAAGTTAAAAATCAGAATTAAATAGTTTAATTCTGAGAAAATGCAGAGGAATGGAGACGACTGCAAAGCATGGAAACAGGTTCAGCAAAAATGGTGAGGTCTTACTCTTAATTCAGTTGTTAGGCCTCATGAGTGTTCCGTTTATCATTTTGCTTTATAATTTACATACCTATTGCACAGATTTTTATTTGTGTTAACATTTTTGGAAGCAAATTCAAACTGAAAAGAATCCTACAAGTATAAGCCTGTAAGTATTAATGACACCATTTGAGTAGTCATAAATATGTAATTCTATGCAATGCTAATTGAATAATAACTCAGATTACAATGTTAATTAGTGACCAGAATGAAAAAATACAAATCTGATGGTTAGATTTGTTTAAACTTGCTTAACTACTTTCTCAGTGGATTAATAGTGGCTGTACATGACAATACTCAGTAAGAAAAAAATTCAAACTTTCTATAGGATATTATATGATTAGCACTCTTAATGATACTCTTTAATTCTTCAAGTGGAAAGAACTTAGCATAATTGAGCACTAGTTAGGATAATGTGTCATTGAAACATCTTGTTTGTACTACTGCTAATTAGCACCAATATCCAGAAACATCCTTTAGCTAGGATCTTTGCCCCAGAAAACAAGAAAAGATAGATCTAAGAGTAGAATCCAAAATTTGAATTCTATTTGGACATTCGGATCACCTTTAATAGTGATCATCCTACTACCTCCAATAGAGCTTGCTAAGATTCTAAGTTCTTTGAATCAAAGTCTATGAAGATCTTTTTTGTTTAATCATCTGAGTTATTCTACATTTTCACAGCTTTTGTAAACTACATATTTACCTCTCCAGACTGAATAAAAATGAAAGTGAAACCACATATATTTCATTTTTAAAAAGTGGCCCAGAATTCCACTTTCTATCTGATCCAGATAATCGCCCCACTTCCTCCTCTTCTTCACTGGCTTCTTGCCTCCCACCTTGGTAGCCAGTGTTGCTAATAAAGTGTGCTTTATTTGCTGTCACAGTCTCTACCATTCTCAAAGGTGGCATGTTTTCTCCTTAATTCTGCACAACCAAAGGCTTATTATTTTTAATATTTCTGCAGGTTTGGAGAGAGAGGATAACTTTACAAGGTATAAAATGAGAGTGTCAAACTCATTTTACCTGAAAATCTGCAGTTTTAACTTCTGAACCACATTTTCTCCTTAGTGATCATTAGGACAAATGACTAAGAGTGAAGGTATGATCTGAGCTTAGAGACTTTGTAGAAAGTGGTCCAAGAGACACACTTCTTGAATTTCTGTAATCCATTTGCTTAAAAATCTTCCTACGTCTTTTTCATATAGGAGAAGTATATGACCTCCTTAAAAGAAGTGGCAAGTTCCTGCCATGAGGACCAAAAGGGTCAGCCCTGCTTGCTGTCTGATGAAGAAGCATACATACTCTTAACAGCTGATAGAGAGGAACTCTAGCTTTTGAACTTCATTCTAGGGCTGATGGTATTATTTCTATTCCATGTATCAAAGCTTACAAAAATGATATAACTCTTCTCTTAAATAGCAGTATTGTTAACTTATGCCTTTTACCTAACTCTCTATATATATTACAAAAAAAAAAAGGATTTAGAATCATTGCATGTTTGACAGCTGGAAATGCTCTTGGGAGTCCTTTATGCCACAACTTTTACCTAAATGTATAAGAAAATTGTATCTAGAGAGATGTGTTTGCCAAAGTCACACAGTAGCAAAGTGTTTGGGCTTTGGGGCATTTTTTTCTGTGTACTAATAATTTACTTTTAACACTTCACAGTTCCAAGACAGTTACAAAGAACTTTCAAATTTATCTTCTTAACCATTTATACATTACTAGCTATTACAAAAACATGTGATTATTATATTATATACATGTATCTACCTCCAAAACTTATGACATGTGCAATGCATTTTCAAGGATAATCAACATTCCCATCTGTACTGCTTTGCAATTGAGTTGTTTTGAAGTGTAATGTGACTTTTTTGGTGGTACTGGGGTTTGAACTCAGTGCCTCACACTTATTTAGTGAGTCATGAGTTCTACCACTTGAGCCACTCCATCAGCCCTGTAATGTCACTTTTGAAATAAGTAAATAAATCTCTTATATCCTTGTTCATTTCATAAGTTGGAAAATTGTTTTAAAGTTTAGAACTCCCCTTTGAACTGTGATGATGTCTAAGTGAGTGAAGATTAAATTGCAGTATTAAAAACTGTAAGTGGTTTCAGATCCCTGGAGGCTAAATCATGGGTTGGCGGTTGCAGATGGCTGTAAGGATTTGAAGACTATTAAGGGGTTTTTGTTGTTCTCAAGTACAACGATATTAGTCACTTTCTTATACTATTTCCTTCACAGCTCTCTTTCTTCCTGTAAGAATTTTATGGACCTAGATGGAAAATAGACAAGACTTATTTATCCAGGTTATTTTATATTTTTAAGTGATCAGTATTTTCCATCTCTTTGATATGAACTCAACAAAAGTACATTTTTAAAAACAGTAAGCATGAATAAAAGGATCTATTGTTCAGCTTTTCCAGTCTCTATATTCAGTAAGGCATTATCTGTAAGTGCTATACCTTAACTCAGTAAATATATTTTATCCCATCAAGCTCTGTGCTGCTCTAAAGAATGCTACAACAATGGAATCTCCCTTTAGCTGTAAGCCTCTGCTCAGTGTTGGATCAGATAGGGAAAGGATTTACATGCAGTTTCTTTAAGCTTTCTTGTCATTGTAGGTTTCAAAATGACCTAGGTATCACAGAGGGAGGACTGTGCATTTTATTTTCCTGTAGGTATTTTAAGAGAACCAGTATTTTACTGCCTTACTTGGTTATGGTGAGAATGGAATGGAAGGATTTTTGTTTTCATTCACCACCTATAGTTTTGTTACCATTTACAGTACCTAAAGCAATAGTGTGCATACCAAATTGAATAGTGAGGCCTCTAATGTTACAATCCACAAACAGGTGAATCTCACCTAGGTAATTGGGTTTTTTTAATCTTTCTTATTTCCACTATAAGCATTTAGCAGTATAAGTTTTCTACTAAATCTGCTGAGTTACTTCCCAAAACTCGTGATATGTTGTGTTTTCATTATGACTCCAATTTCCTTTATAATTTCATATTTGACCTCTGCTCAAATTTGACTATAAGGTATGTGAATATAAGACATATGTTTTTCTCAAATTATGTTTTTAGTTCAACTTTTAATCCTTATTTTTGCTTTAATTTTTATTAATTTGTAATTCAATTTTGTTTGGGAATAGAATACCTCTAAATTCTGAGAGACTTGTTTTTTTCCCCCAGAATATGGTCTGTCTTGGTAACATAGGCATTTGAAAACAATGTATATTTTAAAATTTTGGATATAGATAGAAGTGGAATATGAATATTTTTATTCATATTTTATCTAGTTCTATCAATCACCAAGAGAGAAATATTAAAATATCCTGCTTTGATGGTGGACTTTTCTCTATAATTTTGTCTATTTTTGTTCAATAAGTGTTGACACTATTATTAGGTAAATACTCAGGCTTTTTTCCTCATGACGTTTTTCTTTTTATTATATATAGAACAATCCATCTTTATTTCTGAGAATACATTCGGTCTCAGAGTCTATTGTACTAGAACAAAACAGTGACTAGAGTTTGCTTTTTTTTTTTGCTTTGTATACTTCTATTTTCAGTTCATAGGTATTTTGTAGTAAGATTTAGCTTTTCTTTATTTTAAAGAGATATATGTCATTTGTTGACCTTTTTGAGTGCTTAGACTATTACAATTTAATATAGTGTTTGATATATTAAGATTTAGATCTAATGCATCATTATTTATGCTTGTCTCCCTGCTATACCTAATTTTGCTTCTGTCTTTTGTACTGTATATTTTATTGTTTCATTCAATTTAATGCATTGGCTTTCAGACTTTACACCATCATACTTTGTTTTTAGTGGTTGTACTGTGGATTAAGAAATGCATATCTAAACTTTCATAGTCTACTAAATGTGCAATGCAGAAACTTGTCAATTTACAAGCACATCCCTCATTGGTTTTTATGTTATGGGTTTATATATGCTAGATAATATATATTGAAAATCACACAAGAGGTGTAAATGTTTTTTTTTTTTTCATTTTTCTTTTATTATTCATATGTGCATACAAGGCTTGGTTCATTTCTCCCCCCTGCCCCCACCCCCTCCCTTACCACCCAATCCACCCCCTCCCGCTCCCCCCCTCAATACCCAGCAGAAACTATTTTGCCCTTATCTCTAATTTTGTTGTAGAGAGAGTATAAGCAATAATAGGAAGGAACAAGGGGTTTTGCTGGTTGAGATAAGGATAGCTATACAGGGCATTGACTCACATTGATTTCCTGTGTGTGGGTGTTACCTTCTAGGTTAATTCTTTTTGATCTAACCTTTTCTCTAGTTCCTGGTCCCCTTTTCCTATTGGCCTCAGTTGCTTTAAGGTATCTGTTTTAGTTTCTCTGCGTTAAGGGCAACAAATGCTAGCTAGTTTTTTAGGTGTCTTACCTATCCTCACCCCTCCCTTGTGTGCTCTCGCTTTTATCATGTGCTCATAGTCCAATCCCCTTGTTGTGTTTGCCCTTGATCTAATGTCCACATATGAGGGAGAACATACGATTTTTGGTCTTTTGAGCCAGGCTAACCTCACACAGAATGATGTTCTCCAATTCCATCCATTTACCAGCGAATGATAACATTTCGTTCTTCTTCATGGCTGCATAAAATTCCATTGTGTATAGATACCACATTTTCTTAATCCATTCGTCAGTGCTGGGACATCTTGGCTGTTTCCATAACTTGGCTATTGTGAATAGTGCCGCAATAAACATGGATGTGCAGGTGCCTCTGGAGTAACAGTCTTTTGGGTATATCCCCAAGAGTGGTATTGCTGGATCAAATGGTAGATCGATGTCCATCTTTTTAAGTAGCCTCCAAATTTTTTTCCAGAGTGGTTGTACTAGTCTACATTCCCACCAACAGTGTAAAAGGGTTCCTTTTTCCCCGCATCCTCGCCAACACCTGTTGTTGGTGGTGTTGCTGATGATGGCTATTCTAACAGGGGTGAGGTGGAATCTTAGTGTGGTTTTAATTTGCATTTCCTTTATTGCTAGAGATGGTGAGCATTTTTTCATGTGTTTTCTGGCCATTTGAATTTCTTCTTTTGAGAAAGTTCTGTTTAGTTCACATGCCCATTTCTTTATTGGTTCATTAGTTTTGGGAGAATTTAGTTTTTTAAGTTCCCTGTATATTCTGGTTATCAGTCCTTTGTCTGATGTATAATTGGCAAATATTTTCTCCCACTCTGTGGGTGTTCTCTTCAGTTTAGAGACCATTTCTTTTGATGAACAGAAGCTTTTTAGTTTTATGAGGTCCCATTTATCTATGCTATCTCTTAGTTGCTGTGCTCCTGGGGTTTCATTGAGAAAGTTTTTACCTATACCTACTAACTCCAGAGTATTTCCTACTCTTTCTTGTATCAACTTAAGAGTTTGGGGTCTGATATTAAGATCCTTGATCCATTTTGAGTTAATCTTGGTATAGGGTGATATACATGGATCTAGTTTCAGTTTTTTGCAGACTGCTAACCAGTTTTCCCAGCAGTTTTTGTTGAAGAGGCTGCTATTTCTCCATCGTATATTTTTAGCTCCTTTGTCAAAGATAAGTTGCTCATAGTTGTGTGGCTTCATATCTGGATCCTCTATTCTGTTCCACTGGTCTTCATGTCTGTTTTTGTGCCAGTACCATGCTGTTTTTATTGTTATTGCTTTGTAATATAGTTTGAAGTCAGGTATTGTGATACCTCCTGCATTGTTCTTTTGACTGAGTATTGCCTTGGCTATTCGTGGCCTCTTGTGTTTCCATATAAATTTCACAGTAGATTTTTCAATCTCTTTAATGAATGTCATTGGAATTTTGATGGGAATTGCATTAAACATGTAGATTACTTTGGGGAGTATCGACATTTTTACTATGATTCTACCAATCCATGAGCATGGGAGATCTCTCCACTTTCTATAGTCTTCCTCAATCTCTTTCTTCAGAAGTGTATAGTTTTCCTTGTAGAGGTCTTTCACATCTTTTGTTAGGTTTACACCTAGGTATTTGATTTTTTTTGAGGCTATTGTAAATGGAATTGTTTTCATACATTCTTTTTCAGTTTGCTCATTGTTAGTGTATAGAAATGCTAATGATTTTTCTATGTTGATTTTATATCCTGCTACTTTGCTATAGCTATTGATGATGTCTAGAAGCTTCTGAGTAGAGTTTTTTGGGTCTTTAAGGTATAGGATCATGTCGTCTGCAAATAGGGATATTTTGACAGTTTCTTTACCTATTTGTATTCCTTTTATTCCTTCTTCTTGCCTAATTGCTCTGGCTAGGAATTCCAGTACTATGTTGAATAGGAGTGGAGATAGTGGGCATCCTTGTCTGGTTCCTGATTTTAGAGGGAACGGTTTTAATTTTTCTCCGTTAAGTATAATGCTGGCTGTAGGTTTGTCATATATAGCTTTTATAATGTTGAGGAACTTTCCTTCTATTCCTAGTTTTCTTAGAGCTTTTATCATGAAATGATGTTGGATCTTATCAAAGGCTTTTTCTGCGTCTATTGAGATGATCAAGTGGTTTTTGTCTTTGCTTCTGTTAATGTGGTTTATTACGTTTATTGATTTTCGTATGTTGAACCACCCCTGCATCCCTGGGATGAAGCCTACCTGGTCGTGGTGGATAATCTTTTTGATGTGTTGCTGAATTCGATTTGCCATTATTTTGTTGAGGATTTTTGCATCAATGTTCATTAAGGAGATTGGCCTATAGTTCTCCTTTTTGGAGGTGTCTTTGCCTGGTTTTGGGATAAGTGTAATAGTGGCTTCATAAAATGTGTTTGGCAGTTTTCCTTCCCTTTCTATTTCATGGAACAGTTTAAGGAGGGTTGGTATCAGTTCTTCTTTAAAGGTCTGATAGAGTTCAGCAGAGAATCCATCAGGTCCTGGACTTTTCTTTTTGGGGAGACTCTTGATTGCTGCTTCAATTTCATTTTGTGTTATAGGTCTATTCAGGTGATTAATTTCCTCTTGGTTCAGTTTTGGATGATCATATGTATCTAGAAATCTGTCCATTTCTTTTAGATTTTCAAATTTATTTGAATATAGGTTCTCAAAGTAGTCTCTGATGATTTCCTGGATTTCCATGGTGTTTGTTGTTATCTCCCCTTTTGCATTCCTGATTCTACTAATTTGGGTTTTTTCTCTCCTCATTTTAGTCAGGTTTGCCAGGGGTCTATCGATCTTGTTTATTTTTTCAAAAAACCAACTTTTTGTTTCATTAATTCTTTGTATGGTTTTTTTGGTTTCTATTTCGTTGATTTCAGCTCTTATTTTTATTATTTCTCTCCTTCTATTTGTTTTGGGATTTGCTTGTTCTTGTTTTTCTAGGAGTTTGAGATGTATCATTAGGTCATTGATTTGGGATCTTTCAATCTTTTTAATATATGCACTCATGGCTATAAACTTTCCTCTCAAGACTGCCTTAGCTGTGTCCCATAGGTTCCGGTAGGTTGTGTTTTCATTTTCATTGACTTCTAGGAACTTTTTAATTTCCTCTTTTATTGCATCGATGATCCATTCTTCATTAAGTAATGAGTTATTTAGTTTCCAGCTGTTTGCATGTTTTTTGTCTTTACTTTTGTTGTTGAGTTCTACTTTTACTGCATTGTGGTCAGATAGTATGCACGGTATTATTTCTATTTTCTTATATTTGCTGAGGCTTGCTTTGTGCCCTAGGATATGATCTATTTTGGAGAAGGTTCCATGGGCTGCTGAGAAGAATGTATATTGTGTAGAGGTTGGATGAAATGTTCTATAGACATCTACTAGGTCCACTTGATCTATTGCATATTTTAGATCTTGGATTTCTTTATTGAGTTTTTGTTTGGATGACCTATCTATTGATGATAATGGAGCGTTAAAGTCTCCCACAACCACAGTGTTGGCGTTTATATATGCTTTTAGGTCTTTTAGGGTATGTTTGATGAAATTGGGTGTGTTGACATTGGGTGCGTACAGATTGATGATTATTATTTCCTTTTGGTCTATTTCCCCTTTTATTAGTATGGAATGTCCTTCTTTGTCTCGTTTGATCAATGTAGGTTTGAAGTCTACTTTGTCAGAGATAAGTATTGCTACTCCTGCTTGTTTTCGGGGGCCATTAGCTTGGTAAATCTTCTTCCAGCCTTTCATCCTAAGCATATGCTTATTTCTGTCAGTGAGATGAGTCTCCTGTAAGCAACAAATTGTTGGATCTTCTTTTTTAATCCATTTTGTCAAACGGTGTCTTTTGATGGGTGAATTAAGTCCATTGACATTAAGTGTTAGTACTGATAGGTATGTGGTGATTCCTGCCATTTAGTTATCTTAGTTGTTTGAAGGTTTGATTGTGTGTACCTAACTTGATGTTACTCTCTACTGTCTTGCTTTTTCTTATCCTGTGGTTTGGTGCTGCCTGCCTTTTCATGGTTAAGTTGGGTGTCACTTTCTGTGTGCAGGATCCCTTGCAGAATCTTTTGTAATGGTGGCTTTGTGGTCACATATTGTTTTAGTTTCTGCTTATCATGGAAGACTTTTATTGCTCCATCTATTTTGAATGATAGCTTTGCTGGGTAGAGTATCCTGGGGTTGAAGTTATTTTCATTCAGTGCCCGGAAGATCTCACCCCACGCTCTTCTTGCTTTTAATGTTTCTGTTGAGAAGTCTGCTGTGATTTTGATGGGTTTACCTTTGTATGTTACTTGTTTTTTTCTCTCTTGCAGCCTTCAATATTCTTTCCTTAGTTTCTGAACTTGTTGTTTTAATGATGATATGTCGTGGAGTAGTTCTATTTTGATCTGGTCTGTTTGGTGTCCTGGAGGCCTCTTGCATTTGTATGGGAATATCTTTCTCTAGATTTGGGAAATTTTCCATTATTATTTTGTTGAATATATTACGCATTCCCTTCGCTTGCACCTCTTCTCCTTCTTCGATGCCCATGATTCTCAAGTTTGGTCTTTTGATGGAGTCGGTGAGTTCTTGCATTTTCTTTTCACAGGTCTTGAGTTGTTTAATTAATAGTTCTTCGGTTTTTCCTTTAATTACCATTTCATCTTCAAGTTCTGAGATTCTGTCTTCTGTTTGTTCTATTCTGCTGGATTGGCTTTCCGTTTTGTTTTGCAGTTCTGTTTCGTTCTTTTTTCTGAGGTTTTCCATATCCTGGCTGTTTTCTTCTTTATTGTTGTCTATTTTTGTCCTGAGTTCATTTATCCATTTATTCATCATGTTCTCTCTTTCACTTTGGTGTTTATACAGTGCTTCTATGGTTTCCTTTATTTCTTCTTTTGCTTTTTCAAATTCTCTATTTTTATTGTCTTGGAATTTCTTGAGTGTCTCCTGTACATTTTGGTTGACCCTATCCAGTATCATCTCTATAAAATTCTCATTGAGTACTTGTAGTATGTCTTCTTTTAAATTATTCTTGTAGGCTTCATTGGGTCCTTTGGCATAGTTTATCTTCATTTTGTTGGAGTCTGGCTCTGAGTTTCTGTTCTCTTCATTCCCCTCTGGTTCCTGTACTAATTTTTTGCTGTGGGGAAACTGGTTTCCTTGTTTTTTCTGTCTTCCTGTCATTGTCCTTGGTGTTGTTACTGTCCCTGTACTGTGTGTAATTAAGTATTTTCTAGCTTGTAATAATAACAATGGTAATATTGAGAACGGAAGAGTGAGCTGAGATGGAAAGCAAGAAGTTAAAGAAAAGGGGAAAACAAATATACAGACAAGAGGGAGAAAGCAGAACAAGGTATCAGACAAGAGAGTTTCAAAGGTATAAACAGGGAGTGTTAGTGTACTAATCGACAGTAAGCTGAACAGACAATAGAGAGACAGAGAGAGGATTGAAAATCAAAGATAAAAAAAATAAAAAATAAGTATATGAAAGTAATATCTATTTATAAAAATGAATTAAAATAAAATGGAAAATAGGAAATTAAAAAAAAAAAAAAACCAAAAAACTTCCAAGTTTATATGCAATGCAATTTCAGTCTTAATAATTTGGATGTCCGTCTTAATCTCCAGTCCTGGAGTTGGTGCCTCAGATGTTGTTCTGTAGTTGTCTCATCAAAGGGGATGCATAAAGTAGAACAAAACTACACTCACACACACACAGAAGAAAAAATAAAAAAAAAAAGCCCCACCAAGTGTCCCCAGTTCAAATGCAATAGTTTCAGTAAGTTTTTCGGCTTGCAGGTGTAATTCGGTTGTTCTCTCATCAAAGGTAGGGAGAAAAAGAAAAAAAAGCGTCTGGAGGCAGTTCTGAGAGTGGTATCTGCAACTGTGGCTTGCCTGCCTGCTGCTCTCAGCCTGTAGCTGGCGGCGTTATTTATGCAGATCTCTGGGGTGAGCTAGCACTCACCTGGTCCCACAGGCTTTGTTTGCTCAGAGTTCTCCTGTGCGGGGGAGGGGGGCCTCTGCCACAGGCTTTTCCCTTTCCAAGCACTGGGAAAGGCGACACTGCCCCGCGTTGTCAGGCCTGCGTGTTTATTTACAGTTCACGTGGGAAGTGGGTCTTCCCTCCTCTCACAAGCGTCCCCGCTCCTGGTTGCTGGCGCGCCCTGCTCCCGCCAGAGCCTCTCCGGCCCGCCCGGCTCGTTTCTTTACAGTCCCGGGAAGGATTCCCTTCCCCCAATCTTCAGCGCTCAGGGCGCCCCACCCTCTTTCCAGCGTGTCTTAACTGTTCTTATTGCTTAGTACTCAGTTTCTCTTTTTTTCCCGGGTGGAGGTCAGTCTGTCCAGGGGGCTATGCTGCTCTGGCCCAGGCTTGTCTGTGGGGGAACCGCGGTACCGCGAAGCTCACCTGGTCCGCGTCTTCCCAAGCCGTATGGGCGCCGGCCACTGGCGGCCCCGGGGGCCTCCTCGGTTCTCCGTTTAACGTGAAGTGGAGATTCTCTGCGCCAGCTGGAGGTCTGGAGGAGTCAAAGTTATGCCTTTTCTCGGTGATTATGCCTGCAAAGTGTGTCTCCAGCGTCTCTCCAAGATTTCACTATAGGAGGGTCGCTTTCTGCTTCCTACCTCTAGCCGCCATCTTGGAATCTCTCTTCAAGAGGTGTAAATGTTGAACATATTTTTAATTTATGCAAAAAGTGTCTTTTATATTTACCCTCTTCTTTCATTTTTGAAAAATCAAGTTTTTTTCAGTATCATTTCCCTTCAGACCAAAAAAAATCTTCCTTTAGTATTTCTTGTAAGTCTAGACCTATGAGTAATAAGTATTCTATACTTTCTTTTAGGTGAAAATGTCAAGATTTTTCATTCATTGCTTATTTTTCTATTGGGGAAAAGTTCTTTTCATTTATTGCTTTACACATACTCTCCCTTGTCCTCTAGCTTCTGTGACTTCATAGGACAAGTTCACATTAAAACTTGATTGTCCCTCTACCTGTAAGGTACAGCTTTCCTCAGCTGCTTTCAAATCTTATGGAAAGTTATTAATATAAATGAATTGTACGAAGGAGGAGGTGTTTCACTGTGATACTTACTTACATAGATGTTCTGTACTTTGATCCAGTTTGCACCATCTTAACCTCTCTCCTCCTGTACACTTCCTTTTAACAGTTTTCAGTGGGTTTCATTGTGCTACTTTCATATATATATGAAATGTACTTTGATCTTAAAACCTTTTTTAATCTTTGATTTTTACCAACTTAATTATTATACATTTATAAAGGTATAATTTTCTTTATCTTGCTTAGGTTGCTGAGGTTCTTGAATCTGTACATTTCTGTGTTTTCTAAGTTTGGGAAAATTATATCCACTACTTATTCACATATATATTTTTGTCTCAATCTCTTTATCCTCTTCTGGGATCTTAATGACACATGTGTTGGATATTTTTTATATATTCCCATAGATTCTTCAGACTCTGTTCACTTTTTCTTTTTATTCTTCCAATAAGTAGAACTGTGTTGAGTCCTTTTACATTTGTTAAGTCTTTCTTTTTTCATTTGTAATCTACTGTTAAGCTCACGCACTGAGTTTTTTCAGTTGTATGTTTCAGTTTTAAATTTTTGACTTGGTTCATTTTTATAGTACACTGAAAAGTTCAGATTTTCAAATATAATTTTACTTCATCTATTAAACATAGTTTTAGAACTTTGTTTAAATTTAAAGAATTAAGTCCATTTGATAATTTCAACATCATAGTTATCTTGGTTTGGCAATTACTGATGACTTTTCCATGAGAAACTGTTACATTTTGCATTTGCACATTTAGTAATTTTGAATTATATCTGAATATTGTGAAATATTATGTTGTGTAGACTTTGAACCCTGTTTTACTACTTTGGAGGATGCTGATGGTCTTGCTCTGGACCCAAACTGGATTTCTGCAATCATAAATTCTGTCAAGGTCATAAATTCAGAATTGCTTTCTGTGTACCATGATTTTAAATCTCTGCTCAGTTCTCTAAGTTTTAGCTATGCTGATGTGAATCTGTTGTATGTATGAATAATATCCAATTAGGAGAGTTTTGTGGGAACAAAACAGAATTAGGGGAAAAGTCTTCTCTGGCTCTTTCCTGTCCAGGAATCCCTCAGAAGACTCCTTTTCTGCTTTGTCTGACAACCAGATATGGACTCCTCTTGAGGTTCTATCCCCAGGCTGCTCATGCCATTTTGCATCTGTCTCTCCCAGTCCCCTCTCAACTGGGGCAAAGTCTTGAGAAGAAACAGAAAATCAGGACCCTTGCTTTCATGAAGGTGGCTTCTCTGGCTTTGACATCTTTCTAGAGTTTTTGTTTTCTGTCAGTGTTCCTTGATAGCTGCACTTGCTTTTTGTTGTAGTTCTAATCAGCAGAAGTCAAGATCAGATGTCCCTGCATGGCATACAGTGAAACTGAATGCAGGAACTTGTTCTTGATGAGTGCAGTTGATGAAGAGACACAGCAAGTGTGTTTAACAATAAAATGAAGCTGTGAAGTACTTACTGTGTAACTTACAGGTATCTTTTTGTATTAATAACTACTAGCTGAATATTGTTGCTTCATCTTATATCTGCATTACTATAAACCAATTTGGAGCATTAAATAAGCCAGAATGTATTATTGTAAATGATCATCTCATAATAATACAAGACTTTTATTTTTAAATCTAGGTGAAATAAGAGATGCTAAGAATATTCTCTTAATGCTTAATGTTTACAGTTGATACACCAGTTACTTCTCCAATAACCATACCTGCTTCTTTTACCAACTCTAATTTTTTCTGGGCATTTTTTTTAAATCCAAGTGCTAAATTGTGATTGGCTTAAATAAATAGTGATAACAATGATTAAGATTATTATAGACTTACACAAGAGACCAGATCGAAAATACAGAATTATTAATCCCCAAAGAAAAATGAAAACAAACTTCAGTTCCATAATTTTTCCACATTTATCAAGACTTCTTTGTTAAAAATATGATATACTCTGTTTACCAATAGATAATCCTTTTTCAATTTAAATACTGATTAATCCCTAAAATTGTATTTATGTTATTTTCCTTCCTTCTTACTATTAAGAAAAAAATTTTAAACATTTTGCCTAAAATGCCTCAATCTACATTGGTGAATTTTGTTTTTTTGTATTATTACTCTTTTGGTGGTATACGGTTTGAATTCAGGGCTTCACACTTACTAGAGAAGTACTGTCATTTGCTCCATGCCCCCAAACCCTTTTTGCTTTAACTATGTTTCAGATAGGGTCTTGCACTTTCTGTCTAGGCCAGCCTTGGGCTGCAATTCTCCTACTTATTCTTCACACTTACCTAGGATTACAGGTGTGTGCCACCATATCTGGCTTGTTCTTTGAGTTAGGGTCTCACTGACTTCATTGCTCCTGCTGGCCTGGAACTGCAATCTTCCTCTCTCCACCTCCCAAATACCTGGTGAATTTTAAAGCATGTAGTAAAAATGTATCATTCCTATGTGTTTACAAAGTCAAATTCTTGTCAAGTCCAGGGACTGAATGATGTTTTATGCTGGATATATTCTTTTTTTTTGCCCCATTTACATTTACTTTCACTCTTCTCCATGATCCAGCCTGGATTATATCACAGCATTCCCAGGACTTCTGTCTTCTATCTTCCATTTGAACTGGTCAGTATTTCCCACTGACCTTAACTGAAGATCAGAGCTCATGGATGAATTAGGTCAAGCTTTTTACCGCCCCCCCCCCCCCCATTTTCTTTCTGGAAGGATTTGTCCTATAAAATAATTACATAAAATGTATACTTAGCCGTGAAACACTAGTAGGTTGATGAATGTGTTATGTCAAGAGGCAGAAAGTGGGCCCCAGGTAGGGCAGAGAAAAACAACTATCCAACAAATCTATTTGGAAATAGAAAAATCACTGACAGTTATAAGCAACTGTGAGGATTTGGGTATGGTTGTAGCTTAAAATTCACGTCACAGATGAGCGAGATCTCACATACTCATTCATGGGAATGTTTGCATTTATTTCTAATGGCTCGATCCATCTAAGGACAGCAGAGAAGTAGTGGAGTTCTCGTGAGCTTGGTGAGAAAGCCCACTGAAACAGAAATGTGCTGGGAGTGAGAATGCCTTGTGAACTACTGGAAAAACTATGAGGCAGATGCTGAGGACCTAAGCAGGTTAGCAGCCATGGAGACCCATATTTTCTTCATGTTCTCTCATAATATGAACAAAATCTGTATTATATTATAACCAAGAAAATGCATATAAACATTACTTAGACATTCTAAAAGCTTATTTTGGGCTGAACTCTCGTAAGAAATTAAGGAACAAAAAAGGCATTTTTTCTTTCTCTATAAGTGAAATATGTTCAGATAGTATCATGATCACATAGATTATCAATATATTTTTGCAATGAGAAAATGTCATGAAAAAAGAGAATTACTAGGATACAGTGTGTCCTTGATAATCTTATCTCTGATTGGCTCTAAAATATTAAATATAGCTGTCCAAGCAAATGAGACATAAACCTTATTACAAATGGTGTAGTCAATTAGTTTTATTTGCTCTAAAGCTTCATCAGATAATCACATGGCTTATTTACCACTTTACAATTAACTGTGGACCATGAACAACTCTAAGGAATGCTACATTATTTCAGAGAATCGGCAAATGGGAAAGGAGATTCCTGCAAAAACAGCACTTACAGAAGAAGATGATGACAAGCACAAAGAGACAAAACTAAATGCCAGAGCAATGATGGTGCTGTGTAAATATTTGTATATATTTGGGAAAGGGAGAACTTTAGGTAGGAAGGTAAGTTCAAACCTGTGGAATTTATTGATAGGTCAGTTAACATGAGAACTAAAAATATGCCACTGGAGATACATTTTTTGTCTTGAGTTTTAATTAGTAAGTTATCTTTTTTTTTATTCATATGTGCATACAAGGCTTGGGTCATTTCTCCCCCCTGCCCCCACCACCTCCTTTACCATCCACTCCGCCCCCTCCCTCTCCCCCCTACTCCCTCAATACCCAGGAGAAACTATTTTGCCCTTATTTCTAATTTTGTCATAGAGAGAATATAAGCAATAATAGGAAGGAACAAGGGTTTTTGCTGGTTGAGACAAGGATAGCTATACAGGGAGTTGACTCACATTGATTTCCTGTGCGTGTGTGTTACCTTCTAGGTTAATTCTTTTTGATCTAACCTTTTCTCTAGTTCCTGGTCCCCTCCTCCTATTGGCCTCAGTTGCTTTTTTTTTTTTTTTTTTGTCTTTTTCTTTTTTGGTGCTGGGATCGAACCCAGGGCCTCAGGCATGCTAGGCAAGCGCTGTACCACCGAGCTACATCCCAGCCCGGCCTCAGTTGCTTTTAAGGTATCTGCTTTAGTTTCTCTGCGTTAAGGGCAACAAATGCTAGCTAATTTTTTAGGTGTCTTATACCCCTCACCCCTCCCTTGTGTGCTAAAGCTTTTATCATGTGCTCAAAGTCCAATCCCATTGTTGTGTTTGCCCTTGATCTAATGTCCACATATGAGGGAGAACATACAATTTTTGATCTTTTGGGCCAGGCTAACCTCACTCAGAATGATGTTCTCCAATTCCATCCATTTACCAGCGAATGGTAACATTTCATTCTTCTTCATGGCTGCATAAAATTCCATTGTGTATAGATACCACATTTTCTTAATCCATTTGTCAGTAGTGGGGCATCTTGGCTGTTTCCATAACTTGGCTATTGTGAATAGTGCCACAATAAACATGGGTGTGCAGGTGCCTCTGGAGTAACCTGTGTCACAGTCTTGGGTATATCCCCAAGAGTGGTATTGCTGGATCAAATGGTAGATCAATGTCTAGCTTTTTAAGTAGCCTCCAAATTTTTTTCCAGAATGGTTGTACTAGTTTACATTCCCAACAGTGTAAGAGGGTTCCTTTTTCCCCACATCCTCGCCAACACCTGTTGTTGGTCGTGTTGCTAATGGTGGCTATTCTAACAGGGGTGAGGTGGAATCTTAGCGTGGTTTTAATTTGCATTTCCTTTCTTGCTAGAGATGGTGAGCATTTTTCATGTGTTTTTTGGCCATTTGAATTTCTTCTTTTGAGAAAGTTCTGCTTAGTTCACTTGCCCATTTCTTTATTCATTCATTAGTTTTGGGAGAATTTAGTTTTTTAAGTTCCCTATACATTCTGGTTATCAGTCCTTTGTCTGATGTATAGTTGGCAAATATTTTCTCCCACTCTGTGGGTGTCCTCTTCAGCTTAGAGACCATTTCTTTTGATGAACAGAAGCTTTTTGCTTTATGAAGTCCCATTTATCTATGCTATCTCTTAGTTGCTGTGCTGCTGGGGTTTCGTTGAGAAAGTTCTTACCTATACCTACTAACTCCAGAGTATTTCCTACTCTTTCCTGTATCAATTTTAGAGTTTGGGGTCTGATATTAAGATCCTTGATCCATTTTGAGTTAATCTTGGTATAGGGTGATATACACGGATCCAGTTTCAGTTTTTTGCAGACTGCTAACCAGTTTTCCCAGCAGTTTTTGTTGAAGAGGCTGCTATTTCTCCATCGTACATTTTTAGCTCCTTTGTCAAAGACAAGTTGGTTATAGTTGTGTGGTTTCATATCTGGGTCCTCTATTCTGTTCCACTGGTCTTCATGTCTGTTTTTGTGCCAGTACCATGCTGTTTTTATTGTTATTGCTTTGTAATATAGTTTGAAGTCGAGTATTGTAATACCTCCAGCATTGTTCTTTTGACTGAGTATTGCCTTGGCTATTCGTGGCCTCTTGTGTTTCCATATAAATTTCACAGTAGACTTTTCAATGTCTTTAATGAATGTCATTGGAATTTTGATAGGAATGGCATTAAATATGTATATTACTTTTGGGAGTATCAACATTTTTACTATGTTGTTTCTACCAATCCATGAGCATGGGAGATCTCTCCACTTTCTATAGTCTTCCTCAATCTCTTTCTTCAGAAGTGCATAGTTTTCCTTGTAGAGGTCTTTCACATCTTTTGTTAGGTTTACACCTAGGTATTTGATTTTTTTTGAGGCTATTGTAAGTGGAATTATTTTCATACATTCTTTTTCAGTTTGATCATTGTTAGTGTATAGAAATGCTAATGATTTTTGTATGTTGATTTTATATCCTGCTACCTTGCTATAGCTATTGATGATGTCTAGAAGCTTCTGAGTAGAGTTTTTTGGGTCTTTAAGGTATAAGATCATGCTGTCTGCAAATAGGGATATTTTGACAGTTTCTTTACCTATTTGTATTCCTTTTATTCCTTCTTCTTGCCTAATTGCTCTGGCTAGGAATTCCACTACTATGTTGAATAGGAGTGGGGATAGAGGGCATCCTTGTTTGGTTCCTGATTTTAGAGGGAATGGTTTCAGTTTTTCTCCATTAAGTGTAATGCTGGCTGTAGGTTTGTCATATATAGCTTTTATAATGTTGAGGTACTTTCCTTCTATTCCTAGTTTTCTTAGAGCTTTTATCATGAAATGGTGTTGGATCTTATCAAAGGCTTTTTCTGCATCTATTGAGATGATCAAGTGGTTTTTGTCTTTGCTTCTGTTAATGTGGTTTATTACATTTATTGATTTTCATATGTTGAACCAGCCCTGCATCCCTGGGATGAAGCCTACTTGGTCGTGGTGAATAATCTTTTTGATGTGTTGTTGAATTCGGTTTGCCATTATTTTGTTGAGGATTTTTGCGTCAATGTTCATTAAGGAGATTGGCCTATAGTTCTCCTTCTTGGAGGTGTCTTTGCCTGGTTTTAGGATAAGTGTAACACTGGCTTCATAAAATGTGTTAGGCAGTTTTCCTTCCCTTTCTATTTTGTGGAACAGTTTAAAGAGGGTTGGTATCAGTTCTTCTTTAAAGGTCTGATAGAATTCAACAGAGATTCCATCAGGTCCTGGACTTTTCTTTTTGGGGAGACTCTTGATTGCTGCTTCAATTTCATTTTGTGTTATAGGTCTATTCAGGTGATTAATTTCCTCTTGGTTCAGTTTTGGATGATCATATGTATCTAGAAATCTGTCCATTTCTTTAAGATTTTCAAGTTTATTTGAATATAGGTTCTCAAAGTAGTCTCTGATGATTTCCTGGACTTCCATGGTGTTTGTTGTTATCTCCTCTTTTGCATTACTGATTCTACTAATTTGGGTTTTTTCGCTCCTCATTTTAGTCAGGTTTGCCAGGGGTCTATCAATCTTGTTTATTTTTTCAAAGAACCAACTTTTTGTTTCATTAATTCTTTGTATGGTTTTTTTGGTTTCTAGTTCGTTGATTTCAGCTCTTATATTTATTATTTCTCTCCTTCAATTTGTTTTGGGATTTGCTTGTTCTTGTTTTTCTAGGAGTTTGAGATGTATCATTAGCTCATTGATTTGGGATCTTTCAGTGTTTTTAATATATGCACTGAAAGCTATAAACTTTCCTCTCAGGACTGCCTTAGCTGTGTCCCATAGGTTCTGGTAGGTTGTGTTTTAATTTTCATTAACTTCCAGGAACTTTTTAATTTCCTCTTTTATTCCATCGATGATCCATTCTTCATTAAGTAATGAGTTATCTAGTTTCCAGCTGTTTGCATGATTTTTGTCTTTACTTTTGTTGTTGAGTTCTACTTTTACTGCATTGTGATCAGATAGTATGCACGGTATAATTTCTATTTTCTTATATTTGCTGAGACTTGCTTTGTGCCCTAGGATATGATCTATTTTGGAGAAGGTTCCATGGGCTGCTGAGAAGAATGTATATTGTGTAGAGGTTGGATGAAATGTTCTGTAGACATCTACTAGGTCCATTTGATCTATTGCTTATTTTAGATCTTGGATTTCTTTATTGATTTTTTGTTTGGATGACCTATCTATTAATGATAATGGGGTGTTAAAATCTCCCACAACCATTGTGTTGGTGTTTATATATGCTTTTAGGTCTTTCAGGGTATGTTTGATGAAATTGGGTGCGTTGACATTGGGTGCACACAGATTGATGATTATTATTTCCTTTTGGTCTATTTCCCCTTTTATTAGTATGGAATGTCCTTCTTTATATCGTTTGATCAATGTAGGTTTGAAGTCTACTTTGCCAGAGATAAGTATTGGTACTCCTGCCTGTTTTCGGGGGCCATTGGCTTGGTAAATCTTCTTCCAGCCTTTCATCCAAAGCCTATGCTTATTTCTGTCAGTGAGATGAGTCTCCTGTAAGCAACAAATTGTTGGAACTTCCTTTTTAATCCATTTCATCAAGCGGTGCCTTTTGATGGGTGAATTAAGTCTGTTAACATTAAGTGTTAGTACTGATAGGTATGTGGTGATTCCTGTCATTTAGTTGTCTTAGTTGTTTGAAGGTTTGATTGTGTGTACATAAGTTGAGATTACTCTCTACTGTCTAGCTTTTTCTTTTCCTGAGGTTTGGTGCTGCCTGTCTTTTCATAGTTAAGTTGGGTTTCACGTTCTGTGTGCAGAATCCCTTGCAGAGTCTTTTGTAGTGGTGGCTTTGTGGTCACATATTGTTTTAGTTTCTGCTTATCATGGAAGACTTTTATTGCTCCATCTATTTTGAATGATTGTTTTGCTGGGTAGAGTATCCTGGGGTTGAAGTTATTTTCATTCAGTGCCCGGAAGATCTCACCCCATGCTCTTCTTGCTTTTAATGTTTCTGTTGAGAAGTCTGCTGTGATTTTGATGGGTTTACCTTTGTATGTTACTTGTTTTTTCTCTCTTACAGCCTTCAATATTCTTTCCTTAGTTTCTGAACTTGTTGTTTTAATGATGATACGTCATGGGGTAGTTCTATTTTGATCTGGTCTGTTTGGTGTCCTGGAGGCCTCTTACATTTGTATGGGAATATCTTTCTCTAGATTTGGGAAATTTTCCATTATTATTTTGTTAAATATATTATGCATTTCCTTCGCTTGCACCTCTTCTCCTTCTTCGATGCCCATGATTCTCAAGTTTGGTCTTTTGATGGAGTCGGTGAGTTCTTGCATTTTCTTTTCACAGGTCTTGAGTTGTTTAATTAATAGATCTTTCATTTTTCCTTTAATTACCATTTCATCTCCAAGTTCTGAGATTCTGTCTTCTGTTTGTTCTATTTTGCTGGATTGGCCTTCCATTTTGTTTTGCAATTCTGTTTCATTCTTTTTTTCTGAGGTTTTCCATATCCTGGCTGGTTTCCTCTTTAATGTTGTCTATTTTTGTCCTGAGTTCATTTATCTGTTTATTCATCATGTTCTCTCTTTCACTTTGGTGTTTATACAGTGCTTCTATGGTTTCCTTTATTTCTTCTTTTGCTTTTTCAAATTCTCTATTTTTGTTGTCTTGGAATTTCTTGAGTGTCTCCTGTATATTTTGGTTGACCCTATCCAGTATCATCTCTATAAAATTCTCATTGAGTACCTGTAGTATGTCTTCTTTTAAATTATTCTTGTGGGCTTCATTGGGTCCTTTGGCATAGTTTATCTTCATTTTGTTGGAGTCTGGATCTGAGTTCCTGTTTCCTTCATTCCCCTCTGGTTCCTGTACTAATTTTTTGCTGTGGGGAAACTGGTTTCCCTGTTTTTTCTGTGTTCCCATCATTGTCTTTTGGTGTTGTTACTGTCCCTGTACTGTGTGCTATTAAATATTTTCTAGCTTGTAATAATAACAATGGTAATATTTAGAATGGAAGGGTGAGCTGAGATGGAAAGCAAGAAGTTAAAGAAAGGGGGAAAAGAAATACACAGGCAAGGAGGAGAAAACAGAACAAGGTATCAGACAAGAAAGTTTCAAAGTATAAACAGGGAGCATTAGTGTACTAATTGACAGTAAGCTGAACAGACATTAGAGAGACAGAGAGAGGACTGAAAATCAAAATTAAAAAAAAAAGAATAAAAATTAAAAATAAGTAAATGAAAGAAATATCTATATATAAAAATGAATTAAAATAAGATGAAAAATAGAAAATCTAAAAAAAAAATGAAAAAACCAAAAAGCCAAAAAACCAAAAAACCTCCAAGTTCAAATGCAATGAAGTTTCAGTCTTAATAATTTGGGTGTCTGTCTCCGTCTCCAATCCTGGAGATGGTGTCTCAGATGTTGTTCTGTAGTTGTGTCATCAAAGGGGACACCTAAAGTAGAACAAAACTACACACACACACACACACACACACAAACCAACCAAGTGTCCCAAGTTCAAATGCAATACAGTTTCAGTAAGTTTTTTAGCATGCAGGTGTAATTTGGTTGTTCTCTCATCAAGGGTAGGGAGAAAAAGAAAAAAAAGCATCTGGAGACAGTTCTGAGAATGGTATCTGCAGCTGTGGCTTGCCTGCCCGCTGCTGTCAGCCTGCTGTTGCTGGTGGGGTTATTTATGCAGATCTCAGGGTGAGCTTAACACTCACCTGGCCCTGCAGGCTTTGTTTACTCAGAGTTCTCCTGTGCACGAGCCTCTGCTACAAGCTTTCCCCTTTCCAAGCACACTGGGGGAGGTGATACTTCACCTGCTCTCTCTAGCCTGCAAGTTTATGTGCAGCTCACATGGGAAGTGGATTTTCCCCCCTCTCCTGTGGAGTTTTTCTCCCACCGCCACTTTCACAAGCTTTCCTGCTCCTGATTACTGGGCGGTGCTGCTGCTCCTGCCAGCCGCCATGTTTGTTTACAGTTCACATGGGAAGTGGGTCTTCCCTCCTCTCCTGTGGAGTTTTCCTCCCTATGCCACTCTCACAAGCTTTCCCGCTCCTGGTTGCTGGGCACGCACCCCTGCTCCCGCCGGAGACTCTCCTGCCCACCTGGCTTGTTTATTTACAGTCCCAGGAAGGATTCCCTTTCCCCAATCTTCAGCACTCAGGGCGCCCCACCCTCTTTCCCATGTGTCTTTATTGTTCTTATTGCTTATTACTCAGTTTCTCTTTTTTCCCCGGGTGGAGGTCAGTCTGTCCACCGGGCTATGCTGCTCTGGCCCAGGCTTGTCTGTGGGCGTGCCGCGGTACCGTGAAGCTCACCTGGTCCACGTCTTCCTAAGCCATCTGGGCGCTGGCGACTGGTGGCCCAGGGGCCCTCATGGTTTCTCCGTTTAACGTGAAGTGGAGATTCTCTGTGCCGGCTGGAGGTGTGGAGGGGTCAAAGTTATGCTTCTTCTCAGTGATTATGCCTGCAAAGTGTGTCTCCAGCGTCTCTCCAAGATTTCACTATAGGAGGCTCGCTTTCTGCTTCCTCCCTCTAGCCACCATCTTGGAATCTCCAGTAAGTTATCTTTATATTGAAAATATAATTAAATCATACTGAATTGTGATTAGCTTTACTGTGGCTATTATTCTGTTGTGGGTGCAGAAACACCTCCTAGTGCCATCTGCCACATAAGGAGAATGTACATCCATGTAAGAGAAGCAGGGAGGTCCCACACCTGACTGTCCACCCTGTCCACATGACTGACATGAGCATTCTCCAGATGGACTCACTCCCTGCTCTTACCCCACTACACACTCAGAAAAGAGACACTGTGCTCAGGTGAATGTAAAAGGAACAGGCAGGATACATTTAATTTTAATTATATATAGAAATTCTCTCTAATAATAATAAAACTAGGAGAGAAAGTCAATGTTAAAAAACAAGAAGGTTAGAAAATGTGTTTCTTACAAGTGATTCACTATTTAAAAACAACAATGCCAGGTATGATGGCTGGCATTTGTAATGCCAGAACAGGAGGTAGAGGTAAGGGGATCATGTATTTGAGAACAGCCTTGGCTACAGAGTGAGCCCTGCCTCAAAAAGCATAACTAGCTAACTAACTAACTAAACTAGGAATAGCTGCAAAAGACATTGGAGTTTTGTCTTTTTTGGGTGATATTTTTGTTCCAACTAATAGTTGAAAACCCAGCAGAGCATGCTGAAAGGGAGTTATGATTCTGCTGAGGTAGGCATCTGAATTTGGATCCATGTGAGGATACTCTGTTAGGCTCATAACTTACCTGGACAGTAGCCCAGCAGATCCTCTAGCCAGCCTCAGTGAGATGCTGCTGAGTTTTACACATATCATCACTGATGGAATTGTGGCAAGTTTGTCTTTGTGAAAAACAGCCATTAGATTGATATAGAATTTTTGAAGTTGAAAATAGAAATAACTGGTAGTATGAGACTGCGAAGAGAAAGAAACCACTCTGAACTGAACCATAATTAAGATTTATTTTAAAGAGTTCTGTGCTCATAAACTTGGGGTTTGAGATGGTCTCTCACAGTATAAAGCCTGGGTTCCATTCTCTTGTGAAATTTAACTAAGTGCCCAGGGGATGACAATAAACATTTTCAATATTGGAAATCAATTTCTCTGAGCATATTTATTTATTCATTTCTTATTCATTCTGTGTCTTTTATGTCATGCTACCTTTTTCCTGGTAACTGGCAAGCCAACAATGGTTCTTAATTTTGAGAATAAAAGTTGATAATTAATGGAACTTAATGATACAATGTAAAGTACATGCAGAGGAGATCACATTTGACTTTGAGAGCTATTTCTTATAAAAATTGCTCGTAAACAGCAGAATGCCTTAACAGTAATTGTCATGTGGGGTTCTGCATTCTAGATTCTGTGTGTGTATGTGTGTGTGCATGCTGGTAATTTTTTAAAATATAAATTTAAAATAGTTTTAGACTTTTAGAAAATTTACAAAGATAATGTGGAGTGTTCCTATGCACTGCACACTCAGTTTTTCCTTATCATTGACAGGCTACATTCCTACAGAACATCGGCAACAGTGATGAACCAAACAGCATTGGTCCATTACCACTAACTGAACCAGTTTCCCCGACTTATGTTTTCTGTTCCAAGACTCCAACCAGCATGTATTGCATGTGGTCATCATGTGTCTTTAACCTCTTCTCTCCGATGTGTGGCAGTTCCTCAGACTTTCCTGTTTTTGATAGCTGTGTTTGGTTTGTTTGTTGGCTTGTTTGTTTTTGTGATAGAGTCTCACTTTGTAGTCCAGACTGCTCTCAAACTCACAATCCTCTAGCCTTAGACTCCTAAGTACTGGGATTGCAGGTGTGTACCACCTGCCTGGCTCATTGACTATTTTGAAGAGTTTTGGTCGCATGTTTTGAGGAGTGCTCCTCAAAATGGGTTTTAGGGTTTGTCTTGTGTTTAGACTAGAGTTATGGGTTTTGAGGAGAAAACTGCAGGAGTGAAGCGCCACTGTTAACACTTCGTATCAGGAGCACATGCAATCAACACCGTAGCATCAATAATGACGTTAACCTTGACCACCTGGCTCAGCAGTGTTTGCCTGGTTTTTGTGCCATACAGTCCCTGACCTGTTCTCTACTGTATTCTTTGGAAGAAAGTCTTTAAATTAAAATCCACCTTCTTGAGGGAAAATAACTTGATAAATTATTTTCTTCAAAACAGGAATTCTTCTACATAGAAATTTACCCCTTCTAATTCATTTATTAATTTGTTTATTTATATCACTAAAGACAGATAGATAGTTGTTTTGTTTTTACTAATTGGTTACTTATTTGGTAATACTCAGATTACTTAATAAAGAACTACATTATTTATTTTGTTGTTCAAATTGCTCCAAATTTGGCTATTGGTTGTCTTGTAGTTTGGCTTCTATATCCTTTTAATATGGCCCATGGCCTCATTCAGGAAACTTTTTTAACAATATAAGTCCTATAACTGAGGACTTTGTGAGTACAATTATAGTGATTTACTGAAAATTACTAAACCACACAATAAAATTAATTATATGTGATTTCCTAAGACTAAGAATAGAGTATTTGACTTGGGGAATCCAAGATGGTGACCAGAACACAGCCACAGACCTTCTGACCTCCGTGACAAGAAGCTGGAGACTTGCTTGAATAAGGTAAACCACCAGGGAGAGCTGAAAAATCAGCACTCAGAACCCCTAGCTCCTGGGAGGCCTCTCCACCCCACCATATACTAAGAGAATAGCAGGTGCTGCACAATAAGCCCCATCCCATAGGCCCACGGAGCCGCTGCTCCATACACCATGGGATCTCTGATCCTCCAGCCCTGATCCTTTGCCCCACCAGGGCTGTGCTACCCCAAACTCCCACCCCTCAGACCCACAGGATCTCCATGAGACCAGCCCTTAAGGCCAGGAATCCACAGGCCATGCCCCCCCCAGGCCTGCACAGCCCTGCAGGAACTCCGCCACGCTAGGCCACGCTCCCCAGCCCTGCACAATCTCTGCTTTGCTGGCCACGCCCACAAAGCCTGCACAACACTGCACAATATTCACTCTGCAAACCTGTGCCCCTAAGGCCTGCCAAGCCAGGGACACCCACAAACAAGATCTCCATTCTACACAACCGCACCCCTCAAAACTGTTAAGCCAGGAATCCACAGACATGCAGGATCTCCATTCCACCAGCCTGCACCCTTCAGGCATGCCAAGTCCATGCTCCAAACGCCTGCTACTTCACCTCAGCTAAGGCTTCCACCCGAAGGCCCGTGGGACCCCATCCACCATCCACTTGCCACAGGAAGGCTCCAAACCTACCAAAGAGACACACACAGATAGGTCTGGATGCTAATGAACTAACATCAGAACAACTAAGACTGCAATTCTACTGCTCCAGAACTGGTGATATTTTTTTAAATTTTAAATTTTTATTTTTTTCCCTTCAAGGGATTTGCTGCCTGATTTACTGTTTGATCATCCACCATCTCTACCATTTTTTTCTCTTTTACTCTCTACGCTATTCCTTTTATCTTTCCATCTCTCTCTCTTTTTTATCCTTCTTTCTTGGTTTTGTTAGTATTAATATTGCTACCCAGCTAATAATAAATTACCCATAGTTCAGGGATAGAAACATTACCTAGTGGAAATATGGGAAGAAGAAAAAAGGAAGGAAATTATTCCACCCCCCAAAAAATAAAGTACTGCAGGATTTAGAATGAAATGAAGAAAACAGATACCCAGACCCAAACTTCAAAAAAACAAAGATAAACTATACCAAAGAACCCAATGAAGCCCACAAGAACACTCTGAAAGAAGAAATCCTACAAGTAATTAATGAGAATTTCATAGAGATGTTACTAGACATGGTCAACCAAAATGTACAGGAGGCACTCAAGAAATTCCAAGAGGACAAAAATAAAGAATATGAGAAAACACAAAAACAAATAAATGAAATCATAGAAGCCCTAAATAAATGCCAAACTGAGACCACCACAAATAGAGAGATAAACAAATTAAGGTCAAAAATTGACAATGTTAAAGAGGAAGTAAACCATGATATGAAAAACCTCAGAAAAAAGAATGGAACAGAAATACAAAACAAAATGGAAGACCAGTCCAGCAGAATAAAACAAACAGAAGACAGAATCTCAGAAATTGAAGATGAAGTGGCAATTAAAGAAAAAAACTGAAGAACCATTAGTTAAACAACTCAAGACCTATGAAAAGAAAATGCAAGCAATCACTGACTCCATCAAAAGACCAAACCTGAGAATCATGGGCATTCAAAAAGGAGAAGAGGTGCAAGCAAAAGGAATGCATAATATATTCAACAAAATAATAACAGGAAACTTCACAAATCTAGAGAAAACTATGCCCATTCAGGTACAGGAAGCCTCCAGAACACCAAACAGACCTGACCAAAATAGAACTACCCCACAACATATTATCATTAAAACAACAAGCACAGAGAATAGAGAAAGAATATTGAAGGCTGTAAGAGAGAAAAACAAATAACACACAAAGGCAAACCCATCAAAATCACAGCAGACTTCTCCATAGAAACATTAAAAGCAAGAAGAATATGGAGTGAGATCTTCCAAGCACTGAATGAAAATAACTTCAACCCTAGGATACTTTACCCAGCAAAACTATCATGCAAAATAGATGGAACAATAAAAGTCTTCCATAATAACCAAAACTAAAACAATATATGACCACCAAGCCACCACTACAAAAGATTCTCCAAGGAATTCTGCACACAGAAAATGAAAGCAAACAAAACCATGAAAGGGCAGGCAAAACCAAACCACAGGAGATGAAAAGGCAAGAAAGCAAAGAGTAACATTGTTTCCACAACACACAATCAAACCCTTAATCAATAAAGACAACTACATGACAGGGATCACCACATATTTATCAATACTAACATTGAATGTTAATGGACCAAATTCCCCCATCAAAAGACACCAACTGACAAACTGGATTAAAAAGGAAGATCCAACAATCTGCTGCCTACAGAAGACCCACCTCGTTGACAGAAATAATCAGTGGCTGAGAGTGAAAGGTTGGAAGCAGATTTACCAAGCCAGTGGTTCCCAAAAACGTGCAGAGGTAGCAATACTTATCTTGGACAAAGTAGATTTCAAACCTACTCTGATCAAATGAGATAAAAAAGGACACTCCATATTACTAAAAGGGGAAATACACCAAAAGGAAATAACAATTATCAACCTATGTGCACCCAACATCAATGCACTCAATTTCACCAACCATACTCTGAAGGGCCTAAAAGCATATATAGACCCCAAAACAGTGGTAGTGGGACACTTTAAAATCCCCCTATCATCAACAGATAGGTCATCCAAACAAAAAATCAACAAAGAAATCCTAGAACTAAATCACACCATAGATGAAATGGACGTAGCTGATGTCTACAGAATATTTCATCCAACTTCTGCACAATATACATTCTTCTCAGCAGCCCATAGAGCCTTTTCCAAAATTGATCATATCTTAGGGCAAAAAGCAAACATCAGCAAATATAAGAAAATAGAAATAATACCATGCATTCTATCTGATCACAATGCATTAAAACTAGAAATCAACAACAAAAACAGCAGTAAAAAACACACAAATAATTGAAAGCTGAACAACACATTACTCAATGATGAATGGGTCACTAATGAAATAAAAGAGGAAATTAAAAGGTTCCTGGAAGTAATGAAAATGAAAATATGACCTACCGGAACCTATGGGACACAGCAAAGGCAGTCCTAAGAGGAAAGTTTATAGCCATCACTGCATATATTAAAAGGACAGAAAGATTTCAAATCAATGACCTAACACTACAGCTGAAACTCCTAGAAAAACAAGAACAAACAAACCCCCAAACAAGCAGAAGGAAAGAAATAATTAAGATAAGGGCTGAAATCAATAAAATAGAAACAAAAAAAAAGCCACACAAAGAATCAATGAAACAAAAAGCTAGTTTTTTGAAAAAATAAATAAGATTGACAGACCCCTGGCAAACCTAACTAAAATGAGGAGAGAAAAATCCCAAATCAGTAAAATCATAAATGCAAAAGGAGAGATAACAACAAACACCATGGAAGTCCAGGAAATTATTAGAGACTACTTTGAGAACCTATATTCAAATAAATTTAAAAATCTCAAAGAAATGGACAGGTTTCTAGAAACTTACAACCACCCAAAACTGAACCAAAAGGATATTAATCACCTGAATAGATCTATAAAACAAAAAGAAATTGAAGCAGCAATAAAGAGCCTCCCAAAAAAGAAAAGTCCAGGACCTGATGGATTCTCTGCTGAATTCTATCACACATTTAAAGAAGAACTAATACCAACGCTCCTTAAGCTGTTCCATGAAATAGAAAGGGAAGAAACACTGCCTAACACATTTTATGAAGCCAATATTACTCTCATCCAAAAACCAGACAAAGACACCTCCAAAAAGGAGAACTACAGGCCAATTTCCCTAATGAACATCGGTGCAAAAAATCCTCAATAAAACCGAATCCAACAACACATCAGAAAGATCATTCACCACGACCAAGTTGGCTTCATCCTAGGGATGCAGGGGTGGTTCAGCATACGCAAATCTATAAATGTCATACAATACATTAATAGAAGCAAAGAAAAAAACCACTTCATCATCTCAATAGATGCAGAAAAAGCCTTCAACAAGATCCAACATCCCTTCATGATAAAAGCTTTAAGAAAACTAGGAATAGAAGGAATGTACCTCAACATTATAAAGGCCATATATGACAAACCTACAGCCAACATCATACTTAATGGTGAAAAACTGAAACCATTCCCCCTAAAATCAGGAACAAGACAAGGGTGCCCACTATCCCCACTCCTATTCAACATAGTACTGGAATTTCTAGCCAGAGCAATTAGGTAAGAAGAAGAAATAAAAGGAATACAAATGGGTAAAGAAACTGTCAAAATATCCTTATTTGCAGATGATATGATCCTATACCTTAAAGACCCAAAAAAACTGTACCCAAAAACTCTTAGACACCATAAACAGCTACAGTAAGGTGGCAGGATACAAAATTAGCCTACAAAAAATCATTAGCTTTTCTATACACCAACAATGAACAAACTGAGTAGGAATACATGGAAACAATTCCACTTACAATAGCCTCAAAAAAAAAAATACCTATGTGTAAATTTAACAAAGGATGTGAATGAACTCTGCAAGGAGAATTACAAACTCCTGAAGAAAGAGATCGAGGAAGACTACAGAAGATGGAAAGACCTCATGTGCTCATGGATCGACAGAATCAACATAGTAAAAATGGTTATACTACCGAAAGCAATCTACATGTTTAATGCAATTCCCATCAAAATCCCAATGCCTTTCATCACAGAGATTGAAAAATCTATCTTAAAGTTAATTTGGAAACAAAAGAGACTGCAAATAGCCAAGGCAATACTTAGCAAAAAGAGTAATGCTGGAGGTATCACAGTATCTGACTTCAAACTATATTACAAAGTCATAGCAATAAAAACAGCACGGTACTGGTACAAAAACAGACACGAAGACCAGTGCAACAGAATAGAGGACCTGGATATGAATACACACAGCCATGCCTACCTTATTTTTGACAAAGGCACCAAAAACATACAATGGAGAAAAGACAGCCTCTTCAACAAATGTTGCTGGGAAAAGTGATTACCCATCTGCAAGAAATTGAAACTAGATCCATGTCTATCACCCTGTACTAGTATCAGCTCAAAATGGATCAAGAACCTAAATATCAGACCTGAAACTCTGAACTTACTACAGGAAAGAGCAGGAAATACTCTGGAACAAATAGGTATAAGCAAAGACTTCCTCAGTAGAACCCCAGCTGCCCAGCAACTAAGAGAAAGGATGAATAAATGGGACTTAATAAAATTAAAAAAGCTTCTGCACAACAAAAGAAATGATCTCTAAACAGAGTGGGAGAAAATATTTGCTAGCTATATATCAGACAAAGGACAGATAACCAGAATATACAAGGAACTTAAGAAACTAAACTCTCCTACAATCAATGAACCAATTAAGAAATGGGCAACTGAACTAAACAGAACTTTTTCAAAAGAAGAAATTCAAATGGACAAAAAACACATGAAAAAATGCTCACCATCTCTTGGCCATAAAGGAAGTGCAAATCAAAACCACACTAAGATTCCACATCAACCCTGTTAGAATAGTCATCATCCAAAACACCACCAACAACATGTGTTGGTGAGGATGTGGGGAAAAAGGAACCCTAATCCACTGCTGGTGGGAATGCAAGCTGGTGCAACCACTTTGGAAAAAAATTTGGAGGCTTCTTAAAAATCTAAATATAGACCTGCCATATGATCCAGCAAACCCACTCCTGGGGATATACCCAAAGGAATGTGACTCAGGTTACTCCAGAGGCATCTGCACACTCATGTTTATTGCAGCACTATTCACAATAGCCAAGTTACGGAAACAACCAAGATGCCCCACTACTGATGAATGGATCAAGAAAATGTGGTACTTGTACACAATGGAATTTTACTCAGCCATGAAGAAGAATGAAATCTTATCATTTGCAGTAAATGGATGGAACCAGAGAACATCATTCTGAGCGAGGTTAGCTGGGTTCAGAAGACCAAAAATCGTATGTTTTCCCTCATATGCGAACTTTAGATCTAGGGCAAATATAGCAATGTTGTTAGACTCGGATCACAAGAAAAGGGGAGAGCACATATGGGAGATATAGGAATAGGTAGAAAACCCAAAACATGAAAGCGTTTGATATTCCTACTCCAGATGAACTAATACAGAAACCTTAAAACAACAGGTTATCATGAGCAGGGGAACAGGAACCAATGTAAAGATCAGTTAGAGTTGAATCAACATGGAATGTAACACATGGGTACATGAGAGGAATAGTAGGAATCTTTCTGTATAGCTATCCTTAACTTAACTAGCAAAAATGCTTTGTCTTTCTTATTATGCTTATATCTTTTCTTCAACAAAATCAGTCACAAGGGCAGAACAGGACCTGCCTGAAACTGAGGGTGGGGGAGGGGGGAAGGGTGGAAAAATGACTCAAACAATGTATGTATATTAAAAAAACAACTAAGAATAACCTTGTATCTATGTGTACATATGAGTATCAGGATATATACATATACACACACATATAGATATATATCTATATACACATATATGTATATAGATATATATTACAAAACTATAATTTTTGTGACAAAAACTGTGATGATCTAAGACTTAAATGCATCTTTTCTTCTTTTATCACTGGCATGTTCTCCATTAGGACTCTTTTGATGATACTTCAAAATATCAACATTTTTGTAAGAATTGCTCCATTTTCAGATGGAGTCAGACATGGTACATTTTTCCTTACTTAGCAGAAGACAAGTATTCTCTAATATTTATTTTTTCATTTAAGAGAGTTTTATTCATTATTCATTAAAACTTTTTCAATAACATTTTTCTTTCTGTTATCTTTTTTTCTTTTAATTGATACATACTAATAATACACATTTGTGGAGTACAATGAGGAAATTTAATACCCATATATATGTGATGTGCATGATTAAATTAAATTACATGATTCCTATCTGGGTAATTAATATCGTCATCTCTTTATATAGTCACCATTTCTTTGTGTTTAGAGGCTTCAAACACCTCTCTTCTAGTATTTTATAAAACATATAATAGCTTGTTGCAAACTGTCAACATACGTGGAGATATGTAGACATGTTGATTTGCCGTGAGAATCCATGATTAGCCAAACATTGAATTAGGGCCTAATCCTATGAATCCCTAATTCAGAACTTGTGTAATTAAGAATCTGGACTTAGAAAGGGAGGTCATAAATTACAACTTTTGTGATTCTTCATGTCTCTGCTTAAGATCAGGGTTTCCAGCTATGATGACACCACAAATAAGAAGAGAAGGTGCTGGGGAGGCAAATTTGACACAATTTGGAGGACATTTCTCCAAGAGTCAACAAGTTTGTAAGGAAGACAGTTACTCGATTATCTCTTAATTAAAGGAAGAATGCTCAATTTGCAGTGAAAATTCCATAAGCAGGAATATCAAGGCCTTTTGTCATAGTTTACCAAGTGAAGATAAATTCCTGAACTAGACAGAGTGACAGAATCAACAGGGGGTAGTAGTTCTGAGACAAATCTAAAAACCAAGGCAGGTAGGCATTAGATGGTGATATAAGGGAAAGGGGGGATGATTCTGTGAGTGTTAGACCTGTGTGGTCAGTCAGTGATGTACACGGCTCTTTTAGCTGTCCTTCAGATTGTCCTTGACAAAAATACATAGATAAATACCTCCTAGAGATCTGAAGTACAATACTGTGCCTAGAACTAACAATACTAAATTGTTTACTTAAGATAGTACATCTCCTGTTAAGGCTTCTTACCACAATTTAAAAACATCCAAATGTGTGTTTTCTTTCAAAATGATCACTGTAGGAAGCTATGTTTATGGTATTACCATTGGGAATTCCACATTGCACACTGCTGTCAATATCAATGTCAGCTTATAAGTCTTCATTAGAGTCCGCAAATGCCTTACCCGTAGTAGGTGATCAATCTTTGAGTGGCTGATTCCTCGATTGATTGGTTGAAAATTCATTGATAGTTTGGTTACATGATATGAAATTGATAGATGACTCTTATTGCTCATAATATCTTGCAATCACTGAAAACTGCTTATGATAAATGTGAGAAGGGAAGCCAGAAAGAAGCTGCTGAATGTGCGGGGCCTCACAACCATAATGCCTAGTCTGCTTTTCATGTAGTCATTCCTTATCTTCCCTGTCTTCCACCGTCTCAGTTCCTACTCTTCCATGGCATCCTTGTGCCTTTGATAATTGTAAAACCTTGTTCTTACTCTGTCTCTTACAGAGAAGCACATTCTTTTTTTGGTTTTAAATAATGTAGGAGCTCTTTGTTTTGCTAGCAACTCATGGAAGCTTTTTATGTAAGGCAATGTTACATGACAGTTCTGAAAAATAAAGCTCATCAACTCTAAAAATATAATACTTTCAGGTTCAGGTATTTTATTCTTTCAGTAATAATGGAAATGTCTATTTTTATAATGAAGGGTACATCATTTAAAATGCAAAATATTAATGGTTTTAATGAAAATTACAGCATAAATAAATGTCATGCCCTTGAAGCGGTTTCCCGAAATAAACATCTTACTGATTTCTATTTTTATATTTCAATTTGAACCATCTGTTGAGTCTTCACCAAATATATTAAAATCTCATGTTTCAGGTTACAAATATTATATATTCAATTTTAAAACTGGAAAATAATGATTTAAACAGTACAGATGGGATTGAAGCTTAATAAGAAAGCAGCTCAAATTGTACTATAGATGATGAATGGAAAGCTAGCCAGAAATTGAACTTGCAAATGTCTGGACTCCTACTAGGCATTTCCTGCACATTCAAAGCTCATCACAAAAATCTTCAATTAGCACCAGAGGACATTGAAAAAAGAAAAAGAGAGTGTTAGTGTGCACTGGATGCAGATGCTGCTACCAAAGAAAGGCGCAATGGCATGCCAGCTTACACAGACAGCAACTTTGTTTTATGTGTGAAATCTGCATATTAAGAAATTTGGATATTTACAACTCTCTTTTCAGTATTCATTAAATGAAAAAGTCCACTTCTTACAACCTTCATTTTTTTGTAAGTTACATACTTACACAATTGCATTTTATTAAATTCTGAAGGTCATAAGGTCGCTTATTTTATTCAGGTATATAAAATATTAAATCTTAATATGTGACTAGTGCTAAAAATACACCTTCTTATGATGAAGTTTTCAGAATTAATGCTCGTGATTGAAGTAGTTCATTTAATATACAAATATGTTGTTAATTATTACTACACAGGGCTATCGATTTTCATTAAGAATTATTTCCTCTTAATCTCTACAAAAGGTCATTATGTTTAATTCCAGAAAGAAAGGCAAAACTGTAAACATTTGAGCCAACCCAATATTCAATTCGCTCTAAGAAAATAATTCATTTCACATATAGGCTCGTCAGGTTGTTTTTATTAACATGCTTATACAAATAAAATATTACTATTGATGGGCATACTAAACCAAATAGTAAAATAATAAATGGATTTGCCATTTCTATATTACTAAATACGTGGTAGTTTTTATAGAGGTGTTGTTAATTGAAAGTCTTTGAGACTATTAATTTTCAGCCTGGCACTTCAGTTCTTTGGAGGTAATTAGAAAAATATATTTGGATACTTCAGATACATCCTCAGTGCATGCTGAAACTTGTTCAAAATATCACACTATAGAACCCAGTAGGCTTAACTAACAAAATTTGGTTTTATTTATTCACCAGGAATATTGAATTTGTGACGTTGATTCATGTTTTTCTAGCTCATGTGAGATTGTTGGCTCAACAAAATATTTTAATTCTTAATTATTTTATTTCCCTATGAAAAATATGCATCACTGATCTTGAGGTAATTTTACATAGTGTTCCAACCATTCATAGGAGGATAGAAGCCTACAATGGACTAATAAGCATAAAGAAGTTGACTGAAATTAGTTAAAGAAAGTTTATTAACTTGAAGGAAGAAAAGTGAAAAATAGCACAAGTAACTCTTCTCTGTTTGGAAGATGTCATTCCATTAGTTAGTAACTCACTGTGGTAGCAACACACCATACTCAGAAGGAAGTGTGAAGTACAGTCAGGAATACAATTTCTCCCATTGGGTAGGAATCTGTGGTATATGAAGATGTCAGTGTTTCTTATGAAAATAAATGACCAGCTAAGATACACCTGGGAACTGTTTACCAGTTCTATTGATTGTCATTCCTTGACCATCACAGGGATATAGTTTTCAATCAGCTGGAGTATTTGGATGTAATGGGACATAGAATGGGGTAAGGAAGATGTTAACATTAGTATAATTATGTGGTCACCAGCAATTATAGAAATCACAATGGAATGGTTACACATTGTTTCTTATTTGCTCTGATATCTATCTTCCATCTATCTATTGTCTACTATCGATCAATTTTTCTTATATGCAATCTATAATTTCTTATTTTCCCCAAGATGTAGTCTTTCATAATACTTTAAATAAGGTACATTTCTGAACTATGTAGTTTTTTTCACATTTGTGCAAGAAAAGCATGAGATTCATCCAGCAAAAAATTATTTCCCAGACATGAATAGAGTAACAATTGGAATCTTGGATTTCCCAGTTTGGGAAGAGAGTGAATATGTTTTCCTTAATAACTGTGTAGTTACACCATGTCATATGGGAGCATACTACACTTATTAATTAGAGTTTTCACTATGTCTTGAAGGATTGACCTGTCAGATAGGATATATTCCAACAATATGTGATTTCTATTCATTGAGTTGCCCTACATGCATTATAAGAAATGACAAGTAAAAATGCATTCTTTAGATCTCCTTGCATATAAGGTCGTAGATGACATGTGGGTTCTAAGATTCAGAAATACCTGTGTAACATTTAGATGTGAGGTAGCCACCATGTTTTTCCTGTTTCTGCTTTTTGTGCAGTAAGCATCTGCTATTGTTTTCCTTTGGTGTAAGTTTGTAATCTTGTAGACATCTTATTCATGCACATTTCCATGATTTCAGTAGCATTTGAACATGGAGCAGTCTGTCAGTTGTGGGCATTCCCTTGTTTTGCTGCCTCCTTAGAAGTATAGGGTGGTGATGTTGCAAAGGTGAGAGCTGTGGGAACAGCTCCAATTGGGATACTTTGTTCACTAGTCCTAATAATGTCAGACCCATACAAGAAAACATTAAGCTAAAGACAATGAATATGTACAGAAAAGGTCCCCCAAACCAGAACTCATAAGTTGGAGATAAAATGTAGTGTCTTGCTTCCAATGCTCACTGGCCAGGTAAAACTGTGACTGTATATACCCTAGGGTACAGACATGAAATGTAAAAGCACAATTTAATAAACTTCACAACATGACAAAATAAAAATAAACCATGTCTTAGTCAGTGTGACTTACCATAACAGAAATGCCATAATCTTGATGGCTTAAACTGCAGAAATTTAGTTACAGTATGGAGGTCTGGAAGTTCAAGTTCTAAACCCTACTAGAAACCAGGTGTAGTATTGCATGCCTATAATCACAGCACTCAGGAGGTTGAGGCCAGCCTGTGCTACACAGTGAGCTTAAGACAAGCCTGAGCTATATAGAGAGTTCAAGGCCAGCCTGAGCTACCATAGTGAGACCCTATCTCAAAAAAAAAAATGCTAGCAGACCCAATGTATGGTAGAAACTTGTTTCCTGGTGTGGAGGTGGCTGAAATGAATGAAGAAAAACTCTCTTGTCTCTTCTGATCAGCACACTAATCCTTTTTTTAGAGGCCTTACTTTCATGAGCTAATTACTTCCCCAAAGCCCCACAGCCTAATACTATCACACTGAGGATTAGGATTTCAAAATATGAATTGAATTTTTGGAGGGTGACATAAATATTCAGTTAGTATATATAGAAATATACTTTTCTATATATGTAAAATTTTTAAAATACATCAGCAAAAATTTAAAAATCCTCATGATATTGAATTCTGTATATAAATTTACAGGGTGTAACTATAGCAGTGCACGAAGGAAAAGATATAGCTCTAAGTAGTTAAAAGCAAAAAAAGATAATAATATGCAAATTATACTATCCACTCATGAAGTTAAAAAATAATCTCAAAATACCCACCAAGGAAATAATGATTTTTGATAGAACTCATCAGAATCTAAAAAAGATCTTTTCATACAATAAGACAAGGTAATAGATAAACCATTATCTAACTAATTAAATAAAAGAATAAGTATTTTTAAACGTGACTATAATATAAGTATCTTTTTTTTCTATCTCTGTCTCTCTGGTCCTCTGCGTTTTTCTGCTAAGATTATTTCATTAATGTTTATTAAGTACAAACATTTTGGTTTTGGTTGTAACTGAAAGAATGTGCTCGCTGTCTTCTGTTCTTTAGAGGTTTTTTTGTTGTTGTTGATATCTGCTATGTTACAGTTGAATATCTTTGCTGTGTGGGTGCTGAGTGTATGTGGGTGCCCTGCAGTGAAATAAAATACACAGTTTAAATACAGTTTAAAGGTACTTTATGCTACATTATTTAGGCTGCCTATTGAATCCATTCTAGTCATTAATACAAATTTAATATACTTCTTGTTCTAAGGTTCTTTCTCTACTCTCCATGACATACTGTGAATGCAAGTGTTATTACTTCTTAAGAGTTCTTGCAGAGTTTACCCCAGGTGTGAGTTCAGAGTCTTTGAGAAGTAGATGATACTTTAGGATGAGAAGTGACTGAGACTTCAGTGGACAAAGCTTGCGAAGGATGGTGGGAGGCACGGGACAATGGAGCCTTCCAGTCACAAAGCATATGGACTTCTGTGAAGGAGAAGGGGAAGGGAGGCTGGTCAAGACAAGTCTCTGACTTCAGGATGATTCTAGCAAAGCTTCAGTCAGGCCGATAAGGAAATTTTATGCAGGAAAGCAGACACATTATTACTTTAAGTATAAGTATGCTTATTTATTTGCTGAAAATACCCTGCAGGATGTATGAACTTGGAGGTACACCTGGGGCCATCAGCGCTACTCATAGCAGAAGACACCAAATTTCCATTGTTCATTGTTCAGTGCATGACTCAGGGCTGCAACCACCTGACCTGTGGTTACCTCAGCCAAACGCTGCTTCTGTTCATGGATGTGTGGCAGCTTCGTCTTTCCTCACTCAAGGCCCTCAGTTCATCTTTTCTCTTCTGAAAGGTCTTATGGTATGCTTTCTCACTGTGAGTTATAATATCATCTTTATATAAAAGTCAAATTTGGCTGACATAAAATTATTTTGTCATAAATTATTTCCCAGGCTACCTGGTACTTAGTCACCATTCATCTGCTGTGATTGACCTGGACATCTAAGAATTTCTTTCCTCTCTGTCTCTCTCTCTGTCTCTCTCTCTGTCTCTCTCTCTCTCTCTGAAACTTTCTTTATCCTTGAAGTCCAGAAATTTTGCAGAGGGTTATGTTGGGACTGTCATCTAAGTAAGAAACAAAACAAAACAAAACAAACCCAATGATATCCTTTTTCTATTTTTACTTTCAAGGCTAACAGTATTTCTGGCAATCTGTTCAGCTATTTAGATCTATTACTCAGAGACAGTGAGTGTAAGTTGATTTCTTTTTGTCTCTCTTCCATATCTATAATCCTCTCAATATTTCTTATCTTCATTTATTTCTGCTATTTTTTTCTTATTTGTCCTTTGTGCTCCTACCTGTATTTTCAGCAGTACATCTCCTTTGTGTAGTTTTCAATATGACTTTATTCTGTCATGATTTTTTTTCTCTCTTATTCCCTGAGCTGTGCCAGCTTGTTTCAAACCATCTGCCATCTCTCTGATCTTTCGTGATCACTACTTTGAGTTCCTCCAAAAAATAGTACATGGATCATTGCATTTTGTTTTTATTTGGGAAACTATATTTGGTCAAATTTTTTTCATCTGCTTCATGGTGCTATTTTCCAAGTCAAAATTATTCTTGTATGCCATGTATTCTGGCTTTAATTTTTCTCTTCTGATTTGAAAATTATGCCTTGTATGTTGGCCTTTTTCAAAATCCATTCATCCTTGAGAGATGTAATCTCTTTTGGCCTCCACTGCTTATTTCTGAGAGGTTCGTGGGGAAGAAACAGAAAAGGAGAGCTGAGCGCTCACAGCTCCCTGTGACCGATGAGCCCACTGTGTGCAGCTGCGCTACTCCCACAGGACTTCTTCTCACACTGTCCCTATCCTTTCTTCCCCACACGACTTTATTCAGAGTGAGCACTCCACAGTGAGGCCATCCACACTTCCCAACCTAACCTGCTCTCTCCTTCTCCTGTCACCAAAACCACTGAGGGCAATGTCTAGCAGCAGTGTCTTCATCCTCTCCTACTTGTAATTAAAGTCCTCTTTCATCTGAGCACCACAGTCCACAGGGTCCTCTCTAGGTATTGCTCCACCTTCATACATTTGGCAGTTACACACACACACACACACACACACACACACACACACACACACCACTGCCACCACCAACACCATTCCTGCCCCTGCCCAGGCTCTGTTTTGTGGTTATAGATGTCTTCTACATGGTTTGTTCTGTTTCTTTTTGTACTTGTCAAATTTGGATGAGTTCTGTGTGGAGAACAACCATCATCGTACTGAGGATGCTGTGAATGTCTCTCCTCTTTCCTTTACCAAGATGAAGGCTCAGAATTGTCAATACTAGGAGAGTTGAGTTCCACACTTGCATGTGAAAATAAAAAGAGTTTATGTGTTGCTTAGCAAATAGGTAGACAGATACCCATTTTTTGTGTCAGCACTGGAGTTTGAACTCAGTACAGGGCCTTGTACTGACTAGGCAGGCACTCTACCACTTAAATCATGGTTCCTCCCCTTTTTACTTAAGTTATTTTTTGAATAAGCTCTCACTTTTATGCGTGGACTGACCTGGAATATGATCCACCTATTTATACTTTCCATGTAGCTGGGATTATAGCCATGAACTGTCACACCCAATTTACTTTAAATGTACAATCTAGAGAACCATAATGAATAAGTGTACACATGATGCCTCTGACATTCAAACAAAATTGAAAAGGTGATACACAGTTAGCCTCTCAAGGTTTAATTGCCCCAGAATATACACTTTGATGTGGTTCAGATATATTTTGAGACAATAAGTAGAATGAGTGATTAGATTCATGAAAGTTCTTTACAGTTGTTCTCAGGGGATTACCATTTATAATAAAAGCCTGTCTTATCATGTTTTAACTATCCATTCCTGTATCTCTGAACTCAGAATGTAGCATCTTCACATTACCATGGCAATTTTTGGCATGCCATCACCCCTCTCACCCCTCTATGTAAAGCCATGGAAAGTACTAAGGATCAGATTAGATCTCACCAGGCAGGAGCTCTTATGTGAGAAGTGAAGGAAGCATGAAAATCACAGCCATTCTTTTGGCAGAGCTGAACAGATAAGTACTCTAAATAATCATGATATTTTGTGGAAACCTTTCAATGTTTTTCTGAACATCATTTGCCTGAGGATGGGTTCAGGAGAGACCCTTACTAGTACTTTATGGTCTTCCTGGTGGACGGTAACTTTCAGAGTCTATGAAGGGGGCAGTCTTCCTGTAGCAAGCAGCATTTACCACTGACCTCAAGCCAATGCCTGTCCCAGGGTTTTATAAACAGTTAATTGAATATTTTGAGCTATTTACTTGAAATATCTTTAAAGTTCTCTTTTATTGGCTGAGCTCTGAATGATAGACTGCCTAGAGCTCTTCGGTATTTATTTGTTGTCCATTGGAAGATTTGGATTAAATATTTATGTTGCAGTATCATGGCATAGTAACAACATGACCATTGATCTTTCCATTTGCTTAAATTAACGATTTCTAATAGCCAATATTTTAATGAGACAAGATTTTAGAATTCCTCATTTTTATAGACTTTCTGTGAAATGAAGCAATAACTTATTTAAATCCTCATGCAGCCAGTCAATTAGTGGCATTACACAAAATATGATATTGAGCGACTGAGTCTGACATACTCAATTGCTCTGGAACATGTAAACTAGGGGTAATTGCACACTATGTCTTTGCAAACCCAGCGCTTCTTCCTCCTACTTCTACCAATAACACAGCTCACAGGAGAAAACTCTAAGGCAGCTTGTTCTTCAACTTGGGTGGTAAATAGGTACATTTATGAATATTTCAGTTGTTCACTATTAAAATTGTTAGCCACTTTAAGTTAATACATCTTTACAGTCTTAATTTTTTCTACACCCTTTTCTGAATCTCACACAAAGATGAGATGTGACTGTAAACAGAAATGGGTTCTCTCTACATCCCGTTTCTGCCTACCTGATTCAGGTCCATGCTCATCAATGAAGACTTTGTGGACAAATTGACACCACTCCCCCTCTTCTAACAGTCATTGATAGACCCTTTATTGAACAGGTGATGTTGAGCAATGTATAAAATTTACTTTTTCAGTAGTTGAATTTATTGTTATCTATGACAGCTCTTGAAAATATTTTGGTCTGAATTCATGCATTTTTTTGTTTTCCTGTAATTAATAAAACAATTTGTTTCCAATTTTTTGTTGGTGATTTTACATTTTTTTTTATCAATTGTGTCTGTAGATTGTTTTGCAGCCATTACAGTGACAAAGTCTGTCCTTTATCAAACACATCATGCTCTTCTCTTCAGAAGGTCTCAACCCTGACTGCCACCCTTACTAGGCTTGCATAGCCCAATTTTATCAAGAATCCCCCTTTCTTTACAGAGAATCCTCCATCCTTGATATGTGTTCATTCTCAAGATCTGACCAAATTCTTAATTCCCCATCCTCCAAATCTGATCACCCTGGATGCCTTTAGCAAGAACACTGTCAGGTCAGGACAGCAAGAATCACCTATCCTTGTGGTCTCTTCTTGCTAATTTTTCATTCACTGACACTCACTCTGCTCACCGTGAGTCCCCACTGTCTGCACAGTGTGTTCAGAGATGAGGCTCATCTCTCTCTTCTGGTATGTTAGTCCCTACATCCATTACAATTGTCCTGAATAAATTCTTCCTTACATTAATACTTTTTTTTTGTTTAGCAATAAGTATGCTGTAAAAAGTCAAACAACTTGTTTGTCAATCAGTTTATGAACTATCTGTCCCATTTTCATGTCCTTTGAAAATTTAGTAAGCATCGATGTCCTTTTTCAAGATAATAAAAAGCAGTATCAAAGAAAAAAGAAAGTTGAAATAACCAAACATCACACTTGAATTAACTAGAAAAACTAGAGCAAACATCCTAAAGGCAGTAGAAGGAAGGACATAATAAAGACCAGAACAGAAATAGAGACTAGACCATGCTTGGCAGTTTAGGACTATAATCCCAGCTATTTGAGAGTCAGAGAGTGCCATCACAGTTTGAGGCCAGCCCAGTCAAAATGTTAGTGAGACCCCATCTCACAACTAAGCTGGTTTGGCAATATGTGTCTGTAATCCCAGCTACTAGAAAACATTTGGAGAAAAATCAAGGTCCAAGGCCAGATCTGGACAAAAATCTGAAACCCTACCCAGCAAAAGAGGGCTGGAGGCATGGCTCAAGAAGTAGAGTACTTATCTGATAATGGGGAGGCCCTGGGTTCACACCCCAGTACCACAAACACAATAAAAAAGAAAGAAGATAGAGTGCAAGAAAATGGAGAGTGAACAAATAATCAAAAAGATGGATGGAAGTAAGAGATTTTTTTGGAATAAGATAGACTAATATTTAAATGCACTAAAACAAAGAAAAGATCCAAATAAATAAAATCAGAAATGAAAAGGAGACATTTCAAATGGTTACAGACAAATACAATAGGGCCAACAGATTGCATATCATGGAAGAAAGTGATGAATCCCTAGACAGACAGCCCACTGGATTGACTCAGGGAACTGGCAGAGCATCTGAACAGACAGTAGTGAGTAATGACGAATTGTTACAAAAATTCTCTGATCAAAGAAAAGCCCAGGAACCAGGTAGATTCACTGCTGACTTTTACTACACACTGAAGGAAAAAAAATAATTAGTGCTAACTCTTTTCAAATAATTCCAAAAATCTGAATCCTAACTGATTCTATGAGGCTAGCATTACTCTAAGACCAAAACCAGACAAAAACACAACAGAAACAGCAAACTGCAGGCCACCAACATTGATGAAAGATAGGTACAAAAAAGCTCAAAACAGTACTTACAAACTGAATTCTATTACACCACATTCACCATGAGAAAGTGGGATCCATCCCAAGGATGGGAAAGTGCTCCAACATAAGAAAATCTATAAACATGATATACCACATTAACAGAATGAAAGATAAAAGGCATATGCATGTCTCAATAGATACAGAGAATAACATGACAAAATTCAGCATCCTTTCATTATAGATATCTCATAAATTGAGTTTAGAGGGAAGACATCTGAACATAATAAAAGTCATATATGAAAACCACATAAAAGCTAAAAACTTTCTTTTATTGGCAGTATTGGTTTTTGAACTCAGGACCCTGCCACTTGAGCCATACCTCCAGTCTTCCTTATTTTTCAGATAGACTCATACTTTTTGCCTGGGGTCAGCCTTAGAACAAGATCCTCCCACCTATGCTTCTTCATAGCTGGTATTACAGACATGAGTCAGCACACCTGGCTTGCTGGTTACTAACTTTTTGTCTGGACTGACCTTTACTGCTGTCCTCCCAGTCTGCTTCCTTGAGTAGCTGTGATTATAGAGGTAAGCCATCAGAGCCAGCCTTAACAGCTTCTCCTGTAAGATCAAGAACAAGACAAGGATGTCTACTCTTGTCATTTCTACTCAATATAGTACTGCAAATGTTATCCAAAACAATGAGGCAAGAGAAAGAAATAAAAGGCATGTAAATTGGAAAATATGTTAAACTATTCTTGTTCACAGACACGATTATCTTATCTATAAATAACTTTACCAATAGCACCAAAAAGCTGCTGAAACTAATCAATAAATCAATAAATCAAAATAGGTAAAGTTGTAGGATACAAGAGCAACATGTAAAAATCAGTAACACTTCTAGATATGAGTTATCTGAAAAAGAAATTAAAAATCCTCTGTATAATAGCTATAAAATATAAAACACTTCAGAATAAATTTAATCAAAGAGATGAAAAATCTGTGCACTGAAAACTATTAAACTTCATGAAAGAAATCAAAGATACGAAAATGGAAGTTACCATGTGTTTATGAAATGGAAGAAAAGAATTGTTAAGATGTTCTTGGTACCCTATGCAATCTATAGACTCAATGCAAATCTCTATCATCATTCCAATGACATTTTTCAAACACATGGAAAAAATAGTTCTAAAATTTGTATAAACCATACTTAAAACTGCTTGTTTCTTTGACTGTAGCAAGTTTATTTACAAATCCAAAAATTTAGAAAACAAAAACAATATCAGGAGATTTTAAATTCACACCTTGAAATACTACTTATTCAGCAATGAAAAAACATATATACACATAGATGAATTTTTAAATCCTTTTGCTAATGAAAGCTATTAGTCACAAATCCTGTGCACCGTATAATTTAATTCATGTGATTCAAAAGCACATCAGAGATTGCCTGAGGCCCAGAAAGAAAATTGACTACAATGGAGCAGGAGATGTAGAATTTTTACCTTGATGGTGGTAGTGGATGCACAATTGTTAAAATTATCTAATTGTATACTTATATGTGTCCTTTTAAAAAAGGACCTCACATGAGTGGAATCACAAAGTATTTGCCTTTTTATGACAGAGGGTTTCTTTTATTTTAGGCAAAGTAAAAGCCTCAGTAATGATGACATAGTAAGAACAGCAAAATCCAAGTAATTACTATTTGTGAACTTGTTGAACAAATTTATTATTCACAGTTCCTTCTAATACTACATCTGTAGTATTTTTCTGAAGATATATTTTCAACACATTCTTATTATTTTTGATGTTTAAATTGCTCATAATATTCTCAAAATTTCATGTTATACTTAATAAATTGCCCTATTCAATTGATGTGATTCTGCAAACGACAATATTTTTCAGCAAGGCAACATTCTGCCCCTGTGCTGAAGTACTTGGAAGCCTCCAATACAGATCTCATCTGCTAATTGAAATATAATCCTGATTACTGATTCTGACTTTAATACATGGTACAAATTTATTTAATAAAAAATAAGAGTGCCATAAAAGTTTTATTATTATTTGAGAAGTAATGTAATTCCAAAAGACAATTACAGACACTCAAATGTAGAGGCTAAATACACTGGTCCAGTGCGAAGCCCATTCTACATAGTTCAGCTCTCATGGGGAGAAATCAAATTTCCTACACTGACCTCTTGCAACCAAACCTCCCAACAGTGTTGTAAACAAGTTCTATCACCTACCTGCATATCATGTCATGCTGTATTGAGTATTCACACAAAACCATTCCCCAGCGACCAAATAAAACAACATAGAGAACTCCCTGCAATCTTTGTTAAACTTTTTTTTATCAGCATATTATTGTAGAATAGAGGGTACAATGTCACGTTTACAAAAGTGCTTACGCTATATCTTAGTTAAATTCACCCCTTTCATCATTCTCTTTTATCCTCCTCCCTGATTCTTAGAACAGTTTCCACAGGTCTCATTGTTCCATGAGTACCTATTATTTCCACCATATTCATTCTCCTTATATCCTCCCCCTTCCACTGATACAAACCCCCAGAAAGGACCTGATTTACCTTCCTGTCCTTCATTTTTGAGAAGAGACATTTTTGTTGAAGATAGCTGTACAGGGAATTTCATTATGACATTTCCATGTATGTATGTATTATATTGTAATTTGGTTCATATCGTCCATTTTTCCCTTTTTACCTTAGTCTCCTTCTTCTGGTGCTTATGGTTTAAATATTCTATATTCATTTTTGTGTAGAAAGTACGTCAATCATATTCACCTTCTGTACATCCTTCTCTTAACCTCCACCCCTCCATTAGTATCCTTCCCTTAGCGGGAACTGTTTAACATTCTTGTTCTTCATTGTTTAGGTGTCTGTCCATTGTATAGTGGGATTTTTTGCCTTGGTATTATACCTGAACATACATTGTGCTTTAAAAAGTGAGAAGCAATGCAGGAAAACAAGTGAGCAGAAAACCTTACCCAAGGGATTTACATAAAGTCTAAGCATTGTTGTTGACCTATGTAATAGCAGAAATTAAGCCTCTCCTTCCCTCAGTCCTTCAAAGAAATAAAACTATCAACCTCTAATGAAAATAGAAATAATAGTTCCAAATCCATATCTTGGAAGTAAGTTTGGTGTACTGTGGGGAAGAATAAAAATGCACAGGTAAAAAGACATTTATGGATAAATAATTTGATTTTATCAAATTTTAACTTTGGAAGTAGCCTTTAGCTTTGGGACACCCAATTGCATTTAGTGATGCTAAAATCATACTGTATGTATGTGTGAGAACTACCAAACTAACTGGCAAAAGTAGAGAAACATTTACTTTTAATTAAAAATGTTCATCAGTGCACAGGATTTTGTTTAGAAAAATGTTTTTAAACCCATTTTTTTCTCAAATAATTTTGATGCCAGTTCAGATATGAGTATTTTATGATACACAGAAAACAACTTGATATTTTAATATTTTGAAATATTAGGATACTATTTATTATGTATTTAATAATATTAGAGAGAAAATAAATCTTATTTCCCTGCCTTACAAGGTATTATTATTAACCATTACACTGAACTAAGGTCCAAATAAAAGTAACCTCTCTCTGTGTCTCTTTCTTCCCTTTCACTTCTCCCTTACTGCTTTTCTTAAAAATAATTACTAAGCTCATCAAATGAAAAATCCAACTAGGAAACACTTATCAATGACCTCTAAACAATGCATGTGTGTGGAAATGTTATTTGCTCCTGTTTCTGTTGCCTTAGTCTCTTCCTTCTAGTCCCACTTCTACCAATTTAAAATGGAATTCTTTAGTAAATTCAAATGCAGTGACTTCTATCCATTTAATCTAGTCAATATAGTTCTTGGAGAAATATAACTTTCAGAAAGACTTGCTTATGAGTATGAAAAGCCTTAAAATACATACTTAGAAATGAATATGGTGCTTTCTGGACTTTTATATTTAAGAAGTCAGTTTGACCCAGCAATATTATTTCTTAGAAATTGCCCCGAATATAAGTTGTTATACATGACAATGCATATGCACAAATCTCTTCATTTCAAGATTGTGTGCAGTTATAAACTGTTAGAAAAAACTAAATGTGCAGAAATGGCTGAGTGGTCAAGTCCTAATGCATCTATTCCAGGAAGTCCTCCTATTACAGTTATGGAGAGAACTCCAGCATATGCTGTTAGGTGAAAACAAAATGCCAAACATATCTGTATGTGCTGCCCATTACACAAGAAGGGAATCAAAGAAAACAGATATGAGTCTTCCTATTTACAGAAAACATAAATTGGACACTAATGAGATTTGTTACTTACAGTTCTGCAAGGGAACAGTGAAACGAGAGATGATGGAAGTGATAAATGTTGTTTACCCTTCTTTGAATATAATAGATTTTCATAGAGGTCTAACACTGAGACACACAAACAAACTAAAGAAACAATTGAAATCACAAATTATGGGAAAATGTAAAGGCACTAACAGTAACACTTGAATGAGATATGAGCGACAAATATAGTCACAACAGAAGTAAACTTTGGTCATTTTTGAAAATAACATTTGACTGCCTATAATAATATGCAAAACAAGAACTGAATTTAGATTTTGTATTCTAGTTAGGAAATAAGTTTCAAGTTACAGTTAGTGATTCTGAAACTATGTGCCCACTAAGGCTAAACAAAGTGTATACACTTTGTGTATATATATATCACCAGATCCAGGCTTACCATAGACAGAAAGAACCTAAAAATGAGGAACGGGAAATGGCTAGAATGAGCCCAGTGGTGTTGGACTGAATTGCAAGTATCAGTTTGAATTCGTGGTTTAGTTATATATACAGATACAGGTTGGCTAATACAGAATTCAGCGCAGATTATGGATGGGTTTGTGTTAGTGTGTACAGCTTTATTTCCTAGCTTACTGCTCACAGGGCATGGAAGCAATGACACAGCAGCATCAATGTCCACACCATTGGTTCTAGGGCTAAGGCAGAGAACATATAAGCTGGGTCAGCATTAATATGATAACATTGTAAGAAAATGTTCAAAAGACAATGGAAACTTACTGAAAAGGCACAGGTGTCAGGAAGAAATTCTCAATGGCACAAAGCTTTGGTAATTTTAGCAGCAAAATAAATGCCACTATTGTTTTATAACCAATTAAATAAATATTCATAAGCTCATACTGACATAAATAAATAATTGAATGAAAAAGTAGGGGTGATGGAAAATTACATGAAGAGTTCCCAGATAATAAATGTAAAAGGTTTTGGGCACTAGTGGCTGACCCCTGTAATCCTAGCTACCCCAGAGGCAGAGATCAGGAGGATTGCAGTTCTAGTCCAGATGGGTCAAAAAGTTTGCTAGACCTCATCTCAACAGAAAAAGGTGGGTGTGGGGATACGCACCTGACATCCCAGATTCTGCAGGAAGCATAAATAGGAGGATAAAGGTCCGGGGTGGCCTGGGCAAAAAGCAAGACTCTATGTCAAAAATTACCCAAACAAAAGGGCTATCGACATGGTTCAAGTTGTTTAGCACTTGCTTAGCAAGCATGAAACCCTGAGTTCAAACATCAGTGCCACCAAAAAGAAAGAAATAGAAATATATAACCTTGTTTAGATAAATATCTCAATATTTTGCAAGCATGAAAATCCAGTGGATTCTAAAATTATTGGATGAAAGTATGATAACAAAGAATATACACACAGTATCAAAATATCTGTACAGGGATACTTATTAGTGAAAGGAAAACAATAACTTTATGAAGGAAGAATTTGGCAGGCACCAACTTAAACAAATCATCAGAGTTATCCACACAGAAATAAGACACTTTGACATGTTCTTCTGAAATGTGCTGAAAATGGCACAGCACGGCATCATGGCTTTGGGCATTCTTGTCCCAAAATAATGAGAAAGCAAACAATAAACAAAACAATAGAGACTGAGGTACAGCCTGTGAAATAACTGACAAGCATTCCTTCAAACAGTCAAACTTGTGAAAGGCAAAAGATCAAAAAAGTGTCATAAATTGGAAGAGATGACCACTAATTGCAAAGGGAAATTCTGGATTGAATCTATATCATAAAAAGGCCATTAATGGGCCAAATCATGAAATTTTAATAAGGATTGAATGCTATGCCAAGGTTAGTTTTCGGGTTTTTGTATGGTTATTTAATATTTAAGATTAAGGTAGTCTGAGTCAAAGTGACACAGGAAAACTAAAGTACTTTTCAAAGTTCAGAGCTCTAAAATAATTTCAAAACAAAAATTAAAGGAAGAAAAACTAAATTAATAGATTCTAAAACAACACAGGTGAAGAAGGAACTATAGAAAAACGTTTACTACAATGATATTTAAAATAATAAAATATTGGAGGTAGCATTTACATAAAAATAGAGAATGAATGTAGCCATATTCATAGTTCATATTTTCCTCAATTAAGTTTATTTTTAACACAAATTTTTTGTTTGTATTATATATTAAGAGAAAAATAATATCATAGTTTAGTAGATGATTTTAAATAACATACAACTATGTATATTTATAGATACAAAAGCCATCTGACGTATTCCAACAAATTGTGTGGCTGTCTCTGAGTGCTTGACTTGTGGTTAGTATTTTTTTCTTTATTTTTTCGTTTGTTCATTTATGATTTCCCAAGTTGGGCATGAATTACTTTCATAACAAGCAGAGACTAATAAGCCATGAATTTCTCCATGGGCATTCACCCTAGTGCGCTCAGCTTTGCTGAGGAAGAACGAAACTTTAACAAAGACAAGTCAATATGAGAAAATGAGCTCTAATCATATTTAGATGAAGTGGATTACATATTATGATCCATTACAGAAGAAACACATGGCTCCATCTTTAGAGAAAGGCCTTTCTTTTAAACACCTTCTAAACTCTTACACATCTGTAAGTGTTTCTGGGAAGCAGTGGAAGCCCAGCTCAATAAAGCAAAGATAGCTATGTTTGGCAAATAAATTTGCTGTGTATTCTGAAGCATATTTTTGTCACTGACTTCTCTTCATACTGATTCCCTTTAAAGGACATTTGTACTTTCTATAGATTCCTGCTGTCTGTGATGGAATCCCACAAATATGGGCTTCTTCTGCTGTTTTAGCCAAGAATGAAAACATGGAGTGTGTAGTGTCAGTTTTTTGATAGTATCATTTATTGTGCAATTGATTCTTCAATTTTTTTTTCTTAGAAACTCCATGTAACAACCCTACACAGTTTATTAAAAAGCAAGTTTTAAAAATTGAAAACTTGGTTCTAGAAATTGTCTTCAAATTTGCAGTAGAATTTTTGCTAGTGTTGAGATCTGGAAAGGGCCTGAAGCTGGAGTTTTGGAACCCAGTCTCAAACTCCTTGGATTCTACATGCCAGGTCTGGCAACATCCCCTATACACCACATAAAAAAGGCATGGTGAAGGCAGATTTATTTCATGGCTCAGGACCTGCTGTGGGAAGAGGCAGAAGTAAGCACTCAGCCCATCTTCAGCCATTCAGACATGAGTTACAGGTTTAATTATACAAAGAACTGAGGGCAAAGGACACAGGTATGTATGGCTAAACAGTTCCAGTCACAAGTCCTTGCTCAGGAAAGGTTCCTGAGTTGTTACCTGGAGGGTGGTCCATCCTAAGAAGGTTCTACTGTTAGGTGTAATTTCAGTCCCTGTCATGGGGATGTTATCAGTACTGTCTTTCCTAGAATCCAAAGTGACTGCAAGGTGACTGCAAAGAGAATGTCTTAGAGCAAAGACAAACACAAAATGGAGGACAGATGCCATGTTTTTTTCCTGCTTTTAATTAATTCATGGGCTTGAGCAAGGAGTCCTTGCTTTTCAACAAAACTAGTTTAAACACTTCTTACAGTCTCGGAGGACTACAGACCACATTGAGCCCTGTATCTAGGATTTCCGGGCCCTTCTATCAGAGGCAGAATTCAGAAATGAGACAAAATAAAGAATTGGGAGAAAGTTATATTTCAGAGCAAAAGTACATTCCACAAAGGAGTAGAGTATGGACTTCCCGATAGTCACATGGTCCTGTATTTTGGATAGCTTGTTTTATGGATAAACTTTAAGGGAAGGGATGATTATTCATGGGTTAAGGCAGAGAAAGGTAGGGCACTTCAGAATGGAGTTACTTTCTTTTTTTGTCCATATATTGACTTTTTGGATGTGTCATGACATCAGATGTATGATAGGAATAACCAAATTTGAAACACTGATGATATCATTATAAAGGCTTGGGCTGTATTGGTCCCAGTGGATTTGGGGTGGTCTTGTTTCTACTGTTTGAGCAGTTGCAGGATGTCCTGCTATAACACAGCTCTGTGGTTGCACCAGCCTGTACTCACCATGCAGTTCACTTTTTTAATACCTGTCTACCTTAGAATGCTCCCAATGACATCTTTTTAGACATTTCACAATGGTATTTTACATTTATTTATTACAGAGGTTTTTGCAATGAGGATTCTGATGTATGGATTCACTTTTGTCCACAGTTTAAAAATGTCCTAATCCCATTTTACAAATACTTTTTAAATTTTCTCATAAATTATGATGTATAAATATTAAAGCTGGCCAAAAAATTAATATGGTATAGTTTTGATCTCATTTTTATACCTTCTGGCAATAATAAAGAAGGTAGAAACCATTTTGTTGGCATCAGCTAAAGTCAAGGAAAGAAGTATTTGTTCTGGTAGCTGCAGTTTTGATATCTAAAGTAGTGAATTTGGAAAAATATCTGTAAATTAATATGATTTCTGAGCAATATTTCTGAGTTTTCTAAGAACAGATGTGCATGGAGGATATTAAACCGAGGTTGGTCGTGTTTAATATCCTCACGTATGTATATTAATACATATTTTAATTAATTCTTTTTTTGACATTCTTTCCAGCTGTGAAATGCAGAAAAATGTCACGTTTTAAAATATTTCACAACTGAGTTGATTTTACTCAAATGTTCTGGTCAGTTACAAGTGAAAATAAGATTTTTTGTTTCTGAAAAATATTGGAAAATATATAAATAACAAACATAATTTGGTGTTTTGATAGCTTGAAGAAGCTTTGAAAGACTGAATAACTAAGAAGGCAAAAAAACATTTTGGACATGGACTGGTAACTTTCTAAAGATACTGAAATTAAAAAAATTAATTTTGCAGTTCCTTCAGGGTCAACTGATCCAAAATTAAGCTTCAGTATCCTACATAGTTGCTAGGCAACTTACAAGTAGCTGTGTTCGTAATTTTAGGCTTTCGTAACTAATTTATGATGAACAGAATTCTCTGTTGGTACATAGAAACCAAAGGCTTTTGTTAAGGAGGAAGCCACAAAATTGAACAGTGAGCCTAAAATTAAATATTACTCTAGACACAAGTCTGCGAAAGGTGACATTTGTTATGCATGAGTGACCTCTGAAGAAATTAAATTTAGGTGGGGAATGAAAGTCATTTTAGGAAATTAATATTAATATATTAATACATATTTTAAATTATTTGTTTCTATTGGAATGAAATGTTGATGATATCCTTATATCATTGTTTTCCAATAACCTTGTTCCTCTTCCCTGCTGTAAATCTGATACTTGTCCTCGAAGCAAAAGTTTCACTATTTTGCTTTCAATTACACCTGCAAATAAAGAATCTTTCTTCCCACTCCTGGTCATTTCATCCTATAAACAAGTTCAATTAGTGTAACATAGGCTTGCTTCATTTCCTTCACCTTATAAAAAGATCTGCCTGGTACAGAGTTTCCTGCAATTGAACAGGTAAACTTCTCATTCAGAAGTTTGGCAGTGGTTAGGCCCATTTGCCTGTATGTATGTGCACCCAATTATTTGGCTTTGCTATTTATCTTAGTTTTGTTTTTCAGCCTCTTCAAATCCAGGAAGCAGAGAAGGGTGTTATTTTGGAGATTCCACATAGCAACTTGTAATAGGTTTTGTACTAAATATTGTGAACATAAACCTAAGAATGACACAAAGTGCTAACAAAATAATAAAGCCAACATAATATAAACAGATGATTGAACAGTTACACATTAAATACAGCACTGTAAAGAGGAAGCAAGATGTGCAACAGAAAAATGAATAAGAAGGACCAAACTCAGTTCCCCCAAATTTACTGCTATGCTTAATCTCATAGAATGCAAATCGATAACACAGGTAAAGTTGGGAATCAGGAAGAGAATTGTTAAGGGATGGAAAAACAGCATTTCCATAAGAAGAAACACAGTACATTAGTCAGCTTTCTGACACTATGACAAATACCTGAGACAATCAACTTACACAGAGAAAATATTTATTCTGGCTTACAGATTCAGAGGTTCCAACCTATGATTGGTCCTTTTGCTTTTGAGCTGATAATGAGGCAGCATATTATTGCAGGAGGGTACGATGGAGCAAAACCCAATCACCTCATGACCAGGATACAAAAAAGAAGAAGAGGAATTATCCATTTTGAGTATACTCCTCTCTCACTGAGCCAAAGACCTGCCACTGAACCCCACCTCTGAAGTTGTTACCACTTCCACTACTCCACTTTCTGCCTCTTTACTTTTGTCTACTCTGGATATTCCATGTAAATTATACCAAATAATATGTGGTCTTTTTTGTCTGACTTAGCACAATGCTTTTGAGGCCCATCCAGGTGCTCATACATAGCAGTAATTTATTATTTTTTATTGCTGAATAATTGTTCCTTGTATGGATATATCACAATTTGTACACCTATTCATTAACAGAAGGACAGTTGAGTTGTTTCAATTTTAGCCAAAGTAAATAATACTGTCATGAGCATACCAAGTAATAAGCCATATAAGTTGAACATATATCTAATTTAAGCAATACTTTTCTCATGTAAATATGAGAATACTATTTCTATAGTCTATATATACAATTTTTAAGAACATAAAGAAACTAATATTCCTTAAAAAAAAAAAAGTAAACTAAATAGAGCTGTGAAAGGTTAGGAGGTGCAACTCAGTGGTAGAGCTTGCCTGACATGCATAAGATTCTGGGTTCAATCCCCAGCTCTGCAAAAACAACCAAATGAATAACAAGAAAAAACTAAACAGAGCTTTCTGGATTTTTCTTCTGATAGAACCCAACAAATAACTCAAGATTAGTTAATACTTAAGAAAAAAAATCAATGCCCAAACACCAAATCTGGTACAACAATAAGCAAAGCCCAAATTTGGTGTAATATAATAACTTGCTTATTATGTTACAAATAATGTTGGGAAAAAATGTTCCTCTGTTTTCTGACATTATTTAACTTGGAGTCTTGAGAAGAGGAAACTGATTTTAAAAAATAAGAGTAGGAATAAAATATAAAGCATTTTTCTGAATCTGCTTCACAATATGCATTGGAGTGAGTAGGAGAATGGAGCGAGGGCACCTACAACAATACAAAATTCCACATGTGCTCTTTTGAAGTGTTGGCTATCAATTCCTTTCATAAGCAGTTTGCTGAGACCCCAGCTTCAATCCCTTCTTTTACTAGGTTCCCATCCTCCAGTGCTCCTATGCATACACCATAAGTAACCCCTTCTTTTGGTCTGCCACATTTTGGACCAGGTACCAGACAACTAGGGACAGATCCTATGGACTAAAGCCCATGAAGTCATTGCTGTCAGCCCTCCTGCAGGGAGCCTGGTATGGCTTCCCACATACTAGCTGCCTCCTCCAAGTTGTTCCTGCTGCTGCTGCTGCTGTTTTTTCTATCCAATTGTCAGTGTGTGGTGTCCTGCCACCAACAGAATCTTTAAGTCTTACAGAACACCTAGTGAAATGAACAGCATGTCAGGGCCATGAAAGTTGAGCATGAATGTTTGCTTTGACAGATGGCTTCTGATTTATGAGTCCAGATCAGGCCAGAGCAGCTTGGAATGGAGCTGCTGCCTGGAGGTAAGCTTGCCCATTGCTGGTGTTGCCTGTGGCCCTGCTTGCTGGTGACTGCCACTTATCTTCATACTCAAATTCCCATGGTATCTGAATAGTCGATGTGAACAGGGCTAATTGCCTACATTTTGGAGGGGTGGATCTTACTCCCAGTCCCTTTCTCCCCATCTTAGGTCACTTGGAGTCTATACTAGTGAGTTATGTTTTCTGGTAAGGGGAACCCATGTGTTTCTAGTCACAGATGCTGTCTGGTGGAGACCTACACCATGAGTCTGTCTTCTTTGGTATTGGGGTTTCTTATTATTTGAGGCAGAACTACAGTTTGTGATAGAAAGTGTTGGTTTGACACCTCCATGGTAGAGAAGCAGCACTCTATTCTTGTCATGGTTTTCAGATATGAGCAGAAGTCTAACCTACTTTTCTTGCTTCTGGATACCTTGCTGTTCTTCCTAGTGAAGTTTGCAATCTTCAGACCTGCAAGGATGTCATAGATACCATTCAGTGGCCCACTGCATAATTTGAATGGGAGAAGGGAATAAATACCTTCTTCCTGAATCCCCAGAATGCCAGCTTATGTGACCTAAGTGCTCACACAATGTCAAACTCTAAGCCAATGAACGTGGGTACCAAATGCATCCCAACACGCAAAGGCAAATCCTTCATGCTAAGGGGCTGGCCAATTGCCTTGTCCCAGAAGGAGACAATGAAAACTATACTGAATGTGAATCGCAACCCCTCAGCTAGTCTAAAAGGACTACAAATGAGAGCTGACCATCTAAGAGCTTTGCCACTTACCACCCAGAATGCCTGATGGATGACTGATCTGAAGCTGAATCAGAAGCTGAAATTTTACTTCAGAAGAAATACTTTAATCTCTCCCATCCAAACAGTGCCAAAGCCTCTTGCCTTACAAAAGATGAACTTGTTCCCCAGTCCCTTAGATATTTACACAGGTATCCAACATTCATGAACAGTTAGTTGACCTGGTCTCTTATGTACAGGCTATCTGTGTCTGGTAGATCTCCCAGCAGCCTGGTTCATGTACCACACTTTTATCAAATGACATCTGTCCTGTCCCAGAAGTGGAAAATACTGCAAAACTAAAACCTATTCCAAACTGCCACCTCCTGCACCTTTGGTGCCCCCCACACATTGCTCTGATGTTTCCTCAATATGTAGCATGCACTTACTAACGGAGGCCTCCATATTCAAAAGTGGAATGTGGTGAGGTCTAGTTTTATCAGTAGTGTGGTGATATTGTAGAGGATAACAGTTGGTTTGAGCTACAGGTCCTGAGTTAAGTATTATTATTATAATAGCTATTATTACTATATGGATGCTATTAAGCAACAAAAGAAATACTGCTCTCCTTCAGTACTTCCTTTACTAATTCCCAATTACCCAAAGAACAATAAGGGGATACATTTCCTATTAAAGATAATCCCATGGGATTAGGTTGTGGCACAACAAACAAAAGCACTCATCCTGACCCCTTGCCCTTCTACCACTCCCAAAACACATACCACATTTGCATTTAGGCCTCTCTTGACCTTGACCTTACCATTTATACAAATCTTAACCATTTGTCTCTAACTGTGGATTATTGTCAGATGTTCTGCATTCATATGTCCAGTATTGGAAACCCCTACTATTTGGGGGTTGATGAACCTGTCACAGGGACCAACTTAGTAATTTAGCAATTGAGAATCATACATACATGTGAAGACAGCACCAAGAACTGTTTTAAGTGGGGGGTGGGGGGAAATGGAAATATAATGGAGCAGGTGAACTTGTTCAAGGTACCGTGTACACATTGTGGAATTATCACAATGAATCCCTTAATATATGCTAATTCTAATTCAAAACTAAAATTATATATATGCATAGATATATAGAAAAAAGAATCATTGATGTTAACCTACAAATATTCAAGTGTCTCATATTTCTGAAGTATAACAAATGTCAAACCCACTTAATTAAGGCCTAAGAATTTTGACAATTGACTACCACTATTACCTATACAGCCAGGTACTTATACCATCACCATAACAAACATAGCCCACACAAATTTAGCATGCTCCATAATTTAAGCAAAATAGCATTCAAAGTCCCTAACATGACTGACTTATTCTCCTGGTTAACATCCCCCCACCAAAAAATATAGGAGCCTGCCTTCAGTGACCCCCTCATGCATCTACTTGGTTTCTTTCGTTTACTCTCATTTTCTCTACTTTTTTACAGCACCTCACTGAAGTCTCCTTGAAGACTCCTCTAGTCTTCAGGCCACTCTAATACCCCAAATAACTGAGCTCAAAACTGATACCAGGACATCAAGAGGTCAATTTTAATACAATATTTCACAAGCGCTGTCTTTACCCTGTCTTAAAGTCTTGGCTGAAAACTTGCAATTATACCTTACAAGCCCTTTGTTAAACACCCTTCTTCACACATACCTGCATTTACTTCCCTGCCAGGCTCCCACATGTAAGGGAACTGTGATTGTACACTCCAGCTGCATCTCCTACCTATTTGGGTCCCACTGTCTGGGGCCAGGCAGCAAACTAGTAAAGCCCACGAAATTATTCAAGTCGCTGATCCTGGGAAAGCTGGCTCCGCCTGCCCTGCCTGCCACCTGCAGCAGTCATGTGCAGCTCCGGCAAGCTGATCCCCATCCCTGCGCGCAGCCCTCCCCCGCCCCATACCCATAGCCTGCCTGGCAGCTTTTCTCCTTTGGAGCTGGAAACAACAAAGAGTTCCTCCTTTTCATCTGTTTGTGTCAGTGTGTTGTGTCCTGTCATCAAAAGAATCTTTAAACCTTATAAAACACCTATTTCATGAGGCTTTTACACTCAACTCTCCTGAGAATATTAAAGTGATGTTTCTTTTCATCTCTGAACTCACACTGATTGCAGACATTCTCTGTGTTTTAATAAGAAGTTACTAGCACAATGCCTGGGCTCAGAATACTGTAGGCCTTTAATACATATGAATTTCCTCTTTATGTGAAATCCTTTCCACTACAGCCTAGTTATTAGATTTACACATTTATTCTAAAGAAGAAAGGGGGGGAAAGAAAAGATAAGGATTTATCATTCTACATTCTTTGAGAAATTTAATTCCACAATAGCTCAACACTAGAAATACAAAAAAAAAAAAAGTGGATGATGCAAATGTAGAAGAAATGAAAGTAAAAAGAATCCGTTATTGTCCTTGCAATGTTTCTCTTTGAGATCTGTTCTTTTCCTGCTTGCTGTGATATTCAGAATCTTTCATCTGTGGGATAATAAATTGATAGCATATTAATAGAAAAAGTAATTGTTGGTTTTTTTTCACTTCAAAACTATGAATAATGCTTTTCTTATGCAGAAACCGGAGATGTCTAGTTTCTAATCTTTTCTACAAATATAAGTAGACTTGCCTAGAAGTGTTCAGATATTACTGCACTTTAGTTACTTATGCTGTGAGTATGAGAGTGTGTGTGTGTATGCGTGCACGCACACACCTGTACTAAAGTGAAGCTTACCCATTGGGAATTTTGGAAACCTCCTCAGGACACCTTTGTGCTGCATGTGACTACACTGTGTCCAAGGAGACCCACCTTACTAAAGGTCCACTTGAAAGACTTTGCCTTGAAATCTGTCAGGAAAAGTAGCCTGATTTCAAATGCAACTTTTACTTTAATTACTAAGCATTTTCCTCTCCTGGCTGAGTCACTAATGGTGAATTACGTTAATAATAAACAATTAACTAGGCTGTGTAGTTATCAGGGTCTTTGAAATGAAGGAAGATGCTGCCTTTCTGTATTTATCCAAACTATGAAAATCATCAGTGCTTTCCCAGTACGCTGAGAACACAGGCAACTGTGCTGCTTTCCATTTATTATCAAATCCTATCAGTCTTTCTCATGAGGGGGAAAGTAGGCCTTAATGAAAAGCTGTCCCTGCTTGTGGTGCAACTCTGGTGAGCCAGGGTGTCCCTTGCCTTCCCTACAGTATGGAGAGCAGTCCTGACTTTCATTTAGGCAGATCGTACCTCATTATACTCTTATCAAAGAATCCCAACAAAAACATTGTCAGCAATCCTAAATGAATTTCTAAAGTACTTCCTTCAGAGGCAAAGAACATTGAATCTTTTGGGCACTAGCTAGAAAACATTGATTTAGTATTCACAATTTGCAATTAAATTTTAATGATATTAATATCAGAATCACATGGATGCCCTGTGCTCGTTCCCCAAATGCTGCTTATTTCTATTAATGAGCTAGACCATGATGTTAGAACAATAGATTATGTTATTTGAAGATTGATTGTTTTTTAAAAGGCTAAAATATTTACTCATATACTTTTTCACTTTACTAATGGTTCTTTTGGCAAAATCACAGTTGACAATATATTTATTAGTGTGTTCCTGGGGTTTATATTCTGAATTTATAAAATTAATACTTCCTGTAAAAGAAGTATCCATGATTGCTTGGTGGGAGCAGTTTGCTTTGTCCCTTCTTGTTATTTGAAAAGGTAAAGCATCAAGTACAGATATGCAATATAACAAATATTTCAGAATTATTATCAAATCAATGACAATGCACACATCCATTTGAATTTTGCTCTGTTATCTAGTATATGTCATATAGGAAAGAAAAAATCTAATATATAAGCAAGGTCTTTTCAAACTGAAGTACTGAATTCACATGGAATAAACTAACTGGATTGTATCCAGTGACATTAGTATTATTATAATAAATAAGAAAATACAACTCTACAACATTTCTTAAAATTATGAAATGATTTTTCACTGAGATAAGATGGTTTTTATATATTGTCTTTTGAAAATATGTCACTTCTTGGATATATAGCTACATAATTTGCAGATGTAATTAACAATTTTAGCTATATTTTTGGCTTGGCCACCATGCCAGGAAGTGTCAGAATGATTTTTAAAGTAGAGTTTACTTTTAAATAGAATTGATACCATTTGCCAAGCATAAATGCCAAGCGTTACTAAGTGAAAGCATTGTGAAGGTGATCTGGCATGAAAATCTATTCTTTTAAAAGAAAAGTAAAGATGAAACTTAAACATGTTGATAGTAACTATATACATTTACATTTTTATTTATATATTGTATATCTTTTAAATATATATATTTAATCATTTAAATATGTTAAATATGTTACTATTTCTGCATTTGATTTTAGAAAATACATCCATTGTAACTTAGTTACAAAAATACCAGACTGTATTATCATCATCAAAAATAACTAGTTGTTATTGGAAACAACTAGTTTCTCTCCTTCTTTCCCCCTTCCCTCCCACCCTTTCTTTCCTTCCTTCCTTCCTTGCCTTCCTTCTTTCCTTCCTTCCTTCCTTCTTCCTCCTCCTCCCCCATTCTTCCCTCCTTCTCTTACTTCCTTTCTTCACTTTTTCTTTCTCTCTCTCTCTTTTTTTTTGGGGGGGGACAGGTTCTTGCTATGTTGCCCAGGGTGGTGTTGAACTTATGATCTTCCTGCTTTAGCCTCCCAAGTAGGTAGGATTATAGCTGTATGCTGCAATCCATACAATCCATGTATTTCTTTTAATCAAAAATAGGTTACACAGAAACAGTGAGTTAAGAGAATTTAAGCAAATTTCCAAGGTTATAGAAAGAACAGTTTTGAGCTGACAAAGATGGGTCTGTCCTAAGTTTGTTCTCTACCCACTGACATTACTAGAATAATGGAAGTCAAAGTTCTCTTTTGGCTGATATTAAAACATTTAGTGAATGTCTATAAAGCTACATATCTCCCTACTTCAAGGAGAAGAACAAGCAAGCATATGGCTAAACCTGGATGGAAAAGGAAGACTTATTCTTTACACAAGGAATATTATTTGTAAGAAGCTTTTAAAGTGTAAATTTTACACAAACTTAGCCACCTGTATATATTCTGGTATATAAAATCCATGTAAAATAGAGCTCTAAGTCAAGTACTTGTCATCAATATATTTCCACATATTAGCATTATATAGGGAAGAGAATCTTGGTTAAATCAATTCTTTACAGAAACAAAACAAAAAAATGTGGCATTTAAAATGTTTTACTCTGTACTAGGACCTTTTGTTTCCACAAATTTCTATCATTTTAATGCACACATCACATCACAAAACACATTGCATTGCTCACAAAAGTAGACTCTGTTTCTCTATAATGTCAAGAAGAAATTTAAGTCAGAAAGTAACTCACTGCAACCTGTTAGTGATGAAAGTGCTCCACTTCTTGAAAAGAGTTTTTCTTCATACATCTCCTGCCCACTGCTAGGACGCAAAAGCAGTCCATAGGGGATGTCAACAGATTTGACATGTGAGACGCAAACGTTTGTGAAGAATCTACATAACTAACCTTATGGAGTAAACTGAAAATTCTTTGTTTCTGCCCACTTTGTGGGAGTAACAACTGCCTAATCAAATCACTTGCTTAGATTGACCCAGTCAGAGTGGCGAAGTGGTGTGGTGTGGTGTGGTGTGGTGGGTTTGATGTGCTGTGGTGTGGCATGCGTGTGTGGGGGGTGGGTGTGTTTATGGGAAGTGAAGTTGAAGTGCAGTTGCTCATCACATGTTTGTTCTTTTTTAATAGCATTAGGAAGCAACCGGGTATTTCTAATCCTCTGGATTCGTGTGTTTATATAACACTCATGGGCATAAAATATGAGTGGAAGATATCAGAAAAATTCCAAAGAAAGATTCCATGTGAACCCTCTGGGGCAACATGGTCCAGGTCCTTCCCACGGTCTCTCTTCTTGTCCCTACATGCTTCTGTAAGCACACAGAAAGCCATTATTCTGAATAATTCTCCAAATTTCATCATGGGTCTTTCTTCAGAGAATGGGGATCTGCATGCTTGTGGGGTATCAAGAGTTCACTGGCTGTCATTTCCACTGGGAAAGCACTGCTGTCTTTCCTCAGAGGATGCTGAGCTGAAAGCATGGCCATGTGTGGCACACTTCCTTATCCTACTGCCATTTGGTGCATCACTTTTTAGATGATAAAAGACCAGAAAGGAAAGGTTAGCTGCCATGTGTGACCTCTTTTTTCCCTTTGCAATGCATCCAGAAAGAAATTTACTGGGGCAAATAGTGAGCAAAAAGAGCAACACTGGAGGTATTACAATTTCTGACTTCAAACTATACTATAGAGCCATAGCAATGAAAACAGCAGGGTACTGGCACGAAAACAGACATGAAGACTGTTAGGACTCAACTGACATAATTTATGCCATCTGCTTGACCCTAAAGTTCCTTGGCTCCAGTAGAGAGGCCCACCCCCTGAAAAGGAAACATTCTATGTACCTGTGCCAGAACACAAGACATAGTTCCATGACTGCCTTAGCAATGGACAAGCCACAATGAAAAAATTTCCCTCACGTTTTATCAGGTCCTTCCTCTCTTATTAACACCCCAGTCTGTAAGTAGCAGTGGTCTCTAGCATCTGCTGGACCACCCTTGGCAGGTTGCTTCATCTGAATAAACCTGTGCTGACATTGAGCCATCTCCTCGGTATCCCTCTGTGCCTTTTCAGTCTAACAAAGACCACTGGAACATAATAGATGACCCAGATATGAATTCATGCAGCTATGTCCAGCTGGTTTTTGACAAAGGTGCCCAAAACATACAATGGAGAAAAGACAGCCTTTTCAACAAATGTTGCTGGAAAAACTGGATATCTGAATGCAGAAGAGTGTAACTAGATCCGTATCTTTCACCCTATACAAATATCAACTCAAACTGGATTAAGCACCTTAATATAAAACCTGAAATTTTGAAACCAGTGCCAGAAAGAGTGACGAATACACTGAAACTTATAGGCAAAAAGGAATAATTTCCAAAATAGAACTCAATGGCTCAGCAACTAAGAGAAAGGATTGACAAATGGGTCTATATGCAGCTAAAAAGCTTCTACACAACAAAAGAAATGATCACTAGATTAAGGAGGCAGCCCACAGAATGGGAGAAAATCTTTGTCAGCTATATAGCAAGCAAGAAATTGATAACCAGAATGTACAGGGAGCTCAAAACACTAAACTTCCAAGAAACCAATGACCCAGTGAAGAAATGGGCAAATAAACTGAATAGATTCTTTTCAAAGGAAGAAGTCCAAGCGCTCCAAAAAACACATGAAGAAATGCTCAGCATCCCTGACCATAAAGGAAATGCACATCAAAACCACATCAAGATTCCATCTCACTCCTGTTAGGATGGCTATCACCAAGAACACAGACAACAACAAATGTTGATGTGGAGAAAAAGGAACCCTCAAACACTGCTGGTTAAAATGTAAATTAGTACAACTACTCTGGAAAACAGTATGGAGGCACTTCAAAAAACTAAAAATAGAATGCCATACAATCCAGCAATATTTTTCCTAGGTATATACATGAAAGAATATAAGTCATGTTACCATAAAGGCACCTGCTCACCCATGCTTATTGCATCATTATTCACAATAGTTAAGCTATGGAAACAGCCAAGATGCCCCACTACTATGAATGGATTTAGAAAATGTGGTATTTATATGCAATGGAATTTTTTCAGCTGTGAAGAAGAATGAAATTTTGTCATTTGTAGGTAAATGTATGGAACTTGAGAACATAATCTAGTGAAGTTAGCCAGGTTCAGAAAACCAAAGGCCACAAGTTTTCTCTCATGTATGGAATATAGGCCCAATACAAATACAAGCAGTGTCATATATCCATAAAAAATACATAGTGCATGTATACAAAAGTGGGACTCATAGAGGAGATCAAGAGAGAATGAAAGAAAGGTAGTGTATAATAATGAAATACATCACATCTGTGTAGGAACAATGCACAGGAAACAAGTTGAAAACTGTTAAACACAGGATGGGGGGAAGGGAAAGGAAGTTCAGTGGAGGGGGGTTACATTGACATAAATACAATGTATGTACAGGCAAAAATCCCTCTGACCAATGAACAATAAACAATAAAGGACAAGAATGAAAAATAGGTCACATTAAGAGGAAGGTACTAACGGGAGCAGGAGGGTAAAAGAAAGAAGTAAGTAAAGAAGGTGAATATGGGTGATGTATTTTCTATACAAGAGCGAATATAGAATTTTAAAACCTGTTGATCTCACCATAAGAAGAGAAGGACTAATACAGAAAGGAGAAAAATGAAGGGATGAACCAATTCAGGATACAATACATATATACATGGAAATGTCATAATGAAATTCCCTGCAAAGCTATCTTAAACAAAAATGTATCTTTTCAAAAATAAAGGACAGAAAGGTAAGTCAAATCTTGTCTGAGGTTGGTACCAGTAGAAGGGGGGAGGCTATAAGGAGGATGAATATGGTTAGAAGCTGCATGTACTCCAGAGCTTACATTTGCATGTGCTCAATGCAAATTCACTGTAATTTATAGTAAAAGAGCTCTGTGATTAGTACCAGATGAAAAAGTGCCAAATTGTTTTAGAAATAATTCTTAGGTTCACTGAACTGACAATAAAAATACCATTTTGAACCATCACATAAATCTCTGAGTTTTTAAGATGAAGTTCTGCTTTTTCTATGAATTGTGCATTACCTATAGGTAATGCATGATATGTTATGTTATGCATGTGTTCCTTCTGGACATTTCCACAAGACCTAATCCAAATGAAAGATCATATGGTGTTCAAGGAAAGAAAGTGAATAAGAAATAATCCACTAAATATTTCACAAGAGAAAGAATTTAAGCCCAAAATATATGAGTTATGGGGGAGTTATGTTATATTTTAACTCTGAGCATTTTATTAAGACTTTGAAGTGGTTTTAGTAAATAATCTGTATAAGCATCAGAAATAGGTATAACACATAAATAAATATACCTCTTTTCTTTCTGCAAAAATGATTACAAAATAAAACCAATAATGTCATGGGTTAGTTTTTATTAATCACATAAATGGTTGTATTTTAAAGCGTTATGATGTTCAGTTTAATTTTACTTATTGTAGTATAAATTATTTGGAAGTTCTCATAATTCTGTAAACTATATAGGAAAAATTTAATTATATATATACATATATGTACACTTTGATATATTGCAATTATCCTTTAAATTTCATAACATAGTCAACATTTCTCTGAAAGATTCTTTTCTACATGCTCTTTCTTTCCCCATCCTGTTTTTTGTACTCTTAAAGAAGACATTACATCAATGCACAGGATAAATTGGAGAGAACTATCTCTGATTAACTCATCTATCCTAAATATTCCCTTTTGTCCTTTTCCTTAGTAATTTTTAGAACAATATATTGTTGTTTTCACAAAATTTGGGACATTAGAAAAACTTTCTAGATAGGCTTCATGACTAATAAATGGCCACGTATTTAATTTAGAACAATTTGGAGCACTCTAGTTTGCATCTTAAATGTAGTCTGAAGGCCATTGTTTTATAGGCATGGTCCTCAGCCATTGATGCTACTTGGAGGTGGTGAAACATTAAGAGGTGGGAGGATGTTAGTTCATGGGACCATGCCCTTGAAGGGGACCAAGCCCTTCCTCTTCCTCTCTCTTTGCTTTCTGGCTACCATGCTGAGAAGCTTTGCTCTTCCATGTGTTCCCCACCATGATGTGGTACCTCAAGCCCAAAGGTTACTGGGCCAAGAAACCATGGACTGGAACCTTTGAAACTATGAGCCAAAATAAGCTTTTCCTCTTGTAAGATGGTATCTCAGCCAAGTGCTGGTGGCTCATGCCTGTAATCCTAGCTACTCAGGAGGCAGAGATTGGGAGGATCACAGTTTAAAGTCAGCCCAGACAAATGGTTTTGTGAGACCCTATCTTGAAAAAACCCATTACGAAAAAGGGCTGGTGGAGTGGCTCAAGGTGTAGGCTTTGAGTTCAAGCCCCAGTACCGCAAAAAATACATATATATATCTCAGACATTACATAATAGTGATGCAAAGCTGAATAACACATGAGAAACTAATCAAATAATGATTTCAGTTGATAGATTTGAATGCAGTCCATGTATGGTAAAGGGGCTTGGGCTCTATAAGGTTGTAGTGAGCAGGATTTTCCACCATCAGCTACATGCTGTAGGCTCAAGTTAAATGACAGCACTCAATTCTCATCTCCAAAAGGTTACCTGTCAAATTTCATTAAGGATCATGCCTCTGCTAGGGAATGCCAGAAATGACCTGACTCCTGGATTCCAAAGCACAGAGCACATGCAGAGATAGAAAAGATTGGCTGGATGGAGACCCTGAACTGCAATGGCCAGACTCACGTCTAGAAACATCCTAGGGTCAGGTTGTTTCTTTGTCATGTTCATAGAATGGTACTTGTCACCTGTAACTCAAACTACACAGATCTGAATCCAAAGCTCTGCCAATGCCAGAACACTGATACAATAGGAATTTGAGGCTACATTAGCTATACACATAAGATAGCCCTGTCCTTCAGTAAGCTGACTCATCTATTGTGCCAAAATATTACATAAATATGGGTATTTATTGCAGTTGTTTTAAGACATGAAATTTCAATTCATAAAATCATTGATGGAGTGTTGATAATAATGAAAACAATGCATGTATGAGGGTAGGGATTGTGGAAAACCTTCATACCTTCTGCTCAGTTTTCCAATAAACTTAAAATTGCTTTAAAAATAGTCTATTAAAAAATTTCCTACTAGATTCTTGGAGGTTGTCTTAATGGATGATCTCAAAAAGTCATGATTATTAATGTCTAACCTTGGAAAAGATGTCATTCTCCTCACTGTGTATCCCTAAGATTCATATGTGTGTATGTGTATAGAATACACTTCCCATTGTCATAAAAACTAAAGCACCCCTGGAAAAAGACAAAAAGAGGCAGACTGGTATAACTGTTAAATTAGAAGTATTGGAATAAAGCAGAATAAATAATAAAGTATAATTTGATTCTGGCTGGGCCTTTGACTGAGAATGTAGCCTTGAGTATGTCACTGAGCCTGGGTTAGGCTTCATTGCTACAGATTCCAGAAGTGACGCATACCTCTCAGCTGCAAGGATTAACTGCTATTTATGTGAAATGGCGGTTGTCTGCTACTGCTCCTTTTACTCTTCAATCTTACCTAAAGATTTTTCACATAAGTACTTACAGCCTCCCATTGTACACACCAAGACCAGTAAGGGGTGGCTCATCTTACAAGAACTACTCAAAACTAGCATGCATACTTGTGTCTAGCATACCCATAATGAGACCTGAGGGGAAAGATGAGGGATGCAGATGGGGACTTGGTGTAGAGGTGGGTTTACATTGTAGATGCTTGTGACAATCTAAAAACAAAATCATTAATGCTTCCTGAGTCTGTCCCTGTGTCAGATGCTATAATAAATACAGCACATCTTTTTTTTTTTTTAAATACCCTCAGTTATACTCTGATTGGTTCACTTATTATCTATCATTCCAGTTAGGAAACAATGAGAATTAAAAACTCTCGATGTGATTCACACATGGCAGCCAGTCTTGGGTCCAGGAATGCCTGGTGTCAAAGCAGAATTGATATGCATGGCTTGCAGACAAATTGAGTGGAAAGTTTAAAAAGTGAAGTAATAACGTGAAAGTCATGTTTGAGTTTTTAAAGGCCTAAAATTATGTACAGAAAATCACTACCCTGAAACCAGTAAGATATTAGAAGAAATGTTCAATGAGAAATAAGGTTACATAAGTAGGAAATGAAATAAGATGTGAAAATACTGCTATTTCACACTTAGTTTATTTAACTTTATTATTATAACCAGTAGATAAATATTTCAATCTATATTGAAAGAGTTATACATAATAGTCACTCTGTTTTTATGTCTTTGTACATCAATAAATCTTTTATTTTGTTTTTATTTGAATGAACTGTCAGACTTTCAGCTGTCTACCTTACTTGAGTTTCATCCACTATTTAAAAATTAGACCTGAGCAGGGCGCCAGTGGCTCACACTCGTAATCCTAGCTACCCAGGAGGCAGAGATCAGGAGGATCACGGTTCAAACACAGCCCTGGCAAATAGTTCTTGACACCCTATTTCTAAAAACCCTTCACAAAAAAGGCTGGTGCAGTGGCTCAAGGTGTAGGCCCTGGGTTCAAGCCCTAGTACCACAGGAAAAAAATAGATCTGAGAAAAAATGATAGCCTTGAACAATCAGGCACAACTAAATTATCTTATTGGCTCATTATTATTTTACTTATAACCACTGCTTCACTGTCTGTAGCAGTTGCTACAGTATACTGATTTATTAGGCTATAGTTAGAAAACAAAAGCTTCTTTCCATATTACAAATTTAGCTTGACACCATATTTAAATTAAGGACATGCATGTTTCTTAGCACTGAAATTTAAATCTCAGGAGGAAAAAATTATCTTAAGGGTTATGTTCTATGTTACTCTAATTGGATGGGTTTTCTTAATTAATTCTAAAAGTAAAGATGGCTTGATTTTAATTTTATTTTAGAGATTATGAAGAAATCAGATGGTTTACTCTGAATTCTAAAAATTAGGAAAATCTTGGCTATTCTTGTTCCTTACAGACTTTTACTTTGTTTTTTTTTCCCCTCCAGTACTAGCATTTAAATTCAGGGATTTACAGTTGGTAGGCAAATGCTCTACTGCTTTATCCATGTTTCAAGCACTTTTTTGCTTTAGTTGTTTTTCAGATAGGGCTTCCCATTTTTGCCTGGGCAGTCCTTAAACCATGATCGTCCTATTTATGTCTACAGTGTGGCAGTAATTATAGACATGTACCACTGCACCTGACTTTTTTGTTGAAATGGGGTCTCAGTAACTTTCACCTCAACTTGCCTGGAATTAAGTTCTTCTCTATCCCTACCTTCTACGTGGTTGGGATTACAGTCATGTATTACCTTGCCCAACTACTTCAAATTTGTAAGTAAGCATTTAATAAAAATGTCAGAGCCAGTGCTGGTGGCTCATACCTATAATTCTAGCTACTCAGGAGGCAGAGATCAGGAAGATCATGATTTGAAGCCAGCCCAGGCAAATAGTTCTCAAGACCTCCATCTCCAAAATAACTAGGGTAAAATGGACTGGAGGTGTGGCTCGAGCAGTAGAGTACCTGCTTTGCAAGTGCAAAGTGCTGAGTTCAAACCCTAGTCCTACCAAAAAATAAAGAAAAAAAGAAAAAATGTCAGAAGTGTGAGCAACAGGGCACAGGGCATGGGTTGAGTGAAAAAAATTGTATATAAAGCAATTCTAAGGTCAGATTATTAGTAGCCTCATGTTTGGTACTGGATGTCCAAAATACAAACATAAGTGTACCTGTTTATGCAAGTATAAATATATGAAAGTAAAAACAGGAAGAAAATATTTTCCTATAAAATTCCATATTTATCATGTAGTTAGCGGTTTTATAGAATGTTGACATAACTAATATATGGAAAAATAGGCAAAACTACAAAAAAATTTATGGGGAAGTTGAGCAGAAATCAATATAAAATCCCCGAAACTCAGATAGTGGAGGGAGTAGGTAAAACACTAATTTCTAAGGGAGAGACACAGGCATGAAGGTTTAGTACAGTAGCAAGGGAACCATAGCCGTAATTTCCAGAGCAAATCCTTAGGAAGCAAACTCCTGTGGTTATAGCTGCCTTAGTGTTGGGGCCAGGTGAAAACTAGCACCCTGCAGAGCAGAGGTAGGGTAAACAGTGAGGATGAGTGGGTGCTAGGAGAAAAATAACTCCTAGCTCATTGCTTCTTCATGGTGGGTGAAATTTGAGTTGCCTCTTGAAAGACTGTTCAGAAGAGATGGCTTGAGGAGACTATCCAGCCTGTGAAGGTCAAGACTAAGGTCAGGACAACAATCCTCTGTCCTGCATGCATGAGAGCAACACTAAACTGGTGAAATCTGAGTGGCTATGTTAAAGAATATTGGACTGTATGCTTAAAAATGTGATTTGTAATTAAATTCTACAAAGATTCTCTCTGCAAACACGTTTTCAAGTGTATTGTTAATAAGTGCATGATATAATGAAGTGCTGTGCTGGAGGTTAAGGACAAACCAATTTAGTAATGGTGTTGAATCAGTGGTTCTGTCATTTCACTAAAATTACATTAGGCAGCTAAATTTGGACTCTTACATTTCCTGTACAAACTGACAGTTTAGTAAAGCCCAGAATAGACACAAGTTAAGTGTCAGGACTTGAGTCATTTACTATAACTCCTTCTCACATTTGAACATGGATGGTTAGACTCTGAAAGGTCCAGATACATTGCAGAGGTTGTACGGAATGAACAATTTAAGATTCTATCATTCATAGGAAAATGGATGTAAAGAAAGTAAGTGAGCTGCCAAAGCATCATAGGCACAGAAGTAGAGGGAAACCAACCACCAGGGCTCTGCATTTTCAGTCCTGCACTATTTCTGCAAGGAGAAAGTGTTTTAAATGATGAGGAAGGCATGACTCTTAACTTCAGATGAGTTTTGGGCAAATAAACATTTGAGGACAGAGTTAGACCCTGGATTATTAACATCTCCAGCCAGCCAGTTTGTTCCCAAAAGCCAAAGCCCAGATTGTGAAAACAGATGGTATGAGGCCTAGGAGAATTGAGTAGTAGAATTTGGGGCCTCCACTCACTGCTTGAAAATGCCTTCATGCTCAGGTTTTAGTCCTTAGCTCATGTGGGTGAGTAGAGAGAATTTTCTTTTTAAAAATATCGATTACCTTTAATGGACACAATAACTTTGTATCTTTATGGCCCATAGAATATTTTGATTCATGTACACAAATCTTTATCCTATAGTCTATCACCAAAATAACAGGATGGTTGCTCTTCTTAAACTTGTTACTACTAGACAGTCATTTCTTTAGTGAGAGTGACTTTTTTAAGCAATGTATGATTTCTTTCAAGTGAGCCAAAAGCTCAGAAACGTGTAAATGATCAAGTCAGGGAGGAATCACTTTCTCCACACTGTTTGCCCTATTTAGACATTTCAGCTAATTCTTACAAACTACCTGCAACTCCTAGAAACTCCAAATGTATTCATCTATAATACTTACATTCTTATCCTTATCGTAAGTTCTTTTGATTACTGAGAGAACTAAATCACATAAAGGAACTTGTAAATTAGAAAAAAAACTATTAAGAATTATTTTGTACTTATTTAAATATAATACAATACCAATAAAAAGTATATTATTACACTTTTAAACATATAAAATATGAAAATGATATTCTTACCTGGTAAAATACTTCCAATACTTCATAAACTTATATTTCAGGACTCCATGAGAAATATAAAATATTTACCATAAAAATTTAGAATATGTTTTAAAATCTTTAAGGATCATGGACATAAACTATTATTTAGCATTTTAAAATGAACTCTGATTTTAGTTAAAATATATTTACTATAGATATCCAGTGTGACACAGTTCTGCAGTGTGGCATTATGAACAGATGAAGATGTGGTACATTTCTTCAGAAAGAACCTGAAGACAGACAGGAACTGGCCACGGCACCACCAGTCCACTTGGGAGAGCAAACAGGAAGACATCTAATAAACTGTAGCATTTGGAATAACATCTAAAGAACAGGCTTCTAAAGAAAGTGGAAACTCAGTGAGATTTGAAAAGTACTCCATCCTTTAATGTAGCTAATTAACCAAAGGCCTTTTTCCTACTTTATGTGTAATTCCCTCAGAATGAATTTCCAGTCAACCTGTTCCAAAGAATGCTTCAGTAGTACCTGCCTTTAGTTGTTCCCAATCACACATCATGGCACAATTGAGCCAGTTGCTTGATTAAACACAGCTTAAACAGACCTCAGGATAAACTAACACCTTGTTAAGTGCTGTTGTACCAGACATTTCAGCCCAAAGCTGATGCCTTTAAATCCATTCTTCTGCTAAAATTGAAGTTTTCTTTCAGCAAATCAATGGAATAAATTTTGTGGCAAAACTTCCTTTCTATTCCCTGCCACAGAAATTTTAAAAACGAAATATTACTTAATAAAAACTGCTATAGAACAGTTGGTAACTGACATAAAATAGTAACTCTAGCCCACTGTATATGTGCTCATTTTGTTTCAAGTGTTTGATATTTTTGCAAATTATACTTGATTTAGACTCAAATCATATAGGTTATATAATTACCCAGTATAGGAGACAGAGATAATTATTGTAGAGAGTTTGAAAGGTTACTTATATAAAAATTATTTCTTTGTCAGGATGTGTATCTTTCTTTAGCAGTACATGGAAAATGGGGGAGGCGAAAAATCCCCAAAGTGATTCATTTCTTTGGCAGAAAACATTATTGCAATCGTGGTCTGTCTTCTTTGAAAATGATTCCACCACCTTTTAAAAAATGAACCTATCTGCAAAAAGAAAGTTAAAAATATTTTGATGATATACACCCCCCCACACCCAAATATATATTAGTCATGTTTTGATTGGCTCATCACAAAGCACTAATCTGTTAAAGCAAATGCTATACTTGTATAAGTGCTTTGCTAAGTCACCACTGGCAATTCCAGGTGGAAACTCCTCGTACACTATGAAGGTATAAAGAGACTTGTCCCCAGCCACATCTATGAAAGCCTAACTTCTGCCTATACTGCTGTAAAACAAATAAAAAAGAAAAAGGAAAGAAATCCAGAGAAGACTTAAAGACAAATAAAAATAACTTAATTTCCTATCTGTAAGAGTGTTATTAGAATAGTAAACATGTCAATCAAAATGAAAATAGTTTCTGCTGGGTATTGGGGGGGGGAGAGGGAGGGGGAGGAGTGGGTGGTAAGGGAGGGAGTGGGGGGCAGGGGGGAGAAATGAACCAAGCCTTGTATGCACATATGAATAATAAAAGAAAAATGAAAAAAAAAATCAAAACGAAAAATCTAAGGTAGGAAGTGACTTTGTTCTAGAGATGACTTATCACCCAAGTAATGAAGTGATTGCTCTTCTTAACACTTGTTACTATCAGAATGATAGCATTTCCTTTTAATGATAGTGATTTTTTTTAACCATGCGTGATTTCTTGCCAGTGTGCTAAGACCTCAGAAACAAGATGTCTGGCCAAGGTTAATAGCTAGTTTATGGTCTCTGGGAAGGATATTTCATGTAAGTTTTACAACCATAGACACTTTCTATAACCTCATCTGCTTGAAATGTTATCAAAGACTAACTCTCAGAAAGCACAATTCATTTCAATCTGCCTCCTGTGCACTTGATAGTGCCAATGCAGAGGAGAAAATACATTCACAAAGGAAAGATAAAACAGAAAAGCAATTGGAGGCAGAGCAAAAAGTAGAGCAAGCCTCCAGGATGTGGGGCACCCAAGCTGGGAGTTGAAAAGGAAGAAAAGCAGAGCAGAAGTTAGTATCTCTGGAGGAAGATGACCAAAACATTCAATGCCAAGGAAAAAATACAAGCAGAAAGGAAAGCTCATATGCTAATTGGACCTTCAATGAACTTTAAAATTTATGCAAAATTGCTTCAAAATCCCTCATACAAGAGACCACAGAAGCCCAAATGTGGCCACATTTTCTATGTATTCCTGAGACTTAAGTTCTAGTGCACACTAGTATTGTCTTGCCTTTTTCTGCACTTTTCAAGAAGGATGGGAGGAAGGGGGAATAGAGCAGGGGAGATTAGGAGGTTAGGGACACTAGGCCATGACACGGAAGGTACAGCAATCTCTAGATTGCTGGGAAAAGAACTCTGATGCTGACACTGAAAAAAGTGGCAGAGTGAAGTGTACACCTGCTGGAGGAAGAGCATTAAGTGTCAAAGGAGGAGACAGTGAGTCTCTAAGAATCTATGCATGTACTTTTGTCTCCTATTTTTGGTATATTAAAATATTAGAGGTACCATGTGAGAAAAAGAATCAAGGATGTCACAACATTTTTGTTCTAAGCAAATGTCAGGCTGAAGTTTCTCTTCACTGAAATGGGGAATATTGGGAGAGAAGCTACTTTGTGAGGGAGGGGTTACCACAGCCAAGATGGTTTTTACTTAGGAGGCTGTCTTGATATCCATTTGAATTATGTAAAATTATGTCTTGAGCTTTAGGTAAAAGGTCAGGCTCTAGATTTATTTTGAGTCTTCAGAAGTAGATAGCACATAAAGCCATGGGGCAAAAGAGATTGGGTGTTGACTGAGTTTGTAACTAGAGTCCTAGTCCAGAGGCCTGACTTCAAGGATCCCAACATGTAGGTCCCACTACTCCCCCAAAGTGATGAGGAATGGTGAAAGGAGACAAAGGAGATTTATTTATTTATTTATTTATTTACTTGTTTATTTAACAGTATCACAGAAAGACCAAAAGCAAGTATTTCAACCCATCTTTGGGTACTGACATAAGCTTTAGGTTAAAGGAGAGAATTATGGCTGGGGGATGGGGAGCAAGAAATATACATAATTAATCAGTCAGTCTCAGTCAAAGGTGTGGTGAAAGTTATGGTCTGGTTGATCATTATTTCAGAATTGGTCCCTGGAGTAAGGTAGGGTAGATTCATGAGATGTTTATCCATCAGTCCTGCTCCTGCAATCCATGGTGACTGTGGGAAAGTATGACTCAGAACAAAGAGGCAGACATAAAATGGAGGCAGAGAAAGTTTATCCTGCTTGTAGTTACCTTTTGGACATGTGCAAGCCCAAGTGAAAAATTTGTGCTTTTAGCAAAAGCAGTTTCAAAATACCTGTTGTAAGTTTAGAAACTAGAGAAATCCAAGACTATGCTCTGTTGAGTCTCTGATACATAAAAGCTGATGAAGCTGAGGAGGACCTAGCAAAGCAAAGGAAGGCAATGAGGTCAGTAGTGGGACAAGAGAGTTAAGAGTGATATCTTGGAGCACCAATGAAGACAGTGCTTAAGAAATTAAGTGTAGCCTGCTTTGACAAATCTGTTTGATGTTTAGAGCAAGGGGCTGAAGACAAGTGTTGGATTTGGAGTTAGGATAATGGGTAAACTGGATGAGGGAAGAATCAGTGGAGGTGAGTCTCATAGCATTGGGCTGGACAGTACAAAGAGGTAAAATGAAAATGGAAAAGGCTGGTAACTCTTATAAGACATTTTAATATAAAGTGAACAATTAAATTAGGCAATGTTTGGAGACATTCTAAGGTAACAGGAGGGTATTTAAGGTGCAGATATAGCATGCTTGAACAGTGATGGAAATGAGTTATTAAAGACAAATGTGGCAGAGAATGTCAAAAAGACTAGGTGAAGATGGTCAAATTGAATATAGTTTTCTGGAAACCCTGGAGATTAATACTTGTGAGTTTACGTTTAGGCCACCTTTAGGGGTGTGCACATATGTTTTTGTTTTGTTTCTCAACTATAGTCACCTAGGTGAAGGCTCATATTGAATTATGGGGACTAGAGATTTGGTTTCCTGCTGAACTATTGATTCTAGACTTGAAGAAATGGATCCAAGAAGTAAGAGCCTAGTAAAATCTGGATATTTCATTGTTTACTGGAATTTCCTAGCGATTATAAAATAATAAGATTCTATATTTGTGCTTGGTAAGTTTTGATGTTTTATATGTTAGTAAAATCATATAAAACTTATATATACTATAAATATAATTTGTATTTAAACTGAAAAAAATCAAAGGTTTCCCCAGATTTCACTTTGTCTCCATGTCCTACGAGTTTGACTATGAAGGGACTATTGTTCAAATATTTGAAAATTTGTTAACTTACCTAGATGTTTAAGTTTATAAACTCACTCTTGGTGGAGTAGTAGGTGACTGAGATTCCAATGCACTTTTCAGAAGTAATTTACCCAGCACATCTCTTATTTCCCAGTCACTTATTCTGAAAGTTTTTATTATTTTGCACTGGGAAATTTCAAGTTTATATGAGGTACTTATTTCAATGCTTTTCCCATTTTGGAAGAGAAGGAAATCTTTTTGTCTAACATGGAGAAGCTGGAAGAAAATATTTCTCTCTCTTTATCTCCTGAATTCGTAGCAGATAAAGACGAGTTACACTCACATTCTCTTTTTTTTTTTTCATTTTTCTTTTATTATTCATGTGTGCATACAAGGCTTGGTTCATTTCTCCCCCCTGCCCCCACCCCCTCCCTTACCACCCACTCCGCCCCCTCCCTCTCCCCCCCCCTCAATACCCAGCAGAAACTATTTTGCCCTTATCTCTAATTTTGTTGTAGAGAGAGTATAAGCAATAATAGGAAGGAACAAGGGTTTTTGCTGGTTGAGATAAGGATAGCTATACAGGGCATTGACTCACATTGATTTCCTGTGCGTGGGTGTTACCTTCTAGGTTAACTCTTTTTGATCTCACCTTTTCTATAGTTCCTGTTCCCCTTGTCCTATTGGCCTCAGTTGCTTTAAGGTATCTGCTTTAGTTTCTCTGCGTTAAGGACACACTCACATTCTTAAAGAAGACCAGGGGCCAAGTGATTCAGAGGGTTCCCTCAGCTCAAAGTTCTCAGACTATCATTCTGTCCTCTCCCACGCCTTCTCATTACTTCCCCTCTCCAGCATGCGTGGCCACCTGGGGCTCCTGCCCATGGAAAACCTAATAGCCTGTTACCTTAAGAATGCTGCTTTCCAAAGAAAAGTTTTGTTTCACAATTCACTTATCATTTGCCTTCTGTACATCTTTGAAATTCTGTAGATATTTGACTCATAATTTATGGCATTAATTAAATGCAAATCTTAGGATAATTTAAATTGTTACCATAATGATAAAAATACAAGATTTTGGAGAAAGATGAAGGTCTGAAGGAGAAGACTGTCCAAAAGCAAAGTCTAGCCCTTCCAAGTGGTGGCTTAAAGCAAGAGACAAACAGGAGTGACAGCTCACAGAAGATTGGGGTGCCCACACTCCCTTTTATGAATTCTTGCTTCTGTTTCCTGAGTGGTTAATTTTAAAATGGCACCCACTCCCTCAAGTTTTGTTTCTCAATGAGATTCCTAACCACCTCTGACACTCTTATAGAATTTTTGTATTTTAATGTCTTGAATTGTTAAGAAGCAATTTATTTCACAAATTGGAAATAAACAAAGCATTTAAAAATTTACTTTATATAACTTCATATTTTACAACTTCTTAAATTTTCCTCCTCTTGATCACATTGAAGTCAAAACATGATTAAATAGAGATGTAACAATGGGAATGGAATATGAATGTATGTGAATATGAACGTTATTTTATTAACTTATTTCTTTGTCTACTTAGTTTGTTTCATGTTCCAATAATACCTATTCTAAGATTCTAAACAAAGATAAATGAAGAATTATAGATTATAGTAGGGAGAAGAAATTCACCAGCCAGAAGGGAGAAAACATTTCTAATTTCATACTTTAATCCCAGGAGAGGGGGTCAGGAGGTAGGAGGGGCAATAGAAGAATAAAAGGACATTTGAAAGGAGAAGTTCATTTTACACCTCTGTGTCCTTGTTTGTTGATGCAGAATAATCACCTTTATAAGACATGTTCAAGTATTAGAGTCATAATATAATAAATGTGTATCATTATCAGCATTATCAAAATAGCTTGTGGAATACAAAAAAAGACATATTCTCTCCCAAAAAGCTCATGAATTAGAGAAAAAAAATGAAGTTGGAAAATAGAAATACAAATGTTACCTGAGGACACGTGCTGGACATTATTTTCCTTTTCTACTTCTACCTTCATATTCTTACCTCCTATTCAAAGAACTTAGTTACTTGCTGCACAGCTGTCACTAAATACTACTGGCTAGAATTGGACCAAATAATCAGTGCATGTAGAGTTTTTGGACTGTGCTAGTTTCTTGTTAGTTTGCTTCTTGGTTAAGTTTGAAAGGAAATAGATGTTGTATTCAAATATAAATATCTGAGAATGATTTATTGAAAGAACCATGTATAGAGGTATAATCATACTGTAAAGAAACCACGTAGGATATTACACATGCATGTTGCTTTTAACAGAATTATTCTCATCCTACGTACCAATGGCAAGAGCAAAATGTGTCCACTTTAACTTCCAAGACAGAACACTGTAGCAGTGTTCACTTGAATAGAGTGGTCCCAGTTGATAAACCTGACTGGCCTGTTTATGATGGGAGCCAGAGGAGTACCCAGCCACCCTTATTCTACTTCCTGACTTCACTCCCTCACAGGGTCAACCAGTTGTCTAGAAAGAGGGCCAAGGAGATCCCTGTTTGGACCATAGGGCAGCTTCTAAGGATGAGGAGAGGATAGAAAACAAAGAAAAAAAGATATAGAAGAGTGACCATAACATATGTTCAATATCAAGAACTTTCACGTTAACCAACCTTTCCAAAATACCTAAGAAAATCAACTTAAAGAAGGAAAGATTTCTTTTTGCCTACAGTTTTAGAGGTTTCAGTCCATGGTCACTGATTTTGTTGCTTTTAGAGAATGAGGCAGAACATCTTAGTTGGTAGCATGTGGTAAAACATGGTCATTTATCTCAGCTCAGGTAAGCAAAGAGAAAAAAGAAGGGGACATAAACAAAATACACCCTTCAAGGGTGACCATCTTCCTCCAACTATGCCCCACCCCCTAAACTTTTCACCACCTTCCAATAGCCCATTGAGCTGAGTCTATCAGTGGACTAATCTATCAGTGAGGTCAGTGTCCTCATGATCCAGTCACCTCCCAAAGCCCCACCTCTCATGGTTGCTGCTTTGGAGACCAAGCCTTTCACACAAGAACTTGTGGGAGACATCTCAGATTCAATCCATAGCAACATTCTATCTCTATTCTTAGACATAGGACATCACATTGACAAGTTAGATAAATGGGATAAAAAGACATTGTCATATCTATCAGTGATGGTGCAGGTGTTTTTGATTTAGGAAAATAGTAACTATTTGCTTTGTGTAATTTTCATTAACTTTCATAAAGAAGTGATTGACAAAATAAAATGTCTTATTTTCAAGAGTTAATTTTCTCTACTCTCCTCAAAGTAAGGAAAGTTAGTTCATAATTCCTTCATATTTTAGAACACCCCTATAAATTACTTATGTAATATGGCTTAAGATATTTAAGTATAAATGAAATATTTAAATGTTGTCTACAGGATTTAAAAGTTCATTTCAGTATTGTTTGGGAAAAAAGAAATGCCTTTTAATTTAACATCACTAGTTCAAGTTTTGGTAACACCTAGTCTACTAACCTAAGATATAGTCACAAATATAAAAAGTAAGCCACCTTAGACTTTCCCCATTCCTCCCTCCACATATACAATTCAGTCAAAACACATAATTCAAAATAAATTTGGGAGCTTTATGTGTGCTTCAGTGGTAGAACACATGTTTTGCATTTGCAATGCCTTGGGTTCAAGCCCAAGTACTAAAAGTGAATGAATGAATGAATGAATGAAAAAAAAACTACAAAATGCTCTCCTGAGCTTTTTCTGTTATCTGGTATAAGAAATAATTCATCCATTGCTAACAGAAATATTGTCTGATCAGTAAAATAGGATGGTAAACTAATGATACATTTGCTTCTTCTTTTGGATATCATAATATATAAAAAGGGTCCAAATTTCTCCTTTTAAGTTTATTTCTAATCTCTAGAAAATGTTATGTAAAGTAAATCAATTTTAAATGTCAGTACTCTTTACAATGTTCAAATGCTTCCTAGGGGTGGGGAAAAAACAGAAATATCTTCACTGAAAAACACTGCAAAATTTCAAGCATAGAAGATAATAACTTGAAAGATACTTTGTGATTAATTTGCAAAATCAGAATGGAGGATGGAAATATGAGAGAAACAGAACCAGTAAAGTTAAAGTTCTACTGTTCTTTGGGATTCAGTATGGGAAACAAGATGAGTCTTCAACTCTCATTGTTTGCACTTCTCCAGCAATGCATTTACATCAGATCTATCAAGTGAGTCCATTCAAGCAGTTCAGTGAAGCCTCCAAAGCTATCCTAGAATACTCTCAAAAAGGTGAAATCATAAGTGTCATTGAAGTATAAAACAACAACCTGTCAAAAGTTTTATTGAATTCACTAACTAATGGGGGAATCAGTTAAATATTAAAAACAGTTCAAATGGCAATTTTTAGGAATTCATTCTCTTTCTGACAAATTTAATTGCATCATCAAGAATAAGAATCACTTGCAATGTTATGGACAGGGATAGAAAACATTTCTATTGGAATCAGTTTTCTACTACTTAAATGATATCTCTTCAAAATCACTAAGTAGCCTGTCCATCACAGGCATGCAGAGATACACAGCCCTGCAGGATCAGCTGGTCCACTGTGCAGCCAATGGATACTGCCCAGCTTTCTACTGAAATAACCCTCAGTCTTTTATTTTCCAGTGCATTTCTGAGTCTTGAATGAATGTTCCTAAAAAAGGCAGTATGATGAGGTCAAACTCATCCAACAGAGATTCGATTACTAAGTCATAATTACATCCTTTAGAATTAAAATGAATGCCTACATATCATGGTGTCATTAAGATATTTCAAAGGATTCTGTACCTTAACATTTCTAAAAATGTTGACTCTGCCTCCCATAATTTCAATCACTATTGATCTCAAAAAGATAATCAAGTAGAAAGTTTTCTACTCTCTATATTTGTGTTAGGATATTTGACAGAAGACAAATGAAAAGAGGTTGTCTCACATTGGGGTTTAACTTTAGTTCTGTGACTCAGAGCCAGGCTGCCTATTCAATATGTGAACTTCTATGCTGCAGGGAGTGGCGACAAATCCACCTAGAGGGCTACACTGGTGCCAGAGGCTTTACAAATCAGAGTAGCCAAAGCAATGGAAATAAAGACAACTGCCTGGAACCTTAAGGCAGCTTCATAAACAAGTGGGCAGTAAACAGTCCTTCTCCTTCTCCCTCAGCATGTGGACATGATAGCTGGACCAGAAAAGAGAGGAGCTTGAGACTTTGGTAGCAATGGTAGAGCAGGCACCCTACACTTAAGACGGTCTACCTCTGCATTTCATGATGAAAAAATTCATCCTGTTATTTAAGGCAATGTTACTGTGTTCTGGTGTTATTATTAGCTTAATTCAGTTACTGATTCAGGCCCACTTTTCCATATGTTTCTCTAAGTCATCCACTCTAAGTTATTTTATCATTACTCATCAAACACTTTTTAGAACAGAAATTCTATCTAACTCTAATGTGAAGAATATTGGATGTAAAAACTAAACAGATGGATAGGCTACATTACAGATACTTGGAACAGACACAGAATGTAACTTGGCTATGTTACATTTGTAAATAAGTTTTCTCACTCTCTCATAAACACATTGGGCAGTTTTTCCTTTGTTATTGATTAAGTTCTTAGTCCAAAGCAAAATTTTATGTTCTTATATGTTCATCATATAAGAACAAAATGTTAGCCAACAATTCAATAAACCCTTTCTGTAGGATTCCCGGGTTGATTTAGTTTCTTACCATGCTCTTCCCTTAAAAAAAAACTTTTAATTATAGAAAATTTCAAACTGAAAAACCAGTGTTAAGAATCCCAAGTTTTATAACTTGGAAAAAATTTTAGGTGGTGAATTCTGAGGTCCATGACTGATGGGCAAAAAATGATTATATTTTCAGTAAGTAAACCTTTCATCCTATAGAGACTTGATCTAACATAAGACAAAAAAAGAACCATCATATAAGCATCTCACTTCAGTGGTACCAATGTTACTCTATGCTCTTCTCTTCCTCTTTCCCCTGAGTCATTTTGAAGCAAATTCCAACTGTCATTTTATCTCATTTAGTCTGTATTTCTTCACGTAACCCTAAAATACAAAACTTCTCTATTTTAACTAAGGTATAGTTTCACATCCCTACCTAACATTATGAATGGTAATTTTTTAGTTTTCCATTATTATCATTACTATTTGCACTTACATTTTAATTGTTTTTAAAACTAGTTGTTTTCCCTACAGTGTTTTCAGTAGTGTGGATATTATCTATTGAATCCATTTGGTGTGGTTTCATGCATTCTTTCTATTACATGTTTCTCTTATACATTTGTAGCTAGATATAGATACAGACTTTTGATGGGATATACAGGTGATATTTTGCAAGACTACATCGTAGGTGATGTTTTAAATTCTGTCAGAAGCACATAGTACCTGGTTGTCTTTTCTTTATGCTGTAAGGCCCTGATGCTCATTATGTCCTTAGATCCATAGTTCACTAGAAGTTGAAAAAATATCAATAATCTTATCATTCCATTTTCATTTATAAGCTAGAATATATCTATAAAGAGCATGTCCCTACATCATTTGGTGAATTTGAGATTATAGTTATAACAAAAAGGCAGGTTAAGTGCTTGATTCTTTCTCCTTATTGGTTGGTTCTCAAAATAATGACTAAACACTGTATGCTTCCATGCATACATGCAATATAGAGTTAATCTCATAGAAATTGAGAGTAGAATGGTTTTTACCAAAGGCTATATAGAGGGAAAGAAGGATGGATTAGTGGACACTGAGTTACCATTAGATAAAGCAAGAAGTTCTGGTGTGCTGTTGCACTGTGGGGTATTATAAATAGTGAAAACATACTGTACATTTTTTAAAAGTCAGAAAAGTGGATTTTGAATGTTTTCACCATAAACAGATTATGAATATTTGAGGAAATAGATATGCTTAACCTGATTCATGTGCGGTATCTTACATGAGGTATACATGTATTGAGGTATCACATATTATCCTATAAATATATATAATTTTTTCTGTTACCTGTCAATTAAAATTAAATTTCATTAAAAAAGTAAAATACAGCCTGGCATGGTTGTGCATGCCTATGAACCAATATTTGGGAAACTGAGTCAGGAGGATCTCGGGTTTAAGTACAGCCTGATCTACATAGCGAGTTCCAAACTAACCTTAGACACCCAGTAAGAGCCCATCTCAAAGTATACACACACACATACACACCAAACAACTTATGAAAATATTTACTTAGTAAAATATTCTTGGATAGAGCAAAAGAAGTGTTTTTTCTTTCCTTCTTATATTCATGTTTGAAGTCCTTATAGCACAAGGCAGATTAATAAAGGAAAAAAATGGAAATTTACTTAATGCAAATTTTAATAAAGTTGCCTTTAAAAGGAAATGAAGACCCAAAGAAACAGGAAGACCTGCATATTTATGCTAAGTTTTTGAAGATGCAGAGAGTTATAGAGATGTGTGATTGGACAAAAAGGGGTTAATGTAGCAGTAATAAAATGGAAGGGTATGTATGATCTCTTCATTTAGATCCTCTCAGTTGCCCCTGGTCTTCAGAAGTCAGGACACTGCTTTCGTCCGGGTATAGGTTGGCTTATCTCATGTGATGCTTTTATGACCTACCTTCCAGGAGAAGGGCACGGGAAGGTGAGGATGATATTTATACCTCTGTTGTTCTCTCAAATGCAAATATGCCTTATTTGGGGACAGTGTCTTGAACCCACCACTTGCACAATCATCAAGTTTCTGGCACAACTGTTCAGCTCTGCTAATGTAACCAGAGTACAGTGATAGACCACAATGTTAACAAATTGGGCATGGCGTGCTGTGCTTCAAATTTGTTTGCAAATTCAGAGATAAAAGGTTATGCTTACAAATTGTACCTTTAGATTCCTTTTTTTTTTTTTTTTTTTTCATTTTTCTTTTATTATTCATATGTGCATACAAGGCTTGGTTCATTTCTCCCCCCTGCCCCCACCCCCTCCCTTACCACCCACTCCGCCCCCTCCCGCTCCCCCCCTCAATACCCAGCAGAAACTATTTTGCCCTTATCTCTAATTTTGTTGTAGAGAGAGTATAAGCAATAATAGGAAGGAACAAGGGGTTTTGTTGGTTGAGATAAGGATAGCTATACAGGGCATTGACTCACATTGATTTCCTGTGTGTGGGTGTTACCTTCTAGGTTAATTCTTTTTGATCTAACCTTTTCTCTAGTTCCTGGTCCCCTTTTCCTATTGGCCTCATTTGCTTTAAGGTATCTGCTTTAGTTTCTCTGCGCTAAGGGCAACAAATGCTAGCTAGTTTTTTAGGTGTCTTACCTATCCGCACCCCTCCCTTGTGTGCTCTCGCTTTTATCATGTGCTCATAGTCCAATCCCCTTGTTGTGTTTGCCCTTGATCTAATGTCCACATATGAGGGAGAACATACGATTTTTGGTCTTTTGAGCCAGGCTAACCTCACTCAGAATGATGTTCTCCAATTCCATCCATTTACCAGCGAATGATAACATTTCGTTCTTCTTCATGGCTGCATAAAATTCCATTGTGTATAGATACCACATTTTCTTAATCCATTCGTCAGTGCTGGGACATCTTGGCTGTTTCCATAACTTGGCTATTGTGAATAGTGCCGCAATAAACATGGATGTGCAGGTGCCTCTGGAGTAACAGTCTTTTGGGTATATCCCCAAGAGTGGTATTGCTGGATCAAATGGTAGATCGATGTCCATCTTTTTAAGTAGCCTCCAAATTTTTTTCCAGAGTGGTTGTACTAGTCTACATTCCCACCAACAGTGTAAAAGGGTTCCTTTCTCCCCGCATCCTCGCCAACACCTGTTGTTGGTGGTGTTGCTGATGATGGCTATTCTAACAGGGGTGAGGTGGAATCTTAGTGTGGTTTTAATTTGCATTTCCTTTATTGCTAGAGATGGTGAGCATTTTTTCATGTGTTTTCTGGCCATTTGAATTTCTTCTTTTGAGAAAGTTCTGTTTAGTTCACATGCCCATTTCTTTATTGGTTCATTAGTTTTGGGAGAATTTAGTTTTTTAAGTTCCCTGTATATTCTGGTTATCAGTCCTTTGTCTGATGTATAATTGGCAAATATTTTCTCCCACTCTGTGGGTGTTCTCTTCAGTTTAGAGACCATTTCTTTTGATGAACAGAAGCTTTTTAGTTTTATGAGGTCCCATTTATCTATGCTATCTCTTAGTTGCTGTGCTGCTGGGGTTTCATTGAGAAAGTTTTTACCTATACCTACTAACTCCAGAGTATTTCCTACTCTTTCTTGTATCAACTTAAGAGTTTGGGGTCTGATATTAAGATCCTTAATCCATTTTGAGTTAATCTTGGTATAGGGTGATATACATGGATCTAGTTTCAGTTTTTTGCAGACTGCTAACCAGTTTTCCCAGCAGTTTTTGTTGAAGAGGCTGCTATTTCTCCATCATATATTTTTAGCTCCTTTGTCAAAGATAAGTTGCTCATAGTTGTGTGGCTTCATATCTGGATCCTCTATTCTGTTCCACTGGTCTTCATGTCTGTTTTTGTGCCAGTACCATGCTGTTTTTATTGTTATTGCTTTGTAATATAGTTTGAAGTCAGGTATTGTGATACCTCCTGCATTGTTCTTTTGACTGAGTATTGCCTTGGCTATTCGTGGCCTCTTGTGTTTCCATATAAATTTCACAGTAGATTTTTCAATCTCTTTAATGAATGTCATTGGAATTTTGATGGGAATTGCATTAAACATGTAGATTACTTTGGGGAGTATCGACATTTTTACTATGTTGATTCTACCAATCCATGAGCATGGGAGATCTCTCCACTTTCTATAGTCTTCCTCAATCTCTTTCTTCAGAAGTGTATAGTTTTCCTTGTAGAGGTCTTTCACATCTTTTGTTAGGTTTACACCTAGGTATTTGATTTTTTTTGAGGCTATTGTAAATGGAATTGTTTTCATACATTCTTTTTCCGTTTGCTCATTGTTAGTGTATAGAAATGCTAATGATTTTTCTATGTTGATTTTATATCCTGCTACTTTGCTATAGCTATTGATGATGTCTAGAAGCTTCTGAGTAGAGTTTTTTGGGTCTTTAAGGTATAGGATCATGTCGTCTGCAAATAGGGATATTTTGACAGTTTCTTTACCTATTTGTATTCCTTTTATTCCTTCTTCCTGCCTAATTGCTCTGGCTAGGAATTCCAGTACTATGTTGAATAGGAGTGGAGATAGTGGGCATCCTTGTCTGGTTCCTGATTTTAGAGGGAACCGTTTTAATTTTTCTCCGTTAAGTATAATGCTGGCTGTAGGTTTGTCATATATAGCTTTTATAATGTTGAGGAACTTTCCTTCTATTCCTAGTTTTCTTAGAGCTTTTATCATGAAATGATGTTGGATCTTATCAAAGGCTTTTTCTGCGTCTATTGAGATGATCAAGTGGTTTTTGTCTTTGCTTCTGTTAATGTGGTTTATTACGTTTATTGATTTTCGTATGTTGAACCACCCCTGCATCCCTGGGATGAAACCTACCTGGTCGTGGTGGATAATCTTTTTGATGTGTTGCTGAATTCGGTTTGCCATTATTTTGTTGAGGATTTTTGCATCAATGTTCATTAAGGAGATTGGCCTATAGTTCTCCTTTTTGGAGGTGTCTTTGCCTGGTTTTGGGATAAGTGTAATAGTGGCTTCATAAAATGTGTTTGGCAGTTTTCCTTCCCTTTCTATTTCATGGAACAGTTTAAGGAGGGTTGGTATCAGTTCTTCTTTAAATGTCTGATAGAATTCAGCAGAGAATCCATCAGGTCCTGGACTTTTCTTTTTGGGGAGACTCTTGATTGCTGCTTCAATTTCATTTTGTGTTATAGGTCTATTCAGGTGATTAATTTCCTCTTGGTTCAGTTTTGGATGATCATATGTATCTAGAAATCTGTCCATTTCTTTTAGATTTTCAAATTTATTTGAATATAGGTTCTCAAAGTAGTCTCTGATGATTTCCTGGATTTCCATGGTGTTTGTTGTTATCTCCCCTTTTGCATTCCTGATTCTACTAATTTGGGATTTTTCTCTCCTCATTTTAGTCAGGTTTGCCAGGGGTCTATCGATCTTGTTTATTTTTTCAAAGAACCAACTTTTTGTTTCATTAATTCTTTGTATGGTTTTTTTGGTTTCTATTTCGTTGATTTCAGCTCTTATTTTTATTATTTCTCTCCTTCTATTTGTTTTGGGATTTGCTTGTTCTTGTTTTTCTAGGAGTTTGAGATGTATCATTAGGTCATTGATTTGGGATCTTTCAATCTTTTTAATATATGCACTCATGGCTATAAACTTTCCTCTCAAGACTGCCTTAGCTGTGTCCCATAGGTTCCGGTAGGTTGTGTTTTCATTTTCATTGACTTCTAGGAACTTTGTAATTTCCTCTTTTATTGCATCGATGATCCATTCTTCATTAAGTAATGAGTTATTTAGTTTCCAGCTGTTTGCATGTTTTTTGTCTTTACTTTTGTTGTTGAGTTCTACTTTTACTGCATTGTGGTCAGATAGTATGCACGGTATTATTTCTATTTTCTTATATTTGCTGAGGCTTGCTTTGTGCCCTAGGATATGATCTATTTTGGAGAAGGTTCCATGGGCTGCTGAGAAGAATGTATATTGTGTAGAGGTTGGATGAAATGTTCTATAGACATCTACTAGGTCCACTTGATGTATTGCATATTTTAGATCTTGGATTTCTTTATTGAGTTTTTGTTTGGATGACCTATCTATTGATGATAATGGAGTGTTAAAGTCTCCCACAACCACTGTGTTGGCGTTTATATATGCTTTTAGGTCTTTTAGGGTATGTTTGATGAAATTGGGTGCGTTGACATTGGGTGCGTACAGATTGATGATTATTATTTCCTTTTGGTCTATTTCCCCTTTTATTAGTATGGAATGTCCTTCTTTGTCTCGTTTGATCAATGTAGGTTTGAAGTCTACTTTGTCAGAGAAAAGTATTGCTACTCCTGCTTGTTTTCGGGGGCCATTAGCTTGGTAAATCTTCTTCCAGCCTTTCATCCTAAGCATATGCTTATTTCTGTCGGTGAGATGAGTCTCCTGTAAGCAACAAATTGTTGGATCTTCTTTTTTAATCCATTTTGTCAAACGGTGTCTTTTGATGGGTGAATTAAGTCCATTGACATTAAGTGTTAGTACTGATAGGTATGTGGTGATTCCTGCCATTTAGTTATCTTAGTTGTTTGAAGGTTTGATTGTGTGTACCTAACTTGATGTTACTCTCTACTGTCTTGCTTTTTCTTATCCTGTGGTTTGGTGCTGCCTGCCTTTTCATGGTTAAGTTGGGTGTCACTTTCTGTGTGCAGGATCCCTTGCAGAATCTTTTGTAATGGTGGCTTTGTGGTCACATATTGTTTTAGTTTCTGCTTATCATGGAAGACTTTTATTGCTCCATCTATTTTGAATGATAGCTTTGCTGGGTAGAGTATCCTGGGGTTGAAGTTATTTTCATTCAGTGCCCGGAAGATCTCACCCCACGCTCTTCTTGCTTTTAATGTTTCTGTTGAGAAGTCTGCTGTGATTTTGATGGGTTTACCTTTGTATGTTACTTGTTTTTTCTCTCTTGCAGCCTTCAATATTCTTTCCTTAGTTTCTGAACTTGTTGTTTTAATGATGATATGTCGTGGAGTAGTTCTATTTTGATCTGGTCTGTTTGGTGTCCTGGAGGCCTCTTGCATTTGTATGGGAATATCTTTCTCTAGATTTGGGAAATTTTCCATTATTATTTTGTTGAATATATTACGCATTCCCTTCGCTTGCACCTCTTCTCCTTCTTCGATGCCCATGATTCTCAAGTTTGGTCTTTTGATGGAGTCAGTGAGTTCTTGCATTTTCTTTTCACAGGTCTTGAGTTGTTTAATTAATAGTTCTTCGGTTTTTCCTTTAATTACCATTTCATCTTCAAGTTCTGAGATTCTGTCTTCTGTTTGTTCTATTCTGCTGGATTGGCTTTCCGTTTTGTTTTGCAGTTCTGTTTCGTTCTTTTTTCTGAGGTTTTCCATATCCTGGCTGTTTTCTTCTTTATTGTTGTCTATTTTTGTCCTGAGTTCATTTATCCATTTATTCATTGTGTTCTCTCTTTCACTTTGGTGTTTATACAGTGCTTCTATGGTTTCCTTTATTTCTTCTTTTGCTTTTTCAAATTCTCTATTTTTATTGTCTTGGAATTTCTTGAGTGTCTCCTGTACATTTTGGTTGACCCTATCCAGTATCATCTCTATAAAATTCTCATTGAGTACTTGTAGTATGTCTTCTTTTAAATTATTCTTGTAGGCTTCATTGGGTCCTTTAGCATAGTTTATCTTCATTTTGTTGGAGTCTGGCTCTGAGTTTCTGTTCTCTTCATTCCCCTCTGGTTCCTGTACTAATTTTTTGCTGTGGGGAAACTGGTTTCCTTGTTTTTTCTGTCTTCCTGTCATTGTCCTTGGTGTTGTTACTGTCCCTGTACTGTGTGTAATTAAGTATTTTCTAGCTTGTAATAATAACAATGGTAATATTGAGAACGGAAGAGTGAGCTGAGATGGAAAGCAAGAAGTTAAAGAAAAGGGGAAAACAAATATACAGACAAGAGGGAGAAAGCAGAACAAGGTATCAGACAAGAGAGTTTCAAAGGTATAAACAGGGAGTGTTAGTGTACTAATCGACAGTAAGCTGAACAGACAATAGAGAGACAGAGAGAGGATTGAAAATCAAAGATAAAAAAAATAAAAAATAAGTATATGAAAGTAATATCTATTTATAAAAATGAATTAAAATAAAATGGAAAATAGGAAATTAAAAAAAAAAAAAAAAAACCAAAAAACTTCCAAGTTTATATGCAATGCAATTTCAGTCTTAATAATTTGGATGTCCATCTTAATCTCCAGTCCTGGAGTTGGTGCCTCAGATGTTGTTCTGTAGTTGTCTCATCAAAGGGGATGCATAAAGTAGAACAAAACTACACTCACCCACACACAGAAGAAAAAATAAAAAAAAAGCCCCACCAAGTGTCCCCAGTTCAAATGCAATAGTTTCAGTAAGTTTTTCGGCTTGCAGGTGTAATTCGGTTGTTCTCTCATCAAAGGTAGGGAGAAAAAGAAAAAAAAGCGTCTGGAGGCAGTTCTGAGAGTGGTATCTGCAACTGTGGCTCGCCTGCCTGCTGCTCTCAGCCTGTAGCTGGCGGTGTTATTTATGCAGATCTCTGGGGTGAGCTTAGCACTCACCTGGTCCCGCAGGCTTTGTTTGCTCAGAGTTCTCCTGTGCGGGGGAGGGGGGCCTCTGCTACAGGCTTTTCCCTTTCCAAGCACTGGGAAAGGCGACACTGCCCCGCGTTGTCAGGCCTGCGTGTTTATTTACAGTTCACGTGGGAAGTGGGTCTTCCCTCCTCTCACAAGCGTCCCCGCTCCTGGTTGCTGGCGCGCCCCGCTCCCGCCAGAGCCTCTCCGGCCCGCCCGGCTCGTTTATTTACAGTCCCGGGAAGGCTTCCCTTCCCCCAATCTTCAGCGCTCAGGGCGCCCCACCCTCTTTCCAGCGTGTCTTAACTGTTCTTATTGCTTAGTACTCAGTTTCTCTTTTTTTCCCGGGTGGAGGTCAGTCTGTCCAGGGGGCTATGCTGCTCTGGCCCAGGCTTGTCTGTGGGGGAACCGCGGTACCGCGAAGCTCACCTGGTCCGCGTCTTCCCAAGCCGTATGGGCGCCGGCCACTGGCGGCCCCGGGGGCCTCCTCGGTTCTCCGTTTAACGTGAAGTGGAGATTCTCTGCGCCGGCTGGAGATGTGGAGGAGTCAAAGTTATGCCTTTTCTCGGTGATTATGCCTGCAAAGTGTGTCTCCAGCGTCTCTCCAAGATTTCACTATAGGAGGCTCGCTTTCTGCTTCCTACCTCTAGCCGCCATCTTGGAATCTCTCTAGATTCCTGATATAGAACCTCCTCAAAACCACCAATGACTTTTTGTTTATTTTGGCTTGTACTTAGTACATGAGCAAATCATGGATTTAAACTTTGTTTCATTCTGTTGCAGTTATCCTAACTTGTAAGGAATTTCTTTTTTGTTGTCCTTGTTTTGGTGGTACTGGAGATTGAACTCAGGGCCTCACACTTGCAAGTGCTCTACCCCTTGAACCAGGCCCCCAGTCTTTTTTGATTTTAGCTTCCTTTTCAGATAGGGTTTCCCACATTTTCCAGTGTGGCTTCAGACTGCAATCCTTGTACCTTTGTCTTTGGAGTAGCTAGGATTACAAGTATGAACCACCATTCCCATACAATGTTATTTCTTTAGAGCTGTTTTAGGGTCACAGAAAAATGAGGAGAAAGTACATAGGTTTTCCATATACCTCAGCCTCATACAGTCATAGATTCTCTCATTATCAGCCATCCCCACTACAGTGACACATTTTTTACCATTGGTACCTACATTTGGTACGTCACTATCACCCAAAATTCATACTTGTGAGGGTTCACTTTTCATGTTGGTGAGTTGGGTTTAGACAAATGTGATACAGCATGTGTCCATCAGTATAGTGTCAAACAGCCTGTTTTCATTGTCCTAAAAATTCCCTATGCTCCAGCTATTCAATTTTTATTTTTAAGTTTTCTTGCTGTGTTGCTCTGAATATCTGGAACTCTTGGGCTTAAGTGATTCTCCCACATGAACCTCCAGAGCAGCTGGGATTACAGATATACCCAATTTATTCACTTTTAAACTGTAAAGCTGTCTCTGGCCAAAAAGAGATCTTCAGTTAGCTGCTGGGTCTTTTAGAATCATCCTCAGTAGTGTTTGATAGCTTATATGATTCTTTTGTCTGACAAATCATTCCAAGGTTTTCTTGTATATTTTGTGTTCCAAGCCTGGACTCAGTATTTCTTTTTCTTTTAGTATCTCTGTTTTTTATTTTGTTGTTGTTGTTTATTCTGTAGAAAATGACACTTAAATATTACAACCTTGCACTCAGGATTTCTATTACTATTGACTAGCTGTTTCTAGACCACTCAAGGGACAGACTTAGGGCATTTCTTTTCAAAACAAAACCATTCTGAGTTCAAGCACACCCCTATACCTACACTTTCCATGAAATTGAGTGTACAATGTTATTGATCTGTCTCAGCTATTTTACCTCTGCTCCTTCTTTTCTCCCAGTGCAAGCATGATATTCGCCTGAGATATCAATACTGCTCTCAACACTGTAGTCATAGATATCAACTGACACTTCTTCCTACAGTATTGTACTACCTTACACATGCACAGTCAGGTTACTATATTTATGCTATTTTGTTTTAATTCTAGTTTAAACTTGCTAACTATTCCATAAATATTTTATTCTTTCTCTTAACTGACAGAACAACGTTTTTTATATCCAGGTGCCATGTTTGTAAATATAACTGAGCCTCAAGCAAACCTGAATCTTAGTGAGTGAGAGACCAAGAGAATGGGTACTTAAATATTCAGCCACACTTACAATGAAACCATACCTCTGCTTGTTTCTCCAGCCAAGGCATTTAATTATTGTCATTGATAATTCTGTCTTCCCATCATAATTATTGATTAATTTGTATTCTTCTCATTTTGCATTTATAACCAAATTATGGTACATGCAAATCACACAACTCATATCTATTTCCACCACGCACATACACCTTATATATAGATATAAAATATGCTTTTAATTTCCATAAACTGAAGTATCCCAAAACCTTATTATAATAATTTATAATTTAAAATTATATAAATTATAATTTATGTCTATAGTAACAAAGATGAATGCAATGCCCTAAATATTTTTCACTATACATTCTTTTATAGATTAATACTTCCACATTGTTATCTCAATTCTATTTTGCTTTACATGTCAAAAATTAAAAAAAAAAAAAACATTTTGGAGGCTCCTCTCCTGTTACATTTATCCACACTCCATGATCCTAGTCCTGAAGCACAGGGATAGTCACTGGACCCAAAGAAGTGAATCAGAGCTGCTAGACTTCTGAGCATCTTTTCTTTCATCTAAAGGAAACATTTAACAAGAATTTATATGCCAAATACTTAGCTACATCCCATGAAGCATTAATATGGCATAATTGCTTTTCAAATTTATTGCAATAAAGTTCTGAGTAACTATTGGCCATTTTAAGAAAGTGGACTTTAAATGAAAGGGTCTACAACATTAGTCTTGCTTTATATTTTGCAATACAAGTTCTTGATGAATAGCATCCAAGTCAAAGGAATCTGATTTTTGACCTGTCTCTGAGCCAGTTTAGGGCATGATGAAATGATTTAAACTCTGTAGATATAGAGATGCAAGTAACAACAGACAGGCTTAGATTCACAGGAAATAGTATGATAAGCATTAAAGAATTCTTTCCTTCTTTGGTGTAAGTTGGCAGAGAGCAGGAAATGATCAGGTAAGTGTTGTAGATTTGGGGAAACTGGGAGTTGGTGAAAGAATTTACTGAGATGAAGAACAGGAGAAAACAAAGATTTATTAAGACATCATTAAAATGGGGGCTGATAGCAGGCATTTCCCCTCTCCCTCAAGTCTGTGACCTCAAGGTTTTCCAAAGGGCCTTCAGATAGAACATAAAAACATACTTAGGTCAGGAAATGGGCTTTAGAATATGTTTTATACCTCAGGTTACACCACTTTTAATTGTACGTCTCCATTTTTGTGGACCTTATTGATTGATTGTCTCTTCCTGGGAACATGGTTTGAATTTCTCATGTGTGGGAACATCTCTGCTCCATCTGGGTCTCCCAGGAGGCTGGATCCAACAGCCATATTCCATGTGCTCCTTGCTATTCCTTTGTCTGTCATGTTTCCTTGAAGTGGGGGCCTCCACAATAAGTTTTTGTTGGTGTCTGTGTTTCCTGTTCTTTTGAGTGGTAGTCTGCCATTTTACAATTTCTTCAGCATGTTATAGAGCTACAATAATTTACCATTTTTTGACACTCATGTAAGTTCAGATAAATAAATCTGGCAGGTATGGTCCCTGAAGATAGCCTGACAAGAGTTATGGCTTATCCACCTGCTCCAAGTTTCCCACTGCAGAGTTTTCATCATTAAGAATGTACATACTATGAAGAAGTCATCAGTAGGACATGGATCTCATGTTGACTTTCTGTGCTAAAATATAACCATACCAAACAATTATAACCTTAAATAAAAGTCCTGTTTATGATAAATAAGTTATGATTCCTCAACCTTGGTGGTTCATAATTGCTTATGATGATCTTAAAAACAAAATGTAGTATAAAATTCCAAGCAAATCATCCTTGAATTCAAGTGAAATATTCAATAGAGTAATTCAGGAATAGCGTGTTATGGTTCCTAATGGCTTATATAATTCCCAGTAATATGTTTACTACATAACAGCAGAGACATAAAAATAGCAGTTACTAGTAAAAGTTATTTTCCAAGGGAATCAGCAATAAAGGCTCTGATTTAACAAGCAGATGTTCAAAACTCTGATATCTATTATGCTAATAAAATAAACCCAAAGCCTGAGTGTGACTTGCAAATGGAATGCTTCTCACACCTAGTCTCTGTCCCTATCCCCTGTAGGACTATTTTATGAGCATTTCTACACAGAAAGAATTTAAGGCAGCACATTGCTTTTCTGCATCCAGTTGCTTATGATTATATTATTTAAAAATCCAAGACTCAATGTGGACTCAAATGACACAAAATTGCTGACAGCTTAATATACAAAACTCAGTTGCTTTTTGAGACACTCTGTTACAAAACATTGCACATAAAACAGATATCAACAGAGTAATAGTGTTAGCTACATGATGTTGTCCTCCTATGAAATGTCAAGTGGATATTATTACGAAAATCAGAATCAACCATGGCTAAAGTCATAAAGAAGATTTTATTCAGGAACTTTTGCAATAGGGGAAACAGACTTAGGTACAGAATTGAGTTCAATTCAAGTACAGCATAGCAATATAGGGATTTACAGGCAAGGAACCAGTGGATGGAGAAAATTACTACAAAAAAGCATCTTGCTGAAGGTAGACCAGGATGAGCAGATAGCGAGAATGGGGGTGAAGATCAGGTGTCAATGGTGGAGAATTATATCTGATTGGACTTGTCAGAATTCTTCCTAAAAAGAAAATTGCAAATACAGACATGGAAGTCCAGTGTCAAGGCTCAGTTAATAAGAGGGTTCTGAGGAGCCTGACTGTTGTCTTTGTCAAGACCCAATATAATATATAAAATAGACAAAAATCTGTTTGAGTGAGGGTCTCTGAGACATCTCTGAAGAAATCCCAGAGCTCTTTCTGTACAAGAAGTTTTGCCACTAATTGATAATGCTGATTTTGGAATTCGCCTTACTTTAAAATGATCTCTTCAGCTCTTTATGTATTGACTTGAAACAACTTAGGCTCCAGAAACCCCAATTTTCTCAATGATGATATACAAATAGTGCAACATGCTGTATGTAGGTTCAGAATGATTAAATGAGATGATCCATCAGAGTATCTGATACTTAACATGACAACAAGATTAGCATATTTTCTCTTGTTTATGTCTCCTTTTTTTGAGACAGTGGCTCACCATGTTGCCCAGGCTGGCCTCAAACTCACAATCCTCCAGCTCCTGCCGAGTGCTGGAGTTTGGTTAGGATATGGAGTATACTGTCCCTTCCAGAAGTTTGCAATCAAATAGGAGAAACATTTCAAAACAATGTCCATGCAATATTTTAAGTGTAATGACAGAAATTAATGTGGTCTTAGAACATCTTGGCTTCTTCTGGAGGATGTCTATAAAAAGTGATCAAATAAATTGTTATGATATTTAATGAGATGAGTCAATTTTAAGGCAAGGGTATACCAATCAAGATTCTTATGCAAAGAATGTAATTCTCTCTACATTGCTCTAAAAGGAAGGGCTTTGTAACAGACCATGAAATGACATTTAATCCTTGGGCTGGCTGATGGAAGGACCTTATCTTCCATTTCCTAGAAATTTTTCCCAAACCACACTGTGTGGCTGGGGTTTCTCCACAAGCCATCATCAGAAAGCCATCTGATGATCTGGGTAGTCACTGCTACTCATGTTCACTCTACAACCACACTGTTCTGCTGCCCACACCAGAAGCCCAATATAGCTTTAGAATTATGACAAAACTTATATTTCATATTTACCACTCTTGTTCTCCCTCAATGATTCCCTTCTGAAGTAAAGACTTGTATTTTTACTAGACGTTTATGAGAGGCAAGGGAGCCTAGGGAGAGGTCATTTTGACTTTTCTATCTTCTGCAATTCAAGAAGACATATTACAGAGAGGGTGCAATCAATAGATGTTAAGCAATCACTTAGATAGTATAAATAATTCTTGAAAAAAAGGAGGAACAAATAATAGGATAAAGAAGCATAAAATAAAGGAATCAAAATATAGAATAGCATATGAACAAAATACAAGTACTGATATTAAGGCATTAAGCACAACAGAGGAACTGATAGCTATAAAATGGGATAGATAGGTAGGTAGATAGACAGATAAATAGACAGATGGTATAATACAGTGCATCAATATTACAAAAGCAAAGTATTTGTCCTTTGTATGGCAAGAATGTTCTTTTTTAAAAAATAGGTGGAAAGTAAAAGATCTGTGTGATCTGTGTTCCTGAATAAACGCACTTATGATTGGGAAATAGTTCTCACTATCATTTACTTCACTTTTCACATACTGGTTTTTTTTCTTTGTTTTTCTTGGAAGCACTGGAGTTGGACTCAGGTCCTAGTGTTTGTTAGGCAAGTGCTCTACCACTTGAGCCATGCCCCAGCACTTTTTTGTGCTTTAATCATTTTTTCAATAAGGTCTTACACTTTTTGCCTGGAGCCAACCTTGGACTGTGATCCTCCTACCTATACCTCTCACATAGCTAGGATTGCAGGCATTTACCACCACAACCAGCCTCACACATTAGTCTCTTAATGATAGCTCCTATTTGTATCTGATACAGTAGTATAAGTTATTAAGGCATAAATTAGGATTCTGTGCTTAATAAACAGCCATTTCACAGTTTACATATGTTTATGGATTTTCCTTTCATTTCATATTTAGTCTCTTAAGACTATAAAATTTTTCAGGCAAATGAAGCATTTCTATATGAAGGTATGTATGTATATTTCTTATTTTACCCAATGCTTTTAGACGATAACCTCAGTATAGTTTTCAAAACATTTTCATTAGAAACTAAGGGATTAGGATCTGGGGCTCTAAGTTAGTGATGAGTGTGTGCTTTGCATGAGTGACACACTGGGTTCAATCCCCAGCTCTGCCAATGAGAGAGAGAGAGACAAAAACACACAGAGAGAGAGAGAAGAGTGAAAGAGGGAGCGAGGGAGGAAAGAAGGAAGGAAGAAAGGAAGGAAGGAAGGAAGGAGGGAGGGAGGGAGGAAGGAAGGAAGGAAGGAAAAATGAGGAAAGAAGATCATAAAAATAAATAGAGTATTGTTCATTGGAACAGAAAGTTCCAGGCAGAACTTTAGGAAATAAAGAATATACCAATTTAAAACAACATTATCACTTCCACTTAGGAAGCAGCAGATAGTGACAGACTATTGTTCTCATTGCAATCCAGAAAACATAGACATATTGCAAAACTAGTATTTTGAAGACATCACCAATTTGGATAAACCACAGAGGCTAGGGGAATAAAACTCCTAGGGAGGAAGGAGACATTCTGGGATGAGGGATCCTTGCTGGCTTTTTTTTTCTTTCCTGGGGGTATTCACTGATGCTGGGTTCAAGTTAAAGATTGATGTTGGCAGCCATTGTGGTGGGATCACTCATCCCTACCACCTGGTATTCTTGCCTTTTTGTAATTACCACACCTCGGGGAGGACAATTTACCAACCCTTCAATGAAATGGAACATGGCAGACTGATAGAATTTGGCTTCTCTAACTAGGATTTAAAACTAGAGTTGCTTCTGTTTCTGGTGATTTCTTACTCATCATTTGGGAAACCAGTTGCTATTTCACAAATCATTCCAATGGAAAGGCTCATCTGTTGAGGCACCAAGGCCTGCAAAACACTGTGTAAGCTTGATGTGGATCCCTGGTCTCTCAAGTCTTTGGATGATACAACCAGCACAGTTGTGCTAAGATTTGACTGCAAAATCATGAGAGGCCCTCAGTCAGATCAGAATCACTGATCAGAATCAGTGATGCTCAGATTCTGGAGTCATCCAACTAAGAGGTTATACATTTTTTTAAACTGCTTAATTGTAGAATAATTTGTTATGTAGCAATCAAAAACCACTGCAGAGGTCAGTTTATCAAGGAGATAACAACCCTGAATATGTGTGCAATTTATAACACAGTCTAAAAATAAATGATGTGAATATTGTGGAAAGTTAGAAAAAGCCACAATTGTAAGCTAAGATTTCAATACTCCAGTCTGATAACTGATAGAACAACAATTTAGAAAATCAGAAATGATACACAAGGTTTAAGGAACATTAGCAAATAAACTTGACTAATTAATATTTACAGAGCAATCCAGTCCAAAAGAGGAGAATGCATATCTTTATGAAGTAAGAATTATAGACCACATCTCTTGGCATAAAATAATTCTTAAAGTTTCAAATTATTCAAAGATGTTCTGTCCAAAATATAATTTACATATTAAAGACAAAGGTATCTAACAAAACTGCAAATATTTAGAAACTAGAAAACACACTTTTAAATAAGGTATGGGTTGAAGAAAACATTAAAAGAAACATTACAAGATATATTGAAATAAAGATGACTGACAAGTGATAATTTGTGTAACAAAGTGAAAATAAGTCTAATGGAGAAATTTAGAACAATACATGCCTATATTAAAAAGAATAAAATTCTGGAACCAATTACCTGAATTTACCTATCATAAATCTAAAAGACAAGGAAAAAACCTGCAAACACAAAATTAGCTGATAGAACATATGTAAATATTGCCTGATGCAGTGATTTAAGTGTTCCCTCCTTTCCAGCATTCTGAGAACTTCTTCAGGATGAATTTCACAACATCAAGTACATCTTTGCAAATTTCAGTACTGATCTCCTTCAGATGATGTTTAATAACAACAATTTAATTAGGCTGGCTGAATAAGAAAGCCCAAAATATTCAACCTTTTATTAAACACTAAATAAAAAAGCAAATGATTTCTTAACTGAATTTAAAAATCATAATGGATACTATTATATACATAGAACTGCCAATAACAAAAGCTCTCCATGTCCACCCTTGTGGGGTATGATTAAGGTGATATTCAATGGAAATGTATAGTTTTATTATGAAAGAAATTGAAAATTCACAAATAAATGCTAGGAAAGTAAAAGGAAGGAAAAATAAAAGTAAAGAAACTAAATTATAAAAATGCAATAATTAGGATAACATTAGTTAAAGTTATTCTTAAAGGTAAGTGAATTAAATGGATAAATCTCTGGCAGAGTTCATCAACAGAAAAATAAATGGCAGCACAAGTAAATGCCATGAGGGATGGACAATATCCATAATGCCACATGCTGCAGAGACATAAATAACTGGATGACACGGCAATTGCATTACCAAAATTAACTGAAGAAGAAACATGAAATTTAAAGGAGATAACCTTTAAATTAACCGATTTAACAGTTTAAAATTTTCCCACAAATAAAAAGCTACCCACAATCAACTTTACCATTGAGTATCAAACCATTTTTTAAAGTTTTTGTTAGTATTGGGGATTGAACTCAGGGCTTTGCACATTTTAGGCAGATACTCTACCACTTGAGCCACATTTCCGATCCTTTTTACTTTTATTTTTCAGATAGTGTCTCCTGTTTTTTTCCCTGGGTGGGTCTTAGACTGAGATCTTCCTACCTGTGCCTCCTGTGTAGCTGGAATGACAGGCATGCACGTTCATGCCCTGCTTATTCATTGAGATAGGGTCTCACTTCCTCCTCCTCCTCCTCCTCCTTCTTCTCCTCCTCCTCCTCCTCCTCCTTCTCCTCCTCCTCCTCCTCCTCCTCCTCCTCCTTCTTCTTTTCTTCTTCTTCTTCTTCTTCTTCTTCTTCTTCTTCTTCTTCTTCTTCTTCTTCTTCTTCTTCTTCTTCTTCTTCTTCTTCTTCTTCTTCTTCTTCTTCTTCTTCTTCTTCTTCTTCTTCTTCTTCTTCTTCTTCTTCTTCTTCTTCTTCTTCTTCTTCTTCTTCTTCTTCTTCTTCTTCTTCTTCCTTTTCTTCCTTATTATTATTATTATTTTATCGTAATCATATTTATTTTTTTGGCCCGGGTTGGGCTTGAACCTGGATCCTCTTAATATTTGCTAGGATTCCAGGAATGTACTACTTCACCCAGCTTCCAAAAAACATCTAAAGCATAAATAAATTGTGTTAATGTGCAAATTGTGAAGAGTAAAGAGAAAAGTGAACAAACTCCAGCCGATTTTATGACTAGCATTAACACAGATGTTAAAATTACCTATACATAATGCTCAATCATAAACTCAAATTAAAAAATCTAGGCAGAATGATAGCCCTCAAGCAGCAGTTTACTGAAAAGTAGCAATACCTCATAGCCAAGTTCAGTTTAATTTCAGGAATGCATTTACTAAATATTAAAATACTGGAAAAGAAATAATCTGTCATTTTTCACATGGTATAATAATGTAGTTAGAAATGTAGACAAATAATAATTAGGTCTCATTAGACAGGTTAGTAAAGGTTTTCAATGAATCATAAAAAATATAGAGAATATGATCTGGTTAAAAAAAAATCAGTGTTTATTATAGCAACTAAATTTTGTAGCATTATGGATTTATGTAATAAAATGCTTATACAATATTTATGGATAAAATTATAGGAAAACATTGAAAAAGCAACAAATAGCTGTGTGTATATTTCAAGTATCAAAGAAAAATGCACTAGGAGAATGGGAAAATTACCTGAAGAAAGAATCATTCACTAAGAAAAGTTCTCAATTTCTCTAGAAATTAGGGAATTGGAAATTAATGCACAGTAGGATACCACTTACCCACTGTATAGGCAGAAATTAAAATGGTGACAGACACAAGGATGCGGCATAAAGAAATGCTCATTCTTTCCTTGCATTCTTGTAGATTTGTACAAATGTTGTGAAAAATTGGTGGTGTTCCCTAATAAAATTGAAAGGAGTTCCTATCTTATGAATCATTAGTTATCTCCGTATCTAAAGAGACTTGTGCAAATGTTCAGAAGATATAGTCATTCATTGTTAATGCTGTGAGTCAAAACTAGAAGCTATTCAAATGTCTATCAACTATGTCAAATTGGAAATTAACTACGCATGTTCATTATTTGGATAACATACAAAAGAAAATGTGAATGGCTAATCATCAAATCCATCAACATAACTGAATTGTAGAAACATAAATATTAAGTGGAAAGAAACCCAAACTAAATGCATGTATCACTGAGAATGAATCGCCCATTATAAGATATATATGATATCCCAAATTGGGATATCAGCTTTTATTTGAGAATCTTTTTTTCTTTCTGAATTTCACATGTGTCCTCTTTAGCTTAATTATTAACTGAACAGTTTTTACGATAATTTAATCTCTTTTACTGAGGCTGTGTTGACATTAGACCTCTTACTTTAACTCCTCCACATTCTCTAAACCTAGGAAGAAAATTGCAGAGAAATTACTATGATCATTATGACCAGCTAATTAAAGTCAGAGTTAAGACTACAGAGAGCTTCTCTGACCCTAAGTTAAGTACTACTCCCTTACAATGTATGATCATATAATAACTTGATTGAAAAGAAGAATGGGATTTTTATGGATTTAAAGCTATTTTGATCTTTTTTGCATTGTTCAAATACATTATTTTAGTTTAAATTGGGGTAAATGTTTTGGCTGTCCCATTTATTCTCAGGTAATCATGTAATGATTGAAAATCAGTGTTTTAAGAGTTATTTTGTCCTTGTTTCACTGTGTTGATTGTTAATGTGACATTTTATAAAACTGAAAATATAAATGGGCACTGCCCATTGAAATGTGTTTTTGAAATATTTTATTCAAAATTCTCAATTCTTTATACATATTTCAGAAATATTTTGTGCCTTATTATTTTAGTATTCTCATCTGCATTCTTTTTGTATCTTTTGCAATCTGGGACAATTTGCCTTCTATCTCTTTCCCAAATATTTCCTTTTAAGTATGCAGTGTTATTACATCCAATAAATTTCTCCAATAAATGGAAAGTATGTTTTAAGTTATTTAGTCCTTTCTCTATCAAGAAAATCAACTACTAACCTTTGATACCACCTTTTATTTAGTTTTGTTCTTGAACAAACTGAAATCAGTTTTCCATGATTGTTTTCTTCTTGCAAGCACATAATACACCTCCATAATAAAATACAGGTTCCCTTTCAATATTCAAGGATATTTATGAACTGGGAACAAATTACTTTTTCAGGGTATATCACCCTACTGCCTTTCATATGCCTTAAATCCTAGTAAAACACCCTGGTCTACCCACATCATCCCTAAATTTTCCAGACTTCAGATTTGTTCACAGCCTTCCTGAACTCCAAATTCTCTCCCTCCTTTCCTTTCTCCATATTCAGTTTCCACCTTTTCTTCAAAATGAATTGCAATAATAACTTCTTCAATTGTAGGTGGTGAAAAGCATGAGCAATGAAGGGATACATGTTGGAATTCCTTTATTTCTATTAGTTATATAGATTTAATTTGTTAAGAATTTCATTAATGAAATGTTTAATGTCTATCTTTTTTATACAGTTATTTTATGTTAAAAAAGAAACTGTGTATTAAGCACATATTTGGAATACCATAAGTATGTGATTTATATTTATATGCATGTGTCTTTGGAAAATTCTATTTGAAATTCCTACAAATTTACATACATATATTATTATAGTTTAATACTTTTGATCAACTTCCTTCTTCCATTCCAACCATTTTCCTTAATTGAAAGAACAACTTTTTGCAGATGACACCCAAAGGAGATAATTCAATGCAGTACACTGTGTGGTAGTCACATTCCATAGTGCACCAAATCGTGTCCTGCACAGGGTAGGTGTATGTTCATTTATGCTAACAGTTCTTAAAGAATAATTTAGTTCAAAAGGTAAATTAATGATTTACCTAGATTTTTTAACTATAGAAAATACCTGGACTTGCAATATTTCTGGTTGACAAATATTTTCATATTTCTAAGACACAGTATATAAAAATAATGTAAATTACTAGAGGATAAAATGTATATTAACCAAAATAATTGGAGGATATAGATTACATATCCTATATATTTGAAAATGATTTTAATATAGATAGAATTGCATCCAGTAGTTAGGAACAAGTTTACTCTTTTATAAAGGTTATCTAAACCTATAAAAATAATTTGTAAACCCAATAGTTTAAGAGCAATAACATCGCACAAGTTTATTGATGAGGAAAGGTCAAAGATAACTGTTAAACTTTATGGTATGCTTCTTCAAGAGCTGACATTCATTTTGCTAGTATTAAAATTGAACAGAATTGGGAAGTGTTGGTTTTCTGTAATGAGGTGTAATTTGGTGAAATAAGATATGGATCAAGAATACAGACATAGGCAAATATAGATTTAGGATTTTGTTGAAGTCCAGTTCTAGATACCTCAATTTTTTTCCACAAAGTAGAAAGCAAAATCTTTTTTTGAGTATGAGAATGGACAGGTTTTAGGGTTTGAGTGAATAGTCTGAGTGGAAAGTATAGGATTTAGGTAATTATAGTATTGTGATTATCCACCATTAGGAGAAAATTGCTCCATCATGGTCACAAAGTCAAAATGAGGAGACTAAACCCAGTTAAACACATTGAGATACAGCAGAGGATAGGTGTTAAATGTGGGCATAGGTTTGAAGTATTACAGAGAAAAAATAGACATATGAAGAGAAGATCAGAATCATTGAGTGTGACTGCAAATTACAATAATTTGTCAGAGATTTAAGCTAAGTAAGTAGGAAATAGGGTATAAACTGAATGGGTGATAGAGAAATGGTAATAGGATCCACAGGGTAGATGTTGAGATGGAGTAGAACTATTCCTGTGACTGGTATACTATAGTGAATGAGACACAAGAGTAGGGTTCATGAAATTAAGATTATGAAACATTGCAGATATTGATTATGACCATGACATGGGAATGAGTGGTAGATGGAATACAAGTGACATGATCTTTGAAGCAGAAGAGTCAATTGAGCTAAAAAGTCATCTGGAGGATGTTGAAATCTCAAAGAATGTTGGAATGAATGGAAGTAAGTCAGAAGCTTAAAATGGTCCAAAAAATGAGGCTCAATAGATGACAGATAAATAAAATGGATGCATGACAAACTGATGAGTGAAATGAGATTCAAAGCTGGAAAAGATTCTTTATAGTGAAAGAAAAAGAAATAGCCTAGATGTGATACAACTGAAGGCTTTGAGAAGATACTAGGAAAGGAGGTATCTTGGGGGAGAACTGTATTCTCATCAGAGGAAGAAAGGAAGATAAATACCCACAAGACAGATCTGGAAAGGGAGAGAAATTGCTGATGCTGGAACAGGAATTCTTTACCACAGAGGTTATTTTCATGAGCTGGAATGAAAGTTCATAAGCAATGTTGAGTGTTTAGACACCCAGAGCAGAGTAGACAAGGAAGTGTTGAGGTGTTCAGGGTTCTTTTAGGGAATTACATAAAAAGACACTTGAATGACATTATATATTTAGTCCTGGTTGACTCCAGACTGATGGTCATTACTGTGCCATGAGGAATGAATGGTGAGATGGATGGTGGCTGGAGCTCCATCTTGATTCTGTTGGTAAAGATGAGGAAGTGGGGGAAAATATTCCAGTCCTTGTTCCTGAGATTTTCCAATGGTCTCTCTCAAGGGAAAGGTGACTTTATTCTGTGTGCTCCCCTTTGCTCTGGCTGATTGACGTGAAGGTATCTGGGGTACCCAAGTGCTTCACTTTGCTTACTGCTCTTCCTCCTGTACACTCAACTGCTGTCTTTACTATTAACTCTGTTTCTTCCTCTCACTCACTATATATATGTACAAGGTCAAGTTGGCATCAGCACTAGCGCCTGACCTATGCCTCTCTTCTGCCTCTCCCATGCTTTGGTACAGGCTGCATCTTTAGTGGAATGTAGTAGCCATTTCCTACCTGCAGTGCTTGCTGTTCTCTAAAATATATCCTGGACATCCTAAAAAATTGTTGGGACTCATGTTGTGGTGTATCCTAGAGAATATTCCACATGCTGATGAGAAGAGTGTGAATTCTGCAGCTATTTGGTGAAATATTCTCTGTCTGTTAAGACCATTTGGCTTACAGTGTAGTTTAACATTGATGTTTCTTTGGAAGATCATTACAAAATAACTCATATCTTTCTCTTTAGATAATTTTAGTGGCTTCTCATTTTTTTGTAAGGAAAAAGCTGCTTAGTAAGTTGCACAAAAATCAATGTCTTTGGTCAAATTCTGAAACACAATCCAACCATATATTGCAGTCCATTTATTTAAAAAAAAACTCCCACTCTTCCCTGTGAAATACACTATCACTTCACTCCTTCAAACATTTGACTATGCTTTTCTTCTGTCTAGAATGTAATCAGGTCCTCAACAGCCTCAATATCTGGACCCATTTGGCAAGACCCAAGAAAAATATCACCTCCTCCAAAACAACTACGTGATTTAACTATCATGACTGACCCCTGTGTTTCTGTGTGCTGGCCTGGAGCAGAGCTCTACAGTACTTATAGCATATTGCATTTGTATGTCATTTGTTCCTGCACAACACCTCAGAAATAGGAAAATTAATTTTTGAAGCTTTTTTATTGATAACAAAGAGCAAGAGATATATTTTATGTATCTAATTCAGAATGTGTTTGGAAAATAAAATAAACATATGAAAAGAATGTATTTAAAATATATGAATATAATCTATAGTCTAATCATGTATTCTATAAGAAATTTAAATTATAACAATTAATGAGAGCTTATAGCTTTAACTATAATAGCTAACCAGCACTTATTTTAGAATATTAATTCCCCAAAGTGCTACCATTTTAAAAATAATATACTAATGCACTAATATACTTGGATATACTTTGGAAATGAGATTTTAAAAGTGTGAAGATACTTTGAATCCCAATACTACAAGCTTGATGTGCAACAATAGGCATTAGAATATGGTGAAAACAATTTTAAAATATTTTGTGAAGGGGAAAAATAGTGTTTAACTTCATTTCTCAAGTGCATTAACATTTTATGCAGGGATATAATGTAATGTCTAAATAGGGTAACTTATTCAATATTATCTTATAACATCATAGAATCATTACATTTCCTTAAAATGAGTTTACATTGTTTTATCAGTTGCTCTTGGAATCTTTACCTTTGTTAGCTCTGATCTTTTCTTATTATGCTCTATTTATAGTTAGCCCTCTATAGAATTCAGTTCACATTATAGAAACTCAGGATGGGCTGGGCTTTGAGGAAAGTAGGACTGTCATATTCTTTGCAGGAAATTTCAAGTGTGTGTGTGTGTGTGTACATTTCTCTACTGGAGCTGTGAAAATGTATTTCTGACTGAAAGTAGAGTACTAGAGTATTAAAAGAACTGGAGGACCAATACCAGCATGTGACTGACACCCACTTGAAGTTGTAAAGATGAAACACCTGTGAGGAGGGAGAGTGGAGCTTTATAGAAGAAAAATAACTTGAGTGTAAAACAGAATAGAAGTAGGGCAGGGACGTCTGACACTGTAAAGAGAAGCAGAGACAAAATACCTACAACACAAGAAGAGGAATTCTCTTTAATTCTTAGGTCCCAACTCTCACTCCAGGCTTTTATTCATGTCTCATACTGCTAACAAATTTTTTCGTAACCTACATAGGAATACAAGTTGACCTAGAATTTGGATTTTTTTCTTTCTTTGATAGAAATATAATTCCTTTTCTTCTCCCAGAGAGAACCTATACTAGCTGGTTCTTCAAGTTGCATAATTTTACTAAATAAATTATAAGGGTATTTTTTCTTCTTATAAGAGAATCAAAGTAGATAAGATGGAAAATTTCTTCCTCATATGTTATTTTTAGGATAATGTCTTCAGTTTGAAAAGATCAGTCTTTTAGCTCATTATTTAAGATGCATTATTGTTTTGAAATCTGAAATTCATACTAGTTTAACAAATTTACCTAGGCCTCATTCCCTGTCACATCATTTATGTCTCTCCCTCTTTTTTGTAACAGATTTTGGCACCATTAACTTCCTATTGAAAAACTGACAAAAAGAGAGGTGTTTGGATAGCATTTTATTTGAGACATAAAGTGTTATACTGATTCAGGTATTCAGAGAATTTTCTAACTTGGATGATAAAATGCTTCCAAAAATTTAATACATTATGTAGGATACTCAGAAGGAAATGAGTTTTTATTTCAGTTTGAATTTTCTAAGGCAAGCTATTGATAATATTTTTCCTTCTATATACCTAAAACGTAAGGATAACCAGGTGAAAATCAAATGTTCAAATATAGGAACACAGAGTCTCTAATCAAAGACTTATTTTCTGTCAGAATTGCATTCAAAGAGAATGCCAACTATACAAGTTTATAGGAATCTACAACTTAGGTGATAGTGATATAGGGGCAAAAAGGGGAGATCCCTACCAAGCCCATCATATGAAGGCTCATGGCTGACATTTCTGCAACAAAAGAGAGGTTAACAAGAGAAGAGCATAAGAGATTTATTAGCATGCACTCAGGAATCATACAAAATATGAAACTCAAACATAGCATCAGATGGCTGAACCTTAAATACCCTCCTCACAGAGAACAGGTAAGTGGTGTGTGTGTGGGGCAGGGGTAATCTCAGCAATTTTAGAAGACAAGTAACTGACTTTTAGGAGAGAATGAGTCCACAGAAGACAGTGAGGCCCAGAAAAAAGTCCCTCTGGGCTCTAGGTATGGTTTTGGTTTTTAGTCTCCTTCTCTGTTCTCCTCTCTGCCACACATTCCTTGTCTCCAAGTTGGCCTCTCAGCTCAGCGTGTCCCAGTGCTACACTGGGGTTATTGTTTCATGAATCCCAACATTATTCAGGTCCTTCTTATTAAGGAATGAATACTTCTTATCCACTGGGAAAAAAGGAGACCATCTTTGCAAGGATTTCAGCCATATATTAACTCTTTATATGAACTTTTCTTAACGTTATTAAGATAAGATTTTCACATGTCACTGTAAATGCTCTATTATCTGCTTTTCCATGTCCATTTGATCTGAGAGATGCTTCTTGCTCTCACTAGCTATTAGTTGCTTTATTTAGAATTGTCACTCTTTTGAATTATTTCTCTGCAAATGGTGATCCTGAGAGGTGTTTTTAAAAATGCTTTGTCTTTCTTATTGTTTATACTCTCTCTTCAAAAAAATTAGAGCTCAGGACAGAACAGATTCTGCCTGGAAGCGATTGGGGCAGGGGGAGAAGGGAGGGGGAGGAGAAGGGGGAAAAATGGCCCAAACATTGTATGCACATATGAATAAATAAAAAAAAAAAAACCTTTGGGTAGATAACTTCTTCGTATTTGCATGCTGAATAAAAAGAAAATATCTAAAAAGTGGCTTGCAGCAACAGTAGTTTGCAAATCTACTGTTACTACTAGTATTTCTTAAATCTCTTATGATTATTTATGTTGGAGAACTAGAGAGAAAGCAAATTCAGTTTAAGGCAAATCTTCCTTTGAAACTAACCATTTTTGTCCCCCATTTGCTGAACTTGAACCTCACGAACACACCCTCGATGTATCCTTGGGGAGGGGATGGAAACAGACTCCACTGGTACACTGAAACAATGGCTTTGCCTCAAAATGCGTGATGAGCAAAATGAAGCCAAGTCATTGAAAGGGTAATCTAGTTCATAAACTAGGTTTTCCTAAATAAGAAAGCCACTGACTCTGCATAGGTTAGAGTCCTACAGCCTAAGTGGGTCTCTGAGGAAACAAGTTAAGGAGACACTCCTGTTCCTCCTTCCCACATCGTTTCCTGGTAGAATTGCTTTGAGGGTAATGACTGCCCTGATGACAGGAACTGGGAGAGGCACTATAACTGTTGCAGGTAGTAATGTGTTCTATATTGAATTTCAACTTGAAAAAAACTCCATCTCCATCTTTGGATTAAAAATGAGGACAACTCAGCCAGCCCCAATCCTGAGGAGCACTGACCTGATATTGTCAGCAGCCCATGTATACACAGGTGGAAGCAAGCTTGAATTCAGACATCTGTCTCTCCAGGTGGCCTGTGAACTGGTGTCCCCAACTGTGATGTGTAAAGGAGTCCAGGGTGACCTCTCTGCACTTCTAGCAAGCTTCCAGAATGGCTGGTGTGTGACCACAGTGTACGTGGCAAGCATCTCAGTAAGAGTCAAGTTACTTTATTTTTGTTCATTTTTCCAGTAAATGAACTACTTTTCCTTAAGTGATATGAGGTAAAATGTATGGCATTTACCTCAAACATGAAGTGGGCTAATGCAGAGGGCAACAGATTGTCAACTCCTTGACAGCTCTTCAACTTTGATGAGTCAATGTATGACCCATTACTAAGCTACCATGCAGAGTGCATATTGCTAATTTATTGTCTAAACTGCAATGTTTTAAGACTGGAAGGAAAACTTTCAATGATTACATTAGGACTGCATGCAACCCTCGAGAGACACTCAGTCTAGTAAAAGTGACACTGTGCTGTACATCTCTGGGCCACACAGAGAATAAATATTAAAACATGGCCCATTGAGCTACTGGTCTTTCTCAGTATCATACGCTTCTAAATAACGATGCTTTCTTTTAAAAAAATTACCCTGTGATTGAAAGGAATTTTAAAATATACACTTTTTATAATTCAACGTTCTAAGATATGCTTTCAGTACTAGTGGGTCAAAGCTGTAATGGTATTATTGAAATGAAACTTTTCCAATTTTTATAAAGATATTTGATGGCAGTGGTAATTGTCCTTAAGTTTGGGAATGAAATTCTAACATATTTACTAAGAGAAATGTGACTGTTATCTCCATGTTCAAGTTAAAATGTGATGTGTTTTGATGAGCCCTTGCCAGGTGTTGCTCAGCTTCTGTCCTGGTGATAGTTGGGAGGCTAATGAATCACCGTTGTTTTTAACGTGCAGGTAGATAGTGTGACTCTTTCATATATTCTGAGCTGTCATCATGCATTGCTCGCAGAAGAGTTACACATGGGGCAACAGTTACTGATCCAACAATAAATATTGATTTACATTCTGCCAATTTTAAAAGCTTGACCTTATAGACAAACTAAATATGGTCATATTTGCCTTGTGCTCCTTGGATTTTACCCTAATTTCCTGATTCTTAAAAAGTCAATAAAAATGTTTGCTTAAAAATCATCTTCATTTTATCAAGTGATTTACTTTTAAATCCTCCGAATTTTCTTCATATGGAATTGCATCACATCAACTTTAATATCACACTATGAAGTATGATTGAACAAACCTTCAATCTTAAGAGAAATAATGGAGATAAACTCAGAACCTGCAGGTGGGTTGTCAGTATACATATGAAAAAGGCACTGTTTTCTAGTATAATTAAGGGCTTAAAGCTGGCATACCATAATTTGTCAGCTAGAGATAACCCTTTATTAACACTTTTTTTAAAACATAGATTTCAGATGTTTTTGCTACCTAAATTGGTAGCTAAATTTGTTGTTTTCACACTGAATTGTTTTCTTAAATTCACAGTGATAGTTTAAATAGATTGACAGGCTACACCTGCCCCACACAAAAATTCCTTCTCATCTTTATAGTGTGTCCTTAGGAGCAAGTGAGTAATTAAAACTTGTTATCACTCCAAATTACTCATGCTTTCCCAATAAATTATATAAAAAAACCCAAATCTGTGCAATTAAAAATTTGGGTGAAATTTAAAGATTATTTCTTTTACAAAGCAAAATTACTATATGTCAACATATTTAAATCTTACACAAATGTGCTTTTTTCAATAATAATAAATAATGATCTAAATTTCCATTGGTTAAATAACCAACCCAAAACTCCAATCTATACATGTCTTTAAAATACATTTTATTAATGATTTTCATTTTTTTCCCTCACTGACAAGATCTTTGTTCATGTGGCGTTTCAGTGCTCTACTTACCTATATATTAATATATTTTAATTCTTAAATTCTTTATTCCTTTGAATTATATTGCAGAAGAGAACCCATTTGCCAAATCAATAGCTATGTTTACCTCATAATTAAGTTGCTCAATTCTTAAATTTATCTAGAAAAATATCTTGCCATAATATAAAAATATTTTAGTCTTTTGTATGATTCTAGATTTTTAAATTAACAAAGTTTTTTAGTCTAAGATAATTTTTTCTATTATAGTTAATTTTGTCATGTTCTGAAATAAAAGCAGATTTACCATAAGTTTGCAAATATATTGCAGAGGACATCCATAAGCCCACCAGCCAGCTGCTTCAAATATTGAAATCTTCCTTAGTCACAGCTCAGTACCCAAACCAAAAAATTAAAAATAATATAATTTCCTCAACTACTCTACAGACCTTACTTGAATCTCACCAATTGTCCTTCCAACAATTTTTTCTAAGTCAGAACCTAATCCAGGATAACACATTGCATCTGCTTGTATCTCCTTTATCTGGGGCAATTTCTTAGTCTTTGTCTTTCATGACTTTCTTGTTCTGAAAAGCACTGAGATTTATTTTGTAAAACCTTCATCAATGTGGCCTTGTCTGCTGTCTCATCGTGACTGGTATAGGGTATAAGGATATGTGTTAATTTTGATCTTTTTGTAGAAGCGTTGTGGTACAGGCTGCTCTACAGTCACATTACTTTATCCCCTTTGCAGGGAAACTGTTGGGAAATATTTGAGACTGTGTAAAATCCCATCTTCATCTCACTGAATCCACAAAACTGTGCCTATTGATGATTCTTGCCTAAAATTATTTTTTGTTGTGCTGTTTTCTATTAAATTGTGATTTCTATTTAAATATCATTCAAATTTGCTTGCTTGGTGTAGTGCAACGTATTCTCTTATGTTTTCTCTTTCAATGGTATCTCCCTTTTGACATTTCTCATTTTTGTGCAGTGTCTTCTCAAATATTTTCTTTCTTTCTGTCTCTTTTAGGGGAGAACAAAACTGGTGTTTGAACTCAGGGCCTCACACTTGCTAGGCCATGAGCCACGAGCCCACTTGAGCCATGTCCTCAGCCCTTTTTGCTTTTAGTTATTTTTCAAATAGGGTCTCCTTTTTCTGCCCAGGCCAGTCTAGACTACAATCCTCTTGTTTGTGTCTCCAAAGAGATAGAATGACAGGCATGTACCACTGTGGTTGAGATGGGGTCTCATTAACTTTGTACCCAGACTGGCCAGGAACTACAATACAAATAATAACAAACTAACTTTCTATCACTGGTGTCTCACCCTGGGAAATCTCAGCAGTTAACCTTGGAGATCTAGTTATTGCAGAATGATTGCAGAACATATTTAGCTCTGGAGTCAGACAATGAATTCCTATCTACTACTTAGAACTGTACTGCCTTGAGCAAGTTCTTCCCTTCCTTGCATCTTCATTTGTTCCATAAAATGAGACGAAGAATCTTCCCACTTCATGAGGTTGTTAATAAGGATTAAAGAAGATAATGCAAATAAAGCAATTAAAATAGTCTAACATAAAACCATTGCTCACAAAGGTTAACTCTTCTTAGTGATGCTACAAGCATATGGGAAAATATGTCTCCATTCCATGTCAATATAATTTTCCTCACTTAGAAGATCATTATCAAAATTTTTTAAATGGTGGCACCTATTTTTTTATTCCCAGTGTCTTTAGAACTTAATCTTACTCCTCTACTTACTCTAATTAGTTACTTCTGTTAAATAGGTATTATAAATTTTCACTAATTCACAGATCATAAAGTTGAAAATCACTATCAATTGCAGAAGATGATGGGTAGCACTGATTTAAATTTAGAAACACACAGAGCTACTGATGTAACTGCAAAGTGTTATCTGTTCCTTCAATAATTCAAGTTCTTTCTAAACATTCATTTAAGAGATGCTTTCATAGGAGGAACTGAATAACAAAAGTCATCCAAAATATATTTTTTATAAAAATCTAAGTTGGAACAATAAGAAGCATTTACAAAGAATTCCAAATAACTTTATTTAAAGTTATCAGCCTGAAGAGTGGTTTATAGTAGTATTTTACTGCCTTAAAATATGCATATTTTTTTGAAAAACATAAATAAAATTACCAAAAAAATTGATCTTGTTCACAAAAAGAGTTCTAAAATAGCAACTTGAATTCTCCAAACAGCATTTTCTGCCTCTATAGTCTCTGTCTCTTCTTAAGAGACAAGGATTATGTTTTATTTTCTGTGCTTTCAAATATAAAAAAATATGGAGGAGATCATTTCTTTTCCTTGAACTTGTACATATCTGCTTAGTAAACATGTTAGTAGTTATAAGCAAAGTGCAAAGAATGCTATCAAGCATTTTGGGATGATACAGACGAGGTAGTATTTGGCATCCACTGGAAGAAATAAGGGAAATGCACACATCTAATGATGAGCTTCAAAGCACCGGGAACCAGGAGCCCAGTTGTCCATAAGCGAAGGACCAAAGGAGGGCAGCAGAACTCAAAACTATTTAGTTAAGAAATGGCTCAAAACTAGTTGTGCTACAAACATAACGCACAGATATATTTTTATACATCAGGGCTGACTGTCTACATGGAAATTCCCTAAATTAATGCAGAAGAATAAAATATATTGAAGAATAAAAATCAGCTGCTTTAAAGCATACATATATTGTGAAATCACAGCACAGTTGCAGCATTGACTTATAATTTATCCTAACAGAAACATTTTGGGCTGAGCACTACTATTATTGACATTATTTAGAATTACCAATTCAATTAGATTGGTTTTATTATATTTTTAAGATTCTTTTTAGATAGTATTTCTCTTGCCTGCAGTCTTGGTATACCAGCTCCTATCACCATTGTTATACCCCTGCTGGTGTAATTGAAAAAAAATTAAGTCTTATATACTCAGAATATAGGTAGGAAGACAGAAGAGGAATTTATGTCCTTGTTTTCTGTGATAAGGAGGGAATGAATGTAGATGACCTTGAGTGTCCTTCACCTCCTGAATAAACTACTCTAAAATCACAAACAATTTCAGGAGATTCCAAAAATGTACAGCAAAATAGTATGCATGAATAAATTTTCCTTGATTATCATACAGGTGACATAAACATTCATGTTTGTTCATTTAACTGTAAAATTGAAGTGGATAATTGGAGTTCTGCTAACAAAGAATGCTGATTGCCTTACCACAGATATTGAAGAGGCAATCTGCATAGAGACAATTCAAATATTCATTGTGTTGGTAATATAGCATGTAGAGTAAGATCAAAATATTCAGTCTAAAGAATAAAACATCTCAGCATGAAAAATTATACCATGCTTAATATGAGGACGTAACAAGATCTCATTCTAATCATTAATGTTTCATCCAAATCATCCTTAATCACAATGATTTTCTGTCCCTTTAGCACTATTCTTTATTTTTATGTGACATTTCATTAATATAAGGCTTTAATTTATGACTCGTCTGAAGTAATGATTGAGTTGGTATTTACTTTCTTATCAAATTTAACTCTGTATTTACTGAAGAAATTTAATGGCTAGCAAAAGGAAATGCAAAAATAAAATAATACAAAACTTCATCATTCAAATGTCAGATAATTAACTTATCACAGCTATGTATAAATTATGTATATTAGACAATTTATTTAGGCTTTACCATGAAGAATTTATTATCTCAATGTGAATAGTAATTATTCCCTCAGAAAATCTGAGTGCTACAAATATGAAGTTCACATATTTTTGGATGGTCCCATCAAATCTATAAAAGTCAAACTAATAGAAGTGGAGAGAGTGGTAGTTACCTGACACTGAGGACAAAGGCTAGAAGGAGCAGGAGGGAATATGGAGATGGCTGTCTAGTTTGAGTTAGGAGGAATTTTTTAAATCTATCACATAATCATAATATGTATCTCAAAATAGGCAAGAGAGTCAATTTCAGTTGTCTCATTATTAGTGGATAGGCACATATTTCCAGAGTCAATCATCTAGGCTTGTGGAGGAGTGACAGCTGAGCCTTTAAATGACTGTTAATACTCCTTCAAAGTTGTTTTTTGTGTGTATCAGATAATGCCCTCCAAAGAAACTCATAAGAAACCAACCAAACTAGCTGACTCAGTATTTTAAGAGATCCAGAGTAAGCTTTGCTCATTGTAATAGTAAATTATCTGCCCCGGAGACACTCCTGTCCATCACCTTTTAATAGCAATGTATGAAGAAGCATGACCTGGAACTGGGTATGCTCAGGAATATGACCAACTGTGCATGTGATGAGGAGTCTTGTCAATAGGAACACAGATGAGTCATTCCAATAAAAGTCCCTTGCTTTCTCTGTTTATGAAGAGACACTGCTTTAGGAATTATCTCCCATGTTCCTCTCACCTACTACAAGTAATAAACCTCTCTCCACTCTTATATCTACTAAGTGTGTTCATTGGCTTTGTACTCACCAAGGGGCAAACCCACTGCATCCAGTTGCACCACCAAAATAACATGATAAATAAGTGAGGTGATATTGTTCAATAGCTTGGCTTAATCATTCCAAATTGTACAAATATAGCAACATCTCATATTGTATCCCATAAATGTATACATTATGATTTGTTGATTAGAAATAACATTAATCAGTAAAATAAAGCTTATAAAAATCTTGTTCAAGAGGTGCTTAAATGCATTTACCGATAACTCCATATTTATCTCCCATTACTGTGGATGTTAATTTTTCCTGCTTATCAGGCACTTCCCATTTCTTTCCCTACATCTACTTTCACCCATAAAAATTATTCAAGAAATACTTGTGAAATAAAACTAGTAAACCCATTAGGATTATATTCCTAGCAATCCTGGGAAACTGAGACCACAAAACTTAATTCAGAGGAGATAACACTACAAGTAACATTGCTAGGTAAATTCAAGCATTTGCAACACCCTCTACACTATTGATTCCTTTCATTCTTGCCAGAATCTTAAATGTTATGTTCTGATGTTTATCTCATTTTATGTCAGAGAAAATGAAAACATATAGAAGTCAAGTAAAATGACTAAAAGTATTGGGTCTGCTGAACAATATTTTTATAACGTTAACTTGGGAAGAAGACAAAAATTGAAGTCCTGATCAAACTCTCTGTCTGTTGGTTGAAACCCTAAGGAGCTCAGCACTAGGAGAAAGAGCACACTGAATATTAACTCCCTGGCCTGATAGAAGCCCAGCTTTTAATCATCTCAGTGGCCTAGTGAATCTAAAAGCTAATCTTGGACAAAGACAAAGGAGATTTATTTTCTCTTTGGGCATCTGGCAGAAATGCATATAAATCCTCCCAGGAGTAAGATACACTCATTTTAGGCCTCAATTGTCTTTAAAATTATGACTTAAAATTCAAAGTCTAGAACAAAATCAGCAAGAGGCTAGACATATGATGGATGATACAGAATGACATGAAGAAGAACAAGAGTAAATTTACTACACTGTGAGAGCAGAATCATCATACATCACAAAAACATTTACAGTTACAAAAATCTTAAACTTTTCTTTTCAGTAAGGGAACAGAAGGCATAAGGCATTTTTTGGAGTTACAAAAAAGACCTAAACAGAAATCATAGAACTGAAACATATAAAAATATTGTGTATGATTTTGATGGTTTACAAATACAGTAGATACAACCAATGAACTAGAAATATAGGTCAGAAGAAATTATCCAAAGTCATAAAAGGAGACAAAATGAATAAAACACAGAAAGAAAGGAAGATTCATAGAGAACATAGTAGGATGTCTAATATGTATGTAACTGTACTAAAAGAATAGAAATTATGTTAGAAAATTTTAAGACAAAATCAGAGAATCAAATTAACATAATGAAATATTCCAAGCCATAGAATTAACATGCTGATAATCCTGAGGAGATGATGTACTAACTTACTTAGATGTACTAACTCTGTAGGAGATTGAAAATAAACCAAAAACAACTACAAGCTGACAGAGGAAATCTAGGCATTAACTTTAGGAAGCACAATTATCACAATATATATGACATGATTTGATATGACATCATATTTTAATGTTCTAAAAATGGGTATCCACCTAGATTTCTGATATCCAGAAATGTTTTCCTGGGCTAAGACCAATAAAGATATTTCAGGCAATCAAAACCAGAGATAATCCACAATCTGGAGGACAACATTAAAAGAAACACATGATATTTTGATCAAGCAAAAGGAAAATTGTTCAAAAGGAAGCAGCAGAAATAAGCAAAGAAATAAAGTAAAGAAGAAAAATCAAAGGAGAGAGTGTTGGTAAATAAAATAAATATTAGCTGGATAAAAAGCCTTGTGAAATGTCATGATTAAAATATTAGATAAAATATCACAAAAGGGGACTTAATATAGTTCAAGTCTCCTAAGTTCCTTGCATAAGAAAATGCACAAATTAATATTATATTTTGATAATTGCATATTGTAACTTTTAGGATGACCACTGATGCATTAGGAAATATTGGTAAAGCTACTGATCTTTGTAGAGTTGTAAAATTATACATTACAGACAAAATTTTTTTTAAATAATAAAAAAGAAGTCAGTAAAAGGGCAAAACACAGCACACAGAATATGTGGGCAAAGGGAAAACACAGGGAGATGGCAGATGTGAATCTCAAGGAAATGAGCACTTACATTAACTACTCATGAACTGAACTATCCAGTTAAAGAGCTTAAACTATCCAGTAAAAGTAGTTAAGCTACAAGAAATGAGTGTTTACTGTTCACAAGAGACTTATCAAAACCATGAACATAGAAAGGTTTTTGAAACAAAATAGTTTTAAAGTAAAAGAGCAGAAATATAACCAAGGAAGATGGTGGTATTACCAGACAAACGGACTTAAGGAAAAACATGTCAGTAGTTCTAATAGGGCCAATTCACACCTGTAAAAAGTTTTTATTTAGCAAAAAAAAAATAAAAGCACTAAATTTATATGTTATTAATATGGAGGTCTCATAATATATAAAGGAAAAATTGCCTAAATTATAATAAAAACAGAGAAATCCATAGCATTTATATTGTGTTTTACAGTACAAGCAAGTTAAAATCAGTTAAGGGTATGATATAAGTGCAAAAATATTAACCAAATGATCAGCTATTCAAAAAGGATAGACAAAAACTGTAATGACAAATGCTTTTTTCTTTTTTCAGTTAGAAAAATATTAAAGAATACTGATACCTCAAACTCTATAGCCACTATTGACTACTGACTACTTTATCAGAGAGTGCAGCTCTACAAAATTACCATAGAATTGTTTTTCTTAAAAATTATACTTATTTTACCCATTACTGTAATTTTTTGAAGAGTATTAGAGCAATGCTTGGAAACCAGGTAAAAAGCAATCACTCATATTGATCTAATTTCACTGGAAGAGTGTTAGTTACCACATTTTTGTCAAAGGCAAATTAACCATGAGTCTGGTAGGACACCTCTGGGAGCTGGATAGCTAGCAGAGTATATGAACATTATGGTTTCTATTATGTTTGGGAGGATTATTGTTCAATTCTATTTTTAGTGATGATGTCAAGAATAGGAGTCAGTCACCAAGTACTTTACGAACTGCAGCAACTCCTAACAGGTTCTATATTATTTTATTTTCAGAAAGAGAGGGCCTATATTGAAGAGAGCAAGTGAACTTAGTCAGTGTTAATACAATTCTTCAATCTGAAGCTTGATGTCTTTCATCAAATTCTGAACAGCCCTGCCCACTATTTCTTTAGACCTATATATTCTCCTACTTCCTCTCTCTCTCTTCTTTCTTTCATAGCAACTACACCACCTACCCCATTACAGCTGTTCTCCCGAGAAGACTAGAAGTAAAGAAGGAACTAAGAGACCTGGTTTAATCTGGCCTAAACATGTGAACCATCTCAGTTCTGTTTATCTGTTATCTATCTATCTACTTATCATCTATCTATCTATCATCTATCTATCAACTATCTACCTATTCATCTAGATATAATCTACATATTCACTCTTTTTTCCTCTTTTTTTGTTTGAACATCTTTCTGTTAGCTTTTCTTCTAATTCATAAACTCATTTTTTGCTATATTCAGTGCTCCATGAAATACATTTAATTATTTCTGATTTTCAAAGATTTTCTTATGCAGTTCTAATATGTTGGAGATTTAATTATTTTTATAGAACTTATTTTATGTTCTAATCCTACCTTTACTACAAATTTCTTTAGCTATTTTAAAGGTCTTTATTGTGAATTCTAATATCTGGTCATCCTTGGATCATCCTCTATTAATTTATCTCTGCATTATCAGTCATGTTTTCTTATTTAATAATTTTTTATATTTTGCCAACATTGCAGATGAAATGCTGTAGAGAGACTGAGTTAAGATTATCTTCTACAGAGGACTACCAATTAAGCTGAGTAGAACCTGTTGAGGCTTAGTTTTAGGCCCAATTATAACAGATCTCTTTCACCTTCTGGTTTCCTTTTGGCCTCCTCTACGGGAACAGCAATAAGTCTTAGGAAGCAGACATTCAAGAGTTTTGCCTGAAAGGCAGCTGTAATCTAGCTGTAACCAAATTCACAATTTTCTTAAAAACTGTTCTTACAGGGTCCCTCAACCCCACCCTCCAGTTATATCACAGACTGTGACTATGTGTAAATGGAATGCAGAAGTTGGCCAAAGACCTAAGGGAAATTTTTGCATAGATTTTGGGGACTTCTTTGCATCCTTTTTTATTTTCATTGACATCATGCCTCCAAATTCCAGTTTCCTTGGAAGACTTTCTCTCTCTCTGGATCATTCTTTTCCTATCTTTGTGAGAATAATGAACACATTGTGTCTGCTATGATTTGTATAATGCTATCAGGGAGAAAGTCTTGGTAAATATGTTTTCTTTCTCTCAAGTATTATAACTTCATTGTTTGTTGCTGTCCAAAGTCTTAAACTTTGTCTAGATTAAATTAGTTCTTCATAGAAGGAAATTCAAACCCACACCAGCTTCTCTGTTATGATCAAATCCAAAGAACTTTGTCATGCATTTTAATAAATCTATTTATTTAAATTTTGAAGTTCTATGACAAAACAATGCAGATCCATATGTTGAATATACTTTAATGTTCCCTATAGCTCATATGGCACCTATCATGCATTTGAAGTGGTGTGTGTGTGTTTCTATGTGCATGTGTGGAAGGATGGACATAAAAAGTGGGTAGGAGCATGTGTGCATTCAACTGTGCTTACACATTTTTCTACTTAGACAAAGTGACTTGAAATAGTACATATTCCACAGGATTACTAGATGGCTTATAAAATTTGGCACTTTGGACTTGTTGCACCTTTGTATGGATTCTTAATGTATGCAAACATTTTTAAGTAACTCTAAGCCAAGTGCCAGTGGCTCACACCTAAAATCCTAGCTACTCAGGAGGTAGAGATCAGGATAATCGTGGTTCAAAGCCAGCCAGGCAAATAGATTGTGAGACCCTATTTTGAAAAAATCTCATCGCAAAAAGGCTGGTGGAGTGGCATAACATATAGGTCCTGAGTTCAATTCCCAGTTCCACAAAAAAAAAAAAAAAAAGAACGAAACAAGAAGAAACTATACATCTACAGATAATCTCTAGTAACCAAGTCTGATTTCTAGAAAAATACTGAATGTCAGTTTCCCAAACATAAGAAACTTCTCACTTCTTAATGGCATTTATAAATTCAACCCAACATGACTGAAGTTTGGACCCATGAAGTAAAGGAATAATTACCATCATCATCAGGTTTAATTATCCATCCTTGAAACCAGTTTTGTTTTGCCTGGTGCCACTATATTCACTGTCATTGCTGACTATGGAATCCTCTCCATCCAAAGCAGACATTCTTACAGCATTGGGCACACTTGGCTTACTAATTTGGGAAATGCTTTCAGATCCAAAGAAACTATTTTATACCTCATTTCAAAGCTTTATATCTTGCTAATGAGAGAAATTAAAAGTTCAGAATACAATTTCCTGGAACCAGGGCCCTTGTTTGATTAATTATGAATACTAAACAGCTGGCATCTAGTCAATGTTTGAATGTCTCCGAAATAAATTGAAGGAAATCCTTGAGAAATTAAATTTTATATTTCCAGAGGAAAATGTAATTATTTTTCTGATATTTTATTTGACATTTTTACAGTACAAAAGGTACAATTAAGAGTGATCATTCAACATTCTGCTTAGTAACATTTTTTTCACTGCAATGCACCAGATGTCAAAGTCCATTATGTGCATGTGTCACTTTCATAATTTTAACGAGTTTCTGTAGCAGATATAAACTCTGTCAGAATTTTCCAGGGATTCAAGTCTTTTTCATATTTTCTCCTTTTAGTGGATGAGAAGTTTGAAAGTGTAAAAGTTACTTCTTTCTAAAAAATTTTCACCAAGGCAGACAAGTAACTGACATTAAACTTCATTCTATATTATTGTACAAAGATTTGCATTTGTGATATGCTAATTTGACCTACTTGAAGACTGTAGCTAATGATTTGTTAGGATACTGCAACCAACTGTTTGGTTTGCCTGCTTATTTCTAAGAGGACCAAGTTTCAGCATGAAAACTTTATAAGAATTAACAGAAAAAAGTTTTTAGTTAGCATTTTAGAACATAATAACTAGTGCTTCTACTCAGAGACAATTCTTAAGGTGACAATAAACCACTGATCTAGCCTTCAGTATCTAAGACAGCCCCACTGAGGAGAGGAGAAATGTGAGACATAAAATGAGTAGTGGAAGGTAGAACAGGGGAGAATGAAGTGATTTTGATACCTGTGTTCTCCCTGGGAGCCAGCTCCTGAAGCTTGCAACTACCAACTTGCAACACATAGACTGAACAAATTCTCAGGTACTGTGGTGAATTCCACTTGGGTGGAAGCCTGAAGTTTGCTCTACTTTGGTTGATAGATACCTTTTCCCTGATTTCCTTTGTCAAGGTGATTCTTGGTCCACTTAGGAACAACTTCTCTGTCCCTCAACATAAATTCTACTTTTCAAAACAGCAGATGATAGAATGATGTAAATCACTCAACACAACACCTGATCCACAGTTGGAACTCAATTTTTTTTTTTTTGCTTTGACTTTTGTTACTAGTATTTTAACTTCTTTCCTTAGAAATGGGGAAGAAGTTAGTAACTCACTCTAGCATCTTCATCTCTGGTTGTTTATCTGGGAACACATTTTTAAAAATTTTATTTCCTTCTGCATGCTTGCTGGTTACAATGGCTATTTCCTTCAAATGTTCAGATCTGACTCAATCATAATTTTTTCTTTTTCTGGGAAGCAGGGATACTAAAAATATGTAAGGTTAAATATATTGTTTGTCTGAAATCCAATATTAGCATCCTCATGAATTAATCCAGCCAGTAATGATTTTCCCTGGATGGATGCCAAAGGGGATGGTCATCCATCATAGAGGAATGATAATTCAGCAATCATTCATCACCAATAAGGCTGACCAGTTTTTATTTATCATGAAAATCCCTTCAATATGAATGCACAGTGTGCCCTAAGCTGGCTTCTTCTGCTGCCACTATATGGATAGTTGGTACTCAGTTGCCAGGAGCAGGGCCAAGGTTGTTTGACCTGATGAAATTTCACATGTACGTCATAACTGATCAGAGACTCTTCACTCAAACACTTCAGCCCCTCCTATCTATGGAGAACATTATAGCATCCTCAACAGAAGCTTAAAATAGTCCCAAAACTTTCATATAATATGATTTTTCCTAAATGTACATATGTATGATAAAGTTTAACTTGTAAATTAGACACGGTAAAAGATTAATAACTGTGAATAATAATGTACTCTAATAAAATTTATGCGACTATCTTTTCTGTCTCTTCTCCCTCTCTCTCTTTCTCTCTCTCTCTCTCTCTCTCTCTCTCCCTCCCTCTCTCTCTCTCTCTCTTTCAATATCTTACTGTATGGTACTTACCCTTGTAATAATGTGAGATAATCCAAATCCAATGCTTCCATAATGAGATGAAGTGAGGTGGGTTGTGTGGATTTTGCCATGTAGCAGTAGGCAGCTATGGACAATGAGTTTAACACAAGCATCATGATATTGGAATAGTAGATATGACTATCAAGACAGCCTAAATGACCAATGAGTAAGTGGTATATACAGTGTGGATAAGCTGAACAAAGAGATGATCCAGATCCCATGTGGGATGGAGTAAGACTATGAGAACAGCCACTCAAGACAGCACAGAATTGAAAACTCATGAGTTGCCTGTGAATTATTTATTTCTGGAACTTTTCTTTAATATTTTCAAACCAAAGTTGAGCAAAGTAACTGAAACCATGGAAACTGAAATTGTGGGTAACAAGAGATTATTATTTCCTTTGGCACTTAAAAATAAACAAAATGATGGTTTAAATACCTACCCCAGACTAGTCCATCCTCATTTCAGTTTAAAAGAGTTTGTTGCTGCTGTTGTTGTTGTTAAGAAAAATGATATATAAAAAATATGAAACAAAACAAAGAATTCAATTTAAATATAGAAGGTGAAGTACGTCAGGAAAATTAAACAATGCACATTTAGTCTTGCCTCAATTCTTGTATTTTCTTTGGAATCATGCATGACTGAATATATTTTCAGCATTTACTCATCATGTGGCCATTGGAAAAGTAAAGCAGAACTTAATGAGTTGCAAAATTTCTTTTGCTTTGAAATATCTAGTTGGATATATAAATCCTCAAAGTCTATGAGTAAGAGTCAGCCATGTAAGCACGGCTTAAAAGCAAAAAATTAGTACACATTCATCTTATTACACATTAGCTTCTCTCTATGTTAGCTTTGCATTAACTCTTGACAATTACTGAAAAAACTACAAAAGATTAAATTATACTATTAGTAATGCACATAGTTATTGGGTGCTTCCTTTAAAACTATCAATAAAAAGATGAATGAGTAAGTTAAAATATTTTCATCAACTGTAATGTCATTGAGAAAGAAAATAACCATGGAAACCACAGAACTTTACTATCATACAATTTCCATGACTTTCTGGAATTATTTTTTTTCAGGGAGGCTGTAAGTACTGTAAAAATTTTAAGACTTTTAAAAATATCTGCAGAATATACATCTGTTAGAAATTATTTGCTAAATTAAAACACATTTTTAATAATGTATTCCTAAAAAATTTGATATTTGTTCACAATAGATTTACTAGAATTGTCCCTTAAAACTGAAACACATCTGCCTACATAAAGGTTGAAATGATGCCACAGTTTATCCCTGAATGCACCTCGTTTTTCTAGTCAAATATATATCCTGTCATGTATTATGTAAATACTTAGGAAAAAAACAAAGGCAGAGCAGATTCTGAATGGGGATTGGTACCAGCAGGAAGGAAGAGGATATAAACAAAGTGTGTAAGAGGGTGAATTTGGTGGAAATATATACTCATGTATGAAAATGGAAAACTGAAACCTGTTGAAAGTATTCTAAGAAGGGGAAGAAGGCGGATAAAGAATGATGGATGGGGTGAATTTAACTAAGACATACTATAAGCATTTTTGTAAATGTCACAATGTATCCCCAGTACAACAATAATATGATAATAAAATTTTTTTAAAAAATGCAGGATGGGTGTGTGTAACTCTGTGGTAGAGCATGCATTTAGTATGTGAGAGTCCCCAGGTTAAATCCTTAGCACACTCCTTCCAAAAGAAAAAGAAAAAAAAAATGAAAAATAAGAACATGCACACACACATATACATATATGTGTCCTTGTAAAATACAGAAAATGTTCTAAGTCATGAAATACAATTTATAGCATTTAAAGTTTAGGATTTATTTGTGCAAAGCATATACTAGAGAACTGTAAGATAGTTATTCACTTGGACTCTGGCTTTTTCTTTATGTTCTGGAGAAAAATTACAATATTTGAAATGCAAACCTCAGCTCATTATTAATAAAAATAGGCATTACCTACCCATATTTACTATTGTGAGAGTTAAACAAAACTCACAACAATAATAGAATTGTGGTTTTATAGCAAACATTTAATAATAAAGGTATAACACACAAAAATCTTTGATAAAAATTAAATTATCAATATTTAAGTACTGTCCCATTTATTTCTCATGCAAGTCTGTGCATAGATATTTTAGCACTCCTATTGTATAGTTTTTAAAAAATTAGAAAATGAAAAATGGTCTCTAAGTTACATTTTGCCTTTCAGTTTTATATATGACAGCAGGGTTCTCACAAGGGCTAGAACATGATAGGCATCTAAAGATTGTCATGGCATTCTTTTTTTCTTTATGTGGAATGCATTGTGACAGTGAGTGTTGGGGACAGTTATACTGCGGTTCGCTCATTTTGTTAGAGTAGCTGTTACACCTTGTGTGAGTCACCCAAACTGCATTTTCCAAATTTAGCAAAGCAATGAGGAAATTCATATTATAAAATAAGTAATAGAGGACCATTTAGTAGATAGATAATTATTGCTGTGGAGAGACCCTTCTGCATTTATAGTATCAGAATTTTGACCTTTTCACAAAACTAAACAAAAATGATTTCGTTTGTTGGGATGGTCAGTCTTGATCAGGTAAATGCATGCCTTCCCCCACAAAACTGTGGTATAATCAATACATTATGTGCACTTAAAAGGCCAGAAAAGCAGCACCAATTGCTACAAAAAAAGTTTGTTCTTCCCACAAATGAACCTAGGGGCCAACTAAATTTGTTACTTTTGTCCTTTAGAGATTGTCTACTTACAAATTTAGCCTCAAATCTAAATGTCGCTCAGACGTTACCACCTTTAAAATGTCTTGCTCGTCTCTGTTAGGAAACAAGGAGGCTGAGACCCAGGAAAATGCAAAACTGACAACACTGGACTCCTGCTACAGAAGGGATGGACTGGGGACCACAGCAGGGATGCCCCTGGGGCTTGGTAGAACTACAGAATGTTGTATCTACCCCTGGCTTATTGAATCTGCATTTTCATTTAACAATAACTGGGGGTTTTAATGCATATTACATCAAACTCAAGTTAAACTCAAGTTCTTCTGAGTAGTCTTAAAATTCAGAGTATGGAACCTCCCAATGAAATGTGTGTATGTCATCCTTCATCAATTGTTGGATCTTAAAATGATGTGAAAGAAAGTCGTGTAACATTACAATAGATGAAGAAAATTTAATTAAAGGACAATGCTGCTTATTATAGTCAAAGTGGCACTTATTCAATCAGCCTTTGATAGCAGTCCTCATTCAGATACTGTACAATATATGAGTTAAATGTAAAGATGCATAGACTTCTTAGTATTCATGTCTTCTGAAGTCAAGGTATTATTTGTAACTTGGGTATTAAAGGTAAAGAATAACAATAGTTCTAAAATTCAGAACATTGTGGGGGAAAACTAAATTATTAGATACCTAACATTCTGGCTTGTAGAAATCCTTCTTTTTCTTTTTAAATGCTTCAGATATATAAAAACAAATATGATAAAAAGATATCTAAGTTGAGAGTGAGTATTAAAATTTGTGGGACTCATTTAACATTTCTTTTATATTTTCCAGTTTTCTTGGGATATTTTGCACCTAAGGTATATTTTATCTTTCAGTTTTATAGTTTTTCTGATTTACATTTAGAAAATTTCATTTTTCAAATGTAAACTAGATTATCATAATTTATTTTCTAACATGTATGTTGTACAGATGTTTATTCACATATTAAGAAAATAAATTTAGCTCAGTTTTGAAGTTTCACATGGAAAATTTAGGAAACTTGTTACTGATCAATATATAAGTGGATCCTAAATATAAAGGAGGTTTAAGGTACTAAAATAGTTTCCTGGTTCTATTTCTAAGACATTCAAACTTTTTGTAAACAATAATTACATGAAGATGAAAATTCCATGATATAATAATTTATGCTAGGAGTAATATTTTCCTAATGACATATTGACTTAGAGAATTATCTTTTTAAAAATAGGTAAAATATTTAAGCACTAACTAAAATCAAAGTCTATGATGCTAATATCTTTAAAATATCAAAAAATGAAAGTGAACTCTGCTATGTTGAATTGCATATTTTTTGAGATTAAATATTGTTACAAACGCAATTAATGATCTGACTGAGCTTTCTGACTTTGACCCTTATAAACCATGAAACTCCACCTTCACCATTTTCATTCTATTTAACAGAGAGAATATAATCACCTGCAAAATTGTGATGACTAAATACAGACCAAAATTCAAATAATAAGGATTAATTTTTTAAAAGTATATATTTGAACTTGGAAAACACCAGTAAGACTTGTCAGTGACTAAAACCTTAATTGTGAATTTTGGATGCATGCAGAACATTCAAGAGAGTAAAATTTTACATAAATTTCCAACTTTATTATTCACACAGGATTTTTTTTTTTTTTTACCATGACCCAAATGAAAGTCAGGGCATCAAGAACTGACATCCTAACAACCTAACTCTGCAACTAAATAAAACTCTGCTGGCACAGTCACTCTCAGCTCATCTGGGTTAACTGACAGAAACCAAAAGTAGCTTCCAAAGGCTATTGGGTAATAAAGCCACATCATATTATTGGGAAATTGACTAATAACATCAAAACTTCACAATCTTTTTTTTTTTTTTTGGTGCTGGGGAACTAACTCAGGGCCATTTATAGCACGTTCTCTATCTCTGAGTTTTATCCCATAAAGAATCTAGAATCTGGAGAAAACTAAACTCTCATGAAGGAACTCCACAGAGAGAGGGATTTAGATTTAGAAGACTTTAGACATTCAAAACAAATATTCAGATGAACTGACTACGAAAAATCTATTATTCTAGACCAAGGATCTCAATAATGATGTTTCAATGAAATCTCCTTGGACTTTTTAAAAATCCTGCTATCTGAGCCACACTTTCCTGGATTCCAATGATTATATTAAGGGGTATGAATGAAGAACCCTTTTAAGTGTCTGTGACACTAATGAATCAATAATCTGTGCAAGTGATGAGATAGTTTCAACTCCCTTACAAAGCAATCCTTATAAAAGTTTACGTCCAGAGTCTCATTCTCTAATGTTCTCAAGGCAGAGAGCAGATATTGCTTATCATGGATCTCCAGCAATTAGATGCAATTATTCATTCAAAAACAACTGTGGAAATAGCTCAAAATATGCAACTGGTAGTGGTAATTTAGTGGTATGGTGTGTGACAACAATCCCTAGTGAAGTTTACGAGAGGTGAAGAGGGTATACAATGGAGGGAGAATATTTAGGGCAGAATGAAGGAAAGTTACAAATGTTCTGGGAATGGGAAACATGGAGAGATATGTGAAATAGACACCAACATATGTGCAAATTAAATAGAAATGCTATTGCTTTTTCACCTCAAATATTTGATTCCCTCTTTGATATAAGGAGATATAATGCTCACTTTGTGTGTGTGTGTGTGTGTGTGGTATTGGGGCTTGAATGCAGGGCCTACATCTTGAGCCACTCCACTCACCCTTTTTTGTGATGGGTTTTTTCAAGATAAGGTGTTTCAAACTGTTTGCCTGAGTTGGCTTTGAACCACAATCCTTCTGATCTCTGCTCCTGAGCAGCTGGAATCACAGGCGTGAGCCATCAGTGCCCAGCCACCACTCACTTTTTAAAACCTTCATTATGGAGAGTTTTCTTTAATATATGTACCCTCATTCTCAGCAGTGTGTATGGTTGGTTGGCCTAGGAGGGTTCTTGGCAATTACTATTGACACTGGAAAATGACTTATGAGGCTAAATCTTTATTTTCCTGGGCTCTAACTATTTATCACACTTACTTTTCATTTATAAATGTTCATGCAACTAAGTGATTCATGTAAGCAAGAAGAAATGCAAAATGAAGAAGAGCATTGAAGATGGAAAAATAAACACTCTTTGTAGGAATAACCATTATATTCTATATTGTTGCCCCCTTTTTCTCCAAAAATATTAATTTACTATTTTTTCTATTGCAAGAATATTCCCTGGTTAGGCAAACCGCAGAATGACACAACTAAGGATGGCACAGATCACAATACAAACACCAAAGCAACAACAACAAAAAAACCTTAAAACTTCATTAAACCATTTGCCTTCTCTCAAATTTGATTGGTATTTTTCTCCACATTATTTACCTAGTAAAATTATCATCAGTTTAGCTCCTTGGTCTATCATGATATATTTAAGAATTTTTGTGAACAATGCATTGAGAATGCAGAGTGTGTGCACACACACTCACACACAGAGATGCTAATAACTGTCCAAATATATACACCTATAGCTACAGCATCAAATTCTGCTTAGGAAGCAATTCTAAATATGTATTATTTTTAAGTAGTGAGGAAACCCACATTTTCCACAGGCTTGAGAGAATTTTTTTCAATGTTTATCACCATTCCCAGAAATAGTGACAACAGTTCCTTAAATAATTATGGGGAGTGGGGTCTTGCAAATCTTAAATTAGTTTAATGAATATTTTAGCTTCACTTGTAATTCTTTAAGAGACAAAAAGTTCTTACTTCAAAGAAGCACTTATGATTATAATTTACTGTATACATTTCTGGTGTTTTGTATTCCATAGCGTTTCATAGGAAACTATTTAATCATTCTGCAAAGTTTAGACATTGACCTGAGGACACCAAGTTACTATAACAGATTATCACTGATGTTGTCAACATGTGAGAACAACATTTGTTATTTATTCCTGTGGATTTGATCATTTTGTTCACAGAAATTAACAAAACGACCTTGTGAGGCTCATTGCTCTTAGCAGAGCAAGCTTCTCAGTTCTTTAATACAAGAAAAGGCAGATTAGTGGCAAAGACAAGATAGCAGAGATAATTTCTTGTCCAAACTGTCCTATTTTAACCATAAATATAGCTATGCTTTAAATTTACATTCACAGCAGAAAACCTGGGGCAGGATCTGCTTAAATATTAGACTAAACAGACTCTGAGGTACTTAGTGAAAGGGTGCTTAGTGTATTATTTATTTATAGACCATTCAGTGTGTTACTTGCACTTATTTCTTATATGTAAAAGCACCTGTCCAGCCACCTGCCGTGCAAAACACAGGCAGTGCCTGTAAACTGTTGGGAACATTTACTACCAGCGTTCCAAGATACTGGTAGTAGCCTGGATGATCTGCAAGTGGTGTATGCAGACATGATGTGGGAATTCACCCTGCCTGGCACCAAGTGGTGGGTGTCAACTACATTATGTGCCCACACTACTTGACTTAGACCTGATGCCTGACAGGATCCCTATATAGAAGTATTTTATTTGTCAATATTACATACTATGCAATATGTAATAAAGTATAAAGGTAAGCAACCAAAAACGTGGTTTCAAATCCAGGCTGAAATATTATTTAGACTGAAAACATGGCTGATTGACAGAGGCAGAAACTTCTGTTGATGGGATTGGCAAGGAATTGACTGAGCAACAACTCCTAGTGAGATGGCCAAGAAAGAGCTCTGAGTGAGTTTACGCAGGCTTGGAATTGAAAAGGCACTGCGGCGTCGCACACTCTGCTTAAGCAAATACATCACGGTAAAGCAGATCTTTTGGACTAATGCTTTCTCATCATGGTTTTGCTTCTTAGAATATTTGTGTAATGGATACAGTGCAAAAAAAGAATGATTCACTTCTCTGGTGACATGAAGTGGGAGGCACAGGATTTTATCACACACCACAGAATGATGTGTAGTTCAAACCACAAATTGTTTATTTCTGTAATTTTCCATTTAAAATTTTCAGATCCTGAAACCATGAAAAGTGAAACTGTGACCAAGGGAAGACTAAAGTAGTTTTATTCTGGTCCATGGTCTGTGATATTTATTCTTCAGAATTTGTTTTACACTGTATGTAATTTCTTTAAAAGATGTTTTGTATGTGCTGAAGAAAAGTGTTATTTAATTGTTACACATATTTCTTTCTCTTCAAGCATATTAATTATGTTTATCGACTTATGTGATTTTTAATCTTATGTTTTTTTACTTATTTAATAATGTAATTATGTTAAAATTGCCAACATAATGGAAACTGTACTAATTTGTCACTGTAGTTATGTATTGACTTATAAATTTAAATTTATTTTTGAGATGCAAACAATTCTCTTCATTTTTTAACATCCATGTTACCATTTACTTAACAGTCACTTTTGGATGTGCAAAGTAACCTACTAAGCTCCATACTATCATTTTTTTGTAGTTTTGTTTCTTGAGAACTTATTTCATTTTTATGTATAATCTGAAACTTTCCAATTACTTATAATGCAAGTTAACAGGAGGAGCCAAAGGGATCATAATATAAGGATGCAGCAGAAAATCTTTAGTAATTCTAGAATAACTGTTAAAATATACTTTATCAATGATCAATAATAAAAGGAAACAACTTTGCAAAAGCTTACTGGGCCTTTGAAATATATATCTATATAATATATGTATATGTGTGTATATTATAAACAAATACATACACATATATATAATATGTGTGTGAATGTATTCGTTTATATTAAGTGTTTGGATATGTAAACTGACCAGGGAAGTACTGTTTACCTGGTTTTCAAGTGAGAGAATCGAGGAGCAAAGTTAGCCTATCAAGGATCTCACAGCTGTTAAGTGCTATATTAAGTAAGAATCTCCAGAACCCATCTTCTTAACCACATTACACAATTCAACACATGAATTATGCTAAACTATATATATAGACCATGGTTCCCTAAGAAGTAAAAACTACCTAGAACCAAGGAGCATAAACACACAAGGTGTATAAATGTACATAAAGAAATTTACAGTGCTTCTATAAACTACATTTGACTTTTATAGATATTTCTGTTTTTGATTTCAAATGTTGTTCACATATGCTCTAAATCTGAAGCAAACTAAAACTTGAGAGTTTCACTGGTAGGACAACTATGCACAGTTAAAATACATGCTTTTCAATGAATTAAGAGAAACTCTGATTACTGATTTCTTATTATTGTCTCACTAGGCAGAAAACCCATAGAAGTGTTTGTCAGGAATAAAATATAGAAGGATTGCTAAAATTGAGAGACAGAATAAGGTGATGATAACAGCAAACAGAACTATGCACAGTTTAAAAGCAAAGGTATAAAACTGGTAATGTACTGCCAAGAGTTTGGTAGATTAAGAGTTAAGTTTGGCCACTAACCTGTTATGTGAGTCTCTACCAGTTATAGTGTTTCAGCTGTATGGAAATCAAATTTCCTCATTGGTAACACAAGGGAACTATATTAAATTGTCCTTTCTAGATTTTGCTTATTTCTTTATTCACATCCTGGTCTAAAAGTTTGGAGAAGAGGTTAACCTGCATTTGAGAGATTAAAACCTTTGTGCTACAGTGAGTAGACAGGGTCAGCAAAGAAAATTACATGTGCAGGTGACAACCGTCTTCAAAGTCATAGGTAAAGTGAACACTGGATTTCAGCTGTTTCTTCTATCACTTTTCTTTTGCCTTCTTTCTCAGAATTTGAGAATACAGTTTGCATATGTGGCCATATGAACCCCAGGAATGATCCATTACAGGTAGTTTCATTCAGTTTATGCAGTTAGAGACTAAGGTATCAGAGTAAGAGAGGACTTGCAGTTTTCTCACTGCCTCCCTCACATTCTAATCAGCTGCCGCCCCACCTAGCAAATCACCTGGTATTTCTAAATACACACTCACACAAGAAGAAAACGTTTACTTTTACAGGCAAAGATTATATGGAAATCAAATTTCTGGAAATCTGCCTATCTCTTAAGACATTCCACAGTTCCAGCTCACTGTAACAAATGTTTCCCACAAGGAGATATTTTTTATTCTCAGAACAATTGTTGTTTTTGAACCAGATCATTCTGTAGAAAGTGTCCCTTTCTTTTGTGCTTGTCAGGAAGAGAAATTTCTACACATCTATTGGCATGCTTACATTTATGTCTCATTCCCCAGTGATCTCAAGGAAAATAACCCTCCTTTAGCCCATCTCTCCTTAGTTTTCTTTCAGTTGTCTTCAATTTTGATCTAAAATGTTTGATGATAGCAAGATCTAGACACGTTTTAGGCAAATTTAAACTGAAATCCAATCTGAATCTTCAGATTATAATTATGCATATATATATATATATATATATATATATATAAGTTATCATATTGAATCATAAAGAAAAAGGAAGAGAAAGAGAAGGAAGAAACTGACCTGGATTTGGAGTTTTGGAGTCTAATTTTGGGTGACTTGGCATTCAGGGAATGACTTCGACTTTTCTTAGCTCTGTGTTAATCTGACCTCTTCTCTGGAGTTATTAGGAGACAAAACCATGATTCTAAATGTTCTAAAATCTAAGCAGAAGCTCAGGATAACTTTCTTGATGTAATTCAGTCATTTGTTTTTCCTTTTGTTTATGTTTAATCAGGAAGTGCTCTGTACTCCCTAGCCCAAATTGTAAGCATTAGCAATTAACACTTTTCTTTAGAATCAACAGGAAGTGTATCTTTCTATTGAAGACATTTTTTTACCTTCAGTAAGCACTTCTTTAATTGGACTGTTGTTAGGAATGCTTAAGTTTATTCTCCTTTGGATTGATCTTTTCTCTTTAATTTTTCCCATTAGTACCACACACTGGCTAGCATCTGTTTTCCTCATATTCACCATGACACTTTCATTTCCTTTAACGCTAACATTCTTACCTGAGTGCGTGCTATGTAAACCCACTAGATAGGAACAATTCTGTTAGCCTGAATTACCCTACTTCAACACACCCTAGCTATTTGATCATTTCTACCTTCGTGCTTAGGGTTCTTCAGCGGAGATGACAATAAAAACTAGAGCATGGAAGTGAGCTTACAATAGAACCATAATTGTCCCTCAGTGCTGGCTTTAATGACCTCAAACTTTGGAAATACATTATCCCATTGCCTTTAGAGACATTATGAAGGACACATTTTTAAAATTGTTGTAGCTGTTATTACTATTATTGAGATGGGAAAATTTTAAATATAAGAACAAGTTTAAATAATGCATACATCTTATAAATTTTAAAATCTATTGGCCAATAAACATTAATTAAAGTCAAGTATGTACCTGAGTCTCATAACAAATAAAGTGCTACACAGAAAGTGCTATTGGCGTAGACAACAGGGGATACATTTAGAATTCAGATTCCAATCAGAAGAGGTTCTCTCTGGAAGGGAATGGGTTATTACCTCTGCCATCACTGCTGAGAAAATACTGATATCGCCAAAAGCACCAGATGCAGTTTCAGATGTTCAGACCAAATGATGGCTTATGGGGCTACATGGACTGGAAATGTGGTTCTTGGGATTAGCACATCTCACAGGAACTCCAGGGAGAATGTATAAAACAAAAATATTTTCAAAATCAACTGAATAAAATCTTGGCTTTTAAGGTGAATTTGAAAAATTCATTCAATTCAAAATATAGTCTTCACACTAAGCAAGGCCAGAAAAAACAAATGCTTCTTCATTCTCTGAAATAAGAATGAGTTAAGCCAAGAATGGAGGTTAGTAATATCTGCAGAATCTATTGTAGATGATTTCTCAGTCTCAATAATGTAAGTAGAATGTGAGTGGAGCCCTAATGCCACCATGAGAACACATTGAATTAGTAATAGAGTTATTTTTAAAACAGTTATTATTAAATTTTAATTGGTTAATAAAATAGGTGCAGTGTATGTTGGCTCTCACTCTGTATTTATGCATTTTTAGCTGTATTTTTGTAGTGGCCATTAGATTATTCAGAAGTAACTCTCACGCTGGCTTGTAGTAGCCCACACCTGGAGTGCTAGCTCCTTAGGAGGCTGGAGCAGGGGGACCAACTTAATCCTTGGAGTTGGAGGCCAGATTGGGCAAGATGGTAAAACCTTGTCTCAAAAAACATTATTATAGTTTTTGCTGCACCATGACTACACTGCAAAATAATGTTTCAGCTAGACTTTACTTTTTTGTGCCTGTGCTGCAATTAAAAGAACATCAATTTTGTCTTATTCACTTTTGAGAATTCATTTTAAGGTATACTCTGTCACTTTTATTATAATCTAGGAAAAATACCTCCATTTTCATAAATATTTACTGCTGAAATACCACTTTAATCTCAGCAGGAATTTTCTATTCTATCTTGAATGTCTATTCCTATTCTTCTCTAAGAGACTCACACATGTATGCACACACACACACACACACACACACACACACACACTACTGACATACACCATTCTAGTACAGTCTCTTCTTTTATGATAAAAACAAATGCTCAGAGACACTACCTGGCTTTTATATTGCTGACAGAATTCCTTCTATCTACATAATATTCCATAATTTAGGTACTTATTTACTTAACAAAAACATTTCTGAGGTAAAACAATGAATACCACTGACATCAGTCAAGGTAGGATGATTATGGATCTGGCTGGTGAAAGATACTTGAGTAATTTATTTCCTACTTAACTGTCCACACATCATCTTCACTGTCCACAGTTTGCTCATTTGAACCAAAAATGATATCTGGCATAGAGATGCACTTGACAATTTTTAATACACCATAGATAGAACACTCGGTTTTATGAAATAGAATCAATGACTTCTTCAATAACTAGTACTAGTCAAATAGTGTATCAGTTATGGTTGACAATGAACCAGGATCTTACCTCTTACTACATTAACTTTGAAATGGATTATAGGAATAAATGTGATCAGTAAATAAATAAAACATCTAGAAAAAACAAAGGAAAATGTATTTATGACACTGGGTTAGGCATACCTTTTCAAAGAGGAAATAGAATTTTTAAAAAATCTGGGCCTGATTTTCACCTCAAGCAGTCCATAACTAGAATGGAAAAGAACATTTAAGGTACTCCATTTAGGACTTTTGCCTTTTGGAGAACCCTTTGGGTTGGCATTTGGTATTCTTGGAGGTTGAGAGGCCTTCAGATTCATCTCAGTTCTGGGATAGGTATACTAGGCTAGCTCTAAATCAAACAGTTGATAGATACAGGCCATCCATATAGTCATGGGCATAGCTTACCTAATTGCAAAGACCAAGGCAGAAAGGGTCCTTTTGGTCCCATGTTCAGTCAGAACATTTTCCCTTATCACCCTCCTTCAACTCTATGCTAAATTGTTTCTTTCTGATGATTCTGGTCCTGAGCTTTGCTAGCGTAGTATGTGCAGAAAACGAGCATCTTTTCTCCTGCATGGGTCTATCATTTACCTAGACACAGCATGTGCTATCATAGGAAACATCTCTGAACTTGAGAATAAAAAAGGAATAGATCATTGAATGTCAAGTAAATTCTCTAACTCCCTATCTAGTCAAAATTATTTAAGCAACATTTGTACTCATTAAAATGCATTTCTTTAATACTATATTGACAGTCACTACATGATCAAAAAATTGTACCTTATTAAAATTGGATATCATAAAAAGTAGTGTTTATCTGCTTCATTATTTTAAGCCAGAGGGAATTTATGACCAAGAAAATGTAGAATAAATGTTATTATTTCAGATATATCAATAATCTTATTTATCCTAAACACACTGTATTTACTCTAAGAAATATACACATGCACAAAGATTCACACAAGTTCAATCCTTTCTTCACTTTTATCAAATACCTTCTAATCTCAATCTTACGTGTAGTTGGCATTTCCAGTAGAGAAAGTTATTTAAAAAAATTACACCTCAGTGTTAGCAGACTTGTGATAAGAAAGTGGAATCACACTTAGTACATGTGAAGGTTAGATGGTGACTGCCATAGTTATCAAAATATTTCTCAAGTGTTTGATTTCACTGGAAAGACAGTTTGCTAAAACACTGTGTGAGAATTTGTCTCTAAAGCCACAGGAGATTGAGAACAGCAGCATATGGCTTATTTCTAGAAAATAACACACTTTCTTTTGTTGGAAGTAATGTATCAGCATTCTGTAAGTATAGGCCAAAAAAACAGACATTAGTATTTCATAGATAATCAGTTTTACCTACACACAAAAACTTTCAATAGATTGTAAATTTGCTCTTCATTTGCCAAGAAATGAAGTATATAAGAAAAAGATCTTTTCAATTCAGGTTTTTTTTTTTATCAGTGTAATGAATTGTACAAGAAGGTTTCATTGTGATATTTCTATACACATAAATAATGTATTTGATCAAATTCACTCCCTCTGTTACTCTTTCTCAGTGCCCCGCCTTTTCCCTTTTCACAGGTTTTAGCATGATTCACCATGCTATTTTATAGTATATATAATGTATTCAAATCATGCTTATTCTCCATCACCCTCCCCCCTTCCCCTCATCTGTCTGTCTGGTCCCCCTTCCTTTTACAGTCAGGTCATGTTATTGGTACTGTTTAGGTGTACATTACAGACATGAGAAAAAAGATCTGATATTTTTCTTCCTGACCATCAACATGTTGTTCTTTAGTTCCATCCATTTTCCAACATAATTTCATTCTTCTTTATTGCTGAATAATACTCTGTTGTGTATATGTGCCACACAGATATTTTCAATTTTACCTTTGAGAACATTAAGTCTTTTAAAATGCTATTGATTTGAAAATATTGGAGGTAATACCACAAAGATATGTCATCTTAGTAACATAGTAACATAATAGCTAAAGAAAATGTAGACAAATATAATATAGAAACTTTTAAAACATGAAAACTCGAAGAGAAAAATGAAAACTCAAAGAGAAAAATAAAAACTACCTACAATGACATGATACTTATGATGTCAGTGGGAAAACCTCTGAAGGATCAATTATTTCTTAAAATAACTGACAAATTATAGTCCTCTAATAGAAACAGAATTTAAAAATTTATGTGGTTTATCCCAAACCAGTCATACAAATAGATTTTTGAAAATTCAAATTAATATGCTTAAGATGTTATTTCAAGTTTATGAGAAATATAGACTCAATAACCTATATACAAATTCCTTAATGTTGTAGTCCCAGCTGCTATAATAAAATGCCATAGAATAGAAGGCTTAAAGAACAGAAAATTATTTTCGTAGTACTGGAAGCTGGAAAGTCCACTATTTAGGTGCCAAAATGTTTGGGTTTCAGGGAGTTGGGGGTTCCCTTTTCCTGCTTTGTGGGTGGCTACCTTCTCGCTGTATCTTTACATTGAAGAGAGGACAGGACAAGACAGAGCAAGCTTTCTGGTCTATTCTCATAAAGACATTAATTCCATTATGAAGACCTCACTTTCTTGACCTCATGTAAGCTTAAGAACCCTAGTAATCTACTAATAACCACAAAATTTGGGGGTTACAGCTTCAACTTATGAATTTGGCTGAAACCAAATATGCAGTCTATAATAGTCACATAATGGTCAAGGAATTTTACCATGCAATTTTGAAGGAGATATGAACTTTCCCAAGACTTCTTTTGTTTACCATAACATTCTCTGTAGTGAGATGTCTTTCACTGTAAGCTAGTAAGTTAGAGTAGACTCCCTGGTGCAATATTGTCTTGTATTGTCCCTGATGCATCACTGACCCATTTCAGGTTATTAGCAAGAACAGCCTGTGGCCAGAACTGTCAACCTCTAGTAAAAAAAAAAAAAAATCTGAAAGAGCTCTATCCTCCATTTTACTCAGTTTCTTTATTTTGTGATAGTATGCTCTGTTTCTCTATAGAAAAATCATATTTGCATATTATTGAATTGGAGATTCCAAGTACACATGATTTTATTGATACACAATAAGCCTCTGAGAAGGTAGTAGCTTAGTCATAGATAAAAATCTAGGCAGTAGCAGATATAAGACAACAGGTCCTTTGGCTCATTTCTTTTTTTGTTGTTTGTTTTGTTTTATTTTGTTTTGTTTTAATACTCTGCATTTTTTTGTGCACAAACTATCACATATTAGTCAAGCATGGTGGCACATGGCTGTAATCCTCATGCTCAGAGGACAGAGGCAAGAGGATCACTAGCTTGTGGCTACCTGGGCTATATAGAGAGACCTGTCTCAAAAAAATAGAAAGGAAAGAAGGAGGGAGGGAAGGAGGGAGGAGGGAGGGAGGGAGGGAGGAGGGATGGAGGGAAAGAGAGGGAGGCAGGAAGGAGAGGAAGAGAGGGAGGGTGGAGAAGGAGACAGGGAGAGAGAGAAGGAAGGAGGGAGGGAGGGAGAAAGGGAAGAAGGAGAGAGAGAAAAGAGGGAAGGAAGGTGGGAAGGAGAGGGAGGAAGGAGGGAAGGAAGGAAGGAAGGAGGGAAGGAAGGAAGGTGGGTAGGAAGGAAGGAAGGAAGAGAGACATGATCTAATGCTCCACTGGTAGAAATCATCTCAGCTTCTTCATCTTACCTCTGGTGGAGCACTGGTAGTCTCTTTATTTAAAATTTGTTAGTTTAGGGTGAGGTATAGTTGCTCACTCCTGTAATCCTAGCAACATGGGAGGCTGAAATTGGTAAAATCATGGTCCCTGGCTGGCCCCAGACAAAAAAGTGGCAAGGCCTCATCTCAACAAATATGCTGGTGGTAGTGGTAGTCATCTTTAATCTAAACTACCTGGGAGGCAAGCATAGGATGCAGCTCCAGGCAAAAATTAAGACCCTGTCTGAAAAATAACTAAAACAAAAAGGGTTGGAGGTATTGCTCAGGGGTTAGAGCACCTGGTTAGCAGGTATGAGGCCCTGAGTTCAAAGCAAAGATCAGGTGAAGCATACTCAGTATTTTTCTAACTATGAATTCTTCTGCATAAATTTTGTCTCTAAGCTATTGCATTAGCACATTATTTACTATGATTACTGAGCTTCGTGGCTCACTTAAATCTGACCCCCAGGCTCATTTACTCATCTCCTCCCAGTTTCAGCCCTGGCTTTCTCAGAATTGAAGTATTAATCTATTTGTATGTATTTGAAGCTATGGTTTTCTCTAATTTTTTATTAATGCTAAAATGTGAGTTGTGTGAGATTTTATTTGTAGTCTTTATTAATTTTATACATTTTAAGAAAGATATCTGAAAAAAATTCAAATTCAAGTGATCACTAGAAGCTCAGATTGCATGGGAAAAAACTTTCACGTACATTCAGTAATAAGGGTTACTGTAGTAATTTATAATTTAAATAGAAACATTTTTATAATATGCAGATTTATTTATAAGTAATTTCACTAACATAAAAGTCAGGTATCATAACGCTATTTTGAAAATGGAATTGTAAATGTCTTTATAATAGAAACATATTTCTCAAATGAAACAGAAAGCAATTCACATAGGATACACAAATGTGAAAATGAATACATTTGTGTCACATGCTTCAGAAGCCTAACAGTTAATTCAAAAGTGTCCATGTCATGTTTCTGCTTAAAGTAAATTTCCATACTTTCCATCCATGATTGCAGACACCTTTCTCCATCCTTACACAGAATATTCTAGTCATCTAGTCTAAACTCTGTTCTCCCCAAGTGTTGCTCTTCACTCCATTAACAACTTCATACTTTCCGTCTCAATTATGCTTCCTGCAAAATTCTATTCTAACCCAGCCTCTCAGACTCGCTGTTTTATTTTTACCAGTTACTTCCAGACCTTCCACTATTCACTTAATTTTCTTGTCTAAGACTATACATGGTTTCAAGGCAACATAATGTACTTCTGAGATAATAATTCAATAATGAGTATCCATAAATGTTATAGAGAAAAATGAATGTATTTTTCACTAGTTTTGCACATTCCCTCTAGTCTCAACTTACTTTGCCTTTCATTGGAATTTATTTGGAAACAGTCATCTTAATTTAGTTCAATTATTTTTGTAGAAATTGAGTCATAGTAATGTTTCTAGACTACTACATAATAAAAATAGATATATAAATATAGACAGTACACATGCATTTGTGTTTATACTATATATACTCATCTATATAATACAAAGTACACACTGTACACATGTATATACTACATTATCTATACATTTTTTATGTATGCTTTGAATCGAGATAAATGAGTCCAAAATACGACTTTTCTCTATTTTTTATTCACAATTGTGAACATTTGCAATCCAATATCATATCTTAAGAAAGGATCAAATTTGCATGATGATATATGTTAATCAGTATGACAGGCAGGTAATATTTATTAAACTTTAATAACCATGAATGCATGCTAATACCAATGAAACATAATAGTATTTACTCAGATTTGTGAACAACTCATGAAAAAGGCCGTATGATGCTGTATATTATATCCCAGTTGTAATACATTCAAAGAAAATAAAATCATAAAATATATTAAATATCAAAAGAGAGCTGGAGTAACTCAAAAAAATTACTAAGTGTGGTAATAAGACTTCCAAACAGGACTTGCTTATTAAAGATCCTTTAGGACAATATATAGTACACAGTAAAGGTAAATTTTAGTTTCTTTCTTCTAGATCTGCACTGAAGAAACCAAAGTGAAGGGTTTATATTTTCCAAATATTTACCTATGCTCACAAAATATAAAAGTGCATCTACATAGACATGTCTGAATGTGTGTGTATGTGAAAATACATTTATAACATGAACAAAAATTATATGTGAAAAATCTGTATATTAACTATTCCTGTATGCTCCCATGTTTTCCCTATCTTTTTTCTGTAGTAGTTTCACAGTTTCAGACCTTATGTGGTGATCTTCGACCCACTTTGAATTGATACTAGTACAAGATGAAGGACTAGAATCTAGTTTCAGTCTTCTACAGGTGGATATTCGTTTTCCAAGCACCATTATTTGAAGTGGCTGTCTTTTCTCCAACACTTGCTGCAGGCTTCTTTCCCAAAAATATCAAATGGCTATAGCTGTGTGGGTTTGTATGTGTATCTTCTATTCTGTTCCACTGGTTTTCATGTCTGTTTTTCTGCCAGTACACGCTTTTTTTTTTTTTTGCTATGGCTTTTTAGTATAGTCTGAAGTCAAGAAAGGTAGTGTGATACCTCCAGCATGTATTTCTCTTTTGCTCAGGATTGCTTTGGTTATTTAAGGTCTCTTCCATATGAACTTAGAACTCGTTTCTCTATCTCTATGAAGCATGTCATTACAATTTTGATGGGGATTGCACTGAGCATAATTGCTTTCAGTAATATGGCCATTTTCACAATATTGATTCTGAGGAATCAATGAGCATGGAATGTCCTTCCACCTTCTAATATCTTCTTTAATTTCTTTCTTCAGTGGTTTATAGTTTTTATTGTATAAGTCTTTCACTTCTTCCATTAAATTTATTCCTAGCTATTTTTAATATTTTGATGCTATTGTGAATGGTATTGGTTTCCTGATTTCTTGCTCAAACTAGTCATTGTCAGTGTATTGAAATGCTATCAATTTTTTTATGCCGATTTTTGTATCCTGCTACTTTACAGAAAACGTTTATTAGATCTAAGAGGTTTTGGTGGAGTTTTTAGGGTCTTTTAGGCATCAGAACTGCAATAGTTCAGCAATTAAGAAAAAAAGATTGACAAATGGGCCCGTAGCAAACAAAAAAAGCGTCCACACAACAAAGGAAACAGAATCTGGATTGATGAGACAGCCCACAGAATGGCAAGATATTAATAACTGTAATATACATAGGACTCAAAAACGTACCCCAGCAAGGAATCAAAACCCACTGAATAAATGAGCAAATGAATTGAACAGACAATTCTCAAAAGAACCACAAATGGCCAATAAATGCATAAAGGAATGCTCAGCAACCTTGGAAAATAAAAATGACATTGAGATTTCACCTCACTGCAGTCAAAATGGCTAGCATCACTAACGCAAACAACAGCAAATGCTTGCAAGGATGTAGAGGAGGGAGAGGTCACTTACACGCTGTTAATGGGAATGCAAACTAGTCTAACCACTATGAAAAGCAGTGTAGCAGTTCCTCAAGAAACTAAAAATAGACCAACTATATGATCCAGTGATACTATCCCTGGGCATCTCCCCAAAGTAATGTAATCCTGGATACAACAGAGCCACTTGCACACCCATGTTTATTGAAGAACCATTCATGACACCAAACTTACATAACAGCCCAAATGCTCTACAACTGATGAATGGACCAGAAAGTGTTGTACTACAGTGGGTCTCTCTGACGTGACTATGGGGAGGCAGGAAAGGAAAAGAGAATGATGAAGAATAATATTGAAATACATTGTATCTGTGTATGAAGATAGTATAATGAAATGCACTAAAAGCTATTGAATAATTGGGGAGCAGGGCAATAGAGAAAGAGTAAATAATGGGGGTTTAATCTGGTTAAAGAGGAATATATATGCATGTGTGAAATACCATGGCAAAACTCTATTTAGCAATCAACACATACTTAATAAAATGAAGGACAGAAAGACAAAACAGGTCTGGTGTTGTCTGTACCCTGGGAGAAGAGGAGGGTAAATGGAGAGGGTAAAGGAAGGAGAGTTAATATGGTGGATGTACTTTGTATATGTCTATGAAAACAGAACAATGATACCTGTTGAAATTGTTCTAAGGGGGCGTAGGGGAATGAGAGAGTATGATGGAGGGGTAAATATAATTAAGATACATTGTAAGCTCATATGCAATTATCACAATAAAATCCCCCTGTACAACTAATGTATGCTAAAAAATTGTAAAAAAAAAAAACCCTACATATTAACAAGGTTATATTTTAAAATTTTTATCCATTATTGTTGCTACATTCACCTTGCCTAATATGTTGAGTTATATGCATACATATTTTTCATATTTACCACTGATGTCTGAGACATGCTGGGTAAAGAAAGGAGACCCCAAAGACTGCTGTGATAGAACTAAGAGGTACACGTAAACATGGTGTGCCATGACAGCACAGATGTGACTAATATTCATCTATTACTTAATCAAACTTTTCCTCACCTTTAGAGTTTTTATATCTTATACAGTAGGGTAGGTATACTTTTGCAGCTGATATCATCAATTAAATCATTACTTATAAATTTTATCTCTTCTCTGAAATATAATACAACCTGCAAACATAATATTACAGATATATGGTTCATTTGCATTTATATGTGTATGTATGCATATACACACAAATACATATAAGGTGTGACAGGAGGTACTGTATGGGGGCAACAGGGCAGCCAACGCAGTTGCCCAGGTGACATCCTGTGAGAAGGTTAATAAGCATCTTCCCTTCTAACAAACATCCCTTTTATCTGCATGAGTGGCTGAATTCCTATACATCTCCCACTGTTCCATGTAATTTCTACATAAGAGTATATAATTTTGAAGTTGGTGGATAATAGAAAATTAATTCTGTAACTTTTGAATACATTTAAAAAATACTTCCACATTTATCTCAAAACAGAATGTTACATTGAGACCCAGTTTGTATCAGAAATAAAGTCTCTATGTGCAGTTGAGAGGAGCAGGAGGATGGAGCTAGAGAAATGAGAAGTGGGTGTCTCCAAGCTGGCTGCATTTAGTGTGCCCTTATCTAACTTGGTTGACTCTCAGTGCCATGCCTGTGGCAGGTGCTCAAATGTCAGGTCTCTGGTAGTTCCAGGAGGGAGTTCTTTCATGACAAACTGGAAGGATCTTGGAGCCCAGTTACTTAATATGGGAAATTCACTCCCTTGAATTCTTCCCTTTTTCCCAGCTTCTGCTTTTGGCAGCCTACTTGCTGCATGGTCTAGGCAGGATACCAGCAAGACATCTCATGCCCTGCTAGTTTCCACTACTGCTTAATCTTTGGGGGACTGACACCTCTTACAGTGCCAAATAACAAGTGAGAAATCAGCTCAGTTCAGTGGTCTCTCTTTGCCCTCTGGCTGACTTCCACTCTCTAAATTTAATCTTTAGTCAAAATAAATAGACCCTAGTGTGTGGTATAAGCACATAACCCACAGGAAATGAAATATTTATGTCTCTTGGTTTTAGCCACCCACATTCCATTGCAGGAGACACCCTGAATTGAAATTTTAGGGAAGGTTGAATCTTCCCTATCCTTCCTCTTCTGCACAGGAGAGAGAGGGAATCTGGGACACTGACTGAGTGTTTCAAAAGTAACTTGGTTGTTTCTAGATAAGCTCTTTAGGAGGTTTCAGCTCACCATTTGTGGGAACTTGACACTCTTTGTTCCCCTTAGCTTAGTGCTTGAGACTTTATTTCAATGTATTCAGGGGACACTTTTGAGGAAAGTATATTTTCATTTTTTTAAATCAACCATTTCCCTTATAGTCAATCCTCATGGAAACAGATGTGCGTGTGCCAAATGAGTACTCATGTAGATGACCCTTTTTCTAGAAATGAGCTCTGTAATTGTTAATGGGGTAGTGATTGTGTGTATGTATTTATTTTTTAATTGTGTATGTTTATTATAAGGCTAATATTTAATTTTCAGACCACTATGGAAAGTAACACTAATCTCTGTGTCTTTACAGAAATAAAAATAAAATATAATTGTTTTTAAAATAATAGTTTTAGGTTTTATAGATATCCCACACTTTATAACTTATTTGCTTTCTATATAGGCACAAGGGTATATCTTATTTTTCAAATAAATGCATGGTACCTCCTCTGCAATACATGAAACAGCCATAGATTTTCTTTCATCACATTTTTACAAATTGTTCTTAATTAATTGACAATACAGGTACCACTTTTCATTACTTTCACAGATCATTAAACACTACTTCTTTACTGTAAGGCTATTTGGTAAGTCATATTCTAAAAATATTTGACCATTGTGGAGAATTTGGTTTATCATATATGTATGTAGAATATAAGGGTATTTTTCTTACAGCATAAAAAGTACCATGGTAAATCATAAAACAAACATTTTATGAGGAAATCTATACTGTCAAAAATTGAGTCAGGCACCTAAAAGAATGTGGTATCAAATGAGAGAAGTAAATCACTATCTATTATAAGTGACTCTGATAGCCCCAAACAAGAAAAATAATGCAAACTAGACTATATTTGGTGCTCAATATCCTCATATGTAGGTATAATTTAAGTATATATTAAAGTATTATTCAAATAAAAACATATTTAGAAAAGCTAGTCCATATAAGAATTTTATATAAAAAAGTTTCTTATACCTTACCATTTCTTTTATTAACATGGATGTCAGAATGTACTACAACTGTGTGCTAGAAAACTAGGGACAAAGAGAATTCTCATTGACATTCATGAGAGAAAGAGACCTTTTTCACAAACAGGATGTACAGTACCTAACTAGCAATTATCTATCCCCCGCTTTCTATTTTTGCCAACATCTGTGTAGAAATAAAAGCTGTCCCCCAACAAATCTCCTTTTCCTTTCACACACAGCCAGAAGCAAAGCAGCCACCTCACTGGTGACTTTGGTAAACTATGAAACCAAAAATGTTCAATTAAAGTGTCATTTCAAAGCTGTAGGAAATTTTCAAGAATATGGAGCTTATTCAGTATGTGGTTTATTCACTTATTTTGCCCCATTTGGTTTATGCAGATTGATTATAGAGAACTAGAATTTGGTTCCATTACTGGAGTTTTAGTGAACTTAGCTTCATTATATTCTTGGTAGTCAAAAGAAAAATTGATTTCTTCAGTCTTAAAAGTCTTTATGATTGAATCTGTTTGAATTTCAACAATTTCATTTTTAAAATGAAGAACAGAGTGCTATTGAAAATAAGCTTTAATCACCTATTCGATGATAATCCTACATTTCTCCACTAATGTACATGTGTATTCATAGGAACTAGACAACTTGTACTTTTCTCAATCCTATGGGAAAAAATGTAAAGCAAATAAGGGAAAAACTTAACTACAATACCCACTAGCCTAATTTTATATGTAACGAAATCAAGGAAAATATGTATTTGGTTGGAAGCATTGGTAAAATATAGATGACTCTCATGAAGTTTCTTGAGAAGCAGAGGTTAGGAGTGAAAGAGGCATCGTAGACACAAGAGTTTGTGAGAAAGAGCAGTGTGATACGGAAGCAGCAAGCATCCCAATTTTGTTTGCACATAGGATGCATGAGAAGAAGGTATGACTGAAGAGCAAATTTCTGCTTTCATTGGTAGACGTTAGGAAATCATTAAAATATACTCAGTGGGGGACTATTAAGAAGAAACTTCTGGCAGCATTATTAGGGGAGTTTGTAACAGGTATGTTAATCTGAAGATGTTAGACAGTTGTGATTCATTTCAGATCTGGAAGAGTAAAGGAATGCTAATCAATACCAGATAGACATCAGAGAACTGAAACTGAGTTCATGGTCTGCTGTAGAATTCTAGAATGTGGGTGTCTGGCTTGAGGCAAGGCTGGACCAAGACCTGGTGGAGTGTTTGGCCCTTCATCCCCAAAGCAACAGAAAGCCACTGGCATTTTTAAGGAATGGGTATATGAGTCAGAGGTAAGTCATGGAAATAGAAGCATCTAGATTTTAAACAGGAGAAATTTTGTTCAGGTAAATGGACACTCACGAATCTGTTGGAGAGAACACAATACAGGAAAGGCCACCAAGACTTTCATTTGATCTCCAGCTCAGCCACAAAGCTAAGCATGTTTGTCTATAACATAGAAGTCAGACTGAACAAAATATCTGCTCCATGGCCCAAGGACAAGGAAATAAATTGTAGCTAATGACTGCCAAAACTCATGCACAAGACTGGTTATAGTGGTGACACCCTGTAATACCAGTTAATCAGAAAGCAGAGATAAGAGGATCATGGTCCTGGGCAAAAGCAAGGAGACCTTATCCAAAAAATAATTAAAGGAAAAGGACTAGAGATGTGGCTCAAGTGGTAGAGTGCTTCTCTTATGTGCACAAGGCACAGAGTTCCATCCCCAATAAACCTAAAAAAACAGAAAACAACAACACAAAAATTCATGCGTGCTCCAGGCCATTTTCTTATGCTCTGACATAAAATAATTATCTTCTACTGCTCTACCTCCTTTGTCTTATTAGATTGGACCATAGGTGGTAAAACCTGAATGATTGAAACGGAGTCACAGTTCACAGATGCTGGGTAGATATGAAAAAGGACAAACGCCAGAAAAGCAGGATGAGAGCACCACAATCAGATTCATTTTAAATGCTTATTCTGGTTCACTTGAGAAAATAGAAGAACAGCAAAAATTCAACATCAGCCCGGAAGATACATAAGGGAAGAAGCATAAGGAGACATTGAAAATGGAAAAACTAGAGACTAACAGATATTTAAACCATAAGATAAGCAGGTTTAAAAGTTAGATTGTTCAACTCTACAAGTTTCAATGGATTCTTCACTACTCTGCTTCATTTTCAATTAAAATTACCTAACCAGAATGTAAAGTGCAACAAATATTCTATAAACTACCATAGAATGCAAATAATTTCTCTGGCAGTTTTACTTCTTAGTGATATTTGAATATTAAAATATGATTAAAAACCAAATCACAAGAAATGCCATGCAATTAAAGATTTTATTATCCCTACAGAGCATAAATATTTGCATCTTATGCCAAAGAAGTAGGGAAAATCCATTTAGCTCTTTAGATTTACACTATGTGACTACCATCCAATAAAAACAGGGAATTGCATCTTTATATTTCCATTTTACAAATAATATGTACACTAGCTCCTAAAACTTTGTCTTTATGGAGTAAAGTAATGAAATGAGGGCATTGTATGAGAATTTTATTAGCATCTGATTCAATATATCTTTCAATATGCATTTCTCTCTGAAAAATTCATTAAAATTACAGAATTTCAAGCTTCCACAAATGGTCCATAAGATGTGAGTTTATGTGAAAAGGTACATATTCTCCTCCAACTGAGGGTTTTCATTTTACATATATTATAGGATTTAAAAGATTGAGAATGAAGCAATCTTTTTAATTTCAGAAGACTAAAATTCCATTCAGTCTTTAGATGTCCCAAACTGATACTTTCTCTTCACTATTTTATATTTCACTTCTTCCCTTGGACATTGCTACTGGAGAGAACTGGTGGTGAGAAAGAAGCATTGTGCTAAGGTCTAGGGCAGGGGAAAGCATGCATGCTCCACTGACTCCTGATGCCTTCATATCTGAACCTCAACTGGCAGAGTGTCATTTTTGCATTAAAAGTCAAGTCATGCCAATACACTCAAAGGTCTCTGCAAGTGGGTAAGGCTTTAGTGAGGGACATAAGAATGAGTTGGAGTAGATCGAAGAATAGTGATAGCAAAAGTAAATATAGCCCAGAATTCTGTTTAGGGACAAGGGAACATCCTAAGGTAGGGTGGCATGTCATGACTCTTCAGGAGCATCTACAGCAGGAAGAAGTTGCAATATATCAATGAGGAATTGACAAGTTGGCTGTTATGTGTGATAGGCAGATGCCAGGCTAGATCTATAAATACAAACACAGAATGAGGTAAATAACAAACTTTAGCTCCTCCACGCTTTAGAACTGTGATGGCTTATGACCCTCTCATGCTACTCTACGGGTCAGGTGGAGCTCCTCCCAGGCTTCTTCACTCCTCGTGCCAGACGCCAGGTTTTTCTCTTGTGAAGTGACTATTCCATCATCTAACTGCACAGTCATAGTGGCAGAGAAAGTAGAGTACTCTCAATTGCTCTCCATCAGCTCTACATGACACATGGGACTTCTATTCACAGTCTGTGAGCCAGAAATGCTCATATTAACCACACACAACCTTTGAAAAGAGGCTAGAGAATGCAGCCTTTCTGTGCTTTGAGGAAAAAGAAAATTAAAAATGGTTTGGCAAAAGCAAAACTGGAATTAGTTTTGTGATTGGAGAAAATACAGTGTGCAGAAGGAACATGATGTGCAGGACACAGATGGCAGAACACCAGCAATAACCAGCTCCACCACTGGTGATGGGGTCTGTCCTAGAGATCATGAAAGTGTCGCTATGGGGAGGCTGAAGTGTGTTCAGTGTAAAAGGATCCAGGTAGGCCAGACGGTGAAATTATTGGGCAGGACTCAAATCAACTGTGAGGAATTGAAGTAGAAAAGGCGCTCTCCAGTCTTGGAAGGGGAAAGAGTTAAGATATAAATTTCTGAATTAGGGTAGAATGTGCAATTGAGAATTGGTGTCAGGATCAGGGATTAAACTGATTAGAATATAAACAAGAATCACCAAAAATTGCTTCAACAATTGGCTCATCTATTTTTAACATATGAGATACACATATTTAGTAGAAAAAATATCTCTTTCACATCAAGGACGCATAGAAACACAAAACAAACGAAGAAAATAAGCATTGCCAGAATTCTCCAACACTGCAATGTATCACTGGAAGAACATCTGGAATATATGACAATTTTTGGAGACAGGTTACAGTTGTGACCCACTAACACCTCTACTGCATGCAACCACTTTTACATACTTTAATGTTGCAACATTCAACAATATAGTGACTTAGCTATTTTATATCACTCTTTGACCTCCTTTTCTTAGAATCAAGAGTTCAAAATCATAGCAGGGCATGGTAATTCATAGCTATAATTATAGTTAGTGGTGGGGCAGGAAGACTCTTGTTTTAAGGACAGGTTGGGCAAAGTTAACAGGACACATCTCAAAAACAAAATACAACAAAAGACTGGGTAGTTAGCTCAAGTGGTAGAGCACTTGCCTAAATCACTCCCCAGTCCTGTCCCTTCTTCCAAAAAGACCTCAAGATCACAAAGAAACAGTGTTTCTCTTAGTGTGAAAACAGATCTAGAATTGCATATTAGGATACATATAAAGATAAAAAGAAATTATCACAATGATCAGACTCAGATGAATAGAAACAATTCTGCAAGTTACTCATTCCTTCCTCTGAAAACAGTGATTCTGAAGCCTGTTCTCTGGCATAGATAAATTTTCTAGCTTCAACACTCAAAACACCCCCTCTAATTTGAAAGTAACAAGTATGAACATAAAGCTGATGGTTTGTGTGTGTATATGTGTGCAAATATGTGTATAAGATTTTTGATAAATTTATAAAATCTATAAAATTTAGGCTCCATCACGCCATCATTATAAACAACAATTGTTCTTTTAACATTGTTAGAGCACATGCTTCACCCATGTTGTCATAGAGGTAATTTAACACAGAGAATCCTTCTGTAGTTCAGGAAGTTTCTTAGAGTACTTCCCCACAGACATCCCCAGCATGTACCATATTTCACCTCTCCATCATGTTTATCTTTTTGCCATGATGCTTTTCCCTGCCAAGGTCCTTTAAGGGGCCATGGTTTGATGCTGGTCACTATACCCATTTCCTCACTGGGCCTTTGCACAAGGAAGCTTTCCTCTGTGATTTGCCTCTCTTCATTTCTCACAGTTCAAATAAATCCAGACAAAAACTTTGTCAGGCTTATTATCCTCCGTTTTAGAGTTACAGCTCTGTGAATCATTACAAACTCACACAGTTCTACCACTACCACCACAAGCAAGATATAGAACAGCATGCTTACTCCAAGTAAAGCTTCTCTCATGTCCCTTACAGTCAATTCAATGTGGCCATCAGCTGCCCTGAGTAACTATTCACATGTTTTCTATCTTACTCATTTGGCTTTTCCAAAAAGTTCTTGCTATGGTTTAGATTAGTACTCCCCAATAGAAAGGCAGAATGACATTATTGGGAGAGGGTAGAGCCTTTAGCAGGTGAGGCCTATTGGAAGCTATTTAGGAATTGGGAGTGTGTCCTCAAAGGGCCTTGAAGTTCCCAAGTCTGTTTTTTTAATGTTTTTTTGATCTACCACACATTCCCAACAGGATAGACTCAAAAGCAATACGGCCAACCAAACATGGACTAGAATCTCCAAAATTGTAAGCCATACATAAACATCTCTTTATAAGCTGATTATCTCAGGAATTTTGTTTCAGTGATGGAAACTGACTACTATAGTCATTTAAATGGAGTCATGAAATACATAGCATTTGAATATGGGGTATTTAACAGTGTAATACATTTTAGATTGAATATATTGATTTTCACTCATTTTCATTGCTCACTACTATTTTATTTAATGAATAATACAAAATTGCTTTCTTTGAATTGTTTTCAGTTTGTAGTAGTTATGAATAAAACTGCTATAAACATTCTCGTGAAAATTCTTGTGCATGCCTGTTTATTTTCCATGAGTAAACCTGGGGTGCAGAGTTTCTAATCAAAAGGTGAGAGATGCTATATAAGGAAATGCCAAGCTGTTTTCCATTTTGTACAAAGTGGCTGTGCCATTTTGTACTCTCATACTGACTCAGGATCCCTGTTGATTTACATGTTCTCCAGGGCTTAAGTGGAGTCTGTCTGTCTGTGCTCATTGTTTTGTTCTTCATTGTGGCTTAGTTTGCATGTCTCTAATTTCTAATGGTGTCACATATCTTTCACTGGATGTTTATTGTGCATACATCAGATGTCCTCTTGCTTACTGAAGCTACATGTCTTGAAATCTAGTAGTGCCCAGATTTGGTCTTCCTTTCTAAATTGTTTCTAGTTCCTATGCTATTACATATAAATTTAAGAATTATCTTGTTAGAATCTAAATAGATCTCATTTATACAGGTCTTTTAAATTTTCTCTCATCAATGCTTTGAACTCATTAGTTAGTCTACAGAGCTATGCCATGAAAATCACAGATATTATTTTTCATTGCAGTTATATAGAGATACTTATTTTAACCTTTTTATTTGAAATAACTGCAGATCCACAGGAACTTGCAGGACAAGTTTTTAATTTTAACAAAATCAAATTGATTTGTCAATATTGAAGCTTCCAAATGAAAATTGTTTGCCTAGTTTTCCTCCAGTTTAGTCGGTTCAGTTTTGTTTCTGAACTGTGAAGTTGTCACGGGTATGCATGCATTAAACATTATGATGTCTTCTTGGTGAATTTAAGAATTGTCATTACACAAAAATGATACCTATCGAAACTATTCCAGGAATTGGTAGAGGGGGAGAAAAAGGAGAGTGGTGGAGGGAGTGAATTCACGTAAGACATATTTGATACATTGTAAGAACTTTTGTAAATCCACAGTATAACCTTACCCAGAACAATAATAACAAAAAATTTAAAAAGAACTGTCATTACATAATACCCTCTCTCTGCATTGAAACAATTATTGTTCTGTATATTGTCTAACACAATACAGCTATTCTTGCTTTCCTTGGTCTGCATGGTATACTTTTTTTAGATATACTTTATTTTAATTTTAATCTACCTATATTTTCATATGGGGAGAGGGATTTTTGGAGTCAAAATGTAGTCAGACTATTTTTTAAACAATTTGATCAAACAATTAATTGAAGTATGTAGTCCATTTTTACATAATATGAGTATTTATAAGTTTGTATTTAAAATCGATCTCTTGCTATTTACTTTTCGTATGTACTGTTAAATGTTTTCCCTTTTCAGCATCTCTTTGGATTATTTTCCAAAATTCCATATTACTAATTCTATTGGTTTCCCATTTGTAATTCTGAAATATTTTTAATTGTTTTAAAAAATCCTACTCCACAATTATGTTTTCATATTTACTGTCCTGTCTTTAATAACACCTCCAATTCCCCTCTTCCATGCTTTTTATTATGCATTTTACTTTTTTCTTGTATTATAAATCCATAACACATTGTTACTATTTTTGCACTAGACAAAGGGTTATTTCTTAGGGCAAAAAACTAAGAAAAAATTGTATTGGCTTTATTTTGAGTACTTCCAGAGTTCTTCGGAGCAGTTCTATGCTATGGTTTTGCATAACATTTTCTCTACATGGTGAAAGTTCTTGCAAGTCTCTTGCAGCATTTATCTAATGACAATAAACTTGAACTTTTGTTTGTTTGAAAAAGTCATTTCAATTTCATCTTCTACTTGCTATCGAATTCTGAGTGGACTACACTCCAGAATTTTTTTATGTTGCCTTTTCATTGTACTCTGTCTCCTCAAGAGTATTTTTTATCCTTAGTTAACACTAGTGTGACTATGATGGGTGTGTGTTTATTTATTTTCATTTGAAAACATCTTCTGAGAGTGTCTTCTGGCTTTTTGGGTATGTAGTTTGATATACTTTATTATTTTAAAAATGATCAGTTTTTATCTCTTCAAGTATTTCTTTTTCTCTTCTCCTAACAATTACTCCTATGTCAGACACTATACTGTTTTCCACATCTCACAAAACCTCAGTTCTTGTTATTTTACCCTCTATTCTCCTTGTATTTCAAATTGCATAATTCATGTTTTCTTATCTTCAGCTGTACTCATTTTTCCTTTGTGGTAGTGAGTCTTTTGTGGAGCCCAGCAAAGGAACTATTTTTCTCTGTTTCTCAATTCTGGCATTTCTATTTGACACTTATTATAGTTTCCATCTCTGTTTAAATCTCCCATCTCTGTGGATGCATGTTACTTATTTTCCACTAGATTCTTGAACATATCAACCGTAGTTTTTAAAATAGTTTTTGCAATATCCCATCTTTAAGTTTTTCACTCAGAGATTGTCTCCTAACAATAGGATTTTTTTTTCTTGCCATTTTTCTTGCAAATATTGATTGAATACTAGTAAAATGTATGTAACAATATATCAGTGAAATACAAGGTATTTTGATCATTGAACAGTTATATCAGTGAGCATGGTTATAAATAGTTTGCACACTTGGAAATGGGCACTATTCTCCTAGAGCATTAGTGAGTGAGTTAGTCAATATTGTCAGAGGCTGAGCTACACTTAGGTTTTGCTGTTACTATGAGTTATAATTTAGATGTGATGTGTTCTCTAAAAAGGCTCATGTATTGATGGATTTTTCCTTAGCCAGTGGCACTATTCAGAGGTTGTTAGATCATGAGGGTGCTAGGTAGCTGAATAGGCCATTAGTTGGTTGGTCCTACTTGGTATTCCAAGTGGATCATGGGGGGCCATGGCTTCAGAGTACATATTTTCCCCAGAACTTTCTCCTACTCCTGTCTCTGCTTCTTGCTGCCATGAGATAAACAGCTTTGTTCAATCACTTGCTCCATCACACACCATGATTTCCAGTTTTGCTTCAGTCCCACAGTGAGGGTGGGAGTGAAGCCTCCTTAGAGTTGTTGTCCCGGGTATTTTGTCACAGTGAAGGAAAGCTGACTAACACAGTATGGTTACCATACTACTATTTATAAAGGAAAATGATATTTGGAAAGTTTTAAGACTACATTGAAAAACTTAACTCTAAGAAGTCTATTTTTTCTCCAAAATCACATTATGTTTGACACTTCTGAGTTGCAACCTATTCATGTAATCACCTCTTACATTTTCTCACATTGACACTTCTAAGAATCAGCCATAGCTTTGTTCTCACACCTTGAATCACAAATTAGAGCCAAGAAAGTTCTGCCTGTGGTGGGAATTCCCATACCAAGCTGAACTCTAGCATTTTACAGCCTAAAGAGAGGAACTTTCAAGTCTATGTCAATATATTATAAAATATATTTCTTGGGGGACAGAGAAGCAGAATTATTTTGCATTCTAAGTTTACATTAGATGACTGTTAACTCAAGGCATCAGTTAAATAAGAAGTAATATTCTGAGAATTTTTAAAACAATAACATATCTCTAAATATGAGGTTTTAAGGGAAATGCTGTTAATTCATTATTTGTGTATGGTAACTATGAAATATTTCAAATATACAGAAAATTGTATACCAGACCCTTTATATTTGCACAGACTTAAAAACATTAATAGTTTTCAATTTTTGCTTTAAACTTCTTTCTTTGTAAATGTTAAGAAAATGCATTTAAAACAATAGAGTGTAGCCTAAACTTTTCCCAACATTATATTAATACTGAACTGAAGTTGGTGTCCAAATGAATGTCACGTGTTACCTATTTACTACTTATGTAGACATGCATAAAATGTACACATTTTTTTCTTGATTAATTCTACATTGATGACATTGTAAAGTTTCTACCCTTTTGTAAATTGCTTCTGAGATTCAGTGTTTTTACAATGTATCCATGTTGCTATGAATAAAGTGTTCTTTAGTTAATTTTAACTGTAGTGGAGTATTGCAATTATGAAAAAATATAATACCCAATTCATGTATTCTTCTTTTTTTTTCACTTTTGCAATCCTTGCTAAGATAAAATACATTGTATCTCAACCACAGGAGTGAGAGAGTCTCAAAGGTAAACATTTTAAAGTAAAATTGCTAAAATTTACACATGTGAAGTATAATTTTTCACAAACTTTGCAAAAGAGTCTCTACTTTCTCACAATAAGCATTATTTGGTGAACCCAGATGAACTTTTGCCAACTGAGGCTAGAAAGATGGTACCTTAATGCTTTTTGATTAGTTTGATAACTGGAGAGTTTAAGTATCTGTTTTATATCTGTGATCCTCTGGTAAATTTTCTGCCTATACTTTTGCTTCTTCTTTTAAAGTAGGTTGTTTCTTTCATTTAAAGGAGTTCTTATACTCTGGATTAGTATAGAGTATAAATTGATTATCTTAGTTGCAAAGTGTTAGGATCAATATGCCTCTGATATAATAAATTAATACAAAACAATGGCAAATATTTTATGCATATGTAGTAACCATACAAACATAGGAAATTTATTTAGACATCAGCTTCAGAATAGTTATTCTCTAGGCTATGCTGACTACTGCATCATTGTTATTTATTTTCATAAAAGTAAAAGACACTTGTAAAGACACATTTAAAATATTAACATTTTAAAAATCTGTGACCTATCTTTTGCTTTTTATGCCTTTTTGGAGAAATTTAAATTTTATTATGAATAAATTTATAAATATTTCCATTTTATTTCATATGTTTCTGGCTTACTTACAAAATCTTACCCTATTCTGATGTTAAAAAGTTAATTTTAGAATTAACTTTCTAGCAATGTTTTGTAATGTTCATTTTAGAAAATGAAAATCACTTCTTTGATTACAGTTATTACTTTGTATTGTGTTTTATTTTCTTCTAGCTATTGTGAATGGGATTACTTTCATACTTTCTCAGGAAATTTGTAATTGGTTTGTAGAAAAACTACTAATTTTGTATATTGATTTTGTATCCTATTTCACTGAATATGTTCATGAGTTCTAATAGTCTTTTGGTGAAGTCTAGGATTTTTCATGTATAGATTCATGTCATTTGCACACATGGGTAATTTGACTTACTTCCTTTTAACCTTTATGCCTTTGATTTCTTTCTCCTACATAATTTCTGTGACTAGAACTTCTAGTGCTATATTGAATAAGAGCAGTGAGAGAGAGAATACACTTATCATCTTCAGGTTTTTCTTATTCTGTATGATGTTGGCTGTGTGATTGTCATGCATAGTTTTTATAACATTCAGGAATGATCTTTTTGTACCTAATTTGTTCAGCATTTCTATTATCAAGGAATGCTGAGTTTTATAAAATGCTTTTTTTTGCATCTGTTGAGACTATGATAGAGTTTTTATCTTTCTTACTGTTGATGTGATGTCTAACATTTATTAATTTGCATATGTGATACATTCTTGCATCCTTGGGATGAAATCAATTTGATCATAGTGAATAGTGTTTTTATTGTGCTATTGAATTTGATCTGCTTCTATGCACCTCAAGGATAATATTCTACAATTTTTGTTGTATTGTGCCCTTGTATGCTTTGATAACAAAGCAATGCTGGGCTCAGAGACTAGACTTGGAAAAGTTCCTTCCCTTTTTAATTCTATGGAATAAATTGAGAGGAAATGGTGTTAGATCTTAGTTAAACATTTGGTAAAGTTGAGCAGAGAACCCGTGCAGCCCTGGGCTTTGTTTCTTTGGAAAACTTCTGTTTCTAATTTAATCACAATACCTGTCATTGGTCTATTCAAGGTGTTTATCTACTTGAAGATGATTGAAATTTCCTCCTGTTTCTCACCAAGTGCAAAAATCAACTCAAAATGGATCAAAGACATAAACATAAGACCTGACCCTCTAACACTATGGGAAGAAAACATAGGGTAAACAATTGAAGAGGTCAGTACAAGCCAATATTTTCTGGAGAAGAGCCAAAAAGCACAGGAAACCAAAGTAAAAATCAACAAATAGGATTCCATCAAATTAAAGATTCCTCACTGCAAATGAAACAGCCAACAGAGTGAAGAGACAACCTACAGAACGGGAAAGATATTTATCCAACAGAGCGTTACTATCTAGAATACATAAGGAACTCAAAAATGTAAAATAAAAAAAAAGCAATCCAATTAAAATGGGAAAATAGACACTTCTCAAAAGAAGAATTACAAAATGCCAGCAAATATGCTTAATATTGTTAGCTATCAGAGAAGAGCAAATCAAAACTACAATGAAATTCTAACTCACCCAAGTTACAATGCCTGTTATTAAACAAACAACAAATGCTGTCCAGGATGTAGAGAGAATGCACTGTTGGTGAGGATATAAATCAGTACAGCCAAAAATTACCTGCAGGTCACTATTAATTGCTGCACTATTCATATAGCTAAGAAGTGGAATCAGTACAGGGTTCCACAATGGAGTATTATTCAGTCATAAAGAAGAATGAGATCCTATTATTTGAAGCAAAATGTATGAAGCTAAGGATATTGTATGAAGTGAAATTAACTTCACACAGAAACATGAGTACCACATGTTCTCCTTCATATATGGAAGATAAAAATAATTGACCTGAAAATATAAAATTGTGATTACTAGAAACTGAGCAGGGTGCAGTGGGAGAAGTAGAAACGGGATGGTGGAATTTGATCAATACATGCTGTATGTATGTATGACAATATGACACTGAACACACTGTACAATTAATACAAATTAATAAAAATTGCCTTTTTCTAAAATGTTTAGTAATGATTTTTCAAACTTAGGAATTTAATCCACACTAATTTTTAACATTTTATTCATAGCTTTTTATTGAAATTATTTCAATCTTATACAAGAATTGCAGGAAAAAATATATGTATCACCCAAATTCCTCAACTATTAACATCTTGGCAGTTTGCTATATTAACTTATATCTGTCTATCCAGTTGAGAATAAATGTCTTTGCCTCTTCATGGTCCAGTGTGGTTATGTAAGGCATTTTCTTATTTAACCACAACAAAATAATTAAAATCTGGCATTAACATTAACACAGTGTTATTTTGTAACTACAGCTTTTATTCTATAACCCAGTAATATGCATATTGTCAATGAATGTTCCAGTGAATGTCCCAAACAGCATGCTCTACATATAGACTTCCGTTAACAATCTATGCAACAGCTCCCAGTGGTTTGTTTAACCAACAGTGTGGATGTTTGTGCTAGTCAGCTTCCCATTTCTGTAACAATTAACTGACATAGTCAGCTTATAAAGATAAAAGGTTTATTTTGACTCATAGTTCTGGAGATTTCCATCCTTGATCAGTTGGCCCAGTTGCTTTTGGGACTCTCAAGGGTGGCACATCATGGAGGGAGTACATGAAGTAAATTGCTCACTTCATGGTTTATGGGAGGCAAAGAGAGAGAGTAGAAGGGGCTGGGATCCCAGTATCCCCTCAAGGACACATCCCAATAACCTGAAAAACACAATAGGCTCTACCTTTTGAGGGTTCCATCACCTCCCAAGAGCTCCAGGCTGAGCACTAAGCTTTTAACATATAGGCATTTGAAGGACATTCCAGATGCAAATACCTGCTGTGCAGGTATTTTTTTAATCTGATTAATATTTATTAAGTATACTTAAAAACAGATTACTCTGTATAATTGTGGGTGTGACTCATCCAAATAGTTGAAGGCATTAAGAATAAAGATTGAGGTATTCCAAAGAAAGAATTCTGCCTCTAGATTGCAACATAGCAATGTTGCCTGAGCTTCCAGATTTTTTCTTTTTCTTTTCTTTTTTTTTGCAGTACTAGGGCATGAATTCAGGGCCTACACCTTGAGCCACTCCACCAGCTGATTATCCAGCTTTTTGACACAAGACTGCAACATGGACCCTTGCTTCAACATTCACCAGCATGCAGGCATGCATAGATTGTGGACTTCCAGCTCACACAATTGCATGAGCCAATTCCTAAAGATAAAACATTCTATAAATATCTGTCATATTAGTTCTTTCTGTCTGGAGAACTCTGACTACAATATGTATTTTTTTTCAAAAGAATCGATTATAATCACCAGACATACTCTTTATCTAATAGCTACATCATGAATTTCTACTTTAAACTTTTTACTGGGCTTTGTATTGTATTATGTAGTGTTCCCTACCCAACCCCAGTATTTTGAATTGGGAATTAATTCATGTTTTCATTATTATTATTATTATTATTATTATTACTTTTATGGCAGCTGGGGTTTGAACTCAGGACATTCCAGCAAAGTAGATGCTCTATCACCTGAACCACACATCCAGTCCATTTTGATGTGGTTATTTTCAAGGTGGGGTCTCATGAACTATTTATCAAGGTTGGCTTCAAACCACAACTCTCCTGATCTCAGCCTCCCAAGTAGCTAGGATTACAGGCATTAGCCAGTGATGCCCAGCTCATTCATTATTGTTGATAAAAAAATGTTTGTGACTGTGATGTTCTTGCCCTCACACTTTAACATAGCCCATATTCTCTCATATTCATTTTGCACTAATTATTTTTTAGAAATTGTCATTTGTGCTTTCCCCTAATTGCTTAATTAAAATTTTTTATAATTTTTGCTGTATTCTCTTATATCCCTTTATTTACCCCAAAGATTTATGTTGCTAGTTCTGTTTTGCTGGTCTTCTGTACACACTTCATTTTTGCTATGTGACCTCTTCTTGACAGGTATCCTAAAGTCTCCCAGTGTCCCTTGTCTCCTGTAATGTTTTTAGCTTGGAATTTACTTGTTCAGTATCAAGATCCTGTGTTACCTTCATTGTTATCTCCTTTGGCAGGTACAGGGTTGCTCATACCTTAATTTTTAGATTTCTTGATAATGTTGTCTTGAATGCAATATATAACCAATTCTTGCTTTTTGAGACAAAATGAAAAATTTTTTTCCTGGTATTGGTATGTTTAAATCCATTTATAGTTTTAGCAAAATATCCTCTTATGTGAAGAAATTTATGTTCTCTAGAAAGAGCTTGTTAATTACATTGCTCATATTGGTCTTAGCCTTTTTAACTTTTGTCATTTATAGTAGCTACTCCAGACTGATGTGCATTTTGTTAGATTTTCCCTTAAGCTGTTAAATAACTTAGCAAGTTCAAACATATGTAGATTCCTAGCAAAATTTTCCCATTATATAACCACCTTCTTTATTTCTCTTTTAAGATACTTTCAAAACCAATCCCCCTTTTTCCACCCTCACACTTTTCATCATCTTTATTCCTAATAAGTCTGCCTGCCTTGCAGTAAACTTTTATTTCTGCTACAATACTTCATTCCTCATCTTCTTTCTTCATGTTTTTCTCACATATGTTTCAATTCCATTACATTTAATGCTTCTGGGATTTATACTTTTGGCATGTTTAGGGATATGGTAAACATTATATTTTTGCAATCATAGCTTATCATAGCTTATAAAAATGATATTTGTTATTTTTCATTAATGTTATCATTTTAATTTTTTCATATTATCCTTTAATTTATTTCAAGTCAATCTCATACTGTGTTCTCACATCAATGTGCAAGTCTTCCTCAGAGCATTTATTAAATAATCTCTTTTTCTCCAAATTTTGCTATTCTCTTACAACATCTGTACATACAAAGTGTTTTTCCTTCACATTAATATCTTAGTGTGGTTTGATGCATTTTGTTTGCACATCTATCTTATTCTTCTCTGTACCACACCATCCATCATCATTTCTCTGGCTTTATATCAAATCATAACATTTTAAATAATCCCTCATTTTTCACATATATTTAGACATAGATTTAGAAATTTTCAGGTTATGGTTTTACTTTGTTCAACAATTAGAAATGTTTTCACATGAAGAGTTTTCATATTTTTATCTTGCTACATTGCCATAATTAGACAGCTATAATGTACTATTTATTCCTGCATATAATTATCTCAGTTCTTGAACTAAGCTGAGAAAAGGGCACTTTTTAAAAATCTTGTAGCTAGTAAAAAAAAATCAGTATTTTAAGAAATGTATATTTGGAAATAACACTAAATCAACCCCAGTTATAAATGCATAAACCCTAAATAAAATGTAATCCATTTGTGTTATAAAAGTCTAATATTTCATGACCAAATTGGGTATAGTTTAGCATGCAAGCAAGAGTGATTTCATATTAGGAAATCAATTTATGCAATCCATTATATTAATAAATTAAAAGAGAAAATATATGATTTCCTCAATAAAACACAAAATGTCTTTTGAGAAAAGTCATCATCCATTCCTGGTGAAGAAAATTTACCCTTCAAAAAAAAAAAAAAGGAAAAAAACCATAATTGTCTGAATATATTGTCAATGTTAGTAGAAATACTAACATTTCTACTGTTAAAATAATGAAAGTTATGCTAATATCTTGGAAAAACTTCTTAAAAGTAGCAACACACTAAGAGATGGAATTAAATAGTGTATTATTTACAAATAATGTGCTTCTCTTTGTAGTAAATCCAAGTAATAAAACAACAAGATAATATAGTAATACAAATAATAAAGTTGAGTAATGTAGGAAAACAAGATTAATATACCTAAATAAATATAAATTCAATATAAATTGACTGCGCAATAGGAAAAATCTAAAAACAGGTACATCATTTAAGGTGCCTATTAAAATCATTCAGATATCGAAATGATTCTAAAAAAGAAACTGAAGTTTAAATGAAAAGAAAAAAGTATAAAGTCAAGAATCAGAATTTAATACATGTTAGATGAGATATTTCAAATTAGTGGACAAGAAAGAAATTAATAAATTTCACTGTGCTCAGATGGTAATCTTTTAAAGAAATTTAGATCCCTATTTCACAAAATACACAAGAAAATTAGCTCTCTATGCCTTCTGGATTTATATCCAAGAGATAATAACATAAAATGTGGTAAAATGTGGTAAACATTTTTGTATTATTGCAAAAATTGTAATACGTTCTTAGCATGATTTTATATATGCATAAACCACAGGTGAAAAGAAAAATGTTTGTATATATAAAAATATAAAAAACAAAGTAAAATATAAATAATGCAAAAGGAAATGATTTACCTTTTATAAGACTAACAGGTTCCAGAGTCATTTATATAGCAAAACTGTAAAAAAATAAACAGCAAAAATATTATTAGTATAGTTTTTACAATGGGAGTATCTTTTTCTTTGTGGTGATTTTTCTCAAATCTCTGTAAATTCGTGGTTTAATAGAAAATGAGAAAAGATTATTTCCTCAACCCGTATGTAAATTCTGTTCTCTTATCCACAAAAGCAGTCTCTATTGTTGAAATTCTAATCCATATGTTTATGAGTGTGTGGGAGTGGCTACTTTGCCCATGTGAATGGGTAGGTTGTGCTGATAATCTGAGTGCTTAGGTCAGTCCACCTGCTGAGTGTGCTAGTTTAGTCCCACCTCTAATTCCCACACCACAACCCTACTCCGTCTCTTGCACTGGAATTCCCACTTCACTAGTTGAACTGGCAAGTTTGTTTTGTAGCAAAATGCCAGCATCAAACACTCCTGGTATTTGCTTATTTTTCTTCTGCGAATGTTTCAAATCCTCCAACCCCAGGCTCAGCTAGTATCTCTTCCAAGTACTACGTGGCTTTAAACCCAGTCTAAGCTGACTGTTTTACTTACAAGTTATTCCTAGGGTTCTAGCTTTGGAGAAAGTGTCTCTGTCGTGCCTCCCAACTATTCACAAAGGACTACTCCAGTGCGCTCAGCTGTTCAGATGCACTATTTTAATTCATTACTGATGATTCCTCACAGCTCCCTCCTGCTCCTGAAATCACCTTTGTTCTTGATAATTCCCTGAGTTATAAATCAATAGCTATATTTCAAGTATTCTTCACTGTAGCTTGCTCTGCTCTGGTACCTTCTTCAATCTTACTCCATTTTTTCCTGTATTTCAGAAATTGTTCACAATTTCTAACATACTGATAGAATATTATCTTGCTTGTTGTATTGCTTTGCATATTTCAAAACCATGTGAGGAACTGACAAGGTCCCTGCTCAACTCATCACAGTAATTTAATTTTCTAATGACTCTGTTTTGATCATTATTTTTTTTATCACCACTACACTTGTTTATTTACTGTCTCAGTCACGTAACATACTGCACATTTTCTGAAAGCAGGGATACCTTATCAGTTTTGCATCTCAAACAATTCCAGGCACACACTCAAGACCTATTTATTGCCAACCTGTGTGACTGTGGGATTGATGAGGCTGTGAGAAATGCACAGGTGTGCATGTCTGAGGCATGGTTTTCTGGCTTGCTTTTGACAAGGACTAGAGCTCTTCTTTATTTTCTGGCTCCCAAGAAACAAGCAGACCAGGGAACTCTCCCCTCATATTCAATTTTGAGGCCTCCATTAGTAGCATCTACTCTGGAAGGCAAGTCACATTCTGGGAACATCGCATAGGAAACGCTCACTAGGTCCACAGATACATCCTTCTTATTAATGAAACTGAGATTTTGATCCTCATTTGGCATTGTGTGTGAGTGATAGAATTAGGAACTGGAAAGGAAATACCTGGACATGTTACATTCAGGAAGAGAAAACCTGACTACAGAGTTTAGTGATTCTAGGAGATACTGTGAGTGAGAAACTACTTTTAGAAGAGTGGGTAAAGTGAGAGGACAGAATGATTCATGTTGAGATCGGATGATATGAAAAAAAATTACAAAATCACAAAAACAAAAGATAAATTGAGAAAGACTTAAGACTAATTTAATTACAGCAGAACATTTTGTCATCATTTGTTATTTTAGGCTATTTTTTAAAATGCTTACTTTATTCTACCTTGTGTGAACTAAGAATTGCAGTAAAAAATTATTACATATCACTATCTCTATTTCACTAGTAATTACAAGTTCTGCTTCATTTTTATTATCATCTAAAACAAATTGATTTTACAGAATTCTGACATAAGTAATACATAATTTTATAACATAGGCAAAATTCAAAGCAATTTCTGTCTTCTACTAGCCCTTTTCATGTTAATTAAAATTGAAAGGCCATTGGGTTAAAAATTACCTGCACAAAGTGGTTTGATATATTAGAATCAGGTGATTAAATTCACATCAATCATTCAGTCTAATGGATGAAAGGTCCACTGAGAATTTTCATGATGTACTTGCAGTTGAGTTATAATTTGGGCTAGAAATTTTTTTAAAGGCCATTTTGACTAACTAAGAATGATTATGCTCACTATAATAAAGGAATGAAGCCTTCCTGATTTGGACAATAATTTGGGAGGGAGAGGAGATTCTGAAAGCAGAGCAGACTCGAGTTTTTTCTCGCTTCCTTGGGTTTCATTTGGTTTTTGTTTGTGAAGAAAACAGTACTGGCTATAAAAATGCAATCACTCCTCCCTCTCTGAGAGAACACAAATACAAAAAAAATTAAATTATAAGTCAAAAAATGTTTTAGATTTCTGCTTCACAAAAATGAGAGAGTTTGAAGTACTCAGGATTATCCCTATAAAACCCAAAAATTAAGAGGGCATAGTTATTTTAAAAATACAAATGATCACATTGAAGACTCTGAGTTCAAACCTAGTACTGAAAAAAGTGAGCAAAAAGATTAAAGAAAGAAAGCTTATTTTCTAAAAATCACAGTTCTGACCTTAGGTGTTCTAGTGAAGTGGAAAAATTTTTAGGAACTCATTTGCTTTCATCATATACTGCAATCAAAAACAAAGAAGAGGTTGTGTGTTAGAGCTTGCCCTGCTGTCATGTGAGTCCCAAGCTGGTCGACTAGAGTCACATGGCCAAAGTGTGACATGGATGAAAGCCATTTGAACCAACAGCCTCCACTTCTATCGAATGGCTGTAGCCACCTGATAGATTCAAGTTGTGAAATCCCAAAATCATTGACAAAGAATATGGGGGCTAAGAAAGAATAATAGAGGTGGTGAATATGACCAAAGTACATACATGCATGTGTGGAGTGACCATAATGAAACCACTTACTTTGTACAATTAATATACACTGATAAAAAGAATAAAAAAGAAAAGAATATGGTTGTAGTTTTAAGTCCATAATTTGGGACTCATTTGTTTTGTTTACAGTATTTATAGACATTAAATGAGTGGATCCTCTTCTGATGTTTATAACTATTCCAGCCCAGTAGAAACATTCATTAATATTCACTTTTAATACTATCATAATTGTTTTACTCTAGGCTTTATTAGATATGTTAAGGAAGATAAGTGTGATTCTAATAACAGAATCTGGAGGAATAAAAGGTAAAGGGTAATGCAAATGCAGGGAAATGAGGTTTAATATCTAAAACTAACTTTGATATTCATTTTCACAATGACCTTAGTGAAATCTGTACCTTTCCCTGGTTCTTAATTTCCTTTTTTGTAGACTGGGTTAGGTCCAAGTAACCAAGCTCCTTCCTAGCTGTACAGTCTACATTTTTTAGATGACCTAAGGTTACTTTACAAAGCATTACAGCCTTCTCTTTTTATTATATTTTGTGGATAATTTGTTAAAAATACATTGTTTCCTCATCTTAAAGTATGGCTAAAATCATGGAAGCACGACTGAATGACTCTTGATCACTACTAATATTTTTCTCAAGCATGAACTTGCTATTTTTTGTAAAAGGAGTTGTTGAAAGTAATAAGATTGGGTGTGTACAAATTCTCCCAAACTGCTGTACCGTATAAATTATGTCTGCTTAATTTCTATAACTCTGTATTTTTACCTGTAATTATTAAAATGTGATTATCTGGACCTCGGTGTGGACACTTTGTTTCAAAAATGTGTTTCTCTTTTGTTGTAGGCTGAATACAATGTTTTAGAATAAAATGGAAAGTTATGGAACTTGTGCTCTAAACAAAAAATAGATATGCACTAATCTAAAGCCTAGAGGTTTCTTTCTTAAAAAAAAAAAACTCAGTGAAATAGACATGCAACTTATATAGAAAATGAAAAATATATAAATATAATCATCATAATGAATAATATCAATGTAAGTGCTTATGCATTTACAAGTCATTTTAAGAAATAGAACATTGCTACCAGTTTAAAAGCACCATTTATATACCTCTTAAGCATGTCTATTTTTCTCCAAAATGTGTACATATATGTATATACACATATACATATGTTTACATATATATTATATACAAATACTGAGGAAATTCACTCTCTTATTATTTCATAAAGGTTTCCTGCACACACCCTCTTCTCCACTTACTGTATAGTTTTGAGAGTTTAGAAATCATGTGAATAGAATTATGTGTCCATCATCCTCTGTGGTTTGCTTCTTTTTAATCAATAACATCAGTGAAATTCACTCAAGTGCTTGCATACCACTATTACATTCATTCATTACTGAATCCGGTCCTGCAATGATCACCACACAACAACTCTATTTGCTTAGTATTAGCAAACATCCAGACTGTTCTGGCTTGGGGAATTCACACACAGTGCCACTATGAGCCTTTTTTCTATTCTGTTTTGTTTTGTTAGTATTTGTTTTTACTTTTACTATGAGTATTATACACAAGTATTATATCATCTTTGACAAATTTTTATTAGGGTATATTCATTATACAGGGGTGATTCATAGTGACAATTCTGATTAGACTTATAGTGTACATTATTTACATTGTCCCCATTGTCTCTCCCTCGCAATCCCCTCCCCACCCCACTTAAAGCAATTACAGGAGGTTTCTTAGTTCTGCTTCATATAGGTATATGAAGTCCATTTACCATATACCTTTACCTTAATTTCTTCCCTTCACCCTCCCACTAGTATCCCCTTCATACACACATTGTACCTATTTCACAGTTCTAGTGTTTGTTATTAATATTTAAGATGATGTTCAAAGGAGTGTCTCAATGTATGCCCACTATGGATGTACTTTACTCTGGTCCATTCAACCCCTTCCATTACTCTCCCTTACCCCTTTACCTCCCACCCCCCATTTTTCAACAGCTTTCAATATATATTCTTATATCCTTTACTTTCATATCTTATGTTATGCAATATTATTGATGCTCTATCATTCTCTTCTTTTCTCTCTTTTCCTGAGTTCTACTGCTACAAACATGTTCTACAATTGCATTTGTAGATAATCATGCTTGTTTTTGTGTATATGTTTATCTTTGGATCTGTCTTCCACATATGAGAGAAAGCACACAGCTTTTGTGTTTCTGATCCTGGCTTACTTCACTTCACAGGAATTCCTCCAATTGCACCCATTTTCCTTCAAATCATTTCATTGGATCATACAGCTATTCTATCTCTAGTTTTTTGAGGAATCTCCTTACTGCTTTTCATAGTGGCTGTACTAATTTGCATTCCCTCCAACACTGTATAAGGGTTCCTGATTTGGCGCATCCTTCCCAGCATGTGTTGTTGTTACTACCCTTGATTATAGCCATGCTAACTGGGGTGAGATGAAATCTAAGTATTGTTTTGATTTGCATCTCTTTTATAACCAGGGAACATGAACATTTATTCAATGGTTCTTCAAAACTTTTGAAGGTAAATGTTAGGGTTTGTGGTTATGTCCCCTTTTTCATGTCTGATTTTATTTTGTCATGTTAGCTAAGGGTTTGTCGATCTTGTTAATCTTTTTAAAGAATCAACTTTTTATTTCATTAATTTTTTGTATCGTTTTTTGGTCTCAATCTTTCTTATTTCTCTCCGTCTGCTGGTTTGGGGTTTAGTTTTTCTTGTTTTTCTAGGAGCTTATGTTGCTTTACTTATATCATCTTTTAATGTTTATAAGTGTTCTAGCACATTGCAACCACCCATTAATAGTCTTAAAATGCAATATTTTTACTCTTAGCTTGATAAATATCGCTTTTTTTGTGGTAATGGGATTGAACTCAGGACCTCTAGCTTACTATGCTTGCTAGATGACTTAAAGATGGTAGATATGAGTCTCTAAATTTAATATCTAGGAGAGAGATTAAGTTTAAAATATGAGTATTGCTAGGCACTGATGGCTTAATCCTATAATCCTAACTACTTAGGAGGTAGAGATCAGGAGGATTGCAGTTCGAAGTCAGCCCCAGCAAATAGTTTGAGAGACCATATTTTTAAAAAGTCCATCACAAAAAAGACCCTGATGGAGTGGCTCAAGATGTAGACCCTGAGTTCAAATCCCAGCACGACAAAAAAAAAAAGTATTGCAACCTCCTGTATGCACTATATATGTTGCGTTCTCAACATGGTGGGCTAATTTTCTCGTTAATGGTGTACAAGTGTTAAAGTTGCCCCCAAAACTCAACTAACTCTTAATAAAGGCCAATATGAAAAATTTTGTCCATTGGGCAAGTATGCTTGTAATTTGCAATTTTCTTAATCTCTAATGAAATTTAAAGTATCATCCTATGCTTATGGACACATAAATGTTCTCTTTTGTGCAGTGTCTCTCAATTTTGTTCCATTCAATTATTTATTTTTCTCTTTCCATAATATGCTATCATAAATGTTATAAAGCACATTTTTGTAACATGTTTTAATTCTGTAAGCATTAGTCCTGTTCTCAGCATTTTCTATTCCTTTATAATCTTTTTTTATTATTACTCAACTGTCAGGTCCACTGGGAGCAAAGAAGCCTCATGGAACTGACTGTGATTGCTCTAAATTTGGCAATGAGCTTGGGTAGAGCTGATATCATTGTAATAATGACAATTCCATTTTTTTATGTACATCAGTACCATCTCTCAAACACCAGCTTTGAGCTTCCTGTTTTGAGACTTGTGTCTTTTGTTTCCTTATGTTTCTTTTTACTCTGTTTAAGGCCTCGAGTGTAATATTGGATAGGAGTGACAATCTTCTATCCAATTTTTGTGTTGGACAAGCTTTGTGTGCCAAATCTCAAAGGATAATTTTCAACACATACGCATTACATGTGAAATATGAGTTGTTGCTGTTGATATTCTTTTACAGAAAGGAAATTTTCTTTCTTTTTTTAATTTAGTAGTTTTTCTCATTTATAATAGATACTTACTTAATTTTGACAAAAGTTTTTCTGTCTCTGTTAAAACAGCTATAAGTTTTTCTTAAGTTTTATTGTATTTTTGATTGACATATATCAGTACATATTTATGGAGTATAATGTGACGGTTTGATGCATTTACACTTTGTATAATGATTAAATCGAGATTACTAATACTGATGTTTTCAATTCATGTTTAAGAATATCAGCCTTAGGAGACCTGCCTTTTAGTAATAGATGTTAGTCATATAGCCAGGGTTCAGGGCCAGGTTTGTCTGAAACTCACTCTCTATATATCTACCACTAAATTTAACTGATTTTCATGAGATAATTGCAGTCGCTAGGGTCCACACGGAACTATTGAATCACTCAAACAAACAGCTGACATAGTAGAACAAAAACTAAAAGTAATTTATGAGTTTTGAAAAAGAAGCAGATATCAAGTATAAAATAGTTCATATTCTCATTTTATAAACCCAAGTAATGTTTATAAAACTCATGCTTATACTATTAATGAGAAATTAAACATAAGCGGTGTCAACTCATGATTTATAAATCTAGATGGTTTCAGTGTCATTTAGTAAGATCATTTGTTTCCCAAAATTTTAATGAAGAAAAGTCTCTAGGATGTTTTTATGGAATGTTAGGCATGGCTATTAATTCCTGATCTCTATCACTGGGTCGTCTTTAGAGGCAGCAGTCAAGAATCAAAAGGGAAGTAAGATTACAGGGATGGAAGAGTCAGTGCTCTTAATGAGCACACATGGTGTTCTGTCATAACAAATTACCCCATGATGTTTGTGATGAACTAGGCTGTCACTGTTCTATGAGCTAACAGCACTGTAAGCCAAGTAAGCATAAGAGAAAACTGTCTACAAAATTAGAAGGCCTTTTTAATTTCGTATTTATCACCATCATGTCATCTGTGATAACAGTTCATCATATACATGGTCTTGCCTGGAGTTATCAAAATTAATATTTACTTAAATAAAAATGTTGTAACTCAATGCCAGACCACTGAATCTATTTGTTATGACAAACAATAAGGTCTACAAATTAGAATGAATTTGTTCCAGTTTGAAAATAACATTATGCTAATCACAAACACTTCCCTTTTTCAATGCAATCATATAGTTCCATTAGGGGGACATGTATACTAGTGAGTCTATTGGTAGTGATGTGCACAGAATAATATTTTGAGCATATCATACATCTCATCATGAAATTTCACCCAAGGAGATTTTAGAAAAAAGTCCTAGGTAAATGTCTTTTTTACAAAGGTGTAGTGAGGAAAGAATATTTACTGTCAAACCATGTATAATAAAAATGAAAATAAATAATGCAAAAGCAAGATGAACCATAGCAGTGCATTAAATCACAGCCAAGGAAGCATCACAAAATATATATAAATTGTGCTTTCACTTCATGTCCTAACACCCATAGTTCTCTATTTCAATAACTGTCTTTGGCCAGGAATTAAACCTTTATTCCATTGCCTTCAGACAGAGTCTGTTCATCTCACCAGAGATGAACATTAACTCTCATTAACTGTGATCCTATAATTAATTCTGACCTGAAATATAGTTCTCCCCTCTGTTGTCTAGCTTTATCTTTTACTTCAAATATGCTATATAAAATCATGCCTACTCAAACTGTTTAAATCTTCTATAAGTTCTTACGGCATTCATAACCCTCAGTCTCCATTTGTTCACACATATTATTTTTTATTCCCTCAAATTGTAAATTATTTGAGGTTAGGAACTAAGGTATAAGATGTTTTCCCCACAGTGTCAAAGGCAATGATAAATATGTCATAAACTCTCATATATTTTCAATGAATGTTTTTCTTTACTCTTTGTAGAATTTAAGGAATGTCAATATACAGCACTCTTCTATTCACACAAGCTTTGAACTAATTAAGAAATGAAAAAAAAATCATAGGAAAAAAAATCTCATCTTCATTACCAATGAAGCATAGATCTTAAAATGTACAGTATTTATTTAGTATTTAGAAGTTAATGAGTGTCCCAGTTCTAAATGAACCCTGTTGTTATACAGACTGGCTACTGAGAGGCCAGCTCCTTCCTGTTTCTCCTCTCTGAAGTCTGTACTCCACACTGGAGGTTCCTGCTCTACGCTTCTCACTCGTGGACTCCTAAGACACAGCAAAAGCAGGAGTTAGCTACCACTGACCCATTCCTCTTTTGGAATTCAGAGTCAAATAATAGATGAATCTGTAAGAGGACAGGGAGGCCAGTATATTTGCTCTACTGTGTAGCGCCCTCTTGGTAGAAGGCTGACTCAGGACTCTGCCCGGCACTATCACCAGAGCAAATAGAAAAATGTGTTCATGCACATCCATGATTTAAGGTTATCACTGAATGAGCTAGAAATCTTTTTTGATTCAAGTAAACATTATTGGTAGCTTTAAAGCACCAAATATTTGGTTCCCAGAATTTAGAAAAGCAATCCCAAAATTTATAGTTAAGTCTCAGTCTGGTTGTTCCTATTTTTTGTAGAATAACATTGTATGTTCAACTCTCACACAGCACATATGAAACGTGCACTTGCACAATATTAAGTGTGAAATTAGAGGCTCACACAGTCTGAGCATAATTTTTTTTATATTAGCCAGAAAAACAATTACATTGATGTGAGTGGTGGTGGGTAAAAAGTTAAGTTTATACTTGTTCAAATTCTTCTGTAATTTTGTAGCATAAAGTTTGAATATGTGGAAGAAACTAACATGTCAATGGAAAAAGACATTCAAATTATTTGGAACTGTCATTTATAATTTTCATTTATAGGAAAATTGAATTATTCCATGATGTCTCTTGTAATTTGGGGTATTTTAAAATCATATTTTATTTATGGGCATAAAATAAAGAGAAGATAAGAAAATAATAGCAGCTGATAATAGTTATAGGAAAATTATGTACTAGCAATAAGCTGTAAGAAAAATCAAAGCCTCCCTGTTCCCTCTGTTTTATCAGAAGTTCAAACATGCTTTTGCTTGACAGACCCTAGTGAGAATACCCGGAGGTGCCACATATGTTACTTCCTAACAATTAGTGTCAGTATCTATAAAGCAAAATTCCTCCTGTAAAATTTTGGAAAATATCTCCAAAGAAACACACTCCTATTTAGGCTTAGAGAGGTTTGATATGTGATACAGAATCCAATAATAAAACATATGGGTCTGTAATACTATACATTGAACTTGCAAGGCTTCCACAGTACTTCAGAGACCACAGTTTGTAAAATATACAACACAAGGAGAGATTTACATGCTTTAGCTTCCATCTGGTAGACCCAACAAACAGAGATCTAAAAATTTCTGGATGTTTAGACTCAAACCTTATGAAAATGTCACTTATTTATGGTGACCTAACATGCCTCCAAAACTGCCATAACCTGCAGCAGAAGGATTGTATGTGTGAGTCAGGAAACTAAGTGAGGAAGAAGGTCAAGAAGAGCTTGCAAATTCACCCTCTCCAGTGCTTTCACCTTGAGGTAAAGGTATATGACTCAGTTCAAGCTAGTGTCACTCTTTATCCTTGATCTTTTTTTTCCTTTTCATCTTAGTTAGCAATTAGCTCCTTGATAACAATCACTCTTAAGTTAATCCTTCCAATTTCCCCCTTGACTAGTCTTATACTTTCAGACCTGCTTTTATATTTGTTTTCCTAGATTCCTAACTCTAAGGCAAAAACTTCCATGGCTCATTTTGTATTTGGAGTTCAATTTTAATATTTTACAACACAATGGATATAACTTGCAAATGAGTACTCACTTACTCTTAAGAACCCTCTTTATAATCCATCCTCAGGATGTACATAAAAATAATGCATGCTATTGATTAGATAAATGTTTCTCCAAGGTGTTTTCCTTGGAACCTGAATCCCTAGGATGGTTATATGGTCACACACATTTACCAAATGTATTTTGAAAGTTATCTTTCTCGTGCTCACTTCAGCAGCACATATACTAAAACTGGAACTATACAGAGAAGATTAGCATGGCTCCTGTGCAAGGATGACACGCAAATTTGTGAAGTGTTCCATAAAAAAAAAAAAAAAGAAAGCTATGTTTCTCTTTATTGTAAGACTTCTCAGAGTTTTTACTATACTAGGTAAATTGTGAGTCTCTAAGAAGGGGTAACACATACAGCATTTCCAAATTTATTTCCTAGTTGTTCCCAGATTCTCTCTTTTAACAGTTTGTGGATTAGAAAATGCTGCACTAAACATGGTAGCCATACAAAAATTTTTTATTATTACTCAACTTTTAACTAAGTTGAGCAATACTTTTAGTAAATTACTATACTATTAAGAAATGCCCATGAATTTTATTCACTCCAACCCAGTTCATTTTCCATTTGAAATTCAAAAAAATTTTGAATGAGTTTACGAATTTTATACGTCATTACATGTTGCTCCAAAGAATGAATAATGTGTAAAAAATGCTCTCAAAATCTGCTATGGTTTGGGCAAGTGTCTCCCAAATGCACATGTGTTAAAGGCTTGGTCCCACACCTGTGGTGCTGTTGAGGGTGGTGGGACATGTAAGAGGTGGATGTTAGTTGTGAGTCTTCAGTCACGTGGGTACCATGTCCAGACCCTTGCCTTCCTCTCTTTTGCTTTCCTACCATAGGGTGAACAGGTCTTACCTACCATATTATCCCACCATGATGTACTATACCATAGGACCAAAACAGTGGGGTTAATCATTCATGGACTGGCACTTCCAAAATTGTGAAGCCAAAATAACCCATTTATCTTTTCCAGTTGATTTTCTCAGGTGTCTGTTTATGGTAACAGAAAGCTGAATAACACAAAATCCAAAACTGTTTTTTTTATTACTAGCAAATAATTGATTTATCTATTGCCTTCAATCAGAAAGGAAAGAAGATCTACATTTATTCTCTTCCACTTAATACACTGATTCAGCCAATTTAACAAAACCAGTACATTGCAAAGACTTCAGTAGAGGCTGTGAATACTATGATTCAAAGATGTAAAGTCTTCTTATGGACCTAGGCCAGGGAAGAGCCAACCAACACCATTGCACTGGAGGCAGTGCTTGGACCAGAGGAAAACAGCCTCGTTTCTTGCAGGTTGTCAAGACAGCCTTCTTAGAGGAGACATTTTTGAAAAAACTCCTGAAGAAAAAGAGACACAGGCAAATAGCAGCTTCCAAGAAGAGAAAACATCACATGCGGGGGACCAAAAAAAAAAAAAAAAAAAAAAGCCCTGTTTTAGTGTAAGGAAAGGAAGAGTCTCTTGGACTTAGAGGATGAGTCTTAGTGTGTACTATTTGCTTAAGTTTCTTCCTGAGCTGACAACTCTGATTTCTCCTTCATGGAGGACTAGAATTATGGTATAACCTTGACTCTCTAAGAGAAAGGCCATTGTGATGCATGCATTCACAATAGAAATGGCAGAGTTAAGAGAAAGTTATGTGAAAAAGTGAGTGGTACCTTATCTTGATAGTAAATATAAAGGAAAAGGAAATGAGAAATGTGGGAAGACAAAGTGAAGGTAGATGGTAGGAGAGATGTAAGCTTTTAGAGAAGAAATCATATTCATTCTATTAAGTACCATTAAGTTTAAATTGTAATATTCAGTAAATTATAGTAAAAACTGGAAAACACATACATATACATCTTTATGCTAAATACTACCCTGGACCAAAAAAAAAAAAAGACAGATACGTCAAAACAGTTATCACACATAACACATTTCTTTACTTTAAAACCAAAAGACGAGGTGAGTACCTAAATCAAGGTGATAACAGTATCCCCAGAGCAAGTTCCTATTCTTCCCACCTGGAAATCTTTCGTCTCTCCTTTTTGTCCCAGTTGCCTATGAGTCTCTCTTTTCTCTAACAGAAGAAATCCTCCACTGAAGTTCCCCAAATCTAAGAAAAAAAAAAAAAAAAGATTAAGGAAACCAATTTACTGAACTAAGTAATAGAACTTGTGAATTTCCTTAAAGCCAGGTCACTGAAACGTAAGAGGATCTGAGACTTGTAAAAGAAAGAGAGGACATTAAACGAAATGCTTTTATGGAAGACAACCATGGCTGTGGACAGGGATTAGATGGAAATGAGTGTTCACACTTACACAGCAATTTCTATGAGCCAAATAATGTTCTCAGCATTGCAGATGTTAATACTTCTGATCTTGAAACAATTCTGAAAAGTAGATTCTAACATTGTCCCTGCTCTAAGAAGAATATATTTAGTACAATAGGATTAATTTCCTTGTGCTAGGCAATACACCTTGTGAGAGAAAATAACTTGAATCCACACACTTAAACACCATAATCTGGAATCTTATCATTTTCATTAATTTTATTCTAAACACAAAAATTTAAAAATATTGTATGTTGGATGGAAATATTTTGTAAAATTTAATATTAATTATTCCTGTGAAGATTACATTTGGTGTATAAAGATTATTTTGTCAAAAGACTTATGCATCTAGTTTGTTACATCTTATATTTAAAAAGATGCATGAAATTGTTAGTTCAATTAGAGACTTGCTATTATAATGATTTTATCACTTCAAACATAATTTTTACTCTTCATCATTGATTTGTCAATGTATTATATATATATATATTTACATATATTTATATCCCATACCTAATTATTAAAATTCTAACTCTAGCCAAGATTTAACAAAATAAACTAATAAAGAAGAGTAAAATTAAAATAAATGTGAAAACAATTCCATTTACAATGGCCTCAAAAAAAATCAAATACTAGGTGTAAACCTAACAAAAGATGTGAAAGACCTCTACAAGGAAAACTATACACTTCTGAAGAAAGAGATTGAGGAAGACTATAGAAAGTGGAGAGATCTCCCATGCTCATGGATTGGTAGAATCAACATAGTAAAAATGTCAATACTCCCCAAAGTAATCTACATGTTTAATGCAATTCCCATCAAAATTCCAATGACATTCATTAAAGACATTGAAAAATCTACTGTGAAATTTATATGGAAACACAAGAGGCCACGAATAGCCAAGGCAATACTCAGTCAAAAGAACAATGCAGGAGGTATCACAATACCTGACTTCAAACTATATTACAAAGCAATAACAATAAAAACAGCATGGTACTGGCACAAAAACAGACATGAAGACCAGTGGAACAGAATAGAGGACCCAGATATGAAGCCACACAACTATAAGCAACTTATCTTTGACAAAGGAGCTAAAAATATACGATGGAGAAATAGCAGCCTCTTCAACAAAAACTGCTGGGAAAACTGGTTAGCAGTCTGCAAAAAACTGAAACTAGATCCATGTATATCACCCTACACCAAGATTAACTCAAAATGGATCAAGGACCTTCATATCAGACCACAAACTCTAAAGTTGATACAGGAAAGAGTAGGAACTACTCTGGAGTTAGTAGGTATAGGTAAGAACTTTCTCAACGAAACCCCAGCAGCACAGCAACTAAGAGATAGCATAGATAAATGGGACCTCATAAAGCTTAAAAAGCTTCTGTTCATCAAAAGAAATGGTCTCTAAACTGAAGAGAACACCCACAGAGTGGGAGAAAATATTTGCCAACTATACATCAGACAAAAGACTGATAACCAGAATTTACAGGGAACTTAAAAAACTAAATTCTCCCAAAACTAATGAACCAATAAAGAAATGGGCAAGTTAACTAAACAGAACTTTCTCAAAAGAAGAAATTCAAATGGCCAAAAAACACATGAAAAAATGCTCACCATCTCTAGCAATAAAGGAAACGCAAATTAAAACCACACTAAGATTCCACCTCACCCCTGTTAGAATAGCCATCATCAGCAACATCACCAACAACAGGTGTTGGCAAGGATGCGGGGAAAAAGGAACCCTCCTACACTGTTGGGGGGAATGTAAACTAGTACAACCACTCTGGAAAAAAATTTGGAGGCTACTTAAAAAGCTAAACATTGATCTACCATTTGATCCAGCAATACCACTCTTGGTGATATACCCAAAAGACTGTGACACAGGTTACTCCAGAGGCACCTGCACACCCATGTTTATTGTGGCACTATTCACAATAGCCAAGTTATGGAAACAGCCAAGATGCCCCAGCACTGACGAATGGATTAAGAAAATGTGGTATCTATACACAATGGAATTTTATGCAGTCATGAAGAAGAATGAAATGTTATCATTCGCTGGTAAATGGATGGAATTGGAGAACATCATTCTGAGTGAGGTTAGCCTGGCCCAAAAGACCAAAAATCGTATGTTCTCCCTCATATGTGGACATTAGATCAAGGGCAAACACAACAATGGGATTGGACTTTGAGCACATGATAAAAGCGAGAGCACACAAGGGAGGGGTGAGGATAGGTAAGACACCTAAAAAATTAGCTAGCATTTGTTGCCCCTAACGCAGAAAAACTAAAGCAGGTACTTAAAAGCAACTGAGGCCAATAGGAAAAGGAGAACAGGAACTAGAGAAAAGGTTGGATCAAAAAGAATTAACCTAGAAGGTAACACACACGCACAGGAAATCAATGTGAGTCAATGCCCTGTATAGCTATCCTTATCTTAACCAGCAAAAACCCTTGTTCCTTCCTATTATTGCTTATAGTCTCCCTACAACAAAATTAGAAATAAGGGCAAAATAGTTTCTGCTGGGTATTGAGGAGGTGTGGGGAGAGAGGGAGGGGGCGGAATGGGTGGTAACAGAGGGGGTGGGGGCAGGGGGGGAGAAATGACCCAAGCCTTGTATGCACATATGAATAATAAAAGAAAAAAAACTATAAAAAAATAAAATAAATGCTCAAAATTTATGAAATTAGTGTAAAGTTGTAGGTAAGATGATTCAGTTATGTATTATGAAAGGGTTTATAAGTTTTGTTCTTAGAATACTGTCTGTACAAGAATAGAAGACAGTAACTTCTTAAAAGAAACCAATCTCTACTAATTTAGGGAGAAGAAACAGATTTCTCCTGTGATTTTTATGAAGTAAGCATTTGTCTTATCCCAGACAAATGTGTGTTCTAGTTTATGTTAGTCTTTCTCTATTGATTTATTAACATTTATTTCTAGAATTTTACAGTGAATAATGTCAATATATTATTTATTCATGGTTTTTGGGGGGAAGATGAATGCACTTACTAGAGATAGAATTTTATCAGTTACATAAACAAAGTTCAACTGATTAGAAAGTTTATCTAGTTGTCAGTAGTTTGAAATGAAATTAGATTCAAAAACAGCATAAGATTCATGAGATCCTTTCAAAAGATTCACTATCGAACATTTCAGAGAATTAAAAAAATTTTATATTTGCCAGTTAAACACCTACAAATTTTGTTTTTGATTACTAGAAAAGTATATAGAGGATTATTTTTCTCTTAAAACAGAAAAATTTAGGTAAATATGGATTTGCTTCTATGAGTTAACTTTCTGTGAAAACATATTTTTCATTCTTTTACACACATGGATCAGCATTTTCTGTCTAACTCTTATTAATTCATTTATTCTAGAAGCAGGTTTTGGTTTTGTAGAGCACTAGTTCTTCAAAGTACTTCAGAGTTAGGAGGATGCCACAGGCCAGTTTTTAAAAAATGACTCCATTCTTAAAATGTAAACATATGGTTTTATTTGCTCTACACTGAACTACCTGTCTTCAATTCCAAATGTAGAATAGGCTGCAACCCAACTTAATTTTGAGAATTTACTGAGAAATTACATTTCTTAAAGTTAGACATTAACTGGATTCTTTTTGATGTTTTGATCTTCAGGCTGAAATATTTGAGGCTGTATTCAGTCCCCAGACCTTGGGCCTACATTGCCCTTTTGTCCTAATGTTAGGAAGAGATGACTTTCAGAATCAGAGTCATACTCATATTTGTTCCTTTTCCCATTTTCAAGTAGTTTGAGTAGCCATACGTCTTTTCAGGGATTCTTCTCAGCCTTCTGAACCTGCATACAGTAACAAGTTTTTTCTAGAATCTCTACTTCTTCTAAACTGTGAAAGAGGAATTCTCTTCATCACTAAAATGTAACATTTATATCCCAGCTACTATTTTAGGGAATAAAAACTAGCATGTATCAGTATTATTATAAGAAATATCAAAGGTAATATAAGATTCAAATTTTCTCAGATCTGTTTTATTGAATACATAGGTTACAAGTCGTTTGTGGGTCAAGAAGTTAATTTAGCAGTTCTTGGCTAACTTCTAAATATTGAATGTTATTAGAAGAGAATAGAAAATGTCAGGATACCTCTTGCATGGTAAGGGTTTCTATTTTTTCATTCTTGTGGTTGTATCTATGTGTATTTATATCCACTAGTGTATATTTTCTGTGATTCATAAAGGCCTAAATATTTAATATTCAGCTTTATCTAGACTATCATTGAATGGTGTGCCTGGATGTTACTCTAGTAAAATACATAAAGTACTCTTTTTGAATTGTTTTGAAACAGTGTCATCAGCCTACAACAAAGACATTAAATAACAAGAATAGCCCTATGAAATTCCCCTTTTATATAACAAAGAAACAGCCCATGTTTTTATCCCTTGGACCAGTCACTACTGACTCAACTACTTAAGTTACTTGAATTACTTAAGATTTGTTTCTTGTAATTTTGATGAATTCTGCCTTCAGTGTCTGTATCACTTTATTTTCCCCTCCACAAATCAATATTATGAATAAGTTGTTTATTGTCAACATTCTTCACTATGAGAATACTGGTAATGAATGTCAACAAATAGCTTAAAAGGAGTAATACAAAAATGGTTATAATGTCACCTGAGATTAGAAATAGCATTTGATGGTGTTAGAAAATATCACTGATTACAAAAAAACTATTGAATTTATACATTTCATTTTCTTAAAGATAGAAATTAGTGTACTTTATCTTATACAAGGTAACATTGTATTAAAGGAAAGAACATTGTAATAAACATATTCCTTTTTATCCTATTGGAATTGCAAAACTGATGAATGTTGGTTATCGCTTTCTTATGTATAAATATCAAAGTTAATATTTGAAAATGAAATTTGTAAAAGCAGCATTTTGAATTACAATGGCAATTCAAAGTTTCCTCAATATTGTTTAAAAAATCTAGATTGATGTTACTTATTCTGTTGCCTATAATTCATTTTTCATGTATTTAGACTGCTTTGCATTTCCTAAGACTATCTGTCAAAAGGAAAGATATCCTTCTCAAATGTGGTAGTTTTCTTCTTCTTTCATTCTTTTTTTTTCAGGTGCTAGTAATAGAAATTAGGGCCTTGTAAGTGTTACACAAGTGCTCTACCATTGAGACACATCCCCAGACCTCTTTTTTCTTATCTTCACTTTTAATTTATTTTGTACATGTATTTATTGTGTACAACATGCTTTGATGAATTTTCTATTGTCAATTGCTAAGTTGAGCTAATGACAGATATATAACATCATATACATTAATTTTTTGTTGTGAGAACAGTTAAAATATATTTATTTTATATAGAAATAGTTTTATTTTCTATTGGCTTTTGAAAGTACCCTACTTCCATAATCTTCAAAACACAGAAACTCAATTGTTACCAGTTATTAGAAGATAGTTCTGCTATTTATCCTGAGTAGTCATTTTACTTTTTCTAATTCTCGTTGATTGATTTTTTTTGGTGTGGAGTCAGAATTGAATTCACAACTTCTGGCGTCAGCCTCTTGAGTGCTAAGATGAGTAATAGTGCATCACCACACCAAGCTCCTAATCTGATTTTTAAAAGATTCTGAAGGTATATTTTTTTCACTTGAAGAAGGACTGGCTTTTTTTTACCTACCAGGAATAAAAGGATCCTCTAAGTTAACAAAATTAAATGCTATTTATAAATGTAAATTTAATTGTTTTATATTTACAAACAGTGTATGCATTGACTCCTAAAATATGTAATTCCATTCTAGTTGTCCTAAATAATGAGTATATACATATATCATGTATATATATATATCATAAATATCCTTCCTTTTATCCAGGAGAAATTATTTTGTTCACATTTGTCATTTACTATATGTTTAAGAAACTGTGTTTGTTTTCTCACTTTCATTTGGGAAGTTTTGGGAAACCCAATTTGTGAATAAAGCAAAAATTGTTGCTGAAAATCAATTAGCACTATCTTAGAGATAGTTGCCAAATGAAAGGTGTGAGGCCCCTCATAAACACCTTGTGCGAGTTAGTAAGAGTGGAGGTTCATTTCCATTGTGTCCCTACATTTGCATGTGTTGCATATGATATGCATATCTCTTAGGCTATGCCATAATGTAGTTATGTTTGGTACAGCTTGGCAAACGTCAGTTGTGAATCAGACAGTTTGTGACTCTCATCACTTTGGTAATAAAAATGACCGTGCAGATGCTCCTGCTGGCCAAAAGTCTAAGTAAGAACATTTAAATTGGCTTAGCAACCACACAGCATCTGATACACAACATCTGTGAATCATCCTTGTTGCTACTTCCTCCTCCTTATAACTACATTGACATTAATTTACCATTAAGAATATACTTCCAGAAGGCCCACCCAGAGTGTGGTGAAAAAACAGAATCTCCCACTGTGACTTCTGTCACCAAAACTTTCTGTAAAAGAAACAAGCATGGAAAGGGTTGACTAAGCAGTGTATAAAAGGAAACAATAAGAATATAAAGAGAAAGAATGCATCATTGGAGGTTCTCCTGAGCAGGAAAATATAGACTACAGCCTAGAAATAAACTGATCATGTTCTTCCAACACAACCACAGAGTCAAAGAATGATGTAAAAAAGAAAACTCCATCTATCAGATAATGGTATACCAGGAAAGGCAGTGTCTATCCCTTTATATGACCAGAGGTCATGTTATTGCATTGGGACAAAACTATGCATGTAATTTTTCCCTTTATATTTTCAAGACACTTTTATGCATGTTTATACATTTATATATAATATGTATTAATATACTATTCATATCAAATTATAATAAATTTTTATTATTGACAAATAAAAGAAAAATTTTTAGAAATTTGATTCCATCTCTACTTATGAGAAACCACACTGCAAATTATGCAAATGTGAAAGTAAAGGTGGCGATTGGAAGATAACACTGAAGTGGAGAAAACTGAGAAAAGGCATAGAGTACAATAACAAGCTTTGGTACATAACTCTTAGGGGCCTGCAATAAAGAGGAACCCAAATATATTAGCTAGGTTGAGGACTGAGTGGCCAATCATGGGCCTTTTTCTAAAGGCTTAGTCACTATACTTACTCAGATACCTCATTCCATTTTTTTATTTCAATCCTTATTTCAAAAGTGATAGTTTTTATATCTGTGAGCTCATTCCTATTTCCATATTCAAACTCCTGCTATTATTTTCTATTATCATTCAGACATCTTTCTGCCATTTGAAACTTATAATTAACAGAAGTTTCTTTTCAACTTCTGAGAACTAAGGGAGACTTGGTAAGACACATTGCACGTTTTCTCTGAACTATATTTTCATCAGCTGTCATTTTTGTTTCTACTGCCACTAGCACTGTGCTCCATTTTTCAAGCCTGAATTGCTGAAATACTCAATTTGATAGACTTTCAAATTTTTCCCTACCCTTTATCCTGAAATTGACTGCCAGGCTAAATTAACATAAATATGGTTCCCAGCCTTCTAGCCTTTAGGGAAAGTCAATTTCTAACCCTATTAAATGCATTGTTTATCTTCCTGGCTTCATTTAAGTTCTAGCAAACATTTGTTGAGCACAGACATTGAGTAGAGTACCATATAGATATATGCAATCATTACTATTTATGTTATTATACTTCAGTTCAGTCTGCTGACTACCAGTATATGGATCATGCGTAGTATTCAATGCACTCAACGGTGTAAACAGAAAAGTTCCATCAACTAGATAATAGCATACCAAGAAAGGAAACTGTCCTTTTAACCATAACTGAAGGCCAAATTATTTCACTTCACATTGGGAAAAATTATGCAAGTGATTTTTCTCCTCGATGTTTCCAAATATAGGAGAAATTGTTAGAGACAATGAAAAGAAGTGAACATACAATTCAAGCAGAGGTATTTGGATTTTTTCACTGCAGTTGAATGAATCCACAACTTGTAACCATCCATGAGCCTTTAGAAAATTGGTTTAGGGAAGACTTTGGTCATCTACAATGTGAAAAGCAAAATACTCATATGTCCACATGCAACAATGGAAAGAAGAATTACAAATACCAAGAAGTAATTCAAAATATGTATTCAATGAAAAAATATTTAGTATTGATATCCAGGGATAAACCACTAATATTTATAGGGGAAATTTGAAGATATAAGAATAAATAGTAGAAGAGATTCAAGATGGCAGAGAGCAGAGGAAACAGAATTCTTCAGTTCCAAATTTCAGAAATCACTTAAAGCCGTGGTAGCTACATTTGGGTAATTCTGATTCTTTTTAGCCAACTAATACTGCCAACAGATAGGGTGCACATAAAATTCAAGGACTCACCCTTAAAAGACTTTATTTATTTGTTTATTTATTTATTTATTTTTGCAGTACTGGGGCTCGATCTCAGGTCCTTCACCTTGAGACACTCCACCAGCCCTTTTTTTGTGAAAGTTTTTTTTCAGATAGGATCTCATGGAACTGTTTGCCCAGGTTGCCTTCAAACTGCAATCCTCCTGATCTCTGCCTCCTGAGTAAGCAGGATTACAGGCGTGAGCCACCAGTGCCTAGCTAAAAACAGTTTTTAATAGCATCTAACAGAAGGGGAAGTCCCAATGCAGGACAGCACAGTCTCTAGGGCACATCTGCCTTGGGAAAAAGCCTCTGACTGTTTCTCCCCCCACCCTCCACCATTTTTTTTTCCTTGCAAAAAGCAGAAATCTGTGGATCAAACTGAACTGGACTCTGCTGACCCGTGACCCACAGATGGCCTGCATGCACCTAGCCTGCTTGGTCCTGGCACAGCCCCAACAAGTGTTTGCCTTGGGAAAATCTGCTTGCCATTTCTCTGCACCAACTTGGGCCCAACCCCACTGGTGTGAATCTGCAATCCCAATAGGTGAGAACCACACACCACATTCCTTCCTGGGAACATAATCCAGTACAGCTCATGGTCAGATTGCACTCTCCCCTGAACAAAACTGAATGCCATAGACAGTGAACTTAATTCATCTTGAGAGCAGGGGGCGTTGAGGAGATGAACTCTGAGAGTGGGGATGGGACAAGAAGCCAACCTCCTCCTAGAGTGGGGGCATGTCAGATCACTGAGCTTATCTCCTGGGACTGGTGCAGCACAACACTGAGTTGCCTCAACACCTCGTTGAGGAAGGAGCTTACCAGGTAGAGCTGCCATTGTGGAGCAACTCAGCTGCCACCCGATGAAACCAGAAACATACCTGACTACCTTGGACAATCTGGTAGTGAGTAATCCCAGACCTCAATTGCAACCTGCCTTGTGGGCAGAAGGGATCAACAACTGCTCACAATCCAGTCTTCTGGTGAGACAACCTCAGAGATCCAGCCTGCACCAGATGGCCCATAAGACCAGGAAACACAGGACTCAAAGCCCCCAAATGGGATTCCCCCTAAGCTGTCCAACAAAGAGAGGCATCATCCATTGCCACACAGACCAGCATACCAACTTTGAGAGAAGAGACAGGGACAATAAGAAAGCCCCAGTCATAATTGTCAGTACCTGGATTTGATGCCAAAGGAATAAGTCCAGAGCATTCACCAAAGTGATTTTTTTTACTTCATTCTATTTTTATTTTTTTAATGTTTTCCTTTTATTTAGTATTTTTAATTTTATTACTTCTATTTTCTTATATTTATTCTTACTCCCTTTGCTCTCTCTCTTTTTCTTGTTCTACAGCATTTGTTCATCTCTTCAACCATTCTTCTGCCCTTTTTAATCCTTTCTCTCCCTCTGACTTCAACTCCCCTGAGTACTTCAACAAATTTCAAAATGAAACAAAGAACACTAAAACAAAAGAGATATATGAAATAAAGAAGCCAGCACAAGGTATGAAAGAGGAGTTTAACAAAGATATGGAAAACCTCAGAAAAAAGAATCAGATGGAAATCCTAGAAAAAAAAATTTCCTTAAATCAAATGAAAAATAGAGTTGAAAGCCATTCCAGCAGAATAAAACAGGTGGAAGTCAGAGTCTCAGGGCTTGAAGACAAAGTACATATTAAAGAAAAAAAGGAAGTATGCTTAGAAAAAAGACTGAAGAGCTGTGAAAGGCATATGCAAGAACTCAGTGATTCTTTCAAAGACCAAACCTGCGAACCATGGGCATCAAAGAAAGAGAAGAAGTGAAAGCCAAAGGTGTACATAACATATTCAACAAAATAATAAAAAAAATTTCCCAGATCTTGAGAAATTGATGCCCATTCAGGTACAGGAAACCTTCAGTACACCAAACAGACATGACAAAAAGAGAATCTCTCCTTGCATATGCAATAATTAAAACAATGATCTGAGAGAACAAAGAAAGAATATTGAAGGATGTAAGAGAGAAAAACAATAATGTATAAAGGTAAACCCATCAAAATAACAGCAGATTTCTCAACAGAAACCTTAAATGCAAGAAGGGTATGGAGTGAGGTGTTTTGAGCACTGAATGAAAACAATTTCAGATCTAGTATACTCTACCCAGCAAAACTATCATTCAAAATTAATGGAGGAATAAAAGTGGCCCATGATAAACAGAAACCAAAACAATATATGACCACCAAACCACTACTATAGAAGATTCTGAAAGGAATCCTACACACAGAAGTTGAAAATATATATAACCACAAAAGGATGGGAAGTATTAAACCTTATGAGAAGAACAGACAAATACTCAAAGATCGTCTACCATTAAATCAGTGGCACACACTTAAGTCCTTAAACAACAAAAACTAAATGGCAGGATCACCACATGCCTTTCAAAATTAACACTGAATGTTAGTGGACTCTACTCCCCCATCAAAAGACACTGTTTGGCAAACTGGATTAAAAAGAAAGACCAACAATCTGTTGTTTACAAGAAACTCACGTTATTGACAGAAACAAGCACTGTCATAGGGTGAAAGACTAGAAGAAGATTTATCAAGCTAATGGCCCCTGAAAAATTGAAAAGAATAGCAATATTTATATCAGATAAAGTGAACTTCAAACCTAAATCAGTCAGAAATAACAAAAATGGTGACTTCATACTAATTAAAGGAGTAATACAGCAAGAAGAAATAACAATGATCAACATATACATGCCAAATGTTGTTTCACCCAACTTCATCAAACATACACTTAAAATCACAAATAGACCCCAACATAGTGGTAGTGGAAGACTTTAATATTCCTCTATCACCAAGAGATAGGTCATCCAGACAAAAAATCAACAAAGAAATCCTAGAACTGAATGACACCATAGATTTAATGGAACTGACAGATGTCTACAAAATATTCCATACTGCAACAGCATGATATACATTCTTCTCAGCAGACCATGGAATTTTCTCCAAGATAGACCATGTCTTAGGGCACAAAGCAAGTTTCAACAAATATAAGAAAATTGAAATAACTCCCTGCATAGTGTCTGACCACAATGCAATAAAACTAGAACTCAACAACAAAAGAAGCAGCAAAAAATATGCAAACATTTGGAGGCTGAAAAACACATTGTGCAACAACCACTGGGTGATAGAAGAAATAGGGAAGAAATCAGAAAGTTACTGGAATTTAATGAAAATTAGTACACAACCTATCAGAATCTATGGGACAGGGCAAAGGAAGTGCAAAAAGGGAAGTTTATAACTATGATTGCATATGTTAAAAACACAAAAAGATCACAAATAAGTGACCTAATGCTGCATCTCAAACTCCTAGAAAAATAAGACCAAGTTAAACCGAAAATAAGCAGGAGAGAAAAAATAAAAATAAGGGTCAAAATCAATAAAATAGACACCAAACAAACTGTACAAACTGTATTTTGTAAACAAAATACTAGTTCATTGAAAAAATAAACAAGATTGACCAACCCCTGACAAATCTGACTATAATAACGGGGGGAAAGACCCAAACAAATAAAATTAGAAACAAAAAATGGAGATAACAACAAACACCAAGAAAATCCAGGGAATCATCAGGGACTAGTTGGAGAACATATATTCAAATAAATTGGAAAATTCAGAAGAAATGAACAAATTTCTAAATACTTATGACCATCCAAAATTAAATAAAGAGGATAGTAACCACCTAAACAGATCTATAACACAATGAAACTGAAGCAGCAATAAAGTGTTCCAAAGAAGAAAAGACCAGGACCTGATAGATTCTCCACTGACTATTACCAGGCCTTTAAAGAAGAACTAATACCAATACTCATTAAATTTATCCATGAAATAGAAAGGGAAGGAACACTGCATAATTCATTTTACAAAGCTAGTATTACACTCATCCCAAAACCAGACAAGGACACATCTAAAAAAGAGAACTATAACCCAATCCCCTTAATGAGCATAGATGCAAAAATCCTAAATAAAATAATGGCAAACTGAGTTCAATAGCATATCAGAAAAGTCATACACCATGACCAAGTCTGCTTCATCCCATGGATGCAGGGATGGTTCAATATATGCAAAACATTAACTGCAATATAGCACTTTATCATCTCAACAGATGTGGAAAAAGCTTTTGATAAAATTAAACACCATTTCATGATAGAAGCTATGATGAAACTACAAATAGAAGGCATGCACCTCAACATAATTAAGGTTACATGACAATCCTGTAGGTAACATTATACTTAATGGGGAAAAAATGAAACCATTTCCCCAAAAGTCAGGAACAAGACAGGGTACCCACTATCCCCACTCCTATTCAACATTGTCTTGGAATTCTTAGCCAGAGCAAAAAGATAGGAAGAAGTAAAAGGAATACAAATAGGTAAGGAAGAAGTCAAATGATCTTTATTTGCAGACACCATGATCTTATACCCAAAAAATCAAAAAGACTCTACCAAAAAACTCCTAGACACCATAATCAGCTTCAGCAAAGTAGCAGAATACAAAATCAATTTACAAAAATCAGTAGCCTCTCTATACATCAACAATGAGCAGGTTGAGAAAGAAAATAGGAAAACAATTCCATTTACAATGGCCTCAAAGACATCAAGCTTGTAATAATAACAATGGTAATATTGAGAATGGAAGAGTGAGCTGAGATGGAAAGCAAGAAGTTAAAGAAAAGGGGAAAACAAATATACAGACAAGAGGGAGAAAGCAGAACAAGGTATCAGACAAGAGAGTTTCAAAGGTATAAACAGGGAGTGTTAGTGTACTAATCGACAGTAAGCTGAACAGACAATAGAGTGACAGAGAGAGGATTGAAAATCAAAGATAAAAAAATAAAAAATAAGTATATGAAAGTAATATCTATTTATAAAAATGAATTAAAATAAAATGGAAAATAGAAAATTAAAAAAAACAAACAAACAAAAAACTTCCAAGTTTATATGCAATGCAATTTCAGTCTTAATAATTTGGATGTCCGTCTCAATCTCCAGTCCTGGAGTTGGTGCCTCAGATGTTGTTCTGCAGTTGTCTCATCAAAGGGGATGCATAAAGTAGAACAAAACTACACTCACACACACACAGAAGAAAAAAAAAAAAAAAAAAAAAAAAGCCCCACCAAGTGTCCCCAGTTCAAATGCAATACAATTTCAGTAAGTTTTTCGGCTTGCAGGTGTAATTCGGTTGTTCTCTCATCAAAGGTAGGGAGAAAAAGAAAAAAAAGCGTCTGGAGGCAGTTCTGAGGGTGGTATCTGCAACTGTGGCTTGCCTGCCTGCTGCTCTCAGCCTGTAGCTGGCGGCGTTATTTATGCAGATCTCTGGGGTGAGCTTAGCACTCACCTGGTCCCACAGGCTTTGTTTGCTCAGAGTTCTCCTGTGCGGGGGAGGGGGGCCTCTGCTACAGGCTTTCCCCTTTCCAAGCACTGGGAAAGGTGACACTGCCCCGCGTTGTCAGGCCTGCGTGTTTGTTTACAGTTCACGTGGGAAGTGGGTCTTCCCTCCTCTCACAAGCGTCCCGCTCCTGGTTGCTGGCGCGCCCCGCTCCCGCCAGAGCCTCTCCGGCCCGCCCGGCTCGTTTATTTACAGTCCCGGGAAGGCTTCCCTTCCCCCAATCTTCAGCGCTCAGGGCGCCCCACCCTCTTTCCAGCGTGTCTTAACTGTTCTTATTGCTTAGTACTCAGTTTCTCTTTTTTTCCCGGGTGGAGGTCAGTCTGTCCAGGGGGCTATGCTGCTCTGGCCCAGGCTTGTCTGTGGGGCTACCACGGTACCACGAAGCTCACCTGGTCTGCGTCTTCCCAAGCCGTATGGGCGCCGGCCACTGGCGGCCCCGGGGGCCTCCTCGGTTCTCCGTTTAATGTGAAGTGGAGATTCTCTGCGCCGGCTGGAGATGTGGAGGGGTCAAAGTGGAGATGTGGAGGGGTCAAAGTTATGCCTTTTCTCGGTGATTATGCCTGCAAAGTGTGTCTCCAGCGTCTCTCCAAGATTTCACTATAGGAGAGTCGCTTTCTGCTTCCTCCCTCTAGCCGCCATCTTGGAATTCTCAAAGACATCAAATGCCTAGGAATAACCTTAAAAAAGGATGTGAATGACTTCTACAAGGAAAACTACACACCACTGAAGAAAGAAATCAAAGAAGACTGCAGAAGATGGAAAATCTCCAATGCTCATGGATTAGTAGAATCAACATAGTAAAAATGGCTACAGTACCAAAGGCAGTCTACATGTTCAACACAGTTCCAATCAAAATCCTAATGACATTCATCACAGAGATTAAAAAAATAACCCTGAAGTTCACCTGGAAGCACAAAAGACCACAAATAGCCAAGACCATACTGAGCAAAAAGAGCAAAACTGGAGGTATCACAATACCTGACTTCAAACTATATTACAAAGCAATAGCAAATAAAAAACAGCATGGTGCTGGCACAAAAGCAGATATGAAGACCTGCGGAACAGAATAGAGGACCCGGATATGAATCCACACAGCTCTACACACCTAATTTTTGATAAAGGTGCCAAAAGCTTATGATGAAAAAAAAAGAACCTTTTCAACAAATATTATTGAGAAATCTGCCTGCAGAAAACTGAAACTAGATCCATGTTTGCTCCCTGTACAAGTATCACCTCAAAGTAGAATATGGACTTTAATTTTCAGGTCTTATATAGACCTGAAACCTTGAAGCTAGTACAGGAAAGAATAGGGGATACACTGGAAGTAATAAGCATAGGCAAAGCCTTCCTTAATACAGCTCAAAAGGCTAAGCACCTAAGAGAAATCATTGACAAACGGGACTACACAAAAGTAAAAGTCTCCTACAAAACAAAATAAATGGTCTTTAAATTGAAGAAGCCATCCACAGAAGGTATAAAATCTTTGCCAGCTATATATCAGACAAGGGACTGATAACCAGAATATTCAGGGAGCTCAAAAAAAAAACTCCCCAAAATTCATTGACTCAATGAAGAAATGGGCAAATGAACTAAACAGAGCCTTTTCAAGGGAAGAAGTCCAAGTGGCTCAAAAACAGATGAAAACATGCTCACAGTTGCTGGTCATGCTGGAAATGCAAATGAAAACCACATTAAGCTTCCATCTTGCTCCTATTAGAATGGCTACCATCAAATACACATAAGAAAACAAATTCTGGTGAGGATGCAGGAAAAGGAACCCTCAAACACTGCTGGTGGGAATGTAAGCTAGTGCAACCACTATGGCAAACATTTTGGAGGTTCCTTAAACAACTAAAAATAGACCTGCTGTATGATCCAGCAATATCATTCCTAGGGATATACCCAAAGGATTTTGTGTCAGCCTACAACAAAGGCACCTGCACACCCATATTTATTGCAGTGCTATTCACAATAGCTTAGCTGTGGTATAAGCCAAGATGTCCTACTACTGACCAAAAGATTAAGAAAATGTGGCATTTATATACAATAGAGTTTTACTCAGCTACAAAAAAGAATGAAATTTTGTCATTCACAGATAAATGGATGGAACTGGAGAGCATTGTCTTAAGTGAAGTTAGCTAGGCTCAGAAGGCAGAAAGCTGTAAGTTCTCTAATATATTGAATATAGACATAGTACAAATGCAGAAATATTATGAAAAACTGGTCACACTAAGGGGAGGTCAAGCATAAGAGGGCTGGGGAAACAAACAACTTGAATAGGGTTGATACACTCTGTATACAAAAATGACTATACAAATCTTAAACTAACTGAAACCACCACAAGAAAAGGGACTAAGGTAGCATGAAGGAAATTACAGGAGATAAACTAATTGGAGTTATAATATATATATACATGGAAATATCACAAGGAAATTCCCTGTGTAGTTGCCTTTATCTCAAACAAGCTAAAATGTTATGGTTTTCATTTTATCTCTTCTCTTACAAAATTGGACAACAGAAAGATAAAACCAATCCTGTCCAGGGGAGAGGACTGGCACCAGGAAGAGGAGGGAGGTGTTGGGGAAAGGGAGTAGGAGGGTGAATACAGTGCAAAAAAAAGGTGTATACGTGCATGTAAAAGCAAAAATGATACCTGTTGAAACTACTTCATGATTCTGGAGATTGGGGGATAAAGGAGAACAGTAGAGGGGGTGAATTCAGGTATGATATATTTTATGCATTTGTAAGATACGGAGTAAATGCCACAAGGTTTCCCCACCCAGCATAACAATAAAGCAGAAAAAAATTTCCTTTGAGAATAAACCATTTGATGACAACTGGATTTTTGACAAAATTTTATAGAATTGTCAAAAACACTTTAACAACAAAAAGAATAAATAGCAGAAGTCTATGATCTCAAGTTTCTCTGAAACCAGAGAAATGTTGAGTTTGTTGGTGCTCACTTGCAATACCAGCACTCTAGAGCCTGAGGCAGAAGGGTCAGGAATTTGATACCAGTCTGAACTATATAACATGATCCTGTCTCAAAAGAAACAACAGAGTAAGGAAAAGATGGTAAGCTAGTGCCATTTGCCCATTGCTAGTATCTCCAGACGATAACCTGTGAGCACATGGAGAGGAACGGAAAGCTCAGACACTGATGGCATGGTGGCTGATGTCCATGCCCTGTCTGGCAAAGAGTGAACCCTGTTGCCTGAGAATCACTCTGGAAATAGAGTTCCAGGCCCATAGCTGGCAGCGTGCTCAACTTCTGCCTTTCAGATGTATTGAGTATGTTACTGGGTGGCACTGAGAGCTCTGAGCCTGGGTCCCACAGCCCATACAATTTCCCCAACCTCCTCTTTACCCACACAGTGTGGTTAACTGCTGGACACAGTCTGAAGGACTGAGACTGGGAAGTACAGTGCTTATTTCACTAAGTTCTCTCCTGCTACTCCAGAATTCAGTGCTCTGTTTGCCCCACATGCCTCCCTTCACTTGCCTTTGCATTCAAGAGATATCCCTATGATTGAATGCTGCATGGGGACACAAACTGGGAGAACTTTGGAGCAAGAAGAAACCAGTCTCAGCCATAGGCTTCAAAGCTCTTTGTAGCCAGCATCAGTTCCCAGTACACTCTGAAAGGAAGCTTCTAAAATGAAATTAGGCTTGAAGTGGAAATTCCCTTAATTTATCCCCCCCATATACAACACCAGTCCATACACTGGGAGCTATATTGACTCCAGCTAGTTTTCTTCTCTCTGGGTGGTACTGGGGATCAGGCTCAGAGGCCTGATCTATACAGAAGTTTGGCTGCTGAGCTATACCTCCAGTCCAGTGATGAGTACTTATATATCAACCCTGCCACTACCCAGTCCTGTCTGAATGTTGAGAATTCTTCAACCGAAAGACTACAGATAATTAAAACCTCCAAGCAATGACTTGGTCTCAGATGCATAAATTCCAATGCATAAACACAAGAGTATGAAAAAACATGACAATATGACTTCTACAAAAGTCAACTTCACAAGAATGGACTCTAATAGTGAAGTGAATGAAACTTAAGGCAAAGAATTAAAAATAATGGTAATGAAAATTATCAAAAAAGAGAACATGAATAAACATCTGAGCCAATCCCAAAAGAATTCAAATAAGCAGCTGAATGAAATAAGGAAGACAATGCAGGATATGAAAATGGAAACCAGTAAAAATACAGAAATCCTGAAAAAAGTTCAAAATGAAAAGTTCAAGTCAAATAAAAAACTTACCTGAAAATCTGCCCTATTGATAGGACTAAGAAGAAGACCAAGTATCAGGGCTTGAAGACAAGAAAGATGAATTACAACATTCAGACAATGATAAAGAAAAAATAACACTGTGCCAATTGGAAACCATTAAAACATCAAACCTATGAATCATGGGCATAGAAGAAGGAGAAGATACGTGAGTATAGAAAACATTCAGTAGCATAATAACAGAAAATTTACCAAATTTTAGAGAGGAGATAGTTCATGCACATGAGGCTTTTAGAAGACCAAACAGACAAGTACAGAAAGTAGTCTTTCCATGTCATTTTGTAGTTAAAACATTGAGTATGCAAAAATAAGAAAAGAATATTGAAAGCTCTAAGAGATAAACATATAAAGGCAAGGAATAGAATAACATAAATCAACCCTTGTCAACCTAGATTACTGTATTTAGAAAAACTAACCTGCATATTGAAGGAAAAATAAAAACCTTCCAAAATAAACAAAACCTAAAGGATTTGAGGAGCAATAAACCATGCTGCAGAAGATCCTTAAAAGAAATGTACACACAGAAGAGGAAGATACACAGAACAATGAAAATACAAGAAAGAATAAGCCTTCTTATACAAGTGGATAAACAAACAAGAATTAGGAAAGATTTAAACACTACAAAAAATAACAAAATACCAGGAATTGGTACAAAATTTTCTATAACTCTGATTGTTAAAGCTATTAATTGTCCAATTAAAAGACACAATTGGTAAAATAGACTAAAAAACAGAACTCAACTATTTGGTGCCTATAAGAAATACATCTCACTGGGGAAAATGACAACTGCCTGAAAGTAAAAGGGTGGTAAATATTTATCAAATTAATGGAACTTACAAGGAAGCAGGAGTAAATATACTCACATCTGACAAAGCAAACATCGAACCAAAATTAGTCAAAAAAGACAATGAAGGAGATTTCATATTGATACAGGGAATAATCCATCAGGAGGATATGACAGATATAAACACACACACTGAACACAAGTGCACCAGGTTGCATAAAACAAGCACTACTGCACATAAAGGCATGGATAGACCCCAATACAGTTATAGGGTAAGACTTCAGTCTTACCTTCTTATCCTATGCTCACCAGTGAATAGGCCATCAAGACAAAAAAAATCATAAAGCAGTGTCAGAATTGAATGAAACTATAGATCAAAAGGGCATAATAGACATCTACAGAATATTCCACCTAACAGCTGAAGAATACACATTCTTCTCAGCAGTACATAGAACTTTCTCCAAAGTTGACATAAGGCAAGTTTATTCCACTGAGATCACCATGGAATAAAACTAGAAATCACCTATAACAGAAACTTCAGAAAATATACAAACATACAGAGATTGAAAAATAAACTTTTAAATAATCAATATGGCAGAAGAAATCAGGGCATAAATTTAAAAATTCCTAGAATCAAGTGAAAATGAAAATACAATACACCAAAATGTGTGAGATACACAATGATTGTGGTTCTAGGAGGGAAGCTAATAGCTATAATTGCTTACATGAAAATATCAAGAGAGATATCAAATAGATAACATGATGATTCACTTAAAGGTGTTAGAAAAATAACAAGTCAATTCCAACATTAATAGAGGGAAAACAATTATAAATATCAGGGCAGAAATTAATGAAAGGGAAACTAAAATGATCAAATATAAAGGATCAAAGAAACAAAAATTTAGTTCTTTGAAAGGATAAACAAAATTGACAAACCCTTACCCAAACTAATGAAAAGAAAGAGATGAGAAAAATTCATAATATTAGAGATGAAGAAAGTGATATTAAAATAGATACCACTGAAATCCAGAATTTCATTACGGAATCCTTTTAAAATGTACATTCCCATAAATTGGAAAATGTAGAAAAAAATCAATAAATTTTTATACCCATGTGAATGAGCAAAATTGAATCAGAAAGACACAAAAACCCTAAACAGATCAGTAATAAGCAAAGAGATCAAAACAGTAATAAAAAATCTCCCAACAAAGAAAGTCCCAGGAGCAGAAAGATTCACTGCTGAATTCTATCTGATCTTTAAAGAACTAATAACAATGACTTTCAAACTATTCCACAAAATAGACAGATAAAGAACACTTCTAAACTCATTAGAAAAGCCAGTATTACCCTGCTAGCAAAGTTGGATAAGGACAGAACAAATAAAGAAAACTACAGACAATTTCTTTGATGAACATAGACGCAAAAATCCTCAATAAATTACTTGCAAACTGAGTTAAGCAACATGTTATAATTCTAACATGATAGCTCATGATTAGCTTAGATTAATTCTTGTAATGAAAAGTGTGGTTCAACATATGGAAATCAATAAATATAATAGAGCATGTGAACAGAAACGAAGACAAGAATCACATAATTATCTCAATAAATGCAGAAAAAGCCTTTGACAAAATCGAACATGCCTCCATGATAAAAGCCATGAAGAAACTAAGAATAGCAGTCTCAAACCTCAACACAATAAGGCTGTGTACAGCCAACCAACAGTATTATTCTGAATGGAAAAAAAATGAAAGCATGTTCTTTCAAATCAGGAATGAGACAAGAATGTCTCCAACATTCTTATCCAATTTAATGCTTGAATTCTTTTTTTCCCTTTATCGTTATGATGGGTGGAAGCACACTTACACAGCTTCTTAAAATGTATCAAATATATCTTACATGAATTCACCTCCTCAATCATTCTCCTTTATCCCCCTTTCCCCATACTCCCGGAGTAGTTTCAACAGGTATCATTTTTGCTTTCACATACATGTGTACAAATTTTTTGCACCATATTCACCCTCCTACTCTCTTTCCCCAACACCTCTCTCGTCTTCCTGGTGCCAGTCTTCTCCCCTGGACAGGATTAGTTCTACCCTTCTGTTGTCCAATTTTGTAAGAGAATAGATAAAATGAAAACTATAACATTTTAGCTTGTTTGAGATAAAGGTAGCTACACAGGGAATTTCCTTGTGATATTTCCATGTATGTATGTATTATAATTCCAACTGGTTTATCTCCTGTAATTTTCTTCATTCTATCTTAGTCCCTTTTTTTTGTGGTAGTTTCAGTTAGTTTAAGATTTTTATAGTCATTTTTGTATAGAGAGTGTATCAACCCTACTCAAGTTCTTAGTTTCCCTACCCCTCTGTGCTTGACCTCCCCTTGGTGTGGTCAGTGTTTCATAATATTGCTGCATTTGTATTATGTCTATATTCCACATATGAGAGAACTTACAGCTTTCTGCCTTCTGAGCCTAGCTAACTCCACTTAAGATGATGATCTATTCACAGGTAAGATCTATTTACCCAGAAATGACAAAATTTCATTCTTCTTTGTAGCTGAGTAAAATTTTATTATAAATAAATACTACATTTTCTTAATCCTTTCTTCAGTAGTGGGACATCTTGGTTGATTCCATAGCTAAGCTATTGTGAATAGTGCTACACTAAACATGATTATACAAATATCTTTGTTGTAGTCTGACTTAAAATCCTTTGAGTATCACCCAAGGAGTGGTACAGTGCTTGAATTCTTAGCCTGCATATATGGAAATGTTCCAACTAAACTTATTACTTTGTAAAATTAATATTCACTAAAATAAACAAATAAATAACACCACCATAGTAGATCCCCAGAAATACAAAGATAATTCTGAGTGAAAATGAAGGATATTGGCTTAGACTAAAAATGAACTTCAGAATAATCAAAATTCTTAAAGACATGAAATGTTGTCATCAAAATTGCCCATCAAAATAGAATAAAACACATTCCTGTCTAAGCAGGTGGACAAATTAATAAAGTCTAAGCCTACTTCTAAGCTTTTTGTTCCAGATCATACACTCTTCTGTGCCAGAAAATGCACAGCGTGGAAATGATGGTGTAGCATAACACTGAGTTGTCCTTCTGTGCCCTGGCTGCATTCGATTCTCTGAGAATTTTTTTAAAAATACTAGTGTCAAGTGGTACAACCATCAAATTATTGAATTACTTCTAGGGACAGGAACCCAGTGGTCGTACTATTGCAGTGTTTTCTTGGTGATTTCAAAATATATCACACTAAGAACACTAGACAGAGCACCACTTGGAAAGTCTGGATGTGAGAATTGATCATTGGTTCTATGAGGCATGGAAATGCTGTCACATAGTTCTGATCATGACCTAACTCTGACCAGACCTATAACACAACAATGACGTAGATGACTGAATTAGATAAAATAAGTGGGGGTCCATAAGCTGTGTCTTAGTTCCTAGTTTTCTGTCAACACTAATCAGGGTCATAGCCAACTAAGTCACCTAGTATTTCTGAGCCTTCCTTATCAATTTATTCTCAAAAATATAGTTTTGCCAATAGAGTTCAGTTTTCTCTTGACCCGCCTTGCTGCTGCTACATGCTGCATTCTGCTGTGTACCATTTACTTGCCATTAGCACAGAATCTGCTGACGTTAAATCCTCCAATCTCGGAGTGGAAGAGCAGGTATTTTTAACTATGATATTGGTCAGAGCCACAAAATGCATTCCAGGATTACAATGCCATTGCATCAGAGGATAGTATTAAAAAACAGAGCCAGAAATAAAAAAAAATTTTGAATAATTTCTACCTTTATGTACATTTTTAAAGCCATTCAAAGATTATTGTTGCTGATTTAATAAATTCAGATGAAGATTTAAGAATCCCAACTTGATAAAAGTTAACATTTAAAACATAAAAAAGACAAATATTAAAAGAATCTTTTTTGCAAGTCATTAAAAAAAACAATTACATCACAAATAATGGCTTATGACATCCGTGATTAAAACTAAGCAGAAAATACTTGAGGTTCTGGCCCAAATGCTATACTGAATAAAAGAATAATGCTGCAAAACAACCTATGAAGAGAGACACAGATGCCACCCACTGTGAAGTCATCAAAAGTGTTTGTCTCTATATGATTATGTAATTATTGAAATTGTTTAGCAAAGTTTTGAACTGACATGTGATATCATACAGCTAAAGTACAAAACACATTTCTTGCTTTTTGAGGAAACTGTTATTTCCAAAACAGGATGAAAAAACTGCTATTTTGGGCTAATTTTCATGCTAATGGTTGACATTCTATTTCCAAAGGAACCCTGATGGATGTCCCCTGGATTGGATCTTCTCCTTCCCACAGATGTACAATACTATTTTCTCTTTGAGATTTGATTTTGTGTGTGCTGTTTTGAAGGTTGTCCTACCCTGGAAGTTAGGAAATTGGCTACCCACCAAGTTCCTGGGAACTTATAAGAACAGTGGAGTGTACTTTGGATTGGAATATCCAGATTTTTTTAAACTTTATTTTATTTTTGACTTAGCATAAAATAATATGAGACATTTTCTTGTGATAATCCCATAGATGTGTACAGTGTACATTGAACAACTTAACCCCCTCCATTATATTTTCATATTCTCTTCCTTTACCTCCACAATTCAAACAGGGTTTGGTGAGTTTGATTATGCTGTCTTAATATGTATATATGTAACACACTTTGATCCTCTTCACCTACCGATATCCTTTCTTCCTCCAACCCCTGCAGTTCCTTCCCCTCAGACAACCCCTCCTTTACATTCATGACTCATTATTACTATCACTGCTCACATAATCATCATTTTAGGACAGATGCCACAAATGAGTGATAACATGATATTTGGCTTTTTGAGCTTATATTTTCTTACAATCTCCAGTTTCATACATTTTCCTGCAAATGACACATTTCATTTTTTATGACTAAGTAATATACCACTATATATCTATGTATTTTTTTTCCTTCTTCTGCCCATTGATCCATTAATCAGTTGTTGGGAACCTTGCCTGATTCCAGAGTTTGGCTATCGTGAAGAGAGTTACAATAAAAGTGGGTGTGCAAGTATCTCTCTTGTGTGTTGATTTATATTCTTCAGAATATATGCCCAAGAATAGTATGGTGGGGTCATAAGGTAAGTCTGTTTTTCTTGTTCTGAGGAGTTTACATACCGATTTCCATCGTGGTGGCACCAGTTACATGTCCACCACGTTCTTGCCAGCATAGGTTTGTTTTCTTGATGATTGCCATTCTGAGTGCCATGAGGTAGAATCTTAGTTTTGATTTGTAGTTCCTTTATGACTAAGGAAGTTGAACATTTTTTCATGCATTTATCAGCCATTTGTATTTCTTCTTCTGAAAACTATATGCTCAATTCATTTTCCCATTTATTATTTCTTCATTGAGTGTTTAATTTTTGAGCAATTCTTATATTCTTGATATCAATCCCTTACCTGTGAAATAACTGGTGAAAGCTTTTTCCCATATTGTGCTCTCTCTTGGTTTGGATAATTGCTCTATTTCATGTCCAGAAACTTTTTAATTTGATGCAGTCCCATTTCTCAATTCTTGTTCTTATTTCCTGAGCAATTGGACTCCTATTTAGAAAATAATTGCCTATGCCTGTATCTTTTTTGCTGTAGTAGTTTCAAAGTTTCAGGCCCTCATTTAGATCTTTGATCCATTTGGAGTTGATTTTCCTGCAGGGTGAGAGATAGGGGTCTAGTTCAGTGTTCTGCATGGAGATAGCTAGTTTCCCCAGCACCATTTGTGCTGTCTTTTCTCCAATATATGTTTTTGGCCCCTTTGTTAAAAATCAGACAGCTGCATCTGTGTGATTTTTTCCTTTGTCATTTATTCTGCTGTCACATTGGTCTTCATGTCTGTTTTTGTGCCAGTACTAGGCTAGTTTTGTTACTAATGCTCTGTAGTATGATTTAAAGTCAGGTATAGTGATGCACTCAGAATTGCTTTTGCTATTCGAGATTCTTTATGTTTTCATATGAATTTTAGGACTGATTTTTCTATTTCTGATGAGACTGAGACATTGATGGGCATCGCATTGAACCTGTAGTTTGTTTTCAGTACCAGAGCCATATTCACAATATTAATTCTGCTAATTAATGAACATGGAAGACTTTCCATCTTCTAGTGTCTTCATCAAATTCTTCAAGGTTTTAAAATTTTCATTGTTGAGGTCTTCTGCCTTCTTGGTTAAGTTTGTACATAAGTAATTACATTCAAGCTATTGTAAATGGAATTGTTTCTCCACTGATTTCGTTCTCAGCCTATTCATTGTTGGTATATAGAAAAACTATTCAAATTTGTATGTTGAATGTATATCCTGCTACACTGATGAAAGTGTTTATAAGATCTAAGCATTTTTTGATGTAATCTTTGAGGTCTTTGAAGTATAGGATCATATCATCTGTAAATAGGGATAATTTGACTTCTTCCTTCCCTATTTGAATCCCTTTTATTTCTTTCTCTTGCCTTGCTGATCTGTCTAGCAATTCCAGTACTGTATTGAATAAGAGTGGGCTTAGTGGACACCTTTGTCTCATTCCTGACTTTGGAGGAAATTATTTTAGTTTTGCCCCATTTAGTATGATGTTGGCTATAGGTCTGTCATATATATTTATTAATTACTATGTCAAGGAACACTGCTTCTTTGGTGTTTTCATCATGAAAGGATAAATTTTGTCAGAGACTTTTTCTGTATCAGTTGAGAAGATCATGTGTTTTTTGTCCTTGAATCTGTTATATGCTGCATTACACTTACTAATTTGTACATGTTGAACCATCCCTGCAATCCCTGGAATGAAACTGAATGGAACATAGTGTATGATCTTTTTAATATGTTGTCAAATTCAGTTTGTAAGTATTTTATTGAGAATTTTTGTGTCTGTGTTCATCAAAGAGATTAGTCTATAATTCTCTTGCTTATTGTGTCATTTTCTGGTTTTGAAATGAGTGTTATGCTGACTTCTATTTCTTCATGAGAAAAAATAAGGATTATTGGTATTAGTTCTGGCAAAAGCATTTATTTTTTTGAATTTAGGACTTCAACCCCAACAGCACTGTATGATTAGCCAGTACCCTTTGTACTTCTCAATTTGGGCACATCTTGGCTGTGGGAAAAGCAACACCTTTCTTCATCACTGATTTAAATTACATAATACAACATGACCATAACACGTGACTCCAATCCTTTAACCTCATCTAGCTGTGTACTTTCAAAAGTTCATTCTGCTATTCTGTTAAAGTACATCAGACTGATGGGGAATGTGGTACAGCCATTGAGTTCATGACCTTGAGTTTGTTACCACACTTTAGTTGCTGTAAAATGTTTCTCTTAATCAGAAGCATTGCTATGTACAATATCAAGACTGTGAACAAATCATTCTATAAATGCCACAAGTGGCAGTTTTGGCAGAAATATTAAGAGCAGGCAAGAAAAATTTATATCCAAACTAATTGATAATAAAATATTGCCCCTTCCATGAGGTACAATGCAACCAACCCACCACCAAGTGATTAGAAGTTTGTCCTAGAGAATGGTGTCATACTGAAAGCTCAGCATGGATCTCTGCTGTTCACATATGAGCCCATCAGCCATTTCTGAAATTAGATTTGCCTGAGTGAGTTCAAGTCCTTTAGACTAATAGACGGCCCCCAAAGGCAGATGATGTAAGAATTTCTGAGGCCTATGTGAATTTACCAGGGAGCAATCTCAAGAGAAGGAACTCAATAATCATGTAGACAATATGACCATCCTGTCAAATCAGAGTTTGTTTCCTGAGCAAGGGATCATAAATCACGTGGCATTGGATTACAGTGATGGAGACTATTCTGATAGATAAGGATGGCATTTTACCTCTATGGTATCTTTCCCCAAAGTCCATAACCCCATTGAAGTTATGAGAAAATTTCAAAATTTTAAAACTCAAAGAATAATGAAATATTTATATATATGCATATGTGCTTCATTTATATATATGTTTTATATATATATATAAAATATGTCAGGGAAGCAGGCACAGTGTCTCATGCCTATAATCTAAGCTATTGGGAGGTAAAAATCAGGATTGTGGTTCAAGGCCTTCCAGGGCAAAAAGTTAGTAAGACCCCCCAACTCAATAAAACAAGATGGGTAAGGTGTCACATGCCTAAGATCCAGATCTGCAGCATGCATAAGTAGGAGGAATATGTAAAAATAAAAGAACTTATCTGAAAAAAAATAGCTTTAAAAAAATACAAAAAAGTTTTGGGGAGTGGTTCAAATGGTAGACCTTCTGCTTAACAAGTGTGAGGTCCTGAGTTCAAACCCCAGTACTTACAAAAAGAAAAAAGAAAATGAAATGTGGTGACAAAATAGCATAAAATTGAGAGTAATTTACACCCATGGGGATAATGGAGAAAAATGTGGACAGAGGATACCATATCTTGAATGTAGTATATGTTTATGTGATGATATGAAGAAACAATAACTCATTAAGATTTTTAAAACACTATTTCTATACTTTTTTTAATAACTGGAATTTTCATAAATTAAAAGTGGGAAAAGTTCAAAGAGAAAACTAAATCATTTTTTTCATGCATTAGAAGAAAATGTGGATATCTTTCTTGGTTTTAATGTTACTTAAGCACACATACTGAACTTGATATTTAGAAGGGAATTAAGATTGGTTTTTTTTTTTTGCTCAAGAAACAAATATTTGCTATTAAAGACATTCAGAATTTGTACCTTATCTTGATTACATCAATTCTCCTACAAAGGAAAAACTGGTAGAATTCTAACCCAAGGAAGTGATAGGTCTCTTACTTTTAATAGATGCTGTGATGTTATGCATAAGAATTAAAGATGTGGGAAAGGATGTCTTGAGACTGTAGTGAAATAATGCTGAAATAATCTTAAGGTATTTATTTACTTCTTTCCCTCTTCTCTCTCTCACTTCCTCCCTTCCTCTTCCCTTCTTCCTCCCTCCCTCCCTTCCTTTCTTTCTTCCTTCTTTCCTTAATTTAAATAAACTACACTATCTCCATGGTAAAGTCACACAATTGACTACCAGAACTCTTGAAATGATGACTTGTATTTTTGTCCTACCAAAAGAAAATCATCAAGAGATAAAGACATGGCTATAACTGATGTCCTAGGTTTCTTTCTGAAGTGAAGTCACCATGCTCACTTCTTAAATAAGTGTATTCCTTATTTTTGCCTAAAACAAGCACAAGTGGTGCAGGTGCACATGTAATAGACACATTAATACTATTTTATTTTTATTTCCTGATTCTTTCTTACTCTAAATACATTTTTTTCTTTTTCTGCCAAGTATTGTTCTATATTTTCTTTAACCTAATTTTATAACAGTTCTCCAAATTACCCAGGTCATATATTTCAGTTACATCTTTAAAATCACTAAACTAACTTCATTCAATTCAACTTACCATATTGTACCAACTACAAGCAAGACATTTTACAAATAGTTTTGTCTATAAAAAGAGTAAAGCATGTATCTTCTTTTATGTTTGAGGAATCTAATTTATTGGAGTAGAATAATATGATTATAAAAGCTATTTTTTAAAAAAATACTACTTTGGGAGCTAGTAAAAGGTATAAGGCAGACATATCCAGACATTTACAAGATAGTTCCCAGCAATTTTATGGTCTTAACATTCTTCTAAAGACCACATTTATTTGCCATATGACAATGTGAAACAGACCAGATAATCCAGAAATGGCAAGTATCTGAATACTTTCAAAGTATACACATGCTGAGGATAGGGAGACATACGAACCAATCTGAGGGCTTATCAAATCTAAAATTCTGGTCTGTTGCAAGCCAGGACATCCTCCCTCAAGTGAAGGACAATTTGTTGCAGCTGGCTTCCTCTACCACTAATTCATAGAGGTGAACAAAAGTAAATAGTCCTCTTTGGATTTTGGAGGCAATATATAGACCATGTCATGGAAAACCTCTCCAATCCATTACTAGGGAATTTGAAAAGTTGTCAATTTCAAGTGAGGCTAGAATAAGACAGGGCTTTGCAATAAGTCCCAGGCTATAAGGAAGCTACTCAATCACCTTCCTCCTAGGACCCATCAGGTCTCCTGATGTTCCCTGTATCTGTGGTGTAGAAGGATGCTGTGTGGGGTCTCTAGGAATTAGGACCAAAGCCAGTTCTCTGTGGCACAGGTTGTCATGCTAATGTGCCTTATCATGAAGAAAATACAATTCTGTGACTGGAAATATCCTTTTGGGGTCTTTTATTGTCAGATTCACTGAGTCATTTATGTGTCTCACAATCTATGACACAATGAAAACAGTGCATTTAGGATCCCACCTCAAGTCCACAGGGGTAAGGAGCAGATGGCCAGATTCTCAGGTCATCTGTCTTTCTTGCAGTGATATGTCCTTAAGCTCACTCCTCTAACCTGATGAGGGAGTGATTCCTTCTACCACTATATGGAGGAAGGAAAACGTCATTTGAAGATGTCTTACTTCAGGATGTGGAAATAAGTTAAACATGGATTCCTGTTTCAGGATAGTGCTGATCATATATGTTCCAAAAGGAAAGCAGGAAGTAGAAACCACCCTACCACGGGTGAAGAGGCCAGGTGTACATCTGATTGGTTGATTTGTCTGGACAAAGAAGTGACTTAATATTTGTATATGACAGAAGTCCAGGCACTGATGAATGGCATAGCTGGTTAAACAGAGGTTGGAAAAGAACATAACAGAAAGATTAAAGAGAAGGAAATCCAGGGAAGTAGGAATTGAGTGACCCTGCAGAAGTGCATGACATATAAAGATTAGTGAATTCCAGCAGAGAGCATCCACAACAGGGGAATGCAGCGGCCAGGTAGATGGGATAACATGTTATGATTACCAGTTAATCTCTCCTTAGTTCTTTGGGGGAAAGAACCAAAAGTGGAATGACAAGGGTGGAGGTTATACATGGAATTAACAGCACAGTTAGTTAGGAAGAGCCACATGTTACAGAGACTCAATATGACTAAATCTGTCAAGATAGCCACTTAATAGCAAGTGGATTATATTAAGACTCTTCCATCCTGGAGAGACAGTGATTCATCATCACTGAAATTGAAACCTCCTATTTTACATTTCTGTCTTCCTGGCTACAGAGTCACTTCTAGCTGCAGCATTACAGTCATTGACCTATGGACATGTTGCCCATACTCATAGCTTAGAACAGGGAATCATTTTATGACAAGGCAGAAACTACGTGATTTCCACATTGAAGTATATGCTTCATTGTCCAGAAGGGGACAGCACAGTGTAACTTGGTTGATCACTTGGCCACTTTATACTTCTTTTGCCAGCAGGAAAAGCAAGGGGAAAAAGCAATAGTAAACCCTTACCTCCATAAGGAGCAGTTCCTGGCCCATAGGAAGCAGTTTGTAAGCCACTGCAACTTAAAGAAGGTACGTTTAAAATTTAAAGGGCTAGACAAGGATAGCTTCAAATAAGAAGTAAAGTTGCTATACCTAAACAATTTATTATCTATTTGGGTTAAAGCACGGGACACAGAAAAAATGAAATAAATAATTGATATATCCAGGTCTGAATTCCATATTTACCACTGAACATTTTGGACTTTGACTAGCCATTTACCTGTACCTCAAATCCTCTTCATAAAATAAGGCAATGACCTCTTTGCCTCCTGTCATAAGAATCAGTGACTATTTATATTAAATAATTACTACAGGACCAATTGTTGAGCATTTCATAAATGACTATCAGTATTTTTCAATTTCTTCAAAGGGAAAACATGCAGACTTGAAATATTTGGAGCTCTAAATGATATATAATATATAATGTTAATAAGAAATAAAAACTTCAAAAACAATATGTAGTTGCCTTCAACAAGCAAACTTTCCCCATTTCTATGCCCTCCGAATCAATTTAGTTTCCATTCTATGTATTACATAATGGGTTTCTAATTATAATGTTAAGCATGAGATCCCAGATTACCCAATATGATAAACTGTCCACTGGGAATCACAGCACAAAATAGTATATGATATATTAGGTGAGATACTAAGAATAATAGAATAACAGAATAGAATCAATATTAATATTCTGTATGATAGTCTGCTATATTAATAGTAATAGAACCCATATAGTTGAAGGAGGTGCTGATAAAATATCTACAGTCTTTACTAACCATAATTAGAGCAAAGAATTTAAAGAAAGTTCCAGTTACAAATAAAAGTCAATAGATGTTAAAGAGATAATAGCCAGCCAGGTAAATGATGACAATGATAGATAGATAGATAGATAGATAGATAGATAGATAGATAGACAGATAGATAGATCGATAGATAGATAGATGCATTCCTCTCTCCTGAGGCTGTATAGAAGGTAGAGAAAGGAAAGAGAAAATAGACATAGTATTGCATGGATTCATTTCCTTAAGAGACTAGGAAGGGAGACATAACCCTTGGATATTTTCCTAGGCCCTTGACAAGTATTCTGCATTTATCTTTCTCCTGTGGAGGAGTATATTATACTTGAGCACACAGAACAGCCTTTCAATGAGCCTTCAGCCTTGTACGGCAACAATACACCCAAAAACTATTGAATTACTTTTTGTAACTATTGAATTACTTTTTTGCATCACTATATACCCAATTCTCATCTCTAGATTACTTACGATACGCAGCACAATGTTAATGGTCAGTAAGGAGCTGTTGTGCACATTGTTTAGAGAATAATGCTAAGGGAATCTGAGTATGAAACCACAGGTATGGAATGCCAGCTATTTAATGCAATGTATTATTTTTATGGCAAAGAAAATATATAATGTTGAGTTATATAGTCAAAGACTCTATACCTGTACCTAAGAAGCCTGATGACAATAGGAATGACATGTCTAACAAAAGAAAAACATCTTGTGATATCCCTCCTCAATAATTTGAATACTAAAAGTATTTTTAAAATATGCTCCTTCAGGCTAGACTTAGCAGCTCATACCTGTAATCCTAGCTACTCAAGGGGCAGAGATTGGGAGGATCGTGGTTCAGGCACAAACCCTGGGCAAAAAGTCTGCCGAGATTTCATCTCAACTATTAAAATCTGGATGTGGTGGTGCATGCCTGCTATCCTAGCTATGTGGAAAGCACAAATAGGAGGATAAAGATGCAGTCGTTCTAGACTCTATTTCAAAAACAACCAACGCAAAAGGGCTGAGGCATGGCTCAAGTGCCTGCCCAGCAAGCGCAAGGCCCTGAGTTCAACCACCAGGGCCACCAACAAATAAATAAATAATATGCTACTTCAATTTTCATCATATTGCTTCCATAAGTGTTATTAACTGCCGTGGACACAGCCTTTATGTTGAGATATCACCTAGGAATAGCTCAATTCTACATATGATTTATAACCCCAGGGGTGAAATGCTACCCCTTCACCAATCATATTTTTGAAGAGTGAAATGTTATTCTCAACTCTGCACATAACTCTTCAGAGAACAATGTTAAATGTGCCTGGTTTGAATCTATTATTCAAACCCTCACTCATTACACAATATATTGTCATACAGAGAAAAAGAAAGAATATATAATAGATGAGAAGTTTATTATTTCATAGCATTTGTCAATCTGACAAGGCTTAAAATGCATGAAGCTTTGTTTTGAAAAAATGACATGGTTTTCTTAAAGAATGAACATGTCTTGGTAAGTCAAAAGGAGATATGGATGCAAAGAAGACATCCAGCCTTGTCTCAAGATAAGAAAACTTTCCATAGCTATAAACTATTTCATGTTAGGATAGTGCTCATTGTCTTTCACATTTTTGCTTTAAGTATTAGAAAGCCTGGCTTACTTGACCTTACGTGAAACTGCACATAAAATGTGGAATGGTAACAGATTCCAAATGCCAAATGATCCTCCCATTCCACCATCTGCATCACTTATACATACTTACATGGAATATTTTTATTGCCAGATTAGTCAGATTAACGAATGGAAGAAAATGGTGGATTAACAAATTCAGTTCCTTCTCCCATCTCAGATAAGGTCTTATTACCTTAATAATTCTCTAATTCTAATGGAAAAGATACTCACTTTTCTAAATTTTCATTCAGCTTTCCACTCAGTTTATATCTCAAAACTCCCAAAAATGTTTTTTATCACCCCCCACCAACACCAGTGTTTCTATGTCTGTGGACTACGTTAGTGTGTGTGGAAAAGACAGATATGGAATGATCAATACATCGGCTTAGGAACGTGCAGACAGTGACAACTTCCTCTGCAAGAGCTACAAAGCTCTTACATGAGGGCAGCACAAGCCAGAGTTCCACCCGAAAAGTTATAGAACGAATATCAAAAAGAGTAAGAAGCACACTGGAGAGTAAAAACAATGGTAGAAGAAACTCAAAATCACAGGTTTATGTCTCCCAATGCCTGATAAAGTGAGTGTAACACAGGAAATCCTAACAGAGAAGAACTCCTAGTGGGAATCAATAGGAAAAAGACACAACTTTAAGGATACAATTTTAAGAAAATAAAAAAAAGATCCTGATATCTTACCTCAGGCTCTGTACCATACCAAACACATGCACACCAGCACACACACACACACACATAAACACATATGCATGCATGTATACACACACACATGCACACACACCACCCCCAAATCAAAACTAAGGAGGAAAGAAGATGAATGACTAAAACATACCAGGAGAATTATTGTGATTCTATTCATTTGAAGAGATGTGAGCAAGGGAAAAATGGGCACTCTGGGGAAGACTGAAAAATAACTTATTCAAAGTGGGACCTTTTAGAGATGACACAGGATTTCAGTAGAAAAATGGAAAGCATCATATGTCTACATTTTCCAGTGTTCCTTGCAGAAATGTGGTAATGGTTAAAAGTTCAAAGTTATTCACCACATAGAGATGAGTACCTATGTTTCTGATATAGGACATTTGCTAAATTTCTTCTAAGAAGTCTCAGCTGAGATTCTTCTATACTCTCTCAACTTCATATATGCATTAGGTCAAATGATCTCTCCAGAGAATAACTGAAAATAACTCAAATTGGATGGAATGCTGCAATGGGTCCCCATAGGGACCAATTACAAATAAACAGCCTCATTAAAGCTGTAAACTCTTGCAGAGCACATCAGAGCAGGAACATCTAACAGTGAGGCACAGGTGTAGACAGTTACTACCAGTATTTAGCATAATTCAAATTTGGAATGTAATTTAAAGTAATTTATGGGAAAACTCAGGCATAGGAGGATCTCTGGAAAAAGAAACTGCAGTTCGGGGTGGAAATGTCTACTCTTAAGAGCCTGCTGTCTTGTTTCTCACCCTCCACCCCCATCTCACTTTTCCTATTAGCTCTAGAAACTGCCCAGTGTCTTCTGATTGGGTGATATGCCCACACTGGCTTTCTCCTTTAAAAGTGATTCCTAGTTGGAAGGGGTGGATAAATGGAGAGAGTAAAGGAGTATCAATATGGTTGATGTATTTTCTACACATGTATGAATATGAAACATTGAAACTTGTCAAAATCATGTTAAGAAGAGGGAAGAGGGAGAATAATGGAGGGAGTGATCCAAATTGGGGTACATTGTATGCATGTATGGAAATGTCACAACAAAACCGCTGTGCAACTATTATATACTAATAAAATGTTAAAAAATAAGAATAAATATTTTGCAAAAATAAAAGAGGAAGTGACTCCTTATTTATTTGTGTACCCTTTTCATTGAGAAGTTACTACATTATTCTTCCTCCTGGCTTTTTAGATCTAAGTTTTCTTAACAGGGCTAATAGGATATTTTGTAGAGTGCAAATGTTTTCAATAAGATTAATTATGTAAAGAATGAAAGATAGAGGGAACTGCTACTTCGGGTGGTAAGGCAATGTTCATATATGACTACAAAGAAATGACTGTATATATACTTCTCATTTTTGCTTTCAATCTCAGAAAACTGAATTTAGCATGATACGCTAATTCCTATAACACCTAACATACAAAATATAATTTTCATCAATAAGCCAGTGAATTCTGTATTGGAACTAAATTGTAATGTATTGAATGCGATTAACTTTAGTGGTTTCAAAGTCAGTAGTAAGGAGCTGCATACATAAGAATAAGGGAGAGATGTTAAGTGGCTCTCAACTTGAATTCACAAACTCAGTTTACTAATTCTGGTTGTTCTGTTTGAGGAGAATACCTGATTCAAAAATCATTTTCCCAGCTTACTCAAAATCTACTTAAGTTTTACTTATAATCTCTTAAAAAGTGAAAATGTATGCAGTCTGTATATGTGACTTTAGTAAAAATATTAATATTATAGGCTAATGTCTTCATCTCAAGGAGCACATAGGGTCACTGGAACAGGTGGGGGATTTGTTTGTTTAGCATTACTGGGGTTGAATTTGGGACCTTTGCATTTGCTTATCAGGCATGCTATCACTTGAGCCATACCACTAGCCCTTTTTGCTTCAGTTATTTTTTTCAGATAGAATCTTGTGCTTTTTGTGGGATCCAGCCTTGGAACTTGATCTCTTATTTATGCCTCTCATTTATCTGGAGTTATAGGCACACATCTACACACCCTGTCTGTTTGTTGAGGTGGGAATCTCACTAACTTTTTGCCTGGGCTGGTCTCCAATCATAATCTTCCCCATCTCCACCTCCCAAGCAGCTGGGATTATAGGCCTGCATCACCATGCACAGGAGAAAATGGTGTATCTAACTTGGAAACAATGAATAATTTCCTAAGAAGATATACATGGACTTCAGTCTTAAGGAGATCTTTGAATGCCCAAGTTTTGTGTAAATTATGTGTAGGCCCCTTGGGACCTTGTTCTGGAAAGATGAATACATTTCGTCAGATTCTATGCATGTTTCTTTGCCTCGCTAACATTCTACAAACCCCATGACGACCTATCAGTTTGCTACCTTCTGCACCATAAGAATAGTCTAAGAAGCTTGCTGAAAATACAGACCCAGACCCTTGGGATACACCAAGAAATTTTCTGATTCAAGAGGTCTTGGAGAAAGGCTGTGTGAGAAAGATGGCTGCACTTCACAGGGTCCAACATAATGGGAGATGTGAGCTCTCCAAACATTTTAAGTTCATCAAATATAATGTTATTTAACAGTCTATGCTGATTAGTATAACCAGTTTTCTTCTTAGAAAGGGGCCATTTTTCTGCAATGTTTTTAATTCTGTATGGATTTTTTGTATTCAAAATTGTCTAAAAGCAATCATGTCACCATGGAACCAAAGCCATTGCTTTACATGTTTTTATTCCACTACTTTTCACCTCTACAAACTTATCTCTTCAGAGGGATAGCCCAGAGAACTTTCAGAAGACTATGAAACAACACTGGTTGTATTTCTAATAATAGATGAAGAACTGATAAGGAGTGGAGCTATTACTGTCCTAATGTAGTCATCAGCTACAAGCCAAGGAAAATGGTGATAATGTAACAGAAAATCTACCTAATTCTTTGTTTAAACAAAGAAAAAAAAATGACAAATTTCATAAATCGTAACGAGCTCATAAAGAGCTTTGTATTGAATCACAGTGAATTAAGAGTTTTTAAAAATATAAATGAGCAAATGGATGGTCTCTTACCATAGTCCTTATAACTAATCATGTGTCAATTTTTTAAAAACCCAAACTTACCAAGGAGAGATTTTTTTAAAAAGAATTTTTGCGAGGCTAAAAACAAAACAAATATAAACCAGTGGTGGGGGGAGCAGTGAACAAGGCTTTAAAGAACAGGCGTGAGAAGTGGATTGAAGGCTTGCAGTGCTGCTGTGATAAGATGGTAGATGGTAAAATCTTTCACCCTCAGGTCAAACTATTCTCAGGATGGACTCTTCTGTTGGGGCTGTCAGCTGACTCTGGCTGAGGATGAGGTCAAGTTCAGGACCTTGTGGGAAGAGAAAAACTTAATCAAAGTTTAATTAACAAACATTTTATTCCAATTGGTGAATTGAGTCAAGCAATTCAACTATAATCATTCAGGAGACAAAGAACAGGAACTTGGAGGGTCTGTGGCTGGTCTTGTCATAGGTAAACCAGAGGCATCCATGAGTAATGCCTCAGTCATTTGTGGAAGAATGATTCCCTGGAGCATGGAGGAAAATAATGGAGGGATTTCTTAACCTTCACTGTGTTCCAGGCTCACAGGGCTCTGATAAAATTCAACATTAACACAACTTCCAAATATCACTGTAAAATACCATAGGCATTTTGTTCTTCTACCTCATGTAACATCCTTCAGAAAAAGTAACCCTTCATTGATCTCTCTAGAGACTCCATCCTCTTGGGGATGGAGTAGGGTAGTGGAAGTCCAAGTGTGACAGATAAGCATGCTGTGTCCTGCTCCATTATTGAGATACACATTTTGACATGGCCTCTCAATATAGAAATGAGTTCAACCAGAAAAGGTAGTAGGAACACTGAAGGACAATTTTAGATTTGTGGAATCGTATATCTAGAATATTAACTGAATTCAGAAAAAAAGGACTTTCTTTTGCTTATAAAATAAATTGATATTTCTTACTATTTAATATTCTAACCACTATATTGTATGCTGGATTGCCAGACATAAAGGCATCATTCATATCTAATTTCAAATATTCAAGAGTAGCAACTCTTAAGATATATTTAACGTTTATAAATAATCTAATCCTCCTAAATTAAATTTGGCATTCTTGGAAAATGGGTTCTTCAACATTTCCATTTAATAAACAATGTAAATCCAATAGTCATGTCTCTATACATCCCCCCACTCTCTTTCCACATTACCATCAGCATATAGAACAGAAACCACATAAACTGTGGAGTGGTTGGATGATTTCCACAAGCTATGTATGTATGCTCTCATATGGTAGCTTCTCTCGGTATCTCCAGAAAATCTGATAGACTGCAAACTATCCATCTCCATTTGTCCGCTGGTGGAGATGGGGTCTCTCTATTATACTACACAGCTTTATAAAATGAGCAAAAGGAAGATGTATATAACCAACAGACCACAATAGCTAGAATGTACCTCTTCCTACAGCAAGACTAAGTGGGCCTTTGCCACCACTCAGTCCTTTCAGAGTTTTCTGTGATTTTTTATAAGCTAAACAAAACAAAACAAAAATAGGTAGTTCCATCAGCTGGTAGTAAAAAGTAAGACACATAAAACAATAAAATTTATTTTTGTGGATGCCATATGATATTGATATCATTTTAATCATCACTCAATATTATTACATATATTTTTAAAATATGTTCTATTATCCTTAAATTTAAAGCTTCATTTTGTGATTAATTTTTCTTAATGTAGAGTACTCATGCTGTCCATTATTAGTTTTTAAATCTATATTGTGAAAGTGCAGAAATACCTAGATTATAATGTAATATACCCAGGACACATAGCCCAAAGATGGACAAGTTATCATGATATACCAGAGGGCATAATAATTTTGCATATATTGCCATATGTTAGAAGTATCTGTAAACAGAATGATGAAACATTATCAGTAGATACTGATAATTGATTGTCCATGCTAAAAAATCTTATGCTCATACTATAAATAACACTCCATAGAATTTTCAAGGTTTATATCTCTAAAATATAAAATATAGAATTACAGTCTGAAGGCCAAAATGAAAGCAAGTATGGTTATGGCTCAGATTCCTAAACTGAATACAGTAGTGGACAATTAAGCCTGTACACATTAAATGAAGACTGACCAGGTCCAAGCACAGGCTTTGCAGTGACCTGGATGGGATTCTCTGCGTCATGCTAGCTTTGAGCAAACTACTAGTGAGAGCCACTTTCTACCTGCTTTCCTCAATTGCGCTGTGAGTTTTTGTATATGAAAGCAATGCTAGGAATCTCTCTGTGTAGCTGTCTTTATCTCAACTAGCAAAAATGCTATGTCTTTCTTATTATTGCTTATTTCTACTCTTCAACTGAACAGGAGAAAAGTGCAGATCAGGTTCTTCCTGGAAATGAGGGGGGGAGGGAGAGCGTGGAGATGGGGGGGGGTAAGGAGGAGAAATGACCCAAACCATGTATGCACATATGCACATGTGAACAAATGAATAATAAAAAAAAAACACTAACTTCAAAACTTGATCTGACTATAAGAATGAGCTAATTAATGGTGATAATACTCTTTAAAAATCCCTAATGTATCTTGCTTTATAAGTTTTTGGCAGCACTGGTAATTGAACCCAGGGCCTTGTACATGCTAGGAAGCTCTCTTCCACTTGAACTACTCCCCCAACACTTTGGTTTTGTTTTATTTTGGAGGCAGGGTCTCACCACCTTTATCCTGGCTGTCCTTGAACTCACAATCCTCCTGCCTCTTTCTCCTGAATAGCTGAAATTACAGGTTTGTGTCACCACATCTGGTTTTACCTGATGTATTTAAAACATGTTAGCTATGATTAAAGCATATGACTTTAATAGACAGTCCCATTTTGTGTATGCCAAATAAATTACAATTACTGTCATTGTTACAGAGTCTGACTTGACAATGGTTATTGCTAATTTATTGCATTGTAGCCACTGTGTTAAGAATCACACATGTCTATAAACAAAATTGTCATTTAATTTTTCATCATTCCAAAGGTATATAATTATTATTGCTAAGTCCATAAAACTAGAAAAAAAATTGAGGCACAGAGTTGCAAAATAGCTTCTGCAAGATCACAGGTTACTTTTTAAAAATGGGGGTGGGGAGATATAGCCTAAGATTGAACAACTCTCAGAATTCAATTAGAGACATTGTTTGCTTACTGAGTTATCTAATGAAAGCTAATTAACCTCTGGTTGAAGGAGGACCTGTAGAAAGGGAACATTATGTGGTCTTTCTTGCTTCTCCATTAGGGCAGAGAATGATGAAAACACTCCATTGAGTGGAATAGGGAGATTAAGATTCCTCAGCCAGTGGCAGATATGTTACTTGCATAGAGAGCTTCAGATATCAATGGTCTTACAACACCTGATTACTTTCCATAGAACCTGGGTTCTTCTTAATGGCCACTCCCTCCAGGAGGCCTGAAAGGAGGAGATGTCTTCTCTGTAGGCCTAGCTGATGTCTCACTGTGTGGGACTACCATTCTCTGCCAATGTTACTAGGCTGCCAGGAGATGTTGTGGCCTGTGGGTTGCTACAGTGCACATCTATAGATCTTGCTTGAAATGTCAGACTCCAATAACTTTCTCCTTTTCTCACCTGAAAATAAATGTGTTCTGCTTCTCAAAACTATGAGACGGTTCCCAAAACGGAGCTTCCTAGGCCCTCATAACCCAATTCATCTTGTGTAACACAGTCATCTTCTCTAAGTACAGGCTCTCAGGAGCATTTGGGGAATTGGAATTTTGAGAAACAGTGTCTGGTTCTAAGGATAAAGATTACTTATTTTTCTTAAGGTTTTTTTTATATGCGCATACACTAGTTGTACAGGGGTGTTTGATTTTGACATTCACTTATGGGCTTACAATGCATCTTAATTAGATGCTTAATACAATGTCAACAGGTTTCATTGTTCAGTCTTCATACAGGCATAGAAAGTATATTTTGTTCTTGTACCAGGAGCCACTGAGTTCTCTAACATGTAAGCCTGCTTCTCCATGGGTATTTTTAACCTCAATGTCCCATTGTCTCTCTTTGACCTACTTAAAGGATCACACTTTATCAAACAAGTTGAACCTGTCAAAACATTTTATCATGACAATTATATACTTAAAAAAACATGTTTTATGAAACTGTCACTGCTGCCCTAATAAAAACAGTCTGAAAAAATGCATATTATTATGGCAAGTAATATGGAACCAAAGCATTAAACTGGGCAAATCTCAAAACAACACGTAGAATTTCAGCCCATTGTCCTAGTATGCAGTAAAAGCTATCTTTTAGGAATCTGCAGGTAATTATTCATTAGATACCCTAGTTGATTTTGACATTCTGCTGAGTGTCAATATGTTTTCAAACAGTAAGATATAGTCTGTAGTGTTAAAGAACTTGAATGCTTAATGTTGAGAGAAGACTTGCACACTATAAACATGGAAGTAGAATAGTAAATATGGGCAAATGTGTAAATATAAATAATGAGGGCAAGAAAAAAGAGTTATAGACTTCAGAAGAGTTTCCAGGAAATAAAAGGAAATTAAATAGGGCTTTGTTATTCATTAACAATAAAAATGCTTTATAAAGAAAGGATAGAGGGTATATTTGTTAATCCCACAGTAGTTATTCACCACAAACCTACTCCAGTCATCAAATTTAGCAGTGAATGTGAAAACCTTTCATCTGCACTCAGAAAAACAAACGGATGCTTGCTATTGTTGTTTCTGTTCCACATCACATGGGGGCCCTAGCTAGTGTAGTATTGCAAGAAGAAGAAATAAAACCTAAAAATTAGGGGCAAAAACCCATGAAGTTCTCACAATTAGCTAATATAATTGCATGTGTAGAAAATGAAATGTGAAATCTACATTAAGTTATTACAGTTACTAAGTTAGCTCAATAAGTTTGCTGATTATCATCTTATAATGCAAATATCAGTTCTGTTTTAATATACAAGAAGCAAACATTAAGATAATTTTTTTAATTAAGTGCAACATTAAATCACATGGTGGCAAGGCAAGAGCTCTACCTAGAAAAGAATAGACATTATTGAAAGAAATTAGGTAGACCTAAATAATGGGAGGAGTTTTTTATGTTCATGACATGGAAAACAAAATCATAGGTTTCGAGTTTTCCCACACTGACTGATGGCTCAATACAATACCAATCAAAGTCTCAGATGATTTATTTTGATAGAAATTAATAATAAGATAATAAAATTTATGTGAAATTGTAAGGAACAATCAGAACACTCTTAATTTTAAAAAAACAGGTACACTTGCTTTATGAAAAATCAAGTCTTATCATAAAATTAGTTGTAATAAAGGATTAAATTTTGTGCAAGAATGAGCAAAGAGAACTGTAGAAAAGAGTCTTTGAAAGAAGCATACATTTAGGGACAATTGATTTAAGAAAAGAATGTAGAAATGGAGCTGAACCAAGCAGAATGTCATAAGGAACATCACTGAATTTTGACACTGTACACAAAATCCATTCTAATTGTCTTATTGATCCAAATGCAAAAGGGAAGTGTATAAAACTTCTGGAAGATACAACAGGAGACTATCTTGGTGACTTTGTATAGGGTAAGATGTCTTAAATAAAACACAAAACCCACTAGCCATAAAAGAAATAAATGGTGATAAGTTTGATGACTAAAATTAACAAATTCTGTTTTTTAAAAGACATCATTAAAAGAGTGAAAAGGCAAACCAATGACTATACAAAGGTAATTATAACTCACAAATGGTTGCTATTCATATAATAGTGTGAATAAAAATGAGAAAAAGAAATAACCCCCTCAAAAAAGGACAAAAGACTTAGGAAAATAATACTCATTTTATATTATATCCTTACTTATGAGTCAAATTTAAATGACCAAAGAATTTAGTTTGGCCATTTTTCATTAAGTAAAGGGAAATTAAAATCCCGGGTAACTAAAATAAAATCTGTCAATACCAAGTATAGTGAGGATATAGAGCAATGGAAAATCTTATAAACTGCCAGTAAGAGTGTAAATAAATAAATTAGTAGAAAATCCACCTTAGAAAGTAGTTTGGAATTATCTACTGAAGTTGGAAGTAAAGCAGCCATATGACTGAATATTTCTATCTTAAGATATGTACAACAGTGAAACATATGCCATAGTACAGAAGGTACAAGTAAAGGATTATTCACAGAAATATTATTGGAAATAGCTTGAAACTGGGGAGACACACATGCACACCCACAAACCAATGTCACTGGTGGTCAAAAAAGTAAGTTGTTATATCCCATACAAAGCTCTATGAAATAAAAAGTCATATTACATATGACTACCAACAGTTGATATTTAGTCCCAAAGCCCTCCTGCAAAAACCACCCAGCACTGAAATACTATAACCTCATCAAAAATAAAATAGCAAATAATTATAGCAACAACTTAAATAAAATAGAAAATCATTATAGCAACAATATAAATCTTGCAAGCATAGTGCTGAGTAAAAACTATATCTATGTACTATTTAAATTAATTTAAATAAATTTCTAAAACAAGTGAAAATAATCTACAGTCTTTCTATGGATTGGACTCTGATCCCGCAAAACCCATATGTTGAAGCCCTAACCAGCAGTGTGGTGATACTGGAGAAGTGGCCTTGGACGCAAGTAGATTTAGATGTGGTCAAGAGCGTGGGGCTTCACGATGAGACTCATGCCCTTGTGAGGAGAGACACCAGAGTTTGCTCTCCTTGTGAGCACAAACCCAGAAAAGGCCATGTGAGGACAGTCAGTCACCTGCAAACCAAGGAGGTCCCTCGCAACACTCACCCTGCTTGCTCCTTGGCTTTGCCCTTCCAAGCTCCAGAGCCATGAGCTGTTTGAGCCACTCTGTCTGTAGTTTGTTGTGGCAGCCTAAGTATTTATGGATGCATGGTTAGGCAGGGAGGCTACAGGAATAATAAGTGACTGATTATCATAAAGAACAGTACTGTGTACTTGAAGGGAGGAAAGCAAGAGTGATAGAGGAAGATGTTATGAAGGCTCTCAGGTAGTGCCCACTTCTCCAGCTGGGCAGAAATCACTTTGGGTTTCCTCTGTGCGATAATTCACTGAGGTATGCATTTATCTTCTGTGCACCTTTCTTTTTATTGTTACACTTTTTACATGTGAACAAAATAAAGAAAATGATAATGACAATTATTTTTGGATGCTAAACTAGAGCAGGTTATGATGTGCTGCTGTGGTTCCATTATTCAATATTCCATTTTTAAGGCAAGCCTAGATCCAGCCAGGTTCAGCTAAGCTCACTGCCTTTATTGGTCAAAAGAACCCTTAGCACCACTTAGATCTTGCTGACTCAGTGAGACCAGCCCACCTGCCATTTGTGTCTAGAACTAGATAGGACTCATCTGAGGCAGATCATGGAGCTTCTTAAACACCAGGTTAAGTCATGTATATGATACTCTGCTTGTAAGTACTTCTGTTTTCCTCTGTTTCTCACAACACCAGCCATCTACATTAATTATGTGTGAAAGGTTCTTCCAAAGTTTAGGTCTCTAATGAACTCAATTATTATGTGGAGGCTGAGACCCCCACAAACATATTTTTTGGAGAAGCACCTTATCGAATTCTTATACACATAAAAGTTTGGCTCAACTGCAGTAAGGAATATGGTAACATGATAGACTTTTTGATTAAGAAGCAACATAATCACAGGTATTAGCCATATTGAGAAGTTCAAGAAGTAGATACAGTTATTTTTTAATCTCTATTTTCCCCACAGTGAAGTAAAAGCAATGAAATTATAAAGAACATTTCTCGGGTTGGTTCCAGGGATAAGCAATGCTAAATAAGTTGCCTACACAGTGGTTTGATTCAGAAGTGACCCCATTAATAGGTGAACATCATTTTTGAAGTGCAGAAGTATGTCTCAGCTACCTGTTGTAGCAGAATACAGATCCAGACTTGAGAGCCCTAGGTCCGTTCACAGTGTGCTCCACAGCAAGGTGGTAGGATATCTGGCAATATTTTACTTTAGCCAACTGCACAAATGTTATTTGAGAGGTGTTAAAATAAGCTAGATACTTAGAAAAACAGTAAATTGAAAAGTTAACATAATAACAAACTTCCAAATATTTTATAAGTTTTGAGTTTATTTTGTAAACGTTATTATGGACTTATGACTTTAAATATATTTTTCCATTTGATCATCCTAGTGGCTTTGCTACAATGGGGTCAAGTTGCTGAGTCCAATAATCTAACACATTTTTTAGCATTCAGGTTTGGAACTCATTAAGGGAAAAGAGCAAGGAAATAGAAAGATAGAATATCTGCTTGCTTCCAAAAAGCAGATGGAATTTGTTAAATACTGATTGTTCTAGAAGAATAATGGAGCCAAATAAAAGGACTTCTATTAGCAAGCTTCTAGCATATTGTGAGTCAAAATAAGAAAATTGTTAGTCAATTGCAGTGATTCTCAACCAGAGGGGATTTTCCCTCTCAGGAGAAATTGAAAATGTCTAGAGACATCTTTGATTGTCACAGCTGGGGAAAGTGCTATTAAAATATAATGAATAGAGGTCAGGAACACTGTTAAACTTCTTCCATTATACAAGACAGCACCCATGACAAAGAATTGACATTCCAAAATGTCAATAGTGCCAAGATTGAGAAACACTGGTCAATTGAAATAAATTCAGTCTGTAAAGATGGTTCAGAATAAGGAAAACTACATAAAAATAGTTCTTGCATAAAACAGGAAAAGTAAGTTTAATGCATATTTCAAACTAGCTTTAATGTGTTAGTAGATTGGACTATTTGATTGTGCTATTTTCAGAGATCCATTTGCCCTTGTTAAGAATATGCATGAGGATCAAGTGTTAAATGCTTGGTCTCCAGTAGGTGGTGCTATTTGAGAGGGTCCTGGAAACTTTAGAAGATTGGACATAGGTCACCTGAGAAGGTCCTTAGCCCTTTCCTGACTCTATCTTTGCTTCCTATCTGCCAAGAATAGCCTGTTCCTCCATACTTTACTGCTACCATGGCATTCTGGTCAAACACCTGGGGCCAAGAAACTGTGGTCTGAAACTGTGATCCAAAACAAATCTTTCCTCTTTTTAAGTGTTTCTGTCAGGTATTTGGTCACAGCTTTGATAAAAGTAACAGATACAGAAAATTGGCATCAGACATGGGGTCCTTGTTGTAACTACCTGACAATGTGGTTCCTCAGCCTTTGGAACTAGTTTATGAGAGTTTGGCAATGCAGTTGAGAGAAAGATTAAGATGCTGCAATCAGAGTTTAATGGGTAATTCTGGTGGGAGCTCAGAAGACCCAAATGCTCATAGAAATGCAGAGTAAAGACTGTGCTCATAGGTTCCAAGTGGAAATGAAGACTCTAATGGGAATTGGACTATAATTACATCCTGGCAAATAATGTATCTAGTTTTTGTTCATGACCTCAGATTCTGAGTGAAACTGAGTTTAAAAGTATGGGGCTCATGAGTTTGTTGGAGGAAATTTCAAGAGAGCAGAGCATCCAGGCTGTAGCATGGTTATTGTTGGCTGCTTTTAGTCAAATTTATAGCAGGACTAGGGAGAAAAAGCAGAATGGAAAAATTTGAAAATCATTCAGTTTGCCTAGATGTATGCTTGAAGTTTTTGACAAGGAAGTTATGGTCATTAAAAAGATTAGTTTGCCATAGAACAATAGGAAAGATGCCTTGAGGGCATCTCAAAAATTAGCCAGACCCCAAATATTCCAGACTTTGGCATCACCTATGTGATTCTGGTTTTGTAGGCTTTCAGAATTCAAGACTTGAAAGGTCATTGAGGCTTCCACCCAGATTTGAAAAGGTCTGCAAGGCCAGAAGTTGTGTAGTAGGGGCAGAGTCCCCGAAAGCAGCTCTGAGAGGGCAAGGCATGATGCTGTGAGGGGGAAGCCTAAGCTGCAAGCTGCAATGGTGCTTGGCCGCAGGCAACAAGTGGATCCAGCCCTAGTCAGACCACGTGGGTTACAAATAGCAAGGCCATAGAGGCAGTGCTTTCTAAGCCCACTGGAGCTCACATCACACCAGCAGCTCAGGATGCTGGACATGGAGCTACAGAACTTAGTGTTGGCCCTGCTTGGTTTTGGTCTTGCTTTGGTTCTAACCCTCATCTTTGTAATGGAACTATTACTCTGTGTCATTTTATTGTGGTATTATGTGTCTTGGTTTTGAGTTTACAAGGCTCACAGCTAATAGTTGCCATGAGTGTCAGAAGAAACTTTGGACTTAAAATTTTGTACATTGTTGCAACTGTTGAGAATTTGGGACTTTTGTAGATGGACCAAGTATGTTTTGCATTATGAGATGGCCATGAGTCTTTGGGATCCAGAGACAGAAATAGCTATACAGACCTGTGTATTGAACACTTGGTCTCCAGCTACTGTGCTATTTGGGTGATTCTAGGAACTTTGGGAAGTAGGACCAAGCTGGAGGAAGTTGATCATCAGAGGAAGGTCCTTGGGGTTTTCTTGTTCCTGGCCCCTTCTTATCTCTTTCTCTATTTCCTATCTGCCATGAGGTGAACAACCTGTTCCTCCACATATTATTTCTTCTGTCCAAGCACATGAGGCCAAGAAATCCTGGACTGAACCTTTGAAACTATGAGTCAAAATAAATCTTCCCTCCTTTTAAGTTTTTGCTGGTAACAACAATAAGTGTAACTAACATAATGATACTGAAGCAGGTTAGCATAGGAAAAGTTGGGGACTCTTAAAACATATACAGTTAATATTATATTTCAGGCTGACATTCTCTTTCTCTCAGCCTTCTTTTCAATTGCACATGTGTGCAGGTTATTCACAACCTGGCCAGGGACAACTCAAACCATCCCCACTTCAGCCCAGGGGCCACCCATGCCCCTCCCCACTCATTGGTTATCAGTGGTTAGGAATCACCACGATCTTCCCTTCCCATAGGCTGCCTTAGGTTTTAAAAGCACCTGGAAAGATGTCACTCTCTGTTTCCAGCTTCCACCTAGCTCACCATGACCTTTTAATAAACTCCATTACCTCCCTTACTACACCCACGTGTCCTGCCTGGATGCTTTCCATGTGAGGCACAAAGAATTTGAGAATCTTTTGACGAGAGAATGACGAACCTATAGCGATATTAGAGATTTACTGTTTGCTAATTGTGTGATAGTATATGGAAACAGGGAGAGTCACAAGTGAGCCAAGCTGAACCAGAAAACAAAGAAGGTACTACAAACAAGAAAGTGGTGAGTAGAGATTGTTACACAAAACGCTCAAGGTAGATATAGGACTAAGCGATAGCTTAAGATAGTAATTTAACCAAATGTTCACAAGAGAGTAGTGGACAGTACAGATTCAGCCTTTATAAGAAAGGAATTCTCTATAAAACTCTATTTATATTGAGGCTTTATTAAGATATAATGAAGTAAATAATTGAGTATCTGTGGAAAAGACTTGGTGAAGAAATAAGGAAAAGAAAAGGAGAGGTGCAAAAAGTCAATGGGTTTAAAAGTCATGTGAGATACCACAGGGCCAAGAACTAAAAGGAGACTGTAAGATCCACTCAAAATTGAATATTCTGGGGTAAAACCAGGACTTGTCATTAAGCCAAGAGTCAGTTAGTTAATAAATCAGAACTTGATACCATGGTTTAAGAGAATGTTATTATTTGGGGTTCTATTAAGATTACACTTTGCAAGGGGATAAATATCAATGCTAATTTTGTAAGCCCACAAATCCAGAGTGCCCATACTGTTGTATGGTTTAAGTAACAACCAGATAAATGATCATCGAGGTATTCTGTGTATATTTAACTTATTTTAAGGTGTTGAAACATTTAAAAGATCCCTTATATTGGATTCCTATTTTTATTGACATTCAAGGAATTGGATTTATAAGTGTGTATTGTTACTCATTAAAAATGTGAATAGCATATAAATATATATGGAATTTGTTTAGTGATTTATAAGTGTAATAAATTGAATGTTAAACAAAGCCATAGTAATGGTGAGTATTCTCTCTCTATCCAAAAGCTCCTCAAACATTCCTGATGTGAAATGGCAATAGAATACAGTACAGGTGTTGGTGAACTATGACCCATAGTTCAAATCCTGCTGCTACCTACAGTCCACAAGCTAAGAGTGGCCATTGCATTCTATAAGAATGGTTGAAAAAATCAAAATAAGAATATTTTATGATGTGAAAAATTAAATTTCTGTGTCCATAATAATTTTATTCAGTGAGCTATTGGAATATCACCACATTCATTCATTCATTTATATATTGTCTCTGACCGTATGTACCTGTAAGAGCAGAATTAACTATTCAGTTGTGACAGAGATTACAATGTTTACTCTGCAACTCTTAACAGAAAGATATTAGCCAATACCTAGAATAACAGTTACTTGCTTAGGTTTCAGAACAAGACAGATTGCATTTGAATGCCATGTCTTGCCCTTCTGTCCATAAAATAGGCAAGTTTCTTAAACTCTGAGGACCATAGCTTCTCTATCTATGAAATAGAGACAATTTTTAGTCACCACCTTATAGAGTGGCTACAATTGATAAATCTATTTGTACATGTAGAGCACCTGGAAATAGGGAGCCATTCCTAGATTTTATTAACACTGACCTGTATTAGGCTCACTTATTGCTATTGTGGAACTTTCTAGAAGAGTGTATATGCTATCAACCTGGGCAGGTACAAATTAACCACTTGTACACTTATTTCAATGACAATTTAAAATTTGAATATCTTCTATATATCAAAGCCCTAATGCACAGTCAGTGGAAAGAACCAGAGTGTGGTGGAATCACATGGATTTTGAAATAATCCAGGCTTCTGTTGAATTGCAACTCTTCCCCTAGCAATATGGCTTAAAGCAATTCAATTTACATTTCTACATGTAATTCAATTCAGTATACATTTTTAGGAAGGATTAATTTTCTAGTTTATATCATTATATATATATATATATATATACATATATATAAACATCATAAATGCAAATACAAATGTCTGGACTTACTTAATTTCAAAGGATGAGACCCAGATATTTGCAATTCTTAAAAAAGATAAACAAGTAATTCTGATGTATATACAGCATATAGTCACAAAATTGCAATTTTTATTAAAGGCCTCAATAAAGTAATGAGTGTCAAACTCTCAGAAGAGGACCTGCAACAGCCTGTCTCCCCAAAGCCAATTCTTTCTAGTACTCCAAGCATCATTGTTTTAAGATAATGAAGCATAAGAAGAAGATGAAGCTTTTCCACAAATACACCACCAGTCTTCCCAAAGAGTATAAATGATTGATAGTATTAAAAGTTTGAGTATATAAAACATATTTTCTTGAAGAGTGATATTTCTGTCAAAATTAGACTTATGTTCCATAAGCACTCGTGTAAGCTTATTAACACTTTGAAATCATTGGAGCACCTGTAAGGCAGAGCTCATACAGGCCTGCTGGGTTCTGCATCAATACAAAGTCTCATTAACCTTATCACTTCCTAGTCCTTGAGCACAATGGGACATGTCAGGCAGCTGCTACTGTCTGTGTGCTCCAATGCATAAACTTAATGGGTTTGGGGAACAAGATTTCCAGCAGTGTCTGAGCTATTCAGAGAGACTTTTCAGCTGGCAAGTATGTTATTTTGAATCAGCTATTATTGGAATGCATGGAGCCTTTAATTTTGGTGTAATGATGCTTTATAAAGAAGGTTCCAGTGAACTTAGGACACATTTCAAAAGTTCAAGAAAACTAAAAAGGATTCTCCTTCTCATGCAGTCCTAGTGACATTTGACAATACCATATGTTGATGTCCTTGTCTTCCCAGCTGCTACCAACTGGTTTTGAAAGATAGGTTCACCTTGTGGATTCAATTGTGCAAACTCTAAGGCGAAGTTGAAAAATGAACTCAATTTGTTTAGAATTATTATAGGAAAAAGAAAAATATTAACTGGACTTAATTGGAAAAAAGAAACAGGAGATATTGGTCAAAATATCTTATCTACCCAGAGCAGTATAGTCATTACTTACCCCCTCACTACATCCCACAAATATGTGTCTTTTTGATGGGGTATGTCATACTTAAGAGGTGTTTAGTATAAACAATCTCACAAAATGGGACAATCAAAATTTACTAGGAAACCAATTTTATAGTTAACCTGGTTTTCAAAAAAGAAACATTCAGATTGAATCTATAGTATGAGAAAGGATGTCTATTTTATGCTACCTGTTCTCTCACTGGATACCACTATTATACTTTAGGAAAATACTCCTTCCTAGATGGAATCAGACTGATGTAGTCCAAAGATCAAAGGCAGGAAAGATCAAAGCCAAGGTCACCCCTAGAATAGACAGTTGGCATTTGTACTCTGTTATCAACAAGTCAACACAGAAATCCAAGAGCCCCACATCATCAAGTAGCATTTCCCTTACTCACCAAATTGTAAAATCAGAAATGATTTTGGTGGCCATTTAACTGGGCTCTTTCCCCAAACCAGTTCAAACCCTACACTGACTTTATACCTTTCTATTTTATCCATGTCTGTAGGTGATACTTTTAAGAAAATAATTTACTTTAAAGAGAGTTTCCAAACTTTTCTGATTCTCATCATATTCAATCTGCCTCTAAGTCATTCTTAACAAGTTTTCTTTTCTGTGTGTCTTGTAAATTCGTCTTTCCATTCCTATCATCCCATTGCAATCTTCTTTATTCTAACCCAGACTTCTGGAATACTCACTTAACTAGGGGACACTGAGACCCCAAAGAACCCTTAGTGTGTTGCTTATTTTCGTGGTTTTGTTTTGTATTTTGCTTTTCAGAGAGGGTCTTGCTACGTATCCCAGTCTGGCCTCAAACCCACGCTCTTTCAGCCTCAGACTCCCAAGTTCTGGAATTACAGTCATTGGTTACCATGCCTGGCCTAAAATATTTTTGACATTTAATTTTAAAAATATTTTTAATTTTTTTTGTTATGCTGGGAATTAAACTCAGAACCTTGCAAAGGCTATGCAAGTGCTCTACCTGTGAGCTATATCCCCAGCAGATGTATTTTAAGTGACAAAAATTACATATTTGTTACAGATTAAAAAAATACTTAATCTCTAACTGCAATCTCTCTCCACAGTACTTCCTACTCAGCGTTAAAACATTAAAATATCTTTTTGTGATAGTACCTTTATCACTGGGCTGGGATATTCTGCTTGCCCCTCAACATTTGTTTCTGCTCCCTTCTGCAAGTTAACTTCTGCAGAGAGCGTCAATGGTCATGATGTTGTTTGGCTTTTGAGTTTGCAGTGAGTCGCCAACAGGAGATTGGAAAGTAGAACAGAGATCTGAGCACCTTTCCTGCCATTACCACCCTGTTGGCCTGCAGTTTTGTGGTGACTGTACTTCTCTAGAACAAGAGAAGACCTCTGCAGAGACCTTCACCTCTCTCCAGGTGTGGCACTCACTTCTTCCTCTTGGTTCTCTAGGTCTAATGTTGTTAACCCTCGAAGTCTCCCCCCAATCCTGGCCCCATCTTTTTAAATAGACTCTTCATTCTTTGTTTTTTATCCCTTCAATTGTTTCCTGATAAGACCCTGACTGATAGAACCAGTTTCCTTCCCAAACAAGTATTTTCAAATATCTTCTTATGCTTCTAATAAAATTTCACCTTTCTATATCTGATTATGCCCTATTAAATCATCCCTAATCTATCAGTCTTATTTTCTATTGCACTACTTTCTAGCCAAACTCTAACACTCTCCCTGTCATGTCCCATGAGTTCCCACATTGGGGATGTACTCTGGCTTCACTGAGCAGTTCCTTTTCTCTTATATCCCTATTCATGTGCCATATTAGGTGGTTTTTCTGCTACATAACCCTCTTCTTTTATCCATAAATGATTAAATCAGACATAGCTACCAGATCCAGTTGAGCCAAACACAGCCCTAGTCTCAGGAAGTTGGAATTCTGCCCAGAATTAACAGGATTACATTCTGTGGATAGTGGGGTAACATTAATAACATTTTGATAAAAGAAGCATTATGACAATCACCCACCCAGATCCCCATCAAGAGATTAATTGAGAACTCTTTCTAGGCTTCTAAGCAACACCAGGATTAGCTCCTCTAATACTTTTGCTTATGCAAACTAAATTTGATTTCTTTACAAAGCAGCCAATGTCTTTCTCTTGAAACACCAGCATTCCACACCACAAATATTTAAAGCAGCCATCACCAAAGTCAGTTGCAAGCCCTAGAGGGTACCCACAATGATTAAATTTGGTGTAGAAAAGACTAGAATAACTATTTTCTTTGGCAATAATTTTAAAATAAGTTATACTCAGATCCACATGCAGAGATACACATTTCCCTCACTCATCTTCAGGTCTGCAGTGAAGTGTGCTCTACAGAGTCCCAGAGGTGGGACTGGAGTTTTGTTAAGTGGAAGGTTGCTAGTGATATTCTCTCTTCTTTGTTTACCTTTTGCAAAAAAAGTAAATTCTAATATGTATGTGTATCTTGTTAGAATGGTTTAAATGTTAAACTAAAGGCTGGAGTTTTTGCAAAGCAGTGACATGAGAAGGGACATGACCTTGTTTTATTTTTGTAACATCCAAAGATTTCCTTATTTCTCATAGAAAAGTGCTAAAGAGTTGTCAAGCTTAAAGATATGCAAACATCTTTCTTTTAAAAAGATATGTGTTCCAAACATACTTAATTTTTAGTGATAAAAAGTATTACTTAATAATATCTAACAGATATTTTTACAAATTCAACCTTTACCTCTCCAGATAAAAATGTCACTTAAAAATAGAAATTAAATTTATTTTGAAAGAAACTTTTGAATTTGTGTATTTGCCAAAGTTTTTGTCACCATGAGATGTCATTGCAAAAATATATCACTTATATAAACTTTTATATCTGTACATCAAAGCATGAAAATAGACATTTCTAATCAGTTTTAAATTCTCCAAATGGAGACTGTTATTGGGTTTTGAGACATTTGTTTAAAATAAAAAAAGTAACACCTTCCAGGTGAATTTGGAACAACCTATCAACATTAGTTAGGTTAGAAAATTAATAGTTAAGTTTCAATTAAGCACCTTTCATGACTGGAATAGAAAAATATATATCATAATTATCAAACACGGCCAATTATGAACTCCTCCAGTTTTCTCACCTATAAAAGCCATTCTTTTACAGTCAAATATGGAAATACCTTGAACTTAGAATCACAACTTCAAAATATGATTCAAAAACAGAGGGTCAAAATTTATTTTTCAGTATAATGAAGGATTTTTATTAATCTTTATGAAGAATAAAGAGGCTTGGGGCACAACTAATAAAAATATTTGCAATAATTTAAACTGCCATTTGCTAATGTATATCTAATACTTAATTTTTCCTGTTTAAGTTGTATCATATAGAACTATAGTAGTGCATTTATCTGATTTATAAGTGAATGATATAATTATATATTATACTCTTAGATAATATATATTATTAATATGTTTATTTTTAAATATGTCTAATATTAATATACTTTATGTTTATATTATTTATTATATAAATGAATTACATATACATATTTATCTATACTTAACAGGTATTCTTTTTTTAACTATTATGGAAATGGAATCAAACTTTCAGAAAACATCAGCATTAGTGATGGGGAGTTAGAGAGAAACAAGAGTGCCCCTGAGCCAGTGGTTACTCTATTTGTATTTGGAGATTTATTTTGTGATTTTTCTCCAGTTCGTATGCATTTTAAGGTTCCTATACTCCTGAATTATAGCTGTAAACCACGCTTATAAATGTAGAAATTATTTAGAGATTTATCAAATACATAAAAGCATTTTAGATCGGTCATATGAGTATCCAAATGAAGTCTGTCATGTAGGTTTCTGAACCCAAATTTCAGGATTCCCCTCATCACTGACTTCTTCTCAAAGCTCATTGTATCATTACTCTTAAGACTCTTAATTTCACTTGATATGTTTTCATAATTTGGAATTTTCAGAAGCATATTAATTATTACATCAACATTTTCACCAGTCTTTTGCAGGCAGGTATTGTGTTTTATGACTGTGTGTTATCTAGTGTTAAGCCTCCTCTTCTTTCTTTAGTCACACTTGGACCAAATACATCCTAGTAAATTCCATGCCAGCTCATCTCACTTTGGGTGTTTCTTTTTTTCTCTCTCTCTTTTAACTTTTACTTTTTCATTTTTACATTTACTTACATGTGTATACATTATTTGTCTCCCACATCTCTTGCTTCTGTGTCTGGGTAGAACCTGTTCTGCTCTCTGGTTCTAAACTTTGTTGAGAAAACCTAATAGATAATAAGAAAAACATAGCCTTTTTGTTAGTTTGAGATAAAGATAGCTATACAGAGAGATTCCTAGTGCTATTACCATGCACATGTGTATTACAATCCATATTGGCTCATCTCTACCACTCCTTGTCACTACTTCTTAGTCCCCTTCCCATAGTGGCCTCTGCCAGTTTAAGATTACTATATTCCTTCCCATACAGTGAGCATATCAACCACATTTAAGTTTTTGGTTTCCTTCCCTTCCCCTATCACTCTCATGTGTGGTCTCACCTTGGTGTGACCTGTGTCCAATATTTCTGCATTTGTTTTAGGTATGTAATGTGCATATGAGGGAGAACATGTGATTTTTGGCCTTCTGAACCTGACTAACTTCACTTAAGATGATGCTCTCCAGTTCCATCCCTTTACTTACAAATGACAAAATTTCATTCTTCTTTGTGGCTGAATAAAATTCCATTGTGTATAAATACCACATTTCTTAATCCATTCATCAGTTGTGGGGCATCTTGGCTGTTTCCATAGCTTAGTTATTGTAAACAGTGCTATAACAAACATGTATGTACATGAAAGCAATTCGAGGAATCTCCCTGTATAGCTATCCTTATCTCAACTAGCAAAAACTCTTGCTCTTTTTTATTATTGTTTATACTTTCTCTTCAACAAAATTAGAGATAAGGGTAAAACAGTTTCTGCCTGGAAGCGAGGGGGTGGGGGGGGGGAGGGAGGGAGTGTAGGGTAAAAAGGAGGGGATGGGGGAGAAAGGGAGGGGGTGGGGGGAAAAGGAGGGGGTGGGGGAAGGGGGAAGAAATGACCCAAGCATTGTATGCACATATGAATAAAAGAAATTTTTTAAAATGTAGAAAGAAAACAAACAAACAAACATGGGTGTGCAGGTGCCTTTGGAATAACCTGAGTCACATTCCTCCGGGTATATACCTAGGAGTGGTATTGCTGGATCATATGGCAGATCTATGTTTAGTTTTTAAAAGTGGTTATACTAGTTTTCATTCCCACCAGCAGTGTATGAGGGTTTCTTTTTTCCCCGAATCCTTGCCAACACCTGTTGGTGGTGGTGTTCTTGATGATAGCTATTCTAACAGGTGTGAGGAAGAATCTTAGTGTGGTTTTGATTTGCATTTCCTTTATGACCAGGGATGATGAGCATTTTTTCATATTTTTTTGGACATTTGGACTTCTTCCTTTGAAAAAGTTCTGTTTACCTCAGTTCCATACTTCTTTGTTGGGTCATTGATTTTTGAAGAGTTTAGTTTTTTGAACTCCCTGTGTATTCTGGTTATCAGTCCCTTGTCTGAAGTATACCTAGCAAAGATTTTCTCCAATTCTGTGGGTGGCCTCTTCAATTTAGAGACCATTTATTTTCTTGTGCAGAAACATTTTAATTTCATTTAGTCCCATCTGTCAATCCTTTTTCTTAGTTGCTGGGCTACTTGACTTCTACAGAGTAAGTCCTTGCCTATACCTATTTCTTCCAGTGTATTCCCTGCTCCTGTATTAGCCTCAAGGTTTGGGGTCTTATATTAAGGTCCTTCATGCACTTTGAGTTGATACTACTACAGGGTGACAGGCATGGATCAAGTTTAAATTTTCTGCAGGCAGAAAATCACTTTCCCAGCACCATTTGTTGAAGAGGCTGCCTTTTCTCCATCGTATGTTTTTGGCCCCTTTGTCAAAAATAGGATAGGCATAGCTGCGTGGCTTCATATCTGGGTCCTTTATTCTATTCCATTGGTCTTCATATCTGTTTTTGTCCCAGTACCATGCTGTCTTATTGCTATGGCTCTGTAGTATAGTTTGAAGTCAGGTATTGTGATATCTCCAGCATTGTTCTTTTTGCTTAGTATTGCTTTAGCTATTCACAGTCATTTGTGTTTCCAAACAAACTTTAGGCTAGATTTTTCAATCTCTGTGATGAATGTCATTGGGATTTTTATGGGAATTGCATTGAACATGTAGATTTCTTTTGGTAGTGTAGCCGTTTTTACTATGTTGATTCTGGCAGTCCATGAGCACAGGAGATCTTTTCCACTTTCTATAGTCGTCTTCAATCTCTTTCTCAGTGGTTTGTATTCTCCTTGTAGAGGTCATTCACATCCTTTTTTAAGTTAATTCCTAGGTATTGGATTTCTTTAAGGCTATTGTAAATGGAATTATTTTCCTATATTCTTTCTCAATTTGTGCATTGTTAGTGTACAGAACAGCTACAGATTTTTGTAAGTTGATTTTGTGTCCTGCAACTTTGCTGAAGCCATTTATCATGTCTACGAATTTTAGGGTGGAGTTTTTCAGGTCTCTAAGGTATAAGATCATGTCATCTGTGAATAGAGATAGTTTGACAGTTTCTTTACCTATTTGTTTTCCTGTTATTTCTTCTTCTTACCTTTATTTTTCTGGCTAGCAATTCCAGTACTATGTTGAATAGGAGTGGGGATAGTGGGCATCCTTATCTCATTCCTGATTTTAGGGGAAATGGTTTCAGTTTTTCTCCATTAAGTATGATGTTGGCTATAGGTTTGTCATATATAGCCTTTACAATATTAAGGTACATTCCTTCTCTGCCTAGTTTTCTTAAAGCTTTTATCATGAAGTAGTGTTGGATGTATCAAAGGCTTTTTCTGCATCTGTTGAGATGATCAAGTGGTTTTTGTCTTGTTCCTGACTTTAGGGGAAATGGTTTCAGTTTTTCCCCATTAAGTATGATGTTGGTTACAGGTTTGCCGTGTATAGTTTTTATTACATTTATTGATTTGCATACATTGAACCATCCCAGCATCCCTGTGATAAAACTGACTTGGTCATGGTGAATGAATAATCTTTCTGATGTGTAGTTGGATTCTGTTTTTTTAATTAAAGATTTCTGCATGGATGTTCATTAAGGAGATTGGCCTGTAGTTCTCTTTTTTGGATGTGTCCTTGTCTGGTTTTGGGATGATTCTAACTCTTCATAGAATGAGTTAGGCAGTGTTCCTTCCCTTACTATTTCATAGAAAGGTTTAAGGAATGTTGGTATAAGTCCTTCTTTAAAGGTCTGGTAGAATTCAGCAGAAAGTCCATCAGGTCCTGGTCTTTTCTTTTTTTGGGAGATTCTATTGCTGCTTAAATTTCATTACTTGTTACCTATCTGTTTAGGTGGTTAATATTCTCTTGGTTCAATTTTGGATGGTCCAAAGTATCTAGAAATTTATCTGTTTCTTCAGATTTTCTAATTTATTGGAATATAGGTTCTCAAAGTAGTCTCTGATGATTCCCTGGATTTCCTTGGTATTTGTTGTTATCTCCCCCTTTTACATTTCTGATTTTAGTAATGTGGGTTTTTCCCTCCTCATTTTAGTCAGATTTGCCAGGGGCTTATCAATCTTGTTAATTGTTTTCAAAGAACCAGCATTTTGTTTCATTGATTCTTTGTATGGTCTTTATTGGCCTCTGTTTCATTAATTTTGGCCATTATTTTTATTATTTCTCTCCTTCTGCTTGTTTTGGTCTCTGCTTGCTTTTGCTTTTATAGGAGTTTGTGATGTTGCATTAGGTTGTTTTTTGAGATTTTTCTGTCCTTGTAATATATTCACTTATGGCTATAAACTTTCCTCTTAGGGCTGCATTTGCTGTGTGCTGTAGGTTCTGATAGGTTGTGCTTTCATTTTCATTAAATTCCAGGAACTTTTTGACTTCCTTTCTTATTTCTTCTATGACCAACTGATCATTGAGCAATGTGTTATTCAGCCTCTGATTTTTTGCATATTCTGTTATTGCTTTTGTTGTCGAGTTCTAGTTTTATTGCATTGTGATCAGATAGAATGCAAGTCATTATTTCTTTTTTTTTCTTTATTCATATATTCATATGTGAATGCATTGTTTGGGTCATTTCTCCTCCCTGCCCCCTCCCCACTCCCTCTCCCCCCACCTCCCTTGCTTTCAGACAGAACCTGTTCTGCCCTGTTCTCCAATTTTGTTGAAGAGAAAACATAAGCAATAATAAGAAAGACAAAGTGTTTTTGCTAGTTGAGATAAGGATAGCTATACAGAGAGATTCCTAACATTGCTTCCATGCACAAGTGTATTACAACCACAATTGATTCATCTCTACCTGACCTCTTCACTACTTCCAGGTCACCTTCCCATATTGACCTCTGTTTAAGGTTACTGCTCCTCTGCAGTGGGGACATCAGACACATTCAAGTTTTGGGTTTCCTACCTATCCCCATTCCTCCCATGTGTGCTCTCCCCTTATCATGTGACCCAAGTCCAACAACATTACTGCCTTTGCCCTAGATCTAAAGTCTGCATATGAGGGAGAACATACAATTTTTGGTCTTTTGAGCCTGGCTAACCTAGCTCAGAATGATGTTCTCCAGTTCCATCCATTTACTTGCGAACGATAAGATTTCATTCTTCTTCATGGCTGAGTAAAATTCCATTGTGTATAAATACCACATTTTCTTAATCCATTCATCAGTAGTGGAGCATCTTGGCTGTTTCCATAACTTGCCTATTGTGACTAGCACTCCAATAAACATGGGTGTGCAGGTTCTTGTGGAGTAAGCTGAGTCACATTCCTTTTGGTATACCCCCAAGAGTGGGATTGCTGGATCATATGGCAAATCTATGTTTAGTTTTTTAAGAAGCCCCCATATTGTTTTCCAGAGTGATTGCACTAGCTTCCATTCCCACCAGCAGTGTATGAGGGTTCCTGTTTCCCCAATTCTTGCCAATACCTGTTGTTGGTGGTATTTTTGATGATAGCTATTCTAACAGGGGTGAGGTGGAATCTTAATGTGGTTTTGATTTGCATTTCCTTTATAGCCACAGATAGCATTTTTTCATGTGTTTTTTGGCCATTTGAATTTCTTCTTTTGAAAAAGTTCTGTTTAGTTCAATGGCCTATTTCTTTATTGGTTCATTGATTTTGGGAGTTTGTTTTTTTGAGCTCTCTGTATATTCTTGTTATCAGTCCTTTGTCTGATGTATAGCTTCCAAATATTTTCTCCCACTCTGTGGGTGGTCTCTTCAGTTTAGAACCCATTTATTTTGTTGTGCAGAAGCTTTTTAATTTCATACAGTCCCATTTTTCCATACTTTCTCTTAGTCGCTGAGCTGCTGGGATTCTATTGAGAAAGTCCTTGCCTATACCTATGGCTTCCAGAGTGTTCCATGTTCTTTCCTGTACTAACTTCAGAGTTTTGGGTCTGATATTAAGGTCCTTGATCCATTTTGAGTCGATTCCAGTATAGGGTGATAAGCATGGATCTAGTTTCAGTTTTTTGCAGGCAGATAACCACTTTTCCCCGCAACATTTGTTGAAGAGGCTCTCTTTTCTCCATTGTATGTCTTTGGTGCCTTGTCAAAAATAAGGTGGGCATAGCTGTGTGGATTCATATCCAGGTTCTCTCTTCTGTTCCACAGGTCTTCATGTCTGTTTTTGTGCCTGTGGCATGCTGTTTTTATTGCTATTGCTTTGAATTACACTTTGAGTTGGGTATAGTGATATCTCCAGCATTGCTCTTTTTTCTGAGTATTGCCTTGGCTATTGACAGTCTCTTGTGTTTCCAAATAAACTTTAAGGTAGATTTTTCAATCTCTGTGATGAATGTCATTGGCATTTTGATGGGAATTGCACTAAACATGTAGATTGCTTTTGGTAGTATAGCCATTTTTACTATGTTGATTCTACCAATGAGCATGGGAGATCTTTCCACCTTCTGTAATCTTCCTTGATCTCTTTCTTCAGGTGTTTGTAGTACTCGTTGTAGAGATCATTCACATCCTTTGTTAAGTTTACTGTTATGTATTTGATGTTTTTTTTTCAGGGTATTGTAAATGGAATTGTTTCCATATATTCTTTCTCAATTGTTTTGCTGTTGGTTTATAGAAAAGCTAATGATTTTTGTAAGTTGGTTTTTTATCCTGTAACCTTGCTGTGTCTGCTTATGGTGTCTAGGAATTTTTGCATAGAGTTTTTTGGGTCTTTAAGATATAGGATCATGTCATCTGTAAATAGGGATATTTTGACAGTTTCTTTACCTATTTGTATTCCTTTTATTTCCTCTTCTTGCTTAATTGCTCTGTCTAGGAATTCCAGGATTATGTTGAATAGGAGTGAAGATAGTGTGCACCCTTGTTTCATTCCTGATTTTATGGGAAATGGTTTCAGTTTTTCTCCATTAAGTATGATGTTGGCTATAGGATTGTCATATATAGCTTTTACAATGTTGAGGTACATTCCTTCTATTCTTTGTTTTCTTAGAGCTTTAATCATGAAGTAGTGTTGGATGTATCAAAGGCTTTTTCTGCATCTATTGAGATGATCAAGTGGTTTATGTCTTTGTTTCTATTAATGTGCTGTATTACATTTATGGATTTGCATATGTTGAACCACCCTTGCATCCCTGGGATGAAGCCAACTTGGTCATGGTGAATGATCTTTCTGATGTGTTGTTGAATTCAGTTTGCCATTTTTTATTAAGGATTTTTGCACTGATGTTCATTAAGGAGATTGGCCTGTAGTTCTCCTTTTTGGAGATGTTTTTGTCTAGTTTTGGGATGAGTATAATTCTGGCTTCATAAAATGAGTTAGGGAGTGTTCAATCCTTTTCTATTCTTGGAAAAGTTTAAGGAGAGTTGGTGGTGGTTCTTCTTTAAGGGTCTGATAGAATTCAGCAGAAAATCCAACAGGTCCTGGACTAATCATTTTTTAGGAGACTCTATTGCTGCTTCAATTTCATTTTGTGTTATAGATCTATTCAAGTTATTAATATCTTCTTGGTTCAATTTTGGATGGTCATAAGTATCTAGAAATTTGTCTATTTCTTCAAGATTTTCAAATTTATTGGAATATGGTTTCTCAAAGTAGTCTGTGATGAGTCCTTGGATTTCCATAGTGTTTGTTGTTATCTTCCCTTTTGCATTTCTGATTTTACTGATTTAGTTTTTTCCTCTCCTCATTTTAGTCAGGTTTGTTTGCCAGGGGTCTGTCAATCTTGTTTATTTTTTTCAAAGAAACAACTTTTTGTTTTGTTGATTCTTTGTATTTTTTTCTTTCTTCTATTTCATTAATTTGGCCATTATTTTCATTATTTCTCTCCTGTTTTTTCTTATTTTTCTAGGAGTTTGAGATGAAGCATTAGGTCCTTGATTTGAGATCTTTCTGTCCTTTTAATATATGCATTCATGGCTATAAGGTTTCCTATTAGGACTGCCTTTGCTGTGTCCCATAGGTTCTGGTAGGTTGTGTTTTCATTTTCATTAACTTCCAGGAAACTTTTAATTTCCTCTTTTATTTCATTAATGACCCACTGATCATTGAGCAATGTGCTGTTCAGCTTCCAATTGATTGCATGTTTTTTATTGTTGCTTTGTTGTTGATTTCTAGTTTTAATGCATTTTGGTCAGATAGAATGCATGGTATAATTTCTATTTTCTTATATTTGCTGAGGCTTGCTTTGTGCCCTAAGATATGATCAATTTTGGAGAAAGTTCCATGGGCTGCTGAGAAGAATGTATATTGTGCAGAAGTTGAATGAAATGTTCTGTAGGCATCAACTAGGTCCATTTGATCTGTGGTGTGATTTAGTTCTAGGATTTCTTTACTGAATTTTTGTTTGGATGACCTATCTATAGATGATAGTGGGGTATTAAAGTCTCCCACTACCACCACTGTGTTGGAGTCTATATGTGCTTTTAGGTCCTTCAGAGTATGTTTGATGAAATTGGGTACACTGACGTTGGGTGCATATAGGTTGATAATTGTTATTTCCTTTTGATATATTTCTCCTTTTATTAATATGGAGTGTCCTTCTTTATCTCATTTAATCAATGTAAGCTTGAAGTCTACTTTATCTGAGATAAGTATTGCTACTCCTGCCTGTTTTCATGAACCACTGGCTTTGTTTTCTTCTTCCAACCTTTCACCCTAAGCCAGTACTTGTTTCTGTTGATGAGATGTGTATCCTGCAAACAACAGACTGTTGATCTTTTTTAATCCAGTTTGCCAAACGGTGTCTTTTGATAGGGGAGTTAAGTCCATTAACATTCAGTGTTAATATTGATAGGTATATAGTGATTGCTGTCATTTAGTTGTCTTTGTTGTTTAAGGGTTTGATTGCATGCAGCTGATTCTATGTTACTCAGTACTTTCTTGTCTTTTCTTCTCTTATGGTTTGGTGCTGCCTGTCCTCTCATAGATTTGTTTGCTTTCATCATCTGTGTGCAGAATTCCTTGAAGACTCTTGTAGTGGTGGCTTGGTAGTCATATATTCTTTTAGTTTGGGCTTATCATGGAAGACTTTTATTGCTCCATCTATTTTAATGATAGTTTTGCTGGGTAGAGTATCTTAAGGTTGAAGTTGTTCTCATTCAGTGTCTGGAATACCTCACTCCATTTCCTTCTTGCTTTTAAGGTTTCTGTTGAGAAATCTGCTGTGATTTTGATGGGTTTACCTTTGTGTGTTATTTTTTTTTCTCTCTTACAGCCTTCAATATTCTTTCTCTATTCCCTGTGCTTATTATTTTAATGTGTGTGTGCTATTTCTGTCCCTGGTCTGGGTGTAATTTAGTATTAACTAATTCACAATACTAAAACTAACCAGAAAAAAACATAATAAACAACAACAAAAAAAAAAAAAAACAAAGAAATCTATGGGGAGAGGTGAACAAACAAACACAAATAAGAAACAAAACAAACAGACAGAAAAATGAACAAACGAATAAAAATTCCAGGTTCAGTAACAATAGAATTTTAGTCTTAGTTTAAGTCTGGTGTTACTCCTCCAGCATCTAGTCCCGGTGTTTGTATTTAAGCAGAAGCTTTGCCATAGTCTTGCCAGGTTGTTAGGTAGTATTTTTTTTTTTTTTTCCTATCTTTCATTGGCAGCTTCTTGGTCACCTCCTCCCTCAGTGGGGTGTGGCAGTTTAAATTTGTATGTTGTCCTCAGGTTCCGGAATCAGCTCTGTGGTCCACCTGCCATCCTGCATTGGAGATGGGTTTTCACTGTGCTTGTTTACTGTGGGCTTGTTTCTTTGCCTCACCCCCTTTCTCTGGAGCAAAGTCAGTAATCTGTCAGCTGGCCCCCTGCTGTCAGCATGTTGTGAAAGTTTGCTGATTATTTTTCAATTTTTCAGTGTCATTTGACTTTGGATGTTGCTCACTGGGTCAGGAGAAGAGTTTTGTGGACTGCTACTTGCCCTATTTCAGGCAGCAGCTTATCACCTGCCCACTGTTGGCCCTTCTGCCTTTCCAACCTTTGTTTACTGAAAGTTTGCACAGAGATCATCTCTTTGCTCTTCCCCCTTCTTGGGCAAACTTTCAGCAACTCCACCCCTCTGCAATGTGTTAGTTTTCAGTTCCTTGTTTATTATTCAGGTTTTTTGGGGGGGGGTCAGTCTGCTCAGGGGGCTATGCTAGTTTAACCTAGGGATGGCTGTGGGAATACTGCATGACACTTGGTGCTCACCTGTTGGTCTGCTGAATGTTTCACAGACAGGTTTGGAGCTGGCAGCGTTGGGAGCCCTCCTGTTTTCTCAGTGTAATGTGGTATGGAGAAGCTTTGTATGGGCTGGGAGTTAAGGGTGTTGAAGTTTTGATTCTCCTTGGTGCTTTATTTCCACCAAGTTTGGCTCCAGCATCTCAGCAAGGTTTTTGATTCATGGAGCTCACGCTCTCTGCTTCTGCTCCCTAGTCATCATTTTGGATCCTTCTCTATTTTATTATATTTGTTTAGGCTTGCTTTGTGCCCTAAAATAAGAAGTATTTTGGAGAAAGTTCCATGCACTGTTGAGAGGAATGTTTATTGTGCTGTTGCTGAATAAAATATTCTGCAGACATCACTTAAGTCCACTTGATCTATGGTGTCATTTAGGTTTAGGAATTCTTTATTGATTTTTTTTTTGTCTGAATGACCTATCTATTGGTGATAGAAGGGTATTAAAGTCTCCCTCTACCACCATGTTGGATTCTATATGTGCTTTTAAGTCCCTTAGTGTAGGTGTGGTGAAATTGGGTGCATTGACATTGGGTGCATATAGGTTGACCATTGTTATTTCCTTTTGATGTCTTGGCCTCTTTATTACTATGAAGTGTCCTTTTTGTCTTATTTGACCAATGTAGGATAGAAGTCTACTATGTCTGGTATAAGTATTGGTAATCATGCCTGTTTTGGGTGCCATTGGCTTGGTAAATCTTCTGCCTTTCACCCTAAACCAGTGTTTATCTCTGTCATTAAGGTAGGTCTCTTGTAAACAACAGGTTGTCTTTCTTTTTTAATCCAGTTTGCCAGATGGTGTCTTTTGATAGGGGAGTTGAGTCCATTGACATTCAGTGTTAATATTGATAGGTATGTGGTGATTCCTGCCATTTGGTTTTTTTGGTTGTTTAAAGATTTGATTGTTTGCAGCCTACTCAATGCTACTCTCTGATTACTTACTTGTCATTTCTTCTTCTGCAGCTTAATACTTCCTGCCCTCTTGTGGTTTTGTTTCCTTTCATCTTCTGTGTGCAGAATTCTTTGTAGAATCTTCTGTAGTGATGGTTTGGTGGTCACATATTGCTTTAGTTTCTGTTTTTGGGGAAGACTTTTTCCTCCATTTATTTTGAATGATAGTTTTGTTAGGTAGAGTATCTTAGGGCTGAAATTATTTTCATTCAGTGCCTGAAATTCCTCACTCCATGCCCTTATGGCTTTTAATGTTTCTGCTGAGAAATCTGCTATTATCTTGATGGTTTTACCATTATAAGTTATTTGGTTTCTTTCTCTCTTACTTCCTTCAATATTTTTTCTCTGTTCTCTGAGCTTGTTGTTTTAATGATAGTAAGCCATGAAGAGGTTCTATTTTGGTCGAATCTATTTGGTGTCCTGAAGGTTTCCTGTACCTGAGTGGGCAAAGCTTTCTCAAGATTTGGGAAATTTTCTGCTATTATTTTATTGAATGTATTACATATACCTTTGGCTTGCCCCTCTTCTCTTTCTTCAATGCCCATGATTCTCAGATTTGGTCTTTTGATGGAGTTGCTGAGTTCTTGTATATTCCTTTCACAGCTCTTGAGTTGTTTGACTAAGAGTTCTTCTATTTTTTTCTTTAATTTCTATTTTATCTTTGAGCTCTTTGACTCTGTCTTCTACTTGTTCTTGTCTGATAGAATGGTCTTCCACTGTGTTTTTTGTTTGACTAAAGGGACTTTTTATTTCCAGGATTTCTATTTTATTCTTTTTTTTGAGGTTTTCCATATCTTTGTTCAACTCCTCTTCTATGTTTTGTGTTCTTCTTTAATTCATATACCTGTTTTTTTCATAGTGTCCTTTATTTCACTTTGGTGTTTGTTGATGTCCTCTCTGAGTTCATTTATTTGTTTCTGTGTCTTCTCATGTTCTTTATTTTTGGTATTTTGAAATATCTTGAGTACCTCTTGTACTTTCTGGTTAACCATATCTAGTATCTTCTCCACGAGTTTCTCAGTGATTTCTTCCATGATTTCCTCTTTGATGGATTTTTTTGTAGGTTTCACTCGGTTCATTAGAGACATTTATCATTGTTTTGTTGGGGTCAGGAACTAGGTATCCATTTTCTTCATTTCCCACCAAATCCTTTATTGAATTATTCTTTTGCAGAGTATAGTTTCCATCCCTTCTTCCTTTCCTCATTGCACCACTTGTTGCTGTGCAGCTATGTTCTTGATATGCTAATTGGTGGGCTTTATTGCTGTTTTCTTTCCCTTGATTTAGTTTTTGTGTTGTGACTGACTTAGTTGTTCTAGGTTGATATGCTCTTTCTGGCCTGGCCTGGAGTTATATATTAGTAATAACAAATTCACAGTTCAATGCCAGACCAGTTGTTCACATATTACATAGAACCCCCCTTGGTGATATTATCCATAAACAGTGGGATTTTGGCAGGGGGAGTAATGGTTATTAGGCTAGATATAGAAACTTAGGTAATTGGTAAAGGTGGCACTAAAAGTGGGGAGGCTGAAATGGTGGGATGGGTAGGGAAGAGGTATGGGGGCTGCTGGGTTTTGCAGCCCTTATTATGTTAGGGTGTATTTCCATTATTATAGTGGAGGGTGCTTGTGTCAGGGATTGAGGGGGGCTGGGGGCGTGTATAGTTGGTACAGTAGGTTAGTCAGTGGGTGATGAGTGTGTAGGAAGGAAGGATAGTGTGGTGACAGGTTGGGGAAGAATAAGAGGTGGAGGCAAATATGGAGGATAGAGTGGTGAGAAGGAGCAGAAAAAGTAGTTGGGAGCAAGAACAATGGATTGTAGCACAAGAAAAGGGGAGAGAGTGGAGGTAAAAAAGGGGGTAAGAATAGGGATAAGAAAATCATGATGGCAAAGTTAACAATACAAAAAAAAAAAAACAGGTACTGCAATAACAAAAAGTTCAGTCTGCTTGGCAAAAGTTCTGAAGTTATTCCTTTGGTGTCCAATCCTGGTATTGGTGCTTGATATTCTGAGCTTTGTGGGTAAGTGTGCTGCCTCTCTTTTCAGAAAGCTTGAGGCAGAGATCACTGGAGAGTTTTTTTCTTTTTTCTTTTTTCTTTTCCACTTTCCTTGGTTTATAGGCCTTCTGTTACAAGTAGGAGCTCTGATGTGGTCTCACCAGGTGACTGGCTTGTGAGTAGTATTTGGCTCCTTCTGTCCACAAGGCAGGTTGCAATTGGGGCCTGAGGTAACTCACTGCCAGTTCATGCAAGTGTTTGGCGCTGTTGTTGTTTGCACCATGCAGCAGCTTTGTTGCCCTACAACTGCAACTCTGGTCAGCTCCTCTGCCAGCAAGGTGGGGCAATTCAGTTTTGAGTACCTCCATCAGTCTCACCAGACCAGCTCAGGGATCCACCACTGGCTCCACTTTGGGTGGTTGGCTTGTCACCCCACCCTTGCTCTCAGCCTCTGTACCTTGCCTTACCTCTGTTTAGTGCTTGTTTGGTTCCTCTGGGAGGTTAGCTTGCCACCACACCCCTGCTCTTAGTCTGTTACTTCTCCTGCCTTTGTTCACTGAGAATTCAGCTCCTTGTCCCATCCCTGTTCACTGGGACAGTTTCAGTGTTCCACCCCACCCCCGCTGTCAGATTGCAATTCACTGTTTATGCTTTTCAGTTTTGTTGGGGGAGGATTCAATCTGCCCAGGGACTGTGCTGGATTATGTTCCCCAGGAGGTAGGAAGGGGAGTTGCATGTGGTGCATGATGTTCATTTGTTCATTCTGCAGGTTTACACAAACAGCTTTGGAACTTGCCAGTGGGGAGAAATGGCTTGCTACTTTTCTCAGCACCATGGGATGTAAGGAGGCTTTTCATGGATTAGGGGTCCAGAATGTCACAGAATTCAATTCTGATTGATGCTTTATCTTCTTATTGAGAGAAGAATAAAAGAGAGAAACTTCCAGGGCACTATTTTCCCCAGGGCAGACATGCCCTGCTGGCTGTGCCTTGCCAGGATTTTCCTGGCTGTTAGGTGCAATTAAAAGCTGTTTCAAGGGTTGGGCCTTGAATTTTATGTGCACCTAATGTTATGGTAGTTATTATTTTGGCTAGAAGCAATCAGAATTACCCAAGTGTAGCTTCCACCTCTCAAGGTGGTTTCTGGTGTCATGGAGCTCAAGAATTCTGATTCCCTACCCTAACCACCTCACTTTGAATTCAAGATCACTGGTCTCAAATAAACTACTGTGTGTTTCCTTGGTTCTTTCATTTTCCTTTACTATAATGACTAATTTTTCTGCATACTTATACATATATATTGAATAAAAGCAATTTCTGTAAATAGAACTTTAACAATGTATGGGTAAGGAGGTGGGTCTGTCTTAGTCACTTTATATCACTGTGACAAAATAACTGATTAACTGAGATAATCTTCAATGATTTATTTTGGCTCATGTTTTCAGAGGTTTCAGTCCATGGCCAGTTAAAGTGGTTGTTTTCAGCCTATAGTGAGGTAAAACACATCATAGCGGGAAGCAGAAGGAGAAACAAAACTGCTGACTTCACAGCAGCCAGGAAGCAAAAAGAGATCAAGGAAAAGGCCATGGTCCCACAGTCCTCTTCCAGGCATGAATCAATAATATAGCTTCCTCCCACTAGGCCCCACTTCCTACAGGTTCCACCAGCTCCCAGTAGTACCACAGGCTGGTGACCAAGACTTTAGCAAATGTGATTTGGGAGGTCGTAAAATCTAAACCATACAGGAGTGTTCTGCAACACTATGACTAGCTTTTATTCTACTGAGCCACACTTCTGACTGTGAGCATCATAGATGCTTCTCAGCATTTCCTCCTCAGAGAGGAGAGGATGGCCACCATGGCTGGAGATGGTTGTTTCCTTTCCTCTAGATCAGTAGCCTCTGATAAAACTCCAGCATATGAGGCTTTGGTTAACAATTTATCTCAAGGCAAACCTAGTTAAGAAGAAAGAATAATCCTCTTTTTCTTTCTTTGTGGCAAGCCTGAGGAGATTCTTCTCCAGTATGCATAGTGAAAACCATGTCAGGCTCTTCATGGTAAAACCCAGATCATGCAGTCCCCAATGACAACAGTTCTAACTCTCATGCTTGTCCACATTGAACCACCAGAAACTCATATTCTCTGTACTGCACAGGTAGTTTGCATTTACAGGTGCATTTACTTGTCCTCACTGGGGGACAACAGTTTACCCTATGACTTTACTTCTCTTGTAAGTCTAAGATATACTGTTGCCTGGAATGCAATCGTCTTAAAGCTTGAGTGACTGAATGGTAATGACTTGAATAAGGCAATCACATAGGTGGTTATGTTTTCTGTTTTTCATGTTAATTAGCTCTGTTTTTAAATATCATGTTTACAAATTTCTGCTTTCTGAGATAGGCTAAAATTCCTTTTGTTTGATTGTTGCTTTATTTGAGAATCTGTCCAAGGGAGAGAAAAGGCTTGTTTTAGGTGAGCTCATTTTGTTCATTAGTATTGTATTTGCCTTATTTTGATGTATAAAACTTTTTCACATTGAATATTTAACCAGTAACACTGAAATGAAGCCAAACTTCAACCAAAATGTCAGAAGACAAAAATGTCAGAATTTTACAAAAATTTTGCTTATGAATTTTAAATAGAAGAATGATATTTTTTGCATTTTAGAAATATTACATTGTTTTTCACCTTTATTGTTACCATAAGCTTTCAAATAAAGACTTTCCAGTCATTTGTGTTAGTCATATTCAGATATAGAAAGGTCATGAATATTGATCATTAAAATTTTAACATTTTACCCATACTAAAATATTTTCTAGAAACCAATCTCATGCCATTTACTAAGACTTCCAGATGCACACCATGGGTTCTTTGCCATATTTTCTCTTTTGAAACTATCATTTTTTAATATTGTTTTAATAAGACAACTATTAGTTTGGTGCTATGCAGAATGATTTGGATTGAGAGCAAAAATACAGATTTGAAAGTCTCTTAAATTGGAAGGAATAGGAGAATAGAAAGAACATTTATTGCAAATTTTTATACTGGTGTGAAACAAAGTCATAGTCCATAAGCTACTTTTGAATTAAATTTAATATTGTTATTTGATTAGAATTTTTGGCTTTCATTATTTAAAAAAATGCATGTTTTCTTTTTCCAAATTCTTTCCTGTATCCCTGCTAAAATATGAAGAGTGAAGTATTATGTAAATTGCTATTGAGTATTTGAAACTAATACCTTTGTTAGTTTCATTAGATCTCTAGGAGTGTTTAAATCTACAATTGTTATTCAAACATATTAAAGAGTCTTATTATAATGTTAAAAAAACAAAGGCATAAAAACCTTTAAATAGAACTTGACTACAACTGCAGCTAACATTGAGAGTTTGTAAGTGTTCAGCAATATTGGCAATATTTATATGCATTATCTTTTCCAAAGATGTTGAATCCAAGTTTGCCTCACCAAAGCAGCTAAGTTTTGGAATATAGTGTGGAGATGATATTATTTATTCAAATTATTTACTGCTGCTCTTAGAGTACCCTTCCCATCCCCTTTACTTGAAGCTCACACATGAAACTGGCTTCTGCAAATGGCCTATGAAAATGAGTAAGAGTCATTGCCAACAGAATATTTTCCAGTGATCACATGACTCTCCACTTGTTATTTTCCTCTTTCCTTGTGCATAGCAGTAGCCAGTAGGTATGTTCTATAGTCTTGGTGATGATCTTGGGTGATGGTGACACTGGGCAGGACCCCAGACAGTAATAACCATGTGATGTTCAGTGAGAACTAAGTGTTCATTGTTGTGCATCAGTGAAATCTTGGGTCAGCTTTTGTTTTGCACAGTGAAGCTTGTCTTCACTGATACCACACTCTACTGTCTGTGCCTCTATTTGCTAATTCCCCTGTGTGTGGAAATTTATTTGTAATGTAAATTTTTCTTTATTGCAAATAAACTAGAACAAATCAAAATTTCTTTCCCTGCAAAGCATTTCAAACATATTATAAAATCCTTTGGTAAGCTCTGTAAATATACAACATAATTAAATTAGGAAGGCATGAGAATTGCAAAATGTCCTCAAGTGCATATCAAGTAGGACAGAGATTATTTTCCATCATTCACTGTTAATGACACCTCCTCTATTGGTACTGGCTAAACCATTGGATATTCGTCTGCAAGCACATTTTAAACAGATTCTGTTGACAGGTGCAGCTCTGAGGTTGCTTTATCTGCAGTGAAATCACACTGCTCTCCTACTCCCACTCCTTGCTTTAAAATGGTTTTTACACCCACCACCACTCGAATGCTTTTATTGTTCAGTGATTCATCTACTTTTAAATCTCTTGGCCTTTTCAGTCCTAATCACAGGAATGAAGGATAAAAATGATAAATTGCATTTGCATTTAATTTCTATATTCAAAGTGGGCAGCTTCCCAAAAATGTAGTTGACTAAGAAAGGATAGGCCAAAACCTTCTGCAACAGATAATCAAGTCCCTACATACCTGAAGGTGGGCGTGTGCTCTCCTTAGAAGGATTAACTTGTAGGTGTCAGTATCATATTTTGTTTTTAAATTCAGTCTCTTTTGGCTCAGTGTGTGTCCACTGATATTGTTTTCACTAAAATCTGTTAAAAATAAGATAAAGAGCCATGAATTTATCATTTGCAATTGTTTATATGTAATGAAGTAACATAGTGATGTTCTAATTGAACAGGTCAGTGTTCATTCTTTATCAAACATTCTTCACTATTTACCACTGTCCATCTCTGCCCTCCAGTCAGGCTGTGAGCAAGTTTGTAGACAACAGCACTGCTTCTGTGGTTGAAGAAGTCATATATCAAATGCTTGTGTACAGACTAAATGGAAACTTCAGGCACAATATAAATAGATTTTGAATTATTACTATAGCCTCTTCTTTATGGCCCAGACCTAGCAAAAGTCATTTGTCACCACCTGTGCTATGGCTTGTGGCTGAATATTAATCTTTTGGCAGATATTTTAATAAAATTGAAGTAAACAACAAGTATGGCCTTAGCAATACTGGTAAATTTGAAATATAAGCCTCCTTCATATCAGTAGGTTTTGACATTTCTCAATGATTATTTCATGGTTAAAGACAGTAAAAATAAGTCTAGAAATTCCATCAGAAAGAACATCAAATATAGCAATTGTAACAGAGGTCAAGATTTGCCAGTGATCATATGCTTCCTCTTTGATACAGTACAGTTTGCAGTGGGTTACTGGAACTTCCCTGTAAATTTCCCCTTACTCTCCCACTTATTTTACTTATAATCTGTGCATACCAGCATGATCCAATAGAGCTGTCTGTGGTAACAGATATGTCCTAGAATTCTGCACACTCCAGTTATGTAGCCACTAGCCATATGTACCTAATGAGCACTTAAGATCTGGCTAGTGCAACTGTGGGACTGATTTTTAATTATATTTAACTATAACTTCCACATCTACATGTAGCTAGTGGTTACCACATTTGACAGTCAGGCCTAGACCATACATCACTTAAATTCTTGGAATTATAGAACTTTGAAATCATTTTGCAAAAAAGCTAATTTAATCTCTCTATGCTGTTTCCCACTAGGGGGAGATGACTTCTGTCATGTTCAGAAAGACTCTCCACATAGCTTGCCTCACCCAGTCACCACAGTGGAGTCCAGCATCCAACAGATCCTGGGTCTCAATCTTATAACCACATAATTGTTGTCATGAATTACAAAATAGTTCAAGTTCTTTGTCATTATTCCATGCCACTTGACTCTTTTTAAAACAGTGTTATTAAAATGGTTAATGATAAACATCTCTAAGAATAGTATGTATCATCTAGATAATGTTGCTTACTCTTAGAATTCTCACAAAAGAAAATACAAAAATCAAGTTAAATGAAACCATAGAAAGTATTTATTTACTTCAGCAAAAACATGAGGAATATTCTTTCTTTGTTCTTAGGGCCCATGTCTTTTTTTTACCTTCTTCTCTACAGTTTTGAGAACAGAGATTTTGACTTATTAGATGATCAATAAATGTAATTTGGACTTATTGAAATTAAGTAATTGCATTAAAGAATCCAAATTGAATTTCAGTGATTAGTGTCTTCGACACTGCACATTGACCAGTGAGTTTATTACATCAATGTCTTTTGACTTTGCCTTTACATTGAGATCTCTTGGAAAACTTAAAATATGTTCAACTCCAATCCCATGGGAAGTAGGGGCCAATCATCAGTAGATTTTCAAAGCTTTTCAGGTGATATTAATTAGCAATAAGGGTTAAGAAACACTGGTTTATTAAACAAATTATGGTAGGTTTTGGGCACAATTCAGAGTCAAGAGTAAGTTTAACCCTCAGTAGTTTATAACCTTAGGATATACCAAATAAACCTGTAGCTGAAGTATGGGAAAACATCATTACTAATCTGGTACCACTAAAAATGAGAATCTAAAACTCTACTGATTTTTGAAACAGTCAAGTAAAAGACAATCAGAGACAAAGTCAGTGAATTCTTTTGTCACTGGGGCTTGATGTCCATATTCACAGACAGGCTTGAGAGACTGGGAAGCCCCTTGTGACATAACTAAATGTTAATGGCAAAGAATGTGAGTCCTGAGAGAGGAATCACTCATTTGAATTATCATCATCCTTGTCAATAGCTACTGTTCCAGGTATAATACCTGCTACAAGGCACACATTATTCCAAGTTCTGCAAAGCCCTCTTCCTTCTCCTTTCATTGAGAATTGCTGAGCTCCTTCAGAGTTAGGTTTGAAAAGAACTGAACTTGACAGCCAGGAAATCGACACCAGAGAGTGGCCACTTTGGAGAAGGTACAAGAGTTTACTTTGTTTAATTGAGATATATACTTCCTCATTCGATTGCTTTTCAAAAGCCTTTATATCCACTGAAGCTAATTGGAAAATCCCCAAATACCTCAATAAAGCTCTAGCTAAAAATTTAACTTCAAAACAGAGGCCACAATATCCAGAGTAAATAAGAGTGTTTTGAAGAAAGTAATTGCTGATAATAACCATAAAACAAAAATGTAGCATTATCCTTTATTTGCAAAATAAAAAGAAGTTGGAGACTACTTACCACTTACATATGTAAGTAAAAACTATATATACGCTCTATTTGTTTCATAGTAAAGTTACTAACTTGATCACTTTTCCAAAAGGAAAAAGACTTCCTACAATTCACAGTTATATTTTAAGATCCCCATCTACCACCTCAAACTGTTTACAAGTTACCTTGAGGTTATATTTTATAGAAATAGTATATTTGGCATAAAATCATATTTGTTTACTTAAACTCAATGTAAGTATATTACCAAGACTTGACAAAGTCTTGAATATATAAGTTCATAAAGTACATGTTTGCTGATTGGTTTATGTAAAAAGTAAGGATAGTATTATGTGGACATTGAAATTTGAAGTATATTGACAGATCAGGAATGAGGTGAACATGGGAAACTGTGTGTATGCACATTGTCAGAGCTTTGGAATAAGAAATCACATGGACAAGATTCAGTAGCCCCCACGTGAGCTACTTCCAGTTATGCAATCAGCCTCAACCTTTCCAGAAATGAGCAATAAGTTTTAAACTGTGTGGCATTCTGTGCCGTTTCTGTGATGAAACCATGCTCTGCCCCACTCTTCCTGCTCAAGACAGGAATTATCCTTTTGTCTCATAAGCTACTTTAAGAGAGAGGAAAATCACATAAATTTTATTAAGTATATGTTACATCAGCTTCCTTTCCCTATAACACATACCTAGAATAATCAACTTACAAAGACAAAAGTTTTATTTAGGCTCACAGTTTTGGAGTTTCCAGCCTGTGCCCAGTAGGCACTTTTGCTTTTGTCTGCGGTGAGGGAGCACATCATGGAGACAGTTTTTGGCAAAGTAAAATCACTCATCTTATGGCCAACAAGTAAAGTAGACAAAGGACAAGTCTGGGGTCCCACAAACTCCTTTGTGAGCAAGCACCCAACAACCTAACGATCTGCCACTACTCCTCACCTGTTCCACCTTCTCCCAGTCAGGATCCCAGGGGACGTAGCCTTTAACACATGGGCTTGGGAGGACATTCTAGATCCAAACCACATCAGAGTATGTTATCACAGTTTTTCTATTCTATTATTAGTTATTTATGTTAGTCTTTTCCTCCACCTAATTTATAATTGAACCTTAATCCAGGTATGTATAAGAAAAAGCCTGTCATTTAGGGGTCAGTGCCATATGTGGCTTCACACATCCCCTGAAGATCTTGACATGGATAAGGGGAGACTTTTTTTTTTTAGCATTTTAAATCAAATATTTATTTATTTATTTTGTTTATTTGTTTTTTTGATCATTTATTCACATGTGCATACATTGTTTGGGTCATTTCTCCACCCTACTCTCCTCCCTCACCCTTCCCCCCCGCCTCAGTTTCAGTCAGGTCCCATCCTGCCCTTATCACTGATTTTGTTAAAGAAAAGACATAAGCATAATAAGAAAGACAAAGCGTTTTTGCTAGTTGAGTTCAGGATAGCTATACAGAGAGATTCCTACATTGCTTTCATGTACACGTGTTACGACCCTGTTGATTCATCTCTAACTGATCTTTACACCGGTTCCTGATCCCCTGCTCATGATAACCTGTCATTTTAAGGTTTCTGCATTAGTTCCTCTGGAGTGGGGACATCAAACGCTTTCATGTTTTGGGTTTTCTACCTATTCCTATATATCCCGTATGTGCTCTCCCCTTTTCTTGTGATCCAAGTCTAACCACATAGCTGCATTTGCCCTAGATCTAAAGTCCACATATGAGTGAGAACATATGAGTTTTGGTCTTCTGAACCTGGCTGACCTCTCTCAGAATGATGTTTTCCAGTTCCATCCATTTACCTGCAAATGATAAGATTTCATTTTTCTTCATGGTTGAGTAAAATTCCATTGTGTACAAGTATCACATTCTCTTGATCCATTCATCATTAGTGGGGCATCTTGGCTGTTTTCATAACTTGGGTATTGTGAATAGCGGTGCAGTAAACATGGGTGTGCAGATGCCTCTGGAGTAACCTGAGTCACATTCCTTTGGGTATATCCCCAGGAGTGGGATTGCTGGATAATATGGCAGGTCTATGTTTAGATTTTTAAGAAGTCTCCAAATTTTTTTCCAGAGTGGTTGTACCAGCTTACATTCCCACATCCTCACCAGCACTTGTTGTTGGTGGGGTTTTGGATGATGGCTATTCTAACAGGGGTAAGGTGGAATCTTAGTGTGGTTTTGATTTGCATTTCCTTTACAGCCAGAGATGGTGAGCATTTTTTCATGTTTTTTGGCCATTTGAATTTCTTCTTTTGAAAAAGTTCTGTTTAGTTCAGTTGCCCATTTCTTAATTGGTTCATTGATTTTAGGAGAGTTTAGTTTCTTAAGTTCCCTGTATGTTCTGGTTATCAGTCCCTTATCTGATGTATAGCTGGCAAATGTTTTCTCCCACTCTGTGGGTGGTCTTTTCAGTTTAGAGACCATTTCTTTTGTTGTGCAGAAGCTTTTTAATTTTATGAAGTCCCATTTGTCCATCCTTTCTTTTAGTTGCTGGGCTGCTGGGGTTCTATTGAGGAAGTCCTTGCCTATATCTATTTGTTACAGATTGTTTCCTGCTCCTTCCTGTAGCAACTTCATTCAGTCTGATATTTAGGTCCTTGATCCATTTTTGAGTTGATACTAGTACAGGGTGATAAACATGGATCTAGTTTCAGTTTCTTGCAGACGGGTAACCACTTTTCCCAGCAACATTTGTTGAAGAGGCTGTCTTTTTCTCTATCGTACATTTTTGACACCTTTGTCAAAAATGAGGTAGGCATAGCTGTGTGGATTCATATCTGGGTCCTCTATTCTGTTCCACTGGTCTTCATGTTTGTTTTTGTGCCAGTACCATGCTGTTTTTATTGCTATTACTTTGTAATATAGTTTGAAGGCGGGTGTTGTGATACCTCCAGCATTGCTCTTTTTGCTGAGTATTGCCTTGGTTATTCACAGTGTCTTGTGTTTCCAAATGAACTTTAGGGTAGATTTTTCAATCTCTGTGCTGAAAGTCATTGGGATTTTGATGGGAATTGCAGTAAACATGTACATTGCTTTCAGTAGTGTAGCCATTTTTACTATGTTGATTCTACCGATCCATGAGCACAGGAGATCTTTCCATCTTCAGTAGTCTTCCTCGATCTCTTTCTTCAGGAGTTTGTAATTCTCTTTGTAGAGGTCATTCACATCCTTTGTTAAATTTACTCCCAGGTATTTTTCTTCTTGAGGCTATTGTGAATGGAATTGTTTCCATATATTCCTTTTCAGTTTGTTCGTTGTTGGTGTATAGAAAAGCTAATGAATTTTGTAAATTGACTTTGTATCCTGCCACCTTACTGTAGCTGTTTATGGTGTCTAAGAGTTTTTGGGTAGTTTTTTGGGTCTTTTAGGTATAGGATCATATTGTCTGCAAATAAGGATATTTTGACAGTTTCTTTACCTATTTGTGTTCCTTTTATTCCTTCTTCTTGCCTAATTGCTCTGGCTAGGAATCCCAGTACTATGTTGAATAGGAGTGGGGATAGTGGGCATCCTATTATTATCATTTTCTGGGCCCATTTTTAACAAAGTAAGCAAATAAAAACCATTTGCAGAATATGACTGATCTCTACTAAAACATTTCATCAAGGCTACAATCAGCAGGAATATTGAAGGAAACTTATCAGATCCAGACCTGATTTGGAAGTAAAAATAAAGTTTAAAATTGTTATTCACAATCACTGCTCTTTTCACCATTTGCAAAACAGAAAAATTCTTCTCACACATGGTCAGTCAATTAGCTCCCTTTCTGTCAGGCTCTGCAGGCTTTGGCACCAACTCTAACACAGCTGACAGAGGCTCCCTGCTGTATTCAGAGACAAGAATATTCTGAACAATTTTGAGACTCATGGAGTGAATTACTCCATTCTCCAGATTTGGAAAACAAATTTGATGACATATACTTTAGGTAACTATACATGTTTTATTTATATATGTGTGTGTGTGTGTGTGTGTGTGTGTGTGTGCATATATATATATATGTGTGTATATATTTTTTTATTTATTTATTTATAATTTTAGACCAGTAGTATTCATGCAAAACAATATAAGATTTTGATTTTGGTATCAAATGAAAACATGTAAAAAAGTATAAAAGGAAATGATACTTGAACTCTTTCTATGTGAAAAAATAGATAGATGTGAACTTTTGATTTGTTTAAAGACCTGCATAGTACTTTAATTTTCAGAGAATCAAAATAATTGTGAAAGAGATAAAACTCTTTCACGTCTATGAATATTATTGTGTATTTTCATTTTGCATCATCAATGGAAAACCATATGTTTTTGCCTTAGATTTTTCCAGAGAGCAAATTAAGAACCAAAAATAAAATGTCTTTTACCTGTGATTCCAAATATCTTTCTTCCTCTGCTTGACAAGGTGGTAGCACTGTTCAACAGAAACTTGTAAGCAGAGTCTAAGAATGCATATACACTGTGAATTAAGAGTGAGCTTTATTCCAAAACCTGAGTTCTTCAGTGTTTTTAGAAATAATTTACTGGTATAGAATTGTGGAATATCAAAATCACAGAAAGTCACTCAGATTTTTCTGAATAACAAAATTATTCCAGAGCATAACCACAGCCTTGATTAAAGAGCACACCCGAACTTCAGATTTTCATTGCTTTTAAATAACATTCCTGGCAGTAAACATTATGCAAATATAAGCAATGAGGGAAAACCACTTCTGAAAACGCTATGTGCATTTAAGTAAACAGCCATTGAAGGCAAAAAGGAACTTTTCTGATTCTACTAATGATTTTTGTCTAGAAATTCCAAAGAATACTAACAACTTAAGAATATTCATTGTAAGTGAAAGTAAACTAAAGTAGCAAGTGGAATTTTGTACCGATTTCTATAGATTATAGTTGAGAATTTACTAACACGTAAATTAAAGCAAAACAAAAAGCTCATTCTTCCTACTTTTCAGTGTACTAAATTTCTGACAGCCCTTTCCTCTTTCATCAGGGAAGCTGTTTCTAAAACCAAAGACCTCTTGGGAAAATTCCCTGAATAATCTTTTACAATCATACATGAGTTGCTTCCTCCAAAGCTTTGACCACCATTTGCATGCCTTACTCCTTCATCTTGCAGACCTGGCACACAGAGCTGTGTTTGGCTTTAAGTGAGTGCTCTACTAAGGAAATGCTGCATCTCTCCAAATACATTTCTTTCCTTCTTTTTCTGAGGCTAGAGAAACTTGCTGTGCTCATGAGGAAAACAATGTGTCATTACTGTGTATTCACAGGGAAAGTCAAGTCCATGTAGAAGTATAACCTTTCATGCTATGACTACTTTGGTGACCTGCCTAAAGCCTTCTTTGGAAAAAAAAGTGAAATTTTTGATCAGTGAATTAACTATTAAAATGCTTAATTGCATTGGACGTAGTGGTGGTGCATGCCTGTAAACCCACCTACTCAGGAAGTGGAGGCAGGAAGGAAGGATCATGTTTGAAGGCCAGTTGGGCAAAGTTAACAAGACCCTGTCTCAAAAACAACAACATAAAATCAACCAGCCAACAAACAAAAATGACTGGAGGCATGGTCTCAGATGGTAGAGCAATTGACTTAGCAAGCTTCAGGATGTTGGCTGAATCCCCAGTACCGTCAAAAATTTAAAAATTAAAAGCTTAATTGAGAGTTATGGAAAAAAATAGATACAAACAGAAGTTCCAGTATTTTCAAACAACAGTGTCTCAACTCCATCACCCACTGTGTTAGTACTCCATTTAGGGACACTGTACTTCAAATTTTTTCATCAGGCAAACATATTAAACCTGACTGTCTTCTCTCAGTGAGTCTTTCTGTCTTTGGTGACTGTAACCCAAAAGGATGCAAGAGACTTATTCAGTATAGGCCAGCCACAGTAACATAAAATTTGAAAATCAATGTTTTACTTAAGGCCACTGACCTGAGCAATGATCTCTTTCTTTAAATCTTCCCCTAATTCAAGGACTTTTAATTAGTCTACAACCTATGGTATACTCTGTAATAATAAATTCACACTCTTTTGTTATTTCATATGACTCCATTCCTTGTATTTCCTTATTTTTTACATCATTTTTTGGATAGAAAGAGGGTCATGTTTACTAAATTTACATTTTTCTTTGTATTATTTGACTATGGTAATGTGAACATTACCATAATGTGAACATATGCCCAATGTACAAGCACCAACCAATTTACATTTTCTTGTCTTATGTGGAGAATGTAGACTTCAATTCATTATTCTATTAATAATAAAGATTATGTCTTTTTTACATATATTAAAACAATTAAATACTGAGAAAGTATTCCAGGAACTTTTTTCTGTCCTTTCTTTAAAACGTTTTCAGTCAATTCTATTGAGCAATATTTTTTACACAATAGAATGCACCCATTTTAGGAGCACAGAGAGATGATCCCTGCATTGCAACTCATTGCTAGGTAACAACAGATCGTTCTGTCACTGTACATTAGATTATATGTTACAGAACTTTATGTACATGAACCTGTTGCTGTCTGTGTCAGAATTGTATTCTTGGAGATTCAAGATGGCTGGCTGTAAGCCCACCACTCACCTCTTCTGTTAGAAAGAAGAACCAAAGTGTACAAACAAATGTACCGGTACATTTTGAGATGAGTGGCCACAGAGAACACTGGAAACTGTCAAGAGGTAGACTGGGCCTTGGTAAGATTCAGAGACCTGGAACAACAGGATAGCAATTAAAACAAGATACCCTGATTGGTATCTTCCATCCTAGCTCCACAGTGGGAAAAAGAGGGCTCCTTCTGCAGGGTGACAGTGACAGTGAAAGAAAGTCCCAGCAAAGTCCTCAAAACAGCACGAATTACTTAGTGATCACATCATGATTCTCTGTGCTTTTAAGAGTAGGATTCTTACACCAGAAACCCAGACAAAAATCCCTGGATAACTCAGGTGAAAAATCACGGAAATTGTTCATAGGGTTGCATGGGAAGAACTATGTGGAATACGCATTGTATTTCTGTGTTGCTTGGGATCCTTTGTGGCCATTATTACATGGCTGTCACTATGACAGGACAATAAAAGAGATCTCATGCATTACTAAAATGAAACAGTTTGTGGTATATTTTCATGCCATTTGTAGATACTTACATGGAAAGGAACCAAATTCCCAAGATTTTATTCACTAAGCTGATGTAAAAGGAAGTTTTTTTTAAATAAATTGCTTTTCTATTCCAGTTTTTTTCTTGCTAAGATTCTGTCTAAAATAACATGATGATTTAAAAATGAAAAAGATGTACAAGAAGTTCTTCATGATGACATTAGCCTCTAGATTCCCACTATGATTTTCCCAAAGATGATTTTGTTCTTCAACTGAGCAATTGATGTATTCTTAGAACTTTGGGATAAATTTGGAAACCCAGCTTTATTTATTAGACAAGAATGTTTGGTTGGTGCTTGTTTTATCTAAACCAAAATCAGGTTTTAATCTTATAGCTCAGATTTCTATAAGAAATAAAATTTGGTCCAAATTTTATTTAAAATGTATTGATAAGAGATGTTTAAACTCTCTCTTTGAAAACAAATGGTTTCTGGTTTGAATAATGGTATGCTAAAAGTTAAACTCGGTAAAGACAGAAAATCCCACGTTTGCTAATTCCCCAATTTTACTCAGCAGAGGACTGGATTGGCTCTGTATTCAGAGGCCTCCAATATGTGGAAATCCATGGCTGTGCTGTGGAAACCCAAGCAGCGAAAGCACTGTCTGCTTCTCACTGTCGGCAGAGGATCCAACAAATGACAGACAGACTGGGCGCTCCCTATCAAATACCAGGGCTCAAATCTGCGCAGAATAGTAAGAAAGGTTGAAATAGGTAAAAGATGCAAGTATTTCCATTGCAAATCACAATGAGAATGAGACAGGTTCTATTTAGCACTGTAGCTTTCCTAGCTGAGCTCAACTTATTTACTGAAAATACAGCTGTTACTAATAACTGAATTGGAATTACTAACAACAGATTCTAACATTGTACTTATTATTGATCAGTTAGAAAATTTTGCTAAGCTATTCACCCTTGCTAATTGGACACCTCGACTTTGCTTTAAATTTACCAATTGATGGTGATGGGCTTCTAGCAAAGGTATAAAAATATTGCTCAGTTAAACTGCCCCCAGTACTAGCCCAGGAGCCCACTTAAAATTACTACATTCAAATATCCTGATGGCCATAATTTGAGGGCAATTTGGGAACTATTTTCAGCTTACCATTCTACTCTTAATTTCTATGAGATCAGCTTTTTTAGATTCTAAATATGATTGAGATCATATGGTACTTCTTTTTCTGTGTCTGTCTTACTTCACTTAATATTATGATCCTTAGTTCCATCCATATTATCACCATCAGGATTTCATTCTTCCTTATGGCTGAATAGTAATCCATTTTGTTAGAGGTGTATTATAGATCAAAATTACACTGAAGAAGATAAGAAAGATGCAGGTCACTCTTCAAATATTATTCAAAAGTGATCTTGAAGTTTAACATATACATTATATAATATAAAATATCTCCACATCTGTCTGAAGTTGATTACTGGAAGCCAAGACAAGGAAATAAAGATTCGAAGCAGTACACTGGAGATGTTGAACTCACATTAACAAATGAAGGTCACGTTTCAACAGCCATCATCATTACCATCATGTTTAGGGAAAACTCATAACCAAAGCCTTGTTTTAAGATTCTAGATAAGTGTTATTCATGAATAACTGAAAGAGCTCATTGCACACAATGGAGAAATGTCATTCAAAACTGAAAGACTTCACTTTGCATAGTTTTGTAAAGGCAAAGGTAATTTTAGATTTTTAAGATTTACTTAGGGCTTGTTAAACACAGATATAAGAGATTACCAAATATATGTTTCTAAAAATATTTTTGAGGGTGTTTTGACAGGCATTTGGCAAGAGGAAAACATTTATTATAGTTAAAAAATATGTGCATACAGAAGCCATAAATCTTTCACATTCATCAAATACTTCATTGCACTAGAGTTTTCATTGTGTATTTTAATGTGCAGAAATTGTCACCAAGTCATCTCTCAACAGTGTCTTGGCCTGATCATTTCAGGTGGTCTCAGCTCTCTCTCTGTCCGTCTGTACATCTGGTGACATTGAGCACAGTGGAGGCAGGCTTGCTTGTCCCCAGCATCCTCCCCTGTTAATGGGAGTCAGATGTTCACAGTGAGTTGGGGACTACAGAGGGAAATCACAAGGACCCAGGAGAAACTAACGTGGAAGAAGGCAACAAGCAGTCTCCAACTGAGGCAGAGCATACTGACTTTTGGAGGCAGAGTTGCACTGGCCATAGATTTTAGCATAAATCAGCACAAGGCACCCAGTGTCATGGCAAAACCAAGGGCATCGGGCTCCTTCAGAGCACCCATCCCTAGACAATGATGGCTACCGCCCTGATATCATCATGGGAAGTTAAAAGGGGAAAAATAACTAGTGAAGGGGTTGTACTTTCCTTTGACTGTTTATTTGACAGGAGGCCATGTGATTTAGAAGAATACTATAATTGTTTTACAAACAAGTTTAAGTCATTCTTCTACAGCATAACATTAACTAGAAGATGATGGGCCTAGGTAAATTTCTTGCACTGCCAATTTAGTAACATGTTCATGTTCAACCCTGCCACACCTTATTTTCTTATTATACCTAGGAAACACGTACCATTAAACTAGAGTTAGGTAAAATCAAATAACTTATTCTAACATATTTATAGTTTCAAAAAGTACAGAGGCATGAATTATCATCAATGACTCAGTGAGATGGCAGTGCAGTTCCATGTCTTACTAGCTCAGGGCGCTGGGACAAAACACCATAGGCTGTGAGGCTTAAACAGCACAAATTTATTTTCTTATTTTTCTGGAGGCTGGGAGCAGGATGCCAGCACAGCTGGAATCCATTGAGGACTCTCTTTCTGGTCTCCTCACTATGCCCTCTCATAGCAGAGAAAGCAAAAACAAGCTCACTATCATCCCTGATCTCATCATAAGGACCGCACTCTAAACCTAATGACATCCCCAAGTCCCATCTCCAAATACCCTCACAGTGTGGGGCAGTTAGGGCTTTTCACATAAATTTGAGAGAGAATCAATTCAGCCTATAGAATATCCTAATCAAAAAGATACAGAAGCTACTGTATTTCTGGCAAATGTGAACAAGGAAAGAGACTATTAATGTATAGAGGAGGATGGGAAGGAGTTAAATATAAGCGATCTATCCTCACAGACACACTACAGCCTGGGAGTCTGAGTGCTGCATGAATGACATGGGGAAGCTAACAAGGGACCAGTGAAGTCCACCAGCATGCAAAAGCAGCTCCGGTCACCCAGCAAAAACTACAGCATCTTTAAGACACCTCAGGAGCATGCTGTACCCACCTTATAGTACAGCATTCCTCCAGCAGTGTCAAAATGAAGCTTGGCCAGGGAAAACATATAGGAACTTTCACAGTGCCTTTTTAGGAAGTCTTTCCTCTATCTTTAACAGGCTGGGAAATCCATTTTGGGAAGCAGGCAGAAAATGTGAGTCGTACAGCACTATGGTTTTATATAATTTATCTAGTATTTGTTACCATGATATTTGTGAAAGATCGAGCATGGTTTTTATATAACATCTATTTAAAAAGAGATATATCATAAGGGTTTCCCTGGTCAAATGATGAAAATTGAATTGCAAAATTATTTCTTACAGTGGGTATTCACTTAGTCAAGAACCTGGGTTCTGGGTTCTAGTACTTCAGTTGTCACTAAATAGCTGTGTGACAATGGCAGTCACTTAACAAAGATATTGTTTATTCATTTGTTAAATGGAATTATAATAACCCTTTCTTTTCTGCAGTTGTTTTACAGGAATACTCAATAGGCTAGTGGTAGTGAAAATCTATTAAAAACTAGGAGGTAAAAATATGCAAGATGTGTTTTTTCTTCTTTCTTATTTCATGTTACCTTGAAGTGCTCTGTTTACTCTAAATCTAGGGCAGAGATAGAGAAAATACACTAAAATAAGCAGAATGGAGGAGGTGAATGAATAGCTGGGTATGTATTGAGTAGTCTGGGGATTCTGGTTTTATCTTAGCCATTGCTCAGATAAACTTGTCATTCTTGGGGACTCTACCTCATGCTTGTCTTCCAGGAGGTCTGGCTGCATTATGAAAGGCACCCAACACTGACTGGTAGTATCTGAATTCTCTTACAGTCTCTGATGTTCCTCCTTCTTATAAGTAAAATCAGAATCTACAGTAAACTCATTCCCCTTAAAACTCAAAGTTTACCCTCAGCTTGCTCTTCTTCCAATGATTATGAGTTTAGTCATTGGAGTATGAACAGCCCACTGTCCTTTATCCCAAAGTCTTTTGGGGAGACATGCTTTATAATTTAGAATTATTTAGGTTTGTAGAAAGGTACACATTATATAAATTGTGTAATTTATAACATTCTAGCTATCTTCACCAAAGAGTAAATGCAGCAGCCTAACACATTAGATTTTGACAGCAAAGCAAACAAAGGTTCACAAGTGTGATAAAGACTAGAAATGATCTCAAATCAGTTGGGATAGGGTTTGCACTCAAAACCAGTCAAGACAGGTTTTGTCATCAAGTGGCTTTAAGAAGTTTTGGTTTTCAGACATGTTTGGATTTCATAAACATATGTAAGAGATTATATAGGTCTGTACAAGGAAAGACCTGGGCTCATGTTCACACTCAGATGTAAATCCAGCAAAAATGCCAGCTTTCCCAATATAGAAAGAATAAATAGCCTCTCAGCTTCCATGCATACTTCTCAAGTCTATGTTTGATGTTATTTTTCCAAAGGTGGTCCATGGATTTTACTTAATTTGGAAAAGATCTTAGATTTCACATAGTAAATATCTTTGTTTTCCTAATAATAAACTGAAGATCTGAAGATTTTGGTGAAGCCCCATGCATTGAGGATCAACATGTGAACTTCAGTCATCAACTACTGCTTCTGCTTCTCGCTGCTGGAAGTTTCTTCATTTTCTGCATACTTATCTCTAAAAGGGACATCATAATACCTCCTTCACAGGCTTGCCTGGCCATTACTGACCGTTCACAGAGCGTTTACTTAGTGATAGGCCATGTGCTGGACACTGGGAATCCGTCAGGACTATGTGAGGATTAAGGGTGACAATGCACTTGAAGTTAGAATGATAGCTAGTTCTTAATAGATACTCAGTAATCACGTTATTATTATTATCTAGTGGTAGAAACATCCCAGCTCTCTGGGTTCACAATCTATTTGTCCTTAAGAAAAAGGGAGAGGGGTGAATATAAAACACTACAATGTCACTTGTCTAAGCCAGTATGCCCCAAAGACTAATACTAAATCCTCAAATCTTCTTGTGATACTCTGGTTTATCTTAAGGCTTTACGCTGCCATCAAAATGTCCCACTTTTGGGAAATGTCCACCAAAATGAGAGGAATCTCAGAGATTATCCTTGTGCCTATTTGTCAGAACCTTCTCACTGGCACCTCTTAGCCACATGAACTGAAATGTTACAGCTAATTGGAAACACAGCTACTTCTGGTGATAGGCAGGGAACTGACATTTTCATAACTGCAGTGATATAGACCATTTTCCTGGGAGAGAAACACAACGCAACCGTTTTTAGCTAGTGAAACAAAGGATTAACTTTGGCATACTGTTGCCGGCATCAGTAAATTGCCAGAATCTTGCATGTTTTGTTGGTTTAGGTCTTACATTAAATTAATCATCAAGATACTGCTTCTGTTTTGTATGAAATTTCTCTTCCTTACATTTTCGTCTTTCCTGAATTTTTAAAATCTTAATCATTTTCTGTACAAGAAAGTGCTCTTCCAGTTTTGAATTTAAAAAAAGAAGAGGTAAAGGAAAAAGGGCATTTCTCTCTCTGTAAGATATAGTGGGTGCACTTTTCTTTTCACAGGAACTGCTCTCTAATTGAATGTGAGTTGTGGAATTTTTAAAGTATGTGGGAGCAAACTGACAGTTTTCTTAGCAGAAATGTTCCCAGAAGCAAGTTGGCGAACAGGAAACATTGCCTGTGAGTCAGGGTTCAGGTTCCCTAAAGTGAAACAGCACCCAGACAAATTAGTGGAAAATTGAGTGGGGGGGAGGGAACAATGATATGTGCTAGTGATTAATGTCTATTTAATAACTGATTCAAAGTTCAGCTGATGAAATACATTATGATATGACTGATATATAAACTTCACTAGGTTCACTAAATCTAATTTTTAAAGGGTTTTAATATTTTAACATTTTAAGGAATAAGTATTTAAGGGGATGTTATCAATCTTGTTTTTGAAATTCTCTAACAAAGCGCCCATTTTAATATGAGTCTTGTTTCAGGATTGAGCAAATGACATATTTCTCAGGGAAAGTTCCAGAAATTCCAGAAGATTGCAGAAATTATCACTCTAAGAGTTAGAAATTTTGACAGGACATGAATGATGTCATTTTGAATGATGGGAAGATTATAAAAACTGTTTGCAAAGTAACTTTGAAGTAATAAGGAATATTAAGCAGGAAAAAGAAGAAAGTGCAAAAGAGCATGGTTTTCCTTGGTCTTGATTTTGAAACACAATGTTCTGTACTGACTGTGTGAAAACATTAAGGACTAGTTATTCTCAAAGAAGAAATAGAAAACCACCGTACCTACTCCTCTGGTCCTCTACATGATGGCATATCCAGGGCCAATTTCAATTATAGCAACCTGTTATGGTTTTGAAATTGGTTTGGAAGAGTCCAAAGGTCCGTCACTGAAGGCTTCATCCCCAGAGTGGCACTATTGGGAAGCAGTAGAACCTTTAAGAGGTGGAGCCTAATGGGAGATCTTTGAGTTGTGGAAGGTGATTGTGGGATCCCAAGGTTCTTCCTCTTTTCGCTCTCTGTTCCAGTTGGAGATATAATCACTTGCCTACAACAATGAGCACCTACGTTTGCATTTATTGCCCTAAACAGAGACCAAAACAATAGAGCCACTTGATCTTGAACCTCCAATACTATGAGCTAAATAAACCTTTTCTCTTCTTAAAATTATTTGCCTCAGTTATTTCACTATAGTAATGCAAAGCTAATATGCTTTCTATTCCATATTTCTTCACATAAAAGGAGTCTATACATCAAAACATAACAAAGATAACCTCAGAAACTCAGTGAGATGATTATATATCACGGAAAATATGTCATTTCTAAAAATAAATATTGCCAAATATTAATATTAGAGAAAGTCTATACTTTTCTTTCTTTGTAATTTTCTAATTTGAACATGTATACTATCTTTTATGATGGAGAAAATGACATAAAATATTTTGGATGTAATAACAACTTCTTTTTATCCCACTTAGGTAATGGTGGTGGTGAGGAAAGGAAAAGAGGTAAGTGAGACTGTTTTTTGGGGTTTTTTTTTTGTTTTTTTGTAGTAACCAATGTCATTTACTCCTAGGTAAGTTCACTAAGTGAAATACTGTGTTTATATGTTCCAAATTTAGAGGTTTTCCTCTTAATGACCTAGAGTACTTTGAGTATAAAAACTTAATGCATCAGTATTATTCACTGCTTTGTTATACTTAATGTAGTTGAATATAGCTCTCCAGTTACTCTTAAAAATCAAGGAGGTGGCTTGAACTATAAGTAGAGGCAACATTGTTTTACACACACAGCAGCCTCTAATAATTCAGTGTGTTCATATGTGATTCTGCCTCAGTGTGCTATCTCCCCTGCCAAACAGACCCACAAACTATTATGTTAATGTATTCTGTTCCTTTTGGCTATTGTAATCCCCGACCAGCTGCACATAGACCTACATAACAAAAGAAGTTGTTCACTCCTTTTAAGTCAAGTGTGATATATTTGGGATTTTACAAGAACTTATGTAAATACCACAATATATTCCCACCCAGTACAACAATAATAAAAAAGAAAATTAAAAAATACCAACGAAGAAACAAACAAAAAAATAAAATAAGGGGATCATTTATAACATTAACAGGTTACATTGGGAAATGAAAGGGAACCACAACTACTTTCCATCTTTTCTGTCTATACTTAATCAGAGTTGCAGTGCAGACTTGCTCCCTTAACTCACTCTCTTTAATCAAACAGATTTGGTTAAACTTTCTGTAAAAGAAAGGGATATTACAAAGCTGAATCATAAAATAAGCAATTAAATTTGAATTTTGATATTCCTGTCTACATGCATTGAGTGAATATTACACATGTGGGTGCCTATAACACATGAGCTGTTTCTCCTCTTATTTTGGAATAATTAACATATATTGTAAAAGGTGGTGGTTACCTTCAATTTTAAAATGACAGGGACATAGAACAATATACATTAGATACCACCTTTGTTATGAGTAAGAGAAGAAAGTATCCACACATAATTTTTAAAATGTAGTGGTACTAAAACTGTCTGTGCTTTATCTTCCTGACCTATAAGAAGCAGAATGCTGGTACCTACCTCATCGAGTATTCATGACCACTGAGGGCCAAACACTTAGAACACGCAATCCACACACAAGTATTTGCTATTATTAGAATTAAATTTTGTTCTTTCTTTTGAACTCCATGAATATAAAGAATATGAGGATGAACTATACTGCTAACCATGAACTTATCCTCACTGATTGCCCTGTGATCTAAATTTGCCATTATACAAATACAGTTGACTTTCTCATTATTTAGGGATTCTATAATTACAAATTTGCTTACTTGCTAACTTTATTTGAACTCCAAAACTGATACACAGAACATTGTCACAGTTATTTGTGGACATGTGCAGAACAGCAAAAAAAAACCATTAAGTTGCATGCATTCTGACATTCTGAACTGTGATGTAACAGGGAGATGCTCTGTTACTCCCACAATATTCCAGGAGGTCATTAAGATTAAATGAGGTCATAGTGGGCCTTTATCCACTATGATTGGTATCAACAGATCTTTCTCATGTCATTTGAGCACACAGAGAAAAGCTGACCATCTGCAAGCCAGGAAGTAAGCCCTCACCAAACTAAGCATACCTTGACTTTCCATTCTCCAGAACAGTGGACAAATAAATTCCTATTGTTTAAGCTATCCAGTCTATGGCAATTTGTTTTGATGGGCCAAGCCAACTAAGACATACTGTCCAGTGTTCTTCAGCACAAGGCTGGGCTAAGTCTTGTAAGGAAAATGACTGTGAAATAAGCTTCATTCAGGCATGAGTTATGGTGCTCTAGACCATAAGTTCAATGTTAGTGAATCACCAATAAAGTACAACCAGAAAAATGAAGAGAAAATTTGCCAATCTGTATGTAGGACTGTATGGAACATGTTAAAATAGCATCTATGGTTTATGGGATGACACTGTGGAAACAGTAGGAAACAGTGAAAAATGTGGACTCTTGAGATGACAGAAACCATAGGGAACAGCATTGTCATGAGGGCAAAGTGCACACACACAAAGAAATTCATCGTTCTGTTACTCGGGGTCAGGGGAAGGTTAAAGCTACTCAGCTACTCAGCTAGCCCAATGCAGCTCAGGTGTTGTAAAAGGTACAAAAAAAGTTAAACTTGGAGTAGTGATACATTCTTCAGTCCAGGAGCCTCCAGAAAAAATTAAATGACCTGCAACATGTAATATTTGTGTAGAATGTTCTACGAGGCTTTCAACAATGATGAGATTTGTTTTACCAGAACTTTGTCCAATGAACTTATCTAAGAAAATTCATTTCCAAAGTCCCTGGCTTTAAATCACTCAAAAACCATTCAATTAATCATTAATAACAAACTGTGTTAGCTGTCATGTTTTTAAACAGAAACAAATTCTTGTATTCTTGTGTGAACTTTTCATAAAATGTGTGCATTCAGACATCAGGAGTCAAGAAATATTTGGTTAACATTTAGGCAGAAAAACTGGGGTTCTCTCCTCTTCTAGCTCTCTTCCTTACTTTCCAGTCTTTCGTCTTTTCTGGGATCTCCATATCTGGGTCCTAGTAACTCCATCTGACACTAACTAGTATCTGGTCTCAGGACAAAAACTCTAAAAATAATGCCAGAAAAGTCACTGTATGCTGTTACTTTATTCAATGTGTGGCCATCCTGCCTCTCAAAAATTGTTCCTTTCATATTTTTGCCAGAGTTTAAAGTTGTTATCTACTGGAAGGTTGGTGTAATGGATGCTAATAAGACAGCTCTGAGCAGAAACTCCACTTCTAAATCTTCATTTTTAAGTGCATGTAAATGTTTTAGCTAGCTTTTCTGCACATAAACAATCAAAAAATATCAACAGCACACAGCAATAAGCAGCTATTGCTTATTTACTGTCTTCATGTTATTGGGACAATTCTGCTTCAGGTTTTCCTTTTGTGTCTTGTTCTGAGGCCAAGGCTACAGGAGTAGCACCTATCTAAGACATATTCTTCTACCAAGACAGGGGTGGGAATATTTGAAGGAGCAAACAAAATGATGCCTAAAACTGGTCTCCAGCTGCATTGCCTCGCCCTCATTCCCCTGGCCAAAGCAAATCACATGACCAAACACAATTTCAGTGGGCAGGAAGGAGGCGGGACTCTATATTTACCAAACTATAGCCTAATCTTACTAAATCACTAACAAGGCATTCGACTAAGCTGTGGGAAAGTTAGAAAATCCTGCTCTCGAGGTCAGTGAAGATCTATGTAGGGGCAACTTTTTTTTTACATTGTGACAATTTTAAAGTCATATACTATACAGTTTGGCTTCTTATAATTTCTCTGAATATTTCCTTCTCCTTTCCTGATTAAAAAAAAACAATGACGTTATGAAAAAGAACACTACCTCATGATATTTCACTAAGGATACATGCATAGTTATTCTTTTAAAAAATAGTAAATAGGATGTAATCACAACTATAGTGACAATGCCTTGCTTATTTCAGGTATATGAAGTTGGCTTAACACAATCAATCAATATAAGTCACTCTAATAACCAAACAAAGTGAGAAAAAAAAAGTATGACAGTCTAAATAAATGTAAAGAAAAAATTAACAAAAGACATCACTCATCAGAAAATGTTATAGCAAACTAAGAAGAGAATATCCCTCCACATGATTAAAGAAATCAGCTGGAAAACCGCAACTAACATCTTACTTAGTGATGTTAGCTCAATGCTTTTTCCTTAGGATTGGCACCAAAACTAAGATATTCACCCTTGCTGTCAATGTTCACCAAAATACTAGAAGTCTTAGACAATGCAATCTGACATGAATAAAGACATTTTTTAAAAACTTTAAAGATTGGTAGGAAGAAGTAAAAGGATTGGCATAATGTTATTTTATAGAGAATCCTAAGACATCTATAAAAGAGATTCTGAAAATAATATATGGATTTAACTAGGCCACAGAATACAACAATAAACACGCACACCATATATACATCATACTTAAACATTCACACACATGATCAAATGGATTTGACAAAGATGTTAAAGTAAATCAAAGATAATGGGCTAATGATTCAAGAACTGGTACTTCAATACCAGAATTATAAACCTCAATGCTTATTCCCACAATCAACAAAAATTTTCTTAAAATAAGCCATAAAATTAAATGTAAAAGCTAAAAATTATAAAATTTCTAGAAAAATATGAAAAAAGTAGCCAAAGATTTCTTGGCATGGATATCAGAAACATGAACCAAAGAAAAACATACAATGACAAACTAAATAAAAAAGTAAAACATATGCTGTTCTAAATATATGATCAATAAAACAAAGTGTAAGTCACAAAATAGGATAGTGTATTTACATAGTATATGAATGTGAAAGGACTTCTTTCTAGAATATATAAGGAAGCTTTACAACTGAACAGTAAGAGTAATACAATTTTTAAATTAGTAAAAATTTAAATGTTTCTTACAAAGAGATTTTTGAATATCCAGCAGTCATAGGAAAAGTTGTTTAACAATATGGAAAAGTAAAATAAAACCTCAGTGATATACAACTGCATGTGTATTCACATGTTAAAAATTGTGAGAATCAGTGGAACCGATATTATGGAGAAACTGCATGGTGATGGGGTGAAATTATATGACCACTTTGCAGAACAATTGGACAATGTCTCATAAAAGTAAACATATTTACATACGAACCACTATAATACTGTCACTCAGCCATTGACACAGAGAAATGAAAACCTTATGTCCACACCAAGACTTCCATAAAAATGTATTTAGCGGTTTCATTGATAATAGCCCCAAACTGACAGCAACTCACACATTGATCAACTGAGAAATGTGCAAGCATAATGTTAATATTTAATGCAATGAAATCCCACTCAGCTGTAAGAGGAAAAAATTATTATTCATATCCCACCCAGAGTGAGAACAAGAAGTCAGAAATATTCTGAGTCAAAGAAGCTAGACACCGAGAATATATAATTCATGATTCCATGCATGTAGAATTCTAAACATTGTGAACTTATCTATAGAGATACTGCTAAAAGGCAGTGTTGAAATGTTCTTTACTTTGATTGGGAGGGCATTTTTACAGGTTATACATCTGTCCAAAATCATGGAATTTCACTTGGCAAATGGATACTGATTATTCTAAGGTTTACAAAAAAGACTAAAAATATGCACCTTCATTTTCTCATTCTTATTTCACATCTTGAATTATTATTTGGTGATGATTAGTAAGCTATGTCAAGCATGGTAATAAATGCTTTACAATGATAAGCATTTTTAAAAGCTGGTATAGAATTTGATTACTTGAAGCTGTAACCTAGTTCTTTCCCAAGCACTTTTTTCAGATTTACTCTAATCTCCTAACAACATTGAAATGTAGGCTACACAAATGTTTTTATCCATACATTAAAAGTAAAAAAAGAAACCTAAAACACAGTGAGGTTAATTAAGTAATTTGTGCAAGGTCACCCAACTTGAGTAGATTTAGAAATCTAATCCTATCTTTCTGTCTGCTAAAGTAAGTTATTCACCTCTGGTTTTTGAATTATATAAATGTATATTTTTAATAATCTTCAAATTTAGAAATTGATAATTTTTTTCTTCTGGTACTTCTAGGAAAAGAGGCTTGTATAGTTGACTCATCATTACTTACTTTCATTCTCATTTAAGTGCAGCTTTTGTAAACGACTGTTTCTGTTTGTCGACCACAGTGGAGAGAACACTACCTCTGATAGGCTGTGTTTACCTTGGGTGATTAATATCCTGAAGCCAGCATCCACCATAGCTCAGGGGACTTTTCCAAAATGCCCTTGAAGAGGGATTTTTTTCTGCCTCTCAGAAACAAGCTCCATGTGGATTCCTGCCTTCTGAGTGATCTGCCGTGGCCAACATATTGCATTATGCCTTAAAGACAATAAATGAGCAAGCCAACCTGTCAAAATCTTGCCATAAGTTGACTTTAAGCCATGAGATTATTTCTCTTGGGAAAGATACTACACACCCCTCAAGCAATTCCCTGGACATTTTCTTTTATGAGCACTTTCTATTTAAGACCAACCGAGAAAATATCTTTTCTGAACCAGGTATTTTCTTTTTACCATTGTGCATTTTCTGTTAATAATAAGTAGAGGAGATTTAGTTCTGTCTCTCTCTTTCCATTTGTGAAAAAGAGTTGAGATGAAAGCATGGTGTGGGGGGGTAAGGGGGGAGGGGAAGAGAACAGAAAGAAAGAGGACAGCTATTAAAAACCTAGTCTATAGAGTAATTTTTCTATGCTAATTGAAATTTTTAGAAAATGTTCTTCCCCTCTGAGACATTTTTTCAGGGAATTTAAAGAGTAATTTACTTTAGAAAATAGTATATACTTACTATGAAATATATAATTTTTATGAAAAGTTATATCTCCAATCTAAATAATTTTCTAGCATGTATAACTGTAAGACAATTTTCACGTAATGTGGTGAGCAGAAAATGCCTCCCTTCCCAAGATGTCCATGACCTAATCCCCAGGACCTGTGAACATTTTCCCTTACATGGAAAAAGAGATTTTTTTGGAAGTGGTTAAATTAAGCCTCTTGAGATGGGGCGATTATTTTAGGTTATTCAAGTGGGTTCATTGCCTTCACAGCTGGCCTTACAAAAGGAATCACTTGGTCAGAGTCAGAGGCAAATTTGATCTGGAAGATGTTGTACTGTTGACTTTACACGGAGAAGGGACCATGAACCAAGACTGAATACACTGTAGAAGCTGGAAGAGGCAAAAGAATGAGTCTTCCCAACAGCCTCCAGAGGAATGCAGTCTGGCCAACCCCAGAGAGACTATTGTGCTCCAGAATTGTAAGATTTATGTTGTTTTAAGCTAGTAAATTTGTGAAAATTTGTTACAGCAGCAATAGGAAATGAATGCACATAGAACAGATGTAGAAGACGCTTCAATCTCTTTATTTCACATGTCACAGACAGACCTCTGTGTTGCAGTCTTTATAGATGGGGGTTTGGATTGTTGGGAAGATGAGAACCTGAGTTATTCCCGTATCATCAGGTATTCTGTTCTACTAAAGAGGCGCTCACACCCTTCTGGGAATTTCTAAAGAGGCGCTCACACCCTTCTGGGAATTTCTAAAGAGGCGCTCACACTCTTCTGGGAATTTCTAAAGAGGCGCTCACACCCTTCTGGGAATTTCTAAAGAGGCGCTCACACCCTTCTGGGAATTTCTAAAGTTTGAGACTGTTTTTCAGGAGTGCTCTTCCAGAGCATCAAAGTTCTAGTGGCCAATTTGGGTTCTCAGCAGGGAGTAAGTGCTTAGCAAACACTGAGTTAATGCTTAGAGAAAATGGCTGTCTATGAATAATTTGTAGTAAAAGGAATCGATGATGAACAAAACACTCTCTGCTAACTAGTCCATGTCTGAGTGGCATCAGAGCACATTTTTGAAGAAATACATGCTTTGGAGAAAAATACCATGAAGTTGAAGAGACATGGGAAAGTCACTGCCTATGGTGATCAAGGGCTCAGGCTTGGACATCAAATTGCCTTGGTTCTAACACTAGGTCCTGTTTTCTAAGTGGTGATGCTTTGAAGGAGTTACTTAACATGTATTTCCCAGTTTTATCTTATATTAAAAGAATAAGTGTGCTCACCTCACAAGGTTATTATGAGAATAGAAAGATAGCAAACATGTATTGAACACAAAAGGAAGCTCCAGAGACTTCTGACAGGGAAATTCCCACAAGGTGAAATTTAATCTCTGACATAGCTGAGAAAGTGAATATGTGTTTATTTAAAAAAGCATTCATAAGAACCTGAAGATAAACTTCTTTGTTAAAACTTTTGCATAGAGACAGATATGATGGTTCATGCTTGTAATGTCAGCATTCAGGAGGCTGAGGCAGGAGGACCCTGAGTTGGTGGCCAATTTGGGACTACACAGCAAGATCCTGTCTCAAAATCAGACAAAAAAAAAAAAATCCAAAGCATAATGATAAGAACAGAAAAAAAATAAATAAATAAAATAAATAAAATAAAATCAAAATCAAAATCAGACAAATAAGCAGAAGAAAATAAACACACAAAGCAACACTTGCATACAGTTGTTTGGGACAGTAAAACAATCTAACATTAGTACTTTGATAGGTTAGGTATTTTTTTTCTTATTCATAATCTTCCATATACATATTTGTTTTGGTGACTTTTCCTTGTTAAAGTCATGGATTAGCATTACTGACCTCCTTAGCAAGGGGGAAGAGAAACAGCACATTCAGTGGAGAAGCAAATCCCTGTTGGCTTCTAATGATCAACTAGTTAAAATAACATCTCCAAAGTGGTGAAAGCCAGATGAGCACTGAAACTCTTGGCTATTGATAAGTGTCTGTTAGCCTGTTGCAAGGTCAAGGAAATCCTGTGCCAGTTGTATGTCAATTGTTGTGACTGCTGGGCACAGCCAAGACATGTGGACAGCACACTCCAGGAGTCACCATTGGCATTCTTTATAAGATGACCACGAGCCTTAGAGTAACCATTGGTGAAATGCCATCTTCTTGTAGCTCCTTCTAACTCTACTTTTGTTTCCCCCCTATGGGTTTATCATTCAATGCTTTTCTTTTTTTCTGTGTCTCACTTTATTTTCTTTCTTTTTTTTATCCTTTTATTCACATGTGCATACATTATTTGGGTCATTACTCCCCCTTTCCCCCCTCCACCACCCTCTCCCTCCTCACCCCCCTCAGTTCCAGGCAGGTCCTGTTCTGCCTTTATCACTAGTTTTATTGACAAAAAGAGACAAGCTTAATAAGGCTTGACAAAGCGTTTTTGCTAGTTGAGTTGAGGATAAATTGCTGAGGTACAAGGTACATAAAATACACAGATTTTAAGTGTTCATTTTGATAGATTTTGCTGAATGGGTGCACTGTACAATCCCCACCCAAAACACTATGTTGGATGTTTCCATCCCCCATAAAGCCCCCTCCCACCCAAAACTTGCAGTAGAACCTGCCCAAGGGTTAACCGCCTTCTATTTTCTATTTCATTAAAATAGTTCTATTTCTTCTTAGATTTCATACAAATGTAATCATATAAATATATTCTGTTGTACCTGGCTTCTTTTGTGCAAGTTAGTGTTTGCAAGAGTCATTCATGTTGCTGCAAGTGGCAGTTGCTCATTCTTTTTTTACTGATGTCTAGTATTTGGGTATAGTTTGATCTGGAATGTCCCCCAAGGACTCATGTGTTAAAGGTTTGATGCCCTGAGTGTCACCTTATAGGGAGGTTCAGTCACTGAGGGTGTGCCTTTGGAGGAGATTGTGGGGTGCCTCTCTCTTCCTCTTTCTTTCCCTTTTGTGTTCCAGCCATGAAGCAGACAGCTTTGCTACATCATGCACTCCCACTATGATGTGCTGCATCTACCAGAAGCCAAAAAGCAGTGTCTTCACAATCATGGAGCCTCCAAAATTGTGAGCCAAAATATATCTTTTCTCTTTATAAGCTGATTTCCTCAGGTGTTTGTTACAGCAACAGAAATCTGACTGCCACATATTCCATTGTAGAAGATAATATGATTTTATCTATTTCTTCTTGACAGTGATTTGATTTGCTTCTAAGGTTGCTATGAAAATTCTTGTTAAAGATTCTATGTTGACATACATTTTCTTTTCTCTTCAGCAAATAACTGACTCAAGCTGGAACATGGACCTAAATGCAAAAGCTGAAACCAGAACATGAATAGGAGAGCATCTTTAAGCCATTAGTGGAGGCAAAGATTTCTTAGGTAGGTACTGAAAGCACTAACCAGGAAAGACTAAAAAAGATAAGTTGACTTGATCAAAGAAAGTTATCTCCTTATCTGAAGATGTCATTAATTAAATATATGAATAAACCAGCCAAGAAGTAGGAAACATTGCAATTATTATTTATAACAAATGGTTTTTGTCCAGGATAGATAGATCTATCTCTCTATTTACATATATACATATATGTATATATATATATGATATATATATATATACCTATCTATTGATCATCTATCTATGTTATACATAGCTAATATACATCCCCAGTAAAAAGAAAAGACACAGTATAAAAGGAGGCAAAATATAGAAGAGACAATTGTACAAAATTGATTTCTGTTAGAGGACTTAAATTACCTTCCAGTAGTGTGATATTGGAAAAAATATGAAAAAATAAAAATATGTAACAGAATAAAAGGTACAGAAGTAAACACAGACACATATACAATGAATTTCCTTTCAACTAGTTCTATTACTGCTCCATCCTCTCTCCAATGCCCAGTGTTCTCACTGTCTGTTTCTATGTTCTGCTTTCACATTGTAGTAACCTGGGTTTCCAAATCTCCACTTTCTCTAACTCAGCTCCTTTTTCCTGGTGGATAAGTTATTAACCAGGTATTAAGAAATAATGTTTTCTTACCAAAACAAGTCATTACATGGCATATGAGGCTGGTAACTTGTTTCATCCTATTTCCAGATGGACAACACATTCGTTACTACAGATACCCTTCTAGATGTTTGTTAAGGCAATAATACCAACGGAAATGTGTTACAGTAATGGAAGATAATACAAGAAAGATACAAGGAGTATTTTCAGCCACAATATATGTCCCTTCCCACAGGATGCCCTGACTCCATTTTGCATGAAAATGCTATTTCTCGACAACTCAACCTCAGACATCTAAAAGGATTGATAGGAAATATGAATAGGTCAGTGTTGATTAATGTTATTTAAATAACCTCAATTTCTGGTTGTTCAGCAATGTGGTGTGGCAGCTGTTAATATTATTTTTACTAGATGGTTTCCATTCACGTAATAAAAATGAGAGTAAGCCACAGTACTCAGTAACAACTGTAAAGAATGATGATCTATCAGTTATCTAATTGAATGTTTCAGGGTCAATTTGCAGAAGTATTATAAATCTTGGCTTTGGAAATTATTTTCAGTTCCATAGGTTACTTCCAATAATATGAATCAAAAGGGGAAAATATCACTGACAATGAGAGTGCATGTTCACAAGATTTCACTTACAAAATAAAGGAAAGAAATCTATCTGGAGGCTTTAAGTGAATTTTTTAAAATAATTTTTCCTTAAGAAATCTGCATTTATATTTTAAAATTTATTGCCATCACTTAGAAGCTTGAAATCAATATATCAAAAATTTGTACAAAGGAAACAAAGTTGAGAGGAAGGAAAGAAGTAGGAAGCGAGGGAGGGAGAGAGGACTCTACCCTATTGACTTCAGAGACAAATAATTAAGTCCTAAAGCTAGAACATTAAGAAGCAGGTTTACTAGGCAGGAAGGGCACTTTTTAAAAATACTATAATTTAAAAATCAGCCAGGATGAGAAGCAAACATTGATGATGGCAGGGACAAAGCAAACAGAGGGAGTGGTGCCATTAGGGCTTCTAAGCCAGGAAAGGACATCAGTGCCCATGGTGCACTAGCTCAACAGTCACATGCACTTGTAGGGGTCAGAGAAAAAAGCAAGAAAAAGTATTCTTTGGTTTAAGCACAAAATTTTCTAACATAGAGAGAAAGCACTGTAGATAACCAAAGACATACTGATCAAGGGATCAGCTCAGTAGGTCTTTTCTCACCTGTTACATATTTTCAATAACATGACAACCTTTATAGCAGGTATTCCTACTATGATGGTTTCATGATTTTCATTTATTTACTCATTTACTATAGACAAAGTTCTTAAAATTGTGAGAGGTTGAGGATTATTCACAGGTATACTCAGCTTCCAGTGAATTTTGATCTCAAATTTGAATTAGCCTAACTCAAAAACAACCCTATATGATGCCCACCACCAAAGGCAATGTTGCCTAGGCATTAAGGACTCATTTCAAAGGCAGAATTTCTAGGATTAAATTTGAACAAGGCATTTTCTCTCCTTCAAAAATTTTGTTTTAAATATGTAACATGGGTAAACTGAGAAACCTACTTTGCATTGTAGTTGTGGAACTGAAAATGCTATTGCATTCCCAACACGTAACGTGAGGTCAAGATGTTATTATCATGACTGTGTATAAATTCCATTATTTGTGTATATGCATACCTACTCACTTAGCATGTTATTATAATTTCTGAATACCTTCTAAGTGAATTAAATGATAATATTTACTTCCCCTGAAGACAGAAGCCTTATTTACTTATTTATATCACACAATAAATTTTTTGGAAAGAGAAATATGCTCATGGGGCAGTGGAAAGTCATAATTATGTTCTGACTGGATAAGCAATAGTCTGAATCACGCCTAGTTAGCCAATTAGCCATGATCATCAAAGCTATACTTACTGTCTTGGCATAATTGCTCATATTTTTTTGGTAGGAACATATGGAGAAACTGGAGACAGCACTGTCTGACAATTAAAATCTGAATGATCAGAGTGCTTCAAGATGCCTGCTTACTAATTAGAAGAGTGATTGAAGAGGCACAATTTGCAAGTTTGTCAGGATTAGGAGTTAACTAGTATTGTGTTCTTCCACAGTAAAGCTTACAGATACTTTCTTTCAAATTTTTTTAGTGTTTTATCATCAGATAAATAAAGATGAATGTTAGAACACAAATATTAAACAATTATTTCTGTTTATAAAGAATTTAGCCCCATAAACACATGGCTGGAGAAATTTCATACAGAGGAATATAAACTCATAGGTAAACTTGTCTCCAAAAACACAGTGCCATTGCTGAAAATGTTCTTTTCCTTTTCTTCCTTCACATCAGTCTTCATCCTCTTTCCCTGACTATTCCAGAGCATTAAAATAGCACCCACAATATCTTTTATTTTCTGCTTGTCCTGTGCAGTCCTAATGCTCTGCTCAGTACATAGGCTTTAGGATGTGTGTTTGAAAACCTTCCCCTTTGCTACATCTTGTCTCCCTTTGGAAAATCTTCACGTGCTCTCATTCTACATCTGCCACAATTCTTTCAGTTTCTCAATTTTTCTTTCATTAGAAGAAAATACACATGTATGATTCTTAATATTATCCTTATTGCTTCTCAGCCTTTTGGCTAAGATCAAGTATAGTATCCTCAAAAATCTCCTCAAAGTGAACTGATACATTAGATATTTAATTTCTTCATCCATTCATTCACTCTTCATTCATTTATAAAGAGCCAGTGCATACTATCTGCTGCATCTCTATCCAAGATTCTGGATAAACCTCAGTAAACAAAACAAAAACAGGCCCTGCCCTCATGCTGTGAGAAAGTCATAATAATACAAAAGCAAAGGAGTCACTAAATGAGAAATCAGATAAACATTCCAGATAGGGAAAAAGAATAGTGAGGATGGCCCCTTCAAAGAGTGGTTTTTGAACAGAAGTCTGCAGAACAAAGAGAGCCATCCTTGAGAATGTCTGTATTGATGCAGAGGATCATAAAATGAAAAGCCCTCAGTTGGGGAGAAAATAATTTTTGAAAAAGGAAAAAGAAAGCCAAAATGCCCAACATGTGATCAACAAGTAATAGGGGATTATGAGTCTTGAGCTGTGTTGATGTGATGAGAATTACTCTAAACCACACTCAAGAAGTGATCAGAGGACATTACAAAGGACACAGAATCTCTAGGAGGCTGCAGGGTGGGTCCCAGCAGTGTGGAGCAGCACACAAGCCACATGGGTTTGCCCCAGAAAGAATATCAGCTTTGCTGAGCACAAATGTGTAGCTCACATCTTTGAGTTTGGATACAGTTACCAAAAATGTCACTCTCTCCACCAAAGGATGGATTCTGTTCTGTTCCCAAGGTCCTCTACTGTTTGGATGACATCAGAAGTCTCACAGAGTTTTGATTGGCTGAGCCAACTTCATCTAGGGAGCCAATAGGAAGGTTGAAAAGGGGCACCCTACCTTCTAGCTAGAAAACAAGGTACTGACTATATGCCATGGGAAGGGTGTTCAAAAGATGCAAGATCATCAACTATATATAAATATCCACAGATCACAAAAAGCCCAGATTCTTAAATGTTAATATAATGTCAAGTATATTATATAAAAGTATTCATATTCTCCTACAAGTATTGTAACATAGAAAAAAACTGAAAAATATAAAGCATATACACTGCCCAAGCATCTCAAAATTCGTATGAAAATAAAAGTATCAGTATTGCTAATGTGTGGCTTAATTCTTGGAGTGTCTTTAAAGGACTTTTAATCAGCAGGGCTATCTCTGCCAAAGGAGCAAGTCTGGCTCTCCACCGTGTCACATCTCATCAGTGATCAACTGGGAGTGATGCCTATCTTTTGAGAATTAGTTCATCACTTCCATAGGGTATGAGGTGGAGATCACTGAGCCCAGAAAATAAGCATGGGTTATTAAGAGATGGGAAGGAAATGAATGGTTCTCAAAAATTTTTCTGGGTGCGGGGATGGAACCCAGGGCCAGTGCATGCCTGGAACCTAAGACATGCTAGGCAAGGGCTCTACCACTGACTACACTCCCTGCCCACTCACTCAAATTTAAACTGTTATATTGCAACTACCATATCGCTAACAAGGCCAATATTGCTTTTAAAGAGAGAGACTTGAAATTGGAAACATTTAAAAATTATTCAAGTATATCCTCATGCATTTTAAATGTACCATACTTATAAATTAACTGAACCAATCTTTGGGAACAGATAAGAACTTGCCCGATACTTATTACCAAATAATGTAGTGAAGCAAAAATCTGAAGTTTCTAGGACCTCATTGAAATTTTTAGATCGGAAAATGAAACATTTTAGGTTAAAAAATGAAACAACACTTCATTTTGGATATGTTTAGGAAATAGTTAAGCTGTATTCATCCCTCCTAAATGTCTACCTATTATAAGCAAAGTAGTTTGCAGTTTCAATAAGGCAATTTAGAGGAAACCTGGCTGTGCATCAGAATCACCTGAGGGAAATGTGCTAAAATAAAGACTCAGGGTTCCAGGCAAGATACTGATTCATTATTATCTCTCGCAGGAATGCATCTAATGCATTCGTCAGTAATTGGATATTATTGCAATCTGTCCCCAGCAGATCTCAGTGAAATCACATGATTTTATCTCATCTGAGATATAAAATGGAAAAGCTATTACAGAAATAGGACCAAATATTCTGAAAAGCCATTTCAATATGTTACTATACAAAGGACATGATGAAAATTGGTCTCCCTGGGAAAATCCTCAGAAATGTCTTCCTTTTCCTGTGCTAACGTCTGCATGCCTCTAATAATTTAAACACTTAGAACATGTTTCACGCAGTCTTCAAAGGAGCCATGTAACAATAATAATAATAATATGAAATATTAGTCTATATTTACTAGGATTGTTCCCAAGTAGTTATGGACTATTTCAGGTCTTTCCTGAAAAGATATGAGTACAAATTATTAAATCTAATAATTTAAAGCACTAATTGCAACAAAGAGAATAGATCCTATGGCCTAAGATGAATTTACTGCTAATCCCATATTGTTCTTTATACATTAACTAAAAGAAAATGAAAAACTGAAGATCATTAATGTATTAGAAGCCAAAGGGACTTGTGCAAAAAAATTCAGCTCTGCTCTTTGTAACTTTCATGTGGGTGCCACAAACAATAGAAAGTGAAACAGTGAAAGTTCTGCTTGAAAAATCTGTTCATGCACACATTGTTTACTTAAATTATAGACCTTATTATTATAGACATTGTCTTTATTTGGTATATTTTCATTGCATTCTTTTAAAGATATTTAAAATATTAATAAAGATTTTCATTGATTTACTCCTGATCTTTGCTAACTTCATCACTCAAGTGTTTTTCTATAGAATCTTACATTATAAACTATGAATTGGCCCACTGCAAAAGAATCTAAACACCATAGTTGAGATAAGACTCTTTCATAGCACAGTGAGCCAATAATAATTCACAATAACCTATTGTATATTTTATGAATAATCAGAAGAGTAGAGCTTACAGTTTCCAAATATAAAGTAATGATAAGGAGATGGGAACATTGCTCACCATGCATGTACCAAGATATCACGCTGTACCCCACAAACATGTATGATTAATACAGATTAATCAAGACATTTTTAATGTCTAAGAAGATGAAAAAGCTAACTACTCTGATTTGATTATATATTGTATACATGTATTGGATTATCACATTTCCTCATAAATACGTATAATTAAAATAATAATAAAAATAAGCCAATCATAAATTGACTTAGTACTATGGGTAAACATTTCCTATTGAAATTTTCTTTATGTAAATTAGAAATAAGGTTATAAAAAGTTGAACAAAAGATAATAGGTTATAAGCTGATTGAGGTGATATTAAAAGAAACAGCAACATGTAAATAAATGCTAGAACTGATTTTTGGAAATCAGAAAAGTGGCCAATTTCTAGGGCACATAGCAAAAATATAAACAAGATTGAAAATGGGAGTGAAACTGTAGAAATATTGAGCCTGCCTGGGGTGCATAGTAAGACCCTGTGTCAAACAAAGAAATGGAAAAGAAATCATAGTGTGAGTTCTTGCGTGAATGTGTGTATTATTTAGAGTCACATTTTTTAGTTGTGTAGAGAAAATATCCTTCAAGTGGGGCCCCAGGTAGAACTGTCTGGCTCCCTTGTGAAAGCTCAGCTCTGAGGTGGGGTTGACTCTCTTCCTACTTGGTGCTATGACATCCCAAACTTGCCCTTGTCCCTATGGTGTAAAGCTGGGCTCTATCTCAGCACTCAGCACAGTATAAAAACAAAAGCAAGCCAAACCAACTGGAGTAAAGGAAATTATATTCTAATGTCTCTCATGAATTTATGTGCAAATATCTTAAATAAAATATTAGCAAATTTAAGTCAGATATATCTATATATACAGAGAAGTCCAATGCATGAAATATAACTGCAGTGACATTGAAATCAGTGAGAAAAAGAGGGATTACTAAGTAAATGGTCAGAGACAGGTGGGGACATGCATGAAAACCAACTAAACCCACAACATTTTTCATACCATAGACAGAAAACAATTTTCATGTGGATAAAGTTTGAAAGAGTTAACTTTAAAATGTTTACACGAAAGCCAGACACTGGTGGCTCACACCTGTAATCATAGCTACTCAGGAGGTAGAGATCAGGAAGATTACAGTTTGAAATCAACCTAGGCAAATAATTTGGGAGACTCTATTTTCAAAAAGCCATCACACAAAGAGACTCGGCAGAAAGGCTCAAGACATAAGAATGCCAGCCTTGCAAGCCTGAGACCCTGAGTTTAAACCCCGGTGCCATCCACTCAAAAATGTTTAGAGGAAAAACAATTATGTCTTTATGAAGTTGAGACCAAAAATGGTTTGCTTATTGACCCACATAAAATAAAACTTTCTACATTATAAAATAAAACTTTGAAATAAAACTTTCTACATTATAAAAGTCTTATAAACAAAGTAGACTTAAATATCTTCTCCAGGCTTGAAGAAGATGCTTGAGATGGAGAGTGAGAGCAAAATAACTTCTCACATGGAAGTACAACTTAATAATGTATTGATAATTTCTTCAAATTAGGAAGAAAATTAGAATAAAAATGCAAAAGCCTTACACAGACATTTCATGGAAATAAGTCTAATTGTCAATATAAATTAAAAGATCAAATTAAAACAAAAGTGAGAGTGAAAAAACTCATCAAACCATAACTTCTTTTGGAACTAAGTTTTTGAGGTGCATCTCTCTATGTTGCCAGGCTGCCTGGAGCTCCATCTCAAGCTTCTTGCCTCTGTTCTTTTTTTTTTTTTTTTTTCTTTTTCTTTTATTATTCTTGGTTCATTTCTCCCCCCTGCCCCCACCCCCTCCCTTACCACCCACTCCACCCCTTCCCTCTCCCCCCCCAAACCCAACAGAAACTATTTTGCCCTTATTTCTAATTTTGTTGTAGAGAGAGTATAAGCAATAACAGGAAGGGACAAGGGCTTTTGCTGGTTGAGATAAGGATAGCTATACAGGGCATTGACTCACATTGATTTCCTGTGCATGGGTGTTACCTTCTAGGTTAATTCTTTTTGATCTAACCTTTTCTCTAGTTCCTGTTCCCCTTTTCCTATTGGCCTCAGTTGCTTTTAAGGTATCTGCTTTAGTTTTTGAGCAGCTGAGAGACTACAGGTGCTCCTCACCACTCCAGCTTCTAATATCATCTCTAATAATACCAAGTGCTAGTGAGAACACGGGGAAACAGAAACACATATGGTGCTAAAGTGAATCTAAAGTGGTATAGCCACTTCAAGGGAAATCATCACAGCCTGGGAATGGTGAAGAAGTGGCACCCCAAAAGCTAGCTATTCGAAACCTGCCTGTGTTCTCTATAGGGCATGATCAGGGAAGCTCACTGAAGTTGGTTGATAAAAATAAGAAACAGAAACACCAGTATCAGGTAAGAAAATTGTTTGCAGAGTGGAATAACACACAGTTGTTGAAATAGTGAGCATTGGCAGCATGTCTCAGCATAAAAGATTTTGTAAAGTGTAGCACACCTGAAAAGCTGCACGTTGGGATGAGTCTGACCGGACACCCCACAGAGCTCACATCATCTTAGAAGAGGTGTGAAAGCCAAGATCCAGGCAAAGTCAGAACTGCTTTCTTTGTCAACACACTCAAAGCCTGGCAAAGCATGAGATGAGCCAATGAGGTATATAAACAATATTAAAGACCTTTGCATAGTGAACACCAATGTGAATACAGAAAAGCAACTCTCAAAAAGCATCAGTTGTTTGGCTAGACAAAGGAAAAAGGTATAACTGAGCAATGAAAACATGCTTAGTAAAGGAAAAGCAATCTCTAATACAATGCTCAGTTGTCCCTAAAAAATATGGAGCACTAAGATGATCATAAATGGTTATAATCCTAAGGAAACATGACTTGAGTGGGTACAAATTTAGTCAAAGAAGGAGCAGAAAATGCAACTGGAATGCTGGCTGATGTGTAACAAAGGTCAGAATATAGAAAATACAGCAACTTACATAGAGAACTGACAAGTTTTTAGAAACATGAAATGTAACTGGAATAGAATCCTCTCATTTGCCCATTTGAAATGCACTGTCCCTATGTGGGCAGCCACAGTACAATGGTGACATGAATGGCAGAAAGGAAGCATGCCAGGTGTGTGACACATGGAGACTTAAAGAGAGAAAACCTTGGAGGAATGGTTCCTGAGTCCTGCATGTGTTTTCCAGCCTGAGGTGATGTGAGCCTACTGAAAAGTCACAGGGAAAAGCAGCTGTGGCACGTCACTTGTGCCTGTGAGGATGCTGCATGAGGGAACTCAGTTTCAGGAAGTCCCTTGGCAAGTCCAGGGTCTACTTCTGTCCTTGACACCTTTGCACTAACACTTTCCTCTCTTTATTCCTGAATCACTTTAGAAGGCAAAATCAAATAATTGTGAATTGATGCACCTAGTGAAAGAAAGATGTTTTATTAATTAAAACAAATGAAAAAATTTCACCACTCCTAATTTTTACTTCTTTTCGGTTGGCATAAAAGACAATGCATTTCATTCATGCCATTTCTGCCAAATCTAAAACATAACCTTCATTTTCATTTTTATCTTTATTTCTCCTGTTTGAAACACATGTCTGCAGAGTAGTCAGGGTCAGTATAGCTTTATATCATTTAACTAGTAACTGGGTGCTTATAAAAGAGGTACCAAACCAGGTGTGGTGGTACACACCTAGAATCCCAGCTACTTGAGGGGTAGAGAAAGGAGGATAATTGAGTAGGAGACTAAACCCAAGCAAACTTATTGAGACCCTGTGTTGGTTCTCAAAAACCAACACAAACAAAAGGCCTGTGTGCAGCTCAAGGGGCAGAGCCACTATGACATGAGACAGTGGTGGGTGCCAAGGAGGTGCAGGGGCAGAAACTTGACGGAGTCATAAATCATCAAAAATTGAAGAGGAAAGTGTTAACACTGGAGACTATGATAAATTCAATTATACATCAGGAGAGAATCTCCTTAAAATTCTTTATTTAGAAAGTGGCACAGGATTGTGAGTCTATATGAAGTTTGCAGGCAGAACAGCAGCTGGGAACTCAGGGAAGAGCTGATGTTGCAGTCTCCAGCTGGAACCATTCAGGCAAACCTGCAGGCTGGAAACTCAGGCAGGATTTCTACACTCCATCCTGGAGCATGACTGTCTTCTTGGGTGCCAGTAATCTTTGCTCTAGGACCTTCAGTATGAGACACACACACATTAGGGCAACAATCCCACTTATTTAAAGTCACATGATTTTAGACAAGGTGAAGTGGCTCACATCTGTAATCCCAGCTACTTAGGAGGCAGAGATTGCAATGATGGCAGTTCAGGCCAGCTGGGGCAAAAAGTTAGTGAAACACCATCTCAATAAATAAGCTGTGCATGGTGGTATGTCTCTAATCCCAGCTATGTGGAAGGCATAGGTAGGAGGATCACAATCTGAGGCCAGCCTGGGGTGAGGGGAGTGACACCCTATCTGAAAAATAACTAAAAAAACAAGTGGTAGAAATTTTTTCTACCAAGCAGAAGGTCCTGGGTTCAAACCCCAGTACCACCAAAAACAAGACACACTACTTTAAATGATAACCACCTCTATACATACTTTCATATCAATATCCAGACTAGTATTTGACTGGAAACTGGGCATCATAGCCTAGACAAGTTGACATGCAAAATTAAAATCAAAGATGGCAAATGTCCCTAAATAATCTATGGATTAAATCAGTTTCATTAAAAATATCAGCAAACATTTATGTTTAGGAAATTGAGAAGCCTATTTAGAAGATTTTAGGACAAAAGAAACAGGCAAAACAATTTGAAAAGATCAACTTTAAAGGACATGCAATACCTGATTTCAAGACTTACTATGTAATAACACAGCGTTTTGTTGGACTACACAGACAAAGAGATCAATGAAAATTAATTGATTCTGGAATAAAGATACAACTGACAACATGGAATAAAACACATGCAAACCTTACATCTGACAGTAGATCATAGCCAAAAGATATAAGCAATTCTACAAACTCAACAGCAAGACAACAAACAACTCCCTTAAAAAGTGAGCAATAGACCTAAGTGCAATAGACATTTCACAGAAGAACACATGCAAATGGCAACAGGTTATGAAGAAATGTCAACATCCTTAATCCTCAGGGAAATGCAAATCCAAACCACAGTGAGATGTTCCTCACTCTAGTGAGGATGACAGTTAGCAAAAAGACTGATGACAATGGGTGCTGGCAAAGGTGTAGAGAAAAGGGAAGCCTTTCTCACAACTGGGAAGGTAAGTTAGTACAACCACTGTGGAAAATATCGTGAAATTTTCTAAAGAATTAAAACTAGAACTACCATGCAATTCAATAATCCTGTTACTAAGTGTGTATCCAAAGGAATTGAAGTCAGCATGTTAAACATACATATGCACTCCTGTGTTTATTGCAGTGCTATTTACAACAACCAAAAAGTGGAAACCTAAGTGTCCAGCTGCTAATGAATGGATAAAGAAAATATAGAAAACACACAGCAGAAAATGAAGTCTAGCTGTTTGCTACAACATGGATGGAACTGGAGATCGTGATGTTAAATCCAATAAGACAGGCAAAGAAAAACAAGGGCCATATGACCTCTCACTCATGGGAAACTGAAAAAGTTGACATCAGACAAGTTGGGAGTAGAATGGTGGCTACCACAGGCTAGGGAGAGTAGTAACCTTTGTTGAAAACAAAACAAGCAAAACAAAAAACGAGCAAAAGTAGACTACTAGCAACTAGTGCCTTAAATCAATTTTTTAGGTAAAGGAATATTCTTAACTGATATTCTTAAAACAACTGGATATTGTTATTGAGAAAAAGTGAACCTTGATCCCATCTCGTTCTATATACACACAAAATTCATTAAGTCATCCTAGACAAGAGAGGATAATGGGGGGTGTATATGATCAAAGTACATCATATACATGCATGAATGTGCCATAATGAAACCCAGCATTTTGTAGAATTAGTATAAATTTTAATTGTGGATCTTAGACCTAAGAATAAGGATTCTGAAGGAAAATATAGTATATTTTCACAACTTAAGAGAAAATAAAGATATGCAGGACAGAAGGATGAAAATAAGAAAGCATAACTTTTGAAAGAAAAAATAAATAGAAAACTATAAATTTTTTGCTGTAAAAATTGGATAAGGAAAATGTGGTACATACATTCAGCCAAAGAAAAGAATAAAATCTTGCCATTTGCTATAACAAGTATGCAAGTGCAGATCAACTTGTTGAGTGAAATAAAACATGTGAGATTGCTCATATGTCTACTTCATGACTCAATCATCCAAGAGCAAACCACACATGCACACACAATAGGACATTATTTAATAACAAGAAGTATAAGCTACTGCTAAGCACAATGATTTGCTGAGTGAGAAAGCTTTACATGAAAGAAAATATACCATATGATCTTATTTACATGAAATTTTAAAACAGACAAAATCATTTTAAAGCAATAGAAATCAGATAATAGAGGAAGAGGCTGAAAAGTGACATGAGATTTTCTGAAAGCATAGGAATGTTCTCCACCTTGTTATAAATAGTATTTACACTGTATGTACCCTTGGGATGGTACTGATACTGATCAGTAAGAAGCAGACATTGTTTTGTAAACATTTTGTAGGACATTTAAATGGGACAATTTCATGTTGCTTCCGATATGTTCACTATTTGGCTTTCATGGCATTGATCAAATAACCCTGAACTTTTTGATTACGGCACATGGGGTGTCATGTAGCTTTACCATACATTGCATTTATATGTGCCCTCAAATAGTTTCAGAAATTTTCTACTGAAGCTGAGCATGGTGGTGCGTGCTTATAATCCCAGCACTTGAGAGGCTGGGGCATAAGGATAGTAGGTTTGAGGCCAGACTGGGCTTATATTGAGCATCTGTCTGTATCAAACAAACAACCCAAAAACAATGCACAGTGTTTATGAATATCTGTACTTATCCTGCTGTGCAATGTAAGTATACTACACATTTCAGAAGCTAGAAGAAAAGATTAGTGTGTTAGGAGATGGAGATGTTTGCAGTATAATCCATGCATGTATCAAAACAGTACATGGTACCCTAAAACCATGTGCAATTTCATGTGACAATTCAAAAAATAAATTAGAAAATATGAAGCAAGTTACCTTAAAAATGTTATTTATTAATGAAACTTAAGGGAGCACTGTGAGAGAGAAGGTGGTGTGTTATGATAACAGAAGTATTTGCTTTGCCTTTCAGAAATTATAACAGTCTCTCATGAGAAACATATCATGACAATGATCTTATTTCTACATCATACGTGTCTCTTGGGATATTTAAAACCACAGCCAAGGTATATTGATATTTCTAAATAAGAATAGTCAAGCTACTCAGTTTTGATCTGAGGATGTAGATGCCGAGGGATACTAGTGAATATGATTTGGGGGTTGATTTATTACAAGACTCAGAGGTTTTCAGAGAAAATGCTGACACAGGCTGAGTTCTGGCAATAAGAATGCTTTCATTATAATTAGAAAAGGATATAGTGACATTAACTAAAACTGAGCAGAAAAGCTGCACCAAGAAATTAGACAAATAGTATTTATGTAACTTCATTTTTTATGCAAAAGCTACATTATTTTGTAATAAGCCCAGCTCTTCAAAATCAGCAGAACCAACACAAATGTGTTTTCCAGCTGGGGCAAGAATTTGAAAACAACAACCACTGAAATAGTAGAAATACCCATGGCTTTAAGAAGGATGTGATTTCAGAGGAGTCTGCTTCCTGGCCCTTTTCACCTGGCTGTCCTGGAGCGGAAGTGAAGGACGCAAAGCTTGTCACATGAGAGAAAAGGAGTCACTCACAGTGGGAGGAAAACACAATCCGCAAGAAAAGTAGTTCAGCAATAGGTAGCAGGAAAAAAAAAAGTATTAATTTTCAAATATGCAGAAAAGTAACAGGAACAGAGGTGGGAGGAGCTTTATGAATCCAAATTAGGGAGGTTCACTCACATGAGGAGTGAGCACACCAGAGGAAACAATAATCATCTCAGGTTAATGTTTTGCAATCACATCGAATGTCTCTTAGAAGATATGGCTGTTTAATCATGAATCAGTCCTAAAGTGTAGGCAATTCTTCTTGGCATTGGTTAAAGGAAAATTACCACTTGTTAAAAGCAAATGTGCACAGGGAATCTGAGAGTGGGATTTGTAGGCAGTACTATCTCAGAAATGTTAAGATTAACAGAAAATATTATTCAGAGCAAATAGATGGAAACTATTCAAATTAGTTGTGTTATTTTGGGGGATCTTGTGGGACTTTTGGCTTTTTGTTAGTGCATATTAATTGTATAAAGGGGTTACCCCAAGGTGTTGCATACATGCATGTATTGCATATCGATCAGAGTAACCCCCTGTAATGTTCTCTCTTTTCCCAAACCCTCCACACTGTTTTTCAACAGTTTTCAGTGAGTTGCCTCACTGAAATACAAATAACATCTTTCACCATTGTTCCCTCCTGTCATTCTCTTTCTGTGTCCCCACTCTCCTTCAACCTCCCCCACAGTTCCTCCTTTACACACATACACACATATATATAACATATATATATGCTAGAAAGATGATAGATTAGATAGATGGATAGATACATAGACAGATACATAGATACATAGATAGATGATGGATATATAGATAGATGATAGATGATAGAGAGAGAGAGAGAGAGAGAGAGAGAGAGAGAGAGAGAGAGAGAGAGAGAGAGAGATTAGATATAGATTCAACACATGAGAACATGCAGCATTTCTCCTTCTGACCTGGCTTACTTAGCTTATATGATTATCTCATTTATCAATTTCCCTGTAAATTTTCTCTTTATGGCTGAATTATACTTCATTATGTAGATATATACCACATGCCATATTTTCTTTATCTGTTCTTTGGTTAAATGTCATCTAGGCTAACTCCAAAGCATGGCTATTATGAACAGTGCTACAGTAAATATGGGTGTGCAGGAATCTCTGTTGTATCCAGACTTACATTGTTTCAGACATATACCCGAGTGATATTACCAGGTCATTGAGGAGTCTTCATACTGATTTCCACAGTGACTTCATTAATTTGCATTTCCATCAACAGTGTGTGAGGGTCCTTTTCCCCACATACTCACTGCATTTTTGTGTACATTCTTGATGATAGCCATTCTGAATGGGGTAAAATATAACCCCATGGCTGTTTTGATTTACATTTCCTTGATGGCCAGAGATGTGTTGAATATTTCTTCATGTATTTGTTGCCCTTTTTACTTCTTCTTCTCCAAGAACTGTCTGTTCAATTCATTTGTCCATTTATTAATTGGGTTATTGGTTGTTTTGGAGTTTAGCTTTATGAGCTCCTAGTATACAGCTCAAACATTTCTTCCATTCTGTAGGCCGTCTCTTCAGTCTAATGACTGTTTCCTTTGCTATTTAGACTGATGCAATCCTTTTTGTCAAACCTCATTATTGTTTGCTGAGTCCTATTCAGGAGGTTGTTGTCTATGCGTGTATCTTCCAGTTTTCCCTGTGTTTTTCTGTAGTACTTTCAAAGTTTCCAGTCTGATAGTAAGGTCTTTGACCCACTTTAAATGGATTTAAGTACTGAGAAAGAGACATGGGTCCACTTTCAGTCCTCTACGCATGGATACCTGGTTTTCCCAGCATCATTTATTGATGTCTTTTTTTATTTATTGTTGTCTTTTCTACAACTTGGGTTTTTGGCATCTTTGACAAAAATCAGCAGGCTGTAACTGTATAGGCTTATTTCTGGATCCCTTTGTCACATGTCTGTTTTTATGCCAGATATTTTTGTTACAATTTCTCTACATTATAGTTTGAAGTCAGATATTCCTGGACTTTTGTTCTTCCATATGAACTTTAGGATTGATTTTTATCTCTATGAAGAATGTCATTGGACTTTTGATGGAGAGTGCACTGAATAACTATATTACTTTTGGTATTATATCCATTTTCACAATGTTAATTCTGCTGATCCAAGAGCATGAGCTGTCTTTACATATTCTGGTGTCTTCTTCAATTTCTTTCCTTATTGTTTTATAGTTTTTAGTGTAGAGGTCTCATACTGCCTTAGTTAAATTTATTCCTAGGTACTTTTTGAGACCTTAGTGAATGCAATTGTTTTCCTGATTTCTTTCTCTGCCTGTTCATTTGTGGTTATAGAAAAACTACTGATTATTGTCTATTGATTTTGTAACCTGCTACTTTGCTGAAAGTATTCATGAGATCTAAGAGACTTTTGGTGGAGTTTTAGAATATTTTAAGTATTAATTATATCATCTACAAGTATTTGAATCCTTTAATTTCTTTTTCTTAACTTACTGCTTTAACGAGGAATTCCAAGAATAAGAGTGGAGAGAGTGGACACATTCCCGACCTTAGAGGAAATGGTTTCAGGTATTCCCTGAGTAGAATGATATTGACTATAAGTTTGTTAAATACAGTCTTTATTATATTTAAGTATATTACTTCTATTCCTAGCTTCCTCAAAGCTTTTATCATGAAAGATGTTGAATTGTATGCAAGGAATTTTCTGTATCTATTGAGATGATCAAATGACTTTTGTCCTTAATTCTGTTTATATGTTGCATTGTATTTATTGATTTGTGTATGCTGAACCATCCTTGCATCCCTGGGATGAAACCAACTTGATAGGGGTGCGTGATCTTTTGATTGTGTTGTTGGATTCTATTTTAAAGTATTTTATTAAGATTTTTTGCATTTATTTTTATCAAGGAAATTAGTCTATAACTTTCTTTTCTTGTTAAGTCTTTACCCAATTTTGATATTAAGGTAATACTAGCTTTGTAGATTTAGTTTGGTAGTATTCCTCCCCTTTGTATTCTTTGGAATAGTTTGAGAAGCATTGGTGTTAGTTCTTCTTTAACTATCTGGTAGAATTCAGTCATGAATCCATCTGATCCTGTACTCATCTTTGTTGGAAGATTATTACTGTTTCAATCTCATCACTTGTGATAGATGTGTTTAAGTTATTTAAATCATCATGGTTCAATTTTGGTAGGTCATGTGTGTTAAGGAATTCATCCGCTTCTTTTTGTAGTATAAATTTTGAAATACTCCCTAATGATCATCTGAATTTCATTGGTATCTTTTGTAATATCCCTTTATCATCACAGATTTTCTTCATTAAGGTCTTCTTACTTCTTTTGGTTTTTTGGTTAAAGGCTTATTTATATTGTTTATCTTTTCAAAGAATCAGCTCTTTGTTTCATCAATTTATTGTATTGCCTTTTGGTCTCCATTTCATTAATTTCAGCCCAATTTTTATTATTTCTTTGCATCTACTGGTTTTGAGATTAGCGTTCTTGTTTTTCTAATACCTTAAGGTTCATCATTAGGTTTTTGGAGTATCTCAATGAAAACTCCAATTTTCTGATGTAGGTACTCATTTGCTGTAAACTTTCCTCTTATACTTCCTTTGGTGTGTCCCACAGGTTCTGGTAGACTGTATTTTCATGTTCATCTTAATCTAGGAATTTTTAAATTTCTTTTCTTATTTCTTCAATGGCCCACTGATTCTTTGAAAGTGTGCTATGCAACCTTCCTGTGTTTAAGGGGTTTTGAAGTTCTCTTTGCCATTGATTTCTAGTTTTATTCCATTATCATCTGTTAGGATATAGGAAATTATTTCAATTTTTTGTATTTGTTGAGATTTGGGGTTTTTTTTATACACAACAGAAATTTATTTATTTATTACAGTTTTTAAAGCTGGGAAGTATAAGAGTTATGGGCTGCCAGGCTTAATGTCTAGAAGCGGGCCCTGTCCATGCTTCAAGATGGTATCTTGTTGCTGTGTGCTCTGGAGGGACAGATGCCGTGCCCCGACATAGGGACAGAAGGGGAGAACCTACTCCCTCAGGCCATTGATTCTATCCATGAGGGCCCTGCCCTTGTGATATGATTGCCTCCTAAACTGTCCACCTCTAAATACTGTTACATTGATGGCTAAGATGCAACATATGAGTTTTGAGGGATACATTCCGACCACAGTAATATCTAACTACAAGCCTATAACTAATGACCTATTTAAAAGCATTCCAAACTGTCCTTATAATTATAACAAAAATGTTACATTTCCAACTTAATTCTTACTGAGATCCCAAAGGGGCCCAAGGCTATTCCAACAGTACCCAGTAGGAAGGGGCTTGTGACAGAGGAGACATTGGGCAACTTTGGTTAAATCAAACCTTATAATACTAATGAAACATAGGACCTGTGATCCCATTGCTTGCAAACAAGGAGTCCCTATAGAAAGTTCACTTTGATACAAACATTCAAGAGAGTGAGAAGATGCAATTCCTGTTGCCTGTATAGTGTACAATGCCTTGAGAGCAAAATTTAGTTTAAAAGTAGTCCCCAGTTGGTAGTACCACCAAGGAATTGAAATAAAGTGTCTTGAAATTGCCTCTGTGGGACCCCTTTTGTATTGTTTTATTTATTTATTTATTTATTTATTTATTCATATGTGTATACATTGTTTTGGGTCATTTCTCCCCCATCCCCCAACCCCTCCCTATTACCCCCCCACACACACACTTCCAGGCAGAACCTGTTCTGCCCTTTTCTCCAATTTTGGTGAAGAGAAGACATAAGCAATAATAAGAAAGACATAGCATTTTTGCTAGTTGAGATAAGGAGAGCTATACAGAGAGATTCCTAGCATTGCTTCCATGCACAATTGTATTACACCCTGAATTGATTCATCTCTACCTGACCTCTTCACTACTTCCCGGTCACCTTCCCATATTGACCTCTGTCATTTTAAGGTTACCGTATTAGCTCCTCTGCAGTGGGAACATCAGACAAGTTCAAGTTATGGGTTTCCTGCCTATCCCATTCCTCCCATATGTGTTCTCCCCTTAGCATGTGACTCAAGTCCAACAATATTACTCCCTTTGCCCTAGATCTAAAGTCTGCATATGAGGGAGAACATACAATTTTTGGTCTTCTGAGCCTGGCTAACCTCACTCAGAATGATGTTCTCCAGTTACATCCATTTATTTGTGAATGATAAGATTTCATTGTTCTTCATGGTTGAGTAAAATTCCACTGTGTATAAATACCACATTTTCTTAATCCATTCATCAGTAGTGGGGCATCTTGGCTGTTTCCATAACTTGGCTATTGTGAATAGTGCTTCAATAAACATGGGTGTGCAAGTGCCTCTGAAGTAACCTGAGTCACATTCCTTTGGGTATATCCCCAGGAGTGGGATTGCTGAATCATATGGCAGATCTATGCTTAGATTTTTAAGAAGCCTCCAAATTTTGTTCCAGAGTGGTTTCACTAGTTTGCATTCCCACCAGTAGTGTATGAGGGTTCCTTTTCCCCACATCCTCACCAACATTTGTTGTCAGTGGTGTTTTTGATGATAGCTATTCTAACAGGGGTGACATGGAATCTTAGTGTGGTTCTGATTTGCATTTCCTTTATGGCTAGAGATGGTGAGCATTTTTTCATGTGTTTTTTGGCCATTTGAATTTCTTCTTTTGAGTAAGTTCTGTTTAGTTCAGTTGCCCATTTCTTTATTAGTTCATTGATTTTTGGGAGAGTTTAGTTTTTTTGAGCTCACTGTATATTCTGGTTATTAGTCCTTTTTTCTCCACCCACTCTGTGGATGGCCTCTTCAGATTAGAGACCATTTCTTCTGTTGTGCAGCAGCTTTTTAATTTCATAAAGTCCCATTTGTCTATCCTTTCTCTTAGTTGCTGAGCTGCCAGGGTTTTATTGAGGAAGTCCTTGCCTATACCTATTGCTTCCAGAGTATTCCCTACTGTTTCCTATACTAACTTCAGAGTTTTGGTTCTGATATTAAGGTCCTTGATCTATTTTGAGTTGATACTAATACAGGGTGATAAACATAGATCTAGTTTTTGATTTTTGCAGGCAGATAACCACTTTTCTCAGTAACATTTGTTGAAGAGGCTGTCTTTTCTCCATCTTATGTATGGCGCTTTTGTCAAAAATAAGGTTGGGTATAGCTGTGTGGATTCATATACAGGTCTCTTTTCTACTCCACTGGTCTTCATGTCTGTTTTTGTGCCAGTACCATGCTGTGTTTATTGCTATTGCATTGAACTGTAGTTTGAGGTGGGTGTTGTGATACCGCCAGCATTGCTCTTTTTGCTGAGTATTGCCTTGGCTATTCGCGGTGTCTTGTGTTTCGAAATGAACTTTAGCATAGATTTTTCAGTCTCTGTGATGAATGTCATTGGGATTTGGATGAGAATAGCATTAAACATGTAGATTGCTTTTGGTAGTATAGCCATTTTTACTATGTTGATTCTGCCAATCCATGAGCACGGGAGATCTTTCCACCTTCTTTAGTCTTCCTAGATCTCTTTCTTCAGGGGTTTGTAGTTGTCCTTGTAGAGGTCATTTACATCCTTTGTTAAGGTTACTCCTAGGTGTTTGATTTTATTGAGGCTATTGTAAATGGAATTGTTTCCATATATTTTTCTCAATTTGTTCATTGTGGGTATAGAGAGAAGCTAATGATTTTTGTAAGTTGATTTTGTATCCTGCCACCTTGCTGTAACTGTTTATGGTGTCTAGGAGTTTTGGGGTAGAGTTTTTTGGGTCTTTAAGGTACAAGATCATGTCATCTGCAAATATGAATATTTTGACAGTTTCTTTATCTTTTTGTATTCCTTTTATTTCTTCTTCTTGCCTAATTGCTCTGACTAGGAATGCCAGGACTATGTTGAATAGGAGTGGGGATAATGGGCAGCCTTGTCTCGTTCTTGATTTTAGGGGGAATGGTTTCAGTTTTTCTCCATTAAGTATGAAGTTGGCTATAGGTTTGTCATATATAGCCTTTACAATGTTGAGGTACATTCCTTCTGTTCCTAGTTTTCTTAGAGCTTTTATCATGAAGTGGTGTTGGATCTTATCAAAGGCTTTTTCTGCATCTATTGAGATGATTAAGTGGTTTTTGTCTTTGCTTCTATTAATATGCTGTATTACATTTATAGATTTGTGTATGTTGAACCACCCTTGCATCCCTGGGATAAAGCCAACTTGGTCATTGTGAATGGTCTTTCTGATATGTTGTTGGATTTAGTTTGCCATTATTTATTGATGATTTTTGCATCAATGTTCATTATGGAGATTGGCCTGTGGTTCTCCTTTTTGGAGGTGTCTTTGCTGGTTTTAGAATAAGTGTAATACTGGCTTCATAAAATGACTTAGGCAGAGTTCCTTCCTTTTCTATTTTATGGAAAATTTAAGGAGAGTGGGTATTAGCTCTTCTTTAAACATCTGATAGAATTCAGCTGAGAATCCATCAGGTTCTGGACTTTTCTTTTGAGAAGTCTCTTTATTGCTGCTTCAATTTCATTTTGAGTTATAGATCTATTCAGTTGATTCATATCCTTTTGGTTCAAATTTGGATGGTCATAAGTATCTAGAAATTATTCCATTTCTTCAAATTTTTTCAAAGTTATTGGAATATAGGTTCTCAAAGTAGTCTCTGATAATTTCCTAGATTTCCATGGTGTTTCTTCTTGTCTCCCCTTTTGCATTTCTGATTTTACTGATTTGAGTTTTTTCTCTCCTCATGTTAGTCAAGTTTGCCAGGGGTCTGTCAATCTTGTTCATTTTTTCAAAGAAACAGCTTTTTCTTTTGTCAATTTTTTGTCTGGTTTTTTTGTTGTTGTTTCTATTTCATTAATTTCAGCCCTTATAATCTCTCTCCTTCTGCTTGTTTTGGGCTTTGCTTGTTCTTGTTTTTATAGGAGTTTGAGATGTAGCATTATGTCATTTATTTGAGATCTTTCTGTTCTTTTAATATACATATTAAATATATATAATATATATATGCTATAATTTTCCTCTTAGGCCTCCCTTTGCTGTGTCCCATAGGTTCAGGTATGTCGTGTTTTCATTTTCATTAACTTCCAGGAACCTTTTAATGTCCTCTTTTATTTCATCAATGACCCACTGATCATTGAGCAATGTGCTGTTCAGCTTCCAATTGTTTGCACGTTTTCTACTGTCATTTTTGTCATTGAGTTCTAGTTTTAATACTTTGTGGTCAGAGAGAATGCATGAGATTATTTCCATTTTTTATATTTGCTGAGGCTTGCTTTGTGCCCTAAGATATGATCAATTTTGGAGAAAGTTCCATGGGCTGCTGAGAAGAATGTATATTGTGCAGAAATTGGATGAAATATTCTGTAGACATTAGCTAGGTCCATTTGATCTATGGTGTGACTTAGTTCTAGAATTTCTTTATTGAATTTTTGTTTGGATGACCTATCTACTGGTGATAGGAGGGTATTAAAGTCTCCCACTACCACTGTATCGGAGTCTATATGTGCTTTTAGGTCCTTCAGAGTATGTTTGATGAAATTGGGTGCATTGACATTGGGTACATATAGGTTGATAATTGTTATTTCCTTTTGGTGTATTTCCCCTTTTATTAGTATGGAGTGTCCTTCTTTATCTCACTTGATCAATGTAAGTTTGAAATCTACTTTGTCCGAAATAAATATTGCTACTCCTGCCTGTTTTGGGGGGCCATTGGCTTGGTAAAATTTCTTCCAGCCTTTCACCCTAAGCCAGTGCTTTTATCTGTCAATGAGATTTGTCTCCTGTAAACAACAGATTGTTGGATCTTCCTTTTTAATCCAGTTTGTCAGTTGGTGTCTTTTGATGGGGGAATTTGGTCCATTAACATTCAGACAAAGAAATCAATGGGGAGGGATGAACAAACAAAACAAACAAGAAACCAAACAAAAAAAAATAAGAAAAAAAGTTCCAGGCTCAGGAACTATAGAATTTCAGTCTCATTTTAAGTTTTGGTGTTACTCCTCCAGCATTTAGTCTGATGTTGGTATTTAAGTTGAAGCTCTGTCATAGTCTCGCCAGGTGGTTGGGTATTGTTCTTTTGTTATTGTTTTCTTTCTCTTCTGTGTTTCAGCACCAGCTGCTTGGTCAGCTCCTCCCTCAGTGAGGTGTGGCAGTTTATGTTTGTGTGTTGTCCTCAGGTTCCGGAATCAACTCTGTGACCCACCATCCGTCCTGCTTTGGAGTTGGGTTTTCATTGTACTGGTTTACTGGGGGCTTGTTTTTTTGCCTCATCCCCTTTCTCTGGGGCAAGGTCAGTGATCAGTCTGCTGGCCCCCTGCTGTCAGCATGCTGTGATGGTTTGCTGTTTGTTTTTCAATTTTGCAGAGCAATCTGGCTTTAGGTGTTGCTCACTGTCTCAGGAGATGAGCTTTGTGGACCACTACCTGCCCTATTTCAAGCAGTGGCTTGTCACCTGCCTGCTGTTGGCCCTCCTGCTTTCCAGCCTTTGTTTCCTGAACGTTTGCATGGAGATCAGTTCCTTGCCCCTCCCCCATTGTCTGGTGAGCTTTCAGAGTTCCCACCCCCTCTGCTGTGTGCTAGTTTTCAGTTTGTTGTTTATTGTTCAGTTTTTTGTTGTTGTTGTTGTTGTTTCAAGGGGTGGACAGTCTGTCCAGGGGGTTGTGCTGGTTGTCCCAGGGGTGGCTGAGGGATTACCACATGTTGCTTGGCACTCACCTGTTTGGTCTGCCAAATGTCTCCCAGGCAGGTTTGGAGCAAGTGTCTGGTGGCAGCAGCAGCCCTCCTGTTTTCTCATTGTAATGTGGAGTGGAGAAGCTTTCTATGGGCTGGGTGTTCAGGATGTCAAAGTTTTGATTCTCCTTGTGTTTTATGTCCTCCAAGTGTGGCTCCAGCATCTCAGCAAGGTTTTTGATTCATGGAGCTCATGCTGTCTGCTTCTGCACCCTAGTCGCCATCTTGGATCCTCTCACTAGTTCCCCTTTTCTGTTCTTATCACAAATTCTTCCCCTTCACTGTGAGTGTGCTTGAGATCAGAATGAGACCCTTTTTGAGGTTTCAGTTGAGGTCAGTCAGCTAGATTGTTTTGGGCCTGAGACACAGCAGAACATTCTCAAGATTTGGTTTCTATGGCCTAAAAATGATCTATTTTGAGATTGTTCCATGGGCTGCAAATCTTCTTCTGTAGGATGAAATATTCTGCAGATGTCTGTTAAGTCTGTTTCATCAATGATATTTGAAGATATTTAAGATATTTGAAGATATTTAAGATATATGAATGATATTTAAGATATTTGGGGGGGGGGTTGTCTATATATTCTACCTGTTGGCTAGAGTAAGTGTTGATGTCACCCTAAACTATTATATCAGGCCCTACCTGTCCCTGTTTATGCAGTAATGTTTGTTTATGAACTTGGAGACACTGACATTTGATGCTTACATACTTATAATTGTTATAATTTCTTCATGTATTATTCCCTTTATTATGTAGTGATCTTTATCTCAGCTGACTAGTTTTTGCTTAAAATCTGCTTTGTCTGATATGAGCATAGCTATTCCTGCTTGCTTTTGACTTCTGCTTTCTTGGTATATCTTTTTCCATTCTTTCACTTTTAGTTTCTAAATGTCTCTGTTAGGTGTGTTTCTATTTTTTTTTTTTTACTAAATTTTTATTAGGGTATATTCATTATATAAGGGGGATTTGTTATGACAGTTCTGATTAGACTTATTCTGTATATTATTCGCTTTGCTCCCATTGTCTCTCTCCCTCAACTTTCTCTCCACCCCACTTAAAGCAATTACAAGAGGTTTCTTAGTTCATATATGAAGTCCATCTACCATATGCCATCACCTTAATTTCCTTCCTTCACTCTCCCCAATCCCGCTAGTACACACACACACACACACACACACACACACACACACACACACACATACACAGTACTTATTTTACAGTCCTGGATTTCATTAATAACATTTAAGTTGATATTCAAAGGAGTGTCTCAATGTATGCCCACTGTGGGTGTGCTTTACTTTGATGCATCCAGCCCATTCCTTTGCTCTCCCTTACCCCTTTACCTTCAACAGCTTGAAAGCTTCAACAGCTTTCAATACACATCCTTCTATCCTCTACCTTCACATCTTATGTTATGTGATATGATGAATGCTATATTATTTTCTTTTCCTTTCCCTGTGTCCAAGAGTTCCATAGAGTAGTTCCACTGTTACAAGCATGTTCTACATCTGAGTTTGTATATGGTCATGCTTGTTTTTCTGTATATTTTTTTCTTTGGGTCTGCCTTCTATATATGAGAAAAAACATGTGGCTTTTGTGTTTCTGATCCTGGCTTACTTCACTTAACATGATTTCCTCCAATTGCATCCATTCATCTTTGAACAACATGTCATTATTCCTTATGGCTGAGTAATACTCCATTGTGTTTATGTACCATGATTTCTTGATCCATTCATCAATTGTAGGGCACCTGAGTTGTTTCCAAAGCTTGGCTATTGTGAATAGTGCTGTGATGAACATCACTGTACAGGTGTCTCTACTGAACCCTGTCTTACATTCCTTTGGGTAAATGTCCAGGAGCGGTATCACTGTATCATATGGCAGTTCTGTCTCTAATTTTCTAAGGAATGTGGTTGTACTAATTTGCATTTCTACCAGCAACATATAAACATTCTTGTTTTGCCACATCCTCATCAGCATTTGTTGTTACTATCCTTGATTACGGTCGTTCTAACTGGGGTAACATGAAATCTAGGTGTTGTTTCAGTTTGCATCTCTTTTTTAACTAGGAAAGTTTTACATTTCTTCATGTATTTACTGGCCATTTGTACCTCTTCTTTTGAGAATTCTCTGTTTAATTCATGTGCTCATTTCTTCATTACAGTATCAATTCTTTGGCAGCTGAGTTTTTTGAGTTCCCTATAGACTCTGGATATTAGTCCCTTATTGGATGAGTAACTGACAATGATTTTCTCCCATTTTGTGGACTGTCTTTTGAGTTTGGTGACTATTTCCTTTGCTGTGCAGAAGCTCTTTAGTTTGATGCAGTCTCACTTGTTCATTGTTTCTCTTAGATACTGAGCCTTTTGAGTTCTGTTTAGGAAGACATTCTCTATACCTATCTGTTCCAGTGTATTTTCTACCATTTCCTGGAGTTGTTTCAGTTTAAGATCTTATATTAAAGTCTTTGATTCACTTTGGATGATTTTGGTATAGGGTAAGAGACAGGGATGTAGTTTCAATCTTCGACTTGTGGATATCTAGTTTTCCCAGCAGCATTTGTTGAAGAGGCTGTCTTTTCTCCATTGTGTGTTTTGGGCTCCTTCATCAAGATCAGTTGGCTATAGATGCATGGGTTTATGTTTGAATCTTCTATCATGAGCCACTGGTCTTCCTATCTATTTTTATGCCAATACTATGCTGATTTATTGTTATGGCTCTGTAGAATAGTGTGAATTTGGATATTGTGATGCCTCCAGCATTAAACTTTTTGCTCAGAATTGCTTTGGGTATTCAAGGTCTTTTGTGTTTCCATATGTATTTTTCCATTTCTGAGCAGAATGTCATTGGAATTTTGATAAGGAAATTTTCTATTGAACATATAAATTGCTTTTGGTAGTATGGCCATTTTCACAATGTTGATTCTACTAATCCATGAGCATGGAAGGGCTTTTTATCTTTTGATATCTTCTTTGACTTCTCTCTTCAGTGGTTTATGGTTTTCATTAAAAAGATCTTTGGTTTCTTTTGTTAAATTTATTCTAAGCTGCTTTATTATTTTCGAAGCTAATGCAAGTGGGATTGTTTCTGTGATTTCTTTCTCAGCCCATTCATTTTTGGCATATGGAAAAGCTATTGATTTCTGTATGTTAATTTTATATCCTGCTATTTTGCAAAAAGAGTTTGTGGTTTCTAATAGTTTTTTGGTAGAGTTTTTGGAGTCTCTTAGTTACAGGCTAATATTACCTGCAAATTGATGTACTTTAACTTCTTCCTTTCATATTTGAATCCTTTTTATTTTTCTTGCTCTTGTCTTATTGCTTTGGCTAGGAATTCCAAAACTATAAATTGAATAGAAGTGGAGAAAGCAGACAGCTCTGTCTCATTCCTGACTTAAACAGGAACCATTTCAGTTGTTCTGCATTTAGCATGATGTTGGCTCTAGGTTTGTGGTATATAGTCATTATTATGTTAAGATTCCTAGCTTCTTCAAAGCTTTTATCAAGAAAGGGTTTTGTATTTTGTCAAAGGCTTTTTCTGCATCTATTGGAAGGACCTTGTGGTTTTTGTCCATGCTTCTGTTCATATGCTATATTACATTATGGATTTATGTACATTGACCCATCCTTGCATCCTTGGAATGAAACTGACTTGATCATGATGTGTGATCTTTTTGATGTGCTGTTGAATTCTGTTTGCCAGTATTTTTTTGAGAATCTTTGCATCTATATTCATTAAAAATATTGGTCTATAATTCTCTTTTTTTGGTTACATCTGTATTGGGTTTTGGAATGAGTGTGATACTGGCTTCATGGAATGAGTTTAACAGTGTTCCTTCCATTTCTATTTCTTAGAAAAGTTTGAAGAGTATTGGTGTTAGTTGTTCTTTAAAGGTTTGTTGAAATTTGGCCATGAATCCTTCAGATCCTGGCCTCCTCTTTGTAGACAGACTCTATTACTGCTTCACTTTCATTGCATATAGTAGGACTACTTAGGTGTTCAATATCTTCTTAGCTCAATTTTCATTGGTTATATGCATCTAGGAATTTAGCCATTTCATCTAGATTTTCCAGTTTACCTGAATATGTTTTCAAAGTACTCTCTAATGATTTTCTGTATTTCATTAGTATTTGTGGTTATGTCCCCTTTTTCATCTCTGATTTTATTAATTTGGGTCTTTTCCTTCCTCCATTTTTCATGTTGGCAAAGGGTTTGTCAATCTTGATAATTTTTTCAAAGAACCAACTTTTTGTTTCATTGATTCTTTGTATAGTTTGTTTGTTTTCAATCTCATTGATCTCAGCCCTGACCTTTATTGTTTCTCTCCATCTGCTGGTCTTGTGTTTGGTTTGTTCTTGTTTTTCTAGGAGCTTAAAGTATATCATTAGGTTGTTTATTTAAGAGGTCTCTGTTTTTTTATGTAGGCACTTATGGTCATAAACTTTCCCCTTAGTATTGTGTTTGCTGAGTCCCACAAATTCTGGTAGGCAGTATTTTCAGTTTCATTGGATTCTAGGAACTTTTAGCTTTTTCCTTTATTTCATCAGTCACCTATTGGTTTTTCAGCAGTGTGTTGTTCAGTCTCCATGTGTTTGAATAATTTCTGTGGTTTCTTTCATTGTGATCTGATATGATGCAGGGAGTTATTTTTGGTTTTCTTGAATTTGTTGAGACTTGCATTGTGTCCTAAAATATGATCTGTTTTGGAGAAAGTTCCATGAGCTACAGAAAAGAATGTGTATTGCCCGGTTGTAGGGTGAAATACCCTATAGATATCTACCATGTCTATTTGGTCTAATGTGTGGAGTAGTTATGAAGTATCTTTGTTGATCTTTTGCTAGGATAACCTATCTATTGGTAAGAGTTGGGAATTAAGGTCTCCCACTATGACTGTGTTAGGGTCTATCTGTGCTCTTAGGTCCATTAGAGTTTTTTTTAATGTAGATGGGTGCCCCTGTGTTTAGTACATTGTATGTTAAGGATTGATATTTCCTCTTAATGAATTGTTCCTTTAATTAATATAAAGTGATCTTCATTGTCTCTTCTGATTGATTTTAGTCTGAAGTCTACTGTAGCAGATATAAGTATAGCTACTCCTGCCTGTTTATGGGGTTCCTTTGCTTTGAAAACCTTTTTCTGCCCTTTGACTTTAAGCCAATGCTCATTGTTTTAAGTAAAATTGGTCTCTTATAAGCAACATATGATTGGGTCTTGATTTTTCAATCCAGTTTGCATTTCTGTGTCTTTTAGTTGGGGCATTGAGGCCATTGACATTCAGTGTTAGTATTGAGAGGTGTGTGGTGTTTCCAGTCATTTTTATCCCCTTGTTTTTTACTTTTTATCTATTCCTTATTTACTGGTCTGCTTGGTCAAAAGTGTTTATTCTTTCTTGCATCATTCTGGCTCACACTAATTTCTTCTTCTATATGTAGAAGTCCTTTAAGTATCTTCCATAATGCTGGCTTGATAGTCATGAGTTCTTTTAGTTTTTTTGTGTTGTGGAAGGTTTTAATTTCTCCTTCAATTAGGAAGAATAGTTTTGCTGAATAGAATAGTCTAGGTTGTCAGTTACTTTCTTTCAGAGCCTGAATTATGTCTTTCCATGACCTTCTTGTGTTTAGAGCTTCAGTTGAGAAATCTGCTGTTATTCTGATGGGTTTGCCTTTATGTGTGACTTGACTTTTCTCTTTTGCAGCTTTCAGAATTCTTTCTTTGTTATGTGTGTTGAGTATTTTGATTATGATGTATCTGAGAGTGTTTCTTTTTTGGTCCTTACAGTTTGGTGTTCTGTAAGCTTTCTGTACCTGGGTGACTCTCCCTTTCTATAGATTAGGGAAGTTTTCACCTATTATTATATTGAATAGGTTGTCAATGCCTTTAGTTTGTATCTCCTCTCCTTCTTCTACCCATGATTTCTAGGTTTGGTCTTTTCAGGTGTCCCAGATATCTCACATGTCCCATCTGTATTTTCTTAGCATTCTTTCATGATCTTTTACTGTTTGGTCTAATTCCCCTACTCTGTCTTCCATTCCTGATATTCTGCTTTACACTTGCTCTACTCTGTTTGCCAAGCTTTTGTTTGAGATTTTTATTTGGGATATTGAGTTGTTTATTTCAGACTGGTTATTTTTCAGGGTTTCCATATCTTTATTGATTTCTTCTTTCATATCTTATATAGTCTTTTTAACTTCATTCATCTATTTATTTGCATTCTCTTTGAGCTCATTTAATTGTTTATTTACATCCTCTTTGAGATCAAATGCTAGCTTTTGTGTTTCTTCTTTGAGATCATTAATCATATTTACTATCATTTTTTGGAATTCATTATTTGATATCTCTTCCTCTACACAGTTGTTTAGATCCTTAGTGGTGGCATTGGCTTTTGAGAGAGAGCAGTTGTGTTTCTGTGTATTCTGCATTGAGATTTACACATCTGGAGTTGTTTTTGGTTAGGGTTTTAATCCTTTGTGGCCCTGTAGTTGGGGTTTTGAGATTTTTTTCCCTGGAGCTCCAGCAGTTTTCCTCAGAGAGGGGTATTCTGGAAATGTTATGTTCTTTCAGAGTTTTTTTTGTGGTATAGATTACCTCTTTTCTCCCCTCAGTGAAGGGGATGGAGTTCTCACTCTTTGATGGGGACATGGGGACTCTCCTGTAGTCACAGTGGGGAGTGCTGGGTCTCTGTGCACTGTGACAGGCAGGTCTCCTAGCACCTGCAAAGTAGCAGATTGATTCCAGCTCTTGAACAGAAGAAATGGGACTCTTCTGTGGTGAGGTGCAGTTTGAAGCACTGGGATTCTGTGCACCTTGGTGAAGCTGGCCTTCTGGTGCCACCTGCAGAGTAGCAGGTTACAGCTTTCCTCTCCTCAGTGGGGAATCTTCCATTCTCATTCTTTAGCAGTGGAGTGAGGGATCTCCCACTGTCTGGGACAGTGGGGAATGCTGGGCCTCTGTACACTTTGGGAGGCTGGCCTCCTGGCAGCTGCAAAGTAGCAGGTTACCACTCAGTGGAGAGCTGGAGTTCCAGCTCTTAGACATGGGAAACTAGATTCTCCTGTAAGCAGGCAAGGTAGGAAGTGCTGGGCCTCTGTGCACTCTGGAGAAGCAAGCTTTCTAGTGCTGTGACAGAGTAGCAGGTTACACCTTTCCTCCCATTAGTGAGAAACCTGACACTGTTACTCTTTGATGGTGGAGCAGGCACCCTCCAGCTGTCAGACACAGTGGGGAGCACTGGGTCTCTGTGCACTTCAGGAGGCAGGCCTTCTGGTACAACTCACTGAGTAATAGGTTACAGCTTTCCTCCCCTCAGTGGGGAATCTAGCATTTTTTTTGTCTTGAACAGAGAAGCATGGGCTCTTCCGAGGTTGGGCAAAGTGTGAAGCACTTTTTGTGCCTTATGGGAGCAAGTCTCCTCGCACCCACAGAATGGCAGATTACCATGAGTAGAAGAGTTGCATTCCCTCTCTTTGACCAGGCAGTGGGGGTTCTCCAAAAGAAGGACTTGGTGGTTAGCACTGGGCCTCCATACTCTGTGTGAAGGGAAGCCTCCTGGTGCCAGCAAAATAGCAAAGCATGGAGCCTGGTTTCACTTATGTGTGTGACAGTGGGTTCCTGGTATTGAATAGGAACTTGAGGGTGTCTGTGGGGCAGTAAAGACAGAGGGCTTGAATCCTCTGGTGCCCACAAGGCCCTAGGGTCTACTTGTGTTGAGGCATGGGCTTCCAGGAGCCACTGCAGCTGCTGCAGGCATGGGAGAACTAAGCCTTTGGGCAGCAGGAGCCCTGGGGTCTGCTTGCTGGCATGGGCTGTCAGAATCCATGGCAGTTACTTCAGGCAAAGGGGATCCAAGTCAACTTTTGGGCAGCAGGAGTTCTGAGGTCTGCTTGTCAGAGTGTGGGCTCCAGGAAGGCAGTATAGTAGTACTGCTGACACAGGGAATCCAAGCCTTTGGGCAGCAGGAGCCCTGGGGCCTGCTTGCTGGCACAAACTACCAAGAGGCATAGCAGCTGCTGCAGGCATGGATGGTCCAAGTCTGTGGTCAGCAGGAGTTCTGGGGTCTGTTTGCCAAGTGCCAATTTCCAGGAGCCAAAGGAGCTGCTGCAGTCACTGAAGAACAAAGCTTGTGGGTAGCGGGAGCCTGCTTGCCAGTGCAGGCTTCCAAGAGTACAGTACAGCTGCTGCTGGCAGTATGGGGGAACCAAGCCTGTTGGCCTGCACCTTCAGTTACCCATGGAGCAGTAGAAGCCCTGGGTCCTACTTATACAGAGGCACAGGTTTCCCTGGCATTTCAGGGTGAAGGTAGAAGGTTGTGTAGTTGTAGAGAGCATGGGGCACTGAGTTCCTGTGTGTGTGTCAGGAAGCAGACTTACCACCCAGCCAGCACTGAGTAATGGAGCCTGGAGCGCCATGTAACTTCTGGGGTGGGGGATAAGGAATGTTGAGCTGCAAGTCATTCTTCCCATTCTTCCCACGGTTAGCTGCTTCACTATTTGTGGATTCAGAGAGGGCTTTATTGCTTTGTGGTTAAGGGACCCCATGGGTCCCTTTGGGGTTCCTGATCTTCCTTCTCCAGTATAGTTAGTTGTTGCTGGCATATAGGGATATCAAGAATATGCCATCTTGCTCCACTTATTGGTGTGTGTTTCTTGTAGACAACAAATTGTTGGATAATGCTTTTTGACCTAGTCAATCACTCTATGTAGTTTGATTAGATAGTTAAATCCATTTACATTTAGGGTTATGATTGAGTGGTATTTGCTATTTCCTATGGTTCTATTGGCTATTTTCCACATGGATTATGGTGTTGTTTGTTCTTTTCTATCACCATTATTCATCTTCTGGTTTTACTGGTTTGCTCAGTTAGGCATATTTGTTACTTTCCTAGTTTTCCTATGGTCATCCATTCCCCTTTTGAATTTTATTTTCTCCTAGATTTGCCTTTTTCACTCTTTCTTCCTTTTAGTATTCCCTTAAGTATCTGCTGCAATCCAGACTGGTGGAGGACATGAATACATTTAGCTTATTATTGTCCTTAAAATTTTTTTATTTCTTCACCAAAATTGAAGGACAACTTTGCTGTATATATAATTCTTGGTTGGCATTTATATTCTTTCAGGACTTGAAATACATTTTTTATGATTTCCTAGATTATGAGTTTATGCTGAAAGGTCTGAGGTGTTTACCTGTTATAAAGCTGGAATTTTTTCTTGCAGTTTTCAAACCTTTTTTTTTTCTCTAATCTTAATATTTTAATTATGATGTGATATGGAGATGTTCTCTTTGGTCAGGTCTATTTGGTATTTGAAATGCTTCCTGTACATGAGTGTCTATATATTTCCAAGATTAGGGAAAATTTCTGCTACACTTGGGCTTCGTTTTTTGATCATGCCCTAGAGTTCTTGAAGATTGTAATCATAGCTATTGGTTTTTTCTTTGTTATTGTCTAAGCACAATATTCTCTTGATCTTATTTTCCATACCTAAAATTCTTTCTTCTTCTTGATCTTGTCTGCTGATGACACTATCCACTGTGAATTTATTTGGAAATTTTTCATTTCTAACATTTCTGTTTGTTTGTTTCACAATTTCCATTTCCTTGAATAATTTCTCATCCATGCTACTGATCTACTTGTCTAGGTCTTGAAATGATTTCCTAACTTCATTTAGCTGTTTATTTGAATCCTCTTTAAAGTCATCAATCATTTTCAAAAGTAGGATTCTGAATTCCTTATCTATCTGACATTTCAGTCAATTCATCATCTTTGGATTTGATTATTGAGTTGTTGTGAGGTTTTGGATGTGATATCACCTTGTTTATGCATATTTGTCTTTCTATGCTGTGATTTATGCATCTGTTGGGGTGTGTTTCTTTTTTACTTTCTCTCAGATGAGAGGAAGCCAACTGCAGTAACAAGGTCAATAATTGAGTCATAATTGAACAAATATTTAAACATGATAAGAAGTGATTTGAAACCTGAGCTACTTCACCAGAAAGATATAGAGGAACAGAACTCTAATTGTAAGGGGACAAACTGGGAGCTCAACAATATAGTTAAGAGAATAAGTACTGAAAATGAAGTAATATAAAGGATGAGGTTTAGGAAAGGAAGGAAGTCGGAAGATAGGGAAGGAAAGGAGAATGTACATGAAATATTAGTATGAGCGAGCACTCTAAAATTATTATAAAGAATTACAGAATGCTTTGGAAATAAAGGAAAAAAATGGGGGAATCCAAAATACAACAAACATTCAAACAAAAAAAATAAAAGAAAACCAACTAGTCTGTATTTGTTGCTGAGAAGTGCAGATAAAGAACCAGTGACTGGTGTTCCCTAATCTGTGTGTGTCTTTGTAATGAACTAATGCAGCTCTTCCATAGGCATGACCTATTGTGGGTTCTATAGCAAGCACTGCATAAAGGCAGAAGACCAAACAATGCTGCATCCCAGTTTCTCTTCTGGTGCACGGGGATTCCTAATTCCGCTTGCTATTTTTGCTTCCCAGTTCAGCAGCTCCTAGCAGATTTCTTAGAATATGGCTTTCCAGCAGGTGGGAATCCTAGCTTCATGGGATGGTGTAGCCTCTGTAAGTGGGACAGGCAGGATTTCCTATCTCCATCTTCTATTTTATTGCTTCCTTCCATGTCAGATACAAATGCAAGTAGGGCTGCTTCCATACCAAAGTTTGTGTGCAGCAGGAAGCCTGCCTTCTTCTCTTAAGTTTATTTCTCAGGCCCCTCAGTAATCCACAGCGTGTAGCCTTCCCTGTCTACTCAAGTAGAAGTATGTTGTGGTCTTGGTTTAGTTCTTCTTCCCCTCAGGCTTTGGGTTTGGAATTTTTTGCTGATTGTTTTTGGTGTCTTTACTTCTCCTGCTCTTTTGCTGTTCTGCCACCTCTTTTATGGTTCCTGAAGCTCTTTCTTCCTTTCTCTCTACAGAAGGTAGTCTCTCCTAAGTTACCTTGCTTTTCTCAGTCAGGGAGTCAAAGTGGTGGATACTTCTAATCTGTCACCTTGCCTCTACCCTCAATCATGTTATTTTTTGTTTGTTTTTGTTTTAAGACTCATTTAAAGTTCTATATAACAGTTGTGTTTCATTTACTATGATAGAGGAGAAAAGTATGTTCTGTTTCAATAGTTGATTTATAGGAAAGACTGTATTTTATTAACTTATTTTTCAAACGTAAACACATATGAAAAGTAGTTTAACAGTATAGAAATAAATTATCTCCTTTGTGGTGTTATAAAAGTCTTAATTATCAACCTCTAAAATATATTTGAGATTTCAAAAAGGAAGAGGGAACTGAATCCCAGACCAATTTATTTTTATATTGATTCTTCTGTTTTAAACAATTATATAAATATGCTCAAAGTAATTTTAAGTAACTTCAATTGTACATAGAATATAACAGAATAAAATCCGTGGGTGTATCAAACATTTTTCATAAAACAAGTGTTCTTTGATGATACCTAGCTTTCTTGATTTATAGATCTTTGCCAGTGGAAAATCCACAATTTATTGTTGTGGTCATATGTAAAGCCAATGTTGTTTGTACACTAAAAGTTTAACAAAGAAAAAATAAAAAGAAAATATATTCATTTTTCTATGAACATTTTAAATCAAACCTCTTATCTGTTTCTATGAGGCCCTTGCTCATGGCAAATATTTATTGTGCTTCATCAATGTAATGCATGTTTCTTGACTTACTAGTGTACATGTTTGAAGGAACATGTGCTTGAGCTCACCTCTTAGTCATAGAGACAAAAAGAAAGAAGTAAATTAAATATGAGAACACAAAAATGATGAACTCCAAGTACAGAAACAGGAGAGAATACTAACAACTACACAATGTCAGTGGCTCCTGATGCTGTTTCACTTCATTTTGATTTTCCAATAGTAGAGAAAGGTTTAGTGAGGATATTGGAAAGGAGAAGAGAGGCAAAAAAGAGAAATATTACAGAGAGAGTGAATTTGGAAAAACATGATGGACAAGGAAGAGAACAACATAGGCACACATCAATAACCAATAACACTGGGAGAGTTGCACAATGAATGCCATTGCAGGGGTGATACCATGGGCACCACTGCCCTGGAGGAAAGGAATGAGTAAGGTCTCATGTTCTATATTTAGGACATTACATTTTATCTTGAAACACATAAGGTACCCTTTATCAGAGGTGAATCAGAGAATCATGCAGTGAGCTCTCTAAAAAGAAAGCATTCTGAGAAGTAATAGAGTGATGTTAAACTAAATTTGGTCTAAGACTTCCTCCATATGTTGAGTTCTGATTCAGCAAACTGCAGCTTAACATGTAAATAAACTGAAACTTGACAAGAGCATATTATTATAAGTAGATGAGTCTCAGCCACTCACAGGCTGTCATCTGATTAGATCATGTCCATATAAGGCCAATATCTCATCATACAATGCCTATTTAAAGTAAATGCTACACTGAACCTATTAAGTTTCTGCACTTCACTTCTTTCTACCATCTATAAATACTGCCTGTCCCCATTGCTGGGTGCCATTCTCTGAACCTCTCTTTACTTCTGAGTACTGCCTAACTCATGAATCATTCTTTGATCAAATAAACTCTGCTAAATTTGATTTGTCTGAAACTTTTCTTTTAACAGTGATCAGCAGAATGAAATCTTACGTAGAAAGCCAGCAAAACTTGATATAAGAGGAGTTTTTAAATTTGTAATTGTATAATTAGTGTACTGTTCTTCCAAAATTAGAAATTGAACTAGATATAGGCTTGTGGCATTAACTCTGAATTCAATCCTAGAGATAGCAGAGACAAAAAGAATAGTGAATCATGGTCTTCTCCTTCTTCTTCTTAGACATACACACATATAACACCCAACACACACAAAATAATGCAGAAAACTGTGTGGGGTGTAGTGATGCAGAAGCAGGAAAGACTATTGGAAGAGAAATGGATGGGAAAGAGTTTCTGCAGGATTCCTCTGCTTTATACAGATCATTATCTGCGTTGAGCCAATGGAGCACACAATTGAATAGTACCTGAGCTTTCCTGCCAACTCCATTCATTCTTGCCTGGGTTAGAAATTTCAAGGATATAAAGATGGAGAAGGAATGATGTGTCAAATACTTTGATTTATATGTCTGTGTGTGAGATGGTTGGGAAGGAGATGGGCAAGAAAGGAAGCATACTAGAAAATGATATGAACTCTGTGTCATGAGGTACACTAATCATAGTCTTTAAAGTCACTTGGAAACTCAAAAGCTAGTTCAGGCTCTGAAACTTCACTACTTCCTAGTACCAGCTATGAAATCTGATAGCCTTAAGGATATTCTGTCTAAATGCACCTCTTCATAGGCTTTCCCAGAGCATCTAAATAACTGATGCTAATGCCCACCTCAATCTGTCCAAGCACCCAGTATTAGTTACCTTTTAATCCTCTCTACATCTGATAATAACTCATTGGTGGATTTTTTGTTCACTGTCTCTATGTTCCCTTCTCCCACACTTCACTGCCTCATAACAGCTAGATACTCTTATGTGGCATTTAACAGTGCTGTATCAGAGTCTAAAAGATAATAAGAACTTATTAACTATTTTATTTTATTGTTGTGCTGGGTGAGGTTACATTGTGACATTTACAAAAGTTCTTAAAATATATCATACTTGAAATCACCCCCTCCACCATTCTCCTGTATCCTTCCCATCCTCCCAATTCCTAGACCAGTTTCAACAGATCTAATTTTTCCATTTACATACATGTATACATAGTATTTGCACTATAGTCACCCTCCCATGCCCTTTCTCCACCCATACCCCATCCCACTGGTACTGACTTCCCCAGGAAGGACCTGTTATGACCTCCTATTTTCTGATTTTATAAAAGAAAACAATGGCATTTTTGTTTAAGATAGCTACACGGGAAGTATTCTTGTGACATTTCTGTGTGTGTGTGTGTGTGTGTGTATTTTAACCCAAATTGATTCACCTCCTCTATTTTTCTTCCTTCTACCTTAGTCCCCTTCTTATAATGGTTTCAACAGGTTTAAAAATTCTATATTCATTCTTATATAGGTAGTACATCAACCATATTCACCTTCTTAGCTTCCTTCTTTGACCTTCCCTCTCTCATATGTGACCTCCCCTTAGCATGATCTGTTTTTCATAATATTGCTGTTAGGTCTATATTCCACATATGAGAGAAAATGTGACTTTTGACTTTCTGAACCTGGTTAACTTCACTTAAGATGATGTTCTCCAGTTCCACCTCTTTACCTGCAAACAACAAAATTTCATTCTTCATGGCTGAATACAATTCCACTGTATTTAAGTACCACATTTTCTTAATCCATTTGTCAGTAGTGGGGCATCTTATACATTTCCATAGCTTAGATATTATGAACAGTACTGCAATAAACATGTGTGTGTAGGCGCTTTTATTGTAAGCTGACTTACATTCTTTCAGATATATTCCTAGGAAAGGAATTGCTGGATCATATGGCAGTTCTATTTTTAGTTTTTTGAGGAGAATCCATATTGTTTTCCATAGTGGTTGTAATAATTTATATTACCACCACCAGTGTATGAGGGTTCTTTTCTCCCCACATCCTTGCCAACATGTGCTGTTGTTTGCATTCTTGATGGTAGTCATACTAACAGGAGTGAGATGGAATCTTAACATGGTCTTGATTTGCATTTCCTTTGTGGACAGGGATGGTGAGCATTTCTTCATTTCTTTTTTGGCCATTTGAAATTCTTCCTTTGAAAAAGCTCTGTTCAGTCCATTGTCTATTTCTTCATTGGATCATTGGTTTTTGGGGAGATTAGTTTTTTGAAATCCCTGTATATTCTTGTTATTAATCCACTGTCAGATGTATAGCTTGCAAAGATTTTCTCCTATTACTAGTGACTGTTTCTTTTGTGGTGCAGAAGCTTTTTAATTTTATGTAGTCCAACTTGTAGATCCTTTGTTTTAGTTGCTGAGCCATTTGAGTTCTATTTAGGAAGTCATTTCCTATGCCTATTAAAATCAATGTATTCCCTGCTCTTTTTTACACTAGCTTTGAAGTTTCAGGTCTTGTATTAAACTAATTAACTATTTTCAATGGATTGAATTCAAAGTCTTTAGAAAATGTTGGAGAGAGATCTAGAGACAAACAGATGACAATAATGACTAGAAGGAGTTGTAGCTTGTTATTGTTAATCAAAACAGTAGAAAATCTTACTGGGGCTTAGAAAAGCAATTATTTTAAGTCTGACTGTCTTAACTTACTAATGCTATCCATAGATTACAGCCTAAAGTGACACTAGTAAAGTAAATAGGTAGACATTTTTTGAGTTTAGTTTTTAAATAAGAATATTTATTGGAAATGCATGTCGATGAAAATAAATTGACAAGGGTAAGTCAAATGTTAGTGCTGGGAGGATGGTAGGTAAGAAAGTTTAAAATGCAAAGGAAGACTGTGCTAGACATAGAGAAGCTTGTATTTACGTTGTAACTTAAGTATGAAAAGAATTTTTCATTCAATATGAAAGAAACATTTAAGTAACATTGAGAAAATACAGATTGAGTTACAAACATTCAAATTTCAAATTTTCATAGTTCTGACAATTCAGTGGGAGGGGGAAATTATTCCAAGCTTTCTATTAGCAAATAAATAAGTACAAACTGAGATAGGCACTAGAGCAAATTAGGTAAAAAGTACAAAATAATGGTGATATGAAAACATAATGAGACAAATATTTTCATATCAGACCTTAAGGGTAAGTTGGATTTACCTAAAGGAGAAAGGAGGCAAAGGCTAGAGAAACTACATCCCCAGGAATGCTATTGGTGTGGTAGAAAAAGACACCATGCCAGAAGGTAAAAGATGGACAGCAGGTCCACTGCTCAGTAAATGAGTAGGGCCACATGAGATAAAACCTAAATAGGAAATAAAGAGCAGGCCATGTGGGGATATCTTGCTTTGTTTTTAATTATGTGTAAAATTATGGGTTTTTTTTTCACCCTGCAATGAAGCGCAAAGAATTTTAAGAACAAATGTGGCAAAGATGTATAGCTTGAAATGTTACCTTAACTAAAGTATATAAAAGAATTGGAAAGAAGATAAGATGGATACAATGATGTCAGCCAGGAGAGAGAGAGTGAAGTCAGTAGGAATGAAGAAAGTGGTAGATTGAAAACATTACTCAGGGAGGAAAATTTCACAGGATTCCCTGAATGGTTTTGACTGAGAACAGGTGTGAAGTGGTGGAGGGATGTCAAGGACAACAGTGGGCGGGAAGATGATGGGTCCTGTCATGGATGTACTGAGTTGGCATCCCTTTGCAGCATCCATGTGGACATGCTGCACATATCACTGACAGGTGGTGACAGTATAGACAGAAAACATAAAGATGAGAGTAAAACTTCAAAAAATGCCAAGACCTGATTGCCAGAAGAGCATTAAGCAGTCAGCAAAATGGGAGAAAAACAGGAAATGTTTTTTTTCTGTCAGAAATTAACAGAAGAGTTTTTCTTTGTTTTCTTTTCAGCTTCATTGAAATTGGTAAGTACTTTGTACAAGTTTAAGGTATACTGCATGATGATTTCATATGCATACACATTGTGAAATGATTTCCACCATCAAGTCACATAACGCATTTATCACACCACCTAGTTACTTTTTGTTTGTTTGTTTTTCGTTCCTTTTTGGTGAAAACAGTTAAAATCTACTCTCAGTGAATTTCATGTATACAATGAAATATTGTCAACTATATTCACTATATTGTACATTAGATTCCCAGAACTTACTCATTTTATAGCTGAGAGTTTGCCCTTTACCAATCAATAAGTGATGACTGGTCAAGACTACCCCAGGGCACTGAGAAATCAATTAAATGAGTACTGGAAAATCTCCAATGATTTTAGCCTCTTTACAGTAACTGGTGTCAGAAGTCATAAAAAAAAAAAGTGGACTGAGAAGGCAGTCGAAGGTGGGCAAAAGAAACTGAACAGATGATCATACTTGGGGGAAGGGAGTTGGATATTAAGAGAGACATGGGAAGAAACTGAAAAGAAAGGATTTCTTAAGATATGAGAAATGTGAGCATGTTTAAATGAGAAACAGATGAAGACTGGTAAAGGAAAGAATAGGGAAAAGGAGGATAATTGCTAATGACTAGCTGTGACAAGAGAGAAGGCTAGCTACCAAAGCACAGATGGGAATCTTGCTGGGTAAAAACTATGTTCCTCTGCATTTACATGAGTTTTCAGAGGTCATATACACTTTGACAAAAGGAAGTTTAGAACAGGTAAACTGCTAAGAAAGTCGTGCCTACAGTCATGCTATTCTCACTACAGTCTACTGTCCTCTACACTGCTTCCTATAAAACATAGGAAAGACTTTCACTAATTTCCCTTGATAGAAAATGAATCGGTCTGTAGGAGACGAACCTAAAGATAACACAAAGTTAACATGTATATTCATTCTCACACAATAAAAGAATGTCCCAAGAAAAGGCATGAAAGCTATCATTCAGATTTACGAAAAATTCTAGATCCATATTTTTGCTTATTTATATACATTATGCAACATGATATCTCAGTTTTTTCTTTTTATTCATATGTGCATACAAGGCTTCGGTCATTTCTCCCCTCTGCCCCCACCCCCTCCCTTACACCCACTCCGCACCCTCCGTCTCCCCCCTACCCCTCAATACCCAGCAGAAACTATTTTGCCCTTATTTCTAATTTTGTTGTAGAGAGAGTATAAGCCATAATAGGAAGGAACAAGGGTTTTTGCTGGTTGAGATAAGGATAACTATACAGGGAGTTGACTCACATTGATTTCCTGTGCATGTGTGTTACCTTCTAGGTTAATTCTTTTTGATCTCACCTTTTCTCTAGTTACTGGTCCCCTTTTCCTATTGGCCTCAGTTGCTTTTAAGGTATCTGCTTTAGTTTCTCTGCATTAAGGGCAACAAATGCTAACTAATTTTTTAGGTGTCTTACCTATCCTCACCCCTCCCTTATGTGCTAAAGCTTTTATCATGTGCTCAAAGTCCAATCCCCTTGTTGTGTTTGCCCTTGATCTAATGTCCACATATGAGACAGAACATATGATTTTTGGTCTTTTGGGCCAGGCTAACCTACTCAGAATGATGTTCTCCAATTCTATCCATTTACCAGCGAATGATAACATTTCGTTCTTCTTCATGGCTGCATAAAATTCCAATGTGTATAGATACCACATTTTCTTAATCCATTCGTCAGTGGTGGGGCATCTTGGCTGTTTCCATAACTTGGCTATTGTGAATAGTGCCGCAATAAACATGGGTGTGCAGGTGACTCTGGAGTGACCTGTGTCACAGTCTTTTAGGTATATCCCCAAGAGTGGTATTGCTGGATCAAATGGTAGATCAATGTCTAGCTTTTTAAGTAGCCTCCAAATTTTTTTCCACAGTGGTTGTACTAGTCTACATTCCCACCAACAGTGTAAGAGGGTTCCTTTTTCCCCGCATCCTCACCAACACCGGTTGTTCGTGGAGTTGCAAATGATGGCTATTCTAACAGGGGTGAGGTGGAATCTTAGTGTGGTTTTAATTTGCATTTCCTTTATTGCTAGAGACAGTGAGCATTTTTTCATGTGTTTTTTTGGCCATTTGAATTCCTTCCTTTGAGAAAATTCTGTTTAGTTCACTTGCCCATTTCTTTATTGGTTCATTAGTTTTGCAAGAATTTAGTTTTTTAAGTTCCCTATATATTCTGGTTATAAGTACTTTGTCTGATGTGTAGCTGGCAAATATTTTCTCCCACTCTGGGTGTACTCTTCAGTTTAGAGACCATTTCTTTTGATGAACAGAAGCTTTTTAGTTTTATGAGGTCCCATTTGTCTATGCTATCTCTTAGTTGCTGTGCTGCTGGGGTTTCGTTGAGAAAGTTCTTACTTATACCTAATAACTCCAGAGTAGTTCCTACTCTTTCCTGTATCAACTTTAGAGTTTGGGGTCTGATGTTAAGATCCTTGATCCATTTTGAGTTAATCTTGGTATAGGGTGATATACATGGATCTAGTTTCAGTTTTTTGCAGACTGCTAACCAGTTTTCCCAGCAGTTTTTGTTGAAGAGGCTGCTATTTCTCCATCGCATATTTTTAGCTCCTTTGTCAAAGACAAGTTGGTTATAGTTTTGTGGCTTCGTATCTGGGTCCTCTATTCTGTTCCACTGGTCTTCATGTCTGTTTTTGTGCCAGTACCATGCTGTTTTTATTGTTATTGCTTTGTAATATAGTTTGAAGTCAGGTATTGTGATTCCTCCTGCATTGTTCTTTTGACTGAGTATTGCCTTGGCTATTCGTGGCCTCTTGTGTTTCCATATAAATTTCACGGTAGATTTTTCAATCTCTTTAATGAATGTCATTGGAATTTTGATGGGAATTGCATTAAACATGTAGATTACTTTGGGGAGTATTGACATTTTTACTATGTTGATTCTACCAATCCATGAGCATGGGAGATCTCTCCACTTTCTATAGTCTTCCTCAATCTCTTTCTTCAGAAGTATATAGTTTTCCTTGTAGAGGTCTTTCACATCTTTTGTTAGGTTTACACCTAGGTATTTGATTTTTTTTGAGGCTATTGTAAATGGAATTGTTTTCATACATTCTTTTTCAGTTTGCTCATTGTTAGTGTATAGAAATGCTAATGATTTTTCTATGTTGATTTTATATCCTGCTACCTTGCTATAGCTATTGATGATGTCTAGAAGCTTCTGAGTAGTTTTTTGGGTCCTTAAGGTATTGGATCATGTCGTCTGCAAATAGGGATATTTTGACAGTTTCTTTACCTATTTGTATTCCTTTTATTCCTTCTTCTTGCCTAATTGCTCTGCCTAGGAATTCCAGTACTATGTTGAATAGGAGTGGGGATAATGGGCACCTTTGTCTCATTCTTGATTTTAGGAGGAATGGTTTCAGTTTTTCTCCGTTAAGTATAATGCTGGCTGTAGGTTTGTCATATATAGCTTTTATAATGTTGAGGTACTTTCCTTCTATTCCTAGTTTTCTTAGAGCTTTTATCATGAAATGGTGTTGGATCTTATCAAAGGCTTTTCCTGCATCTATTGAGATGATCAAGTGGTTTTTGTCTTTGCTTCTGTTAATGTGGTTTATTACATTTATTGATTTTCATATGTTGAACCACCCCTGCATCCCTGGGATGAAGCCTACTTGGTCGTGGTGAATAATCTTTTTGATGTGTTGTTGAGTTTGGTTTGCCATTATTTTGTTGAGGATTTTTGCGTAAATGTTCATTAAGGAAATTGGACTATAGTTCTCCTTTTTGGAGATGTCTTTGCCTGGTTTTGGGATAAGTGTAATACTGGCTTCATAAAATGTGTTTGGCAGTTTTCCTTCCCTTTCTATTTCATGGAACAGTTTAAGGAGGGTTGGTATCAGTTCTTCTTTAAAGGTCTGATAGAATTCAGCAGAGAATCCATCAGGTCCTGGACTTTTCTTTTTGGGGAGAGCCTTGATTGCTGCTTCAATTTCATTTTGTGTTATAGATCTATTCAGGTGATTAATTTCCTCTTGGTTCAGTTTTGGATGATCATATGTATCTAGAAATCTGTCCATTTCTTTTAGATTTTCAAATTTATTTGAATTTAGGTTCTCAAAGTAGTCTCTGATGATTTCCTGGACTTCCATGGTGTTTGTTGTTATCTCCCCATTTGCATTCCTGATTCTACTAATTTGGGTTTTTTCTCTCCTCATTTTAATCAGGTTTGCCAGCAGTCTATCGATCTTGGTTATTTTTTCAAAGAACCAACTTTTTGTTTCATTAATTCTTTGTATGGTTTTTTTGGTTTCTATATCATTGATTTCAGCTCTTATATTTATTATTTCTCTCCTTCAATTTGTTTTGGGATTTGCTTGTTCTTGTTTATCTAGGAGTTTGAGATGTATCATTAGATCATTGATTTGGGATCTTTCAGTCTTTTTAATATATGCACTCATGGCTATAAACTTTCCTCTCAGGACTACCTTAGATGTGTCCCATAGGTTCCAGTAGGGTTGTGTTTTCATTTTCATTGACTTCCAGGAACTTTTTAATTTCCTCTTTTATTTCATTGATGATCCATTCTTCATTAAGTAATGAGTTATTTAGTTTCCAGATGTTTGCATATTTTTTGTCTTTACTTTTGTTGTTGAGTTCTACTTTTACTGCATTGTGATCAAATAGTATGCATGGTATAATTTCTATTTTCTTATATTTGCTGAGGCTTGCTTTGTGCCCTAGGATATGATCTATTTTGGAGAAGGTTCCATGGGCTGCTGAGAAGAATGTATATTGTGCAGAAGTTGGATGAAATGTTCTGTAGACATCTACTAGGTCCACTTGATCTATTGCATATTTTAGATCTTGGATTTCTTTATTGATTTTTTGTTTGGATGACCTATCTATTGATGATAATGGGTTGTTAAAGTCTCCCACAACCACTGTGTTGGCGTTTATATATGCTTTTAGGTCTTTCAGGGTATGTTTGATGAAATTGGGTGCATTGACATTGGGTGCATACAGATTGATGATTATTATTTCCTTTTGGTCTATCTCCCCTTTTATTAGTATGGAATGTCCTTCTTTATCTCGTTTGATCAATGTAGGTTTGAAGTCTACTTTGTCAGAGATAAGTATTGCTACTCCTGACTGTTTTCGGGGCCCATTGGCTTGGTAAATCTTCTTCCAGCCTTTCATCCTTAGCCTATGCTTATTTCTATCCGTGAGATGGGTCTCCTGTAAGCAACAAATTGTTGGATCTTCCTTTTTAATCCATTTCGTCAAGGGGTACCTTTTGATGGGTGAATTAACTTCATTAACATTAAGCGTTAGTACTGATAGGTATGTGGTGATTTCTGTCATTTAGTTGTCTTAGTTGTTTGAAGGTTTGATTGTGTGTACCTAAGTTGAGGTTACTCTCTACTGTCTTGCTTTTTCTTATCCTGTGGTTTGGTGCTGCCTGTCTTTTCATGGTTAAGTTGGGTTTCACTTTCTGTGTGCAGAATCCCTTGACGAATCCTTTGTAGTGGTGGCTTTGTGGTCACATATTGTTTTAGTTTCTGCTTATCATGGAAGACTTTTATTGCTCCATCTATTTTGAATGATTGTTTTGCTGGGTAGAGTATCCTGGGGTTGAAGTTATTTTCATTCAGTGCCCGGAAGATCTCACCCCATGCTCTTCTTGCTTTTAATGTTTCTGTTGAGAAGTCTGCTGTGATTTTGATGGGTTTACCTTTGTATGTTACTTGCTTTTTCTCTCTTATAGCCTTCAATATTCTTTCCTTAGTTTCTGAACTTGTTTTTTTAATGATGATATGACATGGGGTAGTTCTATTTTGATCTGGTCTATTTGGTGTCCTGGAGGCCTTTTGCATCTGTATGGAAATAACTTTCTCTAGATTTGGGAAATTTTCCATTATTATTTTGTTAAATATATTATGCCTTCCCTTCGCTTGCACCTCTTTTCCTTCTTTAATGCCCATGATTCTCAAATTTGGTCTTTTGATGGAGTCGGTGAGTTCTTGCATTTTCTTTTCACAGGTCTTGAGTTGTTTAATTAATAGTTCTTCACTTTTTCTTTTAATTACCATTTCATCTTCAAGTTCTGAGATTCTATCTTCTGTTTGTTTTATTCTGTTAGATTGGCCTTCCACTTTGTTTTGCAGTTCTGTTTTGTTCTTTTTCTGAGGTTTTCCATATCCTGGCTGGTTTCCTCTTTAATGTTGTCTATTTTTGTCCTGAGTTCATTTATATTGTTTATTCATCATGTTCTCTCTTTCACTTTGGTGTTTATACAGTGCTTCTATGGTTTCCTTTATTTCTTCTTTTACTTTTTCAAGTTCTCTATTTTTGTTGTCTTGGAATTTCTTGAGTGTCTCCTGTACATTTTGGTTGACCCTATCCAGTATCATTTCTATAAAATTCTAATTGAGTACCTGTAGTATGTCTTCTTTTAAATTCTTCTTGTGGGCTTCATTGGGTCCTTTGGCATAGTTTATCTTCATTTTGTTGGAGTCTGGATCTGAGTACCTGTTTTCTTCATTCCCCTCTGGTTCCTGTACTAATTTTTTGCTGTGGGGAAACTGGTTTCCCTGTTTTTTCTGTCTTCCCATCATTGTGTTTGGTGTTGTTACTGTCCCTGTACTGTGTGCAATTAAGTATTTTCTAGCTTGTAATAATAACAATGATAATATTTAGAATGGAAGGGTGAGCTGAGATGGAAAGCAAAAAGTTAAAGAAATGGGAAAAACAAATACACAGACTGGAAGGAGAAAACAGAACAAGGTATCAGACAAGAAGGTTTCAAAGGTATAAACAGGGAGCTTTAGTGTACTAATCGACAGTAAGCTGAACAGACATTAATTAGACAGACAGAGGATTGAAAATCAAAAGTAAAAAAATAAAGATAAGACTAAAAATAAAAAATAAGTAAATGAAAGAAAAATCTATATATAAAAATGTATTAAAATAAAATGAAAAAATAGAAAATTTAAAATAACCAAAAAACCTCCGAGTTCAAATGCAATGAAGTTTCAGTCTTAATAATTTGGGTGTCTGTCTCAGTCTCCAATCCTGGAGATGGTGCCTCAGATGTTGTTCTGTAGTTGTCTCATCAAAGGGAACGCATAAAGTAGAACAAAACTACACACACACACACACACAAAAAACCCACCAAGTGTCCCAAGTTCAAATGCAATACAGTTTCAGTAAGTTTTTCAGCTTGCAGGTGTAATTCAGTTGTTCTCTCATCAAAGGTAGGAAGAGAAAGAAAAAAAAGAGTCTGGAGACAGTTCTGAGAATGGTATCTGCAGCTGTGGCTTGCCTGCCCGGTGCTGTCAGCCTGCTGTTGCTGGAGGCGTTATTTATGCAGATCTCAGGGGTGAGCTTAGCACTCACCTGGCCTTGTAGGCTTTGTCTGTTCAGAGTTCTCCTGTGCAGGAGACTCTGCTATAGGCTTTCCCCTTTCCAAGCACTGGGAAAAGTGACACTGCACCCCACATTCTCGGGCCTGCGTGTTTATTTACAGTTCATGTGGAAGGTGGGTCTTCCCCACCTCTCCTGGGCAGTTCTCCTCCCACCTCCACTTTCACAAGCTTTCCTGCTCCTGATTACTGGGTGGTGCTGCTGCTCCTGCCAGCCACCATGTTTGTTTACAGCTCACGTGGGAAGTGGGCCTTCCCTCCTCTCCTGTGGAGTTTTCCTCCCTCCGCCACTCTCACAAGCTTTCCCACTCCTGGTTGCTGCGCATGCCCCCCACTCCTGCCAGAGGCTCTCCGGCCAGACCAGCTTGTTTATTTACAGTCCTGGGAAGGATTCCTTTCCCCCAATCTTCAGCACTCAGGAGGCCCCACCTTCTTTCCCACGTGTCTTACTTGTTCTTATTGCTTATTACTCAGTTTCTCTTTTTTCCCCTGGGTGGAGGTCAGTCTGTCCAGGGGGCTATGCTGCTCTGGCCCAGGCTTTGTCTGTGGGAGTGCCGCAGTACCGCAAAACTCACCTGGTCTGCATCTTCCCTAGCTGTCTGGGCGCCGGCAACTGGCAGCCCGGTGGCCCTCCTGGTTTCTCCGTTTAACATGAAGTGGAGACTCTCTGCACCGGCTGGAGGTGTGGAGGGGTCAAAGTTATGCCTTTTCTCAGTGATTATGCCTGCAAAGTGTGTCTCCAGCATCTCTCCAAGATTTCACTATAGGAGGCTCACTTTCTGCTTCCTCCCTCTAGCCGCCATCTTGGAATCCTCCCGATATCTCAGTCTTAAGCAGATGCATAAGGGATAACAAAGTTTCTTGCTCTCTCTGGTCAACGTTATATTATATAAAATATATTGATTTAATTGATAGTATTTGATAATTGTTTAGTTTTTCAAACTTTAAAATTATTCAGGCATTTGAAATAATTTAATTAACATGTATTGTCTTACTGATGATCATGTTTCTGCAGTATAAATACACAATTCCCATTTGCAGCTACATGTGTTTGTTGATAAAATGCAACTGGTCATACATTTAAATCAGAAATAAATGGCTATATGCTACGGTTTGGATTTTAAATGTCCCACAAAAGCTCATGTGTTAAAGGCTTGGTTGCCAGTCTATGGTGCTATTGGGAGGTAGTAGGAACTAATGAAAGACGTTATGTCATTGAGTCTGACCTTGAAGGAGACACTAGAATCCCAGCCCCTTGTCCCCATGAGTTGAGCACCTTTGCTCCACCACATGCTCCCCCCATTATGCTCTGCCTCCCACAGGCCCACAAACAACATGACCAACCAACCAAGGCTTGCATGGACTGTAAGCCAAAATAAACCTTTCCTTGCTTTTATTTATTTCAGGTTTTGTCAGAGTGATAGAAAGTTAAGTAACACACTATCTAACCAATGTTACTCTTGACTATTGTGCCTGGCTCAGCTACCCTATTCTCCAGAATAAAATAAAGAAAAAACTTTAAAATGTGATAAAGCTAGGCATGGTGGTTCACAGCTGTAATCCCAGCATTGAGGTGGAAGTCTCTTGACTCCACACAGTGAGTTTGAGGTCAACCTGGGCTACACAGTGACTTTGATTCCAACCTGGGCTACATAGGAATACCCTGTCTCAGAAAACAAACAAAAATAATAAAAATTTCCTGAAAGACTTTTTGAACAATGTAGTCATAGAACACGAGCAGGTATATTTCCATTGACTTGGAAATAATATAATGTGTTACTGGAGAACTGACAGGAGTACAGTATCAAGCACATTTACTTTGCTACTTTTTAACCAATGTTAAGCATTTTTCAAATCAGAAAAGGAGTAACAACATATGGAGGATCCTGCAGTCCAGGGAAGACAATGGGATAATAAGTGAGCACCTGGCTAGTCACAATGAATTAAAATCTAATTCCATATGGAACTCAATTGCATATAGAAAAAGAAAGTCAGTTTTGGGTATAATTAATTTTGCCCTCACAATTCTCCAAGAAAGATGGAATAGGATGATTTCCCTTTCCCATCTCCCATTGTCAGTCTCCACATGTCCCAGTGCACTGTTCCCAGAACCACAGGCTCTCAGGCCTGGCAAGGGTTTGCACATCATTTGTATGTATTTTCTTGTTTTATAGACAATGAAATTCACATCCTGAGAGATAATGGAATTGTCCAAGGACAAGAGTTTATTGGAGTCAAAGTCATTGAAGAACTCAGATGTTCTTCCAGTTCATAAAGAACATTTTAACTACATTGTGGCATTTATGAAAACTGTTTTGTTCATGAAAAACCAAGATACTTCTTTCATCTTTCTCCATTTCTCCAACAATTCTAGAAAGAATAAATGAAAACACTTTATGGTAAACTGAAGACTGGCAAATATTGTCCACAAATATTGATCACAGGCAAAATTAAGATTAGATTAGCAATTATGTACCATAAAAATGATAATCAATAAATTTTGAGGTTTAAGTAAAGATTTTTACTTTAAGAAAACCCTATTGTCATTTTGTTTACCTAAAAACTCAAACCAAACTTTAAATCAGGAATGTTAAAGTTTGCATTAATCATTTTGCAAGTTTTCCATTGTTGCTACACTAATTGCACACATTTACCAGCTTTAAACAAGAAGTTTATTTTCTCACAGTTCTATAGGTCAGAAGTCAGTATCAACTCAGTTAGTTCCTCTACATTGGTTTTCATTATGCTGAAATCATGATGCTGGCCCTCTGGGTCTTCCTCAGAGGTCCTGGGGGGAGAATCTGCTTCCTATTTTATTCAATGCATTTGCAAAATCAAGTTCTTGGTGGTAGGAGGACTGAGATCCCCATTTTCTTTCTGACTGCATTAGAATTTGAAGAAATGTCCCTCAAAGACCCATGTGTCTTGTGACACTATGGGGGTTCCTGGAACCCTTAAGAGGTGGGCCTATTGGAAGGACATTAGATTACAGGAGTGTTTCCTTAAAGGTGATATTGGGATCCTCGCCCTTCCCTCCCTCTCTTTGCTTCCAGGCCACCATGTGGCTAGCAGCTTCCTTCACCACATTTGCCCATCATGTTATTCTGCCTCCGTGTAGGACCAGAGACAATGGAGCCAAGCAACCATGGGCTCAAACCACTAAAACAATGAGTCAAAATAAATCCTTTCTCTTCAGTTTATTCTCTCAGGTATTTTGTCACAGAGACAGAAAGATTTCAGCTAGAGGCCACTCTTAGCTCTTAGAAGAAATTTCTCTCCCATTCTTGTAAATTGGAGCTATATTTTGGAGCCAGAAACAACATGTCAAATCCATTTCATGCTTGGAATCTCTTGTTTCCTTCTGCCACATCTCTCTTCTACCTTCTTCCTGTAGAAGATTAGTCTGCGCTTTTAACAGCTAGTAGGATTAGTCAAGACCAACTCAATAATCCAGGATAATTTTCCTATTTTAGGTCCACAACTTTACTATATCTGCAAAGTTCCTTTTGCTATGTAAGGTAACATACTTACAGGTACTGAGAATTAGTGCACATGTTTTTGAAGGGTCATTTTTCTCTTGACCACAATTACCTGATTCTAGAACAAAAGGTGATAGTCCTTGCAAACATTTCACTGTCTTAAATGACAGTCATTTAAGATCAGATGTACTGGGGTCTAACACCCAGTTCCCAATCTCCCTTTCCCCCAATCATACTCTCTGCTTCTTTAATTCTTACTTGTGGTCTTATGTAAATCCTAGGTGTTGGGTTGTAATAAAATAAAATTTAAAAATCTGTGTAAGCACCTGACTCTCTTAGCATGTAAGAATGTATAAAGTGATGAACAACCTCTCTACTGTTAGGTGTAACTGGAACCTACAGTATAACCAACCCCAGTTAAAATTGGCTATGGACACAGCACTACATGAGGGAAATCTCCAGCAAAGTGACATTGAGCTTGACTTTTCCTGTACTGGTATGTATAGTGAAGATGACCACATTCTCCCAATATTTCATGGTTCAAAATTGGACACAAAAATGATAGAAAGACCAATCCAGACTGAAGCATATAAACTGGATTGATTGAAAAATACTTAAATTCCTCCAGAATGAATATTGTGTTATACATAATGCCACACTAGCAAGACAAGATGGAGATAATATGATTTGATAACAAAACTTGTGAATATCTTCAGAGAGTTCTAATCTGTTCTATATTTTCACCTTTTAAAAATCCTTCAAAAGTGATTTCCCATGAAAATCTGCAATGGTTTCTGTGTAGCATATTTCTCTTAAAATAACTGAAGAAAAGAGAGAACCTGTTATTTTGTATTTCCAGAGGGTTAGAGGTGGTGGACTCAAAGCGTTTGCTTCTCTAAGAGGTTTATTATGTGTCTTATAATAATTAGAGGGAATTAAGTGGAGACCAGTTCTTCACACCCTACCTAATTACCACTACTTGAAACAAATTAAAATGAACTCAGCTGTTTTTTTACCTTGTCAAAGGCAATATTGAGGACAGTAATAATTAATTTTCAAATGAAATGAATTCTACAGCTTTCCTGTGGATTGAATGCAAATTATATCTAAAATATAATAAAAACTTTTCTATCAAAAATGTCATGACATTTTAAGAAAAATCAAGCACATATGTGTACTTTTATATTATTTCCCTTGTGTATATATAGTATAAATACAAATGGTAAATGAACAATCAATATATAAACAGTAAAAAAACTGTAGTTGGAAGACTGCTTTTAGTTAACATTTTCCATAATATGTATGACCTACTCAGAAATAAATGTTCACCATGGGACAATGCACATTTATTTAAAAATGCATTAAATACTTACTGTTTAACCACTTTTTCTTTACAAAGTGAGTTTCAAGAAAATACAGCTACATAATTAGCTTTTCTAATGAACGTAGCGTATAATTTGGTTTATGTTTAATTCATATTGGAACTTTTTAATTTATTTTTTAAGGAACTTTTTTAAATGACATATGATATTGAGCTTAGTGTTCAAGTACCCTAAATCTAGTTTAAGAGTAAACTTTACCTTAACTCTAAAACTAGCCATAGGCCTGACACTAATAAGACTAACCTTTACCCTTGCACTAACCTAAGCTTAGCATTAGTCCTCACACTAAAATTAAACATAACGCTAATTAACCCTAATGCTAATCATAGCTCTAAACCTAACCCTAACCCTAACCCTAAACACTAACAAAATAATGTAAAAATTTTCATTAAACACTTTGAGGAAAGGCATTCATATTTAACTTCAGAAGAAATTAAAAATCATTCCAAATAAGGTTTTGTTATTGTTTTGAAAATGTATTTCACACAACCTATGAACTAGTCCCTCACTTACGTTTGGTCAGGTCTCTTACCCATTTTTTTAAAAGGCCATTTTGCTATTTTTTAAAATCCTTCTTCATTCATATGCATTTTTCTTTTTTCCCTTGAGTCTCTGAAGAGGAGCTATGCTATATATAGTGAGAGAGAGAATAAAAATGTTTTAGTGAGTCTGTCTAAAGGGAATATGAGAGGCAGGAGAGGGAAAGAAAATGTTAGACAATGACAAATATTCAAACAACCCATCAGTATATGAATATAATACAATGTCCTGTGTGCAATCTGTTAACTATTAGGGGAACATGATGATGGAGAATGAGTAAATAAGGGATGGAGGGAGTTAGCTTATTAAAGCACTTCAGGCATGCATGTATATATGTGTGTGTGTGTGTCCTGAAGTATATATCAATAAACACTTTTAAAAAATGAAGGGCAGTAGGGTAAAATAAGTCTTCCTGGAGATATGTACCAGTGGGAGGAGGTAGACATAAGCAAAGGGTGAATGAGGGTGAATATGATGGATGTATTTGGTATTCATGTATGAAAACAGAAGAATGAAATCTATTGAAATTGTTCTAAGAAGAGGTAGAGGGGGAAAGGGAGAATGATGGAGGGGATAAATCTCCCAATAGATATATTGTAGGCATATATGTAAATATCACAATGTATCCCTCTGTACAACTATCATATGCTAATACATTTTTTAAGAATAAATAAAATCCCTCTTTGTTCATATTCATTTTTCTTTTTTCCCTTGAGTCTCTGAAGAGGAATGCTCCCTTTTTTCAAGTAAGCACAATTTCCCTCATTCTTCTCATTCCAGTGTTTGGAATGAAAGTGTAGGAAGAGGTCAATACAAAGGTAAATCATATCTCTACCATTTATAAGGTGTAGAATGTGGGCAATTTCAGGATTTTAAATACCCAATTTCTCATATTAAGGGGAACACTAATATTTAGCTCATAGAGTTTCTGTAGGGGTAAATCTGTATGTTTGCTGGCGCATTATAGCTGTTAAATAAAAATCAGCCCTTATAATATCCAACACACCAACCAAGTGGAAGAACAAAGATAGGATGATAAAGACTGTCAAAACAACCATGAGCAAAAAAGTGTGGCATTGCCAGAAGAATAGACAAATAGTTCAAAGGAATAGAGAGAATCCAGAAATATATTCACTAAAACATTTTCAATTGATCTTTGAGAAAAATAAAGATAATACAATGGAGAGAAGAAAATCTCTTCAACAAGTGGTGTTGAGACAATTGGACATTCATAAAAATTGACTCAAAATTGATCATATTCCTAAATGTAAAATACAAAACTACAAATTTCCTAGAAGAGTTTTATTACCTGGAGGGACTTGAGATTCCTTGGAGAGGCCATGATTTTTACTTGCAACACCATAGGTATAATCCATGAAGGAAAGAATTCATAAGCCAATGTTCATACATAAATTAATCAATTTATCTATTAAAAATAAAGTGCATGTTGTTCTTTTAAATAATTCTACAGGAAATTATATTATCTTTGTGCTTATTTAAATGAATTTTGATTTAACTTGTTAGAAATAGACTCAAGTGAACTATTTATAATCTTTTTATAAAAACAACATATATGGAAAATGAGAGAAAAACAGGGCTTGGTTTTAAACTTTGTAAGGATAAGTCTAGAATAAATCTTTACCCAAGGCTAAAGTAAACTTATTGTTTTGGTGTGGTATCCTTGAGTGTCATTTGACTATCTGGTTTCTTCCCCCAAGAAGTCCCCACTCTGGTCAACCAGAAATCCAATATTTTCCAGCACTGTTGGCTTCTGAACTGCTTATTCCACTTAGAGATATCTGGAAGGTTACTTTTTTTTTCTGTTTACCCTAATGGAGTCTCATGCTGGCTGTATACATCTTACCATTTTGGCCAAAGCTTTAAGTCCAAATTGATTCTGGGCTCTTTTTCTTCAGTGCTAACTTACTTTAGTACCTTGCCTCATAAATTTCCAGATACCCAGCTACCCTACCATCTTATCTCTGCTTCCTCGTTCCAAAAAATTCACTGCTTCTGGCTCCACTTTCATATGTCAAGGTTTGAAAGTGCTCCAGGAAAGAAGAGAAGGTTACTGTGGAGTTCACTTCTTGTATTTTCCTTCTCTCATCAGTCTTCACGTGCCTAAAAGGAGTTGTTTTCATAAATTCTATCAAGTTTTATGGGTGCTTATTGTGCAAGGGTAAGTGTAATAACTTTCCTTGGTAAAAGTCAGTCCAGACTTTTCCAATGAATTTATTAACAATGCAATTCCTTTGTCTCACATTTAGCAGTTTGTCCCAGATCTGTCATGCAAATTTAGTGAAAGAAAATTTTGCTTTCCATTGTTCTCTATTCACTTACATATAAGCTACTTTTTTGTTAAAGTAACAGACTAAAGACAAGGGATTTACAGGGTCTAAAAAAGATTCTTTGGGGAGTTATCTTCTCAGAAAAAAAAAAAGCCCATAAGGAATAAATGCAAAACAGAGGTTTGACATTGTCTTCAGTTTTATGATTTCTAACTACTATAGCTCCATCAAGCTTGAGGCTCCCTAGTGATAAATGTGCTAAATTAAAACCACTGTGATTATTTACTAGGGAGCCGTGATTTGTGTTGTGCACTAATCCCTATGGCTATTACATCTCCAAGGTGCCCTCTTTTTGCCTCATTTACATTCTGAAACCTCTTGTGTTCATGAAGACAGGGCTCAGCTCAGCCTTCTGCAGTTGTTGTTCAGCAACAAGCAGTGAGTACAATGAATGACTGCTAACTTATAATTATTCTAAAAGAATACAATTTGCCACTGAGATTATGGGGAGCAAAATGACATTTGGGAATTTATATAATGTATTATTCTTTATTTCAACCTGCAATTCCAGTTAGACTGCCTTTAGTTACATATTTGTTTGTGATTGTAATATAGTTACCCAGCAGGATTAATGGGAAGAAAAGGGAAAAATGGGTGGAGAAAAAGTAACCATGATGAGATTCCTAAGACCAGTTATTCTGTTACCTTCATATTTCTTTCTTATCACTGAATGGTGTAATATGTATTTCTTTTGCTTTTGTACCTATAATTCATCTTCCAATGGGTGACTGGAAGTGGCTTCAATTTATTTCCTCTCTGTTCACCGTACCACTATGTATTTATTTAACTTCTTGTTAAAGTTTTCAATTACATTTTCAAAATCTTGAGCAGAAATTCTGCTTGTATGAAAACAGTTTGAAGAATATTAGGAATCAAAGTTTTTCAGTAAATATTTTTAAACAAATGATTGCTTTCAGTTGTAGGGGACTGGGAATTAAAACCATGAAAATCTGATGTGTAACAATTAAACTGCTATTAGTTTTGTATTTTTAAAATGTCAACTAAATCATATATAAGTTTTATTGGTAATATGTATTTGTTTATTATTTATTACTTATTCAAAGTATTTATTTGATATTCCTGAATTGTTGGGTTTTCCATCAGTGTATTTTCTTTATGTTGTAAGCATCGACTGCTGTCCCATGTTCCCTTTGTTTCAGTCAACTATATGAGCTTTTCAACTTCTGGAAAACATACTCCTCTCTTTTCTCCCTGTTTAGAACTCTGTCCGCATAACTGAGTCTTTTTTTGTTTTGGTGGTGCTGGGGTTTGAACACAGGACCTCACGCTTGTTAAGCAGGTGCTCTTCCATTTAAGCCACTCCACCAGCCATCCCATGTTCACATATCCATTGCCTACTCATCTTCCAAATACTATCTAAAGATTCTCTTTGATCACAGAATCCCTTTCTGTCATTTCAACCAAGAATAGGTCTATTTTTAGTTGCTTCATAATCACATAGGAACCTACACTGGGGTTTCTATACTTCTTCAATGTTCAACCCTTTATATATATTGAAAACTGTCTGAGATAGAAACTATACTTATTTGCTGTCATGCATACATTATCCACCACAGTGTCTTATATGTAGTAAGACCTCAATAAATACTTGATGAATAAGTTATAGGATTCCTTTGAAACAATAATTCTATAATTTCTTAAAACATCACTTCAAAACATGCACACACACGTACACACACACACACACATCATGTTTAGTCATGCTTAGCCATCTACAGAAGGTTAATTTCAGCACACACATCACCTACCTGTGGGTACCAAAATCTGTGGATGCTCAAGTCGTTGCATCAAACAGCATAGTATTTGCATATAAACTAGCCACAAACTTCTGTATGCTACAAACTATCTCTAGTGTACTTATGATAACTAATCCAATGTAATCTAATCCATACATATTTAGCATGAAAACTATTTTTCCAAATATTTTCAGTCCATGTTTGGTTGATTCCATGGATTCAGAATCCATAGATATGGAGAGCTGACTGTATATTTACACACATGCAGACATACACACATAACACACACAAAGGAAGACCTTGACTCTGGGTTTCAGGAACTCTAGAAAACTCTGTACTGAGCTAGAGCTGTTCACTTCCTCATCTATAATTGGGCACAAAAAAAAAATCTGCATAGAGTCAAGTAGTTGACAAAAATATGATAAATTTGTCCACTCACCTACCCTGGCTCATGTAACACTAGAACTGAATAGACTGTTTTCTCATGCATTCACTTAATTTGTTAATCCAATTGGTTAGAAAATTCAGAAAGCATTGTTAAGCCCATTGCAAGTACATATTTAATTAAAACTAAATGGGAATACTCAACAGTGATAGAAGATTTTCATTTTACTCTAATGACCATTCATTCCCTGATATTAATTCAGATCATTAATTTATGCAGCTGAAATTCTGACATTATGACAGGCTCCCTGTTCACATTTCTCAGTATTTGTAAATATCATGCTGGGAGTTTTTCAGAAACCAAACTTTGATCAAAATTCCATGCTATTACATGTAGGCCGTTTATAGGAGTTAACAGATTTTTTGCAAATCCTTAATAATATTGTTCTGGTTTGAATCTTGGCTGTCCCCCAAAAGCCATGTGTTAAAAGTTTTGTCCCTACCTGGAGGTGGTGGAAACTTTAGGAGGTGTGGCCTAGTGAGAGGAAGTTGGATCATTGAGGACATTCTGTTGAAGGAAATTTGAGTGACCATGGGCTGAAACCATGGCCACAATACATCTTTCCTCTTTAAGTTGCTTATCTTGGATATTCTGTCAAAGTGATGGAAAGATGACTAACACAATAATTTACAATGGATCTTGACTTATAATGTTGATTATTGCAGTAGTCTTTTGGAGGGGATTTTACCATGACTTTCGTTATGTTATATTTCCATTTTTGCTCTTTAAGTCTACAGTTTCATTGAGGTGACAGGAGCCTAACAACCATGCTGTGGACTTGGACTAATAAAAATAAGTCCTGAAGAATCAACGGTAGCATCTTCAACATCCCTCAATTTCCTTCTTTAAGACTTAACCCAGAGTCCAAGTAAAAATGTAGTGTGGGTCACAAAAATTCTCAGCAATCCTGCAATTCATATTCAAATGCTTATTTTTTCTTAAGTAAAACATAATCTTTTTGTGCATACATTGTTTGGGCCATTTCTCTCCCCTACCCCTGCCCTCTCTCTCTCCCCCACACCCTCCCTCGCTTCCATGCAGAATCTGTTCTGCCATTATCTCTAATTTTGTTGAAGAGAAAGCATAAGCAATACTAAGACAGACAAGCATTTTTGCTAGTTGAGCTAAAGATAGCTATACAGAGAGATTCCTAGCATTGCTTCCATGTACAAGTGTGTTACAACCCAAGTTGATTCATCTCTACCTGGCCTGAAACTAGTTCCTGATCCCCTTCTCATGTTAACCTCTGTCACTTTAAGGTTTCTGCATTAGTTCCTCTGGAGTGAGGACATCAAACGCTTTCATGTTTTGGGTTTTCTACCTATTCTCATATCTCCCATATGTGCTCTCCCCTTGTCATGTGATCCAAATCCAACCACACTGCTGTATTTGTCTAGATCTAAAGTCAGCATATGAGGGAGAACATACAATTTTTGGTCTTCTGAGCCTGGCTAACCTCACTCAGAATGATGTTCTCCAGTTCCATCCATTTACTTGCAAATGATAAGATTTCATTCTTCTTCATGGCTGAGTAAAATTCCACCATGTATAAATACCACATTTTCTTAATCCATTTGTCAGTAGTGGGGCATCTTGGCTGTTTCCATAACTTGGCTATTGTGAATAGTTCTGCAATAAACATTGGTATGCAAGTGCCTCTGGAGTAACCTGAGTCACATTCCTTTGGGTATATCCCCAGGAGTGGGATTGCTGGATCATACGGCAGATCTGTGTTTAGATTTTTAAGAAGCCTCCAAATTTTTTTCCAGAGTGGTTGCACTAGTTTGCATTCCCACCAGCAGTGTATGAGGGCTCTTTTTTCTACACATCCTCGCCAACACCTGTTGTTAGTGGTGTTTTTAATGATGGCTATTCTAACAGGGGTGAGGTGTGAATTAAGAAAAAAGAAGAAAAATACTAAATGATAAACTTTGAAGCCATCTGTAAAATTTGAAACTCAATCACTTAACATAAACCTTGATAAAACCGATCAATAAATAAAAATAATCTTTAACACACATCATTTTAAGAAAACACTTTTTATTTATTGCTTACTCACTAAAAGTAGAATCATGCAGGTTAAATATCTCCTAAATGCACACTGATATCTAGAAAAAATAGATCAATCAGGCATGATATTTGTCACATGGTGGATAAAAGAAAATACACATATTTTGTTCTGGATTAAACCATAGTAAATAATAACTATGCTGGAAATGAGCTCCCTTTTATGAAATTTTTTTCTTACACCCAAAGAAGAATAAAGATGCCCTTTCTTACCTTGATGCAGAGAGAACTCAGGTTCTTGCATGTACTAAATAAGAAATCTACTTCTAACCTAACATCCCCAGCCCTTTTTCACTTTATTTTGAAACAAGTTCTCACCAAGTTGCCCAGACTGGCCTCAAACTTGTGGCCAGCCTCAGCTGGCCTCAGCTTTCTTGAGAAGCTGAGCTTACAGGTGTGGACTACCACACTCAGCTAAACATAAATTCATAACTGAATAAAATGAACTCAAGTGTCACCCAAGCAAAAATGTTATACTTAATATGATCTAATCCATTTGCAGTATGAATCTTTTCATTGTGATGAAGCTTGTTCTGTACCTAAAATTTTCTTCTAATGCTTAGTAGATCAAATGAGGTAAAACCATCTAAATGTTCTAATACAATGAATACTATCAAAACACTTCTCCCTAATTGTTTCTTATTAAGAATACAATCTGCCTTCCTAGCTTCTTTAAGAAGAAATGTTCTGATGAAATATTTTTGCCCAATAGATTAATTGAAAATGGTCTAAGCATGTATGTGGGAAATTAGAAATTCAAATAGTGATTCTTTTTACATTATCTTTCAAAGAGCAAATGTAGTCTACAGCCATACCTCCCTAAAGGCACCCGATCTAATCTCAAATAGACAATGTATATACTACACTTAGTAAAATCCTGTGTTAGTAGTTTACATTGTCCAGCTAAAATGGCCTATATTCAAAGACGTACAGGCCACAGTGGTAGGTGTATTAATTAAAATGATAAACATCACAAGCTGCATGATCTTTCATTCAAGTAGCATAGCGTCCTAATATATACAGTACATGACAGTGATCTGTATCCAGATAACTTTTTACCCGTATTTCACTCTAACTTAGTACCCACTGATGAATTTCTCCCATCTTTCCCACCCCCTACTCTCCCAGCCTCTGTCACCACCATTCCTCTCTCAATTTCTATGAGATCAGTTTGTTTTTGACACCATGAGTGAGATCATGTGGTACTCTTTCTGTGCCTGGCTCTTTGACAACATAATGATCACTAGTTCCACCCATTTTATTGCAAATGACAGGATTTCGTACTTTTTATGCCTAAATAATATTCTATTGTATATATATAGCACATTTTCTTTATCCGTTCATTGGTTGGTGAACATGCCACCTGTTTCCATTTCTTGGCTTTGTGAAGAATGCTGCAATTAACCTGGGAGAGAAGATGTCTGTTTGGCTTACTGATTTCATTTCCTTTGAATGTACACACAGTAGTGGGCTATAACATACTTCCTGAGAGTTCTAGTTCTAATCTTCTGAGGAACCTCAGTCTTATTTTCCCATAATGGTTATACCAATTTACATTGCTACCAACAATGAGCAAGGGTGCCTTTTTTATCACTATTATCAAAATAATAGTGATATTATTTTGAAATGTTCTATACATTTTAAAATTAGAATAAATTACTTTGTTTCTTCCATAAAGAAATGATAAACCAAGATACAGATAGATTTAAGCTGATCTAAATGTTACACAATGTGTACATGTATCAAAATATAACACTGCACTCCATTAATAAGTACAAGTATTGGGTTTTTATTTAGAAGCTAAGGGCTGAGTTGTGGCTCAGTTGTAGAGCACTTGGCTGACATGCATGAAGCTCTGGTTTTGATCCCCAGCACAACAAAAAAAAGAAAATTTCATTTAAAGTACAGCTCTGTGTCCAGTTAAGTAATGAAGCAGCAAACAGTGCTATAGTTCAGGGAAATAATCAATGAAGTAAAAGCTCAAAGACTTTTCAGTTTTGTTTTTATCTCATCTTACCTGAAGAATAACCTTGAACAAATTCCAATACTAGTTAATTTCCCATGTTTCATTTTTGGAATATACTGCAAAATAGTAAAGCTTATTTAACCACATGCTGTGCAGAAGAATCAGTTATTCAATCTTTCCATTGCTATTGGACATGAATTCTGAAAGTACATGAACAATACAGGACTGAAAGTATTTTATCTTTAGTGTTAGAAAACCACTACTTTGTCTCCAAAAGACTGGTTGCATCATTTTCAACTACTTTGGTCTAATTTGTATTAATTCAAACCATTTAAAAACACAGAGAGATAAAATCTATACTGTGTAATAGTATAATGTAATGAAAAAGTTCAGTATTTGGAGAGAGGTCAGGTTTTGATCCCAGCTCTAGTACTTGTTTAATGACAGCACCTGGGAGTCTCATTGAAAGTCTTCTTTTCATGTGTTCATGGATATGACATGCAAAATAATCTGTTTTATGTACGTCTTATGGCTGAGAGTCCAATGAGAAAATATGTGCAATTGGCCAACCACCACTAAAATTTATATTGTCTTTATTATCAGCCTATCTCATTGTCTATGAGTAGTAATAAGTTAATGTGGGTTCAGTTATACATAAACATGGAGGATTGAATCTAATACTGGGGTCTGCTTGTATTATAACCAACAAATGAAATATGCTCATAAGTGATTATCTCATTCATGATGGAGAAAAATGGCTTGAGTAGTGAGTTTGTGACAATAATAACAAGACAGAGAAGGGAAGGATATGAGTAATCTTTCATCTGAGATTATCTCAGCATAGAAAACGACCTGTCTTAATTTGTTGGTGGCGCTAGGAGTTGACATGTTTGTGTACGACTCTTTCAGAAGAGGTGCCATTTCAGCTTGTACCACTTTTTAAAATATCTTCATTAGTACATAAAACATGAAAATTGTACACAATAATGAGGACCATGTAGTATCTTGATATAATTATGTATTCTGTAATGTTTAAGTCACCTACCATTTCTTCATGCCGAAAACATTCTATATTCTTTCTTCTAGTTTTTTGATATACACATTACATAGTTGTTTTGTGTACTCAAGCCATTTTGCAATATCACACTAAAGCTTCTCAATTTTATCTGACTTGACTTAGTACCAACTGATCAACCTTTCCCCATTCCTTCCTCCTCCCTACTCTTCCCAGGCTCTACTAACCACCAATCTACTCTCAACTCCTACGAGATTGACTTTTTCAGATTCCACACATATGTGAATTCATGTACTTGTCTTTTTTGTGCCTGGTTTATTTCACTTAACATAATAACCTCCTGTTCCATACATATTGTCTTGAATGACAGAATTTCCTGCTTCTTAAGGCTAAATAATGTTCCATCATGTATATGTACCAAATTTTGTTATATTTTTACTTCAATGTAAATCCCAAGACAGAGTACTCTCCTGGTTTTCAGAGCAGTTTCTGTACTATATACCTCTTATTACCAGAACTAATTTCCTACAGACAAAGGAATGCTACCAGGAAAATAAAAATGTTGGTTTATTTGTTGGAATTCTTGAAAGAGAAGATTCATAGCCTGTGAATAAATCTTTTCTAGCACACAAAACTATTATGAGAAAGTAAAAATTGTTTAGTTTCACCCTACGTCACTGCTTTCAATAGATATATTCAGAATCAGTATGAAAGAACCTAATTCTGTACCCTAGCACCTGCTTCCACTCCCTAGCACAATGCAGAGACCAGAGCAAGCACTCACCAAAACAAGTTCTCCAGCAGTAACTGAGATTCAGTCTTCTCAGTTTTTTTGAATGTTTAAGTAATTCAGGTTGATGGATTTTGTTCATTGATAACAATCTAAAATTTGCCTCTTAGATTTTTTTTGTCCTCAAAATTATCTTCTAATATTTGTACCGAGTATCTACATTCTAGAAACCACTCTGAGTTTCTGTAGTTGTTTATGCATTTACATTTTCTGATGGTGGGCACCTTCCTACCTGTATTAAAGATAATATATGCTAGCACATATATTACACACTTAAAACCAATGAAAAGAAGACATAAGATCTTCGCAGTTCCTACAACACCAGACAGTATATCAGGTATTTTGCACATGGCAGACAGTCAAGTGGTTTTTTTTGTTTTTTTTTTTTAATAATAAGTGGATAAATAGCTACAGCTAGATTATAGAAGAGGGGTTCTGAAGAGTTTTTGTGAATTCATCAAAATGAATCCTTTTTTTGTTTGTGCTTATAAGCATGAAAATATCAAAATATTTTGGAAAAAAAGAATGTTATTTCATAAAACTTGCTTGCATAAAAATATATTATTTGTGAAATAAATCTTACTATGGATAACAATGTCTTTTTTAAAATAAAATGTTATTTTGAAGTAATAATGATGAGACAAGTTCTTCTATCAGTGCCTAATAAGCATCTATTTTAGATTAAATAATTAGATTATTTTTAGGTTTTGCTACCATTTTCCTACACATTAGAAAGATAAAGTATAAAACATTTCAGCAGACTTCAGCTCTCTTCATTTCTTCAATCAAGTGCGAGGAAGCAAGGAAGGAAGAAGAGAGGAAGGAAGGGAGGGAGAAGATATATGTGCTAGATAGAGAGTGAGAGAGAGAGATTTTCCAGGGATATTAGCAAGATGCCCTAATTTTAACTTTCACTTTAGAAAAAAGATCCTTTCCTATAAACAAAGTAATTTCAACTTGACTTATCTGCATGTTAATGGAAAAAGATTTCAATTTTACTAGTGTCTATTACACACTGGGTATGACCAACTTCCTGCTATTCTAAAAATAGTCATTAGAATTTAATATTGCTGTCTGCTGCATTCATACTCTGAATATTTTAAACATAGGAGGAAATAATTCTGCAAGAGAAAATGCTTGAAAATGTTGCATCTAATTAATGCCCAAGGGAGGTTATGAGAAAGAAAAAAATTGTAGTTGTAACATACTAATTTTAAACACTGTTTACCAGATGTATTTACATGCACTGCTCTGGCCTCCCACGCAGTAGTTTGATGAAAGCAGAGCAGTGTCACATGGAACACATCTTTCACCCCTAGAATTCAGTGAATTACAGGATACAAAAAGTATAGGAAGAAGCAGAGTTTTAAAGCAGCAAAATTCCAAGGCTTAAGGCAGACCCTCTGTCATAAACACCTCTCATACACCAGTAGATGTAAAGAAGACTAAGTGCTTAGGCTGGCATATTAGCATATATTCTTGCAAAGCAGAATATGTTAATGCAACATAGTCCATATGGGTTTATAAGGACTGTTTAGTCAAATCCACTTGAAAGGAGTGGCTTATGAGTTTATGTTTCTTTTCTAATTAAGGTACATTTCTAGAAAGAAAAATAGTGAAAAAAAAACATGAGGTAAAGGGCTTCAAATTTATTTCTGATCAAGATTTAATAAAGAAAACTGCTATGGAGGGAGAAATCCCAGAGCCTAGACCACAATGTTGGTGGGAATGTAGACTAGTACAACCACTCTGGAAAAAAATTTGGAGGCTACTTAAAAAGCTAGACATTAATCTACCATTAGATCCAGCAATACCACTCTTGGGGATATACCCAAAAGACTGTGACACAGGTTACTCCAGAGGCACCTGCACACTCATGTTTATTGCAGCACTATTCACAATAGCCAAGTTATGGAAACAGCCAAGATGCCCCACCACTGACAAATGCATTAAGAAAATGTGGTATCTATACACAATGGAATTTTATGCAGCCATGAAGAAGAACAAAATGTTATCATTCGCTGGTAAATGGATGGAATTGGAGAACATCATTCTGAGTGAGGTTAGCCTGGCCCAAAAGACCAAAAATCGTATGTTCTCCCTCATATGTGGACATTAGATCAAGGGCAAACACAACAAGGGGATTGGACTTTGAGCACATGATAAAAGCGAGAGCACACAAGGGAGGGGTGAGGATAGGTAAGACACCTAAAAAATTAGCTAGCATTTGTTGCCCTTAACACAGAGAAACTAAAGCAGATACCTTAAAAGCAACTGAGGCCAATAGGAAAAGGGCACCACAAACTAGAGAAAAGGTGAGATCAAAAAGAATTAACCTAGAAGGTAACACCCACTCACAGGAAATCAATGTGAGTCAACTCCCTGTATAGCTATCCTGATCTCAACCAGCAAAAACCCTTGTTCCTTCCTATTATTGCTTATACTCTCTCTACAACAAAATTAGAAATAAGGGCAAAATAGTTTCTGCTGGGTATTGAGGGGGTTGAGGGGAGAGGGAGGGGGTGGAGTGGGTGGTAAGGGAGGGGGTGGAGTGGGTGGTAAGGGAGGGGGTGGGGGCAGGGGAGAGAAATGAACCAAGCCTTGTATGCACATATGAATAATAAAAGAAAAAAAAAAAAGAAGACCCATACGAAAAAAGGTGGAACTGCTGTGGGAGTTGCAGGGCTAGATGACTTATTCAAATAGGATCTCACTTAGTAATCATGGTAATTGAGCGAGGTAAATCCTAGCTCTATTTACCCACGGAAAATTCTTAAAGAATCCACTTGCCAACCAGAACCTAGACTCTGTGTCTCTACCCCTTCCAAGGCCATGTTCCTTTCACTAATGAGGTGTCTTATGAGATGCATTCATCTCCCGAGTCAACAATCCTGTGCTCTACTATACAATCAAGTTGTGGTTCTAGATTTTCATACATAGATTACAAAGGCCCTCCCAGATCATTTTCTGGTGTAATCCTTGACCTTTGATTTGTTCTCTACAAATATCCCCAGCTGTTTTGAATATTCTGTCATATTGGGGAGAAGGTATGAAGATAGAGAAAAGAAAATCAGATGTACCAAGTTGGGTACTGCTTATTATCTAGAATTCATAACCTTTCTGAAGTTCAGAATATGATCTTACTTGGAAATAGTGTTATTTCAAGATGTAACTAGTTACAATGAGGTCATTGCAGATTGCAGCAGCCCTAATCCAGTGTGTATTAGTATTAATCAGGGTTCTCCAGAGGAGCAGAGCCGATAGAATATATATAATTATAAGAGAGGATTAATTGAATTGGCTAACACAATTGGAGACTGGACAGTTCCACACTGACCTCTGAAGACTGGAGATTCAGACAACCCTGTATCTGCTCAGTCCAGAAGCCACAAGCCTCAGGACAAGGGAGACCAATCATGCAGTCCGAGTCCAAGGCTAAAGGCCTGGATGCTCCTTGTGGAGTTCTTGGTGTGCGTCCACAGCCAAAGGATGAAGAATCTGGAGTCTGATGTCTGCTGGAGATGGCATCAACAGTAGATGCACTTCCTCAGGAAAACAGAGCCTGCTTGCAACACACCAGCTTCCTCTTCTTCCATTTTTATCCCATCCAGCCCCTGCCTATTGAATGTATTGCCCACATTAGGACAGGTGTTTCCTCCTCAGTTGCTATTCCACATGTCAATCATCTCCGGAAACACCCTCTCAGATGCATCTAGAGGTGTGCTTTACAATTCTCCTAGCATCTCTCAACCCAATCAATTTGACAATCAAGTTTGCCATCACACCTATTATCCTAATAAGAAAAGGAAAAAAAAGCAGCGACTGAACCTATTAAGGAAAGAAGAAAAGACAGAGACTGGTGAAGTCCATGCAAAGACAGGCAGAGACTGAAGTGCAGCCTGTATAAGCCAAGGACCCCCAAGAATTGCCATCAAGCCTTAGAAGCTAACAAGAAGCAGAGAAGGATTCTTCCCAAGAGCCTTCAGACAGAGCACGGCCCTGACCCTGGATGTAGCTTCCAGAACTCTGAGACAATAATTTGGCATTGTTTTAAGCCTTCTGCTGTTTGTGCTAATTTGCTATGGCAACCCCGGGAATCTGATACAGCAGGTAATGGATTTTACTAGCTGGGATGCTTATTTCAAACTTCCTCCTCTAGTCTAACCTGTTTTTCCTTTATACTTACCCAAGGACCATAACTTTCCTGCTATTTTATAGTCTTTGCTTTGGCTTAAAGGTATTTCCTCCAAAATTCATGTTGAAACTTAATCTTAATTATAATGGTGTTAAGAAGTGGAACTTCCTGAAAAGTGATACAATCTGCCCTCAAAAATGGATTGCTGCCTCAGTAACTCGCTTAGGCCCTTTTTGTTTTTCTGCTCGCTAGACAAGTGAGGACTCCCTCATGGTGCCATCTAAAAGCAAACAGCCCTCCCCAGACACCAACCCTGCTGTCTACTTGATCTTGAACTTTCCAGCCTCCAGAAGTCTGAAGAATAAGCTAGTTCTCTGTGGGACTTTCTTATGTACAAGAGGACCAAGCCAGCCTTCTGTGCTTGAATTTAGGACCTTTGGCCTCAGCTGTTCTTGGTCTTATCCTTCTTCAAACCTCCTGAAGACATTGATTTTGGAGTTTTTGTTTTATTTTGTTTAAAATAAAATCTCGACAATTTTCCATACTTAGAAGAAGTGAAAGAGAGGTGAGGAGCTGAACAGTTCTTTTAAAGTAGGGGCTCCATAGCCAGTAAAGCGGGAATGTAGATGCACCGCTGCCTGGCCTGTCTCTTACAAAGAACTGTAGAGTAGGGGTTTGACCCAGATGATCTCTCAGGTCTAGTTCTACTCATTCTTTATTCTTCCCTCAGGACAGAAAGCAGACAGCAGAAAGGGCCATTCTCCTGGTATTTTATACCACAATCACTGAAACAATATGCAATGCCTGGTGGAAGTGGCTGTTAAAATTGGACCATAAAACGATTTTCAATCACCTGAATTGTGGACAACCTGTCCTTTTTGCCCTTTTCACAGAAACAGGTGAAGAAAAAGATCAACAAGAGTCACTTCTATCCTCTGCAGTGTCCTGACTGGCAGACTGGCACTGTGAGGCTTTGCAGATGTCTTGTGACAGCACAAGGACCCACATGAGGTGCCATCTGTGCCATGAGACACACAGTCTTGACTGGAATCACCAGCTGACCAGTCAGGGGCAGTATAAGTCTCACATTCACAGTTACATTATTTTTATATAAGCCAGGACACAATGTCTGACAGGACTGGCTATATAATTAGGAACAATGAAATAGAACATTTAATTTCAGGATTGTCCTAGAAAATCTGATATATAGCACAGCACAAAGCTATCTGATCTGCTAGGTACTAACAATGTTATGAGAAAAAATAAAATCTGGGTTTGTTTTGTCTTAAAATTTTAAAAAAAATGAGTGATTAAAACAATCTTGAATTTCAACAATACATTATTTGTCATAAAATACATTTTATAGATAATTGTACTTACAAAGTAATATTTTAAAAATGAGAAAATACTATAATGTCATTGAGCTACTTCTATGACGATATCAGTAATTTTTTTGTCACTGGCTGTTAATATCCAAGTCGGATTCATGATAATGGTAATCATATTAGCTGCTTTTTGTGTTTGAGTGCATTCTGTGTATGAGGCATTGGTAGGTGAAGTAACACATGTATTAAGCCTTCTACATATATCGTCTCATCTAATTCTCTCAATAATCGTTGATGTATGCTACTTGAGCTCCCCTTTGCAAATAAGAACATTTAAGTCTAAGTCATGCACCTGGAAAATCAGAGCAGGATTTTAACCCAGTTCTATCTACTACGAAGAATATGCCATTTACCATAATAGTAAACAGGAAGTTAAATTCACCAGAATAACCCTTAAATGAAACAATTCTCCAACTTTTTCTACTTGACTGATAATATAAACACAGCAACCACTCCCAACCTGAGTTCATAAAATGTTAGTCGGCTTAATCGTTTTCACTTCCAGAATAAATTGAGCAAATGGAAATGAAGAAAATAATCAGGTCAATTCTAAATGTACGTTTGTGATTTGGAGGGATAGATTAATTGAATTTATTTGGTTATAAGATCATCTGAAACAAGCAAAGAATAAAAGAAAATAGCATAAAACTTCAGGCACGTTTAACATGCTGGACATTTGGGTGTGTGAAAGAGAAAGCATGAAACAGATTAGGACTGTGGCCATTTTCATTTTCAGTGATGATGATTCTGTGCAAATGTGACAAAATATGTATAAAATGGAAACATTTTATATTCAATATACTTATATACTATGGGCTGACATATGTATGTATTATGGAGGTTTTCATTTTATGAACAAAAAATTATGACCATAGAAAAAGGTTAATCAATTTTGTTTTTATTTTGTGAGAATATATCCCATTTTATTCATTTTACATGCCCTAAAAGTATACACAATTGTATTAGTAACAAAATGTGGTTGCTTTTTGACAAAGGACAATTTGACTGATTACAAAAACAGGCTGCTGTACTTAAATATGTAGCCGTTACTATGGAAACAATTCTACTTTGACTGGGAGCCTATCTTGTTTTAAGGGAGCAGCCTGTTGTTATGGCAATAGTAACTTGAGCAATGTTCCCCAAAGAAGACTAGCAGGGGAGAGCTAAGAGGGTTGTCAGTTACAAGACACATATAAATACCAGTCTGTTTACCTTTGATAACTTATAGAAATCATAGCTGGTAAAGACAATATGCACCATTCAGACTCCTTAGGAAAAGCTCATACCCTCTGTTCCTTCTGTATTTTATTTTTAACTCCTGCATAATGAATAATAATACTGTAGAATTATCCTTGAAATGCTATTCCCTGGAGGCAAAGAATTCAAATTGTCATTCCTATAGCAGCCATAGGTGAGGTTTTAAGACTTTATTTTAAAATAGGTTTGAAATACTAGACAAAAATCATTATTTGTTATTATTTTGTAAAATGACAGTCAAAATTTGCAACATATTTATGTCAGACTGTTTTAAATTTTTTTGCTATATTAACACATTAAATTTCTCATAATATTTTTATCTCCATTTTATGAGAAAGAAACCTGAGGCACAAGGAGGTTAATTAACTCATCCAAAGTCACACAGCAAAGAAGTGTTCACCCAGCAACAAAACATGAGAAGGTCCATGTTCCTGGCTGTTTCCTCATGCTAGCATTTCCTACTGCTTAACATACTTATTTTATTTACTTATATTAATATTAAATTTCAATCACAATTTAAAATACTAAATTGTACTCAGTATCTAAATCTTCCCCCAAAATAAGTATAAATTGTAGGCATAACTTGACACATACACTTGGGTTTAACTGAACCAAAGAAAATTGCAGTGTCTTTTATTAATAATGACCATCTCATGGCAGGGCATTTAATCTTAGAGTTGGTTAATATCTGAACAAGTTGGGTTCATTTCTGTAAATTTGAAAGCCATATCTGGAGTAGAGAGAGAATTCCTGAGAAATTATTCTGAATGCAGTTGTAAGTCTAAAATATATATATATGTAAATATGAAAATTGCAACTAAAGGATTTACAGTGATTGAACTCTAATTAGAATTGTAAAATATTTCATTTCAGGGACTTATGTCTTTTCTCATCAGAAATTCTCAGCCTTTTAAACTCTTACCAGTTTATATGTCACAAAAGAATTATGAATTCATCTCATTTTGATTTCTTAGGCAATGATTACATAAGTATTGCAATAACACAAAATTTTCATTCCACTTTGTATTATTGAAAAACCTTGTGTTGATGAGAAAAAGTTGTTTTTCCTGCTGCTTTGCTTCCACATAGGCAGGTGAATTTTTGACAAATAGGTTTATTTTTAAGATAGTGGTTGACCTGATAAAGGTTAGACAATTAAAACTATACTCTTTTAAAGCAGAAACAGGAGAGGAATGCCATCACCCTATCAGTGTTGTCCCTGAGACCCTGGACAGAGGATTAGGACAAGAAGGTGCTTAGCAGAGGGTTAGCAATTATTCGTTTTACAGTAATAGTCAAAACACCTGGCTCCTGATATTAAAATGTTCTTAAATAAAGAACAGTAATTTACCTAAATAGCAGTGTGGGTTAGTACTTTGGCCACAGGCTTTTCCCAGGCTGGTACCTGGGTAATTTGCCAATGCACATGTCACAAGTAGGTTCAGATGCTTCTGCCTGGTTCAAGGCCGAAATTCTTCACCCTTATCCACCAAGCCCACTTTCTGCTGCTTTATTCACTATTCATGCCATTCTGTATCCTCTATTTTCACTCTTAATTTTTAGCCTTACATTCACTTATGCTCAGGTCTGACTCACTGATAACAGGTATTTAGTTCAACGTTGGTGCTTCCTGTTCAAGAGGGAGATGTGAGTTTTCTTCTAAGTGTGCCTCATTTTCTTTGAGAACTTATACTTATTAAGAAGTTGATAAGGCAGAGCTGAAAGTTAAGGAAGGACAACTCCGGAGACACAAACATGAATACTCATTAAAGAAAGTGTGTATGCTGACACCGGAGTAAGTAGATACATTTCCAATGTTATACAAATAATGACTGTTCTTTATTCATTATGTATTAGCACATATATTTCTACATCCAGAAATTAGTTTTCAAGGTAAGACTTATCCAGATTGAACAGATAACTGAAGTCTAAGGAGAAAAATACCACCAACCCAAAGTAACACATATGATTTGTCAATTAGTAAGTAATGGAGCTGAGACATGAACATAGGCCTCTTAAAAAAAAACCTTGTTCATTTCCCTAGAGCAAAACACTGTTCAAAAAGTCTTTAGATGTTTTTACAGGAGAATTTTTCTATTATGGAATGTTTTGTGTTTTACCTAGTTAGACTGGTTGTTATTATAGTAGCTATGTATTTCTTTTTCTTTATTTTCCATAAGATAATTATAATACTCCTTAGCAATTTCATAGTTTTCAATGGATATTCAGACTACTTCTTCCTTGATTCATATTCTTCTTTGTCTTTTTCATTGTGTGTTTCATGCACATCAAATCTCCCCATAATTTTTCCAGTGCTCTTCTAATCTTGAAGACATTTGGTCTATCTGTGTTTCCACCCTTTCCTCTGCCTCCTCTTCTTTTTTCTTCTCTCTTGCTCTCTCTCAATTATTGACCCAACTTGCCTATATATCTATCATCTCTCTCATTCACATCATATGAACTTTTTTTATATGTCAGTATAAAAACCAATCAATGCACAGGGTGGAGGGGGGAGAGAGAGAGAGAGAGAGAGAGAGAGAGAGATGAACATGACCAATACTTCTGCTTCAACAACTGGGAGAGAATGAGATTCCTGTTTCGTAAAAACATATCTTTTCCACTTTGAAGTAAGAACAGTGATGCAGAGGTTTGAGGCAGGCAATAAATATTTCTCTGTAGGCAAAAGAGTCACCCAGAATCAGAATTTAGATTATCTCTTCTAATAGCATAATTCAGTAAAAGGCTGTACATCTTCCTGCAGCTCATAGCCTGAAGTTTTAAATTCATATTATATGATTCACACTTTACTGTCATCTATTATGACTTATCGAAATTTAGAAAACACTTGACTTTGTACAGGAAATGCTTTAGTATTTCAGACTATAACCTGCAGGAAGCTTTCTTCCTTGCTCATCATGATCCCTATGTACCAAAACTCTGTAATCACCCTGAACACGCCGTTAATGAAGGAATAAGTGAGTGAGCTTGTTGTTTAGGAGATAACACCTTCCAGTTCCCATGCTTCCCTCCCTTTCATCATTAGACCTCTGGCGTTTTCCCCTCTCTCCTCTCTGGATGCAGCCTAACTGACAATCTCATAAATGACTTCTGAAAGAGAAACTTGGAATGGGATGCCCAGTCCCCTACTCTTCTTTTCTCACAGTGCACAGCTAGAGGCAATTTAGGACAAGTCCTTTCTAATTCTGTAGTTAAATTAATCTGACCCTATTCATGAATTTTCAATTTTATCAGAAAGAACGGAAATATTTTGGTCTCCATCTGCCCAATCCATGTCCTATTTCTCATGTGACTCAAAACTTGAGTGGAGAAGTTGATATTATTTATTGAACTCTTTCAAAATCTGCTATGGAAACAATTCAACAAAATATTTATCATGAAGCTCAGTTTGGGTGGGTTCACAGAAAATCACTCATGTCTTCCTTGCGATGTGTAGGAGAGTCTTTATCATGTCTTTCCTTACTTAGTCTCTAGTCTTAAAACTCATTTAAGAGTTTGCTTAGATGTAGCTCAGTGGTAGAGCACTTGCCTAGCATATGTGAGGCCCTAGGTTCCATCTCCAGAACCACAATAAAAAATATTTACACTTTGTATATTTTCAATAATATGAAAATAGTTACTGTATTCTGCACTTCACATCAACGCACAGATATACAGGAACTTGTAATATACTGTCCCATGCCCTGAAGCCTAAAGGCCTCCATTAACCTGAGTAACAGACCAGAATTTAGTGTGAGCTGTTTTAGAGTTTTATATAAATTAAATAAGAGAAAAAAACAGAGGTTTACTTTTTTAAAAAAATAAGCATTTATGAACAATACTTGGATATGATAAAGCACTGTAAAACATGGCATGACTTTGTTGCAATAATTGTGCATGAGCAGTGTCCCAGAATCCATTATGTGGGACTCATATCCTGACTATATTTGCAATAGCTTCCAAAAAGATCTTCCTGCCCCCAGTAGGATGATTTTAGCCTGCTACATGATTGATCCACAAACTCAATAAAGGAGAGAGATTGCCATTAGAGGAAAAATGTTCATCCTCAGAACCCAACCTAGAGATAAGGATTTGTGTTCAGGCAGTTTGTTGACAAGGAAATTCCAGGGCTGGTGATGTGGCTCAATAGTAGAATTGCTGAATTGCTGGCTGGCATGCATGAGCCCCTGTTTTCCATCCCCAGCACTAAAAAAAGGAAAAGAAAAAGAAGAGAACAGAAAAAATAGGAAATCCCAAAGAGCAACAGGGAGAGAAAGAGAAAAGACCAAAGCAAGGGTACGTTATCAAGGGAGCCTCTGGGTACATGGGTGCCATCTAGAATCCACTGCAGAGCACACAGAATCCACCACTCAGGACACACGGGGGACATGTTGGTCTGTGTCCTCCTCTTCCTGAGCATTGTCCTCACAGAGGTTCACTCCCATATGTGACCCAAAACTAAAGCTGTGGGAGGTCCTGGAGCTTAGACATGAGGCCAAGAGAGTACAGGGCTGAGCAGCAGAGGGAATTAAAGGATCACTTTTTTCTCTGATATTATGAAACATTTGGAGATTTATTTCAGCATACAAACTGCAAAATGTTTATAAGGTAAAACCTAAAATTTTATATCATAAAAATAAAAATAAAACCACAGACATTGTGTTTGCAAAGATTAAAGTTATAAACTAAGCATAAATGGCTGTTTCAGTAAATAAATTTTTTTTGTCAAATCAGCACCATGTATTTTATTTATGCCATCTGTGAATACTTGGGAGCAAATAAATTTTAAATATTGAATATATGGAAAAAAACCACAGAGTTGAGAAAAGCTATAGACTAGGTTTCTTCAGGCATAAAGTCTGGGAGTCACTAATCCAGTATCTACTTTGCTGCTGGATTGATTTTTTAATCACTCTAATCTGATTAAGTGACTTTCTTCCTTAAAACCATCACTCCTTACTTCCCTTAACTTCAAGTTCTCTTAACACTCTGTGTTAGTCAGCTTCCATTACTGTAACAAATATCCTGAAAAAGAAGAAAGGCTTTCTTTTGGATCACAGTTTTGGAGGTTTCAGGCTGTGATTAGTTGGTCCCATTGCTTCTGGGTCTGTGATGAGGCTGTGATCATGGCACACATTTGAGGAAGACTGTTCACCTCATGACCAAATTGAAAAAGAGGCAGAAAGAGGGACTGAGGCCCCACAACCCCCTTAAAGGGCATGACCCCAATGATCTAACTTCCTCCCATAAGGCCCACCTATTAAAGGTTACACCACCTCCCAATATCACCAGGAACTGAAGAACAAGCTTTTAACACATTGACCTTTGAACATTCCAGATCTAAACTAATACAGATCCTTAACTTCTCCCTAATGCTTTGCTACTTTAGAACCAATTGACCCCTCCTGTAATTGCCCACCATCCACTGTGACTGAACCCTCCCCTGATCTTCATCCTCACTGGAGACTAACTGAATCTCTAACACTATCCTAAACTGTTCAGGTGTCCCATTTAGGCAGCAACTGGGCCTATTTCTGTTCACTGCCCTAGGCAAATAATATGAAATGCCAATCTTCCAGGTTCCACTCTAAGACATAATCTTCCTTCAATCACCTTGAAACTAAAATTTAGGGATGTGCTGCCATCTTCGTCAAATATGTTGTTCACTGTAGTAAAGGCATGATTTCAAATTAAGAACATTCAGTGTTTTGACCATCAATTATTAGGCACAACTATAAAAAGTGAGATCTGACAGTGAACTGAGACTGTAAGTGTTGCAGATGGGGTAGGAGGGATGGAGTGCAGGATCACATGCTATTTGTTAGCAGGAGAAAGCTGAAAATTATTGTGGTTTTAAGCCATTTGTTACCTTTCCTTATTCATCCATTAAAAGCTTATTTGCAATATTCTCTTTATAAAGCATCACCATTAAATATTCATTGAGATAGCTGGAGGGGGAGAAAGAGAATTAGAGAGAGGAAAAAATGGAAGAGCAGTAATGGTCTCTAGGCTTTCAGAGGCATAGAAGAAAATTTGAGTGTAGTTGTAGGCTACCATGACCCTGGAAAGGAATGGAAATATTTGGTTATATGCTTATATGGAGGGAAGTCATAAAAACAGCATAAAGGAAAATATAGTAAGAAGGGAAAGAAATAGCAAAAATGACCTGAAATTTGAAAACAAACATTAATATTTGTTCTGATCAATCATAAGTGTCCAGTAATCAAGTACTGTATACCTGGAATCAGCGCACTGACTATACACTTGTTTTTTTATTTTATTTTTATTTTTTTGTTGTTGTTTGTTATTATAATACCACCAGCTTTTATACTTGTCCGTGTATTTACCTTTACTGAGATCATTGTTTCTTTTTTTTTTTTCTTTTATTATTCATATGTGCATACAAGGCTTGGGTCATTTCTCCCCCCTGCCCCCACCCCTGACTATACACTTTGGATTCTAGTAAAATTAGACTGTCAAAGACAAAAATCCTGAAAGTGAAGAACTAAGTTTAAGAGTTTAGTAATCCAATCATGAATTAACAGGAACTTGAACTAAGTGACATAAAAACAAGAGGTATATGGAAAAACAGGTTGGAAAAATTGTACAACTTGTCATTGGAATTTGAAGACTTTGATGTCCAAGAGGCAGAAACCATCTTCAGAAATCCTAGTGTGGATAATATCAAAACAAAACAAGTCAAGGAAAGGGAAAGGATCCAGCCTCAACCCTCAGATACCTACTTTTGTGAAGCTGAATTTTAGAGCTTTGACTTTAAAATGAAACCTCAATGATTTCAATTAGGCACAGAAAAAACTCATGTTCCATCTTGAAGATAGTATACCTGAAGGGTACATGGGAACAAATAAATTTAATTCATAGCCTCATCCTTTATGGAAATTTTATGATCACTTATTTTTCCAGAGATAATTATTTTTTCACTTGGGAAATAATTCCGGTAATTCTAGTATCAGACAGCATCCAAATATAGTCAGCCATCTTTGGAAATATTTAAAGTAGTAGACAAACAATGAACCATGATTGGCCCTCAAGTAGGTAAAAAAGGTTTCCTGACAATCGCAGTGGTCTGTGTAGTGTGAAGCAAGTTGCGTCAGTAAGGATCCTTGATTAAACAGAAAATTAGTTCTCTTTTCTTCTGCCTGTAACATCCAGGACTTTTGGAAGAGAGGGGATTCAGACAGCGTCAGCTGTGTGTCTCCATCTTGCATTTGTAGGATGTTATCACGTGATATAGCATTTGCATACTGGTCTGTGCATGGGGGGAGGGGAAGGGTGTACAGGCTGAACTTGTAGTGTCCTTAATCTTAAGGTTAGAAAGATTCTTTTCCCAAAAACCCTAAGGGAGTTATTACATTGACAGAGTATATGTGACTATCAGGCTGAACTCTTCAGAAAACGTTGCTTGTCACCCCAATCTATGAAATACTGAGTTTGGAGTGTGGGAGATGTGTTAAAATGGAAAACTACAGAGTATCTTCACCAGCCTTCATGGTCCCCTGCTGCTAAGCCTCGGAGGCTCGGAGAGGCATGGGAGTATCTGATCCAGATAACTGAACTGCTTATTTCTTGGGTTCACTTCTGAATAGGTAGGGGCTAATAAGCCCAGCCCAAAAGTAAAGACATAAAACATAGAATTGAAGCACATTCATTTTCTGGCTGACTGTCTCTGAGTTCAGTTCAGAACCACCATAGAACTCACAGGCTTTTTCTGCCTACGTTTTCTCCCATGTGCATATGCTCTGGGCAGAGCTAACCCAGGGCCACCCAGGGTAAAATGCACTCAACCAAGCACAGGCTGCTCCTTCTAGCAGTTTCCAATGTCACTATAGGAGCAAGCCCAGCTTGCAAATCTCCCTCATGCTGTGCAGCTGACCAGCTAAAGGATCTTGTTAAAATCTGGCAAGGTCTCCTGCATCGAACACAAACAGAACATTGCACAGTAGCCCTGTAGACACTGGGATACTGAGTGTTTTCTCCAAAAGCTTTTCTGGCTTAGTCCACCACAGAAAATGCAACTTAATTCTTTTCTTTCTAAATAGTTCTATCCATCACAGAACATCACCTCAAGCATTTCCAGGAGGCCGTTCTGATGCCAGATCAATTTAGACTTTTGGGGAGAGCCATCAGTAAGCAAAGCACGAACAGAGTTTTGTCCGCCAAGCCTGGGTCTTATGTGCTCCTGAAAGCTGTCATCATGGTAGAGCCCAGGAGGTCCCCTGCAGCCTCATCACAGTACCACTGAGAGGAGCAGGATTCTAAGCCAGACCAGATGATAGAAAGGGAAATTTCTTCTCTCCTCTCCTAGTTATGAGATTTACAAATGACCGTACATGACAAAATGAACTTCATGTTATGAACTTGGGTTTCCAATGTTTCCAAAGTGTTTGAAGTATGAACCATCAGCTTCAGCCAGTCCACAATGCTGAGCTTTAGTTCTTTGTGAAAGAACTCACATGTAAGCAATAAGAGAATTTGAACTTTTAAAAAAGATCACATCGAGGAGGATATTCATGAAAGCTTTACTTACACACCATAAATATGCCAATAATATCATCAAGCCTTTGAAACAAAGCATTGATTTTCAGTTTTTGCTGTTTGACTTTCCTTCTAAGTCATGATGGCTAACTTGTGCTGATTCTTCTATATCAGCTTGTTCTCTCCACCTGGATGAAGAGGCCCTTTCTGTCTAGACAGGGCTGGCTCTGCTTGGATAAGCAGCAGGAACATAGGCAGTTGGTATACTATACAAGCCCACTAGGCTGAGGTAGTCAGAGGACATTGAGATACAGTTCGGGAGCCACATGGGTAGCAAGAGTCACTTTTTCGAAATCACAAAGTGATGCCACAGTGGTTAGAAGCCTCCAGGGTTTACTAGCTTCAATGCCTGGGTCTCAGACAGACTGACAGAAAAGAGTCCAATGGGTTTGAGGTGGACTACCAACTTGTTGGCAGGTTACCTTCTCTGAGGCAAACAGAGATCCGTACGTTATCCTTTTTTTTTTTTCACTACTCTCCCAGCACCATCCTGAGCCATCTCTAGAGCAATAAATCCCCTTTAAGGTATAAATACCTAGGCAGTCCAGTCATAAATACCTTTGTAAGATAGTGTCCAAAGGGGCACCTCTGAGCTGGGTTAGCCTGGTAAAAGGGAGATCTGCCCTCAATTTGACCTCTCAGGCAAAGTCCTCTATTAAGAGCTTATGAATGTTGGTTGCATGTCATATGTACAATCAAAGGCTTGGAAATTAGCATAAGCACATGCTCAGAATAAGGCTGTGTTAATTAAACCTGCCAGCAACCCTAGCTGCTCCCTAAAGACTGCCCAGATTTTTTCCACCTTACCAGTTATAAACTGTTCTTTAAGCAAAGAGATTAATGCTTCCTTTCCACCTGGCAGACCCTACTGCTTTTTCTTTTGTGGTGCTTCTGCTCTTTTTCCCTTTTTCTTTCAATAAAGTTTTGCTACTCTTTTGCAATTTGTGTCTCTGTCCAGTTCCTGTTCAGGTGACACAAGAACTTGGGATCTTTTGGATTAGTGTCTTCTTAGATTACTCAGTCTGCTAACAGGCTGAAGAAGAGGCTGGGGTCAAGGAGAGCCAACAGCTGGAAGCAGCAGTCATCCAGCCCAGTAGTCCACATGGGGCACCTGCATATGAACTCAGACAGAGCTTCAATTTAATTTCTTGAGTGAACGCAGAACTAGAGCTATCTCAGTTGCATGTTGGCAACAGTAAAGCTTTTTAAGTGTGGTCCTAAAGAAAGGCTGAGATCTGCTCTGACCAGTGTGTAACTGATTTGCAAAGTATGAATAAAAGTTAGGGATATAGTTAGGCACACAGTTTCCAAAAGTGACTCTAAAAGTTATGTAAAAATGGAACTGAGTCTGGCTTACCTCCAAGGCTTAGGTGTGTTCTAACTCTAAACTCTGTATGTGAACGGTGTTCAAATCTATCTTCAAAACAGAAAAATCAAGCATGGCTCTCAGACTTGTCTTCTCTGAGTATTAGGGATGAAAAACAAATGACAGGTGCCTCCCTCTAGCTAGCACACTTTACAATTTTGCAGGAAGGCTGTACTCACTTTGGCAAAATGATGAAACTCAGTCAGGTAGAATCTGCAACTAGCTCAAGACCAAAAAAGTTCAGAGAGGACAATGTTTACCTTGAAGTCACAGAATTCCTAATCCTGATGTGTTTCAAAGATAGAAGTTGATATAATATTTTGATGTAAAGACTTTTTTTTTAGTCTTTAAAAGTGTCCTTTTCCAGTAAGCCTTGAAATTTGTTAAGCAAGTAGAAAGTACTCGAACCCATAATTTTACAAGGCTTACTGAATGTCAAACTGGTTTCCTATCAAATGAATTTCTAAGAATTATTTAAGAAGTAATTTTTTCCTCTAGATCTGAAGGAGAAGAGTTTCTAAACAAGTAAACAAAAATATATAAAAGAAATAAGAATGTTTATATTCTCAACTTTTGATTTCTTAACTTTTTAAAAAACAATCACTAGTATAGTAATAAAGTTATGGAGCTGTTGAGTTTCTATAGTCCAATGGACTATAATATGTGAAATCACAAAGATAACTTAGCTATATGTAATAAATAGGGTCTATTAGATGACAAAATTAACTATGGATCCCCCCAACTCCACTTTAATGTGTCTATTTTACATGAAAATATTTAATATCATAAAATCCACATGGCTGTAGTCTGCAAACTTGGTTGAGCATTTGTAGAACCTAAAATGGGTGTAAACTCAAATTAGAAGCAATATTTCCCTATGCAACTTCACACGTGCTTGCTATATTTGGTTGGAAAAATTTTACACTGCAATCTAAAGGATTGTGCATGGAATTAGCAAACTATTTAACAGTGAATCAGTTCTTGTGATAAGGAATGACAGAATGAGAGCTAGTTCTCATGGGATTTTCTGCCCTCCTTTCTTTTCTTCCTTCCATGGGACTGTTCCCTTATAATGCTTTGTTAGAGCGTTATAAAGGAAATCCTGTTGACCTCTGTACAGTGTTGAGACACTTGCTCCCTCATGGATAGAAAACACCTCACACAGTAGAGGACATATTTGTAGCCAAGAGTCAGCAGCCAAATAAAAATCAGTTACATGATAGCTAGTGTTTATCAGTTTAGCAAGGGGCACTTCCCACTCCAGATATGGTAGCCTTGCTTCTGTTATTTATGGTACTTCTGGATATTGTTAAAAAATCACTACATACTCTATTTCTGTTCCTCCTCAGCACACAGCAGCTTACATTACTAAGTATTTTAGATGAATTCTATAATCTCCACATCATTTTCATCCACTTCAAAATGACTACTGCTCCTAAAAGTCCCCAGGAAGAAATATTAAATATAGTTTAATCTTAAACATTTTGTGTTCACAGAGATTTCTAAGTAAATATTTGTATATTTCTTAATTTGATAGCAATGGCAACACTGCTGGGGAAGAGTGATTTTGAAAATGACATTTTTATAGAATCATTTTCACTATAGTAAACTATGAATAAAAACCTATTACAGCCTCTCATTTTGGAGTATGAAACCTAAGCTGTAACCAGAGTAAACTTGAAATGTTTTGTTAATGTACAATAAAAAATAAAAATCCCCCATAGCCTAGTAAAGGGAGAAACAATCATAACACCCTAAACAATAATGTGCTGCCGATCATTTCTGTCATCTCTCAAACTTATTTCCAATAATAAAGGAAATCTATCATTTTATTGCTAGCAACTCAGGATATAAAAAGGTATTATTAAAAGTGCAATTTCTAATTTTAGAAAAGGAAAAGAATAAGAGAAATTAGTATATAAATGAAAGTAGGAAATGTGAATTTGGTGGGAGGATGAAAGGAAAAAGACAAAAGGTATAATGTGCCTACCTGTGCATGGTCCAGTTAAAAGCTGGGGGAAATTAAAAGGTGTATTTAGAGGAATTTGACCCCAGACAACAAGAGCACAGTGTCTAGACTATCTAAGAACAAGTCACCAACTTTGAAACTTCCAACACTTAAGGTGGACTTGGTGAAGGTGACGCTAGCCATAGGAAATTTGAGATGTCTAAGCAATCATAGATGTTTAATGGCAGCCTGGGCTCAGAGAACAGGAAGGCAGGCCATCTCCTAAAAACCCCAAGGTGGCTGATAGCAGCATAGTTTATGAAAGTCTAAAACTATAAAATAAACCTAAACATTCATCTACATTCACTATGTGCTGGCCCCTTTTGTAAGTGCTTTAATTGTTATAATAACTATACAAGACAGGAAGCATTGTCACCCCTAGCTAACAGGGAAGGAGGGCAATGGCAGGTTGCCCAAGGTTACATATACAGCCAGTGGCAGAGTCAAATACTAACCAAGGCAGTTTATCTCCAGAGTCCAGATCCCAAACACTCTTTGCTATATTGCTGAAAGTGGTAAATGACGTAGAAGAATATGGAACATTCTCATCTATGTGCCTTTCTAGGGAGAAACCTTGAATTAATCAATTTGTTTGAGTTGCAGAATGTTATAAAGATTTGGGAATCAGAGACATAATTCTGAAAGTGGTAGAATAAAAGTCTATGAATACCCCACATGGCAGCTAAATACAGACATGAGAAAATACTCTTTCCTTGTCTGTTCATAATGCACTTAGGAATTCAGCATATAGTATATATTACTAAGTTCTACAAAATACTTGGCACTTCTTTAGGTCATAAGGTCACAACAGTGACTGGAGCAGTCAGAAATATTCACCTTTATAGAGTTTATAGTCTTCCAAAGGGAAAGAGATTGACCTGGAGATCCACCAATAAGTAAGTCATATATGTATGTCTGCCTCTAGGAAATGCTGTGAGGCATGGTCTGGTATAGCTTGTGAAAAGGTAGACAAAGAAGTTAGTGAAACAAGGCAAGAATGAACCAGGATGAATAGTAATAGATAAAGTCTCAAGCAAATTGGGGAAGGACAGATCTGGCGGACTTTACAAAAGATTATAAGACCGCTGACTTCCACTCTTCATAATAAAGGATACTAAAGGAGGGGGTTTCCAGCAGAAAAGTCAACCCAACCAACTAAGGTATTTGTTACAAGGATAACTGTGAAAACCTATGAACAACAGACAATATTGGGGTCCAGAGGCAAAGCAAGGAAACTAGAAAGTCAGTGCAGTAATTCAGATTTTAAAAATGCAGTTGTCTTATAGTAATGGAGGGGAAGAAGAGAAGTTGGGCCATGGTGCAGAGGAAAGGTAGAGCAAACATGACTTGCTGACTTCTGAGACAAAGAAAGGAATAAAAGGTAACACCAGCATCTGTAGCCTAAGAAAATGAAAAAATAATGTATTTTATCAACTGAAATGAGACAGACTGTGGTCACAGTAGGCTGGGAAAGGATGGTGAAATCAAGGGTGATATTATGGACACATTAAGCTTGAACTGTCAATTAGAAATACAAGAGAAGATATTGCATGAGCAGCTGTGTATATGGGTCTGGAGTTGAGAGAAGATGGTGATAGATATAAAATTTGGGAGTTGTAAGCAGATAGCCATGAGACTGGGGTGATCACTAAAGAATTGAGAACAGAAGGAAGAGGAGAGGCCAATCTAAGCCTGGCTATTTTCTGATTAACAAGATCAGTGGAGACAGAATCAAGGTGAAAAAAATTACTGGTCCCATGAATAAGTAGAGAAAGCCTCTGACAAAGCCTGCACAAGTCACTTGCCTGTGTTGAGTGAGCAATTCATTTTATTGAATGAGTAAATAAATACAAGTCTGCCAAGAAGAAAATCAGATTGAGAAAGATGCAATTTTCTGACAATTTTTTCCAATTCCAGCTTTATTGATGCCCTATATTTTCATGTCCCCTATGTATCCTTTACTTATGATTTTAGTTCATTTGATTGGCCCTCTACTCCATATGAAAACATTGACAAAAAATGTCTTTGCGTTCTAAAACCCTTCACAGCTTGTACTGTCAGGCTGACAGCCTCTATGAAGGCAGAAGTCCAATGCCACACAGACTCATTTTGTCCAAGCTACAATGGACGTAGCTTGGCAAAATACTTTGCCTCACCTGCTTAAAGGTGAGGCAAAGTATCCTGGTCCAGAAAATTTAAATTAAGGCCACTGACATATTAATTATGGGTCATATTCCATGTGATCTATAAACTCATATGTAGCTACGATGGAACAAATCAAAACAAACCCAGAGACATATGCAATTGCAAATTCTGGGCAGTCATGAACAAATTAAGTGATCATACAGAGATTAGAAAAGTGACATAGGTGCACAGGAAGAAGCAGGGATAGGATATTTTATGACCTCACAGTCTATATTTGCAAGGCAAAGGAATATACTTGGATTTGACCTCCCGCCTTAGCCTCAAATGGCTGACTGTACTCTGTGTTTTGTCCTCACATACTGGAGAGTTTTTTTTCATTCTTTCTACAGATCTTTGGAAATATTGCTTTTGCTTTCAACTACAGTCTTAAGAAAGTCTTAAAAGGAGCTTCGTGAACTTGGGTTTGAAGGATGAATTTTTCTGCACTTGGAAAGGCAAGGATGTTTAACAATAGTAATTAAAGTTATCACCTACTGAGAACCTGCAATGTGTCTCAAGTTTCACAAACATTCCCTTATTTAATTCTTGACATGGCCCCATGGAATATGGATGATTATCTTCATTTTACAGATGATGACTAGAGAGTTTTAATGGATCCCCAAGTCATACAGCCAATAACCAGAACAGCCCACAGGGCACTTCTGAAGGTCTGTCATCCCAAAGTTCTCTTAAAATTTGTGCTACAATGTTTCCAGGCTGGGAAAATAACAAAAACAACAATGAGAACTATTGGAGTGGGACATTCACAGACTTGTGGGATAGCCAGTGAGGTAACTGGCCCAGTCACAGCGTGCTCATCTTTGTTCTGGGAAGTAATGGAAATAAGGATGAATGGGAACATGCCCACCTCAGTCATCCCACAGGGTGCCATGAAAGCTAAGAATGTGAGTTTTCACTTCATATTACATGTGATTTTTGCTTTGCTTTTTTAAGTTATTAAGAAGATAATTGGCACTATTAAAGCACAATTTTTAAGTCTAGAATGGTTGCAATAAACATAATTTTTATAAGAAAAAGGAATTAGAGAAAGCATCTTTTTTTTTTTATTTCTTTTATTCATATGTGCATACAATGTTTGGGTCATTTCTCTCTCCTTCCCCCCCCATCCACCCACCTCCTTCCTCTGCCCCCTTATCCCCTCACTACCAAACAGAAAGTATTTTGCCCTTATTTCTAATTTTGTTGAAGAGAGAGTATAAGCAATAATAGGAAGGACCAAGGGTTTTTGCTTGTTGAGATAAGGATAGCTATACAGGGAGTTGACTCACATTGCTTTCCTGTGTATGTGTGTTACCTTCTAAATTAATTCTTCTTGAACTAACCTTTTCTCTAGTTCCTGGTCCCATTCTCCTATTGGCCTCTGTCGCTTTAAAGTTTCTGCATTAGTTCCTTTGCATTGAGGACATCAAATGCTATCTTTTTTTTTTTTAATGGGGGGTTTCTTGCCAATCCTCATACCTCCCTTGTGTGCTCTTGCCTCATCATGTGATGAAAGTCCAATTCCCTTGTTGTGTTTGCCCTAGATCTACAGTCTGCATATGAGGGAGAACATACGATTTTTGGTCTTCTGGGCCTGGCTAACCTTGCTCAGAATGATGTTCTCCAGTTCCATCCATTTACCTGCAAATGATAAGATTGCATTCTTCTTCATGGCTTGGAATCCTGAAGGTCTATCTAATCTGACTTGTATGTATCCTCTACCCTGCTTTTTGCCACTGTGCCCTTTGTTTGATATAAGTCAGCCTGATTGGTCTTCTTTATATTCCTCAGACACAAGAACTTCTTCCTTCTATAGAATTCCTTCTTGTTGTTGTTTTAAGACAGGGGCCAGGCTGGCCTGGAATTCACTGTGTAGCCCAGGCTGGCATGGAATTGTGATCCTCCTGCCTCGGCCTTCCAAGTACTGGGATTACTTATAGATGTGCACCACTGGGCCTGGCTTCCATAGGGTTCTTGCACTTGTCCTTCCTTTTGGGTATCTGTTCTTCCACAGATTTCTGCATCCTCCACTCCTTTGTAGCTTTTCTCAGATAGTGCAACCAAAAGCAAGCCCCCTTAACTATCCAACCCCATCACACCCTGGAAAACTACCCAGGCTTCTTCGTAAATGCTTATCACAGTTGGAAGCCCTTTCTTTTATTCTCTTTTCGTCTCTACCACATACATACTCATAAGCTTCATAATTCATTCATATGTCTAATGCCTAGAACAATGTATAGTACTTAGGTAAACATTGTGTGTTCATAAGGAATAAATCTGAATAAAATTTCTGAAATCAAACAGAAAAAACTAACTTTGTACCTACTTGACCAAAAAAGCAGGAATGCTTTTTATGTACAAGGGGTTAAGCATGTATTTACAACAAAATGTTTTCTATATCATAGAACACAGAAGAGCTGGGATGATGGTGCCATAATTTTCTAAATGAATATTTTGAAGTGGAATGATTCAAATGTTGCAGTAGTTTAGGATTTTATTTGAGTATATTAGCTATCAGAATTCATGGTATCTGTAAAAGAAAATCACAGGAAAATTTGGATGAGAAAGCATTTTAGAAATGTATGTGACATGGAGAGCTTCACATTGTTATCGAGTGCAATCAGAGTTGGATACTTCTTTACCAAGGAGAATTTTAGAAATCTACTTCTAAAAAGAGACCCAGGATGCCTGGAGAAACTCACAAAGGGTGAAACAAGAGAAATTCAGGCAGTAGCAGGCAAGTTGTTCTTACCCTTCAGAAGATCCTCAGCTGAGAACTCATCCACTCCCAAGACTGAGCAGGGCATAAATAGATGAGTAAATGTCAGCTCACCATCTCTACCATCATCTGCTATGATCATCCAACAAGAAGAAATGAATATGAAATTACAGCCACAAAACATGAACAAAAGATTGGAAGTTAAGACCTTAAGTGCTTCCGTTTTACACACTGACTGGATAACTAGAACTATCTGCATTATCTATGCAGAATGGGGCTTTTATTATTTTTACCCAAAGATGTCTCTTTTTCGTAATGACAATTGTGTTTTTTTAACATAATTAATGGAACTGAAGATCATCATCTTATGTGAAGTTAGCCAGGCTCAGAAAGCCAAAAATCATATGTTCTCGCTCATGTGCAGATTATAGACCTAAAACAAATATAGTAATATCATTGGACATGGGTCACACACTAAGGGGAAAACACATACAGGAGGAATAGGGAAAGGTAGGAAACTCAAAACTTGAAAGTGTTTGATGTCCCCACTGTAGAGGAGTGAATATAGTAATCTTAAAGTGACAGAGGCCACTATGGGAAAGGGACAGGGAAGTAGTGAAGAGATTTGATAGAGATGAATCAGTTTGGGTTGTAATACACATGTACATGGAAGCAATGCTAGGAATCCCTCTGTATAGCTATCCTTATGTCAAACTAGCAAAATGCTATGCCTTTCTTATTATTGCTTATGTCTTCTCTTCAACAAAATTGGAGAAGAGGGCAGATCAGGATCTGCCTGGAAACGAGGTGGGTAGAGAGGAAAAGGATGAGGCAGGGGGAAAGGGAGAGAGATGGCTCAAACAATGTATGCACATATGAATAAATGAATAAACAATTCAATAAAAAAAGAAAGAGCAGAGGTTCCCAGGGAGAATGGGGAGTCATTGCCCACCGGGTACAAGATTTAGTTTGGGATGAGAAAATAGTTCTGGAAATGGACAGGGGTGATGGCTGTACAACACTGTGACTATACTGACTGTCACTGAAATTTGTGCTATGGTTAGAGGGGGCTGATGGAGTGGCTCAAATGGTAGAACACTTGCCTAGTATATGCAAGGTCCTGAGTTCAAATTCCAGTACTACCAAAAGAAAATAATGGTTAAAGGTATATGTATATTTTACCACAATAATTGTTTTTCTTCATGGACTCAACATTCTCATCCAATTCACATTTCACTTTGACTGCTAAGGAATAGTCACAGCTGCTTGTCGGGGCCTTTGAGTAGTGCATTCTATGTACTTAAGACTGAGTTTTAGGGAATCCTTCCTCTGGAAGAGCTCACTAAGCTGGGAAACTGAAGAACATCTGAAAACTCCCCTCAGCATGGTAAGAACATTTGTAAAAGACATGAACAGATCCCAATACTTCAACTGAGGCTCTGTGACCATTGGACTCTGTGCAACCAGCAGTGTTAGCTTGAGCTTGGATTAGTAGGCCATGGCCCTAGCAGTATAAAAATGTGCTAAGGATTCAGGAAATGGGTGCTGGCCCTTGCTACTTGGGCCCCAGGCTCACAGAACATGGCTTTCTAGCTGAATGCAGCCCCTGGCCAACACCGAACTATTTCTGAGCCCTTCATAATGAGGTCTGAACACAAATTTAGTGTCCCTGGGCCCCAGCACTGGGTCTTACCCATCCTGCCTTTCACTGTTGCTATCTTAGAGAACTGACTCCTCGTTTGACCTTCCCATGTCCCATTTGTAATGGTTCTACTGTTCTTTCCTGTCCTCAGATCACCAGTCAAGTCCTGGCAATCTGGACCTATGCCTTATCACCTGGATTTGACAGACCATGGTTTCTGGGGGAGAAGAAGAGACCCAAGCTGAACACCAGCCAAATTGTGCACTCTAATTTGTGCAGAAGGAAGTATTAAGTATCTACTAAAAAAAAAAAAAGCCTGGTTTTTCTCAATGTTTCTTTAAAGCTTTTGAAACTTTTTTTTTAAGAACTTCATTTTTAATTTGTCATAAAAGTTTATAGCTTGATAGTTTAAAAAAAAAAGTTAACAAACCACAAGCACCTGTTAGTAAAGATCTTAAATAAGTATAAAACAAATGCAATTCTTTTTTGGGGGGTGGCACTGGGGTTTGAACTCAGAGCCTCAGAGCTAAGCAGGTGCTCTACTGCTTGAGCTACTCAACCAAGCCCAACAAATGCAGTTCTTGAATTGAATAAACATACTCATGCACATATAAGTAATCACTCAGAATAATGCTCAAAGTCATTCTTCTCTGGAGGAGGAAGACAAGGAGGAAGAGGAGGAGGGACAGAGAACATGGTTGCTGCCCCCCTAGTTGTTACATACTTCCAAAACCCCAGGATCACAGCTCTGAATGTCTCACTCCTCAGTTTCTCTCCACTGCAACACTTTTTCCTTCTGTACTACCGGAGGGCTTCCTTTGAAATATTTGCATTTGAGCTCAAAACTCAAAAAAATATTTTTCTTTGGCCACTGGTTCGTCTTGTAACTTGTAAAACATAACAGACTACACCCTAAAATATAAAAATCTGAAAACTCAACTCAACCTTGTTCAATAGCCATAAGTCATTATCTCACTTATATAAGCAGTTGACTTGATGAATTTGAAATACTGCATGGACTGCCAATGTTCAACCAGTGCTGCAGAGAAGCCTCATGCTGACTTTCATTCTGGGATCTTTAGATAATCAGATATAGAATAAGTGAAGTAAAATTAGCTACTGATAAATTAAACATGACTAGTGTCTCATCTCCTAAGACAGAACAAAGAATATATCATGAATGTTTAGTGGAAGAAGGAAAATAGCTTCCAGAGTATGTCACAAAAAAATTGAGCAAGCCCAGATCTATAAGATGGTTCCTTCTGTCCTTTGTTTATGAATCAAATTCAAAATAGATGGAAGAATTACTCCTCAAGGTGGGGGGAGGTAAATATGAGCTTCTGTTCCAGTACTACCTGCCCCAAGCAGAATGAAATAAACTTCACACAATAGTGTTGTAAGCAGATCCATTCAGCATACGCAACTTACTGACAACAAATCAATATGTTTTTGGACTTAAGTCTTACAAAGTTTAATAGCAAACAAAGGATAATATTTCTCTGAAACAGCTCTATATACAAGCAAGAGATTTCTATCAGGCTTTTCTTCAAATAACATTTATATTCTACCTCTTTCAAAAATGCTGACACTCAGCAGATGTCTTCTGATATAATCTCTATAGAATCCAAATAGCTTAAATTTAACTTTACCAAAATCTGTGTCATCCAGCCTACAGAAAGCTCTGCATGAAATTACAGAAGCAAATTTGAAAATTTAAATATCCTTGCATCAGTTTCATTTATATGCTTCTTATGTGAAAGAATAGCACCCAAAAATTCATGTGCATAATTATATTAAATAGGGACTTTGCTACACTCTGTTATTCTGGGAGTGATTTTATGTTAAAAATACGCATTTGTGGTTAAATCACATGCATTCTCACAGTGTCTGGAGCTAATATTCCCTTTCATTTTCTGCAAGTGAATGCGAACAGGATCTTGAGAAAATCCCCTTACTAAGAATGAGGGAAGACATCCCTGATATCATCTGTTAAGTGTTAAAATCACATATTGTAGAGCACAAAATATAACACATGCTATTAATAGCAACATGCATAGAATTGCTTAGAAAGACCCATCTTTGTTCTGAAAACTCCCCCCACCCAAAAATAACCTTAAACTTTGCTGTGAATGTTTTGTTTTTGTTTTTTTTTTTTTTGCACTTCTGAAAATGAAATCCAGGTCTTCACACATGCTAAGCAAGTGCTCTGCCACTGAGCAACACTGCAAACCCCTAAATTTTTATACCACCTACATAATAGAGAATGCCCAACCTTACAAATGAAGAAAACAAACCATCGATGCGGGGGGGCCTAAATAGGAATTTCTAAATTCAACTCAAAATATCTTTGGAACTGAGTAGGCGTTATCATGTGACACTCTTTTGTACTCTACTGACCTTAAAAAATTAGAGATGTCTTCTAATTTTTAAAAAGAAAAATACTTTTTGGTCAAAACATTATTTTAGAGCTACAAGTAATACAGGTGGCACATATAGTGACATTGACAACTGAATTTAAGGTTTGAAAATGCTTTGTGACACCGATTAAAGTCAAATGTGTAAGAAATTCAAGGCAGAGGAAGAAATCGTTAACATAAGAAAGAGAGATAAAACCAGCTCGTCCTCAAAGAACCTATGAGGGTAAAGGTGTAGGTGGAAATGTACATAAATGAACCTGGATGAGAAAATATCTCATTCTTTCACGTCTCAGCAAATGCTATTTGCCCGAGCACTTTAAGGTCAGAAAGTCTACTTTGTCACTTTTCCCGCTCAGAACATCTACCATAGAAGGTAAGCCCAACAAAACCTCTAATCTAAATTCCCTGGGTTTCTGTTTCATCTCCTTCTCCTCCATACCTTCTCTGTTGGCCCTGATTTAGTTAAGCTCTTCTTGGGCCCAATTTCTGTCTGTTGCTCAACTTTATTTGACTCTGCTCTGAACTCCCTCTATTCCTTTGTCTTTTCTGCATATATCTCTGTCTGTTGACCCCTTGAATTCTGGCATCCCTCACATGACAAACTTCAGTCCCAGCTTTTAATTGCATAGAATTCTATCTGTATCCTATAAAGCTTTGGGTGCTGAAGTGACTCACACCTTTACAATGACGTTTATAATAAAATTTTGTACCAGACTTATTTTTCATAAGCAAGAGGTACTACCCAAGGTGATATAAGCAAAAGGAAGGTACTGGGAGCATATTGGGAGCCCACAGATCAATAGGACACACTAAAGCATCAGCTTTGGGATTCCATAAAAACCAAGCCCCACACACAAGCACCAGGGAGCAAAAACCACCCAAAATATGGAATAGCCTAATTAGCAAATAATTTCTGCCATGGATGAAGATCACTCTAAGTCAATTTACTCCTTGGTTTAAGAATAGAATTTTGGCCAGGCATGGTGACTTCTGCCTGTAATCACAGCTATTTGGGAGGCAAAGTTCAGGAGGATGGCAGTTCAAGGCCAGACCAGGCAAAAAGTTAGCAAAATCCCATCTCAACCAATAAACCCGGCAAGGTGGCATGCATCTACAATGACAACTAGTAGGGAGACATAGGTAGGAAGATAATGCAAAAACACAAGACCATATCTGAAAAGTAACTAAAGCAAAAAGGCTGAGTATCTGGCTCCAGTGGCAAATTTAGGGCCTAGACAAGTATAAGGCCCTGAGTTTAAACCCTAGTACCACCAAAAACGCAAGAGGTAAATGACATCAGGAATACAGTGCCCCAGAATCTATCAGAAGGGAAGAAGTAAGTCCACAAAGAAAACTTGGATGAAGCTTAGAAAGGCAAAAAGGACAGATGAGCCAGTGATAGTAGCAGGAGTAATGAATCCAATAGAATTCCCAAGAGAACAGAGACCCAAATACAGACCCATCAATCAGCTAGAAGAATCTTTAAATAACTTTGGTGAACTACTACTTCTCTGTCAGACTCATAGTTTTGTTAGGATTTCAGAAGCTCCTGTTACTCCCCAAATTCATATACATCCTAGTTAATCAAAGTCCAAATACTTTACAACTCGAGGAAGAGCTTGTCGTAGAGTTAAAGGTTACAATATTAAATGTTAGTGTCTGTGATTGAAGTTATCATTTGATGTGAGTGAAATTATACTATTCAGGATAGGCAGTTCCATATATTTACCTCATGAGAGGTAATTATGAGATCCTGTGGGGTTGCTTGACATCTTTGAAGGTTAGAAAACTGGGCTGAGAGATTTAAAACACATGTTCCTAACAGTATTTGAACACTGGTTTGTCTGCCTCTGAGGGAAATATAATTTCCTATAGATTGAAATGAAGACATATGGCAACAATGTTAATTATGGTCTCTGATTTGGCCCAAAGAAAGTTATACTATAAACTGATAAGAGGTCTGTTAAGTATATTAATTAAGGAGGGTTCTTGCTTAGAAATTTGAATTGAGAAATATGGAAAACATCAGGCAGCTGATATCCATGTATCCAACTGACTATTTAACCTTTCCCCTTGTGTGTCAGCAGGAATTTCAAATATAATTTGTCCAAAATGAAAATCATCATTTCCACCTTCCCACCTCTTGCTCCAACAATCTTCCCAGTCTTAACATAAGAAAGAGCACCACCACTAACCTGACTGTAAGACCTAAAACTTTGAAAATACTACAGGAAAATACTGGAACATACAGGCATCAGCAACACTCTCTGAATAGAACTCCAATAGTTCAGCAAATAAGAGCAAGGACGGACAAATGTGATTGCATCAAACTTAAAAGTTTTTGTAGAGCAAAGGAAACAGTCACTAGAATAAATATACAGCCCAGAGAAGAGGAAAAACCTCTTTGTCAGTTATACTTCTGACAAGAGCTTAATAACTAGAATATACAAGGAACTCAAAAAACTAAACTCCAAAAGAACTAACACCTCAATTAGTAAATGGGCAAACAAATTGAACAGACAATTATGAAAGAAGTACAAATAGTCAACAAATACATGAAAAAAGCTTAAATATCGCTGGCCATCAAGAAAATGAAAATCAAAAGGACACAGAGATTTCATGGCATCCTATTAACACAAGCACAGTTGTGTGCAGGGGGTCCTTATACAGTGCTGGTCACAAGCACAGTTGTGTGCAGGGGATCCTTATACAGTGCTGGTCACAAGCACAGTTGTGTGCAGGGGATCCTTATACAGTGCTGGTCACAAGCACAGTTGTGTGCAGGGGATCCTTATACAGTGCTGGTCACAAGCACAGTTGTGTGCAGGGGATCCTTATACAGTGCTGGTGGGAATGCAAATTAATAAAACCACCATGAAAAGCAGTATGAAGGTGTCTTAAAAACCTAAAACTAGAACCACCCTATGACCCAACAATACTACTCTTGAGCGTATATCCAAAGGAATATAAGTCAGGATGCAATGGACACACTTGCACACTCAGCACTATTCACACTAGCACAGCTCATATGACTTTCAACTGATGAGTAAAGAGAATTTGGTATGTCAAAACAACTGTATTATTCAGTCATAAAGAAGAATGAAATTATGTCATTTCAAGAAAATGGATATAACCAGAAGTCATCAATGTTAAGAGTAGTAAGCCAGGTGCAGAATGATAAAGATTGCATGTTCTCTCTCATATGCTGAATCTAGACTTAAGATATCTGTATCTATATCTATCTACCTATTTATATATGTGTGTGTATTATACACACATATACACAAAAACATAACTACAAGAGAAGGACTGACTGGAGCTGGGCAATGGAGAGGGAAGAGAGAGGAAAAAAGAATGATGGGGTAAAGAATATGAAAACACATTGTGCCAATGTGTGAAGGTGGCACAAGGCAACTCACTGAAAGCTGTTGGGAAATTGGAGGAGGGTTTTGAGGAAAAGAGAGAGCAATAGAGGGTATAATCAGATCAATGTACAATATTAACATTGTGAAACACTACGAGGTAATCCTTTTGTGCAATTAATACATTTTTTTTTTTTAAAAAATCATCTCCAAGGTGACAGAGGAACTAGTGAGAGAGTATAAAAAGCTCCCAGTGGGTCCAGGAATGTGGCACTCTCTCCTAACAGTTCCCAAAACCACATGGGAGGATGTGGGGACTTTAACACAAGAGTCTGAAGAGTGGTGGACAGTGAACAGGAAGTAACAAACCAAGGGAACATGAATGCTGAGGTTGGGGTTGTAAGGGAACTTTGGGATTTCCAAAGACCTGATCGAATTTCTTATAAGTAGGCACAAACACAAGAAGTCAGCTGTGATAGACCCACCACAGTTCTGTAGTCCCTAAGATTGGCATGGTCTCAATGAGCTAAGATGAAGAAGTAAGCAGGGCTCTGTTGCTTTCTGGGGTCTTTATGGGAGAATCCATTTACTTGTGTTTTCGAACTTCCAGACACAGCCTACATTCCTTGACTCTTGGCCTTTTCTTCCATATTCAAAGTGAATAAAGGCAGCCAGGCATGTGGTTCACACCTGAAATCCCAGAACTCAGGAGGCTGAGGCAGGAGGATCATGAATTTGAGGGAAGCCTATCTCAAAAAAAAAAAAAAAAAAGTGGTGTACTAAGACTGTCTTGTATTGTGTCACTCTGACGTCCTCCTCTCCCTCCTTTTCCACTTTCAAGGACTTTGTGATTACACTGGACTCATTTGAATAATCCAGGATAATATCTTTATTTTTTAAAAAATTGATTAGCAACTATAATTCCATGTATAACCTTAATTCCCCTTCTCCATATAGTAAGACATTTCCCAAGTTCCAAGGATTAAAAAGTGGATATGTATAAGGGACTATTTCTCTCCCTACCTCACTATGTATCTTTCTCCACCTTCTAGGGTGTTGCTCCAAGCCCATCAATTTCAGTTCACTCTATATAATCGCTAACATTTATCAGATGCTACCATATGCCAATAACTGTGCCAAACGTGATGATTTCGGTAACCATATAGAAAATGTGCACAGGGAGGAAAAGAAAGGAAGGAAACATGCAGTTTAATTTTCATATATCTGAACTCTCCCACTTCCACACCCTCTCAGGTATGCAGCCTTAAAGATTTGGGGCCAAAAGAAAGATTCTTTCCTTGTGGAAAGAATCTGCAGGAATACCATTTTCTTTCTCTGGCACATCCATACACCATTGCATGCAATGCCACAGTGACTGTTGTGTTTGCTGCTCGCTGTGACCTTCAGATTATGGTCACAATAGTGTCTTGAATTAAAACATACATGCACAGCTAGTGTTTTAGCTCAAATGACGTAGGAAATAAATATTTTATATAGAAAAAGATTAAATTTTAAAAATGCATATTTATAGCCTATTACTTAAAATTTGGGTTGAATGGAAGAATTGAAAACAAGGACTAAAGGTAAAAGCTTTTACCATTTTTCCTGGCATCAGAATCTCCTTGTCATAAAATAACCACAGTCTTTTATCCCTTTATCCTGTCTGAGATCAAGCATTCCACTTAAGGGCAGACATTTTTCACCTAAGAATGTTAATTATAACCAAGGTTGTAGAAATTATCTGCAGTTATCATAGATGCATGTTAGCACAGAAAATAATTTTTCTATAAAAAAATTAGAGACCCAGCAAATAAAATTATTTAGTATTTATGCATTTTTCCAAAGCAGGATGGAATTGGTATAAAACAGAAAGTCAGGCTTTTATAACAGCCAGTATAGGACAGAACATTAAAAAGACTTTTTTTTTTTAAATTAGGTATGTAGGTCCAGGGATCGCAGTGCTGCACCTATTTCTGGAGTCACCCGGTACTTAACCGCCCATCACAATGAAGAACGCCAAGGCTTGGTTAACAGCTTATAACTCTCCTGGGACAGACTTCCATGATGCCTTGCTCTGCCTTCTTCTCATGTCCCACTTTCTGTGACTTCTCTCCTTCCCAAACATTTCTTAATTTCCTGTCCCACTTCAGGAGCTATGGGCTGAGAATTCAAATGTAAAAAAGATGTAAAAAGATCAGGTTCCTCCCCCCCCACAGAGTTCAGTCAAATGGGAAGAGAAAAATATAAAGTGGCTGGTGTTCTAATTCAACATCATTGAAAATTCTTGCATAATATTCATAATAATATAAAATGTATAAAGATGTCTTAATCTAGTGAATATACATATTGGGGAAAATGACAATATTTTTCTATTTTTTTCATGCTGACCAAGACCAACTAAATTATTTTAATGACCTACTACAAATTAGTTTGAAAAATTCATAGAAGATGACTGTAGATCTGCAGTATTACTTATTGTGGTATATTCAAATGCTTAGCAAAATCTCCAGTACAGGTTAGCTACCAACATAAGTCTGTTGAATAGATGGAAGGAATAAATATTTTAATTAGTCCCTGCTAACATGTAATCAGGCAAAGCTTTACTGAAGAACAAAGGCTTGAGCTGTGTTGTAAAAAATTAGTTACATTTTTCGAAGAGAAATATTATCTAACTGTAAAGAAAGCATGAAATGTTTGAGATATGATAATATATCAGAATGGTTGCTACGTTCTTTTCCAAGGTGATGAATTCATTTGGCCTCTCAGCTTTACATATTATCCACATGTTGATTATGCCAAATTTATATATTTATTCCCAATCTTACCCCAAGCACCAAATATTTATTTTCAACTATCTATGTAAACAACTCTTCAGTTGGATATCCAATGGGTATGTCAAACTTTACATCTTCCAGGAAAGAAGTACTACTTTTCCCAACTTAACTTTCCTCCTAACTGAAGCCTCTCATTGCAGTTAATAGGACTACCATCAACATATCCAGTGAGCCAAAAAAAGTCTTTTTTGACAATCATTTTTCATATCTATACTTCTCACTGATAAACAAGTCTTTTGTCTCCCCCTTTAAGACACATTTGAATTTGACGTTGACTAATTCTCACAAGCTCACCAACTACCGTTCAGTCCCAAGCCTGACTTGTTCTTGCCTAAGTGATGCCATTTGTCCTTGAACTGATCTATCTGCCCACAGGTTTATAACCCACAGCTCAAATAAAAAATAGGGTGATCAGAGAGATCTTTTAGAAGGGTAAATCATATCCTAACTCCCTGGCTTAATTCTTTACATTAACTTCCCATTGCACTTACAGGAAATTGAAATACTCAGTCTTTAGAATAGTAATTGGAAGAAAAGATTCTACAACTGCACTGTGATATCAGTAACGGATTCCACACCTTATTAGCTCTACATTTTGCTCTCCAGGAATTTGTTTTCTTTTTGCTCCATGCACTCATAATGGTACCTTTATCATAGAGGTACTGTTAGGATCAAATGAGGAAGGTGAGGCACGGTGAGAATGGCTGCCTCAGAACCGAAACTGCTTCTGCCAGCACTGTAGGAGGCCTGGGAAGGGATGTAAAGCACCTTGTAGGTTTTGGATTTGATGGTCGCAAGAGAGTGAGCTTTCATTTGTAGAAGTGGAATTCGTAAGTCAAAATTCTTGGACCATGCCTATTCACCAGAATTTCCTCCACAAGTTTTGAAGTGCTTGACACAACATGATGAAGGACCAAGACTACCTTTAAAGAACAGCAGAGCCCTACAGTGCGGACCCCCATCAAAATGAGGACAATTACTTGTAATGACTAGGATACATCCTGGAGCAGCAGTAACCATCTCTTGGGAACCAGATAGTGCCCATCAAGTAATGACAGCGATAACAACTTTTCAGCCAAAGCTATGACCATCTACCGAAGAGTCCATGAAAGTGAAAATGTATTTCATCTCCTTTCCAGAATTTGTGAGGATGTATGTCATAAAACCACTGGACTCTTCAGGAAATTCTTCCAGGATCTATATGAACTGCATGGAGAAAATGGTGTTTCATGGACAAAGTCAAGGAACGTTTATCTCCATTTCAGGATACCTGTCTCACCTACATCAACCAGACTATCCCAGTCTGGTTGTAAAGATTTGTGAGGATGTATGTCATGGGTTTCTTGTGATAAAACCATTGGACTCTTCAGGAAATTCTTTCAGCAGAAAATCTCCACTTCACGTTAAACAGAGAAACGAGGAGGACCCCCAGGCCGCCAGTGGCTGGTGCCCAGACGGCTTGGGAAGACGCGGACCAGGTGAGCTTCGCCCACAGACAAAGCCTGGGCCAGAGCAGCATAGCCCCCTGGACAGACCAACCTCCACCCGGGGAAAGAGAAACTGAGTAATAAGCAATAAGAACAATTAAGACACACTAGAAAGAGGGTGGGGTGCCTTGAATGCTGAAGATTGGGGGAAGGGAACCCTTCCCAGGACTGTAAATAAACAAGCCTGGCGGGCCAGAGAGCCTCTGTCGGAGGCGGGGCGTACGCCCAGCAACCAGGAGAAGGAAAGCTTGTGAGAGTGGTGGAGGGAGGAAAACTCCACAGGAGAGGAAGGAAGACCCACTTCCCACACGAGCTGTAAATAAACATGGCGGCTGGCAGGAGCAGCAGCACCACCCAGTAATCAGGAGCAGGAAAGCTTGTGAAAGTGGCGGTGGGAGGAAAACTGCACAGCAGAGAAAGAAAGACCCACCTACCACATGAACTGTAAATAAACACGCAGGCCTGACAATGCGGGTACAGTGTCACTTTTCCCAGTGCTTGGAAAGGGGAAGGCCTGTAGCAGAGGCTCCCGCACAGGAGAACTCTGAACGAACAAAGAATGCAGGGCCAGGTGAGTGCTAAGCTCACCCCTGACATATGCATAAGTAACGCCTCCAGCAACAGCAAGCTGACAGCAGTGGGCAGGCAAGGCACAGTTGCAGATACCACTCTCAGAACTGTCTCCAGACTCTTTTTTTTCTTTTTCTCCCTACCTTTGATTAGAGAACAACTGAATTACACCTGCAAGTTGAAAAACTTACTGAAACTGTATTGCATTTGAATTTGGGACACTTGGTGGGGCTTTGTGTGTGTGTGTGTGTGTGTGTGTGTGTGTGTGTAGTTTTGTTCTACTTTATGCATCCCCTTTGATAAGACAACTACAGAACAACATCTGAGGCACCATCTCCAGGACTGGAGACTGAGACGGACACCCAAATTATTAAGACTGAAACTACATTGCATATAAACTTGGAGGTTTTTTGGTTTTTTGGTTTTTTTTTTAATTTTCTATTTTCCATTTTATTTTAACTCATTTTTATATATAGATATTTCTTTCATTTACTTATTTTTTTATCTTTGATTTTCAATCCTCTCGCTGTCTCTCTAATGTCTGTTCAGCTTACTGTCAATTAGTACACTAACGCTCCCTGTTTATACCTTTGAAACTTTCTTGTCTGAAACCTTGTTCTGCTTTCTCCCTCTTGTCTGTGTATTTGTTTTCCCCTTTTCTTTAACTTCTTGCTTTCCATCTCAGCTCACCCTTCCATTCTAAATATTACCATTGTTATTATTACAAGCTAGAAAATACTTAATTGCACACAGCACAGGGACAGTAACAACACCAAAGACAATGATGGGAAGACAGAAAAAACAGGGAAACCAGTTTCCCCAAAGCAAAAAATTAGTACAGGAACCAAAGAGGAATGAAGAGAACAGAAACTCAGATCCAGACTCCAACAAAATGACGATAAACTATGCCAAAGGACCCAATGAAGCCCACAAGAATAATTTAAAAGAAGACATACTACAAGTACTCAATGAGAATTTTATAGAGATGATACTGGATAGAGTCAACCAAAATGTACAGGAGACACTCAAGAAATTTCAAGACAACAAAAATAGAGAATTTGAAAAAGCAAAAGAAGAAATAAAGGAAACCATAGAAGCACTGCATAAACACCAAAGTGAAAGAGAGAACACGATGAATAAACGGATAAATGAACTCAGGACAAAAACAGACAACATTAAAGAGGAAAACAGCCAGGATATGGAAAACCTCAGAAAAAAGAATGAAACAGAACTGCAAAACAAAATGGAAAGCCAATCCAGCAGAATAGAGCAAACAGAAGACAGAATCTCAGAACTTGAAGATGAAATGGTAATTAAAAGAAAAACCAAAGAACTATTAATTAAACAACTCAAGACCTGTGAAAAGAAAATGCAAGAACTCACCGACTCCATCAAAAGACCAAACTTGAGAATCATGGGCATCGAAGAAGGAGAAGAGGTGCAAGCGAAGGGAATGCATAATATATTTAACAAAATAATAACAGAAATTTTGCCAAATCTAGAGAAAGATATTCCCATACAGATGCAACAGGCCTCCAGGAAACCAAACAGACCAGATCAAAGTAGAACTACTCCACGACATATCATCATTAAAACAACAAGTTCAGAAACTAAGGAAAGAATAATGAAGGCTGTAAGAGAGAAAAAACAAGTAACATACAAAGGTAAACCCATCAAAATCACAGCACACTTCTCAACAGAAACATTAAAAGCAAGAAGAGCGTGGGGTGAGATCTTCCAGGCACTGAATTAAAATAACTTCAACCCCAGGATACTCTACCCAGCAAAACTATCATTCAAAATAGATGGAGAAATAAAAGTCTTCCATGATAAGCAGAAACTAAAACAATATGTGACCACAAAGCCACCACTACAAAAGATTCTGCAAGGGATTCTGCACACAGAAAGTGAAACCCAACTTAACCATGAAAAGACAGGCAGCACCAAACCACAGGAAAAGAAAAAGCAAGACAGTAGAGAGTAACCTCAACTTAGGTACACACAATCAAACCTTCAAACAACTAAGACAACTAAATGACAGAAATCACCACATACCTATCAGTACTAACACTTAATGCTAACGGACATAATTCCCCCATCAAAAGGCACCACTTGATGAAATGGATTAAAATGGAAGATCCAACAATTTGTTGCTTACAGGAGACCCATCTCACCAACAGAAATAAGCATATGCTTAGAATGAAAGGCTGGAAGAAGATTTACCAAGCCAATGGCCCCTGAAAACAGGCAGGAGTAGCAATACTTATCTCTGACAAAGTAGACTTCAAACCTACATTGATCAAACGAGATAAAGAAGGACATTCCATACTAATAAAAGGGGAGATAGACCAAAAGGAAATAATAATCATCAATCTGTATGCACCCAATGTCAATGCACCCAATTTCATCAAACATATCCTGAAAGACTTAAAAGCATATATAAATGCCAACACAGTGGTTGTGGGAGACTTTAACACCCCATTATCATCAATAGATAGGTCATCCAAACAAAAAATCAATAAAGAAATCCAAGATCTAAAATATGCAATAGATCAAGTGGACCTAGTAGATGTCTACAGAACATTTCATCCAACCTCTACACAATATACATTCTTCTCAGCAGCCCATGGAACCTTCTCCAAAATAGATCATATCCTAGGGCACAAAGCAAGCCTCAGCAAATATAAGAAAATAGAAATAATACCATGCATACTATCTGACCACAATGCAGTAAAAGTAGAACTCAACAACAAAAGTAAAGACAAAAAACATGCAAACAGCTGGAAACTAAATAACTCATTACTTAATGAAGAATGGATCATCGATGCAATAAAATTGGAAATTAAAAAGTTCCTGGAAGTCAATGAAAATGAAAACACAACCTACCGGAACCTATGGGACACAGCTAAGGCAGTCCTCAGAGGAAAGTTTATAGCCATGAGTGCATATATTAAAAAGACTGAAAGATCCCAAATCCATGACCTAATGATGCATCTCAAACTCTTAGAAAAACAAGAACAAGCAAATCCCAAAACAAATGAAGGAGAGAAATAATAAAAATAAGAGCTGAAATCAACGAAATAGAAACCAAAAAAAATCATACAAAGAATTAATGAAACAAAAAGTTGGTTCTCTGAAAAAATAAACAAAATCGACAGACCCCTGCAAACCTGACTAAAATGAGGAGAGAAAAAAACCCAAATTAGTAGAATCAGGAATGCAAAAGGGGAGATAACAACAAACACCATGGAAGTCCAGGAAATCATCAGAGACTACTTTGAGAACCTATATTCAAATAAATTTGAAAATCTAAAAGAAATGGACAGATTTCTAGATACATATGATCATCCAAAACTGAACCAAGAGGAAATTAATCACCTGAATAGATCTATAACACAAAATGAAATTGAAGCAGCAATCAAGACTCTCCCCAAAAAGAAAAGTCCAGGACCTGATGGATTCTCTGCTGAATTCTATCAGACCTTTAAAGAAGAACTGATACCAACCCTCCTTAAACTGTTCCATGAAATAGAAAGGGAAGGAAAACTGCCAAACACATTTTATGAAGCCAGTATTACACTTATCCCAAAACCAGGCAAAGACATCTCCAAAAAGGAGAACTATAGACCAATCTCCTAATGAACATTGACACAAAAATCCTCAACAAAATAATGGCAAACCGAACTCAACAACACATCAAAAAGATTATTCACCACGACCAAGTAGGCTTCATCCCAGGGATGCAGGGGTGGTTCAACATATGAAAATCAATAAATGTAATAAACCACATTAACAGAAGCAAAGACAAAAACCACTTGATCATCTCAATAGATGCAGAAAAAGCCTTTGATAAGATCCAACATCATTTCATGATAAAAGCTCTAAGAAAACTAGGAATAGAAGGAAAGTTCCTCAACATTATAAAAGCTATATATGACAAACCTAAGGCCAGCATTATACTTAATGGAGAAAAACTGAAACCATTCCCTCTAAAATCAGGAACCAGACAAGGATGCCCACTATCTCCACTCCTGTTCAACATAGTACTAGAATTCCTAGCCAGAGCAATTAGGCAAGAAGAAGGAATAAAAGGAATACAAATAGGTAAAGAAACTGTCAAAATATCCCTATTTGCAGACGACATGATCCAATACCTTAAGGACCCAAAAAACTCCACTCAGAAGCTTCTAGACATCATCAATAGCTATAGCAAGGTAGCAGGATATAAAATCAACATAGAAAAATCATTAGCATTTCTATACACTAACAATGAGCAAACGGAAAAAGAATGTATGAAAACAATTCCATTTACAATAGCCTCAAAAAAAATCAAATACCTAGGTGTAAACCTAACAAAAGATGTGAAAGACCTCTACAAGGAAAACTATACACTTCTGAAGAAAGAGATTGAGGAAGACTATAGAAAGTGGAGAGATCTCCCATGCTCATGGATTGGTAGAATCAACATAGTAAAAATGTCAATACTCCCTAAAGTAATCTACATGTTTAATGCAATTCACATCAAAATTCCAATGACATTCATTAAGGAGATTGAAAACTTTACCGTGAAATTTATATGGAAACAAAGGAAGCCATGAATAGCCAAAGCAATACTTAGTCAAAAGAACAATGCAGGAGGCATCACAATATCTGACTTCAAACTATATTACAAAGCAATAACAACAAAAACAGCATGGTACTGGCACAGGACTACGAACTAGAGAAAAGGTTAGATCAAAAAGAATTAACCTAGAAGGTAACAGCCACACACAGGAAATCATTGTGAGTCAATGCCCTGTATAGCTATCCTTATCTCAACCAGCAAAACCCTTGTTCCTTCCTATTATTGCTTATACTCGCTCTACAACAAAATTAGAAATAAGGGCAAAATAGTTTCTGCTAGGTATTGAGGGGGTGGCGGGGACAGGGAGGGGGCGGAGTGGGTGGTAAGGGAAGGGGTGGGGGCAGGGGGAAGAAATGACCCAAGCCTTGTATGCACATATGAATAATAAAAGAAAAAAAAGGATTAAATGAGTTTATGAGAAATAGTTTGGCACATTGTATATGTTTTATGTTATCATTATTGCTATTGTTCTTGTTAATATAATATCTATTATTACAGAATATCTGGGCCAATTCACTTCTCAATTTTACCTTAAACCAATCTTTACCCACTCTCAACTATGTTTCAGCTAGTTTGGCCTTTTCTCTGTTTGGGGGAGATCATTACAAGTCTTATTTTCTCTTCATAGATTTCTCTTAACTCAGCTCAGAGGTCTCTTCCTCAGGAAGTTCTCCATTAACCATCCTGTCTGAAGTGGGCTTATTCTATCTCTATACTTTAGTCTCTCTTGTCCATACCTGCTTTATTTTCTTTAGGACATATCACTATATTTATTTTATTAATTTGGGACTTTTGTTGTTGTTTGTCCCATTTTTGACCATCAGAATAAAAGTTCTTGTAATGAAAAATAAAATAGGTGCTCTTGAAGTATTTGTAAAAATGGCTGTACTTGTGTGTGTTCATATACATATATATCTGTCTGTATATATCTATATATACACAGACATATATAATCTGCATTTAATTTAAGTCATGAGGGAAAGTGGTAAAAATCATGGCTAAATGGGTTTTTATGCTTTTGAAAATAGATTTCTTTTCATTCCTTAAGTCTTAGCTGCTGTTGAAGAAACTAAAGCACTCAAGTAACCTGATTAGATTTTCATAGTAGAGCTTTGAAATGGACAAAATTGAAGAATTGTATCAGTAGACTTTTGAAAAAATCCATTTTAAGATGAGGGTCAAAACTATAGCAAAGGCAGTAGGGATAGGAATGAGAGCCGCATAAGAGACACTTAAATGCAATTACTGCATCCTAGTCTTCACTTGCCAGTAAGTACAAACGTGGTGCATTTATGGTAACAGCCCATTACTTCTTTGTAACCCAGATGTTGACAGAGAGGTAGTAGTACTGCAGGCGCTTAGTACTGGCAGATTTGTGACTCCAGAGAGACTGCAGTTGAGCAGAACCCACGCATGCTGAGGTTGCATAGGACGCAGTTAGTATGCACTGTGACCCCACTGCGCCGCGGTAGCACGTCTTACTCAGTACTGCACTGCGGAAAGCTTAGCAGTTCTTTTTTCTCATAACCCTATCCAGTGCCCACTAACAGCACTGCTGCATTTCAACAGATCTCAAACTTTCACTTTATTAACCAATTAAGCACACTCACTTTCACCTTGCTGTAGGGGCACTATTTGCTTTTGGGGAGGCAGATTTTCATAAAATGAAGGGAAGGGAAACACTCAGCAGATCACTCAATGATTTAAACACAACTGACAATAATTCAGGATTGACTGAGAGCTTCTCTGCATCCGCTGAGCTGCACAACGCATGCACAGTAATTCAAATTTTTTGGTTTTGTAATAAACAAATTCACAAAGAGGCCTTGCTGTATTCACACATATACTTTACTTAAACCTGTGGCTGAATAAGATGTATATGGCAATTAAAAGTGCAGTTGAATGTTATCTGGTAATTTTAGTCCTAGAGAGGGGGCTGCTTTCCTTTTCCAGACTCATAGATAAGAACATGCTGGTAATCCAAAGGTTCCATCTTTGCTGCCGGGTATCAGCATGGCTGGTCACTGTTGTCAGTCTGCATTCTGCCTCCTGTAAGGCATGAGAAAGCTGCTGAGCAAGGAACATGCCAGCGTATTTCACGTTATATCTGGGACATGATTCTGCAAACTCCTACTCCTGTCTCTCAATAGAACATGGATCACCTGTATGTTCTCCCTCATATGTGGACATTAGATGAAGGGCAAACACAACAAGGGGATTGGACTTTGAGCACATGATAAAAGCGAGAGCACACAAGGGAGGGGTGAGGATAGGTAAGACACCTAAAAAACTAGCTAGCATTTGTTGCCCTTAACGCAGAGAAACTAAAGCAGATACCTTAAAAGCAACTGAGGCCAATAGGAGAAGGGGACCACGAACTAGAGAAAAGGTTAGATCAAAAAGAATTAACCTAGAAGGTAACACACACGCACAGGAAATTAATGTGAGTCAACTCCCTGTTTGGCTATCCTTATCTAAACCAGCAAAAACCCTTGTTCCTTCCTATAATTGCTTATACTCTCTCTTCAACAAAATTAGAAATAAGGGCAAAATAGTTTCTGCTGGGTATTGAGGGGGTGGGGGGAGGGAGGGGGTGGAGTGGGTGGTAAAGGAGGGGGGTGGGGACAGGGGGGAGAAATGACCCAAGCCTTGTATGCACATATGAATAATAAAACAATAAAAAAAAAATCCTAGGGCAATCTGCCCTTCCAACCCATTACACAAATCCCTATTCTTCTGATCTTTCTAAATCTCTTTGGCCACTTCTTTAAATTCCAGTCTCTCCCAGTAAATCATGAGGGAGTTATTTAGCATCAATAACACCCTCCAAGTCTATGGTACCAATACTGTGCCTGGTACAAAATAGTTGCTCAATAAATCTTGTTGTTGGATAAGTGGAAAAAAAAAAAACACATATCACCAAGACTGCCACTTGTTTGTAGTAACATTCTTTTATAGATTCTCTTACTTCTCATGTTAGCTCAGTGTCCATTGAGAGTCTCTGTATCAAGCAGGTTTGAAATTGAAGTAAATCGTGCATTTCTTTTCACTGGGCTCTGAGTCAAAGGTAAATTAATGAATGGCCTCTTCATGTTTCACACTTCATGCCCATTAATGAGCTACAAAAATTTAAAAGACAAATTGCTTAAGAACTTTGCAGGTAGGCAGTGTTGCTCACCTCCACATGCTGGCTTATCCAATTCTCAAAATAGGTCCTATTGAAATATTACTATAGGGCTACGGGATTGGGTAAGATTACCATATATTTGTCTTCAATGATTAGATGGATGGCAGAGCCATTCATTAAGAGGTAATAGCAACACAAACTTTAGGAAGTAGTTTTAAAAATATTATTTAGAATCCTTGAGATTTATCAGAATATGCATTTCATATTTTAAAAATAGATATATAAACATGTGATTTGCCATTTCAAACCCCTACGGTAGGTGACAAAGCTGTCAAGTGTCTTCTCTTTGTTGGAGAGGAAATGTCAACCCAAATCAAATGATAACATTAGAAACCAGTTTATTGCTGCTACTAAACCACGCTGCCCACTTCTATGTGTGGGCACCTATTGAGCCTACACATTTTTCTCGTTTGCTTTCTCTACAATAAAACTTTTAATTGCCCTCTATTGTAATTTTTTTCATCAAGAATAGTTAATGTTTGAAAGAGAAAGAGAAAAATGGGTAAAACACAAGAGAACACAGGTAAAAGATATTCAGTAGACTGTGTGAAATCTTTAAGCTCTATCTCTTGCTCTCAACAAATACGGTGAAATAGCCATTATTTTTAATCCTACGTTTTCTACTTTTCTTGCCCATGCACTCAAATTTCTTGGCTATGATTTTCTTGTAATAATGGACAATGCAATAAGATCTTAATAGCTCTGTATTTGTTTTTGGCATTATGGATATTCAGAGGATATAAAAAAGGTACATGAACTTCATTTCACAAGATATATATTTAGAAACAGACATTCCCTATGCAATCTCCTAATATAGATTTAGAAAGAATAGCTGTAAGGCCACCATATGTCTCTCACCTTCCTCTGGCAGCCACTGCTCCAAGGATGATCTCACTCTCAGCAGTTCCTGGAAACCATAAACTAGAAAACCTGGCAGAGAAGGGGACAGTGCAAGCATACCTGATGGAACAGGAGTCCACAGATCCTCTCCCATCCCTGTGTCTAAATTAGTAAATTAGGTTAGGATTAGCAAAACTGATTATTTGAAAGGTATTGCCCCAGGCCTTTGACCACATGTGGTTCTTAACTGAATCAATACCACAACCTTTCTCAATGACACATTGGGCTGATACCTGGCAGTTGAACATGAGGATGGACTGGCTGAGAATGAGCCTAACTTCTCTCCACAAAGGTACTCATTTCCACTCCACATTGTGTCTGTCGCTTCCTACCTCCAGCTTTGTTTAACAAAAAGTAAATTGTGTACTCTTGCACCAACTTCAAAACAAAATGAAGCAAGGCAAATAAATACTTCTACACTCATCGAAATATAGTCATCAATTCTGTGTCATTTGGTATATCAATTACACCTCAATAAAAGCTAAAAAGTTATAAGAAAAGGTGTATTCTTTCTTTTGCCTGTGCATTTTACATTTTGCTAGTTATACCTTGAAATTCATTCTTTGAGTTCAGCAATGCTGAATATGGTGTTTGTATCTGCTTCTTGGAATGATTATCAATTCCTACATAATAAAAATAAATACTAAAGAATAATTCACTATCCATATGCCACAAAACCTATCATAGCTGTCTCTGGTGCCACAGTCTTGTGTAACAGAGCCACATAATCCTGTACAGGACTTCCGTCTATCTCACTGCACCTTTGCGGTATTTTTAACCTTAGCCATCTGAGCGGGTGTGAAATAGTGCCATGTTGTAGTCTGAATTTGCATTTGTGCTATTGTCATTGTGAATTTTACTCTTATGCACCCTTTAACCCCAGATGAATCACTTCTGTTTTGCTTTTAACAGTCACTTTAGTAGAATATAAAAATAACAAATTCTTTCATATTCACCTTAATTTTAACTCATTTTAGAGCTCTGTATTTCTTTTTTATAGATCCAAATTTCTATCTGCTATCAAATTCTTTATGACACAAGAATTTGCTTTTATGTTTCTTGGTAGTGAAGATGCTTCACTTCCTTTAAAATGTGTGTTTATTTCTCCTTAATTTTTGGAAGATACTGTTTTATTTGTATTTATCATGCCTGGCATTCATTGACCTTTTTCATCAGTAGGTTTGTAGTTTTCATCAAATTTGGAAACCATTTGTTTACTTTTTTAAAATAATTTTTCCCTTCCCTTCTCCATCTGAAACTCGTTACATTTGTATTAGATTGTATTTTAACTGCGTGATTTCCCAGAAGCAGTTCTGATCATTTATTTTTAGGCTTTAATTTTCTCTGTTCTGTTCATTTGGGAAGGCCTCATAGATACTTCATGAATACTACCACTGAGCTATCTGATGGCCCTGTCCCCTTCATTTTGGATGGATTCTGTTGCTATATCTCCAAGTTCAAAATCTTTTTCTCCTCCAGTATTTCATTGTCGGTTTTTGTCTACTGATGTTTTTATTTTAACTCAAAAATTGTTTCTTTTTTATATTTTTGTTTTCTTTCTCACTATTTGAGTATTTTTCTGTAAGTCTTTGAAGCATATGAATGTAATTGTAATGTTGTTACTTAGTAATTATATGACTCCTGCTGTTTCTGTGTCTGTTTCTCCAACAGACTCCAAGTTTTCTTATTTTTTTTTATTGTTTCATTATTCATATGTGCATACAAGGCTTGGGTCATTTCTCCCCCCTGTCCCCACCCCCCTCCCTTACCACCCACTCCACCCCCTCCCTCCCCCCACCCCCTCAATATCCAGCAGAAACTATCTTGCCCTTATTTCTAATTTTGTTGTAGAGAGAGTATAAGCAATAATAGGAAGGAACAAGGGTTTTTGCTGGTTGAGATAAGGATAGCTATACAGGGAGTTGACTCACATTAATTTCCTGTGTGTGTGTGTGTTACCTTCTAGGTTAATTCTTTTTGATCTAACCTTTTCTCTAGTTCCTGGTCCCCTTTTCCTATTGGCCTCAGTTGCTTTTAAGGTATCTGCTTTAGTTTCTCTGCGTTAAGGGCAACAAATACTAGCTAATTTTTTAGGTGTCTTACCTATCCTCACCCCTCCCTTGTGTGCTCTCACTTTTATCATGTGCTCAAAGTCCAATCCCCTTGTTGTGTTTGCCCTTGATCTAATGTCTGCATATGAGGGAGAACATACGATTTTTGGTCTTTTGGGCCAGGCTAACCTCACTCAGAATGATGTTCTCAATTCCATCCATTTACTGGCAAATGATAACATTTTGATCTTCTTCATGGCTGCATAAAATTCCATTGTGTATAGATACCACATTTTCTTGATCCATTCATCAGTAGTGGGGCATCTTGGCTGCTTCCATACCTTGGCTATTGTGAATAGTGCCGCAATAAACATGGATGTGCAGGTGCCTCTGGAGTAACCTGTGTCAAAGTCTTTTGGGTATATCCCCAAGAGTGGTATTACTGGATCAAATGGTAGATCAATGTCTAGCTTTTTAAGTAGCCTCCAAATTTTTTTCCAGAGTGGTTGTACTAGTTTACATTCCCACCAGCAGTGTAAGAGGGTTCCTTTTCCCCGCATCCTCACCAACACCTGTTGTTGGTTGATAAGTTTTCTTATTATGATGGACCACATTTCCCTCCTCTTCGGCAAGTCTAGGAATTTGGAGATTGCATGCTGAGTGATAAATTTTGGTTATTTTTACAAGGAGTTTTAGACTTTTCTATGGCAGATAGTAAAATGACTCATAGATGTACGTTTATCTTTTACAAGTTTGTGTATTCTCATAATTAAAGTATTGATTCTATTAACAGTTAATGTAGGATCTAATAGTCAACATGTTAACATTTCTCTCTGTGAACCAATTGTTTTTAAGTTTTTAAAGGGAGGATCTCAGGTATTCTTTGGGACTTGTTTAACTCCTATAAATCTGACCCTTTAGAAGTTTTTACTGAATGTTCTGTGTACTCTACAAGTCTGTCTGGTGGAAACAGCAATGATTCTTGTTCCTCTGAAAGTTCTAAGCAATTTTGTAAAGGTCCATAGTAATTGCTCTTTGGCTGAAATCATATTTTGACACTATGTGTACCTAGGTATTCAGCCAAAGCTTTCCAGAACCCTCTGTGTTGGTAGTTTTTCCTCTTATTACTCTACCTCTCAAAGTCTAGCTCTTTCATTCTTAAACTATGGTCTGTGTCTCATAGAATTCATGGAAAGAGTGAGTCGTGTTTGGATTTCCTTTCTGTGTAACAGTGTGGAAACTCTGTCTAGCCAGCAAACTGCAGCAGCCATTTAACTACCCTTCTCACAAAGGACCTCTGCCCTGCATTGCCTGTTGTACCAGATCTGAACAGTTATTCCACATTTTTCCCCAGTTTTCTATTTCTCAAGAATGAGAAGGTCTTGCTATCTTTGTTACTCTCTTGTGACTAGAGCTCAGTATGCATCATTTTCAGCAGAAGCAGTGGAGTGTTCTGAAAAAGAGAACACTATGGAGCAAACCAGCATGCATTCCAGTGTCAGATCTACAAGGTGTTCATTCTGCGAACTTAAACAACTTATTAAACTTTCTGAGCCAAGCACGGTGGCATGCACCTATTGATCCCAACACTTGGAAGGCTGAGGAAGGAGGATTATGAGTTTTAATTCAAGCATATTTATTTCTCTTAGGCTATGTATCTTGGGCTGCATAGCAAAACCCTGTTTCAAGAAAAAGGAAACATGGTATGCCTCAGTTTGTGGTCATCTTAAGTAAGGATGGCAATAATAAGAAATGACTACTTTACAGAAGTGTTTCTGCTGCAGTTAGATGAGTTAGTATGTGCTCTTAGACAAGTGAGTGGCACATAAGAAGCAAGACGTAATTGCTGTTGCTACACAGCCTACTTCCCACATCCCTTGACCTAGTTTCCCAGAATGATTGCTTCTCTAATATTGAGGAGAAAGGAGTCTGTAAAGAATGAAAATAAACTTCTTGTTGTAATTATGCCTGAGGGAGTATTATAAGAAATTGTGTGGTAGCAATCAAAGAAAATTTAAACACTCATCTATAATGTTTTGACTTTTTATGTAGAATTGTTTTTGTGTTAATTTTGTAACTAAACATGCTTGAAAAAAAATGAAAAAGCAACACTATTTTTATATGTTAGATACTACTTGCTAATTATCAAACTTCATGCACTCATCTTTTCTGTTCTTACATCTAGATTTTATTTCCCAGACTCTTCCTAATTAGATGTAGTGATAGAAATAAATTCTAACCAGTGAACTTTCACTGAATGTTCCATGTTCTACTTCAGGGCATAGCCAATAAAAATGTCCTATATATGCTCTTTTTATGAGCATAACCTTTTCAACTTTTGGCTGATGAGAAGGATGGTTACTCTTAGTGGGTTTGTGCATTTGAGAAAATGACTGACCCATCTCACCCGACAACTTGTTCTAACAAATATTTCCATTTTGCAAGTATGCAAGTTAAGAGGATTTGCAAGTGGTTTGCAAGCTTAGAGATGGTTATTGGCTATCTGACCCTAAAGTTATATTCTTCAGGTGACTCATTTCATCAGTTTCCCTAAAAACAGCATGAAAAACATGAAAAAGCAGAATTGTCTCAAGACACTGGAAATATTTTCTAAAATAAGACCGGAAAGCACTGCTTTGTATGGTCAATATCTTCAGAAGTATCTGAAAGGACTAGAGCAATAAAGAAGTCATAGAGGTACTGTTGTACTTGACAGACAATACTAAATGAGGACTAATCACTGAGAATTTTTTTAAGTTCCATACATTCAGAATTGAAACATGATTATTTAAAATACAAGGGAGAGACAAAGTCAATAAAAGCAAATTGATTTTTAATTGGCACCTTAGGTCTGAGAGTGCTGATAAGCTCATAGCTCCCAAATCCCTCAGGTAGTAAAACATCAGCTTTACATCACAGGAGTGGGCAGGAGAGTAGCAAGGACTTGGGTTTTGGATAGAGTCATAGCTAAGAATCTGTTATTCTTGATTCTACATTCTTTTCTCATTTATCAAAACCACCAAAGCCTTTAATTTTCTCACTTGAAAAACAGAAGGTCACAAAAGCTTCCTCCTTTTTAGGATAATGTGTAATTTCTTAACATCTTCCCCATACTTAAAGATCATTTTAAGTTCATACTATGCAAGATTCTAGAAGGCTAGGTATCCTCATAAGAAAACCTGGGTTGATATTCCATGCATATTTCAGATGGCCTACAATTTTGGGAAAGACTGCTCTCTCTTAGGAGATCCCATAATGAAACTTGCAACGTACTGACTTTATTGTATTTGACAAAGAAAATTACAGTGTTTTGATTCAGGGGTATTTCCTTTCCTTGGGGTCACAGAGGCCTGAGGCATTGTTTGATGACCTGAGGGATGGAAATTCTCCCTAAGGTTATGACTTTTTTTTGGAAGACCCTGCTAATAATAAAGAGTTCATTGGAAAAAAAATTGCCTGAGGTACACTACTGCTTCAATCATATTGGTACAACTGAAAACAAAACAGCATCTGTTCTGATGTTCTTTACCTTCTTGGTATTTGGCCAAATGTCAAGGGCATCAAAAGCATTCTTATAACCTTCATGTTGCTTTTCATTTCCTTGCATACAGACTTCACTGAGGATGAAAAATTTAAAGGATTATTGTCTTGTCATCCCTCTTCATGTATAAATCTTAGCTCCTTAAATTAGCAGTATTCTCAGGGCTGTCTGCTGCCAGTCCCCAACTGCTTTCAAATCTCATTTGTAGATATTTTTCATTTCATTGTTTGACAAAAGTTCAATAATCACATCATAAGTATGTCTTTTATTAGAACAACAAAATCTCTCTGCTGGCCAAAAAGAATTCCTCTGTTATTAGAAATAAATAGGAAGACTAGCATATAAGTAAAGGATATTTAAAACTCTGTTAAAAATCAAAATTGCCTTTCATTTCTCACATACAAACAATGCATTTCTTCCTTGGACTCTTGCAATCAATTGGTTGATGAAAGAATAAAAGAGTGTAACATTAAAAGTCAAAATATTATGATAAAACTTATAAGCATGAAAAACAGAATTAAATAACAGATTTAAAGCATTCAAAAAAGAGGATCATGGAGAGATTAAGAGGTAAATGAGAAAGTATGTTCTCCTTATTTGTGTTTTATGGTTTTAAAATGAATGTGAATGTTCTAAATACAATTTTCAATTTTTATCAGTATTTTGAAATTTCATCAAAGCTAGAAAAATTTACATGTTTAGAAGATATACTCTTTGTGAGTCTAAGAGGATCTATTCAGTATAGTAAAGAAGAAACATGTGGACCAGCAAGAAAATCAAAACCATGAACAAAGGAAATCATTAACAACAAAATTGCCAAACAGTAACCCACGTGAGTGAAGTGATGTGTATGATTTCCTTTCTAAAACTAAGAAAAAACAAGAAGCTTTTCTTTATGCTCTCTTTCTGTTTCTACTAGAGGCAAAATGAGTGATCAAAAGGTGAGAGAAGCCACTCTTTCTAAATCAATACATGGAAGTCAGGAGTTAGCCAGCAATGCCTATTAAAGACTGTTAAGTAAGAAGTGAATAAATTCCTCTTTTGTTTGGGAAAACAACAGCACTATTAGAGAGTCTGGTTATAGCTCAAGGTATTTGTTATAGCAAATAATGCTACCCAAAACAGTACAGTCTTATTATGGTACTTGGAAACATTAAAGCCTAATGTCTGTTTTCTATGGGAAAAGAGAAGTTCCCTGAAAAAAACACCTACATTGGAATGAGAAGCAACTCTGCTCTAAAATTCGTTGCCAATTAGATGCTAGAGTTGTTCTGACTACCTTGTCTACCTAGTTAGACATCTCTCCCTGCATCCTCATGACCCAAACTTCCTTCCACAAACAACCTGTGCTGAAAATGTTCCCTAAGAGAGCTACCTTATTGGGAAGAATCTAAGCAGAGTAGGTCCCTTTCTTAGAATCCTTAATGTTACAAAGCACATGAAATAACAGTATGGAATTGAAGGAAGTGATCCTCGTTGACTATAATTCCACATGACAATATGCAATGGAAAGTTAAAATATAGTGGCATAGAAAAAAAGAGAAAGAAACAGCTGTTGCTATCTCATGTAGAAAGGTATTCAGGCCAGACATGGTAGCCTACACCTGTAATTCCAACTATTTAGGAAGCATTGATCAGGAGAATCATGGTACAAGTTCAGACTGGGCAAAAAATTAGACCCTACCTCCATAAGCAAGCCTGGCATGATGGTAAACACCTGTAATCCAAGCTATGCTGGTTTTATAGCTTTAGTGTGATGAAAACAATAGCCTTTTAGAAACTTCAGCTCCTGGTAAATTCTGCTTACAGCACACTAGCCAGGACTGGGCTGCACAGCTACTTCCAACAGTAAGCAATGCCACAGAGCTGACCACAGGCACACCTGCAGGCTATCAGAACAGGACACATTTTCATGTGTGCCACTTCCATTCCAATGCTTTTAATAAATTGGATTGTATATGCAATTTTTATTACACATGTATTTCTCTTAATGTATATTTTATGCTGAAGTATATATGTCAACAAATTCATACAGCAAAACTGTGTAAGAATAATTAACAAGCTAGAATACAAATGCGATTTGTAGACATTTTAATAAGCACACTGAAAATGGACCTGAGAATCTAAAAGATGCAGCCTATGTACTGCTGATCCTGTGAGAGCTCATGCAATTGCACTTAAAAATAGCCGTTTCTTAGCAACATTACCTTCTGAATAGGATGCGACGTTCCAAACACTACATCCTAACATGACAGTCTGTGACATGCATTCATACGTGTATATTCACATATGTACGCCCAGGTATTTTACAATGACTTACTTACATTTAAGACATTGATCAGATAAGAAATTATACTATATTAAATTTTTGTTTCTTTATTAGACAAATGTCCACAGAACATTTGGTTTTAGCAACATTACTGATACTGGCAAATAGCTATATTTTTAAACTCTGTATCTTACTGTACTGAACAAAAACAAGAACATATGAATAAGTAGTAGTAGAGGAATATTGACTATTTAACTATTAGTGTGGATCATACAAGCCAACTGAAATACTATGTTCTTTAAATCACTCTCATATAAGTGATTTGTAATTACATAAAATAGATTACTCTAACATGATTTGTAAATTCTTCAACCATAAGTAAGTGGAGCCCAGTTAGTGTCAACATGAAAACATGTTGTATTCATATGTAACAGTGTTTTTCATTTACAGTGGTCAGCTAGTTAATTATGCAAACTATAAGATGTACCTACTTTGAATGATGTTAAGTTGACACGCCTCCTACTCACAGTAATGAGAACCAAAGATAAGGGATAAAACAGTTGCAAATATCCACTCATAGCATTTTTTTCATCCCTGTACTTTATTTTCCCCCTTTTTAAATTTTATTTTATCATTTTTAAATGTACTTACATGTATCTTCATAATTCAGGCCACCTCCCCACCACCACCTTTGGGCAAGAAACTGCTCTTGCTCTCCAATTTTGTTGAAGAAAAAACATCAAAGGCAATAAGAAAAGTGTGGCATTTTTGCTAATTTGAGATAAGGATATCATACAGGGAGAATCTTTGTGTTGTTTCCATGCATATGTGTATTACAACCGAAATTGGTTCGTTTCTACCAGACCTCTTCACTACTTCCTAGTCCCCTTCCCATAGTGGCCTCTGCCAGTTTAAAATTACTGTATTCACTCCCATACAGTGAGCACATCAACCACATTCAGGTTTTGGTTTCCTTCCTTTTCCCTATTGTTCCCATGTGCAGTCTCCCCTTAACATGTGACCAATATCCAATAATATTACTGTATTTGTTTTAGGACTATAATCCACATTTGAGGGAGAACATGAGATTTTTGGTCTTCTGAGCCTGACTAACTTCACTTAATATGATGTTTATCCAGTTCCATCCATTTACCTGCAAATGACAAAATTTCATTCTTCTTTGTGGCTGAATGAAATTTCATTGTGTATAAATACCACATTTTCTTAATCCATTCATTGGTAGTGGGGGATGTTGTCTGTTTCCATAACTTGGCTATTGTGACTAGTGCTGCAATAAACATGGGTGTGCAGGTGCCTTTGTAGTAACCTGACTCACATTCCTTCAAGTATATCCACAGAAGTTGCCCATTTCACTATTGGGGCATTTATTTGGGGAAGCTTAGTTTTTTGAGCTCCCTGTATATTCTGGTTATCAGTCTCTTGTCTGATGTAGAGCTAGCAAATATTTTCTCCCACTCTGTGGGGGTCCTTTCAGTTTAGAGACCATTTCTTTTGTTGTGCAGAAGCTTTTTAATTTCATGTAGTCCAATTTGTCCATCCTTTCTCTTAGTTGCTGGGCTGATGGAGTTCTACAGAGGAAGTCCTTGCCTCTTCCTACTGTTTCCAGGGTATTCCCTGCTCTTTCTTATACTACCTTCAGAGTTTTGGGTCTGATATTAAGGTCCTTGATCCACTTTGAGATGATACTACTAGAGCAGGATGACAGGCATGGATCTAGTTTCTGCAGGCAGATAACCACTTTTCCCAATAACATTTGTTGAAGAGGCTGTCTTTTCACCATCTTATGTTTTTGGCACCTTTGTTGAAGATTAGGTGAGCATAATTGTGTGGATTCATATCTGGGTCCTCTATTCTGTTCCACTGGACCTCATGTCTGTTTTTGTGCCAGTACCACACTGTTTTTATTTCTATGGCTCTGTAATATAGTTTGAAGTCAGATATTGTGATCCCTCCACCATTGCTCTTTTTGCTGAGTGTTGCCTTAGCTATTCAAGGTCTCTTGTGTTTCCAAATGAACTTTAGGGTAGATTTTTTAATCTTTGTGATGAATGTCATTGGAATTTTGGAATTTTGATGGGAATTGTATTGAACATGTAGATTGCTTTTGGTAGTATAGCCATTTTTACTATGTTGATTCTTCCAATCCATGAGCATGGGAGATCTCTCCACCTTCTGTAGTCTTTTTCAATCTCTTTCTTCAGTGGTTTGTAATTCTCTTTGTAGAGGTCATTTACATCCTTTGTTAAGTTTATTCTTAGGTATTTGATTTTTTTGAGGCTATTGTAAATTGAACTGTTTTCCTATATTCTCTCTCAATCTGTTCATTGTTGGTGTACAGAAAGGCTACTGATTTTTGTAAATTGGTTTTGTATTCTGCTACTTTGCTGAAACTGTTTATGGTGTTTAGGAGTTTTAGGGTAGAGTTTTTTGGGTCTTTAAGGTATGGGATCATGTCATCTGTGAATAGGGATAATTTGACTACTTCTTTCCAATTTGTATTCTTCTATTTCTTCTTCTTGCCTTATTATTCTGGCTAGGAATTCCAGGACTGTGATGAATAGAAGTGGAGAGAGTGGGCCCCCTTGTCTTCTTTTTGACTTTAGGGGAAATGGTTTCAGTTTTTCCCCATTGAGTAGGATGTTTGTTGTAGGATTGTCATATATAGCCTTTATAATGTTGAGGTACATTTCTTCTATTCCTAGTTTCCTCAGAGATTTTAACATGAAATGGTGTTGAATCTTATCAAAGTCTGCTTTTTCTGCATTTATTGAGATGATTAGTGGTTTTTGCCTTTGCTTCAATTAATGTGCTGTGTTACATTTATTGATTTGTGTGTGTTGAACCATCCTTGCATCCCTGGAATGAAGCCAACTTGATCATGGTGAATGATCTTTCTGATGTGTTATTGCATTCAGTTTGTCATTATTTTTTTGAGAATTTTTGCATTGATGTTATTAATGAGATTGGCATGTAGTGCTCCGTTTTGGATGTGTCCTTATCCAGTTTTGGGATGAGTATTATACTGGCTTCATTGAGTGAGTTAGGCAGTGTTCATTCCCTTTCTATTTTGTGGAAAAGTTTAAGGAGAGTTGGCATTAGTTCTTCTTTGAAGGTCTGGTAGAATTCAGTGGAGAATCCATCAGGTCCTGGACTTTTGTTTTTTTGAGAGACTCTTTGTTACTGCTTCAAATTTAATTATGTGTTATAGATCTGTTTAGGTGATTAATATCCTCTTGGTTCAGTTTTGGATGGCCATAGCATTGAGAAATTTGTCCATTTCTTCAATATTTTCCAATTTATTTTAATATAGGTTCTCAAAATATTCCCTGATGATTCCTTGGATTTCCTGGGTATTTGTTGCTATCTCCCCTTTTTTATTTCTGATTTTACTAATTTGGGTCTTTTCTCCCCTCATCTTAGTCAGATTTGCCAGGGACTTGTCAATCCCATTTATTGTTTCAAAGAGTCATCTTTTTCTATTTCATTGATTCTTTACATTTTTCTATTTTGGGTAACTATTTCATTAATTTTGACCCTTATTTTCATTATTTCTGTCCTGCTTGTTTTGGGTTGAGCTTGTTCTTGTTTTTCTAGGAGTTTGAGATGTAGCTTTAGGTTGTCTATTTGAGATCTTTCTATCCTTTTAATATATGTACTCATGGCTATAAACTTTCCTCTTAGGACAGAGTTTGCTGTGTCCTATAGCTTCTGATAGGTTGTGGTTTCATTTTCATTAAATTCCTGGAACTTTTTGATTTCCTCCCTTATTTTTTCCTATGACCCACTGATCATTGAGCAATGTGTTATTCAGACTTCAATTGTTTATGTTTTTTCTGCTTTTGTTGTTGAGTTCTAGTTTTATCGCATTGTGATCAGATAGTACGCAAGGGCTTATTTCAATTTTCTTATATGTGTTCAGGCTGTTTGGGGTCCTAAAATGTTATCTATTTTGAAGAACGTCCCATGGGCAGCTGAGAAGAATGTATATTGTGCTGTTATTAGATGGAATATTCTATAGACATCAGTTAGGTCCATTTCATATATGGTGTCGTTTAATTCTAGTATTTCTTTGTTGATTTTTTTGTTCTGGATTACTTATCTATTAGTGATACAGAGGTATTAAAGTCTCCCAATACCACTGTGTTGGAGTGTAAATATGCTTTTAAGTCCTTTAGTGTTATGTTTGATGAAATTGGGTATGTATAAGTTAATGATTGTTACTTCCTTTTGATGTATTGCCCCTTTTATTAGTATGAAATGATCTTCTTTGTCTCATTTGACTAATGTAAGTTTGAAGTCTACTCTGCCAAAGTATTGCTATTTCTGCCTGTTTGGGAGGGGAGGCCATTAGCTTGGTAAATCCTCTCCCAGCCTTTCACTTTCAGCCAGTGTTTATTTCTGTCAGTAAGGTGGATCTTTTGTAAACAACAGATCATTGGATCTTCCTTTTTCATCTAGTTTGCCTAACACTGCCTTTTGATGGGGGATTTAAGTCCATTAATATTCAGTGTTAATATTGATAGGCATGTAATGATAGCTGCCATTTAGTTATTTTTGTTAAGGATTTCAGTGTGTGAAGCCAAATCAGTGCTAACCTCTGATTACTTTTCTTTTCCTGTGGCTTAACACTTCCCATCCTCTTGTGGTTTTGTTTGCTTTCATCTTCTTTGTGCAGAATTCCTTGTGGAATCTTCTGTAATAGTGGCTTGGTGGTCATATATTGTTTTAGTTTCTGTTTATCATGGAAGACTTTTATTCCTCCATCAATTTTGAAAGATAGTTTTGCTGGGCAGAGTATCCTAGGGCTGAAGTTATTTTCTTTCAGTGCCCAAAATCCCCACTCCTTGCCCTTCTTGCTTTTAAGGTTTCTGTTAAGAAATCTGCTGTTATTTTGATGGTTTTATCTTTATAAGTTATTTGTTTTTTCTCTCTTATAGACTTCAATATTCTTTCTCTGTTCTCTGTGCTAGTTGTTGATGATATGCCATAGAGAGATTCTATTTTGGTTAAGTCTGTTTGGTATCTTGGAAGCTTCCTATACCTGAATGGGCAAATCTTTCTCAAGATTTTTGAAATTTTCTGTTATTATTTTATTGAAAATATTACATATATATTGTTACAGCAGGCAAGTCAGCATGTGGTTAGTGTGAAGGTTAGGGAAGGATAAGAGGGGGTGGTGAAGAAAGGGTGGATGAGAAAGGGCAGAAAGTAATTGGGAAGGAGAACAATGGATTGTAGTACAAAAAAAAGAGGGAAAGTGAAGGGGGTAAGAATAGGGATAAGAAAATAGTGATGGAAAAGGTAATGATACAAAAAAACAGGTACAAGAAAAACAAAAAGTTCAGTCTGCTCAGTAAAATTTCTGGACTTGTTCTTTGACATACAATCCTGGTATTGGCACTTGGTATTCTGGCCTTTGTGGGGAAGGGTCCTGCTTCTCTTGTCATTTTTCTTTCCACTGTCCTTGGTTGTATGGGCTATCGGTTATAAGCGAGAGCTCTGAAGTGCTCTCACCAGGTGACTGGCTTATGAGTAGTATATGGTTCTTCTGTCCACTGGGCAGGTTGCAATTAGGATCTGAGGTAACTGACTGTCAGTTTGTGCAAGGTGGTCAGATCTGTTGTTTCTTTCACATGGTGGCAGCTGCATTGCCTTACAGCTGCAACTCTGGTCAGCTCCTCCCCCAGCAAGGTGGAGCAGTTCAGTTTTGAGTACCACCCTCAGTCCCACAAAACTAGCTTAGAGATCCATCACACCCCACTTTGGAAGGTTGGTTTGTTGCCCCACCCCCACTCTCAGTCTTTGTTACTTATCCCATCTTCCTTTGCTCAAAGTTTGGCTCCTTGCCCTACCCGTGTACTCTGAGACAGGTTCAATGTTTTATCCCACCCCCACTATCACTGTTAGATTATAATTCACTGTTCATGGCTTTTTGGTTTTCTTCAGGGGATATCAGTTTGCCGAGGAGCTGCACTGGGTCATGTTCCTGGGGGATAGGTAGGGACGTCACTTGTAGTACATGTTGCTCACCAGCAAACATGTTGTATCTGCAGGCTTATGCAGGCAACTTTGAGACTGGTCAGGGAGGAGAGATGGTGTGCCACTTTTCTCAAGGTAGTCACTTACTGGGACTGGGTTCAGCACAGCAGGGCATAGCTAGGCTTTCCATGTATTAGGGTTCCAGGATGTCACAAAGTTTGATTCTGAATGATGCTCTATTGGCTGTGCCATGCCAGAATTTTTCCAGCCATTAGGTGCAATTAAAAGCTCTTGTAAAGATTAGTCCTTCAATTTTATGTTCACCTAATGTGTTGGTGGATTATTTTAGCAAGAAACAATCAGAATTACCCAAGTGTAGCTCCCACATCTTGTGGTGGTTTCTGGAGTCATGGCACTCAGGTGCTGAGTCCCTACCCTTTTCTCCATCTTTGTTCCTCCTATTCCTAATATTTAAATGCCAGTCCATTGTTTGTTTTTTCCTTTATGTAATCATCATCTACCAGGTGAATCAAAATGGTAATAATAGCAAAAATTATTGCCAAACTACTCTACATTATCTTTGATGTTCATGGCAATTGTGTGATCTACTTATTCTTATCCAAGTCTTATATTTAGAAAAGCTAAGTGGCATTGGCCTAGTACACAGGAGAGAAGGCACAGCTCTTACTTGCCTAAAACAGGATTCACAACCAAGAGACTTTCTGATTGTAAGGGATTATACAAATGATGCATTACACCATTAAAAGACCAAATCTATGAATCATGGGCATTGAAGAAGTAAAAGATGAGCAAGATCGTGGCATAGGAAACATTCAACAAAATAATAACAGAAAACTTCTGCCCATCCAGGTACAGGATGTCACTAGAGCTCCAAACAGACATGAACAAAATAGAACATATCCATGGCATATTAAAGTTAAAACATGAAGAACAGAGAACAAGGAAAGAATATCAAAAACTAAAAGGAAGAAGAAGCATGACATCTACAATGGCAAATTCATCAGAATAACTGTAGATTTCTCTACAGAAACCTTAAAACCAAAGAGGGCATGGAATGAGGTATTTCAAATACTGAAAGAAAATTACTTTAAACCTGAAAGTTATCATTCATAATTGAATGAGAAATAAAAACTTCCATGATAAACAAAAACTAGTTTATGACCACTAAACCAGAACTCCAGGGGGTACCTTGAAAGGTAACCAAAAGGATCAGATGAGGAAAAGCATTAGGCATAAAAATATGGGAATAAATCTCAAGATAAGCAGATAAGCAAATGAAGAGTAAAAAAGAATCAAACACTAAAAAAAATGTATAAAACAACAAAATGTCAGGAATTAACAAATACTCTTCAATATTAATACTGCATATAATGGTATCAATTCCCCAATCAAGGAGTAGACTGGCAAGCGGGATTAAAAAGCAAGACCCAATAATTTGTTGCCTACAAGAATCATATCTCATTCACAAAGACAAACAGTGGCTTAAGGTGAAAGGGCAGAAAAAGATTTTCCAAGCAAATTTGCTCTGCAAACAAGCAGGAATAGTGATATTTATATCTGATAAAGTAGACTTCAAATCTAAATTACTAAGAAGACACAAGAAGGTCACTCCATACTAAGAAAAGTAAGAACATATCAAGAGTAAATAGCAGTTGTTAACTTAAATATGCCCAATGTCAGTGCACCCAGCTTCAATAAACTAACATAACTGGACTTAAAAACACAAAGAGACCCCAACATAAACCCAGATGTCACCAATAGATAGCTCAACCAACAGAAATTTAACAAAGAAATCTCTGAATTAAAAGATGCTACAGATCAAATGGACTTAGACATAGAGTTTTTCATCCAGCAAGAGCACAGTACCCTTTCCTCTTAGCAGCCCATGGAACTTTCTCCAATATAGATAATATTTTAGAACACAAATAAAGTCTTAGCAAATATGAAAAAATTGAAATAACCCCTGTATCCTATCAGATTATAATGGAATAAAATCATATATTAACAACAAAATAAACTATAGAAAATATTCAAACACATGGAGACTGAACAACACATTGTTGAAAGACCAGGGAGCCATTGAAAAACTAAGGAGGAAAACAAAAAAAAGTACCTGGAATCTAATGAAAATAAAAACACAATCTGCCAAAACATAGGATATCTAACAAAGGCAATACAACAGGGAAAGTTTATAAGCTATGAGTGACTACATTAATAAAACCAGAGTGATCTCAAATAAATGATCTAATGCTATACCTCAAGCTCCTAGAAAAATAAGAACAAGCTAACTTCAAAATTAGCAGATGGAAAGCAAATAAAAATGAAAGCTGAAATTAATGAAATAGAGAAACCCCTCCATAAAACTATGCAAAGTTTCAGTGAAACAAAAAGATTGATAAACCCTTAGTCAACTTGACTCCAAAAAATTAAATTAATGCAAGTGGGGTGGAAAAAGGTAGGTATAACAAAGCAAATAGCAATGAAATCTAGAGAATCATTAAGAAATACTTCAAAAACTTAAACTGAAAATCTAGAAGAAATGGATAAAATCCTAGTTGCATTTGACCAACCAAAAGAGAATCAAGAGGTTACAGATCTCCTCAATAGAACTATAATAAGCAATGAGATTAAAGCAGTAATAAAGAATCTATCAACAAAGAAAAGTCCAGGATCTGATGGATTCTCTGCTGAATTCTACCAGACCTTTAAAGAACTAATTCCAATGCTCTTCAAATTTTCCATGAAATAAAAACTGAAAGAATACTGCCAAATTTATTCTATAAAGCCAGTATTATACACATTCCAAAACTGGAAAAAAAATGAGAATGATTAGCCAATCTCTTGAATGAAGATAGATGCAAAACTTCTCAGTAAAATATTGGCAAACTGAATTCAGCGATATATTAAAAATGTCATATACCTTGATCAAGTCACTTTCATTCCAGGAATACAAGGATAGTTCAAATAAATACAATACAGCATACAAACAGAAGCAAGGACAAAAATCACATGATCATCTCAAGAGATGTGGAAAAAGCCTTTGGCAAAACTCAATATCCTTTCATGATAAAAGCTCTGAAGTAACAAGGACATAATAAAGACTAAATACAGACAAACCTATAGCCAACATCACACTAAATGGGGAGACATTGAAACTATTCTCCTAAATCCTGGAAAGTCACGTATGTTGACTCACCCCACTCTAATCAATATAATTTTTGAATTCCTAGCCAGAGCAATAAGACAGGAGGAAGAAATAAAAAGAATTTGAATAGGAAAGAAAAAATTCAAATTATCCTTATTTGCAGTTGATATGATCTTACAGCTAAAATTCTAACAATTTTACCAAGAAATTTTAGACACCATGAACTCTTTCAGCAAAGTAGCAAGGTACAAAATGAGAATATAAGAATCAGTAGCTTTTCTGTAAAACAACAATGAAAAGACTGAGAAAGTAATCAGGAAAATAATCCCTTTTCCAATGCCTTCAGAAAATAAAATATCTAGGAATAAATTTAGTGAAGGAGGTGAAAGACTTCTACAATGAAACCTGTAAATCTTTGAAGAAGATATCAGAAGATGAAAACAAATCCCATGCATATGGATCAACAAAGTAAATATTGGAAAAATGGCTAAACTACCAAAAGCAGATATATGTTCAATGCAGTCATCATCAAAATTTTAATAATATTCTTCAAAGAGATGGAAAAAATCAATTCTAAAGTCTATATGGAAGCATAAAAGACCTTGAATAGCCAAAGCAATCCTAAACAAAAGGATCAATGCTGGAGGTATCACAATACTGACTTCAAACTGTACTACAGAATCATAGCACCAAAAAACAGCATGGTACTAGCACAAAAACAGACAAGAAGACCAATGGAACAGAATAGAGGACTTAAGCAGAAGTCTACATAGCTATAACCATCTGATTTTTGACAAAGGAGCCAAAGTCATATACTGGAGAAAAGACAGCCTGTTCAACAAATGGTGCTGGGAAAGTGGACATTTGCATGTAGAAAACTGAAACTAATCCTTATCATTCAGCCTATGTGAATATCAATTCAAAGTAGATCAAATGTCTTAACGTCAGGCCAGAAACTTTGAAACTACTGCAGAAAAGAACAAAGAAAACACTGGACCATATAGGCATAGGCAATATCTTTCTGAATAGAATTCCAATATCTCAGCAATTGTGAGAAAGTATTGGCAAATGAGACTGCAACAAATAAAAACTTCTGCATAGCAAAGAAAACAGTCACTAGACTGAAAAGATGGCCTACAGAATGGGAAAAAATCTTTCCCAGCTACACATCTGACAAGATAGGAATAATCAGAATTTACCGGGAGCTCAAAAAACTAAAGTCCCAAAGGATCAACAGCCCAATGAAGAAATAGACAAATGAACTGAATGAACAATTCTCAAAGGAAGAAGTACTAGTGGCCGATATATACATGAAAACAATGCTCTATATCCCTGACCATAAAGGAAATGCAAATCAAAACTACATTAAGATACCATCTCACTCAAGTCAGAATGGCTAGAACACAAACAACAATGAATGCTGGTGAGGATATGGGAAAAGAACTCTTATATACTACTGATGACAATGTCAACTAGTGCAACCACTATGCAAAGCAGTATGGGAGTGTCTCAAAAAATTACAATCCAGCAGTAACACTCCTGGGTATATATCCAAAGGAGAGTAAGTCAGGATACAATAGACACACTTACACACCCATGTTTCCATAACCTGGATATAGTAATAGCCCAGATGTCCTACCACTAATGAATGGATTAAGAAAATGTGGTATATATTCACAATGGAGTATTATTCAGCCATAAAGAATGAAATTATATTGTTTGTAGGCAAACAGATGGAACTAAAGATCATCATGTTAAGAGAAGTAAGCCAGACTCAGGACAAAACTTGCATGCTTTCTCTCATATTGGAAACTAGACCTAAAATATGAATATATATACACAAACACGTATATTAATCTTATATACTTTCATATACATATATACATACCTGTATACATATACACTCACATAAAGAAAGAAGACTGGAAAGTAAAACAGGTCCAGTTGGGAGGGTTAATATTGTCAGCAGGAAGGGTAAACAGAGAGGGTGAAGAAGGGTAAATATGGTGGATGTACTTGTATTGTATATGAAAATAGAACAATGAAACCTGTTGAGAGGGAGAATGATGGATAGGGTAAATCTTATTAAGATACATTGTAAGCATATATGTAAATGTCACAAACCAACTGTAAACTAAAATATACTAATAAAGACTTTTTTAAAAAAAAGGATTAGTCAATAATTATTAAGCATATTTTTAGATAAGTATTCCTTTTGGTTTTTTTCATTATTTGCCTTAGAAACACAAATAATAAAAAGAGAGGATTCTGGGAAATAGCTGACATGGAAACCATTTCCCTCTCCTGACCCCCAGCTCTAGCCTATCTGTCTTTCCTGATCAAAGCTGTTTTAGGGGCCCTAGAAACAGTTGAGTACATGGCAAAATGTGACATTTGCTAACTCATTTGCAGGACTGGGGTAGATTTCTCTCCTGAGAGAGAGATGACATTTCTAGAGAACCAAATTGAAATTCTGAAAAAAAGAACATGAGAAATTAACATAAGAAATTATTTTCTGGAAAGTGCAAATTCATAACTCTCTTACAAATATAAATTAAACATGTGCCACAGGCCTTTAAAATTAATTGTTACTATTTAATTAATTAAAGAGAAGGCAGGAAAAATGCCCAAATGGTTAAAAAGCGACCTCAAGTTGTACACACTTATAGTCAGATAAGGAATACTGAAATGTATTTACACAGGGATGCAAAACTGGCAAAACTAGTCTGATATTCTCAGGGCAATAACTAATTGCATTTCATCAGATAAAATTTGCATTTCTTTGGACAGAATTCATTTGCATTGCTCTCTGGTTCTCTACAAATTAACATCTATCCCTGTGGAGTTACAAAACAGCCTAGTTAGAGACAAAGGCAGAAATAATCATCAGGAAGAGCTGGTCAGGACACTCACGACATTTCAGAGCCTTTCACAATCCTTCTTCACAGTATATAAAAACAAATAATTAAGTCCAAAAAGGACAAAGATGGACTCTCTGGGAAAGCACAAGTTTAAGTCCTTGAAACAGAATATAATATAGTGGAAATTCTAGTAATATTATAGAACTACCCGTTAGAACTACTCATTGGGTATATAAGTTGCCCAGATTTCTCCTCAGGAGGAAGAGCAAGAAGGGTACAAGCCAGAAGAAGTGAACACACTTCAAGATTTCTTTCCACAGAGTTGGGAGTGAACAGGGAAGAAGTGTAGTATGTGCTTTGAGAAAATACAGCATCATGGTGGTGTGCTTGCTGTTTTCTTTCCAAGTAATAACAGGAAAATATATTTTGGATCCTGAGTATAAATAAAAGGAAGAAAACCAAAAGCAGCACTTATTAATGATCATTCTAACTTCTTCTTTTTCCTCATTACCACACATCGACCACCACAGAGCCATGTTCTTTCCAGTGACCTTCACTTTACCTCACTGATAAGTCATCTTCAAATCATAGAGTGAAGGGTTTGGAGCTTGGTTTTTACTATGAGAAACCACACACTGAAGTGCTTGATAATAAGGGCAACAGCTTTTTTTGTTGTTGTCTTGAGAGTGGGTTGATTTGGTTTGGTTTGGTTTGGGTCTTTGACCCAAATGTTAAAAATTATTCTGACATGAGGAAATTGAATAAATTGTGGCTGTCACATCACGTTTGGACATTGTTTATCTTCTGCTTATAATTTACCCCAGTTAATGTCTGAGTCATTTCAGGAGTGAGATCTCAGGAAGCGAGACTAATTAAAGACTGGGGGATTCTCAGAAAACAGACAAGGGGAGCCTACTGGATGTACAGTGTGAGTTGGGAGGAAACAAGCCTAGGAGAACTCAGGGAGAATAAACCATAGTGATAAGCGAATAGCTAATGCAAACTGGAATAATCTGAATATAGCTTCTGCCGATATGGAGTGCTGTGGCATTTAACATCAGGGAAATGAGACTCAGGCACAGATGGGCTTTCAGGCTTCAAGGGAACAAATCCTTAAATTTAAATAACTGTGAGAATAATTACATAGTTTTGTTGCAAGTTACAAGGAATGCATTACATTCTTTCAAATAGTGCTTTTTGTCTGCTATAATTACACCTTCTAGAGAGTGTTGCAGAAAAAACTGAAGCACATCTTCCTCAATCAGCATTATACTCATAAACATTGAAGTATATTTATTAATCCTCTTTGCAAGGAGAACTATTCAAAGCAACACAAAAAGGAATTCTCCATGTTTAAAAATTCCCACATAATTAAGAAACTTGATATTTAAATCTCCAAGCGATTGGAATGAAAGCAATTTATATATCACATGTATTGTATATAATTTAAATGTTAATTGTCTGTAACATTCAACACACATTGGCACTAATATTTGCCTATCACCATCTCATGGGGACAGGGCTCAGAACCGGAGTTTAGTTTCTCTGGGCATCTGGACCCAGCATGACATTCTGCTCTTAAACAAGAAGAAGGGACACTTCTAGAATAAGTCTCTCAATAGTTTCCTGTAAGCAAATTTCTTTCCTTTCACATGGAGATCAAATAGAATACTTCCTTAAGTATTCTTTTATTCTATTTAGAACAACTCTATCTTAAACAAAATACCTAATCTCTAATCCTCTCAAGAGACACAGAAGAGTGAGCCCTAGCAGGACTGACATAGAGGAGGATTCCATAAAGGCTCAAAAAGTGTGCTAGGGAGGCTGTTTAGGGAGTTAGCTGGTGACATTTCCCCACCCCGCACAGTGCAGACACACCTCCCCGTGGAGCAGGACGTGGTCAACGGCCTCTAAAACACCAGGGTCATGGAAGGCATCGCCCCTGCAAGGTCTAAGGATGGTACTGATAACTACAGTGCTTATTGTATTCAATAGACTTCACCTCAAAATATCTTTGATTTTAATGAAATATCCTTAAACTATAAAAATTGAAGTATGAGAACAAACCTCATGATAAACACTATTTGAGGGAAAATATGTATGCAGAAACATTCTGCAGCACACGGGCATGTTCTTTAGATCATTACTTTTGTCCACTCTGTCAATGATATGCTAATCAGATTGGAGTCGTGCTAAACAGCTAAGCCTTAAAGGCCTGCTCAGAGACGCAGCCCCCGCTCCCGGTGAAGCCATAATCCGGAACCTGGGCCAAGGCCTCTACTACAGAGGAAAGGACAAAATCACTGCATGCTCCACTTCTTCTGGTTTTGTTTTATTTGACAATGAGTCTTGCTATGTATAATTGACTATGTAGCCCATCTGGCTGGGAACTAGAGATCCTCCTGCCTCAGCCTCCCAATGCTGGCATTACAGGCATGACCACCATGCCTGGCTGCACTGTTGACTTAGAAGAGGAATTCACATGGCCTAGCGGTCCTTGCCAGATTCTAGAGGCAGACGATTCCACATTTGTGAACGATGCCCTAGCTCATTCACTGAGCTGTACGTAAAGCTGCTGTCTTCATGTATGCTCAGAACAGAAAAGGGCTCTTTAGGAGGATGAGAGTGGGGCAAGCTGTCCTGCTGCTTGGCCAGACAACCTGGCAAAAGATGACTTCAGCTATCTGTGGTAGGAAAAGATGCTCCGTGGATAAACAGCAAATCCCAACAAAAGAATTCTAATGTAGATTCCCCTATGGCAGGGCGAGGACATCTGGAGTGCAGAGCTAGTCACCATTCTAAAAGACCTGGCCTACTTCCAGGTCTGAGCAGAAACACAACATCTGCCCATTCTACATCAGAACGATTCCCCGAGAGCTTCATTCTCCCAAAAGTAGGAAGTCTTAAGTCAGGCATGGTCACCGCAAGGATTTTACATATGGAACCAGATGCAAGACATAAGACACAGGAAGGTTGCACAATTGATTATTAAAACTCATGAAATGATCATCATCAGGCTGCATTATGAAATATCATATCCAATATATTCCTTAAATATTATACTCTTTTTAATGCTACCATTAAATAAATTTGTGGTGGCTAAGTTAGAAAGGATTTTGAAAGGTTTTACCATAAATATGATAAATGTTTGAGTGGATAGATATTTTATATACCTTATACAAGACATACTTGTGTCAAAATATTGCATTGTACCCTATTAACATTTTTTATGTATCAGTTACAAATAAATTGAATAAAAAAGAAAACATAAAAACAAAAAATTTTTGAAAGAAAGCTGCATGAGCAAGTGACCCAAACGCTTTCATCTCTTACTGTTCACTACATTGCTGTCTCTCCCTCAGCTCACACAGGCCACAAGGGGCTCTCCCTCTAAGCAAGTGATGGCACACCCAAAAGGCTGAGCTTGGCTAATGAATTAGTTGGCTTACACGTGAGGACAAGTCAGAAACAAACTGTGGCTGCTAGGTGGCCTCCTTCTCACAGGATGGGCCCAAAGATAAGGTGAAGAGCAATCCTCTGAGAGGGAGAGCTTTGATAATTTCCTAGTTGCTCATGGTATGAAGAGAAGCACCTGCAGGAAAAGTAATACTGACTCAAAACGAGTGGATTGCCTAGTTGAATGGGGCTTGATAGGGAAAATGTTAGAATATCAAGACAAGAAAATACATAGAAAATGCTTGAGGATGGGAAGATGGCCTCCAGCAAGTGGACATGAACTGTGAAGATCGTACATTGTCAACAAGAATGCATCCACCACTGACGAGGAAAAAGCAACTCAATAGATTGGATGATCTGGTCAGTGGCATCACCTGCCTGCGTCATAGCCACTGTGATGCTGCCATCCTGGGCCCATGGTGCAGTAGTCGTGGAGGCAGGAATGGAGACCATACACGCAGTTGAGCTTCTGTCTCTCCCCAGTCCTGTGCTTCTCTAGGATGGCTAAGGGCTCTGATAAATAAATTCTCCCATAATCTAAACCAACATATGCTCCACTGTTCACTCTTCCTTATTCTTTCCCCTTTTCAAGTTTCCTTTTTCCTGTGTGTGGGACATCTCTTACTGCGATGTGTGGAAGTCTACTGAAAAGTGACAGTGTGGAGCAAACTAATGACACAATGTAGAGGAAAAACTTTTATTCTTTCATGGCAAGGATGGGTCAACTTTTTCAATTACAACTCTTCAGTACTGCCATTTTAAAAGAAGCTATAGACAATGTATAAACAAATGAACTTGACTCTATTACAATAAAATCGTATTAATAAAAATATATGACAGGCCACATTTGGCACATTGCTATAGTCTTGTTTACATTATGGAAATGAATCTTAGTGGCATGGAGAAGTTGGTTAGGGGAGTGGGTCTTGCATGTTAAGAACAAATCCTAGAAATTTCTGTATATAGCAGGGAACAAGTCTTTTTTGGTTCCCTCCTCTCTAGAACACACAGCCATAAACAGAGACTATTTTCCCACTTGCTACTGTAGTTCCCTGACTTGACGCTACTACAAATGACCAACCAACATCTCTCTTTCTAATGGGACTGAAACTATGATTTAGAGCATCCCTGTTGCCACAAGCAGCACACAGAAACTACCCGCCCCCCACGTTCCCACAACACTGCAACTGAAAACAGAAAGAACAGTAGTGAGCAGTGCAGTGCAAGAGAAGGCCATATCTTGTCAGGGAGTCTGTGCTTTGCTTTATTTACTTGTAATTCTTTGAATAACCAATACACTCACATGGATTCCAAGTCCAGAAAATATACTCAATTTGCAAGGAAAAATTCCCTCTATCATCCTTCTCCTCTTTCTTCTGGGTTCTCCTCTGCACTAGGTAACAGCTGTGGTTAATTTCCTGCACCCCCTCCCAATGTCACTTTTTTTTGCTTGGGTTCAAGGCACTTTGCTTCACTTTAAATTTACAACTTAGAGATGCTTTTGTACTTAACGCAATGAGAGTCTGTAATATAAATTGAGAACTAAATAAACTCCTGTGCATACAAAATGCATAAGTTGGAAAGAAACCTTTAGTTTATTATATTCATAGGTCATATCTATAGGAACACAGCAAATCATGTGATTTTCTGTGATTAGTGGAAAATGTACTTAGCTCTGGATATCATGTAGCTGAGAAAACTCCACGCGACTGAATATTCAAAACACACACAGAAACCAGTTTAGGCTGGATTCTGCACAAAGTGGGGAAGATGAATCAAGGTGGGCAATGCAAAGAAGACAGAGGGTCAGAGTGACTGGACAGACTGAAGGACAACCCAGGAGATGATTAACTTTGGTAATGCAAGTCTAAGCAGCTATCAGGAAATAGAAACATGAACTCTAAGAGGCCTTTGAAAGGGAAAAAAATTGTGCCAATTACTGGTCTTTCCGTGTGAGAGTGCTCAATGTCTACAGACTTCAGAATGGTGCGTGGCCAAGCACAGCAATGATTTCTACTCATACTAAATTTTCTAAAATCAGTTAATTTACTCGTTTCATGGGGAAAAATCCAAACTAGATAGCTAATAGTGAATAAATGCTATTTCTGCATCTTCTAAGACATTGAGTTGTTATCTCCAAATTTCCATTTACAACATCTGAAAAAACACTCTGGCTCTGAGAAAATGACAAAAGAGAGAATGTAGAAAGATTTCTTCAAGAAAGGTGTAAAAGGATGTATTCCAGGAAAGATGATGCAATCTGATGATGAAATTAGCAAATTTAAAGTAATCAGAATCTTGTTTTGAATTGCAAGGGAGTTCGTTATAGGTTAGTAACAAATCTTCTCTTTCACATGAGATTTGCTGGGAGCATGTCAGAGGGTACCTTAGCAACCAGCCAATAAGAAAACATCATAACCTACAAACTTGCTGGGTGATGCAAATCATATTATATATTATTACAGAGATCTATAGATTTGTACATAAGATCTTTAATGTCGCATTCCTCTCCCATGATCCTCAGCAAGGATTTATCTTAGTGTAACAGAAAAAAGTAGAGAAGTTGGGGAAAAGATAAAGATTTCCAGCTCCCCATCTAGGAAATGGGAGAAATGACTCCTCTGTATATTCTTGTATTAAAAATGTAAAAGAATGATAAATCATTTTAAGGAGATAAAAAATAATATAATGAATTTAATTTTATTCACATTTCCTGGATCAGATTGATTTTTTGTGATGTCCTCAGAAATACCAGTTGGTTGTCAATTGTACAGTGTAAACAACTTTGAAAATCTTCTTAAAAGTTTTCCGGTAAGTTCATATTTGATAATTCAGAAAAAAATATTATTTTATATGTCCTCTCAAAGTCATTCATGTGCATAGTTCTGATACCACAAAAATTTTGCACAAAGTTCTATTACCAAGAAAGTTGATATAATCTTCCAAGCCTAATTAGTAATTCTTTCTCTGTCATCTAAAAGACAATGTGTAGTCAAAGATTAGTTAACCTTCTTTAACTTCTGCTCTTGAAGACACAATTGGGTTTAGAAGGAAATTCTACAGAGTTTAAATATGTTGGAGGAAAAGAAATGCTGATTCAACATCTTCCTGGTTATTTCATCTCCTATCTTACATCCTTCCTGAAAATAAATTGCTGGGGCCAGATTGGATGGCTGGAAACACTTCAGTGGAAACACTGAGACATCTTCCCTTTGTAGTGATCAGAAAGACAAACCCTTTTCTCCTTCCCACATGTTTGCTCCTCTCAGCTTCTCTCACTGTTTCTTCCTCTAATGTGGTTTCATAGGATCCTATAAATCCTTAGCATTTGAAATAAAACTGTCTCTATATTGTTATGTTAAGTGGTGGAAAGACTTATTAAATTCCATTAAATGATATAGGTGGTGATTCAAATAATATCCACTAGAATATATGGTTAGCATTATATGTGAAGTTTTGAATCAAATATTTCTATTGATTTGCATTGACTAAAAATACATAGGGAAAATCATATAACATCTTTGTTCATTTTTATTAGCACATATTAATTGTGCAAAGGGGTTTTATTGTTATATTTTCAAACCTATATATAATGTGCTTTGATCATATTCACCTCTCCACTACTCTTTCTTATCCCACCCTTCTTTTTATAATTTTAATGGGTCTTGTTGTTCTATTTTCATACATGCATATAACATAATTCAATCATACTAACCCCCAATCACCCTTTCCTTTTGCCATCCCCCATCCAGCTGGTACCCCCAATAAAACACAGTCCCCCTTTTTACATTCGTGTCACTTTTTTTACTTTTCAGAACTAGATTCTACATATGAGAGAAAACATGATATTTGTTCCTTCTGAGTCAGGTTAGTTTTGCTCCACATGGTTTTCTCTAATTCTATCTATTTTTCTGCAAATGATGTAATTTCATTCTTCTTTATGTCTGAATGATACTCCATCATATGGATATACCACATTTTCATTACCAGTTCACTGATGGATGGGCATCTGGCTTGATTCCATACTGCAACTGTTATAAGTGGTGCTGTGGTGAATGTGGGTTTGCAGGCATCTCTGTTGTATGCTGACCTATATTTCATCCAATACATGCCCAGGAGTGGTACAGGAGGATTATATGGGAGTTCTATTTTTTATTTTTTTTGAGGAGCCTCCATACTGATTTCCATAATGAGTGGACTAATTTACATTCCCACTAACAGTGTATAAGGGGTCCTTTTCCCCAACATACTTGTCAGCATTTTTTATTTCCTTTTATATTTATTTATTTTTGTTACATACATTAATTATAAAAAGTGAGGGATTCATTGTGATATTTCCATACACAAATATATTTTGATTATATTACCCCTTTCACAGTTTCTTATTGCCCCTTCTCCTTACCAGCCTTTTTAACTTTCTTATAAATTTTATATGAGCTTCATATGACCTTTGAACACATACATATGGTGTACTTCAATCATATTTTCCCGTCTTCTTCCTCTCCTTTTGCCCTCCCGCTTCCTGCTGGTTACCACTTCCAAGCAAACTCCCTTTTATGTTCATGTCCTTTTTTTTCTATAGATATAGAGTCCTCATATGAGAAAAAAGATGAAATACTTGTCTTTCTGAGTCTGACTTATTTCACTTAACATACTGATCTCTCATCTATCCATTTTCCTGCAAATGACAGAATCTCATTTTTCTTTACACCAGAATAATACTACCTTGTGTAGATACACATTTTCTTCATCCATTCATCTGTTGGTGGGCACGGAGGCTGATCCCATAACTTGGCTACTGTGAGTAGCATTGCTATGACCATGGATGTGGAGGTATTTTTATTATATGCTGATTTTCATGTACCTTCAGGAATGTACCTTGGGGTGGTATGGCTCGATCAAATGGTAGTTCTATTTTTAGCTCTCTGAGGAAACTCCATACTGATTTGCGTAGTGGCTAGACCAATTCACATTCCCACCAACAGTGTTTAAGACTTTCTTTTCCCCTATATCCTTGCCAGCATTTGATGTCATTTGTTTTCTTGATGATAACCATTCTGCTTGGGATGAGATAAAATCTCAGTGTCATTTTGATTTGCATTTTCTTCATGGCTAAAGACCTACTAAGATACATTCCTCATGTGCTTATTAACAATTTGGAATTCTTCTTTTAAGAACTGTTCAATTAATTTACCCATTATTAATTGAATTGTTTGGGGTTTTGGTGATTAATTTTAGGAGCTCTTTATATATTCCGGATATTAATCCCTTGTCTGATGAATAACCTGCCAAGACTTTTTCTCATTCTGTGTGCTGTCTCTCTTCTCTCTGAGAATTGTTTCACTTGATGTGAAGAAGTTTTTAATTGATGCAATCCCATATGTCTATTCTTGCTCTTATTTACTGAGATACTGGAGTCCTATCCAGAAAGTCTTTGTTCATGCTTATTTCCTCAAGTGTTTTCCCTGTTTTCTTATACTAGTTTCAAAGTTTCAGGTCTTACATTAAGGTCTTTAATCCATTTTGAATTGATGTTTTGTATTAGGATCTAGTTTTAATCTTCTACATGTGGATATCCAGTTCTCCCAACACACTTGTTGAAGACACAGTCTTTTCTCCAACCTGTGTTTTAGGCACATTTGTCGAAAATCAGATAGCTGTAGCTGCGTGACCTCATTCCTGGATCCCCTATTTTATCCATCAGTTTATGTGCCTGTTTCTGTGCCAGACATGTGCTGTTTTTTTGTCACTATAGCTCTGTGATATAATTTGAAGTCAGGTATTTTGATACTTCCAGCTTTGCTCTTTTACTTTTTTATTTTCAGAATTGCTGAGGCTATTTGAGGTCTTTAGGCTTTCATATGAATTTTAGGAGTCCTGTTTCCATTTCTGTCAACAATGGCATTGGAATTTTGAGGGGGTTTGCATTGAAATTCCTCAGCCTGTTCATTATTACTATATAGAAAAACTATTGATTGTTTATGTTGATTATGTATTCTGCCACTTTGCCAAATGTGTTTATCAGCGCTAAAAAGTTATAGTTTGTTTGTATTTTGTTTTTTTTGGTTTTGTTTGTTTGTTTTTTAGTGGATCCCTTCAGGTCTTTTAACTATAGGATCATGACATCTACAAACAGAGATAATTTAACCTCATCCTTTCCTATTTGTACCCTTTTTATTTCTTTCGCTTGCTTTATTCAAGCACTATATTGAAAAATAGTGGAGAGTAAGCACCCTTGTTTCATCTCTGACTTAAGAGGAAATAATTTCAGCTTTTCCCCATTTATTGTGATGTTGACTGTAGATTTATCATATGTCACCTTTATTATGTTGAAGCATATACCTTTTATTTAAAGGGCTTTTTTAGGGCTTTTATTATGAAGGGATGTTGAATTTCGTCAAAGTCTCTTTCTGCATATATTGAAACAATGATGGATTTTTTGTCCTTTATTCTGCTTATGTGATGCACTGTGTTTCTTGGTTGGGTGTGTTATACCAGGAATGAAGCTATCTGAAAATCATGGCATATAATCTTTTTAATGTGCCATTGAATTCAGTTCACAAGGAATTTATTGGGAATTTTTGTATCTACGTTCATAAAGGAAATTGGTTGATAATTTTTTTGTTGTGTCCTTATCTGGTTTTGGTACCAGACTGTTTTCAGAATGTGAATTTATTTTCTCCCTATTTTATGGAATAGTTTGAAGAGTACTGGAGTTAGTTCTTTAAACGTCTCTTAGATTTCAGCAGTGAATCCATGTAGTCCTAGGCTTTTCTTTGTAGGGAGATTTTTTTTTTTTTCTTTCTTTATACTGACAAAGATTTTAATTTTTAAATGTTAAATGACATAATAGCAATACTTATTTCTGGGCCACAGCATATCATTATTGCTCGTGGTAGTGGTACTGGTTTCTGAGCTCAAGGTCTGCTTACTAGGCAAGTGCTCTACCACTTGAGCCATAACTCTAGCCTGTTTTGCTTGAGTTTTTTTTTTGTTTTATTTTGTCTTTTCAGATGTGGTCTTGCATTTCTGCCTAGGGCCAGCCTGACCCCATGATTTTATCACCTATGATTCCCAAGTAGCTGGGATCACAGGTATGTGCCACTATACACAGCTAATTTGGTGAGATGAGGTCTCACTAACTTTTGTCCGGACTGGCCTTAAACCACCATCCTCCCAACCTCTGCCTCCCAAGTAGCTGGGATTGCAATGTGAGCCACTGTTCCCAGCTATTGGGAGATTCTTTATTATTGGCTCAATTTCATTGCTTGTTATAGATCTATTTTTGGTTGTTTGTACACTTTTGGATCAATGTTAGTAGGTAAGATACATGTAGAAAATTATCCCTTTCTTCTAGACTTTCCAGTTATTAGAATATAAATTTTCAAAATATTTCAAAATGATCCTCTGAATTTCATTGGTAGCTACTGTGATATCACCTTTATCATTTCTAATTTGATTAATTTTGGTCTTCTCACTCTTTCTTTTGCTTAATCTGGTTAAAAGCTTATCAATCTTGTTTATTTTTTCAAAGAACTATTTCTTTGCTTCATTGATCTTTTGCATTGTTCTTTCAGTTTTCATTTCTTGAATTTTTGCCTTAATGTTTATTTTTTTCTGTTCACTGATTTGAGTTTTGACTTGTTCTTTGCTTGAAATGTATCATTAAATTTTCTTGCAAATTAAATTTATTTGAGATATCTGATTTTTAAATGCATATGTTCATAGTTAGTAACTTTTCTTGTGGTTCTGCCTTTGCTGTGTCTCAAAGGTTTTGGTAAGTTGTATTTTCAGTTTCATTTCATTTAGGAATTTTGATTATTTCCTGCCTTATTTTTTGATAACCAGTGATCATTCAAAAATGCTTAAACTACATATATTCATATATTTTTTGTAGTTTCTCTTATTACTGACTTCTAGTTTTATTACACAATCTTTGTAAAATACAAGAAATGATTTCAATTTTCTTGTATTTGTTAAGACTTGCTTTATGTTTTAAAATATGATTTATTTTGGAAAAGATTACATGGGCTGGGGTGCTCAGAAGAATTTATATTCTGCAATTGTTGGATGGAATATTCTATAGATGTCTGTTAAGTCCATTTGATCCATAGAGAAGATTCTTAATAGCATTTTCATTGAAAGGGGGTTCTGGGTCTATCTATTGATGACTGTGGTGTACTGAAGACATCTGTTACTATTGTGTTGGGGTTTATCTGTGCTTTTATGTCCAATAGTGTTTTATGAAATTAGGTGTGCTGACGTTCAGTACATATATGTTTAAAATCTTTGTATTTTCTTGATGGATTTTTTCCCTTATAAATCCGAAGTCATCTGCTTTGGCTCTTCTGACTAATTGTGGCTTGAAGTCTACTTTATCAGATATGAGTACAGCTACTCCTAATTGATTTTGGACGCCAATGGCGGAGAAAATTTTTCCCATTCTGTCACTTTTGCCTTTGACAATGAGGTGCATTTCTTGCATTCAACAAATTGTTGAGTCTTGTTTTTTAATCCAGTCTGCTAGTCTGTGTCTTTTGGTTGGGAATTGAGACCATTAATAGTCACAGTTATTATGGAAAAGTATGTAGCAATTTCTGTCATTTTGTTTTTTTGTAATGTTTGATTCTTTCCTAATTCTCATTTGCTTATCAACTCATCTAGGAAAATTTGTTCTTTCTTATATTTTCATTGCTGTATTTATCTTCCTCTTCTGAGCATAGGAGTCCTTTAAATATCCTCTATACTGTTGGTTTTGTGATCATGAATTCATTTGGGTTTTTTTTTAATCATGAGAGGTTTTTACTTCTGCTTCAACTATAGAAGACATTTTTGCTGAGTACAGTAATTTAGTTTCACAGTTGCTTTCTTTCAAGGTTTGGAGTACATTGTGCCATATCTTCCTTGCTTTTAGATTGTCTGTTGAGAAATTTGGTGTTATTCTGATGGAGTTTTATCTATAGATGCTTCTCCTTTACAGCTTTCAAGATTCTTTCCTTGTTTTTGATCAAGATTTTAACTCTAATATGACATGGAGAGGTTAATTTTTGGTCTTGCTTATTTGGTGTTCTAAAAGTTTCCTGCACCTGGATAAACAACTCCTTCCTGAAATTTTACAAATTTTCTGCTATTATTTCATTGAATATGTTTTACACATCTTTTCTTTCATCTATGCCCATGATTCAGAGGTTTGTCCCAGAGGTCATCCATGTTGCATTGATACACTATTATTTTTTTCCTTACCATTTTCTGAATGCTGTAATTCATTTGTCTTGTCTTCAAGCCCTGATACTCTGTCATCTTCTTGATCCAGTCTTTTGGCAAGGCTTTCAACTGAGTTCTTTATTTGACTTGAGCTTTTCATTTCCAGAACTTTACTTTGATTTTTTTCAAAATTTCTGTATCTGTATTGAATTCCATTTTCATTTCCTGCATTGTCTTCCTTATTTCATTCAGGTGTTTTGTGTCCTCCTAGAATGAATTCAGGTGTTTATTCATGTCCTTTATTTTTTTTAGTCACTTTAATAATCATTCTTTTTTATTCTTTATCTGAGGTTTCATCCACTTCACTATCAAAAGAGTCCATTCTTGTGAAGTTTTTGGCTTTTGTATGATTCATGTTGCCTTGTTTTTTTCATATTTCTTAGGTTTCTTAGCATATCTGAAGCTAAGTCAGATGTTTTAATAATTGATTGGACATTTTAATCATTTGTTGTCTTTCAGTAGTCTTTGATGTATCCTCAATGTTTAGACAAAACTGGGTAGTGGCAGGTTGTTGTATAATTTCTCAATACTGGTCAGGAGATATAGCACAGCAGCAAAATGTTTACCTACACACTCAGAGTATTATGTCCAATCCCTAGTACCACTCAGAGAGAAGCAAATTAACTGCAGTCATTGCAGCTCTTAGTGTACAGGTTGGTGGTGTATATGGGCTGAGGGTGAGTGCCCTCACTGTGCTTTCACTGTAGAAGTTTCTCTTCTCTGTGTATTGAGACCAGCTGTGTACCACAAATTTCTATGTAGCCTGTGGACAGGGACAATTTCAACATGCTCCACAGGCCCCCAAATTTGTACACCCAGGGGTAGCAAATGTGTAAGCCTAGTGCTGTACCTGAAATGAATTGGAGGTTGTGGGGGCAGAGAGAGAGACACAAACAGAGACTGAGTTCTGGACTACAGGGGGAGAACTTGGGCAATCAAGCAGTCTGCCTGCCAGACTCAGTGCTCTCAGACCATGCCCAGCAGGTAACCACCAGTAGGAGGAAGGAGGCTAAGAAGATTGTGTGATTTATAGGACCTAGGCTCAGAAATCTCAGTCCTACCCAGTAACACACCCGCACATCCCCAGTATAGCTGTCTCAAATAATAAGCTCTATCTCAAGGTGGCACCTAGCTATAGCACTTTGATATATGGGGAGCAACAAAATATGTTTTTTCTTCAAAGCTAGCCTGCCTGACACACAGGAATAGTCACTGTCACACAAAATCCCCATACTGGGTTTAAGGCTGGTGAGAGATGTGTGTTATCCAGTGGCTATATCTGCCAGTTGTCAACAGAGTTGCCTGGCTTACCTTGTTACCAGCAATTCACTATCCCCTCTTCATTGGGGAGCTGGGGCTGAAGCTACAGACTCTTTCCTACTTTTCTGTGTCACCTTTCTATTTCTACATGCTTTTCAGCTGTTTTTTCCCTCTCTTGATTCCCACTCCACTTCTCTCTTTATGTCTGCAGAATACAGACTATCCTTTGTTACCATGACTCTTCTCACAGGGTCAAATGGAGAGACCTTCTAATCTGCCATGTTATCCCGCCTTCAACATCTCCACTCTTAATTGAGAAATAGCATCTAATTTATCTTCTAAAGAAAGTTATAGAGTGAGTTCAAAATGTAAGAAAAATAATTTAGTATGTTATGATCACTTTGACTTCTTTTACAAGGTGAAGAGGAGTAAAAATTAATAACTATTAAAAATATTCTAAATCAAACTCTAATAAATGGTATGCATGTAAATCTACAAAATATAGTATTCCCTAATCACATTAATTAATTAGTCAATAAATTAGTTAATTGATTAGTCTCCAGCTTTGCTGTACTAGACTAAGATGGTTTGATGTTTTTCAACTGCTCTTAGCAATATTCATGACTTGAATGAAGACACTTAGATAAATATCTAGAGCACCTTGAGAATGTCTGTATTTCTCTCACATTGCTAATATTTTATAACAATTTACCCATATATTTCAGAAGAAACCTAAATAGCAGGAAGGTAGTATTTACTTTTAGAGGCATATAGATGAGAACTTTAAAATAAAATTTATTTTTTATGGCATCTGTGGAGCAGCCACCCTTTCTATTTGCACAAACACTTACTCTGATGGTGCTCTATTCTCCAACTTAATCTTAACTATAATTCCTCAACTGGAAAATAAGGAAAATAATAGTATTTACTCCATAGTATTTTATGGAGATTAAATGAGTATATATATAAATGTGTGTATCAGTAGTTGATAATTAATTAAATGGTTAGGTATGGTGGCACAAGCCTGTTACACCAGTTTCTCAGGAAATGGAGGCAGTAGATTTCCAACCTGAGGTCATTTGGGGCAAAGGTAACAATGAGACCCTGTCACAAAAACAAAATAGAAAGAAAAGGGCTGGAGAAGTTGCCTAATGGTAGAAGACTTGCCTAGCATGCTCAAAGCCCTGGGATCAATTCTCAACACTGCAAGAAAAAAAACTGATTACTTCAATGGTTCAAAATAAATGTTAATTTTCTTCCCAAACTTGTTTCTTCTAATGCTCCTTTCCTTTGCTTTTACAAAGACTTACCTCCCCCCCACGACCAAACCATCTGTGTTTAAAGCAGAGAAGTTATTCGTAAATTGAAGATGTACTCTGACTTCTCCTACTCTATTCCAACTGTAATACACTACTGTATCTTTCAATTACCCCATAGACTACTTGGGACCTCATGACCGTAGCTGGAGTGTGCAGTCATGGAACTCACTTGAGAACTGGACGTATCCACAGTTTGGGATTTATCAGGTGAGTGTGTCGTACAATGGGAAGTCACACTTGCTCTGTGTAATTAGAGTATGCTAATAAAACTATTTGGCACACTATGACTTCTAGGTATTTTCCCAACACCCAAAAATATGTATTATATAATTATTATCATATTATTTCATTATATAATAATATAATAGGAACATAATACTAATATATAATAGGAACATAATATTAATTAACTAATTGATTAACTTGTTAACTAAAGTGTTAGTGAATACTATATTTTCTTGATTTAAGTGCATACCCATTTATTAGAGTTTGATTTTGATTATTTTTAAGTTATAAAATTTTAGTACTCTTCACCTTGTAAATGAACTTGAAGAGATCATAATATGCCAAATACATGATACATAAATGCCATTTAAAAACATATTATAGCATGAAATTCTGTATAACAACCTCATATCCAAATACTATAAGAATATATATGTCATTACTTATTTAATAACATGGAAGCAATTAAACTTTTAAAGAAGAATCCTTATAATTATAGATACAGAATTCATGATACCTTTAAGAGTTTTCAGTTACTATATAACTAATTTTAAGTATTCTTTATATTTTAGTGATCCTATGGGAAACCATCTATTTTTTCATCATTTTATTTTTCAGTGCAGGAAAATAATATAATAGGGACATAATGTTAGCTAATTAACCAATTGATTAACTAATTAGCGTAAATGTTAGTGGAATGAACCCAGGGCTTCACAGGCTAAGCAAGCACTTTATCGCTGAGCTGTAGCACCAGCCCATAACTCCTATTTTTTTTCATATTCTGAGTCTTGTGGCTTCTCATTTCTTCTTGACAGCTACTGCTAAAGACCCTCCTGGAGTAACATGTTTCCCTGTTTGTTTGAATTTATGTTGTTTATCGCAGTCTGGCAGAAACCTCTCACGTTTTCCTAATTGATAGTTCAGAGTGTGATGCACTCTGACAAAAGGTGAGTAGAAGTCTATATCTTCTCTCACATACCTCCCTCCAAAGACATTTACTTCATCTGTCCTTCATCTCTTTCAAGAAAACAACCATTCATGGTCCTTTTACAGCCACAGAAGAGAATACCCATCTGATTCTTTAAGTCACAATGTGCTTTGAAATACAAATGAGTGGTTAGCACTTTTATGCCTATGAAGAGTATTGTTACCCACTTAGTGTATCTTCGCCCTTTTGCTCATTGTTTAAGAGAAAAGAAAATGGTGGATGTTGGAAAGGGGAAGAATGAACACCAAAAGGCAAAGATAGGGTGGTAAACATTTAATCTTCTGTTTACTATTTTATTAATTGTAAAATAATATTTCAAAACCTGTATATGCTTGTGTGCTTGCTTCAGAAATCAGAGCAGGTTCAACATGTAGAGATTTCATTGTATCTCATGGGCTGAAAGATATCAATGAACCTTATGAAAGCCAGTCATAACTAAGATAACTGTGGAATTTTAATACATATTTGATGAAGAGGGATATTGTTTAAAGTCTTAAATTAAGGCTCAATGTTATATGCTGCCTTGATACCTGCTGAGACTGGAAGGTGAGCGGTTCATTAGAAAATTTCCCTTCCCTCTGCTTCCTAAGATCCACTCTCCTTACTGGGAGAAGCAGGAACAATTACTGCTTATTCCTAAACCTTGTGTTTCAGTTCCCTGCCAGCCTGTAGAATTGTCCAAAGATCCAATCACTTCTTCCCTGGGAACCAGCTACCACAAACCCTGCCTCCCACAGGCTTTGGTTCTTCACTCTGCTCTCAAATGCAACTCTGTGTGACACTATGTAGTGTACAGCGTCCCCCTTTCCTGAACCATGAGTCTATGTGACTGTCAGTCTCATCAGGTGAGACTGATGGGGTCTCATTCGTGACATCAGGTGTCATGAATTCAGCATGCATCCAGTAACTCTAAGGCAGAAGTTCTTCACTCACAGTGGAGAAATAGGAGCAATCTATAATAACAACAGAAAAACAGGGACACAGCAAACTGGCCTGAGCAAACTGCAACATTGGGCCAACCTAGTTAGGGCACTTGTCCTCATTAGAGGGTAAAGAGTTGAAGAAGAATAAATTCCTGATCTGTAGCAATGGAAAGAGAAGATTCATTACTACATTTAAACTGTACCTACAAACACCATGTTTGTACCTAACTGTTCATTCATACATATATACATTTATTTAATAATTTACCTATTCTAAAAATATTCATTGATCATATATTATGCATTAGGTATTTTTCCAGAAACCAAAAATACAGAAATGAAAACATAGCTCTTGCCTTTGAGGAGTTCTCAACCTAGCTAAAAACAAAATAAGTTCTGGTCATGGGAATCTGGATTCCAAGGTATATTTTCCCATGAAACACTTTATACATGATGCTTAGGACTAAAATAATTCTACACAATAGAAACCTATGCAAACCACTTGTGTAATTTTATATTTTCTAGAGATTAATAACATTTTATTTAATATATTTATAGAATATTATTTTAATGAAAAAAATTATTAGTAAGATTTATATCTTAGAATTCATGTATACCTCCAGCACATATCCAAGAAATTCCAAAGATATGTAAAGGAAGCATAATTGATTTAATTGTTTTTCTAGTAGTTTTTATTGTTTTAATAGTTTTAGTAGTTTTTCTTATAACCAAATTGAGTATAAAGACCATTTTTCTTTTTCATTAATATTACCCTCCACATTGATAAAACTGGTTTGTCTCTTTTAAAATTGGTTTCACTGAAGCAAAAACACAGCATTTTCAAAACAAACTATTTCCAAGTAAATTAAATAATTCTGTGTCAACTCAGTATTAATACAGAATTCAAAGGAGAATTGCATGAGTCCAAAGGCAAGTCTACACACATTAATATTAAAAAGTTTCTGTCAGTGTTGCTTGTGGTGTTTGCAACACTGACATAACACTATCAATCACAAGGAAAATCCTATGTAGACTCACTTTAGAAAAATATAATGTCATTACTATTGATTTGCATTATGGAAAGTTTCAATATCAACTGGAGTTTCATACTTGCCAAGTAAAGTTACAAATAAGATTTTCTTTTCCTCTAGAGTCACAAACTTAGTTTATTCATATGCAGTGCTTATTGGTGAAACATAAAAACTCTACTTTCAATTTGTCTTTGATTGTTGAACATTTGTCAAACATTCTCTTTGTTTAGGAAAATCATGAACTGGATTAACAATACAATAAATTTTTATAAAATGTTTTATAACTCAACCGACTAGTATTAAAAACAATACAAGATCATTATATTTATTGTCTTCTTTTTAATATTTTGTATACACTGGTGCATTTAACAACTATATTTGTGACACTATTGATGGAGTCTGGTTTCCAAAAACAATACACAATTTTACATAATATTTTAATATGTATCATCAAGTTGAAAAAACAAGAAGGGAAATACCAGTCTTTTATTTTGAAATTTGATTTTTCTTAATCTAACATAACTAGTCCACTATGTGACATCATTAATTTCCATGCTGGCTGAAAGTTCTTCTTTGATTGATATATGATTTCAGAATATCTATGCCACAATTTAATATTCTAGATCACAAACTGGTAACATTTCTTTGTAATCATGGAAGCCTTTGGGAATAAAATGTGCCCAAAGTATGAATTGGCTAGTGTCTCAAATCATCTAACTCATCTAAAAGTATTTCAATACTTAGAGTCAGCTGAGTATTGAAAGAATTAATGTTTACTATTGATAGAAAGTTTTTATATTCTAAAGACAATTTCTTGATGACATAGCAACCTTTAATTTTTTTGCAAGTAAAATAGGAGAGTTTATTGAGATAGGAAAGTATAAAGTGAGAGAGTAGAGCCCCCAGAGGTGGGAGGGGCCCAAGAGAGGGTTCCTTATATTAAATTTTTTATAAAAGCATTTTAGTCTCCTCTATATAATTTTCTAACAAATTTCTAATAACAATTCCTATCTGCATGAAAGAGTCTTTTTATGCAAGTATTTATAGCATTTTATAGCAGATCAGAGTTATAAGTGCAAAATATGCTAAAATTAATTTTAAATGTTTTATTAAATATTTGTGATACCAAGTGACTAATTTTGCTGATTCATATTCACTATTGAGAAAAAATACTATCCAAATCACTATGTATTTGCTGAAATATATTTCCAACTTTATTATATTTAACTATTTTCTACAGAACAAACATCTTTTCAATTTTGCTCTGCCATAGCAAATTGCAAATGTTATTTACTATGAAATACATAACATAGCCTTTTCCAGTTTCTTTTCTTTTCTGTACTGTCCCAGAGCTGTAATACTGGTTTCTCTGTCTCTCTTGAATTTTATACCAATACTAAACCTTTATTTTAAGTTAAAATTTTTCCATACTCATTGGTTTTAACTAGGATTGCAGGCCAGTGTTGAAAGTTCTTACCTTTATGGCCAGAGAACTAGCTCGTGAGGCAACTGATTGACCTGTGAGCCAAGGCCAGTACACAAAGTAGGATTTATTAGAGAGAAAAGAAAGGCCACAGCTAAAGCAGTGTAGTGGAGCCTGGAAACCAGGGGCTCCCTGCTGAGGTGAAGGCTGGGGCTTTTTATGGATCCTTTAACTCTGGGTTAGGGTAAGGTAAGGATTAGGTGGGTTCTTTCCATTGGTGGTGGATTCACAGGGCTCTCTTCAATGAGCTGCTCTGTTTGCCCCTTATGGGGGAAACAACCTTGACAGCATTCTGTTTATCAGCCCCATGGCAGATATATGAGACCAGGTATCTCCTCTTCAGGGTGCAGGGCTCACAGTGCTCTCCATGAGGGATGGGATACTGACTCATCTGTTGCTTAGGTTCCCAGACCCAACACTAGCAAGATAAATTAACTATGTTATAATCAAAATAATATTTCAATTTAATTTCCATTTCTGATTTTCAAAGATATTCCTAAAACTCATGGAATCTGTACCAAATATCTTAGTAAGCACATGAGAGTGTTGCATAAGTCACAGAAAGTAATCATTCAGTAGATTTAGTGAATAGATTAGAGCTGTGTTTATGTGTGATAATGGAAGCAACACACAGTGCTCTGGTACCTCTTGTTATCCAGGCATGATTCCCTTCATAGGACTCCACTGTCGTGACTGGTGAAAATCTAATTATCTCACAAAGGTCCCATCTGCAAACACTATTGCATTGTATTTAGGCTTCACCATGTAAATTTGGGGAAGAGAGGGGGCACAATTCAGTCCATAGCATATCAAACTGATTCAGAATGGTTTTATTCATTTGCCCTATAAACAAGCACTCTCAGGTATGTGAGCACGTACCCAAAGATATTTGAATGACATGGAATAATCTGCATTAATTAATTCATTGAATTAAAGAGAATATTACTTCCTACTTCCAGCTATCCATACAAAAATCTGTTTTAGTCATTTAATACTAAAAATGATCAGATTCAAATTTCTAGAATTATACAAAAATAATCTAAAGTAGTGTGTACCATAAATTGCTAGCAAGTTAAAACCTTGTACAAAAACAAATGCCTGAACAGATTTTTTTCACCAGGTTGAAATCTATAGAAACTGCTGGAGCTCCAGGTTTGTAACCTTTCCAAAATTAGATTCGATCTGAATTATATTCCTCTTGCTTGACGCGTTCTCCTCCTACAATGAATTGTGCAGGTGAGAAAAGAAGAAAGAAAGCTACGTAAATACTAGTATTTTACTCTAGAAACTTCTATTTGGGATACTGAATTTTAGAGCCTTACCTATCAACTATTCTGAGCAGCAAACACTTAGAAGTTTTAATTTCATGTTCAATAGATGGATTTATTTTCTCTTTACATCCCACCACGTTAGTAAGTAATTTTCGTCATTAGGAACTATTGGTATCACTTCTTAGAAATGAAATACTTTAATTATAATATGTTACTTTCAAAACCAGGGCAAATCAACTTCCTTTTCAACTTTTAGGAGACCGCTAACCTTTTCATGTTTCATTCACTGATTTGTATGTCTCATTCCTCTTTAAAAATAAAACACCCACATGTTACAAAGATGCCAAATCACACAGAGTCTCATCTAATTCCAAAAATGATGCCATGAAAAATGGTAAAAAAGGAAGCATACATTGCTGTATGCATTTTGAAACTTTTCACCTTATATGACTTTGTGATGGATGAGCTACAAGATGATAGGCAAATCATGATTAATATGCAACAAAAAGTTAATATTGTCAAATAATTAGTAACAAAAATAATTGTGACATTTCAGGAAGAGTGCAATTATATAAGGGTAGATGATGTAGAAACTGATGTTGAACTTAAGCTGTGATTAGAGACACCCAGACTTGCTTTTTCTCACATTACTTAGATTAACAAAGAGAGGTTGTTGGGGACTACACAAAAACATCAGTAGAAGCATTGCAATGTGTGTGCTCTTCATATGACAAGAAAACCAACTGCGTGACTGGTAGAAAAAGTGAAGACAAAAATTATAACAAATTTCTAGAAATATCATCCTCAGAAGAAATGATAAAATTCCATCAGGAGTTAGCAAATGTGGCATATGGGCAAAATCCACCCACAGACTGATTTTTGTATGGGTTTTTAAACTAAAAATGTGTGACTTTTCCATATTTAAATAGTTAGGGGGAAAAAAATCACAAGAATATTTTGTGTGTGCAAAAATTACATGAAATTTAAGTTTCAGCATTCAAAAAAACCAGTTTTATTGGAGCACAGCCACACGATTCATTTGCATACTGCATGTGACTCCTTTTGAGCTACCAAAATAAAACTCATATGACCTATCAAGTCTAAAATATTTACTAGCGGGCCTTTAACAAAAAGACTTTGTGGACCACTGAGTTAGATAATTTTACATTTAGAAATATATTTGTTCCAACATTTTGGAAAAAAGCATTTGTTGCAAAATGAACAAGAGAATCATGCATTTTATAATGTGTCCTATATGCTTTGTTGTTTACTTTGGCTAACCATGATGGTTTACCTGGATACTGGCCAAATTTTCAATTAACATTATTGTCAGTGGGTCCAACAAAATTAGCTATGACAAAATGTATTTCGAGCCTTATATTTCACATGATGTCACAATATATTGAACAAACTATTTAATTACTCAAATTGGCCACTTAAATAACTAGCAATCAACCATAACAAAATAAAATTTCTTTAAAGTTATTTATGTGAGGGAAATGTGAAATAAATATAATCCTCTAAATGGGTAGGCATTTTTTTATTTTTCCAAAGCATAAAAATAATTACTAGAGCATACTCCCTTTTGCCTTTCTTTGAATCTAGCCCGCTGAATTTATAGTAAATTATATTTCAAGATGCCAGAGAGGTCCAATTGGTAATATTTGCTCAGAAAAAGAGGATTCTATATTGTATAATAATAAAATTGAACTATTATTATACAATAAAAGCAGATTTTTAAGGACTAGAAAAATACTTCCAATCATGTACTCCTATAAAGTTATATCATGAGCTGTGAAAACTATGGTTATGTGTGCAATAATTCAAATTGAGTGGGGATGACACCATTAACAAAAAAAGGAGTGGAGAGATGGGGAGAATAGCCTAGGCTCCTCTGTATAATGCTTTTTCTGAATGCATTGGACCTAACAAGAAATAGCATCAAGGAATATTTTATAAAAATATCTCCCACTTTATTTACATAGATGTGAGCACAATAAGATTTGATGCAATGCAAATCGAAATACATCAGATATAACATTAGTCATTTGCAAGGTTTAATAGACTTGGGTGCTTGTTAACACGTGGCGTCAAGTGGCCCCCTTCACTGGATGTATACAGGATGTCTGGACCTCCTTCCCCTTCAACTAGAAGCCACAAAGTTAGACTGCTCAGATTCCTCCTTAATGATTACAGTCTTACCCAGGACTTCATTTGTCTTATGAAGTAAATAGAGAGTGTTGGGTCCCCAGGCCTCATCCTAACAGGAAGTATGTGACTTGACATCAGGACAACTCTTCCCTAACTCTAGGATGCAGATGGGTTTTTTTGGCACTTGCTCTACAACTTGAGCCATGCCCCCAGAAGTTTTAGTTTGTCTTGTGCTTTGCCTGACCAGCCTTGAACTGCAATCCTTGGATTGATCCTCTGCATCCCAAGCAGCTGAGATTACAGGCAATGCATTTCATATTAAAAGAATATGACAGTAGTCCTGTCAGACCAAAACCAATGTCCCTCTACTATGAAAGTATGACTTCCTAGGCTTGAAACTTACCTTTTCTTTTCCTATAGCCTCCTAGGAAGTAAGCAGAGGAGGTCTGTGTGGGGGTACAAGTGTATGTGGCATATGTGTGGGAGAAGATACATAATTGTTTGGTTCAAACAATTGTTTGGTCTTACTGAGAAAGACAAGCTTAATGACTCAAAGGTGCCATCTTGACCAGTGTTAAGTTGTCATTTGACTCATGACACATTCATGTTTAAAAAGATAGACTAAGAATCTGGATATAAATTTATTTTCAAAAGCACAAAAACATATTCAGAGGGAAAAATCTCCAGTTTTTTGCTTCCTTCTATTATTTTTCTTAACAAACTATAATACTAGCTAATCATGAAATAATTCAAAATATCTTCCTTTACACCAAAAAGGTATATTTTTTAAGAACTATTATCAGAAGGTATGATAATACCTCATGTGAAATCAAATAGGCAGAAATATTGGAAATAATGCCAAATTCAGATATTTATGCAAAGTTCAAGCAGAAGACAATTATAAAATTGTGTGTGTTATTAGCTCTGATTTGGAGGCTCCAGAACTCCCTCTGGATTAAATGAACATAATATGTTGGTGCTAAGCAGGAATGACAACCAAATCATTGTCATGTATGTGCTTCTTCTGCAAACTGAATATACTAAAAACATAATACTTAATGTGTAGGCTATCAGAGTTAAAGGCAGTAAAGCCTCTCTCAATTCCACAAGCATGGACTTGAAAACTTGTGCCTAGATTCAGAGAGGAGTGGTTAGAGCAAGATGGCACAAATGCATATGATACAAATTTACTTTCAGTTGAATTTCTTTGGCATTTTCAATGTTCCAGTTTGATTTTTTATGTCGATGTATCTTAACTACTGTCTGCAATTGTTTTTAAGAACAAACTATATTTGATTCAGAAAAACCTTGTTTGACCTTATTGCAAGTTCAATTGTCTCATGTTGACTGGTAGTCATAAACTCAGAAGCATATTTCAGAACATAATTTAACATGAAAAGTACCTTAATATTGATTAACTTGAATCTGCAAATAATTTAAAGGCTTCTTTGTAAATTTCTCAGAAAATGTTAAACTTAGTTCCATTTGTTTTTAAGAGTCATAACCTTATATATCATGCCTTTTCCACATGACCAGATTCTGGGAATGAGAGCTGCAGAAAATCATGGAAAACTAGCTACTAAGGAGCCCTTGTGATGTTTAGTTTGTCAAAAAATTTTCAACCAAAAATGAGATGGATAAGGAAACTGACTAACTTGCCTTCTCTAAATATGTTCTGAAATTATGTAAAATGCAGCACAACCATTTTGGTTGGTTGGTTTAGCTGACTTAACAGTTGTCAGGAATCACAGCAGGCAACATAATTCTTATATTATGCTATCTTTTAAAAATTGAGTCAGTGAAGCATATGCAAGTTTAAATACTGCACCCCATTGAAAGCACCTTCATTTTATGGCAAAAGTAGGAATTCTCTTGAGATGCCAACTAAATTTGCTTTGTCATCAGCCACCCATGTTACATGACCCCCTGGTGGCTTGTTACCATTTGGAAGGCAAGTCTGTAAATTATCAGTGTCACCAATTTGTAACAATGGTCTATAACTTTGAATAACAAGATCAGTATAATCAACTTATTATCAGATATTAGCCACACAAGAATTTCTAAACATATTGCCGGAAAAAATACCTAATAAAGCACCGTAACTTAGTACTACTATAAGGAATATAGTCACTTATCATATCTTTACCTCTCTGCCTGGCTTTGTTTTGTTTTGTTTTATTGGATCACAGTGACAAAGGCTTCTCAAAAACTCAAAGCGTTTTCACACATTTCTACAGTTTTTAAGTGAAAGATATTGTGAAGGAGGTAGACGCGGCATTTGTTCCCTATTGATTTTAAAGTTTCCTCCAACGTTTAAGGGAAGCAGAAGAATTGTAGGGTAGATGGAGACAACCACAAAGACATTTCAAAGGTTGGAAAGGACTGACAGAAAAATTGCAGTCATTTGGATGGCTGAGGTAGACATGCCACAAGTTACGAAAGAAAATACTTAGAAAAATTTTTGAAGAAATGGATTATGGTACATGGTTTTCTTTGCCTATTTTCTTTTGCTGTAACAGCATAGCACAGACTGAGTTATTTATAAACAAAAGAGGTTTACGCGGCTCATGGCTCTAGAGCTCAGAAGCCCAACATGGAGGGGCTACATCTGGTGGGAGCCTTCTTGCTGCATCATCATCATAGAAGGGCAAGTGAGCAAACACAGGACAGAGAGAGATCCAGAAGAAAAGAGCACGTGCGAGAGAGTTCATATTTCCAACAAGTTACTCGCAGAAGTGACCCACTCCCCATGACACACATCAGTCCTCTGATGAAGGTGGAGCCCCCATGATTTAACCACCTCCCAAAGGTCCTACTTCCAGGTGCTGCACAGAGGCAATGGGTGTTTCAACATTAATTTTTCAGAAAACATTTGAATCCTGCTCATAATTCAGATAATAGCAGAAAAGCTAGTATCTAAAAGTTCTAATTGATGGTAACAGTATACATTCCAATTTTTGCCTCTAAACCCTCACTACAGAAACAAAACACTTTAACAAGTACTGTTGAGTACAATGTGCTACAAGAAGTGGTAGAACAGAGCAGAGTAGCATTGAAGTGACTCATTACGGTAACACATAAGGGTCCAACGTGTTATTATCAAGCACCATCCTCTGCTTGCTGAAAGTGACACTAATAAAAAAACAAAGTAAAGCAAACCTACATACTAGTTCATGTTTCATGCAAACTGTTTAAAAGTTTTCTTGGTGAAAGCTAGGGTAGCTGTTACATAGGAAGCATAAGTAAGACCATTATGGTCCCAAGCAAAAAATGCAAGACCCTATCTGAAAAATCACTAAGGCAAAAGGACTGGAGGTGTGTCTCAATGGTAGAGTGCTTGCCTAGCAAACACAAGGTCCTGAATTAATTCCTCAGTATTGCCAAAAGGAAAAAGGTTAGGGTAAATGTTCTTATTTTTTAAATCAGAGAACTTTGTAATTACAAATAAAAATTACTGGGGTGAATTCAACTATGATATATTTGATATATTGTAAAATCTTTTGTAAATGTCACAGTGTATGCCCAGCACAATTATAAAAATAAATAAATAATTAAAAATGACTACCTCAAAACAGCTTAATTGAAATACCATTATTTAAATTTTTGTTGCTAGCAAGTTCATAGGGACCATGCAATTGAACTGAGCTACTACACAAAAGCTAATTTTGCATTATATTTAGAAAAATCTGTCTTTAGAACTACATGTGTTGGATGGGGGGGAGAGGGAGGGGGCGGAGTGGGTGGTAAGGGAAGGGGTGGGGGCGGGGGGAGAAATGACCCAAGCCTTGTATGCACATATGAATAATAAAACAATAAAAAAAAATACATGTGTTTCCAGAAGATTCCTTGAAGCTCCAGGTCTTCATGAAGGGCTTTCAAACTATGATTTTAAAAAGCTACATATAAGTGTGGGAAATGAGGGGTAATCATGATCAAGTACCTTACATACATATTTGAAAACATCATTACATTTTGTATAATCAGTATATACTAATTAAAAAGGGGGAAATTCACATATATATATTTATATAATTTATTTTTGTATTTATGAAACTGGAGCACAAAAGTAACAAACTGAATTAAAGTTGTATTAATTAAGACTAGTTTCAGATTGAACAACAGAAAATTCAGGTACAATAGCATTTACTTTGCCAAGTTAGAAGTTTATTTCCCTCTCTGGGTTTCACCTTTCCAGGGCAAGCAAGGCAGCCCACAGGATCCTGAGTAGTCCTATAAAGCCAAGGAAGGAACTCTAACAAGACCTTAACTCTTGTTATTTCCAGGGTGTGACCTTCACAGTCATAGTCCAAGATGCAGCCCCAGCCATCACATTCATGTTCTGAATCTCAGGATGAAAAAGAGAAGGAAGAAGGGGAAAAGGTGTACATCAGCTGTTTCTGAGGGATGCTGCTGGAGCAGCCCGACCACATGCACAGGTACCCCACTGGCTAGGATGCCATCACCAGATCTCACCTGGAGCCAAGAGAGGATGAAAAACACAGCATTTATTTTTGAAGACTGCATATCCAGCTCCAATTTCTGTTTCCACAGAGGAGACAAGAAATATGGAAGGACAAATGAATTTGAAAGGCGTTTCCCCTACTTCCCAGTGCGTGGTTTATCCTTTGCATAAGACCATCATTTCCTCCCTCAGAAATGCAGTCTCATGCAGAAATAAGAACATCGGATTGCTGAGCTGGACAAAGAAGTAGCACAAGAAAAAAAAGAAAAAGAGATAAAATTAGCTTCACATCCTGTTTTAAACCAAAACAGCTCAATTGGCAGTTTATACTGGAAGGGAAGTTGGAGTGGATCCCACACTGAATTACCTTTCGACTATGGAAAATGCGTCTTTGCTCAAGACACAGATTTGGCAACTTTTAACGCCTCCACTCTCCTGTCTGCCAAATCGCCACCCTCACTGGCAGATGCCAGCCTTGGGAAGACTCATGATGGTGAGCAGGAGCCTCCTCAAGTGTGGAGGCTCAAGGGCTACCCCCTAGCAACCTTTCACAAAGGCATTAAGGTGGAGGAGGGCTGAACAAGCAGGAAACCTCACATGAGAAATTAATGCAGCTATTTTTCAGCTGAGCTGCATATAAAGCCAATGTCTGTCACCCTTGGGACAGTTACCAAAAATCACTCACTTGTTTCTCTCCCTTCTGACCATGACCCAGGCAGTAACCACTGATATTCACTGTAATTTTAAAGCTGCAGGGAATACTTCCCTTCTTTGATGTGATATATAATTTCCAACCATTCAGCCCTAAGTCTGTGTTAATGCTTTTGCTCAGTTTATAGCATCATTTAACTGCATCTCAATTATGAATTCTATATGGTATCTATATTCAGAAGCAAAATAATGTTAATATTTGATGATGTGTGGCTACTGGTGAGGTGGAGCAGCAGATAAGCAGGGCTTGTCCTCTTTCTTCGTCTTGTATTATGGGAACAAGGGCCTGCATAGCTGATTCTCCATTACTTCCCCATTGAGACTGGGAGCTAGGCACCGGAGTCTGCATTTTGAATTTAAAGGTATTAAACTCCACTTCTGAAGTACATCCAATGAAAGCCTGATAGAAACCAGAGTCTCCATGGATCAGGTAAGGTTACCTTGCAATTCAGGGTCTCAATGAAAGTCAGAAGGGCAGGTATTTGGAAAACAGAATGGAGCATGACTGTGATAAGCAAATTAAATATTTTCTTGAATGATTGAAAACTGAGTCTATGACTACCTCAAAGTTGGTTAGCCAAGAGGGTGAATTTTACTACTCAAAAACAAAGTATAAATTGAAATGCAGAAAAATCCAATAAAATATGAAAATGGTACTCAAAAGTAGTGAGCCAAGCATATGGTTCCACAGACACCATTACTATCAGAAAGGGTGGGATTTGTTAGAATGATGACAAAATCTCCTGCTTGTTGATATTTGACTTCGTCTTGGGTGAAATATTTATTTACCTTTAAAGTCTTACATGCTCTCACTAATCTATTGAAATATTTAATCAGAAATCAAAATACTCCACCATAAACCTTGGTATGCCTTAGTCTTTCCTGTTTGTTTCTTTTCTCTTTTTTACAATAATCTTAAATACATTTTATCTCTATGCATAAAAAAGGGCTCAGCCTTTCAGGGACCCCCCTCCTGTATGGGAGATTTTCTTCTCTTTTTTTTCTCTCTGCTTAATAAACCTCTGCTCTTTCACTCCAAAAAGGAAAAAAAAATGCACAAAAAGGTAACTAGCATATTGCATTCCCCTTAATCACTGCTTAAGTAGGTTTTTGTTATATGAAATTATTTTTCTTGCACACAAGTGAGGTATGAGGATAGGTAAAACACCCAAAAAACTAGATAGCATTTGTTGCCCCCAATGCAGAGAAACTAATGCAGATACTTTAAAGTGACAGAGGACCAGGAACTGGAGAAAAGGTTAGTTTGAGAAGAATTAATTTAGAAGGTAACACACATGCACAGGAAAGCAATGCGAGTCAACTCCCTGTATAACTATCCTTATCTCAACTAGCAAAAACTCTTGGTCCTTCCTATTACTGCTTATACTCTCTCTTCAACAAAATTAGAGATAAGAGCAAAATAGTTTCTGCCTGGTAGCGAGGGGGTGGAGGGGAGAGGGAGATGTGGGAGGGTAAAGGAGGGTGTGGGGGGAAGGAGGGAGAAATGACCCAAATACTATATGCACATATGAATAAAAGAAAAAATTTTAAAAAAAGAAATTATTTCTCTAAAGTCAATACTTTTGTCTCTTTCGTGATCTCAGTGGCAGTGTTTGATTTATTAGAATATATTGAGGCAATCTTGAAATTGTACAATTTGACACTGTTTCCATGAGAAACCAATATGAGTTCCTGAACCATGTTTTTCACAGACCTGAGTTTTTAATAGTAGTGACTAGCGTGAAAGCCTAATGCCAGGTTAATAATGCTCGGAGCATTTTCCTGAGGCAATTTAAAATGAGAACATTTATTTTTATTCTCCCTGTTGGATCTGGAAAGACATTAGGCAAACAGCTGTAACTTTGTATATTCTCTTATACTGACAAGGAACCAGTATTAGCTACCTACCTCTACCATAAACCACAGTTGGCTAGCAACTAATGAAGTGACAAAGGCATCTGACCAAGACTTGAGTCATATAGGATCAACTCAACATACCCCGATGGCCAAATATTAGGTAGGGAAATGAATTATACCTTGGAGAACAAACAACAAAAAATAATTTCTAGTTAGCCTAACCATACTTAGATAACAAATGTAATCAAATTGCCTTACCCCCCCCAACAAAATATATAATTCCTCTAAGAAAGAAAGGCATTTGCAAACAAGGTAGTCAACTTTATCTTTCATTGATTATTTTATTTTTCAAATTGATGATTAAAATAAATGCATAGGCACTTCAAAGGATTGCTGTGAGAATTAAGTAAGATAAATGTGAAAGTTATTTATGAAATGTAAACCACTATGCAAATGTAAAACTAATGTCATTACGTGAAGAACAGGATGATAACAGCTTTGTGTCAACACACTGAACATGGTAAGCAGCTGGTGTATTTTTAAATGGCTTTGTGGAAAATCATGTGAATGCTTTCCTCAGTTTTCCTCCTCCTTGCTTTTGGCAGATCAACCAAGCCCTGGTGATATATTCATCATAACTAGCTAGAAATTCTTCTGTCTGACTATCCTAGTGCATGTGCTTTGCGTGGCTTCTTCTGCTTGTCTTTGGGTTCCCTGGCCATATAAAAGTTTCTCAAAATCAAGAAACATTGATCCCTGAATCATTTGATTGCACAGTAGGCACAAAATCAGTTCACATTCCATCAATAAAACCTCTGCACAACACATTTCTTTAATTATATGTCTTTATTCCAAAATCCAAACAACGTAGCCAAAATATAACTTAAGTTATAAATGATCAGCCCCATATTCAGCATTAATACAGTTTGGCTTTTTTCTTGTATAGTCTTTCCTCATAGCAAAATAGGATGCATGTCCTTTCTAGAGCACTGATTGAGCTTCTTCTTATAAAAAGAGGCTTTTTTAGTATAAGTTTCTCTTAAAAATGGAGAGAAGGCTACTTGGGAAGTAGAGATCAGGAAGATAATGGTTCAAGGCCAGGTTGGGCAAAATGTTAGCAAGACCCCATCACATCAGCAAAAGCTGGGTGTGGTGCACCTGCCATCCCAGCTACTGTGGGAAGTACAAGTAGGAGGCTCGTTGTCCAGGGCAGCCTGGGCATAAAGCAAGACCCTGTCTTCAAAATAACCCAAGCAAAGCAAGCTGAAAGCATGACACAGGTGGTAGAATGCCTACCAGGCAAGCACAAAGCCCCGACCTCAATCCCAGTACCACAAAATAAATACATGATAAATAATAAATATGGAGGGATCATTTTTAAACAGGATAATATTACAGTGCCATTCATGTAACCAAAATTCTTACTCCAATAATACCCCACAATTTTAGGCTGTAGAAAATCAGGCCAGAAGACTGAACAGATGAAATTTTGTTTCTTGTTAACTCTGTTATTTTCCATGTAATTTAATGGCTCAATTCTGACACTCATTGTGTCCATGTAGTTTTTCAGACAACACATACCCACAGTGAGCTTTTACTTCATGCAATCCCCAATTCCATATTCAAAAACACTTATAACATTATAATTCATTCAATAGTTACTATTTACTAAGGTATACTATGCATATATATTTAATATAGTAGTTAAGAAACATATAATTTATATTGCTAATAGTCTGATTTCCTTACTTGATTCTGTTTAATATCTCATTGTGGGTTCCAGGGATTATAGTACGTCTCTTTTATTTTTCTGTTGTGATTATTTGATCAGTTTATTTAACTTTTTAAATTAAATTTCTTTTAACAGATACATAAAAATATAGTATTATACATATCGATTGGTAAGATTATCTTTTGATACAAATATACATTGTCTAATATTTAAATCAGATTAACCATATCTACTCCTCAAACTTTTATCATTTCCCTATGGTTAAAAGATTCAGAATCCTTTCTTCTAGCTTTTTGAAGGGTACAGGGCGTCACTATTGTCCACAGTCACACTGCTGTGTAGTAGACACCAGGACGTCTGCCCCTGTCTAATTGTAACTTGGTTCTCTTTCCCCAAAGATACTCCACAAATATATCTTGGTAAAATCCATGATGCTGACAATATTTGTAAAAACAAAGAGAGACTAATAAAACCAAAGCATAAAACACAAAGATAATAAGAAAACTAGTCCAGTCCTTCCAATTGCTACATAAATTTTAAAATGGCACATGTGCATTTCAGCCCCCTAGAAAGACTGGTCATTAGTCTTAGCTGTTGTTTTTTAAAAACCACACAATCCCATTTTATGTTTCATCCTTTCGGAAGGGTTAATAATTTTGACCTTTCTGACATAGAGTGAATGTATAAAATAGGATTAAGTCAAAGATAAAATATTTATCATATTAATGTTTATTTCACTTTTTGAGTGCAGGCACAAATATTAGTTGCTACATTCCTCTCCTATTCTGCTACAATCACTAATTTTAGTGTCTAGGAAATAAATACTCCTTTTTTTTTAAAAACCCCTTCTTCTGTTATTCCCAGAGCCAAAAGGCAAGAGACTAGAGAACAGTGACTTGGCCAGACAGGCCTCAAGTAAAGGAATCTTTGGGCAAACACAAGCTTGGGCTCAGAGGCCCGCCACTGTTCATTTTCTTCCACACACAGTGATCGAGTGATAGATGTCAATCAGGTATTATCATACATAAGATTCACTGTTTCAGATCGAGTTACTTTTTCATTGACTTTCCAGGCATATTCTATTAAGGAAAACAAAATTAGGCAGAGTGTTAGTTTCCAAGTTTCTTAAAGAATGCCAGTGGTGCTGCCTCCACGACTATAGCCTGTTGCAAAGGAGCCCAGATGAGGCCAGAAAGAACCACATCTAACTGTCCACAAAGGAAATGCTACCAAAAACCACCTAAAGAGGGTGATATGCACTGGTTCTTTAACAGCTTCAGAATGTGCATGGACTCAGATACTTTCAAGGATCAAGCTAAGTCACGAGAAAATTGTTTCATTAGGCCCCACTACTTTGACCTGTACAAAATGACTCTCCCTTAAGTTGGGTGTTAATATAGGTTGCGGATTTCATTAGGAAACAGTTCCAAGCATGGCCTATAACAACTAATATCTGCATTTGCTGAGAAATTTTACATAGCCTCTCTTTGTTCTATATAAAGTCCCATGAAAAACTACAGCCAAACAAAATCTGTTGTTTCAGAATGAACACCAGGAATATATTGCTTCCCTTAAGCAATGATAGACATTTGACTCAAAGACATGGAAAATTATATGAAGAATCACTGTTTCTTACTGCCTTAAAACTTGGACAATCAAAGTCAAAATAACAACCTGTTTGAAACCTTAGTGTCTAATAAAGCACACTCAACTTTTCCACTATGTCATGTTGACAATCTAGCCTATTTTTTGTATTTCCCATGGTTTTTAATTGTATGTATTTTTGATAACTTCATAATCTCTATAGAATTTTAACTAGACAAAATAGATTATACATTTCTTAATGGGAATTACATGGCCATTTTTTGTTTTGTTTTGTTTCTGATAAGAATCAAACGTGTGAACAAATTAGGAAGCAGAAAAGTAGAAAACACAGGGAATGTATATGAAATATAAAGGTGGCTTCCAGGATGGGCCCCACAATTTCCCCTCACCTGCTAGCAGTCTAATCTTATGTAATTTCTTCCACTGAGTCCAGGTGAGACCTGTGACTTCTACCAGTAGCTATGGCAAAGATGATAGGATATTGTTTCTTTGATTAAGTTACAATGATAGTGACCTCTGCCTTGCAAGCAGTCACTCTCTTTCCTCTCCCTCTGCTTTAGTGAGTCAAGTTGCCATTTGGAAAAGCCCACAAAGCAAGGAACTGAACGGGGTCTCCAGCTAACAACCCTGAAGATCATAGGCACTAAGTCTTACAATCTCCAGAAATTTCTTGCGACCAACAACCATGAAAGTGAGCTTGAAAACGGTTCTGCCTCAGGCAGGCCATCAGCTAGTACCAAGACTCAGCTTGTAAGAGACCCTGAAGGAAAAGACAAAGCCAACCATTGGCCAGATTTCTAAACGTCAGTACTATGTGGTGTGTTGCTCTTGGGTAATAAATAGAAATTTGGCAATAACTCATGTGAAGAAACATTCATATGCTATATTTTGTTACTTTAACCATGGCAGATCTTGCTTTATGGTTAGGTTAGCCCTACTGTATAGCAAGTGGATAATTTAACTTTTACCTATTATCTTCATTTTTTTCTACCAAGTAAGTAAATATTATACATTACTTTCTGTCCATTTGTTTATTTAAATAATAGTAAGATCACTCTGGATGGTTGGCTGGTGTTTTACCATTTGTAAGGCTATGCTTTGTAGTAGATTGTGATTTTTAAATTCATGTTTACAAATAAGATATTTTCTAGGTATCAATGAGATCTTTGAATGTCTACATAAAAAGAAGATAAAAATTTGGAAGGACAAGATGTAAAAAAATGTGGACCGGTTTGACAGCATGCTTCTCCCTCCCTACTGTCACAAACTTTCCAACGATGTAAGTCAGGAAGTGTTTTCAGTGTCTTTTGAATAGCTATTGAGTTATACTGTTCTCTAAAAACAGCTATATTTTCTTGACAATTAACAAAGATTGGATCTCAACTCCATCACTGGAAACTTTCTTTTTCACAGCACACATAATTGAAGTGTGGATGTTGTTAAATCTGTAGGAGGTTTTTGATTCTATTATTCAACACAGTTCATTATAATATTCTTTGGGAAAATATTGGCTATATTTTCTATCCTCAATGATATTTTTCCAAAAGGAGCTGAGACTTCTTAAACTATATTTGTTACATTAGCCCCCAGTGTGTCATAGGAATCTTACTTTCTAACTAGTTCATGCCTTTTTATTGCTTCTCTCTGACTTCTTCAGTCTTCTTATGACATATCTCAGATTACAAGGCAGTTAAAATTAATGACTTAGCCAAACATAGTAGGAGTTTGACTCGGTGTTCTTTATTCTCCTTTTCAGACTTTATGGGAGATTCGAGAATTTCTGTGCTCTGGAAACTTCTAATTGAGTATGAAGAAGGCTGGTAAGCCACTGTACTAGAGCAACAGCAATCCAGTGTTTTTTCTGCCTAATGATCCTACAGCACACCCAATATATGCTCTTCATCTGAAATCTTACCATTGTTCACAGTGTATTTATCGGAATTTGGAATAAGCTTGCACAAAGTCCACTTTGCAACATTTCATAGCTCTTCTCATATAGATCAGGGAAGCCTTAGAAGTCTTAGTGAGGGTACATACTCTCAGTATAAGATTTTCAGGATTTTAATGCTAGATACCTGTTGGTCATATAATTGAGGTTATCTACACTGAAGTAGAAACAAATTTATACATGATGCTTCCTTTTTATAGTCTCAAAACTCATACTCAGTTACACCTATAACACTAGTTTTCTAGATTCAATTTCTGCTGTTTATTTCTACATTCATAAAAGGTCTGAACTGATTTGAGGGTGATTATGCCAACGAATGTGATGAAACAGAAATAAGAACTTAGGGCAGGTTTCGAGGTAGGATGTGCTCTCAACACTCTAGTAGAAAACTTCCTGCATTAACATCTAGCCCCAGCCCTCTATTTATTCTCTCTTATTGCATCTTTGTGTTTCTTTCCCAGTACTTTTCAAAACTGAGGATTACATTGGTTATCTATTTGCTATGTGGCTTCTCCTTTCAACATAAGCAGTGTAAGGACAAGGACTGTGCGTGTATGTATGTGTGTGTGTGTGTGTGTGTGTGTTCATTATTCATGAATATAATTGAACACTGAATATAGGTCATTAACTGTGGCGGTGTCTGTCGTATAATATTAGTAGAAGCTCAACAAATGTTTTTAAATATTTAAATTATATGGAAGTAAGAGAGGAAAAGACAATGATTTAGGTAAATATCAGGTCCATGACAATGGCCCAAGGTGGCTGACTTATGGAATGGCTTCCACAGGCTGGGTCTCAGCTCTGGGATGAAGAGTCACCTGAAGGGCCCTGTGGAAGTGCTGCAGAGGGTGCAGTAAGTACCACTGAGGCAGCAGTGCCAGCGCTGGTGGAACCCAGATGAATTGGAGGTCGCTGATTGACAATAGAAATCCTTCACAAAATCACGTCTCCAGATCCCAAGGTTAGCAGTGGAAATTCAGGCTTTATTTTCTCTATAAGAAAACCAAGGAAATTCTGGGTTTAGTGACATTTTTTTAAGAGACACATGGAGCTCTGTGAAAAAAATCAAAGACTCCAAGGCCAATGTACTCTGCTGTCTCTGCTACAAATCTTAATAATTACAATATTTAGTAATCAATCTGGTTTCAGAACCATGATTCCCCCGTGGTCTATACAATCAAACGACTTTACAGGCCAAAGAAAGTGTACAAGTTATGTTTTGTATCACCAGGGCTATGTCTTCTGTATTTAAACCTCAATGAAAGCCTAGTGCTAGCCAGAGTTTAAAAAAAAAAAAAAAGATCAGTAGGTAGAGCTAAATGTTCTACTTATCACTGTTTGCACCCTGACTATATCTCTTTAGGATGATGCTTGGAAAACATACCTGTACAGAAGAAATATTTAGCTCAAGAGACATGCTAATAAGATATAGAATCAGCCTAGGTGTTCATCAAGAGGTGAATAGACAAAAAAAAATGATATATGTACACAATAGAATATTATTCAACCATAAAGAATGAAGCCCTATCTTTTGCAGCAAAATAGACACAACTAGAGGGCATAACATTAAATGAAATAAGCACAGAGAGACAAGAACTGTACATTCTCTCTCACATGTGGAAGCTAAATGTCAACCTGAATGTAGAATAGTGATTAACAGAATTTGGGAAAGGTACAGGGTAGATACAGAAAGGCTGAATTTGATTATTCATACTATATGCATGTGATGAAATATCACCCTAAAACCATTAATATATAGATGAATACATGTTAAACAAAGTAAGATAACAAAACAGAATCTTCAAAAACAAAAGACACCCTAAACAAAATAACAGAAGTCCAGACTAGAGCAGGTGAAGATGCTGCTGTACTGACCACAGCTTTCATGGCCGCCTTGCAAATGTGACTCTGAAACTCCTCCTAGACAAGAACGTTGTTTTGTAAGAAACAAAAATATTCTGTAAGAAAAATGTCTTCCAAAGGCTTCATTTTATGTAAAATAGTCATGATATTAAATGTCTATTTACTGACTTCAAATGCTTATAGAAATCCTATTTTTTTAATCCAGCTCTTCAAAATGAAACTAAGTAAATAGACAATTACTGCACAAAGCAGACTTATGCAAAAGCATTATACTATAAATAACTACATCAAAATGTTCTTATACACAGCTATAAAAATAACTGCACCAAATAATACTCTGAATAGTTAATGGAAGTTTCTGAATGAGTGATTTCTTCATGTTGGCCTGTGAGATCCCCAAATTGGATTAAGCTATAAAAAGTCCACTATGGTGTCATGAGACAATCATGTCTGGAATAACCCACAGTGATCAGGCCATACCTTCCTTTTTTGATTAGTGACTGGACCAGAGGAAACAGGTTTTCCTTCAGTACTTTTCAGGAGCTTTAAAAAGCTCCTTCCCTCTTCCTCAAAATTATAAGAATTGTTTTTAATGTATCATTATAAAATCTTTCTCAAAAAGGACAGGTGTGAGAAACCTGTCTATTTTTAATTAGACTCAATGAAAAAGACACAGTAAATACCAAGCAATGTTACAATAATAATTAAAGCATTGGCCAGGGGGTGGGCATGAAAGGAAGTTGTTATAAATTGTTCAGACAAATCTGGTTAACCATTGTTCACATGAGTACCAGGATGGCTCCTTTGACCAAGTCTGTGCTGTGTCAGTTCCTCCCATTCTGGCCTGGCATGTGAGGTACTATGCCTGTCAACAGATAAATGCATAAAGAAAATGTGGTGTGTATACAAAATGGAATATTACACAGCCATAAATGAAAATGAAATTCTATCATTGCAGCAAAATGGATGGATCTGGACATGTTAAGTGAAACAAGCCAGACATAGAAAAACAAGAGGTGTACATTATCTTTCATATGTGGAAGCTAGAAAAGTCAGCCTGAATAGAATAGTGATTAATAGAGGTGGGGGTGAATAAAGGAGGGGGGATAAAGAGGGGCTGGATTCAGTTAGTGTGCACGGGATGCATGTGTTGGAATATCTCACCAAGCCACATTAGTATGTAAATTAATATATGTTAATCAAAAATGAAATAAAAATATATTTTTAAAAAGAAATCATCACTTATGGAGCCCTTAAAATGATGCCAAAAACAAAAACAAAAACAAAAAAAATGATGCCCAGTTCAGAAGATGCAGTAACTAAATTATCTCCACCATACTGGCTTTTCTCGTAGTGCGTATGTACTGCGCTCCCCAGTTAAACATGAAAATCTTGGATAATATAAACATACTAAAATATGTTCAAATATGTTGTATTCTCTCAACACAAAAAAGAGCAAATCAGGAAGAACATAATTAAAAGTCTTTGCACCATGTAAACACAAGACTGTATCATTATGATTTCTAAGAATATTCTATTAAGTAATTGTGTATCCTGTGGGCAAACTTTATTCTCAGAAACAGTAACAGTGATAAAAGTGGTATCTGACTAATGACCCATCAGATAAATAAATTATGACTCCCCTTTCTCTGAGCTGACTTTGGAGGGAATCCCACTCTACCACGCACTCACACAGACTCACATGCCATCTCCCATTACACAGCTGTGCAAAGGGAACAAGACGACACTTGCATTTTAATTGGCTCTGCCTTAAAACTATAATTCTAGTCATATTTGACCATTTAAATCTAAAAACAGTATAAGCAACTGAGGCCAATAGGAAAAGGGGAACAGGTACTAGAGAAAAGGTTAGATCAAAAAGAATTAACCTAGAAGGTAACACCCACGCACAGGAAATCAATGTGAGTCAACTCCCTGTATAGCTATCCTTATCTCAACCAGCAAAAACCCTTCTTCCTTCCTATTATTGCTTATACTCTCTCTACAACAAAATTAGAAATAAGGGCAAAATAGTTTCTGCTGGGTATTGAGGCGGGGGAGAGGGAGGGGGCGGAGCGGGTGGTAAGGGAGGGGGTGGGGGCAGGGGGGAGAAATGAACCAAGCCTTGTATGCACATATGAATAATAAAAGAAAAATGAAAAAAAAAAGAAAATTGGAAATAATGGGCCCTTTTCTGTCTTACAGGGCTTTTATAACTCATATAAAAGCACTTCACAGATTCCCAGGTATTGTAAGTGATGCTTTATCATTGTTGGTAGTGTTTATGGTCATAGGAATTCAGGAGAGTTTTAAAAAGATCCTTTAAGCAGTGTCTGGAGATAACTATGGATTAGCATCAAAGTTTGGTGTCTCAAATCCTTTCTACTCCTGTGCATTAAACATATACTTGTACAATACATGATACTGAATTTCAACAGAGTATTAGTTTCTGCAACAAGATCAAACTCTTTAGCATCTTTCCAGGCAGTTTATTATTATTATTATTATTATTAATTTGTTCACATGTGCATACATTGTTTAAAAAAAAGAGCTCATGCTAGAATTTTGCATTCATAAAATTTTAGTTTAATTTTCAAAAAAATTTAGGTTAACATTCAAAAACTGTACCAGCTGTATATTTACAGCAATTTTATCTGGAAGTAAATGTGACAAGTAATAAATATCTTTTCATATTTTGATTTTTTTTGTTAGATCAAGTTTCATATATTCCGAATTTTGAGGGAAAACAAATATCAAAAATAACTGGCCTACAATTTGTCTGTTTTTACCCAAAACCCTTGAAATTACGCCTTTCTTTTTTTAGGAAATAGGTTACGATTTTAGAACTTTAAAACAAATGCAGTAACTTTGAAGATTACTCTTCTAAGCTCCAAATTCCAAAGGGTAGTATTGTACAACTCTTACTTTCCTGGCAAAATTTTTTCTACAATATTTCTGCTTTACTAGTGAAAATAACAGAATCTAACTGACAGTCATGGAATAGAAATATTTTTCTCCCAGACATTTCCTCCACTAAACAGAAGAGAGCTATAAAATTGCTCAAAAAATTACAAATGAACTCTTGGAAAACATAGCTCTTAAGTATTCTTTAAATTGGGACTAAAAGTCTCCTACGTGCTATTGTAACTAACATCTCATTTAGACATAACAATACTTCGGATTTGGTCAGTATGACCCTTGACTGGAACAAAGAAGGAAGAAGTAGAAGCTGTGTCCAGAAAACTAAAAATGGAAACCTCCATTTTACAAAAAGATAAAGTTGGGTGTTATTTTTTTCATATTGCCAAGTTGTTCTTTACTTTGAAAGCAGTTTTCTGCAGAGTTCTTTTATTAAGTAGTAACTGTTTGGCACATGGGAATGTTTTTAGATTGTCTACTTGCCAGGCAGAAAAACCTTAAAGCTAACTGTTAGGAATCACTGACAAAAAATAAAGCTAAAGCATCTCTGAAATTTTCTTATGAGTCCATAAAAAATATAGGTCCATTTAGAAAACAATCAATTGACAGACATGTTTTGGAAAATGCAGCTATGACTAAAAGCAAGTAACATATAATCAAATATCTTTCTATTCCCATTTCTTCTTAAAAAGGAAACATTCTCAAAAAATCTCCTAACATGTTTTTCAATAACACCAGCAGTGTCTTAATTTCTAAGTAGTGATTGGATAAAAAGTACAAACACATGAGCAGTTTAAATATTAAAGATAGGAGCTACAGTTTCTCCCTAATGGCACTAGTCTTTTTATCAGATTCTTCTCTAAATCCTAACAAATACCATCTTTACAAATTTCTCAAGCATATGCTGTACTGAGAAAACACATGCCTCAATTCTACATTTAGAAACACAAATTTCTGAATTTTAAGGGTGATAGATCATCCTTAAGAAAAAAATATTAGTTATATATTGAAAAACAACTTCATCTTGTTTTTATGTAGTAAATTAAGATACAATCACTTAAAACAATAGAAAATCATTTGCTGCTGATGACTTGTTCAATTTACAGGAAAATAATTGAGTCTTTGAACCAGCCATCAAGGAAAAGGCAAAAAGAAAAAAAGACGTTTCAACTATCTGAGTTTCTCACCTTGCTTCTTATTAACAGGATGGGTAAGAAGCCCACACGACTGTCAATCTGTGGTGGCAACCCTTGTCACTATCTGTATCTTCTAGACTTTTTTTTTAGACTTGCAGAACCTCATTTCATATATTTGGGCATTTGCAAAAAAAGGAAAAAAATCCTTGTAATTCTCAAAAATATTTTTTTTCAGTCCCTATAATTCATTCATTCTATAACCTGGGAGATTATCCGTTTCAATTCTTTTCAGGGTATGTTGAAACAATCCTTCCTTTTCCCCCTCAATTTAGTGCTGGAATGAAAAGAGCCCTTGCACTGTAATGCCCAGTTCTTCCTTCTTCCCTAGTTTTCTGTTTGTCTTCTATCTTTCTTTTCTCTTTAACAGCATGTGGTTTCTTTTTGAGGTGGTTGAAAGGGGCTGAGTAAGAGAACACTTTGTCAAAGACCTCATTTGCTTCCTAGTGCTCCATTGCCCTCTAGTGGCTCAGATCTAAATATTTGGAGGCTTCCCTCATCTGAAGAGCAAGACACCATTTTATGCTTTCAATGAGAGGCTAGGAATCCACACGTGGAATTATCACAGTGATTTTTGTCTCACCCCAAGAAAACATAGTTTCTAAATTTAGTAAAATTTTTGTGCTTTCTGCCTGAAACATTTAAAAGTATTTGAATTCTTTTATTACATGCTTGATTCTTTACTACTTTCCACCATTCTTCCTTCTGCCCTCTTTGCTTCCATTCTCCCTCCTTTCTTCCTTCCTTGTTCCTTCCACTCTCCTTTCAGTCTTCTCTTCCTCCTTCCTTCTCTCTTTTTCTTCATCTCTTCCTTCAACCCTCCCATCCTTCTCTCCTCTCTTTGTCTTTTATTCATTCTTTTCTTACTTTCTTCCTTCAACAGCCAGCGTAATTTTACTTAGTGAAAAGAGGACTTACAAGGTATAGATATTTAAAGTCCATTATTAGTTACAAAGTGGCACCAACTATAGTCATTTCAAATTCCCCTCTACAAAAATTTCAATTGGCATATTAAATCTACACATTAGATAGGGTAGAGTCTGAGAATGCAATGCCCTGAGTAAAAATTTAAAGAGCATCAGTCACTTACCCCTATAAGAAGCTCATTTTTATATAGTAATTGTTTCCATAAAGTTTACCAGAAGGCCAATGAGCAAGAACACATATTTTACCTAAGAGAGGCCCACTTTAAGACCTGTGAATTTTAGCAACATCCTCTTTTGTTCTCAAAAGGAATTTGTTTTTATGATAAAGGATACAGCCTTACTGGTTAGCAGCTGTCAGATCTTAAATCCCCCAATGGAGGCACAGGTTTTCTCCTTTTTTCTCCTCTGAGAGTTATTAATAAACAGAAAAATTCTAAGACTGAGGAAAGAAGATTAGTAGACTGTCATCCAACCATAGTCATTTAATTCATTTTCCTGTTCTATACTTAAATGTTCTTTACAAAAACATTTCACTACTCTAATATAAAGGACCCTAGCACTAAAAACTAAACAGTATGTAACATGTCATTACCCTTTTAAAAGCACTGTAAATATTTATTGTCAATGTTGTCTTAAAGGGATATAGGTTTCCATATCCCTGCCTGCATTTGAGGCAAGTGAGCTTGGAAGCATGGCAGTGAGAGAGGCATTAGGGGTTGTCCATGTTTCTGTAATTGTCCTGATCTCTCTTTAGTTCCGTTGACCTGGCATTAACATAAGAGCAGAGACCATTTCTCTGAATCATCGCACCTGCTCCCAGAAATTGACTGCCCTCAAATAACTGACAGTTCAGAGTAACATTTGAAGAAATAGAATCTAAATTTTTGCCTCTGAACAAAATTCTAGAATTTTCAGAATTACCTCAACACCACCATCATCTTTCCATTAATGAGATGGCCACAATTTTATAAACTGAAATGGCTTTGGAAAAGCTATTTTCACTGAGAACCAGAAACCGACAATTATCATCAGGATCCTCTCAGATCTCCGCTGCAGAGTGGCATATGCAGTCCTAAGCCTTGACTTCTGAAGATTCTGGCAATTTCTAGCCTCAGAGTGATCTGCTCTGTCCCCGCCTGTGACAACCCAGGGCTCAGCCATTTGTGTTCTCTTATAGAGTCCCCATGCACTCCTGTCTCCTTGTTCCCACAGAGGCTTCTGCCTTTTCACTGGCTAAGTACTTTTCATCTCTCACTAGTGAGTGGGAACTGTCAGTCTGAGCACTATTCAGTTGAACTTTGGAGAGTCAGGAATGGCTAATATAAGGCCTAAAAACATTGAAACAACTCCAGGAAGTAGGAGGAACACACTGTTACATATAGATATGAGGAACAACTTCCTAAGTAGAACTCAAAAGGCTCAGCATCTAAGAGAAAGAATGAACAAATGGGACTGCATCAAGCTAAAGAGCTTCAGCACAGCAAAAGAAACAGTCACTAGACTCAAGACACAGCCCACAGAAAGGGAGAAAATCTTTGCCAGCTACTAATCCAATAAAGGACTAATATCCAGAATCTACAGGGAGCTCAAAAAACTCAACCCCCAAAGAATCAACACCACAATGAAGAAATGGGCACATGAATTAAACAGGGAATTCTCAAAGGAAAAGGTACAAATGGCCAGTAAATACATGAAGTGTTCAACTTCCCTGGTTATAACAGAGATGCAAATCAAAGCAACACTTAGATTTCATCTTATCCCAGTTAGAATGGCTATAATCAAGGTTAAGAACAACAACAAATGCTGGTGAAGATGCCTGAAAACAGGAACGCTTATACACTGCTGGTGGGAATGCAAATTAATACAACCACTATGGAAAACAGTATGGAGATTCCTCAAAAAGCTAAACATAGAACTGCCATGATCCAGTGTCATGACTCCTGGGCATCTACCCAAAGGAAGGTAGGACAGGATACATTAGAGACACCTGTACACAGCTGTTCATCACAGCACTATTCACAATAACTAAGCTTTGGAAACAACCCAGGTGCCCTACAATGAATGGATGGATCAAGAAAATGTGGTATATATACACAGTGGAATTCTACTCAGACATAAGGAATAATGACAAGTAGTTTGAAGGTAAATGGATGCAACTGGAGGACATCATGTTAAGTGAAGTTAGCCAGGTTCACAAAGACAAAGGCCACATGTTTTCTCTCATATGTGGAAGATAGATTCAAAAGACAAACATATATACAAAAACAAACACGATCATATACAAGCTCATATGTAGAACATGTTTGTAACAGTGGAACTGATTTATGGAACTTGGGGAAGAGGGAAAGGAAAAGAGAATGATAGAGGATCAATAATATCATAAAACATAACGTCTGTAAAGGGAGAGGATATAAGGATGTGTATCGAAAGCTGTTGAAAAATGAAGAGTGTGAGATAAAAGGGTAAGAGAGAGCAATGGAAGAGGTTGAACAGACCAAAGGAAAGTATTCTCACAGTGGGCATACATTGAAAAAAATCCTTTGAACATCTACTTAAATATTAATAAAAGACAGGACTATAAAACAGGTTCAGTGTATGTAGGGGGGCTCTAGTGGGAGGGGGAGGAGGAGTGAAGAAGATTAAGGTGACGTTATATGGTTGATGGACTTCATATACCTATATGAAATAGAACAAAGAAACCTCTTGCATTTGCTTTAAGTGGGGTGGGGGGGAGATAGTGGGGGTGATGTAACTAATGTACAATATAAGTCTAATCAGAATTGTCACTATGAATTCCCCCATGTATAATGAATACATCCTAATAAAAATTTATTAAAAGAAAGAAGAGAGAGTCAAGAATTGGCCACCTCAGATTCATCTGTTTTGTTTGCCAAATCAAATGTCATCCTTTCCCTTTCAAGAATATGTAATACAATTTTTCAACTTACAGAGAAGTAATGTTACCAATTAGCAAATCTTGCAGTTTGCCTTGAAGATTTTTATTAACCTGTGTATGGAACAAGGCATTTGCTATTAGAAGCAGATTCAATGGAAGGGAAAATGTAAATCAGAAGCCCAAATACTGAAAGTTTATAATCCAAATACACTTCACAACATTGCTATATGGAGCAATTAATCAGATTCTAAAGGCCTTTGAATACGAGTCAGGAATTATTTGGTAGTGTGTTTACTCCCCATTATCTTCCAGACGTTAATATATGTATGAGTACAGAAAGTAGGGAATTATGTTCTTACCAAATCAAATCTGACCAGGTTTGATAGTTTCAGATAAACAAATATGAACTATGACAGCCTGAATGCTGAATGAAATTAAGTTGAGTTAGTGAAGAGAAAGCTCTTCATAAATCCAATAAATAAATGAATGGAAAGAATGGTGAGTATGCCAATATTGAGTATGTGTCAAGGTGGATTTTTTCTTACCCAAAAGAAACATAAATTTGTTTAGAATGTCTTTTCAAGTTTCTCATCTAATTGGTGTCACTTTGTCATTAAGAACAAATTATTTTTAGACTAATTATGCTCTTAGCCTTAGGAAGGAATTTTGAAGACAAATACTATGCCATGTTGAAAAATTGAGACATAAGAGACTAAATGAAAATGGTAGTTTAACCTGTAAATGAGGGACTTGTATAGCATTGTATTAAAGACAAGATATACTTATATGCAAGCAGCTACCTAATAATACATAAAGTTTATGAATACCCACTTCTTAAATGTTTTATACGTATTCAGCTTTTCAAACTGTAACATAATGGTACAGACAAGTGACAACCAAGAAAAGCACTAATTATTTCCACTGCCTTAGTTTTGATGTCTACAGCTGAAGCAGTCATCTTGCCACTTGGTGGACAGACCCAGGATGTACTCCAGAGTCCCTGAAGCAAAATCAATCTCCGGTGTTCTTGTTATTTGAGGAAAAAAATGTTTAAATGCTTTTCTTTTAATCTGCTGTGAGGAGACTGTTCAGTGATTTGCAGACAAATGCATTCCTAAATGATAACAGCCTGAGGTGACTCAACAAGGTGAAATAGAATTTCCTGACTAGAAGGTACTAGTTTAACTGGAAATGCAAATGTGGACTGCTGGTCAACAGAAGAAACATCAGAAAGTCCATTAGCACAGAGTTAAGAACTAGGGTGATCCAAGCAGCACTCATAGTGTCTGTGAAGCAAGTTAAAAACAGTAGCAAAAGAAGCAAGATCTGAACAGGGTGTCTCCTACCTTTAGAAGAAAATGCAAAAATAAATCAGTGATCAGATGTAAAACAAAAGTCATAGCTGGGCTCTGGTGGCTCACGCCTGTAATCCTAGCTACTCAGGAGGCAGAGATCAGGAGGATCACAGTTCAAAGCCAGCCCAGGCAAATAGTTTGTGAGACACTATCTCGAAAACACCCATCACAAAAAGGGCTAGCAGAGTGCCTCAAGGTGAAGGCCTTGAGTTCAAGCCCCAGTACTGTTAAAAAAAAAAAAAGTCACAGTTTGGGTAATGAGGAAGAAGCTTCATGTGGAGCCCTGTGTTTGGAACAGAAACTCCTTAAATCTTTCATGGACCAGGGAAGGGAGAGATCACAAAATATAATTATATTTATTATTTATTTTTTATTTATTATTATTATAGGAGCCAGGAATTCTGAGCCATGTTAAATACTGTGGAAATAACCAGTAATTTAAAATGCAAATCCTACTAATTAGGCATACAAACAAGTACAAATTATAGTATTAACTTAGCTGAGATTAGCTTTTTTTTTTTTATGACCACTGTCCATCTACCTGTTAGTTTTATTAGTGATCAAAATTCATCTTATGTCTTAGGGAAGCACTGTTTTTTGAATTTTTGTTTTGTTTGTTTGTATATCATCACTAGCAGAATTGGAGAAAGTAGCACAAGTGTTGAGTTATTTTCTTTTTTCTTCAGGGAATATTGTACTATGAAATTGAGATTGTGATATAAAATAGTTTACATTCTAGTCTATCAAACAGGGCAAAAAGAACATCAGTGACAATATGTCACACCACCACAAGGGCTAGGACTTTAATATGGCAGCCCCTAGTGGACTACCTGGGAGTCCATAACTGCAGGATCAAACCATACCTGAGGAATAGGTATCAAAAAGGGCTGAGGACAAATAGCTAGGTTCAGGGATCTGCTCCTGCAGAGCATCTCTGGTCTGAGAAAATACTGCATGTGACGTAAGCAACAGGAGCACACTCAGCTGCCTCCGTTATCCTGCAGTTATTACAAGAGTCAATGGAAATTAGAAAAGTTAACAAGTATTCCCAAGTCACGCTTCATGAAATATAGATACAGTGGTTTAGAGAGAGTCTCATAGAGAGCTGAAATGCATTTGTAACAACAAAGATCTGTCTAGACATTAGCATGCACTGCCTCTGTTCTGGGTACTGGGGAGACAATGACAAACAAGGAAAGCAATGACACTACAGTAATCTCCCTCTTATCCACATGGAGTACATTCCAAGACCCCCAAGGGATGCCGGAAAGCAGATAAAAAAATGCTATATTTACTGTTTTTCTTATTCATATATATGATAAAATTTAATTTATAAATGGGCACAATAAGAGATCAATTACTACAGAATAATTATAATAATACAATATATATAACATACTGTAAAAGTTACACAAATGTGGGCTTTCTCTTTCCCAAAATATGGAATCATATTTTCAATATTTCACCTAAAGGAAGCAATCCTCTTTGGCATATCCATCTTGTCAGCATCACTGTGCTTGTACTTTGGGTCCATTATGAGGTAAAGTACAGGTTAGTTGAGCACAAGCACTGAGATACATTGACTGTGAACTCAATAACTGACGAGAAGGTGGCTTACTAAGTAGGTAATGGATGGGTAGTGCATGCTGTATGGATACACATAATAAATGTGGTGATTTGTGTCCTGGACAGGACAGAGCACAACAGCATTAGATTTCAACCCGCTACTCAGAACTCCATGCAATGTATGATTTGTTCATTTCTAGAGATTTCCATTTAATGTTTTTGGACCATGGTTGACCACAGGTAATTAAAACCAAAAGGTGAAGCCATGTATAGTACTGTGCTTCCACAGTACTATACCTTCTATTACCAAGTATCCAAAAATAGATGGATAAAACACACACACACACACACACACACACACTCAAGTGAACAAACAAAACTCCAGAAATAATCATCAGCATTATACCAAAGTTTTAAAATGGATAAGGTAGCAGTGAATGAGTAATTACTTGTGGATGGGTGTTAGTTAAGGCCTGTTCAAAGGAGGTAACATTCAGATTGAAAACTAAGTATCAGGATGGATCCATGCCGAGACTAGATGGAAGAACAATCCAGTTTCAGGGCATGGACACACAAAGGCAGAAATGATGTTGGCAAGATTGAAAGGAAAAAGTCACCAGTGTGTCTGGTCACAGGAGGCACAGAAAGGAACTGACCCTTGGTGGTGAGGGACATGGGAACACAATTTTACTCTAAGTGCAATAAGAAGCTTTTAAAGATGAGTAAAACAATGTAATTTACATATTCTAAAGGATATCTTTGCTAAATGGAAATGAATTAGGCATGCGTGGCCGTAGAAACAGAAGTACTTGCTATGATCCAAGTGTGGTTTACATGTGTCCAAGGCTTTGTGAGCTGAAATTTAGTCCCCATTGTGAGGTATTCAGAGGTAGAAAATAAATCAACTTTGGTGTTTAAAAGGGGACCTTTTGGAAGTGATTAAGACTGAACAAGTTCTTTCAGGTGGAGACCCCATGATTAAATCCTGGTGACTTCAAGAAAGAGGGAGAGAGACCAGACAGATACACACAGACACACATCTCCCATCCCTTGCCATGTGATGCTCGGCACTGTTTCTGGGGTTGACCAGCAAGAGAAAGCCATCACCAGTTGAAGCCCTAGACCTTCAGTATTTCGTTATAGTGATTAAGGCAGATTGCTACAATATTATTATAATTATTGTGATTTGAAATAGTGGTAATAGTAAAGAGGGAGAGATTTCAGGCTTGTGTGCAATTTTTTTGTTTTGTTTTGGGGGATGTAGGACTAGAGTTTGAACTCAAGTTTGCATATTTACAAAGCAGGTGTTTTATCACTTAAGCCACCCCTCCAGTCCACTTTGCTCTGGTTATTTTGGATTTGGGGTCTCGCAAACTATTTGCTCAGGCTAGCCTTGAACCATGATCCTCCCAATCTCAGTCTCAAAAGTAGCTAGGATTAGAGGTGTGAGCCACCAGTGCTCACTTTGTGTGAAGTTTGCGCTGATAAATTGAATGCATGGGTGGAAGAAAGAGGAACAAAGACCTGTGAGTTTTGATTTAGGAAACTGCTGATGGTGGTGCCTTTACATAGTATGTGCAGAATGAGGGACAAAACCAAGCTGGGTGGAGAATGAAAGACCAAGCATTCAGCTTTTACTGGGTGATGGATTATCTCCAGCTCTATGTGATTATCTCAAGCTGGACTTCACAGCAAGGTGTTTGTGCAGCTACCAAACCATGGTCATTTTGTAAATGGTTCCAGAGTCTAGAGTGTTGTGACTTTGATGATGCAGCCACTCTGAATCTATGTTGTTTCTGTCGTTCCAATGAGCTGCTCACAACTCCTCTCTCCACTCACTTCCTGTTTTATGACAACTGGTTACTCATGGCTTATTTTGTTCCAGGACTTCTACTCGCTTTCATTCTTTCTTTCTTTCCTTTTTATACCTTTTCAAAGGAGTCTCATCTATTCCATAGATCTACAGCTGTCAGTTCAGTGAAAATATAGGAGAGAGGGGAAGAATTTCTAGTTTACATGTTAGAGTTGAATTTTGAAAAAAGACTAAATAAATTAGTGAGGAAAAGCAATCTATATACTTAAAATACCTTGTCTTATTTTTCACTGGAAACACAGTACATATTTGCTGTAGAGAAACAGAGGTCTCTGGTCTCTGAACGCATATCTTTCTCAGGAGTTTTTATTTTCTTCTCTTTGTTGATATAGTCACCTGTAAAATATGTAAATGATGTTTGTGAATTCCTAAGTCACCTCCCCATGTTGCTTTTTTTAGATGTTATTAGGTGACTCAGAAAGACTTAAACACTTACTGCAAAACAAAAAAAAAAGAAAAAGCAGAAAAGGAGAGTGTTTCTGCATGTTAGCAGAGAGATTATTGGAAATTTGGAGGGCAAGATAATCTTTCAGTCCTCCATTAATCACCACCCCACTGACATTCTCATTAATAAAGCAGAGAAATGTCTTCTGTTTAGCTGAAGAAGAAAAATGACTTACAGGAGTCAACCAGAGGGCATTCATTTATTTGTTCACCTTAACACCTCAAAGTGCTGAGGTTGAAGTGGTTTAATGATCACAAAGTGTTTTCATATTCTTATTTATTCCTCACCACCATCTGATTTGCATGGATAACTATCTTGCATTAATAAGAAAACTGAGACCTGAAAATTGAAATAAGAGTTCAAGGGACCACGCAGTCACACAAATCAGTAGACGTAATCACTGGTACACAAACATATATTCTAATACTAAAAGTAACATTTTCCCCCAAGACATTTCAACTTAGCATTTCCAACAGCATAAATGTGGCATAATATCAAAGATGAATGACCATGGTATTACACTCCAACAGCTAACAGTATGTGGAATTTTTTAACTCATAAAATAGTATAAGTTTGTAAATAAAAATCAATGTTAGGCTGAATAATATAAACAGCTAAAGATTTTTATAATTAGCATAAGTAAAGTATAACTACTGTAATTAGACACATGAAAGAACTTTACTATATAAACTTAACTTAAAAATTAAATTAACAGTTAGGTGTCTATGTATGAAGACAACACAAGGCAACCCACAGAAAGCTGTTAAAAATTGGGGAGAGGGAGAAAAGACAGAGCAATCAACGTATAATATATGCATGTGTGATATACCACAGGGTAAGCCCTTTGTACAATTAATATACAGTCAGAAAAAATATAGGAACTGGTATCAATTTTCTTATATTCTTTGAGACTTGCTTTGTCTCTTAAAATATGTCCTATTTTGGAGAGGATTCTGTGGGCTTCTGAGAATGTGTATCTTGTGGCTTTGTGGTGAAATATTCTGTCGTGCCTATTAAGTCCATTTTATCTATAATATCAATTAATTCTGAAGTTTCCTTGTTGCTGGATAATCTATCTATTGGTGAGAGTGTGATGTTGGGGTTGCCCACTGTTATGGTAGAGTCTACCTGGGTAATGTTTCCTTGCTGAAATTGGTTGTGACAACATTCATTTATGTTTACAATTGTTTACAAAATTAACAACTAGTAGAGTAACCTTCTTAGGTATGTGGAGTCTGCTTGTTATAATCATTAAGAGAAGGACAACAACATTCACATCTTGGAATTAAAAATCTTTGTGTGATGTTTAGATAATTTTGCCTTTGACAACTCCAAGTATTTTGTTCAGTTACAATAATAAATCCTTTAAAAGCCAGAAGTGAACATACACACATGTAATCCCAGCACTTGGGAGGTGACTGAGATAGGAGGATCTTGAATTCCAGGCCCATCTGGGCTACATAGCAAGTCCCCCCACCTAAAAAAAAGTAACAGTTCCCTTGTATAAATGGTAGACTATCCAGCATGCAGGCTCAATAGTGTGTGTGTGTATGTGTGTGTGTGTGTGTGTGTGTGTGTGTGTGTGTGTGAGAGAGACATTTTAGGAATAAAACTGTGCCCTCACACATGACAGATGCTAGGTGAGCCCTCTACACTGTCCTTCAATAGCTCTTTAAGCTCTGAGATCAGTCTTGCCTAAAAGAAAGGGAAATGCAAACTTTATTAAAGCTACTTTCAGTTCCACTTTAAGTCATCTTTGCTCTAATCTTGTTCTAATCCTTTGTCCTTTGACCAACAATAAGACAATTTCCTATTCTATATCCACTCTAGAATCATGAATACCTCTCATAGAATTGAAGCCTTGCCTTACTTTTGTTTCCTGTAAGGCTTGAGATAAGCCTTACTTACAATCTACCCTACTAGACCCTACCCAGGGTCCTCTCTCTGAACGCCAGTTCCACTGGAATCCCATTCTCAGTCTTCACTCTTTTTGAAAATTGCTGCCCACATACTTCTGTCTTTCCCTAAGGAAAACTGTTAGCACAGATCTTAGCATATAATAGGTACTCAGTATTTATTGAAAAGGCATATACACCGATGAGTATGTCAGGATCTTGGACTTCAGTGCAGTGTAGAGTCTATCAGGGAAAGGTGGAAATATAAAAAAAAAATGTTACTGATGCTACAATGAAAAATATAGCTGATACCAATATTGTTATTTCAACTAGAAAGATCAGAAATGACTTCTTGGAAGAGTTAGGAAGAATGAATCAGATTAAATGAAGAGTAATAATAGGTTATTCAGGCTGATGAGAAGACAGACATTTCCAACTTCCTTTCTATATAGAAATGATTCATATTAAAGCATGGTAAAAGATAATCCTGGAAATTTGAATAAATAATAGATAGTTTGGAAATTTATTTTTCAGACATTTGAAAATAGAGTTAAGCAGGTAAGTGATCTAATTAGAGTAATAGCTTAGAGTTGTTTCCACTGGAGTCAATTAATAAATTTTTATTAGTTGAGGAGAAGAATTTTAGGAAAGGAAATTAGTTAATCAGAAAATAATTCAAATATCCCACCATTAAATAATTAAAGTATGATCCAAGGCAATGGAAATGGGACATAAACGGAGGAAGCAAATTTTTGTGGATTATGTGAATAAACTTTTACTTCTTACAATACCATAAAAATTCAAAAAATGACTCTTTTTGGGAAAAAAGCAAAGATTCATTAAGATGCCACTGAAAAGGAATAGAGGGGATTATGCAAAGGAGCATCACACTAATAACGTGATTTTTAAATATACGGCATTATAAAAGAAAAACTGATAAGGCGTAACAAAGAAGAGATGCACAGGAAAAGTTGAAATGTATAGAGCAATAAATGAAGGTGAGGAAAAGAAAAATGTTAGTGTCTGCAAGGTGCAAGACTGAGGAGTCATGACACTTGTCTAGTTTGAGAATCTAGTAAAGACCCACAAGTTAGAGACACCAGGCTCCTCTGAAGCCCGGGTTGTAAGACAGGCACCCAACGGGTTGAAACTCCTCATAAGTGAGGCAGGCTAGAGTTGGGGAAAGGTAGGGACCCATAGAAAATACTGCATTTCAGATCGACCATGCTCTGGCTTGGGGAACGCCTTCACTTGGCTCAGGAACCGCCACTCATTGATTATTGCATGGGAATCACCTGGTTCCTCCATTCCCATAGATTGGTGTAAGTTTTAAAAGCACGTAGAGAAGAGAAGCATGCTTGTCTGCCTCCAGATTCCACCTGGCCCTCACTATGCTCCCTTTTGTGTTTCCTTTCTCTAACTTTTAGTAAACTCCATTTAAACCCACATGTCCTACCACGGATTCTTCCCCATGGGACACAAAGAATTGGAAGTGTTCTGATCACAGACTCCACCCTGCCCACAAAAAAAGTATTTAGACTTTTTCATTACCTCAACTTCAATCTGAGACTGCATCAGATGCATCTCTGGAGCCACTCGAAATACAGTCAAGGGTGTTGGGCTATAACTGAAATCAGGAGAATTACATGAAGATCTATATGGTGAACAGAGAGGCCAAAATCATATTTTCCCCCACTTTTCCACAATATTAGCATCTAGATTTTCCTCGTAGGGAAAAGGAGGGAATATCATCAACAAAACAACTAGATTCCTCCTATCTAATTTCCCTGCAGAAAACCCCGCTGGTGAACAAGCCCTGAAATTGCACACAATTCTTCTAAGCTATGTCTAGGGTTTTGTTTGGGTTTTTGCTTTACTGAGGTTTGAACTTAGGGCCTACACCTTGAGTCACTCCACCAGTCCTGTTTTTGTGATGGTTTTTATTTTTCAAGATAGGATTTCATGAACTATTTGCCGGGGCTGGCTTCAAACCACAATCCTCCTGATCTCTTTCTCCTAAGTAGCTAGGATTATAGGAGTGAGCTACCAGCACCTGGATAGAGTCCTACTCTTAAACATCCAATAACATCCACAAATGAGGAAAGCCATACCACTAACTTGAAATGTAGAAGCAAAATAAGCAGAATAGGTGATACAGAAGGTCAGAGTCAATGTAGAAAATAAAAAAGGAGAGTACATTCAAAGAACCTCTATAATCAATAGCCCTAAAGAGATGAAATTATATAACATAGCCATAAAATATGAATAAAAATAACATGTGTAAAAAGCTGGGGATGAAATTCAGTGGTAGAACATTTACCTATGATGTACAAGACTCTGACTGACTTCCATCATTTAAAAAAAAAGTATTATGTTTAAATAGGGGACAGGTACTCTACCATTTAAAAAAACTCTTAGAAATTGAATATAGAAGCAGAAAAAAAAATGAAAAGTTGGCATATAAAGATGAATCTTCCAGAAGGTGTAACCAAAAGACAAATGGAAAATATGAAAGAATAGATGAAATTTTAGAGGTTTGTTATTAAAGATCAAATAGTCAAATAATAGAGCCCCAGAAAGAGATAAAGAGAAAATGAAATGAAGTAAAAAAATAAGAAAATGGTGACCTGTCTGGACTGAAATATCTGGATTTACAGAACGAAATGGCTGATTATCAGCAGCAATGAATGAAAAGATATTCACAGCCAAGCACAAAACTAAAATTTCAGGGAACTGAGATACAGAGAAAAACGTGCAATCGGAATGGTATGAGATTTCTCAACAGCAATATGGGAAGCTGAAAGAAAACACGCTATGTCCTCCATTTTCAGTGAAAAATAATGTTCAGTCTAGAATTCCAACCCAGACAAATCAATCAAATGAGAAGATAAAATCCAACTCTTCACTTTTTCAACTATGTACGTTTTAAGAGACAGAGAAGGGAGAGAAGAAAAATAGGAAGGAAGGGAGGGAGGGAAGAAACAATCTCCCATATACCTCTTACTGAGAAACTGCAGTCTGAATTTCATTGAAAGAAAAGAATGACCAAGAAGGACATTTGAGGTTTGCATAGTAGATCTAAAAACAGGGATAAGTATGTGCAACTCTTACAATGATAGTGAAAAAAAAAGTGCCCAGGGAAACAGCTGTGCAGCAGCAGCTGTACAGAAATATCTGACTATATCAGACTGGTTCAGAGGGCTTCCAGGACAAAAAATCTCCAGGAATAAAACAAAATTGAAAAATTATCTGTTATGTCTAATATGTTGAGGAAGGAGTTACTCTTTTCTCCAGGTGTTTGTGAAAAAAATGATATATTAATAATGGTACATAGAAGACTTAATAAAGAAAAATAAAGAAATCACTAATTTCTGAGAAAACTAAAAGTTACACATGAAAGAATATGCAGCCATAACAAATTTATGTGATTCAGGAATTAATAACATTGATGTAAATACAATAATGAAAATGTTGTTTATTTAACCAAAAATTGAAATAATTACATCAAGAGGATAGGGAAAGCATGAGAAGGGAAGAACATTAATATTTTAGAGAAATAAATCCTTGTCTTCTAAGGAAAGAAGCCAAGAACTATTACCTAAAAAATGGAAAATCATAAAATAACATATATCTGCTTTTTTAGAAATATAGAAATGAAACTCAGGAAAAACATATCAGCAAATTCAAAAATATCTATCTTTTGGAACAGAGCTCAAGTATAGAAATAAATATGAAATGGCTTACTAGTTTTGGTTACAGACCTTGTAGAACTCCTTGACATTTTAAACCATGGTGATGCCTTATTTTGGTTAGTTTATTTTGAAAGGAAGGGAAAAATACAGAAGTTATTACAAAGAAAAAATATCTACAGAAAAGAACAAAATGACCAAATTTTAAAGCAAAGAAGGAGAAATTTTAAAATGGCTCCATGATTTTATGCCTATGTAGGCATGCCATTTGGCTATAGGGAATTTTGAAAACAATCCTACAGGCAGAAACCAGAATTTGTCAGGAGAATAAGATGTGATAAAAAGTATTTCAGATGCTTTGGCAGTCAAGAAAATGTGATTTCTAATCCTTATTTCACCTCCAGTGATGTGTAAGCTTGGCCAGGTGAATTTACCTCAATAGCTTCAGTTACTTTACCTTAGAAGGAAGGGTATTGAGCTCAATGGTCTGTATCATCCTCGCATCTTGTCTGTGAAGAACTTAATTTTACATTTGTGTTGGTCTTGACAGTGGAAGTACCAGGTAATGTATCCAGGAAGTCAGTGAAAATGCAGAACCAAAGTTGAGAAAAGCAAGATGGTAGAAGTAGCAGCATAGAGAAATTCACAAGGATGAGAGAGGAACATCTCCAAAGCAAAGGACCTTGGACACAAATGGAAAGGCAAAATGTGAGAAAACGCCTGTCTTATGGGGAAACTAGAATAGCGGAGGTGTGCGTTTCAAAAGGAAAATTAGGACAGGACAGTTTAGCTGTCCATCCATTTGGCTTCAGAATACATGACAGTTTGGTAGGATTATGAAATCAAAATGACTCTGAACCTAAAGGACTAGTAAGAATTGATAGCAGACCAAATTAAAAGACTTTAAATTCTAAGTAATTCTAAAAGAACATGCTTCTCCATCTCCCTATCCCGGCACACACCACCTTTACACTAAAGCACAGTAGGTACCATATTATACGTGTTACCATTCAGGGCCCTTGTGTGAATAACGGTGGTGTTTTTATTTTTCCCCTTTAGAAGTGGCAGTTATTGAAATCTTGCTTGAAACCATGAATTTTTCATAATAGCCAGGCAGCTATTCAGTCAAGCACTCCAAATCAATAAGCCCCAGCTATGATCCAAGAAAGGTTAAATAAAAATAATACATGTCAGTATTTCACTAAGCCCTATCATGCCTGCTCATGCTGCTTCCTTTCATTTATTTTTTCATGTAGAATTATTTATCCATTCATTAAAAACAAATCCACCACACCAAACACACAAATTCACTCCATTTACCAGTGGTTAAACCTCCTTATTAATTTTATTGTTCTTTATTTTTACATATTAACCTTTTGTTTTATACATAAATTCTGTATGCTATAAGACTGAAAGTTTCATGTGATTGTATAATCTGTACATTTTTCTAATTTTAATGGCAAAATGAAACAACAATTTTATACGCACACAATAATAGACATATGTACTACATATATTTACATATACACACACACTTCCCATCTGTAGACTAAATAGTATATGCCTAACTTCACATTATCATTTACATTAAAGTTATTAACAACTTTATAAGAATAATTGCACTTAGTTTAGTTTATACTTTTAGTTACTTTCTTGTGTAATAATTGTATCCAATGAGACATTACTTGACTTAACAATGTGAAAATGTTTACGATTATTGTTGTATTGCTTTTACCCTGAAATAGAAAGGTAAGTCACACTTCGACCTCTACCGTTTTAATAAATTAGAATATAATTTCTCTTTTCAACTGATTTGTCATTTATGGTGAGTAATTCAGCCAATTCATACTTTGGAAATAGTGGAATTAACTTCAGGTAAAAACAATGTTTTGCATATACATTGGAAATCTTCAAATATTGGTTGCCCACAAATATTTAATTCAGGAAATAATTAGTTACATTAATTATATATTAGGTAGATTAAACAGTTTAAGACACTAGAGGGCAGCAAAGCTCAGAGAAAAGACTTGTATTCAAATGCTGATTCTCAATCCAAGGCAATAAAATGATTGAATAGTCTAGAGATACCATAGACCCATGCTTCTCCCAAATATGTCCGTGAATCATAAAGTCTCGCCTCTTGCATCATCCTAAAATAAAAAGGCTTGTTATCCTGTCAACTTTTGGAAAGCTGGCTGTTTTAATTTGGTCATCAGCAAACAATGAGCATTTTAAGGCATTCTTTAAAAATGAAAACTGCATAACTCTTCAACAATTATGCTAGTTCTAGTTTTTTAAGAAACAGCTATGAAATAGGTCAACTGAGTGTTTCTGTGGGATTTTGGCTCCCTCAGAAACCAGATGTTTCTTAATGATTTTTTTCTCCATTAGAGCAGTAAAAATGAAACAGATGTCTATCTCTTTAAACATGAAGTTTTTCTGAGTCTTTAAGAAACATACAAATGTCTATGAAAGAAAAAAATCTGTGATCTGTACTTTTAGTGTCCATTAATACAAAAAAAAATATTTTAAAGTATGTTTTTGTTCCTGACATAAATTAATAGTTGCATATACAAACCAATGTTTATTAAATAAGCAACCATTATTTTAATATGACAGAAGTTCTGCGAACTCATAACAAATTTTTTGAATGATATATGCCATACTCTTCCTCTGCATATCAAAATTCATGTTAAGATATGTTGGAAGTCCTAGTTCTTTAGCATTATATCACTATTTTTTTTAGTGGGTTTCAAGACCTCAAGCATCCATTTTTATGGAAATTCTTTGTAAGCAAAATATACAAAGTAACACAATGTTAGAGTTACCAATTAACAAAATAAACTAGTCTTTTTCTCAATGATACTTTTCCAATATTGATCTTGGCTTTGTGATGTTGACTTTGTTTGTTACCTATTGAATATCCTGACAAAGTTAATCTACTTGGAATTTAAAAGTTAAGGGAGAAACAAGAAGATGCATTTGAAGCTTAGTCCTTTAGGGAAATTAAGAAATTTTAAGAAATTTAAAAGACTTCTTGATGTCATTATATATATATATATATATATATTAGAACTATATGTAATATAGTACAACAAAACATAATAATTTTATAAATATGTATAAGTGGTGATAATAGGGGAAAAATTTATCTGAAGTCTTCTGAGCTAAGACTTCATTATGGCTGCAAAACTTTACATTACCTAAATGCTAATGACTCCAAATTCACTTTCCAGTCCATCTTTGTTCCATGACTACATAGTTGTATATTTCCATTAGGGTTCCAATTCTTTGAAGCATTTCAAGGTCAATGTCGTCAAAGCTGAAGTGAAAATCTAAACCTGTTCTTCCTCTTTACTTCAGGTTGTCACATCCTACCATTTCATCCACACTAAACTAGTATTCAACTAACTAAGCACCAAGCCCTGTAACTTTTTAATTATAAATATGTCTTGACACTTTTCTCACTTTAAAGACCTCACTGTGCTGTCTATTGTAGCTTCTTAAAAGATCTCCAATACTGTCTTCTCAAAAATATTACCTATATGGTCAGAATGTTAATATAGATACCCTTACTCCACTCCAGTGTTTAAATGATTATAGTAAGTCTCCAATATGGCAGGTAACATTGCCACTACTTTTGCACTTAAATCATATTCTTGATAAATATTTGTTGGGCCAAAAAGATCCCAATGCTCAGAAATTCTGTTTTGACAAGGTGTGGACACAAATCAGAATTATTGCTGGGGCTATCACAAAGAATAAACTGAAAAAATTAGGTAGAAACATCTACCCCAGTTTAATGTATTCTTCACTTTTTGAGGAAATCCTAGAGAAAAACAAGCACAGTAGACAATGGTCCTGACAAAAGTTCATGAGATGAACTTTTGCCAGAAGCAGCATAGAAAAGAATGGAATCTTTTTGGAGATTTGCAGATTAAACCCAACAATATAGCCCACTTTTTTCTCACATTTCTCTTTCAAAAAACAATCTTCTCTGAAAAAAAATAAATATTTGACACTTTTATAAACAATGTATAGTCACGGCTGGGCATTTTCTCTGAAGAAATAGTAAAAACCCAAACAAAGGCACTTTCATCTGGTGTTTGTGCTTGGTAAACTAGCAGTATTAGGAAAGAGCTTTCATTTGTTCATTCATTTCCTCATGTGTCTGAGCGCCCAGAGAAAGTGTTTACACAGCTAAACTGCTCATTTCTTTCTCCAGAAAAATCAAGCCATTGCAACTGGTAGAGATTAATTGAAACCTCATAAGCATGAAGAAGAAGAGGCTTGTTAACCAGGAAAGAGTAGAGACCAAATAAACTCATCTTTCATTAAATCTTTTGTGTCGAAGGAAAGAGATTATGTTGCCTCTTTGTGCATCTTCAACTTCTGACTACCTTTCTGACTTGCTTGATTTTCCTTTGTATGAAAATATATCCTTAGTTATAGAACAGCTGATCCAACTATAAAGAACTTTTTCCTTCTGCTGTTTTATACACATAAAATATTTCACCAAACGGTTTTACTCTTCTCTTTTAGTTTGATTATTGGTACTCTGTGTGTCTATTTGCTCTATGATATAGCCACAAAATTACTGATTTGGTTAAGTGTAACATGATTCTAAAGGATTCTAAAATGAATCAACATAACAATCCCTAAACTAGACATCAGGCGGGATAAAGAAAGTATATAACAACGTGCTAGACTTCTATAATTACATATAGGTAGCAAAACAAGGCAGGATAAAATAAGTTACACTGTAAGTTTAAGCTATCATAAATCAGTGGATGGTAGGTGTTAAGAAGTCTATTCATATTGAGAATTACTGCTAAAATCTCAAGTTCATACCCACGCTACGCACAACCACCCATGTTATACACCACTTGCCTTACGCTTACATTTAATTTATGTAATCAACACAATAGTAAATGAGGTCAATACTTTATTCTGCTTATTTCCATTTAAACTTATATCATTTCCTCCCGTTTTATCAAAAATGAGATGACTCTTCTCACTTTCCTTACTAAAGTGGTACCTAACGAGACACATTAAAAACTTTTAACTTGTTATTGTTCCATACTTTATTAATTTGAAAAAATATTATGCCTAAAACTTGCAATTAAAGACTAGGTTGAGTTAGATGATTTGGGGGAAGAGTTTCAGGAAACAGAGCTCTTTTGCAGGTTAGATGCTATCAGGAAGCAGGGCTAATTCTGTTTGTTCATCCTCATAAATCATCTCTGGAAGAAGGGAGACTGAACTGAGAGTAAGGTTGCAAGTGGGAAAGAAACTGCAGGCACCTATGTCACCAAACAGAGGGATGTTTGGTATTTTATGACGTAGACGTATTTATGTTTTGTCTGTGTTCAGACATGACTACAAGTGAGCTTGCTTTTGTCTCGGTTTACCTTGGTCACAGAGTAGCCTTGTCTGATGTTGATGTTCTATGAAATTGTTTATGATCAAAAGAAAAACACAAACATCTAAGAGCGAGTGTCCAGCCAACTCACCACTTCAGTCTAGCTGATGTGATCAGGCCAGTCCCACCTGGCAGGGCTGCTTTTTTATTTCTGTTTCCCCTTTGGGTTAAGAGCAATGGAATAAGGCCAAAGACATTAATCCATAAGGATCATACTTTCACCATCACTGAGATCTTGCTGATCAGAAGAATTTCTTAGAGAACATAATCTTAGGTTGGACTACAATTTGTCACCTGATCTTTTGGTGCAGAAAGAATTATCAAGCACTTGGAATGTGACCATTCTCTGAAATTCCAGAGAGAACACACACATCTGCCACCTGCAATGTAGCAATGATTCACTTCAAAATGATTATTAGGCCTTGACACAAATCTTGAAGTCCAAGCTCTAAATGATAAACTCCATGCTGTAAATCCATCATGTTTAGTTTAAGAAGTCAGATCTCTTTTTTCCTTAGCTTCATGGTAAGATTATGTATTTCTTTTGTAGTATGTACAGAGCATACACAAGGCTATACACAAGCATATAGATGTCACAAGAAGTGCTTACTGTGATAGAAATCTTCCCGCAGTTAAAACAAAAGAAGGATGGTGCAAATTATCCACACTTGCTACTGAATTTTGACTCATTTCTTAAGCACTAAAGACTAGAAATTGTTTTATTTCTGACTTTTGCTAGGGTGAAAGTCAAGTCTCACATCATTTTGCCAGTGTATTATCCCAATGTGAAAATAGCTTGCATAATGTATATGAAAAAGGAATCAGGTATTCTGAGAGCTTTTAAAAAATATGTAGGCATTTCCTTTAGAAAGTTTATGGGCAACATTTTTTGTAGCTAGAGATAATGTAGCTAAGAGATGACATTAAAATGACATTTTTAAATGACATTACATTTAAAAATCCAAGGCTAGGGAGAGTGCAGGAAGGAGCTACAAGGAAAAGTTGATCAATGGGTACTGAGTTAGCAGTTAGATAGGAGCAAGGACTGGAGGTGTAGCTCAGTGATAGAGTATGTACTTAGCATGCATGAGACTTTGGGTTCAATTCCCAGCACCCCCCAAAAAAGGAATGAGTAGGAAAAAGAAGTCCTGGTGTGTTATTGCACAGTGAGGTGACTATAAATATGTACTGTATATTTTTAAAAACAAGAATGAATTTTAAATGTTTTACTATAAATATAAGTGCTTGAGGAGACAGACATGTTTCACCTAATTCAAACATTGCACAATGTATACTTATATTGAAATGTCACATGGTACCCATTGATATGTATAATTTTTATTTTTCATGTATTGGTTAAAAATAAATTTTATCTAAATGAGAAAAGAATTCAGATAAGGAAGAAAGCATAGTAAAGAATATTAAAAGTCCCTGTCTAGGTCAGTGAAAGTAGGAAAAAGGATCAGGAAATATGATACCAAAGGATCCATGAGAAGAAGACTTTGGGGAAGGTAGATTGTTATAGGGTAAAATGCTGCTGGCAGTCCAACAAAGAAGGATAGACATGTGGCCACCAGGTTCTACAACACAGAGGTCACTGGTTACCATGACAACAAACACTTCATTGGACTGGTAGGGACAAAAGCCACTCAGTGAAAGAGTGATTGGAACAATAAGTAGCTAAAATTATAACTTAAAAAACTCCAGGAAATATCAAAATACAAATGAATCTAATAAGAATTCTATGCAGCCTATACTAAGAAAATGTTACCTTATCCATGTTATAAAAAGAAATTAATCAAATTGAATTTTTTCTTGTGTTTGTACTTTGATGTAATGATTCAACATTAAATTTATCTATTTTTGCTAAGATAACTTATTATTTTAATTTGGCCTTAATAAATTTATACCAGCCAGGTGCCAGTGGCTCACAACTGTAATACTAGCTACTCAAGAGGCAGAGATCAGGAGTAACATGGTTCGAAGCCAGCCTGGACAAATATTTCATGAGACCCTATTTCGAAAAACCCCAACACAGAAAAGGGCTGGTGGACTGGCTCAAGGTGTAGGTCCTGAGTTCAAGCCCCAGGACAGCAAAAAAAAAAAAAAAATAGAAAACCAATTTAACCTTAATAAATTTACACCAGAATTTTTCATGGGACTTCACAAATTGATTCTAAAGTCTACAAAAAAGAAAAAAATAAACTTACAATACTACATAGGAAATTTGAAGCAGTAATAATAAGTGTAGACTAATCATATAGGAAGAAATGTGTTAATATAGCAACAAATAGTCAATCCAGGTAAGAAGCCATGCATAGTCCTGAGTACTTATGGACTGTCGTTACAGGTACACATGACATTCCAATCCACTGGCAGGGTGGCAAGGTTAACTGAATGAAGCTGGAAAAAATGAGCAGCAGCTAGAGAAAGCAAACGAGAGAGTTCCTCTCAATCCTTATACCAAATAAATCAATGATCTAAAAGTAAAATGTAAAGCATCAAAACAGGAAAGAAAATAATTAACAGGTTCACTTACATTCTTCTTTAGAAAACATCTTTGTAAGAATAATTGTCCAAAATCTACTTTAAGCATTAAATTTGAGCTCATCAAAATTGCTTTTTCAGGCAAGAAAAATACAAAGCAAAATTATAAACATAATAACATACATTTTAGTAATATATGTGCTAGTAGGGCAATTTTCTTAATATTTATACTGCTCTCACAAGTCAATGCAAATCATTTCAAAAACCATATAGATAAAAATGGATACAGATGTGAATTCAGAGAAAGAAATGTGAAGTCTAAAAGTCGAAGGTGTGATCAGCCCCACCACAACAAAATGAGGGTACATTAGAATTATATTTGGTTATCAAGTTTTCAATTAATCCATTTGGCAAAAAGTAAAATGACCTTACTACTCTGTATTAGAAAGGCCATGGAGAAGCAGTCACTGTCACACAGTGTTGGTACAAACATAACTTGGAATACCCCTCTGGGATGCAATTCCACAGCAATCAAAAGTCTAAACATATCCTTGGACTTTATAATTTCACCACTTATCTTACACACACACACACACACACACACACAAGCATATGTATACACATATGCCACAAAATGTAGTTAAAAGCTAGGTATGGATGCTCACACCTGTAATCCCAACACTAGGAGTCCGAGGCTGTATAATCTTGAATTCGAGGCAAGGATGACCTACATAGTGAGTTCGAGACCACTCTGGCTCTACAGAACAAGGCTTAGTCTCAAAAAACATCATACACACACATCTACATGCACATAATTATAAGATTTTTCAGAGCACTATTTCCTTTATTAGCAAAGAATTGTGAGCCTCCTATATCTTCATTGTAGGGATCTATCTGACAGCAATCTGTGAAGTAGTTAAAAGGAATTAGACATTCCTGTGTGCACTTACATGAAAGACCTCCTTGAAGAACTGTTGAGTGGAAAAGTAAAGTGTTCTATACTTTATGCAAAAAAGAAAAGAAAATAAAAAGAAAAAAGAAATTGCTTCAAGAAGAAATCTGCATATTGAGAATTAATGACAGAAAGGCTGCTTACATTTATCACTGTTCAAATTTCACACCACAGTCAAACATAGTAAGTATATATACATTCATACGCAAACTCATAGAAATCTTTTGATGAGGACAAAAGTGTGAATTTTCTATCTGCTTTTGAAGTAATAAAACAAAGCAAGAAGTGAGGCCAATATTTATTTGTAGCATTTCTGAAAAGAAAACAGAGAGCTTAAATGAATGTGTTCTTGCAGTTTTTCTGTTTTTGCTGTGACTTTGTCTGCTTTGACAATGAAGACCAGGAGCATTCTGAGGGTCCGCCCATTTAGCAATCAGAATGAAGTGTGGAGATGGTGAGACTGGTGATTCCACGTGGTGGCAAGTACAGGACAGTCCAAGAAAACTCAGGAGGACAGAGCGGCTCATCTGTAATTACAGCAGAGCACTTCCATGTTAAGTTCAGATATTTGTTTCATATGGAAGTGACAATTCTCTAGAGGAGAGTGGCCATTTTCAGAGCAGAGTCTAATTTTTCCATTTTAAGTAAAATGCAGCACTATACATACAAATATGGCTAAGTTTTTTTATATTTTTGGGTAACTAAAATATAAAAGATGGTACTTCTCAGTAGTACAGCACTTGCCTAGAGTTCTCAAGGAGTTCCAACAAGAACCTCCTATGAAAAAAGAATGGAGTTCTGATAACCCATATCTAACCAATCCAAGAAATATAATATTAAATCATTCTGAGAGTGAGGGAGAGAGAGGCATGCAGAAGGTGGGTAGAACTTTGAGACAAGAAGATCAAGTATATCAGTGCCATATAATAGGAAATTTAGAGCAAGTGCAAGGCAGATGTGAGAGTCTTTTGAGGGTTGTATTTAGCAACTTAAAGTGAAATTGGTTCGATGTCTTCTGTGCTTCTCTATTGGGCTGCAATGTGGTGCAGGTGTGCAGTTAGGGACTGAAGTCAACACCAGGGATAAGAGTGCTGTGGTTTGCCTCCCAAGGGTGCATGTGTTGTAAGTTTGGTCCCCAGCATGACAGTGTAGGCAGGTCCCAGTGAATTGGGGGAGATAGAGCCTCATAGTGTTAACAGCAATAGTTCAGTCTGTAATCAGAAGACTTCCAAATTCTTTGTGTCCTGCAGGGAAGAATCCATTGTAGGACACATGGGTAAAAATGGAGTTTATTAAAAGTTAGGGAAGGGAAATACAAGTGGAAGCCGGGAAGCAGAGAGTGTGCTTCTCTTCTTCAGGTGCTTTTAAAACCTATGGAAAGGGAAAAACAGGGTGATTCCCATCCAATAATCAATGAATGGGAAAGGGCATGAGTGGTCCATGGACCAGGTGAGGGTAGTCCAAGCTGTCCCTGGGTCATGGCATGGTCAATCTGAAATACAATATTAAGTTATTTATCTCCTATGGCTTCCAAAGTTTCCCTAACTCTAGCCTGCCTCAGTGGGAGGTCATTTGGTCATTCAAAGTGTGTCCTCAGAGAGTATTGACATGTTTTTCATGGGCCCTTGTGTTGGCTCTCATGAGAAGTTTGTTATAAAAGGGCAAAAAGAGCAAGCCCATCTCTTCCCCAGCCTCTTGGGCTTCCTGTCTTGTGTTGTTGTCTCTCCTTCCCAAACACTATTTTGTGCCATCTGAAGTTCACCAGAGCTCAGCTGATGGCAGCATCAAAAATGTCCAGAAGTGTCAGCTAAAGAAACTCTTAAATAAATTTACCCAACCTTAGGTATTTCATTATGGTAGCAAAAAATGGACCAGTATAGGGAGTAACAAAGAAGACCAGTCTGTTTGCAAGAGAGTGATTATGGCTTACCTTAGAATCTAATCTAGGCTAAAAAACTAACAGAGATGTGAAGGTGGAGTGGTAAAAAGTGGTGTCTGATAGGATAAATGGATGAAAAACCAGTAGTATTTCAGACAACAGTTCCTGGGGTCAGTGGAGAAATTGAACCCCAAGGTTAAAGGGTAGGGTAGAGATTTGGGTAAAAATAGAATGAAGCATAGAACCACAGTATTGGTTGGTTGGTATAGAGTAGAGGAAAGAACTGGCTAGAGTTCAGGAAGGCTTTTTCTAGCCAGGTATGGTGGCACATCCTGTGATCCCAGGACTCTGGAAGCTGAGGCAGAAGCATCTCAAGTTTGAGTCCAGTCTGGGCTCCATAGGTCAGACCCTATCTCCAAAAGACAAAAACAAAGAAAAAAGGGGAAAAAAAGAACTCTTAAATATTCTTAAAAGGTTTTGTTAATGGCGCTGGTGCAGTCTGTGATCAGAAAACTTCCATATTCTTCATATCCCATGGGAAGAATCCATTTCAGGACACCTGGGTGTAAAGGGAGTTTATCAAATAGTAGGGAAGGAAAATACAAAGCAGAGCATGGTGGGGCCCAGGTGGAATCTGGAGGACAAGAGCAAGCTTCTGCTCTTCAGATGTTTTTAAGACCTACACTAACCTATGGGAAGGGGAGAACCAGGTGATTCTCATCCAATAATCAATGAGTGGGGTGGGGCATGAGTGGTTCCCTGCCAGAGCATGGTTAATCTAAACTGTAATATTTTTCTATGAGTCCCAAACTTTCCCTAATTTTAGCCTGCCTCTGTTTGACAAGTAGTTAGTATTGAATTTTCTCAAATGTGTTTTTAGCCTTTTTTAAAATCTGGACTCTTTTTCTTGTTAGACATGTACATATGTTATATCACATCTTTCTAACATTTAGCCATTTTCCCATGGAACCAAAATACTTAATATAGTGGTTGTTTTCTTAATAATCTGTTTTATGCAACTTGCTAGGGTTTAATTCTGGGTTTTCCTGTTTCCAGTTATAAAAGTAATTATACTTTTAGATCTTTACTATCTTCAAAGCCTGTTTGGGTAACTTTCCATCCTTTTCTATACTCTTGACCTCATAATTTTCATGGAACTGTTAAATCTGTGCTTGTACATTTGTAATGTCATCTGTTTTTATTTAGAAGCTTATGTGGAAATTATTTTTTATTTTTTATTTTATTTCCTATTTTTGGTACTTTTTAGAACTTTAGTATTTTCCACAATATCATTCATAGAAATTTTCAAAATCACTATCATTGAGAAGTATACAGTAGTCTCATAATTTTATCTCTTCCTTATATGTTACTGAATTCCTTCTCTCTCTCTCTCTCTCTCTCTCTCTCTCTCTCAAAGATTTGTATTACATGATTATAGTTTCTGGGCGTTTAACTTTCCTAATTATTCCCCAAAGATATTATGTTTATGTTGTAGTTATAAAATTTTTTTAATGTTTTGTTTGTGTGTCTGTGTGGCTTTCTAATTTTTCAGGAGCATTCTAAGTTGAAATTTACTTCATTTTTGTGCTATTGTTTAATCATAGAATCACATTTACATCTGGCTTCAATTATATTAGTTTTTAATGTAAGGTTTTTATTCTTATTTTTCCTGTAGTATATAAATATTTTAGTCACTTTTTATCTCAGTCACTTAGATGATAGTTTGAATTTTTGTTTATTGTTGTTGCTTTACAAAGTTGTTTCACTTTTTGAATTTTGTCTTCCATGAATCACAATTTTATTTTTATGTGTGCATTAAAACTATATGCCATTTGTGACAGCATGGATGACCTTGGAGGACAATATGCAAGGTTAAATAAATCAGGCACAGAAACACAAATGCTGTATGATCTCACTTACCTGTGAGAAGCAGAGAGTAGAATGGTTGTTACCAGGGGCTGGGGAAGGAGAGAGGAGATACTGGTCAAAGGATGCAAAAGTTCAGGTAAATAGAGGAATAGGTTCAAAGGAGCTAGTATATAAAATGGTGACTACAGTTAATAACAATGTATCATATGTTTAAAAATTGCTAAAGGAGTAGATTTGAGCATTGTCATCAAATGAAAAAATAAATATGTAAAATGATGCACTTGTCATTTAGTCTGATCTAGCCATTCCACATATCCAAAATGTCATGTCATATACCATAAATATAAACAAATTCTATCTTTTCAATTAACAAATTTAAGAACAGATACTGAACTGAAAGTCTTACATACAGGAAGACCTGAGAGCCCTGTCAAGTCCTGTGACACTGCAATTTCTCACTGGCCTACCCCAGAACACTGAGCCTCCTAGCACTTTTCTTTCCAGTTGTGCTTCACCGTCATAGAGCTTTTTATAAACTGTTATTCTTTAACCCAAAGAAATTTACTCATAGAAATTTAAAGACTAAGAGTTAGTAACTTATAGTAGTACCGTGAAACAAATTATGGAAAGAACAAAGGATAGAAAAACACTATCATCACTGAGGCAGGCATTATCTCCCTGAAGAGATTTAAAGCGTATATGGTGTAACAACAGTAGCTAGCCTTACACGAACAAAACAATTCTACCAAAATCCACATAGTGCTTTGAATTTTATAACTGATACTTGACAAGTGCCAAGTGTATGGTTCAAATTCTTTCACCAATCATGACATGATTTGTTTTTCAATGTCTGTAATTATAGAGTCAAGCCATGGGAAAATAGCTCATTATATCCACAAGAAAGATATAAAGATATTTCACAAGCCCATGCTCTCTTCCTGAGAACCTGTCATATAAACCACAAACCTTGCATTATTCTGCGGTTTTGCTTAAGTGGTAGCTCTATGCACACTCAGAAACTGACTCAAAAAAAAGTAACATTAGAAGTCACTGTAGAAGAGTAACAAATTTATTTATGACATGTGTGTTCTTTATTAGGCGACATGGAAAGGGTTATTGATAAATAACAAAAATTTTCAACCCAAAATGGGCTGAAAATTGGACTAGATGGGCACCTTGTCATAAACTTAAGTAAATTATGAAAATATTCTGTAACCTTTTTTCTTAACAATTAATTACTTTTTACTCAGTTTCTACCTTTATAGTTGTTTTTTTGTCAAATAAAATAATGTCCTGGTATGTTTGGTTATTAATATTGATTTATTTCCTTCCTTTAAAAGAAATCTACCAGACTTGCATATGCTTTTGCTCAACTTGTGGACAAAATTTATAGACAGGTACAAAAAAATAAATCTCTTTTTGCATCTCAGAACTCATTGTTTCATATGAGTTTTGATGCATATAAGAAGAAATATAATGGAAAAAGAAGAAAGAAAAACATTGAATCTTTTTCCACTTATTTGTTAAGAGCCATACACTACCATGAGTGTATTAAAAATTGCTGAAGCACCAATTTTTCTCAACAAGAGCCAGTTCATGTAGTAGTCCGCTGAAGTTGAGACAGGGTAGAAAACAGGAAAAAGGGTTATGGGACTCAGGCGTCTGGTGACTTTTCCTAGTGGCCACTGTCTTACCAGTTGCAGAGACTTTTTCAAAAAAAGCCCTTTTGTGAAAAGCATTGAAGGAACTCTGTCCTGCCCTCAGTTTATCCCTAGCCTGTCCCAAAGAGATGCCCACATTCTTCCCTCTGCTTGTCATTGCAATTTAAAAACAAAAGCAAAAAAATCATTCTCTCAACTTTTTCCTTGCTGTCTTCCATCCCACCTGGCAGGTACTTTCCCCTTACCTGTAATAAACTTTATTATCCCCCTCACTACATTTACATGTCTTTCCTGGATTCTTTCCACATGGAAAATCTTCTGACCAGAGTTTCCAGAGACCTCCATCCAGCAATAAAGTCACAAAGACTTATCCCAGTTTTGTACATTTTTACTGGTGTTTCTCAGTATCCTTTATTGTCTCTTCTTCCTCTTCCCATAAACTTTGGCACACCGCAGAGTTGCAGCTGGAGGTCCTCCTCTTTTCCTCTGTGTCTTCCTTCTAGGCAGTTCACAATTCTTGCTCAATCACTTCCCACCTAGCTATCCTCCACATGGTATCTCACCATCTTTCAAAAACATAGATCATCCTATTCAACAATCTAATGATTTTGTGTATACTCAATGCTGGGACGGAGATAACAAAGTTGAAGGAAATATTATTCCTGGGAATGATGAGTTAAAAGTCCCCAGGTTCCTTTCTTTCAGAATTCAATGACTCTTCTGCTATAAAATACATTCAAATTTTCCCAGCCTCCAGAGTCACTGTGTCATCTGACAGTGAACACTTCATGTTCTCTCTCTCTCTCTCTCTCTCTCAAGAACATCTTGAACTCTTGGGAATCAACCCTCACTCGTGCAACCACTGTTAGAACAGAAGCTTGTGAGTGCAGATCAGCCAAACAGTTTATTGACATTCCTAGGCCACAGTGATAAGTTTAAGTGTGGACATATGAACCAGGCCTAGACAACAAGTAAAACTTATTTTTCCAATCTGGCTCAGAGATAGATAGAAAATGAATCGATGGTCCAAACTGGTCCAATTAGAAGGGATCATAAGATCCAAATGAAACATAAAACTTTTTCTACTGGACTTGACCTCAAGAGAATGTCAATTGAAGTTACTCTTCCTCTGTAAACACAAAAGAAGAAAACTTACCATATTAGGGTTTGATCGTGGAAATGAAAATAAGTATAAGCAATGCAGAGTAAGGGATTTATTACTATGATGAGATTTGCAAGGGCTAGTGAAGAAATCCTTGCAAATCCATGGCTCCAGCTCAGAGAGACACATACAGCACAAGAAGCCAGCAGGCTGTCTGAAGAAGAAGCTCACACAGAAAATGTGAACCTTAAAGATGAACAAAGGAAACCTTCTGTAACTGGTGGTAGGCCTGAACTTGGCATTTAAGTTGGGGCATAAAAGAAAGGAGAACAAATACAGGCCTGTGAAGACACGAGATCAATCAGAACCCATGAGGACAAATAGGATCCAGAGCTGTCCCTCAACCTCCTCCAAACTTGACAATATGGTGCTCTGCTGAAGAAGCCGGTATGTTTCCAATGTGCTGCACAAGTGCCTTATGCTGCTTGATCAGCTGGCTCACCTTGTTTCAGGTGACCTTATACATGACGCATGCAGGCAAAGTCACCTCTTCATGTCTGCTCCTATTAGCTTAACTCCCTCTCCTAATAAGGCAGTATTTAGCATCCTAATTTTGATGTACTTTTATATTGACAAATAATAATTGCATATGTTTATGGGCCACAATGAGACTTTCAAAGCTTAACCTCTAGCTTCACTTCACTTTTTAAAACTTGGTCAAACTTTCACACTTGATCCATGGCTCCAGCTCAGAAAGACACACACAGCACAAGCCAGCTGTCTGAAGAAGAAGCTCACACAAAAGATGGACCATAAAGATGAACAAAGGAAACCTTGATCCTGCTGACATCCCCAGGCTCAAGCCAAGCCTGGGATTTTTGGTTATAGATGTTAATAAGCTCCCTTTGCAATAAGTACTTTGAATTGTGCATTTCTTGCTGCTGTCAGAATATATGAAAACTGGTACTAAGCATGGAGCTTGCATATGGCAAACCCTGAGTTATAGTCAGCAGATTCAAGGAGAGATGAAGGATCTAGCCTCTGGGCTGGGAAGGTGCTGACACTTATAATTTTGTCACAGATGGGTTAGCCTGATTTTTACAGCATAGCCTTACTGAAGAAACTGGACAAGTGGTCTTGATATAAAGAAAGAAGTATTTTGGAGTGTTCTTTACAGCTCTTCTCACCCTGTTAAGTCTTATAAGGAAAACACAAGTTCATATTGAAATTCGTCCATCTGAGTTCAGACAAGGGGAATAAGTGGCTTTACTAAGAAATTCATTTCTATTCAAGGCAGCTGAAAGTTAAAAAATTTAGAAAGTGGAATTCTGTTGCCCAAATGAAAGCTATTGCAGGCAAAGGAAGGGAGGAGATATAGAACCAACCGCAGGCAATGATATTAAACTGTGTTAGCAGCCACTAAGGCTCAAGCTTCTCCAAAAAAAGCTTTTTTGTTTTTTAGTGGGGGGGCTCACTATGTAGCCCAGGCTGGCCTCAAATTCAAACAATCCTCTTGACTCAGACTCAGGAGTGTTGGGAATACAGGCATGCACCACCACACTTGGCTGTGTGGTGCTACTTAGAAAGGGGGATAATTACTTACTACATGCTACCACAAACATCTACCTGGGAGCAAGAGTCAAAGTGGTTGTGTCTCTCAAATGTCCCAAGGCAGAGGCCAAAATGCAGGCAATTTGGGTGAGCAGGGAGGGCGATATTTAGAAAAATATGGGGGCTAATTCTAATATATAGACTTGTTTGAGGCGATTTCTGGCTTTTGGTACTAGCCAGTGGAATTGTTCGGAATGCACAAGTTGAAAATTCACTGTAACTTTAAGAAACTTGTGCTATCAGCTACAGAAAACAGAGGTCATAGTCACAACCACTAAGGTATATCCCAAATTCTTAATCTTATTACAACAGGACTTGGTGAAGCAGACCTTAGTCACGTCTCCCATGTGGCCACTGAGGACAAAAAAGAAAAAAAAAAAAAAGAAATCCATCCAGAAAAGGAGGAGCAATGCAAAATTAAGACCTTCTAGCAAAAGTAGTAGCCCTTTGACTGTCTGCAAATGGGGCAAAGATCCCTTCTGTTCCCCTTGGATCAGATATGACATACTGGAGGGCCTCTTGGCTGGTGTTTTTATTTCCCTTCTCCCTCCAGTGGAAGCTTCCTGTTCTCTATCAGTGTGTTTTGCATATATGACAGGACATCATAGGGTATTTAATTCTTGTGAGTTTGCTTGATCATAAGGAACTGCATACAGAGGGGCTTGGTATAGTAACTGAGAATAAGAATTAAGGATAAGGCTCTGTTTGGATGATAAGTGCTATTATTCAGCTGAGTGTCCCCCAAAAGCCCAAGTATTAAAGGCTTGGTCCTCAAGGTGGTGGCTGCTTTGAACCTCCAAGAGGTAGGCCTAGTGCAAAGTTCTTAGGTCACTGGAAGTGTGTTGTGAGACCCCAGTCTGTCCAGTCACTCTCTTTGCTTCTAGGCTCATGATGTAAGCAGTTTTCTCCCTGCCACATACTCCTGTCATAATATACCACTGTCCTCAGAGACACAAAGCAAAGGAGTCACTCTGACTAACTGAAACTTCTGTTTTCATAGCTAAAATAAGCCTTTGCTCTTACAAGTTAATTATGACAGATATTTCCTTATAGTAGCAGGAAGCTATAGGTTTTGTTTGTTCCTAAGTTGCCAGGATCCATGCTCCCTGTTATTTAAGCAGAGTCTATCCTAAGCTTCAGAGGTGGAGTGGTCAAACTGGAGTTTTGGACCCAAGGCCCAAACTCCTGGGATTCCACATGCCAGATCCAACCAGTCGTCCCTATATGCCAGAAGAAGTGAAGGCAAAGAAAGGAGATTTATTAGACAACTCAGGACATGCCATGGGAAGAGGCAGAATAAGCACTCAGTCATCTTCAGTCATCTTCAGGATATGGACAAAATAACTGGGGGCAGGGGACAAAAGGTATGTATGTTAAACAGTTCCAGTCACAGGTGTGGTCTGGTTGATCATTATCTCAGTCCTTATTCTGGGAGAGGGTCTGGACTGGTTATCTAGACTCAAGCAGGGGGTCCTTCCTGAGGAGGCTTTACTGTTGGAGGTAGTTTCTGTCCCTTATCATGAAGTTGTTATCAATCATTCCTGTTCTTCCTTGATTCCAAAGTGGCTGTAGGAGAGAATGCCTCAGAGCAAAGGTTAATAGGTACAAAATGGAGACAGATGCCAACCTTTTCTCTTGTGTTTAGTTAATTCATGGGCCCAAGTAAGGAGTCAGCACTTTTCAGCAAAAAGCAGTTTGAGTGCCTGTTACAGTAGCACAACTAATCAATCTTGTACTCAGTATTTGATCAGTAGTAAGCAAGTGACCAAACTGATCTAATCAGAGTGGGTCAAGCATGTCAGATTTCATTCAGATTTAAATCAGAGAAGATGTTAGGGGAAACTCAGCCATGAAGAAGAATGAAATCTTATCATTCGCAAGTAAATGGATGGAACTGGAAAACATCATTCTGAGCGAGGTTAGCCAGGCTCAGAAGACCAAAAATCGTATGTTCTCCCTCATATGCGGACTTTAAATCTAGGGCAAATACAGCAATGTGGCTGGACTTGGATCACATGACAAGGAGAGAGCACATACAGGGGGGGTTGGGGACAGGTAGAAAACCCAAAACATGAAAGCGTTTGATGTCCCCACTCCAAAGGAACTAATGCAGAAACCTGAAAGCGACAGAGGTCAATATGAGAAGGGGATCAGGAACCAGTGTAAAGATCAGTTAGAGATGAATCATCTTGGGTTGTAACACATTTGTACATGGAAGCAATGTTAGGAATCTCTCTGTATAGCTATCCTTAACTCAACTAGCAAAAATGCTTTGTCTTCCTTATTATGCTTATGTCTTCTCTTCAACAAAATCAGTGATAAGGGCAGAATGGGACCTGCCTGAAACTGAGGGGGGAGGGGAGGAAAGATGGGGGACAGGGGTAGGGTGGAGAAATGACCCAAACAATGTATGCACATGTGAATAAATAAATAAATAGTAAAAGATTTTTTTTAAAAAAACCTAGTCTATCATGAAGACAGTATCTCGCTAACTGAAAGGAATCAGAGATGAAGTCCTCTTGTCAGGCTTCAAACTGGAATGAATGTCCATCTCCTTTTCTTGCCTAGAAAATTCCTATTCACTCAACTCAACTACTTTGTTCACTTACTTCTTAAAAGCCTTCCCCAACCTCCTGAATGGTTCTCAACTAAAAATGTGTGATCTACCTGTGTTGTATATCTTAGATATGATAAAGAGGTTTCGTCCATCAACTGGTGGATTTTTGTTTTTTACACTCTCTTAGCTATTTTAGCTTTTCAACAGAAAATTACTGTAAAAGATTTAAGACAATTTGTAAAATGATACATGCAGTAACAATTACATTGTCATTTCTAAAACATGCAATCTTTTTGAAAATCACTTTAATAGAAGGATTCAACATTGTTAGGTAACAATTAGCCATGAGTGATGGATGAGGCAGGATAGATAAAGAGGTGAGAGAAAAATTATATTATTTTAATGAAAATCTAAAGAGTCAGACTCAGACATAAACCTAAAAAGCCAGAACAGCTAGCACCCTTCCCGTCTCCTATTAGATGTTAATTACAAGAACAGGGCAACCTACATTCCAGAGCTATCTGTATAAGCCTTTCTCTCTGAGATGTCAACAGACTCCTAGGCTCCTTGGAATGGGTGGAGAATATCATATCTAGCAAATGGAAGTCCTTTGGAACACTTTTTGTCCCTGTGATTTGGGTGTGCCTGTCTGACACCTCCCTGTTTTGGCAGCCATCTTAGTCCCTAGATCCATTATCTTTGATCATGTGCATCCCCCGCAGCAATTTAGGGGGCAGCATTTTGAGATTTTCCTCCCATTTCCTTCATGGGGGACAAGAAATGCCTTGCCCTTTTCCCCCATTTGTCCCCCCTTTTATCCTGCTTTACTAAATTTCTTTCCAAATAAACTTTACTGTTACTTTTACTCTAGTTTGCATCTTGCTTCAACTCTTCTCTTACTGGATGTAGGAAACGAGGTACTTTTTCTGATCACACTATCTCTTTTATAAATAGGAAAGTTATAATTCTTGAATAACACTATGCATATTCATAAAAATTTTACATGGAATAGAATCACGAGTATTTGCCCCTATGTTCAATTTTGTGTGCTTTTCTTTTTCACTTCCCCCAGAATTTCTTCTTTTTCTCTTTCATTGACTCTTATTTCAGTAAAACTTCAAGTGGCTGAAAATAATTTTTTGCCAAAGGTCCATAAATAAGAGCAATTGAAGGCTGACAACACATTATACCTAAGGTTTATGTTTTAATTGCTTTCCTTTATGTGGCAAGCTACCTTACTTTCATGCTCAAGAAAAAGTGGACCAATGGGAACTATGATTATTAAGACTATTTTAGGTGCTATACTGGTGGCCAAAACAGAATATAAGTGTTTTTATGTTGGGATGTTATCAAAAAAAATCATATCATCTTTTACCTTTCATTCAACAAGTTTCACACTGGTGTTTTATAAGCTATTTTTCATATGCTTATGGCACAATGCTAACCATTTTTATTAGGAAATGGCCCACTGGCTGGATGCCCATTCATTGTATTACAGCATTGTCCCTCCACTGCAGGAGAAAAACAAACTAAGTTCACACTTCCTCATTAATTCTGGAAAACCCACACCATGAATAACTTAGAGAGGAGCTTTTTTTATCTTCACAATTGCTGGAAGTATTTCCTCACATAAGAGAATTTCAAGAATATCCAAATTAAATAGCAAATGGTGGCTATTGTGGAAACCATGTTCAATACTCTTACAATTCTCTTAGGAGATCATCTTTCAAAACTGTGAACTGGGCTTTTAATAACTTTAAGCAGGTTGTTATTCTCTTTACAGTGACTTCTCATTGTTCAATACATGACCATAGTTTGTTACAGTGAGAGATGATACAAAGAATCATCCTCAAAGTCTTGATGTTTCCCACAATTTAAAGAAACAAATTCATTTAATTACTAGAGGTGTATCTGGGAAGTTTGTGGATGTTGGCATCCTAGTAACTGCTTACTCACATCTAGGATAGAAACACTGCCAAAAGAAGGAAGAGTGTGCCAGAAGATGGGGTGTGAGCCTGTGCGTGCTTTGTTCCCTTCCATGTGTTCCTCTACCGTCTGCCTTCACATCTGGGATGTGAACATCTTGCATGGCAGTGAAGATGAGTGACTGTGAAGTCTGCACACATCCTCACATGAGTTATTTCTGACCACCTGATGGTGTGAACCTGTACAGCTATTTAGTTTCTCTAAGCCCCCTCCCCATTGGCTGTTTTTCTAAGCCTCCCTCCCACTGGCTACAAAGTGAGAAGCTGACAGTTTGCTTACATATTTGTTGTGAGCACACTATAGAAAATGGATAGAAAGCACAGAACCAAAAACTTGTTGATACTTGACAAACAACAGGTACTTATAGGAGGCCCTAGACTGACAACATCAGTAACTGCAGCAATTATCCCCTTGGAGGACTTCCTTTGGCTCAGAAGTCTTTTCAAATGGCATCTATTTTAGCTGCCATGTGAAGACTCGCAGATGTTCTTGCCTGGTTGTGGCTGCTGTTTTGTTATTTTGCCATTATGGCCCCAAGTTTACAAATAGTGTATTCCACTAAGTTAATTCTTAGACTGGGAGAAAAGGTCACTGAAATTCTGGAAAGAAACAAAACAAAACAAAACATAGAAGGACCACACACATCTCCTTCTCTCAAACAACGAACTCCAGCTTATACCTTCCAAGCTGCTGTGTCAGTATTCTCCTGTGGCCCTGTATTCTCCAACCTCCCTGAAAGTTAAACCTCTGGGGTCTTTGTCTTCATTATGTCTCCTTTTGCCCCTTCCTAATCTCATGCAGCTACCACTGCTCTATGCTTTCCAGAGGAGAATCAGCATCTGTTGTTCTAGACATATGTTTATTTCTTCGGGTAGAAAAAGCTTCAGAATGAGCATTAACCAAAGAGTATGAGATCTGCCCATCCTCTCAGGCTGTGCGGGGTGGTTTTTGGTGAAGCCATTTTCATTTATCGACCCCATCTATTTGCTGACCTGCACGGGCATGTAACCATGTCAGAGGGGCCACAAGAAATATTTCCTCTTTGAGACCAGAAAATAGCAGAGAACCTTTTTCTTTTGAAATTGATGAGCCCCATTCTTGGTTCATCAGTTTTGAACTTGACACATCAGGGAAAGAGAGAACAAATGCCCCATTTGTCAGTGGCAAACCTGCCATTTGACAGCCCAGAGGACAAGTTCATTGGTCTTGCCAAAAAGAGTTGGGCTCTGATCCTTTCACGTACACTGGGCATTCAGAAGGCTCACAAAGCATCCTTGGTGCCCCTTGATGTGTATCAGCATACGATCCTAAATATAAGCCAATGACATTGTCTACAGAGTTGTTACAACACAGGTGTGTCTGTGCACATGAGTACACAAATTAAATAACCGTTTTATTTATAAAGTCACAAAAGTAACTTTTGTTCTAAACTTTCCAAATGGACAGATTTACACAATAATTAAGAACAATTGACATTCCCAGAGACTTAGTCTCTTTGAGACCCTAACAGATGACTTAACTTCTTGTGTCTCATGACACACATTAGAGGAACACTTACACTCAGTTTGTTTTGAGAGCTAACATTGTTGATATGAGTTGAGAGTGCCTTTTGAAAAATATTAACCATCAGCCAATAATACCTTTAAAATTATCCAAAAATTACTATTCTTCTAAATGAATTATCACTGTCTACTTTGACAAATTGGAAAACACTACTTAAAAATTTTAACATTTCACAGAATTTGATTATGTAAAATATAAACCAAATTTTTGGATACATGCACCAATTGCTCTGTTTACACTTTGAGTATGCTAAAATGTGACAGTTGTCCAATAATTTATTCAAATAAATTCAATCAAATAAAGATGCAATGCATAGCTGTCTCCATTTCTAGTGTCACTGTGAGCTACACACATGCTGAACTATTTTTTATAAATACAAAGCTCGTTTCCAATGAGATTTTCCTTAGCTAACTTCTTTCTCTAACTCAAATATCAGCTCTGATTTCAGCCCTTCACAGTGGCTTCACTTTCTAAATTTGGCCCCAGTTTCCAAGAAATTCTTTGCAACAATGCCCTGTTTCTCAGTATTTGTAATTTTAATTACAACTACACATACACACACACACACACACACACACACACACACACACACACACACACACACATCAATTATCTGCTATTTACCAATCTATCCCACTCCACTAGGGACTCTTGCCATATTGCCAGGGGCTGGAACAGTAGTAACACTAAGAACAGATTAATAAACTTAAGTTATTTTGTGCACTTCACATATATAGACAATTTAATCCTCAATTTAATCTTGCAGGTTAAATTCTATTTGTTACAAATTAAGAAAAACAAGCAAAGAGCAGCAAAGTAAGTATCAACGTCAACCCAGAACTGGTTCATTGCCTGAACCACCTCTTAGCCAACTCACTAGCCTAGCTCTGAAGTCACTAAAGATGTAGTTGTTAAATAAATGACTTGATGTGCTGGGCCTAGGGTATGGAGCTGAATGTACAAAGATAAATAGGGTCTAACCTTGAGACATGAGACACAAATCTATGAATATAAAGATAGGGGAAGTTAATAAACCAAGATAGATAGATGATAGGTATGTAAGGAAATAGGTAGGTAGGTAGATAGATAAATTAGATAGAGAGATAGATAGATAGATAGATAGATAGATAGATAGATAGATAGATAGATAGATAGATAGATATAGATAGATAGATGATAGATGGATAGATAGATGATAGGTAGATAGGTAGATACATAGATACCTAGATACCTAGATACATAGATGATAGACAGGTGTAAATGTAATGAACCTCTGTAACTGCTTTTCCAGATGTCTTTACAGTGTATAGGGAAAGACTAAATGAAGGAATGGCATTTCTTTAGGGAATAAATTTAATTTTTCTAAGAAAGATGATGGCCGATGTCTGTTGAGCAAAAGGAATGAATTTGAACATCTTATTGTCCTACATTTAAAAATCTCTAAAGGAAACATTTCCCAATGCAAAAGGAAAATGCTTAAGGAATTTAACATGTCACCACAACCCTAAAGCCCTTTGCCTGTTTCTGCCGAGCCCAGGTGTCACCTCCATGCAGGCTGACTGTGGTCCTGCATCAAGCCTGGCCCTGATCACAGATATGCACAGAGATCACACCCCTAAACTCAGAGAATAAATGCCAAACAGTGTTTTCCTATGATAAAGGAAAATTAAACATGTAAAATCATATCTTTTATTTTAAAGAAATTAATACACTTAGAAAATATAATCATTGTTCACAGTTACAGCCCATAGTTGAATTATCTATGGTTTAAATACAATTGTTTTAAATATTTTTGGTTTGGTTTTGAAATTCAAATAACATGAATAAATTATTTAGGTTTACAAGGTGTCTTATAATGAAAAACATATGAATTCAGTTTGGCAACATTTAGATGTGAACATCTACTAGGAAGAATAAGAAATATTGGCCTGATAATTCTCAAATTTTCTTTCCCGATGGGCGTTGATTTCTAGCAAAGTGGGAAGAAAATATGACCTTAGCAGCCACTATGTGAAATATTTTTGCATACAGTGATTTTGCAGTTTAGATTGTATTTTCAACTTTTGAATTTTTTTTGGCAGTATTGGTGTTTGGACTCAGGGTTTTTTGAGCTTGCTAGGCAGGAACTCTACCACTTGAGTCATACTCCCAGCCATTTTTGCTTTAGTTATTTTTCAGATAGGGTTTTTTGCCCAGGGCTGGCCTTGGGCCTGGATCTCCTTACCTTGCCTCTGTTGTAGCTGGGATTATAGACATGTACCTCCATGCCTGGCTTGTTCTTTGAGGTAGGACCTTGCTAACTTTTTGCCTAGGCTGGCCTCAAACTGCAGACCTCCTATGTCTGCCTTTAAAGTAGCTTCCACACGAGGCCCCTTCTACCTATTTTTTATAATTAATTCTTAGGCTCTATTTGAATCACATACTTTCAGAAAGGTATTCTTTTAAATTTTATTTTTAAAAAAGATATTCTTAATCATTATAAAAAACTTAATTTGGTTATTTAGAGAGGATTCTGTTTACAGATTTATGATCCTTCCCAATAAGGGGACAGCTATTTCTCCATATAAATGTCATTACCATCCTGTCATGAGTCACCAGCATCAAAACTTTATAGCCTGCCTTTCTGTTTAATATATTCCCAGAAACCTGTCATTCAGTCAATCAGAAGATATTTTGAGAATTGAAGGATGGGTTATCTGTACTTTCTTTCTTTGACATGATTCAAAGATTCATAGCAAGCTGTTTTGCCATACTATGTTGGCAACATTGGTGTAAAATTTATCTTGGTGGGAAAGAAAAAGTGAATTTTTCTATGAAGTACCAAGCTATGAATACATAATCAAGTATGCTTTCAAGTATCTTATTTAATAGATACGGATCTATACATTGAATCTAGTTTTGTGTAGTCACACACCTTACAAATAAAGTAACATATTAAGGAAATTAAGTCAGTCCCAGATATCTGTTCAAATACTAAGATGTTCAAACGTTGAAATTATTCCTAATAAAGATCTTTAAAAAGTGATATGCTCTCCATTTGTCAAATTAATGTAATTATAGACTGAATCTGTCTATAAGCATTGTATTGCTTATTGTCTATTTTTTATCACTTTTAAAGCTAGTTTTTTTTTTTTACCAAAACAGTTTTTCTATTATATATCTGGGTTAGCATGGAATAGATGAATATTAGCATTTGGAAAGCACTTCCAATTTAGTTAATCCTAAGGTTATATTAAGCACAAATTCTCTGGAGATAGCCAAACAAATATTGAGCATTTATATGTATCCTAGCTTGGCACCAGTGATTTAAGCCTATAATCCTAGCTACTCAGGAAGCAGAGATCAGGAAGATCATGGTTCAAATCCAGTCCTGGCTTAAAAATAAACCCATCACAAAAATAAGGGCTGGCAAAGTGGTTCAAGTGGTAGAGTGCCTTGCCTAGCAAGCACAAGGCCCTGACTTCAAGTCCCAGCACCTCAACAACAAAAAAAAAGAAAATCTACAGGTTCTATGGATAGTATCCCAAAAATGCTAATAAACTTCGTTTGAATTTCCTAACATGGCACACTTTATGAAACTTAGTAGTACTTGGAGGAGGACTAGAGTGAAAAAAAATGGTACTTGAAAGATGAGCAAAGAGAGAAGAGAGGACCAAAGATATGTGCTCCAAAAATATGGAAATGGAACTTTAAGGATATTTGGTATTAAAATTAAGAAGAAGAAAGAAAAAGAAAAACCACATGATGCTTTCAACAGATGTGATCAAAAACAGATGTGATCTGTAAGTAAGTGAAATAAATTTGCACTTAAACTCCACATCCAGTTTTATTTAAATGGGGGCTGGTGGAGTGGCTCACGTGGTAAAGTGCCTGCCTAGCAAGCATAAGACCCTGAGATTAAACCCCCTGTGCCAGCAAAAAAAGTTATAGACCTTTGGTTTAGACAAAAGGTCTTTAAATGTGAATTCTGTAAGTATGTAAGCCAAAATTGTGGAGTGGCTCATGTGTTAAGAGCACCTGACCTAACAAGTGTGAGGCCCTGAGTTCAAACCCCAATGCCACAAAAAAATTTTAAAAAATAATAAAAAAATTTTTTTGTTTAAATGGCTTTGATCTATTTCTGAAAGTGAAGCAATTTCACTCATTCACTTAAAAGACACACACACACACAGTAGCACCTCCCCCCACCCACTGCTATTGGACATTTGTTCTCTCTTCAGATGTCAACAATATCAAAACACCATATATGAGGCCGATTTATGTGCTACCTGATTTGGTCCTGTTTGATAAAGAAAAGCTGTTTCTGTGTTCCAGAAAAGGAAATAGCCTGCTGCTGTTGTCAGAGAGGGAGAGAGAACCAACTTCCAGGAAACAAGCCAAGGTGACCAGGAAGTGTGAAGTCAAGGATAAGTGACCAAACAATGCGTTGACATTCTAAGGTATTTTACTTTTATTAATTTAAATAAAGAACTATATTTTTTCCACTCAAACATATTTTATTTATCTCACCTTTTCACAAATTAAAATACAAATCTTCCACATTTGCTTTTGTTTTATTTTTTACAAGTTAGACTTACATATTTTTTAATTCAATTACTGCACAAGTCTTTTAAAATCCACATACACTAGTGTTTACTTCCTTAACTTCAGTCACTTTTCAGAAACAAGCCCTCTTAAGTTGAAACTGGTGGCTACCATAGATCACATGTTTTGGCAGAGACACAAGGTAAGAAAATTCTTTGCAGGACTGTCTAGGGAATGATTAGGGAAGTACTCTTTGAGTCATAACTAACTCCTGGCCCGTAACATTTCAAATATGTTGCTTCCTTTATTTAAAAACAAATATGGATGAAATGCTACTCTGCTAAGTATAGTTCCAGGCACTGAGGTTACAGTAAGAAATAATAACTCTTGACAGCAATAAATAATTATTACTTATTACTGTATCCTAAGTAATAAGGAAAAACTTAAAACATATAAATCATATGGCTTATCTAGCAAGACTACTAGGAATAGTCCTAAATTGTGAATTATTTATCTTGATTGGTTAATATTTAGTCTAAGCTGAAAAATACAAAATTTTAAAAAGCACATATTTACTGTTTTTATTTATTTACATAATTCTCTTAAAACTAGTCTTTATTCCCTAGAAACTATCTTTGCAAAGCATAAAATAATGTATATTCATTTATCATTGAATTTAATAATATAAAATATTCACTTAGAAAGCATAAAATGGTCAAATCTCAACCTAAACATTTAAGCTTTTCTTAAATGAGGTGCAACCTTTCCCATACCAATTCATAATTGCAGAAATAACATTATGCTTCTGCTTTCAGAGCACATCTTCATCATCAAAACTTTTTTTCTTATCAAGGATTTTGGTGAAAAATCCTTTGCCCAACCTATAAAACAAAATTGTCACTATATTTTATATTTAAATAAATTGGGTTGACTGCTACTCAAACATAAAATTTAGAATGACTTTCAAAGCTTACTTTCTTATGATAGAACTTTTCTTCTGAAAGAATGGCTATAGATAGCTGGCTATTTGCCAAAGACTGGGTGGAATACTGGGTATATCGGGTAGGTATTGCTAGAACTGACCATTCTCTCCACCTTCCATCCAGCAGGAGTCATATGACTAGGTTCTAGTCAAGAGAATGTGAATGGAAGAGTTATTAACTAGTACAGATGATCCTCAATTCATGACGTTCAACTTGGTGACTCTGTGGAGCTAGGGTTTATTGCAGTGGTAGAGTATGTGCTTCCATTCAAAGGAGCCAGATTTCAATCTCAGCACCAAAAGAAAAGAAAAAGACAGGAAAAGCTTAACTATTTTTCTTCTTTGCATGATACCAAAGCAATATACAGTCAGTAGAAACCACTTTTGAATTTTGATCTTTTCTGTGAGTTAGCAATGTAGCAGCAGCAGTCAGTCATGTGATCCCAGGTGTAAACAACTGACACCTTACAGAGCAAAGCACTGCTGATCTTTGATGTTCAGTGGGCTAGTTGTTTTAAGTGAATTCTCAACTAGTGAAATTTTCAACTAAAAACAAGTTCAATTAAACCTCATTGTAAGTCAAGGAGCATCTGTACTCAGCTCCAGTTTGCATAAATATCACCTGAAATGCTAGTTAAAATATAGTCCTGAGCTCTACCTAGAGGTTCTAATACAGTAGGTCTGGTATAAGCCTGTGAGTTTGTATTCTTAACTTAGCACACAATGCTGATCCTATCCACCCACGGCTCACATCTTGAAATACATCACTGCTATTTTGCCCATGTTCAGAAAAAAAAAGACTTTTAAAGTTCTGTCATTGACTTTATATAAGGAAAAGGACAAGCGATTTTCATCTACTTACGAGCAGACACACATGAATACATTCCTTATTATCAATTCTTTCAGTTGAAGGAAGTGTGAACATTTACAAATTCACTTTTTTTACTATTGATATTTCAAAGGTAGAAAATTCTGCTCAATCAAGGGATAGTTAGATGGGAAAACACGAAGCCTCTAGGGACATAGAGAGTAAGAACTATGAATTTAAGTCTTTCACTTTTCCTAAGAAAGCACAGCTAAACAGGGAAAACGATGCAAATAAAGTAAAAAAAAATGCTAGCACTATTTTATCAGTATTAGAAGATCTCTACTGACCACCAGGCTGATGTTAACTACCTTCTGATGTAAACTACAACAATTTAGCTATCCTATGACCCTTATTATGGGCCTCAGAAAATCACAAGAATACAAACACAGCTAAACTATAATTGTAGACTCTCGTTTTCAACATCTGAACAAGGTGTTCTACTAGACTGGTAGGAGAATCTCTTTGAATTAGGCCACTCTCCTTCCAGAGCTGTACTTACTCACTTATCATTCGATCCATTTTTTAGTTTATTTGTAACTTTCTCACAACTCAGCAGCATCACTCTTCACCTCCATCTTTTCATCTCTGGCACAATCTATACACAGCTTACCCCATGCATCTCTCAGTCCCCATGGTTTCGACCTATTGCTACACCATCTTCAAAAAGCAAGTACTCCTGGAGTGAGATTTTATTTTACTCTATGCTGCTTATCCCTGATCTCCCTCTATCTGCTTAAACGTGAAACCTTTCAAATCATGCACATTCATGCAGCTCCCCCTTGTTAAGCTGAGACTAAGGATTAGTCTCTGCAGTATAATAATTATTGAAGGTGGACAAAGAAGCTGTGTTCCTCTTCCCTGCCTTACCACAGAGCTAAGAACTCTACCAAAAAATTCTGCCATCATTTTTCCCGTATCTGTGGTAAGTATTATCATCATTTTATAGAAGGTACACTTGATGTAAAAAAGTAGTTGAAACATGCCCAACAGCTAACATTTTTAGCAACACTAAGGTCAGAATAAAAGTCTTACAAACTTGATATATATATGTATATATATATATATCCCCTAAAGTTATGCTATTTAACTTTAGGGTAATGATAGTGTTGCAAAAATTGAAAAGGACCCCAAACACCCAGACGTCCATTGGAAATGCCTGGGAAATTGACAAATGATTTGTATTTCTTCATATCTCTAAATTATGCATCCCGTGTGGCAGGCACCGTGTGTCATTTTCCGTGATAACATCAGAGCAGTATGGTACCTTAAGCTTAGAAGGCACTTGGTGAATATTAGCTGCATCAATGTTGGAAATATTAAGTTAAAAGTCACAAAGCATGCTTGAAGAAAACTGGCTTATACAGGCTTAGGTTTTTGTACTTAATTTCAGTTTTCAAACAGCAGCTTCTGTGCGCAATGGGCCTGGGCTATAAAGCACAACACCACGATAGATAGATAGATAGATAGATAGAGCAGGTTACTTATGCTCTGGATTACTCTGTTTCTTAATTTAAGATAGCATACCACTCAACTTGAGGAATTTTCATAAGAGTTAAATGAAAAATTCACAATTAGCTTCTTGGATCAATTTCGAAAGCACAGTAAACTGTAATCGTTTATTATTATGAGACTCTCCACTTAATACTGGTGAATAACTTTGTCCTTTAAGTGCATAATAAATGAGCCAATCACAAAGAATGGAAACTAGCTCAAAGACCATCATAAAATAAATACAAATAATCTCATTACTGTACTTAAAATAACTTTTAGAACATTGTCTTGTGTCCATGTTATTTAGGCTTTCCATTTCCATGACAAAATACCTGACAGAACAACTTAAAAAGGGGAAAAATTAATTTAGTCCATAGTTTTAGAGATTTGAGTCCATGGTTGACTGGCTCCATTGCTTCTTGGCCATGATAACTCATGGCAAGGAGGGCATTGTGGAATAGAGTTGGTCACCACATGGTGGCCAGCAAGCAGAGCAAGAAAGAATGCCTGTGCTCACTGACTGTCTCCTTTTTGCCTTTTATTCTGTTTGGATCTCAGCCTATGGGATAGTGTCATTCACATTCATGGCAGGTCTTTCTCCCTTAGTCAGTCCTCTGGAGAGACCCTCACGGACACACCTACAGGTGTACTTTTACTAATCTAGGCACTTCTCAATCCAATCAAGTCAATAATTATGACTAACGATAACACCATTTCATTCTGATAAAAGCCTTATAGGTAAGTGGAGTTTCTTATACTACTCTTTTGACCCAAGAAAGGAAAACAAAGATATGTCATTTTTCAGAGATGCAAAATCTTCAATGAAAATCTCTGAAACTGAGCCTCCAGTCCTTGGAAACATGTATTAGACCATATTATACAACTTATCCCATTCCACCTCTGAAAAGAATTTCTATACAGTCCTCACCATCTCTACTTCTTATTTCATTTCCTTCAGTTTTTCTCCTTACTTTGCTTTGTTCTTGACCTAAGAAACAAAAGTGTCCAGTCATACATGAGGTCCTTGCTTTGCTAGCAGAAGATTTGAACTCTCTGAACTCTGTAATCATGTATTCTACAGTAGCCTTCTGCAAGGACATATTCAGGCAGGAGACAATGCTTTCAGACATTCTCCAGCAATGAACAATGCTTGCCATCCATCTTTGAAAGGGTAATTCTCCTGCCAAGGACCTAGTCTCCCAGATAATTTAACAAGGAATTATTATTTATTTTCTCTAATAATGCATTGGAATCATAGCAAATAAATCATGTACTGTGGTGGTAAATGCTACTGAAATGAAGGGACGTGATGTTTTCAGTGATGTGCTCTGGGAACCAAAAGTGCTTATGACTTACACGTTTATCTCACTTGCTCAAAGCTGATGGAAGTTCAGTAATGGGAAATTATTATCATAATATTACAAAGGATACATATTCACTCACTTCCTTCGAGATGGTTTCCTCTTTAAGTAGTTACTTACTTAGAGAGATCGGGACTGCTCTCATGTTGCTGCTGGTTTATACAGTTGTTGGACACTAACCTAGGTTTTCCCAAACTACTCTAGAAAACTCCCAAACCACACTGCTGGCTCAAGCAAATGTCATGATCTGGATAACCTTGGTGTTGAGTGATAACATGAAAGAGAATTCTCTTTTCCTCAAAATATGAAATAGGGAACTGCTTAAATAATAAGGTTTAGAAATTACTTTTTAGCATGAGATATATTTACATTATAGTACTTGATACAATAAGTACTAAACAAGTTTGATTTATTTGATTTATAATCACTATGACATTGTTATAATTATGATAAACATCTTACATATAGAAAAGAATAGAAAAACATTAAATGTTCGTTTTTGGATAATAAGATCAATTATGGTTAGTTTTTAAAAATTTTTTCTATATTCCCCAATTTTCTATGATAAGCATTTATTACTTTTACATTGAAAATAAAATTAAGAACTGAGTGTTGTGGGTCACCGCTGTAATCCCAGTGATTTGGGAGGTGGAGATATGAGGATTGACGTTCAAAGCCAATGAGGGGCAGCCAGAACATCTGAAAAGAAGTGAGCAACAGCTCTGTGAGCTGCTACCTGCATTGCTCTGGGCAAGTTATTTAAGTTCTCTGATTCATTTTCCTCACATAATAAATATGGGTATTAACAGAACCCACCTTACACACCTTTGAACGATTTAATGAGTTACTATAAGTAAACATTTAAAACAACATCTCATGCATATTAAGTTCTATATGTATATGTACAATTCAAGATTTTCGTGGACTTGTTCATACTGGCTCTATGAATATGTAAATAATCATTTCCTCTTATGATTCTTATTTTCGTGATGGAAGAGAACTTACTGTGCTTACCCACTATAAAGTCTCAACTCTTCTAGCAATACCTGATGCCTGGTAGGTACTCATGGATGGAACTGAAGATTGTTATGTTGTATGAAATAAGCCAGACACAGAAAGACAAATACTTCATGATCTCACTTATATGTGGAATCTAAACGTGCTGATTTCATAGAAGTTGGGAACAGAATTGAGGTTACCGAAAAGCTGGACAAAGTGAGTGGAAGGGAGGGATGGCAGGAGGTGATCAACAGGTACTCAGCTACAGTTAGATAGTAACAAGAAGTTCCAGTGTGCTATTGCCCAGACGGATGACTATTGATATCGTAACATACTGTAAATTTTAAAATGCTAGAAGAATTTTGAAAACTTTTACCATAAAAAAATGGTAAATATTTCAGTGTATATATTAAACAATGTATACACATATCAAAACATCATGTTACTCCAGTAATACATACCAATTTTATTTTTGTATACCAGTTAAAGTAAATTTACTTAAAGATTTTAGATCAAAAATGTTGAATGAATAAGTCCATAGTGAATATTATAGTCTTAAAACTGAACATAGTTCATTTTCTGAAAACTTCAAGGCCACCTCCTTTTTGCTAAGAACAACTACAAAATATTTCAGTTGAACTATTTTTACATGCTTATTGTTTATGTATTTCAGTGACAGCATATTGTTCTTTTATAACCTCCTGTTGAGCGTAAGGCCCATGTTTCTGAATGGATGGACATGTGTTCACCACCTGACTTTACCATGCTGCTTTTGGAGTCCACAGTAACAAAGGGAGAAGCATCTTCATACCACAGAATGCACTTCACACTGAGACATTCCACTGGCCAGAACCCTTGACTATGAGTCACAGTCAGGGATTACTTGAGAATAATTTATAAGGCATTAAGAGAGCAAAAGATTTTAATGACTGGCTCAAAATGGTCTGGAATTGCAAGTACTTCCAAGAATTCATGAATCAGTGCACCCGATGTCCAAGGGCATGTGATTGGCACATAAGATTTTTTTATTTGTGGAGACAATTTGTAATGGATTATCATTGTAAGTTTGAAATTCAAATTTGCCAGTTAATCACATTTAATGCTTCCTAGTAGACTATTTTCATAGCATTAGTGTATTGTGCAAAAGAAAATAAAGTATGATATCTTAACCCTGGGATCAAGCTTAGATGGTTGATATCCTTTCAGTCCTGATTTTGTACATTTACAGAATGGAGGAGGGCAGTTCAAAATATTTAAGTGATTCTACAAGCCTGAGACTGGAAATGAATTATAGAGCCATTTTTCATCTTGTCAGTTGCCGACATCATGCTGAAAGAATTCTTACAGCAAAACAAATGTCCATTTAGACAGCATTAGCCATTCCATTCCCTGGTGTTAAGTTAAAGAAGCAATTTCTACAAAGAAGATTTGAAAATATGTAATCACCACTTCTAAACTGGGTGTGAGTGTGTGTAAGATTCATAATCTATCAGTATGTTCATATCACACAAAGATCTCACTAAAGTAACAGGAACAATGCACAACACCAAAAAGTTTTAATCCGGGACAAAAACACTGCTAAGAGTATGAAGATGTTACCTGCAAAAATTTCATCTAGCAGAACAGGAGTTTTGCAACTAAAGATGGTAGACTTTAGCTTATTATTGGTGACTTCCAGATACTCTGAAGAAAACCCATGTGATTCAGAGGTAGACAGGTCTTTACTTATCATGTGCCTAGCTTTTCTTCAGCTTTGGCTACAATTTAGAACATCTGGGGAGGCTTTATTAATCTGTCTGTGCAGGTAAAATCCCTAGCTAATTACATCAAAGTCACTAAGAGTGGGAATCCAGGCTCAGTATTTTTTAAAGCCCTCCAAGCTTTCCCCTATAAAGTCAAGGCTAAGAACCACTGCTCTAATTGCAGTCTGGTCATATGGCTCATAATATAGGCACTATCTTTGGGCATGTTGTGAGAGGTGAATGACCAAAAGCTGTGCTTACTACACACTGATATGTTCACTTTCTTAAGTGTTTTGTCTGTGTTAGCACATTTAGTCCACCTTAATGGACAGAAACTCTACATCATTTTGTAGATGAGGAAACAAAGAGAGAAGTCATACAACTCTAAGAATGGTAGAAGGGTTTTCAAATCCAAGCATTTGATTATACTATGATATTTATTTAACAATTATTTATTAAGCTCATATAGTATGCCAAATGCCATCTCAAAATAATTACCAGAGTGCCTAAATGTTTCCTGTGTTAAACAAGAAGTATTCTCCCACTGAATAACTAATGATTGTTAATTGCCTTAACATACATGCTGCAACAAACTTTGGAAGGACAACACTGGTGACTTCAATAGTATCCTGGAACTATTGATAATATAGTCATAGGTAGAAAGATGATCGAAGTTCTGGGTAGAGTGGCTCCAGTGGTACAGCATCTGCCCAGCAAACAAGAGGCTCTGAGATTAACCCCCAGTACCGCCAGAGGTGACAAAGTTCTGTTTTCATTGACTTGTGTCTGGCTTATAAGAGGTCAACAAAGTGGACTGACTGTCAACTGTAATTTTAACAACATTGAATTAGGCCATAAATCATATTATTCACAAATATTCAGCACACAGATCAAAAAAATGCTCGAAGAACAAAATTCTTAGGAACAGAGAACAGAGTTCACAATGTACTTTACATTCTCTCTAACCCTCTAGAATGAGGTGGCCAGAGATAAAATGACCTCAGTTATGTGCAGCATACAAGTGCATTTCTCTTCATCCTACTTAATGATTCTGACTGCTTTCACAGAGAAGGCATAAGAAGGCCATTGAACTCTGAAACTATATTTTATACCACAGCTTATGGAAAAAGTATTTTCTATAATTAAAAGAATTCCACAGAGTGAAAAGAAATGATTTAGAGTTAGTAAATATCTTCTCCCTTTTATCCAGTCATCAAAAAAACAATTTAGTCCCAAATCTGAGCAAAAAGTGATCTTACACATAAGCAAATGCCAGGAAATTTATAAATAAGACTCTGAAATAAACCAATTCTTAGATACAGAGATTATGTATGAGTGTTATTTCAAGCCACTGAAAAGATACGATGCCACTTTCCAAAGCTTTCCTCATCCACTACACATCTCCAATGAGATATTCATTTCTTTAGTTTTTTTTTTTTTTTTTTTTTACCTCTAAAAAGAATACATTCCATCAGGCCAGGGCTTTCGCTCAGTGTGGGAGTGCTTGCCTAGCATTCTTGATTCTGGGTTCTGTCACTACAAATGGAAGGAAAAAATTGTATACTAAGGGATTAAGTGGATGCCATTGATAGTCATTTATACTTTGGTGTGAAATAAATTTAAGAGCAAGCTTTGCAATGGGTTTAGGAAATAGATGTGTAGCTCTTGAGACCTTCAAAGGGTGGGAAGAGGAACCAGTATCTAGAATAAGGGAAGAGAAAATATAGTGTTTAAATGAATTCTGGGAACACCAAAGGCAAACTCAACGATTTCACAAGTTTATCTTGGAACCTCTTTCAAGAAAAACCCAGCAGGTATCTGAGAAGGGAAAGGAGATAGACTGCTTTTGTTTATTCCTTCATGATACACATTTCCTAAGGCCACCTTAGAAATTAAGAAGATGAATTTTACAGTATCAAAAGAGAATAAGACATTTTCATTATAAATAACTTCTTTAGTACAAGGCAAAATTTGAAAAACTGAGTAAATTAGAATTCTTAATAAAAAGAACAAAGACAAAAGCAAAGAAGAAAAAGATTTCCTATAAGTATTGTCATCATCCTCAACAACTAGATTCAATAAATAGTCACAGAGACCAGATGCTGGTGGCTCATTCCTGTAATCCTAGCTACTTGGGAGGAAGAAATCAGAAGGATCTTGGTTCAAAGCCAGCATGGGCAAATAGTTGCAAGACTCTATCTTGAAAATACTGAATGCAAAAAAGGGTTGGCAGAATGGTTCAAGAAGCAGAGTGCCTGCCTAGCAAGCAAAAGAACCTGAGTTCAAATCCCAGTACACAATAAATAAATAAATAAAATTTAAAAATAGCCACAAAGGTTAGATGGTTGAAAAAATTTGCCACAGGAAGTAAGATTGCAAATAAGAGCAACAATAGGAACTATATTGGCATAAATTATACAAGTCATTGAGCACACAGAAAACAAAGAATTATACTGTAAAATATATGAAGATTAGCCATGTATAAAATAAGTAGATCAAAATAATGAGGTTTACAGAAGTAAACTATAAAAATAAAACTATAATTTATCTCCAAATGATAGATAGGTTGAAATACTTTGAAGATACATTTTTGGTAGTTTAGTAATTTAGTGATTTCACATAAACTTTGCTAAAAGAAGATGCTTCTGCCTATAGTAAGTGAGTCCAGACAGCAATGCCTCACTCCTTGGCAGTGACTCTCATTTATGAAACTCAGATTCATTTCTCCCAAAAGGGCTGGAAATAAGGAAGAGAAAAAAAGAAGTGAGTCTTAACCGTCACAGATCAAAGAAAATAGATTTCTATCAAAACTAGCTGGAAGAAATGACAACTGTTAAAATTAAATATTCCATTCTTAAAACAATGTGACCATACGTGTAGTATTCCCATTGATTAAGGAAACCTTTTAAAAAAGAAATTTGAGGAAGGCTGGAAAATCATCATGTCAGTTACTGGTGCTATAAAACAAATCTCCCCAAACTGAGTGTCACAAACCCACACTAATGCCATTATTTCTTATGATCTGTATTTGTTGAGTATCCATAAATGTCATGCTGGACAGGTGTGTCTCAGTGTCAGGTGGTAGGTGAGGATGTAGCAGATAGGAGCTGGCAACCATCTCACCTTCTTCTTACAGCCTCATAGCTCTTCCACGTGATCAGGATAATTTGTGCTTCTTCAGACTATGGCAGCCTTAGATCAGTATGATTAGTAAGTAACATTGCAGCTCAGGACTCCAGAGTGGGTGTTTTCGTGAGCAAAATAGAAGTCAAGTCTCCTTCCATGCCTAACCTTGAAAGTCATCCAACCTCACTCTGCTGAGCTTTATTGGCCAAAGCAGTCCCAGAACTATTTTCTGTTTCAACAGCATGGGATATAAATCTTACCTCTCAATAGAAGGAGTATGACATATGCAGGATGGCAGATAGTGCTGTGATCACCTTCACAAGGTACAAGCTGTCACAAATCTTTTGCAAGTTTAGTTTTTACTAGGCTACAGCTACAATAAAGACAATAATGCAAAAATCAAAAGAACAAATTATCTCATTTAAGCCTACCTACATGTTATAGCTTTAAAAAATGAGCTTTAGACACTCTTCTTAGATACTCAAGATCATATTATAAAGAGCATAGCCAGCAGACATAGATCTACTTCAAGTTCCAATTGCATTCAATTACACTAATCACATTCTTAAAACCAATTCATCACTGAGTTCTAGAATATCATGGAGGCCTATTTCTCAGTAGTGTTTCTGAGTAAAAGCTCAGAACTAGACCCACAAAAATCATGGGAAATGTTCAGGTTAGTCCCCCCCAGTTGTTCCCCAGATCTGCAAAGATCGGATCTGCAGCTTGTCCATCGATACTGCTCCACTACGATGTCATTCGGTTTGACTCGTGGTGTTTCCCATTCCATATCATTTCTCACAATCTTACTTTAACCGAGCTAAATACCACTTTTCTCACCCTTAGAAGTTGACCAAGTCTCCAATTTAAAGAAGAAAAACACTGTCAGGTATGGTTTACTTCAAATTCCCTACCTGTCACATCAAATTTATCTTGAATTATTCCTATCTCTTTTCCTTCTCTTCCCACATATGTCCAAAGCTAAGCCCTGCTCTCTGCACACTGGACCCCTCCCTTCCTGCCTGTTCTGAGAACTTTCCCTATTAATTATGTACACTTATTTTACCTCATACCTCCTTTCTTTATTGGCTCTTCCCCTTCCCTTTAAAAACAATTTCACATTCCTTATCCTAGAAAAAATAATCCTTCTCTAGTCTGTTCCCTTCTCATTTAAACCATTTCCCTTCTCTGCTTCCTTTCAAAAATAGCTTATCAAAATAGTTTACACTGGATGCATTCACTCTACTATCTCCAGCTCACTCCATGACTCATTTTGGTCTGGTTTCAGCTTTCCACTTCCTTCGAGTTGTTCTCTCGAATGACCCTGCCTTGACGCCAGCTCTGGACCTGGGGTTCACACCCAGTTGCATACCCATCACTTTTTGGTAGGTATCTTCTCAGAGCACACATCCAAGAGCCAGTATTGGCCAGAAATAAAGATTTTGCTTAATGAGCAAACGAGTTCCTCGTTAAAAATATACAGTTGCGTGACTCCAGTGAAATGCTGGGAGACAGCATTGGGGGAGTCAGAATAGAAATGTTTTCACTTCTCTCTCAAGCTGACCCGGCTTTCAAAGTACACATTATAATTAATCTCCAGCTGTTTCTCATGGTTAAATGCTTATCTCTTAAAGTCTACCATGTTATGTTCAGCCAAACAGGCAGAAACAGTAGGAAAGACCGTAGTGACTTGTTTTTTTGTTCTTTTTTTTTAATTTATATTTTATTCATATGTGCATATAATGTTTGGGTCATTTCTCCCCTCTCCCCCCAGTCCCCTCCTTTCCCTCCCACCCCACCCGCTCCCTCCCTTACCCCCCTTACCCCTCACTACCCGGCAGAAACTATTTTGCCCTTATCTCTAATTTTGTTGAAGAGAGAGTATAAACAATAATAGGAAGGAACAAGGGTTTTTGCTAGTTGACTTGTTTTATCATGAATGTCTTCACAAGCAGGATTGACAACTACCTTAGCCTATTCAAATTGCCAAAACAAAATACCACAGACTGGTGGCTTAACCAACAAAAAAGTGATATCTCAAAGGTCTGGGGGCTGAGGAGACCAAGAAACAGGTGCTGATGTGGCTCTCTTCTAGGCTTGCAAAGGGACATCTTCATGCTATATCTTCATAGGGCCTTTTCTTGGTGAGCGCATGCAGACAGAGACTAGGAAAGGCAGGGTAAAGGGGAGGGGGAAGAGGAGAAAGGAGAGATTCTTTCCTCTTAAAAAGCTACTAATCCCATCATGAAGGTCCCACATGCATGATCTAATTGAGTCTTAATTAACTCCCAAAGGCACCATCTTCACTTATTGTCACATTAGAAAGTATGGCTTCGACATGTGAATGGGGGAAAGGAATGCAAAATTCTGTCCATAAAAGCTACCCCAGGATGGTTCTAATGTTACCAACCTAACAACTGATTTTGAGAGTTTACTGTAATTCAGAGCCATGAGCTTGTTCGTAGCCCTGGCTATGACAGGAGTCTTAAGTGATGGCTTCTTATTCCAAGGTTAATTTTAGGCATATGATATTAACTTCCATTCTCCATTACCCAGGAATGTCTTGGGATAAATAATCACAGCTTTGATTCTGGACAAAAGTGTTAGGCACTGAGTATTCTTGCAGACTACAGATTAGAACATCATTCAAGATGGATACCTAAAGAGGTACTTGGTCAGGTAAAGATAGTGGATTGAGTACATGGTACAACTAATTTTCCACTTTGAGAAACTCCACTTAAACTATAGTAAAAAGATTTTAAAAACAGACATGCACCAAAATATGTGAACAAGGGAAAAAGACAGCAACATTCTTTTTTGAAACCAAGGCATATGAATCGGAGTCATAACGCACCTCAGAAAACAATCCAGACCTTATGACAGAATCTACATAAGGCTAGGATACTAGAAAGGCCACATACCTCTGTAGCTTAGGGTAAAGGGGGACTAAAAGAAACAGAATATGTTGAAAACCATTTAATAAGTACTTAGACCCCCTAGATCCTGTTTTCTTTTCACCTCACCAAAGGACAATCCATTCACACAAGCCTGAGCAGACTAGATCCTTATTACATGGACAAGACAAAATACAGCACATACCAAAAATTGGGGAATTAAGGGAACGTGTAGAAACTGGATGATAAATTCTAACACCTCAGTTGTTTCTCCAACTGGAGTCTTAGAACACCAGAAGCCAGGGCTTCCCTGTCCAAGAAACAACTTAAACTTGGTTTTCTCTCAGGGTCTGAGTAGCCCTAGAGGAGAAGATTTATAGGAACAGGCATTGAAGTTTTCCCAAAAAGATCTATCCAGAAGAGACTCAATGTGAGGTCTGAAAGAAAGCAATTGGCTTTGTAGCAATTTTAGGTTCACAGCAAATTAAGAAGATGGTACAGATTTCCCAGTTTCCTTCTACCCCCCATATGCATAGCCTGTCCCATTATGAAAATCCCCCAATAAAGTATTGCATTTGTTACAACTGATAAACCAACATTGACATATCATTATCACCTAAAATGCAGACCTTACCTCAGGGTTCACACTTGGTGTCATACATCCCATAGTTTTTGACAAATGGTGTTAGAACCATCATTAGAGTATCAGAGTATATTCACTGCCTTGAAATACTCTGATCCATGCCAATTCTTCTCCCTCTCCTCCTCCTCTAACTCCCGGCAGTTTACTATTGGTAATTTTGCTTCTTCCAGAATGTTGTATAATTGAAATCATAGAGTTGTAACTTTTTAACATTGGCTTCTTTCACTTAATAATGTGTATTTAAGTATCTCTATGTTCTTTTAGGACTTGAGAGTTCATTTTCTTTTGTCATTAAATAATAGTCCATTGTCTAAATGTACCACAATTAGCTTAGCCATTCAATTAATGAATGACATTTTGACTTCATACAAGTTTTGGAAATTATGAATAAAGCTTCCCTAAACACCTGTGTACAAGTTTTTGCATGGACATAAGTTTACATGTTCTTTTTTTTTTTTTTTTTTTGGTGAGGTAGCAGGGGAATACTGGAGTTTGAACTCAGGGGCTTGCACTTTCCAGGCAGGTGCTCTACCAATTGAACCACACCTCCAGTCCAGTTTCCAACTCCTTTTGAGTAAATTACCAAGAAGCATGAGTTCCAAATTCTATGATTCTTTTTCGGAAGAAATTCCCAAACTGTCTTTCAGAGTAGCTGTTCCATTTTTTGCATTCCATCAGTGATGAATGAGAGTTCCTGTTACTCCTACTTTTCACCAGCGCTTAGTGTTGTCAGTGTTGAAATGTGAATCTTACAATTCTTGGAGTTCCTTCCCCACAGCCTTTCCCAGTAGAAAGAGGCGCAGTAAAGAGTGATCATACCCATGTTCTATATAGCATGAAGACTGGGAATGCATGATATACATGAATCCTTGAAGAAGAATCTCCTAGGCCAAAAATCACTGCAGAGGAGGTACAGTTCATGAGCTAACGACAGAAGATAGAGGCTGATAAAATGCACAGAGATTGCTAGATTGAGGCTGATAAAATGCACAGAGATTGTTGTTGCAGATAAAGTCACGAAGACTGGACAGTGCTGGCTTTCAAAGTGTGGGGGAGTAGGTCCCAGCATCTCATTGCTGTTATGAGGCCACGCACCTGGAGCTGCAAGGCCTAGGTTTTTCCAGTAGTCACCCAAATAATTGAACAATGGCTCTGGCTTTCACAGAAGAGCAAAAAAGCAGTCATTTCTACCTGCATTTCAGCAAATCTGTTAGCCTGCTCTTAAACTAGCGATTCTCAGCTCGAGATTCAATTTAGTCCAGATCCATACAGAGCTCTGTGTGGTGTTGTATCTTGAACATGACCCAGTTTACACCTCTACAAAACAGACCAAGAAGGCCTTGGTCATGGCGTTAACTAGCCCTCCTGGCCAGGATGTGGCAGACAGGGGTTCAAAGAATCCTCTGTGCCTTCTAGAAGGAATGTCAATGCAGAAGACAGGTTTCCAGTTCTGCCAAAAAGGCTAACACCTAGCAAGAACCAACACTTGGAGGAGAAAGTTCTAGGAAAAATAAAGCAGTTTTATAAGTTATCCTTCAAGAAAAACTTGAAGGTTAAACCAAATGCTCAGGTGAGTCATATAATGTAATCAGCCTGAGAATTTAAAACAAACTGGTCCTTTGTAGATGGAAGAAGAAAGAATCAGAAAATCAATCATGAAGTACAGTACTAAAATTTTTATTTTATGAAAGGAGGAATTAAACTTATTTCTGAGGTTTTTTGTTTTTATAGCCTAAACAGTCCACATGGATAGGATGGATCCATACCTGAAATTTGTTTCAGAGGTAGACACGTTTGCAATATAATACCCATGCACCAGAGGGTATGGGAAGATTTCTTTCTCACAGAATAAGGCCTTCACTGTACAGAGTCTCAAGCAAATCTGAGATGGCTTGAGAGGGGGGAGGGAAGGAGACGGGCTCAGCTTTCACTGTGATTAGAAGGAGCTGTGGTCAGGATTAGGGTTCTCTCACGTGCACCAGCTTTTGTGTGATTGGACCTTCTTGCTGGAGCCAAGGAAGAGAGCAGCCAGATTTTCTTATTGACTTGCCCAGATACCAGGCAGAAGGGGGCAGAAGTGGTGGGGCTTCAAAGGTATGGCAAACATCCATAATGGATTCAGATTCTTCAATAAAATCAAGTTTACTGAATTTTGAACCACTTAGGCAGGAATTACTTAGGAGAAACAACCTTGTATTTTGAGACTGTAAATGCTATGCTGAAGAACTTTATAGGGTTGACTATAATCTGGTTGAGATTATATGACTGACTATATTATTTGCAAGTGAAGCAACGCAGAAATATCTTATGATCTCAGCTCCTAGATTAAACGAAGATGATTTCAAATGAAGAAGCTTTGGGGACTATAAAAATTTGCTTTACATAGAAGCTAATACAACAGCAGTGTTAAAGGAGATAATAATAGCTAAGTGAATGTTTTGACCACGACTTCAGTTGTAAATCAAGTAATTCCACAATAAGTTGGAAGAATAAGCAAATGTGTCCCAAGTTTCAGTCACGTAAAAGCAATCCAGATGATTTGGGAAATATAATTTCTAGGCTTCATTTGAAGCCTTTGATGGCTTTCCGATATAAGTCAGATGAATGTTGTACTTTCAACACCAATTTGATAGCAACAAATTGTTATTAGCTGTTGAATTACTATTCAGTTTTATGTAATATTCCATTTACACAAGAAAACAAACTTTTGTCTCATAATTGTAATGTGATTGGCTGAAAGTACTTTCATAAAGTATACCAGCCAGAGTCCAGTGTGTTTCATTCGAAGGAAAAAATTATTATCACACAAAGATGTCTGCAATCGCAATGGTTAAGTGGTAACACTGAGGGTAGTAAATACACGCACATCTTCACTACACTCTTTTTATAGGGACATATTTATCTTTAGCTTTCAAAAAATGTATTATAAGCTGGGTGCTTGTAGCTAATGCCTGTAATCCTAGCTACTTGGGCAGCTGAGATTGGAAAAATCTTGGTTTGAGGTTAACCCATTGCAAAAGGTTAGCAAAAATCCAATCTCAAAAATAGCTGGGCACATGGCATGCAACTGTCTTCCCAAGATACAGTGGAGGCCGAGAGGGGGAGGATTGCAGTTCCAGACCAATCCAGGCAAAGTTCATAAGATCTCATCTCAAAGGAAAAAAGCTGGTCATAGTGGTGTGTACTTGTCATCTCAGTTCTAGGGGGAAGCATAAAACAGGAGGATCACAGTCCAGGTGGCCTGGGCAAAAAGCAAGACCCAATCTCCAAAATAACCAGAGCAAAACTAGCTGGAGGTGCAAGTCAAGTCATAGAGCACCTGACCTGCAGAAGTCCTGATTTCAAACCCATTAACATAAAAATAAAAGTGTATTATAATTATAATGTCTAAGTAAATAAATGTCAGCCTACAGCTGTCCAATATCCTAGAATTAAAAGATATCAGCTTTAAAACTGGTAATACTATAAAATTGTGTAACTAGATCCAGCTAATGGAGTGGTTTCCCAATATTTCCTAAAAAGGGATTCTATCAGTTATATGTGTGTGGTATCTGCAAAAACCTGGTGCATCCAGTTTCTTCCCAATCTGTGTGCTACATCAGAAAACCACATGGAGAGATCTGACTCTGTCATTCCCACTGGATTCACTCAGATGATGGTTTTCTAGTGAGTTAATATTTAAGGCTGATAATCCGGGATTACCACATCTATGCCTTCTTTAAGAAATCTTTCAGTCCAGTCCCATACATAATCATGGCACATTACAACACACCCAAATACTGACCATGCGACCCAAATGAGATGGCAAATATCAACTCTACCAAACTCCAGACTAGCATTATTTGTGATGGATGCACAGAAAATTTTCACCACTTCTCACTTCCGTTACAATGCTCATCTCCACTTCACTTTCCACTCATACTCTTAGGAAATGTAACTTTGAAGAGTCAATCTTTCTCAACGTATATTCATTTGTGTGTGTGTGTGTGTGTGTGTGTGTGTGTGTGTGTTGCTGCTCATCTAACCATTAAGAATGCCTGGGACTATTTTCTTTTTCTCTGTTCACCAATTCTCAGCAGTGTGGGTACTTAAACTCTTTGGTGGGTCAAAGAGTCTTTTCCTTTCCTTCAATTTCACACACAGTACAGATATTTTTCAGTTTGAAATTAATCAGGAAAGGAAGAAAAGAGATGAGGAGCTAAAAGTGTTGAGACTGTGCTTGCTCATTGCACCACTGTATACCAAATTAAATGCAATAAAGTAGTTACTGGCTTTTCTGACAACTCTGCAACAATGATAATAAACTAAAAAAGTCTACAGCTAAAAGTTTCTTATATGTACTTGGTGAAGAAACTGAAACAGTTAAAATACAAAATGTAAAACCATAGAATTCTATCATCCACTTTGCAATTTTCTTCCAATAACATTCTTAGTGTTTGTGGATGTGTGAAAATGTGTTCCTTAAAATATTACTACATATTTTATCTACATATAACATGCAAGTCGCAGTTTGCAGCTAGATTTCATTTTATATATTATGCTCTACATATTTTTGATATTCCTAAATTCTATTCAAAAACACTAATTTTATGTAACTAGATAATCTTCCACTTTATCAATATACTACTATTTATTTCCCTTTTTCTGTTATTGGTTGTTTAGTTCATGTCCACCGAGAGGGTTAAATGCCTTTGTCATAAATATTTCAAAAAGCATACTTGTATATAAAGATGTATATATATGTATAGTCTCTAAGTATTTCCATTATAGGTACAAAATAGTTCACTGGGTCACAGTATTTTGTCATTACATACATATCCGGATTTCTTCACAAATGGGCTGCATGAATTTACAATCTCATCAGTAGTCATCACCATGTTCCTCCCACCACAGCCTTACTTTCACTGACTATTGCCTTGTTAGGAAATAAATTCAACAACATTGTTCAGCGACATGATATACCTACCACTTCATAATTATGTTCAATTTTTATATGACTATAGGACAGATGTGTTTCTCTTTTGTAAATAATGTATCTTTGTTCTTTTCTTGGATTTTGAGTTGCTAAATCATTTTTAAGGATTACCATTTATAAGCACGAGGCTTTTAAATTTTTCTCAGAATTTTTATAAGTTCTATGTGCCTACTTTACAAAATCAAATGAGCAATATCATTTACTTCAAATAAGCAATAGTAACTCTCTAATATTTCTATTTGAGTACAGGATTCAACTTAGAAAAGAAAAAATTTCATAAAAAACAATCTTGCTTTCTCCTTTCACACTGAATGCCAGGCATATTTTTTTGCATTTACGTCAGGAGTAATCATTTTGCTCAAATATCCCCTTCCTCTTTCAGAGGTCTCATTATGCATAACATACACATCCACTTACACAAGTGCAATGAAATTTGATGGGATTGTGGAAAAGCATTCTGTCATGGGGAAAGAGTGTCTTGTGTGTCTTGAATGTAAGGAATTTGACCCTAAATGGACAGGAGGCATATTCTATAATAAATAGGGCTCTGTGATGGTAACTACCATGCACTTTCACTATTGTGTTCATTTTTAAAGAATTTCTAAATTTTCATAGATTTTCATTACACAAAAAGATGTTCATAAGCAAGAATTGATGTTGAAATTACAAACGCTCGATTGTGGGAGGACTCCATGACCAGAACCTGACCTCCTAATAAGAGGGCAATGTTTTCGCTTTTGACTTTTAACAAATTGTGGTTAAGATAAAACACTTTCTGGAAACCCTCCAGTAAATACCTAATAGTATCATAACTACTTCAAGAAATAGAAGAGAAATACACTAAAACATGAAAATCATTTATCAAAATCACTAAGAGTTCACTAAATGGCGTGAGGTACTTATTATACACAACAGTATTTTTTTGATGATACAGAGGCTTTAACTCAGGGCCTACATCTTGAGCCACACCACTAGCCCAATTTTGCAATGGGGTTTTTTCAAGATAGGGTTTTGTGATCTATTTATCTGGACTGGCTTCCATCTGTGATCCTCCTGATTGCCTCCTGAGTAGTTAAGATTGCAGGAGTGAACCACCAGCACCCAGGTCAGTTCAGTATTTTTGAAAAGTCTCTAGACAATTGAACATAGATTACTTGGTTGAAATCATAATAAAAAACATATTTTAAAAGGTAAATGTAGACATGGTACCTGTACATAAAATGTTCCCTGCAGTAAAGTGACCCATGGCAAATTCATTAAAAAGATTACATACTAGGTTAGACAGAAGATATCAAGGGCTGGAGTACATCTCAGTGGTGGAGCCCTTGCTTAGCATGCATAAGCCCCTAGGTCCCATCCCCAGCATCAAAAAGCAAAACAGGTTTCATTCTTATTAGAGCTAGAACAAAAAAAAATCATAGTATCCTTTTTCTGGATGCTGAAAGGACATTCAATAAATTTCTTTACTAATATTTTATTTATGAGAAAAAAACAATTCAAAGAGTAGAAATCAGTGAAAAAGACCCACCCACATCCATATATGCACATACACACTAAGCCCCACATTAAATGTGTGCATACCCAGGAATATTCAGTAAGGAGAATGCTCACTATTACCATGGTTAATGAACAGTGAATCGGAGGGTTCAGTCATTGAAATTATGGTAGAAAAAGACATCAGAAGTTTACAAACGTGACGAAGCAAAATTAAACCTCTTTCCGGATGACATGATTATGTACTTGGAAAAACAAATATAATTTTAAATGAACATTAAGTGATGCATCTATGTTTTCTTTGCTACAACAAAGTGGACTCATCCTGAAAAATTCATCATCTCACTAGGCAATTTTTGCCATTGTTCAAACCTCACAGGTGTGCTGACACAGAGGTCAGCCCGTGTGGCCTAAGATCATCAAGAGTCACAGTAAACACAAAATATCTGAGCCCCTGCCAGTGCAATGCAGCACTCCTTTACAGTAAGCTTTACCAAAATAAGTGGTGCTATGCTCTAAATAGTGACAAAAATTTAGCAAATGCAGAAACCAGCAACACAGCTATTTCTTAATGTCAAGTATCATGCCAGGTACATTCTTACAGAGGCTGTACTCACACAATTGGCATCTCTGTGACTTTGTTTACAACAGTACTGCCACGAACACATGCCTAATGCATTGAGCTAAGTGTTAGGACAGCTACACTGTCAAAAGGCAATGAGACTCTTTAGCCTCATTGTAATCTTATGGGGTCACCATCAAATATACTGATTGTCTTTGACAGAAACAGTTAGGCATTGCATGGCTATGATAACATTAGAGTGGACAAGAGTTTTTTAAATCATGACAAAGTGAAATATTTTTGTTACAATACTGGTTGATCACTATGACCACTAGCCATGTCAATCTAAAAGGTTAAATACTTCCATAAAGGTTTCCAAGAAATCGAAGTTTCTATCTTCTAATATGAAAATTTCTCTAGGATATATACTTAAAAATAAGAACTATGTTTAGATATAACTCCATATCTAAAGGCATATCTTTTTAAACTCTTTAAATGCATTAGCTGCTCAAAAATATTTTCTTTAACTTAATAGAGTAAAATGATTTCCCAAGCTACATAATATTGTATGGTTGAAAGGCTGCAGAGACCTAGTAAATACTTGTTGAGAGAATAAATGTGTAATATTAAAGATTGTCTCTTACATATATTAAGAAAAGAAAATAAAGAAGAAGAATGAAAGGGAAATGAAGGAAGGTAAAGAGAGACACAGGCATGGAGGGACAGAGGAAATTCAGGATAAATTCTACTTGATTTTCATGTTCACACCTTCTATTTTCATTCTCAATTAATTTTAAATAAAACATCTGTTGTCTTATCAGTGACCATTTCCTGTGAACCAATAGAGACTCTTTGAGTGTCAATATAAGTAATAATGTATCCTTTGTGAATACATATTTTATGATTATTGAGATATCATTATGCATATGCTTATAAATGCAAATTCACTAAGCACATCATCCAAAAGAAATTTTGAAGCATGTGGCATTATCAACCCACTTGGAATTTTAACAATTAAGTGTTCCAGGTCAATTCAATATGGTCATATGCTTGGAATTTATTCCAGTCCCATTTTTATGCCTTCAGACAATATATAAATGAGAATATGAAATATTTTCAGGTTGACTCTGTATATGTACCTATAGATAAAAGTATCATTGTATTTTTATTAGTAATAACAGAATAATTTTATGTAATATAAAAAATGGTAAACTTCAGGCAGTATACCATTTGAGTAAAAGACTCAAATGGTACAAAATTAGGCAAATTTCAGACATAGCAATTCTCATGGTAAAACATCCCAACTGAGAGTCTGTGCTGAGGGGCTGGCTTTAGCATGTAGTTCCTGACTTTTGTAGTCCCCCCTTTTCCTGTTCATGAATGTGTGTGTGTGTGTGTGTGTGTGACAGAGAGAGCGAGAGAGAGAGAGAGAACATGTGTGTGTGTACTGAAATCAATTTTCTTCTTCCTGAGCTTTAATCACACATATTCAATTCACTGTTGGACATCTCCACTCACGTACACGGAAGGTGAAAGAGGGAGAGAAATGGATATAACCGGTAAGAATATGCTACTCAAAGAGTATAGCAATAGGTATGGCAAGTGGTTAGCACATATGAATATGTGAGAAGTAGAAGGGCAGAGGGCAGCAAGATGTCACAGAATATGGATAAGTCAGCCATGGGACTCCCTTTGGTGGCTTCCTGACTCTGTTTGGTCATTTCACATTGAGCATGTGCAGGGCAAATACCTTATTGAATTTATAGGTCTCTAAATTGAGATACCTGGACTTCATGGAGAGACCTAGCATTTCAGCCATGGATTAATTCTCAAGAATAAAGTGCTTCTGGGAAAAGTGAAAGCAAACACTTCCATTGCCTGTATCATATATTTCTTTGTGTCTTGGAAGCTAGAGCTTTTTACAACACTGAGAAATCCTGAGAGCTTTACTTCCCCACAAGAAGAAAGTATGTTTGTGTGCGACATGGACAATAGCTCCATATTTGTGACTAAGACCATAGACAATTATAGTCATTACTATTGTTCATTGACAATGTTTTCAGAATGAGAATTGACTGAGGATATTGCAGAGTAAACACTCTCCCACCTGAGCTATGCCCATCTTGTCCTTTTAATTTTTTTTTTTGGAGGTACGATCTTGTTAACTTTTACCCAAAAATAGACTAGAACTCAAGATCTTCCTGCTTCCACTACGTAAATTGATGGGATTACAGGTAAGTCATAATGCCCAGCTGTCTTTGACAAATCTTATTAACGTTTCCTGTCCTCTTTCAATCATACAGTGGAATTTTGGTTAACTGTCCCTTGAAATTCAACATATCCAGGTGACTGGATTGATACCAGATTGCAGCAACATATCATTAGTATATCATCATACAGGAGTGGGAGGATTGTGTCATTCATAGGTAGAAGACTCGAAAAACCAGAACCTATGATCACTGCCGTAAATGGCAGACTAACACTTGGCATTTCTGAATAGGGTTGATGTGGCATGGACCCCAGCATTCATGTTTGATGGACACATAGAATGAAAAGAAATCTATACTCTTGATATTGTAAACCATTGAGATATGGTGGTTGCTTGTTGCATAACATGGACGGGATTATCTTTTTTGACATGTAGATATATAAAGTAACTGCTACTGATTTAACGTTCTGAATGCTATTTTCTCCTCTGTGATAAGTCACATCCTGTGTAAAGGGACATGAAATATTAAAAATTCTAACAGTCCAGAAATTACATGTCTGTGTCAAGAATAGTACATGAAGCCTGAAAACTTTTCTATCAAAACATGTTAGAATTTAAAGCTAGCAAGACCTGAGCTGTGTGAGATCTCTGTGTCGACTGATTGCTAGTCAATTGTATATATTTTCACAGTAAAAATTTAGCCTCTCTCCTGAGAAATAATGAGACAGGATATGAAGTGTTCTCACCATGACCATGAGAGCTATGTGAGGTAGATATTTGTTAATTACCTAGAGTTTGTCATTTCACAGTGTATGTATTCTTCAAAACATTATGTCATATATATATACAATAAAATTGAACAGTTTTGAATAACTGAAGTCTGCAGACACTTAGGCAATTCAAGCAATGTTCTATATATTGATAAATTATATTCATGACACACTCTATTGGAAGCCAGAAAACAAATTTAGTGATAAACTTAACTCTTCATTTTATAACTTGATTGTAAACACCACTATCTTTCACTGAATGAAATGGTTGTACTTCAGAGAACAATTAATAATTGTCCATAATATATTTGAATTACAATGTGGACAAATGATTCACTGCTGACACGAAGATTATTACTTATTAAAGGGTTTAAGATTAAGTGAGGATGCAAATAGGCAACTACTTATACAATTCACTACAAACAAACCACAACTGGTGGACATGACCAGCTGCTTCATCCGAGCCCGTAGCGTTCAGGAGGCTTCTGTTGCTGTCACCGCCTTTGACAGAAGCTAACCGACCTTTGCTTTGTCTTTGTTCTAAATGAAACAATCACGTCTAGTCCATCTGAACTAAGTAACCATGTTTTCTTACTTTCCTTCCTCCATTCCTGAAAAGAAGTCTTATCTGATACCTTGCTTGGTTTAACCCTGATGGAACTAATATTTTCAAAACCATTATTTTTCTAAAATTACTTTAGACTGTATAGGAGTATACCTGGTGAACCTAAAAGAACAACTTCATTAAAACTTAAAGACTGAAAAAAAAAATATTTCTACTTATCTAGACTTGTAGTAATGCTTCTGAAGTTTTTTAAAGATCCTGATCAACAAAAAAAAAAATGGTTTTAGCTTTTTAGCTTTGTAACTCATGTATCAGTCAAAATGAGGAAAAAACAGATGAAAAGAACTATTTTAAAAACTAGGACTAGTGAAAAACATAAGTATATCTACAATAGAGATTAAAAGCTGAAAAAAAATTTAACCTTCATTGCCAGTAAACTATCTCTGGTAGGTATTTAAAATATTTCTTTTTATGCCAGTCAAGACCAATTTATCCTCACAGATAAATTGAGAGGTAACTTAAGATTTAGAAATATTAATCTTAAACTTTTCACTGTCACTGTTACATGTTTACTAACATCTTTGTTTAATCTTTAGATTAACCATGAGCTGGATTACTTGAATTCTTTTGTGTGTGTATAAAGTCGGTCCCTTCATTCAGGGCTTAAGGCTTCTTTTCTCAGCTCTGATATGACTAACTCTTAGCAGTGCATAGGCCCATCCATTGATGGACAACAGGCTAGGAGTTAGGGTGAAAATGACATATCAAATCACATAAACCTGCTTTCACACATAAAAACAATCAATCTGGAAATAATGAAGGCATTCTGGATGTTAATCTGCAACTCATCTTTAATTTTTCAAAAAATCTAGTTCAGATGAAAACACAGGAGTCAGAATTTTCTGTTCACTCTGTAAAGATCATGGATTGTGGACTGTGGGACCACGGCAGAACGAGGGTTCTGGCAAGCCACCACTTTGCTACTTCAAAGAGATAAACTGGGGTGTGGAAGAGAGCTTACCTAGGATGCACAAGACCTGGGTCCCATCCCTATTATTTTCAACAGAAAAGAAAAGAAAGAAAGAAAGAAAGACAGCTGTTTGAACTGCAAGCTAATCTCAATAATTATAATGCAATTAACTACACAGTAATTTGAGGCAGATTATTTAATTCTTGGAGCCTCTGTAAGGACATCAGAGACAGAAATAAGTGTAATACTCTAAGTAGGTGTTTGGACAAAACAACCTACTGTGTTTACTTTTTATATCAGAGCTTTAATTCTATAGTACATGAGGAAGCAAAGGAGACTCTTTCTTAAAATCTAATTCCTCAATTTTGCTTTATAATTTGAGATGTGAGTAATAATAAAGATCAAGTTGAATCCTTTCCCAACTCAGGTTCCCACAGGGTCTCAGGGGGAAGAGTTTCCCCACCCTCATTGTGAATGTGCAATGAATCAGCACCAAAAGCCATGGGATTAAAGTGGAGTTTTGCAATTACACTGAGGTTTTGGCTCTGAAGGAGAAAGCAGGAATCTTAAGAGTTTTCACATGTTCTATATAGTATATCCCTATTCTTCCATGGATTTAAATAAAACTTCTAGAAGAATTTTCTGTATGCTTAGGAACCCAAGGCTGGATGGGACCTCCTAAGGGACTTTAAAATAATACCCATGAGGGCCCCATTCCTCGGATTCTCATTCTCCATGATCTGTTCATTAAAGACCTACACAGGGGATGAACTTGAAAGTAACCCAACGCCTCCATGATCCAGGCATCTGGGACCTGGAATGAGGCCTCATTTCCTCCCAACTCCGCAAACTTGATGCTATATTTCACCATCCCTTCTGAGGGTCTTGGATATTTTATTTTTGTTGGCATTACTCAGCAAAGAATAGAAGTCTATAATAAGAAAATGAAATAATTCTGTCCTCTCTTTACCTCCTTTCCCCACGACTTCCCAAACAAACCAACAGCGAAACGATTATGGTGATACTTCAGAAAAGGACTGTGACAGATCTGTTCCAGTTAATAGCAGTAGTGTCGAAGTTTTTTCCTTTCACTTACAACATCATGCTGCTATGTTATATTCTTCCAATGAAGAGAGGCAATATGATTTAGGGAGATTTTGTTGTTGGTTTGATCTACTAAATTGCCTTTCTGACAAGCACTTATTAAAATAATTGATGTAGGAAATGTCTAGAATAGTGCTGGCACTTAGAAGATAGTTAATAAATTTGCATTTTATAAAGGACAACTGACTATTAAAGTTATTCATGAAAACAAAAATCCTGATTTTGTAGATTTCATATGCTTTAAAGAGTTATGTTTCCCAAACTGGAGAGATAGATCAGAATTATCTAGACTTACAAAACAGGATCATGTTTGTTTATGTTTTTTTCTATTTGGTTTTTTGCTTGAAGAAAATGACCTTTGCTGTTAGCATCAGACAAACCAAGTCAATATCTATCCATGTGGTAGGGAGAAATGACTGAAGCACAAAAATATTGTGAAAAAATGATATATTTGGCTGCTAATCTATAAAGTAACATTTTATATGACTTAAATAATAACTCTTTCCTAAGAATGGTCTGCAAATCCTATAGTAAATTAAAATGCTTTAAAATAAATTCTTGCCTAATGCACAAAATTTCTATCACAAATATAATTAAAATAATGATAGAAATGTTGTCATTTCCAATAATTTCTTCAGGAACAAAATGTGAGTTTGTGTAAAGACCTAATAAGAACCCAAGATTCTTATGGACTTGAATACCTAAGAAATTCAATCACTTGTCTGTAAAATCTAGAAACCAAAAGTACCAGGTTAAAGCATAACAGCGAGGGTGAAATATAGCTTTCCTTGAGTTACAGTGCATGAATAGTAGGCTGCTTATCAGCATTAGAAATTTTATTGAGAAAAACAAATATGGAAATGTGTGACAAAGAACAAAGTATTTGGTATACTATGCTTCTATTTCTCGGTGACAAAAAGCGTCCCAAGTTTTTTCAGCTCCATTGAATGGTAGAGAGGGCTCATGAGCTGAATTGACTTAAGGACAGTGAGCAGTTCTCTCTGTGATGTGATTCAAGGGTACTGGAAGACCAGGATGCCTTCTCAGCCCTTAACATGGGACCAGTGCCTGACATTCTAGGATGCTTTATTCCTCAGATCAGGATTCTAAACAGGGGAATACTTCAGTGTTTTAAAATAGTCCACTTAAAAATACAGATATCCCCACCCTAGCCCAGAAGTACTCAGTCAGAATATTTGTGGGTTGGATAAAGTATGTGTGGAAGCTTTGATCTGCACTAAATATCAATCCCTCTTTCCATCCCACCCACAATCCTAATAGAATTCCCACTTAAAGCCATTTCCAAGAATTTGTACTTTAGTATGATTTATCTGAAAACAGATTTTGAAGGGAAAAAGAAGAACCCATCTATACAACTAAGGAAAGACTCAGGTACAAAGTTCAGAAACGGATGAACATACTGTCATGTGTTAGGTCTAGCAGAGGCTTATGAGAAAATAAAATAATACAGGACTTAACAGAGTGAATGACCCCTGGCTCAGTTTTCTTTAATAAAGAAACTGTAAAATAGCAAATTTCTGTAATAGTTTGAAAGACTTTCAAAAATTTATAAATTGAAGTAAAATAAAAAACAAGTAGAAAAATCCCTTACCTCAACTAGACAAGTACTGCAGAAAGAGATAAACAATACTGTATAGGGCTTGTGAACATTTACATAACACTTTTCACATATTTCATATCATTTATGCATCAGAGTGACACTACTTCCTAGTAGAATTGAGAAAACTCAATGAGATAAGGTGGCCTTGCCAAGGTCCCATGACCAGAGTCTATGCTTGAATCTCTTTCCTTAATGCTAAATAGTCCACATACCACATCACAGTACTCCCTGGAAAACAAAAATAATTTGATCCATTAAGATACAAATTTTATGTTTGCACTGTAGCAATTAAAATATATGGACAATGTTCTTCTCACAAGGAAATTAAATCATAGAAGATCCTTGTATTAGTCAGCTTTCCATTGCTATAACAAATTCCACAAATAAATCAACTTCAAAGACAAAAGATTTATTTTAGCTGTAGTTTAGAGGGTCCAGTCCATGGCTGATTGGCCTCATTACTTTATAACCATGGCAAAGAAGGATAACATGGCAGAAGTGCTTGGCAGAGCAAAACTGCTTATGTCACAGTTGGGAACAAAAGACTAAGAGACAGGAAGAGACCAGGGTTCCACAATCCCCTTAAAGAGCACACCCACAATGACCTAAAGATCTCTTCTTGGGGCATGGAGAACAGTAGAAAGTTCTCCTAACACTCTATTCCAGGAGACTGGGGACTTTAGTTCCCCTCTTTCACTGATGATCCATGAAACCATCTCTATTCTACTAAATCCACATCACAATAGTACAAGGAATATCTGTTGACAAACATCACCTAATATTCCAAATGGCCGAAATTTATCTTGGGTGTTCCAGTATCTACGATCTATGCCTGGCAGAGGTGTGATATGTTTCAGCACAATAATGGTTCACTCTCCTTTTTCTCTTCTACTTTCTCCCTCTTTTGTGAATTAGTATAGATAAATACCTATCAACTGTATTGGTTTTTCTAAAGAACCAGCATTTGGCTTCATTGATTTTCTCTAATGTTTTTCCATTTCTTTGATATCCACTCTGATTTTATTATTTCCACCTTCTTTTTTTGGTATTCAATTCACTGCTGTTTATTTCCCTAGCTTCCTTAGGTGGAAGCTGAGATTATTGATTTTTTGATCTTTCTTCCTTTCAACTGTAACTACTTAAAGCTATAAATTTACCTCTAAGCACAGACTATGTTCTGTTGCTTATTTCCTACTTAAACTTCTGGGGTTAGAGGATATATTTAGAGTGATATCAATCTATTTCGAGACATTGAAACTATTTTTGTGTCCTAGAATAGGCTTTATCTTGGAGAAGGAGTCAAGTGCACTGAAGAGAATGTGAATTCTGCTATTGTTGAGAGAAAGGGTTCTCAATATGTCAGGTCAAGTTGGATTTTAGGGTTTTCAAGTGTTTGGTATCCTTATTGCTTGTGTTTTAATTGCCTTGTCAATTACTGAGAAAGGAGTATTATAATTGACTATTGTAATTGTTGTGTTGTCTGTCTTACAATTCTGTAACTCTTTGCTTAATTTACTTTGGAATTCTGTTTTAAGTACATATACATTTAAAATTGCTAAATCTTCCAGATATATTGAGCACTTTATTAACAGGAAAGTCTCTGTGTTTCTAGTACTATCTCTCTTCTTAAAGTCTACTTTGATATTAACTAGCTATTCCAGCTTCCTTATAGCTACTGTTTTCTATCCTTTTACTTTCAATTTATTTGTGTTTTTGAGTATAAAGTATTTCTATGGTTAAAAGCATAGAGTCAGGTCATTATTTTCTTGTATAATTAGAAATGTTGGCCTTTTGTTTGGGGTGCTTAGTCTACACTTAGAACAATTATTGTTATGGTTTTACTTCTGCTTTTTTCTTATATCTTGTGGGTTTTTTGTTCCTTAGTTCCTTTTTTACTACCTTTCTTTGCGATAAACATTTTTAGTTTATGCTATTACTTTCTCCGTTGATGTCTGTGTGTATTTCATTCTTGAGTTAGTTTTATCATTCAACATTAAAAACTTTTTATTAACATGTATATTTTGTACATATTAATGGGGTTCAGGGTAGTATTTACATTCATGCATGCAGCATGTACTGATCAAAGGTGACCTTGTTTTGAATTTCATCCCACATTGTCTCTGGCCTCCATTGTTTCTAGTAAAAAATCAATTGATAGTCATGTTGTTCCCCTGTGTTGTGAACCCTTTGTACCTGGCAAATTCATATGTCAGAATCTCGTCCCTTAATATGATGGCATCAGGTGAGGGCTTGGAGAGATAATTAGGTCATGATGAGAGAGACTTCATGAAGGACATTAGTGTCCTTGACAGAAAAGGATCCAGGGAATGCTCCCTCCCTCTTTCTGAGACTGTACAAAATCAAGTGAGCAACTGCAACCCAGAAAAGGGACATCACTAGAGCCTGACTCACGTTCCTATTGCCTTTTCCAGCTTCTAGGATCTGCTTCATTCTTTGGCTTGAACCTCTCCCTCGATCTGCAAAGTATGCCTCAGCATCTTCAGTTCTTTCTGAGTCTGTCTTCCCTTTTCTATGTTTAATGCTCTCTTGTGATTACATTGGGCCCAGATAGATATTCCAGCATGATCTCTGTATTTAAGAGCTGATCGTCATTCTCAATTACATCTGAATCTTTAATTCCCTCTTGTCATGCAAAATAACATACTCAGAGCTTTCAGGTGTTAAGAACTGGACATCCTTGGGAGGCCATTATCCTGTCTGCCACAATAGCAGTGCCTACCTTATGGATCTGATGTAAGGATTAAATTGGTTATGAATATAAAACACAAAATAATTCCAGCATGAACTCAGTACATTAGATCTCATCAGTATTATTATTATCTTGTTTCTCAATTTGGAGAGAGGCACCAGTATATTATTATCTTGTTTCTCAATTTGGAGGGAGGCACGGGATAGACAAGGAGTATGGCAATGGTGATGAATGCATAATCAATACTCTTGCCATACATTCAATGAAACGGCATGTAGAAATGCCAAAGGGATAGCTTTCAAAAAGAAAAGACGTATTATTCAGCTATGTATGGCTTTCTGTTCTAATGTTAAATCTCTACATATCCAAATCATAAACAAGACAGACAAGTGAGTATATGAGGAATGGAAAACTTACACCTAGGATTAGGAGAGCTGAAAGTAGTCTGCACCCTCTCTAACAATACCAAAGAAAAAGTCTGATTAACTACAAAATCATAAATTTTCATGATGTCACATAGTAGCCTGGAAATCCAATTTAGGACTGGCTTCCACAGAGAAAAGGAAAACAGACTGTCTGATCCATGGCAGAATGCAGGAAAAGACTGAACCATAAGGCAGGCAGTAAGAAGGAACCACCTAAATTTTTAATAACTAGCTAAAAGCTCAGTGTGGCCAGCATAGCAACAAAAAACTGCTTAGAGTCTCAGACACAAGTGGTAGAATGCTAACAGGCACAAGGCCCTGATTCAATCTCCCATAAAGCAAAAGAAAGAATGAAAGAGAGAGAAGGAACGAAGGAAGGAAGGAAGGAATGAACAAATGAAGGAAGGAAGGAAGGAGGAAGGGAGGGAGGGACGAAGGGAGGGAGGGAAAAGGGAGGGAGGGAGGAAAGAGGGAGGGAGGAAGGAGGGAGAAGAGAGAGATAGAAAAAGAAAGAAAGTTGGAAAAAGAAAAGCAAATTAAACCAAAAGCAAACAGGGGGAAGGAAAAAATAGCAGAGCATAAATTAATTATATTAAAAACTGAAATGAAACCAAAAGCTGGTTTTTAAAAAAAGAAAATTTAGTATAACTAATAAACCTCTAGACAGATTGATGAAGAAAAAGAACAAAAGGACATGTATAAATAATATCCAGATCCTACCAATATTAAAGTGAAAGAGAAAATATACTCATGTAGCCATATAATAAGAATGCAACACAGACATATAATAAAAACCTATGTGGTAGGAATATAAAAAAGTAAAATTAGGGAATGGAAAATGGATCTTAAAAGCCTGACAACTAGGTGAGCCATTATGATTATAGATGGAGACACAGAGCAGTGTGCAAAACAGTGATTATCTAATAAATAATACTACAAAAAAACTTGGCAATTTGTGGAAAAAATAATTTTGATTCTGTTTCTTCCACTTGCACAAGTGAATTTTGATGTGTTAGGCATATGAAAATACAAAATCTTAAATGCTAAAATTAAAAAAACAATACATGAGAAAGTATTTAGAATGAGATGTAATATCGATGGATATGGCAGAATCAAAGTTAAAGATTTTAATCCCAGCACTCTGAAAAATGGATGATGGTGAGTTCAAGGACAGTCTGGGCTACAGAGCAAGTTCAAGGAAAGCATGATCTGTATAGTGAGACTTGCCTCAAAAAGAGAATTGAAAAAAAGGATTTTTACTTTACAAACTAGGTTTAAGAAAAACAGAAGGGAAAATTAGAAGGAAAAAAACCATCAGAATGATTTTTAATGACATGGTTTAAACACATAAAAAGCACTTGGATCTCAAGTTAAAACAAATAGGCAATAAGTATGACTAGAACTGGAAATTTCACACATTAAAAAGCATCTACAGATACTTTAAATATTCTTAACCATCAGAGAAATTCAATGCAAAATAACTATCACTTTTTTTTCCCCACAAACTAAAATAATTAGCAAGTACTCGTACTCGAGATAATGGGAACTCCATCAGGCCCACAGGGAAGGAAGCCTAGCAGAGGTATGTGTGGAACATTTGCAGGTTAGAAATCATAACGATCCAGCAGTGTTTCACTTGATGCAGACACTAATGCACAGATCCATGCAGAAGTGCAGATTAATGTGTGTATTACAGCATCACTTTGATAAGGAGAGCTGGAAGCATCTTATATTCCCATTTTAAGAAAGGTATTAGGAAAAACGAGTACCCTTCTTTAAAAGTGTCATACAGCAACACAAAAACGTGACCATGAAATATGAAAGCGTGAAGTAACATAATACTATTAATATTTTTTATCTTCTTTGTTATTGTTGTAGTGGGGATTACATTGTGATATTTACCAAAGTTCTTACAACAAATCATAGTTGAATTCACCCCCGCCATCATTCTCCTTTATTCCTCCTACCCCCATTCCTGGGACAGTTTCAATAGGTCTCATTTTTTTCCATTTTCAAACATGAGTACATCGTATTTCCACCATAAGAGGCATAAACACATACATATCCAAGAAAAAAAAATTCCACACATTAGAGTAATACCTACGGCAAAGGAAGAGTGAGGAGGAAATGGATTTGGGAGGCAAGGAGAAAAAAAGGAAAACAAAACAGCGTAGTAGATGAGACTTAACACAGTGAGTGACTTACATATGTGTGAAATAATATAGAACTGTACTTCAGCCGCCAACACACTACCCATGCCAGGTACACAAACATACACACAAAACAAAACCCAGAAAAATAGGTTAGATAAAACTTTGGAATGGGAGCTGTTTAAAAATTTTCGAGTACATTCATCCAATGGCATACTATGAAGCTGTTAAAATACTGAAGTGCTGAAGAACTTCACGCTGTGAAGGTGAAATAACAAAGTCCTGAGCCGTGGAAGAGCGTGGTGTTATACAAAAGAATGGGTGAGAAAACATTCGCGTATGGACTGACGGACTCTGGAAGGATACTAGGACAGTGGTAGCTGGAAAAGATAACTAAACAGCTGACTGGCTGAGGGCCGGGGGAGTCTTACATCGTACTGTACATTAATTCTTTTAAATGTGGCACTTTTGGGTATAATCAGTCCAAACAAAATGCATTATTAAAAAGAACTTGCACAATAAAATGTCTACTTTAAAATCAACAATGGGCTAAGTTATTGGCAAGAGTGAAAAATAGAAATATTTTGATATTTTGTTTAAAGTGACAAATGGGAATAAAGGAATCAGGACTTCTATAAAGTTGGGGAGCATAGAACATGCTGGGACTTCATTTCAAGTTCATCTAATACACAAACTCAGCAATCTTTCTCTGCAACTCTAAGTTTTTATAAAATTTACATTATTGCAATCCTTGGAAGCAAAGCTGTGCCTTTACCAAGTCAGGATTTCATTTAGAATTCAAAATAATTAGTAGGATGGTAATGATGCCTTTTTAAGATGTACACCAGCATTTTCTATTTTAAATAGTCAAAGATTCCCCAGATGTTAAGGGTGTCAAAGATTTCCCCACATCAATGCCACATACAGACGTGCTGGAAAGCTTACCAACATGAGAACCAATTCCAATTACTGTCTCTTGCTGGAGTATCTTCATTCAGCTATCCGCTTTTATCTCAAAAGTCATTCACTTAAATTGTCCCTGATAAGCCATACTCATTGCTGTCACACTCTCAGGCATTCATCAACTTGCCCTCAGAAAACTATGAATTGTCAAATTGAGGACAGTTTCCTTCCTGTTTCTATCTTACGGCAATTTCACAAAAACTTCACGTAACCACAGTCGATATTTATAGAGCAGATTCTACAATTAGGAGAACCATCAAAGAGAGCCTTTACTCAGGAATTGGACACTGTGATTGTACCACATTGTCTCACTGTGGAGGACAATGAGATTCCTCACTGTACCTTAGATCATTGTATAAGAGTAGAAGAGAATAAGAAAAGAAAAATTCAGAAAGACTCTAGTGCAGACATATATTTTCCCAGATCTGGCAATCAGAATATTAAAATTACTAGAAAGAAAACTAAATTTTAGTTAGACGAAATAACCAAGGGTTTTTTTTTAATCTTGAAATGTTAATAAAGATATTTAAGTATTTTCCTGCTTAATAATTGAGGAAGAAATTTGCTAATATGAATAATAACTAGTAATGAGATTTTTATGGCATTTAAAAAGACCATTGACTCAGGCAATATTTTCAAAAGAAAACACTTCCCTATGTTTAGTGGGATAAGTTCAAAACACAGTGTTTTCCTCAGTTTTGCATGTAATAAAAATAACAACAATTAAAACAGCCTGATAAATAAGTCAGCATTGAGTGCTGTTCCTCATAAGAGGAAGGCGAGTTGAGCTGTTGGCTCATTTGTATCATTTTTCACTACATGATCTCTTTTAACGTCAGCAAGATTTTTCTGAAAAGGGCAAACATTTTAGGCTTTGTGGACCACCTTGTCTTTGTCACAACACTCAGTTCTGCTACGGTAGTGCTGCTGTCCTAGGTAACAGGTAAAGGGATGGACATGTTGTTTCTAGAAAGACTTTGTTTACGAAAACAGGAGGCAGGCCAAGGAGGGTGGGGGGAGTAGTTTGCCTACCTGAGTTATTTGATGGACTTACTAAATCTAGTTGGTAGATCTGATTCCATCTGCTATTGTGTGTTTTATCTTTTAATTCCTATGCATTAGCCCTCTTCTCCCATAAGACACATATCAGATATAAGTGCTAGACTGAGTGGATTAGTTTCATTAATTTTCCAAACTATTTTCTTATCCGTTATGAAGATTTCACAAAGAAAACCATAATCTTAGAGCAACTATTCCATAGAATCCAAGTTCTAATGTTCAAATATTACAGAATGATAAAATAGCTGAAGGAAATTTGAAAGAAGGCAAAACTTTTGACATGGTTAAGTATGGAATCTGCAGCCAGTAACAGTAGTTCACTCCAGTAATCAAGCATGGAGATCAGGAGAATCCCGGTGTAAGGCCAGTGTAGACAAAAAGTTAGTGACCCCCATCTCAACAACAACAAAAAGCTAGGTCTGGTGGGACATGTCTATAATCCCAACTATGTGGGAGGCATAGATAGGCTCTAGACCAAAACATGAGACCTTGTGTGTAAAATAACAGAAGCAAAGAGGATGGGGCGGGGGTGGCTCAAGAGGTGGGTGTGGCCTAGCAAGCACAAGGCCCTGAGTTCAAGTCCCTATCACAAAAAAGACATAATCTGTTGGAAAAAATTATTCAACTATATTTAAATCAATGAAATTTAATTTGACAAATTGAATTGCTGCATTCTTCTTTATTTTTTTATTTGGTGGGATTGGAGTTTGAACTCAGGGCTTCATGCTTGCAAAGCAGGAGCTCTACTGCCTGAGCCACACCTCCAGTCCATTTTGTTCCAGTTATTTTGGAGATGGAGGTCTTGTAAACTATTTGTCTAGGCTGGCCTCAAACTTCAATCCTCCTCATCTCAGCCTCCCAAGTAGCTAGGATAATGGATGTGAGCCACTGACCCTTTGCTTGCACTCTTAAATGAATAAATGAATACTTAAAGAAAGTATACTAAATTAGAAAAGACTAAAAATAGGTGTAGAAAACATAGCACATTCTTCTGTTTTCATTTGTTATAACCTACCTCAATCTTTCAGAAAAAGATAAAATGTCATAAATGGAAAAGAACTTTAAATTTCATTATTTCATTGCCCATATTAAGAAAAATAACAAAAAATAAATAAACTAAAACTCAACATTCACTTTTTTCATTTTGAATTTTCCTGAGACCTGTGTTCTCTTTTAAGATTACATGAGGTATACAGACATTTCATCAATAATAGGACTGAGTGGTACACAGTAGACACAAATTCTACTCTGACATCTTCCCCATGGAGCATTTGTTCTCTTACAGGTAGCAACCCTTTCCCATCATTGTGCAGTGATGACAATGACAGTTTTCTCTGTGCCCCACATAGCTAATGAACCCATCTGGACAGTTAAGGGGTACACTGAGAAAATGTTAGGCAACTCACATATTGATAATGCTTTGTGGGGAGACACCTTTTAAATATACGCATAATGACATAACCAGTACATTTTATTGGGGGCTCTGACTATTTTAGACCACACAAAATAATTGACTAGCAGTCATATTTCCAAAACATGACAGTTCCTATGACTTCACCATTACTAGCTGTTTTCTTCTTTCAAACTCTCTGGGTAGTCACATACCCATTCTGCAGATGCAGAGACTGGCTCCCAGGGTCCAACTGATGCATACAAAATCAGAAGTTAGTTAACAGGGATCTTCAATTAGAGCTTAAATGTCCTTCCTTTCCTGTCTAATGTACGGTCTGTTAAACTCCATTACAGTCAATAGTTTCGAGATGGGTCCATAGCATGCACTATAAATGTGAATCCATAGGGAGAAAACCGAAGCATCTTCCAAGTTGGAGGAGGGGCTCAGTGCAGAAATGCTGGATGGGAGCACACTTTCCAGCTTTCAAGGCCAGGGTCAGAAATGATGATCCCTGGGCACCAAGAGGTCTTATAAGACAATTTGTCCAATAACAATTTAGGGAGAGAGTAAATTAGACCTGCTTGTTAAAACAAGGGTGGATACAATATGATTGTCCCATGGCAGAAGCTGAGGGACAAGCAGGGACCTGTCTCCCTGTGTCCACATACATGGAGAGAGCTGGAGAGGGAGTGTTGGATTTTCCATGAAGGTGCTCAGTGCAAGTGTCCTGCCTGTCCTTTCTGAAAAGTGCGAGCCCCCCAGTGGGAGAAAAGTTGGACTTCCTTGAAGCTCCTCTTGGCTATGGACAAAGGGGCATGATGCCCTTGGCCTGGTGTGTTTTATCCTGATAAAAGGCACAGCAGTTTGCACTGTCTAGGAATTTATTTTAATAATTAGGAGGGAGCTGGCATAGTGACGAAAGAAAGAATGATGTTTACTAATGTCATTATTAGTCTTCCATGAAAGCATTTCACTTTGAAGTAGTCTTAGCTAGCAGATGCTCTGTACCTGTCAACCAAGTTTCACCTTAATGTGTGATCACGTTTTCCAAATGCTGTAACACTATTTGATAAGTTAAAAACTTCTCCCCCTCCAGGAGAGTTTTGAGCAAGCATTAGGTCCCGTTCTCAATCACTGCTCTAAATCTTATGTGTACATTATCTCATTTCATCTCTGCGATAAGCTAGCAGTTACTGTGACTATACTCATGCTGTAGATAAGGAAAATGAACTCGTCACCAGAAAACCAGCCTTCCAGACTATATACCAATGCACAGTATACAAATAACAAGAGCATGGTTTGAGGAAAAGGAAATAGGGTTTATTATTCGTCAAAGAGGACAGAGAGAGTCAACCTCTCAAAGTACTGTCATCCCACTTCTGAGAGAAAATGTCCATATTTTAAAGTGGAGCTCAGGAACTCAACTTGACTGCATGACCAATGCAGGTTCACCATGGGCACTGGCCCTGATTCTCCAGTTATCCAGCACCACTTCTCTGAAGCAGTATGTCTTGGCTGGCAGGTTTCTGCTCTGGTGGTCAGAGAGAAATAAGGGGTAGAGGGCTGCTTGACCTAACTGGAGAGCAAAGGTAGTTATTCTTCCTTACTGGACTCTCCAGCAATTAGGAGAGGAGGGAAAGAAATTTAGTTTAATTAACAGAGTAAGCAAGCAAGCTGGCTATACAAAAAAGTGTCTTTGTTTGTTTGTTTGTTTTTGTGGTCCCTGTTACAGACTTGAAAAGGATAAGGAGCTTCAAGATTTTGCAAAAGAGCTAAGACTCAAGTCCAAGTCTGTCACATCCAAAGCTTACAGACTTGGTCATTACTGTATTGATGACATTTATTTAGAAAGCCAAGAGCTACACAATAGAAAACTGACAGTGTCATTGTCAAATCAATAGCACAGAGAATGAGCAACACAGAGCTTCTGAGTAACGAAAGATGGCAATGATGATTTGGTTGTCAGAGCCTGGGGAGGCTGTGGCGAGGTGGGATAGAGGGGGATGGTTAGCAGGAGATTAAATTGCCATTTCTAAGTCAATATTTCTTCCCTCTGCCACATCCCACTCTGGGATTCTCCTTACAGATTCACAGCCCAGCAGGTATTGAGGAGACACAAATTCTGCCCCCATGCTGCTAAAAGTGACTGTAGAGAAGGGAGGGGATGGAGGTCTGAGCACTGGGCGTCTCACAAAAGCTGTCCTCTCACCCAGAAAATGACTCTCATCTCTCTTTCCAACATGATTTTTCCATTTTCCATGCATGTCTGTTTGTTAGAAACAAGAGAAAACATTTCCTCACCATGCACAACAGGAAATCATAGGTAGACAAAAACAAAATCTATTCTCCATGGGAAGAAATTTAGCACAATAGAGGTCTGTCATTTTTCCAAAAAATCTGCGTGTGTTTCCCTAGGAAGGGGGGTGGGAGTTGACATTCAACTGTGTTCACTACCATCACTACTATGAATGGATACACTGAGGTCTCACATGAGGAAAGTGGCAAAATTCAATGTGCAGACCTCTTTACTGACATCACTAGAAAGTACTACAGATGCTTTGGTGCACCATTAACTTCATGAACACTGGGTCTTTAAGTGATGTGTATCATTGTGTGGAAGAATAAAACCAAGATCAGGATGCTTCTGCTTGCCCTCCTGCCTTAGCCATGAACCTCCAGCTGTGTAGGTGCCCAGGGAGAAGATGGACCAGCAGGAAAGCAATTCAAATGAAACTACTCAGAAAACCATTGCTGCAATGCCCAGTCACTACAGCAAATCATGTTTTCTCCACACTGTCCATGTTATCATTTTGGGCCCTGAACCTAACCATATGGAAAGGATGCCAGTACTTCAAATTCATCAAGTTCAAACCAATCATTTTCCCCCAAACTTGTTCCTTCTCTGTTTCCTAGTTCAGATGATAGCAACAAAATCTTCCAGAGCTACAAAAGTCACTATGCTTAGGCATGGTGACACAGGCCTGTGTCCCCAGGTGCTCAGCAGGCAGAAGTAGGTGGAGCCTGGTCTGAGGCCAACCTGAGCAAAAATGGGAGACCTTATTTCAAAAACAACTAAAAACAAAAGAGGCTGGGGCATGGCTCAAGCAGTAGAGCACTTGCCTAGCAAACACAAGGCCCTGAGTTTCACCCCTAGTACTGAAAAACAAAGCCTCACCAGAATCCAGTTCCTAGTCCTGTCTCCTCCACTCCCTGCAGCTTTTGCATCACTCCCCTTCACACACACACACACACACACACACACACACACACACCCTATTTATTTTGGAGCCGTTGTACACATCCCTATTGCCAGGGCTTCGTAAACAATCACCTCCCTTGCCCATATCTCTGTTGTCTATGGTTGAAAAACTGTTTGGAGATTTTTCGTGAATAAAGAAGTTTCTACTCCCATAAAGAAACCTCCTTCTGCTTACTCACTTCTCAAATTTAGATGATGAGTTTAATTCTCCACCTTCTACTCCCTCCTCCCCCGCAGTGACCTTAGGTCAGATGTTCAACACTCTTACTGGAAAAACCCGACAACCTGCTCACCAAGTCTCCCAATCTCTATTGTCACCCCTTTCATTACCTGCCTCACACAAGTGCCATAGTCAACTTCTAAAATCTCAGCTCTGTTTGGAAGTGCACATCAATTCTGCCCTGCTCACAGCACCATTTACCTGGAAAATTAGGTTTGCCTTGTGTTAGGAGGCTTTGAAAAGGTTGGGAAAGAAGAGAGAACACATAGAAAAGAATAAAGACATTTCAAAATGTACCAATTTTTTACTTCAAATTTGGCTTTATGTTTTAATTGTTCATGTTTAATTGGACTTACTATAGAAAACATTCTTGTTTAGGGAAATAAGACATGTATGTGGCTGATATTTTTCAAAAGCAATCAAAGAAAGAGTATATCAGAAACTAGTGCAATGAGTTATGAACAGGGACAGAGTGAAAATTAGACTAATATTAATATTAATATTCCTATATTTGACAACTGAACTGTGGTTATATTTCTAATATTTCTTATTAGGAAATATGTTTTATAAGATAAGCAAGTTAAAGAGTATGACATGTACAACTCACTATCAAATGATTCAGATAAAAATAACTGTGTGTGTGTAAAAGAGAGAGAGAGATAACAAAATCTATTTGTCATGATGTTCAAAATTGGTCAGTCAAGGATAAAGAGTTATTTTATTTTCTCTGACAGGACAGCTATCACTTCTAGCTGCTGGGGACAAACCAGAGGCCAGTATCCTCAATCCTAACCTCTGTTTCTAGTCACTGATGGATTTGAAACTCTGCAAATTTAATGATAATTCTGCCCCAATAAAGATTGGCAATGTTTAAGTAAAGTCTTTCATCTGCTGCTCATTAGTTTCTGGTACTCATTTATCAAATGATTCTTTTTTGTATATTTCCTCTTTGGGAGGCATGTTGCAGATAACTATTACTATAATCTGCTTTCAGACTTATCATCTGATCCCTCTTGCATGTTCTTGTACAATGAACATTGCTGAGTTGAGCTTTCTTCATCTATAGAACGAGAAGTGTTGGGTAATCACTAGATCACATCTCTAAGGTCCTTCCTACCCCAAACTTTCTCCCTGTTTTACTTCTACAGTCTTCTTCTTAAGGCAGAAAAACTGTAATAATCTCACCAGCATTTCCATGTCACCATGGAGAGGAAAACCACATTACATGTTCAGGCAGATGTAAAGTCAGGTCTGTCAAGCTTGCTCCTTTCTAAATAAATTTAATTTCTTAATTGAACCTAGAATTAAAAGAAGTTTGTTATAACCAGGACTGTAAAAATGCTAACTCATACCTAAGATTGCTTGCATTCTTCCAGGTAGAAGAAAATTGTTGAAATAATTGATTTGTTGCCAGTTGAATGCTTTCCATTTTTATTACATCTCAGAGCTGGCTTGTACACGCATTGCTACACAGGTTTGCTGAATTTCTCACTAGGTATTTGCTGAAAAAAAGTTCAGTATCATGAAGAAATGATGCATAGGACAAAGATAGTACTTTGGCTGCTATCTGCCAAAGGAGATCAGAGCTTGTTTGTTTTGCAAATGGCTGGAAAAATAATACAAATGTATTTTCTCTTCTTTACCTTTCCCAAGAAGAATCTGTAAAGGACTGACTACAAATGCAGCTGAGAAGCTGCTGTTAGTGGCAGGTGACAGACACTGAGTCTAGGTGGGCTTTTGAGGGTCTGAGGGTTTAGATGACCAAAGGGTCACAGCCTACTATGCCAAGCGCTGCAAGTCTGCCTGGAAGTGAATAGGCAGGAGTTCACTTCGTGTCATTGATTGTTCTTGTAGACCTCAAAGGTCCTACGTTATACCAAAGAAGGTACCTTAGAAAAAAGTTTAAAACTTATTTTGTATTTAACTCATTCATTCTATACACACATATTAAGTACTTATTACATGCTAGGTTCTATGATCCACAAGACAGACCACAGCTCTCAGGAAACGTACAGAATATAAGAACAATTTTACCATTTAAGCATGATTTTTTTAAATAAAAAATTATGAAGTTGTAGTGATTGAGATTATTTTTAACATACAATTTTTGTTTTGTTTTTTTTCTTTGCTTAGCTTTATTGTCATACTGGGGTTAAAGAGTCCAGGGCCTTACGTGTGCTAGGCAAATGCTTTAGCACTGAGCTATCTTCCCAGCTCTAATCTAGTGTTTATATATTGAAAGAGGTATAAGAAATGACAAAATGCCAAGATGATAACTTTCTGCAAATTACAATCAGTACTGTTCTTAAAGACCATTTGAAAACAGTTCCTTAGACTGGAGTTGTGGCTCAAGTGGTAGAGCACCTGCCTCGCAAGTGCAAGACCCTTGGTTCAAACCCCACTACTGTCAAAAAAAATTAAAAATTAGGAGTTTCAAAAAGTGCATTGAGCATGCTGCCATCCAAACCATGTTTGCAGTATTTTCACAAGTAACGTAGTTGTCTTTACCACTCCACAAAAGCTTCCATGTGGACGAGTGTGCATGTGATCCAGGGATCCACAGGATCAAGATGTTAAAACACTGAGGATTCACAGCACAGATTTTTCTTTCCTGCTGTGACATCCAGCCAAGTTCAAGTTTTGAAGATTCAGACAACTGGTGCTGACAACATTCTTAATCTTCCCACTCAGATACTGAGAGCAAAGTTTGCAAAGCAGAGTAGGAAAAAGTCAGTGTCATTTAAAAATGACTTTTATTCAAACAATATGGTCACTGTCCAAATGCCAAGGCCTTCTCAGAACTGTGAAGTTGTCATAATACCAAGTCCTGTAATTCTTTTTAAACAATAAACAGTTTTTTCTGTGTAAAATATTCTTTATGCATTTCTTCTTAAGAAACACTAATTCTGAAAAAAAGACAGTGTTATTTTAAAAGTATGGCTTGATGAAATCATGTCTAACTATAATAATTGTTATTTAAGTATAAAATTATAACTGATACTTTTGTATAAAATCATGTCATGTTAGACATAGGCTCTACATAATGGTTAGAAATCATTTTTTAAGTCAGTCAACATTAACCAATTTAAAAAATAGCTTAAAGAAGGCTACTCTCATCAATTTAAAAAGTTTATAACTAACTCAATCATAAAATGACAATCTAATTTAAAAGTAGGCAAGAATCTAAACGGACATTCTTCAAAGATCTATAAATTACCAGTAAAAACATGAAATGGGTTGACCTCAGGAGCCATCAGAAAAACGCAGGTCAACACCACCATCAGACAGTACTCCCTTGCCACATTAGGATGGCTATAATCAGAAAGACAGACCGTGACAAGGGTTTCCAAGGTTGTAAAGAAAATGGAGCCCTCATATATTGTTGGTGAGAATGTAAGGTAGTGAGCCACTGTAGGAAACAGTTGAACCGTTCCACAGCAGGTTGAACACGTAAGCTACCATAGGACTCAGCCATTCCACTCCTAGGCTTATACCCAAGGAAAGTGGAAACATGTCCATACAAAAACTCAGATGGAAGTTCTGTACAACATTGTTCATAATAGCCAAAAACATGGGAACAGCTCAAATGTCTATTGATTATTAAATGGAATATTACTCAGCTAAAAAACGGTGAAATATTGATATATACCACAATACGGATAACCTTAAAATACTCTGCTTCATGAAAGAATCCAGTCAGAAAAGACTACATGTTGTGATTCTGCTAACGTAGGAGCTGCAGAAGAGGCACATTTGTACAGACCAGAAGTATGTGAATGATTACTTACATCTAGAGCTGCCAGTGAGAAAGAGCGGTGACCAACTGCCAATGAGTATATGATTCTAAAATTGGCTAGTACTCAAGGATATGAATCTACTAAAAGCCTTTCAATTATACACTTTATTTTTGCTTTTGTATTTCCCACTGCAATCAAGTTGCACATATTCATGTGGTGCCCTATGAGGTTTCAGTATGTGTACACAATGTGTAGTGTTGAAGTCAAGGTAAACCTATCTAGCTCCACCAAAAATATCATTTGTGATGAAAACTTTCAAAGTCCTTTCTTCTAGCTTTTCTGAACTATATGACACCTTACCATCCTCTATGGCAACCCTAGTGTGTGACAGCATACCAGAACTTCTTACTCCTAACTGTAAGTAAGTACTCATTGACCAATCTTTACCCTCCCTCCTACTGTCTACCGTCCCCAGCTTCTGGTATCACCATCCTACTCTTAACTCCCATGGGATCAATTTTTTTCAGATTATGCATGTGAGATTGTGCTGTGCTTGTGTTTCTGTGTCTGGTTCACTGTACTTAACATGATGATCTTCAGTTCCATCCATGTTGTTGCTAATAACAAGATACCATTTTTATGGCTGAATAGTATTTCATTCTATATATGCACCATGTCTTCTTTATCGATTAATAAGTTGATGAACACAGGTTGTTTCTATTTCTTAGCTATCGTGAATAGTACTGTAATAAACCTGTGAATGCAGATATCTTTTCAACAAAATGATTTAAGTAGGTAATTAGATGGTATGTGAATTATTCCTCAATAAAGTTGCTAAAGATATTTAAATTGTAGAACATTCAAAAATACAATTCTATCTTTTCTACTAGCACATGTATTATCTCAAAGAATAATTGGGGAAAAGTTGCTCTGTGGCATACCACTTGAGTTGCTTCAAAATGTATAAGCTTAACATTTAATCAATATGCTTATTGGACAAATTATTCTGCTGGAAACTTAAAAACAAGACAATTTTGTTCACAAGTAACTTAAGTATTTCCCAAGTTGAGAGTGTAAACTATTAATTTATCACCTACATTTCTTTCTCAGATTCATTAAGTAATTATTAGTTTAACTAAGACAAATTTGACACAAATATTCATATTTTCTGTGTTATCAGTTAGTACATAAGCATTGTAATTATATTATTACCACAAATATTAGAATCCTATAATACTTGATATAATTTACATATATAAATTATTAATAATAGATATTTTTAAATCTTTCCGTAAAACTAAGTAATGTAAACTGCAGAAGTTAATACTTTAAATTCTTGATTTAAATAGTCTGACTCTGCTTTGTAAATAGATTGTTCTGCTGGTTTGGCTTCATCTAAATTTTGCTATATACAAAGTAAAAGGAAAACCAATTTCATTCCAAGAAATTACTTTAGATGTAGAGGAGCATTCTGAACAGATGTGATATTGAAAACATGTTTGTTTATTTGCAACTCTACTCTGAGTAACATGTCAGATCAGAAATGGTCATGTCAGAGACAGGAGGTGACAGCCATTCAACATCATAAAGGACCAGCTTGGGAGAGAAGGGGGAGGAATTTGCCAAGAGCAAGTATGAGAAAGAAAACAAACCCAAAGAAGCCCACCAGTCACCCAAGAAACAAAAACCAAAAGAAAGAAGATGAACACACAGTCTTAGGGGAAAATATCCTGAAATTTTCACACAAAGGAATAAAATTAGGTCATGAAGGAATTTATTTCATCTGAAGTGTGTTTCATCAAAGTTCACAAATCATTTGTAAACACTTAGTTCATGGATCATTCCCATAGTGACACAGAAAACCCATAAAGGAAACGGTTTTTATAGGTTCTTCACACACGTAACAAAACTGCCTGGAAGAGTGGTTTCAGCCCAGAATGTGATGGCCATAAGCAATTCTGTAGAAATGTTTGAACAATAAGGAAATGATAAATCACAGTATTTTAAAGAAATAGACCACAAGCACCAAGACATTCATGAGTTTGCATATCAAATAACTTTTCCACATTTCTTGAAGTATAGACTGTGTTGATAAATTTGTCGATTCCACCCCTTTTCCTTAGTGCACGTAATATGAGCCACTGTGATTGCACAAAACCAGTGAGACATGTTGCTGTATTATTTATGTATTCAGTACACATTCCCAACAAAACGTTTATGAAACCAAATTTATGTGAAGATTTGCTTACTTGCATGTCTGGCTCTACACACGAGGAATGAAGGCTGTGATTGAAGGGCACTGATGAATGCTATCTGACTGTGGCCATCCTTAACCAGCATTAAATACTGCTCTCTAGACATCTCTCCTCTTTCATTTAATGGAAGGAAAATTGCTGTTCTATTTTGTGCCACCAACATAGGCCTTCCTAAGTGGGTGAATTGCTACAATTATGTTGCCTGATTTGGGACCTCTGCAGCCTGTGTCTCCTTTCCATGTTGGAAAGCAAAGGCTGAACAAAGGACGATTTGAATTGACACTGACAATTCTCCTTATTCCCCCCTCGCCTAACATCCCTGCATAACTATAGCTAAATACTCTGCATATTTCCTTACAGGAGTCCCAGTCCTACTACTTATGAAAAGACAGAATTTAAGGTACTATTTCACTCTTTCTTTATCCACAAAAAGTGAATAAAACCAAGAACTAGAATTATGAAATAGCTTACCTTTACCCTGTCATTACACCATAGCATAGTGCTCTATGTAATCAGGATTCTCCTTACTTCTAATTATTTTCATTAATAAGAAGCACAATGAATTCAATCTTATTATTGCTTATTACATGTGAAGTAAAAGCCATCAATTATGTAAAGCACCCTTAAAATTTTGTTAAAAGGAGGAACCTTCTATTCATCTTTCTTGGGATAGATTTCTTCATCCAAAAGGTAGTTACTGGGTTGATTTTTAAATCTGGAGACCATTCTACTATTCATTGCCTTCACTGACAAAGAAATCCAGTGGGAGCAAAAGAAGTAGACTCTCATAGCATGATTAAAATAAGTGAGAAGAGATGTCAATCACCTCAGGGAAGGCAGAGGATTGAAAACACAACCACTGAAGATGAGAAGAAACATTCTGATTGTGAGCAAGTGAGGTGAAAATTATTTTTAAAATCTCTGACATGGTAAATAATTGAATTCAGACATTTCATTAATTTTTAATAATTATAAGTATTTACTCTATAACACATTTTGGGGGATTTCCATGCACTTAATCCTCATAGGATACTGACTGACATATGTACACACCCAAGGATCCCATCACCACATCCAACATATACATCGCTCACTCCCAAATGTGTACTCTTCTCCCAAACCCCTGTTCCAGTTAATATGGGTTCCGTTCCTGTTGATAATATGCATTTTCTGGAGTTATGTGTAAGCAGAATTTACATATAATCTTCTTTTATGATATGTCTCTTCAAACCCCTTGAATATTTTTATAGGTCTGGTTCTATTTTTTTTATAATTACTGAGTTTTGAGAGCTTTTTATACACTGCAGATAAAAGTCCCTGTATTTTCTCCCAATATGTGGCTTGACTTTTCATTCTTCAAGGCTGTCTGTTTTTCCAACAGCAGATGTTTGTAACTATGATGAAGTCCAATTTGTCAATTTACTCCTTCACAGATTGTGTTGCTGGTTACATAGCTGAGATTTCTTTACCTAACTCAGAATCACAGATACTTTATATGTTCATAGCAAGCATTATTATCATTTTAAATTTGATATTTACATGTCTGATTCATTCTAATTTTGCATAGAAGGAGACACAGTGTGAACCGAAATATTTTGCTCTGTTTCACCTTTGCACATGGATGCTCAACTTTTCCAGCATCACAGGTTGAAATAGACAACCCTCCTCCAAGGAGTCGCCCTTCACTTCTGTTAAAGCACCATTGTCCACATATGTGAGTCTGTTTCTAGATCCTCTACTCTTTTCCACCAATCTATTTGTCCATCTTTATGTCAATACTAAAACTTTTGACTGCAGTGGCTTTATAAGAGATCTGAAACCAGGTAGTGTTATTGTTCCATTCTGTTTCAAAGTTATTTTGGCTATATTAGTCTGCAACTGCAACTACAGAAACATCTTATGGGATTTTGAGTGACATTACATTTAATCATGAATTTAAGACACACATTGCCTTTTACTTAGGTCTTCTTGATCGTTTACTCATCAGTGTTTTATGGCTTTTAGTAAATGATGGGTCACATCTTTTGTCAGCTCTATCCCTAAGTATCATGTAAATTCTGATGCTATTGTAAATGGCACTTCTTATAACAGTTTCTGATCCTTTGTTGTTAGAATGAAAATATAATCAATTTCATTAATTCTTAAACATTTTCTGCACCCTTGTTAAATTTATTCATTGTAATAACTTTTCTACAGATTCCATTAGACTTACTAGTCAATAATAGCATCTGTTATAAAAGACAATTCAATTCTTCTCCAATTTGCAAAGTTTGTTAAGTACCAGACTGAACTTTCCACATAATACAGAAGAAATTGGTAAGAGCAAACATCCTGGTTTTTGTTCTTGACTTAAGGAAACAGACTGTCAGTGTGAGGAAGCTCCTTTCTATGCTCCTGTTTGCTTCTGGTTTTATCAGATATGAGGATGAATATTGTCAAATCAAGATAGTCCTATTTTTGTATTTTAATATGGTGACTTACATTGAATGATCATCAGATATTAAGTAGACCTCCATCCTGTGATAAACCAACTTCCTTGTGATGCGGTATTATCTTCACACATTGTTAGATGTGATTGCTAAAACTTTGTTTAGGCATGCCATGTCTATGCTTGTAAAGATTATTATTCTGCCATTATCTTTCATCATAATTTCTCTTTCTTATATTTGTATGAGAGCAATGATGGTCTCAAAGAAGTTGACACATATTCTCTACTGTTTGCTTTTTATGGAAGAGTTTGTGTACAATTGATATTTTTTCCTTAAATGTTGATACAATTCATCATTGAAACAATTGAGCCTAGACTTTGTCAGAAAAAAGTGGCTGCAAATTCTAACACTTCAATGGATATAGGGCTTTTTAGTTCATTTTTTTCTTCAGTGAGCTTTATAGTATCTTATATCTTTCAAATAATTCATTTACCTCATCAAAGTTCTCAAATTTGTAGACATGATACCTCCTTTTTATTCTTTAATAGCTATTTAATCTGCAGTGAGGCCAGCTACCTCATCCCAAGAGAAGCAATTTTTGTTTTCTCTCTTGTTTGCTTAATCAGGATGCTAGAGTTTCATTATTTAATTGGTTTTCTTTGAAAACCAACTTTTGGGTTCATTGATTTTTCTCTTTTCATTGTTTTTTTGTATTATTGATAAACATTTTGGTCTCTATGGTTTATTTTCCTTAGCTTCTTTTGGGCTGAATTTGTTCTTTTTAATCTCTTAAGGTAAAAACTGAGGTCACTATTGTGATCCTTTTTTTCAGGTGTTCACTGTCGTAAGCCTCGCCCAAATACTGCTTAAAGGCATCACATGAATTTCTGTATTTATTGTCTTAATTCATTCAGTTCAAAATGCTTTCTAATTTCCACTTTTATTCTTCTTCAACCCATGGCTTGGTAATGTGTATATGAATCACTTTATACATGATGAGACTTGTTTTATGACAAAACTATGGTTTTTTACTATGTACATTGTAAATATTCCATGTACATGTTCTTCTGTTGTGGATGGGAGATTATGTAAATGTCAAATACGTCAAACTAAATGATAGTTTTGTTGTTGTCTCTATCCTTGCTGACTTTGTACCTGTGTGCTAGTCAGTTTTCCATTACTGAGATAATAACTTATAAACAGAAATGGTTTAGAAGTTTCGGATTTGTTTGTTTCTGCCCCATTGCACTGGGGCTTGTGGTGAGGCCGTACATCAAGGCAGGAACTCATGGTGGAGAAAAACTGGTTCATCTCATGGCCAAGGTATGAAAAAGAGAGACAAGAACAGAGTCTGACAACTCCTTGAAGGACATACTCTCAATGACTTAACCCCTCCACTAGACCCCACCTTTTAAAGGTTCCACACCCCTCCCTGTAATGCCTTCCTGTCTTTAATACATGGGCCTTTGGAAGACATTTAACATTCAAACTACAACAACTTGTTTGATAATTTACTTAGACAGGAGTACTGAAATTTATGACTATTGTTGAGAATTTTTTCATTATAATATTTTTTTTGCACACTGCAATTGTATCAGGTTTAACTTCATGTATTTTGAAACTCTGTTATTTCGACCCATAAATGCTTAAAATTCTTATAGGTTCTTGATGAACTCACCCTGATCTGTGGCATTAAAGTTTTCATCAAGTTTAAAAAATATGGTCCATTGTGTTTTCAATATTTCAAATATTTCTCTGCCCCTCCATTTGTCTCCATCAGGAAGTTGAATTACATGCACATAAAACTGCTTAAAATTTCCATTCAACTTACAGATGCTTTTCATTTAAAACTTCTCTCTGTTTTCAATTTTGAATAGCTTCTACTTCTATATCTACAAGTTCAGTAATTTTTTTTCTTCTGCAATGTCTAATCTGCTATTAATTCCATCCACTCTACACCATGTCAGATGTTTAGTTTCCACCTCAGAAAACTTGAATTGACTTTCTGAGCACAATGAACATATGAAATATGGTTATAACCACTTTGCTATGTTCTTGTGCTAATTACGACATCTTTGTCAGTTGTGGGTCAGTTCCAATACCCTCTTCATTATGCATTGTATCTTCCAACTTATTTACATGCCTGGCAATTTTCAATTTGATAACAAACAGTATGAATTGTACCTTTTTGATATTTTATTCTAGGATTCAGTTAAATTCCATGGAAATAATTTAAACTTCTTTCTCTGGCCCTTCTTGATTTTTAGAGGTACTCCATCTAGGGCTAATAATTTCCTACTTGTCAAGCAGGATCCTCCCTGAATTATGAGTTTTCCAGCTTGGCTGGTGGAACTATTTCCAACTGTGTAAATGCCAGGCACTATTGCCTGGAATTCTTTCGGAGGCTTGTTTCCTTCCCCTAGGATAGACTGCTGCACAGTCAGGGAGCCACGTGCAGCCTGCAGGGCAATAACTGCAGCTCTCTTCTCACCAGCACTCCGTTCTAGGGTCCAGTCTCCTTGAACCCCCAGATCTTCAGCTCCAATCCCTCAACTCCAGGCTTCTAATGGGCTTCACTTGGACTCCCCAGCCCTGTGCTACAGCCTGAAGTTCATCAACTGGGAAAAAACAGGACTCACTTCATTCGTTTCCTTCAGGGGTCCCTATCCTTCATCCCCTGTGTCTTGGGAACTGTTTTTACATATTGTCTGGTTTCTCTTTTTTTTTTTCTTTTTTGATTTTTATCAGGCAAAAGAATATTTTCGATCACTGTTACTATATCTTAGGCAGAACAGGAAAATTTCCCCACCTTTAAAAAATAACAGGTAAAGAAACAAAGTAACAAAGCAAAGAGACAGAGCTGAGAAGAGGTAAAAAATGTCCTCTCCTTATCTTGCTTTGATAATGTGCAATAACTGTTTTCTATTGCTGCTGTTACAAGTTGCCACGAATTTAGAGTTTTACAGCAACACAAATTTGTTATTTATAGTTAAGTGGGTCAGAAGTCTGACACAGGTCTCCGGGAATAAAATCAAGACAAGAGCAGAGATGCAGTCCGTTCTTTGGGACTGCTTTGGGAAAGAATCCATTTCCTTGTGTCTTCCATCTTCTAAGAGCCCCCACAGTCCCTGGCCAGGAATGTGGCCTTACTCCGTTTTCCCAGTCAGCAGGTTTGCCTCTGACCACACAGGGGAATGCCCTCTGCTTCCAAGCACTCGTGTAGTTAGACTGCTCACCTAGACAATCCAGGGCATTGTCTCCATGTCACATCCTTAACTCATCACACCTGCAGGGTCCTTTTTGCCAGGTAAGGTATCTGGAGATAGGATCCAGATCTCTGTAGGAGGTCATTATTACCCTTACCTCCACCACTTCTGGGGGCTTTAATATTACCGTTGTGTTTACTTTTAAGCAAGGAGACTGACATTTACAGAACTCTTTTTTAAAACATTCAGTCAAATGCAAAGTTTTAAGAAAAGAAATTTTTTTGAGTGGAAAAGATATTTTTCCACTCAATTGGAAAAAGATAAAATTGGATACATTGCTTTCTCTACACAGCTCACTGAGGAGCGTTCCTTGCTTGGCTCATGACACCAGTTCTTTCTTAGTTTCAAGATTAAAATAGCAAAGTCTAGCGTGCACTAAGGTGTATGTGTTTCAGCGTGATACATGGGCTTTTAAGCATTCACTCCCAAGAATCTTCTCTAACTGTGTGAGCCAATTCCTTATATTAAATCAATGAATTAACAAATATAGTAAAACTTGCAAAATATATTTACAATAATTTCTCATATATCTCTCTTAATAGTATAATATATGTAAAATAGCCTACTGATTCTCTTTCTTGGGAAAAACTCCAGTTAATACAAACATAAACCACTCCCTTAATATGATGGTAATTACAAACACTATTCTCATCTTTAAAAATAATATTGTCCTGAGCTGGTGGAGTGGCTCTAGTGGTGATGCATGTCTAGTAATCATGAGGCCCTGAGTTCAAAACCCAGTACTACCAAAAAAAATATTTGAATTGACAATTCATAATTGCATACATCTACATAATAAAATTTGATTATTTATATGTGTATACAACACACAAGGGTTAAATCAAGCTAATTTACAAATCTATGACATCACTTACTTATCATTTTTTATGATGAGGCTTTTGAAATTTACTCTTAGTTATTTTAAGATAGACAAGGCATTATTATTGTCTATAGTCACCTGACCTTACCAGAGATCGCAAAACTTACTCCTCCCACCAAACTGAAATGTTGCTCTGTCATCCACCTTTTATACATAAGAAAGCAAAGTGCGGGAGGTGATTTGCCCAGCGATTTAGCAAAAAGTTCTGAGTAAGGAAAAGATTAAAACTAAGGATGCCAGGCTCCAAGGTTGCTACTTTGATGCCTACGGCATATTGCATTTTAAATTCCTGGAAGACAGAAGATGTGCCAAAGTGTCTGGCACAGTGCCTACACGTAGCATATAACACCTGGTTGATTCTTCCTATGAAGGAGGAAGGAATATGGCTAATCGATCTAAATGAGTGATATTAATCAATTTAGATAGATTAAATCCCTCAAAAACTCCCCCTGACTTAAATGGGGGAGGAGAAAGTGAAAGAGATAGCAGGGACCTATTTATATAATGGCCAATACAGATTGGTGTAATAAGCCAGAGTGGGGGGCCTCAGAAGAGCTCTTTGAGACTTGTCCTAATTTACCTTCACAAACACACACACACATGTACACATACACACATCACATGCATAATGATTTATATCTTTTAACTTTGAAATTGTTACCCTTGTAATCATTTTCACTAGAAGAGTGAAACTAGAGTGTCTTACAAAGTTCACAAATTGCTGACATTGTTCACAGTTGTGAAAGCTCTAAGTGCAGGAGCAGATGAGCAGACTCCCTTGCTGGTAGTCACTGAGAACATTTAGTTCCACGTTACGATGTGCAATTTAAGAAGAAATATTTAGTTGATTACTTGAGCTGATTTCTATTTCTAAGATGTGGTTTTGGTCCATCATCTAACATAAAATGACTTACAGGAAGTTTTCTTCCTGTATTAGTCTCCTAAGGCTTCTGTCACAAATCACCACGTATACACTGCGTGGCTTAAAACAGTAGGAATGTCTTCTCTTTCAGTTCTGGAGGTAAGGAGTCTGAAATCCAGGTGAATCAGAATTGATTCCTTCCAGGTAGGACTTGTTCCATGCTCCCTTGTAGCTTCTGGTGATAACCATCCATCCTTGGAACTCTTTGGCTTGAGATGTCATAAGTCAACTCTGACTCCATCTTCACCTGGGTCTTCCCAAGTGTCAGCCTCTGGGTCCAATTTCCCTCTTCTTAAGGTCTATCCTAAAGAACTCATCTTAACTTGACTAAATCTACATAGACCCTATTTCCAAATAGTATCACATTTACAGTTGCCCAGGGCAATTTCAATCTTTCAATTTCAGTCCATCTTTTGAAAGGGACTGAATTACATTTTTGAAGAGGACACAATTCAATCCGTGACTCTACACCAAACCTGTTGAAGAAGTTCTAAGTTATGTTAAGAATTGTTGAAGCCAAGTTTCCATTTGAGCCTGATTATCTGATTAGTTTGTAGAATTCTGTGATCTGGTTTTACTCTAAGGGTCATCACCTAAGGCAGAAAAACCCTGTCAGAAATCAAGGAAAATGTTCAAGTCTAGCATTGACCATTAAACTACAAAATGTAGAATCTTTTCTTCAGCTTGACATTTTCACATTATTCCTTTTTCTCTTGTTTTGTCTGGCTAGTGCAGGTTCCTCTACTTCTGATCTATCAGTCGCTTAATCAGCAACTACTCCATGGCCTCTATGTGCTCAACTAAGATCTTGTGAAGCTGCCAAAATGCACACTACGTGATGTTAAGAGATCAGCCAGCCAGGCATGGTGGTATATGCCAGTAATCCCAGCTACTCTAGAAGCTATAGGTAGGGGGATCTCAGTTCTAGGTTAGCCCTGGGCAAAAATTAAAGACTCTATCTGAAAAATAATTAGAAAAGAAGGTGCAAGAGGCATGGCTGAAGTGGTTGAGCACTTGTCTAGCAAACTCAAAGCCCTGAGTTCAAACCCCAGTACTATCAGGAAAAGAGAGAGAGAGAGAGAGAGAGAGAGAGAGAGAGAGATCAGCCAATCCAATATCTTTTCTATGCTCAGAGGAGACTCCCAAGAGTTTAAGGATAATACTATTGTTAGTGAGAATGCTAGAATCCTCAGGAATCAATTTTACCTAACCTCCTCTTTAATTTCTCCATTCACCGTGATGCCTGCATAACTCACAAGCATATAATGCCGTAGACTTGTTTCCAATTTTGTTCCCCACCCCTCATTATAGCCAATACAGAGGAGAGTTCCCAAGCTTGTCTCCAGGAGCGATCTCTTCTTCACAATTACTCAGGATTCAGAAGCCTGTTAGAAGATTAGAAACATTTGTAGCTAGCTCCACCTTCTAAATAAGTTCATAAGTGAAAACCAGAGCCTAGTCCATGTTCTGGGCACCTCACATTCTGATTTCTCCAGGCAACTCTCCTTGTTCAGCACTTCAATTTGTCTTTGGTTGATTTTGGAAATTGCAGGCATTGTCTCCCCAGTTACTGCCATTCTTCTTTCTACTGCATCTCCCTTCTTTCTGTTCTGTCCTTTTGGAGTTCCTGACAGGTATGCATTGCCATTTCCCTCTATTTTCATTAATAAACAGGTTATCTTCAAGTTCTTTTTGACAATAGCCACCTATTTCTCTATAATGTGTGATATTTCCTCAGCTCTGACTTTCACATTCTTAACTTCCTTCCAGTAATAGCCAATTGCTTGATTTCCATTGGGCTTGTTATTTCACTTATTCTAATAATTAGTTTAAGAATTCCCATCTTGCCCTTTTTTATGGTCTCTTTTTCTGTTATATATTAATCTTAAAAAACATTATCCACATTACCATCATAGTCTGCTTGCAATTATTTTTGGATTGAATAATTAATTTTCCTATTTACTGGGTCCATAAACCTTGATGCTTCTCTTTGTTTATTTGCTTCTTTCTTTCTTTCTTTGTAGTACTGGGGATTGAACTCAGGGCCTCCTGCTTGCTGCCATTTGAGCCATACCCTCAACTCTTTTGCTTTTTTAGTTTGTTTTTCAGACTAGGGTCTCATACTAACTTTGCCTGGGCTGGCCCTCAAACTGCAGCTCTCTTATCTTCACCTTCCAAGTAGCTGAGGTTATAGGCATGCTCCACCATGCCCATTCTAATTTGATAAAAGAAACATTGGAATTGTTGAAACTTTTATGTAGCTATGACATGGAAAATTTCTCTCTCCCAGAGATGTTTAGCATACTGACTTCTCTAGTCCTGAATGATTTGCCAATTTCTTTTCCCTATTTGTTCAGAGTAATCTATTTATTTCTTGGTCTTTTTTCCATTGACCAGAATTCGGGTCTTTGGTATTCATTGTTGAAATTTTTACAACTTAAGTATTCTGCTCCTCCTCACTGAAAACCATGATGTTCAAGTTTTTTTTAAGGAAATTTGAAGATACACTAGTAAAAATAATTACTACACAAGGGTATGTTTCTGTAGATACAATTTATGGTGGTTTGTTTTCTAACAATTACCTCCTGTAAAGTGGCTTTTGTAGTAACCATCCCTTGAGAAATGGTTCCCTTCTATGTGATGGCAGTGTGAACTTCACAGACTCTCTTGGCTTTATAAGAAAGAGCATTGTGTTCTGAAAAGGCACTCTTCCCCACAGAGAACTGGATGGAGGTCAGGTCTTTCATGTTCCTTTTTGTGTCACAACGTGAACTCAAATGTCCCCTGGACTGTAAACCTTGATTCTGCTTCCTGCTCAAAATGAGTGGAGAGCCACACAATTCTTTAAAAACTGGGCTGCCTGAAGAAGAGATATGCATATTTTTACCTCTCAATCTTCTCCAATCCTCAATATAGAGGTTGTGCATTTTTAGAAAAGCCAAGCAAATAGCCATTGGATATGAATGTGTCCTGGGGACTCAGGATGATTCCTAAAAGTGTTGTCACTTCTACTCTTTGCTAATAAGAATATTACCAAAACATCCCAATCAAAGCAATAGTATCAGATTTATTAAAGCATCACTTTCAGCCATGAAAATAAGTGTTTTATGACTCTAAATGGAAGTCAGAATTCTTTCCCAGTACAGACCTGATTTTATATGACTTTAAATCTGTTCTTTGTTTTTGCCAATCTCTTGTTTTAAACATACCAACTAATCAGTTGACCAAAGCTCTGCTAGCCATTATATCTACTTGCAAACTAGCAAATTTGACTTCTGACCTAACAACACAAAGTAAAATGAAGTGGAATGCTGTGATTTTAAGGGGCTTTGCCCTCTTTTGTTCTGTGGACTTTGCCAGCTTTCACACTACAGGAGCCCCACAGCCCTTTGTTCACACTCACAACATCAAATGTAAAGAATGGTTTTACACTGTCATTTTCTTACCTGAGGAATCCAAATGCATCCAAAAAAAATGCTCATTGAAGCTTGGAACAGAAAGAGGTATTTATTTTACATGTGACCTAGTTCTGTGCATCTCAGCACTGTGACAGATGGTTTAGAATTGCAATTGAGAGCTGAAGCTCTTTTTGTCTCTATGAATCATGAAGCTCAAACTCTTGGCCTAACATGAAAACCCTGTTAAACATTAGGTACTAGAAGAGGGAAATGTGGTCATCACCCTTTGACATACTCAAGCAGACCCAGACATACAAGAGATTTGCAGATGCGTGCAATTCACTCTCTTGGATGTCTATTACTCAGTTTCCCAGTGACACACCTGGCAGTGGTTTCTGTAATTTATCTCACTGTGTGCAAGGAATACAAATCTTTCAGGGAATTCAGCTGTGACAGAGTGGAGACATTACCAATGGACTAGGGAAGCATGTGTGACCTACTTGTCATAAGCATAGTGATGATGGGTTTATATGCAAACCAGCACAGTCACTTCCTGAAAATTAGAAACTTATCCATGCTTCCATTTTTTTCATTTGTCAGGTAGAGTTATTGTGAAGAATAAAATTTGATGTGATGCATGAGTTAGTTAGCTTATTTTGGCCATACCATATTATAAAATATAATCATTACTTTACTTTGTACCCTATAAATATGTACAGTTATAACTTGTTGATAAATTTTGAAAAGCAAATAATATCTTTGCAGGGCATGCTTCCCTATAGTGAGAGTCTACTCAAGGAGTCATTATTGAGGCAGGATATCTGTCATCACATGCAGAAGCAATCATTTTCAACATGTACGTGCAAAGTGTACACCAGATGAGCCCAAAGAAGCTGACCAGTTTCCTGGTGTGCCCAAATTTTCAATTGCATCAGCTTTTCATTATTCGGCCTTTGCTCTTTTCATTGATTTAATGTCATTTAACACTTATATAAGAAACTCTAAAGAGTGGGAAGACAACAACAGGAAGAAGTTCCTGGAGGGATTGGTAAAAAAAACTCATTTTCCTAGGTACAGAAACAAAGCTATGAATATGCTTGAGAGCAGTGGGACATGGGAAAATTCTGCCAGAGCACTAAAGGAAGTGATCAGAATATCAAAGTCCATGTCACTGTGTCCTAGCAGAGAAGAGAAATCAGTACCAGTGAAAAAAAGAAAAAAGCACCAGTAGTTTTACAAAGATTGAACAGTCAGACATTGCAGAGAAGTTGATGCAATAACTAGGAGCTATGCTGAAGAGGCTTCCAGAAAAAAGAATGAGATGGAGGTCGCAATCCTTCAATGCACTCAGAGATGAAGTGTAAGAGAAGGAAAGGGGGTTGCTGTAATGGAGGCAGAGGTCTGGATGTTGGAGGCCCAAAGGGGATTATGTTGCAAAGGGGCCCCAGTTCACAGAGGATGGCTTCTTGAACTTTGCTGTGTGGTTCCCATTAGTCTTCCTCTTCAAAAAATATCAGCTGCTCATTCAGGGACGAACACTTTGCCAAATATGCTATTTAAATATTGATTTTTTAAGAACATTTCCTTGATTTGAAAGTATACCACCAAGATTGGCAAAAATCCAAACTCCTTCTTTTTGTAATCTGTGTCATGATTTATAGGGTAAGCTTTCCCTATCAATGACAAAATGGGAAAAAGCCCAGAATGTAAAACTGTACAAAACACACAACTCCTGAAGATAAAATGTCTTGGCTACAGCTATGTGAATGTTATTACTCAGGAGATTCTGATGGTATACAAAAAGATGTAAGAAAATTAATGTTTAATAAAAAACAGGAACATTTGAAGAATAGGAAGGGCACAATAAAGGAACCTTATATAAAATTAGTCTGTCTTGTATATGCAGAGCTTTTGGTGAAAGCTCCTAATTTCTCTTATGCCACAGGTATACAGACAACAACTGGGAGAAAGGAAGAAGCTAAAGATAAGTGTTCTTGCTCCTTGCTTCCTGCTATATCCCAGGAACTAAAGTTATTCTAACATTTAATTGGCACTCAATAAACATTCATTATATGAATAAACAAATAAAGCTTTAGAGGAACCAAATTAGTAAGTGAATTCTTTCATCCAGCTGAGAGCTACTTGAGCCAGAAAACCCTGAGGTAAGAATTGCATCTCATGGTTTGGAGTATCTCAATCTAAACTTATCAGTCTTAATAATAGTCATTCAGCAATTTTGTTATAATCAACTGTGAAATCAGCCTGCTCATTACAAAGAAAGGAAAGAAGGAAGGAAGGAAGGAAGGACAGAAGGAAGGACGGAAGGAAGGAAGGACAGAAGGAAGGATGGAAGGAAGGAAGGAAGGACAGAAAGAAGGAAGGAAGGGTGGGTCTAACTCCTGATTTGGATTTGGTGTGTGTGTGTTCTTCTGAATCTTTCTTAGTGATACATCCTTCTCTGGTTTAGGTAAGTCTCTATAGAGACCTCGGCTGTGACACCTGAAGAAAATGTATCTAAAAGATGAAGCAGGCTGCTTAACAATGTTTCTAGAATATTTTTAACGTTTTCTCCCACAGCAATATTTATCTCAGAAGTTAGTAAATGTTCTGTGAATCTTAAAGAATCAGTGGCTTGCAATGATATATGAAAAACACCACACTAGACCCATCCTTCACCCTTCCTGGCTCCCAAGGAATTGCCAGAGCTTCCTGAATTAACTCTGCACTTCCAACCCTTTGCCACAACACACACTCCAGTCTACTCTAACACTACTTTAATCACACGTGGCTACCTTTCTGAAAAATTTAGCGTAGCCACTCAATAAAACAGGACATGAATAAAAAAGCATAACATTATTTGGTGGAAACCATTAAAGTGAATAAAAGAGGACAAAAACATGCCTCAGGAAGAATGACGCATCCAGTATAACACCATAAAATGGCTACCACCAAAACCAGAAACCGAGACTGCCAGCCAGGTGTCATAAATTCCTGACAGCAGAAAGACAAAAACAAGCATCTCCATATTCTCCAATAAGCACCAGTAAATTTGTTTTAAAATAAATGACAGGGCTCTAAGACACCTACCCTTGGTCCTTCAAAGGCTAGAGGTAGGAGGAGAGTGATGGTAGGGCTCCAGCTCTGCCAATGGAGGAACAGGATAGAAAGGCTGCTTTGGTGTCTGTGGAGAGGTCTTGTCCTATTGTTTGGAGAGCAAAACCTTAGCCTAGATATGCTGCCTGGTAGACAAGAGATAGGGGAATGAAAGAAGGAAAGAGGGAAATGGCAACTGTTGCTGGGCACAGAAAATGCACATTCCATCCCCCACAAAAACAACACAGACACCTGTGCACCAGAGCAGCACTGGCCAATCAACCTTTCTACAATGTGGAAATGTTTTATAGCTGTGCTATCTGATGAAGTCCACAGGACTTATCAAACACACATGGCTACTAAGCATTTGACATATTGCAAGTGTGACTGGGGAGATGAACTTGTAATTTTAATTACTGTTAATTCAATTTTAATAGTTTCACAAACTGGAAAAACAAATCACCTTAAATAGTTAGAAGAGGAAAAAAAGTTCAGGGCAACCTCTGAAATTTTTTTTTGTGGTGTTCAATACTAGAAAACAGTGTTGTAATGTCTATGAAGTGCAGATGAAACAAGAATATGTGCTCCAAAGTTTGTATCAGCCAGACTGTCATTTATATAAAGAGATAGCAGAGTGCTGCTTACAAGTGAGTAAGGCCCAGTGAGTTGGAACCCGTGGACATATGTACAAAAATCACTTAGTGATGAAGCCATTCAACAATGAGATGCATAAAGGAAAACAAAGACTTCAGGAATGGGGAAGCTATAACTGAAGGTAGGCAGGAAATCCATTTAAAAATCGAACTACAGTACCCACCACACTGTGGGAATCACAAGGTCAATATTAGGAAAGCTAACAATGTGAAAGTAATGGTGAATATTGTAGAAGATAACTTGTGAAAAGAAGAAAATCCTGGATGTGTTTTCTAAAACCAATGAATTAGAAAAAGATTTAACTTCTCTAGAAACCAATCAGATTCACCATTCATTACAAGTATCAGTAAAACAACCAGCCTAGATTAACTTGGAAAAGGTTAGCTGTGAAAGGATACATAGCCATTTCATGGAAAAAAAGAATTGGCAAACAACTCCAAAATAATGAATACAAAGAACTCAAAAGCCAGGAGGTTCCTCTGTCTTTCCCATCAGATGCTCCATGGGTTTCGGTTTCTGTATTTCTTCTCTCTCTCTCTCTCTCTCTCTCTCTCTCTCTCTCTCTCTCTCTCTCTCTCTCAATCTGATTAACTGTCTCCAGCTCATGTAGAAGAATGCATGGATAAGGCCTGTGGAACATAGCATATTATTGCTTTCATCTTCAGTCCTGGCTTCTATTACTCCTATTTAGCTTTAAAATTCTGAGGAAAGTATTCTGATTGGTTCACTTAAGTCAGGTGTCCAATTCTGAGCCAATCAATTAAAGCAAGAGGCAGAACTGAATAAAGAGACTGATTTTCCAACTTAAGTCACATGTATATAACAGCAGCCTAGAACCAGAGCAGTGATCTAGTGAGCATGGGGTGAGGGTAGAGGAGTCCCAGAAGAAAAAGGTTATTGAAAAAACAGTAAGAAGTTTAGGTTATGTATTCGTAAATATAATCAGAGACACCACCTGTGGCTTTTACCATGTAATTCAGTTAATAATGCTATTGACCAAGTGTCTCTAGTTTTTCTCCTTCACAGGCTACTTCTGTCCAATTGTGAAAATGCAAGACCCCAGAACTTTTTTGTACTCAAGCATAAAAACAGAAACAGCCAAGCTACTCCATGTGCTTGGGCAGCTAAATGTTTACAAGGAACAAAACCTTCCTGCCAACCTATAATGGACATTTGCCAAAAGAAGTCTACCTTTGTCGTGTGAAGTCACAGAGATTTGATGGCATTTTGTTACTGCAAGTGTTGCTTGGCCTGCTTCTATGGTTTGGATACGTGTTCCAGAAAGATCCAGGTGTTGAAAGCATGATTCCCAGAGGGGTGCTATTGGGAAGGGGTGGAACCTTTAGGAGGTGGGATTCAATGCGAGGTCTTCAGGTTATTAAGAACAAGCCCTTGGAGGAGATTGTGAGACCCTGGTCTCTCCTCTTCCTTTATTTTGCTTCCTTGATCCTGATGTAGGTGGAATTGCTCTGTACTCCCGCCATGATGCACCAGCCTTACCAGAAGCCCAAAGTCATGGGTACCACTTGATCTTGGCCTGGAACCTCCAGAGTTATAAGCCAAAGTAAACCTTTCCTCTTTGTAAGTTAATTGCTCCAAGTGTTTCCTAGTAGAGACAGAAAGCTGACTAATGCACTTATCCTGATGATGTTCTAACCTCCCTGCCATGTACCACTGTGATTCTTTCTGTCCAGCCTATTGGCCCTACACTGCATCCTGCTAACTCTATCCTGCCTGAGCAATTCTACTCCTGTGCATTTTGCTGCTCCTCTTCCTCTGTAGCTGGTAGAAAACACCCTCCACTTCTTTGACCCTCTTTCAAAGAAGGTTCTCACAGGGCTCTGGGAACCCTGAACGTCTTTATATTCCTGGAGTCTTCTCAAGGAATACGGAGCTTGACTCCTGTGACAGAGCCTGGAAAAGCACAGATCTGTAGGCACTTTTATCAACAACCACAAACCATTCCAAAATTTTAACGCTGAAACCTAATCTGTCTTCTGCTCCCAGATTTATTCTTCTCCTAAGAATTTTCTTTCAGAGCCCAGGATGTCTCTTCCTCCTGACTCGGAAATGGTTTCTCTCAATGGTTCATTTTGTTAAGCTGTCAGATCTCGCAGGACTCTTATTAATGTCATACAATATGGTAACTCAAAATAAGGAACTCCACGGAAAAAATCTGCCTGAGTTAAATGTGAGAGGACAAAAGGGGAAGATCAGGTTGGCCTTTTATGAAGACTCAGTGGGCTAAGGCACAGGTTCTCAGCTGGAGGAGAATTCTGTCTCCCAGGTGGAATCTGCAATGTTTGGAGACCTTTTTCCTTGTCACATCTGGAGGGGTTGGAGCTACTGCCAGCTAGACGGGTAGAGGGTGGGGATGTTGTTAAATAACCCACAATAGATGGGATATCTGCCTATGACAAAGACTTACCTGAATCCTAGTTACTCGGGAGGCAGAAATCAGGAGGATAGCAGTTCAAAGCCAGCCCTGGCAAGCCCCTAACTCAAAAAAAACGTTCACAAAAAGGGTTGATAGAGTGGCTCAAGGTGTAGACCCTTAGTTAAAACCCCAGGACTACAAAAGAAATTTTAAAATAAGACTTATCTGGTCCAAAATGTCTCTAGCACTGAGTTTGAGAAAGCCTGGCCTAAAGTCAAAGTTTGTTTATGAATTACTTTAATTATGAATTTGCTACTCTGGATTCTGCCATGTCACTCTTTTTTAAACAGCATTATCCCCTCTACTGGAGACAATACTTTGGATGCTGCAACCAACAAAGGAAATGACACAAGAGAGTGAGACAAAAGAAAGGATACAGTATTGGCTACAAATAGCATTGTCACAATAGCCACCTAACTCTAGGGACGTCTTATGTTTTAACCATCATGTTACCTTGATTAAAAGACAGCAACATCGAGCCCTGCTAGTAGAAGGTATCAATTATTCCATTGTTCTCTTTAAAAAGACCTGAATCTTGCAAACTTCATCACAATGTGTTCTCACACAGTTAGAAAAATCTCTGGATCTTAGTTTGTTGTTAAGATACTACAAAGTTACAAAAAGTTGACTTCAATTTTAAATATTCCTGGGAGCCTGAAATAAGGATAAGAAATAAGAACACAAACTCTTATTCTCTTAAACAGAAGTAAAGCCAGGAACGTAGGGTACTTTATAAACCAAATAATGTCTGGTGTCCTGGAGCTAAAGACGCTGTTGGCAGCTCCTGCAAAATCACAGCTGTTTCAGTCTCATTTGGGGACTGGCCCCAGTCTCTAAAGCCCATTTTGTCTTTTGAAACACAGCACAGCAAGCTCTTCTGCAGCATGTGATTAGAGTCACCAACAAGGAGGCTTTCTTTATTTTTTAACTCTTTGCCACAAAAACTTTAGACAAGTACTGTCAACAAATACAGATCATGTTTTTAGAAGGAAGATGCATAGAGAGTTCTCAATGTGCACAGAATTACGCATGGTTTTATCAACAAAATAAATACAAGAGGGTCAAAGGGTACCACCCTTTCTGCACTGTAGAATAATATTGAGCTAACTTAAGCAATGCCCTTGTAAGAAAGGATTTTTGTGACTTCATTCACTTACCATGTACATTTTTAGGTTCTGAAACAAGGTCTGCCAGCAACTCTGAGTCAGACCTTTCTTACAGCAAGCTTTATCCCAGGGGACTAAAAGGCTTAAAAAGTAGGGAAGATGCCATATTTTGACATAAGACAGCTGTGTGAGAATGGGAAAGGGGGCAAAAGGTGAAAAAAAGAAAAACTAGGGACACTCACTCCGCAGAAAGGCAAAAGGAACAGTACGAAAGTTACACTTCTTTGCAGAAATGTCAGACATAAATTCATTGGAAAAAATCATCATTTGTTTAGGAAATTGTTTTGTAAAATGTGGAATCATTATGGTAATGCCCAGTAATTGACTAACAATAATCAAGTAACTTCTTTTAATACTATACATTAACTTAGCTTCTCTTATACTGTAAACACTATTGAACAGTCACTAGCATCTTTTGTAAATCAAAGAAAATAAATCAGTTAACCAATAATTTTTAATAAAGGATTAAATGAAAATAAATCCTTAAGAATTTCATGCTATATTGAATAAGGAAATAGCAGTGGATTGGGGACTGATGATATGGGCTAAAAATGGTAAAACATTGCTAAGTAAATGACTCCTTGACTTTCAATGGTGAAAGAAATAATTCACAAGCTAATTCTCCTAAGATCTAAGCTTTCAATTTTTAAATATACAAAACATACAAATTCTTTTAACATAACGTAATTTCCCATCCTCTTAATTACACTGGGAAGCAAACAATCTTTTATTTTTTTTATTCATATGTGCATACAATGTTTGGGTCATTTCTCCCCCCTTTCCCCACCCCTTTCCTTACCCCCCCTACCTCTGCCCCCTCCCTCTCCCCCCCACCCTCTTGCTACCTGGCAGAAACTATTTTGCCCTTATCTCTAATTTTGTTGTAGAGAGAGTATAAGCAATAATAGGAAGGAACAAGGGGTTTTGCTGGTTGAGATAAGGATAGCTATACAGGGCATTGACTCACATTAATTTCCTGTGCGTGGGTGTTACCTTCTAGGTTAATTCTTTTTGATCTAACCTTTTCTCTAGTACCTGTTCCCCTTTTCCTATTGGCCTCAGTTGCTTTTAAGGTATCTGCTTTAGTTTCTCTGCGTTAAGGGCAACAAATGCTAGCTAATTTTTTAGGTGTCTTACCTATCCTCACCCCTCCCTTGTGTGCTCTCACTTTATCATGTGCTCAAAGTCCAATCCCCTTGAACAAACAACCTTAACGCAGGAGATCGGAAACCCTGGAGGGAAAAGTTCCACAAAAGGATGTCCATCAGATCTGTTTCTTTATCCCACAAAGGGTGTCAGGCAAGATGCTGATTCCATGGCACCACACAGTTGTAAAATTATATAACTGTGCTTTAAGAGTTTGGTTAAGTAAAATTTTCAAAAATTTAAAATAATGACTCTCAGATAAAATTATACGACTCTGCAGTTAGAAGTTTATTATAGCAATATTTTCAAAATAGTAAAGTAGATTCCTATGCTAATATAAATATAGGTCAAAGATTTTATTCAAATAATTAATGAAGGAAACAGTAAGATGGTAAAACTATTAGTTCAAAAGCTAAATATTTACAAGGCGATATTATGATAAGATTGTTGGACTAGATATAAAATTGGTTAATGTCCACAGGGTAATAAGTTGTAAATATTATGGCTATTCATTCTACCAGAAAGAAATTATTTATATCTCTATGGAGCAAAAGTCTGTAACTTAACCTCTGCCTTACAATATTGTTAAACAGTCTATTCAATAGAAATACTTCAGTCCAGTCTTGTATTGAAAGAACACTCAAAAATATCTTTGGGATATTTCTAACTTTCAAATAATTTTTCTGACAAGCCAAATGATCTGTCATAAATGAAAGCTCTCAGTGTTCTATTTTGTTTTCTTTATTTTGTTGTCATCTTTGAGTCAGCATCTCACTATGTAGCTCAGGTTGGCTTCAAATTCATGATCCTCCCACTGCAGCCTCCCTAGTACTGGAATTATGGGTGCACACCACCACACCAAGCTACAAAACATCAATGAAGAGACAGCCTGGATGGAAGTGCCTGATCATCTACCTTTTTTTGCTTTGGAGATGAGTCTCACTATTCTCCCCAGGCTGATCTGCAACTGACTGGACCAAGTGAGCCTCCTGCCTCAGCATCTCAAGTAGTTAGAGCTCACCTGGGCCTGGCTTGATTTTTAATTGTACCATTTGAAAAAGATCTTTATTATTTTTATGTGATCCATGTACAATTTCCATATCTTTTTCAGACTAGCACTCTAAATGTGCCTTAACTCATTCTATGCTGAAATAAACATTAGAACTTCATAAGACAGTGTTTAAATGAATCTATATCTAGGTATTTTATTCATTAAATGAAATGTAATGCATATTTTAAAGCATGATAGAATAAGTAGGCTATTCCACAAGTCCAGAGATTATAAATATTTTAAGGATGTGTCTAAGATATTTTACACTTTGATAAGCTCCCCAGGTGCCTAATAATCTTCCTAAATATAAATGCTATGAAAAAAACTTTAAACATATTTTAAGACTCATACCAAGCAAAGAAAGTGAACCAAAACTTAAATCTTCTTTTAAAATATATGGTATCTGTTAAATAATTTGCATACCAACCTCATAATACAGTGCTATATGGTCACCAAGAGAAAGCTTAGTGATCAGTGATATCATCAAATAATACATACACACACAGACACAAGCCAGTAGACGTCCTGACTATTCAATTGTGCCTTTTTTCATGGATAAAGTAACAAACATTCTTCTATATTTAGCTTTGAAAACTAACATATATACAAAAAAAGAACCCATCTACAAAAAACACATCTTTAATTTCTAACATTTTATTACAGATTTTTAAGGTACATATTCATTTTCATATCTTCAGCTTAAAGAAAGTAGCTTCACACAAGAATAACTTCTTGTATGTCTGCCAAGGTAAATTGTCCTTTTTTAAATTTGTCATAACATTATAAATAAACTACATAATGTGCTTATGTGAACCACATCACAGCATTTGAAATGCACAAAGTATTTGCATTGTTTTAATATGAGAAAAGAAAAAAAGTGTTACTTATTAGAATTAAAAGCTTAGCCCTTGTTATCCATTATTCAAAAATAGTACATCATGAATTATTCACTGATTACAAAATAAACTACATGTTAAAAGGCAAATGTAGCTAAAACGTGTGTCCCTGGGATTTTCACGTAGTATTAAGCATTTGGAGTAACTGGAGGCAAATACACTCAGAACCACACATGGGAGGACCAGGATGCCCTAAAACAAGATAGCTTAAGACCACATTAAAGCTAGCTTTGAAAAAGTCTGGAATTCCCATCACTGATAACACAAACTTGAATTAAGATGGTGAATTCTAGGGGAAGAAGAATATTAAATGCAAGTACGTCACCGTGATAAGACAAGGCATGAGGAAACTCTCCAAAATGGTAATTCAAGTCAGGAGTTCAATTTAGAATTGGGTTTCCAATCCTTCACTGCACCAAGTTTTCATTAAGAGGAAGATTTAAGAGAGAAAACTCAGAGACAACAGGTAAAAGTGGTAGTCAACAAATACTATGAATTTGTGGATGCAGAGGAGACACCCAGAGCCACAGAGGGGAAACTGAAGAGACAACTATTCAAAAGATCAACTTTCCAAGGACCAGGGTGACAAGTAAGGATGCTAAATATTAGTTCTTAAATGTAAGCCTGAATAGGTTATAATTAGATAATCAAATGATCCGTCTCTTCTTGGTCCATCTTGTCTTCTACCTAACATGGAATTCTGTCAACTTGCTCTATACATTTCAATAAATTAGACTCTAGATATGTATTTCTTTTCAAATCTAGCCTGCATTGTAAAGTCATTGATAGTTTTAATACATACTGATATTTGGTCATCCTTGACCAGAACACTTCAGCAATAACAAAACTGAGGAGAGGACAGATGTATTATAAAAATTCATAATTTGTATTTTTAAACTTTTAAGGAAAGGAAAAAGTCAGTAAATAAAACTTTTTTTGGAGTGAGTGGACAATGAGACTAGCGCAGGCTAGCCCAGACTCAACATCCTCCTGCCTCAACCTCTGGAGTGCTGGGTGACAGGCATGCACCACCATGCCTAAACAGTGAATTGGCTTTTAAACAAGGGATAAGGCAGATGAGGGTGGGAGAAAAATGAAGGTTCATTCTAGATTTGAAACCTCTATATGAGAACCTATTACCTGGTTATCTTGGATATCTTCCAGGAACATAAAATCCTGAAACATAAGTACTCTATTTCCAAGTCCTTTCATGTTTGGGGGGATAATTTGAGACTTACTGACCAAATTCATTGTTTTGGTTCAGATCATGTGTCCTCATTGAGAAGACTTGATCAGAGGCAGGTTTTAATTTGCTTTGTTTGTGTGTTTCATATTGGAAAGAGTGAGACAATATATTTAAACAGTCAATATCTGGGCTTAGAGTCAATATCTGAGTAATAGCAGTTAAATCAGATTTAATCTAAGTACACTGAATACAAATCTAGTATATTAATAAAATATACAGAAATAGTATATTCTTTGTAAAATGACAAATTTTTTAAAATCAATTAAAAGGAGATACTCTAAAGTACATTTTCAAATAGGTAACTTCATAACTTAGAATAGTTTGATTTCTAAACCACTAGTCATAAACTGGATCAAAATTGAGAGAGCAAAGCTGACTAATGTATCAGCTGCTAGATGTGGATGTTTCTATGTTGACAATAAAATAACTTTCTAAAGCAGAGTGGAATATATGATTCTTGCTGCTCAGAGATGACTGATTATAAACACTATAGAAAACATACTGGCAGCTTTGCAATTAATCCACCATTTTTATTTAGAGTATATTTAGAGGCTCTGATTTTCTTTCTGATCATATGCCTCAGTTTTCCAATGTAGAACTGCTTCTGGGCAGTGAGGAGGCTGCTGCTTTAAACATTAGCAACAGACTATCAATAAACATTTCCATTAGTACAGACCTGTGACATGATATAAAATATGGTATAAATGACTTGTTACCTCTGGCTTATACTGCTTATTAAATAACACAACAAATGTTTTCAAAGCTAGTTAGAATTATAATCAATAGTATTTTGTATTAAAGATGTTGAGACACAGATGTCATGACCTTAGACAAAAATACAAACAAGCATTTTTGAGCAGTATCTTTTAAAAAACTTTTTAAAATCTGCATACAGTGCACAGGTCCATCATATATATTTGGTTAAATTATTTATTTTATGTATTCATCTATAATGCCTCATTCCTAGAAGGAATTGAGGTTAATGTTGTTAGTTTTAAAACAAACAGAAAATGTATGACTGTATCTATCAATCTAGCCATAAGATCCACTTGTCATTCATTCATAGGTACTACTTTGGTCCCATGTGCATTGATGTAGGTGATAAGAATTTTGGCTCTCTGTTCTATGACATCGATAAGCTTTTCAATTCCTTGTCTACCTCCTTGACTTTCCCAGTAAACTTTATCAAGAAAGAGAGACTGAAGGAGTTTCTGCCGTAAGTGCTGGCTCTTCAAAACAGAAACTGCAGATTCAGGAAACCTGAAAAAACAACATGATATTTCATTCTTAGTAATTGCTTGGAAAAATTATTCCTTCCTCAGTTGCTCTGCCCCTCATTAATCTGTCATAAATCACACTATCAAATGTTTGAGAACCAAAACATTTTTATCACTGCCAAGATAACACTTCTTTTAATGATAATATACTAGAGAATGTGCTTCAAGTGAACTGAGTTTTCTAAACTATTTAGAGCTTGACATGCTAACATCTTAGTTAATGTCATTATATGCAGATAAAAAGAGGCCAGAATTAGGATTCTGTTATATCAGCAAAACACTTCCCTTGGTCTTAAACCCATTTCACCCACCCACAGAGCTCCCTTTAACCTGTCACCTAGAAAAGTGTCCTCGTAAGCATCAAGGTGGGGTTTTGTGCAAAGAAATGTAAGAAACAAAATGCTGACAGTTTTAGTAAATAACTCCCTGAGCAGAAGTTATGCAATTGAGTTTAAAATGAAATAATCCCACATGTATATAGTGAAATGAGAAAAGAATCATTTGAAAATGCCAAATTAGAGAATGAATTGTCTTTGATTCAGATTACACTTCTGGAATTCTGATGACTTGGAACCATTTTATTTAAATGTAATGTCAAATCTCGCTGTAGTTTGGATGTTGAATGTTCCCCCAATGGCGCACGTGTTAAAGGCTTAGCCCTTTACTGTCCCTATTGAGAGATGGTAAGAAGTGAGGCCTCGTAGGGGGTTTTAGGTCTTTGGGGTGTGTCCTTGAAGGAGATAGTGAGACCCCAACCCTGCCTCCTCTTCTCTCTTTCCATTCCTGACCATGCAGTGAACAGGACTCCTTCTCTGAGCACAACCTCCATGACACACTGGGCTGCCACTGACCCAAAGCAACAGAGCCACTTGGTCATGGGCTGAATGCTTCAAAGATGTGAGCCACAATGAAGCTTTCCATTTTATAAAATGATTATCTCAGATACTTCTTACAATAAGGGAATACTGATTAGTTTTAAATAAACTTACAGAAACACAACTTTTAGAGCTGGGGCATTCCATGAATGGTATCTCTCTGGAGAACTTAAGGTCAGTTTGGAAGGGTTCTTGCTGAATTACCTTGAGAGAGTACGTTGTACTTGCTTCTCTTCATGTAGGAAGTAGAAAGCCAAGAGTGTAACATATACAGTATCTGAAGACCTTCGCAAACTTTCTAGTTCAAAAATCTCCGGTGATATTCTTCTAAATCCATAGTTTGGTCTCTCCCAACACTCATTAAAATACTGGTGAAAGCACTGTTCAAATATCAGTGTTTACTAGCATTTTTTCAAATAAATTCAGTTATACTTCAAAAACTACAGCAAGAATTATGTGCTTATTTAAGGAACACCTCTTATCAGAAATTTCAGGCCTTCTAAGCACCTTTCCACATTTTGATGGGCCACAGCAGGGACACAGAGATGAAGGGGTCCAGGGACCCTAACAGTCCTACTACTGCTAAAACGCCGACAGCCACAGGGCTAGACATAGAAATGCAGAATTAAATAATTTTTGTAAAGTGCTCTGAGTTCCCTAAAGACACGTATCATGTCATCTTGTGGGCTATAGTATTAATCAAGTATTGATAATCTATGATGTGAGTTCTACAGCCCTTCAACTAATTTAGATGTGGCAGAATATATGAGATGAAAGAGTTAAAACCATTAGTCTCTTTAGTGACCAATCCTTCTCATAAAAGAAGACAAAAACGTTACTGGTCTTTGCGTTACAGTAATAGGAATATTCAGTCCATAAATCTGGAATTAGCAACATACTTGTCTTTGCTTTTCAATGTGGGAATTATATATTCAAGGAAGGTTTAGCCATAAATCTGCTATTTCTCATAATGCACTTAAAGTTTAATCTTCTTTGAGAGACTAAATAAGAGTATTCATATGTACATAAGTGTTTGAAATGGATGGACTGTATGCTCCATGCACACTCAATTCTAAGAGAAAATTTCAGGCCCCGTAATTTCAATTCAGTAAGTGATGTCTTCGGAGTGTAAATTTTCCTATGCATAAATTTCCCCTAGCTTAGACATTTAAAGATCTGCCCCATACTCCACCTTCAATCCACAAAGAGATGTAAAGAACAGGTCTCAACAGGGCAGGCCAGAAACTCATGAACTTAGAATTCATGAAGCTCAGAGGACACGTGTTGCTTTTAAGGTAAAAAATAAAATCCACATTACCAAGTCCTAGAGTTTAGGAAGAACAACTGAAATATGCTTCAGAGTATTGTTATTAAGAATTTTATGCTTGTTTGTGTTTTCCTGGTTTAGTTTCTAGTTTTGTTGCTAGGGATGGAACCCAGGGCCTCACTCATACTAGGCAAGTGTACTACCACTGAGTACACCCTCAGCCCTATTACCAGGAGTAACAGTAACAGAGCATGAATGCCACAGGTTATTATAAGAAAAAATAATGGGCTTGGGTTTGGAACAGTGTAGTTCTACCCTCACTTAGTTTCACAGAGTTGGTTTGCTATCTTACTAAAGCACCCCTGTATTTTTAAGTCCCCATCCTATCCCAGTTTCTTAGATAATCTAATTTCCAACTAAGGTAGGAAGCATATGAAGGGAATCTACACTTGGTATGAAGTGAAGCTTGAAATTGAACCACAGTTTCTCTAACTGAGTTTGAATAGCAGCTCAGACTTTATAGCTAGCTCCCACTGCTACTGAGTGTCTTAGTCTTCTCTATCTCCAAATGAATGCAAGAGCAAGTGTGCCATGAATATGCATTGCACTTTAGCCTCTGCAACACAGAACTCCTTCTTGAGTTTCACAATCGTCCTCTCTTTCTGTATCCTTTCTGAGTTCTGCCAGATGTCCCCAAATTTTTGAGGTTTCCCCTGAATTCTTGGTCAGTCCTGAGTACAGCATGACTTCTTTTCCCCCATAATCTGCCTCCTGGAAGTGCTCAAAAGCCCTCCTGTCTGACCTAACCGGCCAGTTGTCCTTTAACACTGTGCCCTGGTCACCAGATTCACTGTCTTTTTCCACTGTGTCCATAAAAGTCACTTGAGTTTATTATGAATTTGGACATCCTATCTGTAAGGATCCTCCCACATTCTATCCTATACCCTAATAACAGAGCCTCTGCCCCCTCTCATATCTGCTCTTCCTCTCCCTGTTTTCCCAACCTAACCACATGGATTTAAAATATTGTGTAAGCTTTGTAGGTAGCCTGGGCTGTTGATTGATGCCCTGGCTACCTTCTGGGTTTATTTCCCTTCCCTGCATCTCTATTCCCAGATTCACATTCACACTTCCTTTCAAGAGTTAAGTCTATCAGACATAGAATATGTAAACATCCTGAGGCTGTAAATCCATCATAAAACTTACTCTTTGATGCCCTCCAACAGTTTGAAGTTTAAGTTATCTTCACTTCTGTCAAAGAAGCCCTTATTGTCTATAAAGACCAAATGTCTTGGATCATGCTTTCGCTGGACAATGTGTGCTAGAGCCACAGAATTTGGTTCATCACAGTTTGGCCTCAATCCATTGCGTGCACAGGTATCTTCCTTGCGTGGTCTGAATCCACAGCAATTTGTATCTAAACGATTATAAATCTGGAAAAGGAAAACAAAAACAAAATCCAATTTGCTGAGTAAAAGACAGTTTGGGAAAGTCATAAGATTTCTGAAGAGCTGGTGCTTTCTCAATAGCTGACTTGCCAGACTCTGTGTGGGCCAGGCTCATTTAATTAAAGGCAACTTTTAAAATAAATCCAAGGTCCACAGTCTTCTGACTCAGCCATGGTTCTAAGCATTTCCAGCTTCTGTAATAGCTCCAAAGTCAGGTCATCCAAGTTAGGCACCTCCACCCTAATATTCAAAGTTCCCACTGGCATCACATACGGACACATGGCCAGCAGAATTTCTGACTCCATTCAGGAAAGAAAAGACACCATTGTACTTTTATATATCCAGGGAGCCATCTTGCTTTCTCCCTCTTGTGGGTTGATACAGGATCTAATCACCTTGTTGCCCCTAAAAGTCTCCTGCATTGGACTTCAGTAGTACCAAAGCTAACCAGAAATAATATATAAAAGAAATCTATTGGAAAGCTGTGATATCCAATAATTAAAATTAAATCACCTCTTACATGGAGGCTATGGCTAGATTCTGACTGAAAGAGCACAAAAACAAAACCATGGAGGCTTTTGGTGCTTAATTATAGGGAACAGGACTACCACCCCATAGAAGATGATAATCAAGTTAATTAGAAAAGTGTGTACTTACATTTCTATGAGGCAAGAAAAAATGATATTTAATAATCAGAGTGAAATAAAAGGTTGGTTCATGAATTAGATAAGTTTAATGCCAAATCTCTGCTCTGGCTTGTTAGCCCTGCAACCTTGCATATATTCCTTCAAATCACTGACTCTTTGTTTACTGGTGGGATAGGAATGCATATTTGGAGATACTCACTATGGTTTGAGTCTTAAATGTCCCCCATAGCTCCATGAATCAAAGACTAATTCCCCCTCTTGGTACTAATGGGAAGTGCTAGAAGCCTAAAAGGTGATGTCTAGTAGGAGGTCTTAGGTAATTGGGGGTATGTCCTCGAAGGGAATATTTAGTACTTGATCCTTCCTCTTTCTCACTCTGTTGTTTTTCAGTTACTGTGAGATGAGCAGTTTTCTCCACTATACATACCTGCCCTGGTGTGCTGCCCTGTCACCAGCCCAAATCAACTAGATCAACCAGGGACTGACACCTCCAAAACTGTGAGCCAAAACAAATCTCTTTATAATCTGATTATTTCAGGTAATTGCTAAAGGAAAGCTAACTAACATCATACTAAGAAAAAAAAAAGACTGTTATCATCATTGTTGAGAAAAACATACACATTCTATGAAATAAAAAAACAAGCTTCCAAGGCAAAGAGTATATGGATCTACTTTATATGAAGACAAACCAAATCTCTCAGAAGTTTAGTAACTTTCCTGCATAGAATATTAGTAAGTAGCAAAGTTAGGATATAGACATAACTCTTGTTTGCATCCAAATCTCCATGATCGCCCCCCAGTATGTTGAGTGGTTTGAAGCTAGCATGTGTACAGATTATATACATGCTCATAGTTTAATAGATGCCTGGACAGATACTTCCACTCCTCCTGTGTTTTTTCAGTACCCGTGGGGCTCAGTTACTCAAAAAAAGCAGCAGTGCCAAAATTTAGCCTACTTTGAAATGGTCATTCAATCCTTCATCCAACACCTACATTACTGAACATCTACATCCTATCAGAGACCTGGACACCAAAATAAATGCCCCTAAGGCCAGCACCTCCCCACCTTCACTATTTACAAAGGAAAATGAGGTATCATTTAACTCTTCCTTGTTACCACAGCAAACTTCAAGAACTGGACAAATGACCTTCCTGTTTTCTACATGTTCAACTTTGTATCAAGTAGCATGTTTTAAGAACAGTAACTTAAGAAATGCTAACAGAGAGCAATTTTCTCTGAAGTCCATGTAAAGCTGGTCACACATGGTGGAGTCGATCAGTAAGCAACCAAGCACTGGCACAGCTCAGAGAGTTTAGACAAAGGGAAGGCTCTGTCAGGGCTGGTCCCAGGAGGTTCATCTATAGAGAAAGAAGTATAACAAATGATTTATCAAAAAGATCCCAGTCTCTACTCTAGAAATATGCTAACCAATACAAAATTCATTTACATGCAGAAAGTAGAAAGATTTGCCCATTTCTGAAAGTTGGTGATGGTAAGGCAAAGTTAAATGACTGTTTCAAAGGGACAGAAGTTACTACCATGAGCACAGAAGGGCTGCCCAACAGTGAACAAGGGAATCACTGCAGGGTGAATAGACAGATAAAATGAAAAAGCATAAAAAATAAACTATTTGGAAAATTTATTGAGTCCTTTCCCCTCAAAAAATTTTATTCATTTTGTGCAGAACCTACATGGACTTTGAATGCAAAAACACATCAAATTATATAAAAGAGACTGCATTTGATTGGCAACATGATAAAAAGATCCAAGCTATAGTAAAAGCCATGCATATTAAATAAATTAGTGTCAGATAATAAGCTCTTAGAGCTTAGGCCCTAACTTTCATCACTTCTATAAATATTATAGTTTTCTATTTTTAAACTACAAAAAAGCATGAAAAGTTGCATGTGTGGAAAACACTGATGAAAGTCATCTTTTTTTGCATTACCAACATAAGATTGTTTCCTTCCATGTATTTTTAAAGTGCTCTGTCTGATCTAATTTTGAATCATTTGACAGTCGATGAGTTCACCCCTTCCCTGACAGACTATGTTAGCCACACAAGTCTAACAGACATTATTATTGAGTACTGGTGTGTGTGTTCAGTTCAACTGCTCTTCTAGAAAACATTACTACTCATTTGAGTCACAGCTACATGAAGATTTCAGTATAATGTCATATATCGTGTGTGTGTGTGTGTGTGTGTGTGTGTGTGTGCACTTAGAGATGCAGAATCAGACTATCAGGCCTCAAGTAGCCTGTTTTACTCCAGTTCCTTATCCTCCAACTACAGTAATTATGTCTTTGTGTTATTGCTCTTGTCTAGCAAGGGCTTGTGTACCTTTTAAATCATGCCCTCTAGCTCTTCTCAGAATTTTGTTTAGTCTTCCAAATTCCCATTCAACAAACCAAAAATAATTTCACCACAAAACTATAATCCACTCCTTTAAATTCAATGTCATTTTCCTTGACAGGTGATTTAATTATACAATTGAACAGATTTCTGCTTATTTTTAACACAGCTTGCCAATTTTTAAAGCCTAGTAAACTATATCCTGCATAGCTATGAATCCATAATATGGTTTTAAAATCTTTGTTTAGTACATGCATTAAAACAATCATTTCATTTAAGATTGAGCACTGTAGTTCACATCTATTTGTCTGTGTTCTTGGGTAATTATCCTACAAAGAAGGCTGTTAGGGATAAATTTGTCAGTTAGGCAACTGTGAGTGTTAATTACCACTACTACTTGTTTGAATTCACATCTTCTTCTTTAAAACAAGGAAAATCTTTTTTTGCAAAACCAATCTTCTGAATTTGAAGAGGATTGCCAACCATTTCCCATAAAAAGCACTCTTTCCTTTTTTAGGAAAATACATCTTTTCAATGTTTACCTAACTAAAATTATGCTAAAAAAAATCCAGGTGTTACAGCCAATTTTTTTTTTTTTGGTGATGAGATATTTTTAGATATATTTCCTTCTAAACTTTTTTTAAATTTCATTTTCCTTTTGTAGTGTAAGTTTTGCCTGTAGGAAAAAAGTATCTTGTAAGTGACTCATGTTTTGCTTACAGCACCGAGCAAGGGCACCTCTGCGGCACTGACTTGACTCTCCAAGACTCATCAGAAATCTGCAGAAAGCCAATGACTTTCCACACAACCACCCTTTTGGGTTAGTTTCTTCTTATTTTCTTTTTCCTTGAAGCAATGTGATTAAACTGATTTCAGACAACACCTGAACAAACACAATAAAAAATAGACTAAATATGCTGTTAATATTAATAACAAAAATAATAATAATATCCATATGTTGAGTGTTCACTGTATGCCAGGAATCGTGCACTTACTGCTCTACTCACATTCCATTCAATCCTTATAGTAACTAAGAGATAGGTGCTACCAGTAGTCCCATTTGATAAGTGAGGAAGCTGAGGCACAAAGAAGTTTGCCAACTTCCCCCAGGTCTTCTAGCTCACATAGACAGTCAGGACTCCAACCAAAGATGTCCATGACATTAAGGTCCCGGCTTTCATCCTCCAATTGGACCTGGTAGGTGAAGTCCCCAGGGCCATAAGGCAAAAGTCACAAGTACATTTGCAAAGAATGTTAAATGATACTGCAATCAATCAATATTGGTTACACAGTTTTAGCAGAAATACAAAGAACTTCCGTGCAGAACTTTAGGGAAAAACTCGTGAAGGAGAAAGTGTTACGTAGGTTTTTAAGAGCAGGGTAGTATTTGCTGGAAACAGGCAAAGGCATGAAGGTAGAAAACCCAAAGACATCTGTGAAGAAACAAGGAGTACACTAGACATGTGATTTTCATATGGACTCCTGTTTTATTTTTTAAAATAATAAAAATTAAAATTAGAAGAATGAAAATTTTAAAAATACAAAATGCCTGACAATTTTTTTTTCAATTCAGCAAACAAAATTACTCCACCAAATACTACCAAAGTTTTCAAATGCTTACTGGCAGTTTGCATTTGTCCCACCATGTGGCCCAGTCCTTGACTACACTATGCACCATGCAGAACAAGGAGCCATTGCTGGAGAGTGAGGGGCGAGCAGACAGGTAGTCACAGCAAAAGGTGAATTGGTATCAGGTCTACAAGTCAAATTTTAAAATAGTGTGTCTTTAAGCTTCCTCATTTTTTCTCCTGGAAGCAGAAAGTACTTAGAGGATGAAGAGAGCAAAATGAGAGTCTTTTTGATGCAACTAGCAAAGGCCCAGGATACAAATGTTCTGTCAATCATTTTAGTTAAATTAGATGAACCTGCACATTTTCCCACCTCTGCTTTCCCTGTCCTCTTTAATGGTCTGTGTGAGCATGTCTGCACAGGTGCACAGTAGATGCATGTGTTTCCAGTTTGGTAGGTTTGTACCTTGAGAGACTCACTATCTCTTTTCAAAGTATTTATTTTTACCACTTGTAAACTGAACCTTTAGAAAGAAAACAACTTTTAAGAAAGTTTAAATATTCAGTAAAATGTGTAGTTGGTGGAATTTAGCAATTCAGCATAATAATTTATGCATACCTAGCATATAATAGGCACTCAACAAATGTGTTATTGAATGAACTCTGCTGAAAGTTGGTACTCACTTTGTATTTGGTTTTTACAAAGCTCCTTCAAAGCACTGTCTTGTGTTGAGAAGAATCAAATAAATAAAATGAAGGTGGCCTGTCAAGATATGGAATTTTAAAGCCATGCCCAGTGAATGAAGTGGAAAAAGTGGAAAGGGTGGGGGACCAAGAAAACAGTGGAACTGCCTGCAGTTGTCATTTTCTTTATGAGATTTGATTTCATTAACCATAGATCACTAATTCTCATATCTCACACTGAATCTACCACCATGCCTCTCAAGTAAAAAGCATTTGATAAACATGCAGCAGGCAGATGTGACAGAAATAACAAAAGGAAATTATTTTCCCTAATTATTAATTTTCTGGCATATTCTGCTGAATCCAAATTACTTCACTGGGGATTTCTCATTTACTTTTAAAAATGCATGCAGAAAAACAGTTCCATTTTCAACAATTACCCCAATTATTTCAAAAAAAGCAAAAAGTGTCAGAATCACTATTAATCTCAGCATCACCCCAGACACAGAGAGATACAAAAAAAAAAAAAAATGGGCTTATTTATCAGCTATTTCCTCGTGTAGGAAAAACCTTCCACATGTGTTTGTCTTATGTAAACCAGAGTGTGGGTGCAATTTACAAATGGAATCCGAGTTGAATCCCTGTAGCCTAATGTGTCTGTAAAGGTACCCCAGAGCGTGGAGAACAGTCAACCTTGGACAGACACCACAGTTCCCATAGTCTTGGAAATTCAGGCACAGCCTCTTACTTTGGGAACTATACAAAGCAAAATCCCGCAGTGTTCTCCCACCTGCACCTGTGTCACTTGAGAGCTCTCACCTTATGAGACAATGGATTTCATTTTTGTTTCATGCTGCCATGACAACAGGTACCTGTTAACTCAGTAAGCATGCAAATGTGACTAGCAGAGCAACTGACAAATGATGAGAACTGTAAAAATGACCTCCCTTATATACATCTAACAACACAGGCTCCCTGTGCTCTATAGAACGCCGCATTTAAAGATAAATTGCTCTCAATGTACATCAATTTAAGGAAGAATCCCCAGTCTCTTCCATATTATTGAATCATAAGTAAAGACACCGAAGTATTCCTTTGTGGAAGAACAAAAACAAGTTAATGCTACATGCATTTGAATCTGTTTTTATAGATGCAATGTTTAAAATCCATCCTCCACACCTCTGGATAACAGAAGCCAAGCATCACTGTGCCGCAGACTCTGGGTGAGTCACCAAGCAAGGGACAGTCTATTTTTAGAGAAAGAAAATTCACGTTCTATAATTTGAACAAGCAGAATTGCATGAAAATAACCTCTATCAAAGACACACCCACCTTCCTGTGAAGATCTTAAAAGCACACTGTAAGCAAAGCAATCATTTTACATTTCATGAAATTCTGATTTATAGAACGCATTTGTATTAAACAAAGAAATCTAAAATGGGGATGAAATAAAAACAAGCTAAGAAATTTTTCTTAAAATACTTTCCTTAATGGAATGAAATCATTTTAATTTGCATCATTAAATAGGATTATAAGTAAGCTAAAATCTTGTTCATTCACATCTGAAGGAATATTGTCACTGAAAATGTGTCTTTGCCTAATTTAACGTATATTAATGTTTAGTATTTATATAGAATTTCTATCAATTTTATTTCTCCCTATAATATGAATTTTTTGAAAAGGAGATTGACAAAAATAAACTCTAAGTGGCTATGCTAAAATGCAACACTGGTTATGGTTAATGGAATGGAACATAACAGATCCAAGAATTATCTAGACTCAGGTTTTTAAATAGAACGCACTTCTCTTTTTAAAAGTAAATTAATTTTGACGAGGTGATTTTTTTGGTCATTAAAAAATAAATGTTGCTTTCTTGAATTAACTTTTTTATCAAAAAATTATTTTTACACATACATACAGAATTTCCGATTCTGAGATGTATTTGTTGCTATAGTCCTTGTTTCTGTAAATAAAGCCTTTATGTAACCAGCTAAAATTTTTCAGAACACGCTGGGAGTGGTGACTCATGCCTGTAATCCCAGCAACTCAAGAAGCAAAGATCCAGAGGATTGTGGACCCTAAAAATAACTAAAAACAAAAAGGACAGGAGGCATGGCTCAAGTGGTAGAGCATCTGCCCAGTCAAGCAAGAGATGCTGGGTTTAAGCCTCATTACTGCCAAAGAAAGAAAAACAAAATTCAGAACACAGGTAAAGCACTTTACATTATAAAATTTCCAATCATTAAAATAATCTAAAATGGTATGCATCATTTTCTTTTGCCATGTTACAAAGAAAAAGTTCAAAGAATATACGTAACCTGCCTAAGAAGGTAGCCCAAGTGGCTGCCATGCAACCCACGGCCCCCTGCTTGACTTAGCACAAGGCCTCCCGGGCAGCAAGCCAAGCTCTGACTTTCAGGATATCATGGCCTCGCGCTCTAAGTGTGACTTGTGTCACATTTCCTCTGACCTGTGTCATGCCTAGTAAAGTACATGTGCTTAATAAGTGTTGAAAAAAATGAGAGAATAAACCCTGGGCTTGGCTCAGCTCACCTACAATGAGCTCACTCATTGTAGAGTTACCTAGGAAAAGATCTCTAAGCCAGACTCCCATGTTTCTCCTACTCCTTATCATAAAAATCCCAAAATGTTAAAATTGCAAAATATTAGAATCACAGAAATGTAAAACCTTTCAAGTTCTAATAAGATACAGACAAAAGGGACTTTATTTCTGAGGTTTTCAAGCTTTTTGATTCCAGGACCCTTTGGCACTCTTAAAAACTGTGGACCCTCAAAAACGGTCTTCATTTATGAAGGATATTTAGCATATCAAAATGAAAGCTGAGAGTTTCAAACAGTTTTGTACCAAATTAATTTTATGCTATATATGGGTTTTGGTTTTTTGGGGTTTTTTTTGCAGCACTGGGGTTTGAACTCAGAGCCTCATGCTTGCTAGGTAGGTGCTCTTGAGCCTCTCAGCGAGCCCTAAATTCATTTAAAATAACTTATTACATGTTAAAATACATAACGCGAGCTAAAGGAAATTGTTATGTTTCCCCCCAAAAATGAGAGAAGAATGGTTGTTTCAAATCAATGTGGTATTTGATCTCTCATCTCAAACTACTGCATCAGAGCTTTTCATCAATATAATTGTGCAGTGAGATGCAATACATATGATTGCCTTTTGTGTCCTTCTCGTCTTGTCACCCAGGATATTAAATTGAAATGCATTTACAGGTAGACATTTAACAAAATTGCTTCATCAATGATATGCTTAAGAAAACCTAGCACTTACATTGTGAGTTTTTCCCTGTGAATGCAGTAAACCAAAGACTGTGGTGGCCACTGGTGGTTTGATGCCTGCCTCCATTCATGCAAAGGCATCAACAGACTCACAGAGTAGTGCAAATATCAACACAGTGAAAACAGCAAGAAAAAGCTTATGACCTCAGAGACTCCCTGAAAAGCTCACAGAGACCACTGTCCCCAGTTCTATTCGATCTGACCATATAACAGCAATAACTCTTTGAAGTCTCATATGTCCATAAAAAAAAAAAAACCTAAATGTGGTCGAGAAGCGCATGAGACTAACAGAATCTTTATCCCACTTGCACTGGTGAACCAGCTCCCAAGTAGCCCTTAACCTTCTCTGAGTTTACACCATCATTGACCAATAATGAGCCATCAAACTTTTTAAATAATTACATACATACATATATATGTGTGTGTGTGTGTGTGTGTGTGTGTGTGTGTGTGTGTGTGTGTGTGTGTATGTAACTATATATGTATATACACACACATATATATATATATTTACATATATATATTATGACTGGGTTTCCTTCGGAATACCTGAGAGGGCAGGCAGATATTCTGCAGGCTGAATGAAACTCCAGGGTTTTGATTTGCTTCCTGGCAGACTCACCCATTGGTCCAATGCATAGACCTCCTGTTTTCCTGGAACATGCTAGTCAAGTTGGTTTCAGAAAGTGGTAGAGTGGTGAGGACAGCTGCCTTCCAGAAAGGCACAGGGTTAGTAAGGAAGACCATTCCAAAAGCTAGTCATATAATGTGTTAAGCAATTTTTGAATCTCAAGTGGTTGCATATGGACTCACACAGGCTTTATCAAGTCTCTCCAGCAGCTATGTGTATAACTAGGCTTATGATTGAAACATACTAACTATGCAACTGGTCAATTTCAGCACAGTCTAAAAAAATCATGGCAAAAGGTGGAAATAAGCAAAAATTATAAATAAGCAAATAATAGACTGTACTTTTGATTAATAATACAATTAAAATTGACCAAGAGATGCTCAATTGGTTGTTGCTTAGAAAAATAAGGTTAGGACTATAACATATTTGACCAGACATTTCTCCTTTTAACTCAGACTAAGTCAACCAATTTTCTAGTCTACAGTTTATGTAGATAAGGCTTTAGAACAATCAATGCCAGGAATTTCTAAGAGTCAATGCTAAAGAGTAAGACAAAAAAAATATAAAGTTCTAGTACCATATGATCCAGTAACCCCATTACTAGGTATACATCCAAAAGAAAGGAAATCAGCATGTCAAAGAGATAGCTGCACTCCATGTTCATTGCAGCACTGTGTACAGTAGCCAAGACATGGAATTAACTTAGGTGTCCATCAGTAGACACCTTCTTACAATGGATAAAGAAAATGTGATATATATTCACAATGGAAGATTAGTCAGCCATAAAAAAAAATGAACATTGTCACTTTTGGCAATGTGGATAGAACTGGAGAAACACCATGGTAAGTAAATTAAGCCAGGCACAGAAAGGCAAATACATGTTCTCACATAGAAGCTAAAAGAAATGCTGTAACTGAAGTAGAGAGTAGACTGGTGTTTGCCTGAGGCAGGGAGAGGTTGAGGAAGAGAGGAGAGAGATGATTAACAGGTACAGGGGTGCAACTGTATAGGAGGAATGTTCTGTAGCAAAGTAGAGTAACTGTGGTTGACAACAACTAGATCTAGAAAGATCTAGTAGAGAGGATTTTTAATAGTCCTAACACAAAAAAAGATAAATGTTTGAGATAATAAATATGCCAGTTACCCAACTGATAATTATACACTGTACACATGTATCAAAATTCCACACTGCATCTATACAATTAATTATTAGTTAAAATACTTTTCAATATTTAAAACAAAAAGAATATATAAAATTCTAAAGGAATCAGACACCTAAGGAACTGTATGCTCCTTAATGGGGGCGATATGCTTTGAGACATAGATCACTCTTAAAAGGAAGTGGTGAACAAGGCGTGGTGGCACACACCTGTAATCCCAGCACTAAGGAGGCTGAGACAACAGGATCATGAGCTCCAGTCCAGCCTGGACTACAGAGTAAGACCTTGTCTCAAAAAAAGGGGGTGTAGGAGGGAAGCTAGCCTCCAGAGAAGAAATACATTCTGATCACAGAGTCCAGATAGCTCATAAATTAGACCTCTGTGGAGATTACAGTCCATGTGACTAAACCACTTTCTCTCCAACGTTTCCAATATGAAAAACTAAATAAATAGCTGTAAGTCTGTAAGTGAGAAATGTGATCTGCCAAAGACTGAAGGAGAGAGTCTTGCGTTCACTTTTCCATCCTGTCATATTCTTGAGTCTTTTAGCACCAGAAGTAGGTTCCACTTAAGGTCCATAAACAGGAAGCCTTCTGACTTATGGAGGATAAACCCACAGAATTCTAATGTTGGTTTTCTCACCTCTCAAGGTGAGAAGGCCTCACTCCCAGAGGGAAGCAGGTCAACCTGTGCAGAGAGAGATTTTATAGACACCTGAGGTCAGAGGTTTTACAGACATCTGAGTTGAAAGGAATAGAGAAGGAATGTGTTCCATGACTGCTTAAAGCGGACATAGATTTGGTGATCCACCAAGGAGACACCTGGGAAGAAACCCCACTGAGTAACAAGGGGACACTCACTTCCAAGCACAGAAATGACACTTGATGAGAGGCAAGTCACCAACCTCAAATGACTACAGAGGCCCACAGATTGTGTGGGAACTGTCTGAATAGAGCATAGAAATTCCTCAATTCAAATTTAATCAAATCCTTTAAGCAGTTTCCTGTATGTCTATAATTCCTGGTTTTGTTTATAAAGTGAAATAAAAACTACCAAAGTATGCTAACAGGAAAAAAAGAATAAATGATTCTAAAGCAAAGTATTCAAACAAAACATCTACAAAGCCAAGCAAAGCCTTTTATATGATGTTAAAATGGCCAGAAGTGAAGAACATATGCTCTGTCATATTACAATTCTGCTTCCAGTCTCAGGCATCTTTCTTGGCTAGACTCTCCACTTCCCTAATTGTTTAAAGTTACAGAAGTTAGGAATTGCGGAAAAATGTGAGTAGTCAATTGATTTACAGAAGGTAAGTTTCAAAAGCACACAAATATCCACTTATTATGCATGGATTCATGCTCCTATGTATGTAAAATGATTTTTCAGCTGGCTGAAAAGGCATACTGCTTTCATGCGAGGGTTTACCTATGGGGAGAACCCACAGGAGAAGGGTGTGAGGAAAGGGAACAAGTCAAAAGGGACTTCAACTGGTTTTATATCTTTTAAGTGAAGACTGAAAACAAATACACAAAAATATCAACAGGACAATTCTGAAAGGAGGAAATGTGGTATCTGTTTTGTTAGTCTTTGTGTTTTGGGATTTTTATTTATGACAGGACATGACAATGGAATCTGGATGGACTCACAAATTCTGTAGGATGAGAATCCCACAGTTCACAGATTGTCAGGTAGTCTTCTCTGCAGTTCTCTGTCAATACACAAATAATGGCCCTGGCCTAATCAGACCTGAGTGGCCTATCAAGGGAACAGGCCTGATACGGTCTCATGGTTTCTTATAGCACAAACTGCTGTAACGAGCAGAAAACTCAAGGAAAGACCTGCATGAGTCTGCCATTAAGGGCTTGTGGTATTGAGGTGTTCAGAATGTCCACATATAAATACCTGTTGAACACTTAAATTATGATGGGTAGAGTGATAATGTGTGATGACCATGCTGACATGTCAACTACCTGATGTCTGCCAGTATTATGACAAGCATATTATTCTGTCTCATAACAAACATGCAGGAACTGTGATATTATTCTTTCATTAAAACATTAATAAATAGGAGTTGAAGGTGTAACTCAGGGGCAGAGTGCATGCATACCATGCATAAGGCCCTGGATTCAATCTCTAGCTCAAAGAAGAAGAAAAGGAGAAGCAGCCGGGGTGGGGGAGGGAGATGGAGGAAGGAAAAGGAGATGAAGGAGAAAAAAAAAAAACAAAAGCTCTGAGAGATTTTGAACTCTATACTATTAAATTAGCTGGGATTTGAACGCAAATCTGTTTTACGTAAATAGCATTTTGTCTTTTCTCTATAATTTAATAGAATAATTTCTTTTTAATTCTGTTAAATGTTCAGGAGAGAGAGGACTTCATCCAGTTAAGCTAGCCCCTATAGGCTTTGCAGAAAGGAAAGCTGCCCTGGACCTGGAGTGATGGGCAAGCTGTGTGCTGCTGGCACAGAGGCCAGGAGTAAGAGTGGCAATCAGACATGCTGGCACCTTTGATTGGCAATGAATAGACCAATCTACAACACACACACGCAAACACATACTGTAAGAGAGAATGCTCATAGACAAGAAGGAAGTTAGAAGATCAGGTGATGAAGTTTCTTAAAAGCAATGCCACCTGGTAGACTGGCTCATGTGGTACAGACCTGATTTCAATCCTCAGTACTGCCAAAAAATATTAAAAAAAAAAAACAATGGTGATAATTTTTTCATCTAAACTGTACCACTGGATAGCCAAACAGGAGGTAAGAGGAAATCAAGCCAGGCACCCACAGCTCACACCTGTAATCCTAGCTAATCAGGAGGCAGAGATCAGAAGGATTGCAGTTCAATCGTTCTGATTCAGCCCTGGCAAATAGTTCTGAAGACCTTATCTCCAAAATACCCAACACAAAAAAGCACTGATGGACTGGCTCAAGTGGTAGAATGCCTGCCTAGCAAGTGTGAGGCCTTGAGTTCAAACCTCAATATTGAAACAAATAAACAACAACAAAAAAAAACAAAGAGGAAAGTAATCAAGCTGGGAGCTTTATAAGGCCCTGAGTTCAATCTCCAGGACCACTGTGGGGAGGGAGGAAAAAGAGAAAAAGAAAATAGTAAGTGTTCAGTGCACTGATGATCAATGTGAGCATTAGTAGCTATTAATATCACAAAATTACTAACTAGATGTTAAGAGGGTCCCAATAAAAGAACATAGCACTATCTATATAGAAGTCTTGATAAAAATCAATCAAAGGGCTGGCAGAGTGACTCAAGAGGTAAAGTACCTGCCTAGTGTACATGAAGCCCTGAGTTCAAACCCCAGTACCACAAAAAAAAAAAAAAATCAATCAGAGCAACATCTGATTAAGTCTCTAAATTCAGCATCAATGTACTTATACAGACCAAAGGACAAACCTGTCACCATTGAAGAGCAACCAGCAAAATCCCGAGGGGGAACTCTTCAAAACAAATGGTCTGCATTCTTCAACAAGCAAATGAAAAGGGGCAAGAAGACATGGAAATAGAGTCTGGAGATTAAAAGACTTACCAACTAACCACAAGGCATGGGCTTAATTTGATTCCTGCTTCAAACAAACTGAATACATATAGATAGGGATAGATAGATGATAGATTGATAGATAGATAGATAAATATATAGCATATATATAGATAATATATATGTATAATGTTTATGAAAAAGTTAAAAATTTGACCACAGGAGTAGAATTACTGCTAAATTTTCTTGTATATGTACACAGTAACATGTTCATGTATTTCATCTTCAAGTGACACTAAAATATTTACAAATGAAATCTCATTAATTTGCTGCAAATTAATGTGAACATAGGAAATATGGATAAAGAGGAAAGGAAACTTGTCATGATCTGGTACTGTTGAAGATGGGTGACAGATACTTATGGGTTTATTATAATATGCAGCCTACTTTTGTATGTATTTAATTTTTTCCATATTTTTTCTGGTGCTGGGAATTGAATTCAGGGCTTTGTGTATGCTAGGCACATGTTCTACCACTTAGCTACACTCCCCATTTTCTATAATAACTTATAATGCAGTAAGATATTTAAACTTTATTTTCCAATCAATGGAAGTCTTTAGAGATTTTGAAAGGGAGGAACAGGAGGCATGATTTAAAGGGATGTAGGAAAGATCAATGAAGCAGTGATTTGAATCTGAAATGGGAGCTGGGGGAGACTAGAAGAAGGAGATCAGCCTTCCTCCCAACCTGTATTGGCAGCAGTCTGCTTAAGGTAATAAGAATGAAGGGGAAGGTGATGGGAGTGATTCTGAGGGACTGTCAAAGTTTGCTGCTGCTTCACTATGAGGCACCAAGATTAAAAGATGGCTCCAAATATTCAGACCTGGCAGATTTTAAAATAGTAATGTCATGAGCAGAAATAGATAAGTCAAGAGGGCAAATTGTTAGAGGATAACTTGACATATTTGCTCTAAACAGCAAGTTGGAGAAGCTGAAGTGACCAGTTGCTATTTAAAGCACTGTTTAGCTCCACATGCATAAAAATTATACTCTTAGTGCTCTCTACTCAAATAGGATGACTTGTTTAAAAATAAAATGTCACAAATTGAGCACATTATAATGAAATAATTGAATAAACAGTAATAGCTGGGCCTGATGGTACATGACTGTAATTCCAGCACTCAGGAGGCTGAACCAGGAGGATCATGAGTTCCATGCCAGCCTGAGCTGTGCAACTGCAAAGAGAACCTGTCTCAATGAAACGAAAGAAGGCAAGCCTTCTTGGAACTAATATTAAAATAATCCAAGCCTTCTTTAATAAAAATCATATTTTAGCATGATTTAGCCATTTCATTTATATCATTTTCTCTAAAGCAAAACTCTGTTCCTTCCTCTGTAAGTAATCACACAGTTCTTTTATATCTACCAAGGTTTCTGGCTAATTCACTCAGTTATACAAGCAGAACCAAGAAGAAAGAAATTGTAATGCCACAAGATAATTTTATTAAGTCTCATGATCCCTCTTTAAACAAGCTAACATGGTGACCTTACTAAGTAGCATCATTAATTGTTTTAAGTATCATCATCAATATCAAAATAATTTCTCTTGAATTGCACTTATGACAAAGGGAAAACTTAGTTTTATACAATTAAAAATTCTATACCAACGATGATACATGTCAGTGCTTGGTGTGTCCATACCTACAAGGTTTGGAGATTGTTATTTTTGCATGCCTAGAATCACACAGTCCCCATACCTTTACCTTAGTGACTCCCTGTAACCAAGCAAATCACTCCAATTTTCTGATTTGTTCCAAAAAAAGAAATCAGAAAAATGTCTCAACAAACAATAAAAGGCAAAAATATATTGTTCTTTAAGCTGCTGATCCTCAGCCCTCTCTGCTCACTAGATCCCAGCCAATTCATCACTCTAGCCAATACTGCTAAAGCTAATCCCAGACCTTTGCTGTTTGGAGCCAAGACATCTGGCCACATCTTCCCTCATCGTTTGCTAGCAAACAAATGTGAAAAAGTAGAAAATGTTTTTCTTCTTTCCCCACTTTTCCCTACTATATCCTGTTATGCTAAAATAAACCCTTGCAAAAATATATATATAACCAGAGGTCATTTAGATCGGCAGTGTTCTAATTCTGTAAAATAATAAAATTGACCCAAGTTATTTGAAATCCCAGTGTCCCAGACCCTGGAACACTAAGACTCTTGCTGATAGAGCCTAGGTCTGTTCTTCCTCACTGGCTCCTGAAATCTGTGTGTAAGACCCTTGATCACTGAGCAGTAGGGGAAAAAAAGGGGGGGGGGGTGAGTTTGGGAGACTCTCAAGTACTATCAAGGGAGCCAGACTCTAAATCTTCCTTTACCTAATAATGTAGCCTGTTCCTAAACAATCAAATATCCTTTTCATAAAAAGTACTAAGTTTCTTCTTATTTAGAAGATATTGGTTGAAATTTTTGTTTTTACTTTATCACATCTTTAGTGGAAAAAAAATAACACACAAGATAAAAGCAGGAGGGAATAGGTCAAAGACTTACACCTCTTACTGGAATTCATTAGGGTTAGGAGACAATTCTAAGAGCCGGAATAGAAGAGGGAAGAGCTAACTGCAGAGACAGTTATTGAGGCCAGTTCATACGGTGGTTGCTTGTTGAATTTGTGAACATAAGTTCATTACTCACAGTCATCTGACAGAAAACTACCTTTCCAAATGGGAAGTTTCTGTAACTATCATTTTTACCATCAAATGAACTCTTTCATACTTGCAGCTTTTTGCAAGTGTCCTTCTCTCTTAAACTCTCCTCCTGTTCCTTGTTCTCAACTGATTTTTGCAGGTTCTTCCATTTTTAGATTAAATGTCACATTCTCTGTGACTTTCAATTCCACAACAATTCTTCTTTCTGTAGAATTTTGAAGTTAACTTAATCATAATGGTGCTTAACACATTCTGCTATGATTATCTCCCTCTTATATAAATTATGTAACTTTTGCAGATAGAAGGATGGCCTCTTTCGACTTTTTATCACCAGCACTAAACCTATTCAATGTGCAGAACAGACAAGAGCTCAAAAAAGACTGCTAAATTAAAGTGGAAAGAAATATGAGTAATTTTGTTGCTGCTTATAGTAGAAGCAAGGATCTCCCACAGACAACTTTTTTGATCCCCCTCTATGTAAACATCTATTAATTTCTCATTGAATAAATATTATTGAAAATATAAGTACATGAAGGACTTCATCAAACAAGAAAAATACTAAATATTTTCTTTTTGTTTATTTTATTTTCTAAACTTCTAACTTTATTCCCTTAACAAAATTAGTTATTTCTATATTACTAATACACTTTTATTTTTTTCCACTTTTAACAGTTCTAGTTTCACACTTTGAATCTAACATGTTATTATAAATAAATAATTTTCTTTAAACAAAAATCAATGCCCTGAATACCTGTGACATTTTCAGACATTTCTGCTGCTAACAGAAAGGTTACAAAACCTAATAAGACAGTGACTTGTCCTGGAGAAATTCAGTTTATCGAAGAAGACAGACAAGTCAAAAACAACTAACTCTTAAAGGCTATGTCTTACAATATAAGTATGAAAGCCCAGAAGAGAACAAAGAAATGAAACAATTTGGGAATGTCTCAGAATTTAATTAATAAAAATAATGTAAAATTAGTTTATTTAAGTCTTTTTTATCTTCTCCTTTTTTCTGCATGTTTAATTTGCTTAATTAATAACTAATACTTATTGGCATTCTTACATACCAGGCATCATTCTAAATGCTTTGTATGTATAAAAACATTTGGCTCTCTCATCAGCCTTCTGTCTATGCATTGCAATTGTCTTATTTTACAGCTGGAAACCAAAGCAAAGCAAAGTCCTTATTCTCAGGATTGAGAAATTGCTAGCAGCAGAGTTGGGTTTTGTATTTTGTAGACTGAATTCACAGACTCAGTTCCTAACAGCCATGCACAGTGTTTCTAAGTATTCCATATCCTGAATTTGTTCCTGTTATTTTATCCAAATCTTAGAACCTCAAATGTTCTCTAGAATACTTCTCTTTGTCATCCTAATGGCGACAAATTTTGGTCTATGCCGGTTTATACCCCCACGCTTGAAGAAGAAAAGATTAGTTGTGCCTCTTTTGCATTTTACAGAGCCAGTAAAATGGCAAAGCCTTTGTGAATGTAGATTTGTTAGATGGGTGAAACAAAAAGAATGCTGTATACAGAAATTAACAACTGTGTTCTGTATTCCCTTGTCCTTGCTTCAGCATCATAGAGCAAGTGATTTTTAGATTGCTTCAGGAATAACTTGCCTAAGATTGTTCACAAAACCTATCCAACACATTCCTGACCACCACTTAAATAAGGCTTATTTCTGATTTCGAAACAAAATTTCCAGTGTCACAGATCAGAAAAAGATAGACTCATATAAAAATCAGTGAGTCTTTACTATGATACTCATGAAAAATATCCTAAGTTGTTTATTCTTTGTTTGTTCCACAAACTCTTTCACTTAATGTCTTTTATAAACATTTTATGATGTTAAATACAGGAAGTAAAAAAATCAGTCAAGATGTATCTTAAATAAAAATGTAAACCTCCTCTGGAATAAATCTACCATAAGCAAAGTCAAGAGTAAAACAACAAATTAAGAAAAATTACTTGAGACATTGCTATAGTTTGAATCTCAAATTTCTCCTAAAGGTCCATGTGTTAAAGGCTTGGTCCCCAGGGTGGCGCCATTGGGAAACCAAGAATCTTTAAAAGGTGGGTTTAGTGGCAGGTCTTTGGGTCATTGGTGGTGTGAACGCAAAGGGACTATGGAACCCTGATCTCTTCCTCTTTCTCTCTTTCACTCCCTGGCATGGCACAAGCAAGTGGTTCTGCTCCATCACACACTTCTGCCATGCTGCACCACCCTGACACAGGCCCAAAGCTACAGGCCAATCAGCCATGGCCTGAAATATGAAAACTAAGAATCAAAATAACCCTTTTTTCTTTATAAATTTATTATCATGAAAAGTAGACTAACACAGAAAACAGACTTGATAAAGGCTAACGTTTATAATACATAAAAAGCTTTCAACAGTCAATAAGAAAAAGATCCTCATGGATTACCAAGAAGGAGAAAGACTTCCTTACCCCAAACAGAGGGAGCAACAGGGTACCCTACAAAAACTGATCTACCCATGGAACCATGCCTTGCAGGTGCTGGATGTCTGCTCACATGGTTTGAGTGGATTGGAAGGAGTCATCCAGCTAAGAAAGGATAAAAACTAAACTAAGACAGGGGTACAAGCTCTACCTACAAGAAGGTGGAATTGAGAGATACCAAGATTTTGGTCACTTTATGGGTGTGGGAGTATCACCAAAGCTCTTAGATGGCTCCCAAATTTTTGACTGGGAAAACTGGATGATGATAGGACTACACTTCATATAATGAACAAAAGGCAGCATTGCTTAGAAATTTGATTCTTAAGCCAGAACTCCTGAGTTTTAATCCAGGCAATATAGCACATTACTCCTGTGGCCCTGGCCAAGTTACCTAATTTCTCTTTGCCTTAGTTTCCTCATCTCTAAAATAGAAATAATGATAGTACCTACTTCATAGCATTGATAGAAGGAGCAAATGAGCTATTATCTTAGCATCAAAATACCTAGAACAGTGCCTGGCATAAGGCAAGTGTTCTATGAATGTCAGATTATTCACATTATTATTTCAAGGTATTTGAAGTCCATATCTCTGCTGAAAACTCAGTAGTGATTTCACATGCCCAGACCTATCCTCAAGACCACAGACAACGTGATAAAAGCTTCTGATTCTCTCAGAAGGAAACTGTGGCTCAGCTGGAATTTGTTCTGGCTCAGTCAAGGTAAATGCACAGTCAACACATATCTTCCTTTGTGTTTCATCATGTATCTTAGAGGCAAGAAGCACCAATACTCCCTTACACCACCTCTCTGCCTTATGTGGCATAGGATGTCTTAATTACCATGTGAACATTGTTTGTTTGTTCCGTAATCTTCCTCGTGCTTTTCCCTGTCCTCTCTCTTTCATAGCCTGAACACCAACTCAAGCTTTTCTTCCTTCACTACTTCAAGCACAGCATTCTTTCCCTTTTGACCTCAGAACAATTAGAACTTGTATTCAGCCAACCATTCTTAAATGGACCTATCTTTTGTTTCATATCTTGTATTTTCCTAACTAAGTACTTTTTTATAAACTTGGAATTTGGTAGTGGGGATAATCATCTTATACTACTTTGCTACTTCTGTGGTTGTTTTTTACAGCATAATGCACAGCAGACATTTCCATTGGTTGAATAATAATTGGAGCTTCCTGCAATGGAGAGGAAAATGATGATCATTGTAAGGCAGGATGAGATGCAATTGAATGTTCCAGAATTAAATGTATCCTCCCAATGAAACAAGAGGAGCAAGGGAGCATGAAGTGTACTTGCTATGTCACAAGTAATAAAGTCATGTGTCTCTGACCCAGTAACTTTGTGTCTTTTGCTACCTGTCTGTCTGTGGCAGTCTTAACTTGTTAACCTGCAAGTACAGTAATTGCTCAGATTTTCATACTTCTTGGTAATAACTTCCCCATGCCTCAGTTTCCCTAGATGTAAATTGGAAGGAAGGCATCTACCTCATAAAGCAAATATGCTAATTAAACAGAAGAATGAGATGTGCATAAGCAATGCACAAAGCCAGTGGAAGCTTCTTAATTCAACTCTTGGAACCCTCTTCACAGAGGCAATGTCTGGTGACTGCTGACTGCCTCCTCCCTCACTCAAATTGTGTGTACCATAGCTCAGTCCTCTCTGACCACTCTGTACCACCAACACCATGGTCATTCCTCTCCCTCATTGTAACTCTATTCCCTAGACTGTGACTCTCAACTAAGCTGGTTTTCTCCCTACATTTTTGTCCCTTTCTAGTTCCTGCTAGTCACACATACAAGAAAAGAACTAACAGCAAAAGAAGGTTTTGCAAATCTCCTAAAAACAGAGCTAAATTTCCACAAGATAGTACTTCACAATACAGTAACAGAAAGCCAGTTTTTCAAAAACGGGGGAAGGGAAAGACACTAATCAGAATGAGGACGTGGAGAGAGTCGTGAGACCTTTATCAGGAGAGTCACAGGAAGCATATAAGATATCAAGAGTCGCTCAGTTATGCAGCTGGTGAACATTTATTACTGTTCAATGACTTATCTTAATAAAAAATGCAAAAGAAAATAAGGAAAATGACAGCTGTAAGGTATAGGGCCAAGTGACCATTAAAAAACCGTGCAGGATGATGGAAGGAAGACAAATCTTAACCAAAAACAAGTGCCATAGAATCCGAGCTCCACCTCTAACTTATCCTCTAGGATAAGACAATGCCCCATAGCTCAATAAACTGATGGGCATGACCACAACAGGCGGGACAAAATTACTTCTTCAGAAACTAATAAAAAGACTGAAACACATTTATGATTACTTCCCAAAGAATATAAGATTTTACAGCATGCATACTATACCTGCCAAATACAACATTGTAGAACTTAAACTCTGGCTTCATAAAAACTCCAGGTGCTGAAAATTCCTTAGGACTGTGCTTACAAAACTCCCAGGTCAATCTTAGATAATGACTTACTTGACCTCATAAACTTACCTGTAACAAAAAATCAAAGAGAGCCATCTTGGACCACTCATGGTGATGTACTGCAGTGCAGCCCCACTCAGGTTTGGGGACTCGGCCATTCAGCCAGCACCTCTGTTTCAACAATTGCTGATAAGTTCCCCAGGTGATCTTAACCGAAGAGTGGGTATCATTGCTTGCTGGAGCTAAAGATGAGTCCCAGAGAATGACAGGACACGGGCGGCCATCTACAGAATCAGAAAAACAAGCGTTTTCAGCGTGCAATTGCTGCATACTCCACATGTGCCGTGGGCTGCTCAGTCACTCCGTCACAGCCCCACTGTCTGATGTGAGAGACTGATTAACCACATTTCATGGTCCTCTTGTCTTTTGAAGTTTTAATCCCTAAGTGACAGTTTCTGCTATAAGTCTTACAAAGTAGAAATTACTGTAGACAATGAAAAAACTGTTTTAAACAAGGCACTTTATAGTTGTGGCAGGAATAGGCTACTAACCACGAGTAACAACGTCCTCTAGTTAATGTGGTTTCATTCCACATCTAAAAGCAGTCACCACAAAAAAGGAAAGAATCCAGACATTTATAATTGTCTATTCAACGTCTGAGTGGAGCTGCTCTCTATTTGTAATAACAACTGTCTGATTTTCTGAGGCCACATTAGGCTGTCAGGAAGAAAAAGAATTTTTAGAAGTCACAAATTTCAAAGAGAAATTGTATGGTTTACACCAATCACTGTAGTCTCCAAAGAAGGAAACCAGCGCAAGACTTTTGTTTTTTCCTTTTTCAGATAGAGACCATGTAAGCACAACAGTGCTTGTGGGAATGGATCACTATCTCACAAAGTATATTTAAGTAAAACGTCACTTCTTCAACAGCATGTGTGTATAGATACTTTTAAAATCTGTCACTCAAGTTGTTTTTGTGTCACTTACTCTTGATAGTTTAGAAATGCAATTTCTTTTATTGCTAAACTGTATAAAGAGTGATAAGCCTGAGTGAAGTCATCCTGAACAGGAAAACCATGATGTGACCCATTGAACAACACTTCAGGCTTAAAACCAATAACATCCCTCTCAAGCCCCCATTTCTGCCAAATAAAAGCACAGAGAGATGGTGCTGAACAGCCTTGCTTATAACTCAAAAACTGGTGTGATGCTCTTGAAAAAACAATCCAACTAAATTACAAAGATCTGAAAGGCCCACTTAACTCATTCTGAGCAAGTCTGAACAATACAGGCCTCTGAAATTACAACTGGAATGTCCAGACATGTCCCAGGAATTTTTAAAAGCCCTTGTAAAAAGGCTCAGATGTTCTCAACCCACAGCCTTCTTCAGTGTTTCTAGAAACCTTTATTTCACCACCGCTCTTGCTAGCCTCCTTATGGATCTCTTATCTATAGGAAACAGTTATCCGTCCTAACCATTCTCGAGTCTGGTGTCACACTAACCCTGATAATTTTAATGACATTCATTTAATCACACTAATCACCTTCATTCCAGTTTTGTTCTCTCTTTCACCTTGCAATGCGAACCAGGGCAAGTGGGAAGTCCTGTGGGTTATGCAAAATATGCCATAGTCACTGACACACAATTAATAGAAAAATAGGGAAAGCAGCATGAACCAGCACCAAAGAACTTTATTTGTACCATTAACTCCCTCCTTTCTATTTCTTTTTTCTTTACTAAATGATCTGAAATTGCTGGGACCTGATTATTTTCTTAGATATAAGATCATAATAAATGTGTATATCCCCATACTATGACGATTAAAAAGAAAGGAAATAAATCCAGGTACAAACCAGTCTATCATGTGGTGAGCCAGATTTGAACAGAAACACCACACAGCTTCCAAAGACATGTGCTTCAGACATCTGAAGATAAACACCAAGAAGCTACCGATCAGTGTCTTGGGCCAAAGTTTGCACTCTCAGGACTAGGAAATATTAAAAGGGGGTTGGCACCTAATACTGAATTCAATGACACAAGTCAATGCAGGGGACAGACAAGACATCACTGCTTCCTTGGCAATTCACACAGGCCCTTAGAGAAACAAAGAAATTATTCTACAAAAGCAATCAAAACCTCCTGGGTTATATTCCCATTCCCTTAGAAACATTTGTTTCTTATTGTAAAACTAATTAAAAGTAAATTCTCTCATTTTAGGAAACAGTGTAAAAGCATAAAAACATATAGCTAAAAAAAGCAAAATCATCAATACCCCAGTAATTAGTTCGTTATTTGTACGTTTGCCTCCAGTATTTTCTTATCCCTTTTATTCTCAGCTGAATATGTAAATGGCTTTAGAAATCTAAGAAAAGACTACTCTCACTTATGGTTAGAGTTTGGATTATGGAACCCAACATGACCTTTTGAATTCTGGTTGCATTGCTCAGCTTAGTAACAATAGACAAGTTCTAAACCTTTCTTTGTTCCTCTGTAAAACGGGCATGATCCTGTGTACTACCTTCCCAAACTGACACTGCTAGGATTAAATAAGGTCATGCACTCAAAATTCTCTCCTCAAACTCTTATCTTTACAATGAAAACATGCAGTAAGCATGCATGGAAGCATGCAGTAAGTGACTTATCTGTGGTCACCCTACTGTGCAACAGCAGACATATGTGTTGAACTCGATTTAAACATTACACAATGTCCAAATATATCAAAACATCACATAGCACACCAGTTAACATGCAAAATTTTTATGTTTTCATGTATCAGTTAGTAAAGAGAGAAAAATATAAAAACAAACAAATAAATAAAACTCTCAACCTGGTGCCTAACGTAAACACATGCTCCAGAAGTGTTTGGCAATGACGATTAGGACACAGATAATAAAAAGATCACACAGTGCATCAGTCTTCAGCTGACCTTAATTGCCTAGCAACCATGTACTATGTACAAGCTAGAACCTGAAGCTAAATGCATAAATAAATAAATGTCAATTTCTTTTCCTTTTTTTTTGCTTTCATTCATGGAGCTTGCATTTCTATCAGAACAAAGCAAAAAATTATACAAATAAAAACTCTTCAGGATCATCTTGTATATGTAATTTGCCATAATTGTATCATAAACATTTAAGTACCACCACTGTGGTTGTGATGCTATAAAGCCATAACGCCTCCATCACAGACATTTAACCATGCAACTGTCGTTCCATGTCGTCACTGTGGTATAAAAGCAGTTGCAGATAATAACAGTTGGTCAACACTGTCCCAATAAAATTTTATTATGAGCACTGAAATTTGGATTTCATGTGACTTTCAAGTGTCGACCATTTAAAATTGTAGTTCGCAGACTGCTAGGGGCCATCTTTGGCCCACAGATAGTAACCCATACAAGGCTATGAGCTTACTGTCTTTCCCCTACCATTTCTCTATTTTAGATCACCAAACTGTTTGAATGACACATTTTCTACACTAGTAATTAAAATGTTATCCTCAAATTGCAAAAAGTGGCATTCAGCTGATAGGTATAACTGGTTTTGAATTAGCATCCTGTGGTTTTCTCCATAGCCATCCAGCAAAATATTCTGAAGGCTGCTGACTATGGAAAGACACTGTTTCCTGCCAAACAAAAATTCATGGATGTGTAACAGGAAATAGGATTCCCAGAGAGCAGAGGAAAGCAAGTAAGTGTCATGCTCAGACTGAGCTGTGTGTGTCTGGGCCTCCTTCAGGTTCCTTTCCAGGACTTCTTGCCACGTCTGAGTGTGTGCAGCCTTGCATATGGTGATAGCAGTCACCGAGACTCCAGAACTCAGAGAAATGATTACCAGTCTGAGGAGAATCCCACTTCTTATAAAATATGGTTTTTAAAAGAATTAAATGAACTTTGATAGATCAGAAGTGATGGCAGACAAAATAACCTCTGAACACAGGCGCTCAGTTGGAGCAACTTACCCTGAAGTGTTTCAGAAATGAGGGACATTCCTCTCGTCACATTCTGCTTTATCAAAATGATGCAGTACTCTACTCTCCAGAGAAATTTTAGCAGTGAAAAGATAAAATTCTGTCAGACTGGTGAGAAAGCAGGTTTTAAAAGATATGTGGGTGTTCATGTGAATTAAAGGTTACACAATTGTATTAGAAAATAAGACTTGCCAGTAAACTTGTTTTTTCCCCAATATCTGAATATTTCTCCTGAATCTTGAGGTTAAGCAAGTCATTCTTTATTCAAAAGCACAAAGAAGACATTCTTCTGAGAAGATGAACATGAAAATTAACCAAGAATGCATGCTTTACAAAATCTCCTTTGTCTAGATTTATTAAGTACCCTTCACTCTGAACCACAGCCAACTAGTTTTGTTTAACTATAGGTGAATGCTAAGCATGTTGGGTAGAGTGTGAATGTCAGTCTGTATTTGTCACTGAGCAAAAATAAATAAGATTATTCTGAGCTCTGCAATCAAAAGTTCTTTCTATTACATGGGCCAACTTCCAAGACTCCATGTGAATAAGACACAACAGAAGTGACAGTCTAGCTCAGAGGCCTTCATTAAAAACAACTCTACAAAACTCTGTGTGGAAACAAAGGCCGGTCAAAGTTTGTGGAGCGTCTTTGTTGCAGGAAACAGATTCTTTTGGACTCCATCACAACTGTCAGCAAGGCATTAACAGAACACATTCATGCTGCAGTTCTCCCATGCAAAGGCAACTGCGAATGCTCATGCAGTTCCAATGATATTGGAGCAAGTGTCTAGGTATTAATTACTTCTGCTCTAATTTTCTTCAGTGCTCATCACAGTATGATTTGGGCCATTAAAATACATTAGGCTGAGGTGAAAAGGCAGGTAAAATATCCTGGCTTGAAGTGGATGAATATGAGGAAAACAGGGAAGAACAAGATGCAGAAGTTGTGACGACCTCCAAGGAGGACTGAGTTTGAAGAATTAGACGAAATTTTACATATGCTCAGGATTTTAGATATTAATTCACTTTATTCATTAAACTAGTGTTTAAAGGTACCCCTTACTATCTGGACTATTTGGTTCCTGAGATTTGGATAGAAAGGATTTAGAGTGATGTGTACTAAAGATGGAGGCTTTCTAAGGCCCCGGTCCCAGGCAAGAGCCGAATCTGACAGGTCTTAGTGTTCAGTAGAAACAGACTAACACACGTGTGTGTTTGCCAGGTGAACAAATATTTCAAAGGGAGTGGTGAAGAACTGAAGACTGAGCTCTAGGCATGAAACAAAGGGATTAAGAAATGCTGTACCTCCAGAAGGTGGTTAGATGCTATGGGACCATTGTGGATTCATTTCTGAGGCCATCGCTGGTCTCTGTAGGACCTGAGGCTAGTCTTCAGCCATTTTGACTTAAGGCACTGTGTTCCCAAATCTGCACAAAGAGTACCTTTCATATCTACCTGTCAGGCTCTGGGATAATCCAGTAACACAGTGAAAGTATAGCAGCAGAAATCTTAAAAATGAATAAATCTAAATAAGGTTTATGGCTTTTTCAAAAAGGAGGATGGGTAGAGAGGTAAGATTCTGTCAGTTCTATATGCATTGATTCTGTGTAGCCAACCACGTCCTACATATAAGGACTTGTCTTAGAAATGGATTTGTATGCGAATTAAAACCACAGTGAGACACGGCCTCACACCTTTTTAGAATGGCCATTATCAAAAAGAAGAATGATAAGTGTTGGCAAGAGTGTGAGGAAAAGGGAAACTTCATACAGGATTGAGGAGAATGTAAATTATTGTAGTCATTATGGAAAATAGTATGAAGGGTCTGCAAAGCAGTGAAAGATATGGTCCAATAATCCCACTGCTGGGTAAATATCCAAAGGAATTGAAATCAGTATGCTCTCCCATGTTCGTTGCAGCACTAGTCACAATAGCCACATTACAGAAGGAAGCTAAGTATCCATCATCAGATGGATGGTAAGGAAAATGTGATATGTAGACACAATGCAACACTATTCAGTCTACAAAAGAGGGGAAATTCTGTTACCAGGGACACATGGATGAAACAGGAGTACAGAGCAGAATCTAGCAATGTTGAACTTGTAGAAGCAGAGAACAGAGTGATGGTTACCAGAGTCTGGGAGAGGGGATAGAAAAAGAAAGGGAAAATGTTGATCAAAATTTAGAAAGCAGCTGGGTATAATGGTGCACACCTGCATTCTCAGCTACTAGGGAGGTTGAAGCAGGTAGATCACAAAGTTGAGGCCAGCCTAGGCAAAGTTAGCAAGACACTATCTCAAAAATAATAAAAATAAAAAGGCTGGGGTGTGGATCAAGAGAGGCCCTGGGTTCAATCCTAAAAAAAAGTGCAGTTTTACAGGAGAAATACGATTAGGTGACAATAATAAATAATAATAGTGCCTTGTATATTTCAAAATTGCTAAAAGAAATTTTTCATGTTTTCACCACAAAGATGATAAATGTGTGGAATAACGAATTTAATTAGCCTGATTTAATCATTCCATATAAAAAATATATCAAAATATCACACTGTGCACCTCAAGTATACATAATTACCAATCAAAAGTAAAATTAAAGAAGCAATCGATTACTATTTAAGTGATTTAGAATATACTTCATTAACCAGAAAGTAAATGTATTTTTTTATACAACTGTTTTTCACTTTCTAGCTGGTCTTCTGTAAGTTAAACTGAGTTAAAATCATCCCATGTCTCCTCAAGAGTTAGGTGAGTGTGAAGCTGAGGATGGAAGGAAGAACATCTTGTGACTTTCTCCATGATGAGTTACCGAAGCAATCTACATCATCAACTGTACTTTAAACACAGTGCTCTTCTTTGTTCTGAACCTTTGACTAATGGTCAGGAACTTCTACTTTCGAGGTCTGCCCCAGTCATTCACTACATGAAGCCTTCTGCTATATAAATGGAACTCCCAGACTCTTCCCATCTCCATGTTCCACTCAAAAAAACAAGAATAAAATTTGACCTTGGAGCAATTTGGATGATGTGGTAACTGTGCCAGGCTCCATAATCACACTGTACAGATGAATTCTTAGTTACACTAGGGTGACCCAGTCCTGAGTGATTATTTATTAATGTAGGAGCTCCAAATTCCTGGCCAGAGTAACCTACTTACAATGCAGAAGCCACTGTACCACTCCCTTCCTTCAAACCCTTTGGTTACTCACCATCATCTGCCAGATAAAGCCCTTGCTCCTTACTTGACATAGAACATACTCACTGTCCATTTACACAGACTTATCTCACTTCATCCCCAAACCCTAATCTGCAGGGTCTCCGAATTATTCTGTTTTCTAAGCACTTCTGCCTCACAAGCTTCTCCTATGTCTATCCTCTCTACCCATCCTGTGCCTATCCTGTCTGTTGCTCCACACACAGTGACTTTAAAAAGCCAATTCTAGTATGACCTCTTCCAAAAGTTTTGTAATGTCTATATCCATCCATACCTCTACTTACACATTTCTAGGCTAAATTCTCTCTCTCTTTCTCTCCCCCACCACCTCTCTCTCTCTTTCTGGGTCTGCAGGGCCATCTCCAGTGAGGTACTTACCATACCTTCTTACAAGGTAAGAAGGAACCCTAGGACACAAGTTCTTAGTCATCTTTTCATCTTCAACTCCTGAGCAATATCTAAACCAAACCAAGCACTCAAAATGTTTGACGAATGAATGAACAAATTTTTCAGAACCTCCCCCAACAAGGTGTTCTTGTACAGACCTTAAGTTGTAAGAAATGAACAATAGACTCGGAATAAACATGTCATTAGCATGACATCCTAGCAATCTGCAATTTCAGTTTCCATTTCAGGGTAAAGGAACTGAGAAAGATTAGAGAGAAAGTTGAGAAACAGACAGGGATGTGCAAAGGTTGAATGCCCTCATTCAGTCCAGTTGCTGCTCATCTATCCACTCCCAAGTAACCACAATTCTGTGTGACACAGGAGCAATGAAAACAAGGATGTGGTAACACCACTGCCTCTTGCATCCCAACCTCAGGTCACAATCAAGGGAAAGGGAATAACAGGCAGCAGAGAAGATAGGATTGCAATCCAGGTGGTTAAGTAACAGGGAAAGCCTAAGCTGCAGCCTGGGAGGCCAACATGTGGTATGAAGAGATAACAGGGATAGCAAGTTACAGTGATGAAAAATGAGGCTACTGGGTCACCCCAACTCATGTCTGTAGCTCAGCCTCACTACACACTACCTGGGGGCCTGTGGAGGACACTTGTTATTCTCTAAGCCTCAGTTTCCCTACAGGAAATCTGAAGAAGAATATCAAATGTATGGAACTGTGTGGAACTTAATTAGATAATGAATAGAAAGAGCTTAGTATTCCACAAATGAGACAGATTGTTGTTATCCAATATAGATGCCAAGGATTTTTTTCAAGTGAAAATTTCAGGTACCTATTTAGTTAGTTCAAGTAAACATCAATCTAGACAAACTAAAAAACTCTAAAGAAACGCATCACAAAGAGCTAAATCAGCTTAGAAACTGTATAAAATAAAAGGTGGTATATATGAGTATTATTATGCAGTAGGAAGCACTGTAACAAATATTTCATATCAACTCAATTCTCATGGCAAATCTGAAGTAAGTACTGTTATCATCACTATTATATCATCATCATCATGCCTGTTACTGTAGTGAAAAAATAAGTACAACGAGATTAAGTAACTTACCCCAGGTCACCCAGCAGCAAGTCACAAAATCAAGATTCAAACTTGGGGAGTCTGTACTGCCAACCACAGAGCTAGTTGAATTAGAGGTTGCGCTATCTTCCCCCATACTGGGACTGGGCTGCACCCACACAAGTAAATGTCACTGAATTGGACTGATTATAGGTGAACTGGACTGACACAGGAATATGTGCCCATTAGCTGAGGGAGAAAGGGCTGCCCAGTTCTGCCACACCTATGGGGTCCTTAGGCCAACCTACAGCTGTAGCTGCTTCAGTCCCCATGAGCTCGTGGCCATGAGCTCAGAAAGTGCTGAGGGAAGCCTGCAATCAGTGACAGAAGATTCCTTCCGGGTCGCTGAACTCACTGTACCCACCAATGTCAGTTCCATATCACTGGAGCGGGGATTCTGAAAGCTATTACCCGATGACATGGCCCCAGTGACTACAAGCATGGCTGACACATAGCAGCTGCTCGATAAATATTTGGTAAAGAAAACGAAGATAAACGTGATCCCATGGACCGGAACAGATTGCATGGGGTTAAGATACATGATGCATCCCTGACACTGAGTACTGTGGCAACCATTCTGTGTGCCTTCTACCCCAGTCATGTGTGAGATCAGGCAGAAATTCCAGAGTCCTAGAAAAGGTTGCTAGGTCCCCCAGTGGACCCGGGAAGGTATGTAGTACTCAAAGAGAGACACTGCAGCAGAGCTGCTTAGAACCCAGGCTCAATACACTTTTGTTCCCCAAATGAATGCAAGCATTTAGCTGATCAGCTCAATTTGCTTGCTAGAGAAATAGCCTGAGGGCTTTTCTGATCCAGAACACAGTGTGCTTTCAATCCAGGTTTTCCAAAATAAAACATGATTGTATACTCCCAAATAAATATTTTAAGGAAGTTTACAGATAATGTCAAAGATTTGTAGGAACTGGAAGTCAGTATGCTTCCAAGTTGTGAGGGCATCTGTGCTATCCTCAAACCTCTGGGCCTAAGGACTCAGCCCATACTGATTATGGAACACAGAGCTGCCACCCCTCTGGCCGGCAGCTACAGGGTCCCCAAGAGCTCACAGTGCTGCTTGAGTGGGCTTGAAAAGACAGGAACACAGAACTTACTTCTCTACTCTGCAGTAAGAGAAGGGAGGCAAGTTGGAAGAGGTGGGCAGCCATGGATCTACAATGAATATAAATGGAAGTTTGTGGGGTGCCTGGACTTTGTCATGTAAGCAGCCTGCCTACAGAATCCCTGGAAATAGGCTACCTTAATTCAGTATGACAGCTCTGTGGCAATAGAGCACCATCCTAAAAATAAAGCAAGCATAATGGATCTTCCATGCTGGGCATGAAAAATAGGAGGATGCCTAAACGCTACCAATATTTCGTCCCTTGAGATCTACTCACATTTTTGCATGGGCTGTGAGGGAAGCTTTGGAAAATCTACCAAGTCAAAGATCACGGAGAGGTACCAGGTTTTCTTTTCTTACACTCTTGACTTTTACATGAACATAGTCTGCTTTATCTTATCCTACATAAGTACTTGAAAATATTTTGTTCAAAAAGATCATTTAAATGTTATCAGCACCACACAGTGTCTGGTGCCATCTGGAATGATCTGAGACTCTTATTAAGGATAGAGAGGCAGAAAACAAACTAAAATGTCCAGTCATGTTTGCATACATAGTAAATAAGAAAATCTGTTAAATATTGGAGCTTTGGCTTGCATTAAAAAAAAAAAAAAACTTGCAGTGGTGTTCAGAGTAGTATAGTAATATTTTCCTAGGGTAAAAAATTACCAAAGTTAGGTTGCTGAATTGAAAAAATAATTAAATAGGAATATTGGCATGGTGAAACCACCACACTACAATTTGTACAGTTTTGTTGATCTCCCAATAATTATGCCGTTAGATTTGAGTGAAGGTGTGTGTTAACAGAAGCAACATGTGGAGGTGTTAGTAAGTGACAGAACTGGGTACAAACTCCAGTTCCAGTGCTCAGTAGCCAGGTGACTCAGGGAAATTTTCATAACCTCACTGAGCCTCAGAATTACACTGGTTAAAACAGCAGTAATATCTGCTATGTAGAATTGCTATGGAGTGCAACTGTCCCTGTGTGGTGCACACCACTCTATTCCTATAAATTCACAATTAAATCTTACAACAAAAATGTGAGGAAGGACCCTGGATGCTTCATTTTATGTTTGCCCCTCCCAAGCAGATACACACAGGATGAGAATCTGCACAGTGATAGTCACTGGATTTTGTATTGTGGGACACTGTCACTCCCTACTTGGTTACAACCTTGCTCTTCCCAAGCTCACCCTTCTCATTTTCTAGGATACCTTTGGAGTAACAGCTGCCAGAAAATGGTCTGGTATACAGTACAATATTAGCAAGCCTGTGAATTTCAAACACATCTTTTAGTATTCAAGGAAGATCATTTACAACAAAGAACTGGTCCCAGAGTAACTTGAGCTAGCAACTACACTGATTCTATCACCCACATCAGTTTTATCCATTTAAAAACTCAGTATATTGGCTGTATACTGACAGTTCTGAATTTACCATAAGTTCACCTCTCGGCTTTTCAACTTTAGTATGGTGCAAAAGCATTCGGTAGAAACTGCCCTATGTATTTTGAGTTTTAAGCTTCCTTGCATGTGAGGCTCTCCTGTGATGTCCAGCAGCAAGTCAGCCACACAATCACAAAGATAGACAATCAGGCCGCGTTGCCAGTGTTTTTTGGATATCATATTTTATATTTTCACATCCCGTCATGTGTACCAAATTCCCGTGTGTGCACATGGGTCTTTATTATAAATCAGGTTTTGTGCTAGATGGTTTTGCTAATGCAAGTGCTCCTGCAAGCTACCTTATCATGTGTAAGACTGTACGGGCTATACCATGACGGGGTGTTAGGTGCATTCTCAACTTATGATATTTATTGAGACATAACCCCATTGTAAGTCAAAAGGCATCTGAAACAGGGACCCCGTACTGAACCAAATAAGAGCTTCACCTGAGAGACTGAGGGCAGGTGAATCCTTCAGGTGATAGCATTTGACTCTCTTTTGCATCTCCATTTGTATCTCATCCACTCCTTTTTATCTAGGCATTTTGTATGTCTTGAAGCAAGGTACGTAATTACCTGCGCCTCAACTTCTATAGCCATTAAACATCTGGACCTGTCATAGAGTCCCCAGGCTCTATGACACCTGGTTGTACCTCCTAGAATTTTTATGGGGACTTAATGAGACCATGGAAACACAGTTCTTAGAACAGAATGGTGCCTGGTATAAAGAAAACAGTCAGCAACTCTCAGCTATGACAGAGGTCCTTGTCCCCTGAGAAAAAACGTTCCCATTGAGTCAGCGTTGGCCACTGTGATTACTACATGAAATAACTAAATATGCTATCGGCTATGAAGAAGAAGAAAGAAAACAGGATTTGGGGAGGGAAGCAGAGTGACGAAAATGGAGAAGACATGGAAATTTGAAGAAACAAAACAAGTTCCTTAATTCTTGACAGGCTCAGGAATGCATTCTCAATGCGTGACCTTTGGCAGTCTTCTTAGCTTTCTTTAATCTCTAAACTGAGGTTTTGTTTTAAAAGAAACACCTCCTGCACAGCATTCTTGGAAAGATTAAGATAATCCAAGTAGATACATTTGACTTGCAATACAGACCAGCTACCTTCTTTGTAGTAGACATGAGTTTATTTTCCGAAACATTAGTTAAAAGTCAGAGAACAAAAACAACATTTAGGACATATTACTTACAGGGTTTGCAGGCTACCCACACTCCCCAATATTAAAAGATTTGCTCCAAAATTGAGCCAGATCACCAAAGAAATACTTACCTAAGACAAATTCTATTGTTCTTCCTACAGAAAAGCCATTGTGGAATTATAATACAGCATAACGCCAGCAGACACACTGATGGTCCTCAGCATAATAGGCTCTGTAACCTTACCATTTGCTCTACAAGGAGGCTCCTATGAACATTTTTCATTACCTCCACAATAAACTTCTTATGAGATCCTCCAGAAGAAATCCCAACTTGGATTTAGAACTAAAAATGGTGGTACTTATCCTGAATACTGGAAGCGAAGACAAATATAGATCTATTGTTTAGAGTCAGTGAAACAAGCAAGGAATGAATTCCTGCATTCACTTAACATATATATTGAGTACCTACTATGTGCCAGACTCTAGGATCCAGAAAAACAATGACAAAGAACACAGAAAATGTCTCTGGCCAGACCTAGAAACTAGGAGGAGAAGGAAGAGCTAATTAAACAAACAATTATAACACAGATGCAAGTAATATGATGAAATAGAATAAGCCACAAAAGAGGCTCGGGGTAACTGAATAATATCTATTGTCTCCTTGGGTGGCAAGAGAGGCTGGAATAAAGCTAAGCCTGATAGTAGGGCCTGAGAAGGAAAATTCACACTTATATGGAAATCAGGAGAAAAAAAGGCAGGTCAAGAAACAGGCGGATAGAGATGCTGAGAACCTAGGATTGTCTATATCATGACCAGAACTGGTCTGTTTATTTACTTTGCATCACAATAACAATCTACACACATAGAATTAAATTGCAAAGAGTGTTCACACCTACACGTGAATCACTCCATAGGCTCTAGAGGAAACTGGCTTGACTTTATAACCACATAACTAAATGGGAGAAGATATCAAAGAGAACGGAAGGTCTGGCACTGCTCAAGAAATAATCTTAGAGATTTAATTCATCACATTGAGTTCTATCAACTATGATCCTTTTGATTTCTTTCCATTACCACAGAGGTCTGATGGAGAGAGCAACACTCGGGCCATATGGAGATTATAATTAAATCTTTACTCTCAACAATGTTGGAAACTCAGAGCACAGAATTAAATATCTAAGAGGAATCCTGGCAACAGGATTATTTAAACAGTCAGGAGACTGGGAGTTTAGTCATAGTTTTGTTTTTTTTTAATAAAATGATTTTGAGGATTGACAGCTACGTGAGTAACTCAATGGGCTTTGCCCTTCATGGGCTTACTGCAGCAACAATAACAGCTACTACTTACTGAGGTTTTACTTTGTGCCAAGAACTAAGTGTTTTCCTGTATGACCTGCCAACTCCCTCAGGAGGTGGACAGTACTGTCATTTTATAGCTAAGGAAACTGAGGCAGACAGAGACACTGCAACATTTCCAGGTCGTTTGGGAGTCCGGATCCAGAGCCCACCCTCTCAACCGCTACTTGGAGCATTCTCTCAACTTTCATCCAAGGGCATCCTAAGAAAGCTCAAAGGATGTACAGAATACCCCTCCTCAAACTATTTCCAAGAGTTCACCATCTCTTCCCTGGAGCCCTTATGACGTGAAAATTAATGGCAAAATAACTCAAGAGTTGAGGGTCTGATACTTGCTGGGCCATTTACTTTGCCTGAATAAGCCTCAATTTTCTCATCTACCAAACTGAAATACTAATAGTACCCACCCCAAAGCATCGCTGTGAGAACTACAGGAGCCCATGCATAGATGAACTATAGGGGTGGATTGGTACATTGCTTAGCAAACAGTGAGCACTCAGCAACGTTAATTAAATGTTCAGGAGGCTTTCTTGCACTGGCCCAATATGTGAACCTGAATGATCACAACATACCTGTGAATCTGGAGCACTTAGACATGAACCAGAATAAGGAAGGAATACCAATAAGTCAATCGCTAATATTTCAAAGAGGAGCCAATCCAAAACTAAATTATAATCTCAAAGCCAATGGAAATGTGCTTCCGTCCTCCCACATTCCAAGACCTTTAATCGATTCCACTCCAGGGAACCTCACTGAAATGTTGAGTTTTATGAGGATGAGGAAAGAGGAAAACTTCTGTGAGCGTAAAACCGCGTTGAGGTCCTTTACATCCTCTTGGGGCAACCTGAATTCCTAGTTGTAACTTCTGGGATCATTCTGCAGTCAAACACATTCACTGTACTTTGGATTCCAGCCCTTGGCATAGCCTCAGCATTCAGAGAATGTTTTTGTGTGGCATGGGCACACACTACCACCTTGCCCGGCAGTAACTGGCTACATACCCTCTTAGAACCTTCCAAAACGTTTGTCTCCTAACAAGAGAGGACCTTGGAAATCTGACACAGTAAGCCACAGTCATGAAGCTTGAAGAAGTCACATGGCAAGTTAGTATACATACTGAACACATCAACTACTTTGCCCGTGTTCTTTATTTGCTTAAGTTTTTAGGGGTTAGATTCATTGTAGAAGGGAAAAAAAAAGAAAGGTAACATGGTCTGGTTATGGGCCTCTTACAAAGATTCTGTGTGCTGAAGAAAGATAACTTATTTCCCTCTTAATCTTAAAAATTTCCAAAGAAGGAAATTCTGCTGCCATAGTAACCTATAATAATATGCCTGCCTGTCAGCAGGTTCTGTCTCCTCCCTGGCTTCCTTTCCTCATCATGCAAATTGCCATTGGCTTTAATTAGATTTAATAAGCCGCTGGGAAGTGCAGCGAGGGAAATGGCCAGCAAAGATTACACAGTGTGGGCTTACTCTTGCATGGAACTTTCACATCCTCCCAGGCTGGGAAAATAAAGACTGCCAAGCATATGGAAAGACATGCTGCTGCTGTCCAAATGTGAAACGTGGGTGGAGAGAAATCATTTAGAAAAAGAGAGTGAGGGGAAAGAGAAAATGAACCCGAATCCCCAACAGCTGCAAGTAGGGGAGCGCGTGAATCTGTTACCTTGGATGAACTCTGATTTCCTGCTCACAGATGGCAGGGTCCTGTTGAGCCCCAGGATCCTGTCCAGGTGGAAGGCAAACACCTCACTCATGTCCAAAGGCTGCTTGAGCAGCGCACAGGGACTAGGGCCACAGCGGGGCACAGAGCCAGCGCTGCTCCCCTCCATCACCAGCAGGCGGGCACCACTCTTAGAGGACACTGGCTGGAGCCCGGCCACCGCTTGGTCTGCCAGCAGGCGCATCTTGCGGATGTCATCTTTGCTCAGCCACGAGGGGGCGCTCTCGCTGTAGATCCTGATGTTGCTCTCTCTGGCCCTGGGCAGCTGCAAGGGGGAACTGGCCACTCGAACTCCAGGACCTCGCACCAACCTCCAGGGTCGCTCTCCAGCCTTGACTAGGGGTCCTCCCTGCACGTACCCAGGCACTTCAGCGTCGGCTGCTTTTGCGGCTTCCTGAGGCTGAAGGGATGGTCCAGCCACTGCCTCCTGCCCAGGGCCCACAGCTGCCACCCCATGCTTCCTCCTGCGCTTGGGTTTCACCGTGCCACGGATATTGGCAGGCTTGCTGCGCTTGGAGCGTAGGGTAATGTACACCACGTTGGGTTGCAGGGTGGTCCCATTGCCCTGGGTCTCGGGCGGGGCCAGAGTCCCATCCAGAGGGATCTCTGGGAAGGGGGCCTCGGCGGTGTCCCGGCCGCGGGATGGCCCCTTGTCAACTGCCTGCGGGTGCTGGACAGAGGCTCTCCCCACCTGGCTCACCAGGAAGCCCAGGTAGATCGCACAGGCCGTGCCCAGCAACAGGTTCCGCCGGGTCCTGGGACGCCGGCTGCTCCAGAGCTTCCGCGCCCGCGGGCCGCACAGGGCGCAGAAGAACCAGTTTATAAGTCGCCCAGGCTTGTCCCGACAGGTCATTTCTCTGAGGCGTGCACATGCCGAACAGAGCTTAAAGTCTGCACTCGGCCCCCGCTGACATGATGCATGGTTTCCTGAATTCTCTGTCCTGTCCGTTTCGGAGTCCAAGTGGTCTCCAGAGGGTAGCAGTAGAAGAGAAGAGTTGGTGACAAGCTGGGAATGTTTTTGACAGAGCCACAACAAACCTTTTAAACTATCAGCCTTCCCAAGGAAAAATGAGGGTTGATTCTGGGGGTGAATGGAAACAAAGTTCACTGAGTCACCATCTCAGACCATTTCAGTTCCTCTAGAAGAGGAATGAAAAAAGTAACCCTTTCCTTCCATAAATAGCACCACTGAATTTGATACAAAGTTTAAAAAATGAAAGCAAGAGAAATCTGTAGGCTTAATATTCAGTTTAAAGTATTGAAAAGAAGCCACAAAATCCAAGAAGTTTTTATGACTTATAGCTAGAGTCATTTAATTTGATTCTGAAGCAAAGCATTAAAATTTGATCAATCTGGACTTTTCCATTTTGCAATTCAGAAATAAGACAAATAATAGATGGTTTTTAAAATCTTGTAGCTATCTCACGTTTTACATTAACTAATTGGGCAGAAGCACCAAGTATTAACATTCAAATTCAGAAACATAATTTCTTAATCTAATATTGCAGAGTTGTCTTTATAATATGTCCCATTGTCTTACATTAACTTAGTTTAGTATAAAGGCATAAATGTCTATATAGCTTGAAAGCAGCTACATTTATTCTCTCTTTCACTGTCTCTGTCACTCTCTCGCTCTCTCTCGCTCTCTCTCTCTCTCTCTCTCTCTCTCTCTCTCACACACACACACACACACACACACACACACACCACAAATTCAGCTGCATTTTATTCCTTTTTCTTTCCACCAAAGTCAGGTGAAAGAGAATAAAAGAATCTCCAGTTTCATTCTTTCACATTATTAAATAGAAGAAGAAAGTTGTGAGCAACCTTACTTACACAGCTAGCCGGGAGCTTGGCTCCAGCAAGAATGCAATCCCTGCCTCTAATGCAAAGAACTTTTAAAGGCTGAGGCGTTTAAGTACAACATATTTCATGGTCAAGAGTGTTCCACATTTCAAACATTTCAGCTCAGCTTTAAAAAGCTCCCTTCTACTGATGGTGAAGTAAAATGGTTATTTGTAAACTAGACACTTCACAGTTTTTCAGACATGTGAGGGTTTTTTTAATGATGATTTAAAAAAATAATCCTTAATTTTAAATTCTGAAAAAGCAAATGCCGTACAGAATCAGTTTCCATTTAAACAACTTCCCACTTATTTTTAACCCCTGGGAGCCCTCTAGTGTCCTGTTTGCAAACTCTGAAATGTCAGTCCTGTGAAGTTAAAAGGGATCTAGTGTTTACTTAGCTTGGTGGCTTGGTGCTCCAGAATAAATACCTTACGAAATAAAGAAGGCCGTCACCCATCTGCCCATTCCGTGTTAGCTGGACGACAGAGCGTTGGTCCCAGGATGTACTACTCACCTTGCTATCTTGGCTGTTCACAGAGAACATTCGTCCTCCACCATTTCTAGGAAGAGAAGGCCTAGAAGTTCAGCGAAAACTAAGAAAGGGTTAGTTCACATGAGGAAGAAAATAGAACAGTGAGATAAGGATGCACAGAGCTAGGGAAAGACATTTCCAGTGTGCAGTTGCACAGGGCACCAGTGCACAAAAAGCAGTTGTGGGTCTTCTCTGATTGGAGGTTTTTAAAAACCAGGTTAGCGATTGGCCTGGGTTGTTTGCCTGTCCTAGCACAAAGGCAGGAGCTGATGACCTTGGGTCTCACTAGGCTTACTCTATATGGAATCAGGAGGCCAGAAGGGCACAAAGGGAGACGGGGTGACCCCCATTAGAAAAGAAGGTTGTGATACTGGGGGGCAGGGGGATTAGAATACAGTGTAAAATCCTTAAATCCTACATTTAATGTTGCAAAACCAGAGCAAGGAATTGGAATATACATAAAAGGAGAAAATAAACTTCCAAATGGTAAAATGCCAAAAATTACAATAGGAGTGTTATTCCAGCACTCTTAAACTCAGACCTTCCTTCTCTTTAAAAGTTCTGCCACACAGTGGAAAGAGAAGGAGAACTCCAGTATTGACAGGAGTACCTGTAGATTTTAGCTGAACTTTCTGAGAATTTGAGTACCACAATCACAAAGCCATTTTCTTTGTTCTCCAACATTGTGAAAGCACACACTTCTACAAGCACAGAATTATTTTCCAGAGAGTAAATATGAATTTCTTGAAAGGAAACCATAGAAGAGCTCCTTTGTTCTAGCTATTTTATGTTTTTCACAAATTCAAAGAATAACTGTCTTTTTAAAAATTAAAACTAAGGACTGGGGGCGTGGCTAGTGATAGAACACTTGCCTAGCATGCAGGAGGCCCTAGGTTCCATGCCCAGTAACCCCTCCCACAAAATTTAAAGTTTTTGGCAGAAGCCAGATTATAATAAGCAGAAGCATCCTCTAGACTTTTTTTTTTTTTCTTTTTGGTGTTTTGAAACTACATAGCTCAGACTGGCCTGGAACTCATGATCCTCCTGCTTCAACCTCTTGTATGCTACCATTACAAGAATGTCCCACCACACTGGGCTCCTCTTCCAGCACCTTTTAAAGAAATATTTGTGGTGGAGAAATGCTTAGGAAGCAGTGAAGAGTTATGCAAATTGGTAACTTTGGTTATCAAAATGACCCCTTAAACCGGGTGCCCCTTAAACAGGGTCGTCCACGCCTGTAATCCTAGCTACTTGGAAGGCTGAGATTCTTCAAAATCAGCCAGGGCAAAAGTTAGTGAGACCTCATTGCAACCAGTAAGCTGACCGTTGGTGTGCACCTGTCATTCCAAGCTACCAGGGAGGCTAGGATTAGGAGGATTGCAGCTCCAGGCCAGCCAAGGCAAAAAAAGTTGGCAAGACTCCATCTCAATGGAAAAAAGCTCGGCGTGGTGGCACATACCTGTCATCCCAGTGATGGCAGGAAGCTTAAAAAAAATAGGAGGATCACAGACCAGACCAGCCTGGGCAAAAAGTAAGAATCTATATCCAACATAACCAGAGCAAAAATGGCTGGAAGTGTGGCTCAAGCCTCGCAAGCACAAAGCGTTGAGTTCAAACCTCAGTACCATAAAAAAAAAAATGTCTCCTTATTAGAGTAAGACCGATAGATTGTCTCTTCTTGTAAGCACAATAGGGATTAGTGCACAACACTAAAGCATATGATGATTAGAGAATGAAGAATGGGCTGCGGAAGAACAAAGCCTGGCTGGGGGTGGTCTTCGCTTGCTAGATGGGGTTCCTTATGGTAAGTAATTGTACCTGCCCAACCTCAGCTTCCCCATCTCTAATAGCAGTGTTACTAGCTCTCATCACGTAGGTTTTCTGTGATAACTAAAGGCAATTGTGCTGATGGAAGGATCATTTGGAACCATTGTCAATTGGCTTGTCTTTATCTCCCCCAATGCACACACCTCACTGCACTTCTCAACCCACTGCATCAAGGCAAAGCTGTCATGGCTGTATTGGGAACAAGCATGTGGAATGATTGGTGTAGCCAACACAATGGTAAAACCCATACAGTGGGTAAATGGGGCTCACAGGATGCCTTCTCACTGCTCTGGGGGAATTCACTGTTTTCAACATCCTTGGATGAAAATTCAGGCTGGCACCATGACTCAATGTTAGTCCTAGATGTGTACACACAGGTATATAAACTAATTAGCATATTTAACTCTGTAAAATAGTCAAAACTTTTGAATTTTTTTTCTGGTACTATTGGGGTTTTGTCCTAGGGCTCCATGCTTGCTAGGCAAGCCCTCTATCTCTTCTTTCATACCTACAGTCATTTTTCTTTTAGTATGTTTTTTCTGAAAAGTAGCATGCTTTTTCCCTGGCTGGCCTTGCTCTAATTTTCACCTCCTGAGTAGCTGGAATTACAGGCATACTCCCACCTTTGAATTTCTTTTAAAGTTAAATCATTTCTACTCTCCTGGTGAGCACTCTCCCAAAAAGCACAGCCAGGAGCTAGGGTGCAGCTCAGTGGTAAAGCACTTGCCTGCCATGCTCGAGGCCCTGAAACAAAAAGAAAACAAGTCAAAACCTACTGAAAAGGGGAAGAGGAGCTCCACGTGGGAATCTTTTGTTCTTATCTAGAGGCTCTATTTCTCACCCACTCACCCACGTTGAGTCTGGCTGTAATTACACCAAGGTGAAAGGGTACTGGGTAAGACTAGTGGTAATAGCAGAAAAGTTCTTTCTACTCCTTTGACACTGTGTTAATTGGCTTAGAAACGCCCTGGGCATGACGGATGTGTAAACTATATGTATGTATGTACTATGTGTAAAACTATAACTGATGGGTATGTTATAGTCACTTCAAAGGCACCACTATCAAAGCAGCTGGTGTCTCCTCATCCATTGGAATCAGGCAGCCTACTGTTTTGTTAAGCTTCCCTCATCCTTCCAGCTGGTTCTCCAGGGCAGCTTTTAAGATAACCAACAAGCTTCCTTCTCACTTGGGCTTCACAAGGAGTCCAGTGGGCACAGCCACCATCTTTGCCTCAGCATCGTCAGGCTTCCCAATATACCAATCCACTTCCCTTGATATGGTAGATTCACGCCTCTTTACAAAAACATGGAACATTTGCCACCTATCACTCACTATCTGTCTTGAAACCAACGATAGTGCTTCTGCTATCAGGTAGCATGAAACTCAAGAGAAGCTTAATTCAGTTTTAGCAATAACAAAGCTTAATTCCTTCACTGGTGAGTGAATGAAGAGTCCGAAAACTTGTTAGCACAATGTAACTTACAATATAGTCTATAAGCATACATATAGCACTCCAAATATTAACAATTGTTATTAAAATTATTAGATCAGAGAGGCTAATAAACTTCACACCTAAAGCATTTTCTCTCCATCACAAAGAAAACCTACAAGGGAAATAAGGTCAAAAAGTAGACAGTGAGACAAATGTGCATCGCATTAGCACTGTCTAGGGACCTTCTTATACACTGCAGCAGGAGTAGTGATGGAAGCTCAGCTCTATTTCCTCATTTATATAGCACCGATTAAAGTGTGTTTATTTGGGGCTGGGCGTATGGCTCAAGTGGTAGAACACCTATCTAGCAAGCCCAAGGCCCTGAGTTTAAACCCTAGTTCCAACAAAAAATAATTAATAAAAAATGCATCATTATACATTTCATTCAAATTTTTATACTCTGGTTTCTCTTCAGATTGTATAAATCTTTCATCTTTTACCAAAGTATGTTCATTTGGAGACAATTCACTAGCCTTACATTTTCGATATGTGTACATTTCCATATATATCTTACCATTCAATAAAACTGAAAGAGGTGATAAGTGATGAGATATTCATTTTATGTATTGTTTATACCTTGCACATTTTATGCATCTATGTAAAGACAGAGTAGGAAAGGAGTTCTATTGCTTTAGTCATTAAGAGATGCAAGTTAAAGAAAGGTATGTGGATCCCAAGGCCCATCCACTTTTCCAAAAGTTCTAATTTAGTTGATCTGAGTGGAGCCCAGGAATTCGTACTTTTAAAAGCCTCTGATGTGCAGGGTTATACGTCACTGTTCTGGGAATTAAAAGGCTAATTCCAGAAGCAAATTAACACCTTTTTACAATTGAATGGTAAATCTTGGTTTTCACTGGCAATGAAGTCTAAACTCTTCAAGACTTCTAGTTCTTAGTTCCAAGTGTTTCTGTTCTGCCTTCAGCCTGGAACAACTCCAGGGCTTCAAATTTCCTATCCACCCTCATTTCCCCCACTCACATCAAGTGTGTCACTTGCTACCTCTGTGGGCTCAAGTTTTTCCACTACTGGAAAGCCATTGGGAAAGTGAAGAAGAAGATATAAGGACTTCAACTAGCTGGGAAGCCAAGTATTAAACTTTCCCTTGCTATAGTTGACCCTTGCTGGTTGCAGATTGCCAATTTACAGATGGACACCCTGTTGCTGGTTCTGTGCTGACCAGACCCTTCCACTGGCTCCCTAACCCTGATTTACCACCCTCCTAATCTCTAGGACCCATGTCCCTTCTAGAACTATAGCACAATGACTATATAATGTACAAACTCTGTACTGCTTGCCACATGGGATTTGCTCACACAATTACTATTCATTCTGTCACCAGGCCAGGATAGCACCAAACTGCCCTGTCCTGCCACTGAAAACCTCTTACCCTAATACTTAAAATTTTGTCATAAAGGTATTTCATTGGTATTAAGGAGCTCATAATTCTTTAAACAGTGGTTCATATTTTGTCTGTCTTTTAATCTGCATGTAATAAGGTTACATATATTACATTGTTTTACAGAAACATGGGTACATTCATATGACATGTGATCCTCACCCCAAAAGATGCCTTTCCTATTGATCTATACAATTAATCTAAGTGGAGAAACACCTATTTCCTTAGTGGCAGCTTTGCAAATCTATGAAATAACACTGAATGCCATAGCTTGATCTCTCACATGTGACTAAGAGAGCACCAAGAAGGCATGATTCGGGGGATGCAATGCCTGCCATTTCATTGTATTGGGTGTTCTCTGTCTACTACTAATCCTGGTTAAGAACACAGTGAGGCTCACTGCCCTCTCCCAATATGAAGTCTACAATAACCCATTCAGCCTCATTTCCTTGGAAACGTTTATTCCATTTCTTTAAAGTTGTTTTTGAGTCAAGATGTTTCTGCCACATGAGCAGACACTGAGCAATATTTGCATGAGCAGACCATAATATAACAGACTCAGGAAATGCATAGCAGCTGATTAGACTTGTATTTGAAATAACAAACTTTTTGCTACTTTTTGTTATTTCACCCTTAATAATTAGGTGATTTATGAATATTAGAAAGATCAGCATTTGTTTTAACATTCTAAGACCTTCTGGGGGCATGGCTGAAGTGGTGAAGCACCTGCCTTGCAAGTGAAAAGTCCTGAGTTCAAACCCTAGTACTACCACTAACAACAAAAAAGATTAACATGTCTTACTACACTATAGTTCTAAGTCCTAATGCCTTAGCTATTGGAGAATTTTTTTTAAAAGATTAGGTAAATTGGAGGTTACCCTGAGTTTTTACTAAAAGCCTTCAGCAGATATAGATAACTAAACTTCTGTATTTCAGAAGTGGGCACTGAGCCTTAACTATGCTGCCCCAACCCCCACTTACACAGACAGAGAAGAAAACAGCACAGACTCACTGGTCACCGGTCATTTTGGGCTTAGATGGAACAACACATGCAACAGAAGTTCATGCCTTTGAGGATGAGCGAAGACTGGACAAAGCCATCTCGATCCTTGGGTTTCCTGAAGGAAACTAGTGCCAAGCTGCAAGTTATCTTTTCTCTGTTTACTAAGGAAAGAAACTAAGCTTTGGAGCTAGATTTAAAATGAGGAAGGCCCCCTGGCTATTCCACATTAAATTTGGCATGTTATAAGTGCATTAGAATTACACAACACAAGTGCAGCAGAATAAGGAAGAGAGAAGTCAGAATCCTCTATTTGTATCTAGAAGTTCTGAAACTCCGTCATGTCCCTGAGGTGATTCAGACAAGTGTGGCACGTCTGGTAACTTGCGGGGGTATGTAACCATAAACATGTGCTTTATGAACTGATAGAGGATTAGGAAAGACAGAGTGTGTTAATATCACATTGCTGCCACCCACCCATTCCCACCTCTCAGCCCTAATAGATTTAAACACTGTAAAAGATGAACTATAGGAAAACACTGCCAGAGACACTTTCCTATATTATCTTGTGACATGTGGAGACACCAGCAAGATGCACTGGTTTTCGGGTAAGGAGACATGATGCAGGATGTGGGAGCATCTCTTTCTCCCCAGTACTGTCCAGGCACTTCTGGTATTGGCTTACCTTCAGGTCCCGTACAAGGTGGCAGCAGCAGCAGGCACAGTGGCAAGTTGCCCTTATGCAGCTGTATGGAGAGAGAACAATCATAAGTGAGACTTGTACGTGGTAACCAGAACTGACAGGATTATAAGCAGGACAGTGACAAGCCCTGGTACCCTGAGATGCAAGTGACTGCTTTATTGAGAGGTGCCATTGGTCTTGCCTTATACAGGAAACAGTGAATCAGTGCAGTTTCACTCCTGCTAAAGAGTGCTAGTGAGATTTGGGAACTCATAGATAACCAAGCCATTTAACATTTATTTAAAGACTACTGGACCAGTCTTGGTGGTCATACCTGTAATCCCAGCTACTTCAGAGGTGGAGGTAGGAGGATCTCAGTTCAAGGACAGCCCAGGCAAAAAGTATGAGACTCTATCTGAAAAACAAACTAAAAGCAAAAAGGCTGGGAGTATGGTTCAAGTGGTAGAGCATCTGCCTAGGAAGTACAAGACCCTGAGTTCAATCCCCAGTACCACCAAAACAAAATTTAAAAATAAATAAAAACTACTAAATGCCTATCTGGGATCTGTGAAGGATATACAATTTCTAAGGTACTGCTTGGCTAGGTAATGGCTCAGTAAATGTTGAATAAGTGAATGAATGATGAAAATATTACAGTGATGCAGCAGTTTCCAGACCAGTGGTTCTCAAAGTGTGGCCCTGTGCTGGTAGCATAGGCTTCAGCTGGGAATATGCTAGAAATGCAAATCCTCAAGCCCCCACCTGAGATCTACTGAATTAGAAGTTCTGGAATAAAGTGCCATAATCTGTATTGTCACAGTCCTCCGGGTGATCAAAAGTTTGAGAACCATTGCCCTAGAAAAGAAATCCAAAAAAGAAAAGGACATGCCAGAGCAAAGCAGAAAGATGCCAAAAGAGGAAGAACAAAATAAAAGTGCAAAACTCTGAGAAGGTTCACAGTCAATTTGCAATTTATCTGTGGTCTTTCCAAAAGTTCTATTTCCCTCCTGACTTTTCAGCAATTGGATTGGCAAGGCCAGAATGTATTAATATTACATATCCTGCCCAGCCAGCCACCCTCTCCTATCCAGACTTACAGATTCAAGTCCCTTTCTCAAAGAAATGTACATAGTGAGGAAACAAGAAATATGAGCGATCAAAATTCACAGCTCATGAAATGAAAACCAGGAGCACTGGTGGCTATGTGTGGAGGGACCAGAAAACTGCCAGAAGATATCAGTTTTCTACCAGCCATCATCAGTTATGCACTTGTAAAAAATTCTGCTACAGTGAAATCACACTGTTTTCTAAAATGCAGTCATCAGGTTCCTATGGTCATGTAAAATGTAGCATAGCCAAAAGTCATAAGCCTCAAAGGTTTTGGTTGGAAGCCTGCAATGGATTCTAAAATAAAAAAGAGGAAAAGATGCAAAGGAGTACAACACAGAAGAAAATTAAGTAGCTTCATAGCAATGAACATGTCATTTTTCTAAATGTAACATACCTCATTTATTTTTCCAGGAAATGACCAATGCTTTAGTGAAGAGTGCACATTAGATTGCAGTTCTTTGGAGAATGAAAGATTCTTTTTCATTTGCATATAATGGTTGTACAAGGGGGATACATTGTGACATTTACACATGTGGTTACAATATATCTTAATTAGACTCACCTCCTCCATCCCCCTACCCCACTTAGTAGAATTTTAACAACTTTCCTTGTTTTATTTTCAAAGGAGAGTACAAAATACATCCACCATATTCACCTTCTCCATTTATACACACACACACACTAGTACCCACCCCAGACAAGATCTGTTTTCCCTTCCTGTTCTTCATTTTTTAAGTGCATATAGGTTGTTCAGGGGAGTTCTGCCCTTGGTATTTCAAACACGTATATATCTTGCTTTACTCAGATTAACCCCCTTTATTACTTTCTCTATCTCTCTGCCCCCCATTATTCAACAGTTTCCAGTGCACTTCATTATACTGTTTTCATACACAGATGTAACGTATTTCAGTACTATTCACTATCATTCTGTTTTCCTCTTCTGCCTCCCCATAGTTGCCTCAAACAGACCCACTAATGCAATCACCTTGTACTAGTATCAATTCAAAGATCTAAAACTGAAAGCTTAGGAAACAATAGCGGGTTCACTGATAATAACTTTACCAATAGAACTCTGATAGCTCAACAATTAAGGGGATTGACAAATGGGACTTTGTGAAACTAAAAAGCATCTGCACAGCAATGGAAACAGTCACCAGACTGAAGAGACAGCATATAGAATGAGAGAAAATCCTTTGCAAGCAACACATCTGACAAAGGATTAATAACCAGAATATACAGGGAGCTCAAAAAACTAACCCCACAAACAATCAATGGCCCATTGAAGAAATGGGCAAATGAACAGACAATTCTCAAAAAAATCACAAATGGCCAATAAATACATAAATGCTCAGCAACCTTGTCCATAGGGGAAATGCAAATCAAATGACACTGAGATTTCATCTCACTCCTGTCAGAACAGCGATCAGCAAGAACACAAACAACAAATGCTGGTAGGAAAAAAGGAATCTTTACCCACTGGGAGGATGTAAATTAGTACAACCACTATAGAAAGCAGATGGAGATTCCTCAAAAAACTAAAAGTAGGCCTACCATATGATCCAGTGATCCCATTCCTGGGCATATATGCAAAGGAGTGTAAGCAAGTGATAGAGCCACTTTCACTCCCATGTTTACTGCAGCACTATTCACAACTAAGCCTTGGAAATGGCCCAGATGCCCTACAACTGATGAATGGATCAAGAAAATGTGATATATTCTGTCATAAAGAAGAATGAAATTATGTTGTTTGCAGCTAAATGGATGGAACTGGAGATTATCATGATAAGAGAAGTAAGCCTGACTCAGAAGGACAAATGACACATGTTTTCTCTCATGTGGAAACTAGACCTGTAAAACAAATGTATACATTTGTATATTATATAATATACACATGTTATAATAATATTTTATAATTATATAAAATTATATAATATTTGTATATTATCTTATATGCATATATGTCTATATGGGGGGGTAGAGAGAGAACAGGATTATATTAGTGGATCTTTCTGAGGGAAAGGATCCTTGACTGAGGAAATCACTGGCTCAGAGGCAACTCTTTGTTTTATTTTTCACTAATTGCTTACAACACAGAAATAGCTGGGTAGCCAGGTGACATAGTTTCTGACAGTAGATTTGCATGTAATTCAGTTAGGTCAAGGAACCTATAAAGAAAAATCTTATCTTTCAGCTAGGTGCTTTTGGAAAGATGTTAAATTCTGCTCAGTTTGTTCATCTGAAACACTGAGATCATTATATCTGTCTCGCAGAGGTCCTGACAACTTCATTATGTGTTATGTGGAAAGCACTTAGCACGGTGCTTGGCAGACTGTAAGAAGTGCTTGTTCTTCACTTTTTTCCTTCTCTTGCCTGGACCATAAGAAGGAACCTATAGATAGAACTCACTGATCAACACACAATTTCAGGTTTATAAAGTATTTGCCAGTCTTTCTAAACTACTAATGTAGCAAATTATCTAGAATTTGCTTCACTATCTTCTTTATAACTTAACAAACGACTTAGGAGATAATCGAATATATTCTGCATGCTACCTAGGGTTCAAATATCCAGTCATTTTTGCCTTTCAGTTTTTGAACTCATCTCTGGTAACCTACGTAAAAATAGAGTAAGGTAGATTCTCAGTAAAGAAATTCAAATTGGGAACACTTGTTGTCATAAAAGACATTTAACTAGATCAGAAATTGAAGAATTTCCTTTAGGGTGATTTGACACCTTCAGGCTGACTAGACACACTTCTCCTAGGCCTTTATCAATATGACCAGAACAATAACTATTGATAACAATAATAGAAAAATAGATTAATATTAATCTTAATATTCTTAATAATAGCACCCATGTCATGGGGTTAATGTGAGGATTAGAATAAATAGAAGGAGAGTATGGTGGAAATTTTATGTACTCATGTATGAAAATGGAAAAATGAGACCTGCTGAAACTATTCTAAGGGGGGAGGGGAAATAAAGGAGAATGATGGAGGAAGTGAATCTAAGATACATTGTAAGCACTTTTGTAAATGTCACAATGTACCCCCAGTACAGCAATAATGTGATAATAAAAAATCAAAAGAAAGATTAATTTATCTAAGCTCAGTAAAAAAAAAAAAACTCCTTATCACCACATACACACACACAAAGTTACCTTTGCCATGCCGGGAAGGACAGGGATGGAAAAAAACAGAATTTAGACACAGATTAATATTATACCCTTTCACACCTGGTCAGGGAGGGCCAGTTACAGCATTCATTTAGTTTACCCAGTTCTCCCAGCAGGTTTTTCCCTGTTATGGAGAAACTTGTAATGCTTGCCAGAGACCGAGATGCTTGCTGTCATGTGTATAGACTGCTATATTTTTCTTCATTTTCCCCTTTAAAATAGTTTTGAGGCAACTACTACATGATATGGAAAAGCTAAGCAGTGGCCTAGCAGTCACAGAGTTTCAAGGATCCTACATTCTAGATTGGACTCTGTTCTAAAGCCTGTTCTCAACCTTCTTCCTAATTTACCACCCTTAGAACCCAACCTAACATAAATGTCTAACGTCAAATCTCAATTCTAGCTTGTGTCGTTATAATTCAATAATCATGCCTACATAGTCGGTAATATGGCACTTGCAGCAATGCTAAATTCATCACTGTCGAGTGACAGTACAGAATTGGTTTGGGCAGCTGTATAGATAATTCATTTTAGTTGATAAATAATTCACCTACCAATCTGTCATGAGTTTCAAATTGAACCAAAGCTGATTTCCACTTATATACTTATTGGATCCTAGGAAAATGGCATTCTCCTTTTCCTTAAGTTAAAAAAAAAATCTTTTAAATTTAGTTGAATTTCAGCTAGCAGGTGGATGACTTTCCTTTTAAAATATGTAATTTTAGAAAACTGAAAAAAGTTAGATAAATGAGCTTGGAATTTCCACAACTAAAGTTTATGGTCTGAGAAGCTTAGTGAATCTAAATTTACTAAGCAATTTTTCAACTTTTTGCATTTCCCATAGAGACCACAATCTAAAATTAAAATGTATAACTTTCTGCTTCAATCAGTATGTCAAGCTAGAAACCTCAAAGGCTGTTACTTTAAGCCTAGACTCAGAATAAATAAGGAAAAATGTGTATAATCCATTATTTACAAGTTTCCTGAAAATGAAAGCTTCTCAAATTAAAAACCTCCATAATCTGGTTATCAACTTTTATGTATATAAGAAAACACAAATGTGCAAAGAAAAAAATAACAGTATGAATCAAAACATAAAGGTACATATAAAATGTTTAAAGGAAGACTGAGCATACAACATTATTAGGTCACTTTTAATCTCTTCTTGTTGCATGCTCACTTTGTCTTCCTTTAATAAATTTCAGTGGCTAAACACTGGATACTAGGCCAAGTGCAGTGACTCATACCTTTAGTCCCAGCTGCTCAGAGACACAAATCAGAACAATCCAAGTTTGTGCCCAGACTGGGCAAAATGTTAGCAAGACCCCACATCAACAAATAAGCCAGGTATGCCAGTGCCCACCTGTAAGTCCAGCTACATGGAAGACAGAGGTAGAAAGGTCATGATCTGAGACTGGGTAAAAATCATGAAACCCTATCTGAAAAATAACTAAAGTAAAAAAGGAATAGAGGCATGGCTCAAGTGGTAGAGTGCCTGCCTGGCAAGCACAAAGTCCTGAGTTCAGGTCCTCATACTGCCAAAAATTTGGGAACCTCTGCCCAATATAATTTATATTGAACTTAATCTACCAAAAATAACTTTTAAAGTTGGAAAAACAAATGAACAATCCTCTGATAACATTGGAGAACCATCACCAGGTAATGTTTAGCAGAAGGTAATGTTTGTTCCTTGACAAAGGGAGCCACACAAGATGATTGATCTTCACCTTAGAATTTTCCTCAGGGCATTTTTCCAAATAGTGGTTAAAAAACATGCAGCAGTTTCCTGGGTCTGAGGACTGGAGGTTAAGGAAGAACACAGAGCTGGGCCTAGCGGAACAAAGTACTAAAGTCAAAAGAACCTGACAGAGTACCCAAAAATTTGCATTCAATGTTTTTTTAAAAACATTGAGCATTGCATGAGCAAGCCAAGCCTCCAAAAAATGTAGCACAAAACAGCAGACAGAAAACTCTAATGCAGAGATCTCAGCAGCTGAATGACACTGGAGAGATGGAGCCTGGAATTCAAGGACAGGGGACTTGTTAAACACAAAGACTTAGCAGAAGGAAGGCATGTCCTGAACTGAATGATCACATCCTGTAACTAACAAAATTGAAGTAGGTCAGGCATAACAAAACTTAAAACCAAGTCTTGACTGGATCAGATCATTCACAGTAACTTTATAAAACAAGAACAGACAATCAAACAAACAAAAACTTTGACTTTTTTTATGGGAACATCATGTAGAGCCTTTAGATTTTATCATCTATAATTTGGAAATTTTAAAACGTGATAAAAATAAAAGCAAACAAGGAAAGAAGAAAGAGGAAGGGAGAGAGGGAAAGAGAAAAAGAGGGAGGGAGAGAAGGAAAGAAAGGAAAGAAGAATGGAAGGAAGGAAGGTAGGGAGGGAGGGAAGGAGGGAGGGAGGGAGGGAAAAGGAAAGGAAAGAAGAATGGAAGGAAGAAAGGAAGGAAGGGAGGGAGGGAGGGAGGAAGGGAGGAAAGGAAAGAAGAATGGAAGGAAGGAAGGAAGGAAGGAGGGAAGGAAGGAAGGAGGAAGGAGGGAGGAAGGAAGAAAGGGAGGAAAAGGAGGCAGAGTAAACAAAGAGAAGGAGTGGGTAGCATGCACCAGGCTTTCCAGGAGGCAGGAGTGTTATGGCTGTGACCTCCCCCTAAGACTGAGCCTTGTATATTAGCTTCTGCAACCACTTGTGTCACTTCCTGTGCCTGTGAGGACTCCTCCATTACACCTCTGACTTCTGGGCACTGAAGAGGCCCTGGCTCACACCACTCTCAGCCCTATCAGCCACCTTTATTGAAAGGCTTTTGTATGTGTGCTGACTGAGCAAGCTCTCACTTGTCTTCCTGGACAGGCAGAAGTGTGGGCTGCCAGTGGTCATCTCCATAAGGGCAATTGAAAGTGTCATCTATGTGATCAACATCCCCATAGATCTATGGAATACACTGAATGAAATATGAAAACTTTGCCCTTCTCTCTGACTTGCTTGAATAAATTCTGTCTGGATTGCATTTTAGAAGAGACAGTATGGGTGCCAGTTGTATTATTAACTGATGGGGTGTTCCAATTTTTATCATGAGATAAATCTTACTTGGAAGATCCATACTTTTTAGAAAGTCATTTTTCCACCATAAACAAGATTGAAGAAATCATGAAGGAGGGCAAGAAGTTTCACTGAGTAGTGACTTGTCATTTTTCTTGTAGTAGCCATGACTATTCAAACAATAAAATGTTTATTCCAAGACCTATGTCTTAGGGAAGAGCCATTTGTTAAGTGCTTCCTAAATGTTACCTATCCTATGTAAAATAAACCTAAGGAACATGAGGGTGGTCCAGTCTTGCTGAAACGGCCTGTGAAAGCTTACTGCAGTTGTACCAAGTGCACTGTGGGGTTCTATTGCTTATTTTAATCTTTAAACATTATAGTATGCCACAACTATAAAGTATTAATGACTCAGTTGTCAAAACAATGGAAAAAAGATTTCCTTATTACATTAAAATAAGGTTTTTCTGCCATTAGTCTCCCAATACTCTTGAAGATGAATCCGTGAACTCCTCAGACTTTCTGCTGAAATTTACTTATGTCTGATTAGATAGTGAACAATAAGGAGACTGAGGCAAACTTTCAGTGATAATGTCATTTTCCTGGGATGACTTTACCTTGGATTGCAATATAATTCTGTTTAAGACCAGATGGCATTAGTTCTTATCTGTTCCCCAAACTGGAAATCTGTTTTAGTTAGTATTTTAAAGAAATATTAAGCCATTACAAAAAAGCCCTAATTATTTTTACTCTGGAATGCTCATTAATGAATGCAAATGGTTACATGGATTTAGAGTTAGTCATCATTTGATGGCGTTTAAGGGTGTTTCCTTTTAGTATGTTTAATACATGCAAATTTTTCATTTCCTTAAAGAAGAATGTCAATTAACTAAAGGTGGGAAGTGGTGGTTCAAATATTAATTCCTCTTCAAGAATTTTAATCATGTTATGCATTTTACATAGTGGATTTAATTTTCTTGGTTTTTCTATTTATAAAATAGAGATCGTGCCAGGCACTATGGCTTATGATCGTACTCTCATCTACTTTGGGAGGCAGAAATAGGAAGGATCACTGTTTAAGGCCAGTCTAGGCAAAAAGTTAGTGAGACCCTATCTCAATCAATAAGCCAGGCATGGTGACACGTGCCTGACATCCAAGCTGTGCAGGAGGCTGTAGGTGCAGGAGTCTGAGGCCAGCCTGTGCAAAAATGCATAACCTTACCTGAAAAATAACTAATGAAAAAAGGGGTGGGACTGTGGCTCAAGTGGTACAGTGCTGCCTAGCAAGTGCAAGTCCCCGAGTTCAAAGCCCAGTACCCTTCTCACCAAAAAAATAACAGATACTGATTTAAAGAGAGGGAAATCTATAGGAGACCCAGACATTAAAATACTAAGATTAATATATAAGAGAAAATTAAGCAAAATATGAACAAAGGAAAAAATGAGGAATGAGAGAATTCCAATAGAATATTGGAACCTATGAAACAATGAAATGAACATTCTTAAACTGGAGAATTAAAATCTGAAATTAAAAATTATTTGACTGGTTTTAAAGTCAAAGTTGACAAAGCAGAATACAGTTTGTGAAATCAAAACAGAGGTCCCTAGAAAATATGAAAACAAGTGTCAGAGAGAATGCAAATGGAAAAACTAAAGTTGGAACGTTTAAGTGATGCATTGAACTTGGTTAAAAGATTAACCATACATGTAATTACATGTCCAGATGAAAAGAGAAAGACAATGTGCCATAAACAATATTTGAAAGCACAATGACAGAGAATTTTCCAATTGATAAAAACACCAATCTAAAGATTCTAGAAAATCTTCTAACTCATTACAAGATTGATTATAAAGAAAAATATTAATAACTATCTTACAGATAACTTACTAAAAGCCAAAAACAGATACAACAGAAAAGACAATTTATAATCTGAAAGGTCAATCAAAAGAAAATTTCCAAAATGACACAAACAGTTACAAGGATGGAGAATTAATAAAAGAGCAGTAAAGACTTATCAGACATCATTTATTTAAGGTATAAAACTAAAGGAAGGAAAAAATGAGACAAAAATAATTTTCGAAGAGAAAATGACCAAAAGTTTTTCAGGGTCAAGAACTATTTCAGGACCAGACATGATGATCCATGTCTAAATTACAGCTATTCAGGAGTCAGAGATAGGATTGTTGTTTGTACACAACCTTAAGCAACAGCATGAGACCCTATCTGAAAAAAAGTAGCTAAAAACAGAAGGACTGGGGTGTGGCTCAAGTGATAGAGCATTTGCTGGTCAAGCAGAAGACCCCGAGTTCAATCCCCAGCACCAATAACACACACACACACACACACACACACACACACACACACACACACACACAAAACCTACAAGCACCAGGAAGGATTTTATAACAAACATTTCATAAAAATATGAAAAGAAAACAAAATAAATGTGGATCACTGGGGTATAGTTGCACTTGTATGGAATTTTAAAATGGGAAAAGATCTGAAAGATCAGCTGAATGTAACACATTGATTTCAGAGAGAAAGCAGCTTGAGGGTATACAAGTTAATGGTCTAAGGAAAATGAGACAAGGCACAGCACAATCAGAGCTCCTGAGTTCCAATTAAATGAACTTTTCATTATATAAGACGTTGTCTCATTCAGTTTTCTTATGTCAGCAGCTTTATCAGATGTCCCGGTCATTCTGTTACTGTAAAGATAGGTTTTCCTACACTGTTTTTCTAAATCTTTCCTGCTGACTTCTCTGTATTACCTCACATTCTGACGGTGAGGGTGGTGGTAGGTCAGTTCCATGTTTTATAATCACACAGTGTTAGAGACTTAGCAGGGGCCAAGATTCAAGTCACTGAGTCGTCAAGTGCAGGGTGTCTTTCATATCCAGTTTTTTAAAAGATGACATTTGAGCACTGCAACTAAGACCCCAGAAACACTGCTTTTTGACCTCCTGTTAGCATCAACAATTATTTTGGTGATCCATGCAATGTTGAGCCCTATATGCTCTGCACTCCACAAGGAGAAGGACTATAGAAGAGACACGAACCATACTTTGTCTGCCTAACTTCTCCCCTCCTGTGTTTTGGAAACAGACTCCATGACAGCCCAAGATAAGAGGATGCTTATGTAGCAAGGACACAGGCTCACTTGCTGTTCAGCCATTGGTCCAGGTTGGGGAGCTTTACCCACGCTTGGATATCAGGCTCCTTCCTAGAACTTTTAAGTTGAGAATGTCTGTTCTTCAATCATGAACCCTTAAGTTTGTGGAGCCACAGCCTGGTAATTGCCACCATCTCAGCCAGTTTGAGAAAATGAAGCCAATATTCACAAAGAGGCACAGGAGAAGGAAGAGAATAGTGCAGAGTAAAGTCCCTAGTTCTCTCTTCCATCTTCCCTGCCCTTTCCATAATTAATGTGAGCCCATAAATTTCCTCCTTGGTCTAATGAGCTCAAGTTGAGTTTCAATCACTTTAAATTCAAAGATTTTTGACTGATGAAAAGATTGTTACTTAGCACTGAAGTTTTTCAGTGACAGAGCCTCAAATGTGGAACTGTCTGAGTCAAGATAGGATGGGAAGAGTGGGGATCCCTCCATCCTTACCTGGGTATGCAGTGTCCCTGTTATGTAGTGTAGAAGTCTGAATAATGCTGCCTTAAAAATACCATGCCCCTTAGCACCTCAGGATGTGACCTTATTTGGACATGGGACCTTTGCAGATGTAATTAGGATGAACTCATACTGGATTAGAGAGCTTTCCAAATCCAATGTCTGGTTCCTTGTAAAATGAAGAGGGGACATCCAAGAGACAGAAGAAAGAAGGCCTGTGTGATGAATGTCATTACAAGCCAAAGAATGACAAGGATTGCTGGAGCCACAAGAAGCTGTGAAGAGACAGAGAAGGATACTCTCTAGAGCCTTCAGGACCACAGCCTAGCCAATGCTTGAATTTCAGACTTTTAGCCACCAGAAATGTGATAGAATCAATGTCTGCTGTTTAAAGCCACCTAGTTTATGGTAGATTGTTACAGCACCTTCAGGAAAGTAGCACTTGCAGCAACAGCGCAATTGGTTAAGCCATCAGCTATTGCATCTTAGATTCAGAACACTGCCTAGCAGGCCAGAGGTCAGAAAAGAAAGAAAAACCCAGTAGGTGACTATGTTCCCATTTCTGTAGGCTGCAGGAACATGCTGGGGACATTGAACTAAGCTCTGATTCAAACCCATTCATCTGAGGAGGACTGAGGATGACTTGGTCCTACAAACAAGAAGCAGTTAGGTCCATGTTTTGTGGGTCTGGCACTTAGACAGTATGAAGAGACCCTAGTTAAGTGAAAGAATACAGAATTGGATAATAGAGTGAAAAAACATGACAGCAAATTATAAATGTTTTTACATTGACAGATACCATAAATAACACCAATTCAAAATTTGATAAGTGATTGTCATTAATGTTATCAAAATGTACTGCCGAGACAGCTCTATAATATTTATCCTGCTATTTTGGCTGGATGTTCTTTGAAAAGTTCTTTATGTGGCAATGATGTTTTAATACTGTCTCCAATGAGGAAAGGAAAAGAATCTAACTTTCAATTCTTATTATTTGAAGTTCAGTGATTTTCCATTCATCTTCACATCTCATTATTGAATTTTGATGCTTCTAAAATTCTCCAGTGTCTTACTCAGCTGAGCCTGGAATTCAGCCCTCAGAGAATTCCAGCTCTTTGGTATAGCTGAGTACTCTGTCCCACAGCGTGCACACACACACTCGCTCCTGTGGCAGCTGGTCTGGCTCATCTGGGCTTCTCCCATTTTCTTTGCCCCTTTAGGATAGATGTGATGTCTATGATGTCCACAGCTATGGAGCCGAATTCTTGTTTCCAGGCAGCAATGAGAGCAGGTGCAGTTTATGCCCTTCTCTTTGGGGTTGGAGATGAGGTCCAAACACCTGACTGGGCTCAGCAGTGGTTGTTACTGGAGGGCAGGCAAGTGGAGAAGTGGGGCTGACAGCCCACTCTCTCTGCACCCATGGCCCATACACACCACTAGGCGCTGGCGATAGAGTTCCTGTTTGCAGGGACAGCCACTTCCACACCAAAGCCAAAGGAGCAGCAAGACTGAGGAGCATTTGAACTTGGCTCTCTTCAGGTTCATGATTGTGCACCTCTGCATAAAGCCTGGCTTAACAGAGGCTCATTTTCTGGGAACCAGCAGTTCTAGAGAGAGAGTCGGGAGTTGTGCTGATAGCAAAGCTGACTCTGAATTGTTGGTTCTACCAACAGGAAGTCATTCTATTGCTATTAAGAGGATTTTTTTTTTTAATTTCAGGCATCAGAAAACATAAATCCCAACTCAAGCTTCCACAAAAATCAATTTGTGCATCAAGAGAGCACCCAGGGGCAAAGTTAGTGCCTGTGTAGTTCAGTCTCTGTGATTTTCTTGGCTTGGCCCTTGTCCAAGAGCTTGCTTTATACTCAGGCCAACTTTCCTCTTGACCACAAAGTGGCTGCAGAAGAAATAGATACTCTATGTACCCTTCTTCATATTCTGGTTTTTAAAAATTATAAACATTCCACAAGTACCGTTCAAGAGTTCTAAGCTTTGGGCAGAAGTCAGTCATTATAGATAAGAATCATATAGGTTCTTACCTTTGTTGGCCTTTACTAAACCAATAAAGTGCTGTAAATGATTTTGAATTATCCCTGGAGCAGCCTGTGGGGGTCACTCTCATGCAAAATCCTTAATTTCCTGGTGGTTAAGCAGTGGGGAATGAGTACAATGGCTCTTGCTTAGGCAAACAAAATATCTGTAAGAGTCATGGTGGATTTTCTTGCCTGTTGCCCCCATAAAACCAAGAGATCCTGGAAGACAGAGATGGTACTGACTCATCTCTGCATCTTCCATTCCTTCACTTCAGGGCTGCTGTATGATCAATAGTCAACAGGTATCTGAACGAATGATCAAGTAAAAAAACAATTGATTCTCCTCAAAAATGTATTTGTTGCCTGTAATTCTTAAACCATATTGTGGTTATAATATTTATACAACACCTTATTGTTCAATCTTACTTGCACCATTATAATTTTTATCTATTGCTTCCTGCAGCTTTCACTTGATTTCAACACATTGCTGATTATTTTTAGAGCTGCCATTAGCACAGACTTCAATTGCTGTCCTGTTTTCCCCTTGAGCAGTGAAGTGGTTGCCATGGAAACAGAATCCAATGTCTGCCTCTGGAGCCTCACATCAATGCAATTTGATGAGAAAACATACTACCTCCTACCTGTGTTTTATAAATCTGAAGGTCTATTACGTGAAAAAGATGCAAGTTGCTATGGGAGAAGAGGTCTGATGGCTTGTCCCAGGAGACATTATAAGAGCTGTCATCTGGAAATCATACCTTAATCTGGGTGGGAAAAAGGTTGAATGCTTGAATCATTTGAAAATGCAAAGTCACGAAGTAGATTTTATTGAAAGAGTGAGTGAAGGATAATTTCAGTTGTCACCACTCAACAGCACAAAGTCACAGACTGCTAGCCTTTCTCAGAGAACCTCATGCATGGTGATTTTGAGGGAGGAAGCACCCCTTCCCGCAGGTCCACCCTGCACAGACCATGAGGTTTGAAGTCTCACCCGGGTGAACCGACATGGATAGTATCATTTCCCAGCAATGCTGGCCAAGGCAGCTCCTGAACCCAAGGAGCCTCTGGAGACAGGGACAATTTCTGTGTCCTGAGCTTCTGCACCCTCAGCAGCTGGGGACAGGAACACTGCTGTGTGGGAAGCACCACACAGAAGTAAAAGCATTATCTCTGCTTCAGCAGAAAGACTCCATCACTGAAGTTTGAACACCGTTACTGGAACTTTTTAGAACTAATTCACAGGAGCATCCCATCTTGACCCATCGTGAATTCTAAAGTAAGAGAAATTTTCATAGTAAGGATATGTTCTGACCTTATCAATACGCCAAGATATTTGGTGGCTGGCTGTGCCATGATGGAATTCCTATCATGTCTTGAGATGTTTGCACAGAGGACCCTGTAGATCTCTGCAAGTAACCTGGACTAAGGGACATGGTCAGGAAGAAGCCAGGATGGGGCAGATACAAGGAACAAAGGTTCCAGGGGTGGGGAAAGGAAGATTGTAATTCTATCATTCATATCAACGGGTACCTAAAGAACAAGGACCTATAGAAAGTTGGTACCGTGAGATGAAAAGCCACTGCCAAGTGGACTTTGTCTTAGAAAGAGTCAAGAGACAGTGAGCTAATGGATGAGAAACAAGCCATGTACGTGCACCAACTGGAACGGTCAATAAGCAGATCAGTACCAACAGGAAGAAAAGGGAAAAAGATGAGACTGGGCTGAGAGGTTAGGATTCCACTGAGCAGATATTGTGGCAGGATTTTTCCTAGTGCAATATTTTTAACTGAGCAAGCAAAAAGCTTTTGTTGGATTTTGTTTCATTTTTTTATTATCTGCTTTTTTGGTTTGCAATCCTAGACCAGTAAGACTACATTTTTTTCTTGCAAGTGCCAGGGCTTCACATGCCAAGAAAGCACTCTAACACTGAGCTACAAGACTATATTTTAAAGATGGCAGTCAACGTCTTATCTCTTGGTATCTGCCTTCTCTGTGAATAAAAGGGAAGCTATCCATGAACTACATCAAGACTGATTCTCCCATGTGCTCTGGACACCATGGTTTTGCTTTTGTTATGTCCTAGCCACATCCAACTGTTACCAAGAAACATTTAGTCATCAGGAGGCACACTAATACTCTCTAGGAGAGAAGCAGGGCAATACTATTAATGGCGTTAATTCCACATACCGAGTTTGAAAACATTTTTTTTTCCTGTCAAACCATGCGCAGACACTGAACACCTCTACAAAGCCAGACCACACTTGCCCCTTTCAAGGACTCAGAAGCATTCAAGGTGCCAGGTTCTCCACAGGACCCTGTTAGAGCTGTTTTCTTGTCTTCTTCATACTCTAGGCCTATTTCCAAGTGACTGGGCGCAGATCCTCTTCTTACTTGTTTTGATTTGGAGAAAGTTCCTAAATTGCCTTTCCTCTCCCTCTTCCTGTTTGATCTGCACTACTAAAACCATACCCTGTACTCAGCCCCTTTCTTGTTTTCTCACCCATTCTTGTTTTGAGAATCCTATACTTACTCCATTACTAATTGGCTAAGAGGACCACACTGGCTTTCTTGAGGAAATGTCACAGAAGATGATGTCAGAGGTGGGCCAAGGCCTTGTATGGCATCGTAAGAAGTTTGACTTTCACTCTTAGGAAAATGGGGAGCTTGTGAAGGGTTTTCAGCTGAGGACTGGACGGAGTCTCAAAGTGAATGGAAAGGATCACTTTGGTAGTTATCTTAGGAACAGGAGGAGCCAGGTGTGCTGGCTCATGCCAGTAATCCCAGCACTCATGATTCTGATGCTCAAGGCCAGCCTGGGCTACACAGAGACCTGTCCAAAAAAAGGCTGGTGGAGTGGCTCAAGTGTAGAGTGCCTGCCTTGTAAGCATGAGGCAATGAGTTCAAGCCCCAGAACAACCAGAAAAGGAGGAAGAAAGAAAAGAAGGAGGGAGAGAGGAAGAAAAGAAGGAAGGAAGGAAGCTAGGGAGGGAAGGAGGGAGGGAGGGAGGATGGGAAAGAAAAGATACTGAAGAGGAGGCAAGAATGAATCCATGAAAACCATACCTGGGCCATCAAAACAATTCAGATTAGCATGATGGAGCTCAGCATCATCACGATAGAATTGAGGTCAGATCCAGACACACATTTTAGAAGTTGAGGGAAAAGGATTTCTTGACAGATTGGAGACTGGGTACAGGAGAAAGGATGAAGATTTTAGTTGGAGCAATTTGATTTAAAATACTTGTGTGCTACTTCAAGAGATGAGTGCTTTGCTAGACATTTTACCAACCACCCTTCACCCAATCTTCACAACGGCCCTCTGAGATAGACGCTACCAGCATGTCCATTTTAGAGATGAGGAAGTTGCTGCATGTTCCTCATTAACGCTGTTGCCACTAACTGAGATGGATCTTTGCAAGAATAGAATAGTTTGGGAGCAGCATTAGGAGCTCAGTTTTGGTCTTTTTAAAGTCTAATTACTTACTTATGCCAGGCTCAGTGTACCTTTTCTTTTAGCTGGCATTGGTCCATGGTATACATGCCAGGTATCCCAGACTGGCCATAGGGCTCCCACAGCGTGGTCCTCCACTGGAACCAGTTGTATGATGATAAATGTTTAACAACCTGTCCTCCAGGCATAAAAGGAAAAGGATATAATTGCTGATTCTTTGCTGATTTCTTTTGTATAAATATTCACACCCTACTTAACTTCAAACGACCAACCTGATTTTGTTGAGTATGGAATTTGAAAGCAATATACACAGTCTCCTTCTCCCCACTTCCCTGTCATGTACCACTGGCTGAAGCCTTTATAAAAACTCTAAAGTGCCAGTGAACATCAGGTGATGATAGTTCAAGGCTGCCAAGTGAGAAGGAAAATTTATGGTTGGAAATGCAAACTAAGTAGGCAGGAAAAATAATTTAGGCTTGAACTAGAACTGAATTATAGATGATAAAACAAGAACTGACAGGATAAATTCAAAGTTATGGAACAGCATAAAGATGACATAACTGTAGGAGAGTGAAATATTGGAAATAACTGATTCTAAGTTCTGACACAAAGGTCCAGAGAAGAGATGACTGTTATATAAACCAGAAGGGACTTCAAAGTCAATCAGCCAATCAGAAGCCTCAGGAGTAGATAAAGGAAGAAATCTAGTCAGTGAAGTAAAGAACAGTAGCAGACATACTCAAATGACTGCTTCAAATAACCACCTGCCTCTGAATTTCTGGGAGGCAATTTTTTAAAAAATGTTTCTGATGCATTGCATCTGTATTGTGTCAAGGAAACAGGGATTTCTTAAATCTCCATCAGTGACTTATGTATCATACAAGGCAAGGGAACCTGGTAAATCTCAAAGGCAGCAGTAGGGATATCAAGAAATTTTGAGAAAAAATAAAGGACACCTAATGAGAGTAGAGCTTAGGGTCAGGATAGCCATGGCTGAAAGGCGCAGGACAAAGATGACACAGCAGCAAGGCAAAGAGCACAGGTGGGGACTAATGCTGAGATATGAGCTCCCAGAGCAAGGCAGGTATCCTAACATCAACAAGGGGCCTGTGCCCACCACCAAGAAAACCAACTTTATTCTAAAGGCAGTGAGTGCCAAGGGAAAATGTTATTTAAGGAAATGACAGGACCAGTTTACTTTTAGGGTGAAAGATAGCAGTGAAGCAAGCCTGAAAGTAAGAAACCTAATTAGGGAGGTAAAACAAGTGCAAAATGGTGAAGGCATGAGCAATGGTGTATCATGGTTATGGAAACATTTTAAAGTTAGCCTTGACATAGCATGATAGCTAATTGAATACAGAAAAGAAGGAATAAGCAAAAACTAAGAATAATTCCCACATTTTTGGTTATGAAGAGGGAGGATTGGGGGAAAATTAAGGAAAATTCCCACATTTCAACTAGGCTGATTCAGTAAACAGTGTTGCTCAGGGAGATAGGAATCCAAAAAGAAAAGAAGGCATGGGAAAGTGTGCATTCATCAGAACCCTTGATTGCAAATGTGAGAAAACAACTCAACTGACTTAGGCCGAAAATGACTTGTATTGCTGCATGGAATCCAAAAAAAAAATGGTCTGTGGTGGCTACAGTGTTGTCTTCTGAGTGTATAAGAACATTCCTGTGGCAACAGTACCCGTACCCTTCTCCTACCTGGGGGACTTATCTGACCTACCCACAGTCATAGAAGCAGCAAGTGAGCTGAATCTAGCCAGAGTATCCCATGCTTGGACAAAGTGATTGGTTCAGAAGTGGTCATGTGACCTATGCTGTGCCAATCACAAGCTTTCTTCATTAGACTTCTCCATTACAGCTGGTGGAGACATTTCCCTGGAGTTTTGTCTCTTGGGTTACCTTTTATGGGGATTTAAAAAAAAAAAGAGAGAGCATTTTGCAGCCATTTTCCTAAGCATCTTAGAGAAAACCTAGCAGTACAAACTCTAACTGAAACTAATTCAAAAACTGAGACAAGAAAAAAAGAGAGATGGATCAAAGGAGAAAACTGGTGGCTCTGAAGTGTCAGTTGCAGGCATAAATAGAGGCCTGGTTTCTGCAGCAAGTTCTTTGATTATGTTAGCTACTTTGATCCTTCCCAACGATACAAGAAAATAAACGTGCCCCACCCCACCCCTTAGGCTTGTTAGCAATGATTTTCCATAACAATTCATTAATACCAGCTGAAAAAGAAGCCACCTGGGCCTCAGGAAAAGCTAGATCCAGGGACTGGACTGTCACTAAGTCTAGTCTTCTGCCTTTCATCTGTACTCTCTTAGGATGCTGGTTTCATTCTCTCACACTCAGACTGCTTTTCTTCACCTAAGTGGAAATGTGGCTACAAATAGCTCTTGAGTTTTACTTCTCCTTTGTTCTGTCTCCAAAGAGGAACTATCTTTGATTCTCTGTGCTTCCAAGTTCACATAGTCTAAGGAAGGATTGTAATTGACCCACCTCATATCATATAATGGATAGATTGTAGCTAAGGTTTTGAAATAATTGGAATAGCTTAGCCCAAGGTGGCATCCCTGGAGCACTCAAATGGGAATAATAAGATGGGCCCCTATAAGAAAATGACAATGAAATTCACAAAGTTAGAGCTGAAGCAAGACAATTCTGAGAATAATACAAGTCCTATTCCCAGATAAAGGGCAAACATAGCAATAGGAGTCACTTGTGAGAAGGCTGGTGTTTTAAATGTGTTGAACTTGAGACTCCATAGAGGGCAAAAAGGAAGCCAAGGAAATGTGGCCTGTTGAAATTATTGCTCAAGTCCCTAAGAAACAATTTTTGCATTTAATTTTGATGAGACAGGGTGTATCAGACTATAAACTTCAAATTATCTGTATACTTTTATCCTAGAGTATTTTTTAAATATTTTAAAAATGAAGGGGCTGTGAGCCACAGAGACAGACCCATAGGAACAAAAAGTGCTGATGATCTGTGTTCTCCATTTTGGACATGATACAACATTGTGGACTAGTGTTGATTTGAGCAACTGGAATTATGGGTTTGCCATCAGAAGAGGAAGATTATGTGTTAAAATAGGCTTGGGGTAAATTTGAGTTGTCTCTAAGACATCCAAGTGGATATGTTGAATCAGCTATTAGGAATATGGGAACAGATTTTGGAAAAGGAATCTAGAAACTCCAAAATTAGGTAGTCAGGAATAAAAGGAAGAACCATCCAAGGAGATGGATGAAGGAACTTTCAAACTATTGGAGGAAAATCTAAAGCATGTTGTGTTCTGGGAGCCACGTCAGTGAATAACATTAAAGAGAAGGGGGAAAATCAATGCTAACAGAAGCTGCGAAAGGGTCACATAAGTGATGACAGAGGATTAATCACTGGGTCTGGCAACACAGCTGCAAGTGACTTTGATGGCTTCCATGGAGTGATGGGAACAAAAAGTCAGCATTATAACTTAGCCATGAATGCCAGCAGCAAAGACAGAAGTTAGATGGGACATTGTCTGAAAGCTAGCCTCTTTGAACTCTGGCTCATCCATGTTCACAATGTCCTGTGAGCCACATGCTCTCCTGATACCACATACACAAAGGTATCACCTGAGAGGTAGAATTAGGGATTGTCAGGCCATTTGCTAGACTGTGTACTGCTTGTGTGGTTTTTTTAAATTTTTTTTTTCATTTTTTTTCCAAGAGTGTCTGAGTATTAGATAAAGCTTCTTTGTATATTAGAAGTTCAGAATAAGCTTTAAATCCAAGTTAATGCTTTACTTCTTGCCAGCAGGTATAGAGAACAAGGAAATCAACTAATGACCATACCAAAGAAACAACATTTTATTTTCCTATTTGATCTGTTGCATTTTACTTCCTATTTGACTTGATCTACAGTTTTTGACCTTCATGTTGGTCAAATTTTTACTATGGTTTTACTAAGAAAATTTTGGTATCATATTCACCACTTGGAGCCGAAATTTTTCTCAAGCATATCTAGTCATTTTCTTAAAATGATTTGGCAACCAAAAGCTCTGTCTTAGTGATGATGCTGGTTTATGAACTTGAATAAATCCAGATGAGATCCTAAAGAGAGAAATCAGAATATTAAGATTGAAAATGGAACATCCACCTGAAACGTAGAAAGGTAGTGTGAGCAGAGTCAAAATGGGAAGACTAAGAAATCAGAAACAAAATCTGTCAAGTTCCAATGGATTGGCAGTGGATGAAGGAGGCCTAAAGAATTTTTGAACATGCATGTAAAGACACAAAAACACACTACAGGTTTTTACCTATTTCAGATACCTACTTGAATGTATATTCTAGTCAAATCTACTCTAATTAGAATGTGTGTTCTAATCTATATGCCAGAAGGAGGCATATATCTCACAATATTTTGGAAAATATATTAAGATAACAAAAATCAGAGAGACTTTGGTTTAACAACTGGGACTACCACTTACAAGCCATGTAGACCTGAACAAGTTACTCTTTGAACCTTGGATCATCACCCATAAAATCTGCAATAGCATGTGATTCACTAAGTGGTTCTAAGAATCGAACAAGATAGTGTAGATAAGAGTCTTCACACAGTGTCTGCCCATGGCAGAGGCTCAGTAATTATTAGTTATCACTGGTTATGAGCTGCTGAGAAAGTATCCTTTCAGGCTTTTCCACCGGTGCCTTTTTTTCCTCACTTATTCTTCTACCCCTCTTAAGAGGCCCTGCTGGACCCATCAACGATATACTCATCAGCATCCTTGATGACCTTTCTCCTCTGTCCTTCCATCACGTGTGTCACATGACTCTCACCTGTGACTCCACTGTCTGAAGGGCACTGCTGAAGAGGCATATAGTCCTGCAACAAGCAAGGCAGGAGAGGCCAGGTATGTTTACTAGGAGACATTTTAAAAGTTACTTATGCAATAAGATGTCCTAGTTTAGATTAGATTCAAATATTTAAAATTTTCTGAAGAGTAAAGTCAAGTAAAAACTTGTGTTTAAACATGACACTGTCACACACCAGCTGCCTGAGGCCTTTCTGCTCTACCCAGATAGAAATTGTGGGTAGGTGAAGAGAAGCTCCTGCAGTTATTCCAAGCCTTTGGTGGAGATATGTAGGTGGCAGCAGTGGATGACAGTGGTTCAGGCTTTGGGGAACCCTAACAGCTAAGGCAGTGGCATGAGGATCTAGCCCCAGGGTTGGATCCAAGACCCTAAGTGTTACAGCTTTTTGTGCCCACCCCCAACCCCACCCCACCCCACCCCCACTCCCACCCCTAGGACCTGCAGTGGAAGTGTCTCTCCACTAGCCAATCCCAACCAGTAACTGTCAACTTTACTCTTGCTGCCCTCCCCACAGCTGCTGTCACTTTCCCCTCAAAGCCAGCTCGTCCTGCAGACTCTTCCCCTAGGGGACCTCTGCTACTACAGTTCCTGCTGCCACAGGAACCGCTTGCCAGCCTCTTCTTGTCCACTTCTCCTTTTCCTTCACGTTATTAGCTCAGCAAGAGGAGGCAAGACCTACCAAGCTGCTCACAAAGTGAGGTGAGTAGCCTGTTCATACAGCCAGAAGGTGAGTCAGGAAGTATCCACACCAATTCCTATAGGCCCCTCATGTAAATGAAGGATTGTGTTCATACCGGTCACAGCAGTCCTGTATGCAAATTAAGATTGTGTTCACACCCATCACAAGTCTTCTGTTGGGCCACCAGGGAAAGTGCTCAGCCACTGGCCCTGGTAGACATGGATGCAGAATTACCTGGAGTTCACCAAGATTTATATTGGTAAAAAGTCCTGTGCAAGCTGTGTGTCGGGTCAGTGCCCTCAGGAGGCAGTTCTGCTTTGGGGTGTCACCTCTTCAATGTGTCTGTGAAGTGTTTCACTCAAGGGGGCCAGGGACCCAGGAAGGGTCTAAGAGTGGTCAATTTACCCCAGCCCCCACTAGCTCAGTATACTTAAAAGAAAAATAAACATTAAACAGCTTTATAATTAACATTAGCAGTGCTTTAACAGTCTTACTTGCTTTCCCACAGGAAGTGAATACCTAGCAGGAGCAGATCCTGATCTCTAAACATGGAGACTTCCAGTTACCTCAAACAAGCTGTTAACTTTTTTTTTAAAGAAAGTCCAGGAGCTCTGTGACCATTCAAATTTAAGGCAGGTCCTTTATTCTTGACAAAAGGGCTACAAACTGAGGTTAAGTGTTGTGGTTTGAATCATTGGTGTAAGGCAGAATCTGAGCTGGATCTCTGAAAACATTAACCTCATTACTTTTTTCCTTTTTTTCAGTCGATTTTTGCATATTTCTTTGATTTTTTTTTCCCTCTTTTTGCTTTTGGTTTTGATGTTTAAAAGCTGTGATTGTGAGGATGGCTTACAGGAGATGAGGCATGAAAGACAGAAGCTGTTTTCCTGAAAGACAGAACATGAGTAAACTCTATGCCTCATGAAAGCATAGAGAGATGACAGCACAGTGAGATACTCTCCAAGGTTCTAATGGAATCCAACCCTGCACTACTCCCATGAGGTGCTGCAGTTATGGAGCACATGAATAGGTCTCCCCCATCTCGAGCTCTGTCAGTCAGAGCAACAGGCCTCCATCAGACAACTCTGATGGCTGCAGTTGTTAACCAAGCTTGAACAAGAAAGAACTCAAACTTGTCACAATGGGCGTTTCCTTTGGAATCCAGCTAGCCCAATGGTGGACCTCTGGATGCTGAAATGTGGTAAGTATGCCTCAGGAGGCATTGTAACTTCGGCATTAAAATTAAAATAGTTTAATTTCATATACATAAACTGGTGAAGACTTCTTCCAATGTCTTTACATTATATGTGAGGTATAAACTGCTTATGAGTCATGACTCAGATCTCCCAGGAAGAGACAATGATATCCATCAATATTTTGAACTACAACAAGTTATAGCACTATTGCCCAAAAAAGTAAAAACATTTCGTGGACTTGGAAAGTAAAAATGTCCGTGGTATCTATCAATGTAGAATCCAAGTTACAGATAAAGCCATATACAAATTTCTCAGAAAACATATTTCTCCCAAATACACATTACAGCCATAAAAACACTCTAATGGTCCAATTCCTAGAATGACTACTGCTCTTTTATCGAGAAATTTTATTCTCTAAAATCATAGACTATCAGAACACATTGCTACTTGAAATTATTTCAGTAGGAATGAAACCTCCCACTCTTGTCTGAAGGAGTTGAGTCATTGTGACACAGCAGAGCGACCTTGATTCACAGCCAGGGGTGGAGCTTCAGATAGAGCGGTCTATGGGCACAACATTTGACATCTTCACTTAGTTTCCCAGGAAATATGACCATAGGTCCATTTCACAGTCCAGAAATGGTGCGGACCCCCTTCCACACACCTACCTTTTGTGAGTCTATCAAAACATGGCTTCATCTGCACTCACCTAAAATTTACTCTCACAGTGTTCTATAGGACTCTCTTCCTTTGGTGAGACACCCGAAGGCTGTAACCTGAAACTTGCTCTACTTGCTCTACAGGTTTATGTCTGGTGGTGTTGGGCTGATTGGGCCAGGACAAGAAGATACTTTATTTATTAAATGTCTTTTTTTAAGTGAATTTAATTGTCTGTACTTTATTCTGATCCATAAGCAAAAGTAACAAAGTAATCAGTTGCAAACCAAAGGATGGGTATCACCTGAAAGTTTCCATGCTAGAAACAGAAAAATTTCTTGAAACCTAAGAGAGAACATAACTGTCTTTATCAGGAAAAGTATCATGATGGAATGTCTCAAGTGGTCAGAGCACCTGCCTAGCAAGTGTGAGGCCCTGAGTTCAAACCCCCAGTGCTGCCAAAAAAAAAAAAGGCACATATTTAAAGACCTGTTTTTCTTTCACTCTACTAAAACTCAGGCTTTGCTTCTTACAGTAGAATAATGGTCTGGTTTTTTCTCCTTATAATCTAGCAAAGCAACAGTTAGTGACAATGACCAACCAAATCACTTGGAAGACATTGAAAATTTTTAAATACTTATGAACCTCCAGTACCTCCTTCCTGGTCTTTGCTCTTGACTTATGTCTTTGTTTCCTGTTTCTCTGAGAAGCAGAAAAAGCTGGAAGCAAATGTGCCTGAGTTCCTGCTGCCACGCCTTCCCACCTTGCTATAACTGTTCCCATGTGCCTTATATCTATGACTTCCACAACCCCCAAAGGCTGTTTCCTCTGCTTTCACACTAGTCCCTGCCACTTAAGTCCCTTCAAGGGCAGCATTCCATTAAGTCTGTCCCTTCTTTTCCCTGGGAGTTAGCCTCCAGGATAGCTCCAGTGCTCCTCACCTCTCGGAGTCCATACCACCACATAGTCTCCACAGGTAAGGACAGTGTGACAAAAAGAACACTGCAGAAGTGGTGGTATGTGACTTCAGAGGCTAGTTCACAAAGGATGATGGCACTCTCACCTTCTCAGACTTTTCACTCTGAGGATAGTCTAGTGACTGTGTCACTGGAACACTCCAGCAGCTCTGTCAGGCCCATGTGACTCAGGTCTCCCTTCAGCAGCTTGAGCAACTCAACAACCATGTGAGTAAGCCACCTTGGATATGGGGCCCAAGTCTCCACATGCCGAGAGCCTAGCTAGCCCACGACCACTTGCAATCCCTACCCAGCCACTCCCAAATTCTTGACCCACAGAGACTGTGGGAGATGACAAGGGTTTGGGGTGGCTGTATTTGTTACACAGAAACTGATAACTAATAATAGGACCTGTGATCCAGCTCTCCAGTGAGACTCTCACTGTTCAAAGGAATAGCCAAAGTCCTCTTGACAGTCCGCCAGGCCTCTCTCATCCTGCCTGCCTCCTTACCTCTCTAACCTCACTGTCTACCACTTTCCCTTAGCACCAGGGCCCCAGCTGTAGTCTGTCATTCTTCAGATTAACTCAGGGCCTCTCCACTCTCCCCTCTCCTTCCTTTAGGCTTTTCTAACTCTTTCTCACTCTTTCTCCCGCTCCCTCCTTCCTCCCTCTCTCCTCTCTTTCTTTCTTTTCTCTTCCTCCCTCCTCTCCACCTCTTTATCCTCCCCCCAACCCCCGCAGCGTTTATTGCTGTTTAACACGCCACATAGAGCCTTTCATATCTGGTGGATTGTAAGCTGAGTTGGTGAAGGAATTTTTATCTATTCCCAATGTCTAGAATAGTGTCTGGTGTATGGAAGACAGTTCATAAAGATTTATCAAATGAATACATGAATGTTAAGAATATAAGATTCCCAGCTGTGAGATTACAGTTCACAGCTGTAATCCCAGCATTTGAGAGACTGACGCAAGAGAATCATGAGTTCAAGGCCAGCTTGGCCTACATAACAAAACTCTGTCTGGAAAACAAAAAGGGCTAGGGATGTAGGTCAGTGATACAGCACTTGCCTAGCATGTGCAAGGCCCTGGGTTCCATCCCTGGAATCAAGAGAAAAATTGTCTCTAAGATAGTTTTTTTTGTCTACTCCCACATCGCCTGCATTAAAATTTACTGCTAAGACAAGCTTTTTTTTTTCCTGGATAATTGTCTCACAAAAGTAGGAGTTAAATAGGATGCTATTACCAATTTTTTCCCTTTTTCATTGAGAAATCAAAGCAAAACTGAAAGCCAAGCATTTTAACTTAAGAGTCCTTGGAGTCTGTGCCTTTTGTTTCATCTTGTTTTTTTTAAGCTCCTAGTTTTTACCTATTTATCCATATCATTTCATTTATATGTTCTCATTCTACAGTGCTCCAAAGACCATCAAGTTAAGTAATTTATAAGTAAATAATGTTATAAATAAATTGATTTTTAAATGGTTGAGTAAATGGTTTTCTTAATTTCAAAATACTTGATTAAAGCTATCTTTTATTTGGTTTGTTATATTTATAGAATTGGGAATTTTTATGAAATAAACCTTTAAAATTTTGTGAACTCTATGTTTTAAAGTCACCAAAGGTAATACTTTTACTATTTGGGAGGAGCAAACATTATTGTAGAACATTTCGCATCAGTGATGGCAGGGACATTTATTTCATCATAGTGTCAATTTTCCATAACAGAAAGTATTTTTCCTAATTTCAGATTGTTCTTGAACAATTTTGTTTGCTTCCATGATGTGATAAAACTCTTCTCAAAAATATATGTTAAATAAAGATGGTGTCATTAGCTGATTTTTATTAATGGCTTTAGGTACTTCAAAAATAAATGAATAAAATAACAAGGTCAAATTAGCAAATGATGAACACAAAGTGTGAAGCGAAAGATGTCACCCATCTACAGTGCAGATGTTATGAAAACCAGATGCTGCATGGAAGTGTAATGGTAGCAGAGCTGCGTGCACTGACCTGACTGGGCCCCTTGTTCAAGTTGGGGCGGTAGCAGAAACAGAGTGGAACCAGCCAACCTGAAATAGGGACAATTGAGTGGACAAGTCAGAAAAGTCTGAGCTGCCAGATGCTCCTAGCCCACCCAGGATGGCAGAAGTGTCTCTGACTCTGCAGCCTGCCCTTACCTGGAAGCCTTTGGAGACATTTCCTGAGGTAGGTTCCCTGCACGATAGCGCTTCTTCATTTCAAGATGTCACCTCATTTCATAACCAGGATCAGACTGCAACACATGAAGGATGCAATCTCCTCGAAGAAACACCATACACTGACACACAGTTGCAAGATCCAACTGATATGCACTGTCAGTGACAAATGTTGAGTGAAACTTCATTGCTTGCATGAGGGAAAGTGGAAGATAAAACTACATAAAAAAGATTTCTTGGTGTGCCAGAAGAGAAAGCAGTCACTGTATTAATGGAGTAATTTAAACTGATCATGTGAAAAACCCAAGAACACTTTGATTGCAAGGATAGGAAGTTGTGCCTCAGGAAGTGGAACCAGAGGGTTCACTGGCACTTTTCTCGCTCTTCCATACTTGGTGCAAGGTGCGAGCGAGGAGGCGGCTGCAGCAGCTGTAGTGTCGACTCCATTCCAGGGACAGAAGTCTGGTGTGACTGGTGGGCAGGGAGAGGACTACAGACTGTGGTCTGAGGCTATGCTGCCCAGCAGAAGCTGGAGCTTTCTTCATATGCTGTCTTTTGTGGAGATTTTGGCAGGACACTATGAAGGAGGAAGGAAGAAAAACTGTTAAATCAATTTCTTCCTTTCTAAAAATAACAGAAGAGTTCTTTAAAAACACTAAAGTGTATGATTGCATAACCTAATGAATCTGCAGGTTTCTCATATAATGTCTTGTTATATGTTATATAATTTCTTGTTATATATAGAGATCCTCAAAACATAAGCAGAATCTGTCAGTCTGAAAACCATTCAGCAGCTAGGGAACAAGGGTAAGTATCTGAGATTTTTGTTAAAGCTCCCACAAGCACTCTGCCCAAAGGTCATAAGACGATACACAGGTGTTCAGAGACTAAATGAGGAAAAAACTGGCTTCGATCCTTCAGAAAAGAATAAAATATTACTTGACAGTAGATTTCTCATGTTATAAGTACTTCTCTTGTATTTGGTAAAATGATTGAACAGGATAATGAAATAACTTAAATATATTTAAGAAAATAAACGTATGAGGTCAACCTGACCTTGTCTCAAAAAGCAAATAACAAAAAACACATTATTCATATATGTGTACATGTGTTGGAAGGGGTGGGATGTGTGCATGTGCATGTACGTGTACGTGTGTGTGTGTGTGTGTGTGTGTGTGTGTGTGTGTGTGTAAAGGTGACTGGTTGGTTTAATTCACCAGCCTGAGACATAGTGTAACTGTCATAAAATAATCAGAAATTTAAAATAAAATTTGTATGCTATTTTTAGAAGAGCTTTAGGTTTACAGATAAATCGAGAAGACAGGACAGCAAGTTCCAACTTAACCTTTCTCTCCCTCTAAATATTTTCTTTACACTCTTTTTTGCCTGGTTTCTGAGAAGTCTGATGTAATTCTTTTTGTTGTTCCTCTACAAGTAAGGGATAGTTTTTCCTCTAGCTTCTTTCAACATTTTATTTTCATCTGGTTTTCTGCACTTTGAATATGATAAACCTACATGTAGTTTTGCTGTTTGTCTTTATCCTGTCTGATATTCTCTGAGCTTCCTGGATCTGTAGCTTGGTGTCTGTCATTAGTTTTGCAAAATACGCAGACATTATTATTTTAAATGCATTCTATTTCTTTCCCTCTTCATTATGATGTTAATTACCTGGATTTTGTCCCTTTCTAATTTCCCCATGCTTTTTAGATACTCTATTCCTTTTTTAAAACTGTTTTTTCTTTACCTCTAAATTTGGGGCATTTCTATTAACATACCTTTGGGTTTGCTGGTTATTTGTCAACTGTCAAAAGCACTCCTGGTGTTGCATGTGGTCCACTTCTTCCAACAGATCTCTTGGTGCATTAATTGTTGATTTTAAATGTCCTCACTGATAATCTCCATAGTGACTACACTAATTTACATTCTTACCAATAGCATATCAAGAGTTCCTTTCTCCACATTCTAGCCAGTATTTGTTATTCTTTTGATTTTTTTTCCAGAATAGCCATTCTTTAAAAAGATGGCACCTCATGGTGGTTTTGAATTGTATTTCCCTGATAGTTAATGAGAGAGCATTTTTTTCATAAAAGTCAATTCAAAATGGATCAAAGACCTAAATGAAAATATAAACTCTCAAAGCTAAAACTCTCAAAAAACTAATAAAAACAGAGGGGTAAGACTTCAAGACATTGGTACAGGAATAATTTACTGGATTGTACCCCAAAGCAAAAGAAACAAAAGCAAGAATTGACAAATGGGATTACATTACATTATAACAAACAATGGAGTGCAAAAACAGCCTGAAGAGCAAGAGAAAATAATTATCAACTTTTCATCTGACACGGAGTTAATATCCAGAATATATAAAGTACTTTAAAAAAGTAATCCAATTGAAAAACAGGCAAATGATCTGAATATACACAAATGGAGTAGTGTTTTAAGGTCATTCCACTTTGCATTCACCACTTGTCTAACTGCTTGGCACAAAAGGCCTCACTTTCAGCCTGTCAGATCTTTCAACATGTCTACCTCACTAAGCTAAATCATTCCGAGTTTCTGATGGAAAGTGAGAGACAGTCACTTGAACCCTTACAGGCTATTGTAGACTTAGTAGCTGGCCTAAGTCAATACTGTGTCTCAAGAAACTGGGAGGCTCTAGAGCAGCCAGCGTAGCCAAACTACAATGGAGCAGTCAGAACACACACTTGTTGATAAAGTTCCCTGTCTGGGGCTGCAGTTCAGCTCAGTGATTGTGTGATCATCTACCATGTGCAAGGATCTGGGTTTGATTCCCAGCAATGAAAGAAGAAAATATTCCTGTCTTAATGTTTATGATACCCCAAAACCATTACAACATTAACATAAAAGGATCACTAGCTATTGTAACAGAGTAATAATAATGAAAAAATTGGAACTACCGTGAGAAATAAATATGAAAACATCAATAAGTGAGCAAGTGCTTTGGGAAAATGGCTAAGAGACTTAATGTGGGGTTGCTACAAACCTTCAGTTCACAAATACACAAGTAAATAAGACTAAAAATATAATAATCATGAAATGCAGTAGAACCAAGTACAATAAACACAGATAGGCCTGTGTAATCACGTATGTGTGGCCAACAGAACTCCTTCCTTTGAGAGCTTTCTAAAATGCTAAATTAATCATTTCCCTTAAGTGAAAAGGCTTCTTAGCTTCTTTAATTCCTTAAATGAAATGATATTTAGCCTCATCATCTGCTTATCTTATGAACATAAATACCGTTGAAATAAAACAAAATGTCCTTCTGGGAAACCCCATCGTTCACCAGGCTTTCCAGGTGTTTCTCCTTGTGAACGTCACAGCCATTACTAACCACTAGATGGTCTTAATTTAATGTCTTTTCTTGAAGAGGCCCTCCTCAAACTCAGGACAGAGCCTAACGTTTTCTGGTTTTGAACTTAAAGTGCACGTCTGTGTCCTGGGCTACTGGAACGTCAAAGGTAGAACATTTTCTCAGACATCGCTGCGCTCCCACGGGAAGCAGCCTGGAGCTTTCTGCAGTGGTAATGACTATACTATGTGCGGGGAACTGCCAAATTTTTTAATTTAATTATTTTCTGATTTAAGGTAAATAATCACATCCTGCTGTTGGTTACATATTGGGCAGTGAGAACTAGAAGAGTATTTCTGAAAATCTAAGTCAACATGTCAGGAACCTACCGTTTTAACTCATTCTTCTGGTGATTTTGACTTATTTGGGTTTTGTGTTATGACCCACCATGATCCACCTGAGATGGGATCGCATTAACTTTTGCCTGTGGCTGGCCTCGAACTGTGATCTTTAAAATCACACACACACACACCAGCAGACAGCATTAGAGGCATGAGCCACAGTGCCAGGCCCTGTGTGATTCTTACAGGCAATGAAATGTGACAAGTATTGATCTAGAATATTATGCTCAAGCCTGGCTTCACAGCAGAGCCAACTGCAAGAAGTTTTGTTCCCACTGGCAACATATTAGATCAATACATACATAAGCTCTCTGAATGCATTTAGAAAGATGCGTTTATAAAATTAGTGCTGGGAGTGAAATGGAAAAGTCGGTTTGGGGTACTCTTTTCCCTTGTGTGAAGTTCCGCAGCCTTTTGTTTTACCCATAAATCCCAGGGACATGCTGTGATACTAAAGAGGACAATGTGCCCCTTGCTCCCTGAACAATCACTTCTTTAAACACACCAGCCTTCCTGGTTGGCCTTGACTGACAGGCCTTGCTGCCTGCTGGGCGGAGTCCGGGCCAGGGCGCGCAGGGACCGCGGACGGAAGACGCGGAGCGCCGGGGCGCAGCGCAGCGCAGCGCAGCGCAGTGCGCGGTGAGTGCGGACCCGCGGGGACACCTGGCGGGAGCGCTAGGGACCCTTCAAAAACGCGCCGATCCTTACAAAGAAAACTCCGGGCTCCGAGGGTAGACCTTCAAGACCCCGACTCTAGCCAAGACTCAGCCCAGGCCAGCTGGAGGGTTGAGAAAATTAACACGAAACCAAAACCGCAGTGTTTGAAGTAGAACCGGCAGCGCTGATCCCGCTCCCCAAATACGAATTGAAAGGACGCAGGGGTGGGGGACGTCGCCGCTTGGAAGTTGAATCAGTAGGGAAAACGCCAGCAGATGTTTGGCTTTACTTAAAACTTTTAAACAGAAGAATTTCAAAGCACCGTGGAGAAGTGACAAAAGTTTGAGGAAATGGGTATAGGGTAAACCTGATTTAAACGTTACGCGAAGTATATCTGTGCCAACACGTCACGTCACGTCACCTGATCAGTGTGTATACTTTTTATGTTTGTGTAACAATTAAAAATAAGTGTAAAAAATGTTTTAAGAAGAAAGAAAAATAATAACATTTAAAAATAGTAGTTTGAGCCTTAGGTTTGTGCTGAAAAGAAGTGGGATGATGTGCTAGGTACGAGATCATGCTTTTCTTTGCCACAAAAATCTCAATTTAGAAAGAGATCAACGCTTCCTTACAGATGGTCCCTTTTGCCAGTACACACTGAAGTCGATCACGTGCTTTTGAAATGTACCGAGCTGTAGCCATAAATCTGGTTTATCTGCAGGGAATAACCAAGGGAGGTCAATGCGGTTCAGTTCTCAGAGTAGCACTTCAAATGACTTCAATCCAGGGTGATGTCTGTGGAGCTGTTCGCCAACATTCTTAACCAGAGCCTTCCTTTTCCCTAAAATGTGTTGTGGTTCTTTTGAAGGTTAGGCAAGCTCTGGTTTTGCTTTGCTTGCTTTTTCATTAAAATGGGGGAAAAAATGATTAGTTTACAACTAATCCTGTCTCTTGGGTCCCATGATAGCTTTCCCAGGTAACTCCTGCCTCTCTAACCTTTTGCAGCTCTTTTGTTGTGTCTTTTTTGTGTGGCTTGTTTGCGTTTGCTTTTTGTTTTTGAGGCAGGGTCTCACTGTGTAGCCCAGGGTCTCACTATGTAGCCCAGGCTGGACTTGAACTCGAGGTCTTCCTGCTTCTATGGCCTTTTGCCACTATGCCAGGCTTGATATCTTATCCTAGCAACTCTACCTACTTGAGCCTAGAGGACTAATCCCACCGCTGTGGGCTTTAAAGGTGCTAGAGCCTACCAGCAAAACACCATTTATATGGAATAACACTAGTGTGCTAACATTTTAATTATGCCTCAGGTGTCTCTTCCTCAGCTGTATCCCTGCAGTGAGTTCTTGTTTTAAAGAAACTACATACAATATCAAATAGCTATTGTCTTTACTAAAGTTTATTTTGAAGTTATTCCTGTTTGAAGTTAAATTGTAAGTGTCGAGATGTTTTGTAGACAGTTTTATATTTAGCATTCTCTGCAAGAATACATAGGGTTTTTAAATATTTATCAGTGCGAAATACAATAACAAGCAAAGGTGATTTCAGGGGTAATTTATTCAGTACACATCTACTATAACTGTAACATTAAATGTAGAGGAAAAAAGAAGACTACATTATCCTAATTCTGTTTCAGAGAGGTTATTCCAAAGGGTTAATGTACAAAATATAAATCCAAAATAGTATAGAAAGTCCATAATAAAATTACTTTTGCTTTTTTTTTTGCCCCTTTTCATGTAACTAGGCAACTGAAAACACGAATTGTGTTCAGTGGCCTTTTCCCAAGGTTGTCCTGTGAAAAATATCTGACCCTTGGTTATCAGTGGTTTGGGTGTTCACAGGGAAACCTGAACGTTGTAATAAGCACGGCATTGCTGTCCAATAAAACGCTCTGCTGTGATGGAAAGTTTTAGAATCTGCAGTCCGGTATGGCAGCTACTGAACCCATGGCTATTGACCTCTTGAAACATAGTTAACATGGCTGAGGAACTGAATTCTCTCTTTTACTTGGTTTGATTAATTTTAATGAAAGATTAGTTATCCATATGTGGCTCGTGATCCTGGTTCCGGATGGAACAACACAGAGTTCTAACCAGTGCCTCACACTGCTCTGCAGGCTGGTGGCACTGCACAACAGACCACTGTTGATGTTTGACTCCACAAGATTCATGGATTCTGTCCTTGTTTTTTTAAAAAAAACATCATGTAGAGATTATGAGCTATTTATTTATGGTGCTGAGGATCGAATCCAGGACCTCACACACACTAATCATTTACTCTACCACTGAGCTACACTGCCAGTCAAGATTTGTGAACTATTTAAACTAACACCTTCTATGGATGTATTTTTTTATTAGAAGAAAAATGCCTTTACCTCCAGGGGATTCTGAGTTCATAGCATCAATATAGCCTAAATGTGCCCTTCAGCTCATGTCTAAATATAACAAAATTTTTGCTTGTAAAGCACTTAATAGTCTGAAAGTCTTTGCAGGTGCCTTTGAATTTGATTGACACAACAACCAATTGAAGTAAACAAAGCCAAGTCCAGACATCTTTTCATATAACATCCACTTCACAGAGGAATATTTTTTATAATGTAATAAAAATTGGATCCAGATCTTTGAAGAAGTTAGATTTTCAAGTTTCAAAAAGAAAAATGTTTTTAATTGTAAGGTAATGATACAGACTATTTGTTAGTAGAATAAATGGAAAAATAAATGAACATTCAGTACAAACATAATATATAATTGCATAAAGTCTTAACTATCTGCAAGAAGGACTCTTAACATACTTGTGATAACAAATACTATGTATTGATGAAAATTCATTCACAGAGTTACAACTTCTCAGCTGTTCTGTGTTCATTTCTTTTATTTCAGAGACTCTTGAAAAGTGTGTCCTGCCTAATGTGAAACAGCTGACCCTCTGGAACCATGAGCAGTAATGGGACAGGCCTAGCCACTGGCTACCTCTCCTCTTCTGTAGCAGTACTTTTGTTTGGCTCAAACTTTGTGCCGCTTAAAAAATATGATACTGGTGATGGTAATTATTTTCCCTTTATTGTTAACTTAAAATTATCTTTTAATGTCTTTAGTTTTTTTGTCTTTTTAAAATGATAGCTTGCAAAAGTAAGTTTTGTTGATTCTGGTGCCTAATGAATAGAGCTCACAAATCATTTGATAGTCTGAGAGTTAGTCAGAAAAGGAAAACTCTTACAATTATAAGACATGTCTGATAAAAGCCAAAAGGACATGTCTGATAAATGCCAAAAATTATACTTGTTTGTCCTTGTGTTCTGGGTAAGCCTAGGCCACTTGTCTCCATATTTTAAGTAATAATAAGATCCATCTTAGCTATGTTTTAGGTAATCCTAAACTTATTGAATCCATTAAAAACCAAAAAATAATTAGGATTTGGTAAGTGATATGACCTCATGTGTAGATGAGAATTCAAAATGGATAAATACCACCATTTTGAGATTTCTTCACTCCTGTCTGCTACATGTGAAGCAGGAGATGTTTTTATCCTTCTTTTCCTCTTTCTTCCTACTTTATCCTATTTTACTAAAATAATCCTGCTCAAGTTCTACCTTGTGAGACTCTCCTTTTTGTGAGAATCCCTAGAAATGCTTTTTGTCATGGATCTCAAGTTCCCGTGAATTGCATAGAGACTGGGAATCTGAAAAGATTCCTCTGGAAGGAATAGCAAAACTGAGTGTGAGGTGACTTCTAGGGAAAGAAAACCAAGAATTACTTTTAATCTACTTGCCCTCCATGTGCAAGCCAGGAGAAGAAATTGGAGCTCCTAGGTGAGTACTTGCCGAGAAATAACTTCCCCAGTAATGTTTACCTTTCTAATTCTTTATGTCTTTATATTACTTAGCCAATAGGATTACAAATCTTTTCTTCTCTTTTCTCTTGGACTTGAAACAGGAACAGAAACAGGGAGAAAAACCACACAAAAAGGCAGAAGCCCTAGCTTTTTGGCCTTTCAAAAGTAGCTTTGTGATCTTGTACAAATCTGTGTGAGTTGGAATTTGAACCCAGGGCCTCACACATAGTACTCTGTACCACTGACCTACGCCCCAGGTCTAGGAGAGTCTTAGCAACAGTTTTGTTTTCAGTTTTTCACTTAGAAAATGAAGCTCCCTTTCCTCTGTATAACACCATTTTTCTGTCTTAGAGGATGGCCACCATTTTTTTCTTTCCTGAGAAATGAATAGAGTGAATAAAAATAGACAGAAATCTTCCAAAGTTAGAGTCAGAAGTGACAGCTAGAGTGTAACTATTTGTTTTTCTTGCAATGCTATTTCTTTATCTTTTTAATCTGTATGGCATTGATGTGCAGAAGCCTGAGGCAGGTAGGGATACACTTGAGATCATCAAGTAATCTTCACATATCTGGAAGACAGCAGCTCAGAGCATGAAAGTAGAGTAGCTCTTACTTGGCAGACTACTTCTCAGGTTTGAAAAGTCTGGCTCACTTCCGGTGACCTAAATGATCCCTGAAAGTTGAAGTCCCTGTGTGCCCTTCTGAGGTTCCTAATGCATGTTTTTGGTGAGGGATGGAATTTCGTGTGCTATCTGAATGGAAACAGGCTTGGTCTTGCCAGCACTCTTTGATAGAAAATTCTTTTTTTTTCCTAAGAGGTGAAAGGAAAGATTGTTAAGCAGCAACATACTGGGTCAAGGCTTTGAAGTCAAACAAGCAGGTTTTAAATTCCAGTTCTACGAACTACTAGCTATTTGAACAAGCTGCTTAGTCTTAGATTCATTTTCTCTGTCTTTGAGTTAGGGTTGATTCTGATGCAGAATAGTTGTAAGAATGAAGTGTGCAAGGCACCTGGTGTGCAGGCATGTAGCCATTCCTCTGACATTATCTCATGGCTGTTACTAAGCATGGGTTTATTCAAATCCATTTGACCCACTACCCCATGTTATTCTGTTTCCAGGAATGTTTCTCCAGTGGGTGCTCTGTGCTGCTGTGTGGCTGGTTGCCCTGGTAGTTAACCTAGTACTACATTGCCCTAAGTTCTGGCCTTTTGCCATGGTTGGGGGCTGCATTTGGGCAACAGGTGATGTATGATATAACTTCTTATGTAATCATTTAATGATCAACATAAGTTTCATTCATAACAGGAAGAAATAGCACAGTGATTCTGACTTAGTCTTAGATAATAGAAATTAACTATTAGCTTCTTCCTTTCAGACATTCAGTACATGGTTTTGGTACATTTCTTGATTTGTTCCTTTTAATGACTTCACTCTAAGTTCCTGGTAGAAAACTATCATAGTAAAAATGTTTTATCATAAAATGTTTATTAAATAATAGTCTTCACTAATGTCATTTTGTAGGATTTATCTTAAAAGTCAGCTTGCAGATACACATAATCATTTCAAAAGCATTAATTAACAGAAAAACAAAATAAACAAAAATCCCCAGTTACTTTATCAATACCTGAAATTATATAACTACAACATATACCTTTGTTTGGCCAATCAGAAATGGTTCCCTTCTAGACAGAGATTCACCCTGAAGAATTTTTCTTTTTGACAAAGACAATTCCAAGTACAAGCATCTTTAGACATAGTTTGTTTAAAGCAAATACATTTAAAAATGTTTTTAAAAAGCTGACTGGTTGCTGACTTAATTAGAATCTTTGAGGAATAAAATGATTTAGTGAAGATCATGAGTTGAAGATCAAGTTGAGTTTTAAGTTCCCGCTAGAATTTACACAAGATTTTCCTGCCTCCACCTCTGGATTGTGGGCATTACAAGCCTGTACCACCAAACATGGTTCATCCTGCACAGATTAATAGCCACCACGGTGTGCATATTCACCCAACAGGTTCACTGGGAGTCTGGGGTAAGAGCCTAACTTGAGAACTGCTGCGGACATGGACACCAGAGGTCACAGCAAGTGACAGGATATGAGGCACAGAAGAAAGGGAGGAACTGATGGTATACAGACCTCACTTTAGATGAGGAAGAGGACTGTGGTATTGACACGCTGAGGAAACCAGGAAAAGAAGGCTTTTGGAAGGGAAAGTGGTGACTTCATCTTGAAACCTTCTGAGTTTAAAGTCCTAACGTCACCACTGTGGAGGACATTGCAGATTTCTTGTTAGCAGTTTGGAGCATAACATTAAAAGTTGGGCAAATCCAGGCTGGAGCTGCAGCATTGGAAGCAGGTGCCCCCAGTTGACAACTGAAATCATGAAATTAGGTCAAGTACACAAAGAAGAATAGCAAGAAGAAGAGTATGCTCAAGAGAATTTTTAGGAGGCACTTAAATCCAGAAAGTGTAATGAAAAGGAGCAGCCAGAAAAAGAGCTAGAGAATCAGGACACAAAGGCATCTTAGAAGTCCAAAGACGAAACTACCCTTCCAAAAGGAGACTGCAGGACTGAGGCCAGGCTGGTATCGTGGTACACACCTGTAGTCCCAGCTGCTGGGGAGACTGAAGCAGGAGGATCACTTGAACCAGGAGTTCAAAGCCAAACTGGGTAGCATAACAAGACCCTGCTTCAGTAATAATAACAACTTTTAAAACCGTCCTAGTTTTGGCCTCAAGAGCACATGACAATGATTGTGGAAATCTGGAAGACAAATGAGCTTGGAGAATGAATTCTGAGGTCATATTGGGACCAAAGACTCCTGGCCAGTTGTTGACCCCAGTTTGAGTCTAAAAGGATGGTTACCATAAATTTTGTCATTGACAGTTTCTGGAATAGAGACCTGTGTTAAGGATGAAGAACATCAGTACCGTTAGACAAAGAGCTAATTCAGCATCTTTCCTTAAAGGATTTTTACCTAGCACCGTTTCTTTTAGCAATCATAATCATAAATTTAGTGCTAAAAGTGCTTATTTTATTTAATAGATGAGAAATTATGCTTTACTAAATGTATCCAGATCCCATGAGTTTCAGTTCAAGTTAGAATGAACACTATTTTAATTTATAAATGCATTTTCTGTGTTAGAAATAACAATTTCTTCTGTATTGACAGGGAATATTGCTGTTGTTCCAATCATCAAAACCATTGGCCTAGGCCTTGGAATCCTTATCTGGGGATCACTCAACGCCTTGACAGGCTGGGCGAGCTCCAGGTAATGAAGGTCAAACCATTTCAGCATTTTCCTGCCCACACTCAGTGTAAGGCAGGTGTCAAGACTTGGCCTGCCGAAAGGAATAATGATGCTCACTTTCACAGAGATTACAGTTGGTAAAACATTGGCCATGCTTATTTGTCTTGAGTTCTTCATAAGTCATTTAAATGTTTCATCAAGATAAAGCAAAAATGTAATGGAGAGTAATCTGATTAAAGCATGATATATACATGTTTGAAATGCCAAGACAAACCCCATTGGACTATCAATATACACTTTGAAAAAACTGAAGGACAGGAAGGTAAGAATAGATCCTTTCTGGGAGTGGGTAATAGGGGAGTGGGAAAGGGAATAAGGAAAGGGTGAAGGAGGACAACTAGGTGGAAGTATTTTGCATTCATGTATGAAAATAGGACAATGAAATTGTTCTAGGAGGGCAAGGAAATGAGGGAGCATGATGGAGGAGTGAATCTAATTAAGATGTATTGTAACCATGTCTGTAAATATCACAGTGGATCCCTCTGTTCAACTAATGTATACTAATGAAAAAAAATGATCAAAATAAAACAAAAATATTGTGAAGAATTATACATCGGAAACAAAGTAGGGAGAGTGAAAGGGAGCTGATGTCTACTTTCTGTTCTATTGTGTGACAGTTTGCTTGACATGTCATATACATGGACGTGTACACAAGTGTACAAAGTAAACATTGCTGAGGTTGAATTGTTGAAGGTCACAGAGCCAATAAGGCAGGATTTGAACTCAGTCCTCTCACTTTAAAGCACATACTCGTCCTTAGAGCAGGGTTGGCAATCTGTGACCCAGGTTTCCTGCATTTCCATGAACTTTTATTGGTGCGCAGCTGTACCCGACCATTCAAGTATCATCCGACGCTTCTTTTACATTACAACATTAGAACCGAGTAGTTTTAAGAGAACATCAGACCCAAAAATCTAAAATACTTACTCTCAACCCTTTAAAGGAAAGTTTGGCAACCCCAGTTCCATGGTTGTACAATAGAGTAGCCACAAGCCACAGGTGTCTTTTACATTGAAACTTGAATTAATTGAAAGTTAACACAGTTAAATACACAGCACATTTCAAGTGCTCATCCTGTGGCATAGATGTAGAACTCTCTGTTCATCATCAAGAAAGATCTGCTGAGTCTGCCGCCCTGGGTCAGCATTACCTGAACACTCGAGTCAAGCTGAGGAAATGAGTAGATCGCGAATCCCACTCTCACATGACTTTCTGGGCTTCCTCCCCTTCCATTCAAAAGCATTGTAACTGCCTCAAAACAACAAAGCAAACTCACTTTGTAACTCCAGTACATACACACTGTCCTGTCCTTTCCCATTCATCCTCTGCTTTTTACAAATGCAGTACCTTCTCTCCCTGCCCCTACCTCTTGCCCCTGGAGTGTTTTCATTGGTTTTTTTCCTAATTGTCACAGTATGCAAACAAAAATTTAAAGGGTCAGTAAAGAATAGGAATTTCTAACTAAGAAATTATATTTCTATAGGAAGACTGAGTCTGTAGCTCGTTGGTAGAGCACTTGTCTAACATCTAAGAGACCCTGCTTAGCCATTTGAAATATAATTTTTCTCTGTTAGTCTTACTAGAAATGGGACACTCACAGTAAACATTCTTACATGTGCTAACCCATTTAATATTTGTAACAAGCCTGTTAGATAGGTATAATTATCCCTGCCTTTTGTTGTTGCTGAAGCAGGATCTTGCTGTGTACCCCAAGATGGCCTTCAACTCAAGATCCTCCTGTATGGCTTCCCATATGTTAGGATTACAGGCATGTGCTATGTGTGCAGCAAGTGTTTCCACCATTAAACATGGAAATGTGAGGCACAATAAAGAACAGTGACTTATCCAAAGTTATAGTTAGTAAGCGTGAGAAGTAGAGTTTGAACCCAGGAGTCTGGCCCCTGTCAATGCTCCTACACGTTAGGATAAAATATTCCAACAATGTCTGATTTGAGGTGACTTTCTGAAATTCCAGATTTGGCTGGTTTGGAATGGATGCAGAAGAAGTACCGAAACCGCTGCTGAATTACATTGGAGCTGGGCTGTCAGTCGTAAGGTATCATTCTGATGTAGCAGTTTCTAATGCCATATGCACTGTTTTGGCTCTTCTCCCAAACATTCAAAGTCTCTTTTAAAGATCCTGATGTGTTCACATTTTTTAAACCTACATCTTAAATCTGTATGATTTTTCCTCAGATTCTCAATTTACTGTGACATCTATGATCTGTTTTAGTACTAGATAAGGGACTAGGAGCTCTGACTTCAGTTCTCATTTTTTATGATATTTAGAAAATCATAAAATGTATATCATAAATTAGATTCAGTATATATTATTATGCTTACTAAAACACCATACAAATAAATGCTATGCAGGTTTCTGGGTATCAATAGCCACTGATTCTCTTATTTATTAATGCAATAATTTTCCCTTATTCCATGCCCCCCCCCCACCATGGATGCCTGAAACTGCAGATAGCACATAATCCTGTAATTTAATGCCTTTTCCATCTATACTAAGCACTTACTGCACACTCTGGCTGTACTTTTGCAATGTGACATGCCACAACAAACTAGCATACATTTCCTTTTCTTATTCACAGTTTCACAGATAGATTTGTTCTTACTATAGATCTTAGCAACGTCACCACACAATTATACATTTTTTCCTTCAAAGTTAAAAATATTCAAGTTTTCACTTAAGGGAATTACTTCACAGCTCCTCTTTGACATACCTGATTTGCCAGCATCATTGCCTTGTGCTTTGGGGTCACTATTGAATAAAATGCTTAAAAGCGGCCCTATAATGCCACTCCCAAGTGACTGATGGACAGGTGGTGAATACTGCATAGATATGCTGGACAAAGGAAGCATTCCTGCCCCAGACCTCACAGGATGAGACAGCATGAGATTTCAGCGCACTACTCAGAGCAATGCAGGTGGGGACTATTGTACTCTTCTGTCACCATTTTCTATTTCCCTGCCTTTTAGCCCATTTTCCTTAGCGAGCTGTAAGCACTCTCTCACTTGTGAAAACACATATGCTTTTTAATGTATCTGTGTCTAGATGTATGCATTGTATGACTGAGAACAGAAATGATAAATCTCTAAGATGGTGATGCCTAGTCAAAATTAGGTCACCTTAAATTATGTCCCCTATCGTCTGTGAACTCCATTTATATTCCCTGTTGTACTTCACATAACGAATAGCACTGCCTAGAAAGATTTTAGTACATTTTCATTCTTCAGGAAAGAACAGATTATTTCCCTTCCTCCAGCAATGATGGTTTTTCCTTAGCCACATTCAGGAACAATCTCTTTGTCATTGAAATGCTGCCTTAAAGCATAGTCCCAGGGCAACTGGAGAAGAAATAACATAGCTTATTCTAAAATAGTAAATTCTTGACACTTTTTTGGCTAGAGACAATTTTATGTATTTTGTACAATTTATACAGAATTCTAGCTTTGAATAGCTCTCAAAAAACAATTTCTTTAGACTCAAAATTAAAATGTAGTGTGCCTTAATTTCAACTAAATGGCAGTTAAGTCCAGTTGACCCAATTCATTAAGCATTATTTTCTCTATATTTTACTTCCTTTAAAAGAGTATATTCTTTAAAATTACAAATCAGTTATTCATGTTGGACCACTTCTTCCCATGCGACCTCGGGTAAAACACTTAATTTCTTCAGTCTCTTCAATCCTTGGATTCTTCATCCCTAAGAGGGAATAATAATAGCACCAATCTCAAAGATAATTTGAGGATTAAATGAAATAAAATGTAGGGGGGTAGGCACATAGTTAATGATCCATATATCAGGTCTTCATTCTAGTCTTCATTATAGTGATTACTTTTATTAACTATAACTTATCTTAATGTTCCTCTAACAAATACTTGAGATAACTTAGAAAAAGAAAAGATTTATTTTGGCTCTTGGATTTGGAGATTTCAGTTCATGGCATGTTAGCCCATTTCTTTGTGGCCTGTGGCAGGAATACATGGTAGAACAAACCTGCTGGCCTCACAACAATGAAAGAGCAAGAGAGGAAGTGACCCGGTCCTAATAGCCTCTTCAAGGGCATACCCCCAAGACCTAACTTCTTCCCATTGGGTCCCACCTTTTAGAGGTGCCACCACCTCTTCACAGCATCATCGGTGGTCACCTGGCCCTTCATACATGGGCTTTGGGGGCCATTAATCATTTTCATTCAACTACTGTTTCCCCTTTGGGCACTTGTTCTCATCTTTATGTTAAACTAGTCAATGTACCTGAGAAATTTTTCACTTTGTTCAGAGGTGGTTCAGTGGCAGGGAAGTGCGACAATGTCTTCCCGTGGGGCTTCCAAATATGTTTCTCTGTTGGAATAAATTCCAGGAATCTGTCATTTCACAGCACTGTCCCATAAACTGGAACCCACACTCCAGCCAGCCAGCATGCTGGCACCATTGCCTCTGCCCCTGGCTAGGGCTGCTGCAAAACCACTGGACACCCCACCCTCCACCTTCGAGTCTTACACATGCACCTCCCACTAGCAGAGCTTGCTGCCAATAGAATTTGGGAAACAGACTTTTCAGTCTTCTTGGCATGAGTTCAGGATAAAATATGTAAAAGTGAGGTAGGTCTCACAGCAAGAAACAAAATCTAGGACACTGGTTTAAATGGAGATGCAGGAGGCAGAGTTCCAGGGTTAAAATAACAATAGAATGTGCTGCGGATTACTGTGGAATCTGAGCTTTGTGCTTGCTCTTTCTGGAGTACTGTGGTATTCCCCCAGCCTCAGTTCTTAGTTCACTTTGAGGGGAAACCCAAACCTTGGCTTGTGTCTACCTGTAGACCAGGCTAGATGGCCTCTTACGATCTCAGGTGGGATGCCACACAGAAGGGACCCTACACTTCTAGTGCTTCTGGCACTAGACTGTGAGGTCCTTTCACTCTGTCTTCAGCACTTCAAACCAGCATTACTTTTCTTAATGTCCCCTTCTCTGCAAATGGGCTCCTCTTCCTGAGTTCCCTCTCTCCGTACAAGGTATTAGCCATCCTTCTTCCAATTCAAAACCTCAGTCATCTTTCATTTTTTCACCTTAATGCCTTAACCCTCCATTTAACTCTGCAGAATTCTTTCTGAATGTTTCACAAGTTCTTTCTTCCTTCCCTTTTCCTTGATCTGTCACCACCCACTGATTCAAAGTTTTGAAGATCTCACTCCCAGTTTCCCTGATTTCATTCTTTCCTTTGTTAGAACAGCTTTCCCCATCACTGCCCTGTTGAAACCTTTGGAGGCCTCCCATTGGATTGAGAATAAACCCGCCTCTGAAACGTAGCTTGGCCCGCAGAGTATACACATAAAATCTCTAAGGATTCTTTCAGTACAGATTTCACCTTTCTGCCTGTTTTGTGCAATCATAAACCCAGGATTATTTATCACACCAGACCCCAGACACTTCTCTCAGACCCCAAAGCCCTTTCCTTTCTTTTTTATTGTATTTTAATTTTTTTGAAACAGGGGCTCACTATGTAGCCCAGGCTAGCCTCAAACTCACAATCTTCCTGCCTTTACCTCCCAAGTGCTGGCTGGGATTCCAGGCACCTGTCACCAAACCCAGCCATGGCCACTCTTACTACCAGTTGAGACTACCATCCCTTACCATCCCATGTGACTTGTTCCTAGTTAGAACAAATGTCCCCAGACTGCCATAGCGCATTGTACTTCTATTATTGAGCTTCTCAGAGTCTATACCTCAAAAAGCACTCTGACAAACTGGTGGTGTGGCTCAAGTGGTAGAGCACCTGCTTCACAAGTATTAAGCCCTGAGTTCAAATCCCTGTCCTACTACACACACACACACAAAAAAAGTACACTCTGTGTACCAGGCATCATGTTACACACAGTTATAATCCCAGGACCCAGGAGGCTGAGGCAGGAAGATTGTGAGTTCTAGGCCAGCCTGAACTACATAGTGAGGCCCTGTTTCAAAACAAACAAACAAACAGAAGAAAAAAAAAGAGTACACTGAGAATTGCATTCACATCACCACTTAATTTTCATCACAGCTCTCTGACAAGGGAATATCCCTATTTTGTAGATGAAAAATGTCAAGGCTCAGAAAGATTAAGAAGTTCATTGGAGTGTCATAGAGTTGTTCAGGAAAAAAAAAATCAAGGAATTGTCTGTAGTCTTCAAGTATTTCTAACATGCTATTCTGTATTATTTATTAGGAAAACACACAGGTCTATACAAGGTAGAGGATTTTCATTATATAATTTTGAGAGGAAAATACAATTTCAATGCCTAATATTAGCCCTGCCAATTAAAAACACACAAACATATACACCTACATACATATATATTTAACTCATTTACATATATGCATACAATTATTGTTTTAGTTATTTGGGGTTTTTTTTTGGAGACTGGATCCACTGGCCTTGAACTCACAACCTGCCTGCCTGTAAACCTCCTGAGTGCTGGGATTAAAGGTGTGCACCACCATGCTTGGCTCAATAATTAGGTTTTATGCATTCAATTTTACTGAGTGTTAAGTATTCTGAGAATTCTGAAGAAGACATAAGATGTGATTCCTCTCTTCAGTTGAATTAGAAAGTCTTTAGAAACAAAGCTTACATGGAATTGTGGTAAATGGTCTGGATTGTGCATCTACTTTTCTCGGTACTCTGAGGATTCAGGGAAGGGGACAGTTGAGTGAGGACTGGCCTGTGGTGGGTGTACTTTTCTCAAACTCAGCATTCCTGTTCTTCTTCACTTACTACAAGAGTATGTAGTATATCCTCCTAGAAAATTTTACAAAGCAAGAGCAGGTGGTGTGAAGGATCGGGTGGGGGCAGGGGAGGAGTAGCTTGGAGCAGGGAGTGGCCAGAGACGAATTGCATATGGGGACTTATGCTGACATGGGCCAGATGGCACACAATGCGGACAGGAATGAAAACTAAAATGGAAGGTGAAATTTCACAGGAGAGGGAATGAGCGACCATTCAAGTTTTAAAACTAAGAGACTGAACCGAGGAAGCTAACTAGCCTATAGTGCTCACTGCCCACACTTAGTGCTTACATATTTCAGCCTCAAATGTGCTTTGAAAACTTCATTTTAGCTCTTGAACCATGCACACATGTTAAAAAGTATTTTAAAAGGAATATCCAAGGCATAATAAAGTTATTTTCTTAATTCAATATTTTTGCACATTCTACCGTATTTACATGGTTCAACAGCTGATAGTAAGTGAAGCATTTGCTGTAAAGATACTGGACCTGGGAACATAGTAGATTATGAAAGAGATGTTGAAGGAGAAAAGTCATGGGACTTTGATGATTGTTTTTAATCTCTTAAAATACACCCTGGAGATCTTTCAATATTAGAGTATAGAGACCATCCTCAACCCTTTTTTGTAGCTGCATAGTATTCCATTGTATGAGCATCTATGTCATTTCACCTGAGTGTGTACCTGTGTTGGAGGGCCTTGAGCAGGATTGTAAGGGCAGAAGTAGAGTCACCTGTGGATTTGGAAGATAACCTCCAATTCTCCTCTTTGGAGGTGTGCACTTCTGCACTTACATCAGTGTTATATAAGACCACCTGTTCCCTACAATTTGTCCAGCTAAGCATTGTTAAACTTTTGGGTTTTATTGGTACAATGCATGAAAAATATTATTTCAATGTAGTTCTTACTTTTATTGTGTGTACAGTGTGATACCAAAGATAACACAGAATGAAAAGAAAAAGTACAAAAGACTAGCAGGAAAAAGATCAAATTTGAGGGAAAAGATCACAAGTTTAGCCTTTAATATGTTGTTACCAAGAGAAATCAAAGAGAGTGGCAGTTGGGAAGAAGTGGCAGGACCACAGAAGAGGCAACTTGGAAGTAAGCATATCATTGGGACATCTGATGATTTACACTGAGCTTTCTCTTAAAAATCAGGAGCTTGATATGAGAAAGTATTATGATGAACCTTAATATGTTTTCTTTGCAGTGCTTTCATATTTCTGTTCATCAAAAGTGAAATACCAGGTAACGCGTGTTCCACAGACACCACCCCATTAATGACAGCACATGTGAGTACTGTGTGAGAGATGACTTGATGTGAATCATAAAATTCGGGTAAAAGGAAAACACAGAAATTCGAAGCAGCCTTGTCACTTATGGCTACAGAAGCTGTGCCAGCATATTTGCATGGGCAGGTTTGAGCCTCCTCAGCAAAGCCCAGCAGGCTCAGAGACAAGGCGTTTACGCTGTGGGGAGAAGGTCCCTTCCAGGAGATGCATGAGCTCAACCCCAACTCTAGGATGGTGTAGGGATTTATACAAGGGAGCCCTGCATTCCACATAGGAGGTGGAAGCAGCCATGGAGAGGAGAAAGGAGGCTGGAGGTGGGAAGGAGACTGGGGAAGGATCAGATCAACCAGGGGCTGGCTCAGAGAGCCTCAGCAGACTCAGAATTGGACTTGTCTTTCCTCCTGTTTCTCTAAGCGTTTCCACCATTATCCTGTTCTTCTTAAAATAAAGACAGAAAATAGGTAAGAAGAGCTCAAGGAATCTAAATTAGTCTGGAGTAGCAACTCCAGGGACAACCTTTAAGCACCTGACCCACACAGGTGTCCGTCAGGGCAAACGTGTGACTGTGACCCTGACACTAGTGCTTCCCGTGTCAGGTCTCCTCCACCTCCCTGCACCAAGCCACCTCCACTCCACATCCAAATTAATCTTCTTTCTTTCTTCCCCATCAAAACTTTGGTCGAAAAATTTTAAAAAAATTGGTTGATTAAGATGACAGGGACTAATTAAGTTGACTCTGGAGTAGAATAAGGATTTGCTTAAGCTTAAGAGAGAAGAGGTTTATTAATCTGTGGGCATCTCTGGGTGGGCTGGGTGGTTGCTGGTGTTGCTTGTGGCTAGATGTCTCCTAACCAACAAAGAAAGGAACAAAGTCATCCAATAAAACAAATACAAATGGTAGGCTATTACTTTAGATTTTTTCCAGGCAAGGTAAAAAGATGAGAGCAAGCTAAACCTAAAGGGACATAAACCACGTAGCTGGTTAATGTGCAGCCACACGTCATGGGCTCCTGATAGTGAAGGAAGGCGTCATTGACAGAGGGACACCTGAGTTAGCACAGGACAGAGAGTCCAAGTCTAGTTTCTTGTCTCCTACAAAAGCAGCAGGAGTACAACACTTAGGACACTTCAGCCAAGAAGCATGAAACATAGCATTTAATAACAAAAATTCTATAAATTTGTCCATGAATATTCCTGACTTAGATACTAGCCTATTCTTAAAACATCCTGGAACTGGTTTCTTAACTAATTCAGTAAAAAAAAAAAAATAATAATCAGCTTATTTCAGTTTTAAAAATCAATATGAAAACTGCTTTCTGATTTCAGGCATTTCACAGTAGAAAAGTCTGAGGTTTTCTTGCCTCCAATTTCTTTACAGTTTATTAAAATATTCTAAAGAACAGCATGAGTTAATAACTTTTGTGAGTTTTGACAGGTATATCAAAATAGCCACATGTTAAACTGTGAAAATTTTAAGTGAAGAATTTGCCAACTGCTAGAGCACTCTGAAGGAAAGAGGGCAGAATCACAAAAGCACCAGAGGGCAGGGGTGACACAGGAGTGTTTTAAGGCCTGTTCAGTAGAGTAAACAGTGAAAATGTTTGTGTCACAGCATGACTATCAGCTGACAGTCCTTTGTGTTTTGGTTTGTGCCAACGTTGTAGGAGATCAACACAGCACCAGACCCCTGTGCCGGCTGCTCCTGGGTGGACAGGCTTTCCCCGGCCCACCACCGCATAGTGTAAGGGGAGGGGACTTCTTTCTCCTTGCTCTGTTTAACATTTGGTAATGCAGGATGGCCAGAGTAAAGTGATAACTCACCTGAGGGGAGGAAAATGAAAACACAGCTTTGGTTTCTATCTCAGTGGGGCAAGGTGCTTTGTGTCCCCTACTGAATTTTAGGGACATAGGTCAATCTTTAAGTTTAGCTACTCCATGGAGTGTCTGATCAACAAGCAATTGACAAAAGCAGCCTCACTCTGCAGGACTTTGCACCAGAAGTAAAGAGGCCCTATAAACACTGACATGTCCTAAACCATCAGAGTGCATAAGGCCTGTCACTGCTCTTCTGCCCTCAGCCTGGAATGCTCACCCTACTCTTATGGGTAGAGGGCTTTATCACCCCAGAGGAGTGGCCCTGTCAGTCCTGCCCCCACTGTGTCCATCATGAGGACGCTGACAGCCAGACTCAACACCCGCCTGTTTATTTATTTTAGGGTGCTGGATTTTATAGGTTTTTTTTTTTTTTTGGTCTGGACTGCCAAAGATACATGAAAATATGTAATAGTGTACAGCTTGTGTTTTATAACTCCCACCTATTTTCAACTCTGTGCGTAGTGACACCTTCTTTGGATGCAAGAATATAAAGTTATTGGGGGAGGTGGTTGTTTTTTATTTGTGGGGAGCAGGCCAGGGCTCCCTGCCCTATCACTAAGCTACCCTCCCAGCCTAAAGATTTTCTTTTGATGGTATATACACTATCTTCACAGTGGAAAGAAGTGGCTCAATAAGTAGTGAAATAAATTAAATAAATGAAAATATACAAATAAGCAAGCTCTGGAAAAAAAATAAGTATGCTGCTATTTTTGCCCTCAGGATGAAACTAATTTTTCAAGCCAAAGATTTTCTCAAATATTTTCAAACTTTTTTTTCTATAAAGTATATCCATTAAGGAAATACTTGCTAAGAAAAACACTTTCTGTTGTCTTATAATTAGCCAGGCCTGGTTTGGGTCTTGTGTTTGGGACACAATCCTCACACAACTCAAGGATCTGAGATAGAGTTGCATGGGCAACTCGGCAGGAGCCACTCTTGGTCTCATTCTGAAGCAGGCTCTAGTTAGGATCCATCTGTGTGTTTCTTAGAAATGCTGCTTTGGGCTGAAATTTATACTGATCTGCTTTTGTTTCTGAAGGGGCTGCAGCCTTGCTGTGATATCTGGAATTCTCTATGGGTCTACATTTGTGCCGATCATTTACATCAAGGACCATGGGAGAAGAAATGACAGCATGTATGCAGGAGCCAGCCAATATGGTGAGAGATAAAAGCCTTTTACTTTGTAAGCAAAGTCATTAATACCCACTCTTCTCTGAATCCACATACAATTGTGATAGAGAAAATATCGGTATATACTTTTGATCTTACTTTTTCATTTGTACCTGGCGAATTAGAAAGACACTAAAGACGAAAAGTAATAAAGAACTGTTTTGAGTATTTTCTTGTGATCTTTGACATACAAAAGCATCATCTGTAGTCAGGATTCATTTCAACTGCTGAGATCTTACCACAAGGTTTTTGGCTTTCCAGTAAGATTATTTGCCAGTTGGATGATCTCTGGGAAAATATGTATTCTTCTACTTTTTAAAGAAAAGCTAAAGTGTAGAATGTGATTCTTTCAAATCAAGTAAAGGTCAAAAAGCATAGCCTGTTTAGTCAGAGGATACTGTTTTTCAAGTGCAGAGTGGTGCATTGAAAGAGTCAACACAATGCTTCCTGATAGCATCTCAGTGTCCAGCAGTAAAATTGATCTCTCAGAGGAAACTCAACAACTATACGCAACTGCCTCAGACAGGTTCCTTAGGAGACGAGAGACAGTCTGCTTTGGGGGTGCTATAATTATGTTGAAACATGGCTTACACCCCTGAAGTGATAAGGGAATAAGATCATGGAAAAAAAGAAAGTTCTACATCATATGGTAAGAAAATTAACATGATCTGTGCTCAGATGAAGTAGACGTTTGAGAGCACATGCTTAGCAAGCATGAAGCCCAAGTTCAAACCCCAGTACCACTTAAAAAAAACAATAAAAAGCAAAGACCATGAGGGGAAGTCTCATAAAGAAGTTGACAAAGAAGGAGGATTGTGAGTTTGAGGCCAACCTAGGGTGCATAGCAGAACTACATAGTGATAACTCACCTCAGAAAAAGAAAGTGGGGGGGGAGGGAGGGAGGGAGGGAAAAGAAGTTGAGAGTTGAACTTGAGTGCAACAGAGTGGATAAACTTGAGAAGATGTCCTTGTTCCCTTTCACCTTTGCATAGTTCATGCTTAGCCCTCAAACCTTTGCCTTCTTTCTTTGTTGAGATTTTATACAAATCCTTTTTTGTATTTTTATTCTTTTCATTTTTAAAGGATAAAAACTAATAAAAGTGGGATAACATAGGATAAACAGAGAAGGAAAATCAAGAGGGAGGAAATACAAGGAGTCAGACATGCTAGAAATGAGCTATAAATCTGACTTTCAGATTTCCTGTAGTTACAAGGAAAATAAACCTGTTTCAGGATTCAGTGGGCACAAGGTAAAAACAACTAATTTTTTCAGGGTAAAGCTGTTCTTGGTACAGGGACATAATAAACAATACTGACAACAATCTCTGTCCATGAACAGGACAGGGAGCTCTTAGAGACTGTTCTTACAGCAACTCTGGATGTATCTGAATGTATTCTGATGGCCACACACTTTATTCCAGTTTTCTCAAAAATAATTCTAGGAGGGCATTATTTTTTATTTTAATTATTTAACAAACACATATGTATTTTGAGCTCTGTTGTGAGAACTTTACTTATCCTAACTAGGTTAACCCTCATAGCAACTGACACCATTAGATCCTTGTTTTCCAATTGAAAAAGTTAAGTCAGAAAGATTTTAGGTAATTTCCTAATTCCCCAAGTTAGCAAGTAGTGAGGTAAGGATTTGCATTGGGTGGTACATACTTTGTGTGTGCGTGTGTATGTGTGCAGTATTGAGGCTTGAAATTCAGGGCTTTACACTTGCTAGGCAAGTTCTCTACCACTTGAGCCATGCTCCCAGCCCTTTTCTTGCATTTTTAGTTATTTTTCAGATAGGGTCTTGCATTTTTGCCCAGTGCATGATCCTCCTACCTATGCTTCCTGTGTAGTTGGGATTACAAATATACCCCACGCCCAGTTTATGTGTTGAAATGGAGTCTCACTAACTTTTTATCCATGGTGACCCAATGTCCACCTCCTGAATAGCTGGGATTGCAGGCACAAGCCACAACATTCAGCCCTTCTCTGTGCTTTTCATACTGTGTTATGCTGTCTGTGGTGGTCTGTATGTAGATGTATTGCTCCTCTATGATCAGAAGTACGATTTTGGATTAGAAAAACAGGCAATCTCTCTGTAGTTAAATTTTTGTTCCTAAACCCAGCCACGCATCTTGGTCAAAATTTTAGGTGACAGAAACATTGAGTGCAAGGTGGCTTTCCCAGCCAGGACCCTGCTGTGAGCCATCTGTGAGGCAGAGTGGCACCTGCTCAGCCTGACAGTGGCAGCAGGGCTTCTGAAATGACCGTGTCTGTGCGTGACTATTCCTCTGCCTCTTGGAGCTAGACTGGTAAACATTTGGACAGAACCCTCTCTGGAATAACTTCCTGGCTGACCTGAATAGCTGTCATCTGCAACTGTGACTCTGGTCTCCAGGCATGAACACACCAGGCTTGTTATCCACATCTCCAGTTCAGGTTACCATGCTCACTAGTACAATTAGGTCTGGATGCCTATTCTTAAAAGGGAGATGTGAACAGCACAGTCATATAATGTTCTTAGCTTGCCAAGATGCTCCTAAAACTAGCCTTTTACATTCAATTACAGTAACTCATTTACTACTTAACATGTCTAGATTTTAAATCTGCTGATTAAAATTCTGTAAAACAGCATGTAGAAAACTAGGATGATTAACTTTTAAAGTTGATTTTTAAGAGTTTGTTTTCTTTTCAGAACTCTAGGTATACTTGGGATGTTTAAAATGATGTTTGAGAATTTCATAATCTGTATTTTTCAGATTTAGACTATGTTTTCGCACACTTCAGCGGCATCTTTCTTATGAGTACAGTCTACTTTCTGGCCTACTGTATAGTCATGAAAAATAGTCCTAGACTATATCCTAAGGCAGTCCTGCCAGGTAAGAATATTAACATAGAATATGTAAAAATATCAACCTCAACTCACTTAGCTTGAATAATTGTCTTCTGAAAACCAAGTGTGTGTGTGTTGTATGTGTGTCTGTGTGTGTATGTCTTGGTGTGTGTCTGTGTGTGTGTGTGTGTGTGTGTGTGTGTGTTCATTCACTTAAATTCTTTGGTCCAATTTAGCACCAGATATGAAATACTGAGAAATGATGGACTAGATCTGAACTGCTGGTCATTACTACAAAACCTAAAACTTACTGAACAATATTATGTTTTTATCTTGTGCCAGGACATCTTTTGTTTTGGTCATCACTCTGCTATTTCTTTTTCACCATCTAAGGATTCCTATTAAAAGTCAGGGTCCCATGACTCTAAAACAAGTATCAACAAAGAGGAACCTGCAATCACTTGAGAAAACAGCTTATCAAAAACAGAGGAGAGATTGTTGTTAGAGTTCAAGGAAAGTGCATGCTAAATACACAGGGTTTTGGTCTTGACTCATTAAGCACTGGTTGTTAAAGTAACAATAATAGTTTCTCCTTAGATGATTACTTTACTTCAATTTGGAATATAAGACCACAAGTAACATTTTTTTTTAAAAAACAAGGCATCAGTTAGAGATTCATTCTGAAAGCATGCTTGATTTATGCTGAAGTATCTCTTCTGGAAAATGGCAGAATATTCATTCACTGAATATCCAGCTGGAGTTGTGTGAAGTGTATGCTAGGATTTTCCCCTTAGTGCTAGCACCATTCTCACATTTCTTTTGATGTTTATGGCTTAGTATAAATGCTGTCTGCAAAAAATGTTCGGATCTGATCTCTACCTCAATGACAACTTTGGATACTTTATTTAATGCCAATAAAGGGAAAGGATTGATCATTATACACATAGCAGCCAGGAACAGAGAGATTGTTTGGTTTCTAAAGTGACCATAAACATAGCTTTAAAATTCTTATTGGCCAACAGTATTGGCAGGAACACATTTAACGTGCACTGTGATACTCTGTCAGTCATGTCGGGAGGGTGACTTTTGCAGGAGCAGAGCCTGACTTGCAGTGTGAACTGTCTGTATGTGTTCCAGGGTTCCTGTCAGGAGTGCTTTGGGCAATAGCCACTTGCTGTTGGTTCATAGCTAATCACTCACTCAGTGCCGTGGTCAGTTTTCCAATCATCACTGCTGTAAGTAACCAAATTGTTTCTCCAAGTTTTTGCTTTGCAAATTTAAATCTCATTTTTCTGAAGTGTTCCTAGTGAACCACTAAAGATTTTTATGACATTTGACATTTATAGGAGCAAAAATAAAAGATACTGCTCAATTGACTGCCACTCACCAATCTTCATGTCCTTGACTGTTAGGGAACATTTATTTATCTTATTTATTTATTTATTTTGCAGTACTGGGGTTTAAACTAAGGGCCTACACCTTGAGCCACTCCACCAGCCCTTTTAGTGATGGGTTTTTTCGGGATACAGTCTCTCGATCAATTTGCCCAGGCTGGCTTTGAACTGTGATCCTCTTGATCTCTGCTTCCTGAGTAGCTAGGATTATATACGATTATAAAACGTCATTTTAACAGATGTGCTGATACTTAATCTTTAATTTCCTTGTGGGTTTTAATTAGATCATCTTACCTTATGTCAACCATATCAATCTTTGGTTTGCCTAACAGTTTATAAATATAACAAATGGTTTTATAGACAAATAGATGATAGACAGATGATGGATAGATAGATGATAGATAGACAGACAGACAGATAGATAGACCGTCTTAGATAAATAGATGATAGATAGATAAATGTACATAGATAGATAGACAGATAGATGATAGACAGACGGATGGATGGATAGATAACGGATAAGTAGATGATAGATAGATAGATGATAGACAGATAGATGATAGATAGACAGACATCATCACACTTGAAGCTTGTGACAGCCTTGAAACTCCTGTTCAGATTCTTTTGCACAGTGTCTTGCTGCTGTTAAGGAAAACTCAGAACAGTGTTGCTTCTGAATGATGCCATTTATCATGCCACACACAATGTAATTTGCTTCATCTGGTTTTTTAGGCATCATTTACTTAAAGCATAGTTAAGTAACAAAAAAAGATTTCATTTGACATAGGTAGCATAAGTATAGATAGAATTATCCCCATTACGAAGGTGAAAAAATGAGGCCACAGCAAAGAGTATCACCTCATCACCTAGTCACCCAATCAGCTAGTCACTTAGCTAGCAGAAACAGGAAGATTTCTGAGAACACAATTTCCAGGACACAGTGCAACTTCCTGCCATCAGCCTGGAATCTGATTTAGCGTTTTTGTTTTGTTTTGTTTTGTTTTCAGGCCCATCATGGTACTAAAACTGATATATTCACAGGAATTGCCTCAATACTGAGCTCTTTGTCTCCCCTAGAACTGGTACTGACCAGTTCTTCACTTGCATCCCCTGCTTCCTAAATTATCAGCACAAACAGAGTTTGCTTAAAGCATGTTAGAATCACACCTGAACAAAACTAGAAGAATGGTATTTTTAATATGCTATAGAGTAAAGCAGCATCAAGGTTTAATATAAGGTCTGCATTTCAAACAGAGTATTTTTGTTTGTTTTTAATACTTTTGAGACAGGGTCTCACTACGGATCCCAAGCCAGCCTTGAACTTGAGATCCTCTTACTTAGGCCTCCCAAGTACTAGGATTATAAGCATATACCACACCATCAGCTCAAATTATACATTCTTGACAGTTCTGTGTTCGTAAAATAACCTTCAAATGCTAATAAATTCTAATAAAAATTTTCTCATTTAAAGAGCTCACAGTTTTACCTTTTAAATTCCTGCTGGAAAAAAAGTCCAAATCTTTGCACAAGTGTCAAAATCTAACAAGTTTACAAGGAATTTATTTAGATCCAAAGTTCTCAAAAGGAGAAGAGAGGGGAAAAAACCAGGTGGCAAGAGCCAGGACCTGTTATCCATGCTCCCTGATTTCTTTGATAATTCTAAAAGCTGAATCAGCTCATCTAGAAGGCTCAGATTCTTAAGCTAGGATCAAGCCCACCTCTGTTTCAAAGGCTGATCTACACGTAATTTGTTTTTCTTCACAAAAGGAAAATATACAATCCCAATTGCCAAAACAGTTCTTCCTCCAGTAAGATATCTTCCTACTTAGCCTCCTTTGCCTCTTCTTGCATTACTCTCAGCACCACTATAACCACATCACTCCTCATAGCAATACATGGGCCTGTGTCTAAAATCTAGTATTTAGAAAACCATCAGACAGAAAGCGTGAAAGTGCAATGATAGGAGGGTGGCGGGGGGGAGGAAGGGGATGGGGGCAGGGAGGAAAGATGTCCCAAACAATGTATGCACATATGAATAAATGAATAAATAAACAAACAAAAAAGAAAGTGCAATGATTCCTTATTGCATTGCCTTCTACCATGTTCTCTGAAGGGAAATGAATTTTTGGAGTAAAAGGAATAAAGATTGCTGAGCAACTGACTTAACAGTATTATTATATTTCTTCTTCTGTTGTCTCTTCCGTCCCATCTTAAGTCAGCGTTGGGGTGCCTGAAAAACCCATATGCTTCTCGTTTGATTTGGATTTTGAGGCTCAGGACTTTATGTCATTGATCAAAAGCAGTTCCTTTGACCTATCTCTCTGGCCCCTTTGATGTTGGCTTTGCAGATGCTGATAAACAGTAAAATATTTTTATTGCTTCACTTCCATGCCAGGCATGGAAGGAAACTTTGTTGATGCAGCCATGTAGATAGTTAAGAGTAGTGGTGAGGGAACATTTTGGAGTTGTTTACTTGAAACTTGTCTAGAGGTCTAGAGTTCCTGCAGAGCTTGAAGGAGAATCACAAAAATGCTGATACCACACGCCTTTTCCACAAAGGCCACAGTTAACCCAAATTCCACTTCTTTTTTCCCTGTTGGTAAAAAAAATTAACACCAAACTTGAACAAGTTTTCAAATTGCAGAATTATTCCTTCTCTTCATCTTGTTTCTTCTCATTTCCTTTGTTCTATATTATTCCGTGCTGTCTTTGTCTCCAATAACTCCTGTTTTGTTTTGTTTTTTATCTTACACAAGTTTGTTTTTTTTGTTTATTCGTTTTGTTTTTGTTTTTTGTGGTGCTGGGGCTTGAACTCAGGGCCTTCACCTTGAGCCACTCCCCCAGCCCATTTTTGGGATGGGTATTTTCGAGACAGGGTCTCACGGAACTATTTGCCTGGGCTGGCTTCAAACCACGATCCTCCTGATCGCTGCCTCCTGAATAGCTAGGATTACAGGCGTGAGCCATCAGCACCTAGCAAAAAAACTTATACAAGTTTTTAATGTTTCCATATAGCTACTTTTAGCACCCATTTGTGTTTAATGTTAGACATACTTGATGGCTCCACAATAGTAACATTCAAAAAAAAAATTGGTCAGGCCCAATAATGTTTATCTTGTCTGTAGCTTACTGTGCTTACACAGAGTACATTTATATGAAAATGGCCAACTTAAAATTCTTCGTTTTTTTTTTAAGGGTCCAGGATTTATAGCTGCACTGTGGGGTGTCTTCGTTTTTAAGGAAATACAGGTATGTACAAGAAAACTATTGCTTTTAACCAAATATAATTAGTCTTTTTCTCTTAAGAGACAGGCAGTTTAGGCAGATTCTTAAACCTTGATGGAGAAAAATTTCTTTTGCCTCCGTGAGAACATTACTTTCTGCTGTGTAGATAATAAAGTAGAGCTTACAAAGCACTCACATAATTAGGTTGTAGAGTGCTTATAATCAAAGCCCCATTTTTAAGTAATTACATCAGTTTACAATTCACTTTCTAATTCATAAAGTACGTTTTGAAATCACCTGAGTATATTCATTCTCTGAACAAATATTCATTGCCTGCCTGTTCTGCACTGCTGCTAGTGTCTAGGTGATGGTTGAAAACTTAAATGCTAAGAAAAAGATGCTGGGCAATCCAGGGCCCTCGTGCGGGGCTCTGCGCATGCGTGCGCTTCGTGCGCCTGTGCGGCGCCTGTGCGTACTGCGCGTGCATGCGTGTGCGTACGTGCGTGTGCGTGTATATGCGCGCGCACCTGTGTTTAAATAGGATGCTGGGTACCTGGCGAGGCTTCCTGGTAGAAGGCGAGGCTGGCCCTGGTGGTGCTGAGGCTCACATAGAATCAGTCTCTTAGAGAGAGACGAATTAGCCTTCTGCAGCCCAGTTCTTTATTCATATGCAAATAGAGCGAAGGTGCTTTTGGTGTTTGGTTGTGTGTTGTGTCATTAGTCCTGATGAGCGCTGTTACCATGAAGAAGGGGCTGCGTTCCTCACCCTGCTCCCCGTTTCCGCTCTCTCTGTGTTTGTAACACACTTGACGATTTTTCAGTAACCTGGACAAGAGGCCTAAGGGTGTGTGAGGGAGGGGGCAGAGGAGCCCAGACGACAGTCGCTGCAGCGAGGTTCATGTGGCCAGCCAGGAGGGCTGCCATGTGCACTTACTGTCAGCCCGCCCTGTCCTCCCTGTCCCAGTAGAGCTACCCCTCACAGCAGACCTCGCCGAGGGCAATAAGGACAGGAAACACCCCCCACCACCACACACACACACCTTGTATTTGTAAGGGACTGGAGGAGCCCGCGTTTGGGTACATGTTCTATTGGTTCCTTGGCCCAGCTCAGGCCTGAGGATCGACCCCTGACAGAGCCCAGGGTACTGCTTTTACAATCCTCTCCACCTAACAAACCAGTCAGTTCTTCTCCAGGGACACACGTCCCGTTTCCATAGCCTTCCCCAAAGTTTGCACAGATCTGGGTAGTTTGAGGCTGTTAACCTGGCAGAGCCCCGTGGCCAGGGTTAGCTCGAGAGGAAAGCTACTAGCCCTTTCCCCACAAGTGTGGAGCAAGCAGGATGCACACTGCTCTGGAGCTACCTCTTCCACCCCCAGGTATCCTCCCAGAATCCTTGTGCGTCCACTACATGACTTGTATTAAATCATACTTATTTGTCCTTCAAAAAAAAAGCTAATAGCATTCTATGATTTGATTATTAGAAAGAAGATCTGAGACCATGTATCTAACATGAGGACATGGGTCCTGTTTTACTTGGGGATGTTCAAAACTCACCTGAAGGTATTGGAGTCTATCTCTATAGAGGGATAGACACCAACTTCCAGTCATCCAGAGGGGAGCAGCCAGGACCATGAGGGAGTCTGAAACCATTCCAAGTGAAACATTGCCAAAGGAGCCAAAATATTGACCAGGAGAAGACATACCTCTGGAGATATAAGATAGTTATTTTTCAATGTTTGAGGGTTTAATCTTGTGAGAGATATTAAAATCAATCCACCTGTACCTCTACAGATAGATCTTATAGGAAATGAAATATTTCTGTGTAGGAAGATACTTTTTTGTTGATCCGATGATGAACCAGGCTACACTGGGATGTGGTGTTCAGTGTTTTTCACCCTTAACACTGCCGCCCCATGCACAGCTGGTAAAGGAAATCTTAGTCATTCCTCACATATCCCCCTGTGTTCCTTCCTTCTCCCTTCAGATCCTTCTCTACATCTCCATCTACGTTTGGACATCTTTCCCCTGGAGGGCCTCGGTGGCCTCCTTATCGGTCTTGGAGCCATTCTAAAATCTTGCAGAGAAGTGTAGGCTTTCCCAAATTCCAAGATGAACTTTTCAGCACATGCAGCTTCCCATTCCTTTAATGCTTTCCCATTGCTTGAAAAAATAGAACTCCAAAGCATACAAGGCCCTAAGGCCCTCTCTCTTCATCTTCTGCCACTTACCTCTCCTCTCTCCCTTCACATGGCCCTTCAAAGTACGAAATACCGTGCTTTCTCTTAGAAGAAGGCTTTACACATAAAATTCCTTCCACCTAGAACCTGTTTACCACCCCGTTTCCCCAGGCAGTGCATAGGTACCTGCAGCTACCAGCTCAGCTCCCCTCCCCCAGCTTCATTGAAGTGCTGTAACACATTTGCACACAGTCACTCTGGTTTGCTTGTTAACATACCTCTCATGCAGCATTCTGTTCTGCGATTTCGTGATTCTTTGTTGTCTCTCCTATTACGTGGTCACCTGTATAAGGGCACACATCATGGGTGCTGGATGGGTGGAGCAGACTTGTGCAGGATTTAAGAGAATCCGATCATTACCAGGAGGGGGCAGCAAAAGCACACAAGTGACTCCAGCAAATGGTTAGAAAGGTCCCGGGCAATCTTGAAAGTATCTGCTGCTTTCTGTGCATCTGGGTCCGTTGTGTTACTAGTTACCCTTGTCATTATCCAGGGTCTGCGGAACTACTTACTAATGATGCTGGCGTTCTGCATCATCCTGGCTGGAGCTCTGTGCACCGCTTTTTCTGAACTCTGACAGGCAGCAGTGCTTAGGAGAACTCCTCTGGGGACAAGAAGCATCTTGCAGAAGACAGATCTCATTTTCACACAACAGATCTCCACCACGGTTGGAGTGGGTAAATGACTGTTTTCCCCACAAATGTGAGAATGAAGGGAACCTGGGTTTCAGTCAAGTACACAAATGAAAAATTCTCCTGATGGACTGTTGATGAAGGCAGGACTTGAAGGAAATGTCTGCATTCTTGTGGCATTACATCTGAAGGGATGACTTTTACCATTGTCCACTTGGTGTCGCATAAGTTAGAAACAGTATGGAGTTCATACACAAGAAGTTACTTCCAAATTTATGAACGAAAAGGAGCAAAAAGAAATACCCTGTGGAGGGAGGAAGGGAGACAAAGACTAACCTTATGGAATTAAAATTCAAAGAATCTGGATCCTTTGCTAGAGGACATAAGTGGCATGGCTGGTAACACTTAGGTGAAAAAGGTCATCTCATTATTTTTAGGAAAAACTTACCCTTACTTCAAATTTATATTGCTTGCCTCTAACACCACTCACCCGTTTAGCTCAAAATACTTTTGATCATCTCCAGATGATCATTCTCAGATTCATTCTCAGAGAACAAGTTTTCCACCATAAGAATATGTGCATAATACATACATGCTCAAATGCACACACATAAGCACATGCCTGTAGACATGTGCATTGTTCCAAGTTTAGGGGAAATTCCAAAGTCATGAAAGCAAGATTCTAGCTCACCAGGGACAACCAATGGGACCGACACTCATTTGATCATGCAATTTTTCCCTCCTGAAATACACATCTAAAATCACAAGATGTTGGGGTTTTCTTTGTTGTTGTTTTTATTGTTTAAAACAAGGTCTCACTATATAGCCCAGGCAGGCTTCAAACTTGAGATCCTCTTGCCTCAGCCTCCTGAGTGCTGGGATTACAGGAGTGTACCACCAGGACTAGCCTTCAGTCCTGTTTGAACTGGTGGTTTCCAGTTAGACAAAGGAAAATGACAGACATGGGGTTCTTTAAGAACAGAGAAGTAGAACTGCTAGTTCAATGTTCATTGCCATGACTTCTAAACTCTTAACACACTAGGATCCCTGCTTAAATGTGCATTTCACGCATTCCACTTGACATTACATTGTTTGCTGTGGTCCAGAAAAAGAATTCTACTTGGGTGCACAGACTCTAAGGCCAGCTTAGAGCTGTCCCCTCAGCTTCCTCTTTATTGTGTGACTGTGAACAAGGTCCCAAGCCTTCCAGTTCACACTCTTCTTTAAGTGGGGTTAATGCTAGTAACTACCTCTCGGGGCTAGTGTGTGGCTCAAATTAGTTAAAATCTGTGAATATGTTAGTGTCTTGTACATGGCAAACACTATAAAATATTAGCTATTATTGTATGTTACTTGGGAGAAAGAATGTCTATAGATTGGAAAGTACCTTGTAAGAGCCACTCTCTCCCCCACCCCATCCAATTACATTTGGTTCCTTCATACGAAAAGTAACACTGAGTCCCTGTTTCAGCATTAAAGTGCTAATAGAAATATTTGATTTTAACTTCTTACAGCCATTTTAAATTTAGCTTGAAAAATTATTGGATTGTAATGACAACTTTTGAATAAATTGACATGGTGCAGGAACTGCTTTTTTCTTTAAATATATTTTAGAATTGTATATTGGATAGTCTTGAATGACTCTTTCATTAAGATTGCCAAATTACATGCAAAATTTTAAATGTGAAATAAAGCAATTGCAGAATAAAAATGAAGAAAAAGTATTCCCATTGTATAGTTTCTGCTACCAGACAATGCCTGTAGCTTACTGGGCGGGGTGGGGGTGAGGGGGGGAAGAAGAAGCTTTCCAAAATGATTCTGAAACAAGCAACTTACTGGTTAAGTTATTCTACAAGCAGTTGTGAACCTCTACCTTGTTTGCTTACCTTACAAAGTTAGTGCCTAACTCCCTTGTCTAGTATGGCCAGGGTCTCATGTTTCAATTTTTCTAGGTGACCTTTGCCTCACCTTATCTGAAATGACCACTTCATTTGTACCAAAGAAATTCTGCCATCTTGTGTCCAGAGCCAGTACTACATGAGGTAGAAGTTGCAACCCAATGAGGCTGGCATCCAGATTGCTGGAACTTCCTACTACTACAGGAAGGTATAATTCTGATAAGTTTTGGCATTAACAGTACGGCATTGCCTCTGAGCTACCATACCTTATTTTATTCTGATCTATTTGTACTTAGAGTTACTAACTACTAAACCTGTCTATCTACCCATACTGGTAGGCTGAAAAACATGTTGCGTGACAAAGGCAAGTTGTAGAAGGAAGACGCCATTTACATAAATTGTTAGTAACCATATAGTGCACATTTTATATAAATATACATCTATATAAAATAATAGGTAAACACATATCGGATTCACAATAAGTATGTTTTTTGGGGGTACATTGAATGAGATTGGAATGTCAACACTAGAGTGAAGCTAAAAGAAACAGGTATGTGTATTTAGAATACCAGCTAGAATATGTGGTTAACATTCCAAATTCTTATGACATGTCTTTGTCTTTTTTATCTTTTGTACTTGTGACTGGTTCCTTGATATTTATTTTATTTTTTTTATTGATAACTTTTAGTAACTTGAGGAAAACATAGACTATTTACCTGTACCTTGATATTTAAAAGATGTAGAAGAATGGGACTTATATAATATCACCCCCATATCCAAGTTCCACTTTCAAGTTTGCTGTCTGTTGTGAAAAATACTAGTGTTTGTCTTTGACAAGAGAGAAAAACCACATTCACATGACTTTTACTACACTATATTGTTATGGTTTTATTATGGTTGTTAATCTCTTATTGTGCCTAATTTATAAATTAAACTCCATCGTAGGTATATGTGAATAGGAAAACACAAACTACAGATAGGGCTTGGTGCTATTATAGTTTAAGGCATGCACTGGGTAACATGTCCCCTGTGGATAAGGGGGAATGGGGAATGCTGTATTTTAAAAGTCCATCTGTCTTCTACAGAAAAAGAAATAAAATTAAATAATAGGTATCAGTTGAATTTTATGAAGATTTTTGAGGAAATTAAATGGGATGCTTAAAACCAATCTGTTTAAATGGAATTCTTTGTACAAAAATAATAATAATTGGGCCTCATAGTCTCTCTCTGTTTTGGCTCAAAACATTTGACTTTCCCATGCTAAATTACCAGACATTGGTGGCCTGGTCTGTTTTTCATTTCAGATTCTGAAAATTAGGTATGTCTTTCCCTGGTAATAAAATCTCTAAAACAGTTCTCGTTGGCACGATCCCCTGAAAACAACAAACAAAAATACCAGTTTCCAAATAGATAATTTCCAACAAGACCTAATGGAAATCACTAGAAAAGGAGGTGAGAATACTTCCTGGATGGAGAAGGAGGGCTGTAGCAAGACAGGGTCTAACTACCTGACTAAAACACACACATGGGGCTTTGTGTTTGTTTTGGTCTGGTTTTTGTTTGTATGTTTGTTTGTCTTGTGATTTTTTTGTGTATTTTTTAATTTTGGTTTAGTTAGGATTTGGCTTTCTGACAGAGGGTCTCCCTATGTAGACCAGGCTAGCCTTGAACTTGTGATACTCTTACCCCAACTCCCAAGTGCTAGGTTATAGGCATGTACCATCAGGCCCAGCTGCATATAGGTTTTCAAAGGCCCTAGTAGGTGCTGCTAAAATTCATTCTGGTTTCTTTTCTTTTTCTCTTATCAACTAGGTATTTATAAACACTATTTCTAATTAACTTTACATAATCACAGAATTGGTAAATCTGTACATATACAGATTTATATAGATTTGTATATTACAAGGTTTTGATAGTATAAAACTAATTTGAAACTTTTTTCTAACAGGTGAGTCTTTATCATCTATATTTTCTATATTAAGTATCTCTTTGGCTTCATATGCATGTCACAGTTAAAATTACTGGGGAAACTTTAAGAGAAGTTGTTTCATTCATCTTTACACCTCAGGAACCCAGCATGATGCATGAATCACAAGAGAAAAACATGACAAATTTGCCATTGAAGAAGGTTTTAAAGTTGCAGTGTGCTGTAGTTAGCTATGGTTTGTGTCCTCCCCATAGGATCAAGTATTGGAAAGTTGGTCCCCAAGGGGAGCTGATGAGAAGTGGTGGAACCTTTAGGAGAGGTTGTAGAGGGAGGTATTAGTTCATTGGAGGTGTGAGGCAGTTCTGGTGGGGGCCATTTGGTAATTCATGAGAGGGTGGTTACAAAAGCTTGAGCCTGGCACACCCAGCTTGCTCTGCTTCCTAGCCTGAGATGTGACTACCTGCTCAAACACCTGCTCTCACCATGCCACCCACCATCTGCATACAGCCAAGGGGCATCCCTTACCCCAAAGTCTGTGCTATTAAGCTTAGACTTTGAGCCTCCAGAACTGTGAGCTACCAAAATCTTTTTTCTTCACAAGTGTCCTGTATCAGGTATTTTGTTATTCTGTCAAAAAGTTGGCTAATAAACTTTCCAAAAGTTATTTGCCAGTGATATCCAGGTCCTCACTCATGCTCAGCATGCACTCTATCACTGAGTTACACTCTTTTAAAACAGATACTTAGTGATTTACTAAATCATAGTTTATATATTTACTGAATGTTTTCTGTGCCTCTGAGGTTGGCACAAAGCTAGGCATTGTAATGTATCGACAAGGTAGTCTTAGAAATTAGAAAATCCCCAAGAAACAAAATTAACATCTTAGCAGACTATACAGGAAAACGAGAGTGCTGTGACACACACAGTAAGAAAATTTAATCAGAAAAGTTAGATGCTCATGATGAAACCAAAAGAAGTGTGAGGAAGTTTCCTGCTCTGATGGTGTTTTAAAAAGAAAACCAGAATAAAATACAGCCAAAATTCTATACAAATTATATCTTGCAGGTTTGCTGAACTCAGTTATTAACTCTAAAATTTTTGAATAAAGGATCTTCTACATTGATAATCAGAATTTCAACAAAGCATTTCACTTCTTATTTTCCAATCCAGACAGTTTTCATTTCTTTTTCTTGATTTATTGCCCTGACTTCACCGTCCACTGCTTTTTTAATACAAATGGCTCACTCCCAATCTTAGGGGAAAAGCATATACTCTATCGCCATGGAATATAATGTTAGCTATAGATTTTTTCACTAGTGCTCTTTATCAGATTGAGGAAATTCTCTTCTGTCTATGGTTCTGAAACTTTATCATGAATGGGTGTTTTATAAAAAGTTTTCAGCATCTATTAATGTGTTGCGTTAGTTCATTTTCCATCCCTATAACAAATAAATACTTGAGACAACCAGTGTATAAGGAGAAAAGGTTTATTTTGGCCCACAGTCTTAGAAGGGTTCTAGTTCATAGTCAGGTAGACCAATGATTACCATGGGGGTGGCCAGATGGCAGAGCAAAATCATTCACCTCATGACAGGAAAGTGAAAAGAGAGGAGGAAGAAGGGACCAGGATCCCACAACCTCCATCAAGGGCATGCCCTCCTTGGCCTAAAGACCTCCCAGTAAGAGCTAAGATAAAAGAGCTCCCACATCTTCATGGTTCCACCCCCTCCCAATAGTACAAGTTGGTGGCCAAGCCTTTGGACACAAACTACAGCAGATACTCATTATTTTTCTTACTACTCTGTATATGGTGAATTGCATGGATTAATTTTCAAATGCTAAATCAACTTTGCATTTCTGTAATATACATCACTTGGTCATAATATATTAATGACCTCAACATATATTGTTGGGCTTAATTTACTACAATTTCATTTAAAATATTTTGTTCTTGTGCTCACAAAGAATATTGGTGTATAATGTCTATGAATATAAGAACTGATGTTATTTCTTTCTTGAATGTTTGGTGGAGTTCACCAGTGAAGCCATCTAGGCCTCATTTTCCTTAATAAATCTAAGGTGACTAAGGTATCTATCACATACTAAGTGAGCTTTCTCATACTTGGTGCCTTTCAAAGAGTTTGCTTATTTCATGTACTTTGAAAAATGATTGGCAGAATATTCATTATGTTTCATTATTATCCCTTTAACACCTGTGAGATCTCTAGTGATGTCTGCGTTCTCATTTCTGATACTGCAGTACTTTTTTCCTTTTTCTGAACATTTTAGCTGAATCTTTTTCCATTTTATGATTTAATGACTTAGCTTAGGTCTCCCTGAGCTTTCTCTATTATGTTTTTCTCTTCCTTTTCATTGATTTTTGCTCTTTTATTTTAATTCTTCTGCTTCCTTTGGGTTTTTAATTTGCTTTTTTATTTTTCTCCTCCTCCTCTCACTTGTTTTATAAAGTGCGTACTGCACATGCCTAAATGCATTTCATGTCCATCTTTGAAGGTACATATTTCAGAGATAAGGGATCTTGCCATGATGGAAGTTGGCCTTTCCCTGGGCTATGATGCAAGTACACAGCAAAGTCACAGCTGTGAGTCAAGGTTTCCCACCCAATCGTGGAACATCCACTAAATACCAACCAAGCGTAAGACTCAGGGACAGAAGAGGGACCGCAAAAGGACGGCTTGCACTTCAGCAAGGAGCCAGCTTGGAAGTCCTTTCTTTGATTAGGTGTCCCCTCCCACTCCTGCCCCCTTACAGCTCTCAGAAACACAGACACAGAGCAATGCAACTTTCTCCACCTCCCAGTCACTCTCCTGCTGTCCAACCCTGCCTGTCCCCCTGGAAGCTACCAGTATCTTGATCTCATGGTACATTTCTGATTCACCTTATAGTTTCCCCTCACTGATTGAAACACTCAACATGACGCTTTTTATAAAATGAGGCCTGGCCTAAATCCTAAAGGCCTCATTTGATGCTAAAATGATCTCCTGTCCTGCAATTAGGTTTCACATAGAGAGATACAGTTTGGGGGGTGGGAGGAAGGTCAACACATTAGAATTAAAGACAATTTACAATTTCACAGTATATCTGTCTTTTCACAATACCTCACATAATACAGTGTATGAAAATTATGAAGTATCACGAGAAATTTTTAAATCCTCATTAGTACACAGAGCAAAAATAAAACTCACCATTTCTTGTCATTACTCCCTCACTTGAAAGAACATTTTATATAATAAAAGGGTAGCCAAAAAGAATTACCTAGATATTTTTCTTTGTTTTCTCTTTGAGCCTTAAAGAGTGTATTAGTAAAAATAAATTCTGTTGCATTGCATATAAAATTATCAGAGATGATGTTACAATTAAACAGCCAAGGAAGACATGTCCAAATGCAGATTTTAACTTTCTCCACATAGAAAAATCAAAGAAATCTTGAAATTAAAAATACCAAAAATCTTAGAACTGCAATGAATTGTACATTGTGTATGTGAAAAGAGAAATTGGCAAGTACAGTAATATGTGTAACACACGGAACACTATAAACTCTAGCTTTGGCTGCTGGGTTAATATTCTAAATATTGACTTGCTGCTAATAATATCTGTCTCTATGTTCCTAAAGTTTTCTATCTCAATAAGCAAGACAAAATACAGATCAAATAGTTTGTCGCCTACTTTCTTAAAATTTATGTAGTGTAAGAAATACAGGAAATTATTCTTTCCTATCAGTTTTGCATAAATTGTAGTGTATATTAATACCTAATTCCCAAGTAGGCATATAGTAAGTATCATACAACACAACCAGTGGCTTACTACTGCCATAGGTTGGAACGTTCATAAGGACTGGAACGTTTTCAAAGAAGATTCATTCAACTTGAATAACTAGGATAAATGCAGTCAGAAGAGTTGGTTAAAACAAAATAGTCACACAATATGAGGTATTAGTTTCTCTTTTCTTTTTTTTTTGGCAGGGGGACTTGTAGATTTTATTTTTTCTTTTTACTTTATCGATTTTACATTTACTCACATGTGTATACATTGTTTGCTTCCCCTTTACCCCACCACTTCCAGGCAGAACCTGTTCCACCCTCTTGTTCTCTGATTTTGTTGAAGAGAAAACAATAGAGAATGACCATTTAACTCATCTGTACAAATACATTTTCAAACTTAACCATCTGAGGGCAGTACAAGTTTAATTCTGATAGTTTGTGATCATCCCATAAAATGAAAACTCTAAATTTCTGTCTCTGCCTGTTTTTCCCTCCCACTCTCCTCCTCCTCCTATCTCTCTCTTCTTTTCTCCCTCTTCCTCTTCCCCTCTTTCTCCTTTTTCTCCTCTGAGTGAACATATGTGGACCAAGAAAATAAAGTCTTAGCTTTCAAATATTATCAATATACTTCTTAATGACATCTGCCTTTAACTCACTAAGTTCTCATTACCCTTTTATTTTATTTGGACTTTATCCTTTAATTTCTTTAATTTGCTAGATGTTGAAAATAATCACAAAGTACATTAATCTTTAGTGTTAAACAGAAGAGTGTGTTCTTGCTCCCAGAATATTCAAGACAGAGAAATCTTACATCTAGAGCCACCATTAGTGAGTGTTGCTAAATAAATATTAAGCTAGAAGCCACATTCTTCTCTATCTCCACACAAAAACTCATTACTAAATCATTAGGCTGAATGGCCTTGGGTTTCTCTAAGATGTACTCATATTTCTTGGGCTTAATTGGGCTTTTTAGGTCACAGAGACCTGGGACTGTTTGCCCTGCTATTTTTGAAGATCTTTTTGCAACCAAGAGGCTGAAATGTTTCCCCAGTAAGCTCATTAAGTCAGTCAAATGCTGCAGTTCAATGAATACTGAATCTTACAGGTTTTACCGTTACTCAGAGACTAGATTGAAGAAAGTATGTTTTCAGTCCCTTTTTCCTGGATATAGAATGGTATTTGGTGAAAGTGCATGTTTTACATAAGTTGAGTAGCAAATGTGCCTGAAGAGTGTTTATTTCAGCTCTGAAATGCCTAGTGGAAAATCCATGATATAATTCCCATCGATAGGAAGTTTGGCCATGTCTAGAATGCTCATCATAAGCTGAGACTTCCAGAATCATCTTCGTTTATACACTAAAAGTCACTTAGCATCCTGTCCCCTCATTTGTGTCACCTTAGTCTCGGTGCTTCTTACTGAAGACCTCTTGTCTGAAACTCAGAAATCATTTTACATACATACTGTCTTATCAATAAACCAGATTTCAATATGGCAAAGTGACATATTTCTTAAATATGAGGAAAGGAAACAGGACTAATCTCACAGTACATTCCAGTGGATCTGTGTGTTCTGGCAAGGAAAGGTCAGGTATCGGTCGCTTGTGGAAGAGGGGCTTTCCACAGACACCACACTCCACACACCACTCTAGTTCACATAACTGTGTGTCAATGCCTAATCTTGAAGAATTAACACTGACACTTTATGAGGTTGATTTCTCTGCCAAAAAAGATGTTTGAGGTCACAAATCAAAGGAACCTAGTTTTCCTGAGTTCTACAGGCCCTGTCTGACTCAGCATTCATTCAAGCAAACTTTCCAGAAAAGGCTCAGAGAAGTCCACCAGGCACAAAAGTCATTCTCAGGCAGTTTTCTTGCCCATGAGAGAGGCACACCAACAAAAATTGCCACGAACATGATTGGCTTCAAAACAACAATAAAAGAAAGTTCTGTATACAGCAAGATTCTGGCTCTTTTTTTTTAATGTTTCCTGTGGTGCCCATCTAAATTCTCTCTGGAATAGACACAGATTTTTTAGGAAGTTAAGTTTGTTTTTAAAGAAGCAGGTTTGTGTTTTAAGAAAATGACAAAAGTATAAGCTGAAAATTAAACAGCACTCTTATTCCTCCCCAGTCTCTCAATTTCTACCTTTCTTACACACACTGAGAGACAGAGAAGAGATTGAGAGTTCTGGAGATTGTTTCCAATATTTTGTTACTAAAATAAAGATATCACTAATATGTCTGCATATTTATTTTGCGCAGTTATCTGGATATGTTTATAGGCCCATTCCTAGAAGTAGAATTGTATCATAAGATACACACTTAAAATTCTGACAGATATTACCATAATGCTTTGTGAAAATTATAACTAAATGTCATCCCTACTAACAGATTCTCACACACTTGATAAAGTGATTATTAAATCGCTTCCAAGCATCTACCATGGGCCTGGGTGCTCATTTGTGAGCAACATTGATTGACTCTGGGTATCGGCATCTCGGGTTTCCTTTTTTATAAACTTTCTTCTTATTTCAACAATTTTTCCTAGAAGTGTGGGGTTTTAAACTTATAATTTGGAAGATCCCTTTGCATAGTAAAATGAATGACCCCTTTACCTGTGGTATAGCTTTTGGTAATGTGTTTCCAAGCTTTTATTTTTGTTTCCTGCATGGTAAAAGTACCAAATGTTTCTTTTTAACAGATAGGTGTTGGTCACACTTTCAAGATAATTGTTTTTACAATCTCTGCCACTTTTTCTAACACTTTTATTCTCATGTTTCGCAGTTACTTATTTAATCCATATAGAGTTAATTTTAGAATGAGAAATGAAGATTCACCTTTATTATTTTTGCAAACTCTTGGTCAGTTACCTGACCTGAGCACCTTTTGTGGAATATCACCCTCCTTTGAGTGTTCTGAAACATTTTCCTTTTTTTGAAAAACCATCATAAAGAAGTTTTACTGCAGTAATAAAACTTGAAATGGTTGTGGTGGTGGAAGGAGGCAATGATTTCTCTCACCACATCACTACACAGACAGCAAAGGGAGAGGGGCAAGGGAGAACAGCAGAAAACTTTGAGATAGGGGGACAGCAGAACAGGGCCAAAGAGGAGGTGTCTCTGAAGCCGCCATGCACAGAACCACTTTAGAAAATATCCAGGGGATTTGTCACAATCCCTGGGCTCCCATTGAGTGCAAAGTCAACAAACAGCACCTTCAGTTCAAACTTGCTATTAAAGATCTTAGAATTTAGGAAGGTGGTGAAGTTTGGATAGTTATTAGAAAAATCCTGAAGACCCATTACAAGAACTAAGGATGGAAGGGAAGGCAGAAAGGCTTGTAATGTCCCACATTGCAGTGACATTGATCTGCTTTCAAAAAGGCAGAGAACACAAGGAGAAATTAGCAGTGGCTGGTGGAGGCAAAGGTTCTCCTCCCCGCCCCTCAGTTTTGAATGTTTAATTTAATTGGAAATCTCTCACAATAGACAATAATTCAGCCCTCAGCAGCTTCTCAAATCCTCTATGGCTTTACAGTGCAGCAGAAGGAATATTTAATCATATAAAAATTTCATCCACAAATAGATTCTTGCAACTCACACTCCCAACATTAATTCTTATTCTTATTCACTTGTGCTGTTAACATTTAACAATATACTTCACTGGAAACTAAGACTCAAAACACTGATTGAATCTCAACCCCAAAATACAAACAAAATGAGTAAGTTGAAGTTGCGGGTATTTAGTTCAGGTAAACACACACACAAGGAGAAAGGAACCCCTTGTTCCTTCCTATTATTGCTTATACTCTCTCTACAACAAAATTAGAGATAAGGGCAAAATAGTTTCTGCTGGGTATTGAGGGGGGGAGCGGGAGGGGGTGGAGTGGGTGGTAAGGGAGGGGGTGGGGGCAGGGGGGAGAAATGAACCAAGCCTTGTATGCACATATGAATAATAAAAGAAAAATGAAAAAAAAAAATAAACCTTAAAAAAAAAAAAAAAAGAAAATCTACATCCAACCAAATCACACTGTTTCCACCACAGGGCCTAAATGTTGATGTTATTTCTACTCTTTCTCTTCCCAGGTGGGAAGGGGTGATAAGTGAATAACTGGAAATATTGTCCTAACATGAGTAAAAAAAAAAGGAGAAAGGGAAGAGGAAATGGAGGTGTAGAAGCAGAGCCAAGTGACAGAATACATTCGGTGGGGTGGGGCATTGGGAAAAGCCCCTTGTGAGTTCGTGTACAATGTCTTGGGGCACTGGTCCCTCCATGGTACATCCAAGAATGGGAAGCCAAGGCAGAAGATCACACTTGCTCCTGTATTCAAAGTTCTAGGTGGAGAAAGGGTGGCTGGAGGAAGATGCCACAGTAGGCACAGTCTGGAAAGAAGACTGTGGCTCTCCTCCCCACGTGCATCCAATCACCTCCTACTTGCCTAGCATCTCGAAGGGCTCCTTTCTGCCCCGAAAGAATCAAATTTCTTTCCATCAGCAAGCATCCAGCGAGTGTTGCAAATAGGCCTGGCCATTCAAGAAAGTGCACATGTCCCCAAGGACTTGGTCTCCACCTGTGTTCCCAACGTGTGGACTTCATGGTGGTTGGTTCCTGGCTCTTGAAATACTTTTGATTTTGTTTACAGTACTGGGAGGGAACCAGTACTAAGCAAGTGCACACCAATCAGCTACTCCCCTGGCTCTTGAAATACTTTTTTTATTGTTGTTTTGCCTTTTGTTTTGGCTTTTTCAGTTCAGTTGTTTTTTTTTTAATTTATTTATTTATTCATTTATTTTAAGACAGGGTCTTAATATGTAGCTCAGGCTGGTCTACAACTCACTCTGTAGCCCAGACTGACCTTGGGCTTGATCCACCTGCCTGGCCCTCCTGAGTGCTGGGATTACACCGAAATACTTCACATTCCCATAGTTATTCAAATCAAACCGGTCCATGCAATTATATGTGTGTGCTAGAACCATGGGGTTGTGAATATCCTCTTCATAATATATCTTAAAGTTGTTTAGCTAGTCCACTGTCATTACCCTTCTATTTTGGGCTATCCTAGGCTGTTCTTATTTGTGTACTTTACTAGATGAGTTTAGAATAAGTCTATCAAGTAATCAAAGACCAAGACAACCAAACATCTGTTGGTTGATCATATGAATGTACTAGTTTAACATAGGCACAACTGACATCTTTAAAACACTGAGCCTTCATATTAAAATGAACTCAATATCTTTGTATATTTTTGTTTTTCATTATATGACTACATAGTTTCCTAAGTACTAAGCCTTGGCTTCATCTATTCTGTTTATCTAGTTTTTTTCTGTATTAATCACTTCTAATGCTTTTTTGCCACGTGTCAAAATGTCAAAGATTTTATTTAAATAATTAGTTACTGTGGAAACCAGTAAGATGTGACAGGAAGTTGATGGGAGAATCCCAAGAACACACTCGGGATATCAGGAATACTATATACCTTTACAAGTACTTGCAAGCTGGTCAGTAACCACTGGTCACTTACACCTCCACCTGACACTCTTCACTTGCACTGTAAGTATAAGAGCCATCTGCATCACTGTCAGTTTTCTACACTTTACAGAACTGTAAAATAGCTCACAGACAATGAAAGATACATCCCCACCCAAACCAGGCAAACTGGCAGATTCTACTAGCGACGACTCCCAATGGTAATCTTTTTATTCAAAGTCTTTATTTTTTTTCTAATAGTCATATGTGTGTTATCTGAGGTACATGGGCTTAAAACATCTAACACAGTTTTTGGCACATCCTGACTACTCCATATCAGAAATTATTTTTCAGGTATAGATTCATGAAGATTGTCTTTGAGCCAAATACTACGAGAGAAGTCTGCAACAAGGACTTCAGAGTTCAAAGGTGTGAATTGTCACATCTGGCTTGGAAATTGTAGAAGGGATCTAGTCACCTCAAATCCTGCCTCTTCCTGTCAGCACTTATTGCAGGAAAAACCGGAAGCCACAGTGCCCATGCCAATGTGGCATGTACACCGTGGCCACTTCAGCACCTCCTTCATTACTTGGGACTCAGTGTACGCCCCAGTACTGCAATCATTCCCACTTTTTAAAGGTTTTATTTTTAGTGCAGTTTTAGATTCACAGTCAAATTGCCAGAAAGGTACAGAGCTCTCTCCATCCCCTCTGTCTCCCCGCAATCTCCCCCATCATCGACATTCCCAGTCATCAACGTTACCATTGATGAACCTCACTGATACATCACATTCAAAGTCCCACAGCTTACATTAGGATGTACTCATGGGGCTGTGTTTCTATGGGTTTGGACAAATGTACAGTGATATGTGTCCACAATTATGATATCCTGCATATGGGTAGTTTCATTTCCCTAAAAATCCTCTGGGCTCTGCCTGCTTACCCTTCTTTTCCCTCAGATCCTGGCAACCACTGATCTTTTTACTGTTTCTGTAGCTTGGTTTTTCCAGAATATCACATGGCTAGAATCACACAGGATGTTGTCTTTCAGACTGGCTTCTTTCACTTAGTAACATACATGTAAGTTTTCTTCATGTCTTTTCGTGGCTATCAAGTTTATTTCTTCTTAACATGGAACAATATTCTGTGGTCTAAATGTACCACAGGCTTATGTATTCGCTCATGTACTAAAAGACATCTTCCATAATTATGACCAAAGCTGCTGCTGACATTTCAATTTCCAACTTCTTTGGGTAAATATCAAGGAGCGTGAGCATAAGCTCATTTATTAAGAGTATTGCTTAGTTTTGTAAGAAAACAGCAAACTGTTTTGTTTTCTTCCAAACCAGCAACTGAGAGTTCCAATTGCTCCACATCACAGCTAGCATTTGCTGTTGTAACTCTCCTGGATTTTGGCCATTTCTAATAGGCACGTAGTGCCATCTCACTGTTGTTTTAATTTGCATTTCCCTGACAACACACAACATGGAGCATCTTTTCATGTGCTTATTTGTAATCTGTATATCATATTCAGTGAGGTATCTGTTAAGGTCTTTTGCCCATTTTTAAAATTGGATTGTTTTCTTATTATTGAGTTTTTGAAGATTTTAAAATATATTTTGGGTAACTATCCTTTGTCAGATATATCTGCTGTAAATATTTTATCCCAGTCTGAAGATTGTCTTTTTATTTTGTACAGTGACTTGCAGAACACAAAGTTTTACTTCTAAGGAAGTTCAACATATAGATCGAGCCTTTGATGTTTTATCTAAAAAAATAATCACCCAGGACATCTAGATTTTTCTAATATGTTCTTCTAAGAATTTCATAGTTTTGTATTCTACATTTAGGCCTATGGTCCATTTTATGTGAATTTTTATGAAGGGTATAAGGTCTATATTTTATGAAGGGCATAAATTTATTTTTTACATGTGAATGTCTAGCTATTCCAGCACCCTTTGTTACAAAGACCATCTTTTGTCCATTGCATTGTCTTTGATTCTCTGTCAAAGATCATTGACTTCTATATACAACTAACATTGATTTGGGACTATTTCTAGGCTCTCTATTCTGTTTTATTGATCTATCTTTTGTCAATATCACACTGTCTTGATTACTGTAACTTTATAGTAAGTTTTGATATCAGGTAGAGTCAGTCCATCAACTATTTTCCTCTCCTTCAATATTGTGTCAACTAATGTAGGCTTTTCACCTCCTTATATAAACTTCAGAATCTGTTTTTCAATATTCAGAAAATAACTTGCTGGGATTTTGATTAGGGTTGAATTGAATCTATAGCTCAAGTAGAGAAGAACTGAAATCTTGACAATATGTCTCTTCCCATCTGTAAACATGGAACGTACCTCCATTTATTTAGTTCTTTGATTTCTTCTGTCAGAATTTTGTTTTCCTGGTATAGATCTTGTCCATATTTTGTTTGGCTTTTTCCTAAATATTTCATTTTGAGAAATGCTAACGTAAATGGCATTTTGTTTTTAATTTTAAATTTCACACACAGAATTTAGTTCTCACATATCTTTAGTTTATTTTTAATTATAACTGTTCTCTTTCCTATTTTTTGTATGTAATGATATCAACTCAAAAAGAACGTAGGTCTGTTGTCTTATAAAATAGCCTATAATCTTGATCTGTCTGATTATTTCCTTATGAATCACTTCAATTTAGACATTTTTGCCAGAACACAATAGTTAGTGTTATATACTCCACATACCCCCAGCTTACTATTGTTGTTAATACTTAGTTTGATTATTTGTTTAAGATGGTTCCCATCAGATTTACACATAGTTTTTTAAAGCTAAGATCCTATTCTCCAACTTGCACCCATTGGCTTAGTATCCATTGGTGATCCTTGCCTGAATAAGTTATTATACCAGTAATTGCAGAAGGAGATGTAATTATGTTATCAATTGTGCATATTCATTACTCAACATTATCTGCAAAAATAAAATTCCCTTCTGCCTCCTCTCTCTCCTTTTCTATGAACTCATGGAAACTAGCTGTTGTTCAGTATGTAAAAATCTATCCTTTGGACATTTAATTTCTCAAGTTTGGCTAGTAGGAGCACTTCAGTGTTTTCATTATTCTCTGCACACCTCTTTGCTATGGGATACAACTTACCTTGTACCTTTTTCCACCCAAAACAATCCTTTCTTCAAAAATCTGATTCCTTCTGCTTGGAAATAACATTCAAAACAAAGAATTGTCTATCTTGCTTCCTGGAGAAATGACTCTACTTATGTCACTTTTATCTGCCAGTTACTTCATGTGCTGCTTTTCTGGCATCTTTATAGTATCTAAAGATCATGTGTTGGACATTTCTGAATACAGTTCTTAATAAGGCTGTTATATTTGGGTAGGAATTTGCTCAAGAATATGGGGTGGGAAGAGCTGGGGTTAGTAGTTTACAGCTTTGATTCTGGTAGTGTCTTCCAGAACCTTCCCACCTGAGTCTAGTGTTCCAGTCATAGTGGATTATCCCTTTCATCTTTTGTTATTTCTTCAGAGAAAGAAGAGACCCCAACGTGGCTCATGGAGAGAATCTCTGTTCTGCCTTTGCCCAGCAGCCTGCTTCTCTGCAGTAAGATCCAGATCTGACAGAAATGAGGTAACATGTCTACACCTCTCTGTGCTCTTCTATGGCAATGAAGAGGCAATGTGGACATATGTCCAGCTTTCCTCCATTTCGCCATTCCATTTCCCATTCTTCCTAATAAAAGATTTCTGGTTAAAGCTGTAAAGGAAACAACACAAGGACCCTCTTTGAACGAAAAGAAAAAGAAATCAGAAATGAGTCTCCCTGTTCAAAGAAGAATTTGCTACAATTTAAAAAGGTCTAAAAACCCTAAAATGACTAGCTTTGGGATTTGAGATTAGTTACTACATGGAGCTTGTCCCTCAGGTAATCATCTGATCCAGCTACCCTAGTCAGAGCTTGAATGTAGAAAGGGGAAAGGGTCAAGATTTCCCTAGAGCTTGACTTACACAAAGGTGAGTGAAGCAGGACTAGCCTCAGCTTTTCCGAAAGGGCGAATTATTGGCTCTGTTGCACTTGTGGAGTCAAGGACATCGCCAAAAAGTGTGCCCACACTACAATGTCTGCCTGACTTCATCTTTGCACAGCTCATCTATTAGCTCAATCTCTTGATTAAAAGGAACAAAATCTCAACATGAACCAGTTTATATAAACAGGGAAGAGTAAGTAGCATGGTACTCAAGTGTAACTCAATTCAGAATTGGCAGGTGTTCTGTCTCTTTCTCTCTCCCTGCCATCTGCATCCTCTCCATTCTGCTCCCTGCAATTTTCGGTGACTCTTTCTTAGCTAAAGTCGTCTTTGCTTGGTTGCATTCTCTCTGCTGATGTATAGGCTCTCTCCTTATGGTGGTAGAACTTCCCAAGCAGCTCTAGACTTAATGTGCCATATGAACACCATCTTCTATGGCAGCTGGAAGACAAAAAGTCCCAGAAGAGGACGATAACCACATGCTCATCCTTGGCCCAGTCTCCAGGCATGGAGGACAGAATACTGTGGGTGGTGGCCTCTGTCATGTGCTGACTCCAGGGTAAGGAGGCACAATCCCATGACTCGTCTCCATGAACAGCATGATTGAAGAGAGAGAACCATCACAAAGGAAAGCAGGATGCACATCAAAACAAGCAAAACCAGCATGTACCCACCACAGCTGGGGTTTTACAACAGCAGTACCTTTGGCCCAGAAAGATAAGACAAAAAACTTTGGCCTTGCTATATCAATTCCAAATGAAGCTGTTCTAGTATATCTTGCTGGTTATGGTGGCACACACTTGCATTCCCAGTTACTTAGGAGGCTGAGGCAGGAGGATCTCAAGTTTGAGACCAACCTGGACAATATAGTACAACTTATCTCAAAGTAAAAACTTTGAAAAAGATCTGGGGCTGTAGCTTAGTGGTAGACTACTCACCTAGCATGTGCGAGGCCCCAAGTTTACTCCCTAGGACCACACAGTACCACAGTACTATAGCCTCAGAGGGTGACTAAGACAGCTAAAGTAAAAGAGAAATAAAATTAAAAATACTAAACATGGTATCATTCAACTTAGCATAAGTTTTGCTCCAGAATCTTTGTGGCCTACCCACAAAGGTCAATGCCTCAATTCAGTTACACGTGCCATAGTTGTGGCTTTGTTCCATGTATTCTTCATTATGGGATCAAGGCTGAAGAAGTGGCTTCTATCCAGAGCATTCTGTCCTGGTGGCAGAGGGAAAAAAGAGAAGACAGAACCACATGTCGGTGCTTGAAACAGCCAAAGTGTTCCCTAACTTCTACTCAGAACCACGTCTCACAGCCAGTGTACATGGTACAGCAATCCTCATGTCAGTGAGGCAAAAGTACACTGTGCTGCAGGGACAGGCAAGTAGATCGGTAGCTGGTAGGAAATGGTCCAGTAGAAAGGGTAAAGTATTTTACCAATAATACAATCAACCACAGTAATTAAAGTGACAAATGACACTTGCTCCTTTTGAGCAAATGAGACTCTTAGAGATAGTTTATCAGTGAATTTTGAGGGAAGATTCAACCCAGAGTTTCTCTGAAACACCACCCATTAGAACCAGACATGCTGTTTGTCTGATTGGCCCAGGGAACTACTGAATACACTCAGCTAAGCTATTCTGAAGTCTGTATATGTCTTCCCTTGTCAGTAAAGGATGACTTATTCTGTAGCTCATAACCAGGTTACTGTTGAGAAGAAGGGCTTACTCTTGATAAGTCATTGGACCAATTAGTAAGCCTTGCCTCCCTTATGCAACAGATTTGCCACAGTTTTTAATAATTTTTATATTCTAATTTATTTATTCCCAAATCTGGTTCCTTTCATGGGGCTTATCAAATTCTAGAGAGCACTGGTACAAGTATAGCTTCTTGGGGATTTATCTACAGAGTTAAAACCCCAGGTTCTGGGTGGCACAATGCAGTAACACTCAAGTATTTGATGCTCTGCCATACCAGTCTCGTCTACTCGGTCTCTCCTGCAGAAATGATGCACCTCCTGTCCTGCCATTGTGACATTCAGCTATGTGACCCACTTCGGCCAACAAAATCTAAAAGGAGCTTGTCATACACAAAATGGAAGCTCTAGTGCAGGCTCCATGGTCTTTCTTTTCCCTTTGCTAAGATGAGCATTAATGTTCCAATAAGGACCACCCATTTAGCTGTGGTCCCCAAGTAAAGAGGACATGGGCCACAGCCACAGCCACTGCCAAAGGAATGTGTAGTGTGAACAAAATAAATCACTTTTGTAAGCAACCATGATCCGGACTGCATTTGTGTGTATAGCAAAACCTAGTAAGATACAACTATGTCTGATTAAAAAAACCCTAATCAGATATTTATTCAGGTTTAATTGATTTTATTAATGTTTAATATCATTTTAATGTATGTATCTCACACAGGACACAGTACATGTTCAATGAAAAGTTATTGGATGTTTTCTTTCATCTGATTAGTTAGATTTATAATACTGTTAGACTCACCATTTATCAGTAATCTTCCCTAAAGGGTTTGGGTGCACTCTTGCAGTTTTAGTCGCAAGATAAGAGAAGGAGTATAGGAATACTACAGACAATTTGAAAGTAGAAATAAGTACACAAAAGTAAACCACAAATAGGAGAAGGAGAGATAAAGGAGGATAATGAAGGGGGTGAATTCAAGTATGATATATTGTAAGAACTTTTCTAAATGTCACAATGTACCCCCAGGACAACAATACTAAAATAAAGAAAACCACATATTACCCCCATACATTAGTTTATCATTGTAGGTTTATTTTTAAGTGTTATTTTTAGATATTAAGCCACACTACAGAGTAAAAATATTATTTATTAATTTATGTCTGCATGTGTATTTCCTACATTGTGAAACATGCTATTGCTAAGCAAGGGTTCTACCACCTGATCCAGGCCCAGCCCTCTAAAAACATTTTAATGGGAGAGGCAATGGTGGCTTACACCTATAATCCTAGCTACTCTGGAGGCAGAAATAAGGATCATGGTTCTCAAGACCCTATCTCAAAAAACCCATCACAAAAAAGGGCTGGTGGAGTGGCTTAAGCTGTAGGCCCAGAGTTCATGCCCCAGAACCACACACACACACACAAAAAAACATTTTAATGAATAGGAGATAGGAGATGGAGAACTGTCAGCAAGACCCTTTATCATGATTTCCTTGGGAAGCTCAGGCGGGGCCTTTGACAGGCTTCGGATTGGTTAGCTTAAACAGTTCCAGCAGAATTTGGGATGCAGAGCCCTCCTCTGGTTGTATGGTGCCTGAATCTGTGGTGATAAGGACAAGAGGACAGTAGCCCAGAGTGTGTTTGTTAGTCAATATCTTGTACCTATGAGAAAACCAATTTATAGGAAGGAAATGTTTGTTTTGACTCCCAGTTTCAGAGGTCTAGTCCACATTTGATTGCCCCTACTGTTCTGGTCCTGGAGCCAGGCAGAGGCTCATGGCAAAGTCAAATGATGGAGCGAAGTAGCTCACTTCATGGTGCTAGGAAGCAAAAACAGTATTGATTATTCTCAGTGAAACCCAGATGCTAGTGCCTCAAATGCCTGCAACAAGAGGAAAACTGTTCATTTCACACCTTAGAACTAGCAGGCTTACAGGCAAATGTCTGCATAAGAAAAAATAATTGTTTGTGAATTAAAAAGTTCCCTACAAAAAGATAGTCAACCCATACATGAACAGAAAAAGCTATCAAATCATTCCGTTACCATGTATTTTCATAGAAAACAAACCTTAAAGACAGCTTGGCCCAAGAATGGCTGTGTATAGCTTTGACAGGGAGAAGTGACTAGAAGCAGTGTGTTGTGGAATTTGTCCTGCCCAGGCTGTTTTGCTCTGCATTGATATATGAACCTTGTGTTTGTTAAACATTTCCAAGCTTTGCTCCCAGGGAGTTCTTTTGTTAAGACTGTGTTGCTTTCTCGTGTGGAATGTGTCAGTGACTAGAATAATGAATTAACTGACTTACTCTATGCTTTCCAAAGTACAAAGTTAATCTGCTCTAAATTGGTTCAACATGAAGTCAATCACAGAAGTAACCAAAATTCTCAAATGGGTGGGGTCACTCTTCTTTTGAGTAGAAAAGATATTTAGAGAGGTAAGTATTTTTTATTTAATATATAATTCCAACTTTTTTAAGTGTTAGTACTTCTAACACTTAAAATTTGAAAGACTTACAAAAGTAAAAATAAAAATCAAGTGTCGGGGGACTAATGAGTGGAACTGACTTGCAAACAGCTTGGTCCATTGCAGTCACACACTCCGGTGGCAGCTGGGCTGCCTGTGCTGTTTCACGTTCACCTGTGTTAGGCAAAACTTAAAGCAGTCTGTGCTGTGCTGATGATGCAAAGTCATTAGAAGTCACCAGGAAGCATGCAAATGATCCTTGGGTGCCTTTAAAACACTGCTTCCGTAATTTGCTAAATCCTCCTGTTCTCCATGTCTGACATGGAGAAGTTAGAGCTGAGGCTTTGCACGGGCGCTAAAAGCATCATTATTTGACTTAACACAAAGCTTTGTGCAGACGCTCGTGTTTGCAACTTTGAACATAACTAAACTTTGCAGCATCGCTCATGGGAGAAGCATGTAGTTTGATATCAGAGAGATGAAAGTTAAAAATCCCAATCCTGTACTTACTAGTAGTGTAGCACAAGATAATTTAATTAACCTCTCAGAGGCCTGGTTTCTTCTACTATGAAGACAAACTGTTTTCCAGCAGCTGAAGAGAAGAGCAGTGGGAATGGGAAAGTTCCAGTCTTGTCACAGAAAGAGGTGAAGTATGAGTGCTTAGGCAGGGAGCCTGGTAGGCAAAATGGTATCAACAATCACTGGGTCAGGAGTGGATTAAGAAAAAGACCAAATTCCAAAGTGGGTTAACTACGCTGCAAAAAGCAACACCTCAGGTAGCAAAATACTGCCACAGGCGAGTCCAAGTCAGAGTAGAAAAAAGATACCTAGAAGAAAGTGCGTAGAGTAACTCTAGCTACTCAAAACAACTTTCACTGATTATATTCTTTCAGTTTCTATGCCAAGATTTCTTTTAAAGGATCTGAGAACCATTGCTGACTATTTAAACTTGGTTTTTGCATTGTAAAATGAAAATAAAAAATATCAACCCTACCTACCTGTTGTCTTAGAAAATACAATCGTAAGATGTAAGGGCTGACAGAGTGGCTCAAGTGGTAGAGCGCTTGCCTAGCAAGCATGAGGCTTTGAGTTCAAATCCCAGCACCACTAAAAATAAACATAAAATGTACAAGTTAATGGTTATTCTAAGAAAAAGTTGTATCTTTGCTGCATGTATTAGGACTAAGACGTGAAGCCATACCACCCATGTTTATGTAATTAGGACTTTTATATATTCTGTTTTCTCTTATGAATATTTACTTTATTTGTTGTTATAATATACAACAACTGAAGTCTTCACATATGAAAACTAGACCCACAATCATGTATGCCACATGGAATAAGAATTTGTAGTGACCCTAGGCAGTCAGCTGCTCCCAGATATTTTAGTACACTTTTGAAAGGGTACACAGGGCAGGAATGATAAGAATAGACTAGCATTTTAGAGACCTAGGCTAAACTCTAGCTGGGCCACTTGTTATCTGGGTAAGATTTGTCATACCATACTTAGTTTTAGTTTCTTCTTTATCTGTAAAATGGAGAAAAGGATACCACCTAAAGCACAGAGAATGAATGAAATAAAAGAATGGGGTGTCACCAGAGCAACCCTCGCTAGCTGTCCCATCAGCATTCACAATGGCTTTGACCTTGCAATTCAACCACAATGAGATTCAGAAACTAAAAAATCATAAGGTCTCAGAACTGACTGGCCTCAGCAATTCCACATCAAGTTTTCAAGACAAAAAAGAAACAAATTGGGGCACTCCGGTTTTTTTGTACGTTTTCAAACTAATTTTCCCACCTTTATTGAGATATAATTGACCAATAAAAATTGTATGTCTTCAAGGTCTACAAAGTGATTTTTTGATACAAGTCTACAGTGTGAAATTATTACCACCATCCAGCCAATTAACATATCCAACATCCCATAGTGTCACCATTTGTGTGGGGGGAAGTGAGAGCTCTTAAGATCTCTCTTAACAAATTGTAGCACACCAGCGGTACTGTTAACTCTGGGACTGCTAGCTGTGGTACATGTGAGTTACATGGAAGGAAAACAAACTGAACAGAAGGGCCCTAGCAGAGTGAGAGGTCAGAACAAAGAGTTGGTTGTTTGATTTGGCATACAACATAACTGGATATGTCTCCTCAACATGGCTAGATTTGTAGTGTCAACATAACACTCGGCCAGTCTGGAGGGCTCCTGATTCATTCTTAGATGGGCACTCTCAGTCTCTGCCTCACTTTCCTCTTTCTCTACACCTCTGTTACTTGTGAGCTTCCCTTTGACGCAGTATAGGAAGAAAGACATTCAGTTATAGTCAATTATTTTACAACATGTCTTGCAGGCCTAGGAGCCCTTCTTTCTTTTTAGGGCACTTGTTTTTTTCCAATTTTGAAGGGTTAGCTCTCAAAAGGCAGTTTTAGTTCTTTCAGTTCTTGGTGCACTCCTCAGTAACATGGTCAAGAATTGGTTCAAATACATGTCTCACGTGACCTGGCATTTAGTCACTGCTGTGGTTTAGATAAGTATCCCCCAGAGTCCATGTGTTGAAGGCTTGGTCCCAGCCTGTGGCACTACTGGGAGGTGGTGAAAACTTTAAGAAGTGAGGCCCATTAGGAAGGGGTTAGGTCACTGGGGCCGGGGGCATGGCCTTAAAATAGATATTGGGACACTGGCACCTTCCTCTCTTTGCTTCTCAACTTTGATGATGTGAGCAATTTCCTCTGCCAACTTCTCCTACCACAACACACTGCCTTGCCATAGGCTCCACAGCAATAGAACCAACTGATAATGGACTCAGTCCTCGGTAAAGATGTCCAAAGTAAGCCTTTGTTCCTTAAAAGTTGATTATCTCAGATATTCTATCAGAATGGTGGAAAATGGGCTAAGATGCCAACTACTCAATGGTTGTTAGCTTATTAATTTTTGCTTACCATGAACTTACACTTATCTACATCCCCACTTGGCCCCCAAAAGAATGAAAGGCAAGTTCAGTCTATCTCATCGTAGACTCTCAGCTGAGGTCGGCTGCCACTACAAGTTCCTGTGTTGCTGTGGGCTGCAGCTCCAGCAGCCAGGTAGAAGCCACTGAAGTGCTGGGGGCATGTTCCAGCAACAGTTCCCCAGACCATAGGATGAGAATTTTTAACAGGGTTTTATTTTGCAGGAGACAATTTTGGGTAGTTACATTCATGCATGAACTTTATACTGTTTCTTCCCCCTGCTACTTACATCGAAAAGAAGAAAAAGAGACAGACTGAGGCACAAGGAGAGGGTGTGTTTTACTTCAAAGTCACAGGTAAAAATACCTGTCATTTTCCTCCAGAAACATTCTGCCAGCCTGTACCTAATAATGGCCTCTGCTGCCATTTCCACCCATGCTGCAGCTGCTTCCCAACCAGGCCACCTGCTCTTCCTCCCATCCCTGCCTTTTTACTTTCTCACTCTTCTGATGAGAAATATCTTTCTTTTTTTTAAGACTTTGATGTTTTAATTAATTAATTAGAAATCTAATGGCTGTTATAGAAGAAAGAAACTTTATGAACAGGAGACAACTAATTTATTAGCAGAGTAGTAAACTTCCAAAAAGAAGAAAGGTCTTGGAAGAGTGTGGGGAGTGGATGAAAGCCTATAAGAACTGGGCACAAGCGAGGTGAGATGCAGTTAATTGCTTTTACCTGTAGGCCAAGATAGGCACAGCCCCGGCCATGAAACAGGGAAAGGCAGAACAGCTGTGTCTCCTAAGTTGTGTTCAGAGAAGGAGGAAAGCAGGTTTTTCCTGTTACAATATCACACCACTCCCCGTGGCACCACCCTGTTTGCTGCTATAAAAGAACCCTGAAGGCACCCTTTGAAAAAAGCAGCCACATTGCAGCAAATTCCCACTCGTGACTTCAGTGTTCATTGAACTTGTTTGTGGTATTATTAGGAAGATCATAGGCTTAAAATTCACTGTGCCCTATCTGAGCTTGCTCTGGAGGATGAGAATGTGATTGACACATGACCCAGTTGAGGTAAGAAGCTGCATTCCCCCGGCCCCTTCCACCAAGCCTGCACCAGGGAGAGAAGGAAGGACTGCTGTGACCATTGAAGACAGCCAGCACCAAGGTGAATATCCCTGACATCCATGGCTTCACTCATAGAGCTGTACTTCTTACTCAGTCATTGGGTCATGCCTGTAATCCTAGCCACTTGGGAGGCTAAGATCAGGAGGATTGAGGTTTGAGGCCATCTGGGAAAGTTGTTCATGAGACTCCCATCTCCAGAATAACCAGACAAGACTACGTATGACTCAAGGGGTAGGTAGAGTCCAGAGTTCAAACCCCAGTCCCACCAAAAAGTGCAGGAGACTTCCTAGTCCTGATTTTTTTGGAAACTGATTTTTTTTTCTTATACTAGAGATGGAACCCAGGACTTTCTGCATAAGGCAGATGCTCCAACACTGAGCTATATCCCCAGTCCTGTCTCACCAAATTGCCTAGGCAGGTTCAGCCTTCTTAAAAGCTGAGATTATAGGATTGATTATATGGCCCCTGGCTCCATCACCTCCATACATATCTGACATCTCTGTTCACTAGTAATGATGGCCTCCCGCTAGCTGCTTAGTGCTATGTCTAACTTTTTTTTTCCTTTAGCCTACATTGTGCAAAAGGGGTTTCACTGTGATTTCCATACATGCATATAAAGTTCTTTGATCAAATTATCTCAATTACTTTCTTACTCTGCCTTTCTATTTTCTGGGCAGATGCTGTGCCTCTTGGGCCATTCCACCAGCCCTTGCCCTTGTTTTGCACACATGGTAATGCTTAATTCACTTTTCACAAATTTGCCACTTGAACCTAAATGTTAATGCCTGCTTTAATTTTTTTAAGACAGTCTCCATCCTGGCCTCTTAACTTTCCTGCCTCGTGCTCCCTGCCTGCTGAGATTACAGGCATGTACCACTATATTCAATTTTTCAGTCCTAAGCAACCTATTCTGTGATGAGTATAAATACTAATAAAGATTGTGTTTCTCTAAAAAAAAAAAAAAAAAAAAAAGAACCCTGAAGGAAGAAGAGGGGCTTTTGGGGCTTTACTTTGGGCTTTTGGCTTTTTGCTCTGGGGGGCTTTTTCCTTTTGAGTATTGGGAAGAAGTTTTTACTTTGGGCTTTTTAGTGTGGAAAGGTTTTGGAAGGGAAAAGAATTACTGAAGGGAAAATGCTAAAGGGAAAAGGGAAAAATTGCTAAAGGGAAAGGGGTTGGTAGAAAGTCTGCACCAAGAACTTTAACATCGGCTTCAGAAAGCAAAACTGAGAAAGAACTTCATACATAGGCCTTAGGAAAGCTAAAGCTAAAGAGAAGCAAAGAAAACCTGGGACAGTCCACAGTGCAAGTCTGAGGACAGAGACCTTAAGAGTTATGCATATGCAGGTTGCAGGCACAGCTCTTACAAGTTTGAGCACCCAGGCTTTGAGAAAGAGAGATGGGACAGTGCAAGCCTGGGGGCAAAAGACTTTAAGAGCAAACATGGGACAGAGCGAGCCTAAGGAAAGAGGTTTAACAAGCAAGGCTTGTTAAAGAAGGCTTTACAAGCGAGGTTTTAAAGAACTGCAAGGAGCAAGGCCTTAAAGAATCAAGATAGAGAATAGAAGCAATGAGGGTTGCGTGTCTCCAACCAACCATACAACACACCTGACCCCAACTTTCTGTCTGTCTGTCTATCCTGTATCTTTTCTAAAATCTCCAGTTGTCCCCCAGTTAAGCCCAGTTAGGTCCAGTAATAACCAAGGAGCAAGAGAGAAAACCTCGCTCCAGCAAGGGAGGGAACATGAGAACGAGCACCCCCACCAGAAGAGTGCCTGGGAATGACTACCAGTGAATAGCTTCAGCCTTCCCCTGCCATCACCCAAAGAGCAAATGGCAGAAAACACTGGGCCAGGGTACAGAGGAGCAGTAAGTATGTCCAATCTACACAGCTTGAATCAACCATGCTAGTGATGGTGACAGATGAGTTTAGCGGAACCAATTTTATAGGATTACCAAAGCAGGTGGACCCCAGCAAGTGGGATTCAGCAGGGAAGAATCCACTCACACCCACACAAGTATGAAATCCTTCTTTATGCAGGGGTGTTGGAGAATACTCACTAAGAGGCATGATGACACACTGCTCAGTTTTAAGTCATAGAACATTTTTTGTTTTGAAATACACATAGCTAACTTTTAATTTAAAAACATTTTGTTATTAGTACTAGCAATTTGGAAAGATGTTGGACAATGTGACTACCCTGACAGGGAGACTTTCCAAAATGGCAATGGAGCACGTTTGCAAAATACCACTGATCTGGGTGTCTGGACCCTGTTTTGATTAAAGCAATAGAGACTCTTGGTGAAGTCTCTTGGAATCTACAGATCTCAAGTTTCTTTAGGATTGGGGAAGTCTGACTCTAGAATTCTGTAACATTATTTCTGCAGGTGAATTTACTAATGAAATAAGGGGTGTGATGATGAGTGGGAGTGAGAGAGGACCATCTTGTTTTAAATTCTGAGACTAAAATTGATGTTGCCAGTAATCCAAAAATTACTTATTCATCTAAAATTCACTCATTTTGATCCAGGTCATGTTTTATGGATCCCAGAATGCCACAAGAAAGGCCCGAGTTGAACCTACTTTTTCTCTCAAGTCAATAAGAACTGGAGCAGTGTCAATCACAGTCCCAAAAGACATAACCCTGAATGTCATTATCCCAAAAGTTGAAATCCCAAAATATCAGAATCTCTAAAATCTTGAAACTCATAAACCCAAAAGGTTAAAATCCCAGGTGTCTAAATACTTAAAGTCAAACTTTCTAGTTCTGTTTTTAATGGAGTTTTTGTCTTGTTTTTACAATTTTTAGGGGTTTTCCCACTGTTTTAAATTATCACCATTATTTTTACAGCTTGCTATGCTGTGCATTCATCTTCCCATCATTTTCAATGCTGTACATATAAATTGTACAAGGACTATCTAGAGTTCTAATTTATTTTATGCATATTTTGCCACTTTGACTTGCCATGAGGTTTTACATGTGTACCAAACATTGAGAGTTCCTCAGTAAACAAAGAGATGTTCTTCTTGTACTTCTACATTTGTGAAAAATAAAATTTGTCAACTGCTCAGTTCTTTGGGCAACATAAGGGGTTTTGATCACTCACACCAGAAGATGGGTTATTTGTCATGATTTTTCAGGTGACAGCAAGGACAAAACTGGGTGCAGACAATTACCAACTATAGTGTATGCATTTATATGTTTTAGTTTTTGAACATGGTTTGTTCATACTACTGTTAATATAGCTGAATGTTTATGCTTATAAATCTGTATCTTATTATTGCTTATTTTATGTGCAAAATGAACTATGAAGTATCCTACTTCTTTCTTAAATAAATTCCTTTTTAAAGTATAAATTAAATGTCTTTAAAAATCTTTTAACATTATTCTTTCCACAATTATATTTTTGGAATTTTGATTTTTTTAAAATTTTGATCTTTTGGGATTTTAACACTGGGGATTGTGACATTTAGGATTGTGTCTTAGGCATAGGGCACTGAATTCTAATTTTTTCTTTTTTTCTTTCTCTGCACCACCTGTGACACAAAGAATGAAAGAACAGACTACTAAGAGCATGGCAAAGTGCAACTACTTAGACAGGTACTTTTAACTGCTAAGAATGATTTCAGGATTCACAATGGCCACCTTTCTCTAAAGAACAGACATTGTCTATCCTGTCACAGTTATGACTCTACTCAAGGGGCATTGTGAAGTCTCTGCTCACAAAGCTGGAGAAACTGTGTTCAGTATGGAGGCAAAGGTGAGGCCAAGCCAGCAGACTCCCTACTAACAAGGCCCTGTAGTGGGGGCAGTGCTGTCCTTGCTGCAAGCACTTTCAACCACACCATCTCTTAATGCTCACAACACGTCTGGGACCTGTTTTTAGCAAGTACTTCATTTTAGAGGCGGAACCTAGCTTTCAGAAATAAAAATGGCAGTGTAAAAGACAGTGAAATATAGATGTGTGACCCTCTGCATACACTGGTTTCAACTACTGCTGAGGTTTTAGGCTGTTTTCCTTATCTAGAAAATGAAAGCAATGGATGGGTGATTTTCAGTTTTCTTTTTCAGATCAAAGTGCAGGAGTGTTCATTCCAAGTGCCGTGTAGAAGGCTGAGAACCCTGTCTGTGGGGTCTTCCCTTGAGGTCACCTAAAGACAAGGGTAATTTATTCCTTCCTTCCTTCTTCCCTCCCTCCCTCCTCCTGGATACCAACTTGAACTTTAGGATTAAATAGAAGATTATGGGGTGTGAGGGAAGGGAGGTAAACATATTTAAGAAGTCCAAGTTGAAGATGTGGTCAAAGGTATAGCCTGGTTGACCTCAGGATTGGTCAGTGGAGCCTAAAGGAAAGGCAATCTAAACACCTACAAAGGCTAAATGTTCCAGTATTCTCCAAACAAAGTAAAGAAAAAGCCACACTTTTAGTTTCATCAAAACCTTGGGCTCTAAATGCTGAAATGCTCATCCTGGGGGATAGAGCCACTCCAGCCACTCCATAGGCATTTATTTTAGATTTCAATGGGCAGGACACCAGAAACCTCTTTCTCTTTGCAAAAGGAATTTGGTGACATTAGGGAGGTTGTGTTTCTCTCCGGGGGGGAGGAGGCAGCTGTCTTGCTCCTACATAAGCTTCACATAGTGAAAAAAGTTCTGTGCACCTGTAGGTCTGACCAATGGCTCTAATCACATTGTCATGGAAATGAAAAGAATCTCAAAGGAGACCAGTGCAATTATTGTTCTAAGTAGTATATCTGGATCTGCCTTGATCCAGGAATGCATGTTCTGAATAAGTACAGACATTAAAAACATATATGTGATAGATGATACAGATAAGAGAAAGAAACAGCAGTAGGGATAGAAGTAGAGAAAGAGATAGAGAATAGTAAATACACTGTGGTAATATCCCTTCTTCACGGTATGTGACTAGTTTTTGTCATTTAAACTTTCCACAAGAACAATACAGTTAGAAAGTAAATAATAGGTCATAGCGCTAATACCATTATAGGTCTGAAAATGGGCTTATTCCATACATAAAACTTTTTGCACTGACAACCAAAGCTACTTAGCAAATGGAAGGAAGCCCTTACCCCTCAAGATAGCCTTAAAATTTGTAAGAAAATATATAGGTTCTTTATAATATAAAAATCACCAATCACATTTAGACATAGTTAGTGAATTCTCACTTTTCCTACTGCTTTTAACAGAATACAGGCAGCATCTACAAGCATCTATCCACCCTGACGTTTTGCACAGGAAGTCCTTACTGGTCCACATGATTTTATGGCGAGAACATTCACACTGAGAAATCACAAGCTGATTAAGACTGGCCTGGTGTTTTGCAGTTGTATTTTTACAACAGATTGGTCAACTTCAGTATGCTCCAGTGTCCGGTAGCCAGTGAAGGTGAAGACAGCACGGGAAGTCTGTACACGTGCTGGGGAAGGTGGGTTGGGTTCTTTCTGCCTTGAGCGACTTGGTCATGGTCAACCTTGAGAACTTCCTGAAAACATTCTGAATACTATGGCGAGACACAGGAAAGACAATCTAAGATCCTCGTAAGTTTATTTTCTTTCTCTTTAAATCAGCAGTGAACCAAAAGGGACCATTTGAGGACATTACCAAATAAATTGATAATTATAGAACATTGCTTTCTAGCCTGCACTTTAGCAAACTCCTCAAAATAAAAATTTCTTTAATAAGAAATCATCAAAGAATTGTGGCTTTGGGATAATGTGATCTAGGACTCTATGCTCATTAATATTTTTTAAAGCTGCAATTGTCTTATTGAGTTAAATCTAACTTTCCTCTGAAATTAAGAGATATTAATCTGAACATACTTTTAATCATGACATCTTATAAATAGTTCTATTTTTTCATTCTAGTAGGCATTCTAGAAATTGACTGGATTTGTTATTGCTTACATTTTAGTGGATTGCTTAAATATAAAACTTACCTAAAATGTTTTAGTTTTCATTTTTACTGTTACTTTCTATTCATAACTCATGATAATGGTTTTCCATTTATGATAAGAACAAAGTGGTTTTTTATGAACTATAACTAATTTATATTTTAAAATGAGTTCAGCCAGTGTCCCCAATTATGTTACCTGGCAGATCTGTGGGCCCTTGGAAGCATTGGTTTAAAGCATATGAAAGGGAAAGAAAGACAATAATTTAAATAATAATAATCTACAAGTATTCATCTTGCTGTTCTTTTGTCTTGGAACTCCCTTTCTACTTGGTTTACGTGCTCATCAGATTTCCATTACTGTAACAAAATATCTGAGATAATCAGCTTATAAAAAGAAAAGGTTGGCCCACTGTTTTGGGAGCTGTGGCAGCACAGGGCATCCTGAGGGAGCACATGGAGGCAGAAACTGCTAAGCTCACCTCATCCAGGATGCAAAGAGAAAGGAAAAACCTGGGTCCCAATATCCTCTTCAAGGGCACACCCCAATTTGCCTAGCTTCCTTCCACTGGGCCCCAGCTTTTAAAACATCTACTACCACCCAATAGTGCTGCAGGCTAGAGACCAAACCTTTAACACATGGGCCTTTGGGGAACACTTATCCAAACCATAACAGCATAATTCAGTTCAGCCTTCAAGGACAATTTCAAATAAAACAAATTTTCTGACAAAAACTCTTCCGGCAGAAGAGAAGGAACTAATTACCTCTCTGATTCTGCCTGGCTCTTTCCAGGAGTCTGGTGCTGACCTCACAAAACAGGTTAGCGACAGGCAAAGACAGCTGCCATGTAGACTGGGGGCCTTGGGGACAGGCTGTCTTTCTTATGCACCTGTATCACCAGGATGCAACAGAGGCTTCAAAAACCTTCACTGATTTTGAAAATGTAAATGCACATTTTTTTCAGCACTTGTATTTTTACCGATGGCAAAAATAAGTAGGACAATGTTAGATACATGTTTGAAATACGTTAATCTTTATAAATTACAGAAGTACAAATTCACTAAAAGATAAGGCGTTAATGCCATTGATACTGGATGGCTGATCCCAAGTTCATGTCCTGGCAAAGTGGACGATTGAGGACGCTGGACCAGGAACTGAGAGTGAGGCAGGCACAAAGTTTATTGAAAAGGCAGCAAATCTCCTTGCACATATTCTCCATGTTCTACCAGTAACGTTAACTGACCGCATTTGAAAATATGTTTTGGGAAAATCTGAGATTCACCCTTGCCACAAATACTTACTTAAAAACAATCTGTCCTTTTGCATGTCTAAACAGATGTCAAAGATGCCATGAACCACATTAGCGTAACTATACTTTTCAAAAACTATAAACCCTTACTTTCCCATAGAAGCACACTGATGAAAATAGATGTTTGAGCCACAAATATAAATGGCAAAAGGAATCTTACCTGTCAACTTTCATTTCAAAGGATTATTTTTATTAAGTTGGTAGATTGTTGTGCATATATTAACATAACTAGGACAAACTGGAGCTGGCAATTAGATTAGAAACAAAAACACTACATTTAACTATGCTATAACTTTATTTTCTAAATATACAATGACATGAACGTTTTAAGTGCTCAAAAAAAGTAAGATGCCATTTTCCCACCTTAGTCATGACATTTAAAAAATTTCAATTGCTGGGCTGATCAGGGGTCTATAACTGTACTTTTAAGTGTAAATGATTCATATTTTTGGATTATTTTAAATTTTAGTAATTACGTAGACTACTTTAGAAGTTTTTCTCAGGGGAGTTGTCTCTCATCAGGACATGTGCAAGGAGAGCTAATGTCAAATCAAGGGTGTACAGTAATTCTTAAAATAAAAGTAAGACTTTGAACTGTCCCATGACTGATAATCACAAAGCAGTTTTTAAATATTATTATCCACTAAAATGAACCAGATATTCTTTTTTTGGCAGTTTGAACTCAGGGCCTTGTACTTGCCAGGCAGGAGCTCTACCCCTTGAGCCAATCTGCCAGCACACAAGCCAGGTGTTCCCAGAGAACTGGTTGATAAAGACCTGGGGTGGACAACAATTTTCCTAGACCAACTCATGCCTTCAAATAAGAAAATTGTCAGGAACGGTGAGGCTCTGCAACAGGCAAACAGATCTATATATGCTTTCCAACATTTCTGCAACTTGACACTATCAAAATTTAAGTATCCCAAATTCCACCAACTCAACAAATACAGCTCCCTAACAAGTATTTCTGTGTATTAAGTATATGTGATTCTTAAGCCTCTTCTTGTATTCAGGACTTCTCCAAGCATCCTGTAGGGATATTTAAAATTGAAGGGAAAACATATTGTTAAACCATTCCAAATATCAGGTAAAGGATGAAAAATAATAAAAACTGGAAGAGCACACTTCAAGACAATCCAGACTTAAAAGGTAATTTTTTGTTTTAGTGCCCCACTCCTACATTCCAAGTTGAGAGTCACCAGATGTGGGCCCAGGAATGGTGGTGCAGGCCTGTAATCCCAGCTACTCAGGAGGCAGAGATCAGGATGATCATGATTCGAGGGAAAAGTTAACAAGACCCCATCTCAACAAATAAGCTGGGTATGGTAGTTGTCTGAAATCTCAGGTATGTGGGAGGAATAGATAGGAGGATCATGGTCCAAGGCCAGCCATGGCAAAAATGAAAAATTCTATCTGAAAAACAACTAAGCTAATAGGGCTGAAAGTGTGGTTTAAGTGGGAGAGTTCCTACCTAGCAAGTGCAAGGCTCTGAGTTCAAACCTTAGTGTTCCAAAAAAAAAAGTTACCAGATATAATAATGAAACCACAGACATGATCCTGGGTGATCGTACTCATAATTGAAAGTAAACTTCACTAGATATGAATTCAAAAATTATATTTGGAATTCAAAAATAATTGTTGTCATCAGAGTTAAAGAAATGACACTTTGGTTTATTTTAGGTAAACACGTTTCTAATCTATTGTCCTGACATTAACTGTAACTATAATGTTTCCTAAGATTATTTTTTGTTTTGCTTACTAAAACGTAAAATGATTTCTGATTTTGGTTGTTATCATTCATAATAGTCTCAAAATATCTAATAGACAATGTGATATAAATAAATGGACAGTGAGTTTTCATTTGGACTCAGGTGGTTAGAGTTTGAAAACTTCTAATCAGAAGTTCACGCTACAGAGGTGGCTAGCACAAGCATTTTGGTCTTCATTTTCTCCAATACTAAGAGATTTCGTATTTAGCATTAGGAAGGTAGCATATTTTGCCACTGTTAAAATAAGTGGAGATTAAGATGTGAGACAATTAGAAACGTAACACAGGTATCTCAATTCTTGTGAGCAGAAAGGAAATATTTAGCAAAGCTAAGGCCAGTGTCTTCCAGAGTCATTCCCTGGGCCCAGTGATGCTTCCTGTCTTTTGTGTACTAGTTTTTGACAGATTATGCTCCCTGATCTGACTTGCTGTCTAGCTGAATGAACCCACTAACATTGTGGCAAACGGCTTTAATGAGCCTTTCATTCACAGTCCTAGATGGAATGCCCAGAGTGTCAGACAGCCGGGACTTCATCAAGCTTAAGGATTCTATGCATTGTTTTGCCTGCCTGGTAATAAATGTGACCAAATTTGACCTGAGACAACAGGTGTTGTCATATCCCACCTATAGGCAAGATTGTGAACCACACAGCCCACAAGGACCATTACCAATGGAAGTTACCAGTATGTGCTGAAATTGCCATAATTTGGAATGACTGACCAAATTAGCTTAAAACATTTTTGTAATAAAATGTCTCTCTCTAAAATCATTTTTCTGTAGCCATAAAAATGATATAATATTTGGAAATAAGATAACATTTCAATAAAGCCTGACAGGCTTCATATTGAATGTTAATGGACAGCAAGCAAGGTGCTAGAGGATAGAGATGCCAACTAGAGACTATGAGCTAGATAAACAAGGAATGTATGGTCTAGTGGGGAAAATAAAGACTTTAACACAAGTACAAAGTAACATAAAATGATAGAAAAGATAATGAGCATAAAGACAGAGATATGAACATAGAATTGTGGTGGAAGGTAAACTCTGCTAGTCAGGACGGATGTAGAGGTTTTAAGGCAAGAGAAATGTTTCTGGACAAAGTAATGTTGATTTCGATCTTCAGGCTAAAACTGTGGGTTGACAGCAAAAAAACAGGCAATAGAGAAAGAGTTCATGATAGCACGTAGTCTAATGGTGACTGCAAAGAATTAAGTGTCCATGGATTGTAAAACACCAAGTAGGTGGTTATGAAACTTAGGAACAGTAGGTAGGATATGCAGAGGTCATGGAGCCATGCCAGTCATTTGAGAAGTTTGGAATTTGTTCAAAGATTACCATCTCCATGTCAGGACTCCTTTTTTCAATGGAAGAATTTAAGATCTCTACATGATCGTAAATTTACACATATTTAAGATACACAAGAGCCAACAATAATCAAGACAAATAGATCAGTGGAACAGAATAGAGAGCTCGGAAGTAGACCCACACAAATCCAGTCAATGGAGAGATGTCTTTCAACAAGTGGTGCTGGATAACTGGACATTCACATGCAAAAAAACAGGATCTACACCCACACCCTGCAGCCTTCACAAAAATCAACTCCACAGACATCATAGCCCTAAGTGTACAATACAAAACTATGGAAACCCTAAAAATCTATATGACTATGCATTTGGAAATGACTCTTTGGCTGCAACACCAAAGTCATGATCCATGAAATAAATAATTGATAAGTTGGAGTTGATTAAAATTTAAACTTCAGCTCCACAAAAGACACCTCAAGCAAATAGGAAAACAAGTTCCAGATTGGGAGAAAATACCTGTAAAAGACATACCTGACAAAGGACTGGTAGCCAACAGATAAGGAAGCAAAACAGATAAGGAACTCTTAAAACTGATAAATAAGAAAACAAATGATTAAAAAGTGAACAAAACATTTTTTTTAAATGCAGCATATGTAAAGATTTGCCATAGGATTTGCTACTAGAGAATCACAAGTTTAAATGAGATATAACTCCAGCTATTAGGAAAGCCAAAACCCAAAATACTGACAGCACCAAATTCTGGGAAGGTGTGGAGCAAAAGAACTCTGATTTATTCTAGTGAAAATGAAAAATGGTCCAGCCACTCTGGAAGACAGCTTGGCAGTTTCTTATAAAATTAAACCTACTTTTATTACATGATCTAGCCATCACACTCCTTATTTACCCAAATGAGTTGAAACTTCTTTTTCTGCCCATTTTTTTCTTTATTGTTGTGCTGGGTGGTGGGGGGCTCATTGTGGCATTTACATAGGTTCTTACGATGTATTAAATATATCATACTTGAATTCACCCCTCCCTAATTCCTGGAGTAGTTTCAACAGGTACCATTTTTGCATTTACATGCATGTGTACACATTTTTTGCACTGTATTCACCCTCCTACCTTCTTTCCCCACCACTTGTCCCCTCCCACTGGTGCCAACCTTACCCGCCCTGGACAGGACCTGTTCCGCCCTCCTGTTCTCCAATTTTACAGAAGAGAAAAGATAAAAAGAAAAACATGGCATTTTTGCTTATTTGAGCTAAATATACAGATAAAGACACAGGGAGTTTCCATGCAATATTTCCAGCATGTATGTGTTATATCCCATTGGTTCATCTCCTCTAATTATCTACATTCAACCTTAGTCCCTTTCTTATGGTGGTTTCACCCAGTTAAAGATTTCTACATACATTGTTGTATAGAGAGTATGTCACCCATATTCAAGTTCTTAGTGTCCTTTTTTTTCCCTATCCCTACCTCCCCTTGGTGAGACTACTGTTTCATAACATTGCTGCATTTGATTTAAGTCTATATTCCACATTTGAGAGAGAACATGTGGCTTTTGGCCTTCTGATCCTGGCTAACTTCACTTAAGATGACATTCTCCAGTTCCATTTATTTACCTGCGAATGACAAAATTTCATTCTTCTTTGTGGATGAGTAAAATTCCATTGTGTATAAATACCACATTTTGTGAGCTCCTTTATGAGTTCCTTTTTGAGCATTTCTTCATGGGCCTTGTGTAGCTCAGTGGACATACTTATCATCACTCTCTAATACTAGTATGTATTCATTTCCTTCATTTTCCACTACATTCTCTATTGAACTATTTGTCCTTTGAGGTATTTCCCTCCATTCTTCTTCTTCCCATGATTCGATTTTGTGCTGTGCTCCTATGTTATTGATAAAGCAGTTGAGGGTTATAATCACCTGTTATCTTTTCCCAGACTTAACTACTGAGCTATAACTGGCTTAGTTGTTAGCTAGGTTGATGTGCTATTTCTGTTCCCTGACCGCAGTATCAAATTCACAGATGCCAGCCCTGTTATTTACATAATATATAGAGAACCCCTTGGTGATATTATCTATAAGCACTGGGATTTTGGGGGGGTAATGTTTATTTGTATAGAGATATACTCTTAGGTAATTAAAAAGATGGCACTTGGGGGTAGAAGTGGGGAGAGGTAGGTGGAAGAAGGGGTGTGAGGTGTGGGGACTATTGGATTTTTAGGGCCCTTGCTTTTGTTAGGGCGTAGTTCAGTTGTTGTGAGGGAGGGTGCTTGTGTCAGGATTGTAGAGGGATAGGACGGATGAAGGTATTGTGTAGGGTTGGTACAGTAGACTAGTTGGCATGTGGTGAGTGTGGAGGAGGTAGGGTCAGTAGGATGAAATGTAGGGAGAGGCAAGGAGGGTAATGTGAAGATAGGAGGAGAGAATGGAAGAAAAGGGAAGAGAAAATGGTTGGGTGAGAGAAGGGATAATGGGGCAAGAGGGGGTTAAGCAGGTTGATATTTGGAAAGAGAGGAAGAGGGAGGTAAGTAGCAGTAGATTGTAGCACAAGAAAATGAAAGAAAGTGAAAAGAGTAAGAATAAAGATAAAGTAGTTGTAATGAAATTGAAAATACTAAATAAAAAAGAAAAAAAACAAATGAATAAATACAAGTTCACTGAAAGCTCTGAACTTATTCTTTTTGCATCATGTCCAGGTACTGGTATTTTTGACTGGAGTTTTTCCAGTGTCCCTGCTCCTTCTCAGGTTGGTATGTTGGGCTGTGTGGCAATGGATGCTGCCCCTCTTTGTTGGACACCTTAGCAGGGAGTCAGCTGGGGTTTTTTTGAGCCCTGTGTTTCCTTGGTCTGATGGGCTTTCTGGTGCAGCTGGGATCTCTCAAGTGGTCTCACCAGGAGGCTGGTTTGTGGGAAGTTGTTGGTTCCTTCTGCCCACGGGGCAATTGCTATTGAACTCTGGGTTCACACACTACCAGATTCTCCAAGGTGGTCAAATATGTTTCTGTTTATGCCAGTGATAGCTGAGTTACTCCAAAGCCACTTTGGCTGGTCAATCCCTCCTCCAAGAAGTAGGGCAACTCAGCATTGTGCTCCACCCACAGTCCAGGGAGATAAGCTCAGAGATCCCCCACTCCCCAACTCCACCCTCACGCTCAGAGTTTGGCTTCTCACCCTGACCCCACTCTCAGAGGTCGGTTCCGAGTTCTGCCCCACCCCTGCCAAGCAGCAGTGAATAATGTTCTCTGTCTATAGTGTTCAGTTTTGTTCAGGTGGGGTGGTGTAATCAGCCCACGAGCTATGCTGGATTATATTCCTTAAAGGGTGGGTGGTGTGTGGCGCTCACCTGTTGGGGTTGTAGATTTACACCTCCAGAGTTAAGTCCAGGTCAGTAGGGTGTTTGAAGGCTGTGTCCATATGAAACAGGTCTGATATGTCACAGAGTGCAGTTCAGTTTGATCCATAATCCTCTGCTTTTTCCAAGAAAATAAATTTTAAAAGAAGAAAAAGAAAGAAAAGTGAGAAATGGCTAGCAGCTCTTCCAGAGGCAGTCTGATGGCTATGCTGTTCCCAGCACACTGGTGACTGTACTGGTGCCAAGCCAGACCTTCTCCAGCTGTTATGAGTAATTAAAAGCTGTTTTAAAGGTCAGTTGTTGAATTTTATGTGCACCTTATGTGTTGGCAGTAGTTTAGTTGGCTAAAAAGAATCAGTATTACCCAAATGTGGCTACCACGACTCTGGGGTGTTTCTGAAATTGTGAAGCTCAGGACTTCTGTGTCCCTCTGCTATCCACCATCTTGGATCTCTCTCCAGGTTTTCTTAAGATAACCAGAGTATGGAGTCTTTACAAAAGCCCTTTAGCTCCCAGGGATCTTATCAGTTTATCAGATTACCTCACTTGCAAATCTATAAAATCCATATATGACACTTTATCCCATCATAGAGATGCAACCTATCCTCCAATCTAAGCCCCACAAGACTCTAGGATTATGAGGCAGTTTAGAAAGTAGGGAAAGAAAATCTTTGGGACTCAGGCACCATGTGACCTTTCCTAGTGGTCGAGCCCTTTTCAATTGCAAATCCCTTGCTTAAAACATGAATATTGATCACACCCCATGCATGGAACTAAAATACCTAAGAGCTAGTTTAAGGGAAGGTGCAGAGTAAATCAAATCTGTCAATCATCAAAGCTCCACCCACAGGAACTGCCCAGATTTTTTTTCCCATTGCACTTAAAACAAAAGAGCTCTCTTCCTGTTCCCTCTTTGACCTCGATGTCTTCTGCCCTACCTTGCAGGTAACTTCCCACACCTATAATAAATTTAATTATCTCCTTTCTTACATCTGCTTGTCTTGCCTGGATTCCTTCTACATGGAATGAAAGAATCTAGGTATCTTCTTACCAGAATTTCCAGAGATTTCCAGAAACTACAATTACACAATGGCATGGCTCTCTACCTACACCTCTCTCTCTGATCAACTCACACTGGCAGTATAAACCACTACGGAGGAAAGACACACCCATATCTAGGAGATAATCCGTGGACTATTTTAAAGGCACCTACCTAGTAAGGCACATATGACCTTTTATCCCTCTTAACTATTTATCTTTTTTTTTTTCAGGTTTTAAAAACAACCTTTATTTTTAAAACTTAATATGTTCATTGCATGAAACAAAATCATCCACAACCATAAGCATCCAGCGGGACATGTCTTCTAGGTTCTGCATTCATACTCACAAGGTCCATTTTAGATAACAGATTGCATGCTTTTCCACACATTGTGATCGTCACTAACTCAAAATGCCAGGACTACCTGAATATTTTGATAGCCAAGAATACACTGCAACAATTCAATCTGTTAGGATAAAATTAAAATCCTGTCTTCCTTGGGGACAAAAAGTTCACTCTAGACAAAAATGGCAACAGGCCTTTAAATAGCAGTATTGGCAGAATTAAATTAAAACACTGCATTCCCTTAATGCTCAGTTTAAAATGAGATATAAAGCAAGACTACACTAAGCATAGAGTTTTTAAGAGAGTTCATTACCAGATTTACATTATTAAGATATTAGCAAGATGGTAACTTCAAACTGAATTAATGTATCCCTATAGTATAGCTAGAAGGCGCACATAATCAATGACTCCCATCAAAGTGCAAATCTGAGTAAAGCTGCACACATTGCTCCCTACAGGTTTCCTTCTCTCCTCCTCTGCCAGCCTAACGAACAAGTTCCAAATCTCACTGCTTGCATGTGGTGTAACAATTTTATGTTCAAGATACGTCTTAATTATATTAATTATAACAAATATTTACAAATCAGTTAATTCACTAGCTCTACTTTTTTTTACCATATACTGTCACCTCAGGACTCTATGAAGCTTAGATGTTGTGAATAATAAACTTTGTGCACAATTAACACAAGTACTTTATCCAAAATGTACCTATAAACTTACAGTTATAATTGAAATCTGTCTTCTAGATGTGATGCTAGCAAAGAGCCCTTCCCTCACCCTTCCTCTTCACCACCCTAGTGACTAAGTTTGGGACAATGTGATCTCCAAGAGGTAGAATAGTAAGTTCACTCCCAGTGAACAGTCAGCATGCTCTCCAAGACCTCAAGTCTGACAATTCATTCCCCAAATTCATCCGTTCCTATGAAGAAACAAAAATACTTAAAGGACGTTACTTGAGCCTTATTTTAGCACACGTTAAGCACTTTAAACATCTAGTAACTAGATGTTTCCAATGAGGACTTAAGTTTCCCCCTATACACAATAGCATTGAGCAAACTTCACACACTTAACAATGGCTTTAACTTGAAAGTATCTCCTAAAAAGCAACCTTCTGGCCTAGACTCCTTCCCTTCTCAACCCATGGTCAGGTTTACAAGATTCGTAATGCTAAGCAAGAGCTTAACAATGTTATTTCTTAAGTGGTTTTAAGAACAGTCTTTCCTATGAATGTTAACACAGTGTACCCAAAGTGTTAAGTTGCTAACTGTACTTTGTCACACACCAGCAACCTTTAATATCTAGAAAGACTGAATATTTGACTCATCTGTCCTTTATAAATAAGCACATCAAAGTAAAACAAAAATACAGACATAAGGAACAATGGTCAACCTTGCTTCACCAAAAATGCTTTGGTATAAAGCCCTTTGAAGGTGAATATGGCTGATGTACTTCCTATACAAGAATGAATATAGACTTTTGAAACCTGTTGAAATCACTGTAAGAAGGGGACTAAATAGCGAGGGGGTAGGGGGAAGAGGGAGGGGGGGAAGGGGGGGGAAATGACTCAAACATTGTGTGCACATATGAATAAAAGACAAAAATAATAAAAAATAAAAATAAATTTAAAAAAAAGAAGGGGACTAAGGTAGAAAGAAGAAAAATAGAGGAGATGAACCAATTCACGATATAAGACCTATATACATGGAAATGTCACACTGAAACTCCCTGGACAGCTATATTAAACATAGAAAAATGTCTTTAAAAAATGGAGAACAGGAAGGTAAAACAGTGTTCCTTGGGGGTTGGTACCAGTGGGAGGGGTTGGGTATAAGGAAAAGGTACAGGAGGATAAGCTATGGCGGAAGTATTACAGACCCATGTATGCAAATGGAAAAATGAGACCTGTTGAAGCTGTTCTAAGAATGCGGAGAGAGGGATAGAGGAGAATGATGGATGGGGTGGATTTAACTAAGATATATTGTAAGAACTTTTGTAACTGTCACAATGTACCTTCAATACAACAATAATATGATAATAAAAATTTTAAAAGAATGGGAAAAAATAAAACCCTTTGCACTTTTCCTCCTCCCCCCCAGAGCCAGCACAAATACAGTGCCCTGCTCAGAGAAGTGATTTTATCATTCCATTTTCAAAAGACAATTTTTCATTATGAATTTTAACAAAATGATACAGTAAAACATGCTATTTACTATCTCTACTTTTAACGTATTTTGTGCACTTATAAATATCTAGGACCAGATTTTTTTTATAAGAACTTTGTTATGCCCACAGCACTGGAAAATAAAATTGTCTATGTAGCAATGGTGATAATTTGAGGCATCCTCTAAATATGATCATTTTGATCCTGAACCATTCCCTCATTTCCCTGTCTCCCTTCAAATGAGTAGACAAGCACCTGCCTATATAATGCTTCAAGTTAGCTGAACAAACTCGCATGCAAAATCATTTACAGAGAATGACTATGAATTCCTATAAATTCCAACACAAAATGTACAAAATGTGCTAATTTTACCAACTACTTGGACATACACTGGCAACCTCTAATATTTACAAGAGTGGATAATACAAATTTTGGACTTACTCGTCCATTATATATAGGAAAAACAAAGCAAAACAAAATGCATGAAACATACAGAAAAATGCTGCCTGAAAATGCCCACGCACAAACACACCAGTCTATTACCTCCCACAATTGCTTCCTTCCCCACCTCCTCCAAACCACTGACCAAGGACAGTGCCATACTGCTCACAGAGGTGGTTTCACAGCTCCATTCCCCAAAAACAGTACTGCATATGCATTTTAGTGAAAAGATATTAACTAAGTGATATTTGCTACCTCTACATCTATTATATGTTGGGCACTTGTAAGCATCTAGACAGCCTAGATATTTCAAGTAGGGACTCAATTTGTCCACTATATATGCATCAGTCTTCAATAAACAGCACAAATGTAAAAAGTTATAATGTGAAAGTGTCACTGAAATATGACGATTCTGGTCAAAAGCCCTTTCCTTCTCCACCAACACATAAGGCTCAAAATTTCAGAAGACAATCTTCCCTAGGAATTGTAACAGAAAATGTACAATTTTCTAACTCAACTTTTGTCACTCACTGGCCACCTCTTTAACATCTGGAAAGACTAGATGTAAATTGGGACACCTTTGTCCCTTTATGCACACCATGCACACAGCAAAGCAAAATGGGACAGGGTCACTCACTCTCCCTGACTGCAGACACCTGGCTGAGCACCCTTGCCATTCCTCTCTTCCTGGGAGCCGGGACACCAACAACATGTACAACTCAAGACTGGTTTGGCTACTTCCCCCAAATAACATGAACTTTAATTACAAAATTTACAAAAAGTGTCATTTTACTACTTCTATTTTTAACATATATCAGCCATTGAAGAACTTCTAAACAGCCTAGATTTTTTTTTAAAGACTTAACATTGTGAACTGTATAGAGAGTAATGAGCAATAAAGTGCACACATGAAACACTGGTTTTACTGGGAAAACGCCCTCTCCACATGGCCAGCCACTTCCTCCTCAGTCTTCTGCTCTGTCCTTCACCCACTCATCAGATGTGGGAGGGCACCACTCCTGGTGTCGCACTAGGGGTGGTCTCAACACTCCATTTCCAAGTCACTTCCAGAAGGCAATTCTATGATTTTTTTAAATTCAAATGTGTGTATAAGAGTGTGATTTTATCGTAGGAGGACAGTCTCTTTGCATCTGGAATGTCAGGATGTAGCAAAGCTTCCCTTTCTCAATGCTGGGGACTTAGGGGTGGCTTTCTGCTTTTTTTTTTACTTGAAAACATAGGTTTTCAAGTAAATCACCAGAGGACAATGCCCAAGGCCTCCACCCTCCCTCTCAAGGTTTGGGGGAGCCTCTGTTTGTTCAGGTTGCTAGGTAGGCCAGGTCACCTCTCACTCTGGGCTCTCTCTCCCTTCCCACCCTCGCAGGAACCCTATTGAATAAATGCCATGTCAATCAGCCCATAATAAGTGTGAAAAATTGGAAAGTGTGTGCTAAGTTCCTTCCACTTTCATGGCAAAGCAGAAAGAATGAGTGTGTTGCAGACTGTAAAAGCCTTTCATAGCATGGCAGATGCCACAGAACTTAGACACTTTCCAAAGTTTGAATATCATAAATTCCACACCACTGAAACATTTTGGTAAGAAAGTGGCCTTTTGTGAGGAAAGTATATGAGTTTTGCTTTTAAACTAGACTAGAACTTAAAAAAACAAGATCCGGCATAAAAATAATCCTTCCAGAAAAATAACTCTGTTCTCCCACAACTCAAAATTTATGAAACACAATTTGCAAGGACAGCACTTTAGGGGTTTTCAGGGAGCAGGAGCATAAGAAAGTCAGTAAAGGATATTTTGCTTTCAGGATTCATTGACATAGTGCAAGCAGCAAGAGAAAAGGGTTGTGGCCTATCCCTTTGGGATTGGTGATGGTGATGGTGGTGTGGTTTGCTGGGGAAGGGGACGCACTATTTTCACACAGTATTTACAGTCAAGTGATAGCAAACAGTTAGATAAAATCTATCATTCTATCGCATAGCTAAGATGTATGCTTAAATTTTAATATAATCCTAAGTGATAAAGGACATTTTAACTACCAGAGTCTATAGAAGTACAAGTTTGTTACTTTATTCCCACCAGGTTTTGGCAGATTTAGCAGAAAATAACTAATTCAATCAAGAAGGTAAAGATGTCAAAACACTACACCAGTTTAGATGTGAATTTAGTTAGACTTCACAAATGCATTGAAGATACCTTATTTATTTCCATATGTTTAAATCCTTAAAATCTAAAATTACATTCAGCTTTTAGAGGACTTGGTGTGTATGATAAGCTCTGACTAAAATCTTGTCTACACACTGTCTTTGAAAACTAATTAAAATACACAGCTCAAACTAGATTATCTCAACAACAATCTTGTATTTCATGATGTTATTGCATTCTTGGCATAAAGTGAAATGAGTCCCAAAACATAAGTGGTCAGACACATCCATTAAGAGATCACATTCTCCTGAATGTTTCCCTGTATGAGATGGAAAGAGCCAGTGCTGACAGCATACTTTGTGCAAGAGCTTGTGCTAGATCTTGTGGGGCACAAATCCTCCAGCCTGCCATAGGCTCAGAAAGCTAAGTGGAACCTGAGCTCCAATGCTCTCATTGCACGTGTACTGATGCCCCAGGTCAAACCATTTCTCTTCACTTACTCTTCTCATTACCTTTCAAAAAAAATAATAGTAGTGCATTTCTGCAACAAGTGTACCAAGGGGCAAGTTCTTCTGGAATTAGTCTACTAACAGAATTTTCCTTAGGAAAGGCAATTTCTTTAATTACTGCAGGGAAGATGCCTTGAAAGAACTGGAGATTTGAAACATTAGAGAGAAATTTCTTTCCAAAGTCACTTCATCAATACTTTTAATAAATTAGATACAGTATATGTGAAAGACATCCTTTGCCAAATCAAGGTGATATCTTAAGTTTGAGACTGTACAATTTGTATAAGAATTAAGTAACTTATTTCTTTTAAGATATAAAGTTAAATGTCTAAGCCAAACACTGTTCAGTAACATTTTATCATATAATTGATTAGAATAAAGGAAATAATTGCATTGTAATTTCCTAGAATGATAAAAATACAACTTCTGAAATAAAATTTTAGTTTCTCTGAAAGAAACTTAAACACTAATATAAAATAGAAACGATTTTATTGCTATCGTATGTGTGTGTATATACACACACACATATATATACGGATACATTCGACATTCTTACCATGTTCTCACTTTTCCAGTCAACTGACAAATTATAATGAAACTTAATGGTAGCCATGACCTCTTCTAAGGCATCTCATATTGAAAAGCTATAGGGTCAGATGTGGTGTCTCACATCCAGATCTCATTTACTCAGGAGGCAGAGATTGGGAGGATATTGGATCCTTGCTGGCCTGGACAAAATGTTAGCAAGGTTCCATCTCAACAAATAAATTAGACATGGAAGCATGTCTGTCATCCAGCTATGAGGAAGATGTAAGCAGAAGCTCTTGATCCAAGTCAGCCCAAGGCAAAAATGTGAGTCTCTAGCTGCAAAATGGCTAAAGTAAAAAGGACTAGGGGTGTAGCTCAAATGGTAGAGCCTAAGTTCAATCCCCAGTACCACCAAAAAATCCAAAAAACAAAATGTTGCTATTAATTTGGAGGAATGAGTATAGGTTGGCTGATCTTTAAGAACAAATCAACTGCATTATATTTGGTCTGTAATAAAAAGGTCAAAAGACCTGGGGTATAGACTCAGTGCTTTGTGCTTGCCAGGCAGGTGCTATGCTCTATTGCTTGAGACATATCTCCAGCCCTTTCTGCTCTGGTTATTTTTGGATAGAGAGTCTTGCTTTTTGCCTCAGCTGACCTGGCTCCTCCTCTATTTTATGCTTCCCACTGTAGCTGGAGTGACAGGCACACACCACCACACTCAACTTTTTCCTTTGAGATGGGTCTTACAATTTTTTTTTGGCCTAGGCTGACCTGGAACCATGAGCCTCTCAATTTCAGCCTCCCAAGTAGCTAGGATTATAGTTGGGAGCCACAGGCACCTGGCTTAAAAAAAAGACAAATCTTAACATATGTGAATATTAACCACAGCAAAAATTCTTCTGATCACTTAATTCTTTTCTACTTTGAAAAGTTAAAAAAATAAATACAAGCTCAGAGAATAATTTAACACATAGTCATCTACCCTACTCACAGAATTACCAAAGGTTAATATTGTGTGACTTTTGTTTCAGATGTTTTCACGTAAAATAAATGTGACACTTGTACACTTGTGTAAGAACAGGGTTATCTTGCCCTTGGACCAGGCAGCACTGTGCGTATCTCTGGGGTCAAATGAAAGTCTGGTATGGCCCTTGGTCAAAACATAATTAGATATAGTAGCTGATGCTTTCTATTGTGCTGCTTAAAATATAAAGTTGCCCTGGAGGCCATCTTGCCTACTTTAAGGATGTAGACTGATGGTTTGCACTTGGCATAATCTGTTACCTAGCCTGTCTTTAGCTATGTGACCAGTGATATAAAAGTGGTATATAATGTGTTCTAAGCTCCCTAAAACTAGGACAGTCTGACATATTTTAGTGGTTCATAATCCAAAGCTGATCTGTACTGTGCAAAGGATCCCAAGGACCATGTCTGGAAGTTTTCAGAACACCTTATGATTTCAGGCACTGTCTTCTAGTGCATTGGACCAATCCTTTCCATTTACCACCTCTCTGTCATCTTATACAGAAATGCAATTGCTTTGTGTACATTTATTTTGCATCCAGGAAAACTAACCAATTCTCTTGTAGTTTCTAAAATATAGCTACAAATCTCTTGGGTTTTCTAACTACACTTGTATGATCAGCAAATAATAATTTTCATTCTTTCGTTGCAATTCCTATTTCTTTTATTATTTTCCTGTATTCCACCAGATAGCAAATTCAGTGCAATGTTGAATAAAGTAGTGTGAGAAGTACTGTGATATTATTCCTGTGTTAGAAGGAATGCTGTCAAGGTATTACCATTATATATGATGTTTGCTACACAATTTCTTATAGCTACCTTACTAGATTAAGAAATTTTACTTAATAATTTGCTTGAGATTATTTATTTATTTATTTTATTATCATTGTACAGGGCGTACATTGTGACATTTACAAAAGTTCTTACAATATATCACAACTGAATTCACCTCGTCCATCATTCTCCTTTACCGACATTTTTAAATTTTTTTATCTTAACTCCTTATATTTTATCTTTTCCTTTATCAGAGATAATGATATGACTTTACTTCTTGATTCTTTTTTTAGTGTAATAAGTTACATTAATTTTCTAATGTTAAACTAGTATTTTTGGAAAGTTAAATTCAATTTTGTTATGAATATGTGTATTTATGGATATATGTTTAAATTCATTGTTAGATTCAGCTTACTAATATTTGGGTTTAAAATTTTTGTTCTTAGTATTTTTTTGTGGTAGGACTTTAGTTTGAATGCAGGGCTACACACTTTCAAAATAGGTGCTCTTAGTCCACTCCCCCAGTCCTTTTTGTAGATGGGAGTCTCAAGAACTATTTGCCCAGGCTGGCCTTGAACTGTTATCCTCCTTATCTCAACCTCCCAAATAGCTAGGATTATAGCTGTGAGCCACTGCACCTGGCTTGTTACCTTAATTGATAGACCAGTTTGATTTGTGATATTTTTTCATATCATAATTAATAAGATAATTAAAAAAGCAATGCTGAAATATATTTCAGTTGATCCTCATTGTATCTGGTGATCTAGACCCTATGCTCTGTTATTCTAGAATTCTGCCTTCCCATAGAAAGGCCAGGAACCCAGTTCAACACAGCACCTATCACTCACTAGAGAAACAGTCACCACTGGTATTCTCAATGATGCTGGTATCCCCTCAGTGGTGGTTTTCTTATTGACCTTGTGGGCAGAGTGCCCTCCAGGTCTTCCTGAAGAAAATTTTAGCATTCCTAGGTTTCTGTACCTATCCCTTCCTCCTCAGTTGGCCAGAGCAGCTCTACCTGTTCTTTTAACACGAGTCATACTCCAGGGTGCCTCTCTGTGCCTGAGTGACAGAAGAATACCCTTCAGTGCCCAACTTCCCATGGTCTATCAGAAGTTCCCAAGACATGTTCTCATCTGGGATAATATGGATTCCTGGGTTTCTGCCACTATAGTTAGCCAGACCCATAGCCTATAGCCATCCTCCTATGGCAGGTCCATCCCTTCCCTCCTCAAGATATGCTGAGATTTCACTCAAGTATGGAGCTGGTGGTCAGAGGTAGAAAAGAGGGCAGCTCCCAAAACAAACATTGCTTTTGAGTGTAATGAACACTTCTGCAGATGGTTCAAGAGAACCCTGGGAACTGAGGTTCTCAGGTGAATTTACTAAGGTCTCAGGTCCTGGGGTCCCAGTTCTCACTAGCAGAGCCTTGACGTTGGCATCAGAGATGTGTTGGTCAGCCTCTGTCAGTATAATGAACACCTGAGATAATGAAAATTTCAAGAGAGAAAGGTAATTTTGTCTTGCAGTTTTAGAGGCTCTAGCCCATGACGGGTTGGTCCCTTTGCCTTTGGGCTTGTGTCAGGGAAGCTCAGTGTGACAGGGAGTAGATGGTGGAGCAAAACTGCTCACGTCATGGCTAGGAAATGAAAGAGAATGAAAAAAGAAGGGGCTGGGGCTCCAATACCCCTTCCAAGGGCGTGGCCCAATGACCTCACTTCCTCTCACTAGGCCCCACCTCTTAAAGGTGCCATCAGCTCCCAGTTAGCAACAAACCAGGAGCCAAGCCTTTAACACAGTGGACCTGTTGGAGATACTCAAGATTCAAACCGTAATATTCCAATTCACTTAGGCTGAAAACTCAGCCTCCCTTGAAAGTCTTTTCCATTTCTACAGTAAAGCCCCATTCCTAAACCTCAGCTCTGTTTTCCCACTAGCTGATAAAGATGAGGTCTCTTGAAATAACGTCAAAGAAGCCCTTTGACTGTCACACTAAAATTCAAGTTGTTAGATCTAAGTCTGTCATTTTTCCCTTTTCAAAACAATCATTGGCAGTTAGCCGTAGACATCCAGTTCCATAGCCCTTATGGTTACTATTTTCCAACCCTCTCAGATGCTCAAAAATTACACCACTTAGAGCATTCTATTTTTTCTGTATTCCAATTTATTTCAAGTAAAAGACTTCGCTATCTTACTGTTATAGCATCTGGGGACAATCCATATTGTACCTACCACCAATACTGGTGTTCTTTTTGCAGTCCAGTTGATTAAATCCTCCCCTTATGGTCTGTTTCACAGGCCCACTCTTGGCACCAACTGTCTCAGATCTCGTTCCTTAGAAGCAGAGCCTTGTAAGGGGAATCTTTTTCCAGATTTATTCAGAGAATGTTCTCAGGAAAGAAAGCGAATTAAGGTAAGGAAGGGAACAACAACAAAAAAAAAAATGGTAAGTGGAAATGTGGTTTCTGCAAGTGACTGGTTCCAGCCCGATCTCACAGGAGAGCTCCAAGCACAAAACACCCATAGAGTTGGTTACCTTGAGGAGGGAAGACTGACCTTTTGTGCCCTCTGTTCATTCATTGGATGAAAACTGCCCATGGAGGATAGTGCATAACTTTCCAGGTGAACAGCCCTATGGTTTGAATGTGGCTTGTCCTCTCTGAAACTCACATTGAAATTCAATCCCCAGTATGAGATATTAAGAGATGAAACCCAATAGGACCTTTAAAAAGTGATTAGGGCTCTGGCCTCATGAATGGATTAATACACTTATAGATAATGCTTTGAGAGTGGGCCTGCTATAAGCATGCAGGTTTGGTGAGGCCCCTTGCATGTTTACTGTCTCTCACATGTAATGCCCTGTACCCCTTAGGACTCTACCAGCAAGAAGGTCATCACCAGATGACCTTGGACCAGAACCATAAACCAAAATAAAGCCACTTTATTACTTGCCTAGTCTGTGGTGTTATGCTTTTAGCAACAGAAAATGCATCAAGACGCTTGGATACTATCATCTGAGGGCATTTATTTCTAGAGGAAGGGCACTTGTGAGATGTTGGTAACCAACACATTTGGATATGGTAGTCAAATAGAGAGGGTCCAGCCAAGGCACTGCAGTATGGGCTATGGTCACACTTAACGAGTGGGTTACAAAGAGTTGCTACTTCTTCCATAATCAGAAAGTCACTTGCTTCGAGACTGTCCTTTCAAAGGAAAAAGCCTACACACAGGAAACCACACCAATGGAAAATTATAACTCTGCTGCTACTGCTGTCTCAACAGTTACAAATGCTCCAATTTGCATTTTAAAAATGTTCTCCGCACTGCCTCTGAATATTACCAAAAAGATAGAGCATGGTCCCTGGGGCCTCTGCAGGGGGAAGAAAGTTTCACAAGTCTGCATGCCAAAAGAAGGAGCAAAGCCAGGAAATGCATATCAGGTGTGAGTGTGTCTCATCATTCCAGTTCCATACGCCCTAACTGCAAGGAGCCTGGAAGCAGACTTTTATACTCCTTTTGCATTCTCACTCAGAAGGGCACATGAAAAAGAGGGAGGGATGATGGTCAACCCCGGTCTACCTCATGCATTTCCATCCACTCTTGTTATTATCATCTATCTCCCAAGATTATTTAAATTTTTAAAATATTATTTAAACTTCCAAGCAAGGACATTAGAACCAATAGCAGGATGACACCCAAAATAGTCCAACTTATCCTTCTGAAAGATAGCTCTCAGACTTTGTATGACTGGAAATACTTAATCTTACCTTCACTCTCAGGTTAGCATTTGATGCATAGAATTTTGCATCAGAATTAAATTGTTCCGTTTCATTGCATTTGTTGGAGCTACTGAGAAATGTGCTGCCGTCTGTCAACAGTCATTCCTTTATGTTAGCTGTTGTTCCTGTCCATAGGCCTAAGTCTTTTACTTTACTTGATTGTCTGCAACTTTACTGTGGTTTTTCTAGGTGTAATTTATTTTTCATTTTCTTGGGAGGTGTTGAACCTCAGCCTGAGATCTGTTTTCAGTTTTGGAATGTGCTGAGCCCTATCTCTACCCTCTACCCTGCTCTCCTATCCTTGTACTGGAATTTTATCAGCATATGTCAGTGAGGTCTTTTTATTTTATCCCCTACAAATTTTTCATTTCTATGTATCTCTGTGCATGGTTTCTCTGTATGTGTTTTTCTCATTGATCTTTTAATTCAGAAATTATTCTTCAATTCAGTGATCACACGGTCGAATCTCTTGGTTGGATGGTTAAGACTCCAGTTTTTGTCAATTTTCCTATTTTCAAATTTCTGGTTTATGTCTGAAGAGACCTGCTTTTATGGACTGTGTGGTTGTTGCCTCTGTGGTCTCTCTGACACTGTTCATGTATGCAGTACTTGTGCGCTCAAATGCTCCATCTATTGCACTGACTTGGGTTCGTGTCATTTGTTCCTTCTTGCTGTTGATCTGCAGACACAGGGCTATTTCTAGTCCTGACTCGTCATGAGAACCTCACATCCTCTAATTCACTGCCCTGACCTGTAATTCCCTCTTCATTTGGTCACCAGTTGCCTCCCCTTTCTTTGGAACTAAAATGTACATTTCAGAGTTTGTTATTATTGTTGTTATGTTTTATTTATAATTTCTATGTGCTGAAATTCAGAAGAATTTCCACATTGTCTGAGTCTATCACAGAAACCCAAAGCATTTTGTCATTGGCTTGTTTGTCTTCTACTTATTGTAGAAGAAAAAAGTCAGTGCCAGCCTCTATGATAGTCAGCTTTCTGTTGTTATAACAAATACCTGGGTTCACAGTTATAGAAGTCACCATCCACACTCAGGGAGACCCATTGCTTTTAGGCCTCTGGTGAGCGTACCAGATAGCAATGGTAGAGAGTGTGTGGCAGGGAAAAACTGCTCATGTCATGACCAGGAAGCAGAAGAGAGGAAGGAGTTGGAGTTCCACAATCTCCTTCAAGGACAGGCCCCCCAATCACCAAAAGGCCTCCCACTAGGTTTCACCTCTTGAAGGTTTCACCACCTCCCAATAATAGCACCACCCTGGGAATCAAGCCTTTAACACACGGTGCTTTGGGGATCATTCAAGATCCAACTTATAGCAACATCTTTCTGGTAGCCTGAGGAACCAGAGTTATTAGCATTAAGACACATTCTTTAGCTGAACTTTACCTTTCACTTTGTAGGGGAGAAATGGATTCCACCTGGAAAAAGAAGGGGTGAGAACCTATTATACCTCACCTCCCAATAATACACCCTTAGTTACTGGTGAAATCTCATTGGTCAGAAACGCAGACAAATTATCTGTGCCAAATACATTGCAGTCAGAATGCAAACACTATACTACCTGTGGTCACAAGAAAATTCTTTTCATTATATTACAAGGTCTTTGATAAACAAAATGCTAATGAGAGTAAGCCCACTTGCTAGAATCTCTAATAATGTGACTATATTTCTCTCATAGAGAACCATTTCCACATCCTGCCATGCTTCTGCACTACTCCCTGCACTATCTCCCTCCTCCCTGGTGAACACAAAAGTAACATCAGCCAAACTACTCATTGTCACAGAGTCTCATCTTCCCAGTCACAAAATTGCAGTGAATGGAGATAAAGCAGACAACCACATGGTGAAATAGTGAGGATGTTAACTTGCAGGAGCCAGTGGCCTGCCTGGTGTGATGGCACGGGAATTCTCCTGACACTAAATTGCCTGAAGCTAGAAAGAATGGCCATCCCATCTAGCACAAATCTTTCTATGGTATAGAAACCCAAGGGAATGTCACTAGTTTCCCCTTTTTAAAAAAGGAGGAATCAATAAGGCAGCAGCTTTACAGGCCAAGAGTTCCTTCTATCAGTTAGTATAAATGTACAAATTGTGTATTAAAATTTTGAAGTATAGAGGGATCCAGTGTTAGTCTGCTTTCCATCACTGTGACAAAAATACTTGAGAAAAGCAACTTAAAGGAGGAAAGGTTTATTTTAGCTCATGATTTGAGAGGTTTCAGTCCATGGCCACTTGACCTCATCACTTCAGACCTTGGTGAGGCAGAACATCATGGTGAGGAGAGAGTGATGGAACAGATGCTCAGCTCATGACAGCTGGGAGGCAAAGGGAGGAAAAGTGAAAGGAGAGACCAGGGACAAGATAAAACCCACAAGGTCATGCCCCTGTGGATCCACCCCCTTCAACTAGACCCCATCTCCAAAGTTTCCAACTTAGTGCTACATCACTTTCCAACAGTCCACCAGTTTATAAACCCATCAATGGATTAATTCATCAATAAGGTCAGAGCCCTCATGACCCAATCATTAAAAGATCCACCTCTGAGCACTGCTGCCCTGGAGACGAAGCCTTCAATACCTGAGTACCAGAGGACATTGCAGGTCCTGACCATGACAGTTCTCTACTCGTTTTCTGCTCTGGTTTGGTGTTCTGTTTTTTAATGATTTTTATTAGTGTGTAATAGTTGTCCAGGGGAATGCACTGTGATATTTACATATGTTCTTACCATATATCTTGGTTTAGATCTACTCCCTCCATCGTTCTCCCGCTTTTCTTCTTAGAACAATTTCAACAGATTTCATTCTTCTATTTTCATATATGCATGCAAACACAACCACCATATACACCCTCATTCCCCCTTTCCTTTTGCCCACTAGTACCCACCCCCAGAAAAGATTTATTTTTCCCTTCTGCCCTTCATTTTAAAAAAATTAAGTGTATATTTATAGTGCAAGGTGGTTTCTCCTTGGTACTTTCAGTCTGGATATATTGTGCCTTTATCAAATTAATGCTCTCCCCTCCATTACATACGCATCGTCTATCACCATGCTCCCCTAATACTCAACAAGTTACTGTTCAGTACATTATATCATATTCATGTATAGATAGGTTATTTCAATATTTTTCTTTTCTTAACATTTTCTTTCTCTCTCCCACCTCCTGAAGCCCTCTCAGACAGACTTCGCTAATACAATTTTGTTCTGTCACTATATATATATGTGTGTGTATATAGATATAATACATGTTTCTATATACACATTTAACCTATAAGTCTAGCTTCCACATATGAGAGGAATCATGCAATCTTTGATTTTTTTTAGCTTACTTACTTTGTTTAAAATGAAGTCCTCTAGTTTCATCCATTTATCTGCAAACAACACAATTTCATTCTTCTTTATGACTAAATAAAACTCCATTGTGTATAAATACCACATTTTCTTAATAGATTCATCAGTTGTGGGCGTCTTGGCTATTTCTATAGCTTGGCTATTGTGAATAGTGCTGCAGTAAACAGGGGTGTGCAAGTGGTTCTATCATATCTTGGAGTACATTCTTCTGGATATATACCCAGGAGTGGTATCATGGGATCGTATCAGAGTTCTGGTTTTAGTTTTTTGAGGGACTTCCATATTGCTTTCCATAGCAGTTGCACTAATTTACATTTCCACCAACAGTGTAGAAGTGTTCCTTTCCCCCTCATCCTCGCCAGCATTTGTTGTTTGTGTTATTGATGATAGCCATTCTAACTAGTGAGAACTGGAATCTCAGTGTTGTTTTGATTTGCATTTCCTTTATGACCAAGTGTGTTGAGCATTTCTTATGTTCTTTGGCCATTTGTATTTCTTCTTTTGAAAGTTGTCTGCTCAGTTCATTTGCCCATTTCTTCAGAGTGTTGTTGTTTCTGTAAGAGGCTAGTTTTTTTTAGCTCCCTGAATATTTCTAATTTTGTTTTAATACTGTTGTTTACATCTTTTGCAGCAGTTAACACACTATCTCTCCTGAAATCCTCTAAACAAAGAATGCAAAGATTAAATAAAACTACCAACATGTAGGAGGACCATGAGATGTCTCTTCCAAAATTAGTTCCTTTGTTTTGAAATTAGCCAATTACTCATCCACTGCAGATGCTGACATTCCAGAAAAATAGCAACAAGTACACTTTAGCCACTTTTTAATACCAAATGAAGAAACCTTCTATTAACACAAATGCCTTCAGTGGGGTATTTTTCCTTTCTCTCTCTCTCTCTCTCTCTCTCTCTCTCTCTCTCTCTCTCTCTCTCTCTCTCTTTTTGTAGACCTGGGATTGGAACTCAGGGCTTCATGTTTACAAAGCAGGTACTCTACCACTTGAGCCACTCTTCCAGTCCACAAATGCCTTCAAAGTAACATGACACTATTGTTGTTTAATATCAACTATTACATAGGAATTAAGTAATTTTTAGAGACAAAACTGTGCCTTGACTCACAGTGGAACAACAGGAATTATGTGTTCTTGGATAAAGCTTGAAAGCAGCTCACGTCTCCTTGTGGGGAAAACACACTGAAACTTGAAAGTAGACCGTGTACAGATGTTTTTGCATAAGAATATGTAGACTCTTTGGAAAAGTGCAACTTTAATTACATCTCAGCTGAGCTCCAATTCTGTGGTTTGCTTTAGAGATTCTTTTTTCTAAGTGGACTTAGTTATACTGTTTCTCTGAATTTTATGTGATCAAACAAGGATTCTTTTTCAACAGATACTAGTAAGAAGCCATGTCTCCTTCCCCATCATTGATTCAAGGTGGAGGGCAAACTTCAAGAAAACTGCATTGGCTTGGCTAAATGTCCTAAAAGTGTCAAAAGCCTAAGTGTTCAAGGCATGGTCCCCAGTCTGTGGTGCCTTTGGAAGGTGGTAGAAAATTTAAGAGGCAGGACCTCATGGAAGAGCTCTTGGTCATTGTGAACATGCCACGACAGGGATATTGGATCCCAGTCTTTTCCTTATCCTCTCTTTTGGGCATCCCAACCATGAGATGAATTGCTTTGCCATGCACTCCCGCCAACATGTGTTGCCTTTCAATAGGCCCAAAAGCACCAGGGTCAACCAACCACAAACTGAAACCTCCAAAACCGTGAGCCAGATTTATGTTGATAAATCTTTCCTCTTACAAGCTTATTTTCTCAGGCACTTGTTACAAGAATGGAAAGTCGACTAACACAATAACACTAAACTGGGTTTGGCTGCACACAGTGTATGTGTCTCAGAGATTGTTCTAGATAGAGTAATACAACCTTTCACATACAACACACACTATTCTGGGTTCTGCAGTCAGTGTGTGGTCTCACACTTGATCTGTGTTCCAATGGGAGAAACAAAAGAGAATTAAACCAATGAACACAGAGCAAACAAAAATGTCAACCAACTCTGTGACCTATGAAGAAAATCAAACAGGGTGAAGACAGGTAGAAGGCAGGGCCATTTAAGCTGGATACAAAGGGATAGTTATTCTGAAGAGGTTCTCTTACCTGAGGAGGATTGACTGTCAAGAAAAAAGCCAGGTATAAGAAGATTCAGTAGAAGAACAACCCTGGCAGAGAGCATGGTGCCTGAAGCAGAAACAAGCCTGGAGTACTGAGCAACAGAAAGAAGGGCCATGTAACGAGGTGTGTGAGCAAAGAACACAATAGTTTCAAATGGACGCTGAACAGGTGGACTGTGACAAAAGCATATAGGACCTTATACATATAAGGAAGCACTTTAAACTTGATTTAAATGGGCCAAGAAGACATATAGCGGTTTTAAAAAAAAAGTTTCCTTAACTGTGTTTATATAATCCCAATATAAATTGGAACCTTCAACCATAATCATTTTATACTTGTATTTTCTTTGTAGCAATTCATAACATGTTTGCAAATTGTATATATGCCTTCTCCCCATAAATCACATGAGAACAGAAAAGAGTCTACTTTGTTTAGCACTGAATATTCAAAAGCTAGCTTAGTGTTCACCAGATGCACAGTGTGTGCTCAGTACATAGTGGTTGAATGGATAATTATAATTCCTTTTTGGGCCACAGGATGAGGGCATAACTACAGGATAAGAGGGCCAAGTTTGTCGATTATATACACCGTCCCACCTTTCTTTGCACAACTGTGCACAGTAAGCCCAGAAAAAGACAAGTGTTTTTCAATATTTGAAATCAGAATGCTTGTTTCTAATAAAGTGCAGAGAGTCCAGAGAATTTAAAAAAATTCCCAACACAAAAAGAAATTAAAACAATATCAGGATCTCAACCAGTAGCATTTTAATATCTATTGCTTCACATGGTAGGAACTCTAAAATGCTTTTGTCTATAAGTTGCACTTCAGCGGACTGAATGGCTAAAACCACATCAGTAAATAAAAGAACTGAAATGATGTTTATGTCATTTCCTTTGGGCAATTCTTCCCAGGATAGAACCACTACAGATGAGAACTGTGAAACAAACCACGGCAGCATTCTTCAGAGACTCTTTCTGCTCTAAAGGTACTTGGATCACTGCAGTGAGTCAAACCTGTATGTGTCTGTCTAGAAAGTGCATTAAAGGAGTCACTTCCTGCCGTTGTCCAGCCTCTCTCCTCAAATGGCTCCTAGCTGACTCTGTCCAAGCCTTTAATCTCCGTGTGTGTGTGTGTGTGTGTGTGTGTGTGTGTGTGTGTGTGTGTGTGTGTGTGAGTATGTGTATGTGAGTGTGTATGCCTGTGGCTTTCAGGACTGAAGTCAAGCATACTTTTTAAACTCTTTTTTTTTTTTCCTTTGGCAGTGCTGGGGTTTGAACTCAGGGCCACTCCAGCAGCCCTTTTATTTTTTGTTGGGTATTTTTGAGATAGGGTCTCACAAACTATTTGCCTGGGCTGACTTCAAACTTTGATCCTCCTGATCTCTACCTCCTGATTAGCTAGGATTACAGTCAGCCAACAACACTTGGTGGCTCTGGTTTTTAAGCACCACCAAGCCAGTTTTGAAACTGCTATGGGTAATGCTAAAAACAAATAACAGGCCACCAGTATATGCACTAAGCCTTTACTTTTTTTTTTTTAGGGAAAATTCTTTTTTTATTAATTTATTCATAGCTGCATACATTTTAAAAAATGTATTCACATGTGCATATATTGTTTGGGCCATTTCTCCCCTTAACCCCCGCCCACTCCCTAACCAAACAATCCCCCCTGGCTTCTAGGCAGAACCTGTTCTGCCCTTATCTAATTTTGTTGAAGAGAAAACATAAGCAGTAATAAGAAAGACAAAGCATTTTTGCTAGTTGAGATGATAGCTATACAGAGAGATTCCTAGCATTGCTTCCATGTACAAATATGTTACATCCCAAGTTAATTCATTTCTAACTGACCTTTTCACTAGTTCCTGATCCCGTTCTCATACTGAGCTTCTGTTGCTTTAAGGTTTCTTATTAGCTCCTCTGCAGTGGGGACATCAAACTTTCATGTTTTGGGTTTCTTACCTATCCACATACCTCCCTTGTGTGCTCTCCACTTATCAAGTGACCCAAGTCCAACCACATTGCTGCATTTGTCTTGGATCTAAAGTACGCATATAAGGGAGAACATATGACTTTTGGTCTTCTGAGACTGGCTAACCTCGCTCAGAATGATGTTCTCCAGTTCCATCCATTTACTTGCAAATGATAAGATTTCATTCTTCTTCATGGCAGAGTAAACTTCCATTGTGTATAAATACCACATTTTCTTAATCCGTTCATCAGTAGTGGGGCATCTTGGCTGTTTCCATAACTTGTCTATTGTGAATAGTGCTGCAATAGACATGGGTGTACAGGTGCCTGTGGAGTAACCTGTGTTGCATTCTTTGGGTATATCCCCAAGAGTGGGATTGCTGGTCCATATGGCAGATCTATGTTTAGATTTTTAAGAAGCCTCCAAATTTTTTTCAGAGTGGTTGCACGAACTTGCATTCCCACCAACAGTGTACAAGGGTTCCTTTTTCCTCACATCCTCATCAATACCTGTTGTTAGTGGTGTTTTGGATGATGGCTATTCTAACAGGGGTGAGGTGGAGTCTTTGTGTTCTGATTTGCATTTCCTTTATGGCCAGAGATGGTGAGCATTTTTTCATGTGTTTTTTGGCCACATGAATTTCTTCTTTTGAGAAAGTTCTGTTTAGTTCCGTTGCCCATTTCTTTATTGGTTAATTGATTTTGGGAGAATTTAGTTTTTTAAGTACCCTGTATATTCTGGTTATGAGTCCTTTGTCTGATGTATAGCTGGCAAATATTTTCTCCCACTCTGTGGGTGATCTCTTCAGTCTAGAGACCATTTCTTTTGTTGTGCAGAAGCTTTTTAGTTTTATGAAGTCCCATTTGTCTATGATGTCTCTTAGCTGGAAACCCCAGCTGAGCTGCTGGGGTTCTATTGAGGAAGTCCTTGCCTATACCTATTACTTCCAGAGTATTTCCTGTGCTTTCCTGTACTAACTTCAGAGTTTCGGGTCTGATATTAAGGTCCTTGATCTATTTTTGAGTTAATACTAGTACAGGGTGATAAACATGGATCTAGTTTCAGTTTTTTGCAGACGGATAACCACTTTTCTCAGCAACATTTGTTGAAGAAGCTGTCTTTTCTCCATTGTATGTTTTTGGCGCCTTTGTCAAAAGTAAGGTAGGTATAGTTGTGTGGATTCATGTCCAGGTCCTCTATTCTGTTCCACTGGTCTTCATGTCTGTTTTTGTGCCAGTACCATGCTGTTTTTATTGCTATTGCTTTGTAGTATAGTTTGAAGTCAGGTATTGTGATACCTCCAGCATTGCTCTTTTTGCTGAGTATTGCCTTGGCTATTCAAGTTCTCTTGTGTATCCAAATGAACTTTAGGGTAGATTTTTCAATCTCTGTGATGAATGTCATTGGGATTTTGGTGGGAATTGCATTAAACATGTAGATTGCTTTTGGTAGTATAGCCATTTCTACCATTTTTATAGCAATTTTGTTGATTCTACCAATCCATGAACATGGAAGATCTCTCCACCTTCTATAATCTCTTTTTTCAGGGGTTTGTAGTTCCCCTGTAGAGGTCATTCACATCCTTTTTTAAGTTCACGCCTAGGTTTTTTATGTTTTCTGAGGCTATTGTAAGTGGAATTATTTCCCTATATTCTTTCTCAGTTTGTTCATGATAGGTGTATAGACAAGCTAATGATTTATGTAAGTTGATTTTGTATCTTGCCACCTTGCTGTAGCTGTTTATCATGTGTAGAAGTTTTTGGGTAGAGTTTTTTGGGTCTTTAAGGTATAGGATCATGTCATCTGCAAATAGGGATATTTTGACAGTTTATTTACCTATTTGTATTCCTTTTATTTCTTCTTCTTTCCTAATTGCTCTAAGAATTCCAAGACTCTGTTGAATAGGAGTGGGGATAGTGGGCACCCTTGTCTCATTCCTGATTTTAGGGGAAATGGTTTCATTTTTTCACCATTAAGTATGATGTTGGCTGTTTATCATAACTAGCCTTTACAATGTTGAGGTACTTTCCTTCTATTCCTAGTTTTCTTACAGCTTTTATCATGAAGTGGTGTTGCATCTTATCAAAGGCTTTTTCTGCATCTATTGAGATGATCAGGTGGTTTTGTCTTTACTTCTATTAATGTGCTATATTACATTTATAGATTTATGTATGTTGAACCACCCTTGCATCCCTGGGATGAAGCCAACTTGGTCTTGGTGGATGATCTTTCTGATGTGTTATTGGATTTGATTTGCCATTATTTTATTGAGGATTTTTGCATCGATGTTCATTAAAGAGATTGATCTATAGTTCTCCTTTTTGGAAGTGTCTTTGTCTGGTTTTGGGATGAGTATAATGCTGACTTCATAAAATGATTTAGGCAGTTTCCCTTCCCTTTCTATTTTGTGGAACAGTTTAATGAGAGTTGGTATTAGTTCTTCTTTAACAGTCTGAAAGAATTCAGCAGAGAATCCATGAGGTCCTGGGCTTTTCTTTTTTGGGAGACTCTTTATTGCTGCTCAATATCATTTTGTGTTATAGATCTATTCAGGTGATCAGTGTCTTCTTGGTTCAATTTTGGATGGTCGTAAGTATCTAGAATTCTGTCCATTTCTTCAAGATTTTCAAATTTGTTAGAATATAGGGTCTCAAAATAGTCTCTGATGATTTCCTGGATTTCTGTAGCATTTGTTGTTATCTCCTCTTTTGCATTTTTGATTTTACTGATTTGGGCTTTTTTCACTCCTCATTTTAGTCAGATTTGCCATGGGTCTATCAATCTTGTTTATTTTTTCAAAGAAACTGCTTTCTGTTTCATTGATTCTTTGTATTTTTTTTTGTTTCTACTTCATTAATTTTGGCCCTTATTTTTATTATTTCTCTCCTTCTGCTTCTTTTGGGATTTGCTTGTTCTTGTTTTCTAATGAAGCATTAGGTCATTGATTTGAGATCTTTCTGTCCTTTTAATTATGCACTCATGGCTATAAACTTTCCTCTTAGGACTGCCTTTCCTGTGTCCCATAGGTTCTGGTAGGTCGTGTTTTCATTTTCATTAACTTCCAGGAACCTTTTAATTTCCTCTTTTATTTTGTCAATTATCCAGTGATCATTGAGCAATGCGTTGTTCAGTTTCCAATTACTTGCATGGTTTCTGCTGTTGTTTTTGTTGTTGAGTTCTAGTTTTAATGCATTGTGATCAGATAGAATTCATGGGATTATTTCTATTATATTCTTATATTCTTATATTTGCTGACTTGCTTTGTGCCCTAAGGTATGCTCAATTTTTGAGAAAGTTCCATGGGCTGCAGAGAAGAATGTATATTGTGCAGAAGTTGGATGAAATATTCTGTAGACATCAGCTAGGTCCATTTGATCTATGGTGTGGTTTAGTTCTTGAATTTCTTTATTTATTTTTTGTTTAGATGACCTATGTATTGGTGATAGGGGATATTAAAGTCACCCACTACCACTGTGTTGGAATCTATATATATTTTTGGTCCTTCAGCATATGTTTGATGAAATTGGGTGCACTGACATGGGGTGCATGTAGGTTGATAATTGTTATTTTCTTTTGGTGTATTTCTCTTTTTATTAGTATGGAATGTCCTTCTTTACCTTGTTTGATCAATGTAGGTTTGAAGTCTACTTTGTCCAAGATAAGTATTGCTACCCCTGCCTGTTTTCAGGGGCCATTGGCTTTGTAAATCTTCTTCCAGCTTTTCATCCTAAGCCAGTGCTTATTTCTGTCAATGAGATGGGTCTCATGTAAAGAACAGATTGTTGGATCTTCCTTTTTAATCCTGCTTGCCAAATGGTGTCTTTTGATGGGGGAGTTGAGTCTGTTAACATTTTGTTTTATTATTGATAGGTATGTGGTATTCCTATCATTTAGTTGTCTTTTTATTCACGGGTTTGATTGTGTGCAGCTGAATCAATGCTACTCTCTACTTTCTTGCCTTTTCTTCTTCTGTGGTTTGGTATTGCCTGTCCTCTCATGATTTTGTGTGCTTTCACTTTCTGTGTGCAGAATTCCTTGAAAAATCTTTTGTAGTGGTGGCTTGGTGGTCATATATTATTTTAGTTTCTGCTTATCATGGAAGACTTATTGCTCCATCTATTTTGAATGATAGTTTTGCTGGGTAGAGTATCCTAGGGTTGAAGTTGTTCTCATTCAGTGTCCGGAATACCTCACTCCATGCCCTTCTTGCTTTTAAGGTTTCTGTTGAGAAATTTCTGTGATTTTGATGGGTTTACCTTAGTATTTTATTTGTTTTTTTCTCTCTTACAGATTTCAATATTCTTTCTCTATTCTCTGTGCCTGTGGTTTTAATGATAATATGTTGTGGGGTAATTCTATTTTGGTCAAGTGTGTTTGGTGTCCTGGAGGCTTCCTGTACCTGAATGGGCATAGCTTTCTCTAGATTTGGGAAATTTTCTGTTTTATTTTATTGACTATATTGTGAATGCCTTTTGCTTGCACCTCTTCTCCTTCTTCAATGCCCATGATTCTCTGGTTTGGTCTTTTGATGGAGTCAGTGAGTTCTTGCATATTCCTTTTGCAGGTCTTGAGTTGTTGACTAATAGCTCTTCAGTTTTTCCTTTAATTTCCATTTTATCTTCAAGTTCTGAGGTTCTATCTTCTGCTTGTTCTAGTCTGCCAGAGTGGCCTTCTACTGTGTTTGTATTTCTGTTTCACTCTTTTTTCTGTGGTTTTTCATAGCATGGGTCACTTCCTCTTTAATATTGTCTATTTTTGTCTTTAATTCATTTATCTCTCTATTTATAGTGTTCTCTGTTTCACTTTGGTGTTTACTTAGGGCTCCTATGAGTTCATTTATTTGTTTCTGTGTCTTTTCATATTCTTTATTTTTGATGTGTTGAAATTTCTTGAGTTCCTGTTGTATGTTTTGGTTAACCACATCTGGTAACATCTCCATGAAATTCTCAGTGATTACTTGCAGGATTTCTTCTTTCAGAATGTTCTTGTGGGTATCATTGGGTTCCTTAGCATCATTTATCTCTGTTTTGTTGGAGTCTGGAACTGGGTATCCATTTTCTTCATTTCCTTCTGAATCCTGTATTAAGTTATTTTTTGGAGGAGAATGGTTTCCATCCCTTTTGCTTCTTCCCATCACTCCACCTGGTACTGTGCAACTATGTTCTTGATAGGCTAGTTGGTGGTTTCAGTCACGTGTTTTCTTTCCCTTGGTTTAATTTTGTTTTGTGGCTGTATTGGGTTTTCAGCTAAGTGTGTGTGTGTGCTATTTCTGTCCCTGGTCTGGGTGTAATTTAGTATTAACTAATTCACAATAATAAAACAAAACAACAAAAAAGAAATCAATGGGGAGAGATGAACAAACAAACAAGAAACAAACAAACAAACCAAACCCCTCCAGGTTCAGGAACAATAGAATTTAAGTTCTGGTGTTACTCCTCCAGCATCTAGTCCTGGTGTTGGTTTAAGCAGAAGCTCTGTCATAGTCTCTCCAGATGGTTGGCCTGTGGGTAATGTTTTTTTTTTTTTCTTCTGTCTTTCAGCAGCAGCTGCTTTGTCAGCTCCTCCCTCAGTGAGGTGTGGCAGTTTAAGTTTGTATGTTGTCCTCAGTTCTGGAGATCAGCTCTGCAGTCCACTAGCTGTCCTGCTTTGGAGTTGACCTTTTGCTGTGCTTGTTTACTGGAGGTTTGTTTCTTTACCTCACCCCCTTTCCCTGGGGCAAGGTCAGTGATCTGTCAGTTGGCTCCCTGCTGTCAGCGTGTTGTGATGGTTTGCTGTTTGTTCCTCAACCCTACAGAGTGGTCTGGCTTGGGGTGCTGCTCAATGACCCAAGAGATGAGCCCTGTCATCTGCCACCTGCCCTACTTCAGGGAGTGGCTTATCACCCTCCCACTATTGGCCTTCCTGCCTTTCCAGCCTTTGTTTACTAATAGTTCATGAGGAGATCATCTCCTTGCTCCTCTCCCCTTCTCCAGTGCACTTTCAGCATTCCTGCCCCCTCCCCTGCACACTAGTTTTCAGTTCATTGTTTATTGTTCAGTTTTGTTTTGTTTTGTTTGCAGGGGGGTCAGTCTGCCCAGGAGGCTATGCTGATTTATCCCAAGGGTGGCTATGGGAACACCTCGTGATGCCTGATGCTCACCTGTTTGAACTGCTGACTGTCTCCCAAGCAGGTTTGGAGCCGGCATCTGGCACTGCAGGAGCCTTCCTGCTTTCTCAGTGTAACATGGCTTGGAAAAGCTTTGTATGGGCTAGGGGTTCAGAATGTCAAAGTTTTGATTCTCTTTTGTGCTTCATCTCCACCAAGCATGGCTCCTGCCTCTCAGCAAGGTCCCTGATTCATGGAACTCACCCTGTCTGCCTCTGTGCCCCAGTCACCATCTTGGATCCCCCATTAACCAGAGGGGAAAATTCTTATAGGCAAAAAGTACACACCCAGTCTCTTGAAGTTCTCTCAAAAGAATCATAACTTTCCATTTGTTCATTAGAGTCAAAACAAATTCCAATGGAAAAGATATTATTTTGTATTTTTGCATATGTTCTCTGAAGTGTGCTGTGGTTTGAATGCAAGTGGTATCCTCTAAAGGTATGAGTGTGAAAGGCTAGGTACACAAGGTGGCACTAGGGCAAGTACTGTGGGCCTTTCAGAGGTGGGACCTTGTACTATTGGAGGTATACCCTCAAAGGAGATTGTAGGACCTCAGTCTCTTCCTCTCCCTGTCTTTTCCTCTGCTTCCTGGATTGCAAGGTAAGCATTTACCCTTTATACTCTTCCAACCTTATGTGCTGTCCTTCCCAGAGGTCCAAAGTAATGGGGTCACTCAGTCTTGTACTGGAACCTCCAAAATCATGAGCCAGAATAAACTTTTTTCTCTGAAAGTTAATTGTCTCTGGTAATTTCATTACAGTAACACAAAGCTAATGCAAAGTTTAAATAATTAACCAATACCATAGTATCAGAGCCTTCCCTGAAAGGAAGTTTGGGTATGGAGGAAAAGGGCAGCTGACTCTTTAAAAGAGCTGTGTAGGATAAATGAGAGGCTGAAGGAGGCAAAGGCACTCATTCAATTGCCATTTTCCTAGGACCAACCAGGCTTAGAAATCCCACTTCTTCCTAGAAAACTGGAATGACTCCTGAATCTCTCAGGAGAGGATAAAAAATGATGGAAGGAATGGGGGGATGGAAGGGGGAAGGCTGCTTAAGAGTACAAGATCATTGCACTATTTCCTTTTTCTTGGTAAAAGGAAAACAAGATATAGATTTGGGAAGGAATCTGCCCCTTGACACCTATTACAGTTCATCTTGATTCAACCATTATACAATCATTCACAATGTTATTTTAAAAATCATCATTTACTCTATTCTGTGAGTCAGACACTGTGCCTGGTATAAGAGATGAAGAGACAAACTTAAACAAAGACCCAATGCTCAGGTTGTGTATATCCAGTGGGGAGACAGGGTAAATTAATGTCTGCAGTAGAATGGAGCTCCTCGAGGGTATGTTTATTTATTTCTCTACCCCAGTGCCTAAAATATGCCAGGCATACAGTATATGCTGAATAAACATGCTGGATTTTGAATTATCACTAAAATGGAAATTCCAAGTGCTGCAGAAACCCATTAACAGCTATACATAGAAGACAGTATTGGGATTAAGACTTGAAACATTAACAGGAAATTTCCAGGGAGGCAAAACATGGATAGAGGATTCAGGGGTATAAGAAAGCATAATGTACTCAAGAATATACGTAGTTTTGGCCAGGCCTAGTAGTACATGCCTATAATCCCAGCTACTTGGGAGGTAGAGATTAAGAGGATCATGTGTGAGACTGGCCTGGCAGAAACTTTGTAAGACCCAATCTCAACAAATAAGCCAAGTGTAGTGGACATATCTATAATCCCAGCTATGTAGGAGGTTTGGGTAGGACAATCAATGACCCAGGTTAGTCCAGGCAAAAATCAAGACTCCACCTAAAAAAGTAATTAGCCTAAAGCAAAAAAGGCTACAGATATGGCTCAAGTGGCAAAGCACTTGCATAAAGTGAAAGGTCCTGAGTTCAAGCCCCAGTACTGCCAGAAAAGAAAAAATAATAATACTGACAGTTTTGTAGTAATGAACAAGATAGGAAGTGACAAGAATGAAATTAGAAAAGTTAGAAGTCACCTGGGGAAGAACAAAATAATTCTGAAAAGACTTGAAACTGAATCTGCAGAATATGGAAAGCTCTAGAAAACACTGACCGAGATCAGAAGGTGGTAATTAAAATGTATTAAAGATGGTGGTCAGACAGATGGCTCTGCGGGCTGCAGAGCAGCAGTACTTGTCTTCTTCGGGTTCCTGTGGCTTTTGTGGTAGACCTGAGGGTGAGTGACTTACACAGGTTATTTTGGCCCATGGTTTTGGAGGTTGTGAAGTCCAACAGCAAGGTCCAGGCATTGCTGGGCTTTTGGCGAGGGCCTTCTTGCTGCATGGTGATGTGGCAGAGGGCACCGTGGCGAGGGGGACATGCAGACAACAGACAGAGCTTAGCTGGCCTTGATAGCAGACCCACTCCTGAGCTGGCCATTAACTCATCAGTCCACTAATCTGTAAGTGGGTTAATCCATTAGTGAGGGCTCTCCTCTTGACTTAGGCACAGCATAATTTGCTGTTACTGTTTCTTAGTGGGGATTGAACTTCAACACGAACTTGGTGGGAGCAGTGACTCTAATAATACTGCTGACCAGGAGGCAAGTGGGGAACCCTGCACTAGCACACGCACGAGACCACAGGCCTGCACCAGGGCAGAGGGGCTGGAGATGGAGACAGAGGTGACACATAAGATGCTCTGAAAATCAGACCAGAAGACTCGAAGTTTGATCTGGAAATTAAGAACAAAAGAGGAAACAATGTCTTCTCTCAGATTTTGACTTGAACTCCTGGGTAGACTGTTGTGTCATTAATAAAGTGAAAAAACAACCAAGGCCTTAAAGCAGGATGAGCAAATCTGCCAGTATGTTAAGATCCAGCATGCTGCTGACCAGGGAGTCTGAAATGTACAGTGCATGCAGTGAACACCCACCAGCCATGGCCACCATGCCCGGGTACTTCCCTTCCTACCCACCGGGCTCTCATGCTTGCTTCAGGTTTTGTTCCAGCTCCAGGCCAAGGCTGGATACCTGCTTCAGGCCACTGTTTCGGGTTCTGGAGAGTGTCTTCAGCAAAGGGCCTGCATCTCTAGCTAGTCATTGGCTGGAACCCTTCTTTGAAGCAAGAGACAAGCCCTGCTTCCCATTTGCTTCCTCAGCGGAGCCATGGCCACTCAGGAAGACCAATGCTGAGGCATTAACACAGATCCAAATCAATCTCAAGCTTGCCAGGCCTCTTAGATACCATCCAGAGTGCCAGCCACCTTCCTTAGCGTCTAAATCCATAATACGAATGTAAGCAACCATGTGGCCAAACTTTCACCATAGAAGTATTCAGTATAACAAGTTCGTAAGTAGAATTTAACATTTTTTCACACTCTGACAGCCAGGCAAGAAAAAAACATAGTCTAAAAAGATTCTCAAAAGTCACTTTAGAATGACTTTAAACTTTAAACAACAAAAAGAATATTGCACAAAAAATGCTCAGCCATCTATGTATATATTTTAATTTATTGAATTTTAAAATAATCTCCTAGCATTACATCATTTGGCATAATATTGAAACTACACAGCTCTCTGAAGCAGTCATCCTTCAGAGAACAAATTTGTCCCTTTTTGACTAGACTATCAGCAAAGGAAAATGCAGACAAGTCTATATATCCGGGTACACTAAACTAAAACTCTGATAGTTAGGGTTTTCTGGGCATGATGTTTTTCTTTTCTTTTTAAAAAATTGTTTTTGTCTGGTACATAAAAATAAAAAAGTTGTACATGGTATTTCAATACAGGTACACACTGAATAATCAGTTTAAATGTATCTACCCCCTGAAATATTTTTCATTTCTGTATGGTGAAAACACTCAAAATTCTTTCTTTTAACTTTTTGAGATGACTTTTTATTTTTACATTATCTCAGACTTACAAGAAAACTTTAAGAATAGAACAGAGGATTACAGTGTACTTTTTATTCAGAGAAGTGGTTATCTACTGCTCACGACACAGTGACTTAAAATAAGCTATTTCTTAGCCCACACACCTGAACTTGGGCGGGTCTCGGAGGAGAAGGCTCATCTACCTCCCAGCAGCATCAGCACTGGGGGACCTAACCACACTGGAACCTCTTACAACTGGCATGTTAGTGCTGGCCATCAGCTCAGGCCACAGTGCCGAAGACCTTGGTTCCTTCCCATGTGGGCGTCTGCACATAGACTTCCTCTGAGGACAGTGACTGGGTACCACAGGCGAGCACAGGAGAACCAGCCAGAAGCAATAATGCCCTCTACCATCCAGCCTGGAAAGCACATAGCAACAATTTGTGCTATGGCCGTGCCCACCCAAATTCAAGGAGGGGGAAAAGAAACGCCTCACACTAATAGAAGTGCTATGAGAGGAGAGGGATTTTTGTATTGTTAGTAACTTTGAGAAATACAATGTGCTACACCCAGCACCAATGTTCGGATGTTGCCTCACTTGTTTTTTCTCTCTCGCTCGCTCTCTCTCTATCCTATCTATCCATATATAGATACCACTATATAGATATATATTTAAGCATATATTTACTAAAACAACTGCCTTATCTTGTACGACCAAAATCAGTAAATTTCCTATTGATATATTACCATTACATGATCTATAGTCTATATTTAAGTTTTGTCACTACCCCCTGCCCCTCCGCCAGATCCATGAAGGATTTTATCAGGCAGGCATGTATCCTCTTAAATCTCCAAAGGTAATTTTGGCAGGCACTCTTTTTAAAGACTGGAAACAGACCCAGGTTCAAATATCAGCTTTTATGCAGATCAGAAGCATAACTTTTGGCTAATGACTTAACTCTGTGTCAATTTCCTCACTAACAAAAATGGAAATGTTACTGTCTACACCATAAAATGGAAGAAAAAGGTCTTAGCCACCTGCTTCTCAACAAATGGTAGCTTCAAGTTCTTTGGCTCCTTGAAGTCATCAAGAAACCCAGAGGAAGTGGCACTGGAGGCAGCAGTGGTCTTGCTGTCCTGCTCTCTGCCATTTGACTCAACTGCAGAGTGACAAGCGGTGGAAATTCAGTCCAGCCTCTAACCAAGGCTACTTATGCTGCACAATGCTTCATTCAGTCCATCCATGGATTCAATCTCAGCTTTTGCTGCTCCCTGCTCAAAGTATCCCGGCTTTCTTTCATGCCAGGCACCTGGAGAACTAGGCAGGGGAACAGAATGAATGGCAAGAAGACACACCTGCATTGTCCCTCACAGTGCCTGCCAAAGAGCACCATCCTCCAACCAGAAAGATGATTTGTCATGGTGCTAGTTGATAAGTGTTAAAAAACAGAATGCGGGTGAGACTTTCTCATTGGGGTTTTTACTACGATTTAAATGCAGTCTAAATAGAATCCTCACTGCTTTTTTCCTTGATGATAAATATTCCCCAAGATGCACAGTAGTGTAGACTGCCTTTAAGTCTCATTAGAGTTCTGTGGGTTTGTTTTGCTGGGACTTTATTCAAGGTGACATTATTAACTTTGGCAGCTTTTGAAGTTTTCCTCGTGCCTTGGTGAAGCTATCACTAAAAAGCCCTTTTTACGATATTAACACTGTAGTTTAAAGGTCTCATCTTATCAAGCGCCACTGGACTTTGGAATGCCTTTTGTCTGCTGTGGCTTTGCTTTATTGGGGTGTGTAAAACCGGTAAATCATTGCTGGCAGATTGCTTCAGACTGGTCCTATTAAGTGCGTGTCCATTTACCCGCATGTGTTTAGATTTCACTATACCAAGCAATGGTTTACATTCACCTCCAGACTTTGTTGCTGAGAGAGACAGAGGGATCTCCAAAACCAACCAAACCATCCAACCTCCCAGCCGTAAGGGGCGTTGTTGAAGGTAAAGGAGGTTGACCTGGTCACAAGCTCACTAAAGATCCCAGCCTTGCATGATTTACTTTGGTTCAATTTACCAATTGAAGCAAAGAGTCAAGCTAATTCTTTTACCAAAAAACATAAAAACTTTGTTGACACCATTATCAATATTAGTCCAGGCTAAAATCAGACATCTTTATATTCCTGGCTGTTTCACAAAACTCACAGGAGTAATACAGAATGTGAGGCATGAAGTTTTGCAGCATTTTTAAAAATTTTGCCCTAATATATATTAACGCCATGGACCTGCCTGATCCTGAACACAGTACTAGTGTAGAAGTAAATGTCATCATTTTAGCATGTGAGCACCCCAGGGTAAACTCAGAGACCCTTGTTTACAGGCATCCTCAGTGACTCTGTTGCCTCCTGACTGAGTCAGTTTGCACACTTGAAGTCAATATCTTCTTCCCTGGTGGCAGAATTCTAAACCACAGCTAGACAGCAGGTATAAGCTGGATGTTATTGATTTTCAGAGCTGCTCAAAGCTCAGCCCAAACTTACATTCTACCGTCTGTTTCTGTATGTTTCTAGGCTATAATCCCTTTCCAGGTAAAACCTGAAAGTCATATCTTCAAATAAAGGGATTTTTTTTCAATAAAGTTTTGAAGTGATTATATCTCTTAGCAATGAACCACACTGAAGGTTTTAGTCATCCTCAGCACTGTGAAATGTTTACCAGCAGGTAAGGCCAGTTGAGGTTAAAATATTTTGTCAAATTATAAGTGTAGCTTATTGTACTGACTAGGGAAAAACCATTAAAGCTTGAGATTTCTAAAATTCCAAAATTTGAATGCTATCCACGGCATTTAAAACACTTATGTGACTTTAAAATTTCTACATCTTCAGAAGTATTACAGACTTTTGGAAGCAAATAGATATTTATTTATTTGAACCACATACTTTTTCCTTAAATAGCTGTGACTTATCTTACTAACTTGCAAAACTTAGAATATTCAACACACACAATAAAGAAAATTATACTATAAATATAAGAAAAATGAATTATTTTTTCCTTTGTTTTGAATTCATTTTCTCTAGACATAATAGCTAATTTGCTAAGCAATGCCGAATGATTGTTTTCTGCAGAAGAGAAATTCTATTACCTTTAAATAAATGGATGTTTACAGTCAAGCTTATTTAGCCACATATGAGACATTTTATTCTAAAGTTATAGAATTTTGACCAAGGCAAAATAACCAGTTGTAGCTGTCGGTTAAACAATTCATAATAATCTAAGAAAAAAAATTGTTGTATCAGTGAATCCTAGCATTCAGACACTATAAAATGTTAAGGCCAGAACACTTCTCTATTTATTACAGATGTATTGAAAGTAAATGGGAGTATTGGGAGACTCAACTTCCCTCTTCTGAAAAGGGCAGGACATTAGCTTTCCACTGCTGTGACAAAATCCCTGAGATAAACAACTTAAAAGGAAGAAAGATTTATTTTGACTCACAATTTCAGAGGTTTCCATCCAGTTTCTTGGCCCTGTTGCATTTGGTCCTGTGGAGAGGTGGAATATTGTGGCAGGGAGCACAAAGCAGAGCAAATTGCTCACCTCACAACAGCTGGGAAGCAAAGAGAGAAACAGGAAGGGGAAGAGCCCCAATACCCCTTTGAGAGCATCCCCTTATTGACCTCACTTCCTCTCCCTAAGCCCCACCTCCTACAGACTCCATCACCTTCCAGTAGTGCCATAGGCTGGAGAGCAGGCCTTCAACACATGGCTTTTAGGGGTCATTTAAGATTCAAACTGTTTAGAAATTGATACCTTCATTGTTTGCTGCATGAGCTCATTTCTTGTCCTGGAGAGATCAAACCAGCTGCAAGCACAGTCAGAGAAAACCTGCCACCTTCACTTGATTCACCACCTCAGTGCATGGGACCACGTCAGCTGACTGCAGTGGGGTTCAATATACAACCAAGGGAAGCTTATCCACAGGGTGGGCAGGCTGTGTGAGATAATCTGATGATTCCACCCAAGAGCTCAATCAATCTTCTATTGTTTTCTTCTTATTTGTGCCTTTGTACCATCAGCAAAAGCAACCAGCAACAGCATTTTTGACAACCCTCTCCTACTTGATACAGTATGACCTGATTAGCCATGCAAAAAACGCAATAAGTAGCTGGTCAGCCATGTAAAGCAGGTATCTCCATACACACAGCAAGGAACTAAGCACTAAGCACTGCAATCTTTTCCCCACTATTTGTTATCATGTGTAGTCAAAGAACTTGGTCTTCTGATATGTAGATTTGGTATACATAAAAGGTTTTCTTTATTCCCATGTACAGGAAGTAATGTTGACTGCTCTTTGATTTATATTATTGGTCTATGTGTATCCTCCCCCTTTTTTTTTTTGAGGTTAGTATGGCTAGAGGTTTATTAATTTTGTGGACCACTTCAGAGAACTCGATGTTTGGCTTGCTGTTCTCTCTGTTAAAGTTTTCCCATTATGCATTACATTGATTTCTCCAATTTTTTTTCCCTTTTCTTTTGTCTGCTTCACATTGCAGTGCTCTTTTTCTCTAGTTTCCTAAGACAGACACTTAGGTCATTGATCTTTGGCATTTTCATTTTCTCTACTATTGCCCACCGAGCTATGAATTTATATCTGAGCAATGTTTTCCCTGCATCCCACAGATTTTGCAAGGTATATTTTCATTTGATTTTGTCCAAAATATTTAAAATTTTCATGGAGGCTTCTTTGACCTCTGTGTTTTGTAAAATTAATCTCCACAAATATCTGAAGATATTTTCAGTTTTATTCTGTTACTGAATTCTACTTTAGCTCCATAATGGTCTGGGATCATATTGTGTATTATTTCTTTTTATTTAAATATATTGAGTTATTTTATAGGTATCCATTAGCATCTATCTTGGAGAGTGTTTCATATGACCTTGAGAAGACAGTGCATTATTTCATTGTTGAACGAAGAACTGTGAAAATGCCAGTTATATCTTCCTGGTTAATGTTTTAATTAGGCTGCCATGACAAAAGACATAATTGGATGACTTCAAATAAGAGATATTTATTATCTCACACTTCTGGAGGTTGGAAATCCAAAGTCAAGGCATAAGAAGGATGACTGCCCCTCTGAAATCTGTATGGAAGAATCTTTCCTTGCCTCTTCCTGACTGCTGTAGTTGTTTTTTTGTTTTTTTTTTTTGTCACCCTTGGCTTTCCTGGTCTGCAACTGCACTACTTCTCTCTCTGCCTCCATTATCAAATGAACTTGTCCTCTCTTGCATCTGTGTCCTCTGCTTATCAGAACACCAGTTACATTGGATGAGGTCTACTGTACTCCAGTGCTATTTTGTCACACTTGAGCCCACAGTGACTCCATTTCCAAATAAGGTCAGGTTCAGAGGTAGTGGGGTTAGGAACACAGTGAACATTTTGATGGAAACAAGTTGACTGACAACACATTTTCAGTAAGAGAATTCCCCTACTTGTCTCAAAGATTTTGATACTCAGTTTTGCGTACACACTGAGAATTATTATAACTCTTGGAGAGCTGATCCCTGTGTCATGATACATGCCTCTCTTTCTCCTCATAATCCCCTTATCCTGAGGTCTGCTTAGTCTAAAACTAGTTTACAATACTACACTTTTTAAAATCTGTGTTAACATTGTACATCTTTCATCAGGTCTTTATTTTTGACTGATTTGTGTCTTTATATTTAGAGTGAGTTTCCCACACAAAGTACCTTGTGCTTGACAGTCAGGTCTTCTATCATTTGAGCTAGGAATTCAGGTGTGAGCCACAATTCCCAATTTTCTTTACAAATTATATTTATCAACTCTTCTAGTCTCAATATTATCATTAGTGTATATCATTCATTCACATTTAAAGTGATCATCAATGCATTTGAACTAATATCCATTTATTTATATTTGTTGTGTATTTAGTACAATTTGTCATTTTCTTCCCTTTAGAACATGTCACCATTTATGCTGCCTTATCTAGTTTTCATAGAGAATATTACTTGAGTTCTTTTGCTCTGATCTTAAAATTACAGTCATACATGGATTGTATCAAATACTTTAAGGACAGATGGTAAGTCCATGCATTCTACGGTTAGAAATTCTTTATGAACTCTAAAAATGGGCCTGACCTTGGAGACTCAGACCATTCATAGACAACAGACTCTCTGTGCTATAATTTCACTGAATCTACATGTAGTTTTTAAAAGGTCCTAGTCTGGTCTTAGCTCTTGGCTCCAGATGTAGTCAGGGATGCTTAGCAAGTGACAAGGAGGATGCTTAGACTTGCACAGTGGCAGTCCTATGCAAAAACAGCAGTGGCTAACAACATGAGGCCACCACATTAGAAAAGGCTCATGGGAAACTTATAAATAGAATTGGAAGGCTGCTAAGTCTCTAAGCGTGTGGATATGGACTCAGAGCCATGGCCTTTTGTGGCCTTCACAGACATGTGACCTTCAAGAGTGAAGACAACACTTCCTTCATATCTCCTATTTCACAAGAAAACACATCTCTTTTTCTCTATATCAGAGAACAAGGCTTAGAGAAATAACTATTGCATTCTTTGTGACCCATGCAGCATAAGAGATTTGCCAAAAGAATTATAGAGAAAATATAGAACATTCTAATTAAAAATTAAATTCAGGAGCTATAGTGGCAGGGTGGGTGTTAATAACTTTCAGGTGAAGTTTTTTTTCTTTTCTTTGGCAGTATTTGTGGTTTGAAATAATAGGCAAGTGCTCTACCATTTGAGCTGCACACCCAGTCATTTTTTTGCTTTAGTTATTTTTAAGATAAGGTCTCACATTTTTACCTGGGTTGGCCTAGGACCTTCATTCTCCTACCTAGGCCTCATGCCTAGCTGGGATAATAGACAAGAAACAGTAATAATAATAACATATATGTATAATGTGTATACATTATAAAACAATAAAATAATGAACATCCTTGCAGATATCACCAAACCAAGTAATACAATCTCATTTACCTCTCCTTACCTCACTGTCCTACTTCCTGCCCACGTCAGCACAAATCACTAGCCTAAATTTTGTATTTGTTGTTCCCTTAATTTTAAGAACTTTTTGTCACAAATATATGCGTGTATTCAAAATTAAGCATCTACAGTTTATCTAAGTAGATGCATATTATTGTACTTTATTTATTTTCACAACTGTATATTTTACTCTGTCAATCCTCCATAACTTATTAATCCATTCTACTGTTAAAAACTATTATTTCTCATAGTAGAAAAAAAAACATGAGCTTTCTTCTAATGGCTCCTGGAACAAAATTTTCTCCATGGCATACCTAGGTGTGAAATTTCTGGTTGTATAGTATGCAATTATTCTACCTTCCAAGATAGTATCTAGTGGTTTTCCAATGGATGGTACATATATTTCAAATGGAGTTTGACTGTGAAATACATGGAGAGAATAAGTTAACAGTAGCATAATGAACTGATACCAATTAGAAAATCAGAGATGACATGAAGCAAAGACATAATTAGACCAATGGCACTATAAGCTGAAGCCCTGCAGTAGGCTAGAATAACATCATAGAGTCAGAGCTAATGCTAGCTAGGTCCTGGTGATAGTTCTCTTTCTGAGGGCTGACGTTGGGTATGACAAGCAAAACACTATTGAATAGAAATATTAGACATTGTTATTTCCTTCTCAATTACAGATTTTACCATAAAATACATTGTTTCTTTTCTTTATGTTTTCTGAAGACTATGGAAGTACCTAGTGAACCCTAGTTTTCTAAGGGATATTAATTTATTCATTCATTTATTGAAACAGAATCCTACTATATAGCTGGCTGGCCTTGAACTCTTCCTCCTCAGCCTCCCAAGTTTGATTATAGCTGTGCAAGACTAGGCCCAGTCCTGGGATTTATTTTTTAAGTTGGGTTATTAAATGCTGCCTGTATTTATCAAGATTATTATGGGGTTTCTCCCCTTTTTTGCTACTAATGTGCTAAATTATGCTGGTTTTCAAATGTTAAAGAAATGTTGAATACTGAGAATAAACCTGAATTGTTGAGTCATTGTTTTTGAAGATGTATACATTTATACATATGCAGCAAACTGGACTTTAGTTTTCCTTTTTGAATTTTCCCACACAGGGTGTGGTACCAGTGTTACACCAGCCTCGTTAAGTGAGGTGGATGTTTTCCTTTTTTTATTTTCTCTCTGTTCTCAAGAAGATTATGTTTGAAGTGTTAATGAGCCACACTTAAATGCTTGGACAATTTTAGAGTGAGTTCTTCTGAGACTGGAATTGTTTAATCTTCTCTCTCTCTCTAATCTTGCTCAGTATTGCTAGATACTTGTCTACATTATTAGTGCTGATTTTCTTGGTGCATATTTCTTTTTAATTTCTGGTGTTTTCTTAATATTTTTCCTTCCTTCTATATTCTTTGAGTTTAATTTGCTGTTTTTTTATTCTCACTTCTTGAGATTTATGTGTATAGTATGAATTCTCACTCTTTTTTTATTGTTGTGCTGGGTGGGGATACATTGTGGCATTTACAAAAGTTTACAGTATATCAAATATATCTTATTTAATATAGGCACTTAAAACTATAACTTTCCCTCCAAACATTGCATTAGCTGAATCCCAAAAGTTTTGATATTCTTTTTATTTTTGTTTAGTTTCAAATATTTTATAGCTTTTATTATGATTCCTCCTTTGACACATGAGTTATTTAGAAATATACAGTTATTTTCTAACATTTAGGAGTTTTTCTCAAAATGTAATTTTTAAAACTTATTTCCTGTGGTGTCAATGATCAAACCTAAGGGTGTCATACATGCTAGGCAAGTGCTTTACTACCAAGCTACACCCCCAGCCCTCCCATTGCATTGTTTTTCATATTAAGAAAGTCTGAGTTTTAGCATTACATTTGAGACACTAATGAGATTAAAGAAAGAAATTAAAGATGGATTTCACATTCTATTTTAAGAAGCATATAACCAATTTTGAAAGCATGAAATGTCATGTTTACAATACAGAAAACACACTCTGGAGACATCCTATCAAAAGGAGATGGTCTGATTATCTACAGTCCTTCGAATCTGAAAACTTCAATCCACATTGTTATATGTCCCAATTCCAACCCAGGGAGCCTCTATGAATAAAATTAACAACACAAAAAGCTTTTGGGGGGCAAAGAAGGTGTGAGAGAGGATGATGCTGGTCCTGAGAAACCAGTAACTGCCCAGTGACAGCCAGCATGATGCTGCCAATGTCCAAAAGCGTCAACTGTCCATCTCAGCCTTGATCAAGGACACTACCTTCTTTAAGATACGGTTTCATATTACACAGAAAACAATGGCTCTTCAGACAACAAATTCACAATACATACCACTAAGTATTTTATAGCAGTTTTTTACTTCTTGGTGAAGAAGAGGCCAAAATTATAATTAGGATTTTCAGAGATGAAAAACAAGATGCATTTGAGGTTAATCAAATAAATCAATGACCTAACTGTATGCACTCCCAAAATAATTAGTTCTGCCCAGACTGCCAAGATAAACAAATAAAAAAAAGTAGAAACTAACATACAAGAAGATATTTTTAATACTACATACATCAAAAAAGGAAAAGGAACTTTAGACACATTTCGGTACAGCCTTAGAAGAAACCTTCTTTGAAATGTATAGGTAACAGATAAGCAAAGTAATAAATATAGGAAAAAAACAAGCTAAAGATTGGTAAAGTCTGTTTAATATCTTTAATAATCCTATTATTTCTAAAGCCTTCCACAAAAAGACACTATAGTCCTTTAGCTTATTGCAAACATTTTTTAAAAAGTCAATCCTAATATTGAATTTTTAATTATTCACATTTTTAATTATTGACATTATACTGCAAAGCACAATGAACAATAGCTTTACTTTCAACTTCTTTGCACTTATACTTAAAATGTACTACTTCTTCATTTCATTTTAATGTAATTTGACAATCTCAGTTTTATGTGGCTTGCCCTAGAACAGAGAAGGAAAGTTAATTGTAACACTTGGTCCATTTAATAGTTAATGCCTTACTGAAATATCTGAGGTCGTTTTCTCCATCTTACTCCTCTTTATGCTTTTTATTGTCCTGGCCTGTTAGATAAATCTGGTCTGCCACAGTTTGAATCTAGCCACAACCATTTAGTTATATATTTTCTATGGCCATTTCTGCACTATAATATCAAAATTAAACTAAGACCTGCTAGGTAATGAACTATTTAACCATGAAGTGATATTCTGATAAATGAGAAATTTTCTGAAAATTCTCTGATATACAAACATGTATTGAAAGTAGAATGTATTTGTAGTACATATACACAACAAAGGACTCATATTCAGAATTCCTAAAATCAGTAAGTTAAGAACAAAAGAGAAGCAAGGAAATCAACCTCCAAGTAAAAATGAACAAAAACTTGAACAGGTTTTCCATGAATGAGTATGTCCAAATGGCCAGTAAACGTACAAGATATGTACTTAACTTTACTAGATATCAGGAAAATGCACATTAAAAGCACAATTCAATAAAGCCCATCTCCTGAATGTCTAAAAATTTTTGAGGCAGAAAAGAACAATTAACGAGAACAGTTAAGTGGTGCTAGTAGGACTACAAGTTGATACAATTGCTTTGAAAATTCCTTGACAGTATTTACTCCAACAGAACACACCTTATGGCATAACAATTCCAAACAGACACCGGAGCAATCACTCACCAACACAAAAGCATATAAACATGATTGTTCTTAGTAACACTATTCATAATTGCACAAAACCGAAAACCACTCAAATGACTATCAACAGCAGAATGAATAAATTGTGCTATTATTCCACAGTAGAATATTAACACAATGAGAAGTAACAAACTACAGCTGCACAGAAGAAGAAACTCACAAACATAATGTGGAATGAAAGAAGCCATACACAAAACAACACATACTATGTGATCCATTTGCATAAAGCTCAAAACCAGGCTAAACTAATAAGTTTTGTCAAAGAACAGGAAAGTGACTTCCCTCTGGAGGGATGTGAAACCCTTAGAGGGTTTCGAGAGACTTTCTGGGTACTGATAGTGACATGTTTATTGATCTCAGTTCTGGTTATAAGTTTATGAAAAACCCAACTGTATATTTATTGAGACAGGTTTGTAACAGGGAATGAAAAACAGCCACCATGGGACTCGACCCTCCTCAGCAAAATGTCAACCCATGCTGAATCACTCCCTGATCCCACTCTGTACATCCTTAGACAGTCACTCAGTTGTAAATTCCTTTTCAATTATAAGTTCCCCTGCAGTTTTAAGTTCCACAAAAGACAAAGGAGTCTCTTCACAGGTTCAGACCAGAAAATGGTACATGCCCAGTAAAGGGAAATCTATCCTCAGTCTGACCTCTCAGGTAAAGCCCTCTATGTATGACCTTATGAATATTGGTCATGTCATACACACAATTAAAACCCTGGGAATCAGCAGGAGCAGGAGCAGAGTGCCCCATGTTATATATCAAGACCTTGTCAACCAAACCTGTCAATCACCCTAGCCCCTCCCGCAAAGACTGCCCAGGTTTTTCCTGCCATTTGCCATTCATCCTACAAATTACACTTTGAACAAAGATAGGGGCTTCAGTACCATCTGTCCAGAGCCCACAATTTTTTCTTTTGTGGTGCCTACAATTTCCTTTTCCTTTCAATAAAACTTTAGCATTGTTTTGCAATCTGTGTCTCTGTCTAGTTCTTTCTTCAAGAGATTCAAGGATCACAGATCTTCTTGAGCAGTGTCTCCTGAGACCACCCTTCAGTAAAATTATGACTGGTGAAATTTTCTATTATGTTATCCTTCCATAAAAATTTTTATTGAGGGCCAGGCACCTATGATGCCTGAATCCTAGCTACTTGGGAAGCTGAGATTGGGAAGATTGCAGTTCAAGAACAACCCAGGCAAATAGTTTGTGAGACCAAATCTCCAAATGACTAAAAGAAAATGTACTGGAGACATGACTTAAGCTGTAGGGTGCTTGCTTTGCAAGAATGAAGCCCTGATTCAAACCCTAGTACCACCAAAAATTTTATTCTTCTAATATTATAGAAATTTAATTCAAGAGTCCAATTATGATTTAATAACTAAGAAGTAATATATGATTATTTAGATGGGAAGGTTCAGCTGTATTTGTACAATGCAATAAATTATACTTTTATTTTATTTGAGGTAAACTAACACATTTAATATAATACAGGCTACTTATTGATACAAATGCTTATATCTGACATAACCTCCATCCTTCCTATCTTTTCATTACTGTATGATTAGCCAATAAGTATTTAATTTTCAGTGAGAAGACTATATGTCTTCTACATAGTCTTCTAAAAATTTAGAAGACAAAATTTTTCATGGCATGTTCTTTCTTTATTTTTTTTAGGTTGTATTGACATCTATAAACCAATTTTATTTATTTTTACTTTTATTAATTTTTATTGTTTTACTATTCATATGTGCATACAATGCTTGGTTCATTTCTCCCCCCACCCCCACCCCCTCCCTTACCACCCACTCCGCCTCCTCCCTCTCCCCCCCAACCCCCTCAATACCCAGCAGAAACTATTTTGCCCTTATTTCTAATTTTGTTGAAGAGAGAGTATAAGAAATAATAGGAAGGAACAAGGGTTTTTGCTGGTTCAGATAAGGATAGCTATACAGGGAGTTGACTCACATTAATTTCCTGTGCATGTGTGTTACCTTCTAGGTTAATTCTTTTTGATCTAACCTTTTCTCTAGTTCCTGGTCCCCTTCTCCTATGGGCCTCAGTTGCTTTTAAGGTATCTGCTTTAGTTTCTCTGCATTGAGGGCAACAAATGCTAGCTAATTTTTTAGGTGTCGTACCTATCCTCACCCCTCCCTTGTGTGCTAAAGCTTTTATCATGTGCTCAAAGTCCAATCCCATTGTTGTGTTTGCCCTTGATCTAATGTCCACATATGAGGGAGAACATATGATTTTTGGTCTTTTGGGCCAGGCTAACCTCACTCAGAATGATGTTCTCCAATTCCATCCATTTACCAGCGAATGATAACATTTCATTCTTCTTCATGGCTGCATAAAATTCCATTGTGTATAGATACCACATTTCTTGATCCATTCATCAGTAGTGGGGCATCTTGGCTGTTTCCATAACTTGGCTATTCTGAATAGTGCCGCAATAAACATGGGTGTGCAGGTGCCTCTGGAGTAACCTGTGTCACAGTCTTTTGGGTATATCCCCAAGAGTGATATTGCTGGATCAAATGGTAGATCAATGTTTGGCTTTTTAAGTAGCCTCCAAATTTTTTTCCAGAGTGGTTGTACTAGTTTACATTCCCACCAACAGTGTAAGAGGGTTCCTTTTTCCTGCATCCTCGCCAACACCTGTTGGTGGTGGTGTTGCTAATGATGGCTATTCTAACAGGGGTGAGGTGGAATCTTAGTGTGGTTTTAATTTGCATTTCCTTTATTGCTAGAGATGGTGAACATTTTTTCATGTGTTTTTTGGCCATTTGAATTTCTTCTTTTGAGAAAGTTCTGTTTAGATCACTTGCCCATTTCTTTATTGGTTCATTAGTTTTGGGAGAATTTAGTTTTTTAAGTTCCCTATATATTCTGGTTATCACTCCTTTGATGTGTAGCTGGCAAATATTTTCTCCCACTCTGTGGGTGTTCTCTTCAGTTTAGAGACCATTTCTTTTGATGAACAGAAGCTTTTTAGTTTTATGAGATCCCATTTATCTATGCTATCTTTTAGTTGCTGTGCTGCTGGGGTTTCATTGAGAAAGTTCTTACCTATACCTACTAACTCCAGAGTAGTTCCTACTCTTTCCTGTATCAACTTTAGAGTTTGGGGTCTGATATTAAGATCCTTGATCCATTTTGAGTTAATCTTGGTATAGGGTGATATACATGGATCTAGTTTCAGCTTTTTGCAGACTACGGCTAACCAGGTTTCCCAGCATTCTGTTCCACTGGTTTTCATGTCTGCTTTTGTGCCAGTACCATGCTGTTTTTATTGTTATTGCTTTGTAATATAGTGTGAAGACAGGTATTGTGATACCTCCAGCATTGTTCTTTTGACTGAGCATTGCCTTGGCTATTCATGGCCTCTTGTGTTTCCATATAAATTTAACAGTAGATTTTTCAATCTCTTTGATGAATGTCATTGGGATTTTGATGGGAATTGCATTAAACATGTAGATTACTTTTGGGAGTATAGATATTTTTACTGTGTTGATTCTACCAATCCATGAGCATGGGAGATCTCTCCACTTTCTATAGTCTTCCTCAATCTCTTTCTTCAGAAGTGTATAGTTTTTCTTATAGAGGTCTATCACATCTTTTGTTAGGTTTACACCTAGGTATTTGATTTTTTTTGAGGCTATTGTAAATGGAATTGTTTTCATATATTCTTTTTCAGTTTGTTCATTATTAGTGTATAGAAATGCTAATGATTTTTCTATGTTGATTTTATATCCTGCTACCTTGCTATAGCTATTGATGATGTCTAGAAGCTTCTGAGTAGAGTTTTTTGGGTCTTTAAGGTATAGGATCATGTCGTCTGCAAATAGGGATATTTTGACAGTTTCTTTACCTATTTGTATTCCTTTTATTCCTTCTTCTTGCCTAATTGCTCTGGCTAGGAATTCCAGTACTATGTTGAATAGGAGTGGAGATAGTGGGCATCCTTGTCTGGTTCCTGATTTTAGAGGGAATGGTTTTAGTTTTTCTCTGTTAAGTATAATGCTGGCTGTAGGTTTGTCATATATAGCTTTTATAATGTTGAGGTACTTTCCTTCTATTCCTAGTTTTCTTAGAGCTTTTATCATGAAATGGTGTTGGATCTTATGAAAGGCTTTTTCTGCATCTATTGAGATGATCAAGTGGTTTTTGTCTTTGCTTCTGTTAATGTGGTTTATTATGTTTACTGATTTTCGTATGTTGAACCACACCTGCATCCCTGGGATGAAGCCTACTTGGTCGTGGTGAATAATCTTTTTGATGTGTTGTTGAATTCGGTTTGCCATTATTTTGTTGATGATTTTTGCATCAATGTTCATTAAGGAGTTTGGCCTATAGTTCTCCTTTTTGGAGGTGTCTTTGCCTAGTTTTGGGATGAGTGTAATACTGGCTTCATAAAATATGGTAGGCAGTGTTCCTTCCCTTTCTATTTCATGGAACAGTTTAAGGAGGGTTGGTATCAGTTCTTCTTTAAAGGTCTGGTAGAATTCAGCAGAGAATCCATCAGGTCCTGGACTTTTCTTTTTGGGGAGACTCTTGATTGCTCCTTCAATTTCATTTTGTGTTATAGGTCTATTCAGGTGATTAATTTCCTCTTTGTTCAGTTTTGGATGATCATATGAGTCTAGAAATCTGTCCATTTCTTTAAGATTTTCAAATTTATTTGAATATAGGTTCTCGAAGTAGTCTCTGATAATTTCCTTGACTTCCATGGCGTTTGTTGTTATCTCCCCTTTAGCTTTCCTGATTCTACTAATTTGGGTTTTTTCTCTTCTCATTTTAGTCAGGTTTGCCAGGGGTCTATCAATCTTGTTTATTTTTTCAAAGAACCAACTCTTTGCTCCATTAATTCTTTGTATGGTTTTTTTGGTTTCTATTTCATTGATTTCAGCTCTTATTTTTATTATTTCTCTCCTTCAATTTGTTTTGGGATTTGCTTGTTCTTGTTTTTCTAGGAGTTTGAGATGTATCATGAGGTCATTGATTTGGGATCTTTCAGTCTTTTTAATATATGCACTCATGGCTATAAACTTTCCTCTCAAGACTGCCTTAGCTGTGTCCCATAGGTTCCGGTAGGTTGTGTTTTCATTTTCATTGACTTCTAGGAACTTTTTAATTTCCTCTTTTATTTCATCAATGACCCATTTTTCATTAAGTAATGAATTAGTTTCTAGCTGTTTGCAAGTTCTTTGTCTTTACTTTTGTTGTTGAGTTCTAGTTTTATTGCATTGTGATCAGACAGTATGCATGGTATAATTTCTATATTTTTCTATTTGCTGAGACTTGCTTTGTGCCCTAGGATATGATCTATTTTGGAGAAGGTTCCATGGGCTGCTGAGAAGAATGTATATTGTGTAGAAGTTGGATGAAATGTTCTGTAGATATCAAGTAGGCCCATTTGATCTATTGTATATTTTAGATCTTGGATTTCTTTATTGATTTTTTGTTTGGATGACCTATCTATTGATGATAATGGGTTGTTAAAGTCTCCCACAACCACTGTGTTGGAGTTAATATATGCTTTTAGGTCTTTCAGGGTATGTTTGATGAAATTGGGTGCGTTGACATTGGGTGCATATAGGTTGATAATTATTATTTCCTTTTGGTCTATTTCCCCTTTTATTAGTATGGAATGTCCTTCTTTATCTCGCTTGATCAATGTAGGCTTGAAGTCTACTTTGTCAGAGATAAGTATTGCTACTCCTGCTTGTTTTTGGGGGCCATTGTCTTGGTAAATCTTCTTCCAGCCTTTCATCCTAAGCCTATGCTTATTTCTGTCGGTGAGATGGGTTTCCTTTAAGCAACAAATTGTTGGATATTCCTTTTTAATCCATTTTGTCAAGTGGTGCCTTTTGATGGGGGAATTAAGTCCGTTAGCATTAAGTGTTAGTACTGATAGGTATGTGGTGATTCCTGTCATTTAGTTGTCTTAGTTGTTTGAAGGTTTGATTGTGTGTACCTAAGTTGAGGTTATTCTCTACTTTCTTGCTTTTTCTTTTCCTGTGGTTTGATGCTGCCTGTCTTTTCATGGTTAAGTTGGGTTTCACTTTCTGTATGCAGAATTGCTTGAAGAATCTTTTGTAGTGGTGGCTTTGTGGTCACATATTGTTTTAGTTTCTGCTTATCATGGAAGACTTTTATTGCTCCATCTATTTTGAATGATAGTTTTGCTGGGTAGAGTATCCTGGGGTTGAAGTTATTTTCATTCAGTGCCCAGAAGTTCTCACCCCACGCTCTTCTTGCTTTTAATGTTTCTGTTGAGAAGTCTGCTGTGATTTTGATGGGTTTACCTTTGTATGTTATTTGTTTTTTTCTCTTACAGCCTTCAATATTCTTTTCCTAGTTTCTGAACTTGTTGTTTTAATGATGATATGTCGTGGGGTAGTTCTATTTTGAACTGGTCTGTTTGGTGTCCTGGAAGCCTCTTTCATCTGTATGGGACTATCTTTCTCTAGATTTGGGAAATTTTCTGTTATTATTTTGTTGAATATATTGCGCATTCCCTTTGTTTGCACCTCTTCTCCTTCTTCGATGCCCATGATTCTCAAGTTTGGTTTTTTGATGGAGTCAGTGAGTTCTTGCATTTTCTTTTCACAGGTCTTGAGTTGTTTAATAGTTCTTCAGTTTTTCCTTTAATTACCATTTCATCTTCAAGTTCTGAGATTCTGTCTTCTGTTTGCTCTATTCTGCTGGACTGGCCTTCCATTTTGTTTTGCAATTCTGTTTCGTTCTTTTTTCTGAGGTTTTCCATATCCTGGGTCATTTCCTCTTTAATGTTGTCTGTTTTGTCCTGAGTTCATTTATCTGTTTATTCATTGTGTTCTCTGTTCCATTTTGGTGTTTATACAGTGCTTCTATGGTTTCCTTTATTTCTTCTTTTGCTTTTTCAAATTCTATATTTTTGTTGTCTTGGAATTTCTTTTTTTTTTTTTTTTTGATACTTTACAGTTTAATTTGCAAAACAGAATCTTTATAACAAATCATTTTTAACCAAATCTTACCTTGAAAACTATTTATATAGAAAACCCAGGGAATAAAGTGAACTGTTCATTGTGGAAGGCCTTAAATTACATTATTACAGTAGAAAATACAGGAGGTAGAAGGTAACTGAAAAAGTAATGCAACATTAGATTCAAATCTATAGCTCCTGTAGCTACTTAAAATGTGGTTTTAGAAACGAAACCCAACATTTCCAATAACCATAGAAACAGTTAAAATAAAATTTGCCAAGAAAGCCCTTATATCATGCTTGATATAGGGAGGTAGGAAGATGTAAGAACCAGGAGACATGACATTTTATCTACAACTCCTGTTTGCTTTACTGAGGATGTGGTTTCAAAATTCAGTCACCTTCTTCAGCTTCAGACTCAGATTTTTCTTCAGCATTTTTGAGCCATTCTACAAATTTTTTCATTTGCTCAAGGAAGACACTTTTCCCCTTTGCAACATGTGCATCTTTATACCACTTCAGAATGGGCTCTTCATTCAGGACTTCAGCTTTATAAAAAAGAACCACTATTTTCTGGAAGGCTTTCATGAAATGAATGTTGTCATAGCAATACTCCTGAATCTTCAATAACAGAGTCAGCTCAGACTGACCTTGAGTAGTAAAGGCAGCAAGTAGAGGGCTGTATTGCTTCAAGTTCTTAATGGCTTGAACTGCTACAAGCTCCTCTTTTTTGTTCCACTCCACAGTGCTCATCACACTCGACCACACTATCCCAATAACAACAGGCTCTGGGATGTTATTTTTTTTTCATCTCCTCCTTGACATATAAAATTATATCCTTAAATGGATCACCACGGGACATCTGTTCTTGAAGTTCTTTCTGGAGCTCCTTACGAGGTCCTATGGTCTGCTGATTCCGAACATACTCTGAAAGTTCTTTCAAGCCTGCCTCAGTAAAGTATTTCATGAAATGTTCAATGCTTTGCTTATTGGCAGGAAAAAGTTCCATCAGTCTATTATCCATGCTGACTTTCTGAACACTTGCAGCTACTGCATTGATGTCTTTTTCATTTATCCATGATTTAAAGAGCTTTACAGCAAAAGCTGCTGAAACCCCTTCTTTAACCAAATTCTCATTATAAAGTCTATTAAGAATGGATGCATTAAGTTTTCCATTAGCCAGAAGAACACCAGTAAACATAGCCAGCTTGTTCCTCTCTGACTCTGAGAAACCCTTTAAGAACAGCAACAGCTTTTTTTACTTCATCTTCAAAACCTTTCTCCAAGTATTTGTAGCACCTGATTAACTTGTTAAAAACCTGAGCAAATGCTTGCATGGTCTCTAAGTCTTCTTGTGCTGCAAACACGCAGACATCTGTACACATCATGTCATCTGCCAGTGTACCACCTGGAGCCAGCATTCCACCAGTCACCAGAATGTCAAAGAGTGTTTCTGCATAGTGACGGTAGTCAAGTTTTGCTCCAGAAGCATCAAGAAACTTAGCTACTGCTTCCAAATCAGTACCAGTTTCAGTTAAGCCTTGAATAATACAGTCTTCAAACTGAGCAGGGTCAAACCTCTCCTTTTCATCTATTTTTCTGGTTTTAATACACTGGCCTGATAGCATTGGCTTTTGCTGCTTTTGATTATTCATAAAAGACACCGAATTTAAGGCAAAGAGAAAAGAGCCAGAAATCCCCGAGATGGCGGCAACTGTGGCAGTGTCTCCTCTGTGACCCTTGGAATTTCTTGAGTGTCTCCTATACATTTTGGTTAACCATATCCAGTATCAACTCTATAAAATTCTCATTGAGTACCTGTAGTATGTCTTCTTTTAAATTATTCTTGTGGGCTTCATTGGGTTCTTTGGCATAGTTTATCTTCATTTTGTTGGAGTCTGGATCTGAGTATCTATTTTCTTCATTTCCCTCTGGTTCCTTTACTAATTTTTTGCTGTGGGGAAACTTGTTTCCCTGTTTTTTCTGTCTTCCCATCATTGCCCTTAGTGTTGTTATTGTCCCTGTACTGTGTGCAATTAAGTATTTTCTGGCTTGTAATAATAGCACTAGTGACATTTAGAATGGAAGGGTGAGAGGGGATGGAAAGCAAAGAAGTTAAAGTAAAAGTGAAAAACAAATAATCCGGTAGAAAAAATAACAAAACAAAGAAACAAACAAAAAAAGTTTCAAAGATATAAACAGGGAGAGACAGTGTACTAATGAACCATAAGCTGAAAAGACATTAGAGAGACAGAGGGAGGATTGAAAATAAAAAATAAAAAGAGTAAAGATAAGAATAAACATAAAAAATAAGTAAATGAAAGAAAAATATATATATATATAAAATAAAACAAAATAAAAAATAAAAACCTCCAAGTTCAAATGCAATGAAATTTCAGTCTTAATAATTTTGGTGTTCATCCCTCAGGCTGCAATCCTAGAGATAGTGCCTCAGATGTTGTTCTGTAGTTGTCTCATCAAAGGGGATGCATAAAGTAGAACAAAACTGCACAAAAAGAAAAAAAAGCCCACAAACTGTCCCAAGGTCAAATGCAATACAGTTTCAGTAAGTTTTTCAGCATGCAGGTGAGTTCGGTTGTTTTCTCATCAAAGGGAGAGAGAGAGAAAAAAAAGGAGTCTGGAGACAGGTCTGTGAATGGCTATCTTGGCTGTGGCTTGCCTGCCTGCTGCTGTCAGCCTGCTGTTGCTGGCAGTGTTATTTATGCAGATCTCTGGGGTGAGCTTAACACTCCCCTGGCCCAGCAGGCTTTGTTTATTCAGAGTTCTCCTGTGCGCGAGCTGCTGCTACAAGCTTTCCCCTTTCCAAGCACACTGGAGGAGGTGACACTGTACCCACTTTCTCTGGCCTGCGTGTTTGTTTACAGCTCACGTGGGAAGTGGGTCTTCCCTCCTCTCCTGTGGAGTTTTCCTCCCTCCACAACTCTCACAAGATTTCCCACTCCTGGTTGCTGGGTGTGTGCCTCCGCTCCCCTGGAGCCTCTCCGGCCAGGCCCAGCTTGTTTATTTACAGTTGCAGGAGTGATTCCCTTCTCCCCCCTTCAGAGCTTAGGGTTCCCACCATCTTTCCTGCATGTCTTTTTTGTTCTTATTGCTTATTACTCAGTTTCTCTTTTTTCCCTGGGTGGGGGTCGGTCTGTCCAGGGGACTATGCTGATCTGGCCCAGGGTTGTCTGTGGAAGTACCATGTACCACTTAGCTCACCTTGTCCACGTCTTCCCAAGCTGTCTGGGCACAGGTGACTGGTGGCCCGGGGGCCCTCCTGGTTTCTCCCTGGCATATTCTTTCTAAGAAGCCAAATTTCAGACAAATAAATAAAATAATACAATTATGAATGAGGAAAATCTTAATACAACTGTGATTGATGAATACCTACTTGAGTGCCTCCCTTCTAAAATACATACCATTATCTTTAAATCACATATACTTTTAGGGTCCATACATGACAAAAACTATACTCAGAAATATTTGACATTTAAAAGGAGTCAGCCAAGATGGTAGACTGCTGACAGAGTTCAGATCAAGGAGCTCTCACAAACCTGAAAGATAACCCCTGTTTCATGACAGGAGAGGTAGGTGACCTGGTTACTTTCCTAAATAAGAGGTGACAGTATATAGACAGACCATATCTACAATGACCAAACTCTAAATAAGCCTTTTAGAGGACAGATCTTCCCAGGTGCTCAGGTTCCACCAGGAGCACACTGTGCCACTGGCATGTGTTCTTTCTTTCTGTTTGTGCCCCCCCCCAGACCAAAATAGTGTCCAGTCCATGAAGACCACCTGAAGTGTTAAAAATTTACACACAGAGCTACAAGCCTTCCAGGAGCCAGGGAAGTCCCAAACTGTTAAGTTATACCCCCAGGTCAGAAGACAGAAACCCCACAATAGCCTAGCCAATAGCCAGTCCTCAAAAAGCCAACAACCACACAAGAAAGGATCTGATGGATAGTAAAGGGGTGATACATCAGTCTCTGAGCTTAAAAAATGATAAGAATGATTAGGAGGTTAAAGAGGACATGAAAAAACAAGTCAATGAAATCTAAGAGATTATGGATAAACAGCTCAAGAAGATACAGAAACAACTAAATGAACTTGAAGAGAATACTAACAAACATCTCAATGAAATCAAGGAAGATACAAAAAAGAGATAAACTTCCACCTTACATCAAGTAAAAAAAAATACAGTTGAAAGCCACTCCAGTAGACTGGAACAAATGGAATACCAAATTTCAGGACTTGAAGATAAAGTAGATATAATGGAAAAAAACTAATGAATACATAGAAAAAAGAATGAAGAAATATGAAAGGAATATGCAGGAACTCTGTGACTCCATTAAAAGACTAAACCTATGAATCATTGGCATTAAAGAAGGAGAAGATGTGCAAGTCATAAGCATAGGAAACATAGTCAACAAAATAATAGCAGAAAACTTCCTAAACCTCAGGAAAGAGATTTCCATCCAGGTATAGGAGATATTGAGAAATGATCAAACAGAAATGATCAAAACAGAACCTCTCAATGGCATATTATAGTTAAAACATTAAGCACAGAGAACAAGGAAAGAATAATGATGACTGTAAGTAGAAATGTCAAATCACCCATTAAGGCAAACCCATCAGCATAACAGCAGATTTCTCAACAGAAACCTTAAAAGCAAAGAGGACATGGAATGAGTTATTTCAAGCATTGAAAGAAAACAACTTAAAACCTAGAATACTCTACCCAGCAAACCTATCATTCATAATCGAAGGAGAAATAAAAACCTTCCATGATAAACAGAAACTAAAACAATGTATGACCACTCCAGACCTTTGGAAGATACTCAAAGGAATCTTACAGATGATGAAGATAAATGTAGCTACAAAAGGATGGGAATAATTAAGTTCCAGGAGAAGAGCAGATAAGCAATTGTAGAGGAGCAAAGAATTAATTGTGCATACACACACACACACACACACACACACACACACACAAGCATGCCCCAAAAGCAACAAAATGGCAGAATTGTCACAAACTGCTCAATATTAACACTGAATATAATAGTCTCAATTACCCCATCAAAAGACATAAATTGGTGAGCTGGATTAAAAAGGAAGGCCCAGCAAGCTGTTGCTTACAAGAAACCCATCTTATCCACAGAAACAAAGATTGGCTTAGGGTGAAAGGGTAGAAAAAGATTTTCCAAGCAAATAGCTCCCCAAAACAGGAAGGATAGTTATATCTGATAACATAGACTTCAAACTTAAATTAGTCAGAAGAGACAAAGAAAGTCACTTCATACTAATAAAAGAAACAATATATCAAGAGGAAATAACAATTATTAACTTAAATGCACCCAATGTTGGCCCACCCAACTTCTTTAAACAAACACCACAGGACTTAAAAACACCCCTACACAACAACAGTAACTGTAAGGAAGAGTAATAGAGGGGGGATGGCTAATTGAAGTACAATACATTTACAGGTAAAACACCAAGGCAAAACCCCACTGAACAATAAACAGACACTAAAATAATGAAGGACAGGAATGTAAGACAAATCATATTAAGGAGAACATACCAGCAGGAGGGGGAAGGCAAATGGAGATGGTAAAGAAGTATAAATATAGTTGAGGTACTTTCTATTCATGTATGAACATAGAACATTAGAACCTGAAGAAGTCATTTTAAGAAGAGCTGTGGGGGAAGTGGGAGAACAATGAAGATGGTAAACCAAACCAGGATAAAATAAAAGCATGTGTGGAAATGATACAATGAAACTCCCTGTATAATTATCATATAGGAATAAATTGTTTAAAAAACAAAAAAATTGTGTGAAAGCATATTCCTAATTCATAGTATATAAGTAAATATATTCCTTTGAAGAAAAGAGGTTATTATTTATTGATCAGAAAACCAGAAGTACAAAGTATCTAGCTTATCTTATCCCCTGAACATCATATAAAAGTTTATATCTTTGATGAATGCAAACAGAGAAAGCAAATGTTGAACAAAATTATTCATTTTTGCAAAATCCTATGGTCTGAGTGTTGAAGAATTTTTCCCTAGAAGTCTCTATTCCCATATTTTCTGTATGTTTACATAAAGCTTATAAAGCTTATCACATTTTACTTCATAATATTACTTACTTAATTACAGCCTATTTATTTTTTTACCCCTATTTTTTCTTTTTCTTCTTTGGTTTTGTTTTCTGTTCTTTTTGTTTTGAAAATGGTCTCCTAATGTAGAACGCAATGACCTTGGACTGGCCATCCTCTTGCCTTTGCCTCTGGGATGATGGGATTACAGACCTGTGCCTCAGGCCTGGTTCCAATTCTTTCTTAATGTCTGTTTTAGAGTGGTAATTGTCCATGCATTAAATTTGCATCACCACAAAGCTTTACTGTAAGTCCCTTGTAGTCAAACTTCTCCCATCTCTCCAAACCCTGGTTACTACTGATCTCATTTCTGTCACTACAGAGTGATTTTTTAAAATATTGTACTAATGAAATCATAGATTATGTGGCCTTTGGCATGTTTCACTTAGCATAATGCTTTTGAGACTGGCAGTGTTTATTGGGTAGATTGATAGTTTGTTCCTTTTTATAGCCTTTTTGTTGGATTCCATTGTATGGATTTTGACATTTGTTTATTCATTCACCAGTGAAGCTGCCATGAGCATTTCATACAAGTATTTGTGCACACTTGTCGCCTGAATAAATACCCAGGAAGAGCTCAGTATGTCATATGGTAAATGTATCCTGAACTTGATAAGAGACTACCAAAATATCCTGCAAGGTAGACTGTACCATTTTACTTTCCCAGCAGCAATTTATGAAGATTTCAGTTTTCCATATTCTTGCTGAACCTTGGGATTGCCTACTTTTTAATTTTTTCCATTTTAATGAATGTGTGGAAATGTTTTAATTTTATTTTAAATTTGCATTTACCTAGTAGACAATGATACTGAAAGTGTTTGTGCATGCTTTCTTTTTTTTTTTTGCCATACATAAATCTTTTATAAAAGTCTCTGTAAAATATCTTACCATCTTTAAGATGGGATTTGGGACTTCATATTAATGAGTTGTAGAAGTTGTTTATATATTATGAACAAATCCATTTTTAAAATATATGTTCTGCAAATGTCTTCTCCCATGCTGTAGTTTGGCTTGTAATTTTCTTTATCATGTTTAAAGTCTTCTCCTCTAGTATCTTTCTCATTAATTAATCTAATTTAATCAGCAAATGTGTGTTGGAAAACTATCATGTACTTCAGCACAATAAATTCTTTTCAAACTCCTCATATAAGAAAGAGGATGGGGGTCTGGGGAAGGGGAGGTAGCAGAAGGGTGAATATGATCAAGGTATATGATAAGAATATATGAAACTATCACAATGAAATCCATTACTTTGCATAATTAATACATGCTAACAAAAAAGCTAGAAAAAAGGATTTGAATGTTTCACCACAAAGAAATGACAAATGTCTGAGAGATAAATATACTTAGCCTGAAATAAATATTATACAATGTATGCACAGAGTGAAATACCACGTGGCACCACCATATGCATGGGATATGTACCACTTCAAAACTCTTTCTTCAGTTAAGGTGTTCAATATGCTATCCTTAATGAGAAGTTTTAAAAGTGATAATTGTTATTAATGATATTAATATTTTTTTGTTTCTATTTATCTAATGCTTAGACTAATTATATTTAAGTTGATTTGACTATTATAATAAAGTAGATTCTCAATAAAAATAACTCTTCTTCCTTTCCGTCAGAGAATGACCTTGGGCTAAGTTTCTAACACTGTTTCCCCAGAAATGTTAAATGTTGGCTTTGTTACTAGTCCACACTGCTAGATCTTTGGCTTCCCTGAGGTACTGATCTTTTAACAGGTATGTTCATTCATTTATTTATGACTTTTAGAAGATAGTCTCATAGGATGATTACAACAAATATTATGGGGCATGAACCTTCTAAGCAAAGGAGGAACCTGCAGCAACCAATGTTGCCTATTTCCTGCCTGAGTTGTCCTTTGAATAACCAGAGAAGAGGATACTGGACTTCCATGGGACTCCTGCTGACTGCAGCCTCACACTACCCTCCTGTCACCTCCTACCTGCCTCATGCTTCCTTCCTGTCATCTCCCATGAGTCCTAAGAAGCTCAATGTTGCCACAGAGCTCTATGAGTATAAATGTTTAGCTGAACTCAAGATCAGCTGGTCATACCAAGCAAGTGACACATGGCATGTAGAAAGGTGAGTGACCAAAACCAAGACCCTACCATGGATGCATTCTAACAGGAATGTACTCACATTCTAACAGGAAGACACAGACCATAGATTTGAAATCTTCTCAGGTAGCAGTGCTGTGTTGAAAATAAAGTGTCATGTGGGAACAGAGGACAGTGGGGAGACATTGAAATTTTGCATAGAGTGTTCAGGGAGATCTTTGTGACAAAGTGACATATGAGCAGAGATGTCAAAGTGAGGCAGCAATTCATGTAGCTATCCAAAGAGAACTTTCCAGGTAAAAGAAATAGAAAATGCAATGGCTTCTAACAGAAATGTGTTCAGCATGTCCAGCAAACAGAAAGGAAGCTGTATGGAGGAGCAAAACCCACCAGAAATAAAGCCATAAAAAGCAGGTCTTTTAGAGCCTTGCAAACCACTGAAATGAAGAGCAGACCTTGGAAGTTCTGAGCAGGGGTTCTGACCTGGGCTGCTGTGGATGCTACTTCAATAACCCTAATGGAAGATGTAGGAGACCACACCTAGAATACAGCACTGCAACAAGTGAGACATAGTCACATGTGGGATTTAATGTGAAGACTGGATTGTTGGAAACAGAATCAAGAGTGATGCTAAGTCCTACAGTTAACGTACAGATGGATAGGCTGCCAAGAATTGAAATGGTGAAAATTGGAAAGGGAATTTGGAGGGGGCAGTGTTATTTTTGCACAGAGCTACTTAATTTTTTTTCCTTTACTGTTGTTCTGGGTGGGGGTACATTGTAGCACTTACAAAGGTTCTTACAATGTATCAAATATATCATACTTGAATTCATCCCCTCATGCTCTCCTTCACTGCCCCCTCCCTAAGTCCTAAAAAAGTTTCAGCAGGTCTCATTTTTCCATTCACATAAATGTGTATACATTATTTACATCATATTCACCCTTCTACCCTTTCCCTGCCACCTCTTCCCTCCCATCAGGGCCACCTCCTCCCACCCTGGCAGAACCTGTTCTGCCTTCCTATTCTCTGGTTTTGTAGAAAAAAACAATAAAAGATAAAAAGAAAAACATGATGTTTTTGCTAGTTTGAGATAAAGATGGCTGCACAAGGAGTTCCCTTGTTTCCATACATGTTTCCATGCATGCATGTATGTGCTATAACCCAAATTGGTTCATCTCTTCTAGTCCTCATCACTCCTGCCTAGTCTCCTGCCCATGGTGGCCCTGGCCAGTTTAAGATTTCTATATTCATTCCTGTACAGTGAGTACATCAATCACATTCAAGTATTTAGTTTCCTTCCCTTGCCCTATCCATCTTGTGTGTAGCCTCCCCTTAGTGTGACCTGTGTCCCATAATATTGCTATATTTGTTTTAGATCTATAATTCACATATGAGAAAGAACATGGACTTTTGGCCTTTTGAACCTGGCTAAATTCACTTAAGATGATGTTCTCCAGTTTCATCTATTTTCCTGAGAATGACAAAATTTTACTCTTTGTTTGTGGCTGAGTAAAATTCCATTGTGTATAAATACCTCATTTTCTTAATCCATTTGTCAGTAGTGGGGTATCTTGGTTGTTTCCACAGCTTAGCTACTGTGAATAGTGTTGCAATAGCATGGATGTGCAGGTGCTTTTGTTGTAAGCTGACCCACAATTCTTCAGGTATCCCTATGAGTGGAATTGCTGGATCATATGGGAGGTCTATTTTTTGTTTTTTAAGGACCCGCCATACTGTTTTCCGTAATTGTTGTAGTAGCTTCTATTCCCACCTGCAGCGTATGAGGGTTCCTTTATCCCTGCATCCTTGAAAACATTTGTTGTCATTTGTGTTCCTGTTGGTAACTATTCTAACAGGGGTGAGGTGGAATCTTAGTGTGGTTTTGATTTGCATTTCCTTTATGGCCAGGGATGCTGAGCATTTTTTCATGTGTTTTTGGCCATTTGGATTTCTTCCTTTGAAAAGGCTTTCTTCAGTTCATGTGCCCATTTCTTCATTGGGTCACTGATTTTGGTGGAGTTTAGTTTTTTGAGCTCCCTGTATATTCTGGTTATCGTTCCCTTGTCTGATGTATAGCTGGCAAAGATTTTCTCACCTTCTGTGGGTGGTCTCTTCAATTTAGAGACAATTTGTTTTGCTGTGCAAAGTTTTTTAATCTCATGTAGTCCCATTTGTCCATCCTTTTTCTTACTTGCTGAACAGTTTGTGTTCTACTGAGGTAGTCCTTGCCTATACCTACAGCCTCCAGGGTATTCCCTGCTCTTTTCTGTACTAGCTCCAAGGTTTCAGGTCTGATATTAAGGTCCACTTTGAGTCGATACTTGTACAGGGTGACAATCACGGATCTAGTTTCAGTTTTCTGCAGGCAGATATCCAGTTTTCCCAGCAACATTTGTTGAAGAGGTAACTGTCAAAAACTAGGTGAGCATAGATGCATGGATTCATATGCAGGTCCTGTATTCTGTTCCACCAGTCTTCATATCTGTTTTTGTGCCAGTACCGTGCTGGGCTTTTTTTTTTGCCATAGCTCTGTAATATAGTTTGAAGTTAGTCATACCTCCAGAATTGCTCTTTTTGCTGAGTATTGCCTTGGCTATTCGCAGTCTCCTGTGTTTCTGAATGAACTTTAGGGTAGATTTTTCAATATCTGTGATGAATGCCATTGAGATTTTGATGGGAATTGCATTAAACATGTAGATTGCTTTTGGTAGTATAGCCATTTTTACTACATTGATCCTGCCAATCTATGAGCATGGGAGATCTTTCCACCTTCTGTAGTCTTCCATCTCTTTCTTCAATAGTTTATAGTTTTCCTTGTAGAGGTCATTCATATCCTTTGTTAAGTTTATTCATAGGTATTTGATTTTTTTTGAGGCCACTGTAAATGAATTGTTTTCCTATATTCTTTCTCAATCTGTTCATTGTTGGTATATAGAAAAGCTACTGAGTTTTGTAAATTGATTTTGTATCCTGCCACCTTGCTGAAGCTGTTTATGGTGTTTAAGAGTCTTTTGGTGGAGTTTTTTGGGTTGTTTAGGTATAAAATCATGTCGTCTCTCAATAGGGATAGTTCAACTTCTTCCTTACCTATTTGTGTTTCTTTTATTTCTTCTTCCTGCCTTATTGCTCTGGCTATGAATTCCAGGACTAGGTTGAATAAGAGTGGGGGGAGTGGGCACCCTTGCCTTGTTCCCGACTTTAGAGGAAGTAGTTTCAGTTTTTCCCCATTAAGTATGATGTTGGCTATAGGTTTGTCATATATAGCCTTTATTATGTTAAGTATATTCCTTCTATTCTTAGTTTTGTCTGTGCTTTCATCATGAAAGGATGTTGAATTTTATCGAAGAGTTTTCTGCTTCTATTGAGATGACCAAGTGGATTTTGTCTTTGCTTCTGTTAACATGCTGTATTACATTTAATGATTTGCATAGAACATGGCTACTTTAAAATGCCAATTACACACCTCACTAGAGATATTGTAAAGATTTTTGGATACAAGAGAATAAAAGTATAAACTTCAGAGCCATTCATTACAATATAGATGAATTTGAAGACAAGGAAGAGTCTAGGGAGTAAGCCCAGAAATTCAGTAGGTTCTACTTATTTGAGCATAAAAATTTCAATGGGTTTATAAATCTTTCAGATTTAAGTTATTCTTAATGAAGTTTATGGATTGGCAGAGTGACTCAAATGTTGGAGCACTTGCCTAGCAAGAAAGAGGCCTTGAGTTCAAACCTCAGTGCCACCAAAACTCAAAAAAGGAAAGGAAAAAGAAGTTCATATCTTGCCGGGAAAGTAGTAGCACATGAGGGGCTCAGAAAAAAGGCATGTGTAGAAGACATTCACTGAGTTTGCTTTGCTTCTGGCCTTCTTAAAAAAAAGGTAACCAAAAATACAGTGTTGGACAGGATGTTAGGAAATGCTTTTTCTCAATTTATTTCAAAGGAAAAAAATCCTTCATTCTTGAATGCTTACATTCAACAGCAGGTTACAGTCCACATAAAAACGGACTGTTATGCAACACAAAATATTCTACCCAACTTAATTTTTACTGTCTCCATCACCTAGAGTGAAACATAAAGTGTGTTTAAGTGTCAGGTGCACAGGGTCACCATGACCAAAGGATTTTATTTATATTCTTTGCAAAAACAATCCAAGGGAAAACTGCATATACCCTATATATTTTGAGTCAATTTCCTAGGGTATGTGAAGAAAGAGCCTCCTCCATTTGCCTGAGCAGCAGAGAAATGATGGGCTAGGAATATGAGTCTTACTTTTCAATGCACATCCTTTGTACCCAATTGTGCATACCTTTTCTTTTGAAGGTAAAGCTATTTGGTAAAATATAAAAAATGTTCAATTAAATCAAACTAAAATTAAGTTCTTAATGGGACTGGAAATATTCAGACATCAGGTACTAAAGAGCCAAGGATCCCAGTGGTTTCAACCAACAACATTAACTTCACCATTTGGGTCTGAACTGTTTCCCAAAGACTCATGTGTTGATGGCTTGGTCCACAATGCAGCAGTGTTCCAAGGTAAGGCTTTGAGGATGCGAATGGACCAGGAGGGCCCTGATCTCTTCACTGCATTAATCCATTGATGGATTCACAATTTCATGGCTATTCTGAGCAGATAGAACCTAGTTGAAATGAGTGGCCCTCAGGGTGATATATCTTGTCTCAGTCCCTTTTCCTCTCTGCTCCCTTGCTCTTTGTTTCCTGGCTGCCATGAGGTGAGCAGCCTCCTCTGTCACACATTCCTGTGGTGATGCACTGCCTCACTTCAGGTCCAAAACAACGGGGAGGCAGTCAACCATGAACTGTAACCTCTGGAACTTTCCTCCTTTAAGTTGTTTTTCTCAAGTATTTTGGCACATCAATAGAAAGACGGATAATACACTGTTTTAGTTTCTGTCAACCATGTAAAGTTTTTCTTGATCTATTGCCCCTTTAAGACAACTTTAACTTCACGGCTTTAGGTTCAATTCTTCTTTCCACTTCCTCCTTCTATTAGCCCCTGCAGGACAGACTTCTATCTGGAAGATTAAGAACAATGGAGATGCAAAAATCAGTAACTTTTATATTCTGATAATGAACAGGCTGAAAGAAATCAGAAAAACCATCCCATTCACATAACCTCAAAAAATGTAAACCTATAATGAATCTAACCAAGGATGTAAAAGGCCTCTATAATAGATTGAAGAAAGAAGTTGAAAAAGACACCATAAGGTGAAAGGACTTCCCGTATTGTGGTTTAGCAGAATTAATACTGTGAAAGTGGCTATATTTTAAAGTGATGTATAGATTCAATGCAACCTCCATAATAATCATGAAGACATTCTTTACAGAACTAGAAAATAAATAATCCTAAAATTCATGTGGAAGTATGACCAACTCCAAATAGCCCAAGCAATCTGAGTAAAAAGAACAATGTCAGAGATATCACAACACCTGATGGAATTTTATTCTGCCATGAGCAACAACAAAATTATGTCATTTGCAGGAAAATGGATGGAACTCGAGATCATCATGGTAAGTGAAATAAGATAAGCCAGACTCAGAAAGACAAATATTGCATGTTTCTCTTATATTTGGAATCTAGATTGTTTTTTAAAAAAATATAAAAGTAAAAAGGGGACTTTTGGAGAGGGGAAGAGGACCAGTAGGAGGGAGAAGGAAGGACAAGAGAGGGTCATAGAGGGAGTAAGTATAATTAATGTACATTGTATACACCTACGAAAAAGTTATGATGAAATCCATTAAAATGTACAAAAAAAGAACACTGGAGAACATAAACATTTAATAGATTATGATTTCATACCACTTGCAGTTCAAAATTAAAATGACACTAAGCAAAGATAGATACATATAATTTTAAAGTATATATTTCATATATATAATTTTTAAATGAAACAAAATGTACATGTATAGAGAAATTTACATACTTTCTTTCTAGATTACTAGACTACTATTTTGTCTAGTCAATAGGTTGACTACTATAATAGTCAACCTATTATACAAGGTAATGCTGTTGTAATAAATGCAGTATAGAGTTTTAATCTGAGTGCTATCAATTTCTGTCTCTTCTGCATCTTTTCCTTTTGCCACCTTTCTAATATTATGTATATACTTTTCATGCATCTCACCTTAGATGATTATTTTTCAGAGGGCTAAGGAATGGTTCTTATCTTCCCTCCAAAGTGCAATAGCTGTCTGCAAGTCAAAAAGTGTGGCATGGGGTGTTAAAAGTGAGGGAAAGCATGCTATAGCAACAATGTCACTTATCTTCACAGTGAAGTTAAATGATTGAGTTATGATATATTTGTCTTCATTTAAGAATCTGATATTAACCACTCATTTATTGAAGTCATGGGCAGGCTTGGTTCCTCTCCTCTTGAGTAGACTGCCAAGCATCTTCACATTAGATTTCCTTCTAATATTTGACCCAATTATTTTAATTTCCCCACTGATATCCTATGCCTGGTTGTCTACAGAAAACTTTTGCTCCATTACATTAAAACTGGACAAGGTGGGGTCTACAGAACTGAGATGCACATAGAACATGTCTGTGAAACTAACTTCTGCTTTCTTCTTTTTTGAGAAGTATCCCCTGTTCTTCTGTTCCCAGCTAAGACAATCACTCTCTCTCTCTGAATTGGACTAGATCCTGGCCAGACTCCCCACAGCATGAAGTTTTCATGAGAAAAATAAAATTTTAGTCTTCCCATTAAACAGTCTGCATATTACTTTAAGTTATTATGCAGCGTGCAAAGAGAGTCATAGCTACACATTGACGGGTTTTGGTTGCCATAATAGAAAATGTTTTTTTAAATTCCATTTGCCATATTTGGGTGTGTTGAATACCCAAAATAAAAGCACCACCCAGGCCCATTTGCTTCTCTGAAATCACTTGTTATTCTCCAAAAAAAGGAAGGTTTTTTTCTGGGCAAAAACCATACACAAAGGTAAAGTCTTTTGAAACTAAAACTTGATATTTTCTTAATTAGATTTCCAGAAATCTAATTAAGAATATCTACCTAATATTTATACAAAGTGAGGGGGGAGTCTTCTTTAATAGGTTTTTTATTATACACAATGTATAACTGTAATTTACCAATTATAATTTGGGAAACAATCTATTCATTCATATTAAAGACAATTCTACTATTGTTTCTTGCATGTGTGTGTGCGTGTGCATGTGTTTTGGTAGTGCTGGGTTTGAACTCAGGGCTTTCCATCTGAGCCAGGCCTGCAGCATGTTTTGCTTTTTTTTTTTTTTTGCTTCAGTTATTATTTTTGAAATAGACTACCGCCCTCCTATTTAACTGGAGACTGACATGTGCCACCGTGCCCAGTTTTTTTCTGTTGATTGGGTCTCGCAAATGTTTTTGCCCCTGCAGGCTTAGAACTACAGAAGCACAATCCTCCCTGGTATGAGCCTCCTACACAGCTGGGATGACAGGTGGTGCCACTGCACCCAGTTGTTGGTTGAGATAGGGATCGTGTCAACTTTTCACCCTGGGATTGGTCTGAAAATACAACCCTCCTGAACTCTTCCACCTGAGTAGCAAGAGTGACAGACTGAGCCACTGGCACCTGGCTGTTTCTTGGTTTTAAACTGGATAAATAAAGGATTTTACAGTGTACAGTTGGGTATTTTTTTAACATGTATAAAAATGCCAGAAATCATCACCATGATTAACATAAAGAATGCGTCCATTGGGGTTGGAGTTATAGCTCAGTCGTACAACACCTGCTTAGCTTACACACAGCCCTGGGTTCCATTCACCCAAGCACCAAAAAAAAAAAAAAGAGATTATGTCATGACTACCAAAAGTTTCCTAGTGTCCCATTGCTAAACCTTCCCTCTTATTTCATCCCAATGGCCTTTCCTCCATCCTCTGGCAAGCAACCATCTGCTTTTAGTGATAGATTAGTTTGTATCTATTTACTTGAAGTTTGCTTAAACAGGAATCATACAATGTATTTTTTGTCTGCATTCTTTTCACTTAGAGTCATGACTTGTGACTTACCCATTTGCTTCTTTTTATTGCTGAGTATTACTCTATTACATGGATTTGCCTCAATATTTCTAATACATTAAGATTGATGAAAATGGGGGCTACTCTAGATTTTTGCTACTACAAATAAAGCTTTTATGAATATTCATGTTCAGATATTTGTATGGACATATGCTTTCCTCACTCTTGAGAAAATACTTAGGAATGGAAAGTCTGGATTATAAAGTGGATATATGTTTAACTTTTAAGAAATTCATCCTCTACTCCCACCAAGAGTCTATGAGCTCTCCAGTTGTTGCACACTGTGCCACACTTGATATGCATTTGGCCTTTTTATTCTAGCAATCCCAGTGGCAGTACGGTGATTTCTCAGTGTGGCTTCAATTAACATGACATTGAGCATCTTCTGTCATGCTTACTTTCCATTGATTAATCTTTGATGAAATGACTGTTAAATAATTTGTCTATTTTTACAGGAATGCTTGTAGGTTTAGGTTTTATACGTAGGTTTGATTTTTATATTGTGCAAGGTAGAGATAAAAGTTCAGTCATTACCCATAAAAATCCAGTTGTTCCAGCACCATTTTTTGAAAAGATTTTGCTTTCTCCACTGGGATTTCCTCCATACATTTGTCAGTTAACCATATATGTGTGAGGCTAATGCAGGCGTCTTTTCTGTGTTTCACAGATACATTTGTACATGTTTCACACTATTACCATAGAGTCTTGATTGGTATAGATCGCAGTCAGGCAACATTTGTCTTTCACCTTTATTATCCTTTTCCAGCATGGTTTGAACTATTTTAGGTCTTCTGCGTTTCATTATGAATTTTAGAATCAGATCATCAACTTTTACAAAACTGTCTACTAGGATTTTTATTGAAACTGCCTTGGGTCTGTAGATTAATTTGGAGAAAAATTACATCTAAATAATATTTAGTTCTGACCCATAAATACAGTACATTTCTCCATTTATGCGGGCCCTTGTTAATTTCCTCAGAAATGTTTTATGCTCCCAATGTCAGTGCTTTGAACCAACAGTAATTCTGTTATCATTTGTGTAACTAAACTGATATAAAACCAGCATAAAATAAACATTTGATTTTTAATAAAAGCATACAATGTGCAATAACCCTACTAAAATTATTCCAATTATTAATGCATATATGTGTGCATTTTATACTACTTCACACTGATTAGAAAACATCCACCTGGATAATCTTGGTTAGTTCTCAAATCAATTTTCTTTACTTTTGGCATCATTTCTAAATAGATTCGTATTTTTAATTTCCTTTTGCTTTTATTCCATTTCCCATCTTAGCTTCTCTTTTTCTGGAGAAGCTGGTGTGGAGTTGGCATTCCATCATATAAATCTCATTGCTAATTCCACTTTGGTGTGTTCTGACAACCGATATTCACATTCTCACTCACACTGTTTCCCATATCCATCAAAGCTCCCACTTCATGAATAACTCAGTGACTGTTCATTATCAGAGACACCATTCGTTTGACTCATGAAGCCAAACTTCAGTCATTAAGCTACAGTATTGCTTTCTATGTGCAAAGAGGAACTCAGAAAGCTTTTATATTAAATTTGTAACTTAGTACAAAACTCATAAGTTGTAAATTTTGAATTGAAGACCAAATAGAACAAAAAGAAACTACAGAGTGGGAGTGGCTGTTTGCCTCTCGTTATGTGCTGATGGGAAGGATTAAAGGATAGAGAGAGATCCGAACAGCAGATTATCTAAAATATTTAATTTCGTGTGCACTATATATTATAACCAATTATATGCTATGGTATATATAACCAATAAAAGCTATAGTCTTTTTAGTCCAAGGTTTTATACTACAATGCTGAAATAGAAAAGAAGATATTAAACAAATACTCAAGGCTTTCAAGCCTACTAAATGAAAATAGACCTAATTTTATAAAGAGTTTTATTTGATCTGCCTGTTCTTTCAGTTTTAAAGACTTTAACCTTCATTGTAATTGTTTTCCTTCAACTGAATGGCTGCTCTTTTGAAATTGAATCTTGGGTCAACAAAGTGGACACCATTCTGCTTCAGAGGAATTCACTCCCAGATAAGACTGTTATCCAGAGATGGTGATAAAACACTGTGAGAGTAAGAAGAGATTGTCAACAAATCTGTTTAAAGCTATTTGAGAGTACATACAGTTGACCCTAAAATGATGTCACTGATTACAATTTAAAGTGGCATCTAATTTCATATGGCAAATATTTTTCATTCGCTTATCAGTATCTATGGGATTCTAAAACCACCTCAGGGTCAAGGCTTAGTTATTGGCCTAGCAGTAGTCAAAATAGGTCTTCATAAACTAATAAACCAATTCAGGAATGAATTGAAGGTCATTTAATATTTTACTTACTGAGTAAAAGAAAGTAAATTATAGAATTACATATAGAAAAAAACACTATTTCTCAGTGTGCTCCATGTGCACCTTCATCACAATTAATTAAGGAAACCTTAGAGCCTGCATTTTACTAAGCTCTCAAGTTATTGTCATGCACATTTCAACCTGAAGACCGTTGTTCTGAAGTTTTTTCTCAAACTATTAGCAAATAAGAAAAGTACAAGATACCTCCTGTAGAATATATACAACTCACAATCAACAAGACGGGGTTTAAAGGAAGAAACATTTGTGCAGTGAAAGGAAGGTGTCAGTGAAAATACAGACCTTAAACTGAAATTGAAGACAAAAATGTTTTTAGATATCAGAAATAGAATGATAAAAATAAAGGGAAGAAGGTATAAGCCTGATCTGGGAAAGCATGGCCAGAATCTTCTTTAGGATATAGGTTGAGTAACAGTGGTGGTTAATATTGGATCAGCAAGCTAAAGTCACATCAATCATGGACATAACAAAGAAGAATACTGGTCTCCCGCAATTTGATGGCAATGTGATAAGAAGCAGTTTAAGGAATTTAACCATCAATGATATAGATAACAAATTACATATAATTATAATATTTATACATACTATAATTAAAATAATATACTACATTATATGCAATGTATTAATTAATTATGTGATATTATATAGTTACAATAATGTAAATTTATGTATATAAATATATATGTAAATAGTAATAGGGAAAACAGAGATAGGAAATTTGACCAAGTAAAAGCTTCAGCAATGATGCAGTGTGGGAAGAGAAAGATGGGCTCCATGTGTTACCAGTTGCTTTAGCGCCCTGCTTTGGAGATGGAATAAATGTGAGTCAAAAATCTTTTAACCATCTCTACTGCTTATTTCTTACACCAAAGATGATAACCAAGAATGTACTTTCTCCACTTCTTCCCCCATTTAAATGGAAAGGAACATAAAAACGGGATGAAATCTAAATAGTTACTATGTGTTATTACCCTTAATAAATGACTCAAAATATTTAGAGTCAAATTGTTTCACAAGGATTACTTTTCTATGAAACAACATCAAACTCCAGAAGTCTTTGCTGCATTGAGGTAGGGCTGCTTTAAGATGATGAATACACCACCTTTCTATTCACTGCTACATTATACTCTTTCCATAGCAATGCACTTTTTCATTCATTAAGTTGGCATAGAACACATACAATAAACATTAAGTCAATCTTTAGCAATCCAGACATTAAAAATATACACATTCTGGAAGATTTCATTTTACTTACTACATGCATGCCTAAGAGAGCTGTTGGCTTCATAAAATGGACTTTGATGCCAATCTTTTCTATTAAAAATTATTTGCTATTTAATAAAAATATACTATTTAATAGAAATTATTTTCTATTAAAAATTCACTCTATTGTCTTTGCAGTAATAATTATTGCTACTTTGCATTTTTAGAGCCTATTATTACATGTAAAACCTGTTCTCCTGAAGAGGAAACCAAAACACTTGGAAAGTACTGAGAAATACCTTAGGAAACCATGATCAGTGCTCAAAGCAAAGATGGCAAAAGAACCAACTAGTCTAACAGAATATCTATAGCCAATCATGGTGGCTTTTATCTGTAATCCCACTTACTCAGGAGGCAGAAATCAGGAGTTCAAGGCCAGCCTGGAAAAAAAGTTAGCAAGATCCCCATCTTAACCAATAAATCAGGTGTTGTGGTATGTGCCTGTCATCCCAGCTACATAGGAGGCCATACTCAGGAGGATCACAGTCTGAGATGGGACTGGGCAAAAACATGAGACCCAATATGAAAAATAACTGAACACAAAAATGGATAGGGGTGTGGTTCAAGTGTAAGGGTCTGAGTTCAAACCCAGTACTGCCAAAAAAAAATCTTATGCAGGGAAAATGGATGAAATGATTTCTAGTAATGTGTATGTGAACAAACTGCACTTGTCACTCATGTTTTTTTATCTTAGTTTTTGGTGTTTTCGTTTTGGGTTTTTTTTTTTTAGTGGTATTGAAATTTTGAACTCAGGGCCTTGTGCTTGCAAGTTCTCTGCCACTTCAGCCATGCTTCCAGCGCTTTTTTCTTATATTTTTCAGATAGTATCTCAAAGTTTTTGCCCAGGGCCAATCCTCCATCCTACCCTTCACCATCCCCAGCTCACTAAGGTACAAGGTTTAATGTGGTTGGTTGTTTACTCAATATTAGCATAGCCCATGCAGCAGGTGATGTTGGTAACTCTGAAACCATCTGAGGTGACCTCAGCTGAAACACAAAGTACCCAGCAAGCTAACATCCCACCTCTTCAATGCTTGAAGGTTGTTTTCCATCCTGCAGAAACATGGAAGTACTGTAGTGCAGAAAAGCAAAAACCACAGTTGATGGATAAATGTCTCAAACACCTTTCCGTCCAGGAGACCAGGTCTAGAAGAACTCCATGTGGTTTCTCAAAGTTTTCCTCAGAGGACTGAGCTCCAGTTGCACACAAGAATAACCCACTACTACAGTTTGGATATTAAATGCCCCCAAATACTCATGTGTTAAAGGCGTAGCGCCCATCCTATAGTTCTCTTGGGAGGTGATAAAACCTTTAAGAAGTGAGACCTGGTGGTAGGTCTTTTGGTCAATGGAAGTGTGTCTGCACAGGGGACTCTGGGATTCCCTTCCCCCTCCCCTCTTCTCTCTTTTTTGCTTCCTGACAATGAGGTAAGCAGCTTTGATTTGCTACATGTTCCCACAACAGGCATCACAAGAGGCAAAAAAAAATGGGGACAAGCAATCATCAACTGAAACCTACAAAGTCATGACATAAATAAACCTTTTCTCTTTAGAAAGTGATTTATCTAAGTATTTGTTGCAATAATGGAAGGCTAACACATTTTATTTATTTATTTATTCATTTTTGGCTTTTCTTCCTTCACTTTCTCTTTCTCATTTCATTAGTTTGAATTCCCCCCCAAAGGTAATTTTTTTAAAGCAAGGTACTAATACAAAATGGAGGATATTTACAGAAAGTATATCCAAGAAATCTTTCCACTACAAAGAATTAAATCATCACTCCAAGGTATTTGACATGGAAGCCACATTTATGTCAGTAGTTACTTATCACTCATAGGATATATTATAAGCCCAGGAATTAAAATCATTATGCTTATTGCTCATCTCCAGAAATTCATTAGTGGCCTTCATGCATAGGTCTTGCAAGTGCTATAGTAGTCAGGCAGGCCTGGGTGCCAGACCCTAAGAAAAATGGTCTAGAATGTGTTGTGGGGAGAAAATACCATCTTTGACCGCTGCAATATCCATGAAGAGATATGTCAATAATAGCATATTTTGGATAAAATTTAAAATCTTTCTGGATGAGGAGTCAGCTGATAGAGCAAATATGATTGGGGATAATTAAGGCTTAGAATGGAACAGTTAGAAAGAGGAAAGAAAATATAAAAAGACTGTCTTATTCATTTCTATAAGATTCTTTCTCGCCAATACAAAAGAATTCTGGGGATTTTTTTCCTTTTCTTTTTTTATTTCCTGTTCATTTTTTGTCCCCTGGCCTATTCTTTAAGTCACTTAAAAAAATTCAAAACAGGTATTAGAACTAGAAAAATGAATGGTCAAGATAATAGTAAGGGCAAAAAGGCACCAGGATATTAGATAGCCGTTTATTCAAAGAATCCTCTTTCCCCACACACATTCCTACCCCAAAGCCTCCACCTGAAAGCAACTTCCCAACTTTTAAAACAGGAAGTTGGTTTGGTACTATGGCAGCAGCATCTTACACAAGCAACATTGCTGAACACTTGCTGTATTTCAGAACTGATCATTCAAGTATTGTGTTCCCATGTTGAGAATATGATGGAAAATGTCTACCTAAAATGAACAACCATAATGTATAACAAATGTGCATTCTTTGTTTTAATGACTCATGTTAATTTTGAAGTATTATTGCTCAGGATCTCCAAATATCTGCCTAGCATGAGTTAAGAGAAATCTTTCGTAGCATTTCATCACCCGTAACTTCATTCCAAAGCTACTGCTTGTTTTTCTGCAGTAAAAACATACTCCCACCTAAATAACATGATGTACTATGTGACCTAAAAATATTTTAAATCAAAATAACAATGGATGCTAAATAGATAGTATAGCAGTCACCACAGTCCCTCGAAGGAATTTTCAGTCCCCACAAACAATAAGTAATGCGGTACCCAGGACAGTGAGGGATGATGGGAAACATTTCTACCTAGCAGCTGAAGTAGCACTGCCATATGTCAACAGTGCAAACACAGTTTACAAGTCACTCAAGAGGCCAGCCTTGAAGCTATGCTTTATTTTGACTTTTTATATGCTACAGATAACACAAATTTCTTATGTTTCATAAAGAAATGTTTCATTACCATATTATGTGATTGTCAATTGACATGATTCAAATTCCCATAAGATATAGTGGACATAAGGCATTTAGATTAACTGTTCAGAAAAATTCTAAATCACAAAATGTATTTTAGTTTGCAACAGCTCATGCACTGTAGCCTGGTCCCAGTGCAATGTTCAGAGATGGGGCTTTGGGGAAGCGATTAGATCCTGACGGCTCTGATTTCATCAGTGGTTCAAACCACTGACAGATCCATAACTTGATGGCATTAGTGAGGGAGGGTGTAGAAACTAGGAGGTAGGGCCTGATTGGAGGATGGAGGTCACTGTGAGGCTTGTCCTTGAAGAATATGCTTTGTGTCTCTCTGCTTCCTGGCTGCCATGATGTGAGGAGTTTTCCTCTTCCGTGCCCTTCTGCCACAAAGTTCTGTCTCAGCTGAGACCCAGACTCTAGCTGGTCATGGACTGAAATCTTTGAAACATGAGCCAAAATAAATCTCTCCTCCCTTAAGTCATTTGTGTCAGGTATTGTATTGCCACAGTAATGAAAAGTGTACCACAGTGGTAAATAGAAAGTTTCTAGTAACAAAATGACCTATAGCTTGTAGAATTCTTCTGAAAAGAAAGCAGAAAGTCTGACTGATTGTATTAACATCCTAAGAACAAGTAAGAAGCAAAATAAATTAGTGACAAGTGTTTTAAAAGACTTTTGGATACTGTGGAGATAGGGAGGAGTTAGCACTCTGCTCCTGCTGGCTTTGTCCATCATTTAAGATATTGAAACTCACATTTTTTTAAAACTAATAAATTAGGAAGTACAACTGCGGTTAATCTACTTTGAGCATTCTGACAATAAGTGTAATGAAATATAAAAATATGAGCTTATTTTTCTATAATCTTAGGCTTAACTAAGTAACAAAAGCTTTACTTATACTAAAATTTCCTCTAGTCGAGAACATTTAGGTGTATTTTAGGTGCAAACCACAATATTTTAACCAGAAAATAAATTCATTTTCACATTTAAGCCTAATCTTAGGCTTAACTAAGTAACAAAAGCTTTACTTATACTAAAATTTCCTCTAGTCGAGAACATTTAGGTGTATTTTAGGTGCAAACCACAATATTTTAACCAGAAAATAAATTCATTTTCACATTTCTTAGCCCAGTATGGCCTTCGAAATTCTGAAAATTTGGCAAAGATAAAAGTAAATTTGGCTGACTTTGTAGTTGCTATTTATTTTCTGAACAAAAAAAATCATGCAGTTTTGACTATAAAGAGGACGTATTTCTCTGTAATTATAGTCTCATGCTTGGCTGAGCAAGTGTGGAAAAGAAACTGCTCTGCTTGTATGAAGATAAACTAAGTGCACAGACTGATCAGAACATTCAGTGGGGGTAATAGAAAGCTGGATATGATAAATGACTCTCCACTTAGTTAAATATACCATGAAGTTCTAAACTGCGTAAAAGCCAGGGGGGGCTGACTTTGCAAGTATCTCTAGCCTTCAGCAACTAAAAAGCATCTTTTCCAGTGAAATGAGTCAACACTGCAATCTTTGAACTTTGGAGATTAACATCCAAATAAGGAACTCACCTCAATAACAAGTAAGAAAATAACCTCTTTTAAAAACAGCCAAGGACCAAAATAGCCATTTCTCAGAAGAGGACTCACAGATGGTCAACAGCATATAATATTTGCACTACCAGGGAAACGCAAATCAAAACTACAGTGAGACACCACCTCACTCCTGTTGAAATTGCAATCATTCAAAAGACAAAAAGTAACAAGCTCTGACGAAGATTTGGAGAAAAGGGAACCCCTTCCCCCTATTGGTGGGAATGTAAATCAGCACAGTCATTACGGAAAGAAGTATGCAGGTTCTTCAAAACATCAGAAGTATAAGTGCCACATGACATAGCAATCCCACACTGCACATATATCTGAAGAAACTGAGCTCAGCATGGCAAAGCAACCTCTGTACTCCCCTGTCCACTGCAGCACTAGTCACAGTAGTCAACATGTGGAATCAACCCAAAAGTCCATCCATGAATGAATGGACATAGAAAATGTGGTATGTACATACTATTCAGCTGTAAAAGGAATGGAATTCTGTCATTTGTCACATGGCATGCACAGTGGCACAACTCTATTCACCAAGGCCCTCAGATGTTCTTGACACAGAAACAGCTACATAGGAAAGAAGAAGACAAAAAAGGAAGCAGCAGGAAAAACCCATTAACTGTATGGCTTAGAATATGATTTGTAGTGGGATCAGCAGCCATGCATTTTATAGTCTTTCATAATGTGTGCTCCATGGTTGCTGGTAGATATCACGAATGCACACACGGAAATGAGTTCTGGAGTCATTACATTTGAGAAAGGCTAGTTTCAGCACAGAGCAGTTTCCTTTGAGGTCCTTGTGTCTTCACATGTAGTTTGGGGTCTGATCATGTCACCAGCTAGTTTCCCTCAAAAGAAGTAGCTAGAGCATCCCAGAATGGTGTTTGTCACCTATTTCCTACCTAACTGTGTCACCATTGGGGCACTGTAATTCTCCTATCTCTGCACATTTGGCACTGAAGTGAGATGACACAGTGCTTCCAAAAGCATGTGGTCTCTTCATCCTAGGTATAGATTCATTTGGACCCCAAGCCCATCTCTGGCTATGTTGCACCTGAGAGGTGCTTTCTCAAACAGGAGAAATGGAGAGGTCAGATGCCAAATATTTGTGCTCTAGCTGACAAGAGCCATACTGTCCAATACAGTTGACTCTAGGTGAATTATAATGGGTACTTAGAAGTTGCTTTCATGAAAAGCAGTGACTCCTCACTTGGGCTTGAAAATTAACTGAAAGCAGAAGAAACACCTGGCATCACAGCCTCCATTTTATATCTGTCTTTGCTCTAAGCAGCCACCTTGAAATCTAGGAAGGACAGGCTAACCCATAATTTTAGAACAAGAGCTGAAACTACCCCCAAGGAAAGGATCAGCAGAGTCTTAAGAAGCAGAACACTCCTCAAAATGAGGACAACTACCTATAATGATGAGGCTGCACCCTGGAGCAGGAGTAATCATCTCATGACAACCAGACTGTTCCCCTTGAGTGATGACAGAACTAACAACTTCTTCAGAACCCCTTGCAGAACCAGAACTGAGATCAGAACTGAGATAATGACCAGTCAGGACACACTACGACAAGGTCTAATTACACACACCTTCACTCTTTACCCCAGCTCTTCCTCTATTTAAACCTAAAGTTCACTGTCTGCACAGGGAAAATGGGCTGAGGTACTCACTTTGCCTCTTCTTCCAGCAGGCGTATGCCATGAAATACACCTCCGTTCTCTGCCCTTCACCACTACTCATGTTTTTATTTGTCTCACTGGGAAAGTGGCCTGACCTGACATATGAAACCCAAGTGTTGGGATTATGTCCTAAAACTCCAGTTTCAACTTGTGGATATTTAAAATCTAGTTCTTTACTCACTAGTCACATTCCAGGTATTCACTAGCCACATGTGGCCAGTAGCTGCTCCAGTGGACAGTGCAAATAAGAAAAATTTCCACCATGACAGGAAGCTTTATTGAGAGCTTTGTTGGACTGGTGTCAACCTCCCTACGCACTCCCTCTCACACACATATGCACACATGAAACCTCTTTTCTCCAAATATAAGAGTTTAGAGAAAGGCACTGTGACCTGAGCAGTGCAGCCTGAGTCATACTGGACACATGCCAGGGAGAAGATCTTTGATAATATTTGACTGTTACTTCAAATTTACTTCACAAGAAACTGAGAGAGCTCTCTTCTCCCCTCCCCTCCCCTGCCTAGCTGAGTATTGACTACAGCCTCATGTTCTGTACAGAGACAAGGGCTGTGATGGTGGATGCAGAAAGCTCCTTTGGTGGTGGCTCAGTGTCTGGGCCAGACATTTTCAAGCTACCAGCCCTTCATGCCTAGACACTGGCCTTCAGCCAGAACTGGCTTCTGAGAGCTTCTCCAGCTTATGAGTGAGGGCTTAAGGTTCTCCAGGAGCTACTGCTCAAAGCCTTCAAGGGACAGATTCTCTAGCAAATGACAATTGAGCCTGGGCGTGGTATGATACCAGAAAGAGACAGCCCACAGCCAGCCTGTCCAACCCTGGGCAATGGGACAGATTTCTGCATCATCCCACTGTAGCATGGGCCCTGTCACCTGTGCAGACCACTTGACTGATTTTACCCGTGGTGCAAGACTCTACATTGTAGAGCATACAGCTTGTGCCAACATGCTGAGTGTCGTCTATACTATGGGTACTACTGAGTATGACATCATATGAGTGAGGAGGAAGAACAGGTAACACAACTCATGGTCAAGGGCTTTTGGGAGGTTGCTGAGGAAGAAGGAACTGCAGTGACAGTTGGACAAACCACTGTTTAGCTGCAGCTGTGGTACATGGGCCGAATCAATTCATAAAGCCTGACAATGCAGTTATAGTGCTCTGGTTAACCAAATCCTTAGGAAACTAAGTTGTTGTCAATGCCCAACAATGGCTGGATAATCCCAAAAGATAAAATAAGATAAAGATGCTGGTCTCCAGAGAAGAAGTAGAGCTGGCCGGACAGGAAGCCGTGTTCAATATGGCTATCTTAAACACTGCTACTGAATTAAGGCACAGATTTATTCTTTGTAGTACTGGGGTTTGAACTCAGGGCCTCAAGCTTTCCAGGCAAGCACTCTACCACTTGAGCCATACCCCCAATATTTTTTTGCTATAGTTTTGTTTTTAGATAAGGTCTTGCACTTTTGCCTGTTCTGGCCTCCAACTGTGATCCTCCTATCTCTGCCCTCGTAGTAGCTGGGACTACAAAAGAGTACCACCACCCTGGCCCTAATGCACAAATTAAATGCCAATGTGGACACAGATATCACAGGTTTTTGAGACCCCTATGTCTCAGACTCCTATGTCTTACCCTGTTTAAAAATAAGTTTAAAGTGGATCAAAGATCTAAAGGTAAGACCTAAAACTTTGACACTACTATAGGCAAACAAAACAAAAAAAACCACTGGAAGATATAAGCATATATAATACCTTTCTGAATAAGACCCACATGCTCAAGAAATAAGAGCAAGAATTAACAAATGGGGTTGTATCCAGTTTAAAAATTCTGAGCAGCAAAGGGAACAATTACCAGAATTAAGAGACAACCTACAGAATGGGGGAAAATCTTTGCCAGACAGCCATTGGATAAATGATCAATAACCAGAATATATAAAGAGCTCCAAAACTTAAACACCAAAATAACAAATAATCCAATAAATGGGAAAATGAATTGAATAGCAAGTTCTCAATAGAAGTACAAATTGATTTTAAATACATGAAGAAATGTTCAATATTCTTAGACATAAAGGAAATGAAAATCCGAAAAGCACTGAAACTCCGTCTCATCCCAGTCAGAATGGCAATCATGAGGAAAACAAACAAATGCTGATGAGGATGCAGGGAGAAAGGAATCCTTATACACCGTTGATGGACATGTAAACTAGTGCAGCCACTTGGAAATCATTATGGAGGTTCCTTAAAAAACTAAAAACAGAACTACTGCATGATTCTGCTGTATCACTCCTACACATATAGCTGAAAAAATATGTCTGCATACAATAGAGTCACCTGCACACTCATCTTTATAGCAGCCAGGTGTCCATCCATTAACAGATGATTGAATAAAAACTGAGGCATATATGTAATTTATCAACCATAAAGAAGAATTAAGTTATGTCATATGCAGGAAAATAGATGGACCTGGAAGTCACAATGTCCATCTGAAATAAGTCTCACTGAGAAAAATAGATATCACATGTACTCTCTCATTTGTAGAATCTAGACCTTAAAAAATAAGATCATTGTTTTCTCTAGAGATGACCTTCTATAGGGTGTTGAATGTATATGTCTCTTTTAATAAGTTTACTATCACTTTTGCTACAAAAAAGGACATGAGCATAAAATGCTCATGTTTTGGGGTGGGAGATAGTGGGGGGAATAAGAGGGTGATGTGAGAGGGGGATGTTAATATGATCAAAGTTTTTCATATGCTTGTAGAAAATAGAACAACAAAACTCATTAAAAATTGCTTAAAACTGGGAGAGGAGGGATATAAAAGAGCAACAGAGGGAGTGAATTTGATCAAAATATATCATATGCGTGCATTAAAACATCACAATGGGAGCTCTGTGTGCAATTAATATACATTAATAAAACGAGGGGAAAGAATTTAGAAAATACATACATAAATAAATTTTGTGCTGAAAATTCTTGGTGATTTAATTAGTAAAGAGTGATTTCTCGAATCCAAAATGGTGACTAGAGGGAGGAAGCAGACAGCGTGAGCTCTGTAAATCAAACATTTTGCTGAGACACTGGAGCCACACTTGGCAGAAAAAAACCACAAGAAGAAGCAAAACTCCAACAAACTTAGCCCCCAGCCCATTCAAAGCTTCTCCACACCAGATTACACTGAGAAACCAGGAGGGCTCCCGTGCCGCCAAACACCAGCTCCAAACCTGCTTGGAGACATAGACCAACAGGTGAGCAAATAAGTAGCATGCAGTATTCCCACAGCTACCCCTGTGATAAACCAGCATAGCCCCTTGGACAGACTGACTCCTGCCCTGCAAAAAAAATTTTAAAAAACTGAATAATAAATAAGGAACTGAAAAGGAACGCACAGCAGAGGGGGCAGGGTACACTCAGTGCACCAGAGAAGGGTAACATTGTAAAGGCTATATATGACAGACCTACAGCCAACATCATATCTAATGGTGAAAAACTGAAACCATTTCCCCTAAAATCAGGAACGAAACAAGGGTGCCCACTATCCCCACTCCGATTCAACATAGGCCTGGAATTTCTAGCCAGAGCAATTAGGCAAGAAGAAGGAATAAAAGGAATGCAAATAAACTGTCAAAATATCCCTATTTGCAGATGATATGATCCTATACCTTAAAGACCCAAAAAACTCTACCCAAAAACTCCTAGACACCATAAACAGCTACAGCAAGGTGGCAGGATACAAAATCAACTTACAAAAATCATTAGCCTTTCTATACACCAACAACAAACTGAGGGCCTCCTATTACAGATGGAGGCACTTGGGGGGTCTTGAAAACAGGTGCTTTGTTTTCTGTAGTTTCAGCAGGCAATGGAGCTGCTCTCACTGTAGGGTGGGGCTGCTGAACTCTGGACCTTTTGCTGTGCATCCAACTTCATTAAAAAAAAGGAAAAAACACCACTGTACTTAAACGCATAGACTCCAACACAATGATAGTGGGAGACTTCAATACCTCAGTCTCACTAAATAGATTGCTTATCCAGATAAGAAAGCAACAAGGAAATCTCAGAATTCAACAATATAGACCAAATGGACTTAGCGATGAAGTCAGTATTACAGTCATTCCAAAACCAGATAAGGACACAACAGACAGGAAAAAAAGAGAGAAAGATATAGATCAATCTCTTTAATGAACATAGAGACAAAAATTCTCAATAAAATACTTATAAACTGAATTCAACAACAAATTAAAAAAGATCATACACCATGATCAAATTGGTTTCATTCCAGGGATACAGGATGGTTCAGCATGTAAATCAATAAATATAATCCAGCATATAAAGAGAAAGAAGGAAGAAAATAACATGATCATCTCAACAGCCATAGAAAAAGACTGTGACAAAATTTAACATTCTTCCATGACAAAATCTCTGAAGAAAATAGGAATAGAAAGAATGTACCTTAACATAATAAAGACTATGTATGAGAAATCTACAGCCAACATCATACCAAATGGGGAAAATTGAAATAATTTCCCGTAAGGTCAGGAACAAGACAAGGTTGTCCACTTTCCCCACTCTTATTCAACACACTACTGGAATCCCTAGTCAAAGCAACAGAATATGAAGAAGAAATGAAATGGATCCAAACAGGGAAGGAAGAAGTCAAATTATCCTTATTTGCAGATGGTAGGAGTCTATACTTAAAAGATTCTAAAGATTCCACCAAAAAAACTCCTAGATCTAGTAAACACACTGCCAGCATAGCAGGATATAAAATTAACATACAAAAATCAGTAGCTTGTTTATATACCAAAAGTGAACAGACTGAGAAAGAAATCAGGAAAATAATCTCATTCACAATATCACTTAAAAAATACCTAAGTATAAACTTAACCAAGAAGGTGAAAGACCTCTACAATGAAAACTATAAAACCTTGATGAAAGAAATCAAAGAAGATACCAGAAGATGGGAACACCTCCCATGTTCATAGACTGACAGAATTAATATTGTGAATCCTACCAAAAGCAGTCTATAGATTCAATTCAATGCCCATCAAAATCCCAGTGTGATTCTTTGCAAAAATAGAAAAAATAATCCTAAAATTCACATGGACCAATGAAAAGTAATCCTGAGGAAAAAAGAGCAATGCTGAAAGTATCCCAATACTGGACTTTAATTATACTTCAGAGCCATAATAACAAAAACAACATGGTACCAGCACAAAAACAGAAATGAAGACTAATGGAGCAGAATAGAAAGAAGACCCAGAAGTAAAGCCACACAACTACAACTATCTGATTTTTGACAAAGAAGACAAAAATATACGCTGGCAAAAAGACAGCTTCTTCAACAAATGGTGCTAGGAAAACTGGCTATCCACAGGCAGAAGACTGAAACTAAAATCCTAACTCTCACCATGTACACAACTCAACTTTAAGTGGATCAAAGATTTTAATGTAAGATCTGAAACTACTGCAGGAAAAAATTAGGATAACTCTGAAAGATATAGACATAAGTAATTATTTTCGCATTGAACCCCAATTGCCCAGAAAATAAGAGAAAGAATTGACAAATGGGACTCCATCAAATTAAAGTTTCTGCACATCAAAAGAGTTACCAAAATGAAGGGACAACCCACAAAATGTTAGAAAATCTTCACTAGCTATTCAACAGATAGGGGATTAACACCCAGAATATACAAAGTACTCAAAAAACTAAACAGGAAAAGAACAAATAATCCAATTAATAAATGGGCAAATGAATTGAACAGACAGTTCTCAGAAGAAATACAAACAGCTAATAAATACATGAAGAAATGTTCAACATCCTTATCCATAATGGAAATGCAAATCAAAAGTACACTAAGATTCCATCTCACCCCAGTCAAATTGGCAGTCATCAATAAAACTAACAATAAATGCTGGCAAGGATGAGAGGGTAAAAGGACCCTTATGCACTGCTGGTGCTAACACAAATTAGTGCACCCACTATGGAAATCAGTATGGAGGCTCCTCAAAAACTAAAAGCAGACTTATCTTATGCCCACACCTTACTACTCTTGGGCATATATCAAAGGGTGTAAGAGAGATACCTGCACACCCATGTTTATTGAAACGCTCTTTGCAATAACCAAACTATGGAAACAACTGAGGTGCCCAACAACTAATGAATAAACAAAGAAAATTATATATATATATATATATATATATATATATATTACTACTGAGCCATATAAAAGATGAATGATGTCATTTGCTAGGAAATGATGGAACTGGAGATCATCATGCTGAATGAGATAAGCCCAGCTCAAAAGGGCAAATGTTGCATGGTCTTGTTCACTTGTGGAACCTAAACCTAAAATGATGATGGTGATAATAATAATAATAATGGGATATGAATTTATATGGGAGACTGTGGAGGGGGATCAGTTGGAAGAGGATGGGAAAGGCAAGGATACTGAAGGGTGAAGAGGCTGGAAGCACACTCCCGTACCATAATGAGACCCACCAAACACTTTTTTAAAAAGGAAGGAGGAAGGGGAAGAACAGTAGTATAATGGAGGGGTGAACTTGTTCAAGGTACACTATACACATGTGTAGAATTATCACAATGAAATCCCCTTGTACTACTAATATATGCTAATTCAAAACTAAAATTAAAAAAACAATGAGGCTGGGACCCCAACACAAAAGGTGCTGATTAAATTGGTCTGAGGAATTAAGGCTATTTCATATCTCACCAAGTGATTTAACAGAATGAATATCTCATCCAAAATGTTTGAGACAAGAAGTGTCAGATTCATGTTTTGTTTTTCAAATTTTTGAATATTTGCATATATATAATGAGATATCTTCAGGATGGAACCCACATCTAAACACAAAATTTATTTATGTTCATAGATACACATAGCCTTAAAGATAATTTTACATAATATTTTTAATAATGCACACAAAACAGTTTTATAGTGTTACATTTTCTATTGTGGCACTGAAAAGTTGCAGATTTTGGAGGACTTCAGATTTTCAGATCCGGAATGCTTAACTTGTACAATGTTCAGGAACACTGTCTTAGACAAATACCTGGGTACCACCCTCTAGAGCAGGACTGAAAAATGAAAGCTCATGGGCCAAATCCAGCCCAGCACCAGGGACCTATTGGATTCCATCTCGTCTGTGGCTGCTTTCCCTGATACAACAGCAGAGGTGAGGAGTTGCAACAGAGACCGTATGACCCACAAAGTATGCAATATTCACTGTCTTGCCATTTGATGTGGTTTGAATGTTTGTGTCCCTCCATGATTCTTATGTTCAAACTTAATCTCAGCCCTCATGAATTGGATGATTGCCTTTTAAAAGAATTATGTTGTGAGGGTCGAGTGCTCATGAATGAGATGACCGCCCTTAAAAAAGAGGCCCAAAAGACCTTGTTTGTCCCTTCTGACACATGAGGGAGGACGCATGAAAAGTACCATCTTAGAAGCTCAGAGTGAACCCTCCCAGACACCCTGATTTTGAACTTCCCAGCCTCCTTAATTTTGAGCAATAAATTTCTGATGTTTATAAATTCCCCAGTCTAAGGTATTTTGATGTAGCAACCCAAATGAACTAAGACACCATTACAGAAAATGTTTGCTGCTCTTTTGTCCCAGAGCAGTGATTCTCAAAATGTGGCCAGCAACATCAATATCACCTGGGAACTTGTTAGAAATGTAAATTCCTAGGCCTACCCCAGATATGCTGAAGAAGAAACTCTGGAGGTAGGTGTGGATTTGCATTGTGCGGATCCCTCCAGGGGACTGTGATTGTACTAGAGCAGTGGTGTGGCTGTCAAACTTTATGTTTCAGAATCACTTGCCCAGCTTGTTAAACACCACGGCCATGACTTGCTCATCTCCATCTACAATTTCTGACTGGGAAAGGGAGGAACAAAATTCCATATTTTTAACAAATTCCCACACATTGAGAATCACTGCTCTAAAGATTCTGATTTTATTGATCTAGGATGAGAACCTAGATCACATTGAGAACCACTGCTCTAAAGATTCTGATTTTATTGATCTAGGATGAGAGTACGGAAACTACTCAGGACATTGGAGAATGCATAATGGTTAGCGTGCATGCTGGCCTGCAAGAGGCTCTGTGCAAAAACAAGCAGTGTGTTCTAGCAACAACTGACAGCCATTATTTTACAATTGACAATCTCTAAATTCAAAACAAAGTAGCAAAGTAAGGTAAATCAAGGATCCCACTACATGGACATGGTCCTGGCACTGGATTAAGTGCTGAGAAGACAATGGGTCTTCTTTAAAGGGATTATCAGATCTAAAAGGGGAGGAGAAAAGCAAAATATCATCAAATATGTATTTAAAAATTAAGCAATGACAGTCCACTTTTAAAAATACAAATGTAAAATAAAAATTAAAAACCGTGCTAAGGGTTTTGAAAGAATGCTTGATAGTCATTTTGAGAATGCATAACTAGGAGCCCTGACTCCATCTGAAAGGTCTAAGAGTATGTGTCTGAGCAAGTTGACAATGAAGCTGGGAAGCAAAGGGTGGTGAGTGGGAGGTAGCCAGTGGAGGTGGGAGGCTCCAGGCAGAAAGATTTCAGTGCATTGGAGGGATGGAAGGAAGGTGAGGCTAGAGAATTAGGGGAGGGCTGGATGACATGGAGCCCTGAAGACCATAATGAAGTGTGGAGGCATAGATTTTCTCCTACATGATTTCACTAAAAACAACAAGTAGATAAATTTGTTATTGGTATATTCTGGGGAAAAATCCCATAACCACCTGAGTGAAAGAAAAAAGAGGTTCATAAAAGACCCAGAAAACTCTACCAAAAACTTCTAAATGTCATAAACACCTTGAGCAAAGTAACAGGATACAAAATCAATTTACAGAAATTAGTAGCCTTTCTATACACCAACAATAAACAGGCTGAGAAAGAATCTAGAAAAACAATTTCATTTACAATAGCCTAAAAAACAAAAGTACCTAGGAATAAACTTAACAAAGGATGTGAATGACCTCTACATGGAAGACTACAAACTACTGAAGAAGAAATTGAAGAAGACTACAGAAGATGGAAAGATCCCCCATGCTCATGGACAGGCAGAATTAATATTGTGAAAATGGATATATTACCAAAAGCAATCTACATGTTCAATGCAATCCCCATCACCATTCCAATGACAGTCATCACAGAGATTAAAAATCAACACTAAAATTCATATGGAAACACAAAAGACCTCAAATGGCCAAGGCAATACTGAGCAAAAAGAGCAATGCTGGAGGTGTCACAATACCTGACTTCAAACTATACTACAGAGCCATAGCTATAAAAACAGCATGGTACTAGAACAGAGCAGACATAAACGCCAATGGAACAGAATAGAAGACCCAGAGATGAATCTATACAGCTCACCTGACTTTTGATAAAGACCCCCAAAATATATGATGAAGAAAAGACAGCCTCTTCAACAAATTTTGCCAGGAAGACTGGATATCTTCAGTTACAGGAAACTGAAACTAGATCCATGTCTTTCACCTTAATCAACTCAAAGGGAATTAAGAACTTTAATATAAGACCTGAAACTTTAAAGCTAGTTCAGGAAAGAGTAGGGGATATACTGGAACTTATAGGCATAGGCAATAACTTCCTAAATAGAATTCAAATGGTTCAGCAACTAAGAGAAAAGATTGACTACATAAAACTAAAAGGCTTTTGCACAACAAAAGAAATGGTCACCAGATTGATGAGGCAGCCCACAGAATGGGAGAAAATCTTTGCCAGCTATATATCTGACAAGGAATTAATAAACAGAATATACAGAGAGCTCAAAAAAAAAAAAAACTAAACTCTTAGAAAATCAATGACCCAGTGAGAAATGGGTAAATGAACTGAACAGAGTTTTTGTAAAGGAAGAAGCCCAAATGACCAAAAAACGCATGAAGAAATGCTCAATATCTCTGAACATAATGGAAATGCAAATCAAAACCATGTTAAGATTTCACCTCATTCCTGTTAGAATGGCTACCATAAAGAGCAAACACAACAAATGGGGGTGAGGATGTGTGAAAAAAGGAACCCTCGTACACTGCTGATAGGAATGTAAATTAGTAAAACCACTATGGAAAACAGTATGGAGCCTCCTCAAAAAAAAAAAAAAAAACTGAAAATAAGATTGTCATATGATCCAGCAATACTACTCCTACAGATATACCCAAAGGAAGGAAAGTCAGGTTACAATAAAGACATCTGCACACCCATGTTTATTGCAGCAAGATGCTCTACAACTGAAGAATGGATTAATAAAATGTGGTATATATGTACAATGGAGTTTTACTCAGTCTTAATGAAGAATGAAACTTTGTCATTTGCAGATAAGTGGATGGAACTGGAGAACATCATCTTAAGTGAAGTTAGCCAGGTTCAGGAAACCAAAGGCTGCATGTTTTCTCTCATATGTGGAAGACAGACACAATACAAATACAAGCAATATTTCTACACATAGAAATATATACAGAACATGTATCTAAAAGTGGGACTGGTAGAGGAGACCAAGGGTAGAAGAAAAGAAGAAAAGAAAGACACCAAATAAAAATGAAATACATCACATCTAGGAACAAGACATAGGAAGCATGATGAAAACTGTTAAACAATACAGGATAGCAGGAAAAGGGTGAGAAAATGCAGTGGTTACATTGACTTAAGCACAATGTATATATAGGTATAATACCAAGGCAAAAATCCTACTGAGCAACAAAGGACAAGAATGAAAAACAGTCACCCTAAGGGAAAGGCATCAACCAGAGAGAGAGGGTAAAAGAAGGTGAATAATGGTTGATGTACTTTCTATACAAGAACAAATATAGAAATCTTAAACCTGTTGAAATCATAAGAAGGGGACTAAGGTAGAAAAGGGAAAAATGGAGGGGATGAACCAACTAAGGATATAATACATATATCCATGGAAGTCATAGTGGAACTCCCTGTATAGATATCTTAAACAAACAAAAATGCTTTAAAAAAAAAAAAGCAGAGAACAGGAAGGTAAAACAGGTACTGTCTGGGAATTGGTTCCAGTGGGAGGGGGAGGATATAAGGAAAGGGTGAAGGAAGGTGAGTATAGTGGAAATATTATGTACTCATGTATGAAAGTGAAAAAGTGAGATCTACTGAAACTATTCTAAGAATGGGGGAGGAGAGATAAAGGAGAACGTGGAGGGGATGAATTTAAGATAGATTGTAAATGTCACAATGCACTCCCAGTACAACAATAATATGATAATTTAAAAAAGAAGTGCAAGAATTCTGATAAGCAGATTGGAATTGTATTTGATGTTGACTTTCATATTGAATTACTTGCAGTTTTATGTGAAAGAACAAAGTGTATGACTTTTCTATTTGTTTTCAGGGTCCTCTCCCTTGGATTTCTTATTTAAACATACTGGGACTGTGATAATTGACTTCCTAAGGTTTCAATCTCTTCTCCAAAATTTAATCAAAATTAAATCAAACCAATTCCCTAAATCAAAATTAAACAGTGTCCTAGAAGGAGAATTAATCTTCCAAAGATTTAATACACAAAGTTATTCTCAAGTAATTTGGTAAATTTATGTTCAAATGCTGCCAAATTATTGCCATCTTGGGGATTTTACCATTGGATGTAGGTGCTCTTAAGAATGTCTTTCTCTGCCTCTTATTGGAAATTTCTCATACTTTCATTACTGAATGGTTTTTAAAGCCATATCTGAAATCACCTCCTATGTAAGACACCTTGATAGAATCCAGTCACTTTCTTAATGAAATCTAAACTCTGAACAGACATTTGAAGCTCTCATGAGTTGCCCCTTGACTATCTCTGGCTGAGCTTCCTTTCTTCCCACCTCCCCCACATTCCAGTGTTGCTACACTACCTGCAGTTCCTTGAATATGACTTGCATTGTTAGTGCTATGGCCTTGTGCCTTAAACCTTGTGGAAGTACCACAAAAACATTTATTAATGGACCTTATCATTAACAATAAGCCAATAACTCACTCCTGTAATCCTACCTATTTGGGAGGCTGAGATCAGGAAGATCACAGTTTCAGGTGAGGCTAGTCAAAAGAAAGTTTTTGAGACCATATCTCAACAGAAAAAAAGCTTGGTGTGGTGGTCAGGCCTGTCATCCCAGTTACAACAAGAAACATAAAATAGGCAGATAGTGGTACCAGCCAGCCTGGGCAAAAAGGAAGACCTTAACTCCAAAATAATCAAAGCAAAAAGGGCTGGAGGCATGGCTCAAGCAGTAGAAAACCTGTCTAGCAAGTGCAAAGCCCTGAGTTCAAATCCCAGTACCACCAGGGAAAAAAGTGAGAAAATCTGTTCACAGTGGGAGAGCCCTGGGAAGTGGGGATTTAAGGAGAAGATGAATAGTTGAAATATGTGAGAACAGGAACTAGAAAGTAGAAAGTAGGTTTCCAGGAGTGCTGAGGGTCCAGCTTAGGTGAAAAGTAATGAATTAGTGCTGATAACTGTCTACAACAGTGTTCTGTCACCTAACCATCAGCTTAATAAGCCTGTTCCATCCTAAGACTTTAGTGCTGTTTCCTGTCCATATAATGTTCTCTGAAGACCTTTTCCTGGATGGCTCTTCATGGAATTCAGCTCAAAATGGCACTTTTTTTCAAGACCTTTTATGATCAACCTTAAATAGTCCCTGAGGTTACTCTCCATCACATCAACTGATCTGCTCTCTGCAGAATTTGTATCACTCTATTATTTTCCTGTTCATTATTTCATTATTCCTTATCATCTGCCTGCTTCCCACTGAAATGCAAGCTCCATGAGTACAGGAGCCTTATCAGTTTGTTTACACCCACTCATTACCAAGCACATAGTAAGCAATCCAAAAATTTATTTCATGTTGAATATTGTATGATTTATTTTTCTTCAGTAGGACAGAAGCCATGGCTATAAGGAAGAAAACATGAGGAAAAGAGTAACTAAATTAAACAAAGAAAATGTAAGTCCAGATAGGAGTTAATAGACTGCAGGAAAACAGAGTCATTAAGGTTCTGGAGGATTAAATGAGAGAAATGATAGGAAGATATTGGAGGTTTTTAGAAAACATTTTTATAGCAGAAAACTCCAAACGTGCAAAAATGGGAACCATAAAATCATGAGCTCTTCTATTCATCCACAGGTTGAACAATTATCAACTCGTTACCTCTCCTGTATTGTCTACATGCTACCCCACTTGGTCCTTTCCTCCATAAGGACTTGATTATTGCATTCAAATATTCCACTGTAAATACCTGACATAATATCTTTTAGCCATAAATATTTTAGTATATCATTATTGTAATCAAGAAATTAAAACCATTTCCCTAATTATCAGAACTTAGGGTTCAGAAGCATAGCAGTCCCAGCTGACAAGTTCAGGATGGAGTTATAGGCATTGGTGATGAAGAGATTGGAGATGGATTTCATGACATTGATGATGTCGTGAATTTGATGTCTGTGGCTGCAAAAGTTGACAATGGTATCTTCTGCGATAATGGCAATAACTGGGGTACACAGAGGAATCAGTTGCCCAGTAAATTGAAAGGAAAGTAGACAAAGAATCAGGTAATAAGACCTTACAGCTGAGCAGCTCAGAAAGGAATAAAACTTGGTTACTTTTAACTATATAATAGGACCCTCCCAATCGTCATTTCTTATGTGACACTCTAGCATCTGGTATGTTCTTTTGTAAGTGTTTGTAGTTCCTTCAAATGAGTATGAGAATTTTGGTCCTACTATCTAAGTTGCTAGTCACTCCTTATTGGGATAATTAACACTAAAAAAAGGGAGAGACAGGCTATTAGAGATTGTGGTTAGAAAACAGAAGAAAGAATTCAGCAAGTTAGAAATTAAAATTGTGCCATCAAGGGTGGGACAAAGAAAGGAAACTCAGGACACTAAGCCTGGATCAGGTAAGCACTCACCAGTCTGGGGGAGCAAGAGAAAACACGACCTCCAGCATAAGCTACAAAATCTCTGTGTGTTTCATCTGGGCTTGATAAATTACCATTGTGCAGTGTAAGTAAAAATTATTCAAAGCATCTCAAGTTCCAATTTATCTCTGGGATTATTTTGAAGCCTGAAATACAAGAAAAAAGAAGAAAAAAATTTGTTTCCTGAAATTATAATGGCATTGAACATTTGCAAGGAGGACTAAATATCACAATAATTTCTAAAAGTTCACATTATCAGAATAACAATTATTTAAATGAAGTTTATAACAATCTCATTGAAATAGAACATACAGATTGGACTTCGATCACATGATGAGGTGAGAGCACACAAGGGAGGTATGAGGATAGGCAAGAAACCCAACAAGAAAAGAAAACAAAATGAAACAAAAACCTAGATAGCATTTGATGTCCTCAATGCAGAGAAACTAATGCAGAAACTTTAAAGCAACAGAGGCCAATAGGAGAAGGGGACCAGGAACTAGAGAAAAGGTTAGATCAAAAAGAATTAACCTAGAAGGTAACACACATGCACAGGAAATCAATGTGAGTCAACTCCCTATATAGCTATCCTTATCTCAACCAGCAAAAACCCTTGTTCCTTCCTATTATTGCTTATACTCTCTCTTCAACAAAATTAGAGATAAGGGCAAAATAGTTTCTGCCTGGTAGCAAGGAGGTAGAGGGGGAGAGAGAGGTGGTGGGGGAAAAGGAGGGGGTGGGGGGAAGGGGAGAGAAATGACCCAAACATTGTATGCACATATGAGTAAAAGAAAAAGAAAGATCAATAGAACAAAATAGAGAACCCAGAAATAGACCCACAAAAGTACAATCAACTAATCCTTGACGAAGGAGCAGATGCATCCCAACAGAGTGAAGACAGTCCTCCCAACAGGTTGTCTGGGACAAGGGCACAGCCACTAGCAAAACAATGACTCTAGACATAGACCTTGGGCTTTTCACAAAAAAAGTAAATCAAGATGGATCACAGACCTAAATGTAAAATGCAATCCCCTCTGGAAGGTTCTAGAAGTTTATGAGGGTTTTATAGAACCATTAGAAGTTAAAAAAAAAAAGAAAAGAAATCGTAATGACTGTGTTGCTGATTTCTCTGTATAAGGCACATTGTGGCTTTTTTTAACTCATTCTTTTATCATTTCATTTTCATGAATTTAAAAATGCTAAGAAGTCTTCCCCAAGTGTAGCACCTTAACTTGCCTTCTTGTCCTTGTTCTTTTTTTTTTCAATTCTCAATATCAACTTTATTATAGTACATATTAGACTGTTACAGGACTTGGGTACTTTCTGACTCTGTACTATACAACACAATTATAGGTGTTCAGTCTCTCCTTTGAAAATCTCCTTTCCTTTAGGGTCTCTCAAATGACCAACTCTCCTTCTATGGATGAAAGCTAATCAGTTCTATTGCTCCAGGGCAAAACATCATTTTCAAAAGGCATTCGAGAAGCCTCAAAGCCTAGAAAATCCAAATAAATTAATCTATTGATGATCACTCAGTCACCTTGAAATCACTTAATAGCTTGATCTGTTTTTTAAAAAGCTCAGCTTGGTTCTAGTTCTAATCCTTTCCTAGCTCATGAACTTGAAGTCCTAAAAATGGCAAAATCTCTGAGCAAATGCACAGACCCTAGTCAATGTGAAATTATTACCAGCTGCTTAGAGAGCAGTTATCATCCCAGCACAAATAAAATCAGATGGAGGAGGCAAGGCTATAAATTGGGACCATAATAGGCTGACAACAAAAGAAAGAAGCAATGCAGATCCAGGACCAAGGAGTTAGAAGTGGTCAAAACTAGGCAAACGTGAATAATCACAGGGAATTCTGACAACTCAGCTTATATCTGGCTCAGACAGTAGGCCTGCTATATTCTTGCTCATGAGCTGAAGATTGGTTCTCCCAGTAATGCTGCCAGGGTGTGCAATGTAGTGATCTGTCAAACCTAGAAGTTTCTGAAATTTCAGCCTTAGCAAATAGCCTGCAGTCTTCTAGGAGGCTGCTCATCCAGTGAAGCGGAGCACCAGCTCGCAGGGTGGAGGATGGAGAAACAAATCCACAGGTACAGCTTGTCTCAGGACCAAGGCTCACCTAGAAGCTTCTTAGCAGAGGTTGGAGGACAGCACAGCTCAGTGAACTTCCTTGTGGTTTAACCATGGGGCTTGCAAGAAACAAAAACTAGCACGGGGATGACCCTGCAGTTTCACATGACTCACACCACCTGTGACACACTGGGTTCACCACAGCAACAATTAACTGCCCGGCTTTCTTTGACTTTAACAGCCGTGGCAAAATCTTTTCTGCTCTACCAGTGTGAAATTCACAGTTGGTGATACCACTGAAGGCTGCAGTCCCCCTGGCATCCTCTACCGTCTGTTCCACCAGTTAAATCCCAAGAACCTGAACGCATGCTGAGCCAGAGAAAGACCAATCACACCGGTTTCACAGCAGATGTCAAGGAGGATGGTATTAGAATTCACTCCACTCAGCAACCCAACTCAGCTCCAATAGAGCATCTCTGCGCCAGCAGTGTTAATCTGGAAAAGGGCATTTGGAAAGATACGGCCCTTCAAGCCCAGAAGTTCTTCAAAGACGTGGGGTTCCCCAAATAGGAGCTGGTAGAGGGATTGCTGATGGCTGCAAGGAGTCATGGTGCTTTCCTGGAAATAAAGTGTGGTCAAGTCACAGACTGCTCCTGGGCCTTTGATGAAAAACTCCTTTACTATCTGCTTCTGAACAGAGTTCCTCCTGCCCAGATGACAAAATATTTGGAGTCAAGTAAAGACTCATCTCTGACAAATTTTCTCTTCAAGCTCTACAGTAATCAGTCCTGACTTAATTGCTGGGGATAGAAAGTGATAGTAGCCATTGTGTGTCCTTGGCTATTGATGTTTGTGCTGTCAGCTTGTGCCAACATCCACCTTCAGGAAACACAAGGCAGAGTTCCATTGGAGACTGTTGAAGGAATATTTCAAAGTGCTGAACCACTTGATCATGTTCTCAAGGATGTTTTTCAGATGGTTAGACTACACACAATGTTCCCACCTCTTCACGTTTCCAAGTAGTACCCTACAGCTTTCTGATTGTCATATGGGCCTCGATTCACAGTAAAAGTAGACTTATTTCAGTAGCCATTGATGACAAGAGAGGGTATAATAAAATGGAGAAGACAACAGAGACCCTCTGATTGGGGTGCAGTTACTGTGCCACTTACTCAGTTGAGCAGTTGCAGGTAAGACTCTAGCCTTTCTAAAATTTCCTTCTGAGCTTCAAATTTCACCTTGAGATGTTCATAGCTCAGCCTCCAGCATGGCGTTACATCAGTCAGCCTTTCCTGCCAGGAACCATTTAATAACTCAACATAGTTTCGTTTCTTCTGATTTTTTGTCCTCTTGGATACTTCATGGCAATCATGTGGTTGAAATTTCCCTTACATGCTGTGCCCCAAAAGAGCTGTGACTGATCCAGTAGTTTTCTGGCACACCGGGAAGTCTAGCTTGGTGGCTTCAGCCAGGTTAACCATTCCTCTGATCTTCCTTTTTTCTCATCCCTCTTATGTTCCTTCCTAACCAAAAAGGCCCCTTACAAACCTGCCACAACAAACCAAAAGGTTTCTCCCAGCATGGACTTTCTCCGGCCACTCACTCCACTCTGAGACCATGCTTCCCCATGTTGCCAGGAGAGGCAGACTCTTCTTCTGAGACCTTCCCAAAAAGTCCTGGCCCAATAGCCTGCCAACTGCCTTCTCTCTGTTCTTGTTCTTACTATGTCATGTTTCATTCAACTCTTCCAGAAGGCTCTTCAGGGAATTAATCTAGGTACCATTACTGTACTTATTTCCATGGTGCCTGATTTATTTGAAGCCTGGCTTAGTTTTTTTCTGAGTCTGACCCTGGAAATGCACACAGATTTACATGGCCACATAGTCTATCTTCAGAGCCACAGATTTTCATCTGGTGACTTGGTGATGTTTTTAGGCTATGTAACATCTCGTAAATAAAAAAAATTAATTTATTTTCTCTCTTTTACCATTATTGAGTGGTACAAAAAATACCACTAATCATCATCTGATAGAAAAAGTCTACTAAAATAGAATTTATCCAAGAGCAAAAAGCCCCAGTCCCAAATGCTTCCCAGATAATGAAGAATGGCTGTCTTTTCCACTTCAATTATCAGAAAATGTAACCCATGTCCTTATTTTTCCTTGCAGATTCTTAGAAAGCAGTCACTAATGACTCCTTTTCTTTAGATCCAGACTCCTAATCTGTTTAGCAATTTTTTGTCAGAAGACAGGGTTTCAATAGCATGTAATTGTAATAATTACCAGACACCTTGAATATCCTATGTGTCACTTTTTCATTTCTTCTTGCTAAAAATAAAATATGCACATGCAAATGGCTCTGCATTACAAGAGGTATGAGCAATCATTTTTGAAATTGTCTAAAGGAGTTTGAGGTGAATTTTGCCCCTCATCTAATGGAATCTTTTTACACAATCAAATCTTTTCAAAAGGCACAGCACCTCCTCTTCTTATTTTCTACCTTTATTCTGTAGCACCTTCCTGAAACTTTTCTGTACCTTTAAAGTATCAACAACTTTATGGCAATCACATTTGCTTCCTTTCTGCAGGTGAGCAGTAACTGTAATTACAGTTAACCATAAAAAGTAGAACATCTTGTAGTATAGAATGTAAGGAAAATTAGACTTGATCGTCTGAAAATACCACACTCAAAGAAGAGACTTTTTAAAAAATCTTAGGTAACAGAGAAAGCAGAGCCTCGGAAAACTATTCAGAGAATTCAGAGATAGATGTACTGCTAGAAATTTTATTTTACTAAGGAGAAAAGTGAACACCCAAGAGTTAGTAACTTGTGTGAGTATGGATTAGTGGCAGTCAACTATTCCAACTATTCATATTTCAAAACTTGCTCATAGTATGAAATGAATCACTGAACTCTGTTCACTGCATAAAATTAAAGTGCCATTTTTAATTCACACCCATTGACTAGAGCCATCAACTCTGGGGTGGTCACAAGAGAGATACAGAGACCATGCCTAGTGAGAATTGGCACTAAGCCAACATATATATCCAAAAGATAGGCAAAGCCTGAGGGTGGGCATTTGGTCACCTGAGGTGCCTGCAGTGAGATCCCAAAGGAGCAGTTAGTATAAAGGGTCACTGACCAACTAATAATTAAATAGAATAATTGAATTTAGATGCTGGTAACAATAAAAGCTATATTTTCCTCTACAGACATCAGATATGAGCAAGCCAGAATAAGACCAAGTTGCTAGAGTTTTTATCCTCACAGCAGGGAAAACAGCACAGAGTTCACAATAAGAACCTCCTCTCTCCGTCACTCAAAGAAATCGCCATCATGATGAATCACCATTTGTGAAAAGCTAATAAATATCAACCCATTATCCTCAACAACCATCTTGCAGTGGTAAGACAAGTTCAAGCATGACTTATGTGTCCAAGGAACAGAAGGGAGGTAGGGGGGCACAATGCAGAGAGCCATCTGAGGGAGGCAAAGCATGGTAGAGGAGGAAATCAGAGCAGTAATGGGGCAGATCATCTAAGGTCTCATAGGTCATCGTGAGGATTGCCTCTCTGAGTGAAGTAGAAAGCCAGTAGAGAATTTTAAGGTGTGAAGAGAGATGATTGAATTACATTTTGAAAAAACCCACTCTGGTTGCTGTATTGAAAATGGACTGAAATTGAACAAAAGAAAAAGTAGGGAGCCCACTTAGGAGGCTACAGAAAAACTCTAAGGAAAAAATAATGACAGGGCAGACCAGGTAAAGAGTAGAGATGTGAAAAGTGACCAGAAAAGCACCCCCAAATAGTACCCTAACATACTGTTTGTAAGATATGAAAGAAACAATTGAAGATAATTTTTAACTTTGATCTGAATAACCAAAAGGAAAAGGAAAAGAGCAAGTCTGAAAATCCAGAGTTCAGTTTTTCTCATATGAGTTTGAAATGTCTATTAGACGCTCAAAGTGGGAGTTGAATACATGAGGCAAGTACTGGGAGGGAGGTGTGGGCCTACAGAGACAGTTATAGGCCATAAGAATGAACAAGAACACCAAAAGAAGCAGCATAGATGTGGAAAACAGGAGACCTTGGGCTAAACTCTAGTGCACTCTGCCATTAAGTTGTCAAAGAGAAGAGGGGCCAGGACAGAAGACTGACCCAGTAAATTAATGGTAAAACCAAAGGTGTGAGGTTTCCTATACCAAAGAAAAATAAGTAAATCAAAGGGGCAGGATTGCTCAGCTGGGTCAATAAGTTGAGATCTGAGAAGTGACCACCAAGCTTTGTCAATGAGGGGTTTGAGGTAACCTTGTTAATGTCCATTTGGATAGAGCAGTAGTGATGAAGACTTTGAGTGGGCAAAGAAAACAAGAGATAGGAATTGGGGTCAGTGGGTACAGGAATTCTTCTGGGAGGCCATTGCAAAGAAATGGAATGGTAGCTGTTGGATAGTGGGATCGAGAGTGAATTTTTTTTTTGTAAGATAGAAGTGTTAACAGAATCCTTATCTATTGATGGGATGATCCTTCAGCAAGGGAAAATTTGAGGGTCACTGAGAGAAGAATAATGCTAGGGAGTATCCTTGGTTATGCAATGGCAACTCAGGACAACAATACAAACAAATAATCATTACTGGCTCCATCTTGTCTTCTCAACCCTAGCTTTTTCCTCCTCCCCAGGGGTGCTGCATAAACATATCTACCACAACACATAAACATACACTCACAGAGAGAGCCATGTTCTGGGTGTCTAGAAGATAGAATGAGCTTTTTGGATGAGCATGTTCATTCAGCCCTGTAGATCTCTCACTGGAGAGGTCAACAGCCACATTGAACAAAAATAGGAATTCACAAGGTGAAATTCAGAAAAGGAGTCCCTGCATTAATAATAAAAAGAGAGTGGTTACAAATGAGTACATGTGGTGATGGGAGTCTATGGAAGTTCTCTTTCACTAATTGCTTCAACTTTCTAGATAAGAGGGAAACAAGGTAATCAGTGGAGTGTTTCTCTAATGAAAGAGATTCTGGTGGGATACAGGATTCTGATGAATGATGGAGAAGATGTAAAGTAGTCATTAATAATGAGGGAGTCAGTAGACTAGGCAACAGAAGTATGGGAATCACATACTCGAAGTTTGTGATCACAAATTTAAATTGAAAGCAGTTGTGACTTTTCTGATTTGGTGCTGAAGTTTCTTTGTCAAGAATGGACAAAAGTCAAGATAGTCACTCTCTAGAAGAGCTCCGGGAGTGGAGTTGGGGACGGGAGTTAGGCTCAGGTGTCACTTGAGTGAAGTGCAATGAGGGAGTGGAATCACAACATATGAAACAGAAGAAAGTTATCACTCACAGATCCCAGAAAAGAGCGAACCCACAGGAGTCAAAGGAAACCCTGAAGCTACTGGAGAGTTCAACTAGTAAGGGGAAGTGAAGATGACTTATAGTCAAAGACTTTCTTAGGGTCCAGGGAAGTACCAAGCACGTCTCCCTTAGGGAGTTCTAAATTAGTGAGTCTACAGCAGGCAGACAGTTTTCACCAAGCTATACTGTGATCAGAGGTGACCACTGTGGCATATCTGGATAGTTGAGTTTGGGTGAGGTAGGCAGGTTATATCTAGCTGTCCCCTGGGGAAGCAGTCACCAGGAGGCAGTTGTGCAAGGCAGATTTCTGGATGGACCACACTGAGGAACTGGCAAAATGCAGACAACTGGAAATAGCCTGAGCTTTGCTTCTTGGTGTAAGAAAGTCTAATTTACATTCCAAAGGGATACCAAGGCAACACAAGACAGTGAGAATTCACTGTACCAGTCAATCTGATTGTAGAGTTTTTCTCCAGCCTTATTTAGTGGCATGGACTCACAAACAGGGAAAATTTTCACTTAAATAAGGCTATGATTTCTTGTCAACCTAAGAAAGAGGCCAAGGGAGCTCAGCGTGTATGCAATATATTATTCTGATTGACTTGTTGCTTAAGATAGTAGTGGAGGAAATCACGGGGATGAGAGTATCACAGCAGTAAGATCAAACTTGCAGGGCCAGATGGGATAAAAGATTATTGGAACTGGGGTTCTGGAGGGATTGGAAGGAGAGGTAAAAGGCTATGGTCAGAAGGTGGATACATGAAACTGAGACTAATGAGGGGTTGCAGTTTTTAGTAATGACCAAGTTAGGGTCTGAGGTAGGTGGGGAGATAGAGGAATTCAAAGGATAGAGGATCAGGTATGGAGAGAATTGCTTGTGTATATATTGAAATTGCTAAGAATTAACTTAAAAATATTGTTCATTCATTGATAATTCTTGCCCAAATGAAATAGAGTGGAAAATACTGATTTTTAAATTCTGTTCTTCTTGCTATTTTCATTCACTTGTATCCTGTGAAGAAGGACTTTGGGTATTTGATGAATGCTAGGTAGGAAGATTGCTAAAGTTTTTCTCTTCAGTTACCAATTTTTAAGCTGAGCAATAAATGGTTACTTGAAGTGATGACAATGATCATTTTTTTGGAGGAGAGGGGTAGATTTGGGAAGAGATTTTTGTTAGTGCCATGCAAACATACAGAATTTCATCAATGCCTTTGGGTCAACTGTAGTCTTACTTTTATTGTTGTTCAAACTGCCCCATATTTGGTAAATAGAAGCCCCTTCATATTATTTTTTCTGCCTCTTATGGCACAACTCCACTAATCTGTCCTTAATTTATGAAACAAGCTGCCTCAGAATTATATCTTTCATGTCCGTGAGTAAGAATCATTTACTACTCCAAAATCCAGCTTCATTTCATAAAAAATGTTATTTACAGACACAATTAAGAATGGAGGACGCTTATGGCTGCAAGGTTATCCTTGCTTCTAGGATTTTTGTATAGTTATATTGGAAATAAGTGTGTATAATTCAGACTTAACATTACAAAAGTTTTCTATTAGGCTAATATCTCAGTTCCTTGCATTATTAACAAAAATACCATTTTACTTTGTCTCATAATGTATATATGATTGCTTTTAATATTTCTACCAATACTACTATTAACAATGAAGTTGAAGTCTTAATTTTTAAGATGTGCTTGTTCACTTTTTGCTTTGTGAATATGTATATCACTTACCCAATCCCAAAGTTGGAACATATTTGTATAACAAAATATGTTGAGAAGTCTTAATTCTATTCCTCTCCCATCTACCATGTTCCCTCCCTGTTCTATAGGCTCTTTTAGTGTTTAGTTTGTCCTTTCAATTTTTTCTTTGGCAAATATGAGCAAATATATGCACACTCATTTATGTTTCTCCCTCTTTCCTACACAAAAGGTGACTTATCACATGCATCCTTTACTCACCTAACAATGCTTCCTGATAATTATACGACATCAGCATATGGAGAAGTTTCCTCATTCCTTTTTATGCCCACAGAGTATTCCACTGGAAAATGTACCAAGTCATTTGGCTTGTGCCACTTGCTATATAAGTATATATAATTATATATATATATATAATTCCTCAGGATATTCTATATATTTTACATATATTATATACACAATTAATATTCTTCTGCTGAAATCATTTCTATTTATGTTACTGTCCTAGAAGTGACAATGTGGATCAAATAGTCAACAAACATGTAATTTGGAAAAATATTGCCAAATTTCTTTTTATATGGGTTGTAACAATTTTGCCTTCCCACCAGCACTGCATGGGAGTGTCTATTTCATGAAAGCCTTGCCAACAGAATGTGCTACTGAACATCTGGGTTGCTGCCAGTCTGGTAAGTGGGAAATAATATCACCACATAGTTTTAATTTGTGTTTTCCTACTGTAAGTGAATTTGAGCATCTTTAAGCAATTTTAAAGATCATTAAACTCAATTCTCATTTCTTCTTGTGAACTCCCTGTCATATCTTTTTGCCCATTTTTCTATCATTATCAGTCTTTCTCTGGAACACAGTTGAGTTACGGGAGTTTTGCACCCATGAGTGAATTAATGCTGTTTTGTATGTGTAGAATAGTTCTCTCAGGAGCAGATTGTCATAAACAGTAAGCCTGATTGCCACTGAAGCTCTTGCTTTCTTTCTCTCACATGTGCACATCTGTACAATCCTTTTCTGCTTCTCTGCCATGTCATGATGCAGCCAGCGACCCTCCCAAGGATGCCAGCACGGTGCTGTTTGGACCTTCCATCCATCTGAGGACTCAGTAGTTACAGCACTGAGCACCAAGCTCCAGAACCCAGAGACTTCTATAGCCCAAGCTCTGTGACTTACTCCGGAGGAAGAAGAGGACCTAGCAGCTGCTGAATCCTCCATACCATCATAGGAAGTTAAAGCAGAAGTCTAAGAATAATCAATAAAATAATTGTAAGCACACACCACTGAGAAATGTGTAAGTAAACACCAGAAGAAGTAGCTACAGGGCTGAAAATGGTTGTCTTGCATGCCTGGCCTGAAGGACAGGGAGGGCAGTCCAAGGGTCAATTTTTTTTCAAAATGAATTCTTAAACTATAAACCTTTGTTATAAAAAATGAACATGAATTCTTTTCAAAGAATACTTAAGGAATTAACAGAGAAAATGCCATTATTACCTAAAAAAAGAAAGCAATCCAAACTGTTTCATTTCAACTAGTAAAGAAAAGGTTTATTTTAAATAATGTGCTTTCACCTTACTTTTAAGAATCCAGTATGTTTTTAGTTTTGCATGGTTCCTTACTCACTAGCTGGAAATCCAAGGATCGGCATAACCCAGATTCATAATCAAACACAGAAGGCTAGCTGTAATGAAAGGTAAAATAATATTTTCAATATTTAGGGGTTATTACAAATAACAAAAGAGAAAAAGCGGGAAAACCTTTTCCTCAGAGTACCTGAAGATTAGGAGAAACACTGGATTTCAACATTTTAAAGTGGAAAATAACAAGCATGAACATAGAGGTAAGAAGTGTGTTTGTGTTAAGACCTACAAATATGGTGCAACCATTGTTCCTGCCTCTATTTCTGTTCGTGTCCATGTGCTGAAGTGGAGGGAGGGGGGATTGAGAAGAAAGGTATCCCATTAGAATGAAGAATAGGGGAGACAGGAAATAACATGAAAATAAGGGTGGCTGCACATGGCAACTTTGGGGAAGCACAGCTATGAAAGGGGAAAATTGATAGAAAATTCAAAATGCATGGAAAAATAAAAATTGGATAGATTAACCTCACGTAGGTATTTGTTCTGGGATATAAACCAGGAAAAAGAATATCAGCTCCAAGAAATCTCATAAATCTCAATTAAGTTTTATCTTTCTCTTCAGGAACCTCAGGAATGACTAAGACTCAGAATATACCCTGCATCTTTACACAGCAGTAGGCCCCAGTTTGAACCAAAGATAAAAATCAACAGGAAATTTAGAATTGTAATTGGTGTAGTAATACACATGAAATGATTTTGAATAGAAAGTGATACAACTTTATGAAACCTCTAGTTGGATATATTTAAGCTCCTTACTTCTGGGAAAATGCCTGATGGTTTGGAACTGGATCTTTTGTTTAGAATCTCTGTTGACCCTCTCAGCATCTCTATAGAACCTCCTATTGATGTCGATCATGGCTAGAAAAAAAAGCTCAGCTGTCGCTGTCCAGAAGTTCCTTTGTTTGTCATTTTTGTTTCTTTTCCTTTGTCACTTTAATATTGGTGTCTGCCTGGCTTTTGATCCGTTTTCTCTCTATGCAGCTGTCATGCCTATCTGGACTCCATCTTGTTGTCTCTCTAGCTCCACACAAGTAATCACTACTGAACTCTGACCCAATACTGGAGCACTGAGGAGACTTTAAAAAATATCAGTGCCCAAACCCCATCCCCAGCAAATTAATTGCAAATAACTGGGTGCAGGGTTTAGGCATTGGTACCTGTTAAAGCTATCTCTGATGATTCTATGGGCCAGCGGCTTGCTGAACATTACTTTACCGTGGACATTTGTTTCTGCTGTGACTCTGTGGTCTGGCAAGATGTCATTAGACAGAGAACCTGGGTGGAAAAATTGATGATTTTTGTCAAACACGATTCTTCCTCATACCTGTTTTCTTAAACATGTCTGCTCGCATAATGGAATCTATTTTCATGTTTCTTTTGTATTACCAAGGATTTTCTCCCTTTTTCGTGCCTTTATTTTCTTTCATGATATCCAATAGGTTTGGCTGAATCCAGTAAAGCAATTATAATATAAAGAAACATCTATGTACCTGAGAACAATAAAAATGTACACCTGATTCATGCAGATAATAGGAAATAATCTACTTAATTGAAACTCATGGGAAATGTCTCAGTGATATGGCAGCAGAGGAGGTGACTGGACCTTTATAATTGTCACATGATTTTATTTTAACTGGTGTCCACACTGTGGCAGTACTGGAATTTGAACTCAAGGTCCACACTTTCCTAGGCTTGCTAAGCAGACGCTCTACCACTGAGCCACTCCATCAGCCTTCATCTGAGATTTTTAAATAAATTCCCATTATGTTTGTCTTCTTAGAAACAGGAACTCTTGTACCAAAAGTACAATGACTTCAGTTTTATTTAAGAAATTTTCCTCTTAAGAGGAAATTTTATTGGATTTTAAGAAAAACGGATTTTTAAAAACCAAATTACATATGTGTACATGTGTATATATGTGTACAAATATATGGGAGCTATGCATACACAGACACACATGTATGCAAGTATGTGTGAATGTATATATATATACATATATAGACATACATTTATGTATATATACATATATAGTCCAGCTGTTTTTTCCATTTTTATTAGGATATATACATTGTACGGGGGGATTCATTGTGACACTTCTGAATAATCTTACATTGTACATTGGTTAGATCACTCCAACCATTTCTCCCCTCCATCCCTTCCCCACCCACTTAAAGTAATTGCAAGAGGTATCATCATTCTATTTTGTATATGTATATAAAGCCCATCAACCACATTTCCTCACTTTTATCTCCTGCATTCACCCACTCCCCCCCCACGATTATACCTGTATGTCCCCTACAGTGAACCTATTTTACAGTCCTGTCTTTTATTACTAGTTCCAAAGTCACTGCTCAAAGGGATTTCCCAAAATATCCCTGTTGTGAGTATACTTTACTTTGGTTAGCTCAACCCCTTCTGTTATTCTCCTTACCCCATCCCTGCCACCCCCCATTATTCAACAGCTTTCAATGCATATTGTTATATGCTCTACCTGCACACATGTAATATATTTCAATATTGTTGACTATCATTCTCTTTTCCTTCCCCTCCCCCAAGTTCCATAGAGTAGTTCCACTGTTACAAACATGTTCTATGTCTGAGTTTGTATATGATCATGCTTGTTAATGTGTATATGTTTATCTTGCTTGGCTGTTGTGAACAATGCTGCAATAAACATCAAAGTGCAAGTGTCTGTTGTATCCTGACTTACATTCCTTTGGGTAGATGCTCAGGAGTGGTGTCACTGGATCATATGGCAGTTCTTTTTTAACTTTTCAAGGAATCTCCATATTGCTTTTAATAATGGTTGTACTAATTTGCATTCCCATCAATAGTGTTTAAGGGTTCCTGTTTCACTGCATCCTCGCCAACATTTGTTCTTATTTGTGTTCTTGATAGCCATTCTAACTGGGGTGAGATGAAATCTAAGTGTTGTTTTGTTTTGCATCTCTTTTATACCCAGGGAAGTTGAATACTTCTTCATGTATTTTCCAGCCATTTGTACCTTTTTCTTTGAGAATTCTCTGTCTAATTCATGTGCCCATTTCTTCATTGGGATGTTGATTCTTTGGGGGATGAGGTTTTTGAGTTCCCTGTAGATTCTGGATATTAGCCCCTTATCAGATGAATAGCTGGCCAAATTTTTCTCCCATTCTACAGCATGTCTCTTAAGTCTACTGACTATTTCTTTTGCAATACAGAAGCTCTTTAGTTTCATGCAGTCCCATTTTTTCATGCCTTTTCTTATTTGCTGAGATTTCGGAGTTCTACTTAGGAAGTCTATGCCTATCTGTTCCAGTATATTTCCTACTATTTCCTCTTTAAAAAGTATTTAAAGACACTCTTTTTTGTGTAATGTTAGACTATTTTTACAAAAAACAAAATTTAAGGTAGATGTTTGCGTTTCACCTTTCTTTTTTTTCTTTATTCATTTATTCATATCTGCATAACATTGTTTGGGTCATTTCTCCCTCCTGCCCTCTGCCCCTTCCCTCTCCCACCCATTCCCCTCACTTCCAGGCAGAACCTGTTCTGCCCTCTTCTCCAATTTTGTTGAAGAGAAAACATAAGCAATAATAAGAAAGACATAGCATTTTTGCTAGTTGAGATAAGGACAGCTATACTGAGAGATTCCTAGCATTGCTTCCATGCACATATGTATTACAACCCGAACTGATTCATCCCTACCAGACCTCTTCACTACTTCCCGGTCACTTTTCCAAATTGACCTCTGCCATTTTTAGGTTACCATATTAGCTCCTGGGGTTTCCTACCTTTCCCTATTCCTCCTGTATGTGTCCTCCCCTTAGCGTGTGACCCAAGTCCAACAACATTACTGCATTTGCCCTAGATCTAAAGTCCACATATGAGGGAGAACATATGATTTTTGTCTTTCTGAGCCTGGCTAACTTTGCTTACAACGATGTTCTCTAGTTCCATCCATTTCCTTGCAAATGATAAGATTTCATTCTTCTTCATGACTAAAACTCCATTGTGTATAAATACCACATTTTCTTAATTCATTCATCAGTAGTGGGGCATCTTGGCTGTTTCCATAACTTGGCTATTGTGAATAGCACTGCAATAAACATGGCTGTGCAGGTGCTTCTGGAGTAACCTGAGTCACATTCCTTTGGGTATATCCTTAAGAGTGGAATTGCTGGATCATATGGCAGATCTATGTTACATTTTTTAAGAAGCCCCCATATTGTTTTCCAGAGTTGCTACACTAGCTTGCATTCTCACCAGCAGTGTATGAGGGTTCCTTTTTCCCCGCATCCTCACCAACATTTGTTATTGGCAGTGTTTTTGGTGATAGCTATTCTAACGGGGTGAGGTATAATCTTAGTGTGGTTTTGATTTGCATTTCCTTTATGGCCAGAGATGGTAAGCATTTTTTTATGTGTTTTTTGGCTATTTGAATTTCTTCCTTTGAAAAAGTTCTGTTTAGTTCAGTTGCCCATTTCTTTAACAGTTTTAGTGATTGTAACCATAATTATTTAATTATGACAGTTCACTGTCTACTTTTCAAGTTTAAAAACCAATATTAATGATAATGAGAAAGTAATATGTAATCCAAAGTAAATGTGAAAACTTTATTTTTCACAACTAATTTATCTCATCATGGGAAAAAATGTAATTTAGGAGAGCTGCAATGAGGAAACAGAATAGAATCATTTTTGTTTAATTCACTTTCTTTCCTTTGCCCATTTCCCATTGTATGTAACAATAAATGGCAAAATTATAAAATGAAGACTAATGATGTAGGAAAAAGCAAAGTGATACTGTGTGGTTCTTTTTGCATTGGAAATGGGTTTCTATTTCATGTCACATACAAAAATACTTATCAACATATGACAGACTTATAATAAGGCTATGACTGACATAATAATAGCAGATAAGAATGCTTCTCTATGAAGAATTGATCCATCTAGAAATGAAGTATATTCCTTATCTATACTCAGAAACTTAACCATGGTATTTTTCCAAAGAAAGTGATAAAATGAAAGATTACCTGTAAGTGTGGTTTGTCTGCCACTTTTGAAATTTAAAAGTACATTATAACAATCTATCAATATAAGTTGTAATGCTTAAAGAAGTATACATTTATATTTTTAAAAGATTATTTTAGCCTCCATAAGGAAAACTCAATAGAAATACACTAAACTATATTAGTAAAATTAAATATCAACAACTGAAGAAAGACCTTTGTTTTAATGTTGTTTTCCTTTTTACTGTCTGTGCACCCAGTCAGGCCTCCACTCTTATCTAAACAGTCAAATTCCTTTCAAGAAGAGGAGCTCAATAGAGATCAGTTTTGGGTGATGTCAGGTATTGTAAGCACAGGACACATTACAGAAAATGTGCGTCACAAAACTGATTTTGATATGTTTTTTTAAAATATCAGGTCGTTTCTTCAACAAATATGTTGCCCAGTTTCTATGAGGGAAAATAAAAATCATTTTCCCCTTAAAGGGTTTTATGTGCTATGCCAGGATTCTTAGGAACCTCAGTTCTTCCCTTCCTAAGCACTTTACCCCGGGGAGTCACTGCATTGGAAACAAAGCTGCCTGTCTAAACCTCTTATACACTTCAAGCCCCAGCTCAAGTCACACAACCTCTGAGGATTTCATTGTTAATTTCATCCACAGCGATTTCTACTAGGTGTATTAGAAAATGTGATGAAATAGTTGGGTTATGATTCCAAGAGTTGGGGTGGAGACAGTCAGGGATGCGTGGGGCTGGCCTATTGACTACATGGAGTAGAACCCAGAAACCTCTTCTAGATGGTAGCTGGGGGGTGGTGGGCTCAGCTGGTGCCCCGTTCAATGTCCACTCCCCCTTTTTTCTCTCTTAACTGGCACTGCAATCAACTATTCCAAGTTCTTATAGTAGATCCAGTAGTGTAGCCAAAGTTCACATGGCCTCTGCTCCAAATCTTATTGGTATAGGTGTGGATATGCATCAGCCCAATCAGAAAGGAAAGGACATATTTCATGATGTAGGGAAAAGCAAGAGTTTTCTCCTACTTCATGTGAACAATGAAGGTGGATGCCACATTTGCTGCTGGATGAATCTCAGAACCATGAAGGAAGCCAACTTGAGAGCTAGGCTGACAACAGAGAAGGGCAAAGCAGAGTTAGCTAACCATAGAAAAAATAAACCCTACCTTTCCTATGATCACTTTCCTATCCAAGAATGATAATAAATTTTGCTGTTGTGAAAACCCACAAGTTGTCATTCTTGTTGCCTATGCCAAAAGCGTTCTAAACTTACAAAGCCATAACCAAGGCAAAACTGACCGCCCAACTGAAGCAGCAATCTTAAGGACAGCGAGAGAAAGAGAGGGAGAAAGTTGGGGGTGGGGATCAAAAACTAAAGATGCCAAAGGGGAGAGACTAGTTTTAGAATGGAAAGCATGGAAACCAAGAGAGAATACAGAGCAGGCATTCCTAAACTCAGCACTACTGACGTGCAGGCCACACAACTGTCGTGTGCAATATGACCACCACCCACAGTGTCTCCAGACATTGCTAAACAGCCCCTGGGAGGCAAAGAGCCCTGTGAGCACCACTACTCTGGAGAGATTCTCCAGAGAGGCTCTGCACCAGAGCCTCTGCAAGATCTCTTAAGGTGGCAACAAAATCCTGATGCCATTGCTCACACAATCCCCATGGTGTCCAATAGCTCTAAATTTTTGCATCTCTCATGTTGGGCCCCTAACTTTTGTGATCTAGTATCAATTAAATAACTTCTCTGCACTCAGTTTTTCATAAAGAAAATGGGTGTGATAATTGCAATGAATAACAATTTGTAGAATTGTTAGAAGTATTAAATATGACAGTGTGTATGAAATGCCCCAGCATGACATACTGTGTTGCCCTAGACCCAAAGCGACTGGGCCAAAACCTCTGAAATCATGAGCCAAAATAAACCATTCCTCCTTATAAGGTGTTTGTCTCAGGTATTTAGTCATAGCAACGGAATGCTAAGACAGGGTGGAAAGGAAGTAAAGTCATGTGAACCTGGTAGACCATTGAAACAACACAGCATTTTATTCAAAGAGATAAGGTAAATTTCAAAAGATTGCCAGAGAAGTGATATAATTTCATCTTATATATGTAAAAGACCATTAATAGTCATGAATGGAATTATTAGCCAATGTTTATTGAAATTTAACTAAACGTTAGTGATTGTGCCAACTAAAAGCATCACCTCCTTGGGTGGACATCTAATGCAGGAAGCAGAGAGGTCACTGATTTCTCTCCTAAGTGATACAAAACTGGGAAAAATGTCAAAAAAATGTTAATTTAGGGTATTGGAAATTGCCCAAGGCAGACAATAAATTGAAAAGCATTTATACTTGGCAAACTGCTAGAGCAGAAAGAGTGTGTTAGCAGGAGCCTGTGGCGTGAGACAAACCTGGAGCAGCTCCCTCTGTCCCCAGGTACAGAGGGCAAGGTCAAAACCCAGACACTTGCTGCCTCGGGGGCAGACTCAATTTGGTGTAGAAAATGGAAGCCTATGTATGGGCAATCTAAAAATTGTGAAATTAGTGGAAATTGAGAAGGAAAAACTCACCACTTTGCAAACTCAAGGTTACACTTTGTTGTAGTTGTTGCAATGCCAGGAATGAAACCCAGTACCTCATGCATCTAGGCACATGCTCTGCCACTGAGCCATACTCCCAGCCCAGTTATACTTTTTCGTGGTAACCTAATGGAGAGATCCTGAAAATCAGGGCTCTCAGAAATGTGGCTAACGTAGCTGAGGAATGGAATTTATTATTGTACTGAGATTACATTTTAATAGCCACATACTACCACGTTGGAAATATGGACTTTTATAGACAGAATCCAGGATGAACACTGAGGAAGCTGAGGGCAGCTACCTCGATTATAAGTCACAATTCAATGCTCAGATTCCAAACCAAGGCCAATTTTCATGTCCAGAACTCAATGAGTGAGAGATTAACTTGCAGCAAGGAGCTGCAAGACCACAGCAAAGATCTACAGTAATGATTCTTCCAATCCATTCCCAAAGACTCCTATAGCCATTGCCCAGGCACTCTTACCAAGCCAGGCACTGAAGACTGTTTGATGCAGGGACTGAGTTAGCATTAAGGTCAGTACCGTTTTCTGAGACCATACCACGTGCTGTACATGGGAAATGAGGCCATAAGTCAGCCAAGGGCCTTGCATGGAAAGAGTTTACAGACTATTTATCATGGACAATACGCAGAAGTGTTTTACACACACACACACACACACACACATGCCAATTCATGCCCACTGGAGATATGTAGACTGAACTGAAAAGGAAAAAAGTAGAGATAATGTGATACATAGTTTTTTATATTACTATTACCCAGGGGTCTCTGATTTAGTCACTGAGGATAATCACAATTACTTAAAATATGGGAATGAATCTAACAAGCTCCTAATCGTAAGGAAGTAAAAATATTTGTGACATACACTAATAAAAATTAATCTTACAGCCATACTATTTTTGAACTTGCATTTCAAGTCCCTAAATCCTTCAATCCCAATGATAACCTTCTCTCCTTTGCAGAAAGTTATTCTTCCTTGCCTCCAGGTCCCCCAGAGCTTGGCCATTTCCACCTCCTTAGCCTACCTGGGCCTTGGTGGATTCACTTTCTTTCCTAGATTGGACATCACGATAAGCAATCTCAACTGTTCTCCCTTCCCCCAAATCATGGTCATTTCCTTCTCTTCCATTTTAGCATGCCTCAGCATGTTAAATTTAGTTCAGGGCGTCATCTTTCTGCTTTGGCATCCAGGGTGGAGAAACTAACAGAGCATCTGTACTGAATGACAAATGGGTAGGTTTCAAACACATCTGGGCTTCTCCAACAAAGTGTCCCATCTCTTTAAAGGCTATTATTTTCTCATCCACAAGCTCTCAAAGGCCTTTGCTACTCACTCCCGTATGTGCTTAAACGAAATGGAGAACATATATTTTCTTCAAATTTTCTGGAGATTACAGTGGAGGCTGTATTAATCAGGATGGATTTTAACTGCAGATAACAAAAGAATTTCTACAAATTGTCTTAAACAAAAAGGAAATATGTGATTTCACAGGAGAATTCTCCAGGCAGCCAGGCATGGTGATACATACCTGTAATCACAGCGCTCAGGAGGCAGAGGCTAGAGGATTGAAAGCTTGAGGCCAGCCTGGGCTACATAGAGAGACCCTGTCTTAAAACAATATTTTTAAGGGCTTGCCTGTGTCTCAGTGTTAGGGCACTTGCATACCATGTATAAGGCCCTGGGTTCAATTACCAGAACTTCAAAATAAATAAATAAGAATCCCCAGGTAAGTCCAGCCTATGCGGCTGTCAGATGGAGCAGCTCAATAAAGTCCTCAAAGACCCACGTGATTTCCATCTTTCTGCTGTCTGCATCGTGTTACCGTTGCCCTCAGGCTGGTCCCATGAGGCCCCAAAGTAAGTGTAGGAGCTCCAAGTGGGGCGTCTAGATGATAATGTTCAAAGAATGAGATGAACCACTGCTAACTATACCTCCTTCTTAAAAATGAGAAACCTTTTAGCCAAAACCACTAACTGACTTCCCTCATGTACTTTCAAGTCATCTAGGTCATATGCCTTTCCCTAAGCCAGTCTCTAGCAAAGGATTTCGTAACTCATTTGGATGTGCACTTGAGGGCATGAACCACAGAACTCACAGCAGAGGCTATTAAGAGCTGTGTCAAAGAGATGTCAATCAATCGTTATTTATATAGGGTTTCCTTAAAATTTGAACCAGTGATTTTTTTCCCATTAGCATAAAGAATAGCAAAAATATTAACAGAGTCAATTCAATAAACGTTCATTATACATGAACACAGTGAAAAACAAACTGCCATCAAAGGTGGACTTTGTCACATTGAGAGCAAATGCCACAAGAGATTCTTTCGGAGTGAGGGTTGTTCTGCAAGAAACCATTACACCTAGTTCTGTGATGGATGACTGCATACACTGAGAGAGTGATGGTCCCCACAGGGTTAAAGCGGGACATTTCTCCCCATCGTCACTTAAACACTGTGGTTTGTGAACGTTGCCTACACTTTGATCAGACACCAACCACAGGCCCAGCAATGTTTTATTCAGGGCAAACTGCACCTTTTAAGAGTTCCAAAGGATTGAATAAGGATTATCTATCATTTCCAGAAACTGACAAGACCTGTTTTTGAAAAGTGACTATGCTCTGAAAATTGAAGCTTCAGGTTTCAGTGCCAATGGTCAAATAAAGAAATAAAAGCAGAAAATTTATGACATCCTCATGATTTAGAAGAATCAAAAGGGGGCTAAGAACGTGGTTTAACTGATGGAACACTTGCTTAGAAAACTGTGAGGTCCTGAGTTCAAACCCCAGTACTGCCATAAAAAAAAAAAAAAGAAAAAGAATGAAAACTTCACTGGATAGGTTTGGGCACTTCCTGCTTTGTGTCTGGTCACCAACTTATATTTTTAGCACACTGTTACATTTTCTCCTCCCAAATACATAAATGGCTATATCTTAAAAGGATGTCTCCTACAGATATTAGTTGAATTGTTTTATGTTATACCTTCTCTCTGAAAGTCTCTTTGGAAAACCAATAAACACTGATAGTAAATTCCAATGGATCAAAGCCATAAAAGACAAAAAAAACCTTTATTTCCACCACTACTAAATCAAAGCCACTTTAGTAAGCAGGTGGTATCTAATCCTGTCATCTTATCAGCAGACACTACTCAGGAGTTCAATGCTGCCCAGAGGATTGCTAAGTGGAAGATCAAAGGAGGACTTGGGACTCCTCTGTAAATTGCCCTCCGGAGCTCTTCTCTGTCCCAAATTTCCTCTGACAGATTGGCAATAAGCTGTCTTCATAGTTCATGGTCCTCTACAATTTCAAACTCTTAAGTCAACAAAATCTTAAATTATTCACTGTTTTTAATGTTAAACCTGGTAGCTTGTATTATAGAGTAATGCTTACTTATTATAGAAATAGCAAAAACTACAAATAGGAAAACCAAAAACCATCTCAAATGCTTACAATTTCAGCAACTCAGAGGCAACTGCTATTACCCCTTGGTATACATGGTTCCAGAGGTTTCTGCACATCCGCAAAAGATCTGACATTCTACATAGTGTTTTGAATCAAAACATCTTAAACAAGCATAAAGTTCATTCTATAGCTGATGCTTCATTTACATGGCTATAGACATACATTCATTTAACAAGTTGTCATTTGTTTTCATGGCTATAGATGAGTATATTACATACATTTTCTTATTAACATAACATTAAGAATATATCTATTGCTAATTATTTGTGCTTCTCTTTACCTTTTAAGAAAATCTGTACTCGCCCACTCTACTTACCCATCTTCTTTCCTATTTGTGCAAAAAGAGAGAAAAAGTAAGATAAAAATCTTAAGTCATTTTGTATATTTGAATATAGCTATGTGTCATGAATATCTGCAGTTTTAAGTCACATATTTTCAAAAAGTCATTGAGATTGGTTACAAGCAAATTTATATACATGCATTTGGAAATGCATTAAGCCTAGAAAAGAGATAGAACCATAGGGAGAAAACCGAGAGTAATTGTGGATCAAAGCAGCCAGGAGTTAGTTTTAATAGCCTGACATTGCAGGCGAGATAATCCTCAATGTCTAACAAAAGGAAATATAGCAGTTCAGAAGTCAACATTTTCCCTCTGATACTCAGGTTACAGAAATGTACCCCACGTGTCTTTGTACACAGACACTGATCAATGAAATGTTTTCATCCAACCGTTTTTCTTTGTGAAGCCAAGGGAGTGATATGAAATATTATTTCAGGAAAAATCACTTGTTTAGAAAAAGCTAATGCAGTTCAAGTAAAAAGCTTTTGATCTAACTTGTTACAACTTACAACTTTGAGGAACTACTTATCAGACCATTCCGCATATGGTTTCCTTCCAACATTCCCCCATGTTTATCATATAATCATAGAAGACATAAATAGTTGGGGACTCCAGAAATGAGGGAAGGTCAACATCTACCCTGTCTTTGAGTTTGTTCAAAGGTTTACAGAGACACTAAGTTAACCCCATAGAGCAAGATGTAGATAATTGAGCCCAGATATTTTTGTCAATGAGCTTGTCATGAGCTACCTTGATTGACCATGTGGGAATCTCAGAATAGTTTGGAGTAAACGAAGGCTTCCATCTCAAAAGCCCTCAGTTGTCATGAAATGCGTAGCAGAGCAAGGTGTGAACAGTGGCAATTAACGATCCTTGCCTCTGAAGAACTCTCCCTTATCTCCTTCTGAAGTAGATCAGAACAACATCTCATCTGCCTTGACACTGGCAGAAGTACTATAAAGAATTCATATGCACTAGCAAGGCCCAGCTCCATCTTGGCTTTCCTAATTATTTTTTATTCCCTTGGTACTGGGAATCAAACCAAGGACCTCATGAATGCTAGGCAAGCCCTCCACCTCTGAGCTACACCCTAGACCCTCTTAACTATCTAATTTAGTCAGTTTGATTTAAATGTTCAAGCTGAATGACAGCAATATTGAGGAACAGAGTAAGTTTAAAGGAGAAGTAATGACTTTTAACCTTACCTTCAAGGTCAAGACAAATGTTTCTGGGAAAATGACCCATGGGGAAATTAACTTTGAGTAAAGATTTTCTATAGATGTTTTTTTTCAAAGTTGAATCCAAGGGTTTTATTTTTTTCAACACCCTTAAATTAACAAATTGGTTTTTAGATATTTGACTGATTTTTAAAACTAAACATTCTTTAAATTGCATTAAAATAAATCCCAGCCAACTTAGTATACATGGATGCTTCTATACCTCCCTTTAAAGAAACAACAAATAAATTCACAGAAAAATACCTATTGATATACAACTTTTCTTCAACTTCTCCTTTGCCACAAATTTCTTTTCAAATCTAGACCAGTCCTTTTCAATATCATTGCTACTAGATGAATAACACTGTTGAAATTAAAATTAAACTAAATTAAAAAGTTCAATGCCTTGTTTTTATTAGGTACCCTTCAAGTGTTCAGTGGCCACATATGGATTCTTGTGTTAGTCAGTGTTCTGTTACTGTAATGAAATACACAAGAGAATAAACTTATAAAGAGGAAAGGGTTATTTGAATCATAATTTTAAAGGTTTCAGTCCATGGTCAGTTGGCTCAGTTGTTCTGGGCCCATGTCAGCAAGTATATTAAGGGAGTACATGGTGGGGCTGCTCCCTTCATAGTGGCCAGCAAGGGCCAGATTCCCAATAACCCCTTCAAGAGCATACCCTATATAACTAGAAGACTTCTAGCTAGGTCTCTGAAAGGTTTCCACCACCTTCAAATAGCCCCACAGGCTGGGGACCAAGTTTTTCACACATGAACCTGTGGAGCACATTCCATATCCAAATTACAGCAATCCCGTATTGATCTGCACACATACAGAACATTTGCATCAGCATAGAAAGTTCTATTGAACAGCCATTGCCTAGATAACATAAAAAGTAATGGCAGTCTTGCCCATAAAGAAAACAACCTGGAAACCTGCTAGGGAAAACAATCTACTTATAAGCATGGCAGCTGGTTGAGAAGTCATGATTTGCTGGAGTTTAACTCCAAAATGTCTTTGTCTTCCAACTATATCCCCAGAAACACTGGAACTAATGTGCCCCTCCAGCTAGAAGATTGGCACTGTAATGAAGTCTTAGGATGATTCTACAGCCACTTTGTGACTAGAACAACTTGTTTTCCAATAGCTACAAGTCAATGAATGGTATCAAGTTTTGAAAGCTTAAGTGTCACAGTTGACAAAGGGCTCTTGTCCCGTCTTACTCCATCTGTCCACCCTACACTGCCTTTAGTGTTTAAAGTAGAGGTGTGTATCTGACAACCTTCTTTCTTTCCTTGTTACAGACATTTGCACTCTGGATTTTTGGACTAGAGGCAGCAATACTGTCTGTGTGTGATTATCTCTGTGATGGTCATTGGGAGACACCCCTGCTCTCCCCCTTGTTCAGGCTGACTTCCTCTGGTTGTGGTGGCTTCTTGTGATGGGCAGTTTCTATATATGTGGTGTGCATGAGAAATGTGCTTGCTGGATTCTGAAATAATCTCAGCCTCCAGGAGCCCCCCCCACATAACAATTTTTGTCTATCAACCTCTCCAAGAACATGTGTTCAAGCATCCAGAGCCACAATGTAATATCTCCCTCTTCTCCACAGTGAGGGAGGGCAATGGAAAAGAAAAGCATGTCATGCATTTAGCAGCAGAATAAATTTCCAGATTCTGCAGCTAAATAAATACTTATAGGGATGATAGACTGTGGGTTCCCCTTTTTCTAAGACACTCCCAGTCTGCATGAGGATTTTATTGATACTGAGTCACTTGTCTCCATGGATGGAAAATCACGACATTCTCCTCCAAGGGCCAGGGAAGGGAAGCTCTAGCCACAAACTGTGACTGTTCTCCTTCCTTCAAGTTGGGGTAAAACAGGGGTATGAGAGGTGACTAGTGGGGGCAGGAACATCTGCCACTCATAAGCCCTGGCAGCTGTTGATGGCTTAGGAAATCTTAGTGCCTTGTGATCTCAGCTTGGGTTTTAGCCACAATTCTGAAATGGCAGGAAAAAAAATCAAACTCCACATTCTCTTATGTATGCAGTAGATATTAAAATCAATCCTAATTTTAAATTTTCTATTATATCATAATAAAGAATATTTTTAGTTATTCAGAGGTATGTTCTAGAACAGTTTCCAAGTTAGAATAAGTAAAATCATTTGCCTTTTGATACCTGACATCCTTTTAAATGTGCTAGTTTCACCAAACCCCAGAGGTGAACAACTCTAATTCATCCAGACAGAGAAACAGCATAGCCAACCAGCTTCTCACAGTAAGAGAAAGCATGGCTGCTTCAACCAGGCTGTTTGGGATGGAGCCAGCCAGTGGCTAAGAATGACATGAGAGGAGGGTGGAATGCAGGTCAGCTTCTACCTAAGAATATGAGGATTGCCCTTAATAATGAATATTTATATCTGAGTGAACTGATTCTAATACAGTAGTAAAAAGCATGGGCTTCACAGTCAAAACCCTGAGCAGACAGTCCACCTTGCCCATATTAACTCTGAATGTCAACAAGTTACAGAACTCTCTGAACCTCTGTAATATCCCTAAAATGGTGTCTCATGGGTAGCTATGGAGGTAATAAAGGATCAAGCAAATGTAAGATTTACATTGCACTCAAACAGTGCCATTATTGATTTTCACATTATATTCTCATAGACTATGAATTATTTTAAAGGATTTAAAAGGTGGAGGAGAAAAAGAAAGGAGTGTTAGTCCACATTCTATTACTATAAAGGAATACCTGAAATGATTAACTTATAAAGTTCTGGAGGTTATGATCCATGATCAATTGGCCCAATTGCTTTGGGCCATGGTAAGCAAGCACATTATGGCAGGAGTGTGGGGAGGAAAAAAACCAACCAACCAAACAAACAAACAAAAGACCTCATCTCATAGCCAGGAAGGAAAAGAGGAGAGAAAGAAGCCAGGGTACCATAATCTCCTTCAGGACATAACCCCAATGACCAAAGCACTTCCCATTTGGCCCCACTTCTTAGAAGTTCTTCTACTCCCCAGTGACCTTCTCCTGGGGATCAAGCCTTTAACACGTTTCCCATGAATGTCACATAGAAGACATTCAACATCCAAACTATAGAAGGAACAAGAGAAGGGGAAGGAAATATGTGACAAACAAATTTGTGATCAGTAATTTTACATTTACTGCACACATTGCTGTGCACACTCTGGTGCCACTGATCTCCAACACTACATTGTGCTTCCCAGGGTGCTTGGGTTGGATTATGAGATGTCTCCCCTAGGCTCATGTTTCCAGTGCTTGGTCTCCAGCTGGTGACAGTGTGTTGGGAGGCTCTGGAAGCTTTAGAAGGTGGGGTCTACTTGGAAGGATTAAGTCACAGGGTGTGTGCCTTTGAAGGTTATACTTGTCTCCCACTTCCTTCCTCACTCTCTGTTTCCTGTCCACCATGAGGTGAAGAGCTTCCTCCCCCACACACTCTTGTCATCATGATGTTCTGCCTCACCATGGTCCCAGAATCAACAGAGCCAAGGGTTATGGACTAAAATCTCTAAAACAGTGAACTAAAATAAATCTTTCCTCCCTTAAGTTATTTCTGTCAGGCATTTTGTCAGCAATGAGAAAAGTAACTAATGCACAATGGGAATTTTTTTCCAGAACTCTTGTGGTCTGGATCTGGAATGTCACTCAAAGGCCCATATGTTAAAGGCTTGGTCACCAGCTTGTGGCACTACTGAAAGGTGGTGGAACCTTTAGGAGGTGAGGCCTAATGGAAGAAGGTTAGGTCATTAGTGACATGCCCTTGAAGAGTATATCAGGACCCCTTCCTTTCTCACTTTTCTCTGCTTCCTTGTTACCATGAGTTGAGCATCTTACCTATACCACATAGTCAAGTTGTCCTGCCTCACTCAAAAACAACAGAGCCACTGACCATACACTTACTCTGAACCTATAAGCCAAAAATAAATCTTATCTCCTAGTAAGTTAGTATTTTGTACAGAAATAAAAATTAACTAATACAAGTATCTGCCCCCTTAATTTGTAAAAATTCTACATTTTTAAAGTTATATTACCAAGTGATTTTTCAAAATTGCTTTCTCCAAAGGAATCATTGAGAACAATTTCTTTTTCAAAAAATGTATCCTTTTTATGATGACAAATGAGAAAGTCACAAAGATTCAGACCACGAACAAAAATTTAATACTATGATTGGCTACCTAATTTATCAAAACTTGTCAAATTTTAAAAAAACAAATATTGGCCACTTATATCTCAGTGTTTTTATCTTTAACTCATTGTTTGCAAGACACTAAAATAAAGGGAAATATTACCTCTGAAATAAAAATTGAAAAATAGAATAATCTTTCAAAAATAAGTAAAAAGAAATTTAATTTTTCAAAATCTTGTTAAAATAACTAATGGTCATATGACATGGGAAGTTTTCTGTAGCAAATACTTATTCAACCACAATTATGAATGATGGTTTAAAGAAATTTTTGAATGTTTGAAGCTCATATGTGATAAGTTTTGTCAGAATACAGAAATAACTGAAAAATACATATTTTTATTTTTATACAAATTTTATAAAATTATGTAAATCTTCCCAATAATCATACATTAGTGTCCACTACAGATTTAAAATAATTTTACAAATTTAACTTAAGTTGCATATGTAAAAACTATTGATTATATTCCACTAATTTAAATAAGCTTTGATTTTTACATTAAAGTGTTTGATTGTTCTGTCAAGATACCATGTTATGTTCCAACTGCTTTGTTTTTTTATTCAACATGAGAGTTTATGTCTTTTAATTTACACCATTTCAGGATTGCTCCAAGTCCACCTTTTGTATGGTTTTTCCTCCTTGGCCTCAGGTAGTTTCCTCACACAAGCACTGGTCCATATTCAGATGGGAACTGGGCACCTCTGCAGACTGCTCAAGTTCTGAGGCACTCTCCTCTCCTGTCCTCTGTCCTGTATGCTTTGCCACCCTAGCCTCCCTGATTCTCCTACACATCTCAATTCAGAGGCACTGCTAACCTCCACCTGGATGCTCCCTGCCTCCCTGTGGCCTGGACACTTTCTCCAGGCAGTGAACTGTGCCACTGCAGAGAACCCTCACTGACTTCTCCTCTCAGGGACCCTTGTCCTTTGTCACCTGTTTTTCCCTACCTTAGCAAACCATTGTTGCATGTATTTTGCTCAGGCAGGAGAGTAAATCCAGCTCCTTGATTTCTGACAGGATAAAGGAGTGCCACCCTAAGAAAACCATCCATTTGTAATGGGACAAGTGTGAGGGGAGATAAAATGGCAGAAATGTCGCTAGGAACAAATGGAAGAAATAACCCTGGGGATATAACGCGATGGATGGGGCAGAAGTAATTTTGTTTTAGATAAAGGAAATAGGAAGGCACACTTAAGAGCAAAACATTTAGGGAAACAGAAAACAGCTTAGTACACAGGCACTGAGGACAAGTAGTTTCTCTTTCCAGATAAGGAAAACAAGATAAAACATTCCTAAGGACAGACATCTAAAGGGATGAGATATAGACCCCTAAAGGAGAGTAACATAGCAAACTTTCCCAAGATAAACAAAAAAGGGTCTCACCTAAATGAGTGGTAGTCATAAATATTGGTGGTAAGCCTCAAAGACAGGATGGACCCTCTTAGAATGTTAAGCCTGATAAGGATGGGAGGGTGGAAATTAAATGGTCGGACTTGACCAAAAGTCAATTAGGCAGTCAATTACAGTCACAGTGCCTAAGGTAGAGTGGGGAGAGGCCTAAATTGGCCTCTATATAATCTCATGAACTTTAGTTATCCTATGGTTTAGCTCTTTCACTAAGTCCCACCCATCTGGGTGCTTTGCTATCCTTTCAATAAACTTTGTTCTTGCTTTACTCTTAACTCCTGGTCTGTGGTATGAACTTGCTTTAACTCTTAACTGCTTGTCTGGTGCCTTCAATCATCAACTACACCAAGACATGAACTCGTGGAACAACAATCCAGTCCAGTATCTCATTCTCTCCATTTGAGGCACATGGACTCTTGGTTGCCTTCAGCTAATTCTGTGATGCCTCCCTGTACCACCAAGGGCCATTTCACCTCTGTCCAACTGAACGGTACATTCAGGAATGGCCCCTAGCAAGCCTTCTGCTCTTCCTCACTCCAGCTAAGAGCAGGTGGACAGGCAGACACAATGCAATGATTCATTTAAGTGAGTTTTGCTTCTAGGGTGTCTAAGGGAGGGGTCTCTAAGGCACAGGTAGCAGGAGCACAGGAGAAAGAAGGAGACACCAGTACAAATCCAGTGCCCGAAATTTAAAGAGTCCTTGCCCTTGACAATTTCTCATCTTCTCCCTATACTTTTCTTTAACCTTAACGCTATTTATTCCCTTTACATATTGTATTTAAATTGTCTTAGAGAAAAACCACACGCACTTTAGTTTGTCATGTCTACCTTCCGCATCCAAGGCCCTACATCATTATTTAGCCCAGGAAGAGCACAAACTGAAGCCTGAGGTACAGACAGCCTCCAGCCACTATCCCTAGACCTTTCTGCCCACAGCAGAGCCCTCATGGCACATCTGTGAAGTCACTCCATAGTCATAGGCTATGGGAACACCCCCAAACAGTGCCCCTGGGCCCTGCAGCTACAGGATGAACTAGAGTTGTTAGATTTTGAATAATCTACCTGGAGAAGATGCCTTGGGATCCCAAAGCAGTACAGTGCACTTGCCCAGGGAATTCCATGATCCTGCAGAGGGGAACAGTAGTGGAGGACGGAGGAGGACGGAAGCTCCTTGTGTGCAGGTGTCCAGCCCAGAAATGAGCAGGAGTAGGAGACCACTCAAAGGCAAGGTGCCCAGGACAGGGCCTCCAGCTACCAGCCCAAGAGATGGTGCTACTTCAGTATAAAACTTATTAAGGAACCATTGAAGTATTTTTTTAACAGTTTGAATAATTCTTGTGAGAAACACTATTCTCTGTGTACAGTGTAAACTGCTTGGAAAACTCATTAGTGACAAATGATTTTTATCTAAAAATTACCAAGACTGCAGCAGAAAAGTCTTCCCTTCAATGGTCAAGTGTCTTCCTGGCTGAGAGTGAGCTAAAATCACCAAGAAGCCTCTGGGGAACAGAAAGAAAGAAAACTCACTTCTCCACGTGGCTCAGGTGCTTTTCTAAGCAGCATGCGTTTATAAGAGAACAGTCCCCTTGTCTACAGTGCATTCCAAGAAGCCTGATTTCCATGTTTGGGCTTGGATACCCATTGGATGTCCTCACATACCTGTGATCCCTTACACAATCTAAGATGCCCTGGTGAAGGTAAAGCAAGGCTATCTTCCTTCCAAGGGTTTCCTTGAACTCATTTCACCTCAAGCACTTGACCCAAATTCACCACATTAGCACTCCTGTGGAAATGAAAGGAAATTTCCAGATAGAATCCTGACCTCACCCTGCCAAGGTAACCACCCATTAGGTTTGCACTAACTAATGAATAAAAGGCAGGTTGTGATGTCTTTGGGGATCCACACTTATTATTTTGGAGAAATAACCATAAAAAAATGTTATAAGTTAGCAAGATCTGTTGCCTTGAGTATGTAACAAAATTAAGAGATGTGTTTAAAACTTTCTCATTACATTCTTACTAAACTCACAAACCAAACAAGAAGCAGCTACAGAAAAAAAATGTCAGATCTGAGCAACTAGGAAAACTTAAGAAATGCAATATAATTGTGTATGCATTACAGTGGAGTAAAAGAAAGTAGGTTTGATTTAAAAATCACACTGCAGCCCCACAAACTGCTACTTTACACAGAAAACTGACTTCCTATCTTCAGAGGATTACATAGAGAAAAGGCAGAAATTTGCAAAGTAAAAAATGACCAGAAATTATCTTTAAGCTCCAGCTGGACTTGCATATTGCTCATTTCTTATATGAGTTCTTGCTGAAATTTAATTGAATTTTGCCAGAAAATAGGGACCTCAGAATAAAGTACTTAAAATATTCTGTGCTGGAATTGTCCAGGAATCTGGGCTTATTCTGAGATTCAAAACAATATCAGCTGAAAAAATACTAAGACGTAGTGACCTGGTGTGCTTGCACAGAGATAAGGCTATTTGAGACAGTCATGAACAGCAGGATTACTTTAACTGGGGCAGAGAAGTGTCAGGTATGAGGAAGAAAGGGAACCCTGTACATGCTGGTGGGACTATATGGTAGTTTGTCCATTATGGAAAATCATGTGGAGATTCCACAAAGCTAAAAATAGAACTACCAGCTGCCCCAGCAATTCCATTACTGGTATTTACCCCAAAGACTGGACATGACTGTGTTGAAGAGACATCAGCACATTCATGTTCATCACAGCCCTATTCACGGAGCCACAGTACGGAAGCAACCTAGGTATCCATCAACAGGGGGATGGATGAAGTCACTGAAGGCACTGTGTTGTGGCACAATGGAGTCATTAGAAGGAGGGAAACCATTTGCCACAACATAGATGGCACTGGAAAGCATTATGCTAAGTGAAATAACCCAGGCGCAGAGAGACAGATACTGTGTGATCCCACTTGCACGTGGAATCAGAAACAATGAAGCTCGAAGAACAGAACGGTGGTTACAGAGGCTGGGGCAATGGGAGGAACAGGGAGATGACAGTCAAAAGGCACACTCTCAGGAGGAATAAGGACTTTTTTCCTTTGTTAAGATCTATTGCACAGCATGGTGGATATGGGTATTAATAGTGTATTGTGTGTCAAAACTGCTGAGAGTAAATTTCAAATGTTCCCACCACAAAAATGATATGTTAATTATCTTGATTTAATGATTCCTTATTGTATTTGTAAATCATATTGACCTCCACAAATATATGCAATTTTGTATTTTTTTTTTTGCAGTACTAAGCATTAAGCTCAGGGTCTTATACTTGCTAAGCAAGTGCTCTACCTCTTGTGCCACATCCCCACTCCAATATTTGCAATTATAATTTGTCAATTTACAATTAAAATAAATAAAATACACATACATGATTTTTAAAAATCCAATTATATGATTGAAAGAGAGAGAGAGAGGAGTCAGGTGTATGGCTTTAAGAGGCAAGATTTGTTTAACAGGACTGAAGTGTCAGTGGGAATGCTGAAATGACACAAAATTGTGCAACAATCTTAAACCTGAGTAACAGAACTCAGTGGTGGCCTTATAATGTCACCCTATCCCCATATCCTGACACTCTAAGATATTTTCCTTTCACAAGTAGAGCAAAGCTCAGCCCCAGGAAGTCACCCAAGCAGCCTTGAAAGAAGTTGCAACATGGAGAACTTCTGTCTCTAGCTAAATAATAGTATTCTGTATATTTTTCCTCTTGAAAAGCAATATAACCTTTTAGTTCTGGTCCAGATAGGATAACAAAGACCAAAGACTGACCCTCCTGCCTGAAACAATCAGGAAAACCAAACAAAATATTTGAATGTGGCTGTAAAGATACTAGACACCAGACAACAAAGGACAATGATCTCTACAGGACAGGAAGCAGATGATCCTGTGATCACCCAACTGACTGTTCTGAGAGTCTCCAGGCCTCGCAGCAAGAGAGGAGATGTAGCAAACCCAGACATCCTTGCCTGAGCTAAGGAAATGGATCCAAGACTGGGGAGACTAAGAGGTGGCATAGAAAACTGGAGAAGAGGTGCCCAGCAGAGAAAACTGGGGACCTGCAGAGGGTCCTCCTCAAGTGCTCAGCAAAGGAGTGATCAGTGCATGAACAGGAAGAAATCACCAAGTCCAGAGAAGCAACCATGGGAAAGGATTAAAGGGAACCTAATCCGACACTTCCAGGGCCAGAACAGAGCCTGCACCCAACAACCAAAGTGAGAAAGTTCCCCATTCCTGGGGCAGTGGGTAAAGAAAGCAGGTGGGATTTGCCTCAGTGGGGAGAGAAGAAGATTGGCCATTAGCCTTAGACTGTACATTCCTCTCCTCCTATAAGGCTTGAAGAAATGCTAATAGTAAAATTGTCAATCAAAGTGTATGACCAGTTTACATTTTGATACACCCCTCTCAGTTTGGCCTCTAGTACTGATTTATGCTGTCCATCTCATTCTCAGAGTTATCATCACAGAATTTATTGTCTATCTCATGAGCAAATATTTATTCCTATGACTTAACGCCCTTGTTCCTTATAAACCGTCTAATCTGGTATGGCTACTCCATGAACTGCTGACCGTTGCTACCCTCTACTGCCAACCCAGAATCCAGGTGAGTTGAGTAAGCCTGGCCTCACTCGGCCACGTACACATCAAGGGCCCAGTTGGCCAACCTTTCCTAAGAAGTGGAATCCAGATTCCAACTGCCATATGCTCTCATTTCTCAAACAAAACAAAATACAGTAAAAGCTCACTATAAGTTGACTTAAATTACTCTCTAACAATGGGTAAAATAATGCAGTAAGGGCCCACCTTTCAAAGGCAGACAGACTTGAGGCCAAATATCTTCTCTGTTAGATACTGAGTGACCCTCAGCAAGGTAATTAATTCTCTAAACTTATTTTTTCATCTGTAAAATAAAGAAGTTTTAAAAGGTTGTTGTGAGAAATAGTTGAGATAATGAATGAAAAAAACTTATTACAGAAGCAAACTGTAACCATATGAAGAAATGTGTCCCTAAATAAAGAAATTACCTAATATGTTCTATGTCTTCTAATAAACTAGAATCATTTTATAGTGATGTTGCCTTCATGAAACTTCAAGGAATCAAAATATGAAACAAAGATGATGGTAGCGATATCAACAATGATTGTATACTTTATACTCTATTTCACTTGCAAACTATGGATAGCCCCCAAAATGTCAAAAAGTTACAAAAATCACCCAGAAATAAAGCCACTTGTTACAAAGGAAAACTGAAAAAGAAAAATTTTCTTGATGCCATTACAAAAAGTTGTCTCAAAGTCAGCGGCAACTGAATGCCAACCTGTTTGATTCTCCTATGGCTGTAGAGGTGAGAAGTTGGTAGGGAGTCTCAGACCATTAGAACCCAGATGTTGGCAGGACAGGTTCCTTCTGCAGCCTCCACAAAAGAATTCTGCTCTGTGCCTCTTATAGCTTCTGGAGGCTCCCAGCGTTCTTGGCCATGGCTGCATCCCTCCAACCTCGCACCACATCTCTATCTCCTCACTCTGGTCTCCTGCCTCCCTCTTATAAGGACTTTGTGATCACATCGGACCCACCTAGATAATTCAGGATGTTCTCCCCATCTCAAGATCTCCAACTTAATTACACCTACAAAGTCTCTTTCCCACATAAGGTAACAGTCCTGGGATTAGAACATGGATAGCTTGAGGCGGAGGGATTATTTAATGAGGCGGAGGGATTATTTAATGTGCCGCAATGAACAATGCAAATGCACTGTGATTCAAGCAACAGAGGCATAAAGTCTGTGGTACTAAGCCATGAAGATCAGGTTAAAAAGCAATGAACTATGCTCTGATGCTTTAACATTGCAGCTCCTGTAAAGTTTTTCCTCTCTTGATTAAGTTGTGAATATATGCTTTAAAGATGATTAATTTAAAAGCATATGTAGCAAGAAGCAGAGGAAATCTTGCCTAAGCACCTACTATGTGCCATGAACTGTTAGGGAACCAAGAGAAGTCCCTGACATCCTGGAGCTCTCGCCTGGCAGAGGGAGACCATGCACCAGGACCTCAGCTAGCAACCCCAGCAAGGCACAGCAGTGAAAAGTAAGCAGTCATGCATGCTCTGTTATTCCAATAAAAAGAACTACAAAATACCTTCCTTGTGACTCCCAAGGAAAACTGCCAAAAATGGACAAAAACTAAGATGAAAGAAGCTTTTATCTAAATAGGTAGGTTTTTTATTATATTCTGGTCAAGAGTAGAAAAGAAAATTTATGAAATTTGAATGTATTCCAAAGGCAATTAATAGTTAGCTGCAAATTAAATGAACTAAATTATGCAGAAAGGAAGCTGTTACCTCCCTTTATTTCAATCTTACAACACAGTTAAAGATGCAAGACTCCTGAGATACAAAACAGAGTATTTCACGTGAAGGAGTAAAATTGACCTCATTTTTCTGGACAAATCTTATATTAAAATAAGGAAAAAGAAAGTCCTGTGTCATTTAATAACTATAAACTCATATTTTGGTGATTTGAAAGGTTAACCCATGCTGGTTCAACGGGATGGTCGGCTTCTTGGAGCAAAGCTGTTTTGGTTTTCTTTATCTTACATTTTCCAACAGCCCTTCTTCTTCTTCTAATAGCCTGTTTTTCTCATGATTTTCCCCCTTTCTATCCTTACTTAAGATTTTTTGTTGTTGTTATCTACATGAAATTCACAAAATTAGGGTATTAAGTAACATCTTAACTATCCTGTGTGACTCATAAAGTGACTTTAAAAAAGAACTATTTTAAGCATATCTGAACTTGACAGCTCTTCTAGAAAAAGCAATTCCCCTTGGCAAAGTCTAAAGAACCCTCAGGCCGAGGTGACAGAACTGACGGGAGAAGGGGGACAGTCAGGAGTGGAACTGGTAAGTGCATCCTCAAGGAGTTCAACTGGAGGAGCAGGACCTCGGCCATGATTACAGAATAAGCTTGTAAGCGTTTAAACTTAAAAATAGTGAGAGAAACCAAGGAAAGAAAACTGGAAGGGAATTTTGGAGAATCAGAGGTCACTAGCCAGCTACACAAGGAGAGTAGGCAAAGTCCACACAAGGCTGTCACCGTGGCAGGTGGCAGGCTTGCAAGGTCAGCCAGGCCAGAAGTAGGGAATCAAGCTGGCTGCAAATCTGGCAAAATTCAGGCAAAACGAATCTGTGAAGGCCAACAGGTACTCACACTGAAACCCATGAACACAGGAGGAATATGCATTGTCCTCCTTTCCATTCTGGTGACCTGAGAGGAGCCCTGTGTCCTGCGTGACCCCCTGTGACTGAGGACCATGACACATTGAGCGCTGGGGTCCAGTGGGGGCTCACGCACCTGCAGACAGAGCTGTCCCACCAGAAGTAAATCCATGACCAGTGGCCACATACAGTGGTCATGTACGGTGAGCTACCCCAGGCTTCCCCGAAACTTCCTGAGGACCCCTGTGTCTGCTTTCTCTGTTTTCCAAATGTCACATGCACTTCTATGTTGGCCAGCCCTGGCCTAGAATCATATAAGAAAGGAACTTCCAGCACACTGTTTCCTGCGATAGACAATTTATTCCATCTTATTTGCCATGTGTGCTATAGAGAAATTCTGTTTTCCTGTCCTTACGGTCCCCAAATACTTTACTTGAGTGCTTCTCAAACTTTGGTGTGTATAGGACTTACCAAGGATTTGTCCTTAAAAGCAGATTCCACTTCAGCAGGTTCAGGATGGTGCTTCTGCGTGTCTAATGTATTGGATCTTTATGCAGAAGCTTTACCTTCACAAGTGAGAACTGGTGTGCTGGTGTTTGTTCTTGGGCCCTAGGTGCCCAAGAGTTGCCTAAGCAGCCTTGGATTCACATGGCAGAGGGGAGGCAAAAGATGGTTTGACACGCTAGACTCTAGGTGCTCCGCTTACGTGTTTTAACATTTCAGAATTCCACACAACATTTTACTTGCAGGAAAACGTAGATAAATTCCCTGATTCAGCAGCAGTACAGCTTAGAAATGCTTGGAATTTGACTTATCATGAGTTAATTACAAAATTATTTTGGTATTGTTTTTGGTGAAAGAAAAATAAATATTCCACTCAGTGTTACCTGAACTACATTACGAAAACAGTTGTTAACTGACACATCGAGAACATGATTGTTTATAATTGTATTAGTGATCTTTGTTCATTCAATAATACCAAATTTTCCTCCACTTATTTGTAATAGAGTAGATGGATTCCTGTTGTAACCCTAGGCTCATCACTAGCTTTCTTTGGGATTTTTTTTCTCTATCTATACCCTATTCAGTTGAACCAATATCCATGGAGTAGTAAATACATTAAGGATACAATGCCTGAGGATACAAGAGGACTAAGTCAGAGTTTTTATCTTCAAGATGATTTTCTTTTCTATTGAGAGGAAAAAAAGTGACTTCCTATAAAGCAATGCCAGGAGGCCCATAAAAAGTGCAAATGTACTAGAGCTCAAGAAAGAAAGTGTCTGCTTGGAAGGACCAGGACAGAATTAGTAATGGAAAGGTAGATACCTTTCCATCACTATAACAAATGCCTAAGAAAGTCAATTTATAAGGAGAAAATCATTTTGCATCACAGTGTTAGAAGTTCTAGACCATAATCAGCTGGCCTCATTGCTTTGGAATTGTGGCATGACAGCACATCAGTATAGGAGAGCTGGGCAAAGCAAAACAACTCATCTTGTGGTCAGGAAGAAGACAGAAAGGAGCTGGTCAGAGTCCCACAATCCTCTTTGACAGCACACCCCCAATAGCCTTTTCAAAATACCTTTGAACAATACCTTTTCAAAAATACTCCTGATGTATATTTTCTTTAAACTATTTTTCCTTTTAAACATAGCAACTATTCAAAGTAATCATATTCACTTGGAGAAAATAACACAGAACTAATATGGAAACAATATATTCAAAAGTTTCTTTATAAAATACCTCTCTCAAACATTATTACTATGAACTGAGCAGTAATTAAACAATATGTTTGCTTCTGTATTACAGATGAACTAGAAAATAATTCATCATCCTGTTAAAGAGGGGCATGGTGGAATAAATTTCCAGGAAAGTATGTTAAGCCTTTTTTTCATTGCAGATATGATAACTAAGTGTGAACAAACATCTCAACAGTATGAAACTTTGTTTCTTCTCAAAGGCATGGCTATAATGGCACTGAGGGAAACTTCTTAAATATGCATCTTTGAAAAAGACAAATGGTACACTGAGGCAAAATATCATGATCCCTATCAAAGGCTTTTCTCTCGTAGAGCTTTTACTATCATAGAGAAAAAATGAATGTAAATTTCTCATGAATTGCAGTCACATTATATATTCCATGAGACAAAAAGGAAGCTAGCAATACTTCATTGTTTAGTTGAAATTGTAGACTGATCATTATAATCTTTCTATGCATTATACCATTCAAAGAGATAGGCATGCTTTCTTTGTAAAAAATATTATGAACAGGACAAAAAATTACCCTCTACGACTATGAAATAACTTTGCCACTTTTTTAAGTAATTACTGCAGTAGGTCAGGAAGCTGGGAGGAAATGGAGAAGGCTGTGCCTTGCAATTAAATCTGCTTTCTTTGGTACATGATTCCCTACCAGAAAAGCAGAATCAATAAAAGTATGAAAAGCTTTGGAAATTTTACATTTAAAAGAAGACTGTGGATGAAGAGAAGGTGTGATTTATTGTTATTTTATTGTTTTAATTGAGTTCCAATTTACATTAAATAAACTGCATAGATTTTAAGTTCGTTGGGTTTTGAGAAATGTACACATATATAACTGTGCTCAAAATGGCCCCTAGTTTGGTTTGGTGTTCTACTATTATTGCTGTCTTAAAATTCTTAAGACTTTTACCTCTGAACTTGCATTTTATAAATCAAGTCTGATTGGACAATAAGTCAATGTGGCTGTCTCCTGTTTCTGGATGCTCCCTTCACATGTGGTTTTGCAATGCCTTGTTAAGACAGAACTCAGGGGGTAAGTGATAAGTAGCAGTTTGGTAAGACTCATCAGTTGTGAGAGTGAGCATGTTACCAAGAGCTGGGAAGCCACACTTTCCATTCCAACCTGAACTTGCTTCAAACATGGAAAGAAGCACAGGACTTCTCCTGTCCTACTGTGTTGGCCAAATGCTTCCATTGAAAATGATGGTGTAAAAGGAAACAAAAGATGGAGCAAACTAGACCCCACAGTTCCTTTTCCCTGCAGACCTTGCATGCTTGTCAATAGGCGAAAGGTAGACAGTGTGGGTAAAGTGTGCAGGTATTCAGTAGTGGCATAAGAATGTCTGAGCCAGTTGTGTGCAGCATCTGCAGTGTTTGGATAAGAGTGAAATATGTGTGCAGGCATGAGCTACAAAATATGTGCTGTGGTCTGAATGTGTGTGTCCCTCCAAAATTCATGTGTGGAAACATTGCATAGCACTGTGGCATTGCCCAGGCAGGAAATGGGCAGTCATGAGGAGGGATCCCTGATGAATGGGATGATTGTCCTTACAAGAGAGGCCAAGGGAGTTTATTTGTGCTGCCTTCTGTGTCAGGACACAGCTAGAAGGTCTTTAAAGTAGAGAGCAAGCCTTCCTAAGACACCAAGTCTGCTGGCACTTGGATCTTGAACTTTCTTGTCTATATGTTAACCAGGTAAAGGCACTGGCACACAGACAGACATATAGACCAATGGAATAGAAGGATCAGAAATAAATCCACATGGCTACAGACATCTAGTTTTTGACAAAGAAGCCAAAAATATATGTTAGAGAAAAGATAGCCTCTTCAACAAATGGTGTTGAGAAAACTGGTATTCGCATGTGGAAGACTGAAAACACATTCCTATCTTTCATCCTGTACATAAATCAATTCCAAGTGAATCAAAACCTTAATGTAAGACACAAAAAACTTGAAGCTACTAAGGAAAAATGTAGGGAAATAAATCACTTGCAGGTACAGCCATATGAAATGACTGAATAAGACTCCAATTTTCTAGGAAATAAGAGCAAGAATTGACAAATGGGAATGAATCAAATTAAATAGCTTATTCACAGCAAAGGAAACAATTACCAGTATGAAGAGACAACCCAAAGAAGGGGGAAAATCCTTTCAAACTTCACTGGACAAAGGATTAAGACCCAGAATATATAAAGAGCTCAAAAATTAAACAAATGAATTAAACAGACAGTGCTCAAAAGAAGAAGCATAGATGACCAATAAACATATGAAGAAATGTTCAACATCTTTAGCCATAAAAGAAATGCAAATCAAAATGACCCTGGGTTTCCATGTCACCCCAGTCAGAATGGCTAGCATCAAGAATGGCTATCATCAAGAAATGGGAGGGGGAAGGAAAAAGAAGGAAGTTAAGAAGATGAATATGGTTGATATACCTTCTATACAAGAATGAATACAGAATTTTTAAACCTGTTGAAAGCACCATAAGAAGAGGACTATGGTAGAAAGTAGAAAAATGGCAGGGATGAACCAATTCAGGATACAATACATATCTACATGAAATGTCATAGTGAAACTCTCTGTATAGATATCTTAAACAAACTAAAGTATCTTTTAACAAAAACAGAGGACAAGAAGGTAAGACAGATTGTGTCAGGGGACTGACATCGGAGAGAGGAGGGATGATATAAGAAAAAGTGAAAGAGGGTGAATGTGGCGGAAATATTTTATGCTTAGGAATGAAAAGGGGAAAATGAGACCCACTGAAACTATTCCAGGAATGGGGAGAGGAGGAATGAAGGATGGGGGGTGAATTTAACTAAGATATATCATAACATAGGACACTTTGTAAATGTCACAATGTACCCCCAGTACAACAATGCTATGATAATTTTTAAAAAGCACTATTATTGTCAAAAAAATTAAAATAAAATATTTAAAAAAGAAAAGGCAACAAATGGTAAAGATGCAGGGGTAAGGAACCCTTGTGCATCTTTGGTAGGAATATAATTTAATGTAGCCACTATGGAGATCAGTGTGGAATTTCCTTGAAAAACTAAAAGTAGAACTACCATATGACCCTGCTAATCCTCTCTTGGGCATATATCCAAGAGAGAATGAGTTAACGTAAGTGTAGATACCTGATACCCACACTGATAACAGCACTCACAACACCTACGCTATGGAATCAGGCCACACGCTCATTAACAGATGAGTGAATAAAGAAAATGTGACACATATACACAATGAAGTACTTTTAAGTCATACAGAAGAATGAAATTATGTTGTTTTCAGGAAAATGGATGGAAGTAGAGATCACCATGTTGAGCAAAATAAGCCAAACTTAGGACTAGTGGAGTGGCTCAAGTGGCCTAGGAAGCATAAGGCCCTGAGTTCAACCCTCATAGGCCAAAAAAAATTTATCTAACAGCAGCTGGATGAGCCAAGCTCAAAAATATCACATTTTCACTCATATGCAGAATCTAAACCTAAAATGATAATACTAGAAATAATAATTATAGGACATATGCATTAAAGGGGGATTTTTGAAGAGTGTTGAACTAGTGGGGGTGGGGTAAATGAGAGGGATCCTGGAAATAAACATGATCAAAATATGTAATAATATCAATAGCACAATGAAGTTCACGAAATACTGTTTTAAATGGGGAAGGCTGGAGGGTGTTAATAGAGGGTGAATTCGAACAAAGTACATTCTGTTTATGTATGGAAATTTCCATGAAAACACCTTTGTAAAATTAATTTACAAAAAGCATTTTTTAAAGAAATGTTCTCTGATCTTAATATTGTCCTATATTTTCTAATTTACAGGTTTATAATCTGTCAGATTATTACCTATTTATTTTAGAGTGTGTAAGGTTAGTATCTAATTGTACTAACAATTGTCTTTCCCATTTAATAGTCTTTCTGCCATGGTCTGCAATAGCACCTTGGTTGTACTCAATTTCTGTGTATCTGCTTTAGGGGAAGGATGAGCATCTATTTACAACTCCTCATATCAAAGCCATTATTATTTACTCACATAATTTCATAAAAAGTTTTAAATCTGATAGGACAGATTTCATATTTATATGCTTCTTATTTAACTATTCCAAAGGAGGAATGTTGTGGTTATGCAACACTCTCTTTTGATCCTACTAACATTATCCTAGGCCTAAATATGGACACCAGGTTTTCATAAAAGCAGTCTCAAACTTCCCATTGATAATACATGCTTCTATTATAGAGATCATTATAGACAATAAAAAACACTTGCAGGTTGCTGTAAAGTTTACAAAGCATTTTTCAAAAAACTATCTGCAGACTTAGTTAGCAAAATAGATGCTGCCCCATTTTGCAATGAAAAATCTTTAGAAGACCAGTAAATTGCTCAAGGTCACACTAATGTGGTGCTAATGAGCAGCACATCCAAGTTTCTGGTTCTAAATTAAAACCTTTCCAAAGCACTCTATTGTCTTTCTATAATGAGTGTCATGGACACTGCCATCACTCTCACAAGTTCACTTCTCATGTGTCGATCTCTTGTCTCTCAATTACATTGTAAGGTTATAAAGTCAAGAAGACATTGCTCAGAGAAGTTAATCCACAGGGGCATGTGATAAACATTTATGAATTAATTGCCCACCACAGATAGACATAATCTTCAAGTTATTGATTTTAAAGATAAGCTCTATGAGTAAAGAAAATGGAAAGGACTCTGAGTCTGTGCTGTGGGGCACCCTGATAGAGATGCTAAGATGTCGATCTTGAAATAGAAAACAGGTGGAAATGAGTATGGTGGACATTTTAAGTGAGCCACACCCACAGTATCCTCAAGTACAATGAATAGACTTCTTTGTCTCAAGTGGGTGGTTTTTAGGAAGATAAATTTAGAGGCCAGCTGGCTAAGGCTCGGCTGTAAAGAATAACAATGCCAAACTTTGTGCTTTACCCTTTGTGATAAAAAGTTATTGATAAAGAAGCCAAGAAAGAACAAAAAGCTATTAGTAAATGTAGTCTTAATATGTGGCCATGTCCACTGAACACTTGTACTTTTAGTTCCGTAATAGTTATCTTTAAAATTGATTCACTTTTAAAACTTGGTAATAATATACATAAAATAGCAAGTCAGATGTGCTTGTTTATAGCTGTAAAATAAATATACAGATATAAGAATGAAAACAGCTACTGTCTTTTGCATCACTGGAGGTATGCAACTGCTGTGTACCGAACAGCTTTCCCTATAATTTCTAGTATGCCGATTACTTACATTGTCACTGTGTTTCCATTTCCTCATCTGTGAACAGGAGATGCAGACCATTCGGAGTTGCTGTGATGATTAGGGGATAACAGAGCTGCAGGGCCAATGCTGACATGTGGTGGACAGGAGCAAATGTTAATTTCTCTCCTTTGGTTGGTTGAGCAAGATAAGCCAAACCTAGCTCAAAAAGTCAGATATTGCCTATTCTCACTCATTTGTGAAACCTACATGTAAGATGATGATGATGACGATGGAATCTGAATTTAAAAGGAGGGCCTCCTAGAGGGGATCAGAGGAAGGAGAAGGGGGAAAGGAAAAGATACTGAGGGGTGAAGAAAATGGACACACACTAAATATATACATATAAAGACAGCAGAACGAAACTCATCAAGCACTGTTTGAGAAAGCAGGAATGGGAGTAAAATGATGAAGGTGAACTTGTTCCAGGTACACTATACACTTGTATGGAATTAGCACAATGAACCCACCTCGTGTTATTAATGTATACTGATACAAACATGTTTACCAATCGTTTCTTTATCTTGTAGCTATGCCATTTATTCAATACTTAATATATTACTTTGACTATCTGCTACATACTTTAAAAAGAAAATAATTTTAGGAAAATTTACAGAAGTACTAACATTGCATAAAAAATTTTCAGTGCATTATACTTAAGAACATGTATAATTTGCTTTGTTTCAGCTTTGGCTGATGTATGATAATGACATTCAGAACCAATTGTATCTAAACGTGTTTCCTTAATTGCATTCAGCAGAGGAACAACTAGGCCATTTTCACAGTGTCAAATGTTATTTTAATTCCAGCCTCACTGATAAATCCACAGATAGAAAATAATCCTTCTTGTTTAATGCACAATTTGGGAACAGACTATAAAAAAAATTCTCAGAAGTCACAAGAAGAAAGTGAAATAAAGCCCCGTGGTTTGTGCTCATTGCCAAATAATTTCTTTTTAACAGGGGAGAGCGCAAACATAGTTCCCCACTACCACAAATTATGCAGTCAAGTTTCCCAAATTTGGGGAAATTGCAGGGGTCAGCACATCCAGAGTGCAATGGATAAGCCTCGCCCTGGGAAAACCACTTTTGTGATCATGGACTCTCCCCTGCCAGGTAAGTATTGCCAGATTTTTTAGTGTGGAGACAGCCTATATAAATTCAAGAAAAGACACCTTCAATATGTTTGAGCAAATAGGTCATATATTATTATGAAAAATAGTACAAATACCTCCCTATTTATTGTGCACAGAAAGTAAGTAAATGAAATTAGTTTTGAGTTAGCACAATAACCCAAGAACTGTGCTAACATGAACAAAAAATAAGGAACGATTAAACCAGAGTTTAAGATTAAAACTAAAGCTTTCTGGGGGGAGGGTTGTGAACATTCCTAGATTTTGGACATTTACAAGGTATAATATAGTTTTGGGGGGGTCGTTCTGGTTTTTATGTTTTGAAATGCTGTCTTACCCCAATTTCAAGGCCTTGTCCAGAGACTGGCTAGTTCTGTTCACTAAGCAGTTCATTAAATCCACATCCCAACTACTTCCCTTCTCTCCCCAGCCTTTCTCAGTCCAAATCACACCAGGATTAGGTATCAGGTAATTAGGGATGACCCAAAAAAGATCCAAAGCCCTTGAAGGTATTTCAATCAGCCAGTCCACATGGAGCAATGAAACCTACTATTCCCACATAAACCCACTGCTAAGGCCTAATCCGTTCTTATTTTGTCCACAGGGGCAGCTGCCCATATGGCTTTGCATGGCAGCCTTCACTCATTTGGACCTGTATGTGACAAAGAGCTCCATCTTTCATCTGTCCTGCACCTTTGTGTTGTGTTTTGCCACCCAAAGAATCTACAGTCTACCTAGCATCTTATCATCATAAAACATGAAGTAACAATGAACGGTGGTGTATTTTCTCTCACTTGTTATTGTATAGTCACTATTTTCACTCTAAGGCAGACTTCATTGGAGTTATTTCTATGGTTGGAATTCTCACAGAAGACTACCTTGAAGTTCTCAGCTGGAATTGGTTTAGAGGATGAACAGTGGACACAGACATGGTAGCTAATAATTTCTCAGACAATCACAATTATTCACAGGATCATAAAATTCCAAACCTTGGGGAAAAAAATGTTTGGGGAAGGTGATAAACATGAAAGTAGAAAGTTTCACTAATGTTGGCCTTGCTAAGGGTGGAAAAGTTGATGGGAAATTTAAAGGATGGTTAAGTTTCACATTTTTTTTCTTGATGGTATGGGGTTTGAACTCAGGACCTCATACTTGCTAGGCAGACAACTCTGCCACTTGAGTCACACCACAAGCCTTGTTTTGTGATGGATATTTTCAAGATAGCATCTCACAAACTATTTGCCTGGGCTGGCTTCAAACCAAAATCCTCCTTATCTCTATCTCCTGAACAGCTAAGATTACAGGCATGAGCCACTGCCACCCAGCTGAATTTCACTTTTTAAGTTCATCCAGAATCATTCAGAACATTGCTCTTCTGTGCCCAGTCTGTCTGTTCACCAAACAAATAATAGATTTGTTGACATCTCTAATCATATTTGTAAACAAAGAAAACCTGAATGGTGGAAGACTCTCTGACATCTGGTGTCAGAGTGGTGACACCAGAGCAGTCTGAATGTACTTAAGGAGGGCTGCTCATCCAAGCTACTCTTAAACGTAGCTGCACATGCATTTATAATTTTATGTGACTATGTGAGCATGACATCATTCATGCATGTTTAAAACAATCTTTATCATTTCTCCTTTTTTTGTTTACTCATCCCCAGGCTCCAATCCATATCACTGCCCCCCCACACACATCTCCAGATACTGATATTAAGTTAGGATTTATCTTCTATGTTGTTCGGGTTTACACAAGGCATGTAAACATATACACATGCATACTTATGGCACATACAAACATACACATATATGTGTGTGGCATTATGTGATAACACCTTTGGAAAACAGTAACTTTCTCCATACACACACATATAAATTTCTGGCTTTTTCTTACTTAACACCTCACAAAACTTCCACTATTCATTAGTGTAGCTATAATTATTTTGAATTTTATCTGTGCTATACTGTATTCAATTATTCTTCTCAGGAAGAATACTTATTTGCTTTGTTTCACCTTGCTTATTTCTTTATTCATCTATTCATTTCTTTATTGAGTATGTGCTTAATATACTTTGCCACAATAAATAATGCAGCACTAGATATGTGTTCATTAGATTAACTTTGTCTTTTCTTGTCTTTTCTTTTTTGGTGCTGGGATCGAACCCAGGGCCTCAAGCATGCTAGGCAAGTGCTATACCACCAAGCTACATACCAGCCCCTTAACTTTGTCTTTTCTTGATTATTAGTGAGCTCAGCCTTCCTTTTATTTCTTATTGGTCATTGGATTTGCTCTTTTATTAATTTAATCAAGTTTGTCTTATTTTTGTCTATTTATTGTATTGCTGGTCCATAGTTATATTGTTTATTTTTTATAATTAATCTAGCATATATTCTTCATGTCTTCAGTTAAACATATCTATCTTCATTTGTGTACTTTCTGTGATTTCAGACCTGCTCAGGAAGACGTTCCATCTGCCCAGTAATCATGCCTATAATCCCAGCCACCAAGAGAGTGAAGACTGGGAGAGTCATGATTTGAGGCCAGTCATGTAAAAAGTTTGTGAGACCCCATCTCAACCAATGAAAAGCTGATCATGCTAGTGCATGCCCATTATCCCTACTAGGTGGAAAACAGAAGTAAAATGACAGTGGTCCAAGCAGCCTCCAAAATAACCATGAAGCCCCATCTGAAAAATAACCAAAGATAAAAGGACTAGAAGTGTGGCTAGCAAGTGCGAGTTCAATCCCCCAGTACTGCCAAAAGAAACAAAAAGATCTTCCACAAACTAACATTGCACATGCATCCTGGATAGTAATTATGGGAGCTTTATTATTTCTTACACTTAGTCTGTTAATTTATCTTTTAAGGTTCATCCATACTGTGGCAGGAAGGCAGGGAGGGAGAAGGGAGATTAATGAGGGCTACAGTGAAACAGAAAAAACAGAGTTGGGGAATGCTACCTGGAGACCAGAGCCAATGAAATAACATGTGACCATGTATAGGACAAGCTCTACCCTCCCATTTCTGTAACCTGCTCTAAATGGTATGTAAGGAAAGCCCTCTTTGTTCTCCAAGCTCACCTCCTTATCAGCATCTCCCGCCAGGTGCCACTGGACCGTGTTGACCCAAGGGGAGGGAGTCTCTCTGCCAGCAGGCTGACGAGGTGAGTTCCAGTTGCACAATGGAACCCAGAAAGGCTCAGGAACCAACTTGGGAGCCCCACTCATCAGACTGGGAAGAACCTGGGTTCAAATTCAGGCCTGCCTCAGGAGGCAGAAGGGGAGTCTGATCAACTCCCAAAGATATACTAGCAACTGCCTTTTGGCATGAAACCGTATCTTTCAGGTTCAAGGAGTAGGGTAGAAGTACTGTGCTGTGACAGTGTGTGAAGTGCAAGCCTGAGACATAGCTGGTTCCGAAGCAAGTGCAGAGTCCTGATCCATGGGTCCATGGCAGACTCAAATTGTTTTGGGTGAGCCCTTACAAGGCCTCCAGTCCAGGGCTTATTCAGACTCACTATGGCCAAGAGACATCTAAATCTCTACAAGGGGAGCAGCCAGAGATGGACAAAGCAAGTGGTGTTATTTGTTTTCCATGTGCTGGAGAGGAGGACCCCTTACCGCCTCTCCACAACCCTCATCCCTAACATCTTGGTCTCTGTCTAGACATCTGGCAAACAGGAGGAATGAGAGGAGGACAGAATAAGAACACCCCCTGGGGTGCATTCTTAAGAACTTTAAAAGGGGATTTAATGGAGATCATGGGGTCAAACTGACTCCTGGCAAGCTTAGGACCTTCTGTGAAATAGACTGGCCTGCTTTCGGTATGGGATGGCCCTCAGAGGGGTCATTAGATAAGGTCATAGTCAATAGAGTTTTTGAAGTGGTTGTAGGGGAGCTTGGAACACCCAGATGGTTCCTTATGTTGACTGCTGGCAAGATGAGTCCTCAGTTGGCCCATGTGGCTAAAGCCCCACCTAGAGGAAGCATGTGGAGTTATGGTTGCAAGGATGGCAACAGCTTCCAAGCACAGGGGAAAATGTAAAAAGCCAGAAAAAACCCATATCAGTGGGAGACCCTGAGGAGACCCCGCCCCTTTATGTGCTACTGTACAATTAGAAAATTTCTTGGAGCTGCAGGTATCTGCCAGATCTGGATCCCCAATGACTCTCTCTTGGGAAAACCCTTTTATGAAGCCACAAAGAGGGGAGAATGGGAACCCATGGTATGGGGAGAAGAACAAAAAAAGCCTTTAAAGAAATTAAGAGGGCACTCACAAACGCCCTTGCTCTGGGCTTGCCAGATGTGATAAAGCCCTTCTTCTTATATGTACACAAGAGACTGGGAGCTGTAGGAGTCTTTACCCAGCTGCTAGGTTCCTGGCACGGCCTGGTGGCCTATTTATCAATGCAACTTGATACAGTTTCCTGAGGCCATCCTGCTTCATACCCTGGCAGCTACTGCCATCTTGGTGACTGAAGCAGACTATGTCTTATTTGGGACAAGAACACAGTCCAAATTCCCACTCGATTTTGACTCACATGGAATATAAAGGAAATTATTGGTTAACAAACTCCCAAATAGTCAAATATCAAAGCATGTTATGTGAAAACCTTTGTGTGTCCAGCTAGAGGTTGTTAAGACTCTAAATCCAGCACCTTATTCGTGTCAATTCAGGCCCCCTGGAGCATGACTGTTTAGAGATTAAGGGTGAGGTGTTCTCCAGCCAGCCAGACTTGACCGACCAGCCCATTAGTCACCCGGACATTGAGTATTTATTTCACAGATGGCAACATCTTTGTCCAGGATGACACATGTTTTGCCAGATACACAGCAGTGACTCTGGACGCTGTCATTAAATCATGACCACTGCCAGTTGGGATCTCTAACTCAGGAGAAAAAATGTTAAATATGGACAAAAAAATTCTAAAATTACTAGAAACCATATGGGTCCCTAAGCAAGTAGCAGTCATGAACTGTTGAGGATTCCAGAGGGGGAGATAACAGTTGTTTGGGGAAACCAAAAGGTTGATAGGAAAGCCAAGCAAGCAGCCCTCACAAGAGGACAAACCTCCACCTCACTGGCAGCTGCCTTGTTCTCATGCCCCTTATCTGAGTGGGACCCATGATATACTTCACAAAAACAGGCTTGGTTTGAGAATAAAGGAGTAAATTTTCTACTGGATGGTTGGTAATAGTTTATTGATGGCCACATGGCCATAACTGAGTCATTGGCTCCCACATTTGTCTAACAGTTCCATGAAGGAACTCACTCAGGGCAGGACAACTCTCAAGACCACCTTGGCCCAGCATTTTTATGTCCCCAAGCTCTCCAGCATAAGTAAGACAGTATGTGAAAGGTGCAGTCTGTGTGCCAGAAACTATCCCCAACAAGGGCCAAGATGTAAATATTTGCTGGTGTTTGTCTACACCTTCTCAAGATGGATGGAAGCCTTCCCTACTCACAATGAGAAAGCCCAGAAAGTGGCCAGGTGCTGTTAAAAGTAACAATCCCTCAGCATCAAGTTATATATATAGGTTGTAGGAAACTATCTTCTGATCTTCTACTGCAGTTCTCCTGCAGGCCAATACCTGATAAAACCACAGGCCTGCACAAACTATCTTGGAACCTCCCACACTAACGATCCCCCAAATCACCTGAGAACATCCACTTCCTGTCTTTGTTCCTGCTTTGGCTTTAAAAGACCCAGCCTACCCCCACTCAGTGCGCTCTCACATTCTCACCACCTGCCCCCCCAGGTTGCCAGATGCTCTTCTGTCTCGCTAATAAAGCGTGATTTGACTCCAAAAAAAAAGAAAATCATCCCTTGATTTGGAATACCTGTGTCTACTGGGTCAGACAATGGGCTGGCCTTTGTGGCTGAGGTGGTACAGTTAATGGCTAAGAGATGAAATACAACTTAATAGCTACACATGGCTTACCAACCCCAGAGTTCAGGGAAAGTAGAATGTGTAAGCAGGACTCTAAAATTGCAATTAGAAAAACTATGCCAGGACACTCACCTACAATGGGATCAATTATTAGGTCAAGCCCCACCAAATGGATGGGTCTAGCCTAACAATTCCCACACACCCTTGTAAACCAGAGGATGCTGTGTAAAGGAATGGAATGTTCAACCACTAAAGCCCCACAGGAGGGGCTTTTCTGTTATTGTTTTGTCCACCCCCACCACAGTTAAAGTAACAGAGATTGTTCCCTGGATCCACCACACCTGAGTGAAGCCAGCTTCCCTCAAACGAAAGTGCACCCCAGGACCCTGCCTCACCAAACAAGATCACCCTTCAAAATACCAGTGCCCTTCCCCGACAAGACACTGCTCCTCAGGAGACAGCAGGAGACCACAGATGACAAGATGTCAGCCCTGCTTTAGTCACTCCAGACACTGACTAATCTACACATGGAGGAAACTTGAGGAGTCTCCCATCTCACTTTTGAGGATGAGTCCATTCCGTGTTTCCCTCTTGCTGATCTTGGTCATCTCTCTACCTGGGGACCTCCAGGCTTTGAACTGTGACTCATGCATGCATACCACCCAAGCAGGAAGTATTGTTATCAAAATTCTGGTTTTCCATACTTATTATTCCTGTGCAGGCACCATTGTTGGGTCATGTAGCCACAATCATACCACCTACTCAGTGTGATTTCCTGATGGTCAGTATATCTGATTCAACCCCATCCATCGCCCTCTGGAGCAATGGCTAGAGGTCCGAAGCTTCACCAGCAATGAGAAGCTTATTAACCACACCCAGACTAATGACCCCAACAAACCTGTGCCCATACACATTGATTTGTGTCCACACTAGCTGAAAACACCGGGCTTTAGGGCAACTGTAGGGGGCTAGTCTGAAAAAGGACCTATAGGTTAAATGACAAGTATATATGTCCAGAAGATGACGGTGAAACATGAGGTTGTGCATTCTATGAACAACTCTATTAGGGTTGTGAAAGGTGGGCAGCTTGGCTTGAAGGAGAGATCCATACCTCATATGGAATTGTCACTCTTTTACAAAAAGGAAAGCAACCCCAGACTGTACTCTTGGTGCCTATAACCCTGTAAATTTCATTATTTTCAACCTCAATGAAACAGGCTGGGAAGTTGGGGAAAAGTTTAAACTATTAAATAGTTTTTAATCTATAAAAAGGAAACAGATCCTGGAACTTTGCTGCATTTTCAACACATCATGATCACTCATGAGAGCTCCTTAAAACAGGCCTTTCACTCCTTTTACGAGGAGATACAAAGTGAAATTCCCATCTTGTTTACAACCAAAAACCTGTTCCTCTCACTAGCTGAGTCCCTAACACAAACTCTGAACGTAACTTCGTGTTATGTTTGTGGGGGAATGAATATGGGAGACCACTGGCCATGGGAGGCAAAAGAGCTAAACTCACATGAGCCCTTTAATGAAACCACTCCCCTAGCCATGGAGAGAGCATTTGGCTCCTAAAAACCTCTAGTATTGGGAATTACTGGGGATTTGATCTGCTTGGGACAAAAGTTTTACAATGATGCTACCTAGGAGACTCAGTGGTGGGGAGGCTCCCAATCACACGGAGCCCCACCCTCACCCACTGGCTAACTTCCCTAAAATAGCAATAGCCTAAAATAATCTCAATCTGAGTAACTGCTGTTTACAAATTAATGATTTTTTTAAAAGATAATTAAAGAGATTACCAACAAAATAAAAAAGCTTGCCCATATACCTGTGCAGACTTGGAAGGGATGGAGTCCCAGTGGCCTGTTCAGGGGCTGGTTCTCAACCCTAGATGGGTTCAAGACTTTAATGGGACAACAATCCTTGTCTTAGGAGCAGGCATGCTATTACCCTGCCTAATCCCCCTGATACTGAGGGCTTTCAAGACCATTATAAAAGCCACTATAAAAAGAAAGATGGTATTCATATAATGGTGCTATGGAACTATAAACCCCTAAATCAAGTTGATGCTCTTTGACCCAGAAATGGGTCCAAGCATCAAAGGGGGGAAAGAAGGCAGGGAGGGGGAAAGAAGATAATAAATGATAATGAGAGTTAATGAGTGCTACAGTGAAACAAAGAAAAAACAGAGTTGGGGAATGTTATCTGGAGACCAGAGAAGGCTCACTTTGCCTCAGAGGTTAAAGCAGCCAATGAAATAACATGTGACCATGTATTGGACAAGCTGTACCCCCATTTCTATAACCTGCTCTAAATGGTATATAAGGAAAGCCCCTTTTGTTCTGGGGCTCAGCCTTTGGACTCAAATCCACTGAGTCGCTGCTGGCTTGCTTAATAAACTTGCTTCCTGAAAGCTTTGGTACCCTGTCTGTCTCTGTCTGAACCCTCTTGCAACAGTACTGCATCAAGCCTCTTAGTAAATTATCACCCTCTATCCCTGAAACAATGCCTTTGTCACTTACTAAATTTTATTCTTAAATATTTCACACTTTTTGCTACTAGGTAATTTTTTTCATTTACTTCCTGAGATTATTATTACAATAGGAAACGATACTAGTTTTTAAGTTTAGCTAGTATTCAGCTATTTTATGTTGTTCTCTTTTCTTTGTATTCCAGTGGACTTTTCCTCCTTCTACCATAAATATATCCATATCATCAACAAAGAGAGCTAGTTGTAGGTTTTTCTCAAAAACATTCCAGCTGCTTATTTTTTGTTCTTTTCTTTCCTCGTCCTCTTCTTCCTCCATATCTCTCCTTCTTCTTCTTCTTCTTCTTCCTTATCCTTTTCCTCCTCTTTTTCCCACTTCTTCCCTTACTGAAATTGCTAAAATCAGCCAATGTGGTAGGACATATCTGTAATCCCAGCTACTTGAGAGGTAGAAGCAGGAGGATCTTGAGTTCGAGGTCAGCCTGGACAAATTTACTGAGATCTTATCTTTAAAAAAATACAAAACAAAATGGCTGGGGAGTAGCTCAAGTGGTACAGCACTTGCTTAGCTTGTACAAAACCCTGGTTTCAATCCCCAGTACCAAGAAAAAAAGAAAGGGGTGGACGTTCTAGGGGAGGTAAAAAGGAAGGGAGGAAGGGAGGGAGAGAAGGAAAAGAAAACCAGCAAGGCAGTGGTGAATACCAAGAAAGCATTCCCTGCTTGATTTTAATGCAAATCATGCAGTGTTTTGTTCTTAAAGTAACACTCATTGGCTTTTAGCCAATAGTATATTTTGCATATATATATATGTATATATATATATAAAATTGCCTTTCTACTTTTATTTTGCTATTAATTAGGATTAACTACTGAATTGCATCAAGTGATTTTGAAATCAATATGAGCATATTGATTTTTTTTACGTCAGTAGGTATAATGAATTATTTTGATAGATTTTCTCCCAAAATCATAGAACAAAGTCTTGTGGTTACAGTTTATTATTCTTTTGCTATGTTGCTGGATTCAATATACTAAATTTTAATAGAATTTTATTTATATATTCATAAGTTTTACTGATCTGCTTTTTTTAAGTGATGTAGATAGGAGAATTGCATGAGATCCTATCTGAAAAATAACTAAGGCAAAAAGGAATGGGGGTATACCTCAAGTGGTAGAGTACTTGTCTAGCAAGTGTGAGGCCCTGAGTTCAAACCCCAGAGCAATCAAAAATTAAGGACAAAGCTCTAATAAATTTTCTTGTGCAGGTTCTTGTGTGATCATAAGTCTTCATTTCTCAAGAATTAATACCCAAGAATTCAACTGCTAGATCACACCGTAGTTGCATGCTCAGTTTTGCCTGTCAAATTGTTTTTCAGAAACAATACCCCTTGACATTCCCACCAGCCCTGCACGCGGGACGCAGATTCTCTGCCCCCATGCCACATCTTGTGCCCTCACCGTTCAACAGTCCTGGGGTTTATAATAATGTCACATTGTAGTTTGAATTTGCGTCTCCCTAATGGCTAACGATGCTGACTATCAAATAGGTCTCCGTGGTTTCCTGTTTGTATTGGGTGTTCTTTAAGTATTACAGATCCTTTGTAGGACATGTGGTTTTCAAGAGTATTGAATGTTGTCAAATACCTTTCCAGTACTGTTGCTGTGGTGGACAAGCGTCCTTCCTAACTGCCACCTGGGACTTCCCCGCTCCTGGAAGCCTTCGCTGTCCCTTGCACAGGGTTCTTGTGTGTGTTAGAACCAGCAATGGTGCATCAAATCTTTTGTGTGCTCAGAATCTTTCTGGCTTATCTCTCCACCACATCTCTCTGACTCCAGATTTAAAAGTCCTCACATGTTTTATGGGCACACATACAGGGCCTGCTCAGATAATCCAGGAGAGTCACTCCATTGTAAAGTCCTTATCCTTCGTTATGCCTTCAGAGTTCCTTTTGCCTTGTCATATACCATTCTCAGTTTCAGGGAGCAGAGCATCGGTGTGCAGAATGCTGTCTGCTTGCCATATCTCCAAAATTTTGTTTATAGTCTTGCATTGCATCAATCATAGCTTACAATGAGCCAGGTAACTTTCTAAAAGATTTTATAGGCATTAGTTCACTTGTCCTTATTTTTACAAACTCTATTATGTAGTACTATTAATGTTCCCATTTTACAGACAAAGAAACTGAGACACAAAAAGAGTAAGATGTTTCTTCCAGGCCTCACAGCTAGACCCAAGATTCGAACCCAGACCAGACGACTCCAAGTCTGCAGTGCTACCTTCTAACTGACCAGAGGATTTCTCCTTTGATCTGACGGCTGTTTAGAAGTATGTAAATAATCTTCTTTATTTTGTTCACTGCTTTTTGCCTGGCGTTCTTCATTATCTGATATTGATACTGCCATTTCTGCTTTCTTTCTGCGTTTATTTACTTAACATCTTGTTTCCCTTCTATTCTTTTCCCCTTTATAAAGCCACACAGGAGAGCTTCTATTGAGTCTGACAGTCTCAGTCTTTTAATAGAAAATGCAGGTCCACTTAAATTAGGCTAAGAATTCATTTACTAAGCTCTTCTTCTTAATATCTTTTCCTATGTTTTTCATGTAATTTTCATTGTCTCCTCTTTTTCTTAATTTTAATATTTCAAGTTTGTTACAGGAGCTATTGATTTGCATGTTTCCTATGTAAATTTGGAAGTTCTGCTAATGGTTAAGACCTCGTTCCCAAACAGGTACGGTGACACATGCCTGTAATCCCAGCACTCAGAAAGCTGAGGAGCAGGATCATGAGTTCAAGGCCAACCTGGGCTACCTAATGAGTTCCATGTCAGCCTGGATTACATATCAAGACCCTGTCTAAAAACTAAAACCAAAAAAAAAAAACCCATCATTCTATATGTCATAAAAATATGCAATTATCTGCATTATATTCTCCTTTTTTTTGGTAGTACTAGGATTTAACTCAGGACCTTGCAATTGGTGGGCAGGTACTCTACCACTTGAGCCACACCCCAGCTCCCAAGTTTCAATTAATTTTTTTAAAAAATCAGATATTAGAGAAAAATCTCTGAAACTAAAATCTTTCAATGAACAAAATTAGTAAATCTCTAACCAGACTAATCAATAAAGAGAAGACACAGATGATCAGATACAGAGCAAAAGACAGAATATCAAAACAGATCCTATAGGTGTCCAAAGGATGATAAAGAATCACGTGGACAAATTTATGCCTACAAATTTGATTACTGAAATGAAATGGACAGAGCCCTTAAAAGATGGAGCCCACCATAGCACACTTAGGAGGAAATTGGTAGCTTAAATTGCCCTCCAACAGCCCCATAACTATTAAAAGAACATGAATTCAGTCAATGTTTTCCTCCAGAGAAACATTAGTTTCAGAAAAGTTAAGTAGTGAATTCCACCAAAGTTTTAGGAAGAAATCATCTGGACTGTACTCTAGCATTGCCAGGATATCGAAGGAGGAGACATTTTACATTTTGAGATCTGTATTGCCTGATATGCCATTTGGATTTATTATAATAAAATAAAGACACAGACCAATTTCTCTCATGAAAATGCATGCAAAAAAACACCAATAAGCAAGTTATTTTGTGAATATCAAAGAACTGACTTATGTGAAGAGGCAAAAGACCCAAAATAGTTAGTACAACTTTGACAGAGGAGAAGCAAATTGGAAAGCCAGCTTATTTTAACACTTATGGCTAGTTGGGTATGGTGGCCCACAGCTGTAACCCCAGACTCTGGAGGCTGAGGCAAGAGGACTGCAAGTTGAATCTAGCCTGGTCTACACAGTGAAACCCTGTCTTTAAAAACAACAGCAAAAACAAGGTTTAAAGCTATAATAGTCAAAACAATGTAATATTGGTAAAAGAACAGGCACTAGATCAATGGAACAAAATAGCCTAAAAACAGACACACAACATGTTCAACTGATCTGTGACAAAGGAGCAAAGGCACAGCAATTTGGAAAAGATGTTGCTCCAACAAACAGTGTGGATGACTGGACACCCTCATCCCAGCCAATATGAATCTGAACACAGACCTTACACCCTTTGCAAGAAATAACTCAAACATATCATAAGTCTAAATATAAAATGCAGAACACAAAACTCCTAGATGATACAGGAAAAAGCCTAGATGACTTTGGCTGAATTTTTAGATAAAACATCAAAGTCAAGGCCCATGAAAGAAATCAACAATAAGTTTCATTAATTGAAAATCTCTGTTAAAGACACCAAGAAAATGAAAAGACAAGCCACAGACAGTGGAAAGTTGTTGCAGAATACATATCTTATAAAGGATTGTTACCTACACTATTCAAAGAACTCCTAAAATTCAACGATGAGAAAACAAGCAACCTGGATAAAAATGTGCAAAAGATCTGAAAAGGCACCTCATCCAGGAAGGGATATGGTTGAAAGAAAAGGGAACGTCATCTTAAGTGAAGTTAGCCAGATTCAGAAAAGCAAAGGCTGCATGTTTTTCCTTGAATGTAGAATATAGGCTAATACAAAAACAGCAATATTATGAAAAACAGGTCATGCTAAGGAGAGATCACATACAAGAGAGGAAGGATAAAAAAGAGGAAGTAAAGAAGATGAATATAAGTGATGTACTTTCTATACAAGAATGAATATAGAATTTTTAAGCCTGTTGAAATCACCATAAGAAGGGGACTAAGGTAGAAAGGAAAAAAATAGAAGAGATGAACCAATTCAAGTTATAATACACATATACATGGAAATGTCACAAGGAAACTTCCTGAACAGCCATCTTAAACAAACAAAAATATCTTTTTTTCAAAAATGGAAAATAGGAAGGTAAAACAGGTTTGCCTGGGGGTTAGCACGAGTGGGGTGGGGGTATAAGGAAGGGTGTAGGAGGTGAATATGGTGGAAATATTGTGTACTCATGTATGAAAATGGAAAAACAAGACCTGTTGAAACTACTGCAGGAATGGGGGAAAAGAGGGAATAAAGGAGAATGATGGTGGGAGTGAATTCAACTATGATATATTGTAAGGACTTAGGTAAATGTCACAAAGTACCCCCAGTACAATAATAATAAAAAAATAAAAGATGCTGTACATCACAGGGAAATATAAATTAAAACAATGAAACACCACTACACACCTACTACAATGGTCAAAATCTGCAATCCTGACAAGCACAAATGCAGATAAGATGCAAAACAACAGGAGCTGCTCGCTGTTGGTAGAAATGCAGAATGGGGCAGTCATGTCAGAAGATGGCATGGCAGCTTCCTATAAAACTAAACCCATTCTTACCACATGATCCAGCATGGAACCCTTTGGTACTCATGCAAGGAGGGTGAAAGTTTATGTCCACACAAAACCTGCATGTGGGTTTTTTTGAAATTTTTTCACAATTGCCAAGATATAGAAGCAACCAAAAAGTCCTTCAGTAGGTGAATGGATAAATTGGTACATCAGACAACACAATGCTACCCAACAATAAAAAGAAATGTGTTATCATGCCATGGAAAAATATGGAGGAAATTTCAATGCATAACACTCAGTAAAAACAAAACTCCAATCTGAAAAGACTTGAGTGGAAGCCACACTGCTTCAATGACAACTACATGACATTCTGGAAATGGCAAAACTATGTGAAAAGAACAAGATTCGAGGCTCTCAGGGGCTACAGGGAGGGAGCGATGAGTCAGTGGGGTCAGAGGATAGTTAGGACAGTGAAACTGCTCCGGATGATACAGTGATGGCAAATACATGTCGTTATGCATTCATCCAGATTCACAGAATGTAGAACACAAAAGTAAATGCTAAGGTGAACCATGAGTTTTCAGTGATGATGATGTGACCATGGATGTTCATAATTATAAAAACTGTACACTCTAGCTGGATGTGTTGGCACTTAACCCTAATCCCAGCTACCTGGGAGGTGGAGGCAGAAGGACCATGAGTTCAAGGCCAGCCTAGGCAGAAAAACTCTTGAAGTAGCAAGACTCTATTCCAAAAACAAAATGGCCAGGGGTATAGCTCAAGTGATAGAGAACTTGCCTAACAAGCTCAAGGGCCTGGATTCAATCCCTAGTACCACCAAAAAAATTAATAGTAATAAAAGGTATATGTGAAATCGCTGTGCCTTCTGTTCTACTTTTCTGTAAACTGCAACGTCTCTAAAAGATAAAGAAAAATCCACTTCAAAAAATAAAAAAACTTTAGAGCCAAGTGCTGTGGCTCGCAGCTGTAATCCCAGCTATTTAGGAAGATTACAGCTCAACATCAGCCCAGGCAAAGGAGTTAGTGAGATCCCCACTTCAACAAATAAATCAGATGTGTGACACACACCATGGTGACCATCTATAAGGGAAGTATAGGTAGGAGGATTATAGTCCAGAGCAGAACCCACACAAAAAAACAAATGCAAGACCCTATCCAAAAAATAACTAAAAGCATGGCTCAAGTGGTAGAGCATCCTCCCTTCAAGTTTAGGGTCCTGAGTTAAAACCCCAGTACCACCAAGAAAATAAAATATTTAAATCTTTAATAAATTAATTTTAGCCAAATATAAAAGAATTATACATCAAGACTAAGGACCATATTTACCAGGAATGCAAGGCTCACCAACGTGCAAAACTCAAAATAATTCACCAGGTCCGTAGATTAAAAATAACTGTGTGACTATCTAAAAAGATTTTAAAAATACTTTTATACTCTTCAGTATATATCTGTGATAAACAGGAAAGAAAAAGACCCTGAAAAACTAAGAGTAAGATGGAATTTTCCTAACTAGATCAAAGGTGTCTGTGAAAGACTCCAACTAGATCGCACTTATGGGAGACTGCGTCACCGCCCTCAGGCCAGGCACAGTTAGGATGGCTCCTCTCGCCACTCTAGTCAACACTGGGCTGCAGGTCTAGTACAAAAGGCATCGAAAAGAAATAAAAGCCATGCTGGTTGGAAAGAAGTTGCAGATGACATGATCATCTACACAGAAAATCCTGCAGAATCCACGAAATTGCTGTCAGAACTATTAATAGCTTTAGTAAGGTGACGAGATAAAATTTCAGCATACAAAAACAGTAGCACTTTCGTATAGAGGCAGTTTAAATTTTAAATTAAAAATATACCATTTACATACAATAGCATCCAAACACGACATTCTTGACATAAATTGAACAAAATAGGTTATATTGCTGAGAGACATCACAACCGATTTGAATAAATGAAGAGACAAACTGTGTTAATGGACTGGAAGGTTAGATATTGTTAAGTGTCAATTCTCCCAAAATAGATGCATAGAGTCTATATAATCACAATTCCACTCATACAGGCATCTTTTAGGGATTTATGATTCTAAAATTGCCTGGAAAATAAAGATGCTATAGTGACCAAAATAAGGTTGGAACCGATCAAATTGGAAGAACTCACACTCCTGGATTTTAAAATATATGATAAACCTACAGTTTAAACAGTGGTATTGGCATAAAGCCAGGAAAACTGGTCACTGGAAAGGAATGGAAATAGACACTCTGGACAGATTTGATTATTACTGAAAGTGTTGCTGTGCTATTTCAGTGAACAAAGGGTTATCTTCTCAACCAGGATATATTTTTACAAACCTCTTACAACTCGATTAACAAACTAGTCAATATAAAATTAACCAAAGATTTAAGCAGATACTTTAAGATAAAGTAGTAGGCAATAAATAAACCCAAGAAAAGTTATCCAGCATTAGGCTTTATGGAAATTCAATTTCAAATCACAACAAGGTGCAATTGCATGTAGACTAGAAAGATTACCATTAAAGTAGGGGCTGAAGGTATGGTTTAAGCAGCAGAGTGCCTGCCTAGCAAGCCGAAGTTCTGAGTTCAAATCCCAGTACCAAATAACAAGTATTGGCAATAATGTGGTGAGAATGGATTCCTGATAAGACACTAGTGAGTACAAAAAATGCACAGCCACTTAGAAAACACTGTGCCACTTCTTTAAGAAGTGTGTGTGTGTGTGTGTTTGTGTGTGTATGTGTTTGTATGACCCAGCCGTCAAGCAAGTACTCACACAATGACCTATATACAAAAGTTTTAGCAAGTTATTCATAATACCCAAAACTGGAAGAAACCCAAGTGTCAATCAACTGCTGAACAAAACAAATTGTCAGAGTGAGGCAGGCTAAAAGTTGGGAAAGATGATGCCATGGGACTCCTGGCCCATGTCATGCTAAACATTTCATGCTCAGCTCCTTATCTCAGCCCAACGCAGCTGTTAATTGTAATTCAAATGGCCAAAAACACATGAAAAAGTGTTCACCATCTCTGGCCATAAAGGAAATGCAAACCACAACCACACTAAGATTCCACCTCACCCCTGTCAGAATAGGTTAGAACACGTGTTGGTGAGGATGTGTGGAAAAAGGAACCCTTGTAAACTGTTGGTGGGAATGCAAGCTGCTGCAACCAGTCTGGAAAACAATATGGAGGCTTCTTTAAAATCTAAACATAGATCTCCCATATGATCCAGCAATCCCACTCCTAGGGATATACCCAAAGGAATATGACACAGGTTACTCCAGAGGCACCTGCACACCCATGTTTATTGCAGTGCTATTCACAATAGCCAAGTTATGGAAACAGCCAAGATGCCCCACTACTGACGAATGGATTAAGAAAATGTGGTATTTATACACAATGGAATTTTACTCAGCCATGAAAAAGAATGAAATGTTATCAATCGCAAGTAAATGGATGGAACTGGAGAACATCATTCTGAGTGAGGTTAGCCTGGCTCAGAAGACCAAAAATCATATGTTCTCCCTCATATATGGACTTTAGATCTAGGGTAAATGCAGCAATGTTGTTGGACTTGGGTCACACGCTAAGGGGAGAGCACATGTGGAGGAATGGGGATAGGTAGGAAACCCAAAACTTGAAAGTGTTTGATGTCCCACTGCAGAGGAGCTAATACAGTAACCTTAAAACAACAGGGGTCAATATGGGAAGGTGACCAGGAAGTAGTGAAGAGGTCAGGTAGAGATGAATCAGTTTGGGTTGTAATACACTTGTGCATGGAAGCAATGCTAGGAATCTCTCTGTATAGCTATCCTTATCTCAACTAGCAAAAATGCTTTGTCTTTCTTATTATTGCTTATTTCTACTCTTCAACAAAATTGGAGAAAAGGGCAGAACAGGTTCTGCCTGGAAGCGAGGGGTTGGGGGATAGAGGGAGGGGGCAGGGAGCAGAGGAGAGAAATGGCCCAAACAATGTATGTACATATGAATAAATCAATAATAAAAAAAGACCTAAAAATGATGTTAACAATAAATAATATTGAATGTTAATTTTTCACTTATTTGTATATAAAGATTTAAATACAAAAACAAATCAGAAATACACAACAAAAAATTTAAAAAAAAAAGAAGCCTTGGGATGATTTTGCCCTCCATTACCTCTCAGATAAAAACACGACTATTGATCACACCCCATGTGTCTGATTAAACTACCTGAGAGCTAAAATGCATGCGCAGAGAAACTGTCAATCACCCTAGCCCAACCCACCAGAACCGCCCAAATCTTTCCCCATCCACAGGCTTAAAAAGCCTTAAAACAGAGAGCTCGGCTTCCTGCTTGCGTCCCAGGTGGCCTGCGTGGCCAGATGGGGCCACCATTGTTTTTTGTGACGCTTTCCCCTTACCTTTAATGAACTCTATTGCCTCCCATACCACATCCATGGGCTGTGCCTGGACGCTTCCATGCTAGCCACAAAGAACTCGTGATCTTCTGTTCCGAGACCGCAGGAGCCTACAACAGGAGTTCATCGCTGGGATGCAGAGCGTTCAGCCACAAAGGCGGGAGAGGCGCGTGCGTGGCGGGACACCAGATGGATGGATCGCCAGGTCAGGGCAGAGGAAGAGCCTGACCCAGCAACGTGAGCCTGCATCGGGGTCCTGGGGAGCCCGGCCTTCCTCCACACATCCGGGCTGTGGCAAGGCAGCCCGACTGGCTGCAGCTGGTGGGGGACACAACACTCCGTGCCCTGTCCTGTCCCCCACTGACCTAAGCGCCTCAGCCCTCCGCGCTCTTTAGGAAAACCCGGCAAGATACCTATGACGAGGTTGTGCAAGCCCGAGGTCCGGACTGTGGCCTTCTAAGGGTGGGACAGAACACAGGGTGGTCCCCATATCCTTCCCCAACCTCCAGTCCTCTCCTACCCCATCCCCTCGGTAGGGCCCCGCCTGGGTCAAGTGTCCCAAGGCCAGCACTTCGGAGCCTTCTCCAGACTGGGCTGGAAACCTGAAGGCCCCCACATGCCCTGGGTGAGGAGGTGCCAGCACCTGATGGACCCCCAGGCCAGGCCTGTAGTCTGGACCCTGGAGAGGCCTTTGATGGGTCCCACTGCATCTCCAGGAATGGGTTCTCACCTGAGCCTCTCCCTCTAGCCTCCAGCAGCTTCCCAACTTCATGGAACCCTCTCCCAAGCCTTGGAACAAATAAAAATAAAAATTTTGGAAAAATAAAAATTAAAAATCACTGGGAAACAACTAGAATGGAACCAAACATAGCATCCCATTCCTGAAAGCCCAGAATTCACAGGACTGAGGCAGAAAGGATCTTAAATTAGAGGCTAGCCTTGCCAACTTAGTAAATTCCAGGCCAGCCTGGGCTACATATTGAGACCCTAAAAAATCTGGAATAGGTTCTGACACATCAGAGATAATACTGGAACTCAGTGTATGTTGATTTTACTAGCAGAATGACTTATAAGGATTTTGTTAAAATACTGGTTTTCCACTGGTTATAATCACGATAGTTGTTTGTAGCTTTACAAAGTTCTTTCACATTCTTCATGTAGAAATATTGATACTTATTTTCTCAACCATCAATTATGCTATAAGTTCTCCTTTCATCAACCTCTTAGTAAGTGAAATCAGACTCTTAAGGAAGTCTTCACATAAATATTAAGATGTATGTATCAGTCCATTTCCAATTACTGTAACAAATGCCTGAGACTAGATAACATATAAAGGAAAATTTATTCAGCTCACAGTTTTGGAGGCTGGAAGCCCAAGCAGCATGACACTGGTCCTGCTGGCATCCCCTAATCCGCACCACATAACCATGCTGGCATCATGGCAGAAGCTCAGTTGGAGAAATTGCATGGTGAGACAGGAAGGCAGAGAGAAACTGGGACCTGTGAGAACTAAGTTGATCCTTTCTGAGGGCAGGCCCCAATGACCTACCAATCTCCCACTAAGCACCACTTCTTAACAGTCCCACCATTTCCTAACATCAGTACACTGGAGAGCTTCCAAAACACAACCCTTGGGGAATGCTCTTGATTTTTCTGTCTGTTTTATTGGTTGGTTTGTTTTGTTTTATCATTGTTGTTTTTGTTGTTCAAGACAGGGTCTTGTTATGTCGCCCAGGCTGCAGATTCAAAAAAAATAACCAAGAGTGTGAGAAAACTACCTATAGATTGGGAGAAAAAAAATTTAAGCCATGCATCTGATGAGGGACTAATATCCAAAATATGAAGGAATCAAACACCTCTATAAAAGGAAAGCAGCCTCATTTAAACATGGGCAGAAGACCTGAATACACATTTCTCAAGAGGAGACATTCAAATAGCCATCTGATACATGAAAAAATGCTCAATATCACTATTTAGAGAATGAAAATAATGTAAACCGGTGGCTCACACCTGTAATTGTAGCTACTTGAGAGACTGAGATTGGGAAGATTGCAATCCAGAACAACCTGAACAAAAAAAGAAAATTGTGAGACCCCATCTCAACAGAAAAAGCTGTACCTGTCATACCAGACAGTGTGTACCTGTCATCCAGCTACAGCAGGTAGCCTGAAATAGGTTAAATTGAGACCATACCTCCAAAATAATCAGAGCCAAAAAGGACTGAAAGTGTGGCTTGAGCATTAGGGTACCTACCTAGCAAGTGCAAAGCCCTGAGTTCAAACTCCAGTGTGGCCAGCAACAACACAATAAAACACACAATGAGCTATCTCACCTCACGGCTGCTATCAAAAAGATGAAAGTTAATAAGTGTTGATGAGATCACAGTGAAAATGGAATCCTTGTACACTGTTGATGGGAGTGTAAAGTGGTAGAACAATTGTGGAAAACAGAATATAAATTCCCTAAAAAGGCTAAAATTACCATATGATTAGAAATCCCACTTCTTGCCCAAAAGGCTTAAGATCAATAGGTCAAAAGACATTTCTGCACTCCGACATTCATTCCCACACCATTCACAACAGCCAACTCACAGAATCAACGTAAGCATCTATCAACAGATGAACGAGTAGAGGCAACGCAGTATGTACACACAGCCATTTTTTATAAAGGAAATTTCGCCATTTTCAATACATGGATGGAATGAGAGAACAATGTGCTAAGTGCAATAAGCCAGCAGCAGAAAGACGATACTGTCCTCAGTCATCTGTGGATCACAATCAAACCAAAGAAGTGGAGGGAAAGGATGGCTACCACAGGCTGGGAAAGCAGCAGGGCCAGGGGACGATGACCGCAGTGTGCCTTGGTTACACAGAGTGAGTAACGTCACATTGTACGTATGGTGAATGCCATAAAATACATTACACATTCCAAAATGATTCACAAAGTAAATTCCAAATGTTTGCACTACAAAAAATGTCAAATAGTTTGATTTAGTTATTTCACATTTCATTCAGAAATTATGTTACTCTGTGCCCCATAAAAATATATACAACTGTGATTTGTTGATCTACCACTTATAATTAAAATTTTCTTTAAAAAGATGATGTGGTTAATTGTTTGTGAGTAGCTGCCTGCTGAAGCAGCTTGAGAATCATTGTTGTATACACAGGGAGAGAAACGTCACGAAGAAAATAATTGTTAATAAGAGGTGACGTTGTTAGACCCAACCCTAACTACATTTAACCATCCAGAGAATGTTCTACAAGGATTAGCATATTCCTTTAAAATTTGGCCTGTGATCAAGGTCAATTTCATGGTCATTTATCAGAGCAGAAAGATCAGAATAGTGTGCTAAGAACAGACTTTCTTAGAAAAAGCAAAGGGCCTAGCTCTGTGAGAATCAACTGCAGTTAGGTCTTTTCCGTCAAAGCAGTTAATGTCTAACTGTCATTGTGCAGATGACAGCTAACACCCCGAGTTGCTGCCTCCATGCTTTGTGAAATGTTTCTTGACCATGCATGGGTCTTGCAAAAGCCCTTTTACTGCCAGATGCCCTAATCTCAAACTCCTTGAAGAGTAAAATGTCACCACCCCCACCCCCACCCCCACATCTTCAGGGGACCTTGAGAAATCTCTTTCTCACTAAGCTGAAAACCTTACCCTGACCCCAAACAATAGCTAGCCATGGAGTGTTGTGAGCCCAAGCGTGGACGAATCCTTGAGAGGGACAGAAAATTCCACGTCAGGAATGTAATCTGGGCGGACTTCCCACCCAGGTGTGTTCTGCCTATCAGACTATGGCCTGTGGCGGCACCCTTCCACAGAGTCAAACTTTTCTTTTTGCCTTGCTAAGCAACTCCCATATGATCATTGTTTGGGAATGACATTTCAAACAGCTCAATGCCATACAAATAACATTCTATTATTTGATTTTGTTATTTTGCATTTACTTAAAGGTAAATATTTCTTGAAAGAGTAAAATGAATTGGCATTTTGGGCCTTATTGTGAATTATATATGAATATGTTAAGTATAAAACAGGAAAAAATTCTGTTATCATCCCTGGTGGTAGAAAGCTTCCATCTTAACATTCCTCACTAGTGATTTGTTTGTTTTCTCAGAAATCAATTCTTTTGGGAAGGCTCACTGAAAGCAATGAGAAAACATTGACATCTGAATTACCGCAGGGGTTTACGTTTAATTGGAGGTTAGTCCCAAAATGGAAGAGACCGTTTGAGAACCAGAAGCCCTTTGGGAGAAAGGGACTGGACAGAGCACCTCGGATGGGTATAGTGGGTAGTGGACACCGATTGTCTGAGATCTAGGAAGGGGGCAAAAAGGATGGACAGATGTAATGAGAAAACCAGTGTACTGGGTGTTGACAGACCACCATTGAAACAGTATGGGCTCTTCAACAACCAAAAACAGAATTACCGTAAGATACACCAATCCTACTACTGGGCACTTACCCCAAAGATTTGAAATAGGTTTGTCAAGAGATGTCTGAATCACTTAATGGTGGTATATCATCCCACCAAAAACCTAAAAACATTCCTGATTCCTCTCTTCCTTTCACTTCTCTCCAATTCTAACCTAACTGCAATTTCCGTAACCTCTATCTTGAAAGTATTGCCTGAATCTCAAAACTTCTCACAGCTGCTGTGGCTGCCACCATACTTGTGACCATGATCAGGATCAGTGAGTTCACCTCTACCTTTCCTCTATTTCACTCCTCCCTCCCCTTGTCTGTGTACAGGTTGCCTGTCTCCTTTAAAGATGGGAATGAGTCCTCACTTCTGCTTCTGCAGAATGTGAGACACTATATGGCATACAGTAGGTGCTCAATAGCTATAGAGTAAAACAGTAAGCACTAAATTCCATATTCATTGCTAAGCACTATATTCCAGGTTCAGTGCTAAGTATACTCTACACATGACAGTAATCTTCATTAAACCCCGAATTTCTAAAAAATGATGGAACTTTTAAGGCCATGAAAGTAGAGCTGCAGTTTTCTTTTCCCAAGAAGTTGAGTTAATTAGGCACACTTTCTCAATTTTTTTCTTCCATAAGATAACAGTGCTTCTAACACTGGACACTATAAGGTGTCTATGGGTTATTTTTGCTACAAAATTATTTGTCCACCTAAAAATACCATACTTATGCTTCTATTCATGTTGTTAAAATATACACAAATAATTATATAACATAATGTGGAATCGGGCTATACATAGAGGTTTATATGATCTAAAAAGTCTATTAAGGGCAGGTCCTTTGCTGTCCTGAACAGCACATTTGTACTACTTAGAAGGGATTCCTCTTGCTCAGACAGTTCACCATCTCAAGGGACTGATTTTTATTAAAACAAGGAATTGACTGTCACCCATCAGGAAGTGATAATGCATGCACCATATGCAGTGTCATTGGTGTGCAGCCTCATCTCCCTCAATGTTGCTCTACAACCTGGCACCCTGTAGGTAGCTCTGATTCCTGTCATCAAGGGCAGGGAGACAGTTCAATGTTCCTCTGATGGGAGTGGACTTTATCCAGTAGCAGTTTCATCTAGTACTCATATACTATGTACTCAGATTTTTCTACTATAATACAACATATATGTCCCTGAAAAAATTCACGCTTCAAATTTTTCATGAATACTAGAGTTTATGGTGAAGATTGGATTAGAAGCAGGTCATTCAAAACTTATGCAACTTTCCAAGCACAGCATTATTTTGTGTGTGTGTGTGTGTGGTTCTGAGGTTTAAACTCAGGGTCTACACCTTGAGTCACTCTGCCAGCCCTTTCTTGTGAAGGTTTTTTTTGAGATAGGGTCTTGCAAACTATTTGCCCAGCTTCGAACCACAATCCTCCTGATATCCTGAGTAGCTGGGATTACAAGCATAAGCCACTAACGCCTGGCCCCAGCATTAGTTTTTAAAACTAAAAATAGCACACTTTTAAGCATAATAAATACCTTATAATTAAAGAAATGACAATTTACACGTACCTAGATTCTGTCTCAATTGTGTAAAACAAAGGCTAGAGAAAGCACAGGAGTTTGCATTTATAAGACATGTGGAATGTGCTGGCCTGAAGGGAGAACTGGCGGCACTGGGGTGCCTACTAGGCAGGCGTTCTACCACATGAGCCACTCTGCCAGCCCCTAAAAGCAAAATGAATGTGGTCTTAGCTCAGGTGGCTTGCTAGGCCCTTGAGAAAAAGAAAGACAAGTTCAGAGATGGTATGTAACATCAGGAAGAACCATACAGACAATCCCTTCAAGCCAGCTCACGTGGTGAAAACAATTGAGGGTAAGACAGAAGGCAAGAAGTGTGCACCACCACAGCCCTGCACCCCCCATGCCTTGCTGCTCCTCCAGGGCCTGGGGATGCTTTTGTGTTGAGCCAAGTGCAGTTGATGAGGAAAACCTGACATGAGCCGGCACAGTTACTGCTTTATACTGACAGGGCCCCTCACCAATCACGAACAACCCAACTAGAACTACACAATCTCAGGCTGAACCAGGTCAACTGTATTACCCATCTTTTGCAAATGAGGAAACTGAGGTACAAAAAGTTGAAGAAACTTGCCTAAGTAACAACCAGTAAATGCTGGAATAAGATTTGAACCCAAACTGGATTATTTTAGTAACTTCATCCTTCAGGTTTCATAGATGGCTTCAAGAATGAATTCTTCCCTTGTATCAAACACACATGATAGGTTCTCAGTAAATAGTCAGTGATTGAATGATTTAAGTGAGCTTTTCATACACTGCATACTAATTTATCCCCCATACACACACACACACACACACACACACACACAAAATAAGGATGTGGTATATTGACTCCTAAGGACGTAGTTGACAACAGTTGATGAGGCTAGGTGAAAAGCCTGCGTGGATCTCCTCATCTGAGTGTGGAAGGAACATTCTTTATAGTCAACAGGAGTACCTGGCTTGGAAAAATAATTAGGATAGATCCAAGAGCAAAATTCAATCATTGCAGCAATGTCACATAGAGCTTAATCATTCTCCCACAAGTTGTCACTCCATAACTATTCCATATATGCAGAATGTCTTCTAATTTCAGTGGGTTTTCTACTATCTTACTCATTGCATTGGCATTCTTTGAAATCAAGTACCCATGTTGCCGCCTGCACAGGATTGATTGTTCATTTTCTGCCCCACAGAAAACTCCCAAGAGGTGGGAAATCACCTGTCTTTCTCACAGTCCAGGACCGTGTGGCTCTGAGGCAGGATGTGCTGCAGGGGGTCAGGAGCTACCAAACACACACACGCACACACGCACGCACACCTCTCTCTTCTGTTCAAGCATAGCACAGACTGTCCAGTGGCTGGAAGGAGTGGCAGTGTGTGCAGAGCCGTTCGGTATATCCCCTGTGTGGGTTCATTATGCTTCTAAGGAAATATTTGCTATTTTTCCAAATCATTTTTCAGTTATTTACTGGAGAACTGTGAATTTCTTACTTTGGTTATACATCTAAAAAATATAGAGATTTCAGGCCTAATGTGTAAAACTTGAAATGGTCTTAGCCATGTGTTCAAATTAACTCTCTAAGCTTTGACTCATCTAGGATATTTTTGTTTCCAAATTTACAAAAACTACTTTAGTCTTCAAATAATGATAATTTTCTTCTTTTTTTTTTTTTTGGTGGTACTGGGGTTTGAACTCAGGGCCTTCGCCCTTGCAAGGCAGGCACTCTACCACTGAAGCCACTCCACCAGCCCCAATTTTCTAGTTACAAAAATAAACATAATTTATAAACCAATACTGGCCTTCAACAAATACCTAAGCCATTTCTCTCTCTCTCTCTCTCTCTAAAACTTTATTCATTGACATTTACAAAACAAAATAGGTCAATTTTTTCTTAAGCCCATGCCTTGATTTTCCGTTTTGAGTGAGCATTAGTGGGTTTTTTAACTAAAATTAGGGAACGTCACAATACACATACACAAAGCACCACGACCACTACCACCATCTCTGCCCAGCCACAAGATTGCTGAGACATCGTCCCCTTTCTGCTCTCCCCAGCCTCACATCATTCTGACGTGACAGGAGAAGTCACGGGAAGCCATACTGCTGGAGCTTCTTCTCTGGCAGACATCTCAGGCACTTCAGGAGGACTGGAATTTCAGGTGCGCAGGTCAGATGAGTCGGATGAACTCCATGATGCTGTGTATGATAATTGCATATTTCCGTCAAGTTGTGTCATTTGTCAAGAAACCTCCTAGTCTCTCCAGAACTGACTCTTGAGTCTGCAGAAGCAGAACCAGAGGAACAGTTGAGGCCCACCAGGCCTGACTCGGCCGCATTTGGAGGTTTACTTGCTGAGGACAGTGGCTTTCATTGGTGAGCCATTCTGATCCTGCAGATAGCCACCAGGGTCTTCTAGCCCCTAACTTCCTTCCCTTCCCAGCAATGTCTAGACTTTTTGTTCTGTCCTCCCTCCCAACTGTCTCTCTGAAACTGAACTACATAAGTTTTTTTTCTTTGTATTTTTCTTTTTTTCCCACCTCAGGTGGGTCTCACTATGCTATCCAGGCTGATCTCGAACTCACAAGTTTAAGGGACCCTCCTGCTTCAACCTTCTGACCAGTTGGACTACAGGCTATACCATCAGGCCTGGCTTGCTGTACATACACTGTTTTGTTTTGTTTTGTTTTTTATTAATTGACTTCTAAATGTTTTAAATTTTTTATTAGCTTATATTAAATATACAAAACAATAGGTTTCATTAAGATATGTTCATATGATGTACTCTGCTCATACCCACCATTGCTCTTTCTTGTCCCCCTTTCCCCTCCTGCTGGTCTCCTTCCTCTTTCTAACTCATCTCCTTCTGCTTTCATGACTTTATTTTATAAATCCTGATCTTGCATGTGAGATCCTGCATTATTAATCCATTCCTTCAGGAATCTAATACCACTGAGGAGCGGTAAAGCTGAATCATATTTTAGTTTTACTTTTAGTTTTTTGAAGAACCTCCTTACTGATTTCCAGAGAGGCTGAACTAATCTTGATCTGCATTTCCAAAAACAGTGTACAAGGGCTCCTCTTTTCCCCGCATCTTAGCCAGCACTTGTTGCTTGTTTTCTTGATGGTAGCCATTCTGAACGCAGTGAGATGGAGTCTCACTGATTTCTATTCTCCTGATGCCTTAAGGTGTTGAACAAATTTTTTATGTACTTAATAGCCACTTTTACTTCTGAGAACTGTTTGGGTGATTTGCCCATTTATTTATGGGATTATTTGTTCTTTTGGTGTTTAATTTTTTTAGTTCTTTTTAAATTCTGAGTATTTAATCCCTTCCTGGATGAATAGCCAGCGAAGATTTTCTCCCATTCTTTTTCATTCTCACCTCAGTAATTATTTCCTTTGCTATGCGGAAGCTTTTTAATTTGATGCAATCTCACTTGTCAATTCTCACTCTTATTTACTGAGCTATTAGAGTCCTATATGGAAAGTCACTGCCTATGCCTATATTCAAGTGGTTTCCCTCAGTGGTTTTAAAGTTTCAGGTATTGCATTAAGATCTTTGATCCTTTTTTAATTGATTTTTTATACAAGGTGAGAGACAGGGAGTTAGTTTCATTCTTCTACATGTGGATATTCAGTTTTCCCAGTGTCATTTGTTAAAAAGGCTATCTTTTCTTTTTGTCACTTTTGATGAGAGTCGGGTGGCTTTTGCGCCCCCTCCCTACTGCATTGATCTACATGTTTGTTTTTGTACCAATATCATGCTGATTTGGGTTCTACAGCTCTGTAGTATAATTTGAAATTAAGTATTATGATACCTCTAGCATTGGTACTTTTGTTCAAGATTGCTTTGACTATTCAGGGACTTTTGTGCTTCCATATGAATTTTGGGATTGATTTTTTTTTTTTTTTTTACTTCTGTGAAGAATGGCATTGAGATTCTGATGGGAATTATATTCAATCTGTATATTGCTTTTGATAATACAGCCATTTTTACAATATTAATTCTGCCAATCCATTAATATGGGCAGTCTTTCCATCTTCTAGTGTCTTTTTCAATTTCTTTCTTCACTGTTTGATAGTCTTCATTTTTTAGAGATCTTTCACTTCCTTGGTTAGTTTGTTCCTGGATATTTTTTTTAGGCTGTTATTAATGGATTGTTTTCTTGAATTCGTACTCAGCATGGTCATTATTGGTGTATAGAAAAGCTACTGATTTTTGTATGTTGTTTTTGTATACTATGACTTTACTGAAAATGTTTATCAGATGTAAGCACTTTCCTGTGGAATATGAAAAACTGTTAAGTATACGATGTTATCATCTGCAAATAGAGATAATTGACTTGCCCATTTATATCCCTTTTACAGTTTTCTCTTGCCTAATTGATCCGGCTAGGAATTCCAGTACTGTATTGAGTAAGACTGGAGAGAGTAGATTGTCTTACAGACATTAGAGAAAATGGTTTCAGTTCCCCATTTGGTACGATGTTGGCTATATTTGTCATATGTAGCCTTTATTATGTTGAGGTATGTTCCTTCTGTTCCTAATTACTTCAGAGCTTTTATCATAAAGCAATGTTCAGTTTTTCCAAATGCTTTTTCTGTATCTAGTGAGATGATCATGTGATTTCTATCCCTGATTCTATTAATGTGCTGTGTCACATTTATTGACTAGCATATGTTGAACCATCCTTGCATCCCTAGAATAAAACCAACTTGTCATGGTGTGTGATCTTTCTAATATGTTGGTAAATTCATTTTGAAAGTATTTTCTTTGAAATTTTTGCATCTATGTTCATCAAGAAAATTGGTCTGTATTTTTGTTGTTGTTGAACCTTTATACAGTTTGGGTATCAGGGTAATACTGGTGTTATAGAATAAGCTTAGTAGTGCTCCTTCCCTTTCTGTTTTATGGAATTGTTTGAGGATGACTCAAACATTCTTCTGTAAAGATCTGGTAGAATTCAGTAGTAAATCCATCCAGACCTGGACTCTCCTTGTTGGAAGACAGCATCTCCTTTTGATGTATACCCAGTAATGGAATTTCTAGAAGTACTTTCCTCTGTAATGGCTGTACTAATTCACCCCTTCCGGTAGTGTGTAAGAGATCCCTTTTCTCTGCGTTCTTGCCAGCATTTGTTCATTTTGATGGTGAGTGGGACCTTATCTCATTGTGGTTTGGGTTTTCATTTCCCTGATGCTTAGTAATAGTAAACTTTTTTATGTACTTGTTGGCCACTTGTATGTCTTCTTTTGAGAAGTATCCACTTAGTTCTTAACCTATTTTTGACAGAGTTATTTGGTGTTTTTGGTGCTCTGCTTTTTGAGTTCATTCTGAATTCTGGACATCAATCCTTTGCCAGGTGAATAGTTTGCAAGTGTTTTTCCTATTCTGCAGTTTGTCTCTTAATTATGTTATTTCCTTTTCTTTGCAGAAACATCTTACTTTAATATAATCTCATTTGTCTCTTATTACTTCTGCTGTCTGTGCCTTTGGGAATACTAAAATTTCATTACCTAACCCATGTCTTGAAGTGTTTCCCCTATGGTCTGGTAGTCATTTCATAGCTTCAGGTTTAAAATTTAGGTGTTTACCAACAACAGGTGTTGGCAAGGATGTGGGGAAAAAGGAACCCTTGTACACTGCTGGTGGGAATGCTAGCTGCTGCAACCACTCTGGAAAACAATAAAGAGGCTTCTTAAAAATCTAAACATAGGTCTGCCATATCATCCAGCAATCCCACTCCTGGGTATATATCCAAAAGAACATGACACAGGTTACACCAGAGGCACCTGCACATCCAGGTTTATTGCAGTGCTATTCACAATAGCCAAGTTATGGAAACAGCAAAGGTGCCCCACCACTGATGACTGGATTAAGAAAATGTGGTATTTATACACAATGGAATTTTACTCAGCCATGAAGAAGAATGAAATCTTATCATTTGCAGGTAAATGGATGGAACTGGAGAACATCATTCTGAGCGAGGTTAGCCTGGCTCAAAAGACCAAAAATCATATATTCTCCTTCATATGCAGACTTTAGATCTAGGGCAAATGCAGCAATGTTGTTGGACTTGGGTCACACGCTAAGGGGAGAGCACATACAGGAGGTATGGGGATAGGTAAGAAACCCAAAACATGAAAGTGTTTGATGTGGCCACTGCAGAGGAGCTAATACAGTAACCTTAAAATGACAGAGGTCACTGTGGTAATGTGACCAGGAAGTAGTGAAGAGGTCAGGTAGAGATGAATCAGTTTGGGTTGTAATACACTTGTGCATGAAAGCAATGCTAGGAATCTCTCTATATAGCTATCCTTATCTCAACTAGCAAAAATGCTTTGTCTTTCTTATTATTGCTTATGTCTTCTCTTCAACAAAATTGGAGAAAAGGGCAGAACAGGTTCTGCCTGGAAACGAGGAGGTGGGGGGACTGGGAGGGGGCAGGGGGCATGGGGGAGAAATGGTCCAAACAATGTATGCACATATGAATAAATTAATAAAATAAATTAATTAAAAATAAAAAGAATAATTGGGTTTTTTCTCCCCAAATTCCAAAAAAAAAGAATGAGGATGTCTTGAATCACTGATGTGACCTTCATAAGTGAGCCCTAAAGTTAATTTGTAAGCTTTAAAATGAAAACCTGGACAATGAGATGCTAATATGCTGCTCTATCTATAGTTATATATGTCAATGTGAAAGCAACAAAATAATAAATCTGATTCACTATGAAAAAATAAAATAAAACTTAGGTGTTTCATCCACCTTGAGTTTATTTTTGCATATGGTGAGAGGAAGAGATTTAGTTTCATTCTTCTGTTCATGCCTTTCCAATTTCTCCAGTATCATTTGTCTTTTCTCCACCGTATGCTCTTCTGCCTTTGTCAAAAAATCAACTGGCTGTATAAACATGAGCAAATCTCTTTCTTACAAGACAGCTTGCTACCCTGCCTGCACCAGCTGTTTTGACAAATACCTGGTGTAATCCCCTTCACCACTCTGGTCTTTGCTTTAAAATGTATTTGAAATCCAGAAAATCCCAGAGCACATATTCAAGACTGTTTGAAACTGTGTTTTCTCAAGTTTCAACTGTTCAGATAAACTTGATTCTTTTCTTAGTCAATTTTTGCCTCAGTTTCTCTTAAAGTTTGACAAAGAGTGTGAAGAAGTCATATTCAGTCTTCGTTACTATACACAGTATGTTCAGGTTATAGACCATCAGAGAGTTGGAAGGTAACACTCAGAACCATTCTGCAGCCGGTCCCTTGCTGTGTGGTAGACACAGCTAGCTCACAACAGAAGGCAACTTATATTAGTCCAGACTGAGAAGAACCACAATCCTTCATACTAAATGAAAATTTCATTTAGGGGCGAGTGATGAAAGTTTTACACATTGTGATTTATTCTCTGTTAACCTACCTTAGATTTTTCCATGGAATAGTCAAAGGGGAAATCAATGAAACACATTTAAACTAAAATATTTGTAATTATATTAAATATTTCAAGTATATAAATCACAGAAACTCTAAATATATGCAGATATTTCAAATGTCACTACAAAAGTAAAACTGATAATTGATGACTTTAAAATGATGATAATCAAATCCATAACACATCCATCATGCCAATACATTTAACACTGTACACCACCATGATTTAGTGGAGTGCACACCATTATTAAGAATTTAGTGAGCGGCAAACTGTGTGCTAGGAACTGAAAAGTCTAACTTTGAATCCTAACCTCAAAGTGTTCATAGTCTAAAAAAGGTACCAGAAAATAAAATTTTAAGTACACCATAAGAACTATCATGGAGATGTGTTTAATCATACAGAGGAAGCCAAGAGAGCTAAGAGGAAGCCAGAGTGGGATGGGGAGACAGCAGACGCCTAGGGAACAAGAGAGAAGTGATCTTCTTTTTAACATTTTTTGCCTTCAATGCAGAGATACTAATGCAGATACTTGAAAGTGACAGAGGCCAATAGGAGAAGGGAATCAGGAACTAGAGAAAAGGTTAGTTCGAGAAGAATTAACTTAGAAGGTAATACACACGTACAGGAAAGCAATGCGAGTCAACTCCCTGTATACCTACCCTTATCTCAACTAGCAAAAACCCTTGGTCCTTCCTATCATTGCTTATACTCTCTCTTCAACAAAATTAGAGACAAGGACAAAATAGTTTCTGCCTGGTAGCAAGGGGGTAGGAGGGGAGAGGGAGGGGGTGGAGGAGTAAGGGAGGGGGCAGGGGAAGAAGGGAGAAATGACCCAAACATTGTATGCACATATGAATAAAAGAAAAAAAAGTGATCTTCTTTTCAACTCTACCTCACGTGGTGAGTGAGGACTTTGAAAACTGGATTTTCCAGCTGGCAGGTAAATATAGCATGGAAGAATGAGTCTTTCTGGCATGCTTGTTTCTCTCAGCACAGTGTCTTTTAAACTAAACCTGAATACCCAAGCACAAGTGTCCCTAAAATGCAAGTTCATAGGTCTCATCGCTCCTTCCACAACAATTCGTCCCTGGACTCATATTTCATTTACGAACTTTCATATCTATACCTTTCCCCATTTCATCTTAGTCACTGCTAGATGCTTAAAATCTGATATGCCTTCAAAATTTTGGATTAATTTTTCCCATCCTGAACACATTATCACAGTCAGTATTTTAGAATTTTTCCTTCTAGTGCATTTTTTTCTAAATAAATAGAAAGATATATTGATTTAGAGATTTGTATACATATATGAGAAGAGGGGAAATATTTGATATTTACAAAACACAACTACTGTGCATCCTGGGGGACACTGAAAAAATTGAGAACTTTGTCCCTCTGAGCACCTTGGGAGATTGGAATATAGAAAGATGGACCTATAAGGTATATGAGAAACGTAAATATATATCTTTTTTTTTCAGTATTAGGAATTGAACTCAGAGCCTCATGCTTCACGGTACCATTTGAACCATGACCCCAGTCCTTTGCCTGGGCTGGCTGTGGTTCTTAGTTCCCCTGTGTCTGCCTCCTGAGTAGCTGGGATTACAGGCTGTCCCACCACACTGGCCTTTTTCTTAAACAGGTTTTCATTATGTAGCCCACGTCAGCCTCAAACTCACAATCCTCCTTCCCACTCTTGAGTGCTGAGATTACAAGTGTCTCACATAATCCATCTTTGAACTAGAGAATTCTGAATTTCCAAATCATAAAACAAAAGGTTTACAAAATGTTGTAAAGGCTCAGTACAGGAAGACATGAAAAGAACATACTTGAAGCTGAAAGGCTCAAAAAAGCCAACAGAACACACGGCTCTAAATTAAGTGACATCATGGCTAAAGACATTAAAATATATTCATTTTATGCTTGCAACAAGGTCAATGACTTTATGCATCTTTATTTCCAGCCTCCTTGGAAACTATTCGGCCTCATGTCCAAAATACCTGAGCAAATGGAGCTAATTTAAATCACACATACAGGCTATATTGAGACAGCTGTCTGAAAAGAAGACATTCATGAAGACTAAAAACAGCTTATAGTGTCATTTTTACTTGACTAGAGAGGAGTGAAAGCTAAAACAATTTATACAGTACCATGTCCTAAGTAGAATTCTATATGTAATATAGCAGTGTCCTCTTTCACCAGACTCCTGTAGATTTTCTGAGAACCATTCACTTCATTCAAAAACAAGGAATAATTTTTAAAAACCTACACAAAATATATTTTTTAAAAAAGAAAAAGAAGGGATATTTAGGAGGCTGAGATCAGGAGAATTATGGCTTGAGGCCAGCCCAGGGAGATAGCTCATGAGACCTCATCTCCAAAATAACCAGAGGATAATGGACTGGAGGTGTGGCTCAAGTGATGGAGTGCCTGCTTTGCAAGCATGAAGCCCTGAGTTCCCAGTCCCCAAAAAAGAGGAGAATAGCAACATAAAAAATGAGTAGAAGATAGCCCAAATGATGACGTGGAGCAAATGAAACTTATGGCTGAATATAGTGTCCTAACTTTGGAAAGAATAATGAAGCAAGTACCTCTTTAAAACAAAACACAAATCAAAGATAGAAGAGTCTCAGGAAGTCAAGGCAAAATAACAGTGGAAAGTGAAACATGAGGTGGATTAACTCACCAATAAAGTAGATGAATTTAAAAAGCCTTACAAAAGTGAGGACCAAATTGGAAGCAGCACTGAGTAAATAAACTCCCTGAAACCAGAAATACAGAGAAGCTTTATAAACATTGAACAAAATAAAATAGACAAAGATTTAAGACAATAGTTCAACATACGAAAATCAATAAATGTAATAAACCACATTAACAGAAGCAAAGACAAAAACCACTTGATCATCTCAATAGATGCAGAAAAAGCCTTTGAGAAGATCCAACATCATTTCATGATCAAAGCTCTAAGAAAACTAGGAATAGAAGGAAAGTTCCTCAACATTATAAAAGCTATATATGACTAAACCTACAGCCAGCATTATACTTAATGGAGAAAAATTAAAACCATTCCCTCTAAAATCAGGAACCAGACAAGGATGCCCACTATCTCCACTCCTATTCAACATAGTACTGGAATTCCTAGCCAGAGCAATTAGGCAAGAAGAAGGAATAAAAGGAATACAAATAGGTAAAGAAACTGTCAAAATATCCCTATTTGCAGACGACATGATCCTATACCTTAAAGACCCAAAAAACTCTACTCAGAAGCTTCTAGACATCATCAATAGCTATAGCAAGGTAGCAGGATATAAAATCAACATAGAAAAATCATTAGCATTTCTATACACTAATAATGAACAAACTGAAAAAGAATATATGAAAACAATTCCATTTACAATAGCCTCAAAAAAAATCAAATACCTAGGTGTAAACCTAACAAAAGATGTGAAAGACCTCTACAAGGAAAACTATAAACTTCTGAAGAAAGAGATTGAGGAAGACTATAGAAAGTGGAGAGATCTCCCATGCTCATGGATTGGTAGAATCAACATAGTAAAAATGTCGATACTCCCCAAAGTAATCTACATGTTTAATGCAATTCCCATCAAAATTCCAATGACATTCATTAAAGAGATTGAAAAATCTACTGTTAAATTTATATGGAAACACAAGAGGCCACGAATAGCCAAGGCAATACTCAGTCAAAAGAACTATGCAGGAGGTATCACAATACCTGACTTCAAACTATATTACAAAGCAATAACAATAAAAACAGCATGGTACTGGCACAAAAACAGACATGAAGACCAGTGGAACAGAATAGAAGATCCAGATATGAAGCCACACAACTATAAGCAACTTATCTTTGACAAAGGAGCTAAAAATATACGATGGAGAAATAGCAGCCTCTTCAACAAAAACTGCTGGGAAAACTGGTTAGCAGTCTGCAAAAAACTGAAACTAGATCCATGTATATCACCCTATACCAAGATTAACTCAAAATGGATCAAGGATCTTAATATCAGACCACAAACTCTTAAGTTGATACAAGAAAGAGTAGGAAATACTCTGGAGTTAGTAGGTATAGGTAAGAACTTTCTCAATGAAACCCCAGCAGCACAGCAACTAAGAGCATAGGTAAATGGGAACTCATAAAACTAAAAAGCTTCTGTTCATCAAAAGAAATGGTCTCTAAACTGAAGAGAACACCCACAGAGTGGGAGAAAATATTTGCCAACTATACATCAGACAAAGGACTGATAACCAGAATATACAGGGAACTTAAAAAACTAAATTCTCCCAAAACTAATGAACCAATAAAGAAATGGGCATGTGAACTAAACAGAACTTTCTCAAAAGAAGAAATTCAAATGGCCAGAAAACACATGAAAAAATGCTCACCATCTCTAGCAATAAAGGAAATGCATATTAAAACCACGCTAAGATTCCACCTCACCCCTGTTAGAATAGCCATCATCAGCAACACCACCAACAACAGGTGTTGGCGAGGATGCGGGAAAAAAGGAACCCTCTTACACTGTTGGTGGGAATGTAGACTAGTACAACCACTCTGGAAAAAAATTTGGAGGCTACTTAAAAAGCTGGACATCGATCTACCATTTGATCCAGCAATACCACTCTTGGGGATATACCCAAAAGACTGTTACTCCAGAGGCACCTGCACATCCATGTTTATTGCGGCACTATTCACAATAGCCAAGTTATGGAAACAGCCAAGATGCCCCAGCACTGACGAATGGATTAAGAAAATGTGGTATCTATACACAATGGAATTTTATGCAGCCATGAAGAAGAACGAAATGTTATCATTCGCTGGTAAATGGATGGAATTGGAGAACATCATTCTGAGTGAGGTTAGCCTGGCTCAAAAAACCAAAAATCGTATGTTCTCCCTCATATGTGGACATTAGATCAAGGGCAAACACAACAAGGGGATTGGACTATGAGCACATGATAAAAGCGAGAGCACACAAGGGAGGGATGAGGATAGGTAAGACACCTAAAAAACTAGCTAGCATTTGTTGCCCTTAACGCAGAGAAACTAAAGCAGATACGTTAAAAGCAACTGAGGCCAATAGGAAAAGGGGAACAGGTACTAGAGAAAAGGTTAGATCAAAAAGAATTAACCTAGAAGGTAACACCCACGCACAGGAAATCAATGTGAGTCAATGCCCTGTATAGCTATCCTTATCTCAACCAGCAAAAACTCTTGTTCCTTCCTATTATTGCTTATACTCTCTCTACAACAAAATTAGAAATAAGAGCAAAATAATTTCTGCTGGGTATTGGGGGGGAGAGGGAGGGGGTGGAGTGGGTGGTAAGGGAGGGGGTGGGGGTAGTGGGGAGAAATGAACCAATCCTTGTATGCACATATGAATAATAAAAGAAAAATGAAAAAAAAAAGATTTAAGACAATAGGAAAAAATGGTGGTTTTAGAAAACAGATAAAGGAGATCAAATATTTGCATGCTTAGCGTTACCAAAGAACTACACAAAAGAAAAAAAAAAGTAAAATTTGAGGAAATGTCCCCAAAATAAAAGAATTAAATTACAGATTGAAAGACCATTTGCAGGAGAAAATGAAGCCACATTAACAAATTATTTTAACAATAATAATTTGTATTTCCCACACATTACCTCATTTCATCTGCACAACACTGAGACAGGTACTATTAATTACCTACATTTTACAATTGTAATGAAAGCAAGTCTGAGAAAGAGATCCAACCAAATGATGAACCGTCTGTAGTAGAACTTCAGGCTGTGACTCCAGAAAAGCCACTTCAAGTTAGATACAGTGGAACCCCATGGCTTTGTGTGTGTGTGTGTGTGTGTGTGTGTGTGTGTGTCTATCTGTCTGTTTGTGTGGGGGGGATACTGGGGCTTCAGCTCAGGGCCTCGTGCTCACTACACAGGGCTCTACCACTTGAAACACACTCCCTGTCCTTTTGGTTTTCATTACATTTTCTGATACGAACTCACATTTTTACACAAACTCTGCGGGGCCACGATTCTCCTACTTAAGACTCCCACACAGCTGGAATGACAGATATTTACCACCACACCCAGCTTTTTTTGGTGATATAAAGTCACACTAACTTTTTGCCAAGACTGGCCTCAAATTTCAATCCTCCCAATCTCTGCCTCCAGAGTAGCTGACATGAGAGGCATGAGCCACTGTGCCCAGTTTACAATGTTCTTAAACAAAGAAGTTGTAACCCAAGAATTCTGTATACACTCAAACTGTTTTTCATGCATAAAGGCAACCAAAACAATACTTTAAAATATTTTAAACCCCAGAGAATATAATTTACATGAATCTTTGTTGAAGAAAGCATAGATGATAAACTTCAACCAAACAATTAATGGATGAGTGGATTACTGCAAAAAGATTGGTATTGAGTGTTGATGCCACTTAATCTTGGGACCAACGCTTAAAATTTAGAGATTATGGCTAAAGGAACAAATATAACTACTATAAATCCTTGTAATGTAGAAGTGAGATAACAAATTGGGTGTGGTGGTAAACATCTGTAATCCCAGGTCCTGGAGAGGCAGAAGCAGGTTTGAGACAGTCCAGCAAAAAAAGGTAGCAAGACTCCATCTAAGAAACAAAATTTTTAAAAAGTGGGGGCTGAGAGCATAGGTCAATGGTAGGAGGCTTGCCTACCATGTGCAAGGCCATGGGTTCAACCCTCAGTCCCAAAAGGAAAAGAAATAAAAATAAATGATATAACAAACATAATTTGTAAATGAAGGGTGATAAAAAGTGAGCAATTGCATGAAACCTGTTAAGTCAGGAATAAAGTTACAATAAATACTAAGAAATATAACAAAATCCAGTGAAACTGGTAGTGAGGAGGAATTCAGCCATTGCTCATAGTCAGTGGATATGGTATAAAAAAGTGGAATAAATATTTTAAATAAGGATTCAGTATAAAGGTGAGCACCAGAGCAATATGAGACTGCCAAATTATCAGAAAAATTACACATAGTAAAGACAGCTGCGTGTGGTGGATCACACCTGCAATCCCAGCACTCAAGAGGCAGAGGCAGGAGAACCATCAGTTCAAGGTCACCCTAGGATACACAGCAAGACCCTGTCTAAAAACAAATAATAAACACATATCACTTATAGAGAAAGATCTAAAGAAAAAGAAAAATAAGCCATAGAAACAGAAAGCATAACATAAAAAACAAAGCACAGTCATCATTAAAATGCAGTAAATTGCAAAACAGGCTGAAATAATCTAAAAATGTAGTGACATGTTGCATGTAAAGATCATTGTGAAAAACAAGGTGACTTTCTACCCCGCTCCCAACACACAATGAGTTCTAGATCAAAGACTTGACATAAAAGTGAAGTTACAGGTAAACCAGAAAAATATGGGAGATGTTTTAATAATATAATCTTAAAGTGGGGAAGGTCGCTGAAATATCATAAAAATTTGAGAGTGGGCACAGTGACTCATACCCATAACCCCAGCTGTTTGAGAGGCAGAGGTCAGGAGGATCACAGTCCAAGGTCAGTCCAGGCAAAAAATGTGAGATCCTAACTAAATACTGACCTGAAGTAAAAAGAGCTGGAGCTCTTTTTACTCAGCCAGCACAAGGCCCTGAGTTCAAACTCCAGTACAAGAAGAAGAAGGAAAGGAAGAAGGGGAAAGAAAGAAGAAAGAGAAGGGGAGAAGAAAGAAAAGGAAAAATGAGAAGGAAAAGGAAAAGAAGAAAGAGGATGAAGAGGAGGAGAGAGAGAAGAGAAGAAGAAGAAGAAAGAAGAAGAAGAAGAAGAAGAAGAAGAAGAAGAAGAAGAAGAAGAAGAAGAAGAAGAAGAAGAAGAAGAAGAAGAAGAAGAAGAAGAAAGAAGAAATAATCAATGTAGCCATATAAAGCCAGAACTAAAAAAATGTTATAATCTACATTGCCAATACCAAAAACAAATGAAATCTGAGGGAAAATATTTTCAGTTGAAAACCCAAAGTGATCATTTCTATAATGTGGAGGTTACTCACATATGATAATGAAAGTGTGCTAAATTGAATTCTTTTTGAAACATTCAGAACTCCTCCTGTGAAATGATCAGACACTCCACCCTCCCTGTTGTATATAGATGGAGCCCCTCTGCTTTGACTGAAGGAGTATGGCGGGAATTGACACGTGCACTCCCAAGCATTGTGTTTGACTTCTGGGAGGGACACAAGATGTTTGAGACTAATCAGTGTTGCTGCATACGTTAGTACCTGCTCTTTTCTGTTGCTAACTGTGCTCCATCACCTGAGCATGCTACAATTATTATTCTGCTGATGAACATTTGAGTTGTTTCTAGTTTGGAGCTATTATAAGTCAGGTGCTATGACGTTCTTAGACAAATCTTTTTGTGCATATGTGTTTTAATTATCTGGGATAAATATCTAGGAACAGAACTACTGGGTCATTAGATAAATTTAGGTTGAATTTTACAAGAAACTAATCAACACTTTTCCAAAGTGAGACTTCCTGTTCTGCTCCCTCACCACCAAATGTTTACTGTTCTGGTCTTTTCAGTTTTAGTCATTCCAGTGGGAGAGTGGAAACGTATTATGGACTTAATTTATATTTCATGGACAACTGCTTTAGAGCTCCTTTTTGTTTGCTTACTGACCATTTGACTGCCCTGTCAGTAGACATATGCTCACATTTTGTTCATTTCCTTTTCATTACTGCACTGTCACTCTTCATACGTGATCTCCAGTGAGTAAATGTCTTACTTTTCTCTTACATTTCCTCCTTGGCACCCTCTCTAAGGAATCTTTGCTGCCCCAAGACTGTGAAGATGTTGTAGAAGCTTTCATTTTTATTTCCCTAGAAACTTTAACTCTTAGTTTTTATGTTAAATCCACTTTAACAATTTTTGGGAACAGCATGAGTATCAAGGTAATTTTTCCTCACATATTTACCAATTATTTCAGCTCAATTATAAAAAAGATTCATGTTTACTCACTGAATTAATTGAAATAAATTGGCAACCTTTTCAAAAATCAATTGATCATTTATGTCTTTTATGTTCATCTTTATGTCAGTATACTCTGTCTTGATTACTATAACTCTACAGTAATTTTTGACATCAAATAGTGAATGTCCTATATCTATTCTCTTCTCTTGCAAGATTCTTTGGCTATTAGAACTTTTTTTTTTCCAAGACAGGGTCTCACCATGTAGTCCAGGTTGGCCTCAAATCTGTGATCCTACACACTCAGGGTGCTGAGTGTGTATCACTTATTGTTATTATATTATTGCCTTATTGAAGTGCACTGTGACATTTACAAAAGTTCTTACAACATATCATAGATGAATTCACCCCTCCCTCATTCTCCTTTATCCCCCCTCCCCCATTCGTGGAATAGTTTCCACAGGTCTCATTTTTCATTTACATATGTATGTATATAATATTTCTACCATTTTCACCCTCCTACACCCTTTCCTTATATTCTCACTCCTCCCACTGGAACCAACACCCAGATGGGGCCTATTTTACCTTCCTGTTCTCCACTTTTGAAAAAAGACATTTTTGTCTGTTTAGGATAGCTATTCAGGGAGTTTGATTGAGGCATTTCCATGTTTATATGTATTATAACCTGAATTGGTTCATCTCCTCTATTTTTCTCCTTTCTACCTTAGTCCCCTTCTTCTGGTGATCTCAACACCATAAGTTCATTCTGTGTAGAAAATTCTTTATTTCCACATCGTGAGAAAAAATTAATGATGCAAGAGAAGAAACAATTGTTTCTATTATGTCTATAAAATTATACACAATCAGGCACCCTTTATAATTGATTTGTTATTTTAGAATGATATATCAATTTGGTATATGAAATTGATACATTATTATTGTGAAAGCATAACTTGATTACCCAGACATTAAGATTGAAATGAGGCTGACAGTAAAAGCAGGTGAAGTCAAAGTCTTTTTTGTACGTAGTATTTTAATAAATGTTGAAAATAGTTACAATAATTGGAAATTTAAAAATGATATGCAAGATTACTTTATTTGGAGTTGCACCAATTTTTATGTGAAATACTTTATTCACATATTTTAAAAATTAATAAGCAGCAGACAAGAATTATTTAATTTGGCTGCTCCAAAAGTTTCTACTTCTCTTTCCAAGACTCGAGGTTGAAATGTTTCCCAAGAGAAAACGAGTTCAGAGCAAACCTCCAGGTAACTCCTGCTTAGACGGAAACGTGCTGGCGAATGGCAAGTTTCTGTGTTGCTGGAAAGGGGAACGAGTGGGCCTGCGAGTGATGGGGACAAGCTCAGCTGCATTGGCTGAAACAGCCTTCCTGTCCCTCCTCTTGATGAGCATTCAGGAATCTATCAGTGTCTGTTATCCAACCCCTCCTAAAATTTTAACAATGGATGAAATAAAACTTTAATAATGAACTATGGGCAAAAATTATTTATAGTAGAAAGTAACACACAAATAGCCCTTCATGAATTATGCAATATTCATTGCTTAATGTGACCCCAAAGCGACCCTTTTGTATTAGCTTCCAGGGAAGTTGTGACAACATGCCACAAACTGGGTGGTTTAAACAACTGCAGGATATTGTCTCACAGTTCTGGAGGTTGGGAGTCCAAGATCACCTGTCTGCAGCGCCAGTTCCTTCCCAAGCTGTGAAAGAGAATCTGTTCTGGAGTTGCACCAACTTTTCGGCTTCTTGGGCCAGCAGATTCCTTCAATGATCTAAAAGTTGAGATAGCCTCACTGTTATATATGTAAGCATGAGTCAGAAGTTCTGGCAGACTTTTTCAGAGAACAAAGAGAAAGTTTTTTTGTTTTGTTTTACTTTGTTTCTTGTTTGTTTGGTTGGTTTGTTTTGGTTTATCTGTTTTCTTGACACAGTGTCTCAGCCTCTTGAGTGCTGGGATTACAGGTGTGCACCACCAACACCTAACTGAGTTTTAGGCTTCTTTTATTAGATTCATAATTTAATGTTTTGTGTAAACTACAATTAGAGTACATGGGTCCTAGGATAGATAATTTAGGGGTGATAGGAAGAATAGCAGTAGTAAGCTTATAAATATAAGAGCATTTTCTTATGTAAATCATGACTTGATTTTATTACTGTACTATGTGACTTTTCCTCATTATGTTATGATTAATATGTAGAGGGAGTTTAGTGCTGCAATTAGTATATTAATTTTTACTAGAATAATAGTAAAAGTAGATTATGAAAATGATGCTGTAACTACAAATAGTGCTTCAATCAGGTTGGCAGGCTAGCCAGGATTCATCTGGGTGAACTATAGTTCAAATGTGAATTTGATCATGGTTTGAGTTTGTAGTGCAAAATTATATTGAGAATAAGAGACCACTGGCTATTAGCACTGAGCCTCTAAAAAACTTCCTGGTGTTTGGACCAGGATATCTAGTGCTATATGACTTACTAATGGGTACTAATGACTGATTTTAAGTCTTGTCAACTGTAGAGATTTTTATAATTATTGTTCGAAGGAATAAAATAAGAATTGGGAAGACTACTCCATTGGTGGGGTTAAAATTATAGTAACTTATACTATAACATAGCCTCCAAATTTCAGTAACTCAGCTGCAAGAACTAGAGACCCAGTGACTGGAATGTCTATGTGTGCTAAGGTGGAGGCCATAAAGGAGAATTTTTAATATAAACCCTATAATGCATGGTCATCATAGGGAAGCACTGGATCAGGAATTCGGCAATACTTGCTCAGTGACCATGTGACCAGAGGGTCAGCAGCCCAAGAAGGAAGTGGTCGCCACCCATTCAGCACCCAAATGAGCCCCAGGATTGTTCTTTCACCATCAATGGAGAGGCAACTTCTTCCATTCTACCTCTAGACTCTTCACCCCAGGAAGGAGCAAAGCCTGGCTTCCACACATGGGAAGAAAGGAGTTTCCAGCTGTACTTGGCAGGGTGTCCCCAGCAGGCCTGGAGAGGTCTTTGGGTTCTGACCCAGGCGACTGCTCTCTTCAGAAGGATTCTGCCCATCTCTGTAATTGCTGCAAGTAAGTTTCACTGAGTGACAACTGTTCCTGGTGTGTTCTGACTTGGTTCCCAAGTCAGACCCACAGAGTGCAGAGACAACAGGTTGTAAAAACTTGAATGAGCCTATGAAATTTAGGATATAAATTAATGCCACAGATAAGGGCAGTGTGTGGAAGAAAGACATTCCTGTTGTCATCATTCTATTGGGTTTCCTCAAGAGCTGATAATAGAGTTGGGGTTAGTGTTGCCTGAGAAAGTTCAGAATACGATTGATCTTACGGTAGTAAATGTCATGATTTAAAATGTTGTGGAGGTCCTGCGTGGGGTCAGAGTGGCCGGAGCTGGAGCAACTGTCTGTCTGTCCACATTGCACTCCAGGCTGGCCAGGGCTCCCACATCCTCCTGCAGGCCTCTCAGGAGCCTGGCATGTGATGAAACGCTCTTCTCCTCCATCTCTATCTGAGCGCATCTTCCCAACAACCCTGGGAGATAAGGATGCTTGAATGGAACAATTAAGGATTCTGAGGTCAAAGCTGAGGTGATAATGGCAGGACAATCGTCACTTTTTAAACTAACTCAACTCTCCTGGAGTTGGGAATGGTTCATTTATGAACAGATATAACTCAGAAGTTCCATGCCCAACTCTTCCATACCCTATGTGTGGAATTTTTAATAAAGATTTGGAGGTGGATAAACCTTTTGTTACCAGGCAGATTTGGGAAACAGTGGTCAAGACCAACTCCAAATCTGAAATGTCATGTAACAGAGGTTCTGACTGTTGCCTGCTTTTAGTCTCCATGATTTGTGAAGCATACAGAATGTGTACTTATTTAGTCATCCAAACAGGCTGTCCAGCAGGCTGGTCAGTTGGACAATGATGATGATATCCCCTTAGAACTTGGCTGTCAAATGCATTATCTTACCAAGAGCCCAAACTGTGCTCTTCTTTCTAATGATTGTTAAAGATATTGTTGAAAGCAGGTGCCAGTGGCTCATACCTGTTATCCTAGCTATTTGAGAAACTGAGTTTGGGAAAATTATGGTTCAAAGCCAGTCAAGGCAAAAAGTTTACAAGACCCTAACTCAACTAATTTCTGGGTGCAGTGGAGAACCCCATCACCCAAGCTCTGCAGGAGGCTATGCAGGAGGCTGAGATTGGGTGGATCATTGTTCCAGGCCAGCATGGGCCCAAAAAAAAACAAGTTTGCAAGGTCCCAAGCCAGCGTGGACAAAACATGAGGCCCCATATCCAAAATAACTAAAGCAGTCTAGCAAGCACAAAGTCCTGCATTCAACCACAGTACCATCAAAAAAAGGAAAGAAAGAGAAAGATATTGTTGGTGCATTTTAGCCAACACAGAAATTAGCATGAGAGTAGACAAGAGAACTTGCATTTACATCTGTTGTATCGTCTACTGACAATATGAAACTAACATATATTGTTGTTTCATTAGCTGGTTTGGAGAAGGGACACAGTCTTTTTCGGGGAATCTCTGCACACAATAATGGCATCTTACAAGGTAAATTAGAGCTAAATAAGTGAGCTGACCAAGATTTAATTGTAATTAAAATCAACATTTTAGCTATTCTAGTAGTCATACATGGATTTTTTTTCCTGAGAAAATGAGATGCTTTTACCAGTATATATTTTTCTGTAATTAGCATTCTGCTCTTGGTTCAGGGGAAAAGTTCCTAAAGTGCTAATGTTAACATTAAAAATTAAAATCTAATGCATTTGCAAAAGCTGTAGAAAGCTGAACACGAAATGTTAAACTGACTCTCTGGAAAGATGATGCTGACTTGTTATCAGCCATTAGAGTGGAGGAGCTAACAGTGATTGGAGAAAAAAATTAATGCAAAATTTAGGCAATTTTTGCTAAATTGGCTTAAGAGGAATACGCTGATGGAGCCAATTAATAAACTGTGAATAATGATGTAAGTGAAGATTCTTCACTTTTCAGAACATTGTGTTAGTTGTACAACTGTGAATACAATAAATTTTAGAATTGAAGATTAAAGTTTTGCCCATAGTCAAGATTATAAATTTTGGATACTGTTACAGAGATGGGCAGAATCCTTCTGAAGAGAGCAGTCGCCTGGGTCAGAACCCAAAGACCTCTCCAGGCCTGCCGGGGACACCCTGCCAAGTACAGCTGGAAACTCCTTTCTTCCCATGTGTGGAAGCCAGGCTTTGCTCCTTCCTGGGGTGAAGAGTCTAGAGTTAGAATGGAAGAAGTTGCCTCTCCATTGATGGTGAAAGAACAATCCTGGGGCTCATTTGGGTGCTGAATGGGTGGCATCACTCAATCCAATCAAGTTGCCTATCAAGATAACCATCACACTAGGTGTGTATGGTTAAGATAAAGATTAAATTAGTGCTATGGTGAGCACAGATTTTGCTTATTTGAGATGCTTGGAGTAGCGGTAATAGGAAGGCAAATCTATGTAATGGCCACTAAGAATTTCACGGAGAATGGCAGTTGGGAAGATCCTATCAAGTCAAATCTGCATTCATTTGGGTTCAACTTGTCTGTCTGAATACTTGGTTGTGTTACCCACAATGTGATAATTAAAGTAATAATGCTAACAATGTATTAGCTAATAAAATTAATGTGAGTAATTATTTTTTCAGGTTAATGCCAATGCTTATTGAGACCAAAAGAATAGAATACTGATCAAAAAATAGAGATGAATAGGAATAATCAGATAATCTCTACAAAATGTATTATCACATTCTGTCCTTGAACCCAAAATGGTGATTAGTTATAACGTTAAATTTTAATTGGCAGAAGTGGAACCAATAATTACATGTAGTCCAAGGAAGTCTGTTGTAATAAAGAATGTTGAGCCACCACAACTTCAGAATGGTAAAGAGAATTTCAAAACATTCTGAGGCTTATGGTGATGTAAAATAAATATCTAATGAAATTGTGGTTAGAAAGGTCTGAAGCCTGTCTTCATGGTTACCTTCTATTAGGCTATGGTGGGCTCAGGTGACTGATGTGCTCAAGCTCCTAGGAGTGATGTGTTGAGTGGCGGAACCTTGAGGGAGTTAAGTGGGTGAATACCTGTCTGTGGTATTCACCTCCTAATCTGATAGATCAGCCTCCTAATCTGGGGTTGGGATGAAGATTGAATGGCAAACACCAAAAGAAGCCTGCAAAGAAGAAAAGATCTGGTACAAAAAATAGAATTATTTTACACTGTTGACCATTTAAACAATTATTATACAATGGCTTTGAAATGTGCTTTCTCAGATAACATCTCTTTATTATTGGTATGTTATTCATGTACTAGGTAATACATGAACTAATGTGAAATCATAGTACTAGACTGAATGAAAGGAACTGGCTGAAGATAGCTCTGTAAGCCACCAAAGGGCTGGGATTAGCTACATGGTAGGTGTGCCTCTGGTGCTCATTAAGTCTTGTTGTGTAGGCAAAGGTTAACTATATTGTGAAGACATAAACTCGAATCAGGGTTACAGCAAATTCAAGAATAACAAGTGAGACAAAAATGGCATGTTTTTAAGGCCATTGTAGGGCTAGTGGGTGTTAAGATTAAGTGGTTCCTCTAAATAAGTATATAAGTAGGTGGCGAGTGGTACCTCTGGCTGTTAATCCCAGAGCTAGGGCTGTGGGTTGAATAAATAAGATGATAGTTTCAATAATTACCAGTATAGAGATAAGTGAGACAGATGTTCCTTGTGGTAGAAAGTAGACCAGAGATATTTCATTTTGTAGCAGAAGCCAGTAATTTCTGCTCCTGCTTGTTGAGAGAGTTGTACCTAGGTTTGTTTATAACTTAGTAGTTGGTATAAATGAGTTGGGGAATAGAACTAGAAAACTGGCTGAGCCAATAAATGAGCGAGATTATTCCCAGGGACCAAGTGTGCTCTTTGAGATTACGAATTACTATTATTTGTTTCAGCATGAGTTGCACTAAACATTGTTGAATACAGTATAGTCAGCTATTGATTAAGTAATTGGAGGTAGGAAATATAATGTTTTGAAGTTAAATAATTAAAATAAAATAGTTATTGTAGGGGTTGTGAAAGAGGTGAGTAAATTTTCATTCACTTTTTTTCCTTTAAGGGAGTACATGTGTTGTTGTTTTATTTTGGTGGTGCTGGCATTTTGAACTCAGGGCCTTAATCTGTGTGACTCTTTCACTTGAGCCACAGCCCTAGTGGAATTACATGTTTGGATGCTTTGATGTTTTTTAGTGATAGATTTGAACAATAGATGCAGTTTGAAATTTTTAATTGAAATAAAATCTATAGTGTGAAAATTATTGAAACAATAGTAAATCATGTTGATATACCTAGTTGTAGAATTTCACTATGGAGAGAATAATACTCAATTTTTAACTTAAATGTTAATGCTATTTGATTTCCTCATGACATTATAACATAGATAGTAATAAGTTTTCAAAGTGTTCTAGTAGATCTAGTTCAAGTATGATAGTCATAAAGCTTTGGTTTGATCCACAGCTTTCTTAGTATTGTCTGTGGTACAGAGCTGATCATGTGGATGTCAGAGTTACTTGATTAAATCTTCTGGAACTGTGTGTTTTTAGGCTTTGTGATGGAATAGTTTGTAAGTATAATACATTGTTAGATGAGATTAGTTAATGAATTACTATTTCTATAGGTAGGGCCACCCAATCATCAAATTTGGTTGGTAGTAGTTCTTCTAGCTTGAGTATTGTAAGAATTAAGTAGAAACTAACATTTAGGTATTCACAATCAGAACTTCAGTATCATAAGTGCCTACAGTCAGTGAAGGATCATTAATTTCACCTATTATGTGCACAATCCATAAGGATGATAAAAATTAAGATTAAAATATTATGTCTCACCTTGAACATCTATAGGATGGTACTTTGGTTGTTAACATTGAAGAAATAATATAAAGCACTAAAGATCTAATTAAAAATATAACTATGGTAGTATAGTCATGACGCTATAAGGGAACCTCTGCAACAGGTGACATTGCACCTTGAAAGCCTAATTGAAACTGTTATATCATAAAGATAGGGATTTTAACCTATAAATTAACTTTGACAGATCTGTGTGATATTTTTACCAATGTTCTCTTTCTTGAGAATGTCATAATGGGTGGGTCAATTTCCTTCTTATTGGAAGCTTTTATGTAAATGGGTTCTTCAAATGATAGGGTGTTGGGCAACCATAAAGTTATTTAAGATTTTTAACTAAAAGCCTACTGAGACTTCTTATTTTTAAACAAAACCCTCTCCAATTGTGAAAAACTTAGCATTACTGCTGCTAGTAAGATGAATAAGCATGTGGACAAGACAGTGCTTCAGGCTGCATACACATGAGGATAACTGGAGCATGGCTGTGGCATGCCTGATAGAATGCAGAAACGTGGAGACAAAGGCAACACTACAATACAGTTGTGAAATTAATTTGGGCTCTGGTTGGATGGAGTGTATCACCTGAAAAGAGCAGGAGTCAATGAGCAAATCCTCCTACGATGATGAAGACCCTTCCTATTAATAAAACACAGTGGAAACATGCCACAATGCAGTCTGCATAGTACAGAGCAATGTCAGTGACAAATCAGTCGGTCCAATTCCTATCAGGCCACTTAATATTACCTCCGTGGATAGTGCTAGCCAGCTAAATACTTCAACTTCTGTGGGAATAATACTTATAGTAGCCAAGGTAAAATATGCTTGGGTATCAACATCTGCTCCCAATGTGAATATGTAATGGGCCCACACAACAAAACCTAGGAAATCCATTGTGAGATGGCTCCAGGACTCCTGCATAACCTAGTGGCTCTTTTTGCTACAATAATAGATTATAATATGTGAGAGTTTTCTGAACTAGGGTGAAATAATTGGAATAAATGTTGGTATAAAGTTGGATTCCTGACTCAGCACTAGTGGCTCATGCCTGTAATCCTAGCTACTTGGGAGGCTGAGGTCAACTTGAGTCCAGTCCTGGGCAAATAGTTCTCAAGACTCCATCTCTGAGATAACCAGAGCAAAATGGACCGGAGGTGTAGCTCAAGCAATGGAGTGCTTTCTTTGCAAGTTCAAAGCAGAGTTCAAACCCCAGTCCCCTAAAAAAAACATTTAATTTTCTCTTCTATCTGGGTCAAAAAATAGTGGCATTAAGACTGCAGTCTGTCACTAGTACAGCGCTAACTGTCAGTACTGGGAAAGAGAATAGAGTACAGCTGAAATCATCCTGACCAGACAAGTCATGTCTGCTATTAGTATATGGTTAGTGGCCTTGGGTTGATAATTGTCTTGATAAAATTAATAGCTCCTAAAATTGGCAAAACATCTTCTGAATATAATGAGAAAATGGTGAAGTCCCCAGAGGTTCCTGTAGATACTAAATTTCCAGCTAATGGTGGGTAAAGTATTCACTCCAGACCAGCACCAGCACTAAAAATAGTGGTGTGAGAGATCAGAAGCTCAGATTGTTTATTCATAGAAATTCTATCCTCAAGGGCTCCACTCATTACAGGAGCTAATCAAATACCAAACCCTCCGGTTATGATATGTATGACCAGGAAAAATTACTGGAAATTCATGGGCAAGTGTGATAATATCAAGTTGAGCACTACCTAATAGGGCTCCGGACTGACCCAATTTGGCTGAGATTAAGAGATTGAGGGCAGTCCAAACACCAAATAGGTATAAATGCCAACATCTTTGTGGTCTGTTGAGGATAATCAGTGCTTAGTGAACACAGGTAGAAGGGTAAAGGCTGAGGAAGTATTAGACCATCTTTCTAAAGGCAGCTTGAGACCTTCTTACCATGCCTTATGGTGAAGTTTCACATAGAACTGCAATGTCAGAGGAGCAGCCTCAATTCTGCCAGGCCTTCTTCCATCATTATGATGTAGTGGTTTTCATATTTCTTTATTGTAAAATTCTTCAGGTGTTCTTTGTTCATCATTTTATTATGCCTTTGGGTTGTTCTTTCTTTCTCCTCAGATGAGGACTTAAGGTGGCCCACGTGAATCAAGTTAATTATAACCAAATTCAGACATAGGGTTCCAGGTCAACAGGGCAGAAATGGATGACTCCAACCACATGTGAGAATAGGCCTTCAGCAAAGAACATGTGCCCCATAATTTTTCATGACCAAAATACTCAAAAAGAGCAACAGAGGCAAGAATATTTACTCTTCAATATTCTGGCTAACTTTTGTCAACACATCAAAGTATATTATTCCAATGTCTCTTACTCCAGTTGGCTCATTGTGTAGACGTTTCAGCCTGACTCTAAAAGGACAGTATTGCTTACACAAATTGGATATGGGGAAGAGGAAAAGTGGAAGGTCAAAGTGAACAGCAAAGTGAACTACAATTCAGAAGTATATCTTCCTTTAATAGAGTGGGAAACTATGCATTAATAAATACATCAGGAAATAAGCTGTAGTCAATCACGGAATTAGGAAAAATCAGAGGACAAGAAAAAGTGGCAAAAATATGAGATACTTCATATAAGAAATGGGAAAGGGGGTTGATTAGAACTAAGAGTGCCATTGAAGAATCAAATTAAAAAGGAATCACTGGTGTATAATGGAGTCAGTAATCACAGCTTTACCCTATCTAGCAGCATTCCACAGATCAAGAGTAACTGTGAAGAAAGTGGAAAAGTAAGCTCAAATTAGAAGCATGGTGAATTCTCCAACTAATAGGAAATTTCCAAGTCTCCTCTCTCCAACCAGACTGTAAGTGTTGCACAGTATGACTCCTAGCTCCTAGCTCAGTGCCACATTACAAATAAGTGTTTAATGTGTAAATATTAACAGTATAATGTTGTTATGTCTATCATATCCCTTTAAATACAGATTATAATCGTATTGAAAATGTCTGTGTCACAGAAAGTTTATTTGCCCCATCTATTGTATGAACTGAAGTATTTCCTAATTTATTTGCATGCACTGAGGTAAAACTTCTCAATTACAAGCAGAATGAAACCCATATGACATAGAGAGTCAAAAACTGTTCTTTGAACTCCTTCCCAAGTGTATGATAGCAATTTCTCACCCCCTTGGTAAATAGTCCAGTCGGAATATGTGACAGGTATAATGCATCATAAAATGGAAACTAGTAAAAGATGCTAGAGAGGTCCAGAGACTGAACAAAAGAAACAGAAAAGCGGAGACAGGGATCAGCACATAGAGGAAAGAGAAGATGGGAAGTGGGAAGCATCCATGGTCCTGGTTATTAGAAAAGTGGTCTCTGGAAAAACAGATAGATCTTTAGGATAAAAAGGGTGAATTTGAAACCCTGGAAATTAGAGATCATGGGGTAGATTCCAACCACGAACCATGAGACTGAAAAAAAGCTCAAGTGAATGGTAGAGTAGTAAAGTCATATCACAAACAAGAACAAGCTTTCTGTTCTACCCTCTGCTTTGTACTACACATCAATGCTCATTTAAAACACACTCGATGGTGGGGGGGGCACAAGCAATGTATACAAGTGTAAGTAAATGTAAAAATGATAAAATAAAACGAGAAAGAAAAAATAAAATAAAACACACACCATTTGGGATTAATCACACTAACATATCATACGAGGTGTAGATATGAAAAAGCACTGATAATGTTCATGAAGAGACCAAACTAAAAATCGGGTTTCTGAGGTAAGGCAGGCATCAGACTCCAGAAGCCATGTTTAGTATCAGTGGTCTGTCTGTACCATTGAGTCATCATGGAAACTGTCTGGGGTAACACGGAGTACAGGCATCTTGCTTCACAGACCGTCTGGTCTTGGCTATTTTAACTCAGCAAATGAGCCATAATGACAGTCATTTTGACTTCTCTTAGCTCCACATAATCTCCACTCCACTTGTTGAGGCTTTCTTGAGAGCAAACCATCTTAATGTGAGTAGAGGGCAGAAAAATGAAGATGTGCGAGATGAGTGCACAAAACAAAGGTGGCAAGGAGGTGCCTCCATCTAGGATCAGGTTATTATTTAAGAAGTTTTAACACAAAAGTTTAATATCATTTTTTAATGAAATTGGCTAAGAAACACTAACAACTGTGCTGTTAAAGAGTTTTTAAATGCCATGTTATTTATAAACATAAAGACAACTTTATGAAGAATTGGCTGTATTCTAGGGCAATTATAAAATACAGAAATCAGTACCAACTGTTCTAAAGTGATTATTAATAGATCCTTCTCCTCCCACTCCTTTTCCTCCATCTTTTCCTCCTACTCCTCCTCTTTCCTGCTCCTCCTCTCTCTTCCTCCTTCTCTACTCTTCCTCCTCCTCCTCCTCCTCCCCCACCTAACCAGTACCTCTTTGGCAGATAATAGCAACTACTGTTGAACTGGTTTTCAGCCCTAGTTTTGCATCTAAGACACCTGCAAAACTTTTTTCAAAGCATTAATACTATATCCTTATCCCCAGATTCAGATTCTGTGAAATTCGTATGAAGCCTGGCAATAGTTATTTTTCCATGGCAGATTCTGAGGCACTACCGAGTGTGAACCCTCTGTCTTAAGTTCCCCCTAAGCATCTAGGATCCAATTGGTTTATGAAGGTATTATCTTAGCCCAGGACTGAGTCCAAATGAGTTCTGCATATCAATAGTAGAGCGATGGTTTCATAATTGGTGGCTTAGCATAAATATAGCCCCTCAAAATCTCTTCAGACCTGGTTGATGATGAGGTCTCAAGGAAATGATTAGATAGCACACTTTGGATCCACTGAGCAAGCATAAGTTGGTAGTCAGCCTTTTCAAAACTGTTGACAGAAGTACAGCCTCTAAGTATGCAAGAAATTTATTGACCAAGGTAGACAGAGAGAGTATGGTTAAGTCTCCCTCTCTCAGACAACCATTTTTTTCCTGCAGTATTGGGGATTGAACTCAGGGCCTCACACTTCCTAGACAAATGCTCTACCACTTGAACCATCCCCCCTAGTTCTTTTGCTTTTACATATAGGGTCTCCACTTTAGCCTAGCCAGCCTGGCCTTGGCCCACACAATCAGGAATAGCTAGGATCACAGGCCCCACTCCTGGCAGCAATTTTTGAAGAGATTGTACTTATCTTTCTTCTCTGAGAAGAATGTGACTATTTCTCTGAAAGCTGGTGTGTTTTCTCTTAGAGATGACATTAAAATGTTATCTGATTTTTTTTGCCCCTTTTTCTTTGAAAATCAGGAAACCTAGAACCAATCTGCGGCTCCACTTTAGCAACTATGGAGAATCTATTTTATAAATTCTTCCCTGTTCTGCATTACTTTATATTTCCAATCACTTAGATTTTAACTAAAGTCTTTCTGTTTTATTACATGCATTTGTTTAATGCCCCATGGATCCCACTCAGTCTGGAAAGCATTTGATGATATTGGAATCATTTTTAAATACTATTTTATAATTAGAAAAAAAATTAAATCTTAGGTGAAGAAAAATAGAAAGGACATTGAGATGAGCCTTCCTGAACCTCTTTGAAACCAAAGAAGTATAGACATGATCTCTGGAATCAGAAGGTGGTGACCTCACCTGCAGGGCTAACCAGTTGCAGTGCATGCTAAGTCCCTAATTATTCCAAACTGGGGACCAGTGGTGACATCTTACCTGGCCACATGCAGAAGGCTGGAAGATAAGATGTCAGTTAATCATGTGCCTGATGGCACATGTCCAAGTATACACAGGACAAATGGAACTGCAATCATAGACACTGATTTATACCACTTCACCTATTTTATTTCCTAGAATAGCAGGTCCCATTTTCACTAAAGGATTTAATGTTTTCACTTACAATTGGCTAGAAAGAAACCCAGTGTGTTCTCAGAATAATTATGCCTACAGGAAAGTCAATCTAACCTTTTCCAAAAATTCTTCCAACTCCAGAACAAAGGTATAACTCAGACCACCCTAAGTATTCAATATTCACAATAAGGAAAAGAAACTTAAGAAACAAACTGTTCTCAAATGTTTCCAAAGAGAAACAGAAGATGCTTTTGTTCTCTTGTATTATGATGATGCTGCCAGAAGACTGCAATTAGAAAAGGCCAAAGGTTTTATCCCCATCCATATTACAGTAACACTGAAGATACCCACAGTAAGGAATTAGCCCAGTCTCATTCCAGGAGCCTAGACAATATTGTCACTGCTAATCAAAGGCTGTATGTGGCCAGGTTAAGTCTTCTGGATGAGAACAACAACACAGTCTCACATTGTAAAGCCTCATCTTGGTGAGGTGTCTTGCACCTTCTCCTCATTCAGTGAAGCTCATTGTTGGAGCTGTCTGTCATTCCCAGTCATCTCCTGACTCCAGACCAATGGTGCATTAGAATTATCTGACAAGCTAGAGCTGGTGGCATGGCTCAAGTACTACAGCATCTGTCTAGTAAGCGCAAGACCCTGAGTTCAAACCCCAGTACTGAAAAAAAAAGACTCACCTGGTGTGCTCTTCAGACTCCTGAAGTAAAAGCCAAATCCACAACAACTGGATAAGAATTTCTGGAGAATATTCTAAGCTCCCCAGGTAATTCCACAAAATGGACAAATTTGTTGTCCAACTTAGTGATGAGTGTCCTCTTTATCTACTGGCATCTTCTTGTCCTGAAATTAACAACAGGATTCAAGTTAATGCTTTGATGGTAAGCTGAGTCAAGTCCAAGTTCTATGAAATCCTTTATTGATTTTTATTCAGGGTATTTCTGAGACCTTCATATGCATTTTAAATTCAGAAAGGCTCACAGAGCAGCTTATTGTAAAAAAAAAAAAAGGACTACAGATTCTATCCCAAAGACAAAAGTTGGTCATAAAATATTTAGGAAGACAGCTAATTTAAAGACATGTATTCAGAACAAAAACACAGTGAGCTCCAAATGTGGTGGGTCATGTCTGTGATTCTAGGACTTGGGGGCTGAGACAGGAGGATCTCAAGTTCCACGCTAGGTTGGGGTACCTAAGACCCTTTCTCAATAAAAACAAATAAAGTAATTAAAAAACAGGGAGCAAATTCAAATGGTTCCTTAAAAACAACTTCATGAAAGAAGTAGTAATTTGTTTTTGCCAAGAAAATTGGTATTTTAAAAAGAAAAAGGCAATAAATATCAAACTTCATTTATCTATCATAGACAAGTTTCAAACAAGAGATAAATAGAATTTGCCATCTTCATGTCTGATTTTTCCATAATCTGCTTTATTTATTTATTAATTCAGTTGGAAAGATAGACCATGTTATAAGTACAAACATGTACAAAATACCAAAAGAGTTATGGATCAGAAATAAACTCTTGTTTGCACTGTGTCAGCATTGTTTATTTTTTCATAGGAAAAGGCTAAAGTGTAAAGACATTAAATGGTTCATCTAAGGTCATCCAGAAAATTCAGTCAATGAGAGAGGGAGAATAAAGTCAAAATTTGCTAATTTTGATCTCAGCATTCCAGAATCCCAGTGGTTTAGACAATAACCTCCTTTTCCATGAATGCCTCTCAATTTATACAAATTATACTTTAAGACCCTTTCCAGCGGTTCATCTATCACTTAAAAGGATGAAATACTGGTACCTCTCTTAAAACTCTACTGCTTGGGATTTCTAAAACTAATAGTGGGATTTAGTCTTTTGACATTGGTAAATGGAAACATTCATCCCTGATGGAGAAAAAGACTATAGTGTCCAATAAACTGAGTAAACATTTCAAGAATGATTCACATTTATGGAAAGACACACATGTAATGTTCCACAGTCTGCCTTTCTGAGCCATCTGCTGTGTCTGTCATCAGACCAGTTGTATAAACCAGCACCTGGCCTTTCCAAAAACTACCCATTTTGTATACATGAATCATAGTACTGACCTCATCAAGTGGTTGGCAACTCTAATCTCACCATCAAAATTGGAATTGTCTGACACAGCAAGGGTGATGAGCACTGATCAGGAATAAGTTGTGTGGAGAAATTAGACTGCTTATTTTCAAAAGAATGCTAGCCTCAAGCTAGAACTTCTATAGTAATTTCATGTTTCCTCTTTACATTTATAGTGGAAATACATCTATAATTATTGAAAAACAAAACCCAACAATATTATTTATAAGATGGGCAAATATTTATAGCTGAAACTTCTGATCATAGACAATTCAGCTGGTATCTGGTACCATAAGACTAGCATTTGGCATTTATTTCATGGCATAATTCTTAAGTGAGTCTTCCCAGTTACCGATATTATAGCATTATCCCTCAGAATATTAAAAGAGTCAGTATTCCAGAAGAAGTTAGCCTCATCTGATTGAAATAATTTACTCAAACACTTTATTGCTGTGCCTTTCTCTAGGCTGGGAAGTGCCATCCACCATCCAGACATCACCCTCCCCTTTTCCAGAGGTGAGGAATTACATCCATATAAGACATATGTAGGGACCCATCATTTGCTGTTACTCTCATACTCTGCCTGGTCTCCATATTCTTGTTCTGACAAATTCTATTCTTTTGTTTGTTTGTTTGTTTGGATTGCACCATCACTTCATGTTCTCTCTACCAATTGTTCAGGAACCTTCCCAAGATGCCTTTGGCAATGCTTTGTGATTTCTTGACTTTGATGTCATATTCATCCTCTGAATTTATGGCACTTGCTTTTCTCATATTGCAAGATCACTTATTTTCCTTTCTCCACCCTTTAGCTTCATGCATCTTTCTCTGCACCACATCTGCCAAACTCTCTAGGTACTTGTGCCATTTTGTCCTGGCCAGTCTTCACTGCAGTCCACCACCCGAGATTAATCACTGAACATGAAAACATGTATCACACACAGGCTGGGCAGGATTGCACACATTTCCTGAATAGGAAAATGATGATCCTTTAAAAGAAAATAAATGGTCTTAACTTCGCATACAAATAGGAATATCTACGTAACTAATCAAATGAGCAACTCACTGAGACTTTTTAAATATGAATACACCAAACCCAACTAGAAAAACAACGTGTCAAAGACAGCAAATGGCCAAACAATACAACATGTATAAAACATTGGGTAAAACCCAATGTGCTAAGTGAAGTGGCCAGAAAAGGCCAAACAAAATACACAAGAGATTTTTATAAACAAAACATTATGTGAACTTTTCAAGCAATCATTTCCTTGAAATAAGGGGATACCCAAACAGTAGGATTTTTAAAATACAATTATTTGATTACTTTCAGAAATAACTTTTAAGAAAAATCAGAACTCTTTCCCAAACTCAATCTTTTAATAAAGAATGTGAACACACAACATTTTCACTGGTGCACTACTCAGCATGTCCCTCTGTGATTAGGGACATGCAGTCCTGTGTGATTGCTTAAAAAAAAAAAGAGAGAGAGAGACCTGAAGGATAGCAACAGTACATCATGTTTTATCTTTGCTGTCTCAGTGCAAGAGCACACACACATATGCACAGCAAGTCCTTGCAAAGTCCTGAGGAATAATGACCAGGCTCATCTGAGTTTATGTCCTTTATGGGATAAGGGCAGATTATGCAGTAACTGTGCAAGGGAACCTCAGATGTTCCTTTGTTTTTATGTAGTAGGAGTATTAAGACAAAGATCACTTAGATCAAACTGGTGTTCTAACTTTTTAAAGGAACATGGAACAAAGACAGTTAACCAAAAACAATGTTTATAGAACACACTCCAAGAATGTAAAGCAGTGTTATATGGAGGCAGAAGAGTGAGCTAGGGGAGACTGGTTTTCAGAGACAGTTATGACAGGCAGTATTTCTTAGGTGCTTGCTGGGTAACAGCCATTGGGTCCACCAAACCCTCAATGGAACTCAACAGCAAAGGATTGTTCCTTGTTGAGAGCACATGCTCTGACCTAGACAGGTCTAGGCTCAAATCCCAATCATTTCCTTGAAAGTTAAGCTTGATGACTTTGAGCAAGTTGCTTAATTCCTCTAAGCCTTAATTTCCTCCTCAAACAGGGAAATCATATCTTCCTCATAACTACTGTTCAATGGAAGGCTCTTAGCTCCAGTGTTTGGCATAGAGTACGTGCTCAACAAATGTTGCTAAAATAATAAACATCAATAACACTAATAGTCTGATGTTTTGAAGCACTGCTGTTTCTCACCAGGTCTCCTTTGCTCTCAAGTAACCCCCCTTTCCCAGGCATCTATGAGATGGCCAGAAGGAGCCTACTAACTGTAAGCTCCCTGGGTAAAGGAGATCTTAAGAAGCCAAGAGGCAACACAATCTGGTTGCTCAGTTCTTAACTGTGTTCAGGCAGTGTGCAAAGACAAGACAGTCTCCATTAACTAATTAATATTCCCCAAAGTCCTATATACTAACAGCTCAGTCACCAGTCAATGACACTGGTGGAAGGTGGCAGAACGTTTAACAGGTAGGACCCAGAGAAATGAAGTTAGATCATTGGGAGCATGCCCTTAAAGAGGATATTATGAGATATTATTGAGACTTTGTTCTTTCTCTCTCTTTCTCTCTCTCTTTTCCTCTCCCTCTTTCCCCTCCTCCCTCCCAGCCACCATGAGGTAAACAGTTTTTCTCTAACACATGCTCTCTGTCATGATGTTCTGCCTCACCACAGGCCCAAAAACAATGGGACTAACCAACAGTAGACTGAAACCATGAGCCAAAATCAATCTTTCATCCTTTAAGTTGATTCTCTCGTGTATGTTGTCATAGTAATGGAAAACTGACTGACACAATTATTCAGATATCAGTCTATGCAGTTTCCAATGTGAGTCCATCCACTTGACAGGCCCTTTAGGTCTTGCTTGGTTACAGAGTAGAGAGAGTAAGGAGGCTGTGTCTTGAGTACACTGAGCTCCTTAGTAACAGTGCCAGGGCAAGTGAGAGCCAGATGGGCACTGAGCAACAATGTGCCTCACTGAGGGAAAACATTTGAACATGGAAATGGAGATCCTAAGAAGCCAATAGACAAAATGTCATCACATGCATTCTTTGTGCAAACTTGCCAGAAGGAGCATAAAAAGAAGCACTGAGATAATTCAGCCAACTTTTCAGTTTTCTAAGAAGTGTTCTGAGAGTTGGAAAACCATGTCTGCTAAAGAGAAAGGAAAAGTTGAAGAAATGGCAAGGACAGACAAAGATTGTTATGAAAGAGAAGGAAACAAAAAAAAAGTAGTTCAAGGATTTCCGTACACCCAAGAGGCCTCCTTCACCTTCTTCTTGTCCTGTTCTAAGTATTACCCAAAAATAAAACAGCATCCCAGCCTACCCATTGGTGATGTTGTGAAGAAATTGGGAGAGATGTGGAACAATGCCATTGCAGATAATAAGCAAAAATGCAAAAAGCATACTGCTGACTACCCAGCTAATGGAAAACCTGAAGCAGAAATAGAATCGTCTCAACTCTTATTTAATAGTGCTTGAATTCTTAGTCAGAATAATAAGGCAAGAAAAAGAAATAAAAAGAGATGCAAATAGGAAAAAAAGAAGTCAAATTATCTCTATTCATGGATGATATGATCCTATACTTAAAGACCTTAAAGGCTCCACAAGAAAACTCTTGGACCTGATGAACACACTTTGCAACAAAGTAGCAAGATACAAAACCAACATACAAAAATGAGTAGTTTTTCTATATACCAACATGGCTGGGAAGGAAGATGGTGGCTGAGTGACATCACTAGAATCTTTTCTTATAGACACACATTATCGAACGGTTAACTCACATCAAATTCCCTGCTTAACTGGTAAGGAAGTCAGTACTGGTAGCACAGTATGGTTGACTCCATCAAATCCCAAAACAGTGGTAGCATGAACCAAACAGACTCCAAAAGTAGTAGGAACAGAGCTGGACAAGAGAAACTGCAAGCATCAGAGACCTCTAGTCCAGACAGGCTGGGCCCATGGTGAAAACTTAGGGAACCACACCAACCACTTCACAGAAACCCTTGTGAGACAAAGGAGAGAGTTCTGAAAAACAGCATAGTTCTGCTACCAATTACAGCTCCAACTAGAATACCTGGGCAGACCTAAGTGGTATGACCATGGAGAGTGCCAGCAAACCCAGAGCACAGTACTACACTCTATGACTCAGGAATCAAAGGGTGCCTGTGTAGAGAACAACAGATGATTTTATCATATGTGAGCCACAACAACTACTTTTCAATACTTGTCTTTAACCATATATTCTCTCTCCCTTTCCTTTCATCCTCCCCATTTCTACCTTCTTTCTGTCTACAACTAAAATAGTTCTCTCACTTGTTTTTCCTCTATCTCTACTCCCCTACCCAAAATCCTTCCTTATTGCCTGTAGCTTTATCAAGTAGGTAGATTGCCAGGTCATTTTTTTCTGTCTGTTTATTTATTTTTCTTTCTCTTTTCTTCTTCCTACTACTCCTTTAGCTAGATCTCTTTCACCTATCTCATTCCACTTCCTCATTACTCCTTTTATTAGCTAGAAATGTCACCCCTCCCTGCTTTATAACTCATACATTTTGTAATATTCACTAACATTAGCCCTCATTTCTTTTCTATTAAAGCCTTCCTAGTTCATTGAAGTATTACTTTTGCTCCCTTGTTCCTCTTAATATAATGGAGTAATGGTGAATGCTGTTATTTATTAGGGATTGCTGTCTTCTCAAGTTGTGGTTTTGTCAACTGTGATTTCTTCTACAGCTAAGCTTCCTTTCCCTGAGTAGAGTAGAGGAGCTGGACTCAGTGTCTGGACCACTGGGGGGTTAATGTTTGACTATTGAATAACACCTCCCAAGTCTAGTGATGAGAAAATATATCACAAACCAGCTACTACCCAGACTTATCTAAACAATGTGAAAACTCCAACTGAAGGACAGCAGGAAATTAAAACCTTCTACCAAAAACTGGATCTCAGATTAACCCTAATGTACAAGCACAACTAATATGAAAAAATAAGGCAACATGTCTTCTCCAAAAGGCAATAATTACACAATAAAGGACTTGAAAGATAGTAAAGTGGATGAAATTTCAAAAAATGAACTAAAAATGATATTTAAAAAAAGAATCAATGAAATTAAAGCAGTCATGTATAAACACCTGAATGAATTAAAACAGGATACAAATAAACAACTGAATGAACTCAAAGAGAATTTTAATAAACAGCTGAAAGAAATGCAGGATATAAAAGAGGAATTCAATAAGTATATAGAAATTCTGAAAAAAAATCAAGTTGAAATCCTGGAAATGAAAATCTCAATAACTCAACTAAAAAGCTCAGTTGAAAGCCTTGCTAATAGCATGGAACAACTGGGCACTGGTGGCTCATGCCTATCTACTTGGGAGACTGAGATAGGGAGGATCATGGTTTGAGGCCAGCTTGGGATAATAGTTCACAAGTCTCCATCTCCAAAATAACCAGAACAAAATGTACTGGAAGTCAAGTGGTATACAGCCTGCTTTTCAAATACAAAGCCCTGAGTTCAAACCCCAATTCTACCAAAAAAAAAAAAAGAATGGAATAAGCTGAAAATTGAGCATCAGGGTTTGAAAAAAAAGTAGAGGAATTAGATCAATTAAAAAAAGACAAAGAAAAAAAAATACTGATAAAATATGAATGAAACATGCAATACCACTTGGAAACTAGAAAATTACCAAACATAAGATTCATGTGTATAGAAGGAGAAAATTACAAGTTAAAGGCTTAGATAACAATTTCAATAAAATAATAGCAGAAAATTTCCCCAGTCTTGAAAAAGAGAGGGTCATCCAGGTATGAGAGGCTTTCAAAAAACCAAACAGGCATGATCAGAAAACAGCCAGCCCTATACATATTATAATTAAAACACAAAATATGTAGAACAAAGAAACTATTTTGAAGGCTGCAAGAGAGAAGCAACAAGTCACATATAAAGGCAAACCTGTCAGGGTAACAGCAGATTTCTCAATAGAAACACTAAAAGAAATGAGAGAATAATATAGTCCAAGCCCTGAAAGTATGCATGACAAACAGAAACTAAAGGAATTCATGACCACTAAATCAGCACTGCAAAAGATACTCAAAGGAATCCCACTCACAGCTTAGAAAACTAAATATAGCCAGGAAAATACCCCACTCTCACCAACAGATAGATTATCCAGACAAAACATCAACAACGAAACCTCAGAATTTAACAACATATACACAAGTACTTAACAGACATTTCCAAACTATTTCTTCCAGCAACTACACAATATACATTATTCTTAGCAACCCATGGAGCTTTCTCCAAAATAGATCATATTTTAGGACATAAAGCAATTCTTAACAAATATAAGAAAATTGAAATATTTTCTTCCATGATGGAATAAAACTAGAATGCAATATCAAAAGAAACTACAAAAAATATTCAAACACATGGAGACTAAACAATATTTGAAAAAATAAGGAGAAAAATTTAAAAATCCGTGGAATCTAATGACAATGAAAGTACAACTAGCCAGAACCTCTGGGACAAAGCAAACACAGTGCTAAGGGCAAAGTTTATAGCTATGAATAACTACATCAAGAAAACAGAGATATCTCAAACAAATAGCCTAATGATGCACCTCAAGCTCTTAGAGTAATAAGGACAAACCAAACTCCAAATTAGTAGGTGGAAATAAATAATAAAAATTAGGGCACATATTAATGAAAGGGAAACTTAAAAAAGAAATGAATTAAATAAAAAGTTCATTCTTTGGAAAGATAAATAAGATTGTTTACAGCTTAGGCAAACTAACCAAAAGAAGGAGGGAGAAGACCAAAGTTAATAAAATTAGATATTAAAAAGAGACTATCACAACAAATACCAATGAAATACAGAGAATCATTAGGGAATATTTTGAAAACTTATATTCTAACAAACTGGAAAATATAGAAGAAATGGATAAATTTCTAGATGCATTTGACCTGCAAAAACTGAAATAAGATTATATAAGCCACCTAAATAGTTACATAACAATCAATGAGGTAGACACCATAATAATCTCCCAACAACAAAAAGCCCAAGACCAGATGGATTCATTACAGAATTATACCAGACCTTTAAAGAAGAACTTACACCAATCCTCCTCAAGCTATTCCATGAAATAGCCAATAAATGGAGAAATTTTCAACATACTATACTTAGCCATAAAGAAAATGCAAATCAAAATAACTCTGAGATTCCATCATCAAGAAAACAAGTAACAACTGCTGTTGAGGATTTTGGAGGGGTGTACCTTATACACTATGGTTGGGAATGTAAATTAGCCCATCTACAGTGGAAATCAGTATGGCATTTACTCAAAAAATTAAACCTAGAACTAGCATACTACTCCCGGGAATGTGTCTAAAGTAATGTAAGTCAGCACAGAAGAGACACCTGCAACAACCCAATTTTATAGCAGCACTATTCACTGTAGCCAGGCTAAGGACTCAGCCTCTGTGCCCATCATCAGAAGAAATGGTAGATATAAATGTAATATCACATTTCCATAAAGAAGAATGAATGAATTTTTGTCATTTGTAAGAAAATGTATGAAACTAGAGATTATTGTGTTAAGCAAAATAAGCCAGACTCAGAAAGACAAATACCATATGTGTTCTCTCATATGCCAAATCTATACTTAAAAACAAAAGGGATTCAAAGCTAAAAAGAGCAAGTAAGAAAAGGAAGAGGAGAAAGATGAGGAGCATGAAGAGGAGGAGGAGATAGATGAAGAAGATGAAGAAGTTGGTCTTAGCAGTTTTTTTAAACAATTTATCTCACTGTACACAAGTCACTCTTTTTAAAGACAAAAAATGAAAAGTAAGACCGTGTAAGATTTCTTTTTTAACTGTACAGTGTCCTGTATTTGTACTGTTAGCACACTACCAAATGTGTCTGTGAACTGGCCTGTGCTGGTGGTGTTTTCAATGGCCACTTACAGTATGCAGGGATGCAAATTGGCATAGGAATTCACTGCAAGTTCTTGGTGCACAGCACAAGTTATTTACATATAGGATTGAAGGTTTTTCATTTTCAATTGTCTGTGATGCATCTTATATAAAATCACTGTTATTTTGTTAACTCAATACTACTCTGTAATTGTGAAAAAGTTATAGCTGCATTCTTGACATTCTGAATGCCTCTTAGTAAATACAATTGTTACTAGAAGAAAAACAGCCCTCGCCTAAAGGATTGTAAGCTGAATTAGCAGAACAAGCTAAGGCAAATGGAAAAGTCTAAATAAGAAAGGGTGCTATACAATGCTAGGAATCTCTCTGTATAGCTATCCTTATCTCAACTAGCAAAAACTCTTTGTCTTCCTTATTATGCTTATGTCTTCTCCTCAACAAAATTAGAGATAAGGGCAGAACAGGTTCTGCCTGGGGTTGGGAGGGAGAGGGAGGGGGCGGGGGTGGGGGGGAAATGGCCCAAACAATGTATGCGCATGTTTTTTCATTTGAAAAAAAATATTTTTAATAAATAAATAAAAAGAAAGGTTGCTACAAGAGGAGAGTAAATATAAGTCTGTCCTAGGACAAGAGGCTACAAACCAGAGTCTCATGGATCTGCTCAGAGAGCAATGACAAGTCAGCTGTGACTTGAAACTGTCCATCTCCACACCCACTTCCCATGTTTCCCATGGCCACAAAACTTCCCTGGGAGAGGGATTTGTGCTGGTCCTCAGAGGGATTTGTGCTGGTCCTCATTTCTCAGAAGTCTGCCATTCTGTGAAGGAAGCTTCAGGCAGGCTCCTTTCTACATCTGCACATCCTTATTTCCTGCCAGCTCAGAATAATTTTTATATTTTCCAACAACAGGAAAACCCATGTTAATTATCTGCACCAGCAATGGAATATCAACTCAAAATTTTTTTTATAGGTTATCTATTTCCCAAGTTAATGAGCCCACTGTTAGGGTACAAATGTTAGGGTACCTTTGAGGCTTGCAGCCCACTCAGCCTGAAACTGGCCATGGCTAACATGACCCAAGCCACCACTTACTGGAACTAAGGGAGGTGGGACGGTTTCTGGGAACAGGGACTGTTTCTGGTTAATCTTGCTAAAAGTGTATGTGAGTCAATGAGTTGAGACACCTGGTGTTTACCAAATTCCTGATAAATAATCTTCAAGTAATCTTGCCCCACCACCAAGATGGGGGTGATATCAGAAATATGTGACCCCAGGGACCATAAAAATTGCTGTGTGACCATGACTAATGTCTAAAAAAATATAAAAGCAGCCTGAATTTTGTATTCAGGGTCCGTGTTGAAACCCACTGCGTCGGGCAGATACCCAGACCCCAGCTGGCTAGAAATAAACCTCGCTTTGTGGCTTACATTATCGTGAGTGTCTTTTTGTTCCTCTGAGGGGTGGTCAACTCTGGACCCCAACATCTGGAGGTCCCACTGAGGTCTCAGCCCCTCCCTGAGAGGAACAAATGGCCTCCGATACCGAGGTTTAATTGGGAAAGACCGCGGAAGGAGGATTGGCCACCTCTGTTTGGAGGGACTTAGAATCCCCGTCTGAATTTGGTGGAGAACTCTCATTGAGTGGAAGGAAAGGGTTACAGCCCTGGAGGCTTCACTATTGGAAGTCGTGGGAGACATCCCCAATGGTCAGAAACCGCGCCGGCGTCCTCAGTGGATGCTGTTTGGGCTGTCTTTGGGTAAGGATCCAGAGTCTGGTGTGAATGGAAGTGTGCCTGTGAGAGTAGTCTGGTTGACCAGCTGGTACTTGTGTATGTTAGAGAGTCCTGTGCGAATTTGTTTGTCTGCTGGAATTGTCTCTTTTGTTCTTTGCTGTCTCCTCTGTCCATCTCTCCTGATCATCATGGGACAGGCTCAGGTAACTCCTAAGACCCTTCTTCTGAGTCATTTTTCAGAAATCCACGCTAAGGGACACAATTATGGCATGAAAATTAAGAAAGGTAAGTTTGACACCCTTTGCTCAGCAGAATGGCCAACCTTTAATGTAGGCTGGCCTCCTCAAGGTACCTTCTCCTTGGACATGATTAAGAAGGTCCGAGATGTCATTAATAGACCAGGTCTTCATGGCCACCCTGATCAATATCCCTATGTCCTTATGTGGCAGACTTTAGTAGAAGACCCCCCTTCCTGGCTGCAGCCATTTATCCATGGAGCACCTACAGACCGGCCTGCAATACTGGCCGTGTCGGGGAACACCCCCACTCCCGTTAATTCCCCTAAGAAGCCTATTCTGCAGGAAGACCCAACTCTCCATCCATCCTTGATAGACTTAGATTGTGAAGTAAATCCCCCACCATATGCCGCTGCTACGCCACTCCAGCCAGAGGCAGATGGCTCCTCTGAGCCTCCCCACTCATCAGCCTCCCGTCTGCACCCCCTGCCCCAGTCTCCGGACCGGCGAGGGGACTAAGGCCCCGTAGGCAGCGAGAAGAAACCCCAGAGGAGGAGCCCTCCTCCACTTCCACCGGGCCCCCCATCCTCCCAGTGCGGGCCCTGGGTGGTGCTGGTCCCGATGGGGGACGCACCTATCAGTATTGGCCTTTTTCAAGTAGTGACCTGTACAACTGGAAAGCCCAGAATCCTCCTTTTTTGAGGACCCTAGAGGCCTGACTGATCTGTTCGAGTCCATTTTGCATACTCACAGTCCCACATGGGATGACTGTCAGCAGCTCCTTAGGACCCTATTCACCACCGAGGAATGGGAGCAGATTCTCACTGAAGCCAGAAAGAATGTCCCCGGCAACAATGGGCAACCGACCACCCTGCCAAACCTGATTGATGATCATTTTCCTTTAAACAGACCCGACTGGGACTATGGGACTGCAGAAGGTAGGGAGCGTCTCCGGGTCTACCGCCAGACTCTTATGCCAGGCCTCCATATGGCAGCCTGCCGCCCTACCAATTTGGCTAAGGTAAAGGCAATAATGCAGGGGGAAAATGAAAGCCCGGCCATGTTCCTTGAGCGTCTTTACGATGCATACAGACAGTATACCCCCCTAGACCCACTAGCGGAGGTGAATCAGTCAGCTGTGATAATGTCCTTCATAAATCAGGCTGCCCCTGATATTAGGAAGAAACTATATAAGCAAGAAGGGCTTGGGGAGATGACTACCTGGGATCTGATGAAAGTAGCTGAAAGGGTTTTTAACATCCGAGAAACCCCAGAAGAATGAGAGGATAGAATCAGGAAGGAGAATCAGGAACTACAAGAAAGGATTCAGAAGGAGGACAGGGAACACCAGAGTAAAGAAAACAAGAAACAGCAAAAAGAGATGGCTAAGATATTGCTAGCAGGAGTCCAGGGTCTGGCCGGACCGAGTTCTGGACGGACCGGCCCCACACGTCCCCAAAGAGATCGACCCAGGCTAGACCAGGGACAATGTGCCTAGTGTAAGGAATATGGACACTGGAAGAAGGAATGTCCCAAACTCCAGGGTCGCCCGGGACCAAATAGTAGCCCTAATAATGACGCCCGAGTCCTGTTAGCTGGAATGGACAGTGACTAGAGGGCACGGGACTCGGACACCCTCCCCGAGTCTTGGGTAACCATATATGTGGAGGGGAAGCCCGTGAGATGCATGGTGGACACAGGGGCCCAATATTCAGTCCTTAATAAACCTACTGAGCCACTGTCCCAGAGAATTAGCCTTGTGCAGGGAGCCACTGGATCCAAGGCATATCAATGGACTAGCAAACGTCAGGTGGATTTGGGCCGACATCAGGTGACCCATTCCTTTCTGGTCATTCCTGAGTGCCCTGCCCCACTTCTGGGATGCAATCTGCTAACTAAGGTGAGGGCTCACATTCACTTTGAGCCAGATGGTATCAAAGTGACAGATGGACAAGGACAGCCCCTCCAAGTCTTGATCATGTCTCTCGAGGATGAACATCACTTGTTCTCCTTGCGGGACCCTCCCCCGAAACCTATTGAGTGGTCCCCTGAAATGGCTTATTGGATTCAAACCTACCCCCAGGCTTGGGCAGAAATAGCAGGTGTGGGGCTGGCGGAACATCGAGCCCCGGTAATAGTAGACATCAAGGCTTCGGCTCAGCCCATCCAAGTCTGTCAGTATCCCATGTCTTCCGAGGCACGGAGGGGCACTGCCCCTCACATAAACCGTCTCCTGGAGGCTGGAATATTACAGCCCTGCCGTTCTGCTTGGAACACTCCACTCCTCCCCGTTAAGAAACCCGGGGGAAAAGACTATAGGCCAGTCCAAGATTTAAGGGAAGTAAACAAGAGGGTTGAGGACATCCACCCCACAGTCCTCAACCCCTATACCTTGCTGAGCCATTTGCCCCCTCCCGTGTTTGGTATACCACTTTGGACTTGAAAGATGCTTTTTTTAGCATAGCCCTGGCACCCAATAGTCAACACATTTTTGCCTTCGAATGGCATGATGAAAATACGGGAACCCCGGACAGTTAACATGGACTAGACTTCCACAAGGTTTCAAAAACTCCCCTACTCTGTTCAATGAGGCTCTTAATCAGGATCTGGACTCATATCACCAGAGCCACAGTTCCGTCACACTTTTGCAGCTTGCTTCTGGCAGCTGCATCTGAAGCTGAGAGCTGGCAAGCCACTGGAGACCTCCTCCAGGAGCTGGGGAAGTTGGGCTATCAGGCCAGTGCAAAGAAGGCTCAAATTTGTAGACAAACAGTCACCTACCTGGGGTATGAGCTAAAAGAGGGAACCAGATGGTTAATGAATGCTATGAAAGAAACTATTCTCAGACTCCCCGTCCCCACCTCGGCTTGAGAAGTCCGCGAGTTCCTGGGGATGGTGGGCTACTGCCAGCTGTGGATATTGGGGTATGCTGAACTGGCAAAACCCTTATACAAGGCAACTAAGGGCCTGGGGGCCAGATCAACAAAAGGCCTTTGAGGAGCTCAAGACCACCCTCCTGAGAGCCCCGGCCCTGGTGCTGCCAGACCCTCTAAAGCCCTTCACCCTCTTTGTAGATGAAAGAAGGGGGATAGCGAAAGGGGTACTAATGCAGCACCTAAAGCCCTGGAAGCAGCCAGTTGCTTATCTATCCAAAAGGTTAGACCCAGTTGCAGCAGGCTGGCCCCCATGCCTGCAGATCATAGTGGCAGTTGCCCTAATGGTAAAGGATGCAGATAAGCTCAGTTTTGGGCAACATCTGAAGGTGGTAACCCCCCATGCAGTAGAGGGAGTCCTAAAGCACCCTCCAGGTAGATGGATGACCAACGTCCAACTGACTCATTACCAAGGGCTCTTGCTGGATGCTCCCCGAATCCTCTTCTCCGACCCGGTTTCTCTAAATCCGGCCACCTTGCTGCCAAATCTGGACCTGGAATCCCCTCTACATGACTGTCAGGAGATTATAGCTGAAATCACCCAAGTGCACCCCGATCTCCAGGACTCAACCCTACCCAACAGTGAGCTGGTATGGTATACAGATGAGAGTAGCTTCATCTCAGATGGGGTGCGTAAGGCAGGCACAGCGGTGGTGGACCAAGGTGGGAACATAATTTGGAGTGCCCCGCTGCCCCCGGGGACCTCAGCCCAGAAGGCCGAACTGATCACGTTGGCAGAGGCACTCGAGCGGGCTGAGGGAAAACGAGTGACTGTTTATACCAACAGCCATTATGCTTTCAGCACCATCCATGTACATGGCGCCATCTACCAGGAAAGGGGTTTCATTACAGTGGAAGGAAAGGAGCTACGTAACCTCCTGGAGATCCAGAGACTACTGACTGTGGTGCAGAAGCCCCAAGCTGTGGCGGTAGTACATGTTCCTGGTCACCAATCTGCCCAGACTCCAGAAGCTACGGGGAACCGGCATGCAGACATAGCGGCCCGAAATGCTGCTTTGGCCTCCACGACCCTAGTGCTGACCTTACCCATGCCCAAGCTTCCAAGCTTGCCACCGTGACCCAAGTACACCCTGGAAGATAAACAGTGGATCCAAGATCACCGGTGCCAAGAGCCCAATCAGTAAGGCTGGTATCGTGATATCGAAGGGCGGCTGATCCTTCCTGAAAAGTTAGGACTGTTTCTCCTCTCCAATTTACATCGAGCCCACCATTTAGGCAAGAAGAAACTACTCCTCGAGTCGGCCCACCTCCAGTTCCCGCATCAAACAGCCCAGATTCAAAAGATTGTGGACCAATGTGTTGGGCGCCAGGCTATGAAACCCAGCAAAAGGGGACTCCTACATACAGGTACACGGGAACGAGGGAGGGAGCCAGGACGGAGCTGGGAAGTGGATTTCACTGAGGTGAAACCGGGAAGGTATGGGTATAGGTATTTGTTGGTTCTGATAGACACCTTCTCAGGCTGGGTGGAGGCTTTTCCTACAAAACGAGAGACTGCTCAGGTTGTAGCTAAGGTTTTGCTGGAGGAAATCATACCCAGATATGGCATCCCTGAAACTCTAGGCTCTGATAATGGTCCGGCTTTCATCAGTAACGTCCTACAAGGCCTGGCCCGGGCAGTGGGGACTAATTGGAAACTTCATTGTGAATATAACCCCCAGAGCTCAGGGCAGGTAGAAAGAATGAATCAGACCCTAAAGGAGACCTTATCTAAATTAGCCATCGAGACTGGCGGAGACTGGGTGGCCCCCCTACCCTATGCCATCTTCCAGGTTCGAAATTCACCATATGTACATGGATTGACACCTTTTGAAATTCTATACAGGGCTCCGCCCCCCATTATTGTCCGAACCCTACCAGACCAAGACCCCAGTACAGCCCCAAATTACTTGGCCAGCTTAAAAGCCCTACAGAGGTCCAACGTGAAATCTGGCCCATAGTGCGCGCCTTGTATGAGACAAAGGACACATCAAACCCGGAACATGGCATCGTCCCAGGGGATTAGGTATGGGTAAAGAGGCACAGAGCCTGCACTCTGGAAGAAAGATGGAAAGGCCCTTACCTGGTCATTCTGGTTACACCCACTGCTCTTAAGGTTGACGGCATCGGGCCTTGGGTCCATCACTCCCACGTGCGTCAAGCCAATCATCAGGAACAAAAAGAGGCTAGAGAGTGGACCACACGGCGGCACCCAGATAACCCATTGAAGCTGAAGCTTTTGTGATCCCGGGAACATGCAGAGTCTTGAAGAGCAGCCACAGATGGGTTGGCTGGTTGCTCTGATCTTGCTCAATGCCCAGAGCAGGAGCCTCGCAGAAACCAACCCTCACCAGCCCTATAAGCAAACCTGGATACTCACCGATGGGGAGACTCATACCACCCTTAATGAGACTACTCGCACTGCCCCCATAGGAACTTGGTGGCCGGAGCTTTAATTCTGCTTCAGAGACATCAATCCTGCCTACAAGTCTACTGCCCTGGAGTCAGCCCGACGTTATGGTTTTTATGCTTGTCCCGGCCACACAAAGAACAAGGACTGTTGGGGGATACAATACTCCTTCTGTAAGTCATGGGCATGCGTCACATCCAACGATGGTGAATGGAAGTGGGGGATATCAAAACCGGACCTGGTCAAATTTGCCTTTGTAAACGGGGTACCCTGGGGGCGCAGAATTCCGTCACCCACCCATAAATGCTAGCCCACAGATACAGATAGAATCAAGGTCACCTTCACTGACAGTGGCAAAGAGGACACCCCCGGGGGGATACAAGGCAAGGTGTGGGGACTTGTGTTTTATAAATATGGTGGACATTCTGGCTCGACCGTAGTAATCAGATTAAAAGTTGAGCCCATGGGGCCACCGTCCAAAATGGTAGGCCCCAACAAAGTACTTAAGCCACCCTATGTAGAGCCACCTCTCCGACCTCGCACAACCCCAGTCCCTACCCAGCCTCACACAAAGGCTAGTATTAAAACTCCAGGACCATTAGGCACCGGCCCTCCCTTGGTGAAGCCCAGTCTCATGACCAGATCCACAGACCCCCTCTGGAATCTGGTAAATACTGCATTCCTAACATTGAACCACACCAACCCTAATATGACTGCCTCCTGCTGGCTGTGCTATGATGTGAGGCCCCCATTCTATGAAGCAATAGGGCTAAATGTCACCTACGGTATCTCAACTAGTGAAAACCCCACCCAATGTTCCTGGGGAGACCGTAAGAGAGGTCTGACCATACAACAAGTGAGCAGCCAAGGAACCTGCTTAGGGAAGGTGCCAGTGGGAAAACAGGACCTATGTGCTGTTGTAAAAAACAACCCCACCTGGGGCGATGGTATTAAGTGGGTAATTCCAAAAGGCAATGGATGGTGGATATGCTCACAGTCCGGGCTCACCCCTTGCCTATTAACTAATGTGTTTAACGGCTCTAAAGAATTCTGTGTCCTAGTGGCTGTGCTGCCCCGCATCATCTATCATTCTGAGGAGAGCCTATATTCATACTGGAATACAGGAACAGGTGAGAGAAAGAAGAGAGAGCCTATTTCTGCATTAACCATTGCTACCCTACTTAGCCTAGGGGTGGCTGGGGCAGGAACTGGCATAGCCTCCCTGGCTACTCAACATAAAGGGATGTCCTCGCTGCGCGCGGCCATAGACGAGGATATAGAGAGGATAGAAGCCTCCATTAGTCACCTAGTAAAATCCCTTACCTCTCTATCTGAGGTAGTGCTTCAGAACCAACAGGGCCTAGACTTATTGTTCCTTCAGCATGGGGGAATATGTGCTGCCTTAGGGGAGGAATGTTGTTTTTATGCTGACCATTCAGGGGTAGTTAGGGAGTCTATGTCTAAAGTGAGGGAAGGACTGGCAAAAAGGAAACGGGAAAGGGAAGCCCAAGAAAATTGGTTCGAAGCTTGGTTCAATAGGTCCCCCTGGTTCACTACCTTGGTCTCTAACCTGATGGGCCCTCTGGTCATACTACTGCTTATCTTAACCTTCGGTCCTTATATTCTGAATAAGCTAGTGACCTTCGTGAAAGATCGAGTTAGTACAGTCCAACTAATGGTCCTGAGGCAGCAATACGAACAGTTATCTAGCCCTGAGGATGTTTACGCTCGTCACCCAGATGAGCATGATTCCTCATTATGAACAACTAAAGGGGGGAATGTTAGGGTACAAACGTTAGGGTACTTTTGAGGCTTGCAGCCCACTCAGCCTGAAACTGGCCATGGCTAACATGACCCAAGCCACCACTTACTGGAACTAAGGGAGGTGGGATGGTTTCTGGGAACAGGGACTGTTTCTGGTTAATCTTGCTAAAACCGTATGTGAGTCAATGAGTTGAGACACCTGGTGTTTACCAAATTCCTGATAAATAATCTTCAAGTAATCTTGCCCCACCACCAAGATGGGGGTGATATCAGAAATATGTGACCCCAGGGACCATAAAAATTGCTGTGTGACCGTGACTAATGTCTAAAAAAATATAAAAGCAGCCTGAATTTTGTATTCGGGGTCCGTGTTGAAACCCACTGCATCGGGCGGATACCCGGACCCCAGCTGGCTAGAAATAAACCTTGCTTTGTGGCTTACATTATCGTGAGTGTCTTTTTGTTCCTCTGAGGGGTGGTCAACTTTGGACCCCAACACCCACCAGAAAACATATCTCACAAGCACATGCTCTGTGTGACACTTCTGAGTAGAAGTCAATTATGTAACTTTGAGTGATAATTTTCTAAGATAGTATTATATCACTAGAAGAATGACAATTTCATGGGAGAACAAAGACGAGAAATAGGATGGTTTTTCCCAAAAAGAAACACCCAAGACTGGTACAGGGCATTATCTCCAGGTCATAGGGAACCTAGCCTGAGGACTCTGCAAAACTCAGAAAGCACCATACTGAGGACCTGCTGACTAACCTGAGACCACAGTGATGCACAGGAGACCCTCTCTGTACTCACCACATCACCATAGCACACACTTTCCCAAGAGTACAGCATCACTTTATAAATATATTCTTATGGGAACCAAAAATGTAAATATAACATTATATTTATAAGTTAGTGCCTTATTTCTTAATAGTTTTCCACCCACTGTCACCTACTATTTGCTTGCATAGATAATGCCTATAACCATACCTCTTTGAGACCTAACGACTAAATTAAAACATTTATTACCTAGAAAGCATTTGTATTTTCCTCATGACTTCTACAGCATATCACTGTGCTCCAAGCTCCTAAGGAGGTGTGGGGAAGGACATCTGAAAACATTCACAAGTTTATCAAGTAGACAATAGGAAAATATTCAAATAGTCAGCAAGAATGGGAAAATTATCAAAGTAGAATTAGCAATGTGCACACACCCATGGGCTCTTGGCTTAGCACAACGGTTTTGTGGACGTTGGTATTTGAAAGAGACCAGGCTGAATACTTCAGTGACTGGCAACACACATGAGATGTAGCAGAGCAAATTTCCTATCCCGTGCCCATCTGAAGGCTAGATATACCAAATCAAGGTGTTGATAGAGTGCCTTTTGGGGCTTGGAAGAAAGGATCTGTCCCAGGCCTCTCTCCTTGACTTATAAATTATCACCTCTCCCTATGTCTCCTCACATCATCTTCCTTCTACACTATGTCCAAACTCACCTTTTCCTATGGTTACACCAGACTTATTGGGTTAAGCACCTACCCATTCTGTTATTACTCATCTTAACTAATTCTGTCTGGAATGACCTATTTTCTAAATAAAGTAATATACTAGGGCATTGGGGATTACGACCTTAACAGAAGAATTTGGGGAAAAGGAAGCAATTTAATCCATTAACAGCCAGGTGGAATGCTAAACACTGAGGATGAAAGACCTCATCTCCCATCTCTCCACAATCTAACCAGAGGTCTTTGCCTCCCACTTTGGTGTAAAACAAGACTCGTTTTGTGGAAATTCCATTGACTTATCTTGTTCACCTCTTTATTACATAAAATTCTTCACATATTCTTTGTTCTTCCATCCTTACCTAAGATGAATCCCACCTGAGTCCTAATTGCACAAATTAACATGATGGTCATGTTTCTACAATGTATATGTCATGCACTGATCACATCCACCCACCCTCCATCAGCTTTTTCTCCTTTCCCCTTTCTCCCCTACCATTATCCCCTTCCAAGTGCCAAATAGTCCCTGTTCTACTTTCAGGTATGATATTTGTCTTTCCGAGTTTGACTAATTTTGTTGCTGACTCCACTTTGATTTTTTCCCCCCTCTGCAGTACTGGAGATTAAACTCAGGGTCTTGTACTCTGTCTCTACATCTTGAGCCATACCCTCAATCCTTTTGCTTTTAGTATGTTTTTCACATATGGTCTTGTGTTAACTTTTCCCAGACTGACCTCAGACTGTGATCCTCCTATCTTTGCCTCCAAGGTAGCTGGGATTATAGTCATGAACCACCGAGCTCAGCCCTGATTTCTTTCCTTGACACAATCACATACATGTTTATTTTTATAACTATAGTAGACCCTTGGTATCCCTGAGTATATGGTTCCAAGGAGACCATCATTGAGAAAAAAACTATGAGTGCTCAGGATACATAGAGTTCAGAACTGTACTGTAGATGCTTGATTTATTTTTCTTGTAACACCACCCAACTAAAGGCAAGCTGCCTTTCAACAAATTCCAGATTTTCACCCCTATGTTTTCTTCTAGTAGTTTCAAAGTTCAGGGCCTTACATTTAGATCTTTGCTCTATTTTGAATTAATTTGTACAGGGTGGCAGGGGTCCAGCTGCAGTCTTCTGTATGTGCATATTCAGTTTTCTCAACGCATTTGCTGAAGAGACTGCCTTTTCTCCAACACACATTGTTGGAGGTGCTCTTGAAAATCATATGGCTGTAACTGTGTGGACTTCTTTCTGTATCTTCTATTTCATTTGTCTATGTGTCTGTTTTTGTTCCAGTACCATGCTGTTTTTGTTATTATGACTCTGTAGTGCAATTTGAGTCGGGTATTGTTAAACCTTCAGCATTGTTCTTTTAGCTCAAGATTGCTTCAGCCATTCAGGACTTCTGTGCTTCCATATGAATTTTTGGGTTGACTTTTTTTATTTCTGTGAAGAATGACATTGGAATTTTATGGGAAATGCATTGAATCTGTAGACTGCTTTTGATAGTACAGCCATTTTCACAATATTAATTCTGCCAATACATGACCATGGGAGGTATTTCTATCCTCTGGTGTCTTCTTCAGTTTTTTTCTTCAAGCTTTTATGGTTTCATTGCAGAGGTCTTTTACCTCCTTTGTTAAGTTTATTCCTAGGTATTTAATTTTAGGTGCTATTGTGAATGAGATTGTTTTCCTGATTTCTTTCTCAGTCTGTTCATTTTTGGTATGTAGAAAAGCTACGAATATTTGTATGTCAATGCTGTATACTGCTACTTTAGTGAAAGGGTTTATCAAAACTAAGAATTTTTGGTGCAATCTTTAGGGTCTACTAAGAATAGGATCATATCATATTCAAAAGGGGATAATTTTGAGTTCTTTCTTTCCTACTTGTATCCATTTTATTTCTTCCTTTTGCCTCATTGTTCTGCACAAGGATTCACTCACTGTGTTAAGTAAGAGTGTGGAGAGTTAACACCCTTGTCTCAGTCCTGATTTTAGAAGAAATGGTTTCAGTTTTTCCCCATTTAGTATAATGATGACTATAGGTTTATCATATATTTACTTTATTATATGGAGGTATGTTCCTTTACTCCTAGTTTGTTCAAGGCTTTCATCATGAAAGGATGTTGAATTTTGTCAAAGGCTTTTATGCATCTATTGAGTTAATCCTGTTATTTGTGTCATTTATTCTGTGTATGTGTTGTATTACGTCTATTGGTTTGGGTATGTTGAACCATCCTTGCATTCCTGGAATAAAATCAAATTGATCATGATATATGACCTTTTTAATGTATTACTGAATGTTCATCAAGGAAATTGGCCTATAATTTTCCTTTTCATCATGCCATTATCCAGTTTTGGTGTCAGGGTAATAGTGGCTTCATACAATGAGTTTGTTAATGTTCCTTCTGTTTCTATTTTATGGAGACATTTAAGGAGAATTTCTGTGAGTTCTTCTTTAAAGGACTGGTAGAATTCAGCAGTGAATTCATCCAGTTCTGGGTTTTTCTTTGTTTGGAAACTCTTTATTGCTGCTTCAATTTCATTGCTTGTTATAGATCTGCTTAGGTGTTTTGTATCCTCCTGGCTCATTTTGGTAGTCATATACATTTAGAGATTTATCTGTTTCTGCTAGATTTTCCAGTTTATTAGAATATTGATTTTCAAAGTATTCCCTAGTGATTCTCTGAATTTTATTGGTATTTGTTTTGATGTACCCTTTCCCATTAATTTGTGTCTTCTCCCTCTTTCTTTTGGTTAGTTGGCTAAGGGTATGTCAATCTTTTTTTTATGTTCTCGAAGAATTAGATTTTATTTGATTGATTCTTTTAGCCTCCATATCATTAATTTTTTTATTATTATAATTAGTGATCTTCATTATTTCTGTCTACTGTTTTTGAGTTTGGCTTATGCTTGTTTTTTCTGAGACTTGGTGATGCATTGTTAGGTTATTAATTTGGGATCTCTTTGATTTTTAATAAAGACACTTATAAGCTTGCCATGTCCCAAAGTTTCTGCGAGGTTGTATATTCACTTTTGAATTTTTTTATTTCCCCCTTTATTTATTCAATGACACACTGATCCATTAAAGGGTGAATCATTCAGATTCCATGTGTTTGGATATTTTCTTCAATTTCTTTTTTATTTATTTCTAGCTTTATTATACTATAGTCTGCTAAAATACAGTAAATTATTTCAATTTTAATGTATTTTAAAGGCTTCTTTTATGTCTTCAGATGCTATTTATTTTGGAGAAAATTCCATGGGCTTCTGAGAAGAATGTGTACTTCTGCATCTCTTAGATAGGATATTCTGTAAATATCTGTTAAGTCCATTTGGTTGCAGTGTCATTTAATTCTGAAGTTTCTTGTTGATTTCTTGTTGGGATGACCTGTTTATTAGTGAGCATGCAATATTAAGTCATTCATTATTGTTTGGGTTTATCTGTGCATTTATTTCCAATAGTATATGCTTCATGAAATTGGGTATGCCAACATTCAGTGTGTACGTGTTTGCAATTGTTGTCTCCTGCTAGATTGTTTCCCTTATCAATATGACATGACCTTCTTGTCTCTTCTGAGTAACTTTGCTTTGAAGTCAGCTTTGTGCTATGAGTATAGCTATTCCAACTTGCTTTTTGTTCTATTTGCTTAAAAAATCTTTTTCCATACTTTCAGTTTATACCTGTGTGTATTTGCCAGATAGGTGCATTTCTTATAGGAAAAAAAAAATGGTCTGGTCTTGTTTGTGTTGTTGTTTGCTTTTTAAAAATCCAATCCACCAGTCTGTGACTTTTGATTAGAAAACTGAGAACATTCACAGAATTTTTATTAAAAGGTATGAAGTAATTCCTGCCATTCTATTATTTTTGTAAAGCTTGATTCCTCCTCACTCTCATTTGCTTATGTACTCACCTAGGAGGCTATTTTCCTTTTTGTATTTTCCTGATTGGATTTATCTTTGTCTTCTGTGTAAAGGGTTCCTTTGTGTATCTTCTACAGTGCTAGTTTAGTGTTTATGAATTTCTTTAGTTTTTGTTAATTATAGAAGTTTTTTATTTTTAATGAAGTATGAAAGATAGCTTTGTTGGGTACAGCAATCTAGGCTGGAAATTATTTTCTTTCAGGATTTGAAATGCATCCTTCTATGTCCTCCTTGCTTTTAAAGTTTCTGTTGAGAAATCTACTATTTTGGTGGGTTTGCCTTTATAGATGACTTTACACTTCTCTCTTGAAGCTTTCAATATTATTTTCTTATTCTGCATTTCTAATGGTTTGATTATAATATGACATTCTCTGGTCTTGTCTGTTTGGTGTTCTAAAAGCCTCCTGAACCTGATTATCTCTTTAGCAAGATTTGGAAAAAAAAAATTGCTATTATTTTATTGAATACACTTTATATGACTTTTGCTTGTTCCTCTTTGGAGTCCATGAGTCATAAGTTTGGCCTTTCAATGGTGTCCCAGGTGTCTTACTTGCTCCATTTGTGTATCTTTAGCTTTTTCCTAAATGTTCATCTGAATGTTCTAACACCTCCATCTTGTCTTCAAGCTTTGATATTCGGTCTTCAATATGACCCAGTCTATGAGAGAGATTTCAGCTGAGTTTCTTATTTGACTTTTCATTTCCAGAATTTCAATTTGATTTTTTTTTCAGAATTTCTGTATGTTTATTGAATTCCTCTTTCATGTTCTGCACAGTCATCTTTATTTAGTTCACTTTTTTATTTGAGTTTTCTTGGAATTCATTCAGGTGTCTATTTGTGTTCTTTTTAGTTTCATTGATCATTCTTCTAATCATTTTTTTATTCTTTGTCTGTGGTTTCATCCACTTTTTTGTTATTAGTATTCGTTACTGTGGAGGTGTTAAGTTTTGGAGGAGTCATGTTGCCTTGTTTTTCACATTTCTTATGTTTATGCATGGGGATTTGTGCATCTGAGGCCAAGTTGTTGGTTGTAAATTTAAATATTTACATTAAAATATTCTCAATGTTCAGACTGGACAATGTAATGGTCATGTTAAGGTGTTATCCCTCATCACTGAACTGAGGGTGTGGCTCAGTAGCCAAGCATCACTTGCCCATATGCTCAGGTCACCAGGCCTTATCCCCAGCACTACTCAGATCAAGGTAAACTAGCTGGAGTCTCTTGATCAAAGGGTCAGTTTTCCACTTCTGGACTGCTTTTACTTGAAATTTCCTTTCCTTGTGTACTGGGTGCTGCTTCTGGCTGAAGGGAGATTTACAGCTTGCAGGCCAAGCAAGTTTCCACTTATTCCACAAGCCTTCTGTTTGTATCCCAAGGGACAGCAAGCACCCAAACCTCAGTGTGACCCCAATTGCATCAGATAGTGGGGACAGCAAACAGCACTGAGTTCTACACTGGCTGTGAGAGAACTGAGTCACCTCATAGTTCTGCCTGCTGGTCTCAGTGCTTACAGACCCTATTCAACAGTTCACTAGACACAGCAGGAGACTGTGGAAGTCATGTGATTCTGCAGACCTGGGCTGGGGGTCCAGCAAACATGCCAGGATGAAGTTCCCAGAGGTGGGCCTCAAAGCCTTCAGATACTACCCAGCAGTTCACCTGCCTTTGTGAGGGAGAAAGCTGTGGATATCACATGATTTTGGCTAAGGATCCTTTGACCCATCTAACAGACAAGCAAGGAGGCAGGCCCTGGAAACTGAAAAGTCAGCCACAGGCTCTGTGCTTTGTTTCTGCCATGCTCCTCAGACAATGGGACTCATTCCTTACCAGGAAGGATGGGGCCTCTAATCACTACATACTTTTGCTGCTGAAATTCCCCCACCCTCCACTACTCTCACTTCTCTGAAGGACCATATCAGACCCTCTCCCTCTCCATTTCTCCCATGACAGTGACCATCTCCCAACCCAAACACCAAGGCAGTGAAGGACAGACTGCAGGAGGTCCCAAAAGGTGAGAGTTGTCTAAGGAGACACTTCTTCTTCCCAGGAAACTTCTGTGTGCACCTGAGAGACATCTCCACCCTCAGGCAATAAAAAAAGCTATAAAAACCCAATTTCCAACCTGACCCACAGGCCCACCAGTTTCTGGGTCCCCATGCATGCCTCCATGCAGCCTTTCTCTTCTCTTCTCTACAAATCAAATCTTTCCAACATCTGCTGCTGGAGTCTGCCCGTGCTGCTTTCATTCCCAGAGTGGACCCAAGAACTCTGAACACCTGAGAATTTCTGCATGTCATCTGTGCATCAGCAGAGTGTGCCAAGACTCCCTGTGCTGTGACTATTCCTTATTTTCAGGCCCTTAGAGTAGCTTAATCTCAAACAATAGGCCCTCTCTTAAGATGGTGCTTTACTATTTAACTCTGAAATAACAGGAGTGACAAAATGTCTTTCTTTATCAAGGGTAGACTTCCATGTCTGAGCAGTCACTCTCTCCCTAATCCCTGCACTGAGTTGAATGTTTGCAGGAGGTGTGGGTTTATCTTGCAGCTAGAATTGCCAGTATTTATCTAGTGTGATCTGGCTTACCTTGTGAACACATCTTTGGCTGCTCCTTTCCCTCCCAGGGAGACAGGGACAGGGTTTAGAACAGTTTGCTTGCTTCTCTTCTCTTGTTGCCTCAGTTTCTCCATGCTTTTCTGCTGTCCTGCCACTTCTTTCAAATCCCTGATGCTCTTCCTCTCTTTCTCTCTTCAGAATCAAAACTGGATGTGGGCTGGATGCATGGCTCAACGTTCAGCACCTGCTTAACAAGCACAAAGCCCTGAGTTGAAATGCCAATAGTGCCAAAAAATAAAATAAATGAATGAATGCTAAAAAATAAATGGATGTTTATAATCCTCCATCTTACCGTATTTTTTTAGTGAACTTGGTCAAAACCACATGCAATAAATCAGCAAATATGGCAGCCTTGTTGTAATGTACATTACTTTAAGACAATGAGGGCTGCAACATTCTAGTGCCAGACTGCTTACCTGTCTAACTTTACTTCTTATTTCCTATTCTCTGTGCTGAATCTTAGCTGCAACCAAAACTGACTATTCTACACAAATTATTCAGATTCTGTTCCCTGAGGTGCACTGTACAAGGGTATTTTGTGGTGTCAGAGGCAAATTACACACAGCTGAGTACCAAGTATGCTGTCAACAGAATCTGCTGATGTTTTTGCTGTTACCTGTACCCATACACACACAAAAACACACACACACACACACACAAAAAACCATGGCAGCCACCACCACCACCTTCTGTAAGGGCTACTGCCACTTCATCTTTGTCTCATTTAGACTCCTAATTGTTAATCTCTCCATTCTTCAAGACCCACATCAAATACAATGTCTCAAAATTTCTTCTTTGTATTCCATAACTAAAGGTAACCTTGTCTTGTATTACAAATTTATTATTTATAAAAATTTATCTTAAAATTATATAACTATATGTAACTATATATCAATAGTTATATATAACTAAACAAACAAATATATGTAGACAGAAAAGATAGATGATAGATAGATAGATAGATAGATAGATAGATAGAATCATTATGTAACCCAAACTGGCCTTAGAAAAAAAATTGATGATTTAATGAATGAATGTTTAGCAAATTTGATGGAAGACCTAAGTTTACAGATTCAAGAAACTCAGAAAAATTCCAAGCAGCATAAGTTCAAAATAACTACATCTACACATAGCAACATCAAACTGCAGAACCCCAAAATAAAGAGAAAATCTTGAAAGCAGCCAAAAAACAAGCTATGATACAGACGTGAGCAATTACTCCACTGACAGCGTACTTGCCTCAGACATCATGGAGGCCACATCAGTAAAGTGCTGAATCAAAACCAGAATGCCAACTCTAAACTCTTACTCTTAATATCCTTCAAGAATTAAGGTGAAATAAAGTCCAGATAAAAGTAAAAATAGGGCTGAAGGCTTGACTCAAGCTGTAGACTGTCTACCTAACCAGTAAATAAACTCTGAGTTCAAAGCCCAATACCACCCAAAAAAAAGGAAAAGTAGTAGAATTCATTACTAGAAGCTCCTCACTAAAACAAAAGCTGTTTGAAGAGAATTAATGCTAGATAGAAATCCAAATTTTGAAGAAATGAAAAAAAACATCAGAAATTGTAAGCATCTGTGTCAATATAATAGACTATTTTTTCTCTTAATTTCTTTAAAATTCATATGACTTTAGCTATAATAAAACCTGTAATATTCTTGTGAGGTTTATAGAACAAGCAGATATATGTCTTATGACAATCATTCAATAATAGATGGGAGAATAGAAAATGGGACTATGGAATTGCAAGGATTTTCATTTTTCATGAAATCATACAATGTAAATCTAAGTACACTGTCAAAAGCTAAGTATGTAAATTGCAATTCCAAGAGCAAACACGAAAATTAATGCAAAGAGATCAAACTAAAAATCCTTTGATAAATTAAAATGCAGTTCCAAAAAATTCATCTGACCTAAAACAAATCAAGTAAAAAGGAACAGAGGAACAAAAAGAGTAAAAAACAGAAAGCAAATAGTAAAATCTAAACACTTATATCTAACCATACCAATAATTGTATAAACTAGCATGGGACTAAAACCCTCAACTATAAAATAGAGATTGTCAGAATTAATTGTAAAAACCCAAACATAGGTTATTTTAAGGATATGAACCTTAAATACAAAATGTAGACAGACTGAATTAAACAGCTGAGGAAAATGCATCATTTATACAGGGTACCTGAGGACCTGGAAGTCATTTAAGATAATGTCAAGCCTTAGGGTGGAGAGGAAAACATCGCCTAGTTTATTTTCCTCGTTGAGTGAGAAGAAATCACTGGGAGAGCAGTGGATCAGAGCGATAGAGGGATGAAGAGAAGTGTACCACTCTCTGATGAGGTAAGTCTCAGGAGAGCCAAGAGAAGACTTGGTTGGTGGCATTGTGATCAGCAGTGGAATAGAACAAAGAGAAGAGGCACAGTAGGGTTCCAATGACTCCCTAATGTGTGAGACCACATAGACTTTGTTTAGATGGCTGCAAAGGAAGGAGTCACCACAAAATGAGGCCAGTTTCTACTAAAGACACAAGCAAAGACCAGGCATGATGACACTCACCTATAATCCCAGCTGTTCAGGAGGTGGAGGTAGGAGGATCACAGCCTGAGGCTGGCCTGGGCTTTGCCAAACACTATCTGAAAAACAAACTAAAAGTTTTTTGGACTAGAGGACTTGTCTCAAGTGATAAAACGCTTGCCTGAGTTCAATTCTCAGTACTACCAATAAGTAAATAAATAAATAAGAAAGAAAGAAACAAGGAAGGGAAAATGCCCCTTAAAAGCTTTAAATACATTGCTTAGCAAGTACAAGGCCCTGAGTTTAAACCCAGTACTGACAAAAAAAATTAGTATATTGATTACAGCTACCAATTAAGTAATATATGTTACCCCATGTCGAGACCGTGGAAACATGACCCACTTATTTGTTCATATTTGCAGGATGTTAACCAGCAAAGAGTTCAAGACATGGATGCTGAAATATATTTAATAGAAAATCTGTACAAATTTACACAAAAGTCCAACTTTCACTAGTACTACTCATTATAACACTAGTCATGTTTTGGATAAGTCACTTTTTTAATGTCTAGTATGACATATATAAAATATAAATGATTATATCTTAACCTGTCCACATCAGAAAGCTTGCCCAGATGTTCCTTGGGTTTTCTTCCAATGCTAAGGTCTACAAGTCTGCAAAATTAGAGCTAAGAACAATGAAAGGTATTTTTTCTTTTGAAATCCACGGTAAAATCTTAGAAACCTTAGAAGCCTAAAAATTCTCAGTCCAGAAAAACACAGCATACAGTCATATAGCAAATAATCCTGTCTATAATGAAATATTAACATTTTTTACTTTAGAGAAAAGAATCCAAATTATCAAAAGAAAGTTTGTTGTAGAGAAAAACTTTATTCATCACCCATAATGATGAATTTCTTTCTTTGAACCCTATATTTAATATAATCTGTAGAAAGGACAAGTATTTAAACAAATGAAACCAGAACTACTCCTGTGACAGGTGGGAGTACAGATTTTATTTTGTCTGGGGAAAAAATCAAAGCACAGCTCCACCCTCCAGCACAGCTGAAGACAAGGGCTTGTAGGGGACACTGCCAGAGTTCTGCTCAAGACCTTTCCTCCAGCTGCTATGACAGTTCCCCATTTGGGCACTCTGAAAGTCCCCAGTCCCTGGGGTGCAGGTAGTCAATGCTCAGACAATAGTTTAGGATCGGTCTCACTTTTTTCCTGCTCATCTCAATGTCACCCTTGTTGATTCTCGAAACACATGTGTGTGGATTACATTTTATTACATTCTTTGCCTGACTGTATGCTGTATAAACCTGGCAGCACTCTCCAACTCTCTCCTACCATAAGACCTCCAAAAAGAATACAGAATTGCTGAATGGAAGAAATCTCCATGTTTCAGCATCCAGCTCTTAAATTGAACATTAAAATACATGAGGAAAATATTGAAAGGATTCAAAAGATAGTAAACATGGGAATTACAGGAACTGAACCGGTTTTGCCATCAATGGAAAGGCATTGAGAAACTTAATACCTGTCCTAGGTTAGGGCACAATGTCAACTCAGTGATGACTTCTTAACCCTTGCTATTTCATGAGGGGCCATGGACTCAGCCTTCAGAGCTCTTGGTGTGACCAAAGCCATGGCTGTAGTCAGAATTGACTTGGAAAAGCATGCAGAGGAGAAGTAGGCACTCAACTGGGGCCCATGGCCCCATCTCATGAGGGTCCTTCAAGCCCCCAAATTGTGTGAGATTGTGTGAGCATGTTCATTTTATTGCTGAGTCCATATCTTTTTGCAGATTCTCAATAATTCATTTCCTTGTATGTAAAATAGATTAGATTAGATTAGATTCAGGCAGTCCAGGAACATTTTTGATTGGATGACTAGATGAACAGGTGAGCAAAAGTATTCCAATTTCTCCCCTAATACAAAAGTAATAATATGGACAGTGCCATTGTCAAGTACAGAAAAAACAGGAGGAAGAAAGCACAGAAGTAAACAAGTTAGTCTCTAACATTTGTACTTAGTTTTGTATTCTGTTTCTGGAAAATAATTACCTATGCAACACCACCTTATTTTATGATCTGGAATGATAAATTGTCAATAAAGCAGGTGTCAATAATTGCCAAAAGCCAACTGACCTGGACAATTCCAAGGGTCTGTATTATAAGCAAACTGAAATCTCATGTGCTAGGGGATGGAGGATCTGAGTGTTTATAGAGGAAAATGAAATTTGCTTTACCAGTTGTTTTGAGTAAAAAAACAAATGTCATTTCAGCAGTTTTACGATAATGCTACACACTCATCACCAATAAAGTATTTTTGGTTTTTTAAAATTTTCTCATACATAATAAGACTAGAGGGTCTTACTATGTAGTCCAGGCTGGCCTCAAACTCATGATCCTCTAGCCTCACTCTTCCAAGTACTGGGATTACAGGCATGCTTCACAATGCCCAGCTTTTTTTTCCAGTGTGATAGCTTATTTCTCATAGTTGTAGAAAATTAGATTATTGAAAATAGACATTTCTTCATTTTTAATACTTAAGCCATATTTAGTTCTCGCCCTACTTAGTTTGGGTCAAGACTAACAGAAACATTACCTTAAGCAAAATATTTTACACCCCTCCATTTTCAGGGAGTCATAAGACATTTGAATTCCATTTAAAAATACTAAGTTCTACTTTTTGAGATGCAAGTGCTTCTGACAATAAGGAAAAAATCTGATTATTAAAAAGTTCAGGGTGGTGATAGTCTTTGCAATCAAACACCTTGTAAACTAATGCTTTTCTTTCCTTCTCTTTTCTTTCTTCTATGTCAGGGATGGAATCCAGGGCCTCCCCAATGCTAGGCAGTGCTGTTCCACTGAGTTACACCCCCAGCACAACTGAGGCATGGCTTGAAGATTCATCTTAAGTCAATACTGTTGGAGATGGCTGTGTCTCCATAGCAAAATGTGCCCTCATTTCTGTACAGACTCCAAAGAGCCAAGAAAGGAGAAAGGAGAGTTGATATCTGCACATGGCTTAATGTTGGATCAGGCACAGCCCCTATGTAATTTGCAGACCAGGTGCAAAGTGAACATTTGAATGTCCTTTTTCAAAAAAGCAGGGGAAAGATGCCATTAAGATCTCTCTCTCTCTCCCTCTCCCTCTCCCTCTTCCTCTCCCTCTCCCTCTCCCTCTCGCTCTCCCTCTCTCTCTCCCTCTCCTTCCATCCCTTCTTCCCTTGTCACAGTGTGTTTTATTTGCTTTTAAAGTCGTTCTAAGGAAAGAAAAGATAATTTTAAACTGTTAGCTTGAAGTTTGCCATTCATGCAAATATTGTACAATGCCAGTTTTAAATGCAAATATAAGAACACTTACCTTGTATGCAAATCACCAAAATTATACAGCTTGTATTTCATGGATCATACATGAATATGTATTTTGTTCTTAAGAAAGAGGAAACATTGCATAAAGCTAACTCCACTGTTTTCATTTCTACTTCTTATTACAGCACCTTCTATCTATCCCCTACCTTTGGTTCACTTGTAAATAAGAAGGATTGAAAGGGCAGGAGGTATAAATAGCCCATTTGTCACTTTGCTTTTATGTCATGATTTTCAGCATACCTTGTTAGCTAGTATAGGGAAGCAATGAGAGTAAAAAAGAACATCTAAGGCTTCCAGGTCATTGGTGCTGCTTAGAGAGCTGTAGCCCACTTTTGAAGTTATTCTGGTCCAAAGGGATTGCAAACCATTCAGGGCTCTGTGTTTCACTTCATCACAGAAGTGATGGGCTGTCTCACTGGGCTTCCACACATTTTGTGCCTGCTGGAATTCTGTGACCCTGGGGCCTTCCAAAGGCTATGTGCAAATAGAAGTGGCAAGGAATGGAAGACATACTTTTTTCATGCACCCGCTCTGCTTACACATGTGCTATATATCCCATCACACTTACAAAGTACAAATACAAAGATTAAATTATTAGAATATCAAGATGGTGACAGCACAGCATTAAACCCTTCTGAGGATTTAATCAGTAAGCCCTTGTGAGGATGGAGCCCCAGGTGACCGCACAGGTCAAACCTCAATGAAGCCAGCCCTGAGCACAGCGAGGAACCACAGTCCCTCTTCTTGGCTATAATTTTATATTAAGCTCACCATACTGAATAGCACTTGTGTGTGGTTCTTCCCTACCCCTAAGCAATGCGCAACTAGAAGGCAGGACCCTGGCTCTTACTTGAATCTTCAGAAACCAGAAAAGCATAGTAGGAATACTATGTGTCAAGCCATGTTTGTTGAAGAAATAAGCAAGTGAATAATTGACTAAAGACATAAGCAGATGAATATGAACAGAATGAACTTGACAGCTCTCCAGCAGTGCCAGGTCTAGAAAAGCAGGGTCAGCTCATATAATAGGACGGCAGTTGGCTGATCTTTGTTCACGCCCTCACATTCCTGCTTTTCTTTGCAATTTAAAGGGCATGAAAGTTAACTCCTCTTCCACATCTGGGCACTAATCACAGGTATCCACTGAGTGCCAAGCTTACCTACTATGGTGTGTTACAGGTGAGCTACTAATGCTGCATTTAAATACACTGGATTATCTTGAGGAGTTGTGTGTATGTGTGTCTGTGTCTTCAAATTTGAAAGGTTATATCTTCCAGTGCCAAAAGAGATTAAAAAATATTTGATTTCAGATCCACCTATATGCTGCCTATAAGAGACTCACTTTAGTTTTAAAGACACACGTAGCTGAGAATGAAGAGCAAGAAAAAGGTTTCCCATGCAAGTGGCAATCAAAAGAGAGCAGGGAGCCATGTGCAGGTGGCTCACAGCTGTAATGCTAGCTACTGGGCAGGTAGGAATCAGGATGAACATGGCTTCAGGCCAGATAAAAGGTTAGCAGGACCCCCTGTCAACCAATTTAAAAAAAAAAAAAGCTGGACATGGCAGCACAGGCCTGTCATCCCAGCTACATGAGAAACATAAATAGGATCGTGGTCCAAGCCAACCCAGGCATAAAAACAAGACCATACTCAAAAAACCAAAAGGGCTGGCAATGTGGCTCAAGTGGCAGAGAACCTGCCTAGCAAGTATAAGACCCTGAGTTCAAACTCCACTACTACCAAGAGAGTGGAAAGAGAGAGAGAGAGAGAGAGAGAGCAATGATACCTATACTTATATCAGACACAATAGACTTTAATGTCACAAGAAGCAAAGAAGGTCATTATATAATGACAAAGTACTCAATTCATTAAGAAGACATAACAACTGTAAATATGCACTCAGTATCAAAGAATCTAAATATATACAACAAGTATAAATAGAACTGAAGGGAGAAACAGACAACAATGCAATAATCATGACAGACATCAGTGCCTACTTTCTTTTGTTTTGTGGTACTAGGGTTTGAACTCAAGGCCTCACACTTGCTAGGCAAGTGCTCTACAACTCGAGCCACTCCACCAGTCCTCAATCCCTACTTTCAAGAACGGATAGCTCACCTGGCCAAAAATCAGTAAGGAAATAGCAGACTCGAGCAACACTCTCTCCATTTCTGCAGAGAGAATTCCATCCAACAGCAGCAGAATGCACCTTTGTGACCAGGACACACAGAGCATTCTGAAGATAGATCTATGTAAGGTCACAAAACAAGTCGACAGATTTAACATCATGGAAACTACATCAAGTGCTTTTTCTGAACATGATGCTATAAAACTAGAAATTAATAATGGTAAGAAAATGGGAAAATGTACAGATAAGTGGAAATTAAATAGTATATTCCTAAATAACCAATGGATCAAAGAAGAAATCCAAAGGGAAAATAATAAATGTCTTGAGAAACACAAAAATGAAAACACAGATACCAAAACTTATGAGAAGCAGCAAAAGCAGTTCCAAAAGGGAAGTTTATCATAATAAACACCTACATTAGGAAAAAAGAAATAATTCAACTTAACTCCTTCACTGACCAAAGCTTGTAGGAGGAAGGAAATACAAAGATCAGAGAAAAAAATACATGAAATCACGGCTAGAAAGATAATAGAAAAGACTGATAAAACTAACAGTTGATTTTTTTTAATTGGCAAACCCTTAGCTAAAGAGAAAATTGTGAAGTAAAGTTATAAATAAAAGAACATTGCAACTCATACCACAGAAACACAAGAGATCATATGAAACTATCAAGAACAATTGTACAGAAATGAATTGGATAGCCTAAAAGAAATGGAGCAATTCCTAGAAACATACAACCTACCAAGACTGAATCATGAAGAAACAGAAAATCTGAACAGACCATAAAAAGTAAGAAGGCTCAATTGGTAATTAAAAGCCTCCCAACAAAGAAAACCCTTTGTTCAATAATTTTTTTTTTTTACAAATTCATGTCAATCCTCTAACTCTTCCAAGAAATTGATGAGGTGAGAATGCTTCCATAGTTGTTATGAGAACAGCATTACCTCAATACCTAAGACAGACTAGAACCCTAGAAGAAAAGAAAATACAGGCTGTGTTAGTCAGCTTTCCATCACTACAACAAATACCAGAGATAAGCAAATTATAAGACTCTTTAGTTTTCGAGGTTCCAGTCCATAAGCAGTTGTCCCTGCTACTTTGGGCTAGTGGTGAGGCAGCACATCATGGTGGAAGTACATGCAGGGCAAAAATGATTCACAGGGAGCAAAAGCCACTCTCAGGTCCCACGATCACATTCAAGGCCATGTCCCCTACTGACCTAAAGACCTCTCACTAAGTCCCACCACCTAGAACACCAAGTTAGAGACCAAGTCTCTAGTACATGAGTTTTGGGGGGCCACTCAAGACCTAAAACATAGCACAGGCCAGTATCCCTGATGAATACAAATGCGAAAGTTCCCAACAAAATACTAGCAAACCAAATTCAACAACACATTAAAAGGAACATACACCGTGATCAAGTGGAATTTTCCCAGGATGCAAGAATGGTTCAATATGCCAAAATGAATGAATGAGACATATTACATTAACAGAACAGAGGATAAGAATCACAAAATCATCACACTAAATACAGAGAAATCATTTAACAAAATGCAACATCTTTCATGATAAAAACTCTCAACAAAGTAGGTGTAGAGGGAACATAGCTCTTCAGCATAATAATGACCAGTCCAAAGCTAATATCAATATCACACTATACAGAAAAACAGCCACTTCTACTCAACATAGTACAGGAAGTCCTAGCCAGAACAATTAGGCAAGAAAAGGAAATATAATGCAAACAAACTGGAAGGAGAAGTAAAATTGTCTCTGTTTTCAGATGACATGATCTGATATATATTTTTAAAATTTAAGGAATCCACCAAAAAAAGGTATTGGAACTAATAAGTGCATTCAATAAAGTTATAAGACACAAAATGAATATATATGTCAGTAACATTTCTATACATTAATACACTGTCCAAAAAGAAACCAAGAAGACAAATCCCATTTACAATAGGATCACAAAGAACAAAATAGGAATAAATATATCCAACAATGTGCACACTTGAAGTTACAAAACATTGATAAGAGCCGGTCATGGTGGCAAAACATTGATAAGAGAAATTGAAAAAGATACAAATATAAGGAAAGTCATCCTATATTCATGGACTGAAAGAATTAATATTGTTAAAATGTTCACACCACCCAACGCAATCCACAGAATCAATACAAATCTCTATCAAAGTTCCAGTAACATTTTTCAGTAAATGTAAAAAATAATCCTCAAATTCATATGTAACCACAAAAGACCCTAAAAAATAAGAAACCAATCTTTATCGAGAACAGAATAAGTTCATTCTCATTCTCTTTCTAGAGGCAACCCACTTTCAGTCCATTAAAAGTGTATTCCTTTCCTAATAAACCTTACTATAACTTTCACTCCAAAAGAGGAACAGAATTAGAGCTTCACATTTTCTAATTTCAAATTATATTACAAAGCTATAATAATCAAAACCATCTAAAAGCATATGCATAAGCAAGTAGAACAAAATAGAGAGCCCAAAAATAAATCTAAGTATGTACAAACAACTAATTTTCAATAAGGGCATCAGAACGCAGAATGAGAGCTAGGTGCGCAGCTGTAGCATCAGATACTCAGAAGGCAAAGGCTGGAAGATTGAAATTTCAAGACCAGCCTGAACAAAGGCAGCACAAGTCCATGTCTCAAAAAAGGATCAGAGATGCTAGAGACAGATTGGGAGAAAATATTTGCAAACTTCATATCTGAAAGTGGTTAATATTCAAAATATAGAAGAAACTCAAACAAGTCCACAAGAAAACAAATACAGTAGGTCCTTGGTATTGGCGGGTATTTGGTTCCAAGGAGCCCACCATTAGGGAAAACTACACATGCTCAGGACACACAGAGGGCAGTGCTGTACTGCAAATGCTTGGTTCATTTTTCCCTCAGTGCTTCCCAATTTCTGCTAAAGACATGCCGCCTCTCAACAAATCTCTACTTTTCACTTCATCACTTCAACTAAGCACACTGACTTTTACCTAGCTTTGAGGGCACCAGCTGCTTTTTGGGAGGATGATTTTCATAAAATGAAGGGAAGGGAAACAGCAGAACACACAATAATTTTATCATATTTTTTAATTAACATACATTAACAACATGAGGGTCACACAACTTAAACACAATTAATGATAATGCAGGTCTGACAGCTTCTCCACATCCACTGAACTGCAGAATATATGCAATGGGAATTAAAAAATCTTATTTATGAAATTTCTTATTTTTCATTTATTATTTTTGGTACCATGCCTAGTCGAAACCATGTGTAAGAAATCTGTGAATAAGGCAGGCTTACTGTAACCTTCTAGAGAGACAATGACTGAACAGATATTTCTCAAAAGAAGATAAAAAAAATGCCCAGTGGAGAGGTGTTCGACATCACTAATCATCTGGTAAATGCAAATCAAAATCACAAGAGTTTTTATCTCACACTTGTTAGGATGGCTGTTATTTAAAAAAAAAGAAGAAAAGGCTTGTTGAACAGAATGTGGAGAAAAGGGAACACTGGTACAACTGTTGGTGAGAATGTGCACTGGTGCAGCTTTTACAGAAAACAGTACAGAGACTCCTTAAAATTTTTCAATGAAATTGCCATATAATCCAACAATTCCACTTTCAGACATTTATCCAAAAGAGATGAAATCAGTATGTAGAAGATACACCTGTACTCCCTGTTCATTACAGCATTACTCATAATAGCCAGGATACAGACACAACCAAAATGTCACTGAAGGATTAAGAAAATTTGATGTAACACATATAATGGACAATTATTCAGCCTTTAAAAGGAAGGAAATTCTGCAATTGCTCTAACCTAGATGGACCTAGAGGACACTGAGAGAAATAAACCACATTGTAAGAGACAAGCACTATATGATGCTTTATATGGTTCAAAGGTACAGGTTAGCTTTGCAAGATTAACAAGCTCTACAGAGCTAACATACAGTATGGTGACTATATCTAGCAATATTGTATTGAATGCTTAAAATGTTCTAAGTGGGTAGATCTTGTGTTAAGTGTTCATACCGCAAAATAGTAGTTGATGGTGATGTGATAAATACTATGTGCAATTTAATGTCTGCACATAAAAGGCCCAGGAAGAATGGGTTAGATGTCCTGGACTACCTTGATTTCTTATTACCACCTGGCACAAAATCAGGGACAATTTCTAACCACTTTCAAAATATATTTTTCTGGAAATCAAATAAACATTATTACTCTGTTTGACCTCCAAAGAGGGAACTTCAAAAGCCATGATACCAGAAAACCTCTTGCTCCTGTCTAATGATCACTGTGGATGGTGACTGCTTAGCAATTTGAATTCAACCACTCACAGAAGAAACAGGGCCTGAAGACAACTCTACATTATTTTTTCATCCCACAGATGCAACCAGAAAGATATCAAATCCTGTAGACCAGTGGTTCTCAAATTTGAGTATATTGCAGAACCATCTAGAGGGCTTGTTAAACACCACACTGATGGGCCCACCCCCAAGTTTTCTGCCCCATCTCAGGGGCTTGGCTGAGAACCTAAATTTCTAATCCATTCCCAGGAATGTACCCTGAGAACCACTGTTCAAGATTGTCAGAGGCCAATAAGAAAACAAATGTTGTGACCAAAAACCCTTTTTAAATCCCTATTGAAGAAAATTAAAACATTCATAGACACTCATTCTTCTAACTGAAAATTTTACCTTATCATGACATCAAAAGGTTTCTTAAAGGAATTTTAGTAAGCAATAGTAGCATAAATACCCATTCTTTAAATGTTAAAATATGCCTAACATCATGACACTCAATTTTTTTGTCTTCAGATTTAAAAGTTTAGGCACAACTATTTTTTTTCATTTTTGCTTGTAGACAATTTTCCAGGGAATATATGTCTTGCATGTGAGTGTAACATAAAATTAAAGGTACTGTATTAGCTTCAAAAAGGAACTAAACTGAAATTTACTTTCACATATTTTAGATATTCCAAAACTTCCAAAGCAAATCCCACATATAAAGTCTATTTTTCTAAGTTCATACATGATTATATGGTTATGTTTTCCTACCAATATGTGTACATTTTGTTAAAATAAAACCACATTTTAAAATTTACAATTTGAAATATATCTTGCATCAACACTTACATGGTAGCATAATAAAGGGCATCTAACCAAAAAATTAATTTAATTTAACTTAGAGCACTATATACACTACACTAGAAAATAAATGCTATTATTGTGATAAATTAGTGCCATATGTTAGTTTCCTAAACACTATGGTATGAATTAATGTCCAAATGAAATATTTTTCATTCAGTACTTAAGGATTTGAAACTGCAAATTACTGAACATGTGTGCTAACACCTTATTTTAATTGATTTTAGACTTTGTGGAGACTTGCAAAGCATTTGAGCAAAATTAACAAAGATGAGTAAATTGTTGCCATTAAAGAATAGTTGCTAGTTACCCTTAAGAAAAAAAGTGAAAAAAAAAGAAAGAAAAAAGTAAATGGTCATGATGGATATGCAAGTAAACAGATGGCATTGGTTAACTATTGTGACACCAACAACCTTGGTCCACCATCATCCATCCAACTCTGCTCTCTCTAATCTTCAATCATCGCTATCTTCCCCTCCTTTCTTCTAAGACAATCACCAGGTATTCAGCACCAGGCAGTGCGTAAGGTGTGTTATGGGCTGTTTAAAATAGTTTGGATTGCCAGGGGCTTGGCACACCAACTCAATTCAATCAGCAACCCCTTCCAGAGCCCACCCTTCTCCTGTCTATTCCTTTCATTTTGATACTCTTCTAAGCTTACACCAAGTCCATGTTTGATGCAGGATTTCAATTTGATTTTCTCTGATTCCATGGGCCTTAATACCACGATGTGCCCCACTACACTCCACCGCACCATGTCTGAAGCTGCTTTGCACTCAGGGGGATGGAGAGGAGACCCCAGTGGTTTCCAACACTCACACACATCCTCCAATTCTCCACCCAGGAAATATATTCTGCCCCTGATGCAGATCTAATAGAATATTTGACCCTTAGAAATATGTAATTATTCGATACTTTTACAAAAAGACAAATTGTGTTTGAGAAAATGAACACAATAAGAACGAGGAGTTACCAAACTCTGCCTTCACTAAGATTTTTACATTCAGACCTATTACACGTTGTGGTTGGTTAGTCTCTAAAAGGAGCAAGAGCTGAGAGATTCCCTGTAGCTACTTCATGACACACTGACACGAGTAACAGTCAGTTATCTGGGACATAATTTAGAAATCCCAATCACTCCATCTAAAAGAAGATTAAATGAGAAATAAGAGACACAATTTTATTTTCACAAGTAGGATTCCTTATTCCAACACCTTCTTATTTCAGTAGTACAGCCTGAAGAGTGTTACCTCACCAGGAGGAAAGTAATAAGACAAAATTGATCTGTCTTCACACAGCAAAATCATAAACTTAGCTGTATAATTGTATATTACTTTTTTAGTATTTGTACTTATCACAATTGTGATATAGCAGTTACATTTTGTGTTTTTCATGAGTTCTTCTCATAAAATAGGTATACCAGCTCATAAAGCATGGCAATATTCTCATTCAGTTTCTATCAATGATGCATTGACTTGCCATCAGTTTTTTCCATTGCTAATCTTTCTTTTCCTCAGTCCTCATGCTCTTCCCCTGCCCTATTCTCCTCTTGTCCATGCTCTCCTATGACATTTTCAAGCTTGGCACTATTTCCTTCCACTCTTAGTAACCTAGCAAATTTCTGCCTACCAACCCACCCCATCCTCTGTCTTCTGATAATTAGTCCTATACTGTCATGTAGCCATCAGGATGATGGTGGCATAGGCCTTCATAATTATAAAACCCTAACCCAGACACGATGCTTAGCTCACTAAATGTGTAATCCAAAATCAGAGACTCGCACCACTACTGCTTGGATTAGGCTGACATGTTTTGAAGATTATGGACCTGAAAAGAGGAGAAACATGGGTCACCAGCAGCTAGTATATCAACCACATAGAAAGAGTTTGTGTAAATTAAGAGAAAGTAAGGCAGAAAAAGCAGAGACAGGAAGTAAAGAGAAAGCAAGACAAGAAAATGGTAAAGGAAGAAGAGAGAGACATAAACAGAGACAGATACAGAAGGCCTCTGCCGAGTTGAATTTCTGTCACCTGCACCCTAATGAGTCCTGACTAATACAAAAATGGAAATTGGATTGTCATGGTAAGAGATTCTGAAATGTGAACATAACTGAGTTGAGAAGGGGTAGAAAGCCCCTTCTCAACTCCATTCCAAGCTAGAAAGCTGACAACAGTTTTTCATTAAAAAGCATCTGAATAAGCAATTGCCTTTTCCGTTGTAGGACTGAGACATAGTTTGTGGAACTGTGCATCAAGGTGCAGTCTTACTAGTTTGGGCCCCTGATTGATCACAATGTGTGAAGCAAACTTTCAGGGGGCTGTTTTCTACTGCGACACAGTCTGATATATACTGGCTGACTCACAAGTTGGTAACTGGATTTGTGTATTGTTATGTATATGACATTATATTATATATTATACTACATATATTCCATAATGATACACATCACATAAATATAGGTGGCATTGACTTAAAGGCCATGTAGCAGCAGGAAGAAAACTATTGTCAGAGGCTGTAAGAATAGTGATCAGTGTTGACTGTGGCAAACCCTTGGGAACATTGTCACCAGTGAAAATATGGCAAACAGACAATGTACTTAATGATTTTGCAGTCCTAAGTCAAAAAATTATACAAATTTAGTGCCCTATGTTAGTTGCTGTTGTCTATGCTTCATATGATTTTGCAAAAAGCAAATAAGCTCAGTAAAGAATTGGTCTAGTTGTAAAGAGAAATGACAGAGTCCAGAAATTTAGAACTTAGGGGATTGGAAGAACTATTTTGCAAATGTTTCCTAACTGCAATCAGTAACAGATAAAAATTGAAAAATTCTCTTAGCAACAAAGGTGAATCAGAATCAGCCTTTTAGTAATTAATTATTGAAGTAACATTATAGTCATTGTATCCATTGTTAAAATATCTGAGGCCACTACATATCTAAGAGTAAAGGCCAACTGTGAATGTGGTCCTGCACATCTTTTTAATTGAACCAAATGGCTGAGAGAAAAGACAAAGACCAATGCAAACCTAGACTCGAGTTACCTGCAATTAAGTCACTAAATAGAGAGAGCTAGAGCACGGAAGTGGGCAGCACCCCAAATCAGGGAATTATGTCCACAAAACTATTCTGAGAAGAGTACTATAGAGGTGGCTTACTGCTGACATGTGAACTGACTGGAATCAAATAAATAAGAATAAGACATTGAGGGAGATGGACTCTATCAGCCTGAGCTAATAAGTAAAAACCAAAAACCACTGTTCATTTTTTTTCTGTGAAACGACCTTGAAAACCCAACCTGAAGGTAAAAAAGAATGCAGTGAACTCTGCTCAGCCCCTAAAGAGGGCATATTCTCCCATGCCCACTCTCCCTTCCAGAGACCACAGGGAAGTAAGAACTGGGCGGCACCTTCCAGAGCATTGACCCTAGGTCTACTCTTCATCTTCCAGCAGGATTTCAGAATTGCTACAGTAACCCGTAGGATCCCTGCAAACATTCCCTTAATGAATGTTAATTTCAGTTATTTTCTCCCAGACCACCACTGTATATTGGTATAGATTGCTTGTTGTCTTAGTTCACAGATTTTAGTCAAGAGAACCCACCTCTAGACATCTTGTAGGAAGCACCAACCCTAGATCACACAGTGACTCTGAACTTGAGCTCCACACTGTGACTTATAGAATGCCTTATTGGAAAAGAGGTTAGGGTACTATGTGTACAAGGATCAGGAAGACAGACTGTTCATCAAAATCTATCTGGCTGTCCTCTTTCCAGACCCACAGTCGGGCTGCCTTTCTTTCCCTCAGCCCTTTGACATGAGGCCTGTGAAATGTAGCAGACATGATGCTCATCATTTCCAGGTAGAATCTTTAAAAGCCAGTGTGCAGCCCATCATATTGCCTTTTCCCTGCCTGATGGTCATGAATGCCTGTGTCCGTATGGCATTGCATCTCCATCTGTGTCTCCATCTGCCTGATGCCTGAGAGACAATGGTGATCAGAGCCTCTTCTGACCCGAGAAGATCATGTAGAGTATGAAATAAACTTCTGTTACTTTAAATAACTGAGATATTGTGATTATATTTTTTCACAGTGTAATCTAGTCTATAAAGGCTGATAGATCTGCTAAAAGGAAAAAACAACTTTATTAAGAGAGATGTTTTCTGCAAAGATTACTGTGGGCCATAGGATATTTCCTATAGCATTAAGAAAATCCAACAGTAAACTCAAAGCAAAAATTAGTGCCCTGACTAAGAAGGAGTTGCCTGGGAGGGGCAAAGGAAATGAAAAAACCCTGGTTTTCCAGCCTCTCTCCAAGAAGCCCCATAGGTTGACCCTGGCATCACAGAGGCAGCCATCCCTCCTTCATCAAAAGCCTACCTTTGACAAAATCAATATACAAGAATCAATAGCTTTTTATCTACCAACAAGGAACAGACTGAGAAAGAATTTAGGAAAACAATTCCACTTACATTAGCCTCAAAAAGAAAAAAAAAACCCAGTAATAAACTTAACAAACGAAGTGAAAGACCTCTACAACGAAAATGATAAAGCCTGAAGAAAGAAATTTAAAAAGGCATCAGAGATGGAAAGGTCTCCCATGCTCATGAATTGGCAGAATTCATATTGTGAAAATGGCTATATTTCCAAAAGCAATCTACATGTTCAATGCAGTCTCCATCAAAATTCCAATGACATTCATCACAGAGATTGAAAAATCAACCCTAAATTTCATATGGAAGCACAAAAGACCATGAATAGCCAAGGCAATCCTGAGCAAAAAGAACAATGCTGGAGGTATCACAATTCCTGACTTCAAACTATACTACAGAGCCATAGCAATAAAAACAGCACGGTACTGGCACAAAAACAGGTATGAAGACCAGTAGAACAGAAAAGAAGAACCAGACATAAAACCACACAGTCATAGCCATCTAATTTTTGACAATGGCACTAAAAACATACAATGGAGAAAAGAAGGCCTCTTCAACAAATGTTGCTGAGAAAACTGGATATCTGCCTGTAGAAGACTGAAACTACATCCATGTCTTTCATCCTGTGCAAATATCAATCCAAAGAATATCAAAGATGTTAATAGATGGCCTGGAACTTTGAAACAAGTACAGGAAAGAGTAGAGAATACACTGCAACCTATAGGAATAGGCAATGACTTCCTAAACAGAACTCAAAAGACTCAGCATCTAAGAGAAAGAATGAACAAATGGGACTGCATCAAACCAAAAAGTTTCTGCACAGCAAAAGAAACAGTCACTAGACTTAAGAGACTGCCTAAAATATGGGAGAAAATCTTTGCCAGTTACTCATCTCACAGGGGACAAACATCCAAAATCTACAGGGAGCTCAAAAAACTAAACTCCCAAAGAATCAACAACCCAATGAAAAAAAAATGGGCACATGAATTGAGTAGGCAATTTTCAAAGGAAGAGTTACAAGTGGCCAGTAAATACATGAAGATGTGCTCAACTTCCCTGAACATAAAAGAAATGTAAATCAAAATGACACTAAGATTCCAGCTCACTCCAGTTAGAATGGCCATCTTCAAAAACATAAACAATAACAAATGTTGGTGAGGAGGCAAGAAAAGAGGAACTATTTTACACTGTTGGTGGAAATGTAAGCTAGTACAACCATTATGCTGAGAGTATGGAGATTCCTTAAAAAAACAAAAAATACATCTACCACACAATAGAGCAATATCTCTCCTGAGCATATACCCAAAGGAACGTGAGTCAGGATACAATATGGGGACAGATTCCAAGATTGCGGCTAGAGGGAGGAAGCAGAAAGCGTGCCTCCTAAAGCAAAATATTGGAGAGACGCCGGAGATACACCTTACAGGAAAAACCACCGAGAAGAGGCAAAACTTTCACTCCTCCACACCTCCAGCCTGTGCATAGCATCTCCACTTCATGTTAAATGGAGAAGCCAGGAGGGCTCCCACACCACCGCCAGATGCCAGTGCCCAGATGGCTTGGAAAGATGCTGACCACAAGGTGAGCTAAGCGGCACTTGGTACTCCCACAGACAATCCTGGGCCAGATCAGCATAGCCCCCTGGACAGACCGACCCCCACTCAGGGAAAAAAGAGAAAAAAAAACTGAATAATAAGCAATAACAACAAAAAAACATGTAGCAAAGAAGGCAGGGTGCCCTGAGCAGGCTGGAGAAGGCAGGAGCAGTGGCACATGCCCAGCAACCAGGACTGGGAAAACTTGTAAAAATGGCAGTGGGAGGAAAACTCCACAGGAGAGGAGGGAAGACCACTTCCCATATGAGCTGTAAATAAACAAGCTGGCCAGAGAAAGCAGGTGCAGTGTCACCTCCCCCAGTGTGCATGGAAAGGGGAAAGCTTGTAGCAGAGGCTCGCACACAGGAGAACTCTAAGTAAACAAAGCCTGCGGGGCTAGGTGAGTGTTAACCTCACTCCTGAGATCTGCATAAATAATGCCGCTGGCAACAGCAGGTTGACAGCAGTGGGCAGGCAAGCCACAGCCACAGATAGCCATTCACAGAACTGTCTCCAGACTCTTTTTTTTCTCCTTACCTTTGAGACAACAACCGAACTACTCCTGCATGCTGAAAAACTTACTGAAAATGTATTGCATTTGACCTTGGGACACTTTGTGGGGTTTTTGTTATTTTGTGCTGTTTTGTTTTGTTTTGTTTTGTTCCCCTTTGATGAGACAATGACAGAACTACTTCTGAGACACCATCTCCAGGATTGGAGGCTGAGGGACAAATGCCAAAATTATTAAGATTGAAATTTTGTTGCATTTGAACTTGGAGATTTTCATTATTTTTTTTTCATTTATTTGGTTTTTTTTTCAATCCTCTCTCTGTCTCTCTAATGCCTGTTCAGCTTACTGTTGATTAGTACACTATCTCTCCCTGTTTATATCTTTGAAATTTTTTTTGTTGTTTGTTTGTTTTGTTTTTTCTACTTGTTTATTTGTTTTTCCCTTTTTCATTAATTTCTTTGCTTTCAATCTCCTCACCCTTCCATTCTAAATATCACCATTGTTATTATTACAAGCTAGAAAATACTTAATTACACACAGTACAGGGACAGTAACAACACTAAGGACAATGACAGGAAGACAGAAAAAACAGGGAAACCAGTTTCCCCACAGCAAAAAATTAGTACAGGAACCAGAGGGAAATGAAGAAAACAGATACTCAGTTCCAGACTCCAACAAAATGAAAATAAACTATGCCAAAGAACCCAATGAAGCCCACAAGAATAATCTAAAAGAAGACATACTACAGGTACTCAATGAGAATTTTATAGAGATGATACTGGATAGGGTCAACCAAAATGTACAGGAGACACTTAAGAAATTCCAAGACAAAAAAATAGAGAATTTGAAAAAGCACAAGAAGAAATAAAAGAAACCATAGAAGCACTGTATAAACACCAAAGTGAAACAAAGAACATGATTAATAAAGAGAGAAATGAACTCAGGACAAAAACAGACAACATTAAAGAGGAAACCACCCAGGATATGGAAAAACTCAGAAAAAAGAATGAAACAGAATTGCAAAACAAAATGGAAGGCCAATCCAGCAGAATAGAACAAACAGAAACAAAAATCACAGAACTTGAAGACGAAATGGTAATTAAAGGAAAAACCCAAGAACTATTAGTTAAACAACTCAACACCTGTGAAAAGAAAATGCAAGAACTCACTGGCTCCATCAAAAGACCAAACCTGAGAATCATAGGCATTGAAGAAGGAGATACAAGCAAAGGGAATGTGTATTATATTCAACAAAATAATAACAGAAAATATCCCAAATCTAGAGAAATCTATTCCCATACAGATGCAAGAGGCCTCCAGAACACCAAACAGAACAGATCAAAATAGAACTGCCCTACAGCATATCATCATTAAAACAACAAGTACAGAAACTAGAGAAAGAATATTGAAGGCTGTAAGAGAGAAAAAACAAATAATATACAAAGGTAAACCCATCAAAATCACAGCAGACTTCTCAACAGAAACATTAAAAGCAAGAAGAGCTTGGGGTGAGATCTTCTGGGCACTTATGAAAATAACTTCAACTCCAGGATACTCTACCCAGCAAAACAATCATTCAAAATAGATGGAGCAATAAGTCCTCCATGATAAGCAGAAACTAAAACAATATGTGACCACAAAGCCACCACTACAAAAGATTCTCCAAGGGATTCTGCACACAGAAAGTGAAACCCAACATAACCATGAAAGGGCAGGCAGCATCAAACTACAGGAAAAGAAAAAGCAAGACAGTAGAGAGTAACCTCAACTTAGGTACACACAATCAAACCTTCAAACAACTAAGACAACTAAATGACAGGAATCACCACATACCTATCAGTACTAACACTTAATGTTAATGGACTTAATTCTCCCATCAAAAGGCACCATTTGATTAAATGGATTAAAAAGGAAGATCCAACAATTTGTTTCTTACAGGAGACCCATCTCATCGACAGAAATAAGCATAGGCTTAGGATGAAAGGCTGGAAGAAGATTTACCAAGCCAAAGGCCCCCGAAAACAGGCAGGAGTAGCAATACTTATCTCTTACAAAGTAGACTTCAAACCTACATTGATCAAATGAGATAAAGAAGGACATTCCATACTAATAAAAGGGGAAATAGACCAAAAGGAAATAACAATTATCAACCTATATGCACCCATTGTCAACACACCCAATTTCATCAAACATACCCTGAAAGACCTAAAAGCATATATTAACTCCAACACAGTGGTTGTGGGGAGACTTTAACACCCCATTATCATCAGTAGATAGGTCATCCAAACAAAAAATCAATAATAAATCCTAGATCTAAAATATACAATAGATCAAATGAACCTACTTGATGGCTACTGAACATTTCATCCAACTTCTACACAATACACATTCTTCTCAACAGCCCATGGAACCTTCTCCAAAATAGATCATATCCTAAAGCACAAAGCAAGCCTCAGAAAATATAAGAAAATATAAATTACACCATACATTCTATCTGATCACAATGAATAAAACTAGAGCTCAACAATAAAAGTAAAGACAAAAAATATGCAAACAGCTGGAAACTGAATAACTCATTACTCAATAAACAATGGGTCATTGATGAAATAAAAGAGGAAATTAAAAAGTTCCTGGAAGTCAATGAAAATGAAAACACAACCTACCGGAACCTATGGGACACAGCAAAGGCAGGCCTGAGAGGAAAGTTTATAGCCATAGTGTATATATTAAAAAGACTGAAAGATCCCAAATCAATGACCTAATGATACATCTCAAACTCCTAGAAAAACAAGAACAAGCAAATCCCAAAACAAATAGGAGACAAATAATAAAAATAAGAGCTGAAATCAACAAAATAGAAACCAAAAAAAAACATACAAAGAATTAATGAAACAAAAAGTTAGTTCTCTGAAAAAATAAGCAAGATCAACAGACCCCTGGCAAACCTGACTAAAATGAGGAGAGAAAAACCTCAAATTAGTAGAATCAGGAATGCAAAAGGGGAGATAACAACAAACACCATGAAAGTCCAGGAAATCATCATAGACTACTTCGAGAACCTATATTCAAATAAATTTGAAAATCTTAAAGAAATGGACAGATTTCTAGATACATATGATCATCCAAAACTGAACCAAGAGGATATTAATCACATGAATAGATCTACAACACAAAATGAAATTGAAGCATCAATCTAGAGTCTCCCCAAAAAGAAAAGTCCAGGACCTGATGGATTCTCTGCTGAATTCTATCAGACCTTTAAAGAAGAACTGATACCAACCCTCCTTAAACTGTTCCACAAAATAGAAAGGGAAAGAAAACTGCCTAACACATTTTATGAAGCCAGTATTACACTTATCCCAAAACCAGGCAAAGACACCTCCAAAAAGGAGAACTATAGGCCAATCTCCTCAATGAACATTGATGCAAAAATCCTCAATAAAACAATGGCAAACCGAGTTCAACAACACAAAAAAGATTATTCACCACGACCAAGTAGGCTTCATCCCAGGGATGCAGGGGTGGTTCAACATACGAAAATCAATAAACGTAATAAACCGCATTAACAGAAGCAAAGACAAAAGCCACTTGATCATCTCAATAGATGCAGAAAAAGCCTTTCATAAGATCCAACCCCATTTCATGATGAAAGCTCTAAGAAAACTAGGAATAGAAGGAAAGTACCTCAACATCATAAAAGCTATATATGACAAACCTACAGCCAGCATTATACTTAATGGAGAAAAATTGAAACCATTCCCTCTAAAATCAGGAACCAGACAAGGATGCCCACTATCTCCACTCCTATTCAACATAGTACTGGAATTCCTAGCCAGAACAATTAGGCAAGAAGAAGGAATAAAAGGAATAAAAATAGGTAAGGAAACTGTCAAAATATCCCTATTTGCAGATGACATGATCCGATACCTTAAAGACCCAAAAAACCCTACTCAAAAGCTCCTAGACACCATCAATAGCTATAGCAAGGTAGCAAGATATAAAATCAACATAGAAAAATCATTAGCATTTCTATACACTAATAATGAACAAACTGAGAAAGAATATATGAAAATAATTCCATTTACAATAGCCTCAAAAAAAATCAAATACCTAGGTGTAAACCTAACAAAGGATGTGAACAACCTCTACAAGGAAAACTATAAACTTCTGAAGAAAGAGATTGAGGAAGACTATAGAAAGTGGAGAGATCTCCCATGCTCATGGATTGGTAGAATCAACATAATAAAAATGTCTATCCTCTCAAAAGTAATCTACATGTTTAATGCAATTCCCATCAAAATTCCAATGACATTCATCAAAGAGATTGAAAAATCTACCGTTAAATTTATATGGAAACACAAGAGGCCACGAATAGCCAAGGCAATACTCAGTCAAAAGAACAATGCTGGAGGTATCACAATACCCAACTTCAAACTATATTACAAAGCAATAACAATAAAAACAGCATGGTACTGGCACAAAAACAGACATGAAGACCAGTGGAACAGAAGAGAGGACACAGATATGAAGCCACACAACTATAACCAACTTGTCTTTGACAAAGGAGCTAAAAATATACGATGGAGAAATAGCAGCCTCTTCAACAAAAACTGCTGGGAAAACTGGTTAGCAGTCTGCAAAAAACTGAAACTAGATCCATTTATATCACCCTATACCAATATTAACTCAAAATGGATCAAGGATCTTAATATCAGACCCCAAACTCTAAAGTTGATACAGGAAAGAGTAGGAAATACTCTGGAGTTAGTAGGTATAGGTAAGAACTTTCTCAAGGGAACCCAAGCAGCACAGCAACTAAGAGATAGCATAGATAAATGGAACTTCATAAAACTAAAAAGCTTCTGCTCAACAAGAAAAATGGTCTCTAAACTGAAGAGAACACCCACAGAGTGGGAGAAAATATTTGCCAGCTACACATCAGACAAAGGACTGATAACCAGAATATATAGGGAACTTAAAAAACTAAATTCTCCAAAATTAATGAACCAATAAAGAAATGGGCAAGTGAACTAAACAGAAATTTCTCAAAAGAAGAAATTCATATAGCCAAAAAACACATGAAAAAATGCTCACCATCTCTAGCAATAAAGGAAATGCAAATTAAAACCACGCTAAGATTCCACCTCACCCCTGTTAGAATAGCCATCACCAGCAACACCACCACCAACAGGTGTTGGTGAGGATGCGGGGAAAAAGGAACCCTCTTACACTGTTGGTGGGAATGTAGACTAGTACAACCACTCTGGAAAAAAATTTGGAGGCTACTTAAAAAGCTAAACATTGATCTACCATATGATCCAGCAATACCACTCTTGGGGATATACCCAAAAGACTGTGACACAGGTTACTCCAGAGATCCCTGCACATCCATGTTTATTGCAGCACTATTCACAATAGCTAAGTTATGGAAACAGCCAAGATGCCCCAGTACTAGTGAATGGATTAAGAAAATGTGGTATTTATACACAATGGAATTTTATGCAGCCATGAAGAAGAACAAAATGTTATCCTTTGCTGGTAAATGGACAGAATTGGAGAACATCATTCTGAGTGAGGTTAGCCTGGCCCAAAAGACCAAAAATCGTATGTTCTCCTCCCTCATATGTGGACATTAGATCAAGCGCAAACACAACGAGGGGATTGAACTTTGATCACATGATAAAAGTGAGAGCACACAAGGGAGATGTGAGGATAGGTAAGACACCTATAAAACTAGATAGCATTTGTTGCCCTCAATGCAGAGAAACTAAAGCAGATACTTTAAAGCAACTGAGGCCAATAGGAGAAGGGGAGCAGAAACTAGAGAAAAGGTTAGATCAAAAAGAATTAACCTTGAAAGTAACACACATGCACAGGAAATCAATGTGAGTCAACTCCCTGTATAGCTATCCTTATCTCAACTAGCAAAAACCCTTGGTCCTTCCTATTATTGCTTATACTCTCTCTACAACAAAATTAGAGATAAGGGCAAAATAGTTTCTGCTGGGTATTGAGGGAGTAGGGGGGAGAGGGAGGGGGCGGGGGTTTAGGGAGGGAGTAGAGAAAGGGGGAAGAAATGACCCAAACATTGTATACACATATGAATTTAAAAAAAGGATACAATATGGATCCTTGCACACACTTGTTTGTCCACCCATGTTGTCCACAACAGCCAAGCAATAGAGACAGCCCAGATTCCCTGCAACTGCTGAATGGATTAAGAAAATGAGGTGTATATACACAATCGAAGATTGTTCAGCCATAAAGAAGAATGAAACTATGTTGTTATTCACAGGTAAATGGATGGAATTGGAGAGCATTATGTTGAATGAAGTAAGCCAGATTCAGAAAGACAAAGAGTGCATGTTTTCTCTCATATGTGAGAGATAGATCCAACACAAGCACTGTCATACACATACATACACATACGCATATTTATACACATACACGCATATAAACATGTTTCCAAAAGCGAGCCCATCAGAGGAGACTAAGGGAGGAGGAAAAAAAAAAGAATGACAGAGAGTAAATAACATTGAAATACATCACATCCATGTAGGAACAAGACACAATGAAACGTGCTGAAAACTGTTGAACAATATAGGGTAGGGGAGAAAGGGTGAGGAAGAATATTAGAGGGGATTATACTGATTAAAGTATAATATATTTTCAGGTAAAAATTGCAAGGCAAACCCCCACTGAACAAAGAACAGACACTTAAACAATGAAGGATATGAATGTAAAACAGGTCGAGTTAAGGGGAGGGTCATAACGGGAGGGGGAGGGTAAATAAGTGAAGAGGGCAAAGGAGGGTGAATACAGTTGATGTACTTTCTACACATGTGTGAATATGGAAAGTCGAAACCTGTGGAAGCCATTTTAAGAAGGGGAGAGGGAAAGAAGGAGAATAATGGAGGAGATGAACCAAACTGGGATACAATTTATGTACATACATATATATATATATATATATATATGGAAATGTCATAGTGAAACTCCCTGTAAACTATCATGTGCTAATAAAAACATTTATTAAAAAAAAAAAACAAAAACGCCTAATTGTGATAAATCCTGGCACTGGATGGTGGATTAACTCAGCCTCCTGAACCCAACTATTATTCCTCTTGCCTTGAAGAAAAAGCCAAAATGGCAGCATTTAAAGCAAGGGTCAGGGAGTCTAGCAGATGATAAAATGGAGACCTGCAAAGGCCTCCCTAGATTCCTTGACCATGACTGGATCCTTGATCAACAGCTAACAGAACCACAAAGCTAAAGCCTCTGCATCCAACTAGGGTTTTAAAGAATTTGTGCCACCAGAGACCCTGAGACTGAACTGAGGCTTCTCCCTCATTCTTCCTCCCCTCCCTTCTTGGAACAATTTCAACAGGTTTCATTGTTCTGTTTTCACACATGTATACAAAGTACATCAACCATAATCGCCCTCCTTCACCCGCTTCCTTTCCCTACCCCTCTCATCACTACCCACCCCTGTACAGGACCTGTTTACCCTCTTGTCCTTCATTTTTTTAAGTGTGTACTGGTTATTCACGAGATTTCACCTTGATGTTTCAGACATGCATATATAGTGCTTTAACCAGATTAACCTGCTCTGTCACTTACACTGTCTCTATGGCCCTGCTTCCCTATTATTCAAAGTTGCCAGAGCTTACTGTGTGTTATCTAAATTAATCAGTCCAACATCTGACAGTCTCCCAGAGCTTCACAGCTGGCTCTTCAGTCTAATTCATGCTGTTTTCCTATGCTAGGTCCATCCGGCTGTTTGCACAAGCCTATCCTCTGCACTCGTTTCTCTGTGATGTGAAATGTTTTTATTACTCACTTGGAATCCATGTGCTTCTGTCTTCCACATTCATTGCACATCTTTCCTTCCCTAGAAAGCTGTCCGTGGATGGCCCTACTCAGCTCTCTGTACCAGCCTCTGTCATGTCCTTTAGTGTCTCCTTTGATACATCAGTCTGTATTCATTGAGACTTGGTAAAATAGACTTTAGGCAATTCGTATATACGCATTCTACCCCCACAACTAATTTGTCAATTACTGTGAAGCAAATTACCGTATTTCATAAACTACCGTAGCAGTAATGCGACTAAAGGTCAGCCTTGTTTTACAAGTGAGGCTGCTGAAGCCCAGAACTTCCAGGGACTTCCAGAGGGAACATATCAGCAGCGAAAGCAGGACTGTGACTCCCAGTGTGCTAGTGGCACCGCTGGAATAAGCCGTTGCTACTTTTGCCATTGATTGTGCCTTCCGGCATGCGGAAGAGATCCCTGTACAAACCAGGCAGTCTTCGGTGGGGCTCTCCTGGGGGAGAGCACTGGGGTCATGAGGCTGGACAAACAGCGCTAACTTGGCGCAGGCCTGCTCCCCAGGGCGAAGAGGAAGCCGAGGCACGGGCCAGCGACCAAGGCTGCTCCTGGAGCAAAGACACCTGAAGGAGCTGCGGGAACTGCAGTGGCTGAGCGTGCGCAGTGAGGTGTGGGACAAGAGGGGTGGCGTCAGCTGCTCAAGAGAGTGATTCCAGACATAAAACGGCAAGGATGACCCTCTCTCTCTTTACATTTATGTGTTTATTGATGCATATTAATTATACAGAATAATGGGTTTCATTGTGAGATTGTCATATGTGTGTATAATAAATTTTAATCGTGCCCACTCCCATCACCCTCCCTTAACGCTCACCCCTTCCCTCGGATCCCTTTTTTTTTCTCTAAGAGCCCTCTTCCACGTTCGTGTCCTCTTTTTAAATCTAGATTCCACGTATGAGAGAAAACATGTGGGTACAGTGTTTGTCTTTCTGAGTCTAGCTTATTTCATGATGATTTCCAATTCCATCCTTTTTCCTGCAAATGACACAATTTCATTCTTCTTTATGGCTGAATAATAGCTCATTTTGTATATAGACCACATTTCCTTTATCCATTGACCAGCTGATGGACACCTTGGCTGACTCCATAGCCTGGCTATTTTGAATAGTGCTGCTATGAACATGGGTGTGCAAGTGTCTCTGTTCCTTCAGGTAGATACCCAGGAGTGGTAAAGCAGGATCACATAGCAGCTCTAGTTTTAGTTTTTTCAGGAACCTCCATAGTGATTCCACAGTGACTACACTCATTTACATTCCCACCACCCGTGATAGGGGTCCCCTGCACCCTCAAATTCTAACAACGTTTTTGGTTTTCTTTTCTTAATGATAGCCATTTTGACAAATGAGACAGAATCTCGATGTCATTTTAATTTTAATTTCCCTGATAAACAAAGATGTTGAACATTTTGTCATATAATCATTGTCCACTTGTACTTATTTTGAGAAGTATCTGTTCAGTTCATTTACCCATTTATTGTCTGGATTGCTTGTTCTTTTGGTGGTCAACATTTTTAGTTCTTTACATATTCTGGATATTAATCTCCTGTCAAGTACATAGCTGGCAAAATTTTCTCCCATTCTATAGGCTGTCTCTTCATTTTGTTGCTATACAGAAGCTTTTTTGTCTGATGCAATCCCATTTGTCAATTCTTAGCAAACAGCAAGGTTGACTGTCTTAATAAAGCACTGTATATCTTCTTTATTCTGCCATACTTGAACTAGGTGGGCATAATGTAGACAGAATGAGCATAGAGCTTGAACTGCTTCAATTAGAGTAGCTTGAGGGAACCAAATAAGACAAGATTAAAATAGTAAGCTCTGGACTAAGATTGTAGTTCAAATGGTAGAGCACCTGCCTAGCAAGCAAAAGGCCCTTAGTTCAAATCCCAGTACTGCCAATACTAATACTAACAATTTCTGTACAGAGCCTTCTCTTAACAAATACCATCAGCATTTATTATTTATTGCTTAAGATGATGGGTAGGTAGGTAATAGGTAGATAGATACATACATACATATATATACATACATACATACAACATACATATTTACATATTGTTACAAGTAATTTTTAAAAGGAAGGTTTGTTGCTATCCAGAGACCCTCACTAAGTTGTTCTTTTTTTGTTTTGTTTTGTTTGAGGAACTTGGAGCCTTGCACTTGTCAGGTTGGCACTCTACCACTTGAGCCATGCCCCTAGCCCTTTTTGCTTTCGTTATGTTTTGCTTTAGTTGTTTCGGATAGCATCTTGCTTTTGCCCAGAGTCAGCCTCAAATCATGATCCACGTATGTAGGCCTCCTATGTAGCTGAGATGACAGGCACACACCATCATGCCCAGCTTGTTTTGTTGAGCTAGGTTCTCACTAACTTTTTGCCCAGATTGGACTTGAACCACAATCCTCTTGTGTAATTGGGATTACTGGCATGTACCACCATGCCCGGCCTTCTTTCTAAGAGAAGTGAGAACCCTCTTCCGCAAGAAGAGGGTTCAAAATGAGAAAGGGTGTTAGACCTCTATTAGCCCTTGTCAGCATTAAGATAGGTAGAAAACACAGAAAATGCTCAGCCAAGCAGAGGCACTGACATCACAGATTCACTCAGGCCTATGGTTGAAGTTTATAACTGAACAACGTGGGCAGGAAGAGAAGGCTAAGAACACATACCATCTGTTTGTTTTAATGTATGTCTTCAAACTGCAAAACAAAATAATGAGAGAACACACTCTAATTCAAATTTTAAGCAAAAAGAATTCTATGTCAGTAATCTGGTCTTAAAAATTAATATGTAAGCATTATTCAAGGAAGTCTTTATTTACAAATTGCTCAACCAAGAACAATTTTGTCCCCCAAGGGACATGTGCCAATGCCTGAAAATACTCCCAATTGTCACAACCACAGAGTGCTACCTGCATCCAGTGGGTGGAGACCAGAGGCACGGCCAAATGTCCTTCAGTGCAAAGGACAGCCCTCCGAATCAAGAGTTCTCCTGCCACTATCACCTGCTGTGGATGGATGGGGCACTCTGCATCACTTTGGAGTTTCCTCACCATATGCACTTGCATAATATTCCAGATTCATGTCTTTGCCAAAAATAAAGAAAGAAGCATCCTGAGAACATAAATGGAAAAAGTTATCCTGAGCCATAGTAAAGCCTCATGTATTCTTAATAAAAATGAGAGCTGATTTTGAAATTTTATACTGATAATTTCAATAGATTAGAAATACATTGCTACAAAGTACATCCCGGCTCCTGCTCCCCTAACTGCATATGTGTGTGATAGATGCTCAGGCAAAGTGTTTCAGAGCTAACAAAATTTCATCAGAAAATGACTTCGGAAAACTCTGTGTGAATAACTTACTTTATGCTGGGACAATTTCCAAATCACATCCCTCAACTTCAATCTTGAATCTTGGGTCCCTCTCCTGATATCTCCCTTCCATGTCTCATGGTGTCCTTCCAGGAATGCTATTTCTAAAATTTTATCTCTAAAGAACTGAATAATCCATGAACTACCCACGCAAAATCTTTAAGCGTTTCAAGCATTATTTAAAATATTGAATATTGAGTGGACATTTAAATTCAGTTAACCATAAACATTTCTACCAAATGAATAGTGTCTTCATTGAATAAATTTTATTGCCACATGAATAAAGACTTGTGAAGATTCCAGTGCCAAACTTCTCTTTTCATGGAAGTAATTATACCTAGAAGGGAGAAAAGACAGTGTTAAAATAACCTTTTATGCAATATTTAGAAATGGGTTTCTCATATTGATATAAAGGTATGTAATTCTACTTATAAAATCTACAAGTAGGAGGCATTAGCCTCACAAAGAAATTCCGATGTCAATGTGCTTCCCATGTTCTAAGCGCACATTATCAAGTCACACAGTAAGAATGATACACCCTGGTCAGATGAAAATGATTCCATAGGATGTTCTTCATTTTTGCATGCTTTTCTTCTGCTGGTGGTGGTCCATATAATAAAAACCGTTATCTCATGAATACCATAGGACCTACAGCTGACCTCGGTGAGCACTCTGGTCATCACAGCTATTTTGAAGAATGTTCCTCTGAAAAATTAAGTCTCAGCCCAACAGCTACAGGCCCTAGAGAGCAGGGTTCCTACCATTCAAACCCAGGAAGGCTTTTAATTATACAGCCAAGGACATGTCACCATCTTTCCTGTAGCAAAATTCACAAATTCAAAAGAATTTTTGATTTTTTTTATTCCTTTTTGAGCCACATCCTATTGTTCAAATTCCCAAACAAAAACACATCGTAAAAGGCTGCTGTAGTTACAGTCTTAATCCCTGCCTTACAGTTGTTCCAGAAAGGCATTTTGTCATGTGTCGTGTTCTCCTTTTCCTAGCCCTGGGTCATAGGGAAAAAAATTTGGTTTTGGTTTTGTTTGGGATCCCTCTCTAGCTCAATTTCTTTCTAGTAGTAGAACTTTGATCAGGTCCGTGTTTACACACACTTTTATTTGTAGACTCTGGTCTATGGATTCTCTGTCTGAAACTTTTTCTCACTGTTCAGCTTTATCTGTGTGTGTGCGTGTCTGTGTGTGTGTCTGTATCTGCACAGAGAAGGATATTCAGACTTTGAGGGAAGGAGGGCGGGGTGAAGAAATCCTGAGAGAGAAGGGAAGAAAAGAAGAGGGAATGGAGAGAGAATGGGAGATGCTGGAGGACGGCTTCTCCTTAGCTGTTAAGATTGCAGGCAGAAATAGCACAACCGCCGGGAGCTGCACGCGACTCAGAACCAAGACCACATTTTACTCACTTTCATTAATCAGTTGCTCAGAAAGAGGGAGATGACATCTGGTCCTGTTTTCTTCTACATCTTAATGATTGGAAAATATTGTAAGTATGCTCAGCATGTGATTTTATATATCTTACTATTTTGTGAAACATTGACAAGTACAAATGTTCGTTAGATTTATGCTTTTAAGTTAAAAAATGCATTTTCCGATAAAATTGAAATCATGCTTTGGAATTATTCTTATCAGTACATTTCTGGTATTTGTACTGAAACCTGGAATATATTGTCATAGTCAATAATTAAATGTGACTAACATGCCATATAAACTGCTACTTCCTAACAACCAATTTGTATAATTGATATTATAAGTAATGCAATTATAATATTTAAAGAGTAGCAGTCCTTAAAGAAATTGTGTCCAAGGAACATGTCCACTGAAATTTCCTGGGAAAGGCTTCATGTTTGTTTAGTTTCTGTGATTTGGTGAGATGCAGTCATGTAAATCTGTTTATTTAGAAAGCTTTTTATTATTCCTTGAAAGAAAAACCAGGAAAAGCACAAAACAATTTTAAAAAAATAGATACACAAGAAGTTCCAGATATATGTTTTACTATAATGACAAATTTTGTTTTACTTATATGTGTCATGGTTTGTTTTTTTTAAATCTTGTTTTAAATTAGGTGAAAGAATCACTACTTATCAAGTCTCATTTGAATTATGACTCAAGTAGAAAGAAAATAATTTTGTTTCTTAGGTAAAGAACAATGAGAAAGGCAAGGCAAGACAGAAAGAGTCTTTGTATCTTTTATACCTTAGGATTCTGGAGATGTGAACCTCAACAAATTTAGAACTCACAAGCATGTTTATATTCTTCTATCTTAAAAGTTTGCAAGGTTTTGCTTACACTAAGACATTCTATTGAGGAATTTAAGGTAAATTTCTACTCTAAATCTCTCAACTCTGACAGCCTGTACTATACCAGTGATTCTTCTTTCTATTTCTCCTCTCTTCTTTAACACTAGTACATTCACTTAAATGGTCAAAAGTAGCAGACAGTATCAAAACCAGAGGAACGACTCAGAAGCCTCACTTTTTTCCATCTCTCATCTTGATTATGACATTCCCATTTTTTAAATGGAAGGGGAAAAAGTCAAATTGCAAACCACCACCAAAAATTGGATGTTTGTAATTATGACCCAGTGTCTGGAGTATTGGAGCTTTGGGCATTTGCAGCCAACAGACATTGTAAATCCATGGCAATGTTACCGTGCCTACTCTATTTCCATGAAATAAACAGATTGAATAAGCCAAAGGAATATTTCTAAAATAGCCTTCTGGTATGAAGAATTCAAGGGTGTACAGAAAGTGTTCAGGGCAAGTTGAGAAGTAGTTTTGGCTAATATGACACTAACGTCACTTCAGGTTAGTGAAAAATTTCCAAGTTAACATGTGCTCTCAGGTTAACTGTTAAACTAGAAAATGACGACAATGATAACACTCAAACCCTCTAACTTTTAAATTTTAAGTTCTTTTTGAATTAAGAAGAAAAATTTGATAATGCAGTGTGAATAGTTGAGAGCTCCAAATCCTCACCCTTTACTACTTTCCATAGGAGACTGGTATACAAGGGTGCGGTGCAGAGCTGGGCAAACAAGACTCCGGCCACCTGATGTTGACTGGGCATGGGAGAGCAGAGTACTGGTCAGGGGATGCTTGAGATGGCAACCGCAACCTTGGCTTAGTATAACCCACCACCCAGCCTCTGCTAAGTGAGAATTTCCTCGGCAAAGAACACCAACTACAACTGTCCCGGGGCTGTTGATTCTTGCTTTACTCTGTTGGGTTGTTTTTTGTAATTTAATCCACCCTCCTGTTACCTGGAAAACATATGAAATCATGGATGATACCTATCCTAAGAGGTACTACCATGTACTAGTTCTATGATTTTCAACAATTAATTTACCCTGTCGAGCCTTTGTTTGTATAATGACAATCAAATCCTTTGCCCTATCTACCTCTCACAGCCCCTGCATTTGGTTCTTTATTGCAAAAGATACTTTCTTGAATCTTCACAATAACTGTCATGTAGATACAATTAAGCAAGACCCAAGGACATTGGGTGCCTTGTCACAAGACTCCAGCTCCTAAATGCCAAGACTGGAATGCTTTCAGCCCATGCTTTTTCCTCTTGACCATGATCATTGTCAGTAGACAGCAAGCATAAATGGGCTTTGAAAACTACAAAGCCCTTTATAGATGTAAACAGCTATCAGTAATTTTTAAACCAAAAGTGCCCTGAATGCCAGGTATTTAATGAGCTATAGGAATAGAGGCTGAACACAGCTCCGAAGGGACAGAGAACACATTCGTGAGACAAGTACAAAAAACAAAGTATACACAAATGGGATGACATTAGGATTCAGAAAAGATTTCTTTTAAGCTTGAGAATTTTTCATTTTTAACAAATTTTTCATTTGTTAAAAATTCCTCTGTCTAGGACTGTAAAATAGGTACAGGGAAACTTTTGTGGGAAGGGGAGGGTTACAAAGAAGATTAAGGTGAGGGAATATGGTGGATAGACTTCATATACTTATAGAAAATAAAACAATGAAACCTCTTGAAATTTCTTTAGGTGGAGTGGAGGGGGTGGAGGGGAGATGATGAGGGAGATCTAACCAAAGTATAAAGTAAGCCTATTGAGAATTGTCACAACTCCCCCCCATACAACAAATATATCCTAATAAAAATTGTTTTTAAAATTCTTCTGTCCATAGTGTAGCTCATTATATTATACCCTCACTAATTTCTTAGTTTTGGTAGCACTGTAGTTATATAAGATTTTACCAGTAGAGTTGCTGGGTTAAGGGTATATAGAAACCCTCTATAATATTATTTCAAATTTTTATGAGTCTATAATTATTTCAAAATTACAAGTTTAAAAAAAACTTCCCAGAAAGCATTGTATTGTAAGTCCTTATCAGCAAGTGTTTTACTTTTACTTAAACAATATTATTAAGTAAAGTAACTATCTTATTTAATAATTTAGATAGGTAGGAAACAAATAAGGACATAGAAAATAGAGGGGCTAAAGCATAAAATTAACCCATGCTAGTATTCTTTCAGATCTGGCCCCACTGGTAAGGTCCTCGCTATGGACTGCCGTGGGTTCTTACCAGACCCTTGGGTTCTGGTACCTGCACACAGTCTAATCATTCTCTTCTCCAACTATGAAGAAGGGGAAGGGAAGAGACACCCCAGAGGCACCCACAATCTTGATGAGTACATTGAAAAAGGACAAGTCAGGCGTATTTCCCCATTTCCAAATGATGGGAGAATAAACTTGCCAATATGCAGACCAGAGAAGTATCTAGTATTCCAACTAAAATTCTTAAAGGTTGCTAATAATTTTATATTGTTGTTGCTAAGAATTAGAAATCATATTCTGAAGTTTCAACTAGAAAGAAATTTAATAAATCTATGCAAATACATCACTATCTGCATGAAGGAAACAAGTTGTTTGTGAACCAAATAGTTCTCAAGCATAATTTTGCACATCAGTGCAAACTTGCTGAACTGAAATGCCTGGGGGTGGGTATTCTAGTTAGGTTTATTTTCTGTCTGAAAAACTGTAAGCATTTAAGCCATTTGACCTCAAGCCTTATGGTTATAGGTGTGGTTGTTTTTACATTTTCTCTATATTAAGTACTTTCCATGAACCAGGAGTCGTGCTAAGCAGTTTACAGTCATCTCATTTTGTGAGATGGTGGATAGTCCCATCTTAGAAAGTAGAAAACAGAAAATGAGAAATAATAAGTAGCATTCTTGGCACTACCTTGTAGAAAATGTAGGAAAAATTTGAGTCCATATCTGTCTCATTAAAACTACTATGCCAGTAAAACATTATTTGGTTCTAATACTTTAAAATCATATCTTAAAACTAAAAGATACTTCACAGACATGCTGACCCAGCCCACTAGCTTTGAAGTAATTTAGGTATTACCCATTTTACAAATCAAGCAATAAGGAAATGTGGAGCAGCCTAAGATCTCAAGGTCAGCAATCCACATTTCCCACCACTGGGGAGTGAGGTCAAGCAAGTTGAACTCAGTGTGTATGGCTGTCTTCTTGTGCACTGGTAGACCTGCTCTGAATACATTATTGGTGTACACCAACAACTGGTGAATAAGGATGAGTACATAAGCAATTTGCATGTCCAAAATGCACTTTTGTTTACAGCACACAGCACTGCACTATATATGTAGCAAATACAAATACATACTGATTTGATTCCTATATAAGCTCAACCCTCTATCCTCCTGGATATCTCCTCCCCTTGGGGCCCCACAAGCCCAGTACTCCATTTCCTGTCTGACCTGCAGGGGTCCCATATGCCCTTCTCCTCGTCACTGCTATGGCTTCGGTCTACTCTGATCATAACATCCTAAGATACAAATTAAGATACAAAGCAAGACACAATTAAGCAAGACCCAAGGACATTCGGTGCTTTGTCACAGACTTCAGCTAATAAATGCCAAGACTGGAATGCTTTCAGCCCATGCTTTTTCCCCTTGACCATGATCATTGTCAGTAGACAGCAAGCATAAATGGGTTTTGTAGTTTTCAAAGCCCTTTATAGAGGTAAAAAGCTGTCAGTCATTTTTAAACCAAAAGTGCCCTGAGTGCCAGGTATTTTATGAGCTATAGGAATAGAGGCTGAACACAGCATCCTCCCTGCTCTGAAGGGACAGAGTAGAGAGGACACCAAGAGCCCTTTCCTTCTTTACAGATAAGCAGAGACATGTGGATACTTCAAATTTAGGTTTTATTCTTCATTGCCATATTCACTTGACATTTGTGAGTGAAGAAATAGACAATATAAAGTGAGGCCTCCTGTTATTTGTGTTAGAAGTTGTCATTTTCCTGTGAGATAACTGTATGAGATAGTCATTTGGATATCTGATTTTTTTTTGTTAAATAGACTCATTTTATAATTGTTTTAATATTACTGAATTAACTGGGGTCACCTTATTTTCCCAATCTTCTACAGTAATGAATAGTATTTGTGAAATAATCAAAGCCCTGAAAAATGCTCTGAAGAGCATTAGGCAGGGGACATAGCCGGCTTTCTCACTGCCTGCTCTCGCTACATGGAGAGCTGCCATTGGCTATTGTGCCAGCAGCTCTCTGCCTCTGTCCCCATTGTTCTTCCTCACCTCCCTCTCATCCAGCCCCAGGAACTCCAGCTTTCACTGGATGGTGTATAGAACACGGCTCTCTCCCTGGAGCCTGTTGGCAAACTCAATTCTAGATCTACCTTCAGTCAATGTGCCCAGTGGAACTCAGTGTTACCCATGTGATTAGGAACAAAATTGACTGCAAATGATCTGGTACATTCTTTTATTATTATTATTATTATTCATATGTGCATTCAATGCTTGGGTCATTTCTCCCCCCTGCCCCCACCCCCTCCGTTACCACCCACTCCGCCCCCTCCCTCTCCCCCCAACCCCCTTGATACCTGGCAGAAACTATTTTGCCCTTATCTCTAATTTTGTTGAAGAGAGAGTATAAGCAATAATAGGAAGGAACAAGGGCTTTTGCTAGTTGAGATAAGGATAGCTGTACAGGGAGTTGACTCACATTGATTTCCTGTGCATGTGTGTTACCTTCTAGGTTAACTCTTTTTGATCTAACCTTTTCTCTAGTTCCTGGTCCCCTTCTCCTATTGGCCTCAGTTGCTTTTAAGGTATATGCTTTCGTTTCTCTGTGTTGAGGGCAACAAATGCTAGCTAATGTTTTAGGTGTCTTACTTATCCTCATATCTCCCTTGTGTGCACTCGCTTTTATCTTGTGATCAAAGTTCAATCACCTTGTTGTGTTTGCCCTTGATCTAATGTCCACATATGAGGGAGAACATACGATTTTTGGTCTTTTGGGCCAGGCTAACCTCACTCAGAATGATGTTCTCCAATTCCATCCATTTACCAGCAAATGGGATCCATGTATATCACCCTATACCAATATTAACTCAAAGTGGATCAAGGATCTTAATATCAGACCACAAACTCTAAAGTTGATATAGGAAAGAGTAGGAAATACTCTGGAGTTAGTAGGTATAGGTAAGAACTTTCTCAAAGAAACCCCAGCATCACAACAACTAAGAGATAGCATAGATAAATGGGACTTCATAAAACTAAAAAGCTTCTGCTCATCAAAAGAAACGGTCTCTAAACTGAAGAGACCACCCACAGAGTGGGAGAAAATATTTGCCAGCTACACATCAGACAAAGGACTGATAACCAGAATATATAGGGAACTTAAAAAACTAAATTCTCCCAAAACTAATGAACCAATAAAGAAATGTGCAAGTGAACTAAACAGAACTTTCTCAAAAGAAGAAGTTCAAATGGCCAAAAAACACATGAAAAAATGCTCACCATCTCTAGCAATAAAGGAAATGCAAATTAAAACCACACTAAGATTCCACCTCACCCCTGTTAAATCTGGTACATTCTTTAATGGTGGGTTCACCCTTTTAAAAATGCAGTTGAGATTTTAAGTAATTTGTTGTTTCATTAGAAGATGCATATGTACTTGAGCTGAGAGGCCAGGCAGTTATAAGAGCTGTTTCCTTGATTAAAATTTCTGGTTACTCTTTTGTCTTCTACTCATCCTTTTCCTTGATTCTTATCTAATTTATTAAAGAAAAAATCATATGAAGTTTCTTTTTGTTGCTTCCTGAAGCCTGAGCATCGAGTGAATTGCTAGTTTCTACTTAGGTCTCTTAAGTACTTTTTAAATTTCAGTTTCATGAAATTAGACATTATGAATTAAAAGGAAGCATAAGGCCGTCATCTTTTACCCAGGAAGAAACTACGGCTGTGCTCCCTTTTATTTTCAGTTCTAGTATTTTTTGCTCACTTTTCAATGTGGGACTCCAAAATGCACATGTAGGACAAAAAAAGGACAGGAAATCTCAGAAAGGTGAAACATCGCCTTAGATTACACAGAACCTACACTGAGGTTGTTAAATTTATCACCCACCAAATTCCTAGCCTCAGAGGTTAAGACTTGGCCAATACACTAAGCTTTCGGCACACTTGCCTGGTAGATAAACACTTTAAATCTTCCTCACAGCCAAGGAGGAAGAGTCTGACCCCACGTCCTCAATGCCACACTTGCAGTCAGGCCCTTTAATGGAGAGGCTTTTAAAAACTCAGAGGAGGTCCAGAGCCATTAGATGTCCCACTGAGGTCATGGCCTCCCGTCCATACTCCCCCCTGCTGCTCAGCCATCACATTACTCTGAAGAGCAACTCTGTATCACATGCCACAACAATCATGAACCTGACCCTTGGAGCCCTCTGCTAAGGTGAGGGAGTCTTTATGTGTAACAGGTTGAAAAACAAGCTGGGCGTGGTGGAGCACATCTGTAATCACAGCACTTGGGAGGCTGAAGCAGATGGATCATGAGTTCAAGGCCAGCCTGGGCTACATAATGATGCCCTATTTCAAAACACAGAAGGAGGAAGAGAAGAAGGAGGAAGAAAATGAGAAGAAGGAGGCTACTGGGCATTGCTATATAGTGAGGCTATCTCAGAGAAAATGTTTCTGACTTCTCAGGAGTAACTTGTGGACCATCAGAATCCCAGACATGTGCAGTTTCCTGACAAATGCCTCCTTTTTTCTCTTGATTCCCCTGATAGCATAGGCACCCAAAACCTGTGTGACTAACCTCTCCCACAGCCCTTCCTCCCCTCTGAAAAAGAACCCTACTCTTCTTGTCATCACCCTCCTGTTCAGCACCCAGCTGTTGGAGTGACATGTTTTCTGATGTCATGGGGAGTGAAAGAGCCCTTAAAGCAGCGTGAGGTGTGTTCCTGCTGTTGTGTAAGCTACCCTAGGTGCTAACAAGTTGAGACTTGATAGTGTGTGACTTGCACACTGGTAGCAAGCCCTCCATGACTGTGAGTCTGATTTCTTATTCAGCATGATGTGAGACTGTCTCTGCAGTGTGCTTCCAGGCCCTGGGGCGACGTGGGTGAGAAAGTGAAACGATTCTCTCTGGCCACTTGCTCACTTCTTTCCATCCTGATCCTGCCAGGTACTCCTTCTCCTCTTTCCCCCACGTGCAGCTGCTCTGCACCAGGTGACTCTCCAGGTTGCCTTCCTGGCCTCCAGGTGGCCCAGGGACTGGCTTCCAACTGACTGAACATTTCCTCTTCTCCCCACTACTTCATTTCTCCTTTCTCATCTTAACTGGTCTCTTCTCCTTTGTCTCCATATGACTCCCAACAAAATAAAATATCCACAGAGTTCTCCTCTGTGGATCCAAATCTAACATCCAAACCCTTACTTGTGTCCCGCACCTCCCTAATCCGCCATCCTCCTGAGTTAAAATTAAAACTTCTGCAGAAGACACTTGTCTGTTAAACACACATTAGCACATCACTCCGCACCCCCCCCCATTTTGTAATTAACTGAATGCATGGACAGTGTGGGGTGATTTTTTTCAGTATTAAGAAAATTCGTTCCAACCAATTCCTCATCCTCAGAGAACAACAACAACAAAAAAAACTATGACCCAAAGTTTTTTGTAGCTGTGGCCAATTAAACAGATAAATCTTACTTTGTAGGTTTGAAATTCAAATACGGCAGAATAAAAATGCAAGTGGATATGAACTAAAAACATTGTGAACAAAATGTATAAATGTATGTGCCTAGATTAACTGAGGGAAATCAGATAAGCCTCCCAAATGCCACAAAACTGCTGGCAAACACAAGTTAATGAAAACAGCTAATCACATTCTCAGGTACAGCAGGCCCTGGCTTAGGAGACAGAGCATGTTTTCCGTCCTCAAGTTCACTCCAGGAACCTCTGCTCCCTGGCTTTCCTTTCTATCCTCTTCTCTCCTTCTTCTTGGCTGACCTCGGCCTTCTGATACTTTAATAGGTTTCTCCCAAAACAGGACAGAAATATTTGACTTGTTTTCAGTGGTCCAGAAGAACTGCCATTTTTACTTTCCCAGTTGTGCCTGATTTGCTGGAAACTGCAAACCACCTCACACATTTCAAATTTAGGCAAGAAGTCATCATCAGCATACTTCTGTTAGCTTCTCTTAACCTCCCCCGTTAAGATCAGGAGAAGAGGTTTGTTGGGCTAAGTTAAATTTAGATTTTTACTTCTGCCCTTCCATGGCCGTCCTTCCCCTGACCTTGTGAGCTAACAGCATAACAATTTAAGTTCCTTGAAAAAGGAATTTGTTTTTATTTGTTGAATTTCAATCACCACTGTGGACAACTGAACATTTGTCCCCAGTGTTGACTTACAATTTTGTGACAAATCATTCACCCATCAAATCCATTTTAATAAAAAAATTAAATTCAGCAATGCTTTTGTATTGGTACTGCTTTGGCCATTTTTTTTTCAAGACTCTATGCAAGTATATGTAGCAGGTTCAGTGTTATTCCCACAACCCATTGCAGTCATTAACTAAGAAAAGCTACACTAAGAAATTAAAACATCTTGTTTCTTACCCTTTAGGAGTTCACAGTCTAACATAAATTCAAATAGACACGGGCTAGAATTATTAAATCAAAATGTGAACAGATTGCCCAGGCCAAACATTTCATGCACTCATCATCACTCTACCTGTCAACATTGCACCTATGCTGTGGTTATAATAAACACCTAAAAAATAAGAATGAATGAATTTTGAATGGATGAAAAATAGAACTTAGCAAGTTGGTGTGTTGTGGGGGAAGAAGAAGAAAGGAAGAATGGTGGTGCTGAGTAAAAGTAGTGTTTGTAGGCGGAGAGCAAGCCCCAAGAGGTAACAGCAGCATTCAGCAAGTCTCTGACAGCCCGTCATCTAGAACCCAGGTAAGCATCAAACCACTGCATATGTGTTGGTGGCAATGTTAGTGCAGCCTTACAAAGCTGTTCCCTGTCTCCATGCTTCTGAGAGGATGAAAGAACAGTCCATTACAGTACCCACACCACTCTCGCTCAGTATTGTGAGAACTGGTTCTGACATCCTGTCCTCTTCCCTATGGCTCTCCACAGCCTGACTCTTCACACACAGAAGCCTCCCGCTCTCATCTGCGAGTGAACTCGCTCGGTGCTGCTTAGTCCACACTCTCAGTGCCTCCTGATCCTCTACCAGCTGTGTACTTAGCTCCGCTGCCCAGGGGACTTCTGGGGACACTGAGTCCATTTTCTACTCTGTTTTTTCTCCGGAGAATTCAATTCCCAGTCTGTCCTTCTCTTCCCTCAGAAAGCGCAGGGCTAGGGAAGGGTTGAGGGAATAAGGTTTAAAAGTCATCCCAGCATCCTCTCTCCTGATGCTGAAGGTGGAAGGAAGAACTATAAACTATAAGCTCCTCCTGTTACACCACACACACACACATACACACACACACACATACACACACCACACACGCATATACACCACACACACATACACACACATGCATACACACCACATAGTACACACACGTAAACACACAACACACACATATACCACACACACACCACACACATGTAAACCACACACAAGCATAAATACCACACACACATATACCACATATCACAAACACACAACACACACATACACACCACACACAAATGTACATACCACACACATATACCACACACACACCACACACATTTAAACCACACACAAGCATACATACCACACACACATATACCACACATCACAAACACACAACACACACATACACACCATACACAAATGTACATACCACACACACATATACCACACACACACCACACACAGGTATACCACACACAAGCATACATACCACACATCACACATACACACTACACACACACACACAAATGCACACACCACACATACACACCACACATGCATATATACCACACACACACACCACACATCACACACATACCACACACACGTACACCACACACATACACACCACACACGTATACAGCACACAAACACCACACTCACATCACACACACACACACCACATCACACATACACCACACATACACGTATACACCACACATATACATACCACACACATACCCCACATCACACATGTAGACACCACATAACACACACACACACACACACACACACACACGCATATACCTACTTTAATCATTTCACTCGACCTTCATATTATGCATACCAAAACCAGGTATGTGATGTAAAAAAACTCTGTTTGGGAGCCACATACCTCAGATATGCAAAATGAGAGAGTTTATGTTATGGCTGAATCAAGGCTTACAACTCCTTTACAAAATGATGGGACATTTAAATTTGCTAATTCAAAGTAGCATGGCTTAAAACTCAGACACTTTTGCTTTAATGCACAATCTTCATCACTTAAAGAATCTCACTATTTCGAAGCTGCTCCCAAAGGATGGGAGCTGGGGACAGGCAGAGTGAGCTGAGCTGAGCGTGCAGTGACTATGCCACTGTCCTGAGGGTTGGCACCTGGGGAAACACGCACTCAGTATTCTCCAGCCATGGCATGTTTCTCACCAAAGGCAGTGCCACTGACCTTACTGCCCATAATCACCCTTGGTGGACAGGACAGGAGGCTCTCAAAGGAGCCCAGGGAGAGTCAGGGCTGGCACTGCCCTAGGCTTCTCCTAGGAAACCATCATTTTCTTGAACTGGATGGCACAATTTCAGACAAGAATCACTCCTGCTCAGGCAGCTCCCAACTCTTCTGCTACGGAGTTTTAGATCCCAAGGGGGCAGGTAGCTTCCTTCTCACATTCAGCTCTCACCAAGTTCAGGAAAATTGCTTTGAGAGCATCTGACATGCTTAACTCCCTCTACAGGTTGAGGAAAGAATGCTCTAGGTCCCTCAATATATTTTGTACTGATAGTCAAAGCCAATATAGTAGAGTTAAAACATATGTACCAATCGAGAGGAAAAAAAATATATATATATACATATATATATATATATACATACAATTATTTTTCTCTCAAGCACCTGACTTTTTGTAGTTGAAAGTTGTATCTTTTAAACTTTGTAAGGCAATGCCAAGAATTTGAATTTTCTGGAAAGGATCTTCTGTGCTCTACCATCCCTAAGCAATAAAGTACAGTCCAAATGCCTGCTTTTAGGGTTGAAGAGAAAAAAGGAATAACTATGAAAAAACACAAATTTGGATATATCATAAAATCAGGGATCATTTGGTCAGCAGGAATTACAACACAAAACACAGAATCAAGGTAACTTGAGATACTAGTTACAATGAAATATCTTGATAAGAGGTGAACTCTTTTGAGACTTTGCAAATCCTATAATGTCAGAGTTTAAGGTCTTTCCCAATCATGTTCAATGGACACTAATGAATATGTGTGCTTACTCTTACTTTCAAGAAATCTCAACCAGAGACTGAGAATTTTCAAGGCTTAGTCACCTTATCAAAGAGGTATCCTCATTTGGTAATTTTTTAAAGTCACACTTATGTGTCAAATTCAAATATCCTGACTCAGCTACACTCTTTGGCATGCCAGTCCTTTCCATTCTTCCACTCTGCTGCCCAAACTGATGCCTCTTTCTTCACATATTTTATTTTTAAATTTCTTTTCTTCCAGTTTACAGTATGCTTTCTTTTCCTTTGTTCTTTCTTCTTTTTCTTTTTTTGGCAGTTCTGAGGTTTGAACTCAGGCCATTGGGCTCCCTAGGCAGGTCGGTGCTCTACACCAAAATATAGAAATATTACGTGAAATGTCAAAGATAACGAAAGATCAGGCCAGTCCATTAACTTTCTCCCCCGCATTCTTTCTTATGGAATGTCCAAGACAGTAAGTGTGCAGTCACAATGGAAAGAATGGGAGTCATCCGACATAATAATCTAGCCTCCCAGAAGCTGCGCTGTCACAAACTCTTCTCTCTAGAACCTGGAGAATGTGCTCTACTTTTCCATTTATTCTGAGGAAATCATTGCAAATTTTGCTATATAATTTAACACACTTTCTTCTGTGTACTTAGATACACAAAATGTGTTAGATCAAAGTTACCAGATTTTGGTCATTTCTACGAACTACTTACTTTGCTAAAGTTGTAGTTACAGTTGGTTAAATTGTTGAAGTTCTAGTTAAATGACAGACACTTGTCATCTAATTAAACCCTGAAAGGAAATATTCCTCAACACTCTAGATGATGGACAGTCTCAGAGAGGAGCTTGCAAGGTCATGGGCTCATAGATACTTAATCCAAGACTTGAACTCAGGTTTATCTGATTCTCACATCTGAGTTTTTTTCACACACTATTTAAACACTGAAATCATGTTACATACTTTGTCTGTGATCTCTCATTTTAAAGGACAATTACTCTTATTCCCATTTACAGATGAACAACCTGGTCGAGCAAGTTAAACTCAGGTTAGCTGCACCTGATATTATTTCCAAGGGAAAGAGGAGAAGGGCACTGCTCAAACAGCCACAGCAGGTTCAAGGTCACTGGCACAGGGAAGCATGTGGCAGGCATAGGAAGTGATGAGAAGTTCGGGAGGCTTCAGAGTAGGGTTGATGAAGACGCTCAGAGATGAAGTCAGAGAGACTCTTTGAAGCCCGATTGTGGTGGCTTTGCCTGCTACACTCCAGAGTTTGGCCTATAGTAGATGAGTACTTGAAAAAGAGGTTTTTCACAGAATGACATAAAGTGGAAACAACTGGCAGCCTACAAAAGATGGGTTAGGAGGTGAGAACCTAAGAGCAGCCCTTGAAGAATCTTGGCCATTGCCCTTGAGTCGCTAGAAGCTGGAGGCTGTAGCCAGGTCAGTTCAGCTGCCTGCTTCTACATTTCTTACCTGAGATTATTACATTTTTATGTGTTTAATCCCTGACAAGCACATGTAAAATACAGACTCTGTGTGGAATACAATACAAGGTTTGTGCTTAATCCTCTGACTATAATAGTATGGTTTTTTTTAACATTGCCCTCCACAACGTCTGAGTTTTACCTCCATTTCTCTTTCCCGAGGACCTTTGGTTCTATTTTGTGCCTGCCATTACACATCCTGTCTCTCATGTGTTATTTCTATCTCACTCTTTGTGAGCTGTGTGAAGATTTTGGACCCAGTTTGCAAATAAGGCAATAGATAAAACACTAGAAACCATTGCTAGCAAAGGCTAGGATAGTCATGGACAATAGCTGAGTAAAATGAAATGTACTCTCCAGATTTATGTTCATTTGATCAATACAGATATATGTTCTAAAATCTAAACTACAGTAAAATAATAAATACTGCTAGCTTTACAGTACAAATAGTCCTCATTTAAAATATCTTCTTTTCATCTCTTTCCTCATGTTTCTCTTTCCTGTGTCCCTTCTTCATCTCCCTCCAAAAAATAAGTAGGCTTGCTTCCTTAGTCTTAGTCTAGTTTTCCACAGAGGAAGCCTCTGACACCTGCAGTTTCTATGAGGCTGATACAGAGCTATGTCCTTTGATGACTGATTATTCCAGCAACAGAAATTGTGTCTTAACCACTTGAAACCAGAATCAGGAGAAAAGCACCACTTTCCGTGCATATTAAAGAGATCTTCACAATACCACTATTTTAAAATACTATCCTAAATCTTTCAGTTACACGTTTATTTATTTATTTATTTATTCTTCCTTTCTTTCAGCTGATTTGTTTTGTCTCTACAATTTGCCTAGCACCAGCCCAAGTGTAGGAAATCAATGGTGGACAACAGTAGAAGGATCCTTCACCTAGGGAATTTACATTCTGGTAGTGATGTTCAAGTCACCAAAGTTAACTAAGAAATAAAATGTCTCAAATGGCACTAAGTGTTGTGAAGAAAAAGCAACATGCAGTGGAGTAGGATGAGAACCAGCAAGCAATGTGGAGGGACTTTAGCTAGAGTCATCTTAAGTACTGCCCTAAGGCAGGGCTACTTATGCTGAGACCTGAAGATGAGGAAATCAGCCAGGGTGATCCAGGAAAGGGAGCAGCTAATGCAAAGCTCCTAAAGTGAGAGCAAGCTCAAGACATCCAGACAGGACAATGCTATAGGAAAAGTGGAAATGAAGCAACTCAGCGAATCGGAATGGCCTATTCAAACAGGGTCCAAAAGTAAAAAGGTTAGTTCTAAGAACAATGGGATGCACTAAAAGGTGGAACAAGGACATTTTCAGGACCTAATTTACTTTTGGAAGACCTTCTGGCTGCTGAGTGGAACACAGGTTTACAAGAGGCAAGGTGGAGGGAAGGGGGAGCCCAGAAGTCCAAATGGGGGACAACTGCAATTAAGACCAATGGTGACCCACACTCTGGAGAAAGAAGCAGAGATAAGGAGTTGACCACTCAGGACCGTTGTAGTCAGAGCTCCTGCACCTCCAGGGCTCCAGGTGAGAGGTTGAAGCAAAAAGAACAAGAATTATTTATCACTAAAAGATGAGTGGATTCAAAATTTGTTGGAAGGGTCAAAAAAAAAAAAAACCAAGGGAATTTTTTTAAGGAGAGAAAGAATATGTAGAAAAAACTGGTCATATAAACTATGGCTGAATAATTCAATTCTGGAGGAGCAGCACTTCTTTTACTTAGCGCAGATTGCATCCAACCCATTTCTTGTTCTAGTGAGCTGGGTACAGATGTACAGGTCAGCAGGCAGCCATTCAAAGCAAGCCCAAATGACAGCAGCTATAACAGAGCCTGACCAAACAGGGAGAAAATAAATCCCTCCTCCCTACTTAGTCCGGTGACCTGAGTTAGCAATCACCTTCCTTCGCAGGCTTCACTCTTAATGTGAGGAGGCAGCATGGACAGAAAAATTGGGCAGCCAGCAGCACAAACTAAGTGTCCACATGTAGATATGCTCATTAACAGGCCATTGGGAAAGGTCTGGGGGCTCCACAAAAAATTAAGAAGAGTATTAACTAGTTTGTGACAGACATTTATGAGAAAAGAAGAAAGGTGTAAGTAATCTGTACTTGATATGAGAGGGGGTCTCAGCATCAAAGCGGACCAGGTAACACCTAAGAACTCAGCGAGTATTTGACCCCTGTGATTATCATCTCATAGGTTGAAGGTTGATGGAATGCTATAGAGCCCACAAAATATATTTTGTCACAGTTATCAATTACAAAAGAATGAACCTGGGTTTGAAGACCAAAAGACTTAGAAAAAAGGGTAATTCACGTTTGCACTCTGACTGCAGTGAATGGTAATAGTGAGGAGCCCTTTCTACCCCTCCATTTCACCTGGGGAAGAGTGACTAATCCCCATGTTGCAGAAGAAACTGAGGCTTAGAAAACCTGTACAAAAAAAGCCTACAATGGCGTGACTGGGACCATCCCAGCATAACCCTTTCTGCCCAGCCACCACACTTAGTCTGCACTATGAGCCGTCCGTGGTACAGGTGTATGGAGCCACACATCAGTGTCTGCTCTTGTCTGAGGTTCTGGAAATTCCAAGAAAAGTTAAAAGCAGGAAAATACAGGATTCAAATTTAAATAGGTCTTTCTGATTTTGCTGAATAATAAATAGTATGGGAAAGCTTTGAAATTAGACATGGGGTGTCATTAACAAAATAAGAACATCATGAAAATCCTAAAAGGAAGCAGTGGCCATGTAAGGCTGTGGCCTGCAGACTGCAGTGGCCCGTGGTGACCCTGATAACACTCAGAGTTGTGCTTATAGTTATTTCCCCCATCCCCACAAGCTCTCCAGTGTGCACCACATCCAGCAAAGCCTGGTCTAAGACTCAGCTTCCACGTGCCTTTGAGATGGCGCTCTGGTTAAAGGTCTTTTAAATCCTCGCCACATGCCCCAGGTTAGAGAGAAGGACATGTCTTAGAAGCCATATTCCTAGCATGCAAAATTCTGTATGCTCTATACTCAAAACTCTCAGAACACTTAAAGCAAACAACACTTATGATGTCCAGGTAATTTCACAATTACTCAAAAACTATGAGCATATATGCCAAGTACCTGACAGAAAGGAAGCCAAAAATTCTCCAAATATGAAAAATTTTAAATCAGGAAACTTTACAAACCATTTTTAGTTACAAGTTTTAAAAGATTAAAAAAACACTTTCCAAACTTATTTTTAAAAAAGCTTATCTAGAAATTTTTCAAACATATAAAAATAGTGCAAAAGTAGTGCAATGGTCACATGTGAACATTTCACCTGTGTTCACACGGGGCTAACACTTTCCCACATTTCCTGCACCTCCCCACCTCCTTCACCAAACATACATACACATCTTTCTTGCTGAATGATTTGAGAGGAAGTTGCTGAACTATGATTCTTTGTACCTAAGTACTTCAGCATGTATCTTCTAAGAATCTATTTTCTCAGCCACCATACAATTACCAAATGCAAGAAATTTAGCATCGATGAAATAACAATATCTAGCTGGTTATGTGGTGCACATCTGCAATCCCAGCACACAGAAGGCTGAGGCCAGAGGATCCTGAGTTCAAGACCAACTTGGGCTACATAATGAGTTCTGGGACAGCCTAGCAAGACATTGTCTCACAAACAGTACTAATATAAAATCCATCTTCGTATTTTATCAACCATCCCAATCTGGGTCACATTCAATAGCCACAGCAAGGTCGTCTCCTTTAATCAGGAGACTTTGACATTGTCAGATCTGCAGAATGGGAACTAGTCGTGTAGAACAGATTGTTCTTCAATTTCGGTTTGTCTGGTCCACCTATGCCATCACAAGACAGTTATAAAAGCCATCATAGTACTGCAGGAGTAAGGCAGTCATGCTGAATTTGGAAGCTCATTTGTTCCAGTGTCTTCTCACATTTCCATTGTTGATTCACACAGGTCTTCCTGTTTTAATACATCATTTGTTCTAATTGTTCTGAGCAAAACTCAAACAGATATACCACATTTGTCAATCCTGACTAACTTTCAAAGGCATTCCTTTTTGGGGGAGGGTCTGTCTTTTTGAAACAGGGTCTCCCTATATAGTCCAGGCTGGCTTCGAACTTGTGATCCTCCTGCCTCTGACTTGTGAGTGCTGGGACTACAGGCATGGACCACCACACCCAGATGAGTTTTAAGCTTCTATTATTAGATCATAATGTGTGTACACCACCATGCCCAGCTCCAAGTAATTTTGAAGCCTTACCACTCACTACCTCACTACCACTTACTGACTACTCCTCGCCTTGGCCCTTGGGAATCATTTTCAGGGTGCCTTTATCTGACACACTTACAGCTTCTTTGCTCTCCTCCTTTTGGATGAATTAGAAATGCATTGTAGATGCATCAAAGAGAGACCAAGAAACAGTGGTTGAACAACTAAGGATTTAATTGTTCTCACATCAATGGAAATAAGTACCTGCCAGGACCTCATCATCTGTCCAAGCCATGACAGAACAGTGCTGGGCCTTTCCATCCTTCCCACTCCACCACCTTCCACACATCGTCTCCTACATCAAGCTCCACACATCAAGTCCAGGTTCGAAGCAGAAGGGAAAGAATGACATGAATTGAATCCTCTCCTTTTTATTAGGAAAGCAAGGCTTCTCCAGATATTCCCCAAGAGACCTCTACTTCTTAGGTCTCCTTGGTCAGAACTGAGTCACACAGTCACATCGAGCTGCCAAGTAAGCAGGGAAAACAGGAAACAAGTGCCATTAGTCACTCGCCTTCTGCACAAAACATAGTGTCAGCATAATCAAAATGAGGAGTGTGCTGTCAGAAGAGGGAGAAATGGGTAATCTGCATACAATTTCCCTGTGTCTTACGTCGTACTTATAATTATCCATTCCCTACTTCTCGGTTCCATTCCATATTTCTTCTTGGGGTGTCTTTATTTGTTTTATCTCCCTAGTACTTCCCCTTAAAAAATAAACTTTCAAACTTTTTTGTGAACACTCTGTCTTCCACCTAGAATCGGATCATATCACAACAGCTGGCTCTGCTTCCTCCTTTAACGTATGAGGAAACACGAAATTCATTAAGATAAAGTGATCCTCCTAAATTTGTCTGTCAATTTATAGCATGCCCAAAAATAAAATATAATTCAATTAAACATCAAAGTTGTGGTGCCTGACACTCAGGACACTTGGTGCCCATTTTTGCGTTTGTATTTGGTGCTTTTGCCCAGAAAATTTAAATGTAAAGTTCCAGATGAAGATTGATCAATTCAGTTATTTCTGGAAACTTCTTAAAGATAGGAACTAATGTGACAACCATGCTTTCCGATGTTCTATTTTTTTCTTTATCCCCTTAATATACAGAAATAAACCATTGTCTTCATTCGAAAGGATTGCTCCAACAAAACCAGGAGTCTGAAAAGTTTATGAAGTTTATGAGTTTATAAAGCTTCCATCTTCAATATTTCGCAGTGAAAAAAAAATAGGAAACTTTATTTAGATGTGTGATGTTTGTCTCTGACTTGAGGGAAAATATCCTGGAAAACCCTGATGAAGCAGCAGCTCATCTTTGCAATGAAGAAATTCAAAAAGGAAAGAGCTCACTCAGAAGAGAAATGATAAGAGGGGAATAATTCACAGGGGATAATTGAGCTTGATCTTAAAGGGTAAGAATTAGGTGAAGAAAAAGCTATGCAGAGATGCTCTCATAATTAGCCCAAAAAAAGGGGGTGTGGGGGAGAAAGAAGTAGCAATGAGTTTTCAGGGTCTTATAAGCAAATTGATATCAGGTTAGTGGTGATATACTGATTCAGAATGTGTTCTGGAATCAGACAGACCTGTTCTAAACCCATTCCCACCACTAGCTAGTTCTGTGATCCCAGGCAATTTATCCTTCTGTGCTGAAGCTTCCAGAGCTCTACAGTCATGATGATATTAGCACTTATTTAACGGGGGTGTTATGAGGAAGAGGTGAAATAAAGCATCTGAAGTGCTTAGCCTAATGTCTACCATGTATGAAGTTCACAGATCTACTGTACGGCATGCTGGCTGTAGTTAACAATAATGAAAATGGCTGAGAATAGATTTTAAATGTTTTCACCCAAACAATAAGTATCTGAGATCGTGGATTTGTTAACTGGCTGATTTAATCATTCCGCAGCATATATGTCACATCATATTCCATACAGTTCTTATTTGTCAAGGAAAAATAAATAAAATTGTAAAATAGGGATTAGGGATGCAGCTCAGTGGTAGAGCACTTGCCTACCATGCGCAAGGCAGAGGATTCTATCCTCCACACTACAAAAAATTTAAATTATTAAAGACACACACACTAGGGGGAAAAGGAGGCTGTGGCTAATTGGGAATACGTTAAAAGCTTATTTCTTGCCAGGTGCGGTGGCTCAAGCCTGCAATCCTAGCTACTTAAGAGACAAAGATCAGGAGGATTGCATTTGGTGGCCAGTCAGGGCAAAAAGTTCGCAAGATTCCCTTTCAACTAACAGCTAGGCACAGTGGCACACACCTGTCATCCAGCTATACAGGGAAGCACAAATGAAAGAACTGTAGTTTGAGTCCACACCTTGACAAAAACACAAGACCCTCCTTGAAAAATAAACTCAAAGCAAAAAAGGGCTAAACGCATGGCTCAAGTGGTAGAGTACCTACATTGTGAGCACAAAGCCCTGAGTTCAAATCCCAGTACCACCAGAAGGAGGAGAAGGAGAAGTGATGTTTTTAATGGCAGAAGCGTTAAGGAGAAACACAGCTGCCCTCAACTTAAGACCTTCACTTCTTGGTAGAACACCAGCAGCATAATCATTAAAACAGCTACGATCACACTGAAACAAAATGTGATAGTTGAATAGTCAAAAAAAGTTGTGTAGTTTTGAGACATGATGGAAATGTACAAATGCATAATGAAGGAGCCTCAGCTACTCTGAGTGTGGGAAATGTGTGCATTCATTCAGTACGTTTTGACTGAGTGTTCATTATGGCAGGTTACTGAGCCCTAACCTACATTTATAACAACACCTCACACAACTGAGGATCACATGTCCTAACTTTTCAAAACCTGTCATTTAAAATGACAAGAAAAGCCTCTTGTGCTTCCCTGGCCCTTGCTCACAGCTTATCTGATCACTCTTTACACAGAAGTCTAGTGAGTCTGTTTGCCTCAACAGGTTCAAATAGTAGAGAATGGGAGTGAGGCTGCAGAGGCAGATTGTGACAAGAGGAATCTGGGGAAGAACGGTGGAGAAAAACTATTAAAAGTTTGCAGAACCCCGAAAGCATAAATCTGTCAAATTCTAGAACAAAAATCTCTTCCAATGGCCCTAATGACATCTCTGTAAATGATAACCCAATTTATAAAGGAAAGGTCAATAATGTGTTCCACAGATTTCCAAAGCTGCAGAATTAGCTTTAATTGAAAAAAAAAAAAAGCTATATCAGAGACACCAGTATAGAAAATTTTGACAAGTTTTATGACAAGAGAAAGACAAGAAGTAGGGATCTAAGTGGCATGGAAATAGGATGGGGAAATTTCCTTTTCTGTTACACTTGTTTTTGAGAAGGGCTGCATGAAGCATGTCAGCAGGCTGGGACTGGTCCAGGAAAACTGGCCATGTTGTGGAGGAAGAAGTGGACCTGAGCCCCAGAGAGGGGCTGCAAGGAGCTGGGAGCCGGTAAGGGGCAGAGCTCTGCTGAGCTTTCACTGAGTTCAGCTCTCAGTGAAATTATTCATTTGGTTTAGTTCTGTTGAAATTAATTTTCTGATCCCAAAGCTTTGTAAATTCCTGGGGCACAGATAAGATTCAAATATATTAAATATAGCCAGAAAATCCTCAAAAGTAACAGAACCCCACAGATTTTCCCTATAAGCCTAGCAATGCCTAGAGCACACCCCATTTTCTTAAACTTCTCTATCTTATCTTTCTACTCCTTATCCGAAGAAAGCTTGCTATCACCTTTCAGACTAAATAAGATTAACTTAAAAACCAGCAAAACTCTTTCTCATTGCTGTCCCCCTCCTTTGTGCTTTAACACTCGCTATGGACATGTGCCCATGCATCGCTGCCCACCATGAGAAGACAGAGCGAAGGGGAAAGGCAGCCACTGCCTCATTCAGGCTTCAATCATCATTGATTGAATTTCTAAAGGGAGAAGCTAATAAAGCAGCCAATCAGAACTGAAGAATGGGTGGAGTGGGCATGCGTGGTTGAACACACGTGTCTAGTACTGGAATGTAAATTTATATTTGGAAAAGCCGTCTTCATTCCTTCATTACAGCTACAAAAAAATTGCACAAAGCCAAATCGGGGGAAAACCAACCAAGGGGAAAAAAATCTATCTATCTATAGATAGATATAGATATATTATATATATATAATATGTAATCTTTTTATATATATAATCTTAATCAAGATATGTGTTCAGAGCTGGACACCTCTAATCCTAGCTACTTGGGAGGCTGAGATCAGGAAGATCTCAGGTTCAGGCCAGCCATGGCAAATAGTTTGCAAAACCCCATCTCCAAAATATCCAGAGCAAAATGGACTGGAGGTATGACTCAAGCGGTAGAGTGATTGCTTTGCAAGTGTGAAGCCCTGAGTTCAAACACCAGTTCCACCAAAAAGAAAAAAAAAGAAGAAAGAAAAAAGCTATGTGCTTACCATATGGGAACTATATCAGACCCTCAGGGAGACTGGATGTAGTTTTTAAAAACTTGAGAAAACCTGAATGCAAATGAATTTACCATAGGCTGCTATTAATCATGTATAGGAAGTGAGCCTCTGGGGCAAAAAAAACCTCTAGACATGAAAGAGTATAATTGAAGACACACACCTAGTGGTCAGTACAGTAAGTCACCTTATTCGCAGATTTATTACACATGACTGACCAAGCATGATAAAAAATAATAACGATACATTTTAAAAATCAAAATAAATTTCAAAAACAAAAAATTTCAATTCCCCAACCCGGAATCCACAGCTCAGTGTTGAAGTCACTGTGGATCTGCTGAGTGCTCCCCAGCCCTTCATCGTGTGAAAATCTGCCTCCCAAAAAGCACGGGAAAGTGATGCATGACTGAAGTGATGAGGCGGACACGTGGGATTGTTGGGAGCTGGGCAGCGCTGGGGGAAACTGAACCCAACCTCTGCAGCACTACACTGAGCTCATGCCTCCTGCGCGTGGGTGGGTTTGCCTCCATGGCCCACTCCTTGGAGCACAGACCGTGGCTACCATGGGGCTACTGTAGTTTTAAAACTTCTCAATACATTTATAAAATGCAGCTATTATAGGGCCAATCAATGAGAATAATGAGCACAAAAATCAGCTGGCGGTTATCGGAAACGGCTTGGGTAATACCAGCCTCGCAGAATGTGGGTTTGGTTCTCACTCACAGTCTGAAGACTGGGACTCAGAGTCTGTAAAACAAAGTCCACTGGTTGCATAACTTAACATAAGGCAACTTACACAGTGTTAAAATTTTTACATATTTAGCAATGTTATGTGTGTTCTTGCCACCATATTTTTACTTTAAAAGGTATTTTTAAATGACGTGGTGCTCCCTGTAATCCCAGCACTCAGGAGCCAGAGGCAAAAGGATCAGGAGTTCCAGGCCAGGCCTGGCTATATAGTAGTAATGCCCTATCTCAGAAAAATGATAATAATAATAACAATAGATAGAATTCAAGTCAATGGACTTGCAAAACCTCTGATGCACCTTGTTAGAACCTAATTTTATTAAACCATGCCTAAATCCATTGAATTAATGAAACCCTTACTTTCCACATAATGAGACCTAAGCTCAAAGCTTTGCAGAAGTTGGCAGATCTATGAAGGTGAGAAACCAGGACTAGAGGTGCACAGAGTGCCACACTGAGGCTTTCCCTGTTCCACCAGCAACGGACGCGAGTTAGAAAGTGATCCCATGTGCCAGTCCCACATCCAGTGTTATCCCAAGTGGCCAGGAACGCCAACCTCACAGTTTGTGTCTAACAGGAAGAAAACTTCTCTTTTTTTGTGCTTGCGTATGAAGTGCGTGACTACATCTTCAAACTAGGATGCAGGAGTCCACTTAAAGTATGCAGCTGTCATTTTAATAGCAAATTCACACTCCTGCAAAAGTCTACAGTATTTTTTAAATGCTCCTATCTGTTCACTGGTATTAGGGAATTGCTATAAACATCATAAGGGCAATTAAACTGGTAAGTGTAAGTCACCATCAGCCCAGGGAACCGTTAATCTAATTCCTGGAAACACAAGTTATAAAAAGCTTGTAAATTATTTTAGTCTACAAGGCCTTCTCCCCGAAAGAGTGAGGACGTGCTCTACACCTGCCTGTAAGGTGCCGGAAGCAGAGGGCAGCAGGCCTGGGAGCAGGGACTTACCCAGGTGGCTGCCTGCTGGGGACCAGCGTGTCACAAGTCCTCATGTTACTCCCCAGGTACCCCCTCCTCAAATTGTATTTCCAGACATCTTCCTGGGCTCCCAGTAGATTAGGTGCTGGGAAGGAGCTGATAGTTCAGGGTATTTTCATTCTCACTTGATCTGACCAGCCCAGCAGGGAGCACAAACCCTGCACCTCTAAAGAAATGTGTAGGCAATTTGCACCTGAGGCTCGACCAGCAGGAGCTCCTCTCTTCCAATCCTCCTTTCAAATAAACTGCTACGCTGAGATGTCTCATCTTTGGTAAGAAACTCTGTGCAGAAAAGATACTTCTGTTTTTTTTCATTATTACAAATGTGTTTTCTTGGAACAAGAGAAAGCCTGACCTACAACAACCTAAACAAAGAGGGTTTGTTTTTCTCACTAAGGGGACATCTGAGTTGCCTGATGATTTCTCAGACATCCTTGAATTTTCTTGGTCTACGTAGCACGCTTGCTGTCTCATAGTTGCAAAGTTGTTGCTGCAGTTCCACACATCACATCATGTTCATAGGAAGGCATCTATTTCTTATATCTGGAAAGCTTATACCTCCAGGACTTCCTCAGCAGCGCATCTCAGTTGCAGAGCTGAGCCTCATAGCCACCTAGAAGCAAAGGAGGTAGGAGAAAAAAGGTGATTTGCTTCCCAACCTCTATCAGGGAAAGCAGCAAGAGAAGGTGTAGAGATTCACCTCTCAGTCAGCAAATCAGCAGTGTTGGCCACACTCAGGTTTCATGGTAATGTGAATTTATTATAGCAAGAAATTCAAATACTTAAGTTTCCCTTCTTTAATTCCATTTTACAAATCTTGTTAATTATTCTATATACAAATCTTATAAATTAGTGTTTTGGGAGTTTGCTAGCTGAGATATGGGACTCTTGAGGCAATTAGCAGGAAGCAATGTTTTATTGTGCCAGCACAGACTCAGCGGACTCATGTCAAAAGGCTGAGCCCCGAGAACAAAGGGGTCTCATCTTATGTACCCTTGCAAGCAGGTTACAGAAGCAAAAAGCAAGGTCTAATCCACATATGGTTATATTTAATTTTATTGGCTACTTTACCCTAGTGCTATGTGACTTTCCCCTTCCCAGTGCTACGTGACCTTCCTCATGTTCAGATTTTTCAGGTTTTCTCTCTCTGCTATGCCATCCCTACCTCCCTGCTACTTTCTCAGGACTCAGGCCTAGACTGTTTTCTTCTGATCCTCCTCCCTGCTACAATAGGACCAATCACTTTCACTTACTTAATGTTTAAGCATTGTGTCCTGGCCTCTTGCCTTTCTACTACTTTCCTGAACAGTGGAGTCCTACAGTGGTGGCCCAGAGGAAGGTATTCTATGCTGCAGCAAAAGAAACCATGTGTCCCAGAGAGGAATTTCAGAGGCTCACTAGGTGAGGAGGGTGTCCACAGGTGAGAAGATGCTCACGCAAGAAAGTTGCCTCTGTGGGAGGCAGCAGGGAGCAGGACAAGGAGAGCAGCCATGGGGCAGTGTCCATCGGGATGACAGCCACGGTAAGGATGACAGAGAGCAGGCTCCTCACTATCCCAAAAGGCAGTTAAAGCATAAAGGGAGGAAACTAGACCAAATCTTGTATGGTTGGGTAAGAATTGGAGGTGAGTTGAAAGCTTTCTGTGTCTAGAAGTATTTTGAGAAATAAATTCATGTGCACAGGTATAAATAAATATGCATGTAGGTCCCCATCTGTCCACTGGGGGTGGCAGCAGTGACACCCCAATATCAGTGAGCACCACAGGAGTCCACACTGTGGCTTCTACAGGCCATTCTGCCTGACAGAAAGCAGAGCTCAGGGCCGCGGTGGGGAAGGCAGATGAAATATCTGTTAGTGCCCAAAGCCATGAAGGGCTCAAAAAATGGTGGTAAATTTCAAAGGAATACCAAAGCCAGGTCGGAGTACCTGCTGGTCAAGTCTGGAACAACCTGAGCATCAAAAAAAAGCACCAAAATAATAACAATAATAAATAATTAATTAGGCATTGAATAAAATAAGAAATTACTAGTGCGTCTTATAGAATTAAATAGGTGAATAAATTGAAATTCTATTGAGGAAAGGGATTAGATAGTTTCAAAGTACTGCTCTCCAAAATGTTATTAAGTGCCAATTTGCACAGGTATCTTCATATTTGAGACATTTGGGGAACATTTTAGCCAAGTGACTGAAACAATCATGTCACTAATGGGGCAAATCAAAATCTCGCACTCCCTGACAGACCAAAATGAGTCTCACTTCACTGCTTCCGGCCAGGGGGGGCATAGCCTGAACCTAATTGTCATGAAGCACCCACCCAGCCAAACCCAGGAAGTTCTGCAAAACCATTGATCTGCAATTTTCAAAAGTGTGAAGGTTGTAAAAATAAGGACATACTGAGAAGCCAGCCGATCCAGATGAAACTAAAGACATGGACGATGTGCCTTCAAACCTGAGCCTTTTGCTATAAAAGACGTTGAGCCCACATGCCAGCTGGAGTGGGGGCTGCATTTTAAACAGCAGTGGCAGATCACTGTCAATTTCCTGATTTTAATGGCTGTCACACAGCTGTGGGAGAATGTCCGTGCTTATGTAGGAAATACACAGCAAAGTGCATGGGGGTGGTAGAGCAGAGGCCAGCAGATCTCTGTCAAACAGTGCAGGGGACAGAAAGTCCTGCAAACCTGCAGATTCTCTGTCACTTTGAGATCATCTCAAAATTCAACAGTTATTTTTAAAATATCATTCAAAATATTTCAGATTTCTATTATATCTGTGCAATCATGAAGTCATGAAAATGTAGGATTAATTTCATGACAGTCATTGAAAAGCTGTGCCCACCACTAAACCAAAATACAAAGACAGGATACAGGATGGGATGAGCTCAGAGGTGGAATGTGGTCTTCACAGCTGGGAGGCCCCTGGTCCCACCCCAGCACCACCAAAAACAGCAGGGAACACAGGACACAAAAGCAAAATGTTAGTCAGGCGCCAGTGGCTCACGCCTGTAATCCTAGCTACTCAGGAAGCAGAGATCAGCCTGGCAAATATTTCTCAAGACCCTAACTCAAAGATATCCAGCATAAGAAAGGACTGGTGGTGTAGCTCAAATGGTAGAGTGCCTGCCTAGCAAGCATGAGGCTCTGAGTTCAGACTCCAGGAAAGCATCATTTTCACAGAAGTTACTTGGAGAAGAGTTTTGAAAATGGCAGCACAAAAATAGACAGGTCTGTCTGATTAAAACTTCTTCAAACAGTAGCTGGGGCTGGGGCTGGGGCTGGGGCCTAACAATTTGTTGAAGGATATTTCTGAAAAATCTTGCTTTTTAATGTTTATTCTTAAAAAATTAATAAAGATGTAAAAACTTAGTTTCAACATGATTCAACATGAATCATTTCATCTGTATGCACACTTGAGATTTCTGAAATGTGGGTCATAATCGTTGGTTTCAACTTTGTTTTAATCAGTTGGGGAAAATGGTGAATTTTTAAATTTCACAGATGAGAATACCATTTATGACCCAGCTCACCATGGAGGTTTGACTTTTTCTGTGCTCTGTGAGGGCTAGAGTGCAGCTCAGTGGTGGAGGGTTTGCCTAGCAGGAGTACAGCCCTAGGTTCCAGCCCCAAAACTGAAAAAAAAAAAAAAAAAAGAAGCTGGACATAGACGGCTTGCCTGTCTATAACAATGGAATGTCCCTGTTATTCAAAGGTCCCATTGTATCTTACAGAGGAAATGGTCACTTACTTTTTCGTGCTCTGATCATAAACCATGAACACATTTTGGCATTTTTCTTTTGGCTTTGGTTTTGTTTTCTGTTGTTGCTGCTGTTGTTTTTTGAGACAAGGTGTAACCATGTAGCCCAGGCTGGCCTGGAACTCACGATTCTCTGTCTCAGCCTCCAAAATGTTGATTACAGGCATGTGCCACCACACCGGCACTATTCTGTCTTTATTATAAGAAAGTTCCAAAGATTTACAAACTTAATAAAGATAAGCTCATACCCAGTACAACAATAATATGTTAAAAAATTTAAAAAGAACAAAATTTTATACAATTAAAATGACAAAATTAAAAATAAATAAGTAAAAAAGATAAGCACATAGTTGCACTAGGAATATATAATAGTCCTTAAAATTATATAAAGCTGATATTTGAAATGGCATGATTAACTTATGCTGACACAAAAACCTACACGCAGATATTGATAGCTGATTTATTCGGAACTGCCAACACTCAGAAGCAATGAAGACGTCCTTCAGTAGGTGAGCAGGTAAACCCACACCACGAAGTGACGAGCCAGTCTATGAAGGTCTATGACTCCAGCACAGAACGTTCCGAAAAAGCCAAAACTATGGAGGTAGTAAAATGTACACTGGCTACGAGGGGCCAGGGGAGGGGGGATGACTAGAAGGAGTGCAAAGGATTTATGATAATGTAAGCAGGGAAAGGGTGATCCCTTTCCTGCCCATGATTCAGGTTCTTGGTCAACTTGACTATAAAAAAGCAAGAGAAAAGTGTGACAAATTTGGTCATAGTTTTATGTGACATGGTAATTTTCAGGAATTAGCCTTTTTATGCTTAAGTTTTAGGGGGATTTTGATTTTGGTGTTTTGAGACAGGGTCTTGCTGTGTACCCCAAGCAGGCTGGAACTCTCCATCCTCCTTCCTCTACCTCCCAAGTGCTGGGATTACAGGCATGAACCACCTATACCTTGCTTATGCTTAGGGTTGATAAAGCATGGACAGCTGTGTAGCAATATAACTGGACAGAAAGGGTATGATCTGGTAGAAAAAGACTGAGGGGGAGACCCAACGAGGACTTTCGGTTCCAAATCTTCTCAGCCTCTCAGTTTTAGTGTTGCAGGAATCTCAAGCTGAGATATGGGACACTGAGGCAGCTTAGCAGGGAGCAACATTTTATTGTGCTGGCACAGACTCAGCAGACTCATGTCCAAAGGCTGAGCCCTGAGAACAAAGGGGTCTCCCCTTATATACCCTTGTAAGTAGGTTACAGAAGCAAAAAGCAAAGCTCAACCCACATATCGCTGCATGTGACTTTATTGGCTATTTTATTTTCCCAGTGCTATGTGACCTTCTTCATGTTTTAATTCTTTAAGTTTTATCTCTCTGCTTTGCAATCCCTTTTCCCTGCCTCATTATCAGAACAGTCTGTCTGTTTCTCTTCTGGCCCTCCTCTCTGCTATATCATTTTCCCCTTTGATGCTCAGCCTACCTAGGATCAAAGAGCATCATCTTGATCTATGGTCTGTATTTTTATAGCATCATTATATGGGCAGCAATTGTTCTTTTTATAGTGGCCTCCATAATGGTCCTTATAGACCGTAATACCAGGGGGAGCAGGCAGGGTAATATTAAGCATGCTCCTAGGATAAGACCCATCACCCCACTTTTATGACAAATGTGGTCTGTATTGTTTTCTTTACTCTGAGACTTTTAGTATCACCAGCAGCCTCATTAATCTGGGCATATATGAACAGATGTAACATCGGACCTGTTGGTGGGTACATGATACAAAGTATGGCTGTGCAGAGGTCCCAGCAATGGCTCTCTTATAACATTTAATACATGGGAAAATCTTGTAAGGGCCATCCCAAAAGGTAAGAGTCCAAGTGTGTAGAGGAGAGCAGGGGTGCTTCCCGTGTTTCAGCTTCCTCTGTGTGTAGACTAGTCAGCTTTCAGAGTGACTAGAGCAGGGCTGTTGTCCTGTTGTTTGTGGTCCCCTGTTGTCTCCTGGGAAGTGGAGTCCTGCTGAGGAAGAGCACAGGCATTCTTGAGGGTGATCTTGATGGTGAGGCTGAGTCAGGGATGCACTCCCACTAGGGAGAAGCTGGCTTTACTTGGCTGTGGTGGATCTAGGGAGTAATTTTTGTTATTTTAACTGTAGTGGGGATAGACAAGACAACAACAGAAGGGCCTCTCTAATGGGGTTTTAATGGTTGGACATTTTATTTATTTATTTATTTATTTATTTATTTATTTATTTTACCCAGATGTGGAGAGCAGATGAAAGCCTATGAGAACTGGACACAAGCAAGGCCAGATGCAGTTAATTGCTTTACCTGTAGGCTGAGATAGGCACAGTGCAGGGTCACAAAACAGGGAAAAGCAGAACAGCTGTGTCACCTAAGTTGCGTTCAGAGAAGCAGGAATGCAGGTTTCTCCTGTTACAATGTCACACCCCTCCCCATGGCACCACCCTGTTTGCTGCTATAAAAGAACCCTGAAGGAGGAAAAGGGGCTTTTGCTTTTGGCTTTTGGCTTTTGCCTTTTGGGGCTTTACTTTGGGCGTTTTGGTTTGGGAAGGTTTTGGAAGGGAAAAGAATTATCGAAGGGAAAATGCGAAAGGGAAAAATTGCTAAAGAGAAAGTGCTAAAGAGGGGTTTGATAGAAAGTCTGCACTGAGAACTTTAACATCGGCTTCAGAAAGCAAAGCTGAGAAAGAACTTCATACATAGGCCTTAGGAAAGCTAAAGCTAAAGAAAAGCCAAAGAGAACATGGGAGAGTGCACAGTGCAAGTGTGAGGACAGAGACCTTAAGAGCTATGCATAATGCAGGTCGCAGGCACAGCTGTTTGCAAGTTTGAGCACCCAGGCTTTGAGAGAGCTAAAGAGAGATGGGACAGTGCAAGCCTGGGGGCAAAAGACTTTAAGAGCGATTAAGCCAAAGATAAGCTAAGACCAAACATGGGACAGAGCAAGCCTAAGGAAAGAGGTTTTAAGCAAGGTTTTAAAGAACTGCAAGGAGCAAGGCCTTAAAGAATCAAGATAGAGAAAAGAAGCAATGATGATTGTGTGTCTCCAACCGAGTGTACAACACACCTGACCCCAAATTTCTTTGTCTGTCTATCCTATATCTCCTCTAAAATCTCCAGTCACCCCTAGTTAAGCCCAGTTAGGTCCAGTAATAACCAACGAGAGAGAGAGAACACCTCACTCCAGCAAGGGAGGGAGTGTGGGAAACTGCACCCCCTTCACCCAGATAGTGCCTTTTTTTTAACCGAGTAGAATTACCATGGTAACAATATACTGTCAGTATATATGTCTAAGAAAACTCATCTTAAAAAGTTAAAACTACCATCTTTAAGTATCAAAGGACATGTTTAGAGCAAGTAGAAATAATCATTTTGTCTCTAAGTAGAAGACCCTGTCTAAAAATATGAGTCTGTGTCTGGAAGGCTTTAATGCCAGATAGCCACACGTGTATAAGAACCATTTCTTCAATCCTCTCAGCCTTGGTTATTTTTGAGAGGTCTGGCATGAGCAACTCCATTGGAACTTTGACAGCATTCCCCTCTTGTTTTCAAACTGTTTGCCTCTGTGTAGTCTTTTCTGAAGATCTGTCTCCCATCCAAGTACTAACCAGGCCCGACCCTGCTTAGCTTCTGAGACCAGACAAGACTGGGTGCTTTCAGGGTAGTATGGCCATAGACTGAAGATCTTTCTTGATTGGCCATTTTCTTTCTTTATCGTGAGGATTTGCTTTTCCCTGGATTTTGTTTGGTTGGTTTTGGCCCCATGTCAGGAGGGAAATAATGAGCAGATCAGGTGGGAGTCAGTGCTAACTTAGACCCTTTTGGCCAAATTTAAGCAACAAAGAAGTGACTCTTAAGCAGTGGGCTTCTAGAAAAGGATAATACATAACAAAGCACTTATTAAGAGTCATTTTTCATGGACTTGATTGTAAATGCCCCAGAAGGATCAGAACTGTAATGACAAAAACTTAAAAGAGCCATGGTTAAAATTGTGGTGGACAATTTAGCAACTAGCAACAGTATATCAGTACCACTAACTTTTTGTTAATGTGTTTATCTAAATTTTGTATTTGTAGAAGGCGTGATATTCTTGAAAAACATAAATATGTTTAGTATAAGGAACCAGAAATAGCATCACAGGTCTATAGAGGTTATATATACATATTAGCTAGCTGTTCTTGAAGTAAAACCTTAGATTTTTATCAGTTGTAGGGGGGAAGAACAGTTTTAGTAAACCCAAATACCCCAGTCACAGTCACCCAAGACAACAGTTGTTTCACCATGAGGTTATCTAGAAAATTTTGCATAAACTGTTAGAAAATAAGAGGTATGGAAGAGGCAGAGAGATGGCTCAAACACCAGTACAGGGTTTATTGTTTAGGCAGGAGGCCTGTGGAGGGGAAACCCAGCAAGAGAGCTAGAGCCCATTGCCATACACAGGCTTGGGCTAGACATAGGGGGCTAGTGGAAAAGTACCAGGAAGGTCACTAAGGGATACAATTACTGGGCAACCAAGAAAGATAAGTTGTAGTTAGGTCACTGTCTGCTCAGCTATCCTTGGCATCCATCTGGGGAGATAAAGGTTACAATTGTCCCTTTGTCAGTCTTTGGGGTTGGGTGGGGAGTTTCTAGTAAGCCATCTGCAAGAAGGGAAGTGTCCTAACATGGCTGTCCTCATTGTTAACCCCAACATAAACCAACTCCTAAATGAACATGACTCAGTTACCTTAGTAGTTAAAACCCCAACAAAAATCACCAGAGAACACAGGTAAATATGTATGGGGGCTAAGTGTGGAGTTAGGAAACATAGTGGCCAAGAATCATGGCTCAGACATTGATAAGGGATCACATCTCAGATTGCTGACATTAACAGATGGCTCATGACATACAGCAGGATCCCACCAATCTGTAGTCAATGGAGTCCCCCTAAAATAACAGGCCCAATCTGGACGTCCCAGACCAAAAACTCCCTCTGCCTGACATGTGGAAGGAGTAGGATTAACATCTCCACTCTGTTAACTCCAATAAAAACTGGAGGTCTTAACCTCCGGTGTAGTGCTCCTTTTTTGAGTTGTTTTTTTTTTTTTTTAAATCTGGAAGGTGCACTTTAGCTTTGTTTTTTTGCTTTATATAACTAAATCTGTCTCAACCTTCATATCAGTGCAACAGTACTCCCTGTGCTCAGCTGCCTCTTGCCTCTCTGTGTTTTGATAAACTCTTGTCTTGACAAATTTGTGGATTAACCTGTAGCACCAAAATTTTCTGACAGTTATCTTGACAAAACAAAAAACATTTTTAAGACAGTTTTTGTAAATGTTATTAAGAACTATTTTTAAGATAGTCTTTTTGTTATGAGCTTAGAGAAGTACGTTTTAATTTAATATTAGTACATTAAATTTGATTTTATAAAACCTTTAATGTAACTGGATTTTAGTCAACTCAATCACTAACATAGCGTTTATAAGCTCTATCTTTTTATGGTAACTCTGTATCTTTACGACAACTTATTTTGTATCCCCTGGGGGAGGTTGTCTTTATCCTTTTTTTATTTAAAAGTATTTTTTAACCTTTTATTTTTTAAAAACCATATCCTTAATACTATATATATATATATATACATATATATGTTACTTATTAAAAATGACTCATAAAATCTTTTAACTTGGAACCTTATATTTATATGGAAAAAACAGAAAGAAAGCAACCTTAAAATTATTTTTTATATAAAAACAATTTATAGAAAGCCTATTTGTTAATAGACCCATGTACTAGAAGAGAGAATTAAATCCCAGATTTTACTCATGACAGAATGAAACAGGTGAAGGTCATTTTTAACTACCCAAATTTTAAGACTCCTGTTGCAGGCTGTGGTCCCCCTTTTTTTCTTTTTTTCCCTCCTCTGGTCTAAGCGAGAGCATTAACCCCTGAATGCCTGCATCCTAGTAAGACCTGATTGAAATAAGTTTGAAAACCTGTTTTTTTTTTAAATATCAGTAGAACACAGTAATTTTTTTTACATTTACTTTATAATAAGAACCATCCTCAAGATGATTACATATTCATGTGTAAAAAGCTTAAGCAGTTTATAACAAAGATCTTCAAAACAAACACCCTGGTTTTTTGTTACCTTGAATATCACATTAACCTTCTAACAGCAGTTTGAGAACCATTTTGAAGATGCTTACACATACATACATACATATACACACACACATAAAAGTTTTATAAATTAAGCATGCCAGAAAAAAATGTCAATTAAGTGTGATAAGATGAGCTGGAATTCCAGGAGCAGATTAAATTTTGCCCAGTTCTTTAAACAAATTGACATACATACACACACAAAACTGGAGTGCACTCTCAAAAAAAAGAAAAAAACTTTTAAATTATCCCGACAGGGCTCTCCAATGGAATGGTGGATGATGTATCTATTTTCTTGTGAGTCTCCCTCTTTGGAACTGAATTTTTGTTGCCCATCCTTAACCGGGTTGTGGCTATTTCCTGGGAAAAGCTCAACGCGCCCCCAACTCTCGGAGGTGTCTCACACACTTTTACACAGCACAGTACTTCCACCCCACTCCCTGAACCTGAGAGACACAGCTTCACCCCAAAAGGTGGTTACTAGCAGTCTCTGGAGGTGATCTGTCTCCCATTCTGCCTCCTGGGGCAGGCCTGAATTTGAACCCAGGTTCTTACCAATCTGATGAGCAGTGCTTCCCTCCCCTCATTGGTTCCTGCACGTCACCAGGCTCCATTGTGCTTCGAGACTTTCACTATGCGGGAGGAGGCCAGGGTATGAGGACAATACATTCCTGGTGTTTTCTATCATTGACTGAAAGCCTTTTGGAGAAAGGGGGAACGGAGCTGTAGTGTAAAATATGGACACACATTTCACAAAAGATAGGGATGGGGAAGGCATTCCCTGAGGACCACCAAGGCTAAGGAAGGGCCAATGAGAGCATCCCCCTGAGAGAAGGCTCATGCAGACAGCTGGCATGGTGAGAGCAAGCCAGGGCGGGCAGCAAGGGAGGGCTGTGCAGACCAGGCTGAGGAAGCGCAGTGTTTACAAGACATTGGGGAAGCCACTTGTCACAAGGCTTTTGTATTAACCTTCACCCACGTCACGTGTCCTCCTCTCTTCATCCCAGTGGCTCTCGGGAGCGGGCAGGATGTCAGGTGTCCCCTGGGATTCTTCCCCTGTGGAAATGTCACCAAGTGCTTGCCCCAGCTGCTTCACTGCAATGGTGTGGACGACTGCGGGAACCAGGCTGATGAGGACAACTGTGGTGAGTGAGACAACCTCATCTTAGCAGAAAGAGAAGTGGGAAAACAGAAAGTCAAATTGAAATGCAAAATGGATGTGCTGAAAGAAAAGCTTACTTTAGTTCACTTGCTTCAAGTATCCATTCCTTTATGTGCTGCAGTGTCACAGCCCTTCTCGGGAGAAGGTCACTCTTTCACACAGGAGGTTCTCTAGCCCAACGAGACTGTCCTGCCACATCCTTGAGGCAGAATTGACAAGACCAACCAATAGGGCTGCTGGACAAGTAAAAAACCTGGAAAGTCAGTTCAGTGAGGGCTTTGTTCAAATTTCTGATACCTTAAGAAGTATACATTTAGGCCAGGCATAGTAGCTCACATCTGTAAACACAACTATTTGGGAGGCAGAGATAGGAGGATTTCAGTTCAAGGCCAGACAAGGCAAAAAGTTATCAAGTCCTATTTCAAAGAATGAGCTGATCATTATGGTTCACACCTGTAATGCCAGCTACAAAGGAAGGCACAGATAGCAGGACTGAAGTCAAAGTATGGGCTGGGCAAAGTGAGACCCTATCTGAAAAATAACAAGGTAAAAAGGGACCAGGGGCATGACTGAAGTGGTAGAGCACCTGCCTAGCATGTGCAGGCCTGGAATTCAAACCCCAATACTGCCTTAAATTTCTTGGAGCTAGCTTACTGGAAAAATAAGCATTAGTAAATAATGTGAAACAACTTATTATAGCTTATATCCCACTTGTGGGGAAATAGGGTACTGTTTTGGGAAGGCATTAATGTACCTTATGGTGCCCCTGCCAGGGCCTCGCTGCTCCCGCTCAGCACAGCAGGCTTTCTAAGATCCCGCCTTGGAGGAATTAGGCTTCTGGTCAAAAAACTCCCAAGCTGTGCAAGCAAAACTTGACCTGGCAAATTTCACATAAAAAATGCTTACACCTCAGGAAACTTGACTTGGGTTACTTCTTGTAAACGCCTCTCATAAGCACAAGAAAATACAAATCGCCTTCCTTAAGTGGAGCAGAGGGACACTTTCAACCAGTTAACTGCCACACGATCTTAGAAGCCTCCAGGCCTTTCTCATTTGCACTTTAAAAGCCATCCCATAATATGCGTCTCTGCACTTCTTACCACCTGGGTTCCATGCTGGGCCTCCACCTTCCAGGCATCACTCCACCAGGGAGCTGTTCCCCCAGCCTCAAGAATTTACATTTTCTACAACTTCACCTGATTATATTTTGTGTACTTCTCAGTTTGGAACAGTCTGGAGGTAGTGGCTTAACTCAAGCATAAGCACATTACAGCTAAAACTACAATTGCCTTTTATTTAAAGGACTACAAACATTGCTTTGGATTTTTTGGGGGGGTGGCAGTCTGGGATTTGAACTCAGGGCCATGCGCTTGCTAGTCAGTCACACTACCACTTGAGCCAGGCTCCCAACCCTTTTGCATTGGTTATTCTTAAGATAGGGTCCTGCTTTATGGCCAGGCTGTCCTGGGCCAAGCTGGGGATGACAGGCACACGCCACCATGTCTAGCTTTTATTGGTTGAGGTGGGGGGTTCTTGAACTTTTTACCCTGGCTGGCCTCCTGTGTGGCTAGGACTATAGGCTTGAGCCACCTCGCCCAAGCAGTTCTTGTAAAAAATATCATCTTGCTAAAATAACTGAATATTATGCAATTTTTGAAAACTAAGATAAAACAGTGCCCTGCACACTGCCATCTCCACCTGTTGGCCATTCAGACACAGTCTGGATGGAGCTGCGGGAAGCAGAAGGAGCCCGTGTTCGCTGTAAAGATTCACCACCAGTAGAAGATTCCCAGTGGAAAGAGTTGGGAACTCAGTTAGTGCTGAGTTTAGAGATACCGGGTTACAGAGGTCCAGTTCTTCTGGTTATAATCCTGAAAGTCAATGCGCACTTCTCAGGACTCCCTAGTCAGCCATGCAGATGAGCGCAACAGGCACAACGTCCTCTGAAAGGATGGGATCAGAGTCAGAGATTTGGGCTTAACTCATGACTATGAAGGGAGGCATCTGTGCCCGTGGGTTGTTCAGGATTCAACAGGATACTGCATTTAAGATGGTAGGCAAAAGACAGATGTGATGCACTGAATGTTTGTGACTTCCCTCTCCAAAATTCATGGCAACCATCTGCAAATAGAAATGATTTTAACTCTGTTCCAAAATGCAAGACCAGGCATGAAGGTACACACCTATAATCCCAGCTATTCAGGAGGCAGAGATAGGACCAAGCTGGGCAACTCTCATGAGACACCTATAATCACAGCTATGAGACAGGCAGAGCCAAAGCGTGAGACCCAGTCTGAAAAATAAATTTAAAGCAAAAACTGGCTGGGGGCGTGACTCAAGTGGTAGAGAACTTCCCTATCAACAAGAGACCTTACTGTCAAACCTCGGTACCACCACCACCACCCCCCAAAAATCCTCAAGGCCAGGTGGCAAGCTGTTGCTATCCATGCCTGGCACTTCCAGAAAAGATGGAATTAGAGTCCATTTGATAAAAATTACAAGGTGAGCTCTTTCTGCTTGCCTCTCATTGCTTTGATTTCCTTTGCCTGCTGTGACTTTTTATTTCTCCATTTTATAGTATCTGGGTAATTTATGCTCCCAGTGCTGCTCATTATAAGACATCCATATTTAAATTCTGCTAAATGCTAATTAAATTAAGTCAGAAAGTTAGTCCTTGCAGATATGTAAGCTTCATGCATATTTCAGTCAGCAGTATCAGATCTACTTGCAATTGGGTAAAACACAATAACTTGACCTATTTATACAAGGAAAAGCCATGGTTAAAACTCACTTTTAAAGTAATCACTTACAAGGTAATAGCATATTGTCAAATAAAGTGTCTATTTTTGATGAAAGAGGAAATTTTCTCTGACTCAGACCTTTCAAGGTAAAAACATAACTCAAAAAACCTCTCCCTTATTCTTTCAAGCCATCTTAAACAGTCTCACCAAGCTGTGTGCTCATGGCTCACACTTGTAATCCTAGCTACTTGGAAAGCTGAGATCAGGAGGATCAAGTTTCCAAACCAGCTTGGGCAAAAAGTTTGCAAGACCCCATTTCAACCACTAACTGGTCCCAGCATGCACCTGTCATCCCAGCAACAATGGAAAGGGCAAAATGGGAGGATCACATTTCAGGCTGGCCTGGGCACAAAGGGATACCCCTGCATCTCCAAAGTAACCAGAGCAAAAAGGGCTGGAGGGTAGAGCACTTGTCTAGCAAATGGAAAGTCCTGAGTTCAAACTCCAGTGTGCCCCCCCAAAAACAATAAAACATGGTCACAAATAATGGTTTCTTTTTGGTGAGTCTGGGGTTTGAATTCAGTGCTTCATGCTTACAAAGCAAGCTCTCTACTGCTTAAGCCATACCTTCAGTCAATCTTTTCCTGGTTTTTTTGGAGATGGAGTCTCACCAACAATATGCCGGGGCTGGCCTCAAACTGCAATCCTCCCCATCTCAGCCTCCTAAGTAGTTAGGATTACAGGTGTGAGCTGCTGGTGCCAAGCCCCAATAATGATTATTAAAAATGGAAAATTAAGTCAGTGGGGAATAATGGAAATAAAATTTGAGGAAGTCACTAAAAAAAGGAATCATCAACTGATTTAAACTGGCTCCCTATATACTGAACTGTTCCATGAGCTAATTATATTTAGAAAGATCTGTTCATTTTGAATTATCACAAACATCTTAAACATGTACTCTCATTTAGTATTAAAGTCCTGGTTTTCTCAGAAAACACAAAAATAATTTCTCTATAACTGAACACTTGATTAAGTATAAAAATGTATCTCAGGCACATACGGGAGGAATGGGGATAGGTAGCAAACCCAAAATTTGAAAGTGTTTGATGTGCCCACTGCAGAGGAGCTAATACAGTAACCTTAAAATGACAGAGATCACTATGGGAAGGTGACCAGGAAGTAGTGAAGAGGTCAGGTAGAGATGAATCAATTCAGGTTGTAATACACTTGTGCATGGAAGCAATGCTAGGAATCTCTCTATATAGCTATCCTTATCTTAACTAGCAAAAACGCTTTGTCTTTCTTATTATTGCTTATGTCTTCTCTTCAACAAAATTGGAGAAGAAGGCAGAACAGGTTCTGCCTGGAAGCGAGGTGGTTGGGAGGAACAGAGGGGAAAGGGGCAGGGGCGGAGGAATGGCCCCAACGATGTATGCACATTTGAATAAATGAATAAAGAAAAAAAGGAGGGAAAAAATGCATCTCAGTACAAAAAGCATGAAGATAGTAAACTACTGAACATTTTGCTTGGGCAAAATGCAAGCAAAAGGTGTAACAGATTTAGAACTTTTCAGTTGACTTCCCTAGAGTCCCTGTCTACAATATTTACACTATATGAAACTTACATACATCATTTACTTAAATCAAAAATGATTGTACCATTTTTTATATTTTTATTCTTACAAATAAAGTCCCCTAAATTATGCCATTTAATTCCCATATTATGTCACTGAGTTGTGTCATTTGTCACTAACCCATTTTTCACCTCTACCAGACCTTTCACAGACACAATGGAAGTAGAAGGTAAGACAAAACCTTTAAGTCAACCAGAGCAGTGCTTGGTATAGCAAAGATGACCCAGGAAAGGAAAGAACTTGTCAGTTTTCAGCTAGAACTCAGGGATGCTTGGGCAGCCACCAAGGGAACCTGACCACACAGCTGAGGACTCGCATTTTGGAATCATTCACGTCCATTTGAAACTGAGTTGCCGCCCCAGTAGTAAAAATGCTACGTTAAAATAGCATCAAATTGGCACACCTAGGTTTGTATTTACAAAGAGCTCTGCGTCTCCAGGAGAGAATCTGGCAGCATTCCGTCTTCTGTGCTATCGACAATGGGTGTGCACAAAGGGCCCCCTCACAGTTAGGCCAGCCTCATTCAGGGGACAGGTTGACTTCCTCTGTCATAGGACTGGAGCTCATGCCCATTCCTCTGTGGGCTCAACATCCCTCACTGCACCTTGGCACCTCTTTCACAAGAAAAGGATGAAGATGGCTTTGGTCTGTTTCAGTATTAGCATTTTCCTATGCCCTAGGGGACAAAAATTCACAACCACCTAAAGCCTCAGAATGTGACCTGATTTGGACGCAGGTCTTTGCAGGTGTAGTGAAGGCAAGGACTGAGACAGAAATGACGGCCAGATGAAGAGATGATGGCCATGTGAAGATAGATGCAAATCTTGTTTTGTTGTCACAAGTTAACAAATGCTAGAAGCAAGGGAAGATCCTCCCCTAGAGCCGTGAAAGGGGCTGTGGCCCTGCTGACACCCTGATGTCAGACTCCCAGCCTCTAGAACAGTGAATTGACTTCTGTGGTTTTAAACCATCGGTCTGTGATAATTTGTTACAGTGGCACAAAGAAACTAACACAGACAGGAATAGAGACAGGTGACCTTCTGTGGGCCTGAAGTAGCATTAAGGCACGAAAGCCTGGTGTAGATGGAAGCAACCCTGGAGTCCAACCATTCTTACACAACTGCATGTGGCATAAAATTCTGCTTGCTGTTCATAGACAGTTATCCTAAACTTAAACTACACGTTTTCTTACCAGGTGTTCTATATTCCTTATGCGATAGTCAGACAGGTGCAGCCACAAAGGGAGACACAGTTCATTACACTCACAGTCCCCAAGACAGGAGGCAGGGCTTGTCACTGGACACTGGGGGAGACTACAGGCTGGTCAGAAGGCAGGAATGAGGGGAGGCATTGGGTCAGAATTTTAGTGTGGTCTCCAAGGGAAAGGCAGGGCAGGGCAGACAGGCTGGGTAACTTGGGAGGTAGTAGACCTGTCCTCAGTTACCTGGGGTGGGCCCTGGGTATACAGGGCTCCTGGGCACACGGGCTGGTAGAAGATGTCTGGCAAGATTGGTTTGCTTGCATATAAAAGACTTGCTCCCAGCTGGGTCCTTTGTTCTTAGAATTGACTGGTTCCTGGAGGGGCAGTCTTTTCCCAGTCAAGAAAGGTTAAGATGTCAAAGTAGCATATTATACATAACAACAATCTAGTATATAATACACTGTGTCTTTCTTGAGCTCAGCTCTACTAACTCTCTCCTACTCCCTGCTCACAAACACACACACAAAGTTGAAATAACAAACATCAGTAGGTAGAAAGTCAAATTTGCCACCAGAGCAGAAATAGTTTATGAAAGCCTCTTTGGGAAACTCCTTGCAAGCAGGAACATACCCACAAAGAGTTTTCTTCTTCAGCTGTGTTAGACTCCTGTCTCTATAGCAAATTCCTGAGAGAATTAACTTAGAAGTGTATAAAGAGACAAGGTTTGTTTTGACTCACAGTTTGGAACCTTCCAGTCAAGAGCAGTTGGAGCCATTTCTTTGGGCCTGTGGGGAGGCAGCACATCAAGGCAGGAGTGCATGATAGTGCAAAACTGCTAACCTCATGGAAAGGAAGGAAAAAAGAAGAAAGAGGAAGGGCACACCCCCAGTGACCTGAACACTTTCCAGTGGGCCTCACTTCATAAAGTGCCTAAAAATACCACACTGGGGACCAAGCCTAAACATGGGCCTTTGGGAGATGCTCAAGATTCAACCTATAGCAGCCTCCTTCCAAATTTTATCTTAAATGTTTTGCCTTCCCCATACCCTTTAGATGTCTTCTTTTTTCCTTTCAGGCCTCACACTTGCTCTAGCCACTTGAGACACTCCACCAGCCTTTTTTGTATTAATTATTTTTAAGACAAGGCCTTGCTTTTTGCCCAGGCTGGCCTGGACCAAGCTCCTCCTATTTTTGGTTCCCCTCACAGCTGAAATGAGAGGTGCGTGCCACCATATTCAGACATTGGATAAGATGCGGTCTCACCAATGTTTTCCTGGCCTGGCCCTGAACCACGATCCTCTGATCTCCACCTCCACAAGGAGCTAGGTTTACAGGCTTGAGCCTGGTGCCTGGCTTAGATGTCTATTATCAATACTGTATTTTATTTGGAAATGTCACTATGCACTGGACATTTTAGGCCATCTATGTTCCTTTCTATCCTCCTAGGAATACTGGGTTCTATCTAGCAACTGCTGTAATAGCAGAATTAGGAGCATCCTCTATTTGTTGAGTACTTGTGGTATCCCAGACACAGTTCTAATGCTTTAAATGTGCCTTTCACTTCATCCCCACAGTAGATTGGATAGTTAGATTATGTGCATTCTCTAGGTAAGAAAATGGAAGTGTGCTGAGGTTACATAAGTCTTCTGATATCACTCCCAAGTATTTGGCCGTGTGCTAGCTTCCCATCATTATAACACATATCTGAGCTAATTTACATATAAAGACAAAAATACTTCTTTTGGCTCATAGTTTAGGAGGTTTCTATTCATGACTGGTCTTCCCATTGCCTTTTTGGGCTGTGGCAAGGCAGCATACCATGTCAGGAACACTTGACCAAGCAAACCTGCTTACCTAATGGCCAAGGAGCAAAGAGACAGAGAAACTGATGGGAGTTCCACAATCTCCTTCAAGACATGTTCCCAATGACCTGAAGACCTGCCCCTAGATCTCATTTCTTAAAGGTTCCACTATCTCCCAATAGTGCCATAGCTGGGGACCAAGCCTTTAACACATGGAGCTTCAGGGGACACTTATCCAAACTTCAGGTGCTTGTTTTATTTGTTTGGGTAGAAAGGTAGTGCCCATGCTATTAATTGTTACAATATTTTGCCTTCAAACAAATCTCTTGTTGATGAAATTTATATTTTGTGGGACCGTCCATTAAATCATGTTTAAAACATCTTGGAAGAATAAAAAAATAAGGTACTCTTGAGTTTCTTTTTAGAATATAGCACGTGAAAAATTAGATGAACTTCCAAATTTAAAATGACAAGTGTAATGGTAAGGATAGGCCTAATATTTTTATAGCACCTACTAAATATAAGGTTGTATTCTGAGTACTTTATATATTTTGCCTCATTTTGTCTCATGACAACTTTTGAGACAGGTACTGTTTTTTCCCCTTTGAATATGGAAAGATTGAAGTCCTGCACTACATGGAGTAAGATATGACATTTAGTTCACTCTCTCAAGTGAATAAGAAATCTTATTCATGTGCATATTTATTTCTCTATGGCCAAAGGTTATTTCTATCACAAGCTTCCATTCTTCCAAGTGGAAGAAACCAAAACCAAATCAGTTAAAGGTCTTCCTTTCCCTTCTCCTGGGATTGCAGCTGAGCTCAGGAGTCTCTGTAGTGCCAGGACACTATGGGGGTGGAGGGGAGGTCAGCTGGCTGTAGTCACGTGATGACCACAGACAGCATCCCCAGAGATATGTATGAATCAATCTGATTCTCTGCCATAAGTCATTGCCATGTCATCACCAGCCTGTCATAAGCACTGTCACATCCCGTCTCTCCTGCCTATTTCCTTAGGCCTCAAGGGTTCACAGAAAACAATTCACTGCTCCTGAGGCAGGTTGAGCCCCCAGAGAACTTCCATGGTTGTGTTTAAATCCATTTCCCTACCCTTTATTCCCACTCTACTTCCCCTAGGTCCATCTAGGCTGGCAGCAATTCTATGGGTCCTGCCACATGTGTGGGCTCTTCTTAAGCAAAGAACCCCAGAGCACAGAAACAAATGTGGGAAATGTGTGGTTTCCCCAGATTCAGTCCAGGGGAGGCACAGGGAAAGACCCTTCCACTCTCCCTTTCTGCTCCAAGACCCTTGTCCAGTCTGTGGCCAGCAAAGTCCAGCAATTCTCTTTTCTGATTTTGCAAAGTTAGTAGCAAAAATCAAACTTCAGCATTTGAAAATCAAGTCTCAAGAACTTGACTCTTTTTGTTAATCCCTTTCCCTCAATGAAAGTGGAAGGTTCCAGCTGCCTAAGATAGGGGAAAGGATAGAGAGTATGAGGAATTCAAAAGAGGAATTTCCTAATACCCCAAGGTAATTTCTGTATACCAGCCTGGCATTTACTAATCTATAAAAGTTAGAGAAACAGTACTTATTTCCAGGTGTGATGGTGATGATATATATTTTAAATAGGATTAGGAAACTGAAGTATATTCAAGGACTCTTTTAATTTTTAACTGGTCCTGCATTTAAAATTATGGGACACTAAATATTCCATAATTTCCTAAGTAAGTTCCTCATGTAGTTATTAACATGTATGTTAATAATAGCACTCCCAAGCAGTTGGATGTAGAAGTTAGCTGTTCTCGTTTCAGAATTCTTAATTAAAGCTATTAGTTTGTCTTTTTCAAGGTTTAAAACACAGGAGGGAAAGTGATATAGGTCATAAATCTGTGTACTAATATACAATCATGTATTATATGTTCAAAATAGACTTTATAAGTCTCAAAATAATATAAATAGTGGAACCTTTTGCTTTTCTAAAAATAAGAGACTTGGTTTTTACTTCATATATGTTTACCTTCATATGTGTTTATCCAACAATGCTTAGAGGTGAGCATGGTGGTGTGCACCTGTCATCCCAGCTACTTGGGAAGGTGAGGCAGAAAGATCACTTGAGCCCAAAAATTTAAAGTCAGCCTGGGGTAAGAGAGCCAGCTTGCCAAATGAGGGAGGGGAAGGGAAGAGAAAGGGGGTGAAAAGAAAAGGAAATGAGAAGAGAAAACAAAAAGGAAAGTAAAAAATAAAACTAAAAATAACTGCTCAAACCATGTTTGGACTATGCCACACAGATTTTCCTCTCAGGACACTTCTTATCAAATGAGCACACAAAGCCAGCTTTTTCATGGCCTCAATTTGCTTTAAAAGATGCCCGAGATAATGTCACCCTCCCTGATTACTTCAAATTGTCGCTTCCCATGGCAGGAAGACCCCAGAAAGAAGCATATGCATTCTGACCAGCAAACTACTGCTGTCATTCACATTTAAGGAGCCCACACACAGCTGGTTTGATTCATTGTTCTGCTCAGCCAGCCTGTACCCCAAGGCTCACCCGAATGGCTAAGGGAAGCTCTCCTTTTGGTGATCATCACTTTATGAGCAAAATATGATCCAGTGTGTCCCAAGAATCAGAGCTGAAAGTTGAAGGAGCACTTGAGAATCAAGAATGCTCTGCTCTGTATAAATCCAAACCATACAAATCAGTCATTCATGAGCTGATAGTATGTGTACTTCATATCCCTTCATTTTAGTAAGAAAGCAGACCCCAAAACATGTAACAGCATTGTCTCCTCTTTTATCTGGCCTCTTCTCTGACAGACATAAGTTCCTTCATTTTTTATTATTCTCAATCCAGGGGGTGGAGGCCATTGTTAAGAGTACTTGCATGGCATGCACAGAACCCTGGGTTCCATCCCCAGAATCTCTGGGTTCCCAGACATCTAGGGAACCAGGAGTGACCTCTGGAAGTCTAAGAGAAGGTTTCTGAAGTGTGCAAAGGGCCACCTGCAACCAAGCTACCTGGCATTGGGGCAGGAGGCGGGGGGACGGTAAGATGCTGATGAGTCCTAAACCCCACTCCCACAAATGTCATCTAATAAAAACAGTGAAACCCAGAAATCATTTTTTAAACAAACACCCCAGCTGAATATCCAACCTGTTAAAGTTTTGAAATGCCTTGCTTCCCAACAGAGATGAATTATTACACAATTCACAGCACCCAGAAAGTGGTTAGTTCTGCCCAGTGGTTTTCCAGCCTCTATTCAGGTTCCCGGGTGATGCTGCTGCTGGTCCAGAGCTACACTTTGAAAGCCACCTTCTGCATCGAAGGCTGGGACAGGAGGAATGCGAATTGGAGGCCAACCTAGGCTTCGAGACCCTGTCTCAAAAAAAAAGAAGAAAAGAAAAGCACTGATCTGGACAATCTTTCTTATGCAAATGCAAAAACAAACAGTTTCCAAAATCTATTAATAATATTGTCAGCAGGCTGAGGCAGGAATAGCGTGAATTCAAAGCCAGCCTGGGCTACATGGCAATACTGCCTCAAAAAAAAAAAAAAAAAAGGAAAACAAACAAAAAAAGACATTTCTTTATTGCTCCAAATTCTCATCATACTAGCATGTATTATTTATTCCAATTTGAACAGGATGCTGCATTTCCCAACCAAATTTAGCACAGAATTCTCAGGAAAATCCAGGGAGACTATCTAAGAAGAGCCTGATATGACGCTAAGCCAAAGTAACACATTTCCTCCCAAACAAATTTCATCTCTTGTCCCCTCTCCAGATGCTGAGGGCATCTGACTTGGTAAAGAAAGATGCATTCTCCAGAATTCGAATTGGTGTGTCTAGCCCGCTCTCCCACAGGACTAAATGTAACTAATTTTGGGTGAAAATGAAATACTACAGATAGTCCCCAACTTACAATTGTTCAGCTTTACAATGGTGTGAAAGTGACAGAATTCAGTAAAAGCCATACCTTCTGAATTCTGATCTTTTCCTATGCTAGCGATATGCAGTACCATACTGTCTCGTGGTGATGAGCAGCCAGCAAGTGCAGCTCCCAATCAGCCATGAGACAGTGAAGGGAAGCATTCATACTCAGCAGTGTCTGCACTGCTAAGCTAGGCTGTTCAGTGGGCTAGGTGGATTCAATGCAGTTGTGACTTACAACAATGGGCTGCCCCATTATAAGTGAAGGGCATTTGAAATATTTTAGCATATTACGTACTTTGCACACGTTATGAGAGGCAGGAAGAGCCATATTTAAACTATATTAAAAGTTCCTCAGTAGTTGAGTAAATAGTATTGAAACACATTGCATCTATGTATGAAGATAGTATAATGAAATGCATTGAAAGCTGTTGAAAAATAGGGAAGCAGAGTAATAGAGAAAGAGTAAGTACTAAAGGGGGTTCAACTGATTAAAGTGTGACATATACATGTTGAAATACCAAAGCCAAACCCCTCTGAACAATCAATATACACTTAAAAACCTGAAGGACAGGAAGGTAAAACAGTTTCTGTCCCAAGGAGGGCATGTGTGGGAGGGGGAAGATAGAGAGGGTAAAGGAGGGTGAATGTGGTGGATGCACTTTGTATACGTGTATAAAAATAGAATAATAAGACCTGTTGATTGTTCTAAGAAGGGGAGAATAGAGGATGAGGGAGAATGATGGAGGGGGTGAATCTAATTAAGATATATTGTAAGCACATATATAAATGTCACAGTGAAACCACCCTATAAAACTAATATATGCTAATTTTTTAAATAAATACCTCAGTAGTCACTGAAGCATACAAGAATGCATAAATTGATATTATTTTCTATTATAATCTTACATGGAGATCAACTATGTGCATAATAAGTGTGGTAGGAAGCAAATTACAAAAAGTGTAATGAAAGTGTTATAAGCAAATTGTCCTTAAATTGGGGACCAACTGCATGAATATTATTTGACTCTCTTGGACTCTCAGATTGTCAAGCAGCAGCAGCAGCTTTGGTAATGGAAAGAAATGTGCCCCTCTAGGGGACAGGGTCTCTGTTCTAAACCCGCTTTCCTCCCTGCAGTGTGACATGGGCTCAAGCTGACTTCAACAGACCCCAGAATGCAGTTCTTCCAAGACTCACACAGGGCACATAAAAACATAGGTCTTCAAAACAGGTCAAACTCTCCAGTGGAGGAGCCTGGGATCTGTGTTTCTGAAGGGTGTCCCCCTTCTCAAATTTTATTCTAGCATCAAGAAGACTGTTTTCTCTCTGGAGTATCTGTAAGAAAAGAGCTGCATTCACTCATTAACTGAATAAATATTTATTAAGCTCAGCGTGCAAGACCAGGATTTTAGGGATCCATGTTTTCAATTATTATTTACAGAATCATTGTATCATTTTTAACTAAAATGTTTCTCAATGAAAAATGCTCTTCACTTTACCCTAAGTTACCTCAAGAAAAACCAAAGAATCAAATTTTAGCAAGACAGTTACTAAAGTATGAAAACCCATTCTGCTCACTGTCCCATACATCCTTAAAATATCAAGGATACAGAATTTAAAATACAAAAACACATATACCAAAAGCTGTTTCCTTAAAATGCTAACTTTTCAACTTGCAGTATTGGCTACATTTCTCTGTTCTATCACCCTGCCTTCTGCCGGGAGGAAGTAAAGGGTAGGAAAAAGAAAACGCCTTGGGTAGGCAGAAGGAAAGTAAAACTAATTACCAAAAGCTTGTTTTTGTTACTTAAAAAGAAATTTCTCCACAAAATACATGCTTTGACCTGAAGAAGAATAAATACCTTTGCCCTGTTTGTTTCTGCTGGGCAGAAATTCCCACTTGGATCCTGACATTCTTTTCCTCTGCAATGCTTTTCCCCTGGAATGTTTATATGTATTTGTGTGCATGTGTTTGTGTGTGTGTGTGTTGAGAGAGAGAAAGAGAGAGAGAGAGAGAAATGAAGCAGAAAATGAGAAAGTAGGAACAGACAGCAAAGAAGAAGGATAAACAACTAAAGTGTTACAGGTAAGCCCTGTTCAGTGTACTTCTTGAGACAGCGGGGAGCAAAACAGCAATGGGAAGGGACAAAGGATCCAGAAAGGGCAACAAGCCCATGGTTTTAAGCCACCACACTATTAATGGTAAAAATGTGACAACTTGAAATCATCCATTTGTAGAAGCTCAGTTAAATATAGGACCTGCCACAGCAGCAGAGCGAAAGAAAATCAGCATCTTCTGCAGTCACCCAGCTCCTCCTGTCTTCAACTTCATAGCGGCTGTGAAATGCCCCCACAAATACTGCCCTGTGTTCTAGAACACTGTCACCTCACCTGATTTCCCTGGCTGTTTCTGAAGTCTGGGCAAAGTGTCAGGACTATGAACACGAGCAACGTGCACCTACTCCTTCTGGGGTGATAGCAGGCTCTGGCAGCCCTGAGGTCAAATCCTTCTGACACCGAAGCCCACTTCTCACTCATTCTCTACAGATACACAAAGACTTGGTAGAGCTCATTCTATACTTATTCCTGTAGAATAAGCAGGCTGGGGGTATAGCTGAGTAGTAGAGTGCTTGTCTAGCATCCCTGAGGCACTGGGTTCAATCCCCAGGACTACGCACTCACAAAAAAAAAACACAATGCCTCAACATTCTCAGAACCAAATGACTCATTACTTCCATGTCTTATTTGTAAGGTTTATAAATGCATAGTGATTCATAATCAACTCTGGAAATTAATTTTCAGTAATACATTATTATTTACAATATGGTCCTAAGAATAAAAATCATTAACTTAAATTCCAAGTAATAACTGCTTCTAGTTTTCAATTAAATGAATTTGTGTGAAATTCACATAATCCTGTAGAGCCTGGGAAGGCAGAAAGTGGTACTCTCTTTCCTCACCATTGTAAGGGTCATGGCCACCATGCCTGTAACAAGACAGGATAACATCAGGAAAGCATAACATTTATTTAATTAAAGTTTTATGTGACACAAGAGCCTCCACAAACAAATATCCAAAGATACAGGGACAACATTTTATGCCTTGATTTGATAAAGAATGGTCAGCCCTCAAGGAGCCAGTGGCTCATACCTGTCCAGGGGCTCTGGCTTCTGTGAACTGCCTTACAGAAGAGAAACTCTGGACCTATGGCTCACTGCAGGGGAGGAAGAGAGACAGGCAACATGGGCAGGAGAAAGGCAGAGAGAAACTTCGCTCCTGGAGGCAGCTGAGGCTTTCAGTGTCTCCAGTGGAAAGTTGTGTGCCAAGCATGTTGTTTTCTGAGCCCCAGCAAGCCTCAGTAGCAGAATGAGATGGAAAGTAGAAAAATAGACAAAAAATAGTAATAGTTAAATATTTAAAGCTGATGTAACATAAAAGTCGGACTTCTACTGATGGATTATAAACTGGTTAAATAATTTCTTTGGCCTGAAAAAGAAAATGCAATAATAATTTTTCTCATTCTTATTCCTTATTTTTAATAATTCTCTTTCCAAATAAAATCACTAAACTCAGAATCAATGTGTCCATCTGCAAATGCACACAATAATGGCCAAATGGCGTTCTTATGATGATAAAAGCAAGTACCTAGTATAACACGGTAGGCATGGGCTGGATATTAGTTTTCTCCATGCTAAATTTATATTTAACTTCCTTGTTAAAATGACAGAATTAAAATCACAGATTTCTCTTTTCTTATAGCTGCAGATATGGATCAGGTTTATAAAAGTCAACATTTGCCAAACCAGGAAAGGGGAAATTCCAGAGCCACACACTTCAAAACCTGACAGCCACAGACGCGCTTAGATGGTCCTGGGCCCAGGACAGAAGAGTGCTTTGTAAGGCTCCAGGCCTATCCCCAGAGCCCACATGGGAGCTCCAGGGAAATTTTTTTTTTAAGCAGTGCTGTGGAGGGACCACAAAACTAAACTGCACCAAAACTGGAGCTCCCAAGGTTAAAGGTCCAATCATATTTAAAAGATATTTTCATCCAGAAATTCAATATGTTCCTGTCTCTACCAGATTTAGTGCATGAGAAAGAAACCGCTCTAGGCAACCTGGCGTGGTGGCACACACTACAATCCCAGCTACTTGGGAGGTGGAAGAAGGAGGATCTTGTGTTCAAGGCCAACCTAGGCAAAGTTAGTAAGATCCTGTCTCAAAAACAAAAGGGCTGGGGGCATGGCTTAAGTGGTAGAGTGGTTAGCGTGGGAGCCATGGCAGAGCAAAACCACTCACCTCATAGCAGAAAGTGAAGAAAGACACCACCATCTCCCAGCAGCACCAAGCTGGGGACTGAGTCCTTAACACTTGGACTATTGAGGACATTGAAGATCAAACACAACACCAACACTGAGTTCAGAATGTAGTCAACAATCTAGCAAACTACTGCTCGAGCCAGCGCACTGAATCACAATTCTGCCAGATGCCCGTGTCAGTTAGCCTTGCCTAATCTAGAGTTGTAATCTGCCTCCTGATGTCACAGTCTTCCAACCAGTCCCTCTCAAGTCCTTTGGGTTTCCATCTGCATATAGCAGCAAATGTGTCTCTAAGTCCAATCTGTTCTTATCTCCTGGGGCATGCCAGGGTCTGACTCTAGTTGTAACAGGTTAGGAAGCAAAGAAGCCAGGTAAGGAAAGGACCTTGGGAGGGTGACAGTTTACTAACTTCAAGTAAACTAGCCAGCGGGTCTTCAAGCATGCTATGACTTTGTCAGACAGGAAGGCTGCTTCTGCCAGCAAGGTGTTTCTGAAGGATGGGGACTTGGAGCACTCAAATTCAGCTGAACACACATGTCCCTGCACAACCACAGGCTCTTTCCAAATATGGCCAAGCGTGAATTCAGCAGACACTGTTGCTTAGCAACCCCTGGGATCAGATATCTATGTGATCCTGTAGCAGGGAGGAAAACAGACTAGGCCTGAGTCCTGAGAAAGTAGCAGGGAGGTAGGGATGGCATAGCAGAGAGAGAAAACTGAGGAATCTGAACGTGGAGAGGGTCACATAGCACTGGGGAGGGGGAAAGTCATGTAGCATTAGGGTAAAGTAGCCTATAGAATTGTACATAACCATATGTGGATTAGACCGTGTTTTTTGCTTCTGTAACCTGCTTGCAAGGGTACACAAAGTGAGACCCCTTTGTTCTCAGGGCTCAGGCTTTGGACAGGAGTCCGCTGGGCCTGTGCCAGCACAATAAAACGTTGCTTCCTCATGAATCGCCTCAGTGTCCCGTATCTCAGCTTGAGATTCCCACAACAATCTGAGAGCCACATCAGCCCAACCTAAGACCAGGAGAGACAGGAGAGTCCCAGGCACGGCATGGAAGCCCCCTGGATCTATATGCTATTTTGAGTTGATGACATGAAGCCCTAAGCTTGTCATTCATCTTCTTTTGTCTCTCCCTAGCTATCTCCTCAGCTACTCCACGTTACAACTCTCGAAATTTCCCCTTCTCATACTAATGATTTATCACAGAAAGCAGTTTGCCTTCTAACACGCACATCATTCCAGGACACCAAAACTGACCATTGAAGTCACTGTTATTGTGGCTGTGTATCAAAAACTATGAGAGTCCCCATTTCTTTTCTTTCTTTTTTCTTTCAGAAACATAAAAAGAAATTTCTTTCAAATCTCTGGACTGATGGTGTGCAAATGGTCAGGGGTAGATAGCACTCCGTTATTACTACAGAGGATTAGAGGTGACTTGGCTGGAACTGCCCAGAGGACAGACAGCTGCAGGGCTCTAAAGAAGGGGCTCTGGCTCCAGAGAAGGAACAGGGCACCTGGGGCATAGGCACAGGATTGAGGGCAGCCCATCTGGGAAGACTGACCTCTAGCCTGGTGGAGAGAGGGCAAGAAGTGCTTAAGGAATGGATCGTCTCACACAAGAACGGCTGCTTAGTGCCTCATCCTAAGGCTGCATGAGTCAGTTCACAACAGGGACATCACCACCATAGGGGCAAGCTCAACGAGAAGCACCTGAGGCCGGACACCAGCGGCTCACATCTATAATCCTAGCTACTCAGGAGGCAGAGATTAGGAAGATCACAGTTCAAAGCCAGCCCAGGCAAATAGTTCCACCAGACCCTATCTTAAAAAAATCTATCACAGAAAAGGGTCTGGTGGAGTGACTCAAAGTGAAGGCCCTGAGCTCAAGCCCCTAGTACTGCAAAAAAAGAAGAAGAAGCATCAGCCACAGCCACTACACAACTGTGCTCACCTGTCTACACTGCACAGCAATGGCCCTTACTACCACTAGGCATCTGTGAGGGTGGCACCTATAAACTTCACTTCACATTGAGACTGCATCCAACTGATAGAAGTGGATCAATACCAAGAACCCTAGTTGCTTAGGGTAGGTAGATTTAAGTTACTACCTTCAAAGAACGAAAGAGCATTCTCACTGGAGGTAAAATGGAGGAGGAACAAACGCACAAAGTCCACAAGGCTCAAGAAGTTACCATCTCTGACTGTCTATACTCTGTCCTTCAAGTTTCCTTCTGCTCCTCCTGCCTCTCTGCCTGAGGTATCATCCCCATGACGTGTACTGTGGGCAGGCTCCTCAAACTGGCTCCTGGGTCTTCAGTGGTACTTTCTGGGGTTGGCCCTTGTCCACCTGTTTCCTGGAGGTCTGCTAGAGTGCCAGGCTGAAGTCTGCAGATGATAAACTGAGGTCCGTTGGTTATTCTGCTCCAAACTGAGTTGCTATTATATTACTGTGCTACTTTTATTTTGAAATGTACAGTAAAGAAGTTTCAAGACCAAAGAGGAATGCTAAGAAAGGAGAATGTTATAAATACAAGGTTTAAATAGTCTATTTTCTTTTCACTTTTTCAATTTCAATGAGACTTCTAAAAAGAAGTCTAATTTTATAAGTCTAGATAGTTTTTATGTTAAAATAACTTTCCTTTTCCCAAATGCATTAATGAGCAATGGAGAAGTAAGAAAATAACCTAGGATATACCCAAAAGAATGTGACACAGATTACTCCAGAGGCACCTGCACACCCATGTTTATTGCGGCACTATTCACAATAGCCAAGTTATGGAAACAGCCAAGATGCCCCACCACTGACGAATGGATTAAGAAAATGTGGTATTTATACATAATGGAATTTTATGTAGCCATGAAGAAGAATGAAATGTTATCATTCGCTGGTAAATGGATGGAATTGGAGAACGTCATTCTGAGTGAGGTTAGCCTGACACAAATGACCAAAAATCGTGTGTTTTCCCTCATATTCGGACATTAGATCAAGGACAAACACAAAAAGGGGATTGGACTTTGAGCACATGATAAAGCGAGAGCACACAAGGGAGGTACGAGGACAGAAGACACCCAAAAAACTAGATAGCATTTGTTGCCTTCAACGCAGAGAAACTAAAGCAAATACCTTAAAGCAACTGAGGTCAATAGGAGAAGGGGGCCAGGAACTAGAGAAAAGGTTAGTTCAAGAAGAATTAATTTAGAAGGTAACACACATGTACAGGAAATCAATGTGAGTCAACTCCCTGTATAGCTATCCTTATCTCAACTAGCAAAAACCCTTGGTCCTTCCTATTATTGCTTATACTCTCTCTTCAACAAAATTAGAGACAAGGGCAGAATAGTTTCTGCCAGGTAGCGAGGGGTAAGGGGGGATAAGGGAGGGAGGGGGGTGGGGGGGTGTAAGGGAGGAGGTTGGGGGAAGGGGGAGAAATGACCCAAACATTGTATGCACATATAAATAAAATAAAAATTAAAAAAAAATAACCTAGACCAGGGAAAATCATGCACATTATAGGATGAGCACACTCTAATAAATTTAACCCTTCTGATTTGGGCAGCTTGATAGAGTGTGGTGGCCATTCACAATCCCAGAGAACCTAAGAAGTAACAAGGTTGTATGAAGAAGGTTTGAGTTGCCTTTGGAAACAGTCCATGTTACACCACAAAAAAGGTATGCACTAGAGAGCCAGGCATTATAGCACATACCTGTAATCCCAGAACTCAGGAGGCTGAGACAGGAGGATCCCAAATTCAATGTCAGCCTGGCTACATAATGAGACTCTGCCTCAAGGAAAAAGAAAAAGAAAAGGAAAAAAGTAAAAGAAAAAGGTTGGACGGCAACTATAATCTGAAAGTTTGCTGCTCAGAGCTAAAATCATGTGTGTGACAAAGTCAGTTTTACCAAACCCATGCAACTGAGCGAGGTTGTAGTACCAGAACTCAAGTCTCAGATATGAATTACACAAGCAAGAGCAGGGTATGTTCACTGTGCTCTGCTTAACAACTTGTCAGAGGCCAGGAAGACAAAACACACAGACATCAAGTTACATGAAGCACACTTACTGCTTACAGGCAGAAGGGACAAAAGAAGCCTAAGATCCCTTGTGAGCCAGGTCCCCAAGAATCAAGAAGACTGTCCCAGTTGTGGTGTTAACCAGCTTTTCATTATTATAACAATTATCTGAGACCAATCAACTTAAAAAGAGGAGAGGTTTATCTTAGCTCCCAGTTTCCAAGGCTCACCATCCATGACCAATTGGCCCTGTTGCTTTGAGCCTGTGGTGGGCACAGTGCATCATGGTGGCAACTGTGGTGGAAAAAGCCAGTTTGTCTCGATGCCAGGTTGGGGAAATGACTGCCGTCCCACAGTTCCTTCAAGGGCATGCTCCAAAGTCCTAAAGACCTCCCGAGGCCCCACCTCTTAAAGTTTCCACCAGCTCTCAACAGCGCCATGCTGGGGAACTGAGTCTTTGTGAGGCATTCCAGATCCACAGTAAAGCACCTCACTACACAAATATTCAGATTTTTGTTTGCTTTAAAGGTGGTATAGGAGTTTAGTGTAAAAATGAGAAAGTACATAAACAGCCAGAGAATAATCACTTTGAATACCAGTGGACCTTAAGAAAACAAAACATAAAACAGGAATAAGACCACACCGGTGTGTTTTCTTTACAAAATGTAACCATCGTGGCCATCTATCCGTATTTATGCATCTCCAACAGTTTGAATTATCGAAGAATATTTAGGGAAACAAAAGTAAAATTGTAAGAGCAGGATGTCATACTTATTCAAGTGGGTCCCTATACTACCTGAGGCAGGATCACCATGGTGTTTGTTACACATGGAGATGAGGGCCATCGCAGGCCATCACAGGCCATCCCAGCCTCCACATGGGGCAAGAAGTGCACTGCACCAGTTTCCTGATCTGATACTCACTGGCCTGCATTAGGGTTTTCAGCAATACACCAGAACACAATCTGCCTTGTTTGTCTGTTTAAGTTTCCTGCTATTGGATTTTTTTCTCTAGGAGACAACAACGGATGGTCTCTGCAACTTGACAAATATTTTGCCAATTACTACAAAATGAGCTCCCCATACCCTTTCAAGGCAGAGACAACTGAATGCCGTAAGTAATCAGAGCTGTTGAGCCTCCTTTTCCATGACACTGTGTTATTAAAAGTTGGATCCAACACTAAAAAAGGTTAATTTTAGTTTTCTAGTTTCAAACTTTATTAGAGATGAACCCTTCAGAAGAGGACAGGGGAGGGTGAAAAGAGAAGGTAACAAGTGGATATGATCTAAGTGCATTGCATGCTCGTATTAAAATGTCACAGGAAGCCCATCATTTTGTATAATTAATGTATGCTAATTTAAAAAGTTAAAGAAAAAGATACAGCTTTAATTTGAAAAGTCTACTTCCAAATGCATCAAGGATCTGAAGCGTAAAAGTACTCAAACATATTGGATATTACAAACAAAATGAATGTAAGCAGGATTATTATTTTGTGTTGCCTTTTTTCAGTGGCTATAAACTGATATGACCAAAACAGAGGAGCATATCAGCTGCTTGGATTTTAATGTCTGCAAGAGAAAAATCTTCTGGTGTCTAAGCTATAATTTAGAGCTAGGAAACCCTATTAATTATAACCTGCTATGTGTAGTCATAGTGCAAACTTACAAAAATGCTGGAGGGGGTGTAGAAGGGTATCAACTTAAGAATTAACTTCTTAATATTTTAGTTCAGGAAAACTTGTGAAAATAACTCCTTTTGACAGGTGCCAGTAGTTCATGCCTATAATCCCAGTTACTTGAGTAGAGATAGGGAGCATCATGGTTCGAGGCCAGTCCAGGCAAAAAGTTAGTAAGACCCCGTCTCAAAAAACAAGCTGGGAATGGTTGCAAACCTCTATGAATCTCAGCTACAAGGGAACATAGGTAGAAGGATCTTGGTCAGAGACCATACCTAGCCAAAAACACAAGATCCTCTCTGAAAAAATAAAGCAAAAAGGTCTGAGAATGTGGTCAAGTGGTACAGTGTCTGCCTAGCAAGCTCAAGACCTGAGTTTAGGGGGAAAAAAAAAGGGAAAGAAGGAAAATTGAACCTTGGTCAAAAAGCAAGGGGAGGGGATATAAAAGGGTATAAAGTCTGCCTTTCCAAACGTTTAATATGTGTTTTTACTCCTCAATGAGGTTAACAACCAGTCTGCCATTTTAAACCTGGATGGGGGATGGGCTGGGAACTGCATGCCTACAAATATGAGTGTTCTAGTGTCGTTTCCCAGGGAAATGAAAAGTTAACTTTGGAACCTTAATTTAAGGCATCACCCAAATCGCTCAGCTGAAGCATGACATACTTCTGTACTAAGTAATATTCTCACAGCTGCACCTCTTTATTTCCATCGCCTCCTGTCCTTGCTTTCGTCCTCCTCACCACGTCCTCCTCGGGCAGTGGTTGGTTCTGTGCCCGAGCGTTGCTTCTGCCGAGGTCACGAGCTTGACTGTGATGCTGCCCATTTACCAGCTGTTCCTTCCGTTTCGTCAAATGTCACTGTGATGTAAGTAACAAAGAACAGCCAGAACAGTACCCGAAGCACTGCATCCCAACCGAGAAGTGTCATTATTAAGAAAGCACTTATGCTGGTGGCTCATACCTATAATCCTATATATTTGGGGAACTGAGATCAGGAGGATCATGGTTCAAGGCCAGCCCGGGCAATCAGTTCTTGAGATTTCATCTCCAAAATAACCAAAGCAAAATGGACTGGAGGTGTGGTTCAAGCAGTACAGTGCCTGCTTTGCAAGCAGGAAGCCTTGAGTTCAAACCCAGTCCTATAAAAAATTTTTTAAAACAATACATTTTATTCAAAGTGATGACAGGTTTCAGTCAGTTGCGATAACTGCTCGTTTTATTTCACATTTATTAAATGCCAGACCCCCACCATATATGTTAATCCCCACCACGTATTACCTTATTTAATCTCTCATAACAATCCCATGACATATTTCGAATCACCATATTTTATCTAAACAAAAGATGTCATTGGCTGCATGTGTTATTAAAAAGGCTGATAATTAATAACTGTGGAGTACTTTCTTAGGACACAGGATTTTCACTTGAAACTTACTGAAAAAGCTCCTTTAGAGTGGATTGAACAAAAAAATTTAATATGCTCTCATGTATAAAGAAAGGAAAACAAGTGAAATAAATTGGATAAAATAGTCCAAGAACTTCACATTTAAATTAGCTCTTCTGAGTCACATTTTACTCAAGAGATACTGATTTTTATTTCCTAAGTAATTCAAATTTATACATGTGAAAGAAAACTGTTCTCATAAGAAGTGGTTTATTGATTTCTAGTACTTGTTCCAAGTTTCTAGTGGTACTAATTTGAATTCAACCAGACTTCAGCAACAAAAACACACATTTGGCTGAAACCTTTAAATAGAGCTCAGTGGAAGGTAGATCTTAGGGGTTGGGAGGTGGTTGCTTGTTTGTTTGTTTAAGGTGGTGCCAGGGACCAAACCCAGGGCCTTGAACATGACAGGAAGCACTCTGCACGTCGATATTTTAACACAATGTTCGTACTGAGTTGTTTGGTTGTTATTTCCCATCCATATGTTTAGTACCTTGCAGCTCTGACTTTTGGGTGAATGAGGACAAAATAAGAGGGATCCTCGAATTTACAAATGGCCAGTCTTGCCTTTCTCAAACCAAACTACATACAGAGCTCCTGTAGATGTGGTCACATCAAATTCACAGAATCTAGGGTGGGGGTGGGGACTACCCAGGTGACAGCAGCCTGGGAGCTAAGAACATTGGGCAGTTAAACCAGAAAACCTCTTTTCCAGAGGAAGTAGCATTCCCACCTGAACCAGGGACAAAGAAAAACATTCGCTCTCTTCCTCCCACAGCTGTTTTTCATAGTCGTTAGTCTTACTAGAAAAAATGACCCTCAAAAAAACTTAGATCTAATGGAGAATTTCTGCAATTAAAATTTCAACTGCAAATGCTGGATACAAGAATGTGTGATAATTTCATTCTATTTTCAGAGAAGAAAATCATTATCACTCCAAATGCTTATATCAAATTAATGGAAAATCCAAGCCAAAGAATATCCTCATGCTACCAATCTCATTTTTCATTTTCCTACAAGTAAGATTTGAATCACTCTTCAATAATTCAACTAACCTCTGTGAAAGACAAGAGCAGAGAGAGGCAGCTGGAGGAGTGGAGGAAGGGAAGTAGTGACCCAAAGGGTGAATGATTTGGTGAATTAATTCCAAGTCAATTTTTTAAAAAACTGTTCCTTTCTGACCCAATACATACACATATACATAAAGATAGATGGATAGATGGATAATTGATATGATAAGACAAAGTGAGATAAATCAGCCTGTTTTCAGCTCTATTTATTGGTGAACAGACAAAAACAACAACCAAAAAATAATAACAACCTAGGACCAGATCCCTATCAAATGACTGGCTGCAAGAAGTCAGGAAAACATAGGGTCAAAGACAAGCCCAAGTTTTCAGGCTAAGTAACACTGATCTGAGAAGGGGTAGGTTTGGTGGCAGTAAACTGGCACAATTCAGGTTCCAACTGTTAAATTTTTCTTTCAATTTGAGATTAACAGGTCTCTCAGTGGAAATTTTCAAAAGGCATCTACAGATGTAGTTCTAAAGCTCAGGAGTTTATTTCCACAACTTTTTTTGTTCTTTGTTGAAAAAACAGCATTCTGGACTGGGGATGCTCAGTGGGCTGGTGCTTGCCTGGCATGCACGAGGTCCTGACTCCATCCCCAGCACTGAAAAAGAAAAGAATGTCAGTCTCTGGCTGAATAATTTAGTGCAATTAATTCTGATAACTGTTCCAGCCCAAAACATACACACATACATAAACACACATATTATGGTCAGTTTTCAACACTGGTATTGAAAAAAAAGAAATCTAGGACCTGATCCTCACAAATGAGCTGTAGCTCAAAGGTAGCATGCTTGCCTAGCATGCTGAGGCACTGGGTTGAATCCACAGCACTGTCAAAAAAAAAAAAAAGAATGAAAGAAAATGTCTTAAAAGGCTTCTTCTGTGCTTTGGGTTGAGCCACTTGGCTCCTCTTGCCCATTTGTACTTTCTCTGTCATCACTGGCTCTGCTTCGTGCCTCATCCCAGTCTGTTCACTCAGTTTCATAGGGAAAAAAGGTCTAGGCTTTACAGCAAGCACATTAAAGGACTAAATATCAAACTTCATCACTATTATAGGGAAATGTCAGAAATGGACTAAATCATATATAAGCAAAGTATCAAAGAAGCCAGTAATCCAAGTCAAGTCTATTGAAGTTGGAGCTTTTTGAAAACATCACATATAAATACTAAAGAATAAAAGAGGCAAATACAGGTAGCTATGAATATTTACACATTAGTCTGGCTTGCTAAACATTGAGCGCTCACTTTCAGATCCTGAAATTTAACCACTAAAACTACATGGTTCCATAAGTAAGAGCTTCCTTTATAAAACCAGAGCTAGCTTTGACAAGAATGATAAAAGTAGGCCCTTTCCTCTATCACACACACAATGTTATATATAACTGCTTATTAAATTGTGGTACAAGGGAAAAACCTTTCTATACCACTTATTTAAAATTAAAATGGGATTGCTTAGTAGTAACTGTTCAGTTGTTGCTAGCAATTGCCATTCTCCTTTATAATTATATATATAAACATATATAGACACATACATATATATGACTTTGTGAGGAGCCAATCTTGAGATATCAAATTTTAAAACATATATTAAAGTATTTTAGTTTTTCTAATCAATGAAAATAACATCTACCTCTTTCAAATCCAATAGGATATTTTGAAGATGTAATGATGCTATTTGTAAAATTACTTGGTATCATTTAGAAAGAAGTAGTCTGTGAATCCTAAGCATTCTATGTTAATAAGGGTCCAACTTTGCAAGAGACCTTTCTTGCAAGCTGCAAGCCCTTAAATGAGCCTCCCTTATCTATACGGTAACCCTGACGCTCAGAGCAATTAGCCTCTTCCTTTGGATTCTCATAGAACCTCACTTGCATCTCTTTAAGTGTATTAAACCTGCTTCCTTGAGTAGTTTTAGGGTTCTAATCTTCACCTGAAAAAGAGAACTACTATAGTCTCCATGGGAGCCTGAAACATGGTTTTTCTATATATCCTTCAAAAAATTCCTAACAGTCTACTAATCCCTAAATAAACACTCTTGAAATGAATGTAGATGTAAATAAACACAACGAAAATAAAACAAGCTAATCACTGTCTTAGTCCTGAGCTGTAAGACTGAGGAAATTCTCTAATTTGTAGATAAAACATATCATTTGTCATCCAAATAGAGGAAAAGGTTAAAGACAGAGATTTTGTCTTTTCTTCCAAAGTGCAAGTGGTGGGTATTTGATACGTGCTTGTTGAGAAAATGAATGAATAAACACATCAAGAGCACACTAGACTTTCATCTAGATCCTTAAGTTAAACCCAAGTATTTATTTATTTATTTATTTTTCATTTTTCTTTTATTATTCATATGTGCATACAAGGCTTGGTTCATTTCTCCCCCCTGCCCCCACCCCCTCCCTTACCACCCACTCCGCCCCCTCCCTCTCCCCCTGCCTCAATACCCAGCAGAAACTATTTTGCCCTTATTTCTAATTTTGTTGTAGAGAGAGTATAAGCAATAATAGGAAGGAACAAGGGTTTTTGCTGGTTGAGATAAGGATAGCTATACAGGGCATTGACTCACATTGATTTCCTGTGCGTGGGTGTTACCTTCTAGGTTAATTCTTTTTGATCTAACCTTTTCTCTAGTACCTGTTCCCCTTTTCCTATTGGCCTCAGTTGCTTTAAGGTATCTGCTTTAGTTTCTCTGCGTTAAGGGCAACAAATACTAGCTAGTTTTTTAGGTGTCTTACCTATCCTCACCCCTCCCTTGTGTGATCTCGCTTTTATCATGTGCTCATAGTCCAATCCCCTTGTTGTGTTTGCCCTTGATCTAATGTCCACATATGAGGGAGAACATACGATTTTTGGTTTTTTGAGCCAGGCTAACCTCACTCAGAATGATGTTCTCCAATTCCATCCATTTACCAGCGAATGATAACATTTCGTTCTTCTTCATGGCTGCATAAAATTCCATTGTGTATACACATTTTCTTAATCCATTCGTCAGTGCTGGGGCATCTTGGCTGTTTCCATAACTTGGCTATTGTGAATAGTGCCACAATAAACATGGATGTGCAGGTGCCTCTGGAGTAACAGTCTTTTGGGTATATCCCCAAGAGTTAAACCCAAGTATTTAACAATTTATCTGTACACAATATAAACATTGAAACAGATTATAAAGTAGAATTTGGTTTGGAAGCCAAACACAAAGGGATTCTGAATTAGCTAATATAAAGGATTAGCTAATATAAAAGAATGTTTGGTGACCCAGCAAATGAGATAACTTCAGGAGCGGGTCACTAACTAATCAGCCTTTGGCATTCATTCATTTAAAAATATCATCTACTGCTAAGCATAATCTAGAACAGTGCTTCTTAACCTTTTTTCTCTTCAGTGTCCCCTACTCTCAGGAGCCTTTTCAGATATTGTTTTCTATTTTTCCCCTCTGTGAAATTTTATCCCCACAGATATCCTGTATGTCTGTTTTTGTACATCTGTGCTTTATACATCAAAAAAAGATTTGTCATCATTACCTAAGAATCAATCCTCACCCTCACTGACAATGGATGGTCTTCTAGACTCTATAAAAATGTTTCTCAAACTAGATTCCAAAAGTGTTTTCAGGGGAGTCTGAGAAATTGTCTTTTTTTTAGGAAGGATGCATTGCCAAGTTTAAGCAGCACTGGTCCAAAACCTCAACATTGTTTGTGCTGTCCTATGACATTGTCCTAACCCGAATTAGGCTCCAGACAGTGCAATCTCTTGCTTTTTTATCCGTAAATCTCTGTTCTGTATACTGTGTCATGCAAACTCTAATAATACCATCCTATTGCTAGAACTCTTCTGGTCCAAACCTGGGCAGGTTATGGGTAGCTCAGGTAAAACAACCCCAGCAAGGTTGGTCTTGATTTTTTCCTTACTTGACATATTTTGTCTCTACTATATTACAATGCTTTTACTTTAAAAAAAAAAACTAAAGGTCTGGAACCTTTCCAATACAATCACAATTTTGTGAATCTGGTCTGTGCTAAACTGCTTATTAAGTTGTGATGTAGGCAAAAACCTTTCTATACCACTTATTGGAAATTAAAATGTATCACTTAGAAGTGACCAGCTGTCACTGCCAATTGACATTTTCCTTTATAATTAATTTAAAAATAGTGGAATGTAAGCCATGAAATATGTAAAATATAAACTAAGTTGTTGAGTGTATTTTAAACAGAAAACATGGTTTTTATTGTCACTCAAGTGCCTTCTAATGTTTATTAAATACAAATAGAAAAAAAGGTGGGCACAGTGGCTTACTCCTGTAATCCTATCTTACTCAGGAGGCAGAGATCAGGAGGATAACATTTGGAAGCCAATAAAAGCTGGGTGTGGTGACACACAGCTGTCATCCCAACTATGTGGGAAGCATAAATAGGAGAATTTAGGTCTAGGCTGGCTCCCGGGCATAAACGTCAGATTCTACTTGAAAAATAACAAAAGTAGAAAGAATTGTGGGCATGTGTCAAGGGGTAACACCCTTGCCTAGCAAGTGCAAGACTCTGAGTTCAAACCCCAGTACTGCCAAAAAAAGGAGGGGGAATATACCTGAAAATCAATTTTCTCCAAATTTCATTATTTTTAATTTTTGTCAAAATTACAGTATTGCAACCTACATTTAAGAAATGATGAATATATTCAATAATACAAAATCAAATTAGACCTCATTCACATGGCACTATGAATGTGAGAGGGACATTATGAAATGAAGTATTTCCTGAAAGCAAGTGCTACAGTTGTTACAGCTCATAATTATCTAGCTTGTAATTTAAAAATAAGAAAATTGAAAAAAGAAAAGAACAAAACTAAGAACCAAGCCTTCCATTTATTTCAGGTCCCTCCAGTGGAACTTCATAAGAAAGCTTCCTCCCAATGGCTTCAAGAAATACCACCGTCTCCAGAAACTGTAAGAAAAACTTAATTCCTGAGGTTAAAAATTAACTAGCAATGTTTGGTATACCTGTGGAGACAAATCTAATCACTTCAAGGGATTGTTTCACTGTTAGCTGGAGACTTCAGGTAGCATTTTCTAAGTAGTTCTAGAACGCATTCTAGAAAAATCTCACATATCTGTCCCCAAAGAGACTGGACCATGTGTGCTGTGGAAACTGGCCAATTCCCACATGTACTCAAGAGCTTTTACTCTCTGCAGCATTCCAGCATGAGCTACCTCAATACTCCCCAGTGATCTGCCAGATCCACCGTTAACATGAAATAAGGAAGAATTTTCTCGCAATATGTTTGTGAATTCGAGCTCTACCTAAGACAGCGAGTTGTTGGGGGCTGGGGTTCTGTTTCCGCACTGCATTTAGGTTTGACTTTGACCTTGAGCATCATCTAGACTGCTTGCTGCCTGCAGTTCAAGGTCATGAGTATGCTCTCAGCATATTCAGCAGCTCAGGTGATGTCTACCTGTGATTTAGGTCAACTTTGTGACTAAGTTGTATCATCATATACTTGAATTATTGGGCTTAGATAGATTTAGATACTCTGTCCCTAAGTCACCATATCTTGAAAACACCTCAGAAGTTCTCATTTCATTTTCTACATGTATTGATTTTAGTTTTGCTTTTGTACTAGAGAAACCTGGTATATTAACACATACTGTACTTTTTTTAAGGTAACAAATGGAATTAGGACAGAATAAAAAGAAAATTAACTACTTCTTCAGAGAAAGGTTCTACAAATCCACAAAATCTGCAGAAAAATTTATTTTATATCTGAAAATTAAAGCTCCAGTGAGTGTTCAGAGCTTCATTCTGAACACTTAGCAATCAACAGAGAAGACCTTCTCAAAATGAGGCTTGTCACAAAGCTTTATGAGGGCGCTGCTTATTCTGTTTTCTGATTTCAAGAGTCAAACATATTTTTCTGATCTGTAGCACCACCTTATGTCCACATGGTTAGAAGGGATTAGACAATAAACCTAAATATCAAAATCCAGGTTTATAGAACACACTAGTTTAGCATTTTTGCACAATAAACATTGAATTAGTCCTTGAACAGCCAATTTATTCTAAGTAGCAAAACAGCCTAATAAGAAATTCTAAGTGGTAATTAAAGGAATAGCTCAACTCAATCTCTAAACAAGCTGTGTACTGCTTAGTAGATGACACAGCAGTTAGAGGAAAACAAATACATGTTGTTTTTCTGTGAATTGTGAAAAAAATACATTATCGACTACATGACTGGGCCCACGGCACATCAGGAGAAATCACCAGGTGCATAATAAGCTTCTTAACATTTACAGTCAGAGTTGGGTTTACTTGCATATTGGAGAATAAGAAATCTCTTTTCGTCAAAATTTTGAATTAACTGAAAGTTCATTCAGATTGATATCTCCCTTATTGCTCCTAAAATTTATAACAAGTTTTACATAAATTCAGGATACTGCTGAGCTGCATTCTGAACAAAAAGCAGGCTTACACCTTCACTTTTTCACCCTCAAAGACAAAAGCAAGTGCCACTGAAATGCAAAGCTTTCATGCGCACAAACAATGCAACAGCTTATACTCCAGTACCTATGACTTGACCTTTAGTTAGCCCAAGGTCAAACTTCCAGTACTACTTCAGTTAATTCTTGTCAGCCTGCATTCTTGTTTTAGCATCTGAATCTAAATTGTATTCTTCCAGTGTATTTTTTTTCTTTTTGCCATTGATATCCTTATAATTTGCTTCAAGTACTTTTTGACATAAGACTTGGTATGTCAAATCAATAAAATTTAATGTTGATTTGCTTGGAAGATTTGAGATTAACATGGAAAGTGGTTTGCAGCATTAAAGTTGCCTTATAATTTTGCTACTTCTATGTTGAGTACTCACAAGTTTGAATAATTATAGTAGGAAATGTTAAAACACCTGGTCTTCTGGACGAGTCTGATCGGTGAGTACTGTACCGTGCATTAAAGTTTTTATTCCAATAAAATTCAAAGAGTAAATTTTAGCTATTATCTGTGTAACTTCATTTTCTAAATAAAAACTAGTGCAAGCTTACACAAATTTAATAGCAAAAGAAAAAGGCATAATATCTAGTTTCACTAAATTATTCCATTAGATTTGCCTTTCTTCAAATATTAAATTTTTAAATTTTGTAAAAGACACATATCATAAAATTTACCATCCTAGTTTTTTTGGGTTTTTTTTTCTTTTCCCATGCTTGTCAGCAGTTTGGTTTTTTATAAAGAGAGGGAGGGCCCTGAAAATGAGAGTAAAGGGAAACCTGGAAATCGAATGTGTGCTGGTGTAAGCCAGTCCAAGCACAAACACAGAAGAGGCACATCTGATGCAAGTAGACAAGCAGGGCACTTAAAAAAAAACAACAACCCGAATTCCAGCCTTGGGATTGAGTTATAGTTGATACAAATCTTTTAAACTGAATAAGGTACCTCCAGTAAATTCACAGGACTACTGGATACCTAGCACATGCTTACAAAGTCTGCCCTCTTCCCAACCCCAGGGCCCAACCCTAGCCAGAGCCTGACTCACAGAAGCCAGTGCCACTGAGCTTTCTGCTCAGTGGCTTGGGGCTGGCAGCCTAATCTCCCCACAGTCTAGCTCATTACAGCGATTGCTGTAGGAGTGGGGGTTTTATTCTCTTAAACACTGGCAGCTTGGTACAGCTGAGGAAACAGCTTTAAAAGAAGGAAAAAGGAATGCCCAAGCCCTTATAAGCGTCCATCCCCTGGCATAAGAACCGTTCCCATGGTTACATGTTAGCCACCCATCTGCAGAACCTTTGTCCTCTTGCAAAACTGATACTCTGCTTCGTGTTTTCCTTTTGAATAATCCTGGTTCCAGGTGCCTGCAGCACAATCAGATCACATCTGTGTCGGTCTCTGCCTTCAGAGGACTGCGCAGCCTCACTAAACTGTAAGTACCCGCCCAGGACTCCCAAGGCAGGGGTGTTGCCCTGGTCTGCTCCTACCCAGCCCCCTCAGGACAGCTCCAGGGGACTGCACAGGGTGCTGAAGGGTCATGTGGCCCTATGGCTGAGAACTGGTGTTGGGAGTCAAAACAGGCTTCAGGCTGAGTCCTGACTCATCCCTAGTGAGGTGAGGGACCTGAGCAGGTTATTGTTTCCTAAGCACTACTTCCCTCTTTGGTACAATACAGATTACACTAGCACCTGCCTTGGGCTATAGGGAACACCAGAGAAAATTCACAGCTGCTTCAGGCGCATGGAGCCTGGCACATGGGAAGAACTCGGTGTATGTTAGCCATGGCTGCAGGAGTGATGACTGAAGGAACTCAAAGTGAGAATGCCTGATGATATATTTAAAAAGGAGGAAAAAAATAGTTGGTCATGGTGCGCACGCCTGTAATCCCAGCACTAGAGAGGCTGAGACAGGAGGATCATGAATTCAAAACCAGCCTGGTCTATGTAAGACCTTGTCTCGAAAAAAAAAAAGACAGATAAGAAGAAAAAACCCTAAGACTACCCCAGTTACTCAGTGAGAGGAGGCTGTTTGTTTTTTGTTTTTGTTTTTCCTAAGTGCCAGGGATTGAACCTAGGGTCTCACAGACACTAAGCATGGACTTTCCCACTGAACTACACTGCAACCCCTCAGTTACTCTTTTTTCACCAATCTGCTTTTATAGATATATAAAGCACTGTACGTTTAAAACAGTGAAGCTTGTGGTAAAACATACATAATACACGATTCACCATCTCAAGCAATTTTAATGCGCAGTCCAGTGGGAGTAAATATCTTCACCTCGCTGTGTAGCCACCCTGTCCAGAATGTTCCGTCTTCCCCAAAGATGTGTATGGCTCATTTCACTGACACATGTGGCAGCATGTGTCAGAATTTCCTCCTTCATAAGGCTAAATACTGCTCCACCTGTGTGTGCGCGTGCGTGTGCGTGTGTGTGTGCGTGTGTGTTTATCCATCCGTCAGTCTGTGAACGCTTGGATTAGTTCCACCTTTGGCTATTGTAACTAAGGCTACCGTGATGGGAGTGTACTATCTGTTGAGTCCCTGTTTTCAATTTGTTCAGCTGCATATTCGGGTGTGTGCCTGCTGGGTCAATTTGTACAGGTACGTGTGTGACTCCATCAGATCGTTGAGGAACTGCATCCATCTTCCACAGCACACGAGCCATTTTAATTTCCCACCAACTGCACAGGAGCTCCAGTTCCTCCACTTGTTGCTTTCTAGGGACACATGGAGCACTGGGGGACACCTATCCAAACCTGCATAGAGTAGGTGCTCAAAACAATGCAATGAGTAAATTGATCAGGAAAGCATAGATTGATTAATCGGTTCCTTGTGGGGAAATCAAAAGCTATATGACAAGGCAAATGATACAAACTCAAAGATTCAAAGGTGGGGCAGTGACACGATGAGGATGGGAGGACTAGTGTTTTTCCTTTCTTTACTGTAAAACATCCAAAAGGTACAAACTTAACCGCAGTCATGCTCCTTTTCCAGGTACCTCAGTCATAACAGGATAACCTTCCTGAAGCCAGGTGTTTTTGAAGATCTCCACAGACTGGAATGGCTGTATGTTTCATTTATGTGGCATTTCAGAGCATTAGTTTCTATGTTCTAAAATAACACAAGTGAGTGAGTTTTTCTTCTTCTGACTGGCAGGATAATTGAAGATAATCACCTCAGCCGAATCTCCCCACTAACATTTTATGGACTAAATTCTCTTATTCTCTTGTAAGTACTAAATTAAAGCAAGCATTTCAATTGTGGGAATGTGATCCAAGTACATTATATGCATGTTTAAAAATAGAATCAGAAAACCCACTGAAAATTATAAAATAGAAAGGGGAACAGAGAGTAATAGAGGGGAAGAATTTGATCTACATGCATTACATGTATGTACAGACATATCACAACAAAACCCCTTTGTCCAATTAATATACACTAATAAAAAAGGAATACTTTAAACATTAAATTTGGAATTATTAAGGCTCCAAAAAGGCTTTTTCAACTAAAAACTATCCCTTAGTCATATTCTGTAAGGCTGCTAACAATTTTGTAAGATATTCGACCTTCTAGAATGTCAGCCTGTCAGAAGGAAGTCTCACTGCCCCATTCCCCTGAACTGCTGTACAGCACATCATAACTGCTGTGCCTGAATCTTGGTAAAAGGAAAAAGGATTCATTTGAAGTCACCTCCTGTGCACAGCCCACTGTCGATGGCACATCCTTGGTTCAGCCAGTGCAGACTTGGCATGTGTGATGGTGTTAAATGCTTCTTGCATTTGACAACTACTACTTGTGGGAATTTTATTACTGCTGAGCACTTAACTATAACAGGACACACAAAGAAAAGCTAGACTGAGAAGATAACTAATTTAGCAGATTTGCACGTTTCATAAGAGTTAGATAATACCAGATTGACTTAGACAGGGAAAATGATCTTGTCCCTTGTTTCTAGGGTGCTGATGGACAACGCCCTCGCCCACTTGCCTGACAAGCCTCTCTGTAAGCACATGCCAAGACTGCACTGGCTGTAAGTCACTCTGTCTTGTTTTTTAAGAAGTCAACTAAACGTGCTAGGTTTTCCTAACACATTTTGGATATCTAGGTTTGGGGGGGGATTTGTAGTAGGTGGCTAGTATCATATCACATTTCTTTACATTAGCATGTTTTTATATTAAACATCCCTGTTATTTAACTTCTCTAAACTCTCATCAAAGTAAAGTATATTAAAAAAAAAAAAAAAAACCTTTGGAACCAGGAAGAAGGAAAACAGAAAGGATTCAAGAGGTCTAAATAACACCTCCCCTTTTCCCCTGCCATTCTACTCACCTATGAAGTTGGTATAGAAAGACCAAGTTGTTTTAGCATTATTCCTAAATGCTGAATAATGAAAATAATGATAGTTACCTAGAAGGTAACACACATGCACAGGAAATAAATGTGAGTCAACTCCTTGTATAGCTATCCTTATCTCAACCAGCAAAAACACTTGTTCCTCCCTATTATTGTTTATACTCTCTCTTCAACAAAATTAGAGATAAGGGCAAAATAGTTTCTGCCGGGTATTGAGGAGGTGGGGGGGGAGGCGGAGGGGGCGGGGGGAGAAATGACCCAAGCCTTGTATGCACATATGAATAATAAAACAATAAATAAATAAAAAGAAAATATGCTAAGATAAAATCTCTTACGTCAACAAAAATAAAATAAAATAAAATAAAAAAATTTTAAAAAGGAAGAAACAAAAAAACCTATTAGAAAGTTTAATCAACAAATCACGTATCATATGAAAACTCCTTCTGCTTCATGTTTGATAAGAAATTTTCAAAAGTTGTTTGATTTCTAAGTTCACAGCAGACTAGAAGTGTGAAATTAAAAGGACAGAGTCAGAAACATTGATTGTCGATAGAAGCAACAGCTATCAACTTGATCACCAAGGGAAAGCAAGAAGGGCCATAAAAGGTCAAGATCATTATTACAATGTAGTAATTTGGAAACCCTTAGGAAAAGCCAAACATTTCCAAAGTCATCACTGAGTGCAGGAGGCGTCTTTGGTGTGATGGCACAATACTGCTCTACACTTTGATGACAAGCTGCAGTCACAAAGGACAGGGAAAGGCAAGTCAGATCCTTCATGGGACTTGATTCTGGTTCAGAGGGGCTTATCAACAGCCATCACTCAGTAATCCTGACTTAGTTGTAAAGACAACTGGTCAATGCTTGCAAAAATAAATGAGTGATTAAAAGCACCAAAACAAGGAAGGAAGGAAGGAAGGGAAATTGCTCATTGAGGCCAGAAGTAAATGTGAAAGGTATTATAAAGATGCAATCTTTTCCTTTGCTTTTAAAGAGGGAGCAAAATATACAATGTACATCAGATAAAAACAAAAGGGTTAAAATTTATTACTAAAAATCTGGTCTTTTAGAATTTTTATAAGTAAAGTTATGATCTATAAACTTTAGCTATCAAAACCAAATTGCTTTCATATGCATCCTGATAATGAATAGTATCCCAAGTTTAATAATGTTTTCTGCTATTTGTAAGTATTCATCTCCTCTCAAACTAATTGCAATGTCATTACCTTGCATATTAGCTTCTATTTAGCAAAGTATGAACTATAAAACCTGATAGAGTCATGAGTCAAAAAACAATTTTAACTCTAATTTCAGAGAAAAATACACACAACAGAAAAAGACATGAAAGTCCAAGAAATTACACTTGCAAGATATATGACTGGAAATAGATAAAAGAGGGTATTTAAAGCAATAAGAAAACTGAAAACCCCAAAATAAAAGTTGGAAATTTCAAAAAGAAAAGCAAATAGCTAATAAAAAGCAGATGAACATGGAGCAATCGGCAGTGCTTTCTCAAAGGTCAAGTATTCTTTATTTTGAAGTGAAACTAAGCCAAGTTTATTTATTAACAGAAGACAATATGAAGAATTTGAAAATTCTTCAAATCTAGAAGTCAGTATGGTCATGTTGTAGAAGAAGATACTGGAAAACACAGAAATAGATGGAAAATAAAATTTCAAAGCCAGGTGCCAGTGGAATAACTGAGCACTCCACACTCCAGGGTCAGCTCTTCCTAACAGACTGGTTTTCACTGGCCTCCACCAGCTCACTAGAAAAACTCCTGATAGGTAAGGAAAGTGGAGAACTCCCTTTGATAGCACACAGACAAAAACCTCTTCCCCAGGCTCCTTCCTCTTCAGAAGGAAAAGCACCAAACAAGGACAGGAAATCCTCCAGCCCAGGAGCGGACTGTTTCCTCTCACTGTTTCCATGGGGAGGGAGACGCTAGAGTTCTCTATCCCAAGGTAGGGGTGGGGAGACAGCCTCTCCAGCATTGATCCAAGGCAGGGGTAGTGTTCTCCTCCATCAGGGCTGGAAACTGTTAGTAGCTTCCCATCACTGTGACAAAATACCTGGATTAACCAACTTATAAGGAGGGAAGGTTTACTTGGCTCACACGTTCTGAGGTTTCAGTCTGTGGTCAGTTCACTTTGTTGCTTTGGGGCTGTGATGAGGCAGGAACACATGGCAAAGCAAAGCTGCTTATTTCGTGGTGGCCAGGAAGCAGAGAGAGAATGGAAGAGGCCAGGTCCTGATATCCCCTCAAGAGTACCACCCCCATTCCTATGACTCAACTTCCTCTCACAGGTTGGTGCCCAGGCCTTTGACACCCTTATCCAAGCCACAGCACTGGCTGATGAGAGTGGCTTCTGGGAATGGGGAAAGTGATGCTGACAAAACCCCACCTCCAAAAAAGCAAGAAAAAATGTCCCATGTCAACTTGTCAAATAGTCAGCCTAAGCAGACAGGGTAATCACTCATACATTACTGCTTCCACATAGGGACACTAGATACTTGTGATCAGTAAGTTAGCAGTGGAAAAGTTGGACAATGTGTATGAAAATGACATTAAACAGATAGAAACTATAAAAATGAATCGAAAGATTATTTCAGCAGACAGAACACAGCTGAAAATAAGCCAATAGAAAGCTTCAAAATTAAAACAAAAAGAGAAAAGATACTACCATAAAGACAGAACAGAGAATACAAAAGCTGCAGGTTTAAAAAGGATGCAATGGAGTGAAGAAAAACAAGACAGGAAGAACAAGACAGAAAAAATATATAAAGAAGTAGTGGCCAAGAACTTTTCAAAATTAGCATAATACAATAATCCAGAAATCTAAATACCTCAGAAAAACTCAAGCAGAATAGGTAAAAAACAGATAAATCATAGTCACACTGATAATCAAAGATAAAGGAGAATTCCTAGGCAAGCAGAAAAAATAGAAACATTACATAATGTAGAACAAAGGTAGAAATGGAACACTAATTTTCTTAAAGCTAAAGGGCCTATATTAATATTAGAAGAAACAGACTTCAGAACACTGGGCACAAAGTGGGACATTAAATAAGTATAAAAGAGTCAACTGAGCACAAAGATAGAATAACCCTAAGTGAATGAGCAGTTTCAAAATACACCAAGTGAAAATCACAGACCTGTGAAGTGGAGTAGTTAGAAGTCTGAAGCTGTCATTTAAAATCAACAAATCAATATCAATACATGGATGATAGATGGTAGATAGATGGGTGGATAGATAAACAAATAGATGATAGATTGATAATAGATAGATAGATGATAGATAAATAGATAAATTTGATATTCTCAAGGTGAGCTTTACTAAAAAGCATGTAATTGACCAAAGTCATATAGTGGAAGAGAGACAGAGGAGCAGAAAGGAAGAAAATATGTACTAATTTCAGCACTTCTTTTTTTTTAAGGAGAGAGATACCTTTTATTTTATGAGGATTTATGAGTATAATTACACATCTGCATTTTGTTTCATATGATCTCAAAAAATATTTAAGTCATTCATAAAGTTGTTTTCAAATTTATACCATATAGAAAGGTCTACTTTTATGAGCTTCTAATGGGAAAAACAGGAATACTTCTTTCCATTTTTATTTTTATTATTTTTACCATTCTATTTCATATATGTATATGAAGCCAATCAACCATATTCCCTCACCTTCATCTCCTCCATTCACCCTCCCTCTCCCACACGTATCCTCCACACATTGTTCTTATTTTATAGTCCTGTCTTTCATTAATTTCAAAGTTAATGTTCAAAGGGGTTTCTTGAAATATATCCACTGCGAGTATACTTTACTTTGGTCTGTTCAACCCCTTCCAATACTCTCCCTTATCCCTTCCCTCCCACCCTATTTTTCAACAGCATTCAATACATATCCTTACACCCTCTACCTGCACAGACGTTATGTATTTTAATATTGTTGATGCTCTATCATCCTCTCTTCCTTTCCTTCCTCCTGTGAGTTCCATAGAGTAGTTCCACTATTACATACATGTTCTACATATGAGTTTGTCTCTCGACCTGCGTGAGCTCTTGTCCTACAAACCTAACTGGGGGAGACTTGAGAGGCAGAAAGGACAAAAAATGGAAGACGAACATGCAGGAAGTTGGGGTCAGGTGTGCTGGGTGCTCCAATGGAGACACACAACAGCCTCATTACTTCTTTTACTTTGCTTCTTTTCTCTATTCTTTAAAACCTTGCTTCTTTTCTATTCTTTAAAGCCTTTGTCCTTAGACTTGCACTGTCCCATGTTTCCTCTAATCTCTAACATAACTCCTAAAGTCTCAGACCTTAAACTCACAGACACACAACAGCAGCCTCCAGCAGCATCAGCAATAGCAGCCAGCAGCATCATCAGCGCCAGCAAGCAGCCAGACCCCCCTCCTCCTTCAGCGAGTCTTTTATATACAGTGGCAAACAAGGAGGTGGAGGCACAGTTCTCAGGAAGGGGCATGACACTGTAACAGGAGAAACCTGCCACCACTACTCTCTACATGTAACTATCTTAGGAAAAGCAGCTGTGCTGCATTTTGCCCTCACCCCCTTCTGTGACTGGGGCCATGCCAAACTCAGCCTGCAAATTATTTGACACAGCTGTGCTTATGTCAGGTTCTCATAGGCTTCTCATAATCCACTCCCCACAGATTTGCATATGATCATGTTTGGTTTGTGTATGCATTTATTTTTTGTATCTATAGTCCACATATGAAAGAAAAGATGTGACCTTTGTCATTTTTGAACCTGGCTAATTGACTTAACATGATGTTTTCCCCTTACATCCATTTGCCTTCAAACCATATAGTTTCCTTCTTCTTTATGGCTAAGTAAAACTTCATTGTGTATGTATGTGTATGTGTGTGTGTATATATATATATGTGTGTGTGTATGTGTATAGATAGATAGATAGATAGATATAGATATAGATATATCACATTTTCTTAATCCATGCATCATTTGTAGGGCATCTGGGTTTCCATAGCTTGGCTATGTGAACAGTGCTTCAGCACTTCTTTCAATAGGTAATTAAATAGCATTATCAAATAAATAAAAGATACAGTACATTGGGCAAAATTATAAAGGTAACCAATAGAATTTACAAACTTTTAAATATCAGAAAAAATAGCTTTTTTAATTTGGTGAAAGTTTTCTATACCTATGAAACCATATAATAGTATTTTAAAACAGAAAAGTAAGGCTATCTATACTAGCCATACTAATAAGCCTGATCGTGGTGGCATATACCTGTAGTACGAGCATACAGGAAGCTGAGGCAGGAGGATTGAGAGTCCAGACTACATAAAGAGTTTGAAAGCAGCCTGTGCTACACAGTGAGACTTGAGACAGAGAGAGAGAGAGAGAGAGAGAGAGAGAGAGAGAGAGAGAGAGAGAAAAGAAGAAGAAGAAGAAGAAGAAGAAGGAGGAGGAGGAGGAGGAGGAGGAGGAGGAGGAGGAGGAGGAGAAAGGGAGAGGGAGGAAGAGAGAGAGGGAGGGAAGAAGGAAAGAAAGAATGAAGGGAGGGAAAGAAGGAGGAAGAAAGGAAGACTGGGCAAAAGAATTGAATAGATATGTCTCAAAAGAAGATACACAAATGATGAGCACATTTATGAAAAAGGTTTGACATCACTAATCATCAGAAAATACAAATTAAATAATGAGATATTGCCTTACACCTCTTAGGATGACTTTTATCAAAAAGACAGATAACAAGTGTTGGCAAGGATGCAGAGAAAAGGGAAACCTTGTACACTATTAGTGGGACGTAAATTGGTGCAGCTGTTATAGAACATGGCATGAACTGGCACATGACCAGCAATTCCACTTGTGTGTGTATATCCAAAGGAAATGAAATCAGAATTTCAAAGAGATATCTGTCTCCCCAAGTTCATTACAGCACTATTCACAATAGTCAAGAAATATAAATTACCTAAATATCCATCACTGAGAAATGAATGGATAAAGAAAATGTGGCATATGCTGAGCGCAACAGCATGCACCAAGGCCAGTTCAGGCTACATAATGAAACCCTATCTCAAAAAAAAAATAGGAAAAAATGTGGTACATATGTACAATGAAATAGTATTTGTTGTTAAGAAAAATAAGAAGAAGAAGAAAGAGAAAATCCAGTTATTTGCAGCAATGTGGGTGAACCTAGAGGATACTGTCCCAAGTGAAACAAACTAGACACAAGAAAACAAATACCAAAGGCCTCATTTATACATGGAATCTAATAGCCATACTCACAAAAGCAAAGAGTAGAATGATGGTTGCCAGGAATTGGGGTGTGACTGGGGAAAACTGGGGCGGTGTTGGTCAAAGAATTCAAAACTTTGTTAGGAGGGATATGTTGAGGAGCTCTGTGGTTCACAGTTGCTAACCATGTGGTGTATACTTGAAATTTGCTACCAGAATAGATTTTAAATGTTCTCACCAAAAAAAAAAAAAAGTGACATATGTGAGGTAATGGAGATGTTAGCTAGATGGATTTAATCATTCCACAATTTGTAAATCAAAACATCATGTCATACACCTTAAATAGGCACAATTTTTTAAAAAATTTGCTGGGTAACTGCAAACAAAAGTAGGTAGAATTCTGACCAACATGCATTAAACAACACAAGAAAAAAATCTGTGTTAGTTAACTTTCTGTCACAGTAACAAAACACCTGAGATAATTAACTTATAAAGAGAAAAGGTTTATTTTGATTTGCAATTTTAGAGGTTTCAATCTGTGAACCATTGGCCCCTGTGGTGAGGCAGCCCATCATGGTGGGAGCATGCAGCTGAGCAAAACCACTCACACCACAAGCTAGGAAGCAAAGGAGAAGAAGAGGAAGGGACCAGGTCCCACAATCCCCTTCAAGGTCAAACCCCCATGACCTAAACAACTAGGCCCCAATGCCTGAAGCTCTACCATGTACCAGTAGCACCTCTCTAGGGACAAAGTCTTCAACAACAGGGCCCTTGGGGACAATTAAAATCCAAATTACAGCAGAACTTCAATGCTATGACTGCCATTTCCAATAAGAGATATTGCATTATGAGCATATACACCAAAGACAGCCACACAGCAGCCAAGAGAACAGTAGACATACATAGCAACAAGAGGAAACAATCCCCGCTTGAACCCATGAAAGGTCAAGAACACCCAAAAAAAAGACATGGAAACTGAGCCACATAATAAGTTCACTGCCACTGATGTGTATCCAACTGCAATGCTTCTTTCCAACACCAACGCTTTTTTACTTGGAATAGCAATGTGTCCAGTAAAATGCCACAGACTTCCCTGAATCTACATATGGCCATGTGTCTAAAGAGGTAGAAGTGAATATGGAATTTCTGGAAATTGTCCTTAAAGAGAAGGCAGATTCTTTTTTTTCTTCTTTATTAGAAAAAATTAGTTGAAAGCTCCAGATTTAGCACAGACCACAGAGACAAAGACATGCAAATACAACTACAAAGGACCTTGGGTTTCTAACAACTTTGTAAAACTGTGCCTCACTCTACCTTTTTTCTTCCTTGAAAAGCAAAACAAAACCCTGTGTGTATATACCGCTGTGGTTTGTCTCTGTTGTATATACCTGCCCCTAATCCTAATAGATGTAAACTTGAAAGCAAAGAATGCTCAAAGAACCCTCACCCAAAATAAGCACATATTTTAAGACATAAACACATACAAACTGGAGTCCTGAATACAAATGGCAGGATTGGCCTAGAGCAAGAGGACTGTGTCTTCCTCAGAAGCTAGAAGAAGAAAATGGTCCTGTGCAGGTAAGCTTTAGATGAGCAGCAAGTCAACAGCTTTCCCTCCTTAATCATCTCAGTTTTCTCCAGAAATGTTTAAAAAAACAGACAGAAAACAGAGGATAAGAAGATTTGCAGGTTTTAGCCAGGCACTGGTGGCTCACGCCCGTAATCCTAGATACTTAGGAGGCTGAGAGCTGGAAGATCATGGTGCAAGGCCAGCCCAGACAAATAGTTTGTGAGACCTCCTTCTCCAAAATAACCAGAGCAAAATGGACTGGAGGTGTGACTCAACTAGTAGAAGCCCTGAGTTCAAACCCAGTCCCACAAGAAAAAAAAAAAGAAGATTTGCAGGTTTCAAAATACCATTAGGGGATAAGATAGGAAGGTTGAGGGGAAACAAACAAGATTATTTGTGGGTTTGGTTTTGTTATTGTTGCTTTCCAAATGAGAGAATGAAATTTTCATTTCATACTGTTCTGCCATGTAGAAAGGGAAAACAAATGATTAGTTTCAGAGGCTCGTTTAGTGGGAAAAGTGGTGGTCTAGAGACACAGTAAGAAAAACACCCTTCATGCCTTACAGCCTGGATCTTGGGAGGAGGAAGCAGATTTGTCTTTGCTGTTTTGTTTTTGTGTGGTTGCTGTTGCCGTGCCTTGGTTAATATGCCTTGTGCAAACCTGTGTGTCAAGAATATACACTAGCTTTAGGAAGAAAGTCAAAGCGAATTTACAATTCAAAGTAAACTAACAATTTAACCTAATTTCATCTTGGTATATACCTCTTATTTTTATAAATTAGTACTAATAAATATTTTACCAGTTTAACAGCATACAAAGTTGCAAATAGCAAAGCTCTTATTTTGTGATACTTGAGAGAGTTTCGCCACCTGGTGGTAGATTTGTGGTAACAGTAATAAAATAGAAGGAAATAGCTGAGTAGGAGTTGACAATGGACATTGTGAGAGGCCAAAAGCCTGGGCCAAACTGAACACCAAAGAAGTAGTACTTTCAGCGCTTCACCTCCCATTCTAGTAGAATAACAGAGTTCTGTCTTTAGAAGGGTGGTGTGGAATCTATGCACAGTTATCGAGATATGGTACACAACGTCTGCTAAATGCCTGTAGCATAGGAGGCTGATTTGCTAGAGAGGTAGGACTTCAATTTGAAATGGTTTGTGTCTTTCAGTGGGTTGTGTAAATCACATTTTGCATTCTAATGCAACAAAGACTCCAGTCTACCTTACAACCTGACTTCATATGCACTGCTCATCACAGTTGTAAATAACCATTATAAATACACCCTTTCCTTCAATTTTCTCTATTCCTAGATTCCTTAACCCTGGCCACCCAAATCTTCCAGATATATTTTGCTTTATCCATGTCTATTTTTAATGCAATGCCCAAAACAAAACCGACTGCCCCACCTGTAGCCTAGCCCGAAGCACACAGGCATTTCTATTAATGCCTGTTTTTCTCACAGATTGTAGCAGCTGTACCACACTCCTGCTCCTATATTGAGTTACAATTTTCCTGAATAGCTTTCTGCTGTATGGCAACCAATAAACAGTGTCAGGATGCACTTAGATTTAAGGCCAGCATTTCCTTTTGGAAGTACAGTGTAACTAACTCTCTGTGTTCTACAAACTTCTAGAATCCTACTTACAGATGGAAGAAGAGAGGAAATGAAAGAATGGCTTTGGACTGGGATGTAGCTGAGTGGTGGAGCATTTGCCTAGCATATGTGAGGCCTTGGGTTTGATTCCCAGCACCACAAAAGAGAAGAAACGAAACCCCTCTTGATAATATTTTTTTTGATAAATTTCGGTGCTCAGACCAGACTCCTATGACATAGCATCATGCAGCAAAAGAACTCAAGGAGGATCTGTGGGTAGCTCCCTGAATTGAGAGTTGAAAGCCAAGGTCAGCCTGGTGCTCTCCCTCTGCACTGGCCTTTGTGATGACATAAAAAGGCAAACAAGGCGTTCCCTGGGGTAACAGGCTAGCGCGGACATTTCTGGGGTGTGTTCAGGCTAGGGAGGCAGGAGTTAAACTTTATCTTGGCAGTGTTAGCTTCCACAGCAATAATTATCTTATATAGCCAGGAGAAAAATGAGAGCATACCACGTAGGGAAATGTCATTGTAATCCTGGACAGATGTTTGATATGGCTTGCTGCTAAATATCTGTTAATCAATTAAGTACGTACTGTAACAAAGGTTTTCACTTTGACTTCTCATTCTCTTTGATTTCTTGGAATAATAAACATATCTCTGTGCATACATAATAAAGATGTGACTCGAAGCAATTTTTTGGTGCTGGGAATTAAATCCAGGGACTCGAATCACGTTTACTATGAATACAAGGGAAAAGGTAACAGTAAAAAAAAAAGGGGGGGGATGGGGGACTGGCAGAGTGACTCAAGCAGTAAGAGTGCCTGCCTAGCGTGAGGCCCTGAGTTCAAATCCCAGTGCCATAAAAAAAAAGTAGCAGTATTTTATAGAGAGATAGCTATATAAAGAAACAAGGTCAACTTAAAAGCAGGTCACACAATGTTTAAAGAATTGGAAAACCTTTGAGAGTTTCCTGAGTTAGTCCTTTATGCTGATAACATGAGATCGCAGAAAAAAACTGACAAGGGCTGGAGCGTAACTCATTGGTAGAGTGTGTGCCCAGCATGCATGAAGCCCTGGGTTCAATACTCACCACCACCGAAAAAAACCTAGTAAGAGCTATAGTCTGGTTCAATATGCCCTGTGTGTGTGTGTGTGTGTGTGTGTGTGTGTCCCCAGCTGTCACACTGAAGTACACCAAATGTGAAAAAAAGATATTTTACTGTATCGAAAATAATTCTTAGCCAACTTACTTCTGTATATGATTAAAATTTAGCTTGATCATGTTTTATTTTTATGTTCCAGGGACTTTGAAGGCAACCATATCCATAGTTTAAGAAATTTGACTTTTATTTCCTGCAGTAATTTAACTGTTTTGTAAGTAATATTTTATGCATTTGAAGTAATACTGTATCTCCTTAGAAACCAAATGAATCCTTTATGTGGACAGAAGCCAGCCTAAACATGTGTAGGAGCAGAAAGCTATGATCTATTTCCTCACCCAACATAAGAGTCGTGGCCATAATTTTATTCACTCAAAATTTTATGCGGCAAAGGAACCTTCAGAAATGAAGACCAAAGTCCCAGGGGAAAAGTCCATTTTTATGCCTAGGTTCCACTGAAAAATGGACAACCATGTAGAAATACGATTGGACTTAAAAAGGGTATGATGTGATGGCAATAGAAGGAGAGGAGAAGCCCAGTGAGGCTATGTCCAGATGCTCTGTCCTTTGTGTGGCATTCCTTCTTCTCTGGTTTGGGGAGGATCTTTCCTGCAGTGAGTTTCTCATGATACAGTGTCAAAGAAGGTCAGAGAATTTCTTTATGATTACCTCATACACAAAAAAGGCAGAGGAAGGCTAGAGTAATATTTCTAGGTTTGTAGCAGGCTTTGGGGAAAAGGGTTCTAATTTCTACAGCTTCCTTTAGGGGCTAAAAGGAACAGGAAAAAGAAGGCAGAAAGAGCTTGCTTCTGAGATCCTTTCAATGTCCTTCAGTCTGAAGTACTCAAACATCAAAGTGCCATATTTTGGGGTATCATTTTCTGGGCCCTAACACACACACCCATTATGGTGAATGTTCACACTCCAAGTTTGTTGAAACAGAAGAATATGAAGTTCAAACCAAGGATCATCACAGATTTAAACAGACATAAATCACCATAATGACACTGTTATTTGGGACCTGTTTTTCTCAAACTTAGTACCTCACAGAGCCATGTTAATGGAAATTCTCACAGAACACCAAGACTGGGTTTGAGGAAGACCAAGTTGACATTTTGGTCTTTGAAAATATTACTACAAAGTTGACATGTTGGTCTTTGCAAATGATACTACAAAGATTGTTTTTCTTTATAATTGTGAATAAAAGTTTAAGTGCAGTCAAATGAAAAAAAGAAAAGACTTCAGAATGCTCACATCCCTGAGGGTATACCACCAGAAAGTCTGGATTCTTCCAGTAAGTGAATTCCTCAGTCTTCAGAGGCAACGTGTTTTATACCACTCATAAAACAGCTCTTCCTAACTGCCCAAAGGAAAGAAACTTATGGTTGAAGAAATCACCTGTGGATTCCTCTTGGCAGGTTTTTGTGCTTGGCAGAGTTACCGGGGGAATGCAGTCGTGGTTTGGAGAGCAGGGAGAAATTATATAGCTAAGGATGGGACAAAGTCAACTTGAAGGCATGTCACACAATGCTTAAAGAATTGGAAACCCTTTGCACGTTCCCAGAGTTAATCCTTTACGCCAGCTGGGAACTTATTAGATCAGTGCAGAAAGGCTCTGTTGAGGGGCTGAAGTGTGGCTCAGTGGTAGAGCATGTGCCTAGCATGGGCGAGTCCCTGGGTTCAAGCTTCACCACGCATGGGGATTGGGAAGGAGCTGTCACGAGCTACAGTCTGACTCAGTATCCCCAAAATAAAGACTTTTCTGAATTGGTCTAGCCTAGCTCAGTCTCCCTTAGGTAATTCCCCCAAACACATCAGCTACCAAATGAGTTAGAGCGCTGTGGCACGTGGAGCATTACGTCCAACAGACACCTCCGCAGCCTGAAGAGACGTCTAAAATAGCTCCCCGTGCTCCTGGTTGTAAGATATTCTGTCTCTATTCCAAAGAGTTGAGGTGTTCCTATTTCCCTGGCAAAGCGCCTCCCTATTTCTAATGAAAATTTTCAATTATATTTTATTATTAATCTCATTAAAATTTTTTTGAGAAATTGAAAATTAAAATTGAATTTTTGCCAGGTATAGTGGCATACACCTGAAATTCCAGCACTGGAAGCAGAGGCAGGAGGATCATGAATTTAAGACCAGTCTGGACTACACAGTAAGACCCTGTCTCAAAAGAAATAATTGAATTGGATAGTCGATCATACTCTTCAAAATACCTTTTTCAAGGGGGGGCGGTGGTTGGGGACCAGCATCACTGGGGTTTTGAGCTCAAGGCCTCACACTTACTTGCTAGGCAGGCACTCTACCACTTGAGCCTCTCCACCAGCCCTTTTTAGTGATGGATTTTTTTTGAGATAGGGTCTTGCAAACTATTTTCCTGGGGCTGGTTTTGAACCACAGTTCTCCTGATCTCTGCCTCCTGAGTAGCTAGGATTACAGCCATGAGCCACCGTGCCCTGATCTTTAAAATATCTTGATCTGAGATGAATTCTGTATTAATTGTCTTTGTCTTGCAGGCTGTTAATCTCTTTAGTAATTCACGCAGTAGTTGCCTTAAGATGTAACAGACTTTCCTTTTTACTTTCAGGGTAATGAGGAAAAACAAAATTAGTCATCTAAATGAAAATACTTTTGCACATCTCCAGAAACTAGATGAATTGTAAGTTTGAGTAAACATTACTAAAATTTTCTTTCTATTGTTTTATTTCTTATCTGTTACACAGGTGTGTTTATATATTTAAGAAATATCAACGTCATTTTTCCCAGCTTTATTTATGTGTGCCCAGGGTCACAAATGAATTCAGATACCTTATAAAAATAAACATAAGATAAAAATATAAAGCAAATAGTTGAAAAAAAACAATTATCTGGGCTAAACACTGGCTTATTAAAACTTTTCCATAAAAAATAAAGAAGACAGCTGAAAGGGTAGGAACGTGGTTTGTGGACACCTTACCTGAGCATACAGACAGGTGGAGGTTATACATAACCACGAACAGGAACACTGTTTTCAGAAACATCAGTCAACAAGCCATTGAAAACCCAACATTTTTTTCTGTAACAGTTAGCTTGAAACATTTTTTGGCAAATACTACCAATCATTCACAAATGTACAAGAAAAATATCAATAGGTAATTAGAACCAGGACCCTAGCCATCAAAATACAAGTTAGTCAAGGGATTCACATTTTCTTTGCTCTATCCAACTTGAAATCACTGCCTAAATACTAGAGGACAGTTCCTCCAGATGGTGAACTTCACTGTGGCACCCAGGTGCAGACTTTGTGTCAGGAGCCGGCAGCGAACATAGAAGACAAACAGCCTACCCCATCAGCAGTGCTGGTCCAGCCTCAGAGGTAAAGAAAAGAACAAAAGCTGCAGAGAGGATAACCGAGTCCTGCCCAAAGTCAGCCTATTCCCATATTAAACACTTGCCTGAAAAATCAGATTTACAATGACAAAATTGGCATGTTCTCCAAGAGCTGACAGTTTTCAGTGAATATGTCTAGATCACTTTGTAAGAGGTTGAACTCCACTCTGGACCCCTCCAGGCTCATTCACACTAATATAGCCAAAGAGGACAAACACACGGGCAGCAATCAGGATCCACTTGTCACTTGTTACATAGCTCTTGTGATGGAAAACCTTTGTCATGTGCTTGCTTTTATGTGACTTTTTTTAGTCAGGGAGGGACTGCAGTTTGAACTCAGGGCTTCATGCTTGCAAAGCAAGTGCCCTACTACCTGAGCCTCCAGTCCTTGACTTTATTTTTTATCTTTTTCCCTTGACTTTTTTTTAAGACAGGGTTTTGTTATGTAGCCAGGCTGGTCTCAACCTCATGATCTTCCTGCCTCTACCTCCCAGTGCTGCGATACAATTTTGTGCCACCATGCCTGGCTACCTGTGTTTTTAAAGTCAACTAGTCAAAGTCTGGGGTATAGTTCAGTGGTAAAGTGCAAGCCTAATGTGCACAAGACCATAGATTCAATCCCAGCACTGCAAAATATTTGTTGCAATGTCAACTACTCTAGGTGATGAAATGGGCCTTGCGTCCAACTCACTTTAGCCCAGCTATCCTAAATAGAAGCTGAGAAAATGGGCCTTTCACAGGTCACTCAGGATCCAAGCCAAGTAGCCTTACATAATCCTCTTACATAAATCTGCTGTAAGAACTATACACCCTTCCACCAGAACTTTTGGTCATGACATGTGGAGTGTTGGTGTCCTGGTTTTGGTTTTGCACATCATGTTTTTAATGTGATCAGTGTTTTACTTGACTTCCCATTCAAGCAACCAGAATCATGTCCCACCTTTCCCTAACTGCGAAGCAGATAAATTCAGCCTATGAATAGTCCTCTAACTGGGGATAGAAGGAACAGCCAGTCCCAAAGTGAGCGAGGCATGGTGTAGCCCAAGATGAGCAACCATAGCTCATCCACTCAAAGAGCTGGCATCTTTCAGAGAGGAAGAACAGGTGCACAGACACAGTTATGACGTTGTATGTCCAGTATGTGTTATGTGCTACAACAGAAGTGTGCAAGGACAGTGGATGGGAGAACAGAGGAGAGAACCTACCTTGCTGGATGTCAGAGGCTTCCCAGAGGAGCACGTTTGAGTAGAGTCTTGAAGAATGTGAAAGAAATCAGGACAGCAGGGAAGGCCCATGACAGATGGGAGAAAGGCCCCAGCAAAAGCACTGACATTAGAGCTCTGAGTATATGCAGGCATGAGGAGAGTGACTGTAATGAGGCAGCAGTAGGGAACAAGATTGGAAAGAGAGTCAGTGGCAAGATATTTTAGATATTTAAAGGCATTTAATGTCACACTAAGCATTTTCATTTCGTCCTCTAGGCAACAGTAAGCTATTGAAAGATTTTATGAAAGGAAGGCAAGTTTGCAAAGATCCCTATGATTGTCAAATCAGAACAACCTATATTCATAGACAGTTTGCCTGTAAATATATAAATACCAAAGACCTCAAGACTCTCTTTACAATATGAAGTAACAAAGCTATCACAGCAAAGACATTGATATTTGTCAGATTACATTACAATCATCTCTCAAGCATCCTAACTTGTGCAGCATATCTATCTTTTGATTTAGGAACTAACTGGCATAGGTTCTTCTACCTATCCCAGTGGCAACGAAGTGGGATTTGGAGGTACATGGGGAAAATGGCCAGGCTCTCGCTTATATCTCCTGATCACCTCAGAGGCCTCAAGCTTGTTGAAATGTTTTCTTGTTTAGAAGAATCTGAAGCCTTTCTCATGAGACCAGCCAGTGTCAAAACTACCAGGAGAGTTGCTGCTGTAAAAACCCTCTTACAACTAAGCTACAAGGTCACACATATCCTGTCCAGCAGACTCTCTACACATCTGTGCAATGCCACCCAAAGTATGTGAGAGCCTGTGCACTTCAGCTGTAGAAGAAATGTGCACTTGAAACAACACACTTTGTTTGATAATTGTTATAAACCTAAGCAAAAGAAAAAAATTAAGTCCCCAAACCATATTCTTACCTTAATACAAAAGGAGAGGAAGAAAGAAGAGAAAGGAAGAAGGGAAACAATACACATACCAGTTTAAAATCATATCTAATAAAACTAGATTCAATACCATCAAGTATTTAATCTTCAATATTTTAATATTCAATGTTATTATATCTAATATTTAATGTTTATCACTTAATATTCAATATTAATTAAAATAATTTAATTGAAGATTGAAACATTTTTTTCTTGGTAATTAATACAACTCACTAATGGCATTATTGAAGAGTTTTATAATGATTTCTTAATGAGCTTAACAACAATGAATGATACCTTTGTGTAGACATACTCACTATTCTGACAAAATGATTAAAGTAATGAAATGGGGAAAAAAGAACAATGAATTAAGTCTTTGGAAAATAATATGACTTGTTTGTGATTATTTCCCTAGGGATTTAGGAAGTAATAAGATTGAAAATCTTCCACCACATCTATTTAAGGATCTGAGGGAGCTGTCACAATTGTAAGGCTGATATTAATTTCATCACTTTATTTTGTTATTACTATTTTTTCACATTTTTATTAGCATACACTAGTTGTACAGGGGGGTTCACTGTGTGTTTTATGAATGTGCTTACAATGTGCCTTGGTTAGATTTACCCTTCCATCATACTATGAGGGGAATTTTTTCTTTTTTTTTTTTTATTTTATTTTATTATTTTTACATTTACTCACATGTGTATACATTGTTTGGGCCACCTCCCCGCCCCAGGTTATTAATGTTTTAACTGTGGTAAATATACATAACATGAAATTGGCCATCTGTAAGTGTACGGTTGGATGGAATTAATTACACCCACATTGTTGTGCAACCATCACCACCATCCGCCTCCAGAATTTTTCATCTTGCAAATCTGAACCTCTCTAATCACTAAACACTAACTTTTCATTTGCCCCTCCCTCTTAGCCCCTGGCACCCACCATTCTGCTTTCTACCTCTATAAATTGGATTGTCTAAGTAGCTCATATAACTGAAATCATACAATATTTGTAATTTTGTGACTGGCTTATTCCCCTTAGCAAATGTCTTCAATGTCCATTCATGTTGTAGTGTGTAACAGAACTTCCTTAAGGCTGAATAATATGATATAGACATAGACAGATATATATAGATAGATAGACAGATATAGATATAGATATAGATATATATCACAAGTTGTGTGTATTTATCCATTCGTTGGTTAATGGATGCTCTGGTAGCTTCCACCTTTTGGCTATCATGAATAATGCTGTGATGAACAAGGGTGTATAAATATCTGTTCACATTTCTGTATTCAAGTCTTTGGGCTATGCTCTGTTCCTCAGCTCCCCAATAACATTTTGTCCCAATAAAGCCATCCTAAATTGAAAATATTATAAGTCAAAAATGCATTTAATATACTTACACATCTTGGCTTAGCAACACAAGACACTGTAGAGTACTGGTGTTTTATTCTTTTCATTGCATGGCTGACTGCAACTGCAGCTTCTACTCTCTCCTACCACATATTATAGGTTGCCCCAGAAAAGATCAACATTTTAAGTGCAGTTTCTTTTCTTTTCTTCCTTCCTTCCTTCCTCCCCTCTTTCTCTCTTGCTCCCCTCTTTCTCTCTTCCTCCCTTCTTCTCTCCCTCTGTCCTTCTTTCCTTCCTTCCTTTCTTCCTTCCCTCCTTTCTTTTTTTGTGTGCTGGACCACGTGCAAGTTAGTCGTGTGCACTACCATTGACCTTCATCCTTAGCACTCAAAGTACAGTTTCTACTAAAGGTGTGTTGGTTTTACACTATTGAAAAGCAAAAATTCATGAGTGGAGCCATTGTAAGTCAGACACCACCTGTATATCAACAGAAGTAGAATTGCCAGATCATGCCAGAATTCTATTCTCATTCAGTGTTTAATTCTGTTTTCCATAGAAGTTTTGCTGTTTTACATTTCCACTAGCAGTGCCTGAGGGTTCCAGTTCCTCCAGTCCCCACCACACTTGTTATTTTGTTTTGTTTCTAATGGGTGTGAAGGTGCTGGTTCTTGAGATCTGCCTTGCTCTAGTCTTTAAGGGTGTTAGCTATCTTCTCCGTGTGTTTATTGCCATTCCTATGACTACTGTTTATTTGTCCTTTTTAATTGCATCATTCTTGCTGTTACCGAGTTTTAGGAGTTCTTTCTTTATATGTTCTGAATATTAACCTCTTTTCAGATACAGTGACCTTTCATGCATAAGGTTTTAATTTTGATATAGTCCAGTTTTTGTATTTTGTCTTTTGTTGCCTGGACTTTTAATGTCACATCCAAGACATCATTGCCAAATTCAACATCATGATGCTTTCCCCCAAGTTTCCTTCTAGGAATTTTATAGTTTTACATGTGGGTTTGCAAACCATATGATTATGTACATAGTGTAAGGTAAGGGTCTAATTCCATTCTTTTGCATGTAGATATCCAGTTTTCTCAACACAGTTTCAAGACTGTTCCCTATAAAGTGGCTTGGAACCCTTGTCAAAAATCATTTGCATTTATATTTGTGAGCTTATTCCTAGGTTCTGTATTCTTTTCCATTGGTCTATCAGTCTGTTAGTAAGTGTGAGATCACTAAATTTGTTACTCTTTTTTTCAAGATTGTTTCACTATTTGGGCTCCTTTGGTTTTCCATATGAGTTTTAGGATGGATGGATATCTTTCCTTTCACTTGGTGTTGTCTTGATCCACTTTCTGCTGTTGTAACAAAATACCACAGACTGGGTAATTTAGAAACAATAAAAGTTTATTTGCTGTCAGCCCTAGAGCCTGGGAAATGCACGACTGAAGGGCCACATCTACTGAAGACCAGCTGCTGTGTTAGAACCTGGTGGAAGGCATGAGAGTGTGAGAGAGGCGGGAGGGGAGGGCCAAATGTGTTCTTTTATCAGAAGCCCGCTCCCACAATAATTGCATTAATGGTTGGATGAGGGGCAGAGCCCTTGTGATCAAGTCATCTCTAAAAGGTCCTCCCTCTTAATACTGTCAAAATGGCAACTAAATGAGTTTGGAGAAGATGTTCCAACTACAGCAGATGTCTAATTTCTCTCAGCAATATTTTCTAGTGATCAATACATGTATTTCACCTCCTTCATTAAATTTATTAAGTATTTCATTCTTTTGAAGCTATTATAAATGGAATTGTTTTCCTAATTTCCTTTTGGGATTGTCTATTGTGTATAGAGACATAACTAATTCTTTTTTGGGTTTTTTGGCAATACTGCCAAAAACACAAGCACAGAGCCTTGTGCTTGCTAGGCAGGTGCTCTACCACTTGAGCCATGCATCTAGCCCTTTTTGTTTTAAGTTATTTCTCAAATAGGGTCTTGTGGTTTTGCCTAGTGTGGAGCCCAGATTACAATCTGCCTGCCTATATCTCCCACATACCTGGGACCACACACATGCACCACCACAACCAAATTATTTGTTGAGCTGGGTGTCCACTAACTTTTTGCCCAGACTGCCCTCCAACCACAGTTCTCCCAATCTCTGCCTCCCAAGTAGCTAGAATTACAAGCATGAGCCACCATGCCAAGCCTGGACATAACAGATTCTTGTGTATTAATTTTGTATTCAGCAATGTTGCTGAAATTAGTAGTTCCAACATTTTTGTTGATGTCAAATTGTTACAGTTTCAGGATACAGGATCACTTCATCCATGAACAGAAATAGTCTTTCTTCTTTTCCAGTTTGGATGCCTTTTATCTCTTTTTCTTGCCTATTTGCCAGCTAGGACTTCTAATTCTCTGTGGAACAGAAGTGGTATGCCTGTCTTGTTCTTCACATTAGAAGAAAAACTTGGTTTTTCACTGTTGAGAATATCAGTGATGGCTTTTTATATAGCTTTTATATGTGAAGGTCCTCCTGGGTAGTTTGTTGAGTCTGTTCTATTCTTTTATACAAGACATTTTTAATCATCCTTCTTCCTCTTTTGCCTTCTGTCTCTAATTGTGGTCCACCTAATTCCCCTTCATGCCCCTCCCCACATTAACGAATGGCCTAATCTTCAGTAAATTTCTTAAAATGAGAACTTCCTCTACAAAGCTCCTTTTCATCAATGGTTCTAGCTTCAAAGGATTTAACAAAGGTTCCTGACAGTAGGAGGAAGACACCAAAGGAGAGGAAACAAAAGATTCTGAAATGTTCTCCCTTTAAACTCAGCTGTGCTTCCACTCTTGTCCTTGTTCCTAGCTTTTGCCTGGTCATTACCTAAAGGAAAAGGCTGGCTTTCATTTCATGCCTCACAAACCACTTGTCTGGCTTTGACATAAAGTTATTATGAAAGGCATAGGATGCGATTCCATTCATTCAGATTTTGACTAGATGAGATTCTTTTTGTTCTCTTTAAGCCGTATCTGATCCTATGCAAAATGTGAAGCAGGTGTGGCTGTCTCAGGGCAGAGCCTCTTCTTCAATGGGAGCCCATTCTCGGAAGTGCTGCCTTCTTGCCAAGTTGTCATAGCTGTCACTCTGCCACCACACTCACAAGCCAGGCATTGCTCTCAGTGTTTACTTACATTATAGTCAGCCCTACGAGACAAGTGCAGCTACTGGTGTTCTGAATTACATATAAAAATTGTTCTTACTTACCACAGTATGTTTTAAAATATGCATACATCATGGAATGACTAAATGGAGTTAATTTTTGTACCACCTCATATTCTTATCATTTTTGTGTTGATAACATTAAATTTTACCCTTTTAGCAATTTCAGAATACTCTGTTAATGACTCTCGTCATTGTGTTGTACAGTCACTCTCTTAAACTTGCTCTTCCTGTCTAACTGAAATGTTGTACCTTGACAAACATTCCCTCTCTCCCCCTGCCTGCTCCCACGCCTAGCCTCTGGTAACCACTATTCTACTGTCCACGTCTATGAAGTAGAGAGTATTTATATATTTATTTACTTATTTATTTATTATTTATTACTTAAATATTGAGTATTTATATATTTACTGATTCATTTACTTATTTATTGAACAAAGGGCCTATGCTTGCTAGGCAGGTGCTCTACCACGAGAATCAGCCCTGTGTGGGGGGGGGGTTTGAACATTTCAAAATAACTAAAAGTCATTAGATATACTCTCTTTGTTCAATTTTTAGAGATGACCTATTGTTATTGTCTTTTTTCAAAAAACAGGAATATTTCCTATAACCCAATCCAGAAAATTCAGGCAAATCAATTTGATTATCTTGTCAAACTCAAGTCTCTGTAAGTATACACATATGGTGTGGTTTTATGATCAAATTATTATTTCAATACTAATAACATATGCATTACTATCTTTCAAATTATAATCATTATTTTCTAGGATTTTAGTTAAGCTCCTCAAAAACATAGATGAGTGGTAGACTATAAACAGACAACTATTACTTTTATCTTCTATGTTAATAAACTGAAGATTAAACATTGGTAAATCATTTAATAATTTTCTGTGAGCCACTGGGAGCATATATTGAATTGTTTGCTTACGCTTTCTGAAGTTACCTGTCCATCTTCATTGCTCCTTTAGTTCTGGGCATTTAAGAATTTATAATGAGCACACTTATTCCAAGATGAGCTATTCTTGATTATATAAATCATGACTCATACCACACATACATACAGACACACACACACACAAGCATGCACGCGACAAAAATTCTGTTAACATTGAAGAATTGCCTTAAAAGGATAAGCTTCATTTCATCTAGATGTTCTCTCTATAAAATTGTATTTTATTAGAAAAATTATTTCTTAAAGATTACTAGAAAAAGCCAGGCGCTGGTGGCTCACAGTTGTAATCCTAGCTACTCAGGAGGCAGAGATCAGGAGGCTCTCCATGGAAGCCAGCCCAGACAAAAAGCTCTCGAGACCCTGTCTCGAAAAACCCTTCGTAAAAAAGGGCTGGTGGAGTGGCTCAAGGTGTAGGCCCTGATTTCAAGCCCCAGTACCAAAAAAAAAAAAAAAAATCACCAGAAAAATTTCAAAGATGTACAACTCCTCTGCTGTTGTAAAACTTTCCAGAAGATAATGCTTCTCACTCATTCCACAAGTATTTACTGAGAAGTTAGCACACGCAAAGCATTGTGCCATGATCTATGAGATGCAAAACAATCAATGAGGGGAAATAGATGTCTGTAAATAACACAACCAAAAGGAGGAGGACTTGGGGAAGTACCTATGGTGGGCTGAGTATGAATGTTTCACTTAGAATAAGCATAGCAAAAAAGCGTTTTATCAAATTGTCCTTCCTAAACACTCGTTTTATTACACCATGTATAACCTATGTTCTTTTGGCTGATTATCAACTTGGAATTTTCAGTAGCCTAGAAGGAATCGAAATTTCAAATATCCAACAAAGGACGTTTAGACCTCTCGTGAATCTCTCTCACATGTAAGTAAATGTTACTATTGCTCTTCACCCCAGTTTTCATCTCCATGCTCCCACTCAATCAGCCAATCTATGAATATCTTCCACTAATTAGCCTGCTGTGTATTGAATACTTGTGCCCCCCAAAACTCATATGTTGAAATATAACCCCAAGATGATGGTATTGGGGGCAGAGCCTTTGAGGTGATTAGGTCATAAGGGTAGAGACTTCATGAATAGGGTTAGTGTCCTTATGAGACTCCAGCCAGGCCAGCTGTGCTGGATCATGCCTATAATCCCAGCACTCTGGGAAGTGAAGCCAGAAGTACTGCTAGTTTGAGGCCAGTCTGGGCTATATAGCAAGACCCTGTCAAAAAAAGAGATGGGAGCTCAGGAATGTAGCTAAGTGGTAGAATGCCTACCTAGCATGTGCAAGGCCCTAGGTTTGATCCCCAGCACCACAAAAAAAAGAGAGAGAGAGATTCCTGAAACCTTCCTTGCTGCTCCCACCATGTTGGGACACAGAGAGAACACAGCTATCTATGATCCAGGGAGCAGGACCTCATCAGACACTGAACCTGCTGGTAACTTAACCCTGGAATTCCCAGCCTCCAGAACCATGAGAAATAAATGCTTATTGTTCAGGCCACCCTGTCTATGAATTTTTGTTACAACAGCCCAAAGAGACTTAGACATTTCTAACCAATAATTAACTCTTAAACTTTTGCCATTGGGTAAATGACTTTTAGTTTTCCACAGTCTGATAGAATTTCATGGGGAGGACCCACTCAGTCTTGAAAGAAGCTCTCAGCTCTAGTGCTATTCACAGAACTGATGTTTGCCTAACGAGCTACCAAACTGTACGCGTAGTGTAAGTGTTACCAGATGAACAAGTAGGGATGTATATAAGCAATGTAAAGTAATTACAAATAAATAGATACTACAGCTGAAGGCAAAAAGGGGGATCTCTTCTCCAGGAAAAATTGCCCCAAGTGTCAGGACATGATTGGAACAAGTGTACATGGGTGAAATGTCAGGCAGCCTCTAGAAAATTCTATTCAAACACTGTGTCTGGTTGTGCCTTTAATCACATGCTTTAGAAATGTTTCAAACTGAATGCCATTTTATAACAGGTATTAGAATGATATCCATACCATGGATATCATAATTTTCTTTTTTCCCTGCTTTAATCTAGTCAGGAAACTAGGAAATGATGCTTTATTATTATTATTAGGATGCACTAATAGTGCAAGAGGATTTCATAGGAAAATTTCCAGAGATGCATACAGGGTGCTTTGAACAAGTTCACCCCATCCATTACATGCCCTCTCCCTTCCCATGTCTTAATGTCCAATAATTTAGATGTGTCATGTCAGCTGCCATCACTTCTGTAATCTATCTTTTAAGTCTAACACAGAATTCTAGTCTCATTTTCCATAAACCTCAGAGAGAATGTTTATGTAAGATTCCTTGGTGGGCGCACAACATAGAACAATCTGTCTAAATTAAGCAAAGATGGTTTCGTTGGAAGAAAATGGGGCACCCATAAAATGTAAGAAATCACTGAGGGAAAAGACTTGAAGTAGCAAAACCACAGCAACAAGAGGTAAGCAGCCATCTTTCCCGGGCCCTGGTGGAACACGCCAGCCAGGCGTCTTCAGTGAGTCAGAGTTCCAGGAGGCAGAGCCTGCCTGACCTTGCGTAGGGCTCTTGCCAGCTCTGGGCTAGGGGAGCCTCCATTGAAACTCCACCAAAGGACTCAAAGGAAATAAGGACTCTATTACTAGAAGGGTGACTGCCTGCTAAAAAGCCACACAGGAGGACACATTCTACTAAAACTCCGTGAAAAGGAAAACTTCAGCCTAATGCGCATAAAACTGAATGAAGTGGTAGTCAACACTCTCCTTTCTCACTTTCTGCCCTCCTCTCCAGTCACTGTTCAGAGAAGATGGTTATAACAGGAAAAAAACACCAGCAACTGAACTTGAATTTAACGAGATAAATTGTAACCAAGTTTTTATCATTTATTACTGTATCTGATATTTTTCACCAGAACACATTAGTGTCTCTAAGGCAAATAGATCTAGTCTGAATTGCAGTTTCTACAAGTAGAAAATTTCCTAGCAGATAATTTGCCTCTGCTGAAGATTCATCTCCGCCTACAGGGTTGCTAACTCATGGAGTTCATCTGAGAATTTATCCCTGGTGGCTGGAAAACGCTCAGTAATTGTCTTGGTGTTGCTGGTGCACAGTAGTCATATCCAAATGATATTTTTTTTTTGTGGCACTGGGATTTGAATTCAAGGCTTACACTTTGAGCCACTCCACCATCCCTTTTTTGAGAAGGGTTTTTCAAGATAGGGTCTCACAAACTATTTGTCCAGGCTGGCTTTGAACCGCCAAACTCCCGATCTCTGCCTCCTGAGTAGCTAGGATTACAGGCGTGAGTCACAGGCACCCAGCAAGATGATATCTTTATCAAGGGAGATCTACTGATGAAAGAATTCACTCAGCACATACTCACTGAACCCTCTGGTATGTTCCAAAATCTAAAGACAGGCACGTTAAGTAGTTACAGATAACATAACATCTATAGCAGAAAAGTCACCAAACACAGGGGAGAAAGTGCAGAATCTAGGCCCCCAGGGCCTAGAAAGCATGATCCCCTGCTGTGTGTAACGAGCGGGACAAATTCCCAGAGTGACCGCTGAACAGGCAACTTTCTTTGGAGAAATTCATTCTCGTGGTCGCAAGTTAACAGTCGTGTTCTAAGAAATGTTTCCCTCTTGTGTGTGCATCCTACCCGTTCTTTCACTGGGAAGTCAGAGGAGAATTCAATTTGAGATCAAAATTTCAGAATCCCTAATCTTTTACATTCCTCTGAATCTCATATTAGGACATTTTCTTTCTACCAAGAAAAATGTTGAAAATAAATATCAGAGTATGGTGACGCGGAGTTCAATTTCGATTTTTGATCTTCTCTGTCCGGCAGATATTTTAAGAAGTTTCAGTACTGTGGCTATGCCCCCCACGTTCGCAGCTGTAAGCCAAACACAGATGGAATTTCGTCTCTCGAGGACCTCCTGGCAAACGTTATTCAGAGAGTGTTTGTCTGGGTCGTATCTGCAGTTACTTGCTTTGGAAACATTTTTGTCATCTGTATGCGACCTTATATCAGGTCTGAGAACAAGCTCCATGCTATGTCGATCATTTCTCTCTGCTGTGAGTATTTCCAGGTTAAGAAGGAACTAGAGTTTTGAAATCCACAGTAGAAAATAAGTCTGTGAGTGATAGAATGATATTTTTAATTCCTCTTTTGCTTATTATACATTGTTTTCACAATTTCTACAACTAAACTAGAATTACCTTAGTGATAAGAAAATTCTATTTATCTTATCCAGATTAATGAGGCACTCCTTCACTAGTATTTTCTCATGTATGGCTCTGAAGGCATATTTTCTTAAAACATCTAAAACTTTGTACAACAAATGAAGTTGTAACCTTCCATGTCATAGTTTTACATCCAGAGCTGTGTTTACTTTTCTGTTTGCAGGTCAACTCACAGATATTTAGGCTTAACAACTAGGTTTTTCTGGTCCCTGAGCTACTCAAATCTTTCTCATTCATAACTTGAAACATGTAAATATGTAAATGTTCCCAGGTAGTATCAATGTTTTTGAAGTTTTTGAAATGTGACTGCGGTACATTATGGTAAATGACTGCAAAGAAAAGAAACCAGTCCTCAGAATGCTTGTAATCTGGGCTACTCAGCGCACTTCTCTTAAATGTCTCATTTTTTTTTTCATTGCAAGCTATGTAAGAAATAACTCAGAAAATGGTTACAACTTTGTATTGTCAGCTACAAAATTTTGAGTTAAGTTCCATTTCCCTACTGAAGGCTAGAGTATAACTTCAGTGTTGGAGAATTAAGGTCAGCCTATGACTCATACGGGGCAGTGATTTCAGGGACATAGTGAAAAATGTTTGGGCAGTCAAAAAAGTGTCAACTGCCTTCCACTAGCTAACATTTCCTTGAAAAGAAAAAACCCAGGAAGTGTACACACTAAGCTAATATTGTGGAGAAGAGAGCCTAAAAAAAAGAGAGAGGAAGTGTAAAAATGGGAAGAGGGAATCAGAGAAAAGAGCTCCATCTAGGCCAGCTCTGATAATTTAAGAGACTTCCAAATTCACAGTCATCACTCTGTCACAGAAACTTCTGAATTTGTTTTCTGGGGTTTGGGATCATATTCTTCACTGTTGAGCTGAGAGAATTCCAATGGAAGGACTGAACCAATGGTCATCCCTTCTAGGTCCCTAACTGAATTTTCAGCATAATTGGATTTTATTCATTTCTTCTTCACTTCTAGGTATAGGTCTAGGATGGACAGCAAAATAGACAAGATCTCCGCTCTTATACACTTGCACTTGAAAGGAAAACAGAGAAATGACCACAATTAACTGTAGAAGTTGCTATGAGAGTGGTTACAAAGAGAGTGGCTGAATAGGTTCTGTTCCATAAATCGTGTTTTTGTTTTCTTTTGGAGAAGGTTGGTTGTTTGATTGATCGATTGACTGGTACTGGGTATTGAACCCAGGGCCATGTTTTTACATGCACTCTACCATCCCATGAATTCATAGGATAATAAAATTACCTCTTTCCAAGATAAAAGAAATTGGGCTATATTATTGTGGCAGGGTGCCAGTGGCTCACGCCTGTAACCCTCCCTACTCAGGAGGCAGAGGTCAGGAGGTTTGTGGTTTAAAGCTGGCCCCCAGCAAGTAGTTCATGAAACCCTATCTTGAAAATACCCAACACAAAACAGAGCTGGCAGAGTAATTTAAGTAGCAGAGTACCTGCCTAACAAGTGTGAAGCCCTGAGTTCAAACCCCAGTACTGCCAAAATATAGATATTATTGCATTACACCTATTTATTTCTCTAAACTTGTAAACTTGCAGGTGCCGACTGCCTAATGGGAATATACTTGTTTGTGATTGGAGCCTTTGACCTCAAGTTTCGGGGGGAGTACAATAAGCATGCCCAGCTGTGGACAGAGAGTACTCATTGCCAGCTCATGGGGTCTTTGGCCATTCTGTCCACAGAAGTATCCGTTTTACTTTTAACATTCCTGACATTGGAAAAATACATCTGCATTGTATATCCTTTTAGATGTTTAAGACCTCGAAAATGCAGAACAATTACAGTTTTACTTCTCATTTGGATTACTGGGTTTATAGTGGCTTTTGTTCCACTAAGCAATAAGGAAATTTTCAAGAACTACTATGGCACCAATGGAGTGTGCTTTCCTCTTCATTCAGAAGACACAGGAAGCATTGCAGCCCAGGTTTATTCCGTGGCAATTTTTCTTGGTAAGAAACTTTGTGTTACAAGCCCTTTCATAAAAATGCTGGAATAAATCACAATATGAAACTCATCATACCTTCCAGGTTTATAAATTTTTATTCTGCATCTTCTAACCAGTCTTTCATAGTGAATGTGGGGGTGAATTCTATCAGAATCTCTAATAGGGATTTTTTTTCAAAAATCTCTTCTTTGTCATATAAATTCCAACCTGATACAAATCAATAGAAGATACAAAACACTTGTGTTTCCTGTGTTCACCTGAATAATATATTTTGGCTCCTTGTCAAAACACACTTGTGATATTAACGTCATGGTACTTATTACCTTCTCAAATTCACCTGTAGCCATACACATCTTTGGGTAAAGAGTATTTAGACACCTAGCCAGGCGTCGATGGTTCACCTCTGTAATCCTAGCTACTTGGGAGGCTGAGATCAAGAGGATCATGGTTCCAAGCCAGCCCAAGTCCCCATCTCAGTGGAAAAAAACTGGGCATGGTGGCACCTGCCAGTCATCCCAGCTACAGAGGATTGCCTTCTAGGCTGGCCTGGGCAAAAAGCAAGAACCTATGTCAAAAATAACCAGAAAAAAAATGCTGGGGCTGGAGCTCAAGCAGAGCATCTGCCTAGCAAGTGCAAAGCCCTGATTTCAAACACCAATGTTGAAAAAAAAAATGTATACACACAACTGTTCTAAGTCAGCAATGCAATGTGAAAATAATCTCAAAGTGCCCCCACAATGTAATTACTTTTAAAAATCACTAATACTAGAACATTTGAAAAGCTTAGGGTATTTTTCTTGAATTCCTATAATTTCATTTTAATATACCATGTTTAAATTAAGCATTTAATTATTGTTCATTATTTTAATAATCTATCAATTCAAAGAATTCATTGTTTTTATGCACCTTAGTAATTTTTTTTTTGAGGCAGGGTCTCATCATGTACCTCAAGATGGCCTTCAACTCACTATTTAGCCCAGGCTGGAGATTCTCCTGCCTCCGCCTCCTGGGTGCTAGGATTACAGGTGTATGCTACTACACCAGCTTAATAATTCTGAAAAGCAAAAAAAAACATGTTATGTCCTTGTACCTCTAATAATAACATTAAAGGTATGTTTTACTTGTTTTAAATGAATATTCATATATGTTGTGAACATTCTTTGTGTTCTAAACAGGTATTAACTTGGCAGCATTTATCATCATCATTTTTTCCTATGGAAGCATGTTTTACAGTGTCCACCAAAGCACCATAACAGCAACTGAAATACGGAACCAAGTTAAAAAAGAGATGATTCTTGCCAAGAGGTTTTTCTTTATTGTATTTACTGATGCTTTGTGCTGGATACCCATTTTCATATTGAAATTTCTTTCATTACTTCAGGTAGAAATACCAGGTACAATTCTTTTTTTTCTGTAAAGAAGTAATAAATCTGTTTGTGCAGTGTTTAAGAAAGGCAATTAACATTCTTAACACTAATTTCAAGAATTACAAGTCAGTGTAAAATAAGTATAGTGTGTGAGAGGTACTTGTGGGAGGGGAGGGTGAATGGAGGAGATGAAGGTGAGGGAATGTGGTGGGTGGACTTCATAAGCATATATGAACTAGAGTAATAAAAACTCTTGCAATTGCTTTAAGTGAGGAGGGGATGGGATGGAGGCAGGGAGATGGTGGGGGTGACCTAACCAATGAACAATGTAATGAAAAATGACAATTCAGAATTGTCACAATGAATTCCCTCTATACAACGAATATAACTTAATAAAAATGAAAAGAAATAGAAAAAAATAAATATAAGTCAGAATTCTGTGTACTCTAGGCTCTGTCATTAATAAAATGTTTATTGAGAAAACACTGTTCCATAAATTCCTAGTAACACAATTACTGTCAGAACAAAGAAACAATGACCAAAATATATGACACACAGTACTGAAATTAATTGCATGCTTAAACTGACCAGAAAGGAAAACAGGCCAAGACAATTATCAAATAATTCATTTATTCTTTTTCATAATGTAAAAAATTTTTCTCCCTGGAATACATGTGACTTCAAGTGTGAGAGATAACAGAAGGATTAGGGTTTTAAAATAATGCATGTCTCATCCATCATGGTGGCTATTACTTTAGAACACACATATACACACAGTAAGTGCTGGCCAGGATTTGGAGAAATGGACATTCTTGTGCACTGCTGGTGGGAATATGAAATGGCACAGCTGCTGTGCAGAACAGTATGGCAGTGACTGGGAAAAATTGGACCTAGAATTAGCATACAATCCAGGCACGCCACTTCTGAGTGAATAGGTAAAAGAACAGCAAGCAGGGATTCAAACAGGTATTTGTACACCCATGTTTGTAGCAGCACTGTTCATAACCACTAAAAGTGGAAGCAATAGCGAATCCATAGGTAGATGACAGATAAACAAAATGTAAATACTCACAATGGATCATGATTCTGCTCTATCAAGGAAGGAAATCCTGACATGTGTTGAATATCGATGAATCTTGAAAACACGATATCAAGTCAGGCCATAAACAAAAGGACGAATGTCTTATGACTCCTCTTACATGAGGCTCCTGCAGTAGCCAAACTCATAGACGGAACATAGAATGGTGGTTGCCATGGAGAATGGGAGTCATTGTTTAATAGGGAGGGTTCAGTTTAGGAAGATGAAAAACTTCTGGAGATGGATTGTCGTCATAGATGCACAGCAATATAAATGTACTTAAACGTGGTTAAAGACCTAGTGTAGTAGTACACACCTGTAATCCCAGCATTTGGGAGCCTGAGCTAAGAGGATCATCGTGAGGTCAAGGCCAAAATGGCTACATGATGAATTCCAGGCCAATCTGAACTACATAATGAGACTGTCAAAAAAAAAAAGAGAGATGGTTCAAGTACTAAATTTATATTATGTGTATTTTACCACAAAAAATTGTATCATGTTAATTGTATTTATAATACAGTACATATTCAAGTTTTTAAAATGTATACATAATTTTAATTTTGAATGAGCCCCATGGATGATGGTGATAATATCTTACAGGTTATGAACAACAAAACAGGGATAATAGCCTTGATTAAATTATAACAAAAATCTGAGTATTTGGTAGTTACATATATACTAAGATGATTTTTCAAATGGATTTAACCAAAGATGTTCTTACTAAAATAAGCATTTGGCCAAAAGCCTAAAAAGACAGCCCCATTTTTTAAATCAAATAAAGAGCAGAAAAGAAATCTATTAAAGATACAACTATATGTTTTGATAAATAGTTTATATATTATCTAGTATTTAAAACATTTGAAAGGTATGACTTAAACACTAAACAAGATGGGTTTTCCTAAAATAAAATCATAATACTATGTCATCACTTTGTGGAAAATATTTCTACCTAATGCATACTTTTGCTGATATATTCAGGAAAAGCTACTTAACAGAGAGCCTGTTCCTTTGGGAACTGCACTCTCTTCAAACACTGGTACTCAGGAACAGCATCCTGGAAGCAGTGTAGACTTGGTGTTTACTTATATAACATTACAGGAAAACATGACACTGAAAGGAGGTGTGATGAAAGATGCAGGAAGGGGATGTCTATACCTTGTAAGCGTGATAAGCACTCAAGACTATTTCATTTTTCTTTTTCAGGTACTATTACCTCTTGGGTAGTGATTTTTATTCTGCCTATCAACAGTGCTTTGAACCCAATTCTCTATACTCTGACCACAAGACCATTCAAAGAAATGATCCATCAGATTTGGTACAACTATAGACAAAGAAGGTCTATTGACAGCAAAGGAAGTCAGAAAGCTCCTGCTCCATCATTCATCTGGGTGGAAATGTGGCCAACACAGGAAATGCCACCTGACTTAAGGAAGCCAGCTGCTTTCACAGACCCTTGTGAGGTGTCATTAATTTCCCAATCAACTAGACTCAATTCTGATTCCTAACGAATTCTGAGACTCATTTCTTCACAGAGAATATGGTGGGGTGCTTCAGATGGGATTCACTGGTGGGAAATAAATGGCATAAAATTTAATTTATAATAATACCTAAGACAAGTTAGTTTACAGCAACGTGAGGAAAAATACAAGTGACCAATTCCCAGAGGCAGAGAAGTAATTCTATTGATAATGTGCATATATTAGTATAAATTCTACACAGGAAATGAAGAGTGATCCACTGCAGAGAGATTAATTCACTCTTCTAACACGTGTTTATTAAGTCCCACCCCGCACATACCATCATGGCAGACTGCAGCACATAGAACCTTTTCACTCTGTAATACACGACTCTACAAAGCCCACACACAGCCCCGAGGTTAGAGCATCATCTGTCTTCATCATTATGATAAGAATCATAGGTATTCTAAAATTAAGGTCTGAGGTTTTAGAATACTCTGTAATAGCATCAGATAAAATGTCTGATTGTTTGTAAAATATAAATATTCTGTTTTAAGAATCCTTAGTTCTAGGGGGCAGGAGGAAGGGGGGAGAAATGACCCAAACATTGTATGCATATATGAATAAAAGAAAAAAAAGAAGAATCCTTATCTCTCTTCCAGTCTTCACACACTGAGAGAAAATACAACGTACTATTAATAGGAATGCACAATGTTTTGCATAAATCTAAAAACAGTACTTCTCTGTCACTTCCTACCCAGTGTTTCTTTTTGCTTTGCCTTAATTGAGTGGTGTCAGGGCTGGATTAGGAGAGCAGGATAGCTGCAAAGGACTGAGCTGAAAAGGGAGAATGGGGAACCACTGGATCAATGAAATAGAATGAGTCAAGAAATAAACCCTTATACTTTCAGTCAATTGAAATTTTTGTTTGTTCATTTGTTGAGACGGTTTCCTTAGGTAGCCCAGGCTGGCCTGGAACTCACAATCCTCCTTACTCAGCCTCCTTAGTGCTGGGAATACAGGTGTGCACCACCAGGCCAGGCCAGTCAATTGATTTTTAACAAGCGTACCAAGACAATCAAATGAAGAAAGAGCAGTCTTTTCAACAAAAGATGCTGGAACAGCCAGATAATAGCAATCAAAAGAATAAAGTTGGAGCCACATGTTACATAATATTCAAAAATTAACTCAAAATGAATCAACAACCTAGTTATAAGAGCTTAAAACAAAGATCAATGGAACAGAATTGAGATTCTGCAATGAATTCTTAGCTATGACAACAAAAGCATGATCATCAAATGAAAAATAAATTGGATTTCATCTAAACACATTTTTGTATCAAAGGAGATTATCAAGAAAGCAAAAAAGACAACCTACCAGGATAAAAGAAAGTATCGCAAACTATATATCTGAAAAGCGCTCTTATAACTCAACAACAGAAAATTTTTAAATAGACAAAGGACCTTAATAAACATATAAGATACACGAATGGCCAATCAGCACATGAGAAGATGTTCAACATCACTATTGCTGGGGAGACACAGTTAAAATCACAACGAGGAAAACACATCATACTGACCTTGAAGGGATGGTTATCCATCAATGAATGAATGTTGGAGAGGATAGAAACTGAAATCCTGTACATTGCTAGTGGGAAAGTAAATGGTGTGACCACTGTGAAAAAGTTTGGTAGTTCTTAGAAAAATTAAAAGTAAAAACTATTATATGACCTAGCAATTTAATTACCAGATAAAAACCCAAAAGAATTGAGAACAGGACTCAAACAGATATTTTTATGCAAATGCTCGAGGCAGCATTATTCATAATAGCCAAAAGATGGAAACAACCCAAGTGATCATTGACTGAAGAAAGGACAAACAGAATGTGGTACACAGACACAAAATGAAATGCTTTAAAAGAAATGATGTTCACACATGCTACCACATGAAAAATGTTAACAGAAGCAGACATGAAAGAATACAGTATGATTTCACTTAGAGGACATATCTGAATTAGCAAATTAGTAGAGACAGAAATGATTACAGATAGGTAGGGGTAGGGATGGGGTTGAGAGGGTGATGACTAGAAAGTGCAGGGTATCTTTCCAGTTGAAAAAAATGCTCAAAATTGTTTGTGGGCTGGATAAATGACTATGCAGTTATACTAAAAGCCACTGACTTGATACTTCACATGGGTGAATTATATGGCATGTGACCTGATCTCAACAGTGCAGTTAAAAGGAAGAAGCACTAGAAGGCATTGGTTCAGGAACTTAACTTCAGAGAAGAGAAAGCATCTGTCATCCAATGATGGCTTTGCTTCCCGTCTGCACAGCCAGTTCATCATATATAACCGTAATTAGTTCTCTGGTCTCAACTGAGATATTGGAAGACCTTAACTGAGATCATTTGAAGCTTTTAAGTGAGAAAAAAATGTTCTCAGGTAGTCTTAAAAAAGCAAAACTATTTGAAACATGAAAACACTGGAATCAACAATATAACGCATTTATGGAATATATAATGGTATAGATTGTTATTAAATAAATTACCTGAAATTTAGTTCTACTAAAAACATGGAGGGCTGGCAGAATGGCTGAAGTGGTAAAGCACCTGCCTACCAAGTGTGAGGCCCCGAGTTCAAAACCCCAGTGATGCCAAAAAAAAAAAAGCATAAATAGCTTTGCCTTCCTTTTGCTCTTTATGTGGGAGGATCCCAGTAAGTTCTCTACACTTTCAACAAGAATAAGAGCATAAAAGCTGCACGTTTTAATTACAATAAACATGAGCAGAGTCGGGGCTGCAGCCTAGAGGCACAGCGCTTGCCTGACGTGCACAGGCCTGGATTCCATCCCAGCACGGAAAAAAACCTCACCTAGGAAATAATGACATACTCTACAAAAAATAAATAATACACTTTCCAAGATGAACACATTTAAAGTCTTCCATAAGATTTTAGGATGATTTATTTAGAAGTTTTATTACTAATATAAATAATAGAATAGCAGAACATTTTTCTAAAAAGAATAAAACCAATTGTCATGGAGTCTTTGCTCCCATTTCCTGCATGGGGAAGAGATGTTTCTCTCTCTCTCTCTCTCTCTCTCTCTCTCTCTCTCTCTCTCTCTCTCTCTCTATCCCACCCTGTTTGTCCATACTTTACACTGTTATACTAAAATAAATCCTTGGTAAAAGAATAATGATAATAACCATGAAAAGAGGATAGAAAAATTATTTTTTGTTGTTCTGCTAGGGGTACATTGTGACATTTACAAAAGTTCTTACAATATAGCATAGTTGAATTCACCTTCTCCATCATTCTCCTTTATCTCCCCTTACCTCATTCCTAGAATAGTAGAAAAATAATTCTACAAAAATCATGATCCTAACCTGTTTAAAGTTCTTAGAAATTAAATGAAATGGCTGGGTATGGTGGTTCATGCCTATAATACTAGCTATTTGGGAAACTGAGGCAGGAGTGTCAGCCCCCACAAAGTTACAGCAACCCTATGTCAAAAAAAAGAGGAAGGGGACTGGGGCACAGCTCAAGTTGCAGAGTTCTTGCCTAGCATTTGTGAGGCTCTGAGTTCAATCCCCAGTGCCATTTAAAAAAATATATGCAATGAATTTACAAACTATACATTTAAAACTTCTTTAACATTTAAAATATTTTCAATGATTTTCTGGAGGCCTTTTGGCTTCCTATCTACTCAATCCACCCACTCTTCAGCCTTCCAGCTCCTCAGATAGAATAAATTCCATTTAAGTCAGCTTGCTAAGTAATCATAAACCACATAACTAGCCCGTAGCTTCCATAGAAAGTGCAATAGAAGCATGAAATTAAATCACATACTTGTGTCAAGGTTTTCTCTATTGAAAATGTAATTTTGGGAGCTGGAGATATAATTCAGTGGTGGGGCATTTGCCTAGCATGCACAAGGCCCTGGGGTTCAATCCACAGTTCCAAAAAAAAAAAAAAAAAACCAAATTATTTTTTACAAAGATGATCCTCCTTTTGAGAAAATCTGCCACTGCCCGCCTCCTTCATTCTCATTGTTTTCAGCCTTTGTCTTATCTACAAACTAAGGCCACTTCCATGGCTTTGCTTACTATGTACCTGCTGAGTGCCACATTTTTGCCTTTAACCTACTCTTTTTTTAGGATTAGACATTGCCCACTAGCTATTTCCACTGGGTTATCTCACAGGCTTTTTAATAATATCATTCTTATGTACTGGGTTTGAACTCAGGGCCTACACCTTGAGCCACTCCACCAGCTCTTTTTTGGGATGGGTTTTTTCTTGTGAACTATTGCCCGGGCTGCCTTCGAACCGCGATCCTCCTGACCTCTGCCTCCTGAGTAGCAAGATTACAGGCGTGAGCCACTGGCACCCAGCCTACTGCCATTCTTATGTACAGTTCTGGAGTCTGAGGCCTCTTTCTCCTCCTCTATCCTGTTCTAGTGAATGGCTTGGCCCAATGTGCCAAGCTACAAATCTGGGTCATCCCAGGAAACTCCCTTCCTCTCCTTTTTGCCCACATCAAGTCACCAATCCTCCCTGGATTCTGCCTCATGAACATTTCATAATGCATACACTCCCTCATCCCAATTCTCAGTACCTTACACTTTGGACCTTCACATTTCATTGGGATATTTGTAATAACCTTCTAACACATCTCTGTATCTTCAGTTCTAATTTGATCCTAATCATTACAGGTTTTTAGAGTTCTCAGAAAAAAAATAATCCCAAAGGAAAAAATCTGAATGTTATACAGATACTAGCAGTTCTCCAAGGACATGTGTGTATACACATATATACCTATGCATGTACAGACACACGCACACATGAAAAATTATACAGTATTGATTCCTGTGATTATAAAGGCTGGAAACCTAAAATTTCTGCAGAGCTGATGTCCCAGATTCTGTTCAGGCTGGCAGGTTGCTGTAAAAACAGGAAGAGCCAATGTCCCAGGGCAAAGATTGTCAGGTAGATAGCTAACCTTTTATTCTATTCAGCCTTCAACTAATTAGATGAGGGCTGTCTACATTACACAAAGCAAGCTGCTTTACTCATTCTATGGCTTTAAAAGTCACTCTCGCCCAGCAGGGCATGGTGGTGCATATTCATTATCTCAGCTACCTGGGAGGTAGAAACAGAAGGATCTCTAGTTTGAGGCCAGCCCAAAGTTAGCAGACCCCATGTCAAGTATAGAATGCGTGCCTAGCATGTGTGAGGTTCTGGCCTCAATCTTTAGTACTGGAGGAGTAAAAAAATTAATTTCATTCAAAAGCATTCACTGAAAAACCCAGAATTAATGTTGGACCAAATATCTGGGAACCCTGTGGCCCAGTCAAGTTTACATATAAAAATCCTAGCTACTCAGGAGGCAAACATCAGAAGGATCAAGGTTCAAATCCAGCCTGGGCAAGTAGTTCATGAGATCCTATCTTGAAAAATACCCTTCACAGAAAAGGGGTGGTGGTGTGGCTCAGGTGTAGGCCCTGAGTTCAAGCCCCAGTACCACAAAAAAAAAAAATTATTTTAGCCTTCATCTCTTATTCTTTAAATAATGTCACTTTCCTTGAGGTGCCATAAGTTTACATGAAATAACATTTAAAATGCTTCTACCATGGTGCCTGACACACTTCATACACGTTTCACTTTTGAAGTTGAACACATTCTTTTGGATGTTAAAATTTTCATCTTTTTTACTTTGGTCTTGAGGGTTTTCAAAGTTCACATCAACAGAATATTAAAGTTTCCTCTTGAGTTTGTGTAGAGCTGGTGATGGACTACTTGCTCAATCATACTTAAAAGCCAGTCTTAAGATGCACAGCAGGACATGGTGATGTGCACCTGTAGTTCCAGCTACTATGATGCTAAGGCTGGAGGATGCCCAGCAGCTCAGAACAGCCTGGGCAACAAAGAGAGATTCCATCTCCTAAAATAACAACAACTTTGTGTGCCACACATGGCAGTGCTGTTACGAGTCAGAATGAGATAGCTGAAAAATGTGTATCTAAAAGTCATTTATAGAGGACAAGCCTTTTTACCTTCCGGACGTGCAGATGACGATGGTTTGCGGGGCTTAGTGGATAGGAGAAACTTGGAGCAGCCTATGCCTCCTTTTATGCACTTTTGTAGCCAGGAAGGCTTTTCAGATAAGACTTCAAGCAGGTCAGAATGTAAGGAATCTGGCCTGGGTGGCTGGGCCGTCCGGTGATGACCCCATAGGCTGTATGCAAATCAAAGGTCCCTCAGCAGGCCATCCCACATCAAATAAAGGCCAATCGAATTCACAGAGTTTTCTCAGTGTAAAGGCATCACAAGAGGCTCCCAGGTCTAAAGCCTTCTGTTGGAAAGAAGGAAACTTAGCATACATTGCAAAGGACTGGAGATAGACGAAGATTGTCCCATGTTGCAGTTCCAATTGTCCTCCGGTCACCTGGGGTGGTCTAAAAACGACAAAACAGATGCACAGAACAAAGACAATGACTTGTGGCCACACAGAACTAGACCAGACAGACCAGGGGCGATGTCTCACCACCACCCAGGATTCAGGAAGTAATGCTGCGTCCAGCCTTCCCCTGAACCTCCCTCACCTCCGGAGGTTTTCCTTACCAGATGACTCTCCCTGTGAGGATTGATGCCTCCCGACTCCATTTGTTGCCCATGAGGTTAAGGAGGTATGTCCTGGGGCTGAGGAACGTCTCTCAGCGGCCACCCCCAAGGCCTCCACCCCATCGGGCTCCATGGAATACCAAGAGATCAAGTCTCTACCAGTGTCTCTGGGGGTTGTTAAAAGTATCTCACTGGGGCCTCCAAATGTTACCAGTCGAATGCGATAAGACCACCCAAGAAAGATTTTAAAGGAGAGTCTTTATTAGCCAGCTGGCAACTGCTCTGACCAACAGGTCACTGGTACTCAGAGCAGCCCTCTCTAACCTTTTGCAAGGTTTATAAGGCAAAAACTACATCCTGTCTGGCAATCTTTGCAAAGCAAGCTAGCCTAGGTACAGAAGCGAGACAATAGCTGCTATCTATAAACATGAGTGAACACAATCAACACAATCCACACAATCATTTGACCGTATCCTAGTTTGGTTCCTTCTGTTCTTCCAATTTTATGGGAACCAGACCCCCTCATGAACCTCCTTCAGCTTTGAAGCTAACATGGCACCTGCCTAATGGCTCCCCTCTGGCTGTCTTTTAACCATTTCAGTGCAAACATGAGCAGTGCAGAGCTGTGGGCCTACTGGATCCCAGACATTGATGGCTGGGAAGTTTTAGTGCAGAGGATAAGTGCCCACAGAAGGCTCACTCTGAAACCAGGGGACCTAAGACAACTGTACTCAACAGAACTGGAAGCCAGGAAATTCTCTTTTTTAACTTGAAAAATGTCATACTCTGGAGATACACACACACACACACACACACACACACACACACACACACACACGTACTACAGATCACAGGTAAGATACAGCTAAATCAGGAAAGCTTACAGGGAATCTTAACATGGGATTAAGCAAGTAGATCCAAACAACAGAACAGAGAGCTCAGAACCTGGCCTCAGAAGATCCATGAGTGACAAATGGACCTTTGGGGACATGGTACTTGGAAAAATAACTATATACATACAAACAAAAACCCAGTTTCAGTTGGATTAAACACCTAAATCTTAAGAACGAAATTTTAAATCCTTTGGACAAATAGGATAGTATCTTTATGACATTTCCTATACAAAACCCAGGAAGAACCATTAGGAAAGACTGGTAAAAGCACATGGAAAATAAAAACCTTTATTCAAGGAGATTCTATAATCAAACACAAAGACAAACCAGACTACAAAAGATGGCTGCAATATACATAACAGATCATTAGTATCCAAAACATGTAGTATCCACACACTGACAAGGAAAAAACAAAAATAGAAAAATGTTAAAAGATAAGGCACCAGAAATCAACACTGCCTTTCCTCATGTCCCAGTGGTTTCGTGACATAGCACTATTCAGGGTAGGAGAAGGCACGAAGGGCGTGAAGATGGGATCTGGGAGACCACAGGCCCACCCAGAGGCTGCCTAACAGATATATAAGATAGTATTTTGTAGTACTTTGTAAATATACATCTATATTAACAACATAAAAACACAAACAATGGGGCTGGGATGGGGCTCAGTGGTAGAGCAAGCAAAGGCCCTGGGCTCAATCCTCATAATGGGGGAGAAAAAGCCACAAACTACAATGTATACCACTTCTAAGGCAGTGGCTCTCAGAAGGAAGGAAGGGGATGAGATCAAAGAAGTAATAAAGTAAGCTTCCAATGTAGCTCACATCTACAGTTAAATACATAAATATATACAAATAGGTCTGAAAAACATAATTGAATACAAACCTTTATTAACTCTGCATAGTAAGACTACATTGGTGCTCTTTAAATCATTCCCCTGTCCTGTATGTTTGAAATATGTCAATAAAAACGTTTAAAATAATGAACCCAAAGAAATGAAAATAACATTTGTTTCTAGTAACAGTTTATTTTTACACATTTTAAAAACTGCGACTTTCAGAATACATAAGAAAAATACTTTTCTCATACAAAGTAAGCATCTTTGGTATAGAAATTATAACATATGTGTGATCTTAAATAAAAATATACATATATCAAGAACTATGAATTAACACACTAAACAAAACTATCCTTCTCCCATCCATTTGTCCCCAAACATAGACTCCATTGTGGAGCTTTTAGAATACAGTTCTTTACACAGAATGAAGTGGCTTCACACAAACCACCAAAAAGCAATATAACATACAGTACAGATAAAATAAAACATTGCCACTCAGGTCAAACAATATGAAAACACTGTATCACTTAACTTTGATGCATTAGAAAAGTAACTTCAGAATTGTTAGGTAAATAACTTGCAAACCTCCAAAAGTAACAGGACAAAGCATAATATGATAAGGCATTTTAAAGACAGCAATCACACACATAAAATACCAAATATAAGAAATATTGACTGCAAAAGCAATTAACCATACAAATAAGTTGGGGAGGAACAACGTGCATTCTTTCTAGACAGGTATTCATTTTCTGAAGTTAAAGGCTTTTTTTAAAAGGATTGTAGACAGTAAAAGATTTCTGGTTTAAAAAAAAAGCATCATACAATAAGAAAACATATTTTTTTAAAGCTACCATCAAAATTGAAATCCCCATGCTGGGTGTGATAGGACATACCTGTAATCCCAGCACTATGGAGTCTGGGGTAGAAGGACCTGGAGTTTGAGTTAGCTTGGGCTAATAGTGAGACCCTGTCTCAAAATGGGAAAAATATTCAAATCCCCACAAAAAAAGAGAGTGTTTTTCCTTCAAGTCAATGAAATTTAGATTCATACTTTTTTTTTGAGAATTACTGTCCTGATGCTAAAAAAATAGGAAGAAAATGGCTTTTAATTTTGTTTGTGAAGTCTTCAACAAACATTTTGTGAGTTCATGTGACATTTTTACAAGGTCCTGAGGATAAAGAAGTGAAACACGATCATTGGTGTCAGAGAAATTAGCATAAGACAGCTGGCTCTACCACTAGCAACCTCTGTCACCTCCTTTGGACCATAAATGAAGTTCACCTCACACTTCACCATTCTTGGCATCTTCTTACAAAACCATTTATCTGGTGGCACTATTTAAAAAAATCACCTACTGACAGAATTCAGTTCCATAAAGGATTTTACAAAAATTGAGAGGGCAGAAAATATTTCAGGATGAACAAATAACTGGTCAACATCAAAAACTTACATCAGTACTTCACAAAAGTCAAGGAACCTAAGAAACACTTCACCCTGAGTACACAGAACTACTGGAAGGAGATCATCTTGTATCTGCAGCACAGGTGTGTGGAAGTATGAATTATTACAGTCATTACTCCAATCAGTTGTCAGGTTTCAAAGAGTCATAGCCTTCTTTCAAGAGGTCCCTCCATGTTTTGAGGAAGCGTGCGTTTTCTGTACATTTGAGGGCAAGCTCTTCCACTTGAGCTGATACTGCAGATGTCGCCTCAAGAAGTTTGGTTAACGAAAATGCTGCCTGAAATTAAAAAAAAAAAAAAAAAGGCAAACAGATGGTTTCCTTTGTGGTGCTGGAGACTAAACCCTAGGAAGAGCTCTATCACTGAACTACACCCCAAGTCCCAGATGTTTATTTTGAAAATTCTCATCTCATTTGGTAGTCTAAAAATAGCTTAAAACTCTGAATCTGATGTCCAAAAGTTTTCCTTTAAAAATAATATATTTTCAAACTGAACACAGGCTCTTTCAGGGAACTTAAGAAACTCTGGAACCCAGTGTCTCCAGGATACTAAGCGCATGCTCTGCCAGTGAGCTACGCCCCCAGCCCCGACCCCGGAAACTCTTAATACTGTGTGAGCTTTGAGGGAGTATCTGCCAGAAAACTACTCCTTACGTACGAGACGTGACAAGTCAGTATTTCTGTTCAACTGAAAAACACACTGCAGTGTCATTTAGCTCAACAAGACGACATGGACCCCCTGACGCCAAGTTCCAGAAGTACCTAACGGTCTTCACCAGACACAGTTCTTACTGGTATTTGGGTAACCTGGGCATCGTTCCATTTTTAACTGAGAGCACTTGAGACCATAAAAATGTAACGATCGGAGAACTGACACTCTGAGTTCCGATAAATAACGCCAACAAAATCACGTTCGAATGCGGGAACTATGCCCCTCCGGATGGAGCGCTCACTCTAACAAGTGTCTTCTTCATCGGAGACCCTCGCTGACACGATCCTGCAGAACACATCACTATTCCGTTCTGCCTGCTCGCGTGCAGCCAGTCTTGCTCTGCCAACACAAAGGCGGATGAGCCTTTAGCAACCCCTGCGGCGCGATGGCTACCGGCGCTGGGTTCCAGGTCTGCATCTGCAGGGCGCGCGGCCCCGCGCCGGGACCGCAGGGGCGCGGCGGGCGGGCTCCGCACAGCGCGGGGCGCGGGGACACTGCGGGCGAGCGGGGGCGCTCAAGGCTGGGCCTCCCGCGGGACCCTCGCGGCGGCACCGCCCCACCTGCCCCGACCGAGCGGCCAGACACTCACGTCCCCGATCTGCAGCTCCACTTCCTCCAGCGGGTCCAGCGCTCCGCCGCGGCTCCAGCTCGGAACCGGCCGGCCCAAACTCGCGCCGGGGGAAGATGCTGAAGAGGCGCCTGAAGACGAGCGAGAGGCGGGAGGAGGCACAGGAGGCGAAGCCCGAAACGCCTCCGAGGCAGCCATGGGGAACGGCTGGGACAGCGGAATCGGACCCTACCGGCCGAACCGACACCGACCGTCTTTCAACTCCTCGCGCCCAAAGCCCAAAGGCTCCGCCTTCTCTCGCCCTTAGTCCTGCCTAGTCTCCTAGTGGATCCCTGACCAGGAACACAAAGACTTTTCATTTTTCGAGATAGCCAATCAGATGTCAATGAAGTCACATCAGGAGGTTCTGAGGACGCCAGAGCAGAACACTACAGCTCCCAAGATGCCGTGCGCTTCTCTCCGCCTCCTTTACACTTCACTACGCGTGCGCGCGCACGCGCGCGTGTGAACTTACGCGCCCCGCCCATGGCTACGCGGCTTCCTCATGTAGGAAATGCTGCTGCGGGGAGCCCTGGGACTTGGAGTCCCTGGTCTTTTTCCTGCACGTGACCCGGAAACCTCCGTCGCAAGTGTGGCGCCGGCGCAGAGCGAGAGGGAGGCGGGAACGCTGCGAAACCAGGGTGGTAGGCTGACAAGCGAACTTGAGTGAAGCAGTCGGCGATTCCCGGCAGGTGATGGCGCCCCCCGAGGCATAGAAGTCCAGCGCCCGCGGCGACCCGCAGACAGGCCTCCTTCCGAGTGTCAGACCCGCTGTCCGAGTTACCGCGAACATGTTGGTGGCGCTAGCCAAGCTGTCCTGCCCGGGTGAGAGGGGACTCGGGTGGGCACAAGTGTACAAGGTGGAGAAGTTAAGCACAACTCAGGTGGGGACTGGGCCACACCTGAGCACTGCAGGCACCTCTACCCGGTTCTGCTCTGTTTTCTCAGCCTAAACTAGGGCAAAGGTCATTGCCATTTGCGCTTGCGGTGGATCCTGGTATCCTCCCTTTGAAGTTGCCCCAACTGGAAGAGTTAACTGGGTTAAGGGTCGTGGGCAAAGGAAACTTGTCGACACGGCCCAGTTCTGGGAGCCCAGAATTTAGTCTTCTCAAATCCTGGTCCTAACCCTTATCCCAAGGCTCAGATGTTTTCTGTTGGAAGATGAAAAAAATAATATTTACATGTTGTTTTTCCTGGGTCCTGACCTGACTTTTGCAGCCCTCCTAGTCTGGTTTTCTGATCTGTCATGATTAACATTCGTGTGATGCCTATGTCGCCAGATTATATCTGGAGCTAGGAATTTTTTCTGCACTGTCCTAAATTAATTCTAGAGGCTTGTGTTTCAGGTGCTTTTTGAAGCAGTTGAATGGTTTTTTTCTTTTAAGTTTTACTTTAAAAAATGTTTTTATTTCAAACAAAAGTGTAGAGAATCTTGGATTCTGTCATAACTGGCTTATTTTTTTAAATCTTTACTGAAGTTTAGGTTATGGAATCCTTAAATAAGTATATAGTGCAAATTCAAGGATGTTCTTATATAAAGTTCATGAAAGTAGACTTTTAAATTTGGCCAACGTTTCTGTTACTCATATATCTGTTACACACCAAAACGTTCTGTTACTCATATATCTGTTACACACCAATGTATAGTATGCATCGTTTTGGAGGAGGCATCATTGTAGTCAGATGCTACTCTACAGCTTGCTTTAGATGCAGCCTTAAGCCCTTGTTTCTCTTTTCTTTGGATGCTAATTAACTGCTATTTTCCTAGTTTATTGCAAGCACTACTGGCAGCAAAGAGGTGAGCACAAATGTGCTCCATGTGGTTGAGAGGGCGGTAGTGTGAGTTCACTGGACTTTGTGATTTCGTTTCTCTACTGGGATTTAGCCACGGTCCCTTAACGTTCAAATCTGTAAAGTGAAGTACCAGATTTGTTTTCAGAAAAGGAATAAAGATTGTGACTTTCTTTTTTTTAATTCCCTGGAGGAAGTTCAAGACTTACAAATATTCTCAAGCAAAGAAGTAATCTTACAAGTAATAGAATTAAAATTTGTCACTAGTTTTCAAAAGTAAATGGTAACTTCTGTATACTAAACTACAATGTATCATGTAATAAGTATTCTTTTAGATGATCGTAACACCATATTTGAGCTCTGGAACTGTGTTGGTATCTGTATGTATTATCTTATGAACTTTTTTTTTTTTCAAGATTTAGGATAGTTGTTTAAGGCATTCCCACTACTGTACTTTTTAGTATTAGAAAATTAGTTTCCACTATTCCAGGAATGGGGATAGAGAGGATAAAGGAGAATGAAGGAGTGGGTGAATTCAACTATGATATATTGTAAAAATTAGGTAAATGTCACAGTGTACCCCCATACAACAATAATTTTTTAAAAAGAAAAAAATTAGTTTTCGACATTTTTTATAGATTATCAGAAATAGCTTTATAGTACTTAAAAGATTCGAGTTCAGCTACTCCCGTGTGTCCATTATAATTTTTAATTACTGATTGTCAGATGCCATGTTTTTCCTTTACTTTTTTTTTTTGGCAGTACCAGTGTTTGAAATCAGGGCCTCCCACTGGCTAGGTAGGTGTCAGGTGCTCTACCACTTGAACTATACCTCCAGACCAGTTTTTACTTTTTAGAAACTAATTTATTACAAAGAAAAATCATCCAAATGTTAATCATATGATTGAGTGTTAAAAGAATAAAAAGTAGTCTACGACAGGCTGGTTTTTGTTAAAACACGTTTCTTCACTTAGTTGGAAAAAGAACTTAATCTTACCACAGCCTCAGGTTCCATAACTTCAGAGAGAACTTCAAATCAGTAGTCTCAGCGATTGGCAGAATGTCTGAGATTCAAACCAAGTTTGGCTAGGGAATAGCTGAATTTCCATTTGTCTGCAATAAATGGGGCTTACAGCTACTTCATGTATCGCAGAAAGTTATGAAGGATAAGATATAGTATTAAAATAGAAAATTCATTCAGTATGCCTATGAAAGAATAACTTACACAATCCAATATGTGTAATTCTTCATCTTTACTATTTACTTTTTACAGTTCATTTTTAGAAGTTTGTTCATTTGTCATTTGCAGATAGATACTTCATAATAAGAGACAGCTTGAAAGTTAGAAAAGGCCTCATTGTTATTATGCCAAAAATTAAACAGAAATTTTCAGTTTAAATTGCTACTAAGACCCTTGTCCAGTTAATAAACATGTTGTAACAGGCATACTTAATATAAGATCATTACAGTGTTTTCAAGACGAAAATTGACTGCAAACTTTATAGCTGATGGGTTAGGGGGAGTTAACTAATTTGCTTAGAATTTCATTGTTATTAATGATTTCACACACCAAGTAAACTACTTTTGTCTTTTTTGGGACTGGCTTCTTTCGTTATAGCAATAAACTATCAGTAATTTCTTTTTACTGCTGAATGTATTCTGTTGTATGGATGTATGACTATTCACTGATTTACATTTGAGTTGCTTCCATTTTATGACTGTTAATAGTAATTCAGTGATATATATTACTATACAAATTTTTGTGTGGACATATGTTTTCATTTATCTTTAAAACTCTGTTTGACCTTTTAAGAAACTGCAAACTTTTCCCAAAAAGGCTGTACCATATTATGTTCCCTGGAGTAGTGAATGAGGGTCCCAATTTTCCACATCCATGCAAACACTTCTCATAATCTTTTTTCTTGATTATAGCCATCCTAGTGGATGTAAAGTAGTATCTTGTGGTTTTGATCTGTATTTCATATAGCTCATAATGTTGAGAATTTTTCATGTGCTTCTTTGGAAAAATGTCTATTCAGATCCTTTGCCCACTTTTTAATTGGATTGTCTTTTTATTAGATATACAATTTCTTTATATAGAAGCACAAAGTGTTTTCATTTTAATGAAGTGCAGTTTAACTATTTTGTTGCTTGTGATCTTGGTTGTCATATCAAAGAAACTATTGCTTAACCCAAGATCACAAAGATTTATATCCACAGATTTTTCTAAGAGTTTTATAGTTTCAATTCTTATATTTTAATCTTGGATCTCTTTTTTGAGTTAATTTTTATATCCCCATAATCTTTTTTTTAACTTTTTATTTTGAAATAATTGTAGACTTTCAGGAAAGTTGGAGTTCCCATATATCCTTTCCCAAGCTTAACATCTTACATAGACATAATATAATTATCAAAACTAATAAGTCAACATTGGTGAAATGCTGATAGTTACACTGTAGGCTGTTCAGATGCCTTTTTCTACTCTAGGATCCAGTCCAGGAGACCACACTGCTTTCACTTGGCATGTCTCCTTAGTCTATTTCAATTCGATAGTTCCTCTCTTTTCTTGTCTTCATGACCTTGACACTTTTTATGTGTACTTGCCAGGCATTTTGTAGAATGACTCTCCAGCTAAGTTTGTCTGATGATTTCTCTTGATTAGATTGAGGTTTAAAGATTTTTGAGTATGTATCCTATAGAGGTGAAAAACCCTTTTCAGGAAGTATGTGATATCAGTATGCCTTGCCCATGACATTTAACATTGATCACAGGCTGTGGGTGTGGCTCAAGTGGTAGAGTATTGCCCAGCAAACTCAAGGCCCTGAGTTTAAACCCCAGTACCACCAAAAATTAAGTTGAGCCAGGCACCAGTGGCTCACACCTGTATCCTAGCTACTCAGCCTGGTGAAGTGGCTCAAGATAAAGGCCCTGAGTTAAGCCCAATACCCCAAAAAGAAAAAAATTGATTGCTGGGTTAAAATGTTGTCTGCCATATTTCTCTACCGTGCAGTTAATATTTTTTTCTCGTTTAACACTTGTTTGAAACTAGTTATTAAGTCCAGTCCACACTCAAAGAAAGAAAAATCAAAGATTTTTTATTATCTTTTATTACTGTGACTTTCTCTGTTAAAATCTTTGATCAAACAGAATTGATTTTGACATAAGGAACAGGGTATACTTTTTTCCAAATGGCTTTCTAGCTGTTTTTGCACCATTAAATGAGTAATCATCTTTTCTCCTTGATTTAAAATGACCTATTTTATCATATTCTATTTCTGAGTTGTTTTTATTTGTTCATTTTATTATTCCATACTTTCTCTCATCTGTTAGTTTAAAAACAGTTAAAATTTGGAAACTTTGCTTTACAAGAAAAAGCTAACTTAATTGTCCATCTAAGAGTACAGTCTGTTTCCATTTGGATCACTCATTGGGCACAACCATTCAGCTTATATATTTTTCAGAGTACTCCTAAGGAAAACTAATTTTTAAAAAGAATTAATATTCATAATTTTTATACAGCATATCAGTGTTTTCATGCCTTAAAAATTAAGAAGAATTGTCTACCTCTGTGTGCTACAAGATGGTCTTCAACTTCTGTTGTACCTCAAATTACTACCCACTACACTGTTTGTCCTCGAGATAAGGACAAGCGATGGGAAGGTAAGTAGTACCTTTGTTGGGACTTTTCTAGGCACTTTGAATCATTTTGTGGAGGAAAATACTTTATTTTTCATGACAGTTTTAAAGCACTAATAGTATTTTGTGGCCTCTTCCCAAATATATTATGTATTACCATTTAGATAAGTAAATATTCACTAAATTTATAATAATGAGTTTCTAAGTCAAAATAAGATATACACTAAAACAGAACCTAAAGAGATCAGACTAATGCAATAATATAATATAATAGCTATTATGCAAAACACAGGGGAACTTCTATAAAACTCTAAAGCGTAGTGGTCACTCTAAAATAATAAACATAGAAAAGCATTCAAACCTGCAGGTGATTTGCCATGTGGTTTGGGGGTTCTATTCATCTCATAATTATTTATTTTTCACACTTTTCCCTGTCAGGAGTGAATATGGAGAGATTTGCAGAGGAAGCGGATGTGGTGATAGTTGGGGCCGGCCCTGCAGGGCTCTCAGCGGCTATTCGACTAAAGCAGTTGGCTGCTGAACATGACAAGGACATCCGTGTGTGTCTGGTGGAGAAAGCTGCTCAAATAGGAGCTCATACGCTCTCAGGGGCTTGCCTTGATCCAGGTGCTTTTAAAGAGCTTTTCCCAGACTGGAAGGAGAAAGGGGTATGAAAACTTTCTTCTACAAAGTTAATCTTTACTGTATCTCTGTTTCCAAAATTCTGGAATACAGGAAACCCTTTGCATGTAATTATATCTCTTAGTGGGTGGTTGTGTGTACGTGCGTGTTTTAAAAAGAACAAAAAAAATGACTCAGAATGGTAATAAGATATTAATTCACTTTTATATAATGCTTACCACGTGTTGCAGTAGAGGACTGGATTTATGAGAAAACCTCTGAATATTTGTGCCTAATGAAGTACAGCACTTTTATTTTTAAAGATATTTTTAGATGCTGTATCATATTTCTTAATAAAGTGTTATGTGAAATTTTCTCAAACATTGTAGTATCTAAAGCTAAGAAAAGGATAATTTTCTAAAGAAGTGAGTTAGTAATGTTGTCACAAGTGCTTATGATTCTTTCGAGTACAGAGAGACAGTATTGAGGAGACTTTTTTTCCAGACAGCAGGCTCTTATTCAGACACATTCACATGGCACTTTCCTATGGATCCTAAGGCCTGTCTCTGCTACCCAAGCCAGCCAGTTTACTCAGACCTTTCTCCAAGTCTCTCTAACCCTGCAAAGCTTTCTCAGCTGATGAGGGGGGCGTAGCTGTGCCCCAGGGGATCCTCACAGCTGCTTTCAGTGCAGGTCCAGTTTTGCGGTTCGCTGGCGACACCAAGTGGTCATCGGGAGAAGGGGCACACTCACAAGCAGCGGCTGCCTCTACATCCAAGTCTTTGGACTGACTCTGATGGCTGATGGCGCGGTCTCCAGCAGGTGGGGAGGCGAGCCAGGTTTTTGGGTTCCGGCCTGAGTTTATATACCTGGTGGTGACCTCACCACCCCTGTTATTGTCACTGCCACCTTAGGTTTAGTTTGTTTGCCCATCACCATCGCCTTAGGTTTGGCTTATTAGCATATCAGCCTATCATTCTCTGGCTGGTTTCTAAGTCCTAGAACACACTAACTGATAATTCTTATTTCAACAATTTTTCATACTTTAACACAATACAATCCATCAATACAACAGCAATCTTATGTGTTCGCCACAGTCCACCCCCTCCGAGTCCTTGAGGTCCTAGTCTTCAGTGTAGGGTCTTGGGGACAAGTTCCATAGTAAACTGGAAGAGTTGATTAGCATCACAAATGGGAACAATTCCCCTTTTGTGTCCATGTGAAAGCTGCAATAAAAGGCATTTTCCCAACCAATGGGATGCCAGTGTCCTGTATAGCATGCTGCATAGCATTCATTCATCCAGTAGTGACACATGCCCAGTCTGTCATACATGTGGAAATGGACTAGTGTTATCACCGGGCAGAAGTGGGAAACAACGAAGAAGGTGAAAAATCCTGTAGTTGGTGGATGTGAGTGAATTGCCTCTGTAGCCCATTGTTGTAAGTATGTCCATGCAGTCCATTGTGTTGATGGGGGAATGGTATAAATGCTACATCCCATCTGTAAGCTGGTGCTGTGTCTTTTGCCAAGTTGGACCAACATCCAGGTTTCCACTGTAGTAGTATGTCATCCTCAAAGTCCACAGCCTTCAGTTGATTGTCAATGATTCTTGCACTGTTGCCTGCTCCTACATCTGATCAGGGTTGTGGAGGTCCAGCGTTGAGTCTGAGGATTGCCTTGTGTCCGTCGATGAAGGTTCCCAGTGCTGAGTAGCATAGGGTACCTGCATTGGAAATGATGACACACATTGAAGATAAATTAAAGGTGGGTCCTAGTTCCACTGGATCAATGCGCCGTCCATCTAGATCACATATGATGGGTGGCCGGAGAGGGTTTCTTCTGGTTCTTGAGACATTGAAGGTTGTTAGTTTTCCAGAAGGAGTTGATGGTGTCTCTTGTGTGATTATTTGCTGTGTATCTACAGGAGTGTGGGGCGTGGGCTTGACTATTTGTGTTTGTTTTGGTGTGTGGAGGATTACATAAGTAGTGAATGGAATATACTGTAAGCATGATGGTAAAAAGTGTGATGGGCCTGTGTGTCTTGCGGTATATGAGCCTACCAAATATCCCCATGTTAATCCCACTAGATAGAAGAATAGAGTAAAGAAGAATTCATTCAGCATTACTTATCAGAGCTTATAAAATCTATATCTGTCAATAGTAAAAGGCCTTAGGAATAAGAATAGGGGGAGTGTGTATGTGATAGAAAATGTTATGCCTAAGACTATAAGAGTTATTTCTGGCTTAAGTATTGAGTGTATTGATTACTGGGCGCCTATGGCATTGTCCTGCTGGATGTTCAGTCGTGCAATATGAACAAAACATCCATCCTATATTTCTTTTGTAAAGGGTTTTTAACTGTATGGTTCTGTTATTCCTATACGTGTCAAAGTATTCTTTCCAATTAAGGAATGCAAGGTATTGTTTGAGTGCATGTATCAAGATTGGTTTAAAAATTGCACGGATAATTCCTCCAAAGATGGTTGGATGACTGTGGGGTTATTCATGGTTGGTTGGCTCGACAGAATAATGCTTGGATTCTCTTAATTGTAAGAGTGTTTCAGGTTGATTATGGAGAGTATAGCTCCAAACTGAAGGATATGTGTACACTCGTGAGAGGTGCAAACTTATCCAGTATATAAGGAGGGTGCCTACCACTTGGTAGCAGCATCTGCACCCATAAGTGTTGTGAGGGTTTAGATCATGTTTTAAGATGTGTTTTAGGAATTCTCTGTATGTGTCTTGCCTTTGCCCTCCGTTATATATTACAAATCTAGCCTTGCAAAATCTACAGTCATCATTAGTATATAATCTTAACATCCTGTTAATAACCAGATAAGCACCAGTATGCATTGTATATGTGTGATAGAGGTGGTTCCAAGTTATTTCTTTAAAATAATATCCTCCAAGGGTCTGGGGGTTCCATTTCCTCCCATTATTCATATATTTATAATCAAGGGCATGGAAACTATGCATTGTTGTGGGCAATTAGTTTCCAAATTGCCAAATCAGCACTTTTCTTTTGAGAATGCCTGCAATATAGGGAAAGTAGTTTTATTGCTATAACCAATATGAGTACGAGCACTGCATAGTGCCATAAATCTCTTAGTCACCTGAAGGGGTTCCAAGAGGTGATGTAAGAAATGTCAAATTTCACAAGTCTTGTTAACACATCTGCTAAGCAGTGAGAGGGTGTATATTTATGGTGGGCTAATGCCATTGTATCTGTCTCAGCCAAGTACATTGCCTTCTTTATTTCTACCAATTGTTTGTCCATGTGCTCAAATTCCATATGGACTGCATCATTCGTGTTTGCAAATTGTTTTGCATTTCTATATATGAAGTCCTTCATAATATCTAATTGTCTATTGGCTTTCTTTGCCATTGCTTCTTCTCTTGCTAAAGTATCTGGAGCTGCTGCTTGTGAAAATGAGAAATAATGTTGTGTAGACACTATTTTCCTATCCCAAACCTGTCTCGAATATGTAGTACTGTTGAAAATTGGATTTGTCTGATGTCTGAAGGTGACATTGATTTTGTATGCATTTTCTAGGATAATGCATCCTTCTTGTCTTTCTTGGGTTCTGCCAACGAAGGTATCATGGGTTTTGTCCTGAGCCTCAGTATCAATCATTGACATATTTCTGTACCAATACTGTATGGTGTGATTATCACCCAAGCATACTAAAAATATATTGTTCCCTAGAGAAGTGGCTGTATCTGTAAGGAGTGTTATTACTAAGTTTAATTCATGTATTGTATGCAACATGGGTTCTGGTATAATATATATGTTTTGTGTGATAGGTATTGCCCTGTCTCTTGGATAAAAGTATGTAGTATTCATTGATTTATTGTCCACTACTAAAAGTGTGGATCGTGATATTGAAAATTTATCTCCTAACTTTCTTGGGCCTGTCGTTGTGTAGTGGACTGAGACTGCATTGTCTAAGAAAATTTGTAAGAGATGTAGTTCGCAATATCCATCTACACAACTTGAATGGTATCTGTCATCTAATATAGTTTTAAAATGCATTGTTTCCCTTCCTTGACCTGTTTGGAACAATATCCTAATTTCATCCATCATGGCATCCAAGGATTGTTGGGCCTTAAGGCATTCTATTACATGTTCCTGCAGAATTCATTGTTCTTTAAGCCACTGAAATCTTCCTGCTGCCAACTTGTCAGATTGAAGCTGAGCGTTCTTGATGGACTCTATTTCTAGTTGTAAGTGATGTACTATTTGTGTTAATTGACTCAGACCTCTTGACTAGGCCTCTATTGCCTCAGCCTGGTGTTTTGTAACTTGTTTTAGGTCATCCAGGGCTATGAAAAGTGGTGCTGTTTAGGTTGTTGTTACCGCAGTTGCTACCACAGCTGCGATGACACCTTCCATAAAGAACTGTAAGGGCTTCCTTTTCGGTGGACTTATGCCATATGAAAAGGTAGGTAGCTTTAACCCTTTACACTTCATTTCCTTAGGCACGATATTATTGAGATTTAGTGTGAGTGTAAGCTCTCTTATCCTGGGGTTAGGCAATATTCTTAAAGAAGTGTAAGTCAATGGTAAAATTATCGGGGGTTCTCTCCAAATGATGTGCCTATGTGTATCAAAAATATTTTCTGATATCATTGGTGCAAAGAGAACCTCCGGTTTATAATGTATGGAGTAAAATTTAAGTGTCTCATTCCAGCCTCCTCTATATAATACACATGGTGTGTCTGAGAAGTCTTTTATCCAACATTTTTAAATGAAGCTTCTAAATGGTATGTTGTGTTCATCATATCCAGCCATAGAAACTGGTATTTCTTCTGTTGGCATTGCACTGGATGTATCATTTCTCCATCTGGGTTTGTGGGCTGCAAAGTCCCCTGTGTGCCTTCTTCCTTTCCATGGTAATAGGAAGGAGAACGCATATGGGACACCAAAATGGTGTATTTTAGTTAGTTCCTGCATGTGCGTCCCTGCATTGGACCACCACCATAATGTATGGTTGTTGGCTTATGCTGTTTTATATATAGGTTTAACATAAAATAAAGGTGTTGTGTAAGTAAATTTCTTCACTAGATTAGAGGTTATCAAGCCATCTAAGGTGTAGTTAAGTGCCATATAACTACTGATCTCATAGTATGTAATGTTTGTCCAATTTGTCATAGCCCTGATTGGCCCTGGTAACCATTTATAATTTAACTTTTGAGCATTAAGCGTAACAGTTTTAGTAGCCGGTGTTACTAAGTGTAGTGGGATAGGTTGTTCAGCTATATTAGATAGGCATGGTAGGACTTGTCTAGGTATATACTGAGCTTCATGTATATATGTTGGAATATCACAATCTAAATTGCTTGGGATTGTGCCTATTCTATGTGTATTTGAAAACTGTGTGTGATTCATTAAGGCATATACTGTTAAATTCATTTTTCCTGCAAAGTGAGAGAACACCATTCTGGGTGCAGTACCGGTATGTGTGGGTTGCCCTGTGTGATTAAAGAAGGCAGCATGGAAAGTCTTATTCAGAAAAATGGGTAATAAAAAATTGAAACTGGCCACACTTTCAGTAATACTACCATCTTCTGTTCTGATATAAAACTTATAGGCTGTTTTGATGCTAAAGTCTATTTCAGCTAATGGAGAATATCTCTAATGCCAGAGATATTGTGAGGTTTTTTACATTTGCATTTGCATCAGAATCAGTGGTAGAATTCAATTTTACCTGGTGGAGTGCAGTATCATTGGAAAGATCTTGGTATGAGAATTTTTGTGCACACAGGAATGACATTATGGCTACTCCTGTGGTATCGTTACTCAGTTTTGGACGAACACTCTGTAGAGGCGCATTATGTTTGGGTACCTCTTCTGGCCTTGGTAAATCCACAGTAGTGTTTACCAATGTAAGAAATCCCAAGACACAATGATAGTGGTCTTGTAATACCAATTCCTGCTTAGTGTAATCTTTAATTCCTTCCTGTTGGTGTAGTCTGTCTCTGTAATTGGTCAGTATTTGATCTGCAAAAGAAGGGTCTCTTGGTGGAAATGGTTGTGGCAGTAATTCATTAAAATTATTGGGACTCTCCAGTGGTGTACACCCAATGGGAGTATGTCCATCCATGCTGGAATATGTGGGAAGGACAGGTTAGTCACCTTGGGTGCACTAACATAAGAACTGCCATGGTAATAGTGTAAGGCTCCATAGATGGTAAATTTGGAAAGTTAGCAACACACACTACTATCCTGGTATCATTTTCCTGCATGAACTGTAGGATACTCTTATTCATAGCTGCTTCTGGGCATATATCCCCATATGGTTCATTGGGATAGTCTAGATACAAAGTGTTTCTGCCTTCTGGGGGAGCAAAATTTGGTATAGGTTTTCTAAGTATATCCTGTGGTAATACTGTGGGAGAACTTGGGATACTTAAAGTATTGCTTTCTTCCTCCTCTCCATCATCCTTATTCTCTCTATCCTCATACTCATCCTCAATTCCAAATTCTTGTTTGATTAATGGGAAAAGAAGATTTGAAGGAATGATGTCTGTATAGCATCATCACAAGTGTAGACAGGTTCTTCCTCTAGGGTAATGTCAGTGTAAGAACTGGGTCCCTTGGTGTTATTGAATATATGATAAGTTGGAGATTTCCACATCATGGTGTTAAGTTTAATGTCTGCTACATACATAGCGTAAATGGCTGCTTCAGTAGTGGCATTCCTCCATAAAACACTTTCAAAACATGCTGCAGGACTTGATTTAACATGACTGGATGATGGAAATAGCTTTCTGCCCATAAAGTGGAAATGGAACAAATCCCTGATTTCAAAGTAGTCATTGCAGTAAGATGGAGCCACCCACTTTCCTCTGGCATAGCAATGTGTATATAGAGCCCAATACAAAGCCCTATACTTTAAAAATGGCTGTATGTCTAAGTATTTCCATAGGACCAAGAAAATTGAGGAGTTAAGTGTAGGGTTAGGTTTGTGTGTAGGTAGAGTTTTGTTATGAAAGTATTTAGTGGGTTTAATGATGGTGGTAGATCTAGCATCACTGGAGCCAGTGATCCAGGATACACAAAGTATGGTTAGTAAATTTCTTGCACATGAGGTTAGTACCATTGGTAGTATTGCTGTTGTCATCTCCCTGGCATCTCCTTTTATGGCAGAGGGTATAATGGCCGACTACTGTGATTCCTACCCAAACTAGAATAACTATAGTAATGAGCAAAATAATGCAGCAGTAAGTACTATGTATGTAATTCAGGCAGCGCGATGCTAAAGATGACATCATGACGCCAGCTTGTCTATTTTAGTGATTTTGAGGTCACCCTTTTTCCCTGTAGTCCACACAGTGTTGGGCGCTCCTGAGCGCACAATCTCCTGTGGAGAGAGATTATTATTGTGATCTTTCAAAGTAACTTTGTGTGGTAGGAGTACCTTGTTACCCTGGGTTACCACCCCCAGATTAAAAAATGGTCTGGGGAAGGCACTTTCAAAGGGCGAGGGTCTGCCAAGCCTTAACCTAGAGTTGACCTTGTAACAGGCTATCTCTAAAGCTCTACTCAGTAACAGATCCTTCAAATACTGTAGTTTCAGTTTCAATAATCCATTATGTCTTTCTATGTTACCTGCTGCCTGTGGGTTGTATGCTAGGTGGTAATTCCACATAACATCCATCTCCTGGGCCCATTTCTTGACTATTTGACTAGTAAAATGTGTGCCTTGATCTGACTCAATAATGGCCAGGGGGCCCACATCTGGCCCACCAACACCATAGTGTGTATATGGTGGCCATAGCGTCAGGTCTCTTATGTGCTTTTGGCAGCATTATGCCAGAATGTACATCTACCATTGCGCATGCATAACCTCCCTTATATGTTTGTGATGGTCCTATGAAATCTATCTGTATTATAGCATTAAAGCAGTTAGGTTTATACAATTCTGGTGGGGCTCTATATCTAAATCTTTGGACTGTCATTGGGCAGTCTGGGCAGTTTTCCACTGCCTGTTTACATTTTGTCCAAGACAGGTCAGTGTTCCTTAATTGTCCCAAGTAAATAATGCATGTATGCCACAATGGCCTAATGCTTTATGGAGGCCTCTTAGTTCTTGTATTGATGGGGTACATATCTTGAGTTTTTGTTGTTTTATTTGTTCATTTTGTTCAGTCTTATGATTCCTAAGTGTATTTGTTTTAGTCCATTTAGGTTTATCTTGTATTACCCTACTCCTAGGTCCTCTTTTAAGAGTCATTTTCAGTCCTTCTTGTTTATGCACATGCCATGGATCTGCCTGGTTATCTTTCCTATATAAGGTCACAGAATGGTCTGTGGACTCTTTCACCTGCCAAGGTGTATTTCTGGTAATCATTAGAGCTGCTAACTTATCTGCCTTTTCGTTATGCTGAGATGTTGGATCGCCTTTCCCTGTTGCGCATCCACGTGTGTCATGTAGATGCTAATAGACTGGAAGAGTTTGTCCATTTTTATCCAATCTTCCCTAGACCATATGGCTTGCCATTTATCTGCCAGTTGGTATGTTCCCATTTTCCTGACCATACTGCAATGCCATTGTACATGCACCACGAGTCTGAATATATCCTAACAATTTTCTATCCTTCTTTGTGAGATTGTTCAGTTGCTAATCTGGCTGCGTGGACCTCTGCATGTTGCGCTGATCTACCCGTGCCTTGGTCTGTGAGGATTTGCCCATCCATGGGTCTCCAGGCTGCAGATTTCCAATGCAGCTTGCCACTCCGCAACATGGATCATCATCAGTGAACCAGGTGTTTGTGAGTTGTCCCATCTCTCTGTCCCCCAACAGCCAATATTCTTGGCCTGTGTGATTTTTGGCATGGTTATGGGGTACAGTACCATTGGGGCTGAGGCAATCTCCTCCACCCAGAGTGGAGTCTTCCCCTTTGCCATGATCTTATGATTACTGAGGAACTCAGAGAAGAACCACTTCCATTGCAACACCTTGGGTTCAGAAGGGGTTCCTGCTAGGGCTTCCCCTTTCATGTTGATCCAGTCCAATATTGGCACTGGGCTACGGATTACTAGTCATTGATCCATCAGGACCAGGCACACCATTTTCACTGCCTCCATGAGCATCCACATGAGCCTCTCAAAAATTGTATATTTGGATTCCACATATGGTACTCTTTTACAATAAAATGATATGGGTACTGTGTGTGCACCTCGTTTACACATTACGCTCCAGTTTCCATATCCTGCTTGATAGGAAATATTCAGAATCACGGTGTCAGTGATACATAGTGGCTATGAGTTGTTATCAACTCTTTAACTGCCTTAAAGGCATGTTCTTGTTGTGGGCCCCATTCAAAATCAGAGGCCTTCTTAATAACCTGATACAAGGCTTATAATAGGATCTGTAAATATGGCATATGATTTCTCCAATATCCAAACAATCTGATAGTTTGTTGCGCTTCCATTTTATTAGTTGGCGCTTTTAAATTGGCAGTTTTATCTAGGACTGGGTCAGGGACCTTTGGTCCTGTTACCGTCCATATCACTCCTAAGAACTTAACAGAGTCTTGTGGGTTTTGTATTTTATTTGGGTTTATCGTCCATCCATCTTTCCTTAATATCACCACTGTCTCCTCTAGTAATTTTGATACCTTTTCTTTGCTCTTTCCAGCTATAATTATGTCATCTACATATGACAGTACTAAGCATTCATCTGGGATTTTTAATTTGTCTTGACCACTGTAATGTCACATGCGCTATTATGGGGCTGTTCTTATATCCCTGTGGTAATCTTTTAAATTGATATTGTTTGTTATTCCAGGTAAAGGTGGTCATCTCTCTAGATTCAGGATGCAACAGTAGGGCAAAGAACATAACAGATAAGTCCACCAATGCAAACCATGTGTATGCTCCCTTTTGTATTCTATAAAATAAGTCTTGTGCATCTGGTAAATTACCAGGCATTGCAGGTGAAAGCTCATGAATTTTCCTAAAGTCCACAGTGAATCTATAGGTGCCATTTGGTTTCTTAACCAGCCAGACTGGGCTGCTAAAATTAAAAGACTGTGTCCTTTCAATGCTGCCTTTGTCTATCAGGGTATTTATGCATGCTGTCACTTCATCATGTCCTCCCTTAAACAGATATTGTTTAATAAAGGAAGGTTGTATCTCCAGCAGTAGTATTAGTTCTATCTTTACCTCTGCCAGATTTACTTGTAACATTTTATTTTTCTTTAAAGGTAGCCATGTACCAAATATTTGTGGAATAATATCCATTCCTAGTAAGTCTGTTGATGCAGACATAAAAACTGCATTTATCTCTATAGGCTCTCTATCATACACTAATATTCTTATTGGGCATCTATAAGCAATATTTACAGCATTTACTCCCTGTATCTGTATAGGATCCTGTTGTTTGACACAAGGCACTGATGTAATAATTGTGACTTCACTTCCTGTATCAATTAAAAATGTTAGGAAGTGGGTCTGTCCATTGACAAGTACTGGTAGTTGGATGTAGGGCGTGACGTCTGTGGTCTGTGGACTGGCTGGCCCCATAACCTTGGTCTCCATGAGCGTGTTTCTGGCCTTGGTCCTCTGCTCATGTTTGGGTCCCCAAAAGGTCTGATATTCCTCATCATTTGTCCCCATCTGTTCCATCCTGGCCTTCTTTGTTGTATTTGACCCCCGTAGGGGCTTCACCCATTTTTTGGAAACGGGGATCCATATGTACCCTGTGGTTGGAGTCTGGTTGGGAAATTCTGTCTCTGCCTGCAGCATCATTCCCTTCCAAGCCTACCACACCTGAAGCATGTTGGTACTTCAGTTATAAAGGTGGTAAGCTGTTTTGGTGGCCACTTAGTTTCTCTTTTCTTCTCTACCGAGCAGGACAGTAGCTTACATTTTTCTAAGTTTCCCACTTCATTAATAAAGTCTGTGATGTCCTGTAAAGTTTCTGCCTATGCTAGGGCTGTTGTTAAGTCATTTTTAAATGTGTTGGAGCTCCATTTATAATTATCTTTTTCATGTCTCTCGAGACTGGTACCCCAATGATGTCCTAGTTTTGGGGTGGTAAACTTTATATAAAATTCCTACCTTCCTTACCAGTTTTATGGCCTCATCTAAACTCCTCCACTGAACTGCCTCTGCCTCTATTGAGGACAGATCCATGTCTGGTACTGTATTCCTCCACGCTTCTGTTATCCAGGCAAACAAGGTCCTGGTGGCCTCTGGGCGCACTTCCAGAGCCATCAGTAGTCCCTCGTGTATGTGGGGGTTTTCTATCATACCTGCCAGCTGTCTCATTTCAGCTGCTGATAGTTTACTGTATTGGCTCCACTAGACCATATTCTTTCTAGGTAGGTCACATCCTTCTCTCCTCTCTGGGCAAATTCTGTCCTATATTGTTGCAACTCAGCCCTTGTAAGAGATCTCTTTTCTATTATGGTGGTCTCCTCTCCTGACTCTTCACACCCTTTTTCAGGGGTGTAAGTCACCTTTCAAGTTGTTGCTAGGCATGCCTCAACGAATGGGTTATTCTTGCCTAGGACGTTATTGACCATTTGTTTTACCCTTCTTCAGTCAATATCTATGTCATCTATTATTTTGCACAATATTGCTGGTTTCCTTTTGGGCCCGTCTCACTATGGGGTTCACTGTGTTTGGGTCTGTAAAGGGAATAGTTATATCTGTTCCCTTAGGATAATCTTTAAATTTTTCCTGCGTTAGCGTTTCTGTCTCCTTCCAAGAGGACCCTGGCTCTATCTCCACCCTTGTCTTGTTTTTACCCCATTTCCTTTTCAGCTTCTCCCATACTTTACTCCCAGTGGTTGCCATGACCTAGGCTTCAGGTTCCCACCAGGTGGCTAGGGTATATATTCTCTTAATGAGCACCTTCCTTAGGTACCAATGAATGGATCCGGCCCTGCTTAGTTCCTGAATTTGTTTGTCTAATAGCAAGTCTCCAAATCTATACAGTCTTTTAGCTATCCACTGTCTCATAGCCGCTTGGCGTTTTTTCATCGGGTGTGAGTTCTAAAATCCCTCTGAGAGAATCTCAGCATTGGGGGCTTCCTTTGCTCCGGAGTGAGGGGTGGCCTTCACCCAAGTTACCCACTCTTCCCCAACCGAGGCTGGGTTGGCATCATACAGGTGTTTGGTCAAGGTTTCTGCTCACTGTGCCCTTCCTTGTTCCTTGGCTCATGTGCCTCCAATGCCTCAGTCAGTTCTGGAACCAAGATTTGTGTCCAGATTGCCCTTTCTCGTGCTAGGCTTCTAAAAAGCCAAAAGCCAGGATCATAATCCCCTTCCTGATTCTGCCAACTACGCCAATTGTCACAAGCACTTATGATTCAATTGAATATAGGTAAACACTGAGGAGACTCTTATTTCAGAGGACAGGATTTTATTCAAACACATTCACATGGCACGTTCCTATGGATCTTAAGGCCTGCCTCTTCTACCCAAGCCAGCCAGTTTACTCAGACTTTTCCCCCAAGTCTCTCTCACCACGTGATGTCTTCTCAGCCAATGGGGGGGGGGGGTGTAGCTGTGCCCCAGGGGATCCTCACAGCTGCTTTCAGTGCAGGTACAGTTTCGCAGTTCACTGGTGACACCCAGTGGTCATCAGGAGAAGGGGCACGCTCACAAGTGGTGGCTGCTTCTACGTCCGAGTCTCGGGATGGACTCTTGACAGCGTGTCTCTGGCAGGCGGGGAGGCAAGCCAGGTTTTTGGATTCCGGCCTGAGTTTATATACCCGATGGTGACCTCACCACCCCTGTTATTGGTACTGCCACCTTAGGTTTAGCTTGTTTGGCTATTGCTGTCACCTTAGGTTTGGCTTATTAGCATATCAGCCTGTGATTCTCTGGCTGGTTTCTAAGTCCTAGCACACACTAGCTAATAATTCTTATTTCAACAACTTTTCATACTTTAACACAATACAATCCATCAATACAACAACAATCTTACATGTGTTCACCACAAATGTACATAATTTTTTTTTTGGTGGTACTGGAAATTGAACTCAGGCCCTCCTGCTTATTAGGCAAGTGCTCTACCACTTGAGCCACATCCCAAGTCCAATAAGTTAGTAATGATCTACTATAATCTCAATAGAAAAGCCACAGTACAATATGCAGAGTACCAAGCACTAGTTTTATTGTTGTCGAATAAAATTTGTATGAACTTGATTAAAATCTTGCATTCTTTGTTTTTTCTTCTGTAAGATGAGTTATAACTTATCCTACCTCCAAGGTTAGACTGTTTACTGTCTATGAATACTCTTGGTAAAGGTCAAGAAAAGTCTATAAGTACCATCTGTATTCTTTCCATATGTGCTAAATTGAATTCTAAAAATTTCATCTCTGCTCTCCTTTCTAAAATATGTTCCTTAAACTAAAATTACTTTAATTGTATCCTTTTCAATATTATATCAAAAATTGATATCATTGAATTATTATTGACATAATATCAATTCTAATAGAAAATGTTTTTCACAGTATAGGCCTTTATTGTGAATATTTATAATATATATTTTTTTGTGTACAAATAGATATTGTATATATATTATAAACATATATTACATATGTGTGTGTATTTGTCAGATACAATCCATTACATACATGTTAATTGTGTTTATCCAAAGAAAAATAAAACTTAGTTTTTTCAACAAGGAAAAAGTTTTGACTTGAAGCCAGACACACCTAGCTAAACTTCCACAGAGACAGGGAAAATGAAGTTCACATTTCAAAGATGTCTAAAAGCCCCTAAGAAAGAGGTTCCTGCAACAAAACTGGCAATTGACTTATTTAGCTTTTTTAATAATTCCCATCTATCTCAAAAAGACAGGAAAGATTTGCAGTTAAGATTTTCAAAAGAAAGGGTGAAAGAAAAGTGAGGGGACCTCCCTTTCCCTTTTATCTCCTGAATAAATTTAAAGTTTCTTAAATTTATATTTGCCCTAAAAATATAAACTAAAATCTTTTCCTTTTCTTTCTTTCATTTCTAGGCTCCTCTTAACACTCCTGTAACAGAAGACAGATTTGGAATTTTAACAGAGAAATACAGAATTCCTGTGCCAATCCTCCCAGGTAGGGTATGATAAATATTCAGAGAACCATGGAATTCCACAGCTGCAAGGAACTGCATTTCAATGGAGAAACTCTTCCTTTACTGATGAGTAAGCTGAGGCCCAGAGAGCTGAAGGACTTACCCAAAGATACAGCAAGCTGATGGGAAAGCAAGAGTAGAATCTAGCTCTTTTTTCTTCTAGTTTAGCAAAATTGTGATAGTCTTGTAAGCCAACCAAGAAGTCGGTTTAATAATTGTTAGTGCTTTAATAATTGTTTTTAATTTAACAAATTAAACTTCTGAACCATAATTATAAAAAAACAAAAACAAAGGATTGATGCTATGATCAAGATAACGTATACATTTATGTAGAAATACACATTGATTAGAAATTTGAGGCATTTTATCAATAAAAAGTCAGATTTACAAACCAAGTGTATGTTTTTAGGTCTCCCAATGAACAATCATGGCAATTACATTGTACGCTTGGGACATTTAGTAAGCTGGATGGGAGAACAAGCAGAGGCCCTTGGTGTTGAAGTATACCCTGGTTATGCTGCTGCTGAGGTCAGTATAGTTTTGTCTTTAATAATTGTAGGAAGTAATCTCTTTTTCTTGAAAATAAACCAAGTATTTTACAGAGGTAAAGAAATGTTTGAAGCTGGGCACTGGTGGCTCATGCCTGCAATCCTAGCTACTCACAAGGCACAGATCAGGAAGATCTCGGTTCAAGGCAGCCAAGGCAAACAGTTCTTGAGACCCTATCTCAAAAATACCCAACAAAAAAAGAGAAAGGGCTTGCAGAATGGCTCAAGTGGTAGAGTGCCTGCCTAGCAAGTATGAGGCTCTAAGTTGAAACCCTAGTACTGCCCAAATAAAGAAAGAGAAAAAGCATAGGATTTTAGAATTGCAGAATCAGGAAGAAACTTAAAAAGATCTAATCCAAAGAGTACTTGAATTTCTTATATTGAACCCCCATCAAGTGATTTTCCAAGTTATGATTAAACACCCTAAAGGATGAGAGATCCTGTATCTGTGTGGACTACTGCTAATCTCTTCCTTATATTGAATAAAAATTACCTACTGTTTTATATTGTTCAGGACAAGTTTATGCCCTTTTCCAAGTATAACTTTCTGATTATAATTATGGCCTGCTCTCTCCTTCACTTTTACTCTGGAGTTCTTATTTCTTTCCTTTTATCCCTTTTATAAAAGTGGCACCCCCTAATGAATATACTACTTCAACCTTAGTGTAGAACAGGACTATTATCTTCTTCATTCTAGAAACTTGTTCCATTAAGTTCCCTCAAACTGATAACTTTTTTGGCAACCATATCAAACTGTTGAACTCAATTATATATTAGAGAAATATTACAAATAAAATCTGCCAACCTGGAAGAATCCTCTCCATAAATTATAAAATAAAGAATGAAGTAGATTTATTATTGAATAAGCATTTTACATAAAGAATATCACAGGCAAGAAAGACATCTCACCCTCTTAAATAGCTGGGCAGATACAGTCTATTGAGTGCATGTTAATTGTCATGACCCAAAGGAAAAATAAAAGTTGTGGGTTTTTTTAGCTAGACGCCAGTGGCTCACACCTGTAATCCTAACTACTTGGGAGGCTGAGATGGGAAGGATCATAGTTCGAGACCGGCCTGGGCAAATAGTTTGAGACTCTACCTCCAAAAAATAACCAGAGAAAAATGGACTGGAGGTGTGTCTCAGGTGGTAGGTTGCTGGGTTTGTAAGCATGAAGCCCTGAGTTCAAACCCCAGCGTCCCCTCCCCCAACCAAAAAAAAAAAAAGTTGTAGTTTTTGATAAGCAGCAAATTGCTATTTAGGGCTAACAACTATCCTAAACTCACACAGAAACAAAAAGACAGATGTTATCCTCCTTGATGTTCATATCTCAGAGTGGTGGCCCAAAAGGCTATAGAGAAGCTTTCTTGGATTGCAGAACTGGCAAAAGGTTTTTAAGCTTTTTAAGTCTCCATATTATCTTAGCAAGATAGAGAAAGGTTTTACCATTAGAACTTGGATAGAGGAAATACTGACAGAAAAGCAAAGGGAAGGGAGCGTTCTTTTTTGTCTGTGGCATCAGGAAAAATTCAATTTTTAAAAAATTTGTTTTTACCCTTACAGTATTAAATAAATAAGTAAAACATTTAGGTCCCTGTATTACACTTTTTGCTATAAATTTCTGTTTCCCCAGCCCATATATGTGCATTTGGTTTTTTTTGGACCCCAGGGTGGGATTTTGCATTGCTCCTTATTAAACGTTCTTGACTGGGATCAGTGTCAAAGTCACAGGTAGGTACTTACAGAATCCATGATTTCACTTTCTGAGTATACACACGTATAGTCTCTTGTACCTGTCCTCTTTTCCTCAGTTCCTTAATGATCATTATCAAAGGATTATTGACCTGTTTGTCAGGTTTGTGTTTTAGTACCTAAGCCAGACTTCTGCTCTCTTTTTCCCATTTCCATTGCTATGAACCGTTATTTTACCTTTCCACTCTCATGGTCCCTCCCAGACTGTCATGTGTTTCCAGTGTACATTTTGTACTTTTCTTTCCAGAGTTTTTCCTGCAAAAGTAAGGGTCACAGAGTAGTGTGATTTTTCATCTTGAGAATTGTATTTTTGACCTATTTTCCCCCTTCCTTCTTGCTCCAAAAATAAACTATAATCACCACTGGCTATCTTCAGCCTCTCTTGTTTTCTTTATTTGTGTGTGAGGGGAGGTCTTAGTTCGAGACACAAACTCTCTTGACATTTTCTTTCTCTGCCCAGATTAGTAACATGGTGTCCTAACAGGCTCTTATTTCATATTCTTTCTATATGATTTGGTATTTAAAGAGAGCTTCTTGTCTAATTTTGCCAAGTTTGCGTCTCTGAATAGCGTCATACTTTCCTTTGTCATCAAGATTGTAGCACTGCTTTCATTTCCAACTGTTAGAGCTATGTTCTTTTATACTCTAAAAGGGAATACCTTAAAAGCATATCTCTCTTTTGCCTGAACATTTCCAAGCTGTTTTTCTGTAATCTAAAGAATATGTTCATTTTCTAATAAATCCAAGACACTTTACTGTTTCTTTTCAAGGTTAGTATGAACCCTGAGGTGATAATAAATTTTTTATTATTTTTAGGTTCTTTTTCATGAAGATGGTAGTGTAAAAGGAATTGCCACTAATGATGTAGGGATACAAAAGGATGGCGCACCAAAGGTAAACCTTCTAATAGCTTTAAAAAGTAATAGAAAAGAAGGAAACAAATCAAACTCAATAATTTAGGTCTTTCTATAAACTGCACATTAATTATGTGGATTTTAGAATATAATTAAAATGGAATTTTTCTCAGTTAAAAAATACAGAAGCATTTTTGAGAGTTCAATATAATTTAGGCAAGAAGATATAACACATTTAAGAATCTTTTAAAAAAGATAAAATTTGTGTCAGAAAAATATAAAATAAACATGTCAAATTTTATTTTACTCAATTAATGAGAGAATCAGTAAGCTGTTATAGCCCTTTCAGTCACCTGAATTTCCACCTCCATAATTCTCATTCCTGTGTACAAGAATTACTTACATTATAGACCTTGACCGAATTTTAACTGATATTTAACAAAGTGTTTTGGTTACATGTAAAATTGATTGCCTTCCTCTCATTCACAATGTAAGCCTAAATGCTTTTTGGGTTTTCACAATTTGTATTTTTGAATCTGTGAAAGAAAACCTATTAGAATATAGAGCTCTCGCCTTATTGGTTCCTTGGAAAAGACAAGGAAAAAGTACTTTGCTCTCTTGTAATAAGAACACTACACAAATCAGTATCTTAATGCATTATCTATTTATGTTTGTTTATTATCTAATTTCCCAACTAGATAATAAGCTTCATGAGGACAGAGATCATGGAAGGTTACTACAGTGCCTGGCACAATGCCAGGTATGTATTAGGTTGTCAGGAAATGTTTGTTTACTGGTAATTTATCCTGTCTTCTGCCACTATTGAACAAAATTAGTGCTCTCCCTCAGCCCATATTCCAGCTTCTCACTACTTCCTGCTTAGAAAGCAAGGGGCAAGGTATGACGTAAGTCATACCTATTTCAGGACTCCTTCTACTGGTTTAACTGGCTACATCAGAATCATCTGAGGTCTTGGGACTCAGCTTGTCCAGGGACCAAGAAGCTCCCAGTGATTCTGATGCATAGCAAGCTTTACAAACAACTATTATAATGATAAAAGAGTATTTTTTCCATATTACAATAATTTTTGTATAAATTTATTATAAAATGTATAAATGATGTAACTTACAAATAATAAATGACTTATTTAATGTTATAGTAAAATTCATATAGCTTCTACCATTCTGAGGTTTCATTTTTGGTATGTTCTCATACATAAATTTTCTTGTACTCTATGCTTTGTATTTATAAAAACATTTTTATATTGTATTTGCATACATATAAAAGCATAGAAGAAGCTGGGCATGGTACACAGGCCTGTAGTCCCAACTTCTCTGGAGGCTTAGGCAGGAGGATAATTTGAGCTTCAGAATTTGAGACCAGCCTGTGAAACATAGAGACTCAGTCTCTTTTGTGTGCTACTGGGGCTTGAACTCAGGGCCTTCAGCTTGAGCCACTCCACCAGCCCTATTTTTGTGAAGGGTTTTTCGAGATAAGGTCTCGTAGAACTATTCGCCCGGGCTGGCTTCGAACCACGATCTTCCTGAACTCTGCCTCCTGAGTAGCTAGGATTACAGGTGTAACCCACTGGGCACCTGGCAAGACCCTTGTCTCTTAAAAAACAAGTAAAGCTCAAAAAGCAAAGAACACAATGGAGTCTTAATGTTTGAGCCCAAAATCTAAATTTTTTTATGTAATTATTTCAGTATCTTAAGTTTGGAGTGGAAAAAGTCAAGTTATTCCATTCTCTATTTAACCCACTGTGATTCAGTTTTCCTCCGTAACTGAAAAAGCTCTTGTCAGTCACAAATTCCTCCAACTGGTCAGTATAACCTCCTAGTATATACATATGTGTGCACAGTGTATACATATGTGTGACATGAATAGGCATTTTTAGAAGTTACTAATAAACACGTGAAAGATGTTCAAACTCTAGTAACCAAAGATATTATGTAATAAGTTTTACCATTCAGACTGAAAACATTCATCCTGGTGCTAATCCAAGCAATGCTCACAATAGTTAAACACTGGAACAACCTAAACGCTCAACTTGGAATTTGGTTTAAAACTTACACAGGAATCTGTTCAACCATGAAAAATGAATGCTTTATCTAGTGTACATTGCTTTAGGCAAATCACTTGATAATGTGAAAATAATTATGAAATGGGACATCAGGGTAAACCTATTAATTGTATGAATATATCTGTGTATACACAAGCATGCAAACATACAAACAGAAAATTATCTATGGGCATGGCTCAAGTGGTAGAGCTGCCTGCCTAGCAAATACGAAGCCCTGCGTTTAAACCCCATACTTGCAAAAAAAAAAAAAAGAAAGAAAAGAAAAACATCAAGAGAGATGTGTTTCATAAGAGACTTCCCTGATTATTCTGTATTTTTTTTCAGTAACTTTATCAAGTACTTGCCGTATGAGACATAAACATAAAACAGATGTAAAAGGCTCGTAGCTCTTTTCATTTATTTACTTTTTTTTTTTTTTTGAGACAGGGTATCATTTATATAGCCCATCCTGGCCTCAAATTCACAATCCCTCTGCCTCAGCCTCTTGAGTGCTGGGATTACAAACATGTACCACCATACCTGGCTCTCATTGTAGATTTTTTAATGGTAGGAAAAAACATTTCAGTCTGACTGTATGTTTAATAAGAAAAAAGTAAAAAAGAGCAAGTAGATTAACAGTGTATTTACTGTGATCCTGTTTATATTATAAAGGGTATAAATAGACTCGATATAGTTTTTATTCATAGAGATTTTCTGGCATGATTCACAAGAAAGCTATTGGTTTTTGGGTTTTGTTTTGTTTTGTTTGCTTCAAATGGTAAAACTGGAAAATCAGAAACAGTGCGGAAATGACCATTTCACATTATATTCATTTGGAGAATTTTTTTAGCATGAGCGTGCTGTTTTTTTAAAACAAACACATAAGCTGTCTGCATTGTCTCTTACATACCTGAATTGTAGTCCAACTTAAAACTGACCAGCATGTGAATATATTTTAAATTGTCAAATGTTGCTGTTTAACATGTTTTTGCTTTTCAGACAACATTTGAGAGGGGACTAGAACTACATGCCAAAGTCACAATTTTTGCAGAAGGTTGCCATGGACACCTAGCCAAGCAACTATATAAGAAGTTTGACTTGAGGGCCAATTGTGATCCCCAAACCTATGGGATCGGACTGAAGGAGGTATCCTGATTTATTTTTGATTTTAATTTTGAAAGATGGAACTTAATTTGTATAAAGTACATATATATACTTTATACTGTTGATTTAATGTTACAGTTATTTTTGTTAACTTGAAATGTTCATTATAACTATAAATATTTGGGATATTTTTCAAGAGGTAGAAAGTATTACTGATCAAGTTACATTATTGTCTGAATTACTTCCACATTTTGGAATTGTTTTATCAAATGTTGCTTGAAATGAGTTTTAAACTTGACTTGAAACTTAGTTTTTTTCTACAGTAACATCTGCCCTAGTTGGATTGGACCTATTTTCCATATGCTATTTGTGCAATGGATGGTCACATACTACAAAGAATCGTTTATTCAGAATTGTAATATGAAGATAATTTGTGAAGTACACACTCATAGTACATTGCTCTACAACCTAAAACTTAATTCGATTAAGTGTTGTATACTTTCTTAATTCATTTTCCCAAACCTTAGGCTTTTTAGAGTGTAAATTTTTCACTGTAATCATCTGTTTTAAAATGTTAAGCCTGTAACCCTAGCACTTGGGAGGCTAAAACAGGAGAATCATGAGTTTGAGGCCAACCTGGGCTATACAGTGAGACCCTGCCTCAAAAAATAAAATGATAAACTTTAAAAAACTCTTAGGGATGAGGAATGTGGCACAGTTGAAGAGCACTTACCTAGTATGTAAGAGACCTTGGGATCAATACACAGCACCACCCAAAAATAAAATAGTAAAATAGAACAGGAAGGGCTTGTTTTGGTGGGTTACACATTATCTGATTTCTAGGGTCTGGGGGCATGGCTCATTTAGCACACCTGCCTAGCAAGTGCATGGCCCTGAATTCAAATCCCAGCTCCGCCAAAAAAAAAAAAAAACCTAAAAACATTTGACTTTTAGATATTTCATGTGAAAATTGCTTAAAATAAATTTTAAAAAGAAAACAGAATGTACAATTTGTTTTTATTGTAAAGGGGTAAGAGAATAAACTTTTGTATTAAAAAATAACATGTATTATAAAATAACAGCTCCATTTTTTTATTGGAATATAACAGGTTTATTGGAACATTTTAATTAATGCATAATTCATGTACTATCTCCACATTTTTCATATTTTATAACATTCTGATTAGATGAAGACTACAATAGTTCAGAAAAGTCATACCTTTGTGATTTAGATAAAGCCCACATTAAACAAGTAGAAATGTAATCCCAGGAAACTATGAAGGAAAATGAAAATTTCAAAGGAAGCTTTATACTCAACAGAAATACAAAGTACAATACTTTGGATTGCCCAAAAGGCATAATGTTACAGGAACTCTTAAGTCATATAGTTTACTTGGTTTTTTTTGTTTTTTGGGTTTTTTTGCGGTCAGGGCTTGAACTCAGGGCCTACACCTTGAGCCTCTCTACCAGCCCTTTTTGTGAAGGGTTTTTTCAAGATAGGGTCTTGCAAACTATTTGCCTGGGCTGGCTTTGAACCACAATCCTCCAATCTCAGCCTCCTGAGTAGCTAGGATTACAGGCATGAGCCACCGGCACCCAGCTAAATGTAGTTTACTTTTTGACCACATGGCAACAGCTCAAACAATTGCTGTTGCAAAAGTTGTACCTAGTAACTTCCAAAATTGCTTTTTAATAAACTTCTTAAGTTGTAGCAATAAACAAAACACAAGATACACTTAAATAATACTGCATTTATCAAAAAACACCTAAGAAATTTCAACTTATTCTTTGAGAATTATAAAATCAGTGTTTAAGCTAAGTTATAAACATGTTTTTCATGTAATTATTTGTATAACTCTAGTAATGCTATTTGTAGCTACAGGGTCAGAATTGGTTTATTAAAAAAATACTAAAAACATAAAAATACTTTGCCCCATTATTTACCTGTAGAACATGTTCACTCATGCCTGCATTTCAGCATTTATGATCATGTTGAGTGGCCCAATAATCAGAGTTGAAATTTGTTTGCTAGCTCCATTGATTTTATAGTGAACACACACACTCATGTGGCATGCACCAGGTGAACATTACCCACCACCCCAGAAGTTTCCCTCATCCTTTCAGTTGTTTCCGATAATCACACAAAAGTCTTACTAGTTTCCATAACCTTTTTTGACCCATTTCTTTACTGATTCAACATGCTGCTCTTTGATACAATCTTCTTTGACGTATGAGGTAATTTTTACATTGCTCATACTACAGTTTTTCACTTGTAATTAATGCTATAGGACTTGGGGGGGTGTTGTTTGTTTTTTAGCTGTGGATTATTGATGAGAAGAAGTGGAAACCTGGGAGAGTAGACCACACTGTTGGTTGGCCCTTGGACAAACACACCTACGGAGGCTCTTTCCTCTATCACTTAAATGAAGGTGAACCCTTAGTAGCTCTTGGTTTTGTGGTAAGTTTCATCCCCATTACAGAAGATTCTACTAGAGTTATAGGATCCTCAGTGCTATAAAACAGGGGGTTTGAATCTGGAGAGTGTAAATGTTTTTCAGTTAAAGCTACTTTCTAGCCAAGTGCTGGTAGCTCACACCTGTAATCCTAGCTGCTTGAGAGGCTAAGGCCAGGAGGATCATGGCTTAAGCCCAGGCATATAATTCAAGAGATCCTGTCTCCAAATAATAATGAGCAAAAATGGACTGGAGGTGTGGCTCACACCACAGAGTTCATGCTTTGCAAGTGCAAAATCTCAAGTTCAAACCCAAGTCCTACCAAAAAAAAGTTTATTTTCGAATTTCATCATGGCTACTGTAGACATTAGTTGACTTAAACACACGTATGTATAATAACAGTAGCTACTACATTCCAGGTACTGTGCTAGATGCTTCATAACCATTCCACATAGTAAGTGTATCATTATTGTGTTGATGGAAACTGAACTCTGAATAAGTACACATCTTTTCTAAATGCTCACACTACATGAAGGAGGCAGGATTCATGCCTGAAGCTGTCTGACTTCATTGCCACTGTGGCATGCTGACACTTAAGATGAAATCAGCACTGTATTTGAACCTACAACCTTTGAAAATCACAAGCAGATTCTTCTTCCTTAGCCACCTACATCTTGAACACTACAAGGAATGGAAAAATGATATAAGTATTTGTACACCCTGCGGTTGGAAGTTTTGTAATTTAGTGTCATTATTAGACTTGAGCATGACACACTGTTAAATTTATGAATTATTGATGCATAATACTTGACCCCCAATCAGGTGTTCAGTACATCATTTTGGGTTCTTATTCTAGTAACTTAAAAATCTCATCAACAACAACAACAAAAAAAAAAGGTGGGGTTATTAGTTTCAGTACTTTGGTACTGCCTTATAAAATATAACCTATATTTCTTGTCCTTTTTTTTTTTCTAAATGCAGTTCACCTCCTTTTTCTTAATGTTTGCTCAAGGAGTACTGTAGTATAGATTATTAGTTTATTTCTACAGTTGGTATTGATAAATGAATAATAAATAATTACAACTCCTTTTGTAGATACATTAATGAGAGATACTTACCAACAGATATTTTTCTAATTTGGACTTTGATTTCCAAAACACATGATTTGCTAAGATATTCTAAACTTTTAAAGTTTTGCTGATTATAAACACATAATAGCCTTTTGTTTACCTTTTTCCACTCAAATTTTATAGTTATTTTTTAAATATTAACTACTGCATATAATTCTATAAATGTTTTGCATATAAGAAATTTAACGTACATGTGTTGATATTGCTCACATTTTAGCTTGATTTAACTTGAAATAAAAATGCCTAATTTTATAAATATGTCAAATTTAAATATCAACATTTCAAGGTTGGTCTAGACTATCAGAATCCATACCTGAGTCCATTTAGAGAGTTCCAAAGGTGGAAGCACCATCCCAGCATTCGGCCAACATTGGAAGGAGGGAAAAGGATTGCCTATGGCGCCAGGGCACTCAACGAAGGTGGCTTTCAGGTAGCTCTTCCAACTTTTCACTCCTTACTTTTGTGTTATAAATTCAGAATTGTGAAAATATAACCAATTTAGGCAGAGGACAGAAAACTGTCTCATAGGAAGACAATTTAAGAAACAACAAAGTAATGTTTATAAAACTGGATACATAGTAATTAATTTACACCACGAATTTAGTTTAAGACTATATTGATGTCTTAGAGGTAAACTCGTGGGCTTTTTATTTTGTTGGTTTGTTTTTAACCAGTTAATAAAAACAGTGTGATTCATTGTATTTCCCTCTACTCTCTGCCAGGAAACTCAAAAGCAAATTTAGTTTTTACCAAAAGGATACATTCTAACTAATTAGTAACACTCAGTGTCTTTTAGGTAGCCTCTGTTAAGATTTTACCCTAAACTGTCCTATCTCTGTATATGTTTAAAATAAATCTTTTCAAGTGTAGTTAATTTATTTAGTATATACTAATTAAACAGTGAAATAAGATCTGGATGGCTAACTGTGATTCAAGCTTAGTAGTGTTGTGAAAATAGTATTAGACAGGTAAGATGATCAAAAACCAGTTCTAAAAGTTACACTAAATGATTTGAAGAAAATTACTTTTCTGGCCTTAGTGATCATCTGTAAAATAAAGATGATTCCTTTGTCTCTAACACTGTAGGAATCTAGTACTGTTTTAAAAATTGGACTTTTTGAAATCTATTTGTAAAAGTAAAATTAAGGGGTTTAACTAACCTTAAAGTGAAATTTGAAATACTTCATTACTGTAACAGTAATTCATAAAATAGAATTATCTCTACATTATAAACATCACTAGACTCTCAAAATGATACTGTCCCTAAATTCTGTTATAGAATTACTTTTAATTAGGATAATTCTGTTACAAAAGTAGTAATTCATGTGCTTGAAGTATTGACTTGCACAATATTTTTTTTCTTTTATTATTCATATGTGCATACAAGGCTTGGTTCATTTCTCTCCCCTGCCCCCACCCCCTCCCTTACCACCCACTCCGCCTCCCCCCCCCCCCCCGCTCAATACCCAGCAGAAACTATTTTGCCCTTATTTCTAATTTTGTTGTAGAGAGAGTATAAGCAATAATAGGAAGGAACAGGGTTTTTGCTGGTTGAAATAAGGATAGCTATACAGGGCATTGACTCACATTGATTTCCTGTGCGTGGATGCTACCTTCTAGGTTAATTCTTTTTGATCTAACCTTTTCTCTAGTACCTGTTCCCCTTTGCCTATTGGCCTCAGTTGCTTTTAAGGTATCTGCTTTAGTTTCTCTGCGTTGAGGGCAACAAATGCCAGCTAATTTTTTAGGTGTCTTACCTATCCTCACCCCTCCCTTGTGTGCTCTCACTTTTATCATGTGCTCAAAGTCCAATCCCTTTGTTGTGTTTACTCTTGATCTAATGTTCACATATGAGAGAGAACATATGATTTTTGGTCTTTTGGGCCAGGCTAACCTCACTCAGAATGATGTTCTCCAATTCCATCCATTTACCTGTGAATGATAACATTTCGTTCTTCTTCATGGCTGCATAGAATTCCATTGTGTATAGATACCACATTTTCTTAATCCATTCATCAGTGGTGGGGCATCTTGGCTGTTTCCATAACTTGGCTATTGTGAATAGTGCCGCAATAAACATGGGTGTGTAGGTGCCTCTGGAGTAACAGTCTTTTGGGTATATCCCCAAGAGTGGTATTACTGGATCAAATGGTAGATCGATGTCTAGCTTTTTAAGTAGCCTCCAAATTTTTTTCCAGAGTGGTTGTACTAGTCTACATTCCCACCAACAGTGTAAGAGGGTTCCTTTTTCCCCACATCCTTGCCAACACCTGTTGTTGGTGGTGTTGCTGATGATGGCTATTCTAACAGGGGTGAGGTGGAATCTTAGCATGGTTTTAATTTGCATTTCCTTTATTGCTAGAGATGGTGAGCATTTTTTCATGTGTTTTCTGGCCATTTGAATTTCTTTTGAGAAAGTTCTGTTTAGCTCACTTGCCCATTTCTTTATGGGTTCATTAGATTTGGAGAATTTAGTTTTTTAAGTTCCCTACATATTCTGGTTATCAGTCCTTTGTCTGATGTATAGTTGGCAAATATTTTCTCCCACTCTGTGGGTGTTCTCTTCAGTTTAGAGACCATTTCTTTTGATGAACAGAAGCTTTTTAGTTTTATGAGGTCCCATTTATCTATGCTATCTCTTAGTTGCTGTGCTGCTGGGGTTTTATTGAGAAAGTTCTTACCTATACCTACTAACTCCAGAGTATTTCCTACTCTTTCCTGTATCAACTTAAGAGTTTGGGGTCTGATATTAAGATCCTTGATCCATTTTGAGTTAATGTTGGTATAGGGTGATATACATGGATCTAGTTTCAGTTTTTTGCAGACTGCTAACCAGTTTTCCCAGCAGTTTTTGTTGAAGAGGCTGCTATTTCTCCATCGTATATTTTTAGCTCCTTTGTCAAAGATAAGTTAATTATAGTTGTGTGGTTTCATATCTGTGTCCTCTCTTCTGTTCCACTGGTCTTCATGTCTGTTTTTGTGCCAGTACCATGCTGTTTTTATTGTTATTGCTTTGTAACATAGTTTGAAGTCAGGTATTGTGATACCTCCTGCATTGTTCTTTTGACTGAGTATTGCCTTGGCTATTCATGGCCTCTTGTGTTTCCATATAAATTTAACGGTAGATTTTTCAATCTCTTTAATGAATGTCATTGGAATTTTGATGGGAATTGCATTAAACATGTAGATTACTTTTGTGAGTATAGACATTTTTACTATGTTGATTCTACCAATCCATGAGCATGGGAGAGCTCTCCACTTTCTATAGTTTTCCTCAATCTCTTTCTTCAGAAGTGTATAGTTTTCCTTGTAGAGGTCTTTCACATCTTTAGTTAGGTTTACACCTAGGTATTTGATTTTTTTTTGAGGCTATTGTAAATGGAATTGTTTTCATACATTCTTTTTCAGTTTGCTCATTGTTAGTGTATAGAAATGCTAATGATTTTTCTGTTGATTTTATATCCTGCTACCTTGCTATAGCTATTGATGATGTCCAGAAGCTTCTGAGTAGAGTTTTTTGGGTCTTTAAGGTACAGGATCATGTCGTCTGCAAATAGGGATATTTTGACAGTTTCTTTACCTATTTGTATTCCTTTTATTCCTTCTTCTTGCCTAATTGCTCTGGCTAGGAATTCCAGTACTATGTTGAATAGGAGTGGAGATAGTGGGCATCCTTGTCTGGTTCCTGATTTTAGAGGGAATGGTTTCAGTTTTTCTCCATTAAGTATAATGCTGGCTGTAGGTTTGTCATATATAGCTTTTATAATGTTGAGGAACTTTCCTTCTATTCCTAGTTTTCTTAGAGCTTTTATCATGAAATGGTGTTGGATCTTATCAAAGGCCTTTTTCTGCATCTATTGAGATGATCAAGTGGTTTTTGTCTTTGCTTCTGTTAATGTGGTTTATTACGTTTATTGATTTTCATATGTTGAACCACCCCTGCATCCCTGGGATGAAGGTTACTTGGTCGTGGTGAATAATCTTTTTGATGTGTTGCTGAATTCGGTTTGCCGTTATTTTGTTGAGGATTTTTGCATCAATGTTCATGAAGGAGATTGGCCTATAGTTCTCCTTTTTGGAGGTGTCTTTGCCTGGTTTTGGGATGAGTGTAATACTGGCTTCATAAAATGTGTTTGGCAGTTTTCCTTCCCTTTCTATTTCGTGGAACAGTTTAAGGAGGGTTGGTATCAGTTCTTCTTTAAAGGTCTGGTAGAATTCAGCAGAGAATCCATCAGGTCCTGGACTTTTCTTTTTGGGGAGACTCTTGATTGCTGCTTCAATTTCATTTTGTGTTATAGGTCTATTCAGGTGATTAATGTCCTCTTGGTTCAGTTTTGGATGATCATATGTATCTAGAAATCTGCCCATTTCTTTTAGATTTTCAAATTTATTTGAATATAGGTTCTCAAAGTAGTCTCTGATGATTTCCTGGGCTTCCATGGTGTTTGTTGTTATCTCCCCTTTTGCATTCCTAATTCTACTAATTTGGGTTTTTTCTCTCTTCATTTTAGTCAGGTTTGCCAGGGGTCTATCGATCTTGTTTATTTTTTCAAAGAACTAACTTTTTGTTTCATTAATTCTTTGTATGGTTTTTTTTTGGTTTTTATTTCATTGATTTCAGCTCTTATTTTTATTATTTCTCTCCTATTTGTTTTGGGATTTGCTTGTTCTTGTTTTTCTAGGAGTTTGAGATGTATCATTAGGTCATTGATTTGGGATCTTTCAATCTTTTTAATATATGCACTCATGGCTATAAACTTTCCTCTCAGGACTGCCTTAGCTGTGTCCCATAGGTTCCGGTAGGTTGTGTTTTCATTTTCATTGACTTCCAGGAACTTTTTAATTTCCTCTTTTATTTCATCGATGATCCATTCTTCATTAAGTAATGAGTTATTTAGTTTCCAGCTGTTTGCATGTTTTTTGTCTTTACTTTTGTTGTTGAGTTCTACTTTTACTACATTGTGATCAGATAGTATGCACGGTATTATTTCTATTTTCTTATATTTGCTGAGGCTTGCTTTGGACTTGCACAGTATTTTCAAGCCTGTTGAAGTTCACTGAATGATGTCCACATCTACCATCAGTCTTGAAGCTACTGAGTATAGTATAGAGATTTTAATATGTACAACAGTACATAGAGATTTATATCTTAAAGCATTGCCTACGTACTTTCACATCTCAGATTTACAGATTGGTAGGAAAAGATGAACACACAAAGTACTTTTTAACCTGAATTTTGTTAGTCAAAGATTCAGAAACTTATTCCCAGTAAGTTTTTGAAAACCTGAAGAGAAGTCATTTGGTTTTATTTTGAACTGGTAAAAACTCTTAACTTTTTCTTTAATCTGTACCAAAATTGAGCTTTCCTGATAGGCTTCTAATTATTAGCAGTCTTAGTTTATTGACTGTCCCAGAATACTGTTCTCAGCATAGTTTTTCCTTGGTCCTTAGTTCCCTTCCAAGATGGCAAGCTGCCAGTAACTCTGCCCACCTACAGTATGATCCTCCCAGAACTTAAATGCACACACATTTTACTTGGACTGTAACACTTTTTATTCATAGGTGTTAAGAACCCATTTGTGGAATAACTTTCACTAACAGTCTAGGTCCTTTCATTACATTTCATACTCTTGTGGCTCTTGAATCTTATTTGAGCAAAGTGTTGTCACTATCCAAGTCCCTAAACATTTTCTTTTTTCAGTGAGTAGCATTGCAGAAAGCCCTCTCTTCTCACTATCTGCCTTTGATCCTGATTTAATGCTTTTTCTACCAGTGTTGGTTCTACTATTGAGTTTGGTCTGAGACCCAATCACACATTTATTCCCCACATGTACTATGAAAGTACTGGAGCCTGCTCTTTCCCTTACCAGCATTCCTTCTGCCCTCAGATTTGCTCCTCCCCTTGTAACTCTTATCATTAATGGTAGCTGTGGCCACAAAGCCCAAACCAAATCTTTTGGTGCCAGTGGCAATAGTTTCACATTAGCACCTTTCCTCTGTGTCTCTCTGAACACCACAGCAAAGCTTTTACCACCCAGTACCCAGCCACTTTCTCAACAAAGGCCCATGGTTTACTTTAGGAAGTCCATAGAGAAGAAAAAGTACAGAGTAAAGAACAACTGCATTGTTTCCCATGTAGTCTACATTTTAGCTGCTATCCTGTAAGCTATATATTTGTATTGGCTAAACCAAAAAATATCACCACCCTTCATTACATTGTGGCTTTTTTTTTTCATCTGTACTGTATACTGGGGGGCAGGTACAGTGGCTCACATCTGTAATCCAAGTGCTTGAAAGGTGGAGATCAAGAGGATCGTGGTTCAAGGCCAACATAGGCAAATAGAGAGCTCCCACCTCAATCAATAAGCCAAGAGTTATGGTACTCAGCTGTGGTCCCAGCTATGTGGGGGGCCAAGGTAAGAGGTTGAGCAACTGAGGCCAGCCTCAGACAAAACCATAAAATCCTATCTGAAATTAACTAAAGCAGAAGAGGGGTGCCTGTGGCTCAAGGGGTAGAGCACCTGCCTAGTAAGTTCAAGGTCCTGAATTCAAACCAAAGTATGGCCAAAAAGGAAGAAAAAAAGAAATACATACTAGGGTCCAAACAACTGTCTTAAAATTCTGAAAATTGAACTTATTAATTGAAAGGTTGGGACTGTAGATGTTAATTAAAATATATTGTTTATGCCAGGTGCTGATGGCTCACGCCTGTAATCCTAGCTACTTGGGATGCTGAGATCTAGAGGATCACAGTTTGGGGCCAGCCCAGGCAAATATTTGAGATTCCTATCTCCAATATAACTAGAGCAAAATGGACTGGAGGTATTGCTCAAGCTGTAGAGAGCCTGCTTTGCAAGCATGAAGCCCTGAGTTCAAACCCTAGACCTACCAAAAAAAAAATAATTATTAGTGACAGTGTTTTCTTTAGGGGAGGAGAAAAGTACTGGAGTTTGAACTCAGGGCTTTCCATTTGCTAGACATGGGCTCTACCATTTGAGCCACGCCTCCAACCCACTTTGCTCTGGTCCAAACCCCAGGCCCAACAAAAAATAAAAAATAAAAAAAAAGTATGTGTGTGTGTGTGTTTAGGGCAGTACCTAGTTGTAGTAATGCCATGATTAGATCACATGATAACCTATCAAACTAAAATATACATAGATTTTTTTGTAAATCATTTATTTTCCCAGAGTACTTGTAAAAGCAAATTGCAATTCAGATGAAGATAAACCTCATTCGGGTTTAGAGAATATTTTTAGCTACAACATAGATTATGTATAAATAAAGATTAATGCCTGAAGTCTTAAGTCTGTGGTCATGCATAGGGTAAGAAAAATACTAATAGTCCTAATCCTAACTCTTAGGGAAAAAAAAAGGAAACTGCCCTTACTGTTTCTCTCCCTGTGGCATTTATTTTTGTGTATTTTATTTTTCAGCCTTTCTCTACAGCGCTGAAAGACTTGCTTTGCAGTTTTGCCTGCTTGAGCTAACAAGTATTTTCAATCTGTTTTTCAGTCTATACCAAAACTCACCTTTCCTGGTGGTTTACTAATTGGTTGCAGCCCTGGATTCATGAATGTTCCCAAGATTAAAGGTACCCATACAGCAATGAAAAGTGGAAGTTTAGCAGCAGAATCAATTTTTAATCAACTAACTAGTGAAAATCTCCAATCAAAAACAATAGGTAAGAAATTCCTATTATAGCAAGTTGTCAGGATAGACCTATTTCCTTTGACATTAAAAGATACATTTTCCATCTTTCCCTTTCAGAGTTACAAAAACTGCATGATCTATTTATTCTCAGTATTTACAAGAATTTTTAAACAATTTTGTTTTACTCACGGTCAAAGTACCAATGGTGTTCTTTCCACTTAGAATCTATTTCAAATTTAACAGTACCACATTTATATTGAATCATGGAAAGTACACAATTAGGTACCTCACAAGCACCAAAATATCTTCAAGCTGAAAGTAGAATAGCTTTGCAGAAGGTAGCATTAACCTCCTATTCCTTACAAGCAAGTATTGCAAGCACAGGTATATGAACCTTCTGTTGTGGTAAAGAGGAACAGCCAATATTTATACCTCAGTAAACCCTTAATCTAAAAGGACCCTCCAAGCCAGACACTGGTGGCTCATGCCTGTAATCCTAGCCACTCAGGAGGCAGAGATCAGGAGAGTAACAATTTAAAGCCAACCCGAGCAAATAGTTCGAGATACCCTATCACAAAAAGGTTGACGGAGTGGTTCAAGTGTGAGGTTCTGAGTTCAAACCCCAGGACTGCCAAAATATTTAAATAAACAAATGCCCTGCAGTGATTCTCAAAGTCAAAGTTTCACCACCTGTCTTCATCTCTTAATGCCTTCCACAGCAGCCTCTACATAGTTCTCAGAACGCACCAAGCGTTCTCTTCTTATGGTCCTTTGCCCATCCCATCTACATTGGAAACATGAATAGGATCGTGGTCCAGGCCAGCCCGGGCAGAAGGGGGAGACTTCATTCAAGAGACTACAGCAAAAAGGGTTGGGAAGCACCTTCCTAGCAAGCCAAAGGCCAGAGTTCAAACCCCACCAAAAAAATTGGAGCTGGGGATGTAGCTCAATGGTAGATCCACTTGCCTTGCCTACACAAAGCTCTGGGATCAATCCCCAGCACTGGGGGGAAAGAAAGTCAAATGTTTCACTATCAACAATGTATTCCAGATTGTCATCTTCTTGGAAGATGTCAGCATATAGGATTCTGCATTTCAGTAGCAAAATGCCCTGGACAAGAGTATTTTATGTACCTTGGGACAATTTTACATTTAACATTTCATGTTCTTCATAAAAGGACTCCATGTACCTGAGTATGAGGACAATTTGAAGAACTCTTGGGTATGGAAAGAGTTATATGCTGTTAGAAATATAAGGCCATCCTGCCATGGAATATTGGGTGTTTATGGAGGGATGATTTACACTGGAATATTTTACTGGATATTGAGAGGAATGGAACCATGGACTCTAAAACATAAAGGTAATTCAAACATATTAAAAAATATCAGTATTATAACCATAAAAAATTCATGTGTAGAATCCATTAATTAGTAGAGAAAGTGATAAACTTGCCATTATAAATTCAATATATTTTAAAGAACATTATATTAAATAAGACTATTAAAGTCATTGCTTTGGTTTAATATTTTCAATTTTTTATAATATACTTAAGACCAGGCATGGTGGTACATGCCTACATGGTAGTCTCAGCTGCTCTTAAAGCAGAGACTGGAAGACTGCAATTCAAGGCCAGACCAGGCAAAAGTCAGTGAGACTCTATCTCAAAAACAAGTCAGGCATGGTGGCTCATACCAGTGAGGCATAGTTAACACAAACCCCTACCTGAAACCCTAAAAGCAAAAGAGCTGGGGGCATGGCACAAGTGGTAGATAGAGTGCTTAAGCAAGAACAAGGCCTTGAGTTCAATCCCAAGGACAGTCAATCAGTAGTAAAAAACTTAAGGGTCTGGGAGTGAACCTCAGTGTAACACCCACGCACAGGAAATCAATGTGAGTCAATGCCCTGTATAGCTATCCTTATCTCAACCAGCAAAAACCCTTGGTCCTTCCTATTATGGCTTATACTCTCTCTACAACAAAATTAGAAATAAGGGCAAAATAGTTTCTGCTGGGTATTTTGGGGGTGGGGGGGGAAGAGAGGGGGTGGAGTGGGTGGTAAGGGAGGGGGTGGGGGCAGGGGGGAGAAATGAACCAAGCCTTGTGTGAACATATGAATAATAAAAGAAAAATGAAAAAAAAAAAAAAGAAAATTTTTTAGTAAGCATCTTCCTTGAAATTGTTGAAGGTTCTGACTCTGATCAGCTCAAACCAGCCAAGGACTGCACACCTATTGAATATCCAAAACCTGATGGGCAGATCAGTTTTGATCTCTTGTCATCTGTGGCTTTGAGCGGAACCAACCATGAACACGACCAGCCAGCACACTTAACCTTAAAGGATGACAGTATCCCTGTAAATAGAAACCTATTGATATATGATGGGCCCGAGCAGCGATTCTGCCCTGCAGGTCAGTAGATTTCCTTGCATTCCTAAATATTAATAGAAATACCTGCTTCAAACTTTTTAGAAATATTCCATTCTTTTGTGAAATTCTCTTTCCTTTGACTAGAGACTGGAAATGACTCCTACATTCAGCTTCCCTCAGGAAACTCATACCCTAACTAGTGGTCAAACAGGGAATCTTTGGTTAAGCCTAGTTCAGATGAGATTTCTCCAAACACACCCTCAGACGAAGATACGGAGTATAGAGAATAAAAGAATGTCTCTAATCTTGTGAGTTTGTAAAACCGTTTCTGTTATAGCAGCTCAAGTGTGTGCGTGCTCAGGTGCACCAGTGCTAGGTGATGGCCATACTGACTTCAAGGTACGGCACTAAACTTTAAATTCACCATGAATCCTGCTGAGCTTTCAACTGAAACTAGAACCAGGTCTCAAATGGTATGACAGAACAAATAGTATTCATATACGTTTAAATTTTTTTAGTATACTCAAAGGAATCTAGAATATGCCTAGCAAGTTGAAGCCCAGAGTTCAAACTCCAGTACCAAAAAAAGTGATGTCATTACAGTGGGTTGTAAACTTCCTGAAGGTTGAGGACTGGATCCAATTTCTTTCCAGGTGATTTTTCAAAGTCAGCTTAGTGTTGAGTACTCTTATCAGTGAGACTAACCCAGCCAATCTGCTGTACTTACGAGGCACATTTAGTTTTTACTAACAGTGGAAGCATACACCAAGATCATCTTAATACTCTCCATTAATAAACAAGAAGAAAATAACCTTTAAGGTTTAACTATTTCTTCTAGGATTTTAGTATTTGCTTTAAAATTTTAAAATTTTTAGGTTCTTTAATATAATTTATTTTTACTTTACAGGAGTTTATGAATTTGTACCTTTGGAACAAGGTGATGGATTTCGGTTACAGATAAATGCTCAGAACTGTGTGCACTGTAAAACATGTGATATTAAGGATCCAAGTCAGAATATTAACTGGGTGGTGCCAGAAGGTGGAGGAGGACCTGCTTACAATGGAATGTAAACTGCAACTGATTTCATTTGCAGGAACATGAGATAACCAGTTTCTTTAAAATGTAAATGTATGACAAACTAACTTTAAAATGCTTAGAGGTTAAAAAGTATCCTTCACAAAATAATTATAGGTCAAAATTTTTATATGTAAACTCGTTCCAGAAAAATCATGAAATATTTCTCTTAAATAAAACTTTATAATAATGACATAGCATCTACTTACCTCTTCAGTTCTTTAAAGATTTCAGTAACAGCAAAATGCACTGCTGGATCTTACTTGCCAAATTTTAAGTCTTCAGGTATAAAAATGAATGTATGTCTTAGACCAGGGAAGGGCATCCAGTTCACCATTTGTTATATATGAATAAAATCTTATTGAAACACAACCATGCCCACTGGTTATACATTGACTGTGGGAAATCTAAGTTACAACTAGAGTTGAGTAGTTCTAACAAACTAGATGATCTACAAAGCCTAAAAATTTTACTTTTTATGGCCCTTTGCAGAAATGCCAACCTCTGAATAGGTATAGAACGTCAGCACACACCTACCACAGATACATTAAGGACCAAGGGAAGTGGCATATAAACTTGGCTTTCATCTATTCACTCAATAAGGTGTAACGAGTTTAAAAATAGGCTAGACCATTCTTTGTGAAAACGCAGACAGTAGTATTAAAAAATCAACTTCACTGTATTTTGTAACATTTTATTAAGAGGGAAACTATATCAGTATTTCTAAACTATAAACAATGAGGAACTGAAGTGCAAAGGAAATGCATTAGGGATCATATGTAGATGATATCCTTATATAATCAATGTGTAATATTTAAACAAAACTGAATCCTCATTAAGCAAACATTTTTGCATATACTGCCTTCTCTTTATCTTTCTGTGTTTTTATTTTTTGTTTGACTTTCAGCAATTCTGCCTGGATAGCTGGGGGGGAAAAACAAAACAATGAGTTACTACTCAAAACATTAAATTAAAAGACCCAACAAATTGTGGTAATGATACTTAACTCCCCCGCCCCCTTGATAAAACTATCCTTTCCCATAAAGTAACTCAGCCCTATTTTTTTAATGGTACTGAAGTTTGAACTCAGGGCCTTGCTTTTGCCAGGCCTTCTACCCGTCCTTTTTGCAGTAGGATTTGTGGTTTTTAAATAGGATCTCTCATTTATACACAGGGCAGCCTGGACCAAGATCCTATTTATGCCCCCACCCAGCTGAGATGACAGGTGTGCCTCACCATGCCTAGTTTTTATTGATTGAGATGGGGTCTTGCTAACTTTTTGTCCAGGCTGATCTCAAACTGCAATTCTCCTGATCTTCACCTCCCTAGCAGACTACAGATGTGAGTCACTGGACCTCGCTAACTCAGCTACTAACAGAGTATTTTAGTTTAAGAACAATCACAAAAACCATGAACTGTAATTTCAGAAGACTGCCAACTGAAAGAACTCAGTTACATAAAGATTTTGTCTTCTCAAAAGAAAACAAGAGAGAGAGAAAACAAAAAACAAAAAAAAAAAAAAAAAGATTTTGTCTTCTCCTTCTCCATAAAGAGAGAGCAGTAACTGCCTCCCTTGTTTTAGCAATAAGAGACCAAAGGCATTCTTAACTATTTCAATCTAGTGTTACTACACACATCTGGCTTACTTAGGAAAAAAAAAAAAGCATTTTGATTTTAAGTTTTCTAAAATATGTATCTTGTAGCTAGAATACTAGGTTATAGCCACATTCAGCTTACAGTGGTCCCAAAAGTTAAGTTTACAATGAGTATTGTATCTAACTGCTGAGCTTTCAGGTAGTATTACAATAGAACCCAGGTATCAAATGATAAGGTACAACAAGCACTGTTCAGATATGTGAAAAATAGTACATTCTTGAGAGGAATTAGAATGTAAGCTCTGTGAGGGCAGGGATCTTGACTGTCTTCTTCACTTGCTGTTTGGTAACTGGCTGACCTATTAACAAGCATTCTATAATTTCCGTTGAACAAATAAATATCTAACATCTGGGCAAGGTTAAGTGTACAATGGTTCATGAGAATAAAATTTTAAAGAGCAAATGAACTTTCACTACAAACTCTGCAACTTACCTTTATCTTCTGGTGCAATCTCCTGAGCTTTCTTAAGATCAGCCTTTAATTAGAAAAAAAAAATACAAGTAACATTACACTTATGATTTATAAAGGTGATAATCTATTTTAAAACATTTAGGACAAAATTTACCAATGCTTGATCATATTCTTTTAATCCTTGCCATCCTTGAGCTCTGCGGTACAGTGCTTTGGTATTTGATGGGTCTATTTCAAGAGCCTACAAAAATTATAAAATTAATATTAATTATCTAAGTACATATGCCAGATCTCAACTTATTTCCTATCAGTTTCAAATCTACCCTTTATTCAACTGAAAGTGGAGCTGCAGCCTATAGACAGTGCTCCTCTGTCAGTTGACCCTGGGGAATTTCATCAGAAGGCACTAAGTGGATATGGAAGAAGTTGTTCTTTTCCCCATCTCCAGTGTGCCTTCTTGGTACTCTAGGTTCTATCTCCAGACTGGGCCCTAACTAATCTATTCAGAAGAGAAAAGGTTCACAGACAATTGATCCCTTAGTATCTTTGGATTTTATAAACCAAAATTCATGGGTGGTCAAGTCCCTTATATAAAATGGTATAGGATTTGTGTATAACATAAACATTGTCCCATATACTAAAATTTATCTCTGGATTATTTAATACCTAACACAATGTAAATGCTATATAGTTGTCCACCTGTATTGTGTAGGGAATTATGACAGTAAAAGTCTGCACATGTTCAGTCACAGGAGAAACTTTCAATTGAAGGTTGGTAGCATTGGAGAATGTAAAACCTAAGGACCTGGAGGGCTAACTGTAGTCTTTTACTTGAAACCTAGGTTTCTTAGGAACATGAATAACTTTTTTAACAGTTCTCTCCCCTGGAACAGACATTTTTAAAGTAGTATTTTTTGTTTACATAAGATCTTTTAAAATTAGTCAATACACAAATTTTTACTTAAAAGGGAGTATTATGTGCCTCACAAAAGTTAAAAAAAGATCTAGACTGAAGACCAGTCTTTTGATACATTTTTTTCCCTGTTGTTTGATCCATTCTAAATATATTCTGGGGTTGGGGGTGTAGCTCAATGGTAGAGCACTTGGCTACCATGTGTAGGCCTTGGGTTTGATTCTCAGAACACACAGCAAGTTAAATTGAAATATGTATGTTTCTTATCCTTCTTTTATCCTTTATCCCACCTACTCCGAATTTTTTTCCTTTCCTTAGCAGTGGTTGGGATCTAACTCAGGGCCCTTGTGAATGCTAGGCAAGTGCTCTTAACACAGCTACACCCCCAGCTCAGAATCTCATTTTAATTCCACATACTCTAAGCATGGCTGATCTATGCATACAGTCTAATGGGCAAAAAACAATTAATTTGGAAGTTTTCAAAATATATGATTAGAAAGAGAGTCATAATTGGTCTATTTGAAAAAGGTAATGCATTCTTTATCACTCAGTACAACTAGATGGCCATCATAAAGTCAGACAACATTTCTGTGTGTTCTAATGATACCTACATGAGGCTTGATGACCCAAACAGAAAACTAACCTTCCCGTGCCAGATCTATTAAGCTTCTTCAGGGAATGAATCTGTCTTTTTACAATACTATTAAGTGTATAAAACATACATGTAGCACAGTATAATAACTTTGCATAACCATCACATAAGATAGGCATTTTACAGATAGAGCGATTACTATTCTATAAAATAAAGTATCACAAAGTATTTATATAGCATTTACACTGTATTAGGTATTAAATAATCTGGAGATAAAGACCAAAAGGTGTGGGCTGCAGAAGTTTAATAAAGTATGTTAGGACTAGGTATAGCTCACTTACAGAACCAAGCTCCAGGTCTCGAGGCCCCAGACAGCGGGAGGGGTGATTAACTTCACAACACACACTCATAATCATTCTCAACTTTGTTTTTCAATGTCTAGCACATTACTGGTGCTCTTAAAAATGAATGAGCTGCTGCCAGGTGTGCTGACTCAGACTTGTAATCCCAGCTACTTGGAAAGCAAGAGAGAGCAAGTGAAGCCAGCCTGGACAAAAGTTAGCGAGACTCCCATCTCAACCAATATGTTGGCGTGATGATGTGTGCTACTATCATCCCAGCTATGAGGAAGCTTTGACAGAATCGAGGTCCATGCAGCCTGGGCAAAAATAGGAGACCCTATCCCACAAACAACTAACGCAGAAAGGGCTGAAGGCATGGTTCAAGTGGTAGAGCACCTGCCTAGCTAGCAACAGACCCAGGTTTCAAACCCCAGTACCAACCCCCCCACAAAAAAAAAAAAAAAGCCACAAAAAACAAAAAGCTTATTACATGTGCTTTGTGGAGGGGAGGGAAGGGAAGGATAGCAGTATTTTCATAGGCAGCAGATGGCCTAGTGTGAAAAGCAAAAATAATGACTGAAAGAACTGAAACTTCAAAATATTTAGAGACAAGATGACTTAAATCATGCTTTACCAAGTTTCACTAGGTTCTATGTAACAAGGTATGTTAAGGTATATAAAGAGTGCTTTTATCAGCCAAGAGCCATGGCTCATGCCTGTAATCCTAGCTACTCAGGAGGCAGAGAGCAGGCAGAGATCAGTTCGAAGCCAAACCCAGGGCAAACAGTTCACAAGACCCTATCTTGAAAACAACCATCACAAAAAAGGGCTGGCAGAGTGGCTTAAGTGGTAGAATACCTGCCTACCAAGTATGAGGCCTCGAGTTCAAACCCCAGTACTGCTAAGAAGAAAAAAAAAAAATGCTTTTATTCAAGCTGGTAAGTCAAGATCCCACTTCTTCAAAAAACTAAACATTGTGCTCCCTTCAGCAGCACACATACTAAAATTGGAAGGATACAAAGATTAGCAAGGCCCCTGTGCAAATTTATGAAGCATTACATATTTTAAAAAACTAAACACTAAAAAAACCTACACACTGCTAGATGCCGGTGGCTCACACCTGTAATCCTAGTGTCTAGAGAGAATGAGAGCAGGAGGAGCCAGGTTCAAGACCAGCCTGGACAAATGGTTCTTGGGACTCCACCTCCAAAGTAAACCAGAGCAAAATGGACTGGAGGAGTGGCTCAAGTGGTAGAGCTTTGGCGAAGGCGAAGTCCTGAGCTCAAACCGCCAGTCCACCAAAAAAAAAAAAAAAAAAAAAAAGCTCAACAGCACACAGACTTACCTCCACACAACTGTCTATTGCTCCTTGCCAATTTGACATCTTCAGTTTACAAGCACCAATATTCAATACACAGCTTAAGGCTATAGGCTGCAGTCTGGATCTATCTGCTTTCTCAATAACAGCCTTTGAACTATCCACATATCTGGAGAACACATTAATAAAAACAGTATGTGATGCCATACAAACAACTTACCCTGCTTCAACTGTGTCACAAAGTGTCACATAAAAAAATTAACATGCGAATTTAATATTCAATGATCAAGTGTTTAATAAAAAACACTAATGGAGGGGTGCTGGAATTTGAATCAGGACTGGAGGCATGCAAATTACTACACTCCTAGCCCTCTTATTTTTCTTCAGAAGTTATTCATATTTGTTCCAACTATTTCTCCAAAGTGTTCAAACAGATCAATTTAACAATAATTCCCAAATCTAATTATGCACTAGTAGTAAAACGCTTTTTTAAAAGTAAGGTCACTATCATATACTTTCCAATGTAACTGTGTTTGGGACCAGGATCGTCATAATAGGATAAGAGAACTGAATAGGGAAAAATAAAGGACAACTATGTAACGTTGATTTTAATTGTCCACTGAAAAGGGTCCAGGAACAGCACATGTGACTCCCAGAGTTTAGTTTCTGAAGTTGCCTTTCTCAGAAAGGAATCAGAGCTCCCTTAGAGAAACTGCTCATACTAAGTACGAAAAAAGCAAGGCAATTATAAAATGAGTGTGAAATATCTTGTGCCAGAAAGCAAGCCAAGCACTTACAGACTAATAGGAACACTGCAAAATGAGGCTGGAGATATGGCTCAATGATAGAGCACTTGCCTAGCATACATGAGACTAGGGTTCAATGCACCAGTCATCCCAGCTATGGCCAAAAGTGTAAAATAGGGAGGACTGTGGTCAAGGCTGGCCTAGGCAAAAAGCCAAAAAGCTACACCCTATCACCAAAATAACCAAGTGGTAGAGTGCCTACCTAACAAGCGTGAAGCAGAGTTGAAACCCCAGTAATGCTCCCCCCACCAAAAAAAATGGCAATAGTAAATTTTTTTAAATCTACAGATCTACAGTGATACTAAAGGGGAGTACCTTACAATGCCATCTAAATGAAGAATAAAACTACAAAATCACAATCAATGTAATAATGATTCAGGGAAGGCTCTTCGTGGTGCTAAAATTACTGCGTGAAAGACTGTTGGGGACTGGATCGTAATACAATCTCACAGTGTCACCTCACAGACTACTTATTATCTACAAATGGGGGAAAAGTACTTTCAAAACACACATCAGGCTGACAACCACTTTGACCAACTGTTCAAACTCAGCATAAGTCAAACTGACAGGTGCCTTCAGGATATTGTAACACAGGAAATAAATATTACCTACCTAAATCCTCATGCCAAACTACTTAACCTCTAACTAGTCATAAAGAAACATTTCTGTAAGACAACTGATTTGGATTCCACGAAAATACAAATGAGTAAAAGAACACAGGCGGTAGGGGACACTGATGATTAGAAGAGACTAAAGTGACATTAAAAACAGATAACACAATATGACAGGTGTGGTTGGACACCAGACTAAAGAAAATTGTTTTTGAAACTGAAAAAATTAAAAATAGTTTACAAGTTAGATATTATTATATCTAGGTTATTTGGGGGAAATGTTTTAGTGTAGAATACCCTTGTTTTTTAGGAAAGATACACTGAAATATTTAAAAGAAAGCATCATATCTGCCAACTTCCCTTCAAAAGAGTTTTGCAAAAAACAAAAATAGCAGTAAAGAACTGGTGAATGTAGGTAAAAGTATATGAGTAACTACGTACTATTACAACTTTTCTGTATTTTGAAAATTTTCAAAATAAGCCAAGGCAACAAAAGACATGCATATTTCAATACACCTGGTTATTCCACAAGAAATCTGCCAAAAATACAATGAGCGATTCTGAAATTTAGTTTAGAATTCAATTTACAAGCTTAAAATTCATTCAATGTTTTATTACCTTAAAACCTTTGTATACTTTTTAATAGCCATCTCCCAGTTCTGGGATTTGAAAAAAGCATTTCCAATGTTTTTTAAGTCTTCTGTTATTAATAAGATTTTATCTACCTGGATAAAAGAATACAAGTACATTGGATGTTAGTAATAATATGACTTAATACTAGGTTCTATCATTATGACACTGGTACAAAAACTCAAAGTTTTAGTACTAAATACTTTTATTTGTTAAAGTAAATTAAAGTTTGACTAATCTGAAAGTACTTACATCTTTTAAATCTATGTCTGCATCCTCAGGGAAATCTGGATGACTGTCACCAGAGCCATCTTTTGGGAACATTCCCCAATCATCTCCTTCTGTCAGTTCTCCACATTCTGCAATTACGCACAACTATAAAAACAGTAAGAAATTGTAGAATTGCATTTTAATGAGAACAGCACAGCTGGAGGTTATGTGCAAAGCTAGAGTTTCCAATTCCAACAAGAATCCTGCCACATAGATTGTACAGTATGAATCAGTATGGTCATTCTGATTTACAGACATTTCAGACAGCATTTTCAGAAATAATGCAGTCTAAACCCATAAATAACTTATACAAGATATGGAAATGGGAAGAAAACGAGATCAAGACCAAACCTCCAGTTAAACAAACAGCACAGTGCAAACCGAACTTGTTTGTTGTCCTCTTTCTGGCATGTACTCTATACGTACTGACTCAAGTTTTGCAGGCATAGGAAGACTTTAATAATCTAGCAAACATCACCAACACTGAAGATGAAGTAAGTAAAATCTCCTTTAAATCACCACTCATCTTTCCCATTGTAGAAAACACTTCCAAAGAAAAAGTGGCAGATCCAGGCCACTTTTTTTGAAAAATTTTTCAAATTTTTCTAGACAATCATCACCTGACCCTTTACCTTACATCTGAGATACCAACTGAGCTAGTAAGCATATCTTACTATAACTTTTTACTTACTTTGGCAGGTTTTTCACCTTTCACTTCTACGTTTTCCAGTATCCTTGCCACACCTATTCCTTTAATTACTTGGCCAAATACCACATGTTTCCCATCCAAATGAGGAGTTGGAACAGTTGTGATAAAGAACTGAGAACCATTTGTATTTCGGCCTGCATTTGCCATGCTCAACAAACCCTCCCGATCATGCTGCAGAAATAAAAATCATTAAAAGAAAACCAAGGTTAGAGATATTCATCTGAATTGTTCTTTTACCGACCATTCAGTCAGTACTGGACAATACTACCATTCAGGTCAAATTTTACTTCAATTTTATTTTAAAATCTTTAATAACCTTTTATTTTCATTTAATTTTGTATGAACTGCAACATTTAATGAATAAAACATGGGGTACTAAATCACTTCTTAAACTAAAAAAAGCTTATGAAATCAACTAAGATAACAAGAGGGGAGTTATTTCTAAACTGACCATCTTGAAAAGATGCTTACACTTCATCTTTAAGATGGAGATGCTGCACTAATGACATCTTCTAACACTTTGCTCTTTTTATAATGGATACTTTTTTTTTCTGGGAACCTCTGTACAGTCTTCCTATGTTCAGAAATAGGCCTATATTATGATTTTTCCTTTACACTAAACTAGGAACAGTGGTGTGATACTGAATTTAGACAAGCCATTAGGTACTTTCCTAATTGCAAAAGAAACAAAATCTTATAGATTTCATCCAGTTGACCCAACTCTTCAGAGACTATGCAACAGAAACTGCTACACATATATTTTTGAAATCAAAAATCTTCCCTGGAATCAAGTGTTCAAAGATTCTGTGAAACCCAGTTTCTTCATTTTTCAACTTTTTATCTCTTAGGCTTCCTAAATGGATTATCCTTGTTGGTAAATACACTGTAACTCTCATGTGAATTTTTCCACCTAAGGTGGTTTTTACCCCTCCAATCTGAATCAAGTTCAGCTTTCAAGGCCATTGAGTTTGTAAAAGTCAAGAAAACTTGTCTTCATATAGGCCTTCTTTCTTTTTTATCAATGTGATCCATCAGAGAATCTTAGTTTTCATCCTTCTGAGAGATTTGCTTGGTGCTTTCCTAACATTATTAGCTACAATATTAACTCCTTCCTCCTCCTCTCATTACCTAAAATTTACTTTTCCTAACCCACATCACTTCAATTTTCAATCTAGATTTTAGTTCCTGGCTAACCAAATTTCAGCTACTTTCAAAGATCCAATTTATGCGGTTTGAATATCCATTCCTCCTCAATGCCCCCTCTAATGACTTAGAACATATAAATCACGTTTTTTCCTATAGCATACATAAAAAATATATACAAGTTGAGCATCCCTAATCCAAAAATCCCAAATCTGACATACTCCAAAATATGAAATTTTTGAGCAACAGCACTTTAAAAGTTTCTGATTTTTAGAACTGAGGTGTTCAACGAGCCAAGCATATGCAAGTATACCAAAGTCCAATTAACCTGAAACGTGAAGCATGCTGGCCTCGACCATTTTGTGTGAGGACTACTCCAAGGTTCTGTAAGCAAGTATATGCAATCAACTTAGCATGCTGCAAACTGCTCGCTATTCTTCAGCTGTCCCGTCTGTTTTAACCTTGTCCCCAAGACAGGATTATGAATTCTTGTCATCAAGACCTTTTATTGTTATAAGCCCTTTAGTGCCAGAGTCAGAACTGAGCAACAGTTTGCAGTTAATAAATACTACTTTAAAAGATTGATATTTTCTTTCCAAATGATCCTAATTACCTTGTTTATATTCCTCATTTCCAAAAATATTACTTTACTTTTGTACTTACATGTCCACTCTTAAAACGTGAATGATGCAATATACCCGAATAGCTCTTGGGACAATGAAGAAAAGAAGGCTCGGGCACCGCTAATGTCCTTTAGGAGCTTGGACATTACCCATATCCGCTATTTGCAAATCCCCTGACATCCCGGATATTAGCGATGGTTTTGTTGCTCTTCAAATTCAAGGATAAAGATTCACAAGTTACCATCCTTATGATAATGAGAACATTTTTCCTGGAATCAATTTTGTCACATGGTGGCCACACTTAAAAACTCATTAGCTCAACTGAAGCATGTAAAAACTGGACCACAATGAAATCACTACAATATGTTTTTGCCAAATAAAAACCATTACTGGCTGAATATGGTGGTATATACCTGTAATCCCAGCACTTGGGAGGCCGAGGCAAGAGGATCAAGCTTTCAGGGCCGGCCTGAACTACAAAACAAGATCCTGTTTTTAATGGATAAAAATTTTCCATATTAAAGGTGCATACTGACCTAGGATCAACTTGCCTAGCATGCATGAGGCCCAGCACCACAAAAAAAAAGTGTGTACAAATACAAATCCTTGTACAAAAGTAGAATCTAGGCTCATTTCAGATTTGTTTTATGTTTTAATCCAACAAATATATTTCAGACATAACCTTTATATTCATGCATTTTCTCTACTTTACCTTATAATAAAAATTTTCATCTTCAAATTTTTCACCATATATACTTTCTCCACCTGTCCCATTCTGATTTGAGAAGTCTCCACCCTGAATCATAAACTTCTTAATAACTACCAAAAAAAAGAATACAGCTATGAGTACCAAACATGGATGATTTTCACAATGCCAACTAAGGATCACATAATAAAGACAATAACTCAGCATGACTGTAGTTGTCTTTCCCCACCATCCCAACAGCACTATTTAAGACTTCACAATCTCAGTGTAACCTATATTTTACTGCCTAATCCCCTACCAACATTCAAAGAATTAGTACTGAGAACTAATTCAAAGGTACCTCCCTATAAAATTGTCACTAAAATCCAAAAGCTGGATCTCTTAGTTTTTCTCCAACAGATATTTGACTCTACTTCCATTTTATAACATATAATGATCCATCTCTTCCAGCAAAAAAATTGAATTCCTTAGGTACAACTCTTTTTATTCCTTGTAACCAACTGTACAGACTCACTAATGTCTGCCTACATTATTTCCAGCAAACTGTTTTTGCAGAGTGGTGCTGGTGATCAAACCCAGGGCTTCATTAGTAGGCAAGCACTCAGATTTTTACACTCTGAAGTACTTCAGCAAATACTGTTCCTTTGCATCAAGGGCTACCAAAATCGCCCCCATATTCAGAGATCCCTAGGCTCATAAACTTAGTTGTACTACAACAATAAAGATATATAGTTGGATAAGGAGGAAAGACATAGGCAGAATCTAGAGGAGTCATGTGTAGGCTTTCTTATGCTCTCTCCCACAAAGAATCACAGAACACACACTTCTCCTAGGAATAAAAAAGGTAGAAGCATGTAGACAATTCTCCCCCAATTACAAACTCAGAACTAAGGTATTTTTGGGGGCCTTATCATGTCAGCATTGTCTGCCTAGCATGTTTCAAAATTCCAGACTCCTAAAAGCAGCAGTTTGGCATAAATTACATGTTTGTGCAATCAACCTACACACAGTAAACCACCATCATACTTTAGGGAATGGTTCAAGAAATGAGTTCCCAAACTCCAGCCAAGTGCTACCCTTGGAAAGCAATTTGGGGCCTACTATGTTAACTTTTTTCTACATAAATTTTGTTAGCATATTTTGATATTTTATTAAACTTGAAAGTAAATCAACAGTTTAAAACAGTTAAAAAAATCAACACTCATTTTTCTTGGTAAATCAAGCTTTTTAAAAAATTGCTGGATTTGAGGCACAGCTACTGGTATACTGCTTGCCTAGCACATGGTGAGGTCCTAGGTTCAATCACTAGCACCACAGGGAAAAAAATAACTACTGATATTGTTTTATTTTAACCTATTTATCCATAAACATGTAGTAAGAGTAAACTACTTCTTTTTCTTTTTAATTTTTTTTGAATTTTCTTGAATACATTTATTTAATTTATTGAGCGTACTCAATAGCTACCCTAGATACTAAAGACAAAAGGGTGGTAACACATACGGTTCCTGAACTTACAGCGCCTACATTCTATTGAGAGAAGCAACAAGTAATCAGTAAACAAAGGTACGATTATACCAATTTCACCCAATGAAGTGTGAAATGACATTGGGGGGTAGTGAGGTTTGAACTCAAGGCCTTGTGCTTGCATAGCAGGCACTCTCCCACCACTTCAGCCATGCACCAGTCCTTTCTTGTTTTATTTTTTGACAGGGTCTAGCATTTTTGCTTGGGGACAGTAACCGACCTGATCCTCCATTGCTGGGATTTCAGCCGTGAACCATCACACCCAGCTTGTTTGTTGAGATTGGGTCTCTATAACTTTTTGCCTGGGCTGGCCTCTAATCTTGACCCTCCTTATCACCACCTCCCTAGTACCTGGGATTACCAGGTGCATGCCCAGCCCCTGCAGTGACATTTTAATCACACATCACTCATGTGTTCATCTTCAAACCTACAGCCTTCTCAAGCAGTCCTGCCTCACAGTAGCAGAACCTTTTCTCACCAGGCAGTCAGACTACCTATCAGCTTAGTTTTCCAGGCTCACACTTTCTTTCTCAATAAAATGTTTTTGGAGTTGAAGGAGAGTAAGAGAAGCACAGTCCACTTCTCTCTATGGATAAAACTTAGCATGCTCCCTAATCAATTCCACCACTTCAGATGCCAAAACATCCTCTTCAGAACGGTGCTTTTTAATCCCCACTCTGTGCTTAGTATCCTCTTCCTAACTCCTAAGAGCAGGATTTTATTATCTGTATGAAGATATCAGACTGAGAAAGTTTACATACTTCGATGGAAAGGACATCCTTTAAAATGGAGAGGTTTCCCAGTTGTGGGTCCAATGCCTTTTTCTCCTGTACACAACGCACGAAAATTTTCTGCAGTTTTGGGTACGATATCTGCAAACAATTCTAAAACAATTCTACCAACTAAAAGAAAAGAAAATGAAATCTTATTAGTATGCAAAACAACCAGACAAATGGAAGGATAGTTGGTACAACTGCGGTTAACAGATTACTTGTGAATTAGCAAGTTTACTATCTTCCCCTCCAATTTCAAGAATAGGATACATTACTATTAACTATAGTATAATGTTGTATAATAGATCTCTTGAACTTACCTCTCCTTCCTAACTGAAATAACGCATCCTTTGACATCCCCGGCCCCCGGTACCTAGCTAGCATTCTACTCCGGTGAGTTCAACATTTTTCAGACGAGATTGGGCACGTTCAGGGTGGTATGGCCGTAGACAAGTTCAACATTTTTCAGATTCCATATGTAAGTGAGACCATGTGGTATCTGTCTTATATCACTTAACATATCCTCCAGATTCCTCCATGTTGTCACAAAGGATAAAATTTCTTCTTTTAACGCTGAATAGTATTTCATTGTGTGTATATACCACATTTTATCTATTCATTCATGGTGATTCCATTATCTTGGTTATTGTAAATAATACTGCAATGCACATGGGAATTCAGGGAGACCTTCAACATATAATCCTCATTTTCCTTGGACATAAACCTAAGAGTGGAACTGCCAAATCTTACTATCATTTTTCTAACATTCAATTTTGGTCTAAGTAAAGTGCCAGGTTATCTAAATGAATTTGAAAATCAACAAAAAATTTCAACCAATTATAGCAGCCAGCAGATCAGTGCCATATAATGGCCACAATGAAGTACAAATGTTAGTTTAAAATCCTGAATAATTTCATCAGTGGGCACTCAGAATTTCCAATCACCAAATAATCAACAGAAGATAATTAAACACCCTTTCGATGGTCAGACTGATTGCGTTTTAAATACGCCAGTAGACTTCCCCATGTGTTCGATGGAAACTGCCTAGTGCAGCGCCGGAAACCAAAGCTAAAAACGCCCCTCTTTTACACAACTCCTAAGACGGTGCAACAAGATCAGCATTCACACAAAATATGTGACTGTCCACGTAACTCACGTGTGTGTCCCCGTCCGTCCCATGCACGCATTCGTGCACACCGTGCTCCAGACCAGCCCAATTCGGTTACACTCGGGGCTGCGGTGTAACCTAGGCAACCGCGTGGTTACTGCGCGCTGCATTCCTCGATGCCAAAACACAAAAAACGTTGGTCTGATCGCGCCGCTACATTAAGAACCGGTAGTCATGAAATAGCACTACGCAGGCAAGCGGCTTTAATTCATAAATAAAATGGGAGGTGATACAGAATTCCGTGTGCCCGACAATTCCGTGTCACATGGAGGGCTGGGTCCCTGAACGCAGCTTTCTCAACTCTCCCACTGCAAACCTAAAACAATCCTATTTGGGGACACGTTGGTGGTGCAAAGTGGCGGGGGACCAAATCAGGAGACAAACGTAAAGGTCGCCACAATTCCTGAGTCAGAAATTTCCAGAAACCTCGGCACGCCCGAAGGCCCCGGTCCAAGGGCGCCGGTTCCAGCCGGTCCTGGGGTGCAGGACTCGGTCTAGGCAACCATTCCCCGCTCCACCCGCACCTCCGCGCGCCGAGCAGCCCGGGCCCCAAGTCGCAGCCCGGACCCCCGAAACCCGGGAACCCCTCCTCCTCGGGCCGTCCACGAGAGTCCGGTTCCACTCACCTCGCTCCCCTCCGATGTCCACATCAAAGAAGACGCGGGGGTTAGCGGGGTTGGAAGGCTTAGCCAGTGGGGAAGGGTGCGACATCTCGACCAGCAGATACGTCCGGGAGCAGGACCAAGGACCTCGTGCGCAACCCGCAGCTCTAACCAGAGGACTACTGTTTCCAGCAAAGCGGGCGGCGGCGCTAAAGAGCCACTACCAACGCGCGGACCGGAAGCAGCGAACCGGAAGCATAAGCGTAACTTCCGGCGCAGATGCCCTATTTCCGGCGCCCCGCCCCCGGCGTTTCCAGGCCAAGATGTACGTGGTTGCGGTGCTCCTTTGCTCGTCCAGGCTGCTGGTTCTCGGCTAGTTTCGCTGAAGGTACAGCCCCAGTTTTTTTCATCCTTTACAAAGCTCATGTTTCGTCGCCTTTCCTGCCGTCGTACCGTGGAGTTTTGGAGTCCTCCCTGGAGCCTCAACCCTGCCACTAACTGGCTGTAACTTCTCTGAAACTCAGTTTGCTCATCTAGAAAACAGGAAGAAAAATGCGTACGCCGGAGCGTCTTTTGAAGCATTAAAGACGTTAATCACTTAGCACAGTGCTTGATCTAATCAATAATACCTGTAGCAGTAGTATTGTGTAGTATAGTGATATAATCTGGTCGTCACATCACAATGTGCTACAGTTTAGTCCCAAACAGCCGACGTTGAGAGTCCAGAAGAGACCAGTTTTGCTTCCTAGTAAAACTCCATTATTATATAGTCTGCTTTTCCTGTGTAAAACATTTACATTTTAAGCTGGGTCTGGTGGCACAGGTCTGTCACAGCACTTGGAAACCTGAGACAGGAGGATCACAACTTTGAGACCAACCTGGGCTATGTAGAGAGACCCTATCTCAAAAAAGAAAAAAAGAAGTATGTTTTACCTATATGTGTGAGAATATAGTCTCTCCCCTTGATAAAGCCTAGTGTTGGAGAAAGTGGTATGGTACATTCACTGTAAACGCATTGACCTCTGGATCTGTTAGAGCCAGGTAAAAAGACCTTAGCAACAAAGCAGAAGGTGTCCTTAAATGCTTACTTTGTTTTCTTATTGGAAAGCAAAATATTTGAAGGCAGCATATGTAGAGTATGTCACAAAAGTCAAGAGTTTTGTGTAGATAGCAGCAGCCTTGATGGCTTTTGAAGGAAAGACCAGAGCTGATTTTCCTATCCGAATTGCCACCATCTGTGGGGTGAGATGAAGTGAAGGCTCCTGTCCTGCTTGCTGTCTGGTTTTAGTCAACATTAGGATTATTAAAAACAACAGGTTCGTAGTCTCAACTTGAAGTGGCACTCAAGTTGATGTTACAAAAGAGAAAAAGGAAATGGAGTCAAGTTCTGACTACAATATACACTAGGAATGTGATCAAAGAACATTTAATTTTTCTGACCTTTTTCAATAATGTGGAAAAGGGCAGGATATGAGAATGAGAACAGACAGTGTCTATACATTTGCTTTGTAAAATCTAAAGCTTTCTTGCTTTTTTTTTTTTTTTGTGGCAGTACTGCTTGGCACGCATTCTACCCTTGTGCCATGCTCCCAGCCCTTGAAGCTTTCTTAAAGATTTAAAGATTTTTTTTTTTTTTTTTTTTTTGGTGGTGCTGGTGTTTACACTCAGGGTCTCATACTTGCTAGGTAGGCAATCTACCACCACTTGAGTTGCTCTGCTGGCCCCTTTATATGTTGGGTTTTTTTAAGATAGGTTCTTGGGAACTATTTGCCCCTCCAGGCCATGAACTGAATCCTGATCTCTGCCTCCCTACTAGCTAGGATTGCAGGCATGAGTCACCCAGCCAAAGATTTTCTTTTTAAAAACTATCATGACAGGGAGGCCCCAAGTTCAAACTCCAGTACTGCCAAAAGCCACTATGACAAGCTGAATGTGGTGGCATATACCTATAATCTCAGCATGCTGGAGGCTGAGGATGGAGAGTTCAAGGCCAGACTGGGCTATATAGCAAGACCCTGTCTCAACACTGCCCCCCCCAGAAAAAAATCACCCTGAAATGCTATGATCAGGGTTTGTTTATATATATATATATATACTTGAAATTTTTATTAGCATATAATAGTTGTACAAGGGGATACGTTGTGATATTTAGATATTTAGTTAGATTCATCCCCTCCATCCTTCTCCCTTCTCTCCCCTTCCCACTTCTTAGAGCAATTTCAACAGATTTTACTCTATTTTCATATATGAATACAAAATACATCATATTCATCCTCATTCAGATCTGGGTTTGTTTTAAAATAACCTTGGGTCAGGTGAATGGCGGGGTTGTGGATGAAATAAAATTGGCCAAGTTTATTGTAGGTGGGTTTTTTTGGCTGCTCTGGGGTTTGGAATTAGGGCCTCCCTTTTGCTAGACAGGTGCTCTACCACTTGAGCTATGTCCCCAGTCCTTCTTTTTTTTTGCTTTAGATATTTTGCAGATAGCGTCTCATGCTTTATACCCAGAGCCAGCCTCAGACCAAGACCTCCTACCTGTGTCTCCCGAGTGGCTAAGAAATATAGATATGTGCCACCATATACAACTTATGTTTTCATTTTTGAATTTTTCATAATGAATCTTTAAAAAGTTGATAAATTACCCATCCAATTTGTACATGTATTACAGGTGCTCGTTATAACTTGTTAATTAAAATAATAACTTACTATTTGCAAAAAGGTGAAATTTCAGGGAAAATCATTAAGGACTTTATACTGATTAAATTTGTGTGCATAATTACAAAGGTCCCTTGTTACCAAAATGCATACGTACATAGGCAGGCATGCTCACATAGATACCTAGCAAAAGTTGATTCATTTATATGACAAATACTGAGCTCTTCCTGTATGTCCAGCACTATTCCAAATGCTGATGTTAAAATAACAGGAAAAAAATCTACAGTGCTAAATTTACAAATACAAGTTTACAGTTAATGTGGGAGAAAGACTTTTGAAGAACCCTCTGCAGTGCAGTGGAAATGGTGCTTTATAGGGTAAATACATTCAGCACATAGCAGTGTGGTGGCACTGAACACAACGGCCTTCTCTGAGATCAAAAATAAGAGGTCAGACACAGGAGTATGTGCAGAAAGTAAAATGGTGAGGAAGGAGCAGGGGTATGTGTGTGTGTTTACATTTACAAAGTGAAAAGGAACAACAAAACCACGAGAAACCAGTGCCTAGACTTCACATGGGTCTGAAGCATTTCAGTGCTTAAATTAGAAGTTTGAGTTTGTGGTTCTTTCCACTTTTCTTCAGATTGAATTTTCAGAATGAGCAACCCTTTGATAACTTAGCCCACATTATCCCTAAAACAGGATAGAAAAGGAACAATAAGAAAAAATTCTCTTAATTTATTCTGCCATAACAACACTTTCTAACATACTAATTGTTTGGTTATTTATTTCATCTATCTTCTCCCATTAAAATTAAGCTGCACAAAGACAAGAATCTTTTGTTTTTTATTTCTGTATCCCTAGCACTTCTAATAGTTCTTGGTATATATTAGGTGCTCAATAAATGCTTCTGAATGATGAGTTCTACAATATACTAATAGCTTTAAGAAGTTTATTGGAAAGACTATACTTTCAAGGGATCATTTCTATAATTTATTACTAGGGAAGTTTCTCTTAATATGTGGAGTGCCAGAACCCATAAGGAAGAGACACAGCGTTCTTGCCTGAGCAGGAAGCTGGCTCCTGGAATTGCTTTAATGCAACTCGCATTAGCCGTTGATGAGTCTTCTTACTCTTCCTTTGGGAGAGTAAGAGAGAGGACACAGTCTGAGTGGTTTCCTTGTTAAGACAGAAAAGGAAAACTTTTGTTTCCATATGTCATTTCAGAAGATTGTATCAGATCTCTATGCTGATTGTTTTAAATTCTAGCACGTAATAATTTCTTATTCCTTCAAGTCCATGCTGTTTATTCATTAAGGTTCCCTGAAGACCTGGGACAACTCAGCACAAAACCCTTGTTTTTGCTGTCCCTTGATAAGCAGTAGAGTCGAAATCTTTCTCTAAACCTGACCGTGTCTGGATTGCAAACTGGTAACTTAAACTTTGTCTCACATTAAAACTTTTATTCTTACCTATACCTACTAACTCCAGAGTATTTCCTACTCTTTCTTGTATCAACTTAAGAGTTTGGGGTCTGATATTCAGATCCTTGATCCATTTTGAGTTAATCTTGGTATAGGGTGATATACATGGATCTAGTTTCAGTTTTTTGCAGACTGCTAACCAGTTTTCCCAGCAGTTTTTGTTGAAGAGGCTGCTATTTCTCCATCGTATATTTTTAGCTCCTTTGTCAAAGATAAGTTGCTTATAGTTGTGTGGCTTCATATCTGGATCCTCTATTCTGTTCCACTGGTCTTCATGTCTGTTTTTGTGCCAGTACCATGCTGTTTTTATTATTATTGCTTTGTAATATAGTTTGAAGTCAGGTATTGTGATACCTCCTGCATTGTTCTTTTGACTGAGTATTGCCTTGGCTATTCGTGGCCTCTTGTGTTTCCATATAAATTTAACAGTAGATTTTCAATCTCTTTAATGAATGTCATTGGAATTTTGATGGGAATTGCATTAAACATGTAGATTACTTTTGGGAGTATAGACATTTTTACTATGTTGATTCTACCAATCCATGAGCATGGGAGATCTCTCCACTTTCTATAGTCTTCCTCAATCTCTTTCTTCAGAAGTGTATAGTTTTCCTTGTAGAGGTCTTTCACATCTTTTGTTAGGTTTACACCTAGGTATTTGATTTTTTTTGAGGCTATTGTAATCTCAACCAGCAAAACCCCTTGTTCCTTCCTATTATTGCTTATACTCTCTCTACAACAAAATTAGAGATAAGGGCAAAATAGTTTCTGCTGGGTATTGAGGGGGGGAGCGGGAGGGGGTGGAGTGGGTGGTAAGGGAGGGGGTGGGGTCAGGGGGGAGAAATGAACCAAGCCTTGTATGCACATATGAATAATAAAAGAAAAATGAAAAAAAAAATAAATAAAGTTATTACCTGGATCCTGTTAAAAAAAAAAACAAAAAACTTTTATTCTGATCTACTAGCTTAAAATCAGCCTTTAGTTTATTGTTTTAACAATTGTCACTTTTATGCCCTAACCTCCTAACCACTATTATCATTATGCAAGGAAAGTAATTAAGCACTTCTACTTTGCTGTCAGAGTTCTGCAGTTCAGATCCAATTTTAATAGATACTAGCTTGTGAGTTTTGACAAAGACAAATTACTTAGGCTCCTCTCTGTGCCTCACTTTCTTCCCTCACCTGTAAATTAGGGTAAGAATACATATCTTTTAAGGTTTTATGATGATTAAATGAAGGTATTTTGGGGGAGGTGGCCCAAATAATATATACACATGTGAGTAAATGCAAAAACAATAAAATTTTGAAAAATAAATGAAGGTGTTTTGTATGACATAAATAAGAACTCAATAAATGTGATCAACTATTATTAAATAACTAATGCTTTGTTATAATAATTAGTGTCAACACATTTCAAGATGGAAGTTAAAATTGAAATGGTACAGCCCAGTGTGGTGGTGGCACAGGCCTTAATCCTAGCACTCAGGAGACTAAAGCAGGAGGATTAGAGTTCAAAGCCAGCCTAAGCTGCAATAGTGCAAGAAAACACCTGGACACCATGGCTTACACCTGTAATCCTAGTTACTCAGGAGACAGAGATCAGAAGGATCAAGGTTCAAAGCCAGTCCAGCCATATAGTTTGTGAGACCCTATCTTGAAAATACCCAACAAAAGAAAGGGCTGGTAGAGTGGTTCAAATGGTAAAGTACCTGCCTAGCAAGCATGCAGCCTTAGGCTCAAACCCAAGTACATCCAAAAATAAATAATATCTTTTAAACCTACTCAAAAACTCTAGTTTTCATTCTAGAGAAAAGATAAACCTTCTAGAAGACAACCTGCCCTATGCCAGTCTGCTTACTTAGTGAATAGAGCCTGTACTTAGTAAGGAGTGAGCAGAAGAGCCAAGAACATGCTCCTCTTGTTAGGGCCAAAGACGTGGTTTCATCTGAATGGAGTGGGGAGTGTGTGTTCTGAGAGCCTTATCATCATCATTAGTATTGTTATTTCTGTTGGTTTCCCATAAGTATGGTAAGATAATAGATTGCTTCTATAGTCTTCTAATTCTCATTGTCCATTCCTCCACCCAGTCATGCAGCTAAGCATTCTGTGCTTGTTGCCTTAAGAGGAAGATATGACAGCAAAGAAAGCAGAGAGATAAGGAGACTCTTCCTGGCTTTGGTGTTGCAAAAAGCTTGGCTTTACAAGAACATAAAAGACTTTTAGCAGAAGAGTTGGACAAAACATCTTTTGTAAGACCATGGCTTCCACCTCTCAGAAGAAAGTAAAACTAAATCAAATAGCACACTATTTTCTGTGCTAGAGAATGAAGTGTTGTAGATGACAGAGAGAGGAGAGTAAGGGGAGGCAATAACAAGACAGATTGCCACTTTCCAGGGATAGGGAGTCTTACCATGTCCCCCATTGCACCCCTGAGAAACCAACAAATCTCCATAAATGGACTTAATAGATTCATGTGTACTAACTCCTGAATAGTCCTAGGAAGAAAGCAGGCCCCAAAGAGAGAACCTGGGCTCATGGTACAATAGCAGACTTCCAATATACCAGCACTCCCAAGTGTGAGTGGAAAAGAAAAGATAGCTTCCAGATTCAAAGAGAGCTGTAGAAAGGACTCTGAACATAGCAGAGACCTGTGAGAACTGATAACTGAGTTAAGATGATGAATTTCTCTCATTGGATGCCTGTGTAGACAGATGACATGGAGAATCACAGGCCCCAAAACAAAATCTTGCTACCATATTAGACCTTCTGAAATTGAGCTCCAACCTCAAGTAGAAAAAGGAAGGATACCAGAAATCAACAACTATATTAACAACCATTTGGAAAAGGCAAGTCAAAATTGAACCTAAGGTAAACATTAAAGTTATATTTCATATGCATTTGAGTTTATACTTTACGTGAGCATAGGTTGTAGGTCATTGAAGTCCGTACTAGAACTCAGGCAAATTTGAAGTAACGTCTAACCCCTTCCTCAAAGGGAGTAAGTTAAGAAGGACAGTAGAATTGGGGAAGAAGTTCCAGGATCCTATCTGTAGAGTCAGGCTCAGGTGGTAAAATTAAACCTGTTAAAAGGTTAACATGTAACCCTTTTTGATGTTCGTTTGTTGGGGGGCTTAGTACTGGGGTTTGAATTCGGGGTCTCACTCTTGGTAAGCAGGCACTCTACCACTTCAGTTACTCCACCAGCCCTTTCTTTGTGTGTGTTGGGTATTTTCAAGGTAGGGTCCCTCAAACTATTCTCCAGGCTGGCTTCAAACCGTGATCTTCACAATCTCTGCTTCCTAAGTAACTAGGATTACAGGCTTGAGCCACCGGCACCCAGCAACGTGGAACTCTTTGAGGAGACAAAGTGATTGTGCTCTTAGAGGAGTCATTAGCCTGAGGTAAGAGGACGAAACCCCAGTGAGCTCCCACCTGTGCAAGAACTTCCTCACCAAAGATCCCCTGTCTTAACCATATAGAGGTATTGCCTTCCACTGTAAGAGGAATGGTGACAGGTCAGAATGGAAGGACAACTTTCAGGCTAAATTAAGTAGTCTAAGGATATTTGTAGGTTTTCTGAGGGGAGAACATTAAACTAAGCAGATGCCACCAGAGGATAGAAAATACTCTACCATCATTGAAATCTTTCCTACACTTAGAAATGGTACCTTGAATTTGTGCCTGAGGACTCCCAATCTGACAAGATTCTTCATCTAACCTCTGGAAGTGACATGACAAAAATAGGTATTGTTCAACAGTTTTAAATTATACCAGGAAAAGGGAGCTTAAATAATACTAAGCAACAGAAAAAACTTTCTGAAGAATAATAAGATTATTTTCTTTTCCAAGGAAGTAATATTTAAGATTAGATTTTGGGGAAAGGTGTGATGGTACAAACCCATAATCCCAGCCACTCTGGCAAGAAGTGTAGGAGGATTGAGGTCTGAGGCTGGCCTAGGCAAAAAGCACAAGACTGTATGTGAAAAACAAACTAAAGCAAAAGGACTGGGGACGTGGATTAAGCGGTAGAGTGCACAAATGCAAGGCTCTGAGTTCAAGTCCCCATACTACATAAAAAAATCAGTTTTTACTGTTTTCAATTTCCAAAACGTTCATTTACCCTTCTCTGATAAAACCTATTACAGACTTGTTCAAATCCTCAGTATTTCTTCTCTCCAAAGGAAAAAAATTATATCAATCTGAAAGGATTACCTTAAAAATGACTGGGTAACTCTCACGAACAAAACCAACACCTATTATTGATCATGACCATGAGCCAGGCTTGGTGTATACTTTACATGCTTTCTGTAATCCTCACATAGCTCCACAATATAGAAAACCTTACTATTCATTTTACTTATCAGACCAGTAGAGGTTAGAGAGGGTAATAAAGTTGTCCAGTGTAATTCTGAAGCCACTGCATTACGCACCAGAAAAGTATTATCTTTCTTTTATGTGTGTATGTGGAGCTGTGGATGGAATCCAGACCCTCACACATGCTAGGCAAGTGCTTTTACCACTGAGCTACAACCCCAGCCCAAATTGGCAATCTGATGGTTTAAATATTTGCAAAAAAACAAAACACCATGACATATAAAGGGCCCTTGAGTTCCTTCTGACATTAATACTAAATTTGTTTTTTGGTAGTACTGGCATTTTGAACTCAAGACTTCATATGTGCTAGGCAAACACTCTATCACTAGAGCCAGGCCCCTAGCTAGACTGTTTATCCTTACATATTTTGGCTTTGATTGGCATGATAAAATGGGTTAGAGTTTTATACCTTTTATGAGATATTTCATATCTATAGAATGTGAACAGAGACAAATAACACATTTTCCATAAAAATTAAAATAATAATAAAATTTCTTCCTACTCATTTGCACAGAGTGAGAGAGGTGAAGTTAAAGAATTGATGGCAATCTTTTGATTTCCCCATGAACTTTGCTGACTGAAAGTCAAAAGAAGCAAAGACATGCAAACAGCAGATCCTAGGACTCTGAGTCATGCAAAGCACAGAGTTTAAATAGAGAGTGTTCTTAGAAGGTCTCATTGATTGACAGGGCTTTTGTGACCTGTTAAGGATTTAGGATAGCAGGGTTGACATGTAAAGATTGGCATTTTTGTTTTTTATTAGTTTATTTTTTTGCAGTGGTGGGGAATCAAACTCAGGATCTTGTACATGCTGGGCAAGTACTCTACCACTGACAAAAAGCCAGTTTGTAGAAGAACTTCATGGACCAAATAAAATGCCTCTATAATTTGTAGGAACACCGATTTTATTGTTTAAATTTACTTATAAATTTTTTTAGCATTTAAATTTTTAAGTCACTAATTTAAAAAATTCTCTGATGTCTTTATGTCAGTACCACCAAATTAAAATTTTAAGTAAGTGCTAATGTTTACTGCATACTTACTCTTTGTCATGAGTGTTCCATGTGGTTTATATTGATTTTATGTTTTTAAGCTACACATTCACAAAGCACAGTTGAATGATGGAAAAAAAAAAAGGAATATATAGTGAAAAGTTTCCTGGCCACACAGTAAGCAAATTCTAGGTTTGAAGGAAATTAATACTCCATTTTCTTGGGTGCTTTTTGTGAGCATTTTGTGATTATATAAATAAATGTGGGCTGGGGCATAGCTCAGTGGTAGAGTACTTGCCTGGCGTGTGCAAGGCTCTGGGTTCAATCTCCTGGCACTGCAAAAAAAAAAAAGATACCGGTTATCTACTCCCCACCGCAGGGTTCTACATTACCCTTTGCTTCTTCTCAGTAATATTCTTGGCAGTACACCATACCGTCCTCATTCAGTTTTTTTGTTTCGTTTATTTTGCAGTGCTGGGGATTGAACCCCAGCCTTGGACTTACCCCTGAGCTGTACTTTCAGACCCCCTCATTCTTTCTTAAACGTGGTATTTGACTGTTAAGTCCACCAAAACAGCCCCTTATAGATAAATGGTTGAGCTTGTTCCACTCTTTTCCTATTATAAAGTACTGCAAGGAATATCTACAAGCATACATCTAATCACTCATTTATATCTGTTTGATAAATTCTAGCAAAAAGAATTGCTGGTCAAAAAATATGTATGCAATTTTTTATTTCGATTGGTGTTACCAAATCATTTTATGTGCTAGTTTTACTGATTTATGTCCCCTAACTAATGTATAAGAATCTCTGCCAAACTCTTACCAACACATATATTTTTAAGCTTTTTGATCTTTTTTAATCTGATGGGGGGATGTTCCTTAGCACATATTCTGTAATAGGTTTTTCCACCAATTCCTATAATAGCATTATTATTACCATTTTACATATGAGCAAATTAAGGCTTACAGAAGTTGGGTAACATGCTTAAAGTCTTTCAGATAAAAAAAATTAGAAGAATCAAGATTAAACTAACTCTGCCAACATCTTGAACAAAACCCCTAGGTGGTAAGTATTCCCATTAAGGAACACAGCCAAAAAGCCTTAAAACTTATATTGTATTTCTCAAAACTATTTTTGATGATTCAGAGCTTATTTCAAAGAGTTCATCAGGGTTTTGCAGTATCTTAGTGTCATCACTATCAATATAATTATCATTGAACAACAGGTGTGTGTCCTAGTTTAAACTGAAAGCATCTTAGCAGACAGCTGCCAAGTGAGCCACTTTTCTTGCTCTCATTATATCACCAACTTGGAAAATTTTGTCCCATCCCCCAAAGTTTGAATCCTCATCATCCATACCTAATGCTCACTTACAGCTATGTGAGCACAAATAGGTAAGTTTCTATTAACTTAACTATATGTTCGTTAAGCCTGAAATGCTGAAGTTGTAATAACCTGCTTAAAATCTACTCTTTTCTTACCCATAGTTCAGTAATGTGCAAAGTTTAAGATCTAGATTTTCTCCAATGAAAATGGAGTCTGCAGTGGTAGAGTGTTTGCCTAGCATGCTTGAGACCCTGGGTTCAATCCCCAGTACCACAAATAGACACCCCCCCCAAAAAAAACCCAACCAACCAGCAACCAGGTGACTATTCCCTATAACCCGTCCACATTATTGGAGAGAATGTGTGTTTGGTGGAGGAACTCGTTATGTAAGTGACTTGTGCCCAGACATCTATAGCTGCAATTTGGAGACATTATGCACACATCTCCTGGGTGTGGGCCTCCAGCGTATTACAGGTTTGACTTGTTTGCAGCTCTCTCTCATGGCATGCTTGAGGTCTCTGTCAGAGGCTCCACAAAGACAAACATCCTCAACTTCAGTTCATAACCATTAAATTCCACATGTGAGTATCTTGGGTGGCATTCCACATTGATAGAACGTGAACATCTTTTGAGTGGTGTTGGCACAAAAGGGTAGCTATCTGAAAAAAAAAAATAAAGTTGAAAGTATACTGCATGCCTGTGCCAAAATAAATTCCAGACAAATAAAATATAAATGTTTTTAAAAGCTTGATTAAAATATATTTTATGCATAAATATGTATCTATATCTGTATGTCTATAGATGTCAGGTAGGAGAAACCTTTTAAAGTATAACTCAACACTCAGAACCCATTAAAGAAAATATTAAGCCTGGTGCCAGTGGCTCACACCTATAATCCTAACTACTTGGGAGATTGAGATCAGGAGGATCACCATTTGAGGCCAACCTGGGCAAATAGTTTCTGAGATCCCCATCTCTAAAATAACCAGAGCAAAATTAACTGGAGGTGTGGCTCAAGTGATAGAGCACCCGCTTTCCAAGTAGAGACCCCTGAATTCAATCCCAGTCCCACCAAAAAAAAGAAAGAAAATATTAATAAGACTTCCACATTTTAAAAGTTCGGCATCAAAATCACCATAAATAAAGTTAAAGATGAATGACTAACTGGAAAAATCCTATTTCAACCCATATCAAAGACCAAATTCATACTTGCCTAATGTGCAAGAGCTTCTACAAATAAGAAATACCAATATCCCTAGAAAAGTGGTAAAGGCTGGGTGCTGGTGGCCCATGCCTGTAATCCTAGCTACTCAGGAGGCAGAGATCAGGAGATCACAGTTTGAAGTCAACCCAGGCAACTAGTTTGTGAGACCCTATCTTCACAAAAATAAGGCTGGTGGAGTGGCTCAAGGTGAAGGCCCTGAGTTCAAGCCCCAGTACTGCAAAAACAAAAAGTGGTCAAGGGAAATTAATTTAACAGTTTTCAGTACCTGGCCAGACTGTGCTTATTCATTATTGGTGAAAGAAATCTGGCCATGTTTCTTAAAATACAAATGATGTGTCCTTTGACCCATCAATTCTAGGGGAATGCCATTTTTTTGTTTTGGTTTTGGCAGCACTAGGGTTTGAACTCAGGGCTTCACATTTGCTAGGCAGGTTCTCTTACCACTTGAGTCACTTCTCCAGCCCTTTTTTGTGATGAGTTTTTTTTCAAGATGGGGTCTCACAAACCATTTTCCAGGGGCTGGCTTTGAACCACAATCCTCCTGAGTAGCTAGGGTTACAGGCGTGTACCACCGGTGTCCAGCTGGGAGTGCCGTTTTTAAAAAGGATGGAGAGAGAAGGGTAAAATTTGAAGGAGGAAGAAAGCCATTCTGATATGAGAAGACTAGCCCATGCAGAACACCAACTACTGAGTCCCAAGTTAAGAGTGCAAGGTGTGTGCTGAAAGCAAGATGGCCAGCATGGCTGGTGCTAGAGCAGAATGAGGGAAAGGAGAATACTAGGAGGTATGGCAGAGAAGTACTGGGGCCAGGGGGCAGGGCCTGGATGGACTTACAGGTTCTTGTAAGGACTTTGGCTTTTACTCCAAGGAAATGGGGAACTCCCGTTGGGGCACTGTGAGCAGAGGGCCTGATGTGACCTACGTTTTTAAAAGACCAATCTACTGCTGTGAAATAAAAATAAAGAACTAGGAAAGACAGTTGCCACTGACTGCAATGAAGAAGACTGAGTAAAGACCATATTTGGAAGGAGGTCAAGTGTTAAATTATGGACGAGATCAATTTGAGATGCTTGAGAAGATGGAGGGTTTGAGGCCAGCCTGGGCTAGAGTGACACCCTGCCTCCAGATGAAGTACTTGTTACACATTTAAATGGATATATCAAATAAACAGAAAGGTTATATGAATTTCGATTTCCTGGAAGAGACCCAGGCTGAAACTATAAATTACAAGCAAGCATGTATAAGTGGCAATTAAAGCCTGAGAGCTAGATGAGGTCAGCAATGGAGTCAGTACCAATAGAGAGAAGAGAACCAAAAATTAACCCTAGAGCATTCCAACATTCAGACATAGGAATGGTAAAGAGGAGCCAGCAAACAAATGAGGTCAAACAGTGAAAGTGTGGTCTAGTGTAAGCCAAACTAGGAAATTCCACCAATTAGAGGAGGAGATCCAGTGTGTCAAACACTGCTGACAGTACAGGATAGAGAGGCCTAAGAACAGATCACTGGATTCAGCAGCACTGTGGGACAGTAGCCATCCTGACAACACTCCCAGCTTTGGAGCAGCAGTAGTGGAGAAAATATGACTAGAATGGAGTTGAGAGAGATGGAAATCAAGACTCTAGACATAACTACAAAGTTACAGAAAATTCAGAAGAGGACCATGCTAAATGAAACCCAGAATGTAGACCAAGCATGGTGGTACATGCCTCTAATTCCAGCACTCAGGAAGGCAGAGAAGGAGGATCTCAAATTCAAGGCCCAGCCTGGGCTACATAGAGACCCTGTCTCAAAAACAACAACAACAACAAACAGAATGTGGGAATGTCTATCGAAAAAAATGACCTGGTTTTTGTTGTTTTTAAACATACAACTGACAAAAAAAGGGGGCGGGAGGGAAACTGTTAGACAAAACACACACACACACACACACACACACACACACACATAAAGACTTGAGAGAGCCAGGCATGATGTCACATGCCTGTAATACCAGCACTCAGGAGACTGAGGCAGGAGGATCATCACTTAGAAGCAAGGTGTCTAAAGAAGGAAGGGAGGGAGGGAGAAAGGGAGGGAGGTAGGGAAGGAAAGAAGGAAGGAAGGAGGGGAGGAGGGAAGGAGGGAAGGAGGGAAGGAAAGGAGGAAGACTTGAGAGGTTAATCAAATACAGTGTGCTTAGACCTTGAGTTGAACAGATCTCCTACAGGAAGTAGAGTTGTTTTGTTTTTTGTTTTTAGGAAATCTAGCAAATTGTTGTTTGGTTGTGTATTTAGATTTGTTAGAGCTGATACTGGTATTGTGACTGGCATTACTAAAGTCATTGTTACAGTATGTAATGCAGTCAGTATTCACAGGTAAAATGATAGGATGTCTGGGATTTGATTCAGAATACTCCAGAAAACGTAGAGTAGTGAGAATGAAAAAACATTGATGAAATGTCTGTAATTGTTGAAACTGGGTAATGCTATAATGCAGCTAATTGTACTGTCTCTGTAGAACTGGGGGCACAGCTTAGTAGCTAAGTGCTTATCTAGCATGCAAAACACCAAGATCCTGACTTCAATCATTAGCACTGCAAAATTAATAAAACTATCTCTTCCTTTGTGTATACTTGAAAATTTCAAAATAATCATTTTTTAAAAAGAGAGAAAATAGGAAGAGAAAAGCTAAATTCAAGAAATGTAAATATATTTTTCCGGTTTTTTTTGTCATTGTTGCTGTTGTTACAAATGGGAGCAAAGAGATGAAGAGATAGCTGAAGGAAGCTTGAAAGTTTTTTGTTTTTTAAAGTTTTTGAGATGGGAGAAATAAAGGCATATTTATATACTATTGGCAAGATCAAAAAGAGAGATTTGATGGTGTGGGAGGAAGGGAAGCTCTTTGGAGTATTGTCTTTGAGTAAGCCAAAAGGGATCAGACCTGGTGCACATGTGACAGTGGTGGTCTTACTAGGAGTGCAGACACGTGCAGGGGTACAGGAGGTGGGCACAGGTGTGAGAGGGCAGGGAGCAGCTGAATCTCTTCTGGAGCTTAGCTTCCTCAATAAGGCAAAGCGCAGGTTTTTCAGGTAAGGATGAAGATAGGGACAGAGTGTCCGAGGGCTGAGAAAAGGGAAGAGCAGTTTGTCAAGGAGGGGAGAGTAATGTACCAGGAAGACCCAGATTGCTTGCCAGGCAGTGTAAAGTCTACTGCGATCTAGTGACCCAGAGATCTGAAATGTGACTAATCACCCAGGTTTTTCTCCTGCTTTCTGAGTGACTATGGGTGAGGAGCAGGCAGCATTGTAAGCAGGGCTGTGGTTTTGGCAAGTGAGTATTAGCATGTGAGAGCTCACGAAGGGAATTGAGAGTTTAGAAAAGATTAGGTTGTTGTAACAATGCATGCAACACAACCCTTAAGTCTGGGACTTCTGGCAGATTTTATTTCTATTTCAAGCAACCATCAGAAGGGACCAGTGCAGGTCATTGGATCAACTTCAGTCAATCATGTAGGAACCAAGAGTCCTCCCATCCTCGTTCTGTTCCATGTCCAAGAGCATTTTTCTCACCTGAAAGATAGAAATTGGGTAGCAAGCACATCCTTTAGAGGAAGAAACACTCTTGCCCTTGCATTAAGGGCTTGGTGGGTAGGTGCCATACAGACACTGGCTTACGTTGCATTTGCAAAGTGTAATTCAAAGGCTTCACTTAAATGCAAGGAAGCCCAGGAAACACAATGTACATGGTCAGTTATGTGCTTAGCTACACCACTTTCATTTTGGAAGAAGGGTAGTGTCACTGGATGAGTTCCCTCAACCTCCCAGTTTCCATGCAAAATCACAGGTACTTAGCTGGGTGCCAGTGGCTCATGCCTGTAATCCTAGCTGCTTGGAGGCTGAGATCAGGAGAATTGTGGTTCAAGGCCAGCCAAGGCAAATAGTTCATGAGCCCCCATCTCCAAAATAACCAGAGCAAAGTGGACTGGGGGTGTGGCTCAAGCAGCAGAGCGCCTGCTTCCCCACCACGAAGCCCTGAGTTGAAACCCCAGTCCCACCAAACAACAACAAAAAACCCACAGGTACTTGAGATCCACACGTGAAAAGCATTTCAAGGTGTCTTGCACACAGGAGAGTCTCACAAGATGGAAGTTTTAGCAAGGATTTATTTTAGTATAACAGGATAAAATAGAGAGAAGGTGAGGGAAGGGAGAAACATTTTCTGCTCCTGGTGCCCAAACTCCTGGGCTTCCACATGTAAAGTCTAGCCACTTGCCCCTATACACCAAATAAAGTGACAGTAACAGCAAAGGGCAGAGAAAGGAGGTTTATTACACTGCCTGGGACAGGCCTTGGTAAGAGGCAAAGAAAGCATTCAGCCCATCTGCAGCAATCTTCAGGGTACACACATGAGCTTTAGCTTTAAAGAAAAAAAGGATTAGGGGCAGGGGTGAAAGGAATGCAGAAACAGCCCCAGTCACACAGGTGGCCTGGTTGGACAGTATCTCAGTTCTGGGTGTCTTGGGGTTCTGGAGAAATTATCACTGTCACACTTGAGGGGAGCAATCTGGTTCCCAAAAGATGACTACTCCTGCTCCAAGGTACGGCCTAGACATTATAGGTAATTATCCTCACTGGGTAGGGAGGGTGTGTGTCCTGCAAGGCTCCCTGTTCCTTACGGGCAGCTTTGGTCCCTTGCCATGCAGCTGTCATTAATTACCCCTGTTCTTCCTTGATTCCAAGGAAGCTGCAGGAGAGAATGGCTCAGAGTAAAGACAACAGGTACAAAAGGGAGGCAGAAATGCCAAGCTTTTTTCTGGGTTTTAGTTAATTTTGGGGTCCAAGGTAAGGATACAATGCTTTTCAGCAAAAGCAATTGAAGCATCTCTTATAAAAATGTTGGTTCTTGTCTGTGGCCTTTATACTTTCTGAGCTAGAAGAATACATGTGATTGTATCATCTAGCAAGCCTAATCATTAGATAATGGTTCTGAGAGGCTAAGATGCGCTGTTTATTCTTGTAAAACATGGAGATGGGACCTAGGCCTACTCAAACCACCACAGGGACAGTCAGTATGTGAGCTTTAGGACTTTCCTTTGCCAGGCATGTCTTTCATTTTTCTGTTTCTACCCATTCAAGGAACCTTGCAGAGAGCCCATCTATGTCTCCTTGTCCTTGTAACTCAACATCTGAAAAGAAGCAATGGAAAGGGAGCTTACTGCTGTTTTTACTTCCTGGTTCTAATGTCTGAGTCTGGCCCTTTCAAAATTTAGTAATACTAATTTCCCTGTCCCCTCATCTGTCTATCCTGCTTCAGGGAGAACAGATTTTAACAAACAATTAGAACTCTGCAAGGGAGTGATTATAATTGCCCAAGGAATTTATACTAAACAATGCAGAATGACAGGATGTAAGATGAACGAGGCAGAATCAAGGGACCACATTTGCTTGGTGTGAGAGGATGGCTGACATCAAGAGCATGGAGTTACCGTTATTGATTATTTGACGTACAGAATATGATCTCACAGTGAGTGACTTACATGATGAAAGGCAAAGTCGCAGGAAGAAAGGAGGCCAAGGAACCCAGGACACTGAAAGGTGAATAATGAGGTTACTTAGAATTTTGCCAGGAATACTGGTAGAGGGAGCAGCTGGGCAACACCTGCTAAAAATCTTTGAGAAATGCTGGTGAGTGACAGTGGGGGAGAGGGGTATAGGTGGTGTAATTTGATAACATGAGATTCAAAGTTGGGGATTTTTAGGGAGGCAGGGTGGTTTGAAAGTGGAAATGAGGAACAAGGATTCCCTTGTGCTACCTGCAGGTCCACAATCATGTGCGGGGTGATAGAGAGAACATCCACCAGCAGAGAGGGCTGCAGGTTCAGGTTTCAGGTCCAGCAAGACAGTGAGGGGGCCTTCACAGGGCAGGCTAGGAGAGTATAGGGCCAATGCTGCTAGACCAGGCATCACTGTGTACACAGGGGAAATGTTTTGGGAGTAGGGGAGGGGTGGGAGAAGTAGGGAAGGATGAGGCCTGGATTAAGAGAGATGGAGGACTCCATGGTAGTGTAGGGCTTCCTGCAGTGCTGGTGGAAACAGACAGGGATAAAATGCAGAAGCCTGATGGATACAGGGTGCCTAAGGCCTGAAGGCTGCAAGTGGTGTGTGGCAGGAGGAACAGTCTTTGAGGAATTCTGGGACTGCTCTTTGCTCTTGCCACAGCAGGCAGAAGTGGGAGATGGTAGTCTGAATTACAATGCATGGTAAGAAAAGCAGCTGTCATCCATGACATGAAGCTGTCATCCTCTTAAGAAAGGGCTCAGCTCCCCTCAGGTTTCTGGTTTTAAGCTTCTGATGTTTTCCAGTGCATTCTTCCCAGCCTCTTCGGGACCAACTAACAGAAAAGCCCATAGGACAAGCAGCCACCACCAGTTGTTTTTCAGAACCCCCTGGGCTCTATTCATGATAGCCGGCATTTTGCAGGGAAATTCCTGCCACATGGCATAACCAAGCCACGATTTGTCATCCACTCTTGAGGGATTATAACTTTTGAGGCTTTTCCTGGCATATCCCCCAGATTCTTCCTGATGCACTGCTAGTTTATGAATCAAGCCTTTAATTCATTTATTTATTCAAGTATTTCATCCCTTAGCAGGCTTGTCTCGCATAGCTTTACCCTGGGGATTTAGGAGGTTATAAGGGCTATCCACTTTTAATCCTGCAACAGTTTAAATCTGTTTGGAATGATAAAAGTAAAAAGATGGAAGGAAGCATGGGGAAGATATAAGAAAAAGAACACATTTAAAGTAGGCAAAATACAAGAGGATCATGAATTTGAGGTCAGCTTTGGCCACACAGTGAGAACATATCAAGAAAGAAAGAGGCTGGGTAGTGGTGGCTTACGCCTGTAATCCTGGCTACTTGGGAGACAGCCATCAGCAAGATCTTGGTTTGATGCCAGTCTAGGCGAATAGTTCAAGAGACTCTATCTCAAAAATACCCAACACGAAAAGGGCTGGAGGAGTGGCTCAAGTGGTGGTAGAGCACCTGCCCTGCAAGCATGAGGTCCTGAGTTCAAACCCCAGTACTGTCAAAAAAAAAAAGAGAGAGAGACAGAGGAAAGGAAGGAAAGAAGGAAGAGAGTGTAGTTCCCAACTGTAATCCCAGCACTCTGGAGGCTGAGGCAGAAAGATCTCAAGTTCCAGGCTAACCTGAGCTAAACAGCAAGACCTTGTCTCCAAAAAGGGGGGGAAAGTAGCCAAAATATATGTTATCCTCCACCAGAGGTGTAGCTCAGTGATGTAACACATAGTTAGCATGTGCAAGACAGTTTGCATGCATACAAAAATTATCTTAATTTCAAAAAGCTATATGTGAAACCCATAACATCTACTGTGGGACATGAAACAAGGTTTGCATAAATGGAGAGACTTACTGAGTTCCCAGTAAGAAGATCTGGTATTGGAATAATATCGCATATGTAGAAATTCATCTAAAATTCAATGTACTTTCATAAATATACCAGCTTGAAATTTTAAACTTGATGAATGGTCCTAAAAAACTTTTAGGAAAGAGGCCTGGCTATGTCTCAGCGGTAGAGCATTTCCCTAGCATGCAGGAAGCTGGGTTAGATCCCCAGCACTGCATACACATACACAAACAAACCATTGAGAAAGGTATATGTAAGCCAAAAACACTTTTTCCTTTCAGTGCTGGGGATGGAACCCAGGGTCTTGCAAATTATAGGCAAGTGCTCTACCACTGAGCTGCAGCCCCAGTCCCTAGAACATTGTTTTGAAAGCAAATACCCAGCAATCCCACTACTGGGTATATATATAAAAATTGAAATCAGGCTAGGAACTGGTGGCTCATTCCTGCAATCCTAGCTACTCAGGAGGCAGAGATCAGGAGAATCATGGTTTGAAGCCAGCTGGAGCAAATAGTTCCATGAGACCCTACCTCAAAAAAAAAAAAAAAAAACCCCTTCAAAAAAAGGGCTGGTGGAGTGGCTCAAGGTGTAGCCCTGAGTTCAAACCTCAGTACCGCAAAACCAAAAACAAACAAAAAAAGAAATAGAGCTCAAATGGGAAGTGCAAGAGTGTTAAGAAAGAGCTTGCATGAAGGTGTCTCCTTTACTAAATCTTGAAAGAGAAGTAGCTTGGGAGAGGCAAGTAAGTTCAAAAAGTGCTGAGAGAAGGAACCATAGCTAGGGTTATAACAGAAAGGGAACTTTTAGACTTACTTCCAAAGTCATCATTTCAGAATATTTGTTCTCTGAAACATGAGGATGCCATAAGATGATAAGATGATAGCTGTTCTGTGTAAGAAAACTTTTTGGTAGTGATATTTTTCTTTCAGAAGGCATCTTTTAAAAGTAATCTCTACATGAAGAGTTACCATAGATGGTTGTCTCTTGGTATCCATGAGGGATTGGTTCCAGGACCCCTTTGGATACTAATATCCAAGAAAACTCAAGTCTCTTACATAAAATGGCATAGTATTTGTATATAACCCATGTTCATCCCCTTGAATACTTTAAATTGTCTCTAGATTCTGTGTACTACCTAACACAATGTAAATATTGCATAGTTACAGATACTGTATTGTTTGGGGAATGACAAGATAAGTAAGTGTACATATTCAGTACAAGTGCAAGTTGTCTTGAATATGTTCAACTCAAGGTTGGTTGAATCTGCAGATGCAAAACCGACAAATGTTGAGGGCTAACTACATATTGATATCATTGTCTATGTGATTTCTGTAATAATTGGTCTTGTAAGAATATACTGGTACCACACCCAGGGGTTCAAATCAATGCTGGCTGTACATTAGCTATGTCAGGCAACTTGTCCTTGTTTTCTCAACTGTAAAATGGGAATAATAACACTACTTCACTCATAGGGTTGTTGCCAGTATTAAAGGAGGTAACACAAGGAACATGCTTAGAATAGCACTTGAAATACTGTAAGTGATATGAATGTGCTTGCTATTTAGGAAATGGTGTGCCATACCTAAGAATGTCAGGGGTGATGTGATATCTTAACAAGGGACTCTTGATGTGCAAATTTATGCAAGCATCCATACTAATAATGACCATGCTACATGTTACTGTTCATTCAGTACATATTAATTTGTTGGCTATTGGTTTGTGTTGGTCTTTGTGATGTATCTTCTTTAAAAATAGCCTATACTTTTTATTTCCTCTAAAATAAAAAGAAGTTTATTTTTCTAACTTCATGATGTATGAGGCTTAAAAAAACTCCTATGAGGGACCAGGAACTAGAGAAAAGGTAAGATCAAAAAGAATTAACCTAGAAGGTAACACACACACACAGGAAATTAATGTGAGTCAACTCCCTGTATAGCTATCCTTATCTCAACCAGCAAAAACCCTTGTTCCTTCCTATTATTGCTTATACTCTCTCTACAACAAAATTAGAAATAAGGGCAAAATAGTTTCTGCTGGGTATTGAGGGGGTGGGGGGAGAGGGAGGGGGCGGAGTGGGTGGTAAAGGAGAGGGTGGAGGCAGGGGGTAGAAATGACCCAAGCCTTGTATGCACATATGAATAATAAAAGAAAAAAAAAACCCTATGAGTCAAAATTTAATACCTTCCATTTTGGTGATTCCATACCAAAAATCAAATAACATTTTATTCTCTAGTTTAATCCACATCATACCTCATAAACTCCTGTAATGTTTTGTAAAGACAAACACCAGTTTTGAAAAAGTTGAAAAGTTTGGAAAATTACTAACTTGATGATTATAGGTACAAGATTGCCAAAACACCTGCATTAAATTTCTAGTTGGAGGTGAATATGGTTAATGTGTTTTCTATACAAGTATGACTATGGAACATTTAAACCTTTTGAAATCACCATAAGAAGGGGACTAAGGTAGAAAGAGAATAATGGAAGGATGAACCAATTCAGGGTATAATACATATATCCAATGTCACAATGAACCCTCTGTCTAATTATCATAAACAAACAAAAATGTCTTTTTTTTTTAAATGAAAGACAAGTCCTGTTGGAGGGAGTTGGTACCAGTGGGAGGAAGGAGGGGATAAGGAAAGGGTGTAGGAGGTGAATATGGTGGAAGTGCTATGTACTCATGTATGAAAATGGAGCAATGAGACCTACTGAAACAGTTCAAAGAATGGGGAAAAGGGGGATAAAGGAGAATGGTGGACGGTATGAATTTAACTATGATATATTGTAAACATGTTTGTAAATGTCACAGTGTACTCCCAGTATAACTATAATATGCTAATTAATAAAACATAAATAAAAGTCAAGTTGGACTGTGGTACTATTTATGGGGCAGTGCCATTCCATTAAAATTACCACTGAATGGTCACAGTGGGAACATATTTTTCATCTGAATAAAATTTAACACTAAGGTTAGTCAACAGTGTGGCCGGGCAATGGAGTCACATAAACTTTTTCAAGCCACTATATCTACTTGTTTATTTATTTATTTAGGGTTTTTTTGAGATAGGGTCTTGGTATGTAGCCCATACTGGCCTTGACCTCTTGATCCTCTTACCTAAGTCTCCTGAGTGACAAGCTATTGGATTTAGGCTCAATGTACTGCAAACAGTAACACCCTGGTAATTTTCAGCAATGGACTGAAAATTTACCAATGCCTTCTAGTCTGTCTCATTTCATGAATTTTATAAAATGTTTGGCCTATTGTAACAATACTTAGCTCCTCTTTTGACCTCAAATACTGAAAGGAATATCAATTATTCTTGGCAGGAAGGTAGGGAATCAGGGAACAGGAATTTTTAAACTTTTTTGGGTTTAGAGCATCAAAAGAGAACCTGAAAATTACAGGCCCTCTCCTAAAAATGACATATGGCTAACAATACTTTGTATGTTTTAGGATTCTAAGTGATGTTTCTGTATCACCGTTGACCTCCTGCTTTCAAATTTCTTGAGGCTCTAGTTAAAAGTTCCAATTTCTGAGCCCCACAACAGTTATACTGAAGCAGGCCCAGAAATAAAAAAAATTAACACTCAAAGGCGAGATGTTAATTTAAAAATGAATTTTATTTCCATCAAAGGAAATATAAACGCACACTCACATAAATAAGCACATCCATGTGCATTGTTTTAGAAGTCAAACAGTACTAAAAGGCCTATGATTAAAAAAAACCAAATCTCCTATCCCACCTTCCCCACACCCAGTTCCCACCCTACATTTTTCTTTATATCTTAAAAAAGTTATATGCTTATGTTACTTGGTGTGGGGGGGCGGTTGCTGGGGATTGGCCCTAGAGCCTCATGCATGCTAAGGCATGCATTCTACCACTGAGTTATACTGGATCCCTTTTACTTCTTGTGGTGACCTCCCTTTACCATGCTGGAGGTACTTATCAAATGGCTAGTGGCTCTAGCATGGCTCTTCATACATAATTAAGAATGAGACCATACACATTTGTGTTGGTCATTTTTACATCATTAATTTTTAAAGACAAGTAGTTCATTCTGGCTCACAGTTTTGGAGGTTTTGGGTTCAGAGCTTTGGGCCTCTGAAAGGGATGCCAGATGACAATGACAGGGAGGGTGTGGTGGAGCAAAACCATTTACCTCCTAGCTAGGGAGCCAAAGAGAGCAAAAGGATAAGACCCCAATGAACTGAAGAGCTCCCATTAGGCCCTGCCCCTTACAGGTTCCATTGCCTCCCAATAATGTCATCCCAGATATCAAGTTTCTTAATACGTAAGCCTTGAGGGACATTCCAGATCCAAATTCTAGCAACAGTGATTAGCGTTCTGGTTTGCAAGATTCACTAGTGATGCTCCTGCAGTGACTCAGCTTTTCCCAGGGCTTCCCCCATCTGGAACACCTCACCAACCACACCATTGCTCCCCGAGCACAGCATTCACCTAATCCCCTCTTCTGCTCCTCTGAGGGACAGCCGTCCAGCTGGGCAGGGCCAGTACAGTTTTCTCTTTCTCTCTTTTAATTTGATCAAGTTTACCCACTGTATTACTTTTTCCTCCCTTTTAAAACAATTTTAATGGATTTCACTGTTCTATATTTATACATGCATATGAAGTACTGTGATCAGCCCTAGTCCTTGTGGGCAATTTTTTAAACTAGGAAGAAAGAGTATCATACCAACATTTTTTATATCTACTTTGTTTCTTAGGATGTGTTTGGTGCCTATTATCTCACAAAATCCATGCATGGGGTTGGAGATGCAGAAATTCAGTCATCCGCCCTATCCATTCTAAGAAAGTATCCACAGTTACAGGGTGTCCTGGATTCCTGAAACACCCTTAGGGAAAATACAGCTATCAGAATCGTAGGACTTATAAAAATGTATATGTAACAGAGTCTCTTGGCTGCTTACCTAAAGGTCATTTTTCTCACTAGATATTTGATGAGCCTTAGTTTTGTTCTGGCAACTGCCTTTCTCTTATGTGATTCAAGGAATATTCTCACTAGTCAAAGCCAGTGGTGATGACTCCGTATTTCCCTTGCCAGTGATTAGCTGCTGCAGAGCTTCTGGGAAAATCAGACACATAGCAAGAGACCGCTCCATCTTCCGCTGGGTATTGATGCATCTGCACATCACCCCAGCAGCTGTGGTGGTGACCATCTTGGTATTAGCATGGAGAAGAATCCAACATGCAGAGGAAAACTGAGCCAAGGGCATTCTAGAGACTCTGGAGCTTATGTTTTACAGAGTAAAGTCATTCTTTAAGCTGTTTAGCTAGAGTTTTCTATTGCAAAAAAAGGCAACAATAACTAATACAGTATGCTTTGTCTCAGAAAGGAGATCTGGTATAAGAGGAAGAGAGAAAAAGCAGATAGCACTTTCTTTCTTTCTTTCTTTCTTTCTTTCTTTTGGGGGGGGCAGGGGTAGGAAGAGAGCAGTGCTGGAAATCAAACCCAGGCCTACAGTTGTTCTACCCCTGAGTTGCATCCCCAGCCTAGATAGTACTAGGTAAATGTTAGGATATTCATAAGACAAAATTCACACCGGGCAGGATTCTCAGCAGAACCAATTTAGTGATTTTTAGGCCAAGCAGCTTGGAGGTTAAACAAAAGTCTGTGCCCCATGAATGATATTTCCTAATGAGGACTGTATAGCAGTGACCTCTTCTTTCTGCCAAAGTAAATACATGGAAAAAGTTCAGGAAGTCTTCCTCACCTAGTGATTACTTTGCAGAGTTCTTTTGAGAAGAACTTCCATTCAAGCTTCCATGCAATAAGTACCATGATCTTCATCCATTCGACTCATTAATTCATTCAACAAATTTGAGAGGACGCCATGTGCCAGCCATGTTAGTCAACAAGGTAGATACAGTCCTGACCCAAAGGAATACATCAGTGGGTACTGTTATATGTTTGCTTATTAGTGAGCTATAAATGATGGGTTTGTTTTTCAATGCTGTGCTGGAATGGAACCCAGGATCTCATGCATGCTAGGCAAGTGCTCTACTATGGAGGTACACCCTCAGCCCTAAATTATGGTGTTTTAAGGAAATAGAAAACGTGCTATAACAGAAGCACTGGGGCAAGGTGGGGTCCTTAATTCAGAATGAAGACTGCAGGAGTCGGTAGGTCAATGTGTGAATGAGTAACATTGTGAAACGAGCCAGCCACTGGTGGCACACACCTGTAATCTTAGCATTCAGGAGGCAGAGATCAGGAGGATCACAGTTCAAAGCCAGCCCGGGACAAATAGTTCTTGAGGCCCTATCTTGAAAAACCCATCACAAAAAGTCTGGTGGGAACCCTAATGCCGGCAAAAAAACCAAAAAATTGTGAAATGAAAAGCAAATAGGAGTTAACCAGACAGAGTTGTGGGATGGGGGTAGGAAGGGTTGAAGAAGTGAAAGCACAGCAGCGTGATTGGAAGATACGAGTGGGAAAGTGATGGGAGATTATTTGGGGAGCGGGGGAGGGCAGGCACCTTATCTAGGACTTGGTAGCCTATGCTAAAAATTTGGGGTTTTAAGGGTTTTAATAAGAACAATGGCTACTATATAAGTCCAGGACATAATGGTGGCTTTGATTAGGGTAACGACAATGGGAGAGAAACGGAAGTGAGAAGGATTTTGGATGAGCGGTGAAAGAGAAGGATTAAAGGTTTCCTGGGTTTCTGTTCTAAACAAATGCATAGAGGCAGGGGTCACGTACTGAACTAGGGAAAGTGGCAAAGAAGTAGTATCTGGAACAAGCAGAGACTAGGAGTTTAGCATGTCAGATATCCAAGTGGATGTATCAGTTGGTATCTAGTCAGAATTAGAGGTAAAAGATTAGGTGTCATCAGCAAATAGATGGCATTTAAAGTCACAGGATTGGTTACTTTATCGAGGGAGAAGGAGAGTGTAAAGGAGAAGAGTAGGAGAGAGAGGGAAGGGGAGAACAGGGGAGGGGAGGGAAGGAGAGGAGAGGCGCTTTTAGGAATTTCATATTTTAATAGATGAAGAGAGGATGGACCTCCAGAGGAGACTGAGAGAGTAGTTAATAAGGTTGGTTTAAACTACAAGAGGTCCACAGTACCAAAGGATGCAGGTTTCAAAAAGGAGGAAGTGGTCAATTGCATTGATTGCAAAGATGACAGGAAAATGTCCCTTGGTTTCAGTACCAAGGGGATTACTGATTGTTACTGTAATCCACCTGATAAGGTGGATTGAGTCCTGTTGAAAATATCAGAAGGACTGATTTACAGTGGATGAACCCTCATACCATCAGGGTTCATTGGGTTCAACTATAGATTTTGAGGGTTTTTTTTTTCTGAGATTCTGTGTATAAGGATAATTATTTTATGACTTTTATTATTTATCTCATATTTTTCAAAGAAGAGAATAATTTCTTTTTTCAAAAAAACTAAAGTAAAACTCCTTCTATCTTGCAGTTACCACATAAAGTCCACTGGATCTTTTTATAACTTATGGGCTCATAGTTTGTAATGATCTTTTTTCTTTTTTTTCTTTTTTTTTTTTTGAGGTACTGGGGTTTCAACTCAGGGCCTCCAAGATCTACCACTTGAGCCATGTCCATAGTACTTTCCCCTTTTTTTGACTTCAGTTTATTTTTCAGATGGGGCTTTAAACTTTTGCTTAGACCTGGCCTCAGACCCCAACCTTTCTACCTCTGCATCTGAGTAAACTGGGATTCCAGGAGTGTGCTCCCACACCTAACTATCACAGTGATTTCTTTTTTTTAAGTTAAAGATTCTTCAATTTTTTTATTCCTGGTACTACCACAATTTACAGGGCAATATATCTGACGTCATGAAAAGAAAAAAGGAAAAGACAGCTTCAGCAGACAAAAGACCTCAGGAATGTACACGTAAGCAACACTACATTGCGTTGGTCAACAGCTACCCTTTTTGCCAGCTGGGGCTATGCAGGCCTGAACAAGAAGTGTTTCCTGTTCAAGCTGACCATGGATTATCATTCCTTCCATGGCAGATTTTAATAGCTCCTTTACTGCATTTGTGACAACTGTTTCAAAGTAACCTGTAACTTTCTTTTTTTGGTACTGGGGTTTGAAATCAAGGCCTCCACCTTGAGCCACTCCACCAGCCCTTTTTTGTGGTAGGTTTTTTTCGGAGTCTCACAGCCTATTTGTCTGGACTGGCTTCAAATCTCAATCCTCCTGATCTCTAAGTAGCTAGGATTACAAACGTGAGCCACCGATTGCCAGCTCCTATAGCTTTGACAAATCCTTGCTCTCTTTCCTGCTAAGAAGGTTAGCTCTTATTCTGCTGTTTTTAAAATCAGCTACTATACCCACCACTTCTACCATCAGATCCATTAATCACCACTCTAATGACTTCTAGAGTTTTTTCCACCCAAACTGCCAACCTCCTGGGTCCATATTTATTACTGTTGTCTATTATAACTTCTAAAACCATTATAGCTCCCACCACCACCATAGTTAACTGACACCAAAATTTCCTCATTTGGTATAACCTTCATATCCTCCATCACCACCAGTATACTCACCACCTTTGTTCCCATATCCTGGTCTACCACTCCTATTCGCCACCACAGTCTCCTCTGCTACTATAAACAGGACCTCCATCATAGTTACCACCATCACCTTCAAATCCATTATATCCACTGCCTCCTCCTCTGTAACCACCTCTGCTGCCATCATCTCTACCATCATAGCCTCCTTTGAACCAAAGTTTCCATCTTGGCCAAAATTACCTCCACCACCTCCACTTTCCTCCACAACCAGTAATATTGCCAGATCCACGTCTTTGTGGTCCTGAAGACCCTGTCTCTTATTTACAAAAGGCCCTGTCACCTCACAGTTATACCCACTCGTAGGATAGTATTTCTGAATAACTTTTATCAACTGAATCATGATCAGTAAAAGTTACAAAGGTACATCCTCTCTTTTGTCCACTTTGCCTGTCTTCCATAACTTCCATGGTTTCAATCTTGCCATATTTTCAAAATAGTCTCTCAAATTATATTCTTGTGCATCTTCTTTAACACCACCAACAAAATTTTCTTCACCGATAGATGGGTACCAGACTTTACAAAATGCCCTCTGGAAACAGCTCTTGGTGGTTCACAGCACACCCATAAACCTTGTGTGGTCAAGGAAACCTTGCGGCATCCATCCACCTCTTCAACACAAAATCAAAGCTCCTGGAACATTTTTTTGGGTCTCCCATTACCACACAATCTGTGAGTGTGTCTCAGTTCTCAAAATGTTCTCTCAAACTATCAAAGCTCAGACCACCAATTAAACAGCTCCCTTAGCTACTCTGGTTTCTTCGCACCATGGGCCTCTTCCCTGGCAGCACACACCCAGAGTAGTACTAGGAGCAACTGGGCAGTGATTTTGCCTACACTTTGAGACTGGACTCACCTCTTCCAACTCAAGTGGTTCTCTGCCTTCAAATACTTTGCTGTATCATTATTCAAGGAATTATTTTAACATTACTCAACAAGGCTGGAAAAGACACAAATAAGTGTTGGCAGAGTAACTAAAGTGATACAGTGCCTGCCTAGCAAGTATGAGGCCCTGAGTTCAAACTCCAGTACTGCAAAAAAAAAGACACAAATAATAAGATACAGAAACTAGAATCATCCATGAGGTTGATTCAACAGTGAGATACCTCAGCACCAGTAGATTATCCCTCTCTATTATTGTAATGCTCCAAATACTGCATTGTCTTTTAAGGGAGTATAAAAAAAATCTGGAGACATTATCTTTGAGTTGTTTGTAATTTTAAAGCTTTTATTAATCACTGGTGAGAATTCAGAATTTTTTATTGTCTTCCCATAATGGCAAAGAAGAAAATCAATAAAAGGAAACATTTCCTTCCTTCCTTCCTTCTTTCTTTCTTTTTGCGTTACTGGGGCTTGAATTCAGAGCCTTCACCTTGAGCCACTCCGCCAGCCCAATATTTGGTGATTGGGTTTTTTGAGATAGGGTCTCGCAAACTATTTGCCTGGGCTGGCTTTGAACTGCGATCCTCCTCACCTCTGCCTCCAGAGCAGCTAGGATTACAGACGTGAACCACGGGTGCCTGGCAACATTTTCAAATATTAGAAATAATAGAATAGGGCCATTGGTGATGAATGTTTTCTCTGCATCCTGAGAGAATGCAGAAAGATGGAACTTTGGATTATAGTGATGATGGTGACATTTATCAGATACGGGAAATCTTAAACTGTGAGTCTTTGGATGATGGCAATCCAGATGATTTTCTCAAACTCAAGGATTGGTGATTCAACAATAGACATTTAAGGATAAAAAGGAAATGTGGTATTGTAATCCAGTTACTCATTTAATGGGAATGACTTCCTTGTTCATTATTTTGCAGGAAGAATCTGAGCCATGGTAAAGATGTGTGGTGCGCTCTGGTACTTTATCATGTTGCTCGTCACACACAGTTCATTATAGTTTGCAAGGCAACAGATGATAAAGGCAGATGCATTTGCAGAGGCAAATGGAAGGAAATAGAAATATTCAACAAATTGCTAATTCAAATGGATGCTTATAGATTTAAAAATGAAAGTGTTTTGCATCCAAGAAGCAAAGAATGCTATGCTCTGTTCAAGCACAGAATGAAGCATTAAAGTTTTGAAAAGCTTTGCTTTTTGTTTATTCAGGCATAAGAAGGAGCAAAAGTAATAAGCTAGAACTACTGGAGACATATTTGAAATCTGAAATCAATATTGATAAGATGATTATGATCATGGTTTATATGTTGATTGATAAATGGTTAGTTGTAGTTAAAGGACATTGACCATTTGTGGTAAATATTCCTTCAAATGTAGGGAAAAACAGAATAGGAAATTGGGTTCACTATGTTTAAGTTAAAAATCATTATATTAACCAGGTGCTGGTGCCTCATGCCTGTAATACTAGCTACTCAGGAGGATCACGGTTCGAAGCCAGCCTGGGCAAATAATTCGAAAGACCCTATCTCAAAAATACCCATTACAAAAAAGGGGTGGAGGAGTTGCTCAAGATGAAGGCTGAGTTCAAGCCTTGGTACCGCAAAAAAAAAAAAAATTTACAAATTATCTTTCTGTGCTTTTATTCTTGCTTGTGTAAATGATTTACGAAATGGTTTAGTATATGAAAAAATAGATCTAGGGGCATAGTTCTTGTCTATCATGTGTGAGGCCCTGGGTTCGATTTCTAGCATCATCGATGAACGCGTCCTTTGGCATACTGAAAGTTAGATAGACAAGGGTTTATCACATAACAAGCAACAGGGGAGAACAAAAGACATCAACTTCTCATAGACTCCTCTTGGACTCAGATAATAACAGTATCTCATATACTGGAGAATGTCAGCTTAGGATAGAGATATTGTGAGTCAATAACGCTTGACTATCTCCAGTCCTGGTTTCACCTGTAGGTTTTGTGCCAAGACATTATATACAGATATACATGATATACAGACATACAACATCGAAAGAGAAAAAACACCCTAACGCCCATATCTCTATTAAGAGGGAAGAAACTTTCCAGAAGTACTCCTTTTCCTACAGCTACTTTGCTTCTTGCTTCTTCTGTTAGGAAGAAGGGGTTACAAGACATCAGGTAAGTCACTAATGGTATCCATGACAGTAGAATAGAAGTCAAAGTAGAATAATTTTCAGAACATACACAAATTGAAGATCGTCTCCAGGCCTCAGAATGGACCAGGATGTAGGCAGCAGACCCTGTACAAGTCTCCTTTTCCAGTTTTAGTGTTATTCTGTCATCCCCAAGCATTCAGAATATTGTTTCATACCCTGTTCCTCCTAACAGCTCCACACAGAGCCATACAACCAGTGCTGAAGACTAGGATTATGACAAGCCTCAGGAATGAGGCAGCCACCAGTGGATGACAGGCAAAAAAGTGGGTTTCTGTAGAGGTCTTGAAAAGCCAGCCAGAAAAATGACGAGTCAGGGAGAGCTGTCTAGAGCTGTATCTTGGAGCTTCCCTAGCTAGGATTTTTGTACACTTGAAAAATGCAAAGCAGGAGGTGTGGACAAAAGTAGGATGAGGAAGAATATGATGCAGAGAGGAAACAAGGGGGACAGGAGAGAGGTAAACCACTTCAGTTTCTTGTTCTCCTTAACTGAAGTCTTGCTCTGGAGCCGTCAATACACAGTCCCTTCACAGTTGCCAAGTCAAGACCAAGGTGAAGATGCTGGCTGGGGCAGGCTATGCTTTTGTAATCGCCTCTCTGGGGTGATCATGTACACTTGAACTGTGCTGGAACTGAAACCAATCATTGTCCAATTCCTCTTCAATATAAAACTGACAGAAGAGGCTCATAGGACGCACACAGACTTTGGTTAGGAGACTAAAGGGCATTTTCTGACCAAGGATGGAGTAAGGAAAGGTGATGTGTTGCCAGCCACAGTATGGCCAGAGACTGCATTGTAAGTCTCAGTACATGAGGCCCATATCCAGGACACTGGTTAATACTGGCAGTCCTGGCAGGCAGACCCTCACTAAACAGCAAAATTGCAAATCAGGGCCCAGTGTAGGTTGTGCAAAAGGATAACTGCCCACGAGCATGAACTCCTAATTCACCATCTTAACAGTTAAAATCTCAAGGAAAAAAATAACTGAATAGCAAGCTGGTCGCAGTGGCATGTGCCTCTCTATTCTCAGCTACTTGTGAGGCAGAAGGAGAAGGATGGAGAATTTGAGGTTGGCATCGGGCAAAGGTAGTTACCAGACCCTGTTTCAAAAACAAAACAAAAACAGGGCTGGGGTAGAGTGGGGCTTAAATTGTCAGTAAGGGATGGAGTGGGAGGCTGGTTTGTCTCTACTACCTTTCCTCTACCTTTGTGAAATTTACAAAGGCCCAAACACACAATAAAAAACAGTAATGGGAATTAAAATAGAACCAGAATACAAGCCGGGTGAAGGGTCTGTCACTAAGCTATAGCCCTGATATTTTTGATAACTTCTATTTATGAAAATACACCTGCCTTTTTGAGTCTCTAAGAGTCCTCCTTTGACCAAGTCTAAGAAAGCCCAGGTGAGTCACCGTGCACTGCTCACGAAGAGGGTCAGAGAGGCAGGGCTGCGGTCTAACCAACTTTAGCTCTATCACCCACCATCGAAAAACTTCAGAGCCCAACGCTATAAAACATGAATTAAGAAGCTGCTCTGAATGTGGTAACGCCCTTCACAACCACAGACTCTTTGGTGTCATGCACCACAGAACATGAAATTCTCAGGAGGACTGGGGTGACACTGGCAGGAAAATAAACTCAATACACCTTGTTCCCCCAAACCAAGCATCTACTGTTGATAACATTTTCGGTGTGCCTTGATCGACAAGTATGCATTAGGAAAGCAATCACTTGCTATAAAATAGTGTCTCTTGAAGTTTCCAAATCTTTGCAGCGAGTTCCATGCATTTAAAAAGGGCTTAACATTTCACGTACAAATTTTTATATAATCATGGTTCGGCGTGGCCCAAGAAGCCAAACAGGATAGTGATTTGAAGTGAGTTATTTTAACATTTTAAAAAAAGCCTGGAGGAATGTGCTCTGGATACTCTGGATACGGAAGGAACGGCCAGCACCTGGGGAGCCATGTGACTAGCCACAGCCCTTGGAAACAGCAACCACGAGCACAGAACCCCCTCCCGGGCACAGGCTTCCACGGCGAGTCCTGTACCTGCACAAAGCGGGGACCCAAGTTCAGGGGCTTTGTCTCCCGAGAACAAAAATCGGCCCAGCAGCCTTCCTGTTCGGGGGACGGAAGGCTGCGGGTCACCCCGCGCGGAGCTGCGCCCCCGGCCCCGCCCGGCCCCTTTAAGCGCCGCCCGCCCCCGCGCGCCCGGCCCGCTCCGGCCGCGCCCCCGCGGGTTACGTGCGCCCGGGGCGGGCGCCGCGGGCCAATGGCCGCCGCCGGGGCGCCGCGCTCCTCCCGCGCTCCTCCCGCGCCGCCGCGCAGCGCTGCGGGCTCCTCCCGCAGGAGGTAACTGTCAGCGCCAGGCGGCGGGCGGGCTCCGTCATATGACCGGCCGCCGGCCGCCCGGGCGCGCAGCACAGCTCCTCCGCCGCAGCGGCCCCGCGCTCGCGCCAGGCCGGGTGGCCGCGCCTCCGCCAGCGCCACCGCCGCCATGGCCCCGCCGCGGCCGCCCCCGGCTGCGCGCTGAGCCGCCGGCCCCCCGAGCGCCGCGGCCGGAGCTGCAGCAGCATCATGGCCCCGACCCTGCTCCAGAAGCTCTTCAACAAAAGGGGCAGTGGCGGCAGCGCGGCGGCGTCCGCCCAAGGCAGGGTGCCCAAGGAAGGACCCGCCTTCAGGTGAGGGCCGAGGGACCCGCGCAGGGGTGCGGGCACCAGGCCGGGCGGGCAGGCGGGCTTGCTATCGCGGGCCGGCGTGGCCGGACCTTAGGGGACCCCCGGGCGCCGTCCGTGCTCCGGGCCTCCGGCTTCCTCCCCCGCCTTAGAGTTGTCCGGCGTCCCCGGGGTCCCCGGGCGCGCGCCCGCCCGGCCCTGCAGGGAGGGAGGCTGGCGCTGGGCTCGGGTGAACCTTTTCCGGCTCTGCCGACTGTGAGCTGTCATTCGGAGGGCAGCTCCGACCTATTGTGTAGGTGACAGCAATTTGAAGTTGTGAAGGAGCAACAGCCACCAAAAGGGCATTTTTTTCTTCTGTCTTGCCTGACGAGCTCTCCAACGGGTGCATGAAAGTGTGTAATTTCCACATCATTTGGAAGGATGGTGCTCATGCTGTGTGGAAAGGGAGGGAAATACGTTTACGAAATTTGCCTCAGACTTCAGTTTGACAAAGCCGATGCACATATGTGATGTATGCGGTCGATCCTCTGAACGCACACCTGCGAATGACGATAGCTAGCGTTTCCCGTCTTAAGTGCTTTACTTCTGCAAGCCTGCGGTGATGTAGGTGCTGTTCATTTCCATTTACAAAAGAGAAGCCTCAAGTGGAGGACTTGGGCAGCTTGCTCAGGATACACTGCTGTAAGTAAGAACCAGAGCCTGCGTTTTGATCTGAGCAGTGTGAGTAGGGAATCAGCCTTTGAGATCCATGTACTATTCTGCTTTCAAGGACTAAGTTTTAAAGGATTCCTTAAAATGCTCTATACTGCCTTTCTGCACTGCTCCGTTGAGACGGTTATTTCTTTACCTTTAATAGTTTTCAACAGTTGCTTATCATTATTATTATTATTATTATTAAACCCAGCATGCACTCCCAATTCTGGCAGGTGTTTTTCAGCCAGAGTGTCTTACAAAAGCAATTTGTTGCTAACAAGTCTAGACCTAGTACAATAAACCTTTCAAAAGTTCTAAGTGAAACTTTCAAATGAGTTTTGGATTAATTTTTATGTTCTGTATTTTGCTTTTCTTGAATTTGATTTATTTTAAATATACACAGTCCCTCAACTGTACTTATGTGAGAATTAAGCCATCAGTGATTTTTGGTGGGTGTGTGTGGTGTTTGGAGGATAAATTGTGAGGACTTCAGCATACCATAGTCTCATATTTCCTTTAGACTAACTGAACCCTTATAACTGGGGTAGGGAATTCTATGCCTTAGCCTGCTCTGACTACTCATGATGCTGTGTAGCTTCTCAAAATGCTAGAATTACTTCAGAGCCAGGGTGTGTAATTTCTTCTGCTCTCTCTCTCACTGACCTGGGCTGGATCAAGGATATTACACCTGTGGAGAAAGGGGCACATATGTTACAGATCTCTGTTTTGGCAGCCCTTGCTAAGAACCTCAAAAGCCATTTGAATGCTGTGGAGATGTCATTGTTTCTTGGATTCCCTGCCTAGTTGCCCACCACCATTTCCTCCATTCCTGTTTAATTACTTGTGTTTTGAACAACAGCAAAAAAGAAATGTGGTTATAGGGTAATTGATTCCCACTTTAGGGGACATTTTCAGTGCAGTGTTTGGGCTTCTCATTGATGTGTAATGAAGAACAAGAAAATTGTGCCAACTACTGGTTTTTTTTTTTTTTTTTCCTTGACCTCATTAGGATTTTGTATAAGTTTTTGAGGTAGAGGTTTTTAGAGAATTTGGAGGTATCAGTTGAATATCCCACTTGGTGAGGGCTTTCCTCAGTGTTCCTGAAAGGGGCACAGTGGAAAGAGGTGAAGTAGCAGATGTCAGCAAAGACGCAGGAAGGTGGGGACAAATCAAACAGTGCACCAGATTAAGCCAAGGCACCTGAACAGGGCTTTCCTTCTGCTTCCCTTTACCTGTCCTAAGTCCTAGATGCTCTGTGACTCTTTTCAGAAAACCTTCCTGGAAAACCTCCCCCTCTGCATCTAAAAAATAATACACTTGTGTTTCATTTTGCACTGGTTTTATTAAGTAGGAGCTGGTTTGTGCTTTTTGGGAAAGAGGGTGCCTCATCCAGGCCATTGGCTGTCTTTGATAGTTGAGTAAGTATGTATAAATTAAGGTCCAACGCCTGTAATCCTACCTACTCAGGAGGATCTTTGTTCGCCTAGGCAAATAGCTAGCAAGACCCTATCTCGAAAAAAGCTCATCGCAAAAAAGGGCTGATGGAGTGGCTCAAGTTCAAACCCCACTTCTCCTCCCCCTCCCCCCAAAAAAGAAAAATCAGGTATTCTGTGTTGGGGTGTTGCTCAGTGGTTTAGCACTTTCCTGGCACACTCAAGGCCCTGGGTTATCCAGCAAGGCAAAAAAAAAATTTTTTTTAAATTAACTAATTAAAAATTGAGTATTCCTAACATGAATTTGTATTCTTTAATGCATTTAAATGCCGTATGTAACTTGTAGATCTGGAGAGTGAAAGCTCCTTTGAGAATTCAGGTGACTTTTGGGCAGTTTTGTAGCATATTTGGTGAAAACCTAAACAAAAGGTCCAGTTTTTATGTTTTTGGTTTTTATTTGATAGTTTGTGGAAACCTTTTATATCTTTTCTGTCCATGATGAACTTTTATTCGTTATTTTAAACTTTTCTCCCATTCTCAGAATTGTTTTGCCTTTGATGTCTGCTTACTCTTTTGTTTTGGCCTTATGATGTAACTCAGGCTGGCCTTGAACTCATGATCCTCTTGTTTCAGCCTCCCAGTGATCCAGTGCTGGGAGTACAAATGTGTACCACTGCACCCAGCATGATGTCTGTTTATTTTTGTGTGCTTCCTAGTCTCTCTTGTAGGTTTCTTCCTTCCTTCTTTTCTTTTTATGATATGGGGGAGGAATCCAGGCCTCAGGCAGACTAAACAAGGGCTCTGTCATTGAGCTATACCTCCTAGTGTGGCTGGGGTTTCCTTACTGTTCTCTGGGTTTCTTGCTGTTCTCTCATCCCCCCAGTTTTCACATTCTGTATGAGAGGCAAGCTTGTTGTCTAATGTAAGTAGCTTGTATCACAAGTCATTTTCAGGTCTTTTCACTTTCAGGTATTTCACCTACAAAGAGGTTTACAGTCAAAATTTCTTCTAGTGTTTTTTGTTGAGGATCTTAAGAAAAAGCCCTTTTCATAGTTTGAGGAAAAAAGCTTTTAGGAAGGCAGAAAAGGAATAAAAAAGATTGAATTTACAGATTTAAGTGAAGAAGTCAAGAGCATGACATGGTTATGGTGTCTGTGAAGTTTAAACCCTGTTTAAAATCTTAAAATTGTACTGTGATTGTTGAAATTTGAGCGGGTTCTCTGCTTGCTGGTCTTTAGAATGCTTTTTACTTTTAATTACTTGATGTAGAAGTTTTTATTTGATTAACCTTTTGCTCCAGAAGGATGAATTTGGATCAGAAAATGATTTGTACAGTGTCTCAAGTCAGAAATAGAATTGAGTTCTTGATTTCCTCGAATTTAAGGCCAGTATGTTTGCTTAGAACTCTTTTTTCAAGCCATGGTATGAGTTATATGTCTGGTTCAAGTTCCAAGTTTATTTATTTATTTATTTTTTGGTTGAACTTGTACTAGGGTTGAACCCAGAGCTTCACACATGCTAGTTGAAGCATTATCTTCAGATGTTTTGTTTTTAAAAGTCTCTGGTAGCTTAGTGAACCAAGGAGGTGAAAAAGATGGGCTGTCCATTGTGTTCTTTTGGATCAGTTAATGAAGTGAGCATGTGTATCACCTGGGATGTGAGAAGTCAGTGAAGTGTGGCAGCTGCAGGGTAATATGTAGTAGTAAATGCCAGAGAGTGAGCTCTACTTCCTCCTTCCAGTCCTTGTACCTAAGGCCAAATGGCCTAGTTAGTGCTAATCCCCATTTGTTCTGTTAGAGGGAATTGAAGTAATCTGTTACAGGGTTAGGATAAATATGATTTAATCCACTTATCATCATTATCAAATAGCAGCTGATGCCCACGTGCTATGGCTGGGTGCCCCACCTGCACAAATCCAGGTAAGCCACTGGTGTTGTGTGCCTACTTGAGTTCACAATCTAAAGGACAACAGTTTGTTACAGAGTAGGGTGAATAACAACAGACAACACCCTGGAAACTATAACAAACATGTAATTCTAACACTGATAGTAAAACTTTACATTCAGTACAGAGTTAAGAGCTGTTCTGGTCCTTGGTGTGAATGAGGGCAGGACTGCAACTTCCCTCTCACTGCCAGTCCCCAGGGTGCACACATTTCTAATGAAGTTTTTCTGAGATAAGGTGGAGAGTATTATGGAAAAAAATACAGTTTGGGCTGGGTGCAGTGGCTCTGTCCTATAACCCCACCGACTGCAGAGATCAGGAGGATTGCGTTTCAAGGCCAGCCTGGGCAAAAAGTTCATGAGACCCCCATCTCATACAATAGAAGTTGACCATGATGGTGCATTGCCTCATTCAAGCCAGGCAGGAAATGTAAATAGGAGGACCACAGGTCCAGGCTTTCCTGGGCATAAATGTGAGACCCTATTTACAGAAATTAGGAAAGCAAAAAGGTATGGGAACATGTTGACATGATACCCAAGAAGACTGCATTTTCTCTGGTCCTCAAATTTTAGTCATTTGTGAAGTGATAGCACCAGTTGTGTGTAATAAAGTGGTAAGGCGGCACTAAAATGAGATTGAAAGAATAAAATGCAATATAAACTGATTTTAAGTTTTCACAGTTCCTTTCAGGTAATGGAGTTCAACAAGATTCCTATTGAGGTTTTACTAAAATTGAGCCATTTTCTTTTTTCTTTTGGTGGTGCTAGGGATTGAATTCAGGGCTTTGTACTTCAAGTGCTCTACCACTTGAGCCACACTTCCAGCCGTTTTTGCTTTAGTTTGTTTTTCCGTATAGGGTCTCTCATTTTTGCCCTGCCAGCCTCAGATGTAATTCTCCTGTCTCTGCCTCCTGAGTAGCTGAGATTACAGGTATGTACCACCACTGCTAGCATGTCTTCTATTTTTTTAGCCTTGATGATGAAACACAGACCCTAAGTTTTCAGAGTGGTGTTACAGACATGCAGCAGAATTCAGACTTGTACAGAAGTGACTGTGCATTCAGTAATATTGTTAGGAAGCTGGTATATTTGGTTTTTAAAAAAATATTTGCAAGTTTGGTTTCATTCAAAATTTATTTATTTAATGGAATGGATGGAATCCCACTTTTGTGGAATTTACAGTCTAGAGCTATAGTTCACTTCTCAGTGCTGAATCTTAGATACTTCAGGCAGTGTGTTCTGAAGTCACACCATATCAATAATAAAACACATTTTGTTGTGCAGGGCAATGATCTGACAGTCCATTTTTCAGTGACTTTATTAAACAAAAAAATTATTAGTGAATATTACTGTAAAAAATGTGTTTCCTGTGACATTTTCATACATATCTATAGTGTACTTTGATTATACTCACCTCCATTATCCTCTCTTATCCCCTCTCCAATTAGCGGCCTTCTTTTTCTCAATAAGTTATCAAAAATAAAATCCTATTTAACCAAAGGCGGAAGTTGCTTAAACAAAATGACACAGCCACATGAACGTGATCTCAGTAGAAAAAGTAAAAGCAAAATTTACATTGAGATGACTAGCATTTAAAGAGGAGTTTGTGGGCTGGCAGTGACTCAAGTGGTAGAGCGCTTGCCCAGCAAACGTGAGTTCAAACCCCAGTGCTACAAAAATAGATAGATAGATAGATAGATAGATAGACAGACAGACAGACAGACAGACAGGAGTCTGCGGCTATGCATGTCCAGATGAGGAGTGCAAGCAGCCCTGTATGTCAGTGCATCAACAGTAGGTACCAAGGGGTAGTGGAAATAATCCTTTGGTATTTGATCCTTTTTTGTCAGTAGTTTTGAATTTTGCTCTAATGAATATGTGTTGCTTTTGTTACTGAAATTTTTTTGAATGCCAAATACTCTTTAGAGCATTTTATACTCTAAAGAGAGTAGGGTAAGACAATGTTTTGGAGAAACCTAATTTGAATGAAAACTCCATAGAATTTTTCATCTTTATATGTTCCCTTTGGTAGCACATATTCTTAAAAAAGAATGTTACCTCTTTGTTAAGATAACTGATTGTTCCTGTTGTTAAAACCTAAGTTCATCACAAGACTTAGGAAGCCAAGTAATTGGTGATGTTATTGATTATAGGAATACATATGTGCATTTTTTTTTCTTTCTGGTGTGTCTGGGGTTTGAACTCAGGGCTTAGGTGCTTGCCAGCTTAAGCCATGCCTCCATTTTGCTGTGGTTATTTTGGAAATGGGGTCTCGAACTGGTCTCGAACCATGATCCTCCTGATCTCAGCCTCCCAACTAGCTAGGATTAGAGGTGAGAGCCACAGGCACCTGGCATGTGCAGAATTTTTACCTGAGCTTCTGAGCTCCTGTGTGCTCTTCACCCAGGCTCAGAGCAGTTTAGTTGCTGACTGCGTGTGTTTTGTTTAGGGAAGAGTAATACAGCTTTTTTAGATGAGATACCTGGATTAGGTTTTTGGTGTCGTTTTTTTTGTTGTTGTTGTTTGTTTGTTTTTTGAGATAGCATCTTACTGTGCAGCACAGACTGGCCTTGAACTTTTAGTTCTCTTCCCTCAGCCTTCTGAGTGCTGGAATTACAGGTGCAAACCACCGTGCCTGGCTTAATTAGACATTTTGCAAAGCTGAAACGTGTTCTGTATTTTTTTATGTCCTGAAGTGTGACTTTGTCACGTTATACATTGCTGTTTAATTGAGTAGTTGGTATTGAAAGATGGACCAGGGCAAGTAGTCTTTTAGTGCACAGAGTGTATAGCTCCAAGCAGAACATTGTTTTTATTGTTGTTATTTTAGATTGTGTTTCTCATGGTTTTCTTCTAAGGTCAACTTAAGGAAGCCACTTTGTATTTGTGTTTCCTTGGCAAAGGAAGTTGTTAAAAAGATTGTTCTTGCCCTCGTGAAACACTTGGGCTGCCAGCATGAGCTCTCGGTGGGTGAGTCTTATTTGGAAACTGGTAACATGCTTTATTTCTCTAGCTGCTGTTTTGCTTGGTGTGTGCAAAAAGGAACACATGTTTTATACTGATTGTACAAATTCTTTGCTTGTGTGACTTGTTAGGCCTGGACTGTGTAATCATGTCCTTGGCTGTAATAGAAGGTTCTTCTGAATGTAAGAGCGCTGAACTTTTTGATGAGCTCCCACTTACCAGGCATCTTTTTATCTCAGGTTTGTAAAAAGTGGGTATTATGTAAAAGAGGAAAAACAGGATGGACTTTTCCAGCTAACTGGGCAAATAATAGTGATTTCCCTCCACCCCACCCCATCTGTAAACGGGACTTCCATGACTCACTCACTCTGGCCACACAGGCACTTTTGTAAGCAATGCTCGGATGGGAGGTGGTGGAGGGGTGGAAGGAGATGGGCTGGCCTCCCTCTTGTGTTCAGCCAGAATCTGTCCAGCTGCCTTTATAATGGACTTCTGAAAAAGACAATGTGCTTTCTTACACATTATGCTCCATATTTTTTTCTTACTGTACTTTTTGTTTGCACCCAAATAATACAATATATTAAGTGCAATAAAAATGTAACCATTGGTGCTGTAATGCTGTGGATAGTGGTGCAGAGCAAGTGTCCTTTCTACCACATAGATTCTGTTACGTGATATTAACCTGAGTCTGGAGTCCTGATGATCAGTTCTTCTCCTGAGCTATATTCTTTTTATTTCTATACGTTTTTAGAATATTTTTCTAGTTATTTGTTCCTGTGATCTTGCTTAATTTGTAGATTATACTCTAGAATTTGCCTAGCATAGTGGTACAAAAAGATGTATATATTGCTTTATGAAGATGATTTTTATCACAAGACTTTTTAATCATAATACCATGTCTGTATTTGATATATCCTTTAATGATCATCACTATTTTATTATTTACTGATGTCTAATAGAAAGTGAAAACCAATTCACACAGGGTCTAAATGAGAGTGGGCACTGGAGCAGTAGAAATTCATTCACCAAAGCTGAGGCAGACAGATGTGTGGTGGTGACTTCAGTCTAACTCCCAGTAAGGACAGTGTTGCCCGTTGTTATGGCAACTCTGTTTCTTCACAAGTTGAAGACAAGTTAGATGTTAACCTGTACGTTCCTCAAGAGATGAAGCAGGTGTCTGTTTAGGATGTACTAAGAAGAAGCAATAAGATAAACACTCTAGTCAGTTTTGCCTTCAGCAAATCGGTGTTTCACACTGCCACCCATCTCTCACCCTGTGCTGAGAAATTTGGACATTTTCTTTTTTCTATCTATCAGTCAAAATCTTCAGGGCTCTGGGGAAAAATTAATGTTTGTTATGATTAAGCTCTTAATTATCTATCTTCATTTATCTAAGTTCTTTTGTAAGATTGAGAAATTGTAACAATACCTTTTAAATTTGATGTCACAGATCTTTTAAGTTTAAAACTTGTACTTTAACTGTTCACGAAACAAGAAAAGGTACATGTAATGTTAGAGCCTAGATGTAAGAATTCTAAATCCTAGCCTTGCCGCTGTGTCTATAGCTTAATGCAGTGTTTGGCAGGAAGTTGGCAATTAAATATCTGATAAGTGAACAGCTTTGAAAATGGAAGACCTTAAAGGGTCTTTAGGATTCCAGAACCAAAATCTGATTCCTTCTTTCCCTCTTTTTTTCTTTTTCCTTTGCAGTGCTAGGATCAAACCCAGGTCCTAATGCTAGCCAAGCACTCTTAACACTGAGCCAGATCCCCAGGATCCTAGAATTTGATTTCTTGAAACAGTAGTGTTTTTAGTGGGAAATCACCTTTTTTTTTTTTTTGATGTTACTGACATGCATTATGATATTAAAAAAAGAAATCTTTGTGGTTGCACACACCCATAAACTCAGCATTCAGGAACGCTGAAGCACTTAAATTGAGAGTTCCATGCCAGCTGCGCTATTTAGTGAGACCCTGTCTCAAAACAAACAAAAACAACAAAAAAGAAATCTTGCTATAGCAACTCAAAGAAATGTTCTTATTTCCATTAATACCAGTGAATTGTTTTTCTGTTACCAAAATGATAGGATAGCCAGGCACCAAAGGCTCACGCCTGTAATCCTAGCTACTCAGGAGATAGCGATAAGGAGGATCAAGGTTTGAAGCCAGCTGAGCCAAATAGTTCACAAAACCCTATCTCGAAATACCCAACACAAACCAGGGCTGGGTGGGTGACTCAAGTGGTAGAGTGCCTACCTAGCAAGCATGAGGCCCTGAGTTCAAATGCCAGTACCGCCAAAAAAAAAAAAAAGGAAAGGTAGGATAAGGTGTTCTAAAGAATGGATTGACCAGCCTCCCACACCAAAGAAAACCTAAAGGATAGTTGCTTAAGTAATATATATGAGACATAGTTGTAAAACCTGCCAGCTATCAGAAATGAGACCCTGAAAAAGTAATATCTTAACTAATATCTCTGAAGCTATGACATTCGTAAGTGTCTCGGTAATGTAGACCTCTGTTCTACGTACGTTTCAATTCATTTGAAGTCTTATGTGGCTTGGTAAACAAATAGAGGAGATTGAAACCGAACAAAATTGCTTCTATCAACTTTAAGATATATCACTCTGAATTGTGAAAACAGTATTGGTAGGCTAAACCCTGCAGAGACTCTCTGCATGAAGTGAGTGCTTTACAAAGAATCTGACATCATCTCTGCTTTCCATGTAGGATTTTTCCATTTGAAAAACTAATTTAAAAATGGATTTATGGGGCCGGAGGTGTGGCTCAAGCAGTAAAACGCCTGCGTCACAAGCACAAAGCCCTGAGTTCGAACTCCAATACCACACACACAAAAAAAGGATGGATTTATGAATCTGATTTGTTCCTTAAGAAGAGTATACTCCAGACTAACATATCATTAATGGTGGCTCATGAGTAAACATTTTGTCTAAGCATATCAGGCAATGACTGTTTGCTTTATAATAGTATATTAAATAAGTTAGTTGCTAGGGCAGGAGGAGATGGCTGAAACTACTGGCCCTGCCTAGAGGGCAAAGATGGACTCCTGGTGGCTATTTGATTCTTTCTAAGGGTGCAAAGATCCATGGAGGAGCCTGCAAACGTTGGTAGCTGGTCCTTATTATGGGATGCTATACATATACATGCATATATATTATTACTCAGTCTCTTGTGTTCCTGAAAATTGTTTATATATGAATTTAATTTTATTCAAGATTGTTCATTTTCAAACACACTGTCTAAAAAAATCAAACATATAAAATATGTTGAAATGTAGGTCTCTTCACACTTGTAATTCCTCTTCTCATTATTATACCAATTTCTTTTGTATCCTTCAGAAGTGTTATATGCAAAATACAAGAAAACGTATTTTCTTTCCCTTACACAGAATGGCAGCTGCTGTACGCACAGTTTTGCACTTTGCTAATAGCCATCTTGATTTCCTTTGACTGTACACATCTTTAACACTTATCCCAGTAGTTCTTAAGTTGGGCTTGACATTAAAGTCTCTCGAGAGATTTAAATGCCGAGACTTCTCTCTCAGAGATCCTGACTTAATTGGACTGGCCTGATGCTTTCTGTCTTTATGAAATCCTCTCGGTGATTTTAGTATGCAGCCAAGCATTTTAACTAGTCTCCTATTGATGGATTATTTAGATTGTTTTCAGGCTGTTTTGTTAGAATTGGTGAACTTCCTGGTCAGAATATCCTTATGCATAAGCTCACGTGTATTTCTAAGATAATTTCTAACAAATTGCCCTCCAGAGAGGTTGCATCTACTTACGCTCTTACCCACAACCTGTGACCATTGCTGTTTAGTAGAGGTGATTTAAAGAACCCTAAAGAAGCAGTACCAGAGGCATCGTGACAAAGCTTGCACCGTAACTTGCTCTTGGTAGTTGTTGATCACTTGTCTAGTTCACTGTTTGTTTAGATTATTAAAGTCTTTTGAGTTCTATTTTGGCAATGCTGTCTAGACATAAAAAGGTACATTTTTTTTTTTTATTGGTGTTGCTGGGGCTTGAACTCCAGGGTTTGTACTCACTGGGCAAGTGCTCTACCACTTGAGCCGCCTCCAGCCTGCACATTCATTTTTGACACAATAATTTAAAAGAAAAAAATGTCTGTGCAGGAAGATTTTTATTTATTTATTTATTTTAGTTTTTGAGTCTTTTTTTATTTTATTCATATGTGCAGGAAGATATTTTTTAAAAAAGTCTGTATATAAGGATGTTCTTTAGGTTTTATTATTATAATAATAAAAATACCAGTTATACAATAAGAAAGTAGCTAAATAATGTTAGCTTCACAGGATATTATGTGACAGTCAAGTGATTATGAAGTTTATTGATATAAAATGTTTGATATGTTAAATGAAAAAAAACAAACACTAATTGATATCCAGATGGTGAATATGTTAGCAGATATGCAAACGTATGACCAAAAACTAGAAAGAGAAAGAGAAAAATAGTTAAAGAACAGTTGATGTGATGGGGTAATGATTGTGGGCAAATGTCTTTTTATGAGAAAAATATAAATACTTTTCCATTATAAAATTTCGTGGGCAAAAATATTAAAATTTGGAAAAATTCTTTTATAATGGAAATGACCATGTATTTATGGTTTAAGAAATGTATTTCCCTATTGTAAACCTTGTTAATTTGTGAAGACATAATTATAGCATATGTCTGAAGATAGCTTCTCTGAAATCTTTTAAGCTGCCTATAAATAGTTCCTTCCCAAGAATTTTAAGGGAACTCCTCCTCTACCCCCAATATTTGTAGAAAGGAATTGGCCATCATACTGAGTACTTTCACTATGTCTCACAGTTACTCATTTAGGGTAGGTATTTTTTAGCTAATTTATAGATTATAAATTTATAATGATATATAAATGGAAAAATAATTTATTGAAGCTTGCTTGCATTTGAATGGTTAACATTGGGGATTCAAACTCTAGTCAATTGTTTACTAATACATGATCTGTATTTCCTCTGCTGATTAATATTTGAATAACCTAAGAAATTGAGATTCTGTGAGGTTTAAGAGAAAGCATGAAATCTAAATACTATTTTTAGGGAACTTACTATTAATTGTGTGAATAATAAATATCAAGTGTAGAAAACACTGACAATATGAAGTAGTATGAGGAACACGTCTGTAAAATCAGATTAAGATGAAAGGGAAGCTTCTTAAAAAAGTAGGGCTAGATGAATAGAGTTCAGAGAGATGAAGAAAGTTCCTTAGGTATTCCTGGGATGATGATGAGTGGACTAAGTCAGATTCATGAGGGCTAGAATGGGCCTTCCTGCAAGTATGATGGCTTTTTTTTTTTTTTTTTTTTTTAGTGGTACTGGGGTTTGAACTTATAGCATTCCCCTTGAGCCACTCCACCACCACTTTTTTTTGTGATTTTTTTTTTTTTTTCGAGATAGGGTCTTGAAGAAGTATTTGCCTGGGCTGGCTTTGAACCCTGCCTCCTGAGTAGCTAGGATTACAGGAGTGAGCCACTGGTCCCTGGCCACATGATAGCTTTTAAATTGAGGTAACCCCAGAGTGTAAATGGAGAGATGTCTCCAGCATATTCTCTGAGTGTCAGTAATCTTTCTGAGTTTTTTCATCTGTAAAATGGATATAAAATCACCTGTGTTGCAAGGTTGTCTGAAGACTAGAGGTGACAAATGTCAGTTGTAACACTCAGAGCTTCAGTAAGTGGCACCTGACTCCTGAGGACTCCAGAACTGTAAATACTACCTATCCCTCCCTGCAGCTGCTCCCCTGTGTTAATCCCATCCTCAGGTGACCTCAAAATTGCAAGGAAGTTGAAGTAGCTTGACTTCTGCTGGGGGTCCTTCCCTGAAGGTGCTGCAGTGTGAGTGGTGGAAAGGAATGGTACTACTCCACTTCACTCCCGTGTTGGTGTCAGCTTCCACATGTGTACCTAGTGGACACCAGCAACCCTCTTTTTCCTCCATCCCAGACTGTCATCTCCACAGGGGAGGACAAACTCAGACAAGCTGGAAACACCACGCTGCCATCGTGCTAGCTTTCTTCCCAGCTGCGGCTAAATTCATGCTTGATAGATCTACCAGAAATATAGATAACCTTTTTACATCTCAGGAGCATCTTTTATTCCAAGAGTTGTTTCTATGATTTTTGTCCACTTCTTTTGGTTTATTTCACAAACATTTGCAAAGAGCCAGTGTGGCTATATCCTTAAATTCCAGACCTACTCCAAGAGATGATTTTGTGTTTGAAGGCTCTGAGTAATTCAGTTACAGAGAAGTGGGCATTGAAAGGGGGGCAGGGAGGGAGAGCAGATGTATCAGAAGCTAGGACAAAAATTGTTCAGAAATCTTATCTTACACAGTACTAAGTACTGCTCTAATTGCATGGGGGTGTTAGTTCAGATACTGTACCAAGGGGCGTGTACAGCCTCTGCCTGCTCCACTAGTGCTATTAAAAAGCAGCCAAGTGCCAGTAGATGCGATCCCCGCTTTATCATTTGTTCATCTTGTGTCTGCCACTTTGTAGTCTTTGTCCCTTCAAATCCAGGTTGCACTGCATTTTGATCTCATAGCTAGTGACTTGTCATGCTGCTCTTTTTTCTCCTTGCGACAGCATCTTGCATGTAGCCCAGAGTGACCTAGAATTTGCAATCCTCCTGCCTTATCCTGCCTCCCAGAGTGCTGACATCACAAGCTTTACAGGCATGTGGTACTGTGCTCAACTTCGTGCTGCTTTTGCATTCCTGCAGCCTCATAGTGAGTTTACAGCTAGGACTGTTAAAAAATTAATATTGTGTTTAACACAGAAGCAGCAACATGAGGTGTCTTGAACTGGATCTGACCTGCCAGCATGCTTAACTAGCAGGTTTAATGCTGGTTAGAAGGAGGGTTCTTCTCAGAACTACATCAAGTTTAACAGTTGTGAGAATGATTGTGATCTAATTACTAGACCATAGTAGGTAACTTCCTCTGGGTTAAAGTCTTGTCACAATGTGTTAGAACTGTCTACTCTTTTATTTTATTTTGACTGGGGTATTGAATCCAGGGCCTCTCACATGCTGGCATGAGCTCTTATCCTGAGCTATACCCCAGCCTGTAATTATTTTAGAAACCTTTATGTGCAAGGCACTGGGCCTCCAGCTCACCATTTTCCCTCACAGGTTCACTCAAAAAGAGATGTTTTAGTGGGGAGGGGTACAATTATCCTTGAGGATAAGATACACAGTCTAGACATATAGTTTGTACTCCTTCACATTACGAAGTGTTATTAATCTGTTATTTATCACCACTCTGTTTAGAAGATCCTGTTTCTTACCCCTTTCTCACTTTTTTTTTCAGATAGGATCTCATGCTTTTTCCCTGGGCCAGCCTCAACTATGATCCTCCTGCCTGTGCCTCCCACATAGCTGGGTTTACAGGTATGCAACACTATGTCCAACTTTATTCTTGCCCCATTTAAAAAATATCTGGAGCCGGGCATGGTGGTGCATGCCTGTAATCCTAGCACTTGGCAAGAAGAGGCAGGAGGATAGTGAGTTTGAGGCTAGCCTGGGCTATGTAGTGCGACTCTGTCTCGAACGAATGAATGAACAAAAATTCTGGGATGTGGGTCCTTGACTAAATGGGCCTTAAACATTTGGGCAAGTAGATTTCATTCCCCTCGTCTTTTTCCTCCTCCCCACTCCTCCTTCCTTGCTGGGTGACATTCTCAGAGGGGTTCTTTCTCACCATCAGAGTGGTACGTTAGAGATTTCTTTGTGGGCTTAGGGGGGTATAGGAGGAGGTCTTTTGAGCTATACTGGTTTAGGTTCTGGGTTTCCTAAAATTCTCAGAGCTGGGATTTTCCATCCTGTCCATGAAGTTTTAAAGCCTGGTCCAGTTTGAGGCTGAGATTTACATCAAGTTCAGCATGTAATTAATTATGGGTTTACAGTGGCATCCATTGCTGCTGCTTCTTTGGGGACCTAAAGGAGCTGTGTCAAGGGCATATTCAAGGGAAAACTGGATAGCATGTAAACGTGAGGAAGTAAACAATAAAAACAAATAGCACATAAAATAACTTACAGGCTTTGAGCCTGAGTAACCTGGGAGAATGATAGCATAATTAATAACATAGGGACGTTATAAAGAGAACTGTGTTTTCAGAGAGAATATATACACTTCGTTTTGTACATGTTGAATCTGAGGTATAGTTGGATGCTCCAGGTAATAATGTTCATGAGGCTGTAGTTGTCAGGGGAGATATTAAGGATATCTACTGTCTTGCTCTCTGAGACTTTTCTTTTTCTTTCCCTCCTCCAAATTATTTTGTTGAAATTCTGCTTGTTCTTCCAGACTCAGTTCAGCTGCCACCTGTTAGAGGACATACCGGTCTCTCTCAACTCCTGAGCTAAGTACCTCTCTTCTTAAATGGCGGTTAACACATTCTACCACCCAAACACTAACTAGATTATACATTGGGAGCAAGGAACACTATACTTACATCCTTGTAATGCATAGCAAAACTCATCTCTACCCCAAATGATCTGACCTCTGCCTGGGCTGACCCTCTTTTGCCATTTATCTGTTTACAGAACAACTTTCTGTTGTTCCCTGTACTTAGGCATTTCTTCTGGTCAAAAAAGGTTCAGTGCTATCTATAGATAAGGCCTGTGCTGGCCAGCCTCTTATCCAGATCAGTAAAGAAAATAAGGTTCAGTGTTCACACCCATCACTGAAAAAACTACTCTGTTGTACTTCTTCCAGAGACACGTTTGTGTATCTGTCCCTCTGTCTTCTGGACCTAATCCACTTTTCCGCCAAGATAAGTATTGTATTAACTTCATGCTGTTACCTGTATATGAATGTAGTTCACGTAGTAAAATAATTAATTGCATAGGAGATTCAGTTGAATAAAAATACTATTTTGGCTTCTCACATCCAAAGCTACAACAGCTGGTTTTACTAGTGCATGGGTCATGTGCGATTACAGGTGCAGGGGCTCTCTGAAGTCAGGCCTCCCACTTGCATTTTTGTGAATATCAAAGTATTTATTTCACTAATACATTATGTCTGTACACATAGTTAATGAGAGTTAGCAGTGATTTTTAGTTTCCAAAGAATACAGCTTAGTTTGGTAAGAATCTTCTATAGCCATCCTCCACATCTTTACTCTGTGAATTCTTTTTCTGTTTTCTAAAAAAGTAGTAATAAATTAACCAGAGTTAATGCAGTTTTGATGGGTGGAGGTCTCTCTCTTTAAGATTCTTCATTAAAAAATAATAAAAAATTTAAAACATTTTATTCCTACTAAGAGTAGGGATAGAAAGTGGTAGGAGTAAAGTTAACTCTAAGTCTCTTATTACTTTTCAAGTCTCTAAAGTTTCTTCTAACCCTCAAATCAGTGGTTTTGAATTTTAGACCTGGGACAGAGGATCTATGACTCCAGATAGCTGTTACCATCTCCTACCAGTCTGGGAGGGGACAGGTCAGAAGGGTTTTATATTAGCTGCTGTTGAGCAAGTCTGGAAATTCCCTGCCCTCTCCATGACTGCAATTAACCAGAGGTCCTTTCATTAGCATCATTTCTTTTCTTCACCAAAGACAAAGAAAGACTTGTTTGGCCTATGAAATTGTTGTAGTGATGGTGTCAAGGCAGAAAACAGCTGTGCTGGAGGTGTAGGACGCTGAGGTTAAGAGTTACATGCTGTACAAACCCGTTATTTTTTTCTGTTTAACTGACCTTCCTTCCTTCCTTCTTTCCTCCCTTCCTTTCTCTCTCCCTCCCTTTCTTCTTCTCTTTCCCCCTTTCTTTCTTTCTTTCCCAGGCTAGTCTTAAACTCCCAGTGCTCCAGCTTTAGAGTAGTTGGGATTATAAGTGTACGCCACAATTTCTAGCTACAAAACAGTTTTTCCCATGATTTTCTTGTCTAAAAATTATCAGAAAGGAGTACATGTTTAAATGTGCAGCTGTGTGTTAAATATCACTATTTGAAAATATAGTGGTATTTGGTAGCTCTGCACTCGCCCAAAGCAGAGTGAAGATGTGGTTGAATCGGGTAAAATGAGAATGAGAGGTGAATGGGATTGAAATAATAATGGTCAAGTTTTCCAACAGCTCTCATGATAAAAATAAATGCTTTTATTGCTCTGGTTAAAAAATAATAAAAATAATTGGTAATAGCTGACATTTCCCTGGGTTTTGTTTTGCAAAGCAGTTCTATTCATTTTATAGACTAGGAAGCGAGTCTACTAGCCCAGGGCACAGAGTTAGCTGCCTTACGAATAGGGTCAGATCTGATTCCTGCATCATGCCTCAGTCAACTTTTAGTACTATAAGTATGGAAAGTTCCCCTGTTTTGCATTTGTGGGAAACTGTCCCGACTTTGTAGATAAACTGTATTTTAATTGATTTTTTATTTTTTGGTGGTGCTGGGGCTTGAACTCAGGGCCTTCACCTTGAGCCACTCCACCAGCCCTTTTTGTGATGGGTATTTTCAAGATAGGGTGTTACACATGAACTGTTCCCCAGGCTGGCTTCGAACTGTGATCTTCCTGATCTCTGCCTCCTGAGTAGCTAGGATTATAGGTATGAGCCACCAGCACCCAGCCATTGATTTTTAATTACTATAAGTCTATATTCTTTTGTGTGTTTTTAGACCTTTATGTCATTTTTGTTAGACTTGTGCTCCTTTCTGGTATTGAGGGGCTAGAATTGTAATATGTAACTCGTAAAATGAAATGCGGCCTCCTTCACGTGACTGGCTCTGTTGCATTGCTCTGTGCTCCTCACTCTCCTCACCCCACTCCAGTAAGATGATTTGTCTCAGTTCCTCAACAATTTCAAGTTTTCCCTTTATAAGGCTTTCTTTGTCTGGAACTTACCTCTCCTTTTCCTGCGTTATTTTTGTGTTTGTGGGTTTTTTGTTCAGTTTTGTTTTTGAGATAGGGTCTTGCTAAGTAGTCTAGGCTGGCCTCTAACTCACAATGATCCTGCCTTAGCCTCTGGGGTGCTGGAATTACAAGAATGTACCACCATGTCAGTCTTCCTTCTTTTTTCACTTTTACTAACTCCTATCTGCTATAGTAGTTAGGAGTGAGGGCAGGCCCTAGAACCAGATGTCAGGTTTTGAATCACCACCACCTAATAACTGTATGACCTTGCACAAGTTCCTTAACCACGCTCTGCTGTGCTAGTACTTCCTCATTGGTCATTGGAGATGGTAGTAACAGCTTCATGGTGTGGCTGTGAGATTTAAATGGGTTTGTTCTCTGTAAGTTAGAACTGTGCATGACATGAAGTAAGTACTTAGATGTCTGGAAGCCCTTGTGGTGGACTGGACAGCCTGCTGGTTCTCAGATTCATTGTAATTGCCTTACATGACTGCACTGCTCCACTGGGAGGACAGGGATGACCATGTCAGGTCTGTCTGCTCACTCTGGGACTTAGCACCTGAGTAAATGAATATACACAGGCCTCTGTACCTCACGTGCTCAGCTGGCATCTGTGAGCTCAGCTTTCCTTTGTTTTGTGAACATCTTTTTACCTTTTATTTGGGCATTTCATGGTAATTTTAGAAGGCAGAGGATAAGGAAGACCATCAGCCTCCTGTTTTGACCTACATTTCCTCATTCAGGATTATGACACATGATGGCTTAGTGCATCTTATCCCCCTCTGGAAGAAGAGACTGTATAAAGTGGACAGGCCTCTTGAAGTTACTGTGTTCTTTAAGTGAAAGTTAAAGTGGGTTCCACTCATCAGGAACACTGCAGCCCAGTCACTGCCCTGGCCTCCCTGCTCCCTGCTCTCAGCACACTCTCAGGACTTCCTGGCATTCATTTTCTTTTGGTAATGAGGTACGCTATGGCCACAATGTAGTGGCAGAAGCCACTTGACTTTTTCACCTTAGTTGCTCCATGTTTAGTCAGGAATGAACACAATGTGGAAGGAAGAATATACACGTTTCTGCCTGAAATAAAGAGAATGTTCTCCTCAGTTGCAGGGTTGGTGGAGAGCAGCTTAGCCCAGGGAGGGAAGATATTCGAGTTGGAGTGGTGCTATCTGGCATAAGAGGGGTCGGGGTGCTATGTGGCTGTGCTTCTTTTGTCAGAAGACATTAACTAAAGATGTGCAGAGTAGAAGAAGAATGAAACCAACCATTAGCTGCTGAAGAATCTCTCAGATTTTCCAGGGAGCAGCAGTGAAAAGCAGAGACTAACTGGTCCCCAACTAGTTAAACAGCCATGTTACCTTACTCTCTACCCCCAAGCATGCATGCGCACGTGCACATGTGCCTGGTGTGTATGACAGCAGACTCTTATCCCTTGGAAAGTGTTGGTCTGTGGTTTATTTATTAGAATAATGGCTGTATTATAGGTTAACTTGGCTTTTGTCAGATGACCACAACTCCTCCTTAGGTTTGATTAATGTGCTTGAGTAGCTCATAGAACTCAGGAAAACAAGTGTACAGTGGAGTTTCTGTGCCCTTTTGGGGCATGGCAGCTTCAGGAAACCCCTGGAGATGTGTTTAGCTCTCTGGAAGCGCTCCAAAACATGTTCTGTGGGGCTTTTATGGAGACTTCACTGCACAGCTATGATAGAAGCATGGACGCGGAGTTGAAGTGTGATCGGACAGGTGTGCTCTGGTGCTAGTGGTCTGGGTGGGGGCACCCAGCAAGGCCTGTCTGTTCACATTTTTCAGCCTTCCTTCAGACTGGGCAGGACCCCTTCTGGAGTGAGGATGTCATCTATATCAGTCAAGGGTAAATAAAGGCAGGGAAGGTTAATTTCTATGAGTCCTTAAGGGAATAAACCTTCATTCAAAAGCATCCATTGACATCTTCGATGTCTAGGTACAGTGAATTACTGGAATACAGAATGAACACAATCCATCCTGCTAAGGAGGTCAGTTTATGGTGTGTTCCCTCTTGTTCTGTTGTAAGATGTGTAGCTCGGGAGGCTCAGTGAAGGGTTGTTAGGTGACATAGGGCTCTAAGACCTTCATTTTCCATCACTTAGCGTTTTCTTTAATTTTCTTTTCTCCTTTTTCATTTATTTGGTTTTTGGCCTTGAACCTGTGATCTTCATTCCCTCAGCTTCCATGATTACAGGTGCACAGAACCAGCATCCATAAGTGCTGTAAGTGTTTCTTCTGCGCTGAGAATTCTTTTTTTGGTGGTACTGAGGGTTGAACACAGACCCTTGTGCCAGGAAGGTGCTCTACCATTAGTGCCACTTTGCCCACCAGCATTTTTTATTTTTGGTGCTGGTATTGGGTATTGAACCCAGGGTCTTGACCATGCTTGGCACTGACGCTACCACTGAGCTGCATCCCTCTTTAAAGAGTTTCCATCTTGCAAACCCCAGTTCCACCAAAAAAAAAAAAAAAAAAGTTTGCATTTTGGTGTGTTTATTTTTGTTGTTTGGTTTTTTGAGACAGGATCTTACTGTGTAGCCCAGGCTGACTCCAGACAACCCGTCCTACAGGCGTGAGTCATCACACCCAGCTGGTGTGTTGGTAATACTAAGAATTTTACCAGTTACAAGCAGCCAGTGTTGAGATATGGGGAATTGTTTTCCAGCCATTGTTTTCTGTAGGCTTACAGAGTGTAATGCCTCCTCCTCCAGACTGTCAATATGGACTGTCAGTAATGACCTTCTGTGTTTCATTTCCCTTGATCACATAGAATAAAGCTTGTTAGTGTTGTATATATCCATCATTTTGAGTGCAATACATGCCATACATGGAAGGCTTGAAAACTGGTACAAGGTCATGGAGGTGGGGACAAATGATGGAGCATTGCTCCTCAGGAGATGAGACAGTGAGACTCAGTGGTAAGAGAGTCAGTCCAGCTTTCCCCCTAGTCTCAAAGAAACAGAACTTTTTTCCATGGGAGGAGGCAAGTTGAATTTGGGTGTAGTTAGGGCTAATAAGCATTTATTGAGTGTCTTCTGTATGCCTGCACTGGGCTAGTTTCCAGGAATAGATGGAGAAGTGAGATGTGGTCTACACTGAGGGAGCTTACAGCTTCATGGAGGCAGTGTTCACAAAGCCCTGTCAGGTAGGCAGTATGGTCAGTCTTTATCGTTTTTACCTATTCACTAAAATTTATTTGTAACTCCCAAATCAATATGCTTTGCCTTCCTATGGCCATTCACAGACGTGCAGAGTTGCAAAGTATTTGAGTCGCTGTCACACATACTACCAGCTGAGATCAAACAAAAGTGACATTTTGCTGTCTTTGTTTCAACTTTCATGAACAGTATCCTTTTTACCGTATATTTGCTGCCATGTTTTTTTTGCAATTTTCTTTTGTACGTGATTTTGCTGTTTATAATGGCCCCAAGCATAGTATTAATGTGCTGTCTAGGGTTCTTAAGTGCTTTACAGAGAAAGTCTATTAGATAAACTTGGTTCAGCTATATGTTAGGACTGTTGATTGTGATTTCAATGTTAATGAAGCAACAACGTATTTTTGGTAAGGTGTCTTTAAATAGAAGCACACATAAAAAGCTATGTATTAATTAGTTGATAAAAATATAATAAAGAGAGGTTTTCAGGAACTTACCCTTACATTTCGTCTAGGAGCAATGGTTCAATATTCACTAATTCATTGTTCACAGTGACTACTCCTTAACAACATAACTACTTTGAATAATGAAAAGCACTCATAGAGTAGAGGAACTGTGCAGCACTTGGCAGCTTTAGAAGGTAAGTGGGTGGCTTGATCCTAGCATGGGTTTTGGCAGTCATTCTCATTCAAGGGCAGGTGAGTTGGGCAGTCAAGTGATGATTTAGGACTTGAACAGTAAAGAAGCAAAGCTAGAATGAGTTTGATAAAGGAAACTTTAAGGGACTGACAGATTATGTTAAAGCCAGAGGACGGGCTTGGAGCTGCAAAGACAGGAGTTTGTAGTCAGTCATATGGGAAAATGAAGGAGAGGAGAAATGAAGAGAATTAAACAAAGGCAGAGCACAGTGGATTTGTTGTGGGATGGAACACTCACTGCTGAGTTCAAAAGGGATGAAGCAGTGATCCACAGGTCATAGGGCTCGGAGAGCAGCAAAGACAGTTTGAATACCCAGGGGTTGCAGTGGTTAGCACATATGTCCAGAGTGTAAGAACTCTGATGCTGTCCAGGAACCTTAAAAGTTCCAGGTGTGACAGCAGGTATAAGAGGTCTATCCAAACTACCAAATAAATGGCAGGGTTCTTTACTGCACAGAATACAACCTACTATTCCCAATGTACAAGCCCCACCCCTTTTGTACCACAGAAGGGACACTGAGGAGGAATCGGGACTTGTTCATGGAGTAGGTTTAGGGACAGGAGGGGAGGAAAGGAGTGAATGGTCAAAGTTCCTGCAGTGTTGACTACTTGCTGTGACTTTCTAGCCGAGACTGAGACCGATGTGATACTTGCAGAGTTTTCTTCGTTATCTCATGGTCCTTCAATTTTCAGTTCCCCTGTCATATGAGCCTCATTATTATGGCATTTCAGATTGGTGAATGTGAGACTTATGGTTTGGCAAATAGAGGTACTGATTCCTTTCAGTTCTGTTTGCATGGGGGCTGGAAGGAGGCAGTCAGCTTCCTCTTGACTGTTTTGAGGGTTCACTGACAGCTCTGGATCCTGGATTCCAGCCTTCTCAACTTCCCCAGTGGCCACCAGATTAGGTTTCCTGTCTTGTTTTATTGGTCTTTGAGATGGGGTTTGGAAGTGGAACAGAGGCAAGTCCCACCCATATGTACCTTTGGGATTATTCTGAAGCGCTTTCTAGAGCTGTGCTACCTGATTCAGTGTGATGGTCACATGCGCTACTTGAAATGTGGCAACTCTACATGAGATGTTCTCCAGTGAAACTGTAACCCCAGCACTGGGAGACTTGAGGCAGGAGGATTGCAAGTTCTAGGCCAGCCTGAGCTGTATAGCATGGCCCTGTCAAAAGACAATAATAGTAATAATTTTAAATATTGATAACATTGAAATAAGATTTCATATATGTTGGATTAAGTAAAATGAATTAGTAAAATTCATTTCAACAAGGCACAGTGGATCAAGCTCATCACCCCCACTATGCAAGAAGCTGAGATCAGGAGAATTTTGGTTCCAGGCCAGCAGGGGCAATAAAAGTTTGTGAGACCCCCATCTCAACAGAAAAAAAGCTGAGTGTGGTGATGTGTGCCTGTCATCCCAGTGACAGTGGGAAGCTTAAAATAGGAGGATTGTTCAGGCTGGCTGGGGCAAAAAGACCCTATCTAAAAAATAACCAATGCAAAAGGGCTGGAGGTGTAGTTTAAACAGTAGAACACCTGCCTAGAAAACATAAAGCCTTGAGTTCAAACTCCGGTACTACCAAAAAAGAAAAAAAATTCATTTCACCTGCTTCTTTTTATTCAACTTTTCCTTTGGATTTCCAAGCATTAATTTGAAAATGATTATATTAAATGGTATACTTATAAAGGGCAACTTCTTGGGGCCAGATGTATTTCTGGTGCCATTGAAGTTGCTGCTTATGAATGTATGAATGTGAATATAGCTTTTGTTTTTGGTATTACTGAGGGTTGAACCCAGGGCCTCTGTGCTTGGCAAGCACTCTACCACTTGAGCTGGCCTTTTTGTTTCTATTTTGGTTTTGATTTAGGGTCTCCTAACTTTGCCTGGGCTGGTGTGGAATTTTGAGATCCACCTCCCTCTCTGTCCCAAATAGCTGGGATTACAGGTGTGTACTAGCTTGAATGTACCCAGCTCTTGTAAGCCAAAGTAATACAGTATAAAAATATTAAAATTTCTGATTGTTGGGGAAAAAAAACTTTCCCCCAGGAAGTGATTTGTTTTTCCTGGGAACTTTTCTGTAATAAATTGAAGCAAATATTCTTTTTTTTTATTGTTTTATTATTCATATGTGCATACAAGGCTTGGGTCATTTCCTCCCCCTGCCCCCACCCCCTCCCTTACCACCCACTCTGCCCCCTCCCACTCCCCCCTACTCCCTCAATACCCAGCAGAAACTATTTTGCCCTTATCGCTAATTTTGTTGAAGAGAGAGTATAAGCAATAATAGGAAGGAACAAGGGTTTTTGCTGGTTGAGATAAGGATAGCTATACAGGGAGTTGACTCTATTGCATGGAAATAAGACCAAGTCCTTTTAAGAATTGGATCAGGGTTAGTATTCATTTGTGTTTGGGCTAATCAAATACAGTCAGATTTTTAAATATGGAATTAGTTTTCAAAGGATCTTTTGACTGTGTCACATTGAGCCATGGTATAATGAAGTTTTACTGTCCCTGAGACTATTTTCAGAACTTTGATGGACAATGATTTGCAAAGTAGCCTTAGTAAATAGGACAGAAAGGGTGTTTATTTGAAAGGGTCTAATTAGAAGCCATTTACTAAGTGGCTACTCTGTACTCAGTGATAACTAAACACAAAGAAATCAAAGATGTGAGTAGGGTGTGGTGACACAAACCTGTAATCCCAGCATTCAGGAGACCAAGGCAGGAGGATTGCGAGTTCGAGACCAGCCTGGACTACATTGTAAGACCCTGTGTCAAAAGAGAAAGAAATATATTAATTAATTAGTTAATTAAAGATGCTGTCTGTGTCCTCAAGAGTCTCCTCATCTGATAAAATTTGTAAAGAACTTTCTAACATTCTGCTATTTTATGAGATATGAGGAAAGATTAATACCTTACATCAGCCAAAGCACTAAAATTTGAAAATTATGCAAATCCAAGATTGCCTTGAATAAACATTACTTCCGCACGTTCTTTTTGGGAACTGGGAGTGGCCTGTAGCTGTTCTTCCCTGAACTATGACCTAGGGCAGTGTGCTGAACGTAGGGACTAGTGTTCTAAGGTAAGACCAAAGGGAAAAGTTGAGGCATGTTTGTAGCTGAGAGTTTCCATCCACTAACAAGCAAAGAGAGGATCCTTCAGAGGCGTGATGTAGAGTCTACCTGTCTTCCCATTACAGATGTTGAAACATTTTCAGAAAAGAGCCACTATGGGAAGTTTTTACAGAGAAAATGGCCTTTGATTTGGGTCTTGAGAGAACTTAGAAGATTTGGCTTGGAGAGTTGTATGAAAGGTATTTTAGAAGGGGAAGTCAATATGATTAGAGGTACAGGAGGCTTAAAAGGAGGTACAGTGGAAAAGAGAATGCCTTATATTACTTGAAAGCTAATTATTTCATAGTTGTCATTTCCTAGCTGTTATACTAATTTGTTTTAGAGTTTACTGTTCCCAAGGGACTTTGCAGAGTCTATTTTGGAGTACTTAATTGCTTGGAGTTTCCAGAGAATTGGCTTCATTTTGGTGGTGGGGGAAGGATTGGAGGTGGAATTGAGAAGTGATTGACTTTGGTAAAATCATTATTTGTGAGATGTCATATAGCCAAAGTTGTTTATCTTGGCTTTGTGATATGTAAATACAACACAGTCATCTCAGCTTAGCAACTCAAATAGGACAGTGAGTACTTTTAGACTTGTGCATATAAAACCCAGCACATCATATTTGTTTAGAGCTTCACAGGTTTTCAGAGGGACTTTCAGCCCTCAGAAATGGGTGGAGCAAGTATCAGTCTCACCCTTCTCTTTATAGCTAAGGAAACTGAGGTTGAGGATCTGAGTCTTTCCCCAGAAGGACATGCAGCCTTTGCCCTCTAGCCCCAGGGTCTCCTAGAGTATGACGCCTCTCTCATCAGAGACACTGCTGATGATGATTCTTGCCTGGTTCTGGCACTCCTGATTCCTGGTACTCAGCCTTAGCACGCGGACCTGACTCAGAAGCGAGGGTCTGCTGATTCAGAGCTGCATATCCTCTTCCCTGCTTTCTCTTCTCATAAACTGATTTCTGTCCCTCCCAAGAAGCATTCTTGGACTTTACTTTGGCTGTTAGAGCTCTTTTTTTTTTTTGTTTTTTGGTACTGGGGTTTGAACTCAAGTACTGGGGTTTCAAGCTTGCCAGGCAGGTGCTCTGCCACTTGAGCCACTCTGCCAGCCTTTTTTCTGAATGTAGGGTATTTTTGAGATGGGGTCTCATGAACTATCTGCCCAGACTGGAATCAACATCAATCCTTAATCCTCCTGATCTCTGTCTTCTGAGTAGCTAGGATCACAGGCATGAGCCGTCAGTACCCAGCCTGTTAGAACTCTTAAAGCACCTTCAGAGTCCTTCTCAATTCAGCAGTGATACACTTACAATTATGAGAAACTTTTAATTTTAGGTGTATTATGATAGGTATCACTGCTGTTACGTGTCAAGCCAAAATTGAAGGAGAATAGGAGAGAAGCATCCTTTTTCTTTCCTTCCTCCTCTTCTTTTTTGAGACAAGTTCTCCCTATGTGTAACTCAGACTGGCCTTGAACTTGAGATCCTCCTACCTCTGTCTCCTGAGTGCTGGGATTCCAGGCAGGCAGAGAGAAGCATCTTCTGTCACTTATTCCTTCAGATCTATCCCAATTCCCTTGAGTAATTCTTGTCAACTCTATTATTCTATTATGTTATTGGCTGTCTCATTGAATGGAATTCTATCAGGCCAGGAGTGAGTTGGATACCAGTCAGTAGGGCTTGGCCTAGGTGAGAGCAGTGAACGTTGTGGTGGGAGCTGACATTTCCACAGGGTCATGAGTCAGGAGTATCATCTGCTCCAGATAAAACTTCTTACTGGCTCTCATGTCACCAGTGGTTAAGTGGAGGACTTCTATCATGATTCTTCTACTGAAGCATGATCGTATAACGTCTCCCTGTTACACGATCACCGCATCTGCCTTGAAGTGTTAGCACACTAATTTCATGTTCCATGTATGCTGTTTACAACTATTTGTACCAGTGGCAGTAAGAAGCCAAGGCTTCTAGGTTTTTTCTCAACCCAAGTCTTTAATCTCTGTAGAGCTGGTGGATAACTAGGTAAGTATCCTTACCCCTGTTTCCTGTTGCTTACCTCTGCTTTATCTTCTGCTGTAGCACTTACCATTTGCATTGGCATACCACATGGTCTAAATTACTCACTCTCTCTCCGTCTCTCTCTCCCTCCCCCTTTCCTTCCCTCCCTTCTCCCTCTCTGTGGCAGTACTGAGGTTTAAACTCAGGGCTTCTTGCTTGCTGGGCAGGTGCTTTACAGCTTGAGCCATGCCTCCAGTCTTACTGGTTCCCTCTTCTGTCACTTTAGTATAAGCTTCATGAGGACAGGTTTTATTCAGGGTCATTCCTCATCATTAGCATCCTGAACAGGACCTGCCATGCCAAATAATGAAAGGGATAGATGGCATGTTTTAGAATTACGTTTGTAAACTGCTCTGCAAAAGTAGTGAGTGCCTTTATAAATTGTAAAAGTTTCAAATGATCTATTTTTTGCTTAATCTCATTTGATGTTTTATTTAATTACAACATAAATTAATGAATAACTCCTAGTAATTCCAAAATGGCCTGAATGGCTATAATGAAATAATAATAGATATTGTTTGTGCCATACCATTTACAGTAATTTAACTGAATTATTTACTCTTTTGTGAGTCAAATAGTTGTATCTTCATGTTATAAAAGTTAAAAGAATATAAGTGCTTTAAAATGTTATTAATGAGCAAGGTGTCGTGATGCACGCCTTAACTTGGAAGGTTGAGGCAGAAAGATTTGACTTTGGAGCTAGCCTGGGCTACATAATAAGAAAACCAAGGGCTGGGGATATAGCTCACTAGTTGAGTGTTTGCCATGGGCATGGCCCTAGTACTGAAGAAAAAAAAGGTTATAAATGTAAGAGAGACCTTTACACAAAAGTGCTGTTCTTCAGGAAGACCCGGGAACCAGTGTAATGTAGAACACAGGTGTGTGCAGTTTACCTGAAAGGAACAAGGCCTATGAGAGGGGAGGGTGAACAGGGCTGAGAAGAATGAGAGGCTGCCTCTTCTCAATACTACCAGCTTCCTGGGCCTTTGTGCATTGTGGAGAGCATCAACAGAGCTCGTTTATGTTACAGCTGACATCCAAGTGGAAGGGGTAGGGTGGGTGGAGATTCTGAAGTGGAGAGTTCTCCATTGGGTATTTTTTCTAACATGCTTTTCCTGACTTACATGATTCTGGTAAGAGTGATGAGGGTTTTGATGGGGAATGGGAGCATTGAAAACTGGCAGTTACTCTTAAGAATTTGTGACAGTCCTCCAGGGCATCTCCACCTTACTTTGTAACTGTGTTCCCTGCTCACATGATTCGAAGAAAGTGAGAGACCTGTGAATGATTCCAGAGACCATGGCCTCAACCCAGCAATAGCTCAGCTTCCAACGTCCTAAGCAGGTCCGGACTATTGATACTTTTGCTAAGGTCCAAATGCTGGTGACCACCAGGCTTGACATCAGAGTTAAACTTTAAAAGTTATGTAATATTCTATTGCTAATGTTTTCTAACTTTTGGAAGTCCTAAAAATAAATGGATGGCTATTGTTAATTTCAGTGAAACATGGGGATGGGCTGTAAAAATCATACATAAGGACAGAAGATTATAGACTGAGGTCTGCTATTGGACTTCAGAAAAAGTCATGAAAGTTTTTATCTAAATTGCTGGTTATCTGGGTGATTACAGAAAGGGTGAGTCATTTCACTGAGACATTCCCCTTCTTGAGGGCAGGAGTCATACTTCAGAGCCTTAGGCCTTACCTGGCCTGCTTTCTTTTCTTATAGAAGGTAGGTAAGAAAGTTACTTACAATTATGGCTTTATTCCTAAGGCTACTGTTTCATTCATTCATTAGGTTAGGGGTTGGGACTTCCTGGAGTCTTACCTTTTTTTTTTTTTTTTTTAAACTTATCTCTGTTTTCAGCATGCTGGTGCTTGGTCAGTTAAACTTTGAATAGCATTTTTTAAAAAAAGTTATGCGTGCAGTTTACAAATTCCTCTCGTGTATAGTATTGCTGCTTGGTAGGAAGCAAAGTCTCCAAAAAAAGGGAAATCGTGGAGTTGTGTTTTTAATTAGATACTTTAAGAGGGTAATAGCTGCAGGTACACACTTTTGCTGGCTTATAAAATGTTAGTGATAGCAGTTTTCCTGAAGGAAAAAAAAACATAGTGTGAGTAGAATTGGCCCTTACAGGTAAAAGTGCTTCTCTCTCTCTCTCTCTCTCTCTCTCTCTCTCTCTCTCTCTCTCTCTCTCTCTCTTCTCTTTTTAACTGCCTAAGATTGTTTTGACTCAGACAGTTCCCATACAGTAAAACCTACAGAATTGTTACAGAATAAAGAGATCAAGGGATCATTACTGGCAGGAATTTTTTGAAAATAAAGTAGTTTTACTTACTACTTGTAGATAATACATGCCTGTTATTGGAAAATGTAGAAGAGTAAAAGGTGTCCTTAGGTCTGGCTACTTACAGACATTCTGATATTTACTTCGGTTCTTTTTCCCACATTTTTTTAAGTATAGTTGTTATCAAAGTACATACACAATTTTGAAGATTGTTCTTTTTATTTAATGTTAAGACATCAGTTTTTTTATGTTTCAGAGATTTTTATGAAGACATGGCATTCATTCTTGTAGTTACTAAGTGTCTTCTGGGTGCTGGGTACTGATTTGCTCTTCAAGGTATGGAGACATGTGAGTGGAAAACTGTCTAGATTACTATCAGGGACTCCAGATCGCCTTGAATTTTCATGCAACCTTTTTTTTTTTTTTTCTTTTAACTGATGCCAGGGATTGAACCCAGGACGTTGAAAGTCCTAGGCATGAATTCTTCCCCTAGCCCTTATGTAACTTTTACCTGAATCTGAAGCGTACATTATCTCCCAGGAAGATAAAACATTTCTATGTTTTACCACAGAAAAAAAAATCTTATGTAATAATATTAAATAAAAACCTGGTGCTGGTGGCTTTCACCTGTAATCCTAGTTATGTGGGGGACTGAGATTGGGAGGATTATAGTTTTGAGGTCAGCCTAGGCAAATAGTTCTCAAGACCCCATCTCCAAAATAACCAAAGCAAAATGGACTGGAGGCATGGCTCCAGTGGTAGAGATTCTGTTTTGCAAGCATGGAGCCCTGAGTTCAAACCCAAGTCCCACTGGAAAAAAGAAAGCTGAATAAAAAGAATAGGATTCAGAATTGTATATGCCCTTTGATAACATGTGCTTTATAAAGCCAAGAACAAGAAATTAATATCTCTATTGTAGTTAGTAGTGCTGGTTAATTTTAGTGCATGTTTAAGTTACTTTTATGGATGACTTTTAATAAAGGAGCAAAAGAAATCCCTGCTAAGGAGTCTGTCCCCTAGCTGAAGGGCTGGGCTGGGCAGGTCATGTAGAAAGCAGAGCAGGCATCCTGTGGGGTGGTTTGTGTGCTTGGCTCCTGCACAAGGATTGTTTGTAGGAGAGCAGGGCAGGGTTCATAACAAGGTGTCTGACAAGAGACTTAGTCACCCACAAAGCACATGACTGGGGCCTTGTCCTCAGAGGACTACATGAGAGCAAATCCAAACATTCTAAGTGGCATAGGGTTGAAGGTGATGGAGAGGACTGATGGAGTGGCTCAAGCGATAAGAATACCTGCTTAGCAAGCGTGAAGCTCTGAGTTCAAACCCCAGTATCACCCCCCAAAAAAAAGATGGTGGAGAAAGAATTTTACTTTATCAGTCAATGATGTCCAGGGGCCTCCTTCCTAACCTCTTTTCAAGTCTGTCCACAGAAGGCCAGGCCCAGGTGTGGGTGTTTTGGCAAAACAGTGTGAGGATGAGTGGTGGGCTCATTCAAGAGCAAGGATGACCTGATTTAAGTCCTGGTCCTGACCTGATACATCACATACCTCAGGCCAATTCCTTCACCTACTGTGTGTCATTCTCCTCAGTGGTTAGAAAAAAAAGACATTAGCTACTTCTCGATAAAAAGAAACACATAGGACAATGTCTGGCATGTGTAATAAGCACTCAATGAATCTAGCTAACTATTACCTATGTAAGTATGACTGAGGTTGTACATATTGCCAAATTTCCTGAGTGCTGAGCCTGTCAGATGAGTTGAGATAGGATCAGGGCAGGCATGTCATTTTTTGATTGCACACTGAGCTGGCGTTGTCCTTTCCCCTAAGGCACACTGCACCAGAGAAGTTCTCACACTCTATGACCTTAGTGCACTTGTTCTAGTCTAGCACGAAGGCCTTTTTTGTTTTTAATAAGCTTCTTACTGAATTGTAATAAATCGAAAAGTGTACATACTCTGCTTGCTTAGTGTTTACTGCACCAGTACTGAGATCAAGAAACAGCATCTGGTAACTTTATTGTGTATCCTTCTGAGGATCACACTCTGAAAATCCCACATGGAAGGAGTTGTAATCAGTTTTTCTTGGGCATGGAGAAGGCATTATAGAACAAAGGGAATGACCCCTATAAAAAGGAGGATCATAAATGCTGCCACTACCTCCCCTCCTGCATTTCTTCTTCTCCTTTTCTTATTAAGGCAATGTGAATTGGCTGACAAAGATTCCTTGTACAAGGATTCATTTAATGAGAATAATTAGGCTGGACTTAGGGGGTGCTGTATTAGAGCTTAGTTTTTTTCTTCAAACCCAGTGTGGCTCAATTGTGGCTTTTGAGTTAAAATTTCATTACATACTGTGGTCGCTGCTTATTACCACCTGAAGGATGTGAGGTGAAGGGAATACAAAAATGTACTGATACTTACCTTGAAATTTTCCTAACTTTGATTCTCCCAATTCTAAATCAGGCCTGGGAATGGACATTTTTCAATGTCCAGTCTTGGAGTGGAGGTAGGTCCCAGGAGCACAGCATTGGACAGCTTTGGAAAGGAGTCTGTGCACAACAAAACACAGTGTCTGGTTGATCAGAGATTCTGACCATAGGCTGAAGGTTCGGCAGGGTCTTGACTATCAGATATTTGCTATCTAAATGATGCTTATGCTGCTTATTGACCTCATAAACTTGGCATTCTTCTGTAAGACTAAGTATCTGGGATATGAGAATGGAAATTGCAACTTGAAAACTACAATTTAAAAACTGAGAGGGTAGCAGCTTGTAGTCTACCGGAGAGGTTAATGGAAGGATTATGGTTTGAGGCCAGCCCAGGCAAATAGTTCTTGAGACCCCCCCACCAATCTCCAAAATAACCAGAGGAAAAGGGCCGGAGGTGTACCTCAAGTGGTAGAGTGCCTGCTTAGCAAACACGAAGCCTTGAGTTCAAACCCTAGCCCCCTCACCCCACTACCCCTGCAGAAAACCAAAATAAAACAAAAAAACACTGAGGGGTTGGGGATGTAGTTCAGTGGTAGAATGCATGCTTAGCATTCCCAAGGCCCAGCACCAAAAACAAACAGACATAAACTCAAACTGACTAGTAGTCTCCCTTCCTTACAGATCTCATGTGGGTTCATCCTAGCTCTGCACTCGCTGGCTTTCCCTCTCGGTGCCTTTCGAGGCTCACCTGTGCTCTGGCAGTGCATCGGCACATGTTCCGGCAGCGTGGGGAACTGCAGGGGAATGCAGGAGTCTAGTCATTGTTGCAGACACTTTTCTAGATGTGCAGCAGGGGATAACACAGATTCTTTTCCAGAATGCATGGGTGAACTGTGTGAGGGAAGTGAAGAACTCAGTCATGTGTAGGGCTGTAAAATTGCAACATACCTATTATTTAACATTTAAGAATAGGGTATGATAATGAATAACAGTGTGAGTGTATGACTCCATTTCAAAAAAAAAAAGATTTAAAAAACAGGAAGATTGATTGAGGGAGAGAACAGACTTTTGGCCCTGAAGATCTCTTAGCTGTATTGTATAAGATGCTCTTGTATCTCAGAAAAATGGTTCTGATGATACAATTATTATTAGTTTTTTATTTACTGAAGACATTTTGGGACTCATTTAAACGTAAGGACATTTGAGTCAAATTGCTTGGCATGACCACAGATGTTAAAGTGCCTCTGGGTCCCTTGCTGAGGTAAAGGAGTGGAGGTGTGTGGAGTGGGAGCGTACAGGCTCCCACCTGCTTAGAGTGTGTTTACCAGAGTGTTACAGAGGAACTCCACTGTTGCAGGTGGAGTCATATGCATAGTTCAGATGCACACAGTCAGTGCCATTAAGTCAATCAGGAAGTATCTGTTGGGCATCTGTATATGTAAAACCTGAGTGTAGTGCAAAGATGAGTATTGAGATTCAGTTTTTATACTCAAAGAATTTTTAACCTAGTTAGACTCATAATACACATTTACTATTATAAAACAATTATGTGCTTAAAATTATTGTAGAGGAATTCAAGAAACAGAAGCCTAGGTTATCAAGAAAGTCTTCATGGGACAGGTAGAATTTTACTCAAGGAAGTGATTCTCTGATTGTACAAATTCCCAGCTCATGGCAACAGTATCCAGGGACGTACTGGAAATGTGAGTTCTCAGACTCCACCTCAGAGCTATTGAATCAGAAACTCTAGGGGTAGGCCTAGCAGTGTGTGTTTACAAGCTAAAGTTTGAGCACCACCTTACCAAGGAAATGGCAACTGAAAGGTGTGCAAACTGAATTAAGGGAGGAACATGACTGGCACACAGGAAGTACTGAAGGCTGGCTGGCTGAAGGAAGGAGGTGCACAGAGGGGCATAGAGTTTCCTGTGCCCGTTTAGTTTAGTTTCTGCTTAAGAGCATCCTTGTTGTTGTGTTCTTATGATGCTGGAGGCCAAACCCAGGGCCTGTGCATGCTAGGCAAGTGCTCCACGGTGTACTACACCCTCAACCCTGTCTAAGAGATTTGTGTGTGTGTGGTCTAGGATTTGAACTGAGGGCCTCACTCTTGCTAGACAAGCACCCCATCATTTGACCCAAGCCCCAGCCCTAAGAGAATTCTTTGTGAATGCAGTTAGACCCTTGTTTTATCCAAATGTCCTTTGTAAGCATGTTGTCATTTTTACCTCTTAAAATTCTTGTTTAAAATGGATGTATCACCCAGATAAGGGTTATGTATTTATAATATTATCTGAAGCCTCCAGATAATGCAAAAAAACCCCATGTATTAGTTTTGTGATTAAACTACTAGGTAAAAGTATATACAGAATCAGTGTTTAAAGTAGTTTTATGGGCTAGGCGCTGGACTTGGCACCAGAGAGGCAGAGATCAGGAGGAAACCAGCTTAGGTAAGTAGTTCACAAGAACCCATCTCAAAAGTATACAACACAAAAAAAGGGCTGTGGAGTGGTTCAACTTGTAGAGCACCTGCCTAGCAAGTGTGAGGCCCTGAGTTCAAATCCTGGTACCACCATAAAGACCTTTCATTAGATCCTAGGTAAATATCTGTTAGAGATAGCTAAGATTAGTTTTTTCACATGTAAAAAGTGGTGCTTCTTTTGTAGAATTCAGGATCTGGCTGGCATTTTAAAGCCCCTACTCTGTCAACATTGAACCTGTCCTTTCATTTCTCCTGTGAGTTTAGACTGAGCTCGTGGGTTGGAAATACTGATTTGGGCGTTATGGGGCCACTGGTTAGGTGAGCTGCTGCTTTCAGCCCTTGCTCTGAGCTGCCCTGAGCCTTTAGCTAAAAACATTTTAACAGTACTTGCATTAAGTAGCCTCTGATTTTCTGTTAAAAGAGAAAGTTATATTAAAGATGGTTCAAGGGGAAAAAAAAGAAGAGCCCCCAAGACCAGACTTGTGGCTCTGCAGTTAGTCTAAACCCCAAAATGTGTTCCCTTTCCCAGAAAAATGAATTCATTCTCTCGTAATCTGGTTTTACCTTCCCACTCTCTCTTTCCCTCTCTCTTTTTCTCTCTCTGTGTGTGTGTGTGTATGTGTGTATATATATATACGTACTCGTATTTAAGCTCAGCTTCACACTTGCTACACAGGTGCTCTACCACTTGAGCCACTCCATGGGCCCTTTGTGTGTGTGTGTTGGGTATTTTCGAGATAGAGGCTTGCAAACTATTTGACTGGGCTGGCTTTGAACCTTGATCCTCCTGATCTCTGCCTCCTAAGTAGCTAGGATTACAGGTGTGAGCCACCAGCACCTGGCTTGGTTTTATCTTGATAATATCAACTTAGCAAGTGCCACAAAGAAGCCAGGCTGTTGTCACAGGTGTGTTGCAATCCTTGTTTCTCAGGGATGAGTGCGCTGAAGATCTTTTATTGAGTTCATTATAGGGAGATTCCAGAGTCACATACAATATGTAATAATTTCTTAAGTGAGGGTTCTACCCTGACGACTTTAGTTTTTCTCATATTTGTGGAGTGACATATATGGCTGTATAAAGATAATTTAAAACTGCCTGAAACCAAAGAGCCAGCCAAGGATTTATCAGATTTTAGGGTCCATTAATCTTTTCTTCAACCAAGTTCCAAGACAAGAAGAGGAATTGTGGGGGGGGTTGTTTGTTTTTGTTTGTTTCCAGATTTGACCTGAAGTCCAGGTTCCTATCATGTTATTTCTTCTGAAAGCAAAGTGTTTTCTCCATGAACCCACGGCATCATATCAATCCTATAGCATTATCCTCATTTTTCAGGTGAAGTATGTTAGGGTCAGAAGTCAAAATTAGACTGCTTTTGTTTTTGGGTTCTGGTGGTTGAGGGCTTTCTTAGTCCAGGAATAAGGTGCACTCAGTGACCTCTCATTATCATTACTGTTTTTTCATATTAATTTTTTCCTCATATTAAGGCAAAAATATGTCCCTACTCTGCCTGCTCCCCACTCGTGTCACCTTCTGTGTATTAAGTTCTACATTATAGCCGTTGTGGGTATGGGTAGTGTTTTGCAAGGCTGCAGAGGAAGACCTGTCAGCTGACACTTGCTCATATGAGAGCCATTAAGAGGGTGATGTGGCCAATGTTAGAACAACCTTGCATCTAAGGGCAAGTCACTGCATTTGCCCAGAGCCATATGAACAGGTCTTGTGACCATTGAATTGATGACTACATAATCTCCAGCTGGAGAGCACAGATGGAGTGAGTCAGTCCCAGCTGCTCAACCTGTTGAGTGTTTGGTCTTTTGCTAACTAGAGGACAGGCTTAGGAGCAAAAGTAGGAAGTGGGATTTGTACTTGTCTGCTGAGAGCATGTTTTATAACCTGGTAGATTTCATCTTACTTCCAAAATCATCTGTGGGTTTCATTTACATAATGAATGGATGTTCCTTTCTTTCTTTTTTTTTTCTTTTAAGCTTCTAAAAGAGGAAATTAGTAGGCTGTTGCCAAGTAGCTTGTCTCACTGTATAGAGAATGAAATGATCGCTTAGAACTGCTGGTCACAGTGGAATATCCTTCAAATAGCAAAGAAACTTCAAGACTCATGCCCAAGTCCACATCGATGGTCAGAATAAACCGGAAGAACATTAAACCATTCAGGAGATGTGTGGCGGCACAGCGAAAACCACAGCCTGGCCAGGAGGCTGGCAAGGTTCAGCCAGATGTGTGAATGATGCTGTTTCTGGTGCTGGGAGGATTTACAAGACGCTTTTATGTACAAAGAAAATCCAGAAGTGTGCCGAGGTAGGAAAGGGCACTGATCACACGGAATTCGACAACAGGTTTGAAACTTTAGTTTTTATTTCAGAGACTTGAAAGAATTTTGAGTTATATTGTTTTTCTAGAATACCTGTAAGGAGAAATGAGGTCATTGGTGGTATGCAGAGACAGGTCTTTTGTATTGATCAGCAAAAAGAGTTGCAGTTCTGAAGTACCTCCACAGCTACTTAAGCAGTAGACAGGGCACAGGACAGAAGTTCCTGCTCATAGTCTGCCTGGTGGGTGGATGCTTGTGCCTTTCTGATGGAGGCAGGGTGCAGAGGGAGTGCCCAGGGTTGCTCTGGAAAATCTGTATTATGACCTGAATATTTTATACTGGAGCTTGACTATAAAGAATAAGTTATACTTGCTGGATTTTTACATTGTTTCATCCAATTTGAAATAATTCATTAATTTCACTAATAGTAGAGTTTAACTGAAACACTATTTGTAAAGGTTTTATTACATATCAAAAAAAAATAAAAAGGAAAAATGCTTTGAGAAGTGCATTTTATTCCAAAATCTTATGTCAATAGAAAGTAAGGAGGGCCAAAGGTTTAACTTTGATTCTGAGGATTAGTATATTAAAAAAAAAGTTTCTAAACTCACTTAGATTTTTTTCCTACAGAAATTTTATCAAAATTAACGTCTCATAAACTGTTTATCCCTTATGTTTATTGGTTCAATTAAAATCCAATTTAATTTCTGCCATGTAAAAATCTTTGTCATAGTAGAAACATAATGAAAAGGTAAAATAGTCCATTATAGAGAAAAGCCCGGTGGGCTGGAGAGGTAGGGAGAATGAGGTCACTTCACAAGCATTGGGTCACATGCTATCCACTTAATTAGAGATCTGTCTGTAGAGGAAGACTCAATAAATAATATTATACGTTAGAAAAATACATTTGGGTGTTCAGATAAGGATTTCACTTGTATAACCTCTGTTCTTATCTTTCTCTTATCAAGAAAGAGTAGCTGAGTGCTGGAGAGAGTAATGCAGATGCTCAGCTTACCCCATCCTGATTCTGACTTGGTGCTGCCCAGGGGCCTGGGCCCATTGGCAAGTCTCTCACCTTTTCTCATCTCACTCTCAACTGTTTAGCTGTTTAGTAGGCTCAGATTATTTACTAAATTCTTTCTTCCTCTGAGATTGTAAGAAGGTATTAGGACCTTCTGTATTCCTGATTTTTGTTATTCTTTAGAATTCTAGATCCCCATGTAGTTACCTGCAATGAATATCCACCTAAAATAATGAGCAGGGCTGTACCAATCTTTTTTTAAACTTCTGCAGTTTTTGCTATGAGCCAATGCTTGTCTCTTTCAGTGAGCTTGCTATGTTTTGATATGATTTTAATTATTTTTATTTAAGCAGTAGTTTAACCTAACAAAAAATTTCCAAGCCTGTTTTTCCCTTTATCTTGGCTCCCTTTAGGTTTGCATCCCTAGTGCTGAAATTTATTGTTACTATTTTTTTTGAAATTTTTTCTTTTTACCATTTTTTTTCTTTCTCCTTTTAATTTTTATCATTTTTACATTTTATTTTTTTGAAATTAATTGGGATTCATCTCTGGTCAGACCAGTGGCCTTGGTAGACCTCATCTGCTTTCTTTTACTTTCCTACGATTTTTTTTTTTTTTTCTTGGTGGGGCTGGGGTTTGAACACAGGGCTTCACGCTTGCAAAGCAGGCACTTTATCATTGAGCCACACCTCCAGTCCATTTTTGCTCTGTTTATTTTGAAGATGGAGTCTCATGCACTATTCGTCTAGACTGACCTTGAACCAAGATCCTCCCAGTTTCAACTTCCCAAGTAACTAGGATTATGGGCATGAGCCACACTGGTGGTTGGCCTTTTCTACAATCTTAAAAAATGTATTTGTTGCTTGCAATAGTGTGCTGTGTTTCCAGAATTTTTTTAGGTCTTGGGCCAACTTCAAGGGCAGAAGTAAATTATTTGCAGGAGCTTTCACCCCAAGGATCAGGCTCCAAAGTGCTCACGAGGTATCTGTTTACCTGAGTCATGTGGCAGTCAGGGAGACTTCCAACTCACTTTTTGCTCTTAGGTATCTTAAGTCAATAGTTGCAGATCTTCTTTTTTGCACATACAGATAAGCGGGGTTTTTTTTGTTGTTTCTTGTTTTGTTTTGTTTTGCTCCTCATGATTTTCAAAGAGAAAAAGTCCACAAATATAGTAGAGTCACATGGTATACTCAACAGTGGCCACCAGTGTTGAACAGACAGTGCAGTGCAGAAAGAAACATTTTGATCATCTCATTAGGCTCAGGGATAGACATTGTCTTCCATGTCTTTCCTTCTACTCCTCCTGGCCTCTGTCTCTAAGAACAGATACTAGGTTCAGTTCACAGAGTTCCAGCATCAAAAAAAATCCGCAGTTTGATGAGACATCTGAAATGGTTTGTCAATAAAAAATTCCTTGCTAAAACTCAGTTCAGTCTGGTAACTCTGAAATATGATGCTGGGCATATAATGTAGTGGTGTTCAAAGAACTGATTCCAGTTTTTCTTAAAACCTGGCATATAGCAAAACTAACACCTTTAGAGTTCTCAGACTTCCCCAGCAGCTAAGAAGGCTGCATATGTGAGAAATCTGGGGACATTTGGCAGATGCGTCTGTCAATCATTCTTTCTCTGGTGGCAAGAAAAGACTTGGGGTAATCTTGGCTTTAGGGTATATCCTTCACACACTAAAGAGGAACTGAGACAAAGCACTTCAGAGTCAATTGTGTGTTACAGTTTCATATCTGGAAATTTGAATTCAGAAGAAATTCTCTGTACTGCTTTAGAATCACCAGGATGGGGGCTGGGGTGTAGCTTAGTGGTAGAGCTAGTGCAAGGCTCTGGGTTCAATTCCCAGCACCAAAACCACACACACACACACACACACAGGATGGAAAGGAGCAGTAGGGTTAAGGAGTGTAGGTACCTGATTACTTACATTTTAGTGAACTCATTCTATTTAAAAAGGAAGATCTTTAGATTGTTGGAGGTAGTTGCTTGTGCCTGAATGTATTTTCTCTTCTGGGACTGCTTTAGAGAAAAGCTGACTATGAATTTACTACCAGCCTTTATTTATAGTAGCTAGGATTACTGACTAGGAAATGCAAAAGCAGTCCCAGGTTTAGAGATATGCTAAGGTAACAGACCAAGGAATTCTGAAGATTCTACTAAAAGACCATTAAAAAGAGAGCACAATTCAGGTTGTAGGCGTGGGAAGAGTGTTTTTCATTGTGTTCTGCAGGTAGAAATAGTGTGAAAAACCATTCTGCTTTGATACTACCTAATAGGAAATGTCTTGTTGGGCAGGTTGAATGAAGTAGGTAGAGGAAAAAACCGAACAGCAGTCAGCTGATAGTCTTGTGCCTGAGACCAGCCTCACAAGCTGCTGGGTGTGACTCTTTCAGATGTATTGGTACTGCTGTCACAAGTTCTTCTGCCCTTCCTGTGTTCCTTCCCTTTTCACTGATTTTATATGCATTGAGGATTTTTCTTGAACTACTTGGAAGAGTTAATTCCCCATGCTCGATGGTTGGGGTTTTGAGATGTAACTCGGGACTGACTGGAGGAATGCAGTGGTGGTTAGCATTGCAGCAGTTTCATACCTATCTGATTTAGGTTTCAAGAACATTCATCTTTTCCCTCTGAGGACATGTCCATTATGGGGAATGAATCAGAGCAGTGTAACTACAAGGGATTTTCATAGAAGCTGACAACCAACAGAAACTTTTGTCTCAGTCTTATTTTGATAAGCATTGATGATGTAACAGGGTAAAGCACTTGTGATTAGTCATCGTACCATTTTGAGTCCCGAATGAGTGTTGCAAACAGCAAAAGGCAGGTTACTTCATCACTGGTGTCTGCAGGCTAGGCGTTGGGCAGCTTCTGCAGCCTTTCCCCTCCAGTTCCTGCTCAGCTCTGTGTTAAACTGACTCGAGTGCTCGCTGAACTGGTCCACAAGTCCTGGTTCTCCTATTTTGACTCCTGTTGTGAGTCAGGCTCTGACTTAGCCCCATTCTTTTATTGTCACAGTGACAAAGCTGAATAACTGCTGAACAGTGATACAGTGAGTCCTGGTGGGAATTGGTGAGAGCAGTAACTTGTGACCCATCTAAGGTTATAATGTGTCTAGTCCAGGCTGGCCAAAAGGAATCCTGCCTGTGAGGTGCAGAAACACCACTGGTTTCTGGGAATTTTCTTCCCATTTATGGAGTCCCAAGGGGATGTTTGGGTAAAAGGTGTAAACCCATCCATGAAACTTTGTATCTTGAACGGTTTAATCCTTCTATTAGTTTAGAAGGGTTAAACAAACAAACAACTTTCAGGACTTCAGAGAACAGATGTGAATGAAAATCCTCCCTTTCTTGACCCACCCTGCCGAAAGGCACAAAAACAAAACACCTCCACCTTTGTGAAGTTAAACTTTTTTTTTTTTATTTCAACTCTAGTGTGTGAGACTCTATGAAGAGATCTTTATCTAGGGACCTTCTAATTCCTGACCTCATGATCCAGCTCTTGAGCCAGAGGTCTTCTTTGCCCTGAATTCACTGTCTTTGGGACTGTCAACACATCTCTGTTTCTCCTCAACAAAATGAAGATGGTAGATGAAGATACTTGCCAAATATACATTGACCAAATTCCTGAATGTGGAGCCTGTGAAGCTTTGTTCATTATTATGGAGAGAGAGAAAGAGAGAGAGAGAAAGAGAGAAAGAAATGAGCACGCAGGAGCACAGGAGCACCTGGGAAATGCTTCTAACCAGCTGAGCTTGGGGACTGCTGGATAAGTGGTACCTAAGGTCCTTTCCAGCTCTTTTTGATTATCTGTCAGTGACCCATGAGACCCAAAGATGTTAGAGAAATTAGGGAGCCAAGAGTATCTCAGTGGTAATCTTTTTCTGTGTGAGGAAACAAGCCATGCAGTATTTGAGGAAATACAGGCTCAAGAGTGAGCTGCAGTTAGAAACCTTAAGGCAGGAATATGCCTGGCATGCATCCTAAAAAGAAAAATGTTGCCTGAGGGTAAAATGCTTTAGATTCAGGAAGCAAATGGTCCTTCATGGGAATGTGAATATGTGCATAGGACCACAGGCATGCTGGTGACAGGACTAGCAGAAACATGCTATGATGTGAGAGGGAAGTGGAGGGTGCCTGTCTCTGACGTCCTCCCACTGGTCCTTGCTTGATGGCAAAAGCATTACATCCCCACTTCTCTATGCTTAAGCATGCTTCTTTCTAGGTAGTAACGGATGCTGTAGTGTGAGCTGTTCATGAAAATTGCTTCTCTGTTGGGAGGAGAGGACCACACGAGGGCTGGGTGTGATCTGTAGGATATGAGAGAAGGCCTATCCTCTCCTTCCCAGATGAAAGTGGGGGAATAGAAACATGATGCTGGCACACTAGTAATTCTGCGGAACAGGGACAGAATTGATGACTTCATCCAAAGCTCAAGTATTATGTCGTTGATTCTCATCACAGGGTATCCCCGCTAGTAGATGACAGACCGAATTGATGTCAAAGAAAATCCTATCAAAAACTTTAAAACTAGTGCTTACTCTTGAAAGTTACTGTATTTTAAAAGTTCCATTCCCAAACGAAAATTTCAAATTACTTTTTATTTTTAAAAATCCTTTCGTTATATTATTGTTGTACTGGGAGTACATTGCAACATTTACAGAAGTTCTTAAAATATATCATAGTTAAATTCACTACCTCCATCATTCTCCTTTATCCTCCCCTCCTTCTTAGACTAGTTTCAACAGGTCTCATTTTTCCATTTTCATACATGAGCACATAACATTTCTATCATACTCACCCTTCTACAAATTACTTTTTAAATGGACTATTTTTAGAACAGTTTTAGGTTCACAGCAAAACTGAGCAGAACGCACAATATTGCCATAGTACTCTCTGCCCCCATAAACTCATAAATCTCCCCCATGATCAACACATTCTCTTCCCCCCCCAAACACACACACCAGTGGTACATTTGTTATAGTAGTACCTGCTAGAAGTCTGTAGTTTACATTAAGATTCATTCTTGGTGTTGCATCTCTATGGGTTTTGACAAATGACATGTATGTACCCACCATTTATCCTACAAATCTGTGCTTCACCTGTTCTTTCCACCATTTCTCCTAAACCTCAACAACTCATCTTGTACCTTCTACAAAATACCATTTGATTAGACTCATATAACATGTAGTTTTTCTTCCTTTTTTTATTAGCATATATCAATTATACAAAAGGGCTTCATTGTGATATTTCCATGCATGCATATAATGTTTATATGCATATAATGTACTTTGAGCAAACATACCCCCTCTAGTACTCTTTCTTATCCTTCCTCCCCCTGTAACATGTAGCCTTTTTAGTTTGGCTTCTTTTATTTAGCAATATGCATTTAGGGTTTCTCTATGTCTATTATGACTTGATAGCTCATTTATTTTTAGCTCTGAATAATATTCCATTGATTATCTTTTCACTTACTTAACAACAGCTTGGTTGCTTCCAACTTTTGGCAATTGTCAATAAAGCTGTTCCAAACATCTGTTTGCATATTTTCATCTCACTTGGTTAAATAGCAAGGAGCTCAATTGCTGGGTCATAAGGTAAGAAGATGTTTGGTTTTCTAAGGAAATGCAGGGCTGTCTTGAAAAGTGACTATACCACCAGCAGTGAATGAGTAGCTCTGTTGCCTCCAGTCGTTCTAACACATGTGCATAGGCATCTTGCCGTTGTTGTAGTTTGTATTTCTCTAATGACACATGATGTGGAACATCTTTTCATATGCTTGTTGATCATCTATATCTTCTTTGCTGAGGTATCTGCTCAGATCTTTTCCCCATTTTTTTTTGTTTTTATTTTTAAATTTTTAAATTTTAAATTAAAAAAAAGTTTTTTGAGGCAGGGTCTCACAATGTAGCCCAGGCTGGCCTTGAACTCACAGTCCTCCTACCTCAGCTTCTCACATGCTGGGATTACAGGAGAGCACCACTATGCCTGGCTTTTATTTTAAATTTAGTTTAATTCTTTCTCTTTTTAAAAATTTTATTTATTTATTTTGTAGTACTAGGGTTTGAGCTCAGGACCTGTGCTTGCTAGGTAAGCACACTACCAATTGAGCCACACTCCTGACTCCTTTTGCTTTAGATATTTCTCAAATAGGATCTCTTGTTTATGCTTGGGCAGCCTGGACTGTGATCCTCCTTATTTACTCCTCTGGGCCCAGTTTTTATTGCTTAATGGAGGACTTGCTCACTTTCTGCCGTGGCTGGCTTTGAACCATGGTTCTCCCAATCTCCCAAGCAGTTAGGATTACAGCAGTGAGTCACTAAGTCTAGCTAATTTTCTTTATTTTTAAAAAAACTTTTTTGAGACAGCCTCTTCCTATTTAGCCCATGCTGACCTGAAACTCAAGATCCTCCTATCTGAGCCTCCTGAGTGCTTTTGCCCAATTTAGTTACATTATTTGCTTTCTTATTCTAAGACTCGTTTTGGTAATTCCTTTATTGGATATTCTTTCACCAATATTTTTTCCTAGTCTGTGACTGTCTTCCCATTCTCTTGACAGTGTCTTTGGCAGGGCAGAAAGTTTTGATTTTAATGACATGTAGCTTTTGAATAATTTCTTTAAGGGGTCATACATCTGATGTTATATCTAAAAACTTTTCCTGCTAGGCGGGGTGATACTCACTTATAATCCCTGCACTTGGGAGGTAGAGGCAGGAGTTCCAGGGCTGACTGGCTTATGTAGTTATACCCTGTCTCAGAAATCAAGGATTGGGGCGTAGCTCAGCAGTGGTAAGCTTAACGTAGCATGCACCAGGCCTGCGTTCCATCCCCAGCACTGCAAGAAGCAAAACAAAATGAAAGAACTCTTCACAAGCCCAACACCACCTGCCTTTTCTCTTGCACTGTCTTCCATGAGGTGTATAGTTTTGCAGTTCACATTTAGGTTTGTGATGCATCGTGAGTTGATTTTTGCAAGGGCTGGAAGGTGTGTGTCTAGGTGTGTTTTTTCACATGTGGATGTCCAGTTGTTCCAGCAGCCCTTGCTGATGGTTCTTTGCTGATACATGAAAGATTTTAAAAATATGCTAACAGGTGCATTTTTCAGTGCATTTTTCAGAGCTGATCACAGCACATCACTGGCCATGCTTTTGTCAGACTAGCTCCTTTCCCCTTTATGTCTTAAATGTCTCTCTCTTTTTTTTTTTTTTTTGCTTTATATCATTCATGGATATTCTTTCTGATTATCAAAAGGATATAGCTTTATTTTAAAATTTTGAAAAATGCAAACAAATATAAGAATGAAAATCTGAAAAACTAAACTTACTCTGTAGCCCAGGCTAGCCTGAAAATTATGGCTCTCTTGTCCTCAGCCTCCAGAGTGCTGGGATTACAGGCATCTGCCACCATGTCTGGTCCTACTAAATGCTATCAAATGAAATTTAACTATTATTAATACTTTTATTTATTACATCCAGTGCTTCATTGTTACGTGGGTGTAAACTAAGTTGTATTGGGTTATGTTACATAGCAAGCTATGTAATCTGTGTTTCACTCATTATAATACCATAACAGTTCTCCCATGTCATTAAAATGATTTTTTTCCCCAGTTACTGGGGTTTGAAATCAAGGCTTCATGCTTCTAGGCAGGTACTGTACCACTTGAGCCACTCCACCAGCCCTTTATTGTGTTGGGTATTTTCGAGATAGGGGCTTGTGAGGTTGGGTCTTTTTCTTTTCCTGGGCTGGCTTCAAACCATGATCTCTGCCTCCTGAGTAGCTAGGATTATAGGTGTAAGCCACTGGCACCTAGCTAATAGGATTTTTTTTTCCAGTATTAGGGTTTGAACTTAGGGCCTACACCTTAAGCTACTCCACCAGCCCTTTTTTGGAATGGGTTTTTTCAAAATTGGGTCTCACCAACTATTTGCCCTGGCTGGCTTCAAGTCTGGATCCTCCTGATCTCTGCCTCCTGAGTAGCTAGAATTACAGGAGTGATCCACCAGAACCTGGCTAAAAATGATTTTTTTTTTTTTTTTGGTTTGTGTGCATACATGCGCACATGCTCTCTCTCTCTCTCTCTCTCTCTCTCTCTCACACGCACACACACACAAACACACACTTCCTTTATTTTTATTGTGTATACAGTAAGCCACCTTATTTGCAGACTTACTGCATGTGGTTTTGACCAAGCCTAGAAAATTCCTAGGCACATCCCACAGCTCAGTGGATGCTGAGCAGTTCTCAGTCAGTCCTGTTATCCTCAATGTGTTTGAATTGTGGGATCTGTGAGTGTTTCCTTACCTTCACTCTGTCTCCCAAAAAGCAAGTGGTGCCCCCACAAAATAAAGTGAATGTAAAATTAAGGTTTATCTTTAGCAGAAGCTGGGTGGCCTATGGGGAAAATGAACCAAAAGCGGCCGCGGTACAGCTTTGCGCGCTCTGCACCCTGCTCATGCGTGGATTTTTCCATAATGTCAGGCTCCTTGGAACCACAGACCCACCAATACCAGTGGTCTTCTGTATTTATGGAGTGGTATATGTTTGAAACATATTACTACCCCCTTGAATCTTTCCCACATCCTTTAGGTAATCAATTTTATAATTTCTTATGTTCTATTAATGTTTCTTTTATGTTGAAATAGGAAAATCTAAGCTACGTACCTATCTTCTTAACACAGAAGGGTAGCATTACTGTACACAATAATCTGCTTTTGTTGTTTGGACTTCACAGTATACAGATCATCAAGGCCTTGCTCACTCTTCCTCTGTCCAGGAATTGCTAGGTGTTTTGTTGCATGAATATAGCATAAATGACATAAATGACTTCATTTGCCCCATTGGAGTCCTTTCCAGTTGTTACAATTTTTCATTCTTAGCAAACATGCTGCAGTCACATGTTTACATCTGTTTAGCTCCAGAAGCAGATTGCTGAGTTCAAGATTAAATATACTTGAAATTGTGACAAATTACCCTCCAAATGTAGTTACATTTTGCATCTGTCATTTGTATTTTCCTAGTGTAGGATGACCACCTTTTGTATTTTTGCTAGTCTAATGGGTGACTGTATCCTTTGCCCACTGTGCAGTAGTTTCACAAATCTTTTTTTAAAAATTGATTTCTAGTTCTTTATATGAGATTAGTCCTTTGTGATATGAACTGCTAATTTTTTGTGACCTTTTAAGAAACCCCTGGATATATGACTGTATACATTGGTCTGTGTGCATTAAAATAATTAATATCACATTGTATTCCTAATTCTGTGTTTTGCTTTTCAGTCATTATACCACAGAAGCATTTTTATTTTTCAAATAGAGCAGGTTTTTACACCTCAGAGGGGAAGGCAGAGGAGTTACCCTGACTTGTTTTCTTGTTAAGGTGATAGTGCAGTGGAGGTGGGAAAGCGTGCACTTTGGATCTGGAGACATTGTTGAGTCCTGATTTGCTGCTTACTGGTTATGTCCTTGTTGAAGTCTCCTAACTTCTGGGTGAAACATTACATAATACGGGCTCTTACAGGACATTGGTGAAGGTCAGCTCAGGTGAAAGTTTGACAACTCTGAATGTTAGGCAGCTATTTGCATGTGCGCTGGGCAGCTCTGATCTCCAGCCTTGCCTTGCTTACTTCCTAATGCCAGGCTTTCTGGAGCTGGGTCTCTAGGCTCCATGAGAATTATGCAGTGAAAAGGGCAATTATTTAATGTGATAAATTCTTTGACATAGTACTAGAACAGCAGTAACAAACTGAAAAACATAGATGGTTTTAATGAATGAGAAGAAAGATTGCTGTTTTACAGAGAAAATTTCTCCTGTCCTTGGGGAAGCAGGGGATGGAGAAAGACAGGAAGATGTGGTACATGAATACCGAGAAGAAACCTCAGTAAATGTCATTGTCTATGGCCAAACTACGTATTTGAAAACTGAATCAGAATGCCTTGAATTCATGAAGGTGGTTTCCCTGTAGGAGTTCACCCACTGCCTCATGCTTCAGCTACCAAGTAGCTGCTTAGAGGAATGGGTATTAAGGGTATTTGTCTTAAAGCAATAATAGATTCTTTGATGGATTTTTTTTTAAGGGGGGAAAGTTTATGTTATAGTGTTCCTCTTTGTTATTTGAATTCTTCAAAAAACAGTACCATCACTTGGCTAATACTCAAAAGGCACAGAGTACTTTTGCTGTGTGCCTGGCTTTCGATCAGCACTCCACAGCACAGGGAAAGGCTGAAATGTACATGGAGTGTGGCATGAAGGGTGACTGCGGCTTCTCTCTGTCAGATCCCAGCTTTCCACTCCAGAGGCTCTGTGTTAGCAATTCATTGTGTATCTTTCTGGAGATACTCAACCTATATACTATAAAATCTAGAGATCCTTACCCCCAAATTGCTCCTTTTTCTAAACAGAGGTACATTCTGCACAGAATGTTTTGTACTTCTCTTTCCTTTGTTTTTTTTCCTTCTTGGGGGATTGAACCTTGGGCTTCAGGCGTGCTGCTGAGTTCCTGTTGTGCCACTGAACTATATCCCCAGCCTGTACTTCTTTTTTTTTTCTCCCCCAATTAAACTATGTCTTAGAATTGCAGTGTGTAATTACATAAGGAGCCTGCTCATTCTCTGTTGAATCTGTGTAGAGTACACACTGAATGGACATGCCATAGTGTTTAACCATCTGATGTCAATAGTTTGTTTCCAGTCCCTTGTGTACTTGTTCTGCATCTGTGCAAGTTTATCACATCACTTCTTCTCCGCAGAATTTCCAGATAAAGAGTATATGTGTTTGTACCAGGTCTTTCACAGATAGTATTTTATAATCGAAGATAGGTGACAATTGTTTGCTTATTTTGGCTGTCTCATTTTACAAATAAACGGCCTCTGGAAACTCCTAAGAAAATAGAAATATTCCCTTATCTGTGTATAATTTAGTTGGACCCAGAATTAATATGTAAAGCAGTGTCTTGAATATTTATTTTGAAATCCGTTCATCTTGTACTTGTACAGTGACCCTAGCAATGAGGGGCTGGGGAAGGAAGAGAAACCTTGCCTTTCTGGAAAAGATAGGGAGTCAGGTTAATGCAGGTTATTTTTTAGCAAGCCATTGCATTTCACTAATCCAGGAATATGTTAATGAGTCTTGACTGCTTTGGTTATGCTAACAGGGGTATAAAAGAATTAACTCAGTGAGTGTTGAATTATTGCACACATGGAGATGGATTGCAAAACTCTTTTATCAGTGATTTTTTTTTCCTTTTTTAGTGCAGATAGTTTCTAATGTATAGACCTCAGAAAGAATAATTAGACCTCACTTGAGAATTAAAGGGATTGTTTTAGAAAAATTGTCCATAGATAAGAGATTCTGGGATTTTAAAGGGAAGAAATTATCAATAACAGCAACAGCAAAATCTGGAAAACTAGCTAGGGCAGAATCTTGGCCACACAGTGTCCCTCTTACCTCAAAAGGCTTGTACTTCTCCCATGAGATTTTGTTACTACCTTTTGAAAGTTCTGCTTAGAGATATGTTTCTGTTATGACACATGCTTTCCAAAGTGTTAAGGATACCATGCAGTAATGTAGGTAATTCATTGAGATCACTTTCCTCTTAGAGCCTATCTGAGATGTCAGTTCTAAATTATCTTGTGCACAGTCACTAAAGAACTTGGGCTTACAGCTTGGTAAAGTAAGGAGGGCCAGACCTTTGGGGATAATTCTAGCCCCGACCATCATTTTAGAGAGGAGGAAAGGCTGGGCTAAAGTGGGGTGTGATTGGGGATGGACTTAGTGGACTCCAAGTATCCTGATGTTCTTGTCTGTGTGTGGTGGCCCCCAGGCATTTGAGTGTAGAAGTATTGTGGGAGCCACACATAAACCTCACCTCTTCCAGAATTCACCTGACATGACCCTGAGCTCAGAAAAGAAGGAAGAAATTCTGAACTTTGTAATTCCCAGCTCACAGCACCCAAACCTCATGCTGTATAGTGACTCACACAGTAATATTTTGTCATTGTGTGAACACATTATATAATGCTTATGTAGTTTTAGCCTGTGACCTTTGCTACCACTTACAGCATTGCTTCAGTATTGGGGAGGGGGAAACAAGCTCAGAGCTACCAATCTCCTCACACATAAACTTTTAACTGTCGTCTTGTTAGAGATCAGTTATATTAAGGAAAATGTAGGGAACCTGAAGGTTACATAGTCCAGCCTTTTGTTCTTCTCTTATACATGGTGGTCCTGTAATGGTTAACAGATCAATGATTCTTTGTTTCACGATTGCAAAATCTTGAAATCTCTGAAAATTCTTTTGGAAGTGATCTTTACTTATGTGAGGTTATGTATGGTCCCTAAACCACACCTTAAGTATTCATGACTTGGGTTGGTGAAATATTAATTTGTTTGATTTTAGAGTTTGATTACATCTCAGACCCTGGAGGATGTATTACATAATATGTAGGATGAGCATCTTTTTAAAATTAAAAAAAAAAAAATCTGAATTCAGAAACATCTGACCTCAAGGATCTCAGTTAAGGGGTTTTGTATCTGAATTGGTCTTTACAAAAGTTTTAGATTAAGTTTTCATACTTAATCTTTTTTTTTTTTTTTTTGACAAACTTGTGAGACAGATAAGGCCCATGTGTTTTGGGAAAGCTTAGTGCTAGAGGATCTTTCTTGAATTAGCCATCTATGTTGAAAGCATCAGAGCTCAAGTTAGACTCTCTGTTTACCATGGTGAATACCAATCCATGTTCCAGACATCATGTCCTCTGTGACTTGCATCCATTCCTCACCCCTACATTTATTGCAATACTTGAAAAATTGTAATTGACTTAATTATTTATGTGCATTTTGAGGTAATGACTGGACTTGTTTGATTTCTGGTCAGTGTCTTTCATGGTGCGTCAGTCAGCCAGGTGGAGAAATGAAGGCAGGAGTGTGCTTTCAGACTTTCATTGCACCATGCTGCTATATGAAATTTATTCTTTCATTCCACACTTCTTCTTTATAAAAGGAATGAAGAATTTATATATCACCTGTTTCCTTAAAGACAGAAAATTTGCAACCAACATGTAGTGTAAAATATCTTTTGGTAAGGTAACAGTGGGATACATTCAGTAGAATAGTTTGCAAGTTAATATCTTTAGGTCGGAATTATATATTAAAACTTATGAGAATTTCCTTTTTTTTTTTTTTTTTTTTTTTGATGATACTAGGGAGTTGATCTCGGGGCTTTTCACTTGCTAGGCCAGTTCTCTGACACTTGAGCCACCCCACCAGACCTTTTTGTGTTGGTTATTTTTGAGACAGGATCTTGCTTTAGGCCCATGCCAGCCTGGACCACTCTCCTCCTATTTATGCTTCCCATAGTAGCTGAGATAACAGATATGTACCACCATGCCCAGCCACTGGTTGAGATGGGATCTCTCAAATTTTTTGACCTTAGCTGGCCTCAAATCTCCATCCTTCCAAACTCTGCCTCCTGAGTTGCTAGGATTACAGGCCTAAGCCACAATGCCTGGCTTTACTATACTCTTGACCTCAGTATAGCAACTCATTGGTGAATGTTTATGCAGTTTCTATGAAATTACACCAGACCATTCTTGCAACTAAGCCTGTATAAGTACAAAATAAGGAAGGAAAGGAAAGTCAACTAATTTGTAGATTACTTTTCCTGTTAGCTGTCTTTCTGAGAGTACTAGCCTAGGAAAAAATAAGTGAATTCTCAACTTATAAATGCCATACATTTCCGTAATTTTTTCTTGAAATAAATAGTTTGTTACTAAGTGGGAAATAGTGTGTATTTTGCACTGTCAGGATAAACTCTTATGGCCAACTCAAACATAATTTTCCCTTTTCCTCTAACCCAGTCTTCGGTTATTTTCAAGTTATGGTCATTCAGGCCTCTCACCGTACTTGAAAGTTTTCGAGAGCTGTCTGTTCATGTTTAGAAACTTGATGGTAAAGAAGCCGTAAGGGTTGGAAACATAAAATGAAGTTTAAGAGTAGTTGGCACTGGACGCCAGTGGCTCACGTCTATAATCCTAGCTGCTCAGGAGGCAGCGATCAGGAGGATCGTGGTTCAAAGCCAGTCCATGCAACTGGTTCACAAGACCCTATCTCAAAAACAAAACAAAACAAAAAAACCTCACAAAACAGGGCTGGTGGAGTGGCTCAAGATGTAGGCCCTGAGATCAAGCCCCAGTACTGCAAAATAAATAAATAAAATAAAAAAGGATAGCTGGAATATTTCATCATAAATGTAGGTTTCATAGCATAGGGTCATGGTTTCTTCTGCTTCATCCCACTGCCAGGAGCACTGCTTGGCTTATGGTATAGGAGAGACCTGTTACCTTGAGTAGTAGTTATCAGCAATTATTTGTTTTTATGTTGTTTTATTTGACCTTTTTCTTGGACCATTTAAAGTTCCCTGTCATATCTGACTCTTTAAACATGTACATTCATGGATTGCAAGACTGCTAAGGGATTCTTCTGCAGGAGACACATTTCAAGCACCCAAGATTTTGATGTTGTACTATTTGCCTTTTCATGTTTGTGCTCTGTCTTCAAGCCACAGTGAGTCCTTATTCGTTGTTCCCTCTGTGTCTTTGTTATTAGATCAGCACCCATATAGTTCAATATGACCTCATCTTAACTTGATAACATATGTAAATACCTTATTTGCAAACAGGTCATATTCATAGGTACAGGAACTAGGACAACATATCTTGGGGGGAGGTCAGGAGACACAATTCAAACCATGACGCATGTCTGTTTTCTGTACCTCAGATCTTTTGAGCTTGTTACCTTTCAGGGGAGTAATTCAGACTTTAGTTGCTAACTTTCTGTTCTTGACAAGTAGTTCGAGAAATAAGGCCTGTTTTCAGTTCTACGTAGGTAGATTTTGGCATCATAGAATTTTAAGACTCAAAAGGACTTATCTGGATAAGTCATTTTGTTTAAAGTTTTACTGTGAGAAGTGGTAGATCATTTTATTGTGCCTACAGTCTTAGTAGGTAAATAATACTTTGTACCCTGATGCCTGGTCTCCTATTCTTTGCTTACTTTCAGTAAAAACAGAGAAATGAAGTAGTTATGATTGGAATACAGTTCTCTGAAATGGTTAGATGTTTTAAGGCAAAAGTCCAGAGTTATTTTTGTACTCCTTTGAATCATGCAGAATTGCCCTCAGTCGTCCAGAGGCTTGGCACCTGTAAAGTACCTTGGTGTGTGCTCCTAGAAGCTCCACAGTGAGTGCTGGTGGGATGCAGATGTGTTGTGAATGTGAAGAAGAGTGTATTTGGCATGTGACTACTAATAACTCAAGTCCTACATGTCAGCATGGTATGGAAAGAAGCTGGCAGCACGGGGAATTTCCCTAGATTATCTTCATTTTCACAGCAGGCCCTACAAGTGCTACTAGGAGACTTTGTCCCAAGGCTATAGAACTAATGGATGGTAGAGCTGAGATTTGATCCAGGCCTGTCTCATTCTGAAGCATCCACTTAATGGCCTTGGTCCTGCCTCTGTCTCCTTTACTACACCATCTAACTGCTGTTTCCTCTATTAGTATTAGAGATGGGGAATGTCAAAACTATGACTAACTAGTAAACCAAGACAGCATTCATATTGGAGAAGAAAACAGTTTTCATCATATTTTATAAAATATTTTTAAAGCATTTAGGTTAAAAAAAATGGACAATGTGACATACATACTTTTCCCTTCCTATGTCTTTCATTTCCATCTTTTTAATTGAAAAAGAACATGAAACATTTAGTAAGGTATTGTGATCATTACTGAATTTGAGCTCTTCTAGAAAGGCTGTCTTCAGTTTAATTGATATTAAAATTGGTGTTATTTCTCAGAAGGATTGAAGAACTTGCTTTGTAAATTATACTCTTTTGGCAAAATGTAATTATTGGGGCAAAATAGATTAAACAAGAAAATATATGGCAATGAAATCTTTGTTGATTGTTTTCACTTGTACTAATTCAACCTGTATACTATATTTTTTGTTGTTGTTTTTGTTCTTTGTGCTGAGGATGCAACCGAGGGCCTTGCACATGCTAAACAAGCACTTTACCACTGAGTTCTCCCTTAGTCCTTGTACTGTGTTTTAAGATATAACTCCATAGAGTGTTCTAAGAGCTTTGTATAATTTTAAAATTTAGTGGCCTGGGTCAGTCATTCACCCTTTTTTAGTTATGACAGAAAACTAACTCCAAAGATAGTGCTTATCAGAACAGCTGGTTCCAAGTGCCAGCAGGACTCTTGTCTCATTCTGCTGCTCTTTTCTGCTTTCCTCCCTGTTGACTGTGTCATTTTCAGACCAGAGCTTACCGAGTGATGCCAAAAATAGCCACTAGCATCCCTGGGGTTACTGTCTGCAAGCTGAGCACTAAGTTTTGGGGCTGGCTCTCACTGCCTAGCCAGGTCATGTGGTCATTGCCACACCATGCACTGCCTTTGGACTGAGAAGAGGAAGAATGGTTTCCAAACTAACTTGTGACACAGTTATCAAAATCAGGAGGAAAGGGTCTGGGCATAACTTGGAGCATAAGTTGTTGAAAGAAGGCACAACCAGACCTTTGTATTTTTTGCTGCTGAGAGTTAAGAGATCAAATCTGCTGACCTAAAAGAGTATGTTCAGTATTAACTACCAGTGCCTGAGAAAGGAGAAGACCAAAAATACACTACTGTGATCAGGTACGAGACACTACTGATTTTTTTTTTTTTTACAAAATCATCCCCTGAAGTAATGATTGCCATCTCGGAGCACTTTACATGTTTTATTTAATCCAGGGCTGGGGGTGGGGCTCAGGTGGTAGAGCACCTGCCTAGCTAGTTAGAGGCCCTGAATTCAAACCTCAGTACCACCTCCTCCCCTCCAAAAAAAAAAGTTGTACATATTTTATTTAATCCATCCCAGCAAGTTTATGAGGCCAGCATGACTGTACTCATTACACTGATAGAGAAACCTTTGGATTTAAATTCAGCTGTGTCTAACTGCACTTTACTTGTACATCTCTCAAATTTGCTTTCGCTGTTGTTTGTCCACCTATCCGTCTGTTGCCCATCCCTTCAGAGTCTACCTGCACATCCTCTTGCAGCAGTCTCTACCTAAGCATTTGACACTTTTCCTCCATTCTGTCTCCCTGCATGCCTCCTCCACCTCTGCTGCTGTCACTGCAGCCCACACTGTGAGGGACCTGGCTCCCACTATACATTGTCTGGCCTTTCTGCCTCCAGTCTCAATCAGTCCCACCCCCACTTTCCTTAGAGCAGACAGACTATCTGATGTTATCAGCCGTCTGTTTTCCTTGGCATCCCAGATCCCACCTCTGCCTGCTTTCCAGCCCGCTCCAGCACACAGTACAGCATCCATGACTGTGTCTCTCCCATCTCCTGTGCTGAGTCTTGTGCCTACTCTGGACTTCCCAGTGTCTTTCTTCACTTTAACTCTTATTCCGTCAGGTCTGCACTTAAATACTACTTTTAAGTCCTCAGGGACTCCTGCATCTCTCCCACCTCTTTCATATCCTTTCCTTTTTCTTTTTTGCACTTTTGACAATTTGGAGTTATACATTTGTATATGAGTATTAACCTGATATTTTCCACTAAACCTTGAAAGAACCAAGTCTTTTTGGTTGAGTAATTACTGAGTCTCCAGCACCCAACACAGAGCCTGTAATACAGTAGACTCTCAAGTATGTATTGAATGGATCAATAATTGCCCTGTGCTGCCCTGTGCAGTATATTTTAAATAATTACTTTTTCAATAATTCTCTCATTCTTGATTGTTTTTGTTTTGTTTGTTTTTGTGCAGTACTGGGAATTGAACTCAGGACCTTACACATGCTAGGCAAGTGCTCTACCACTTGAGCCATATGCCCAGTCCTTCATATGTAATTTATTATGCAAGAATAAACCTGTATCTTCTTTGAAGCAGTTTTATCTCCACAACTTTTGGTTTGCTGAGGCACAAGCTGTGCTCCCTTCATTGCTAATATAATCGTCTGCAGTTCAGATGCTGTATAGTGATGCACTTGGTTTTTGAAACTGTAGCAGAGCCAGACATAATAGGGGAAAGTAATAAATTTTAGGGTACATAGCTCCTCTCAATTTGACCTGAGAGTCAAATTGGCTGGGGCAGGGAGCAAGAAGGTTCTATTGATTTGCTCCAAATGGTCCCTTGCCTACTACACAGAAGCTTGATAATGCTTCAACTCTGGTGTGCCCTCTCCAGAACCCAGGCATCCAAATTTACCTCTCTGTAAGTATCCTTGTAATTTCTGGCTGCCATCTGTGCTCAAACTGGCTTTGGAAGGAGACGCTATCTCTCCAGTGATTTATTATTTAAAGCAGTCACATCCTTAGTGATGAGAACTGGGAGTATTTGTGTGGCTGCTTGGCATCCACACATGAGGTCATATGCCCCAGGCTCACTGGCTGTCTCAGGTCAGAGGGAATCACTGTCTCCACATGTGTGGCCTTCTGACATGCACACAGGCACGTCAGCTGGAAAACTTATTTGTTCATGATCATCCCAAGTATTGCAGATAATCTAACTTCTCTCTCCCTTTTGAATCCACAGTTGGTCGTGTTCGGAGTTTGACCTGAGTGAGATTCGCCTAATAGTGTACCAAGACTGTGAGAGGAGAGGCAGACAAGTCTTGTTTGATTCCAGAGCTGTTCAAAAGATGGAAGAGGTGGCAGCACAGGTATGGAATGATGACTTGATTTCATCCACTTCTTTGATCAACTGCTTATTAACCCACACTCTTCTCTTTGAGCTATATTGTACAGCCATCAGTGGCTCAGAAAAACATAAACTACCCCACACACAGTCATCCACATGTCTGTTAGTAAACACAGATGAAACTGTTAGCAGGTTATCATGATAGAAGCCAACAGAGTACCATAAACACAACAAGACATGCATTTGCTGATAATTGCAATCCAGTAGGACTTTGAGGCCAAGTGTGTGCATCAAATGCTGTAAGAAAATAGAGCTCTAAAATTCATAAAACACTAAGCTGGATGTCGTGGTTCACTTCTGTAATCCCATGAGAGGGTTGCAGTTTGAGGCCAGCCTGGACAAAAAGTTAGTGAGACTCCATCTCAGCCAACAAGCTGAACATAGTGGTATGTACACTGTGGTCCCACTGCATGGGAGGCAGAGGTAGGTGGATTGCAGTCCAGACCAACTTCAGGGAAAAAAATGTGAGACCCTATCTGGAAAGTAACTAAGAAAAAAGTGCTTGGAGGCATGGCTCAAGTGCTAAGAGTGCCTGCACAGCAAGCACGAGACCCTGAGTTCAAACCACAGTTCCGCCAACAATGATAATAAATAAATAAATAAAATAAAATTCATAAAGTACTGGCATGTTCCTCTGAAGGGAAATAAATATATTTTTTGTTTCTCATAGGTATTAAAAAATGTTATAAAGCTGAGCATGGTGGCATACACCTGTAATTCAGCACTCCAGAAGCAGAGGTAGGAGGATCAAGCGTTCCAGCCTGGGCTACGTAGTGAGACCCTGTCTTGGAAAACCAAATGAATAAATAAGATTAAATAAAAGGTGTTAGGTAGCTGTAGGCGAAACAAAATTAAATAGGGCTTTAGTTTGCTAACGTGTATTGCCATCTTCAGAAGGGAGCGTTTTTCAGCCTCTCTGACCAAGGAGGCTTTTATCCATTTCCTTTTTCTGTGGAGAGTCATAGTGGGGGGTGGGGTAGGGCGGGGTAGAGGTACTAGAGCTGGGCAGAGTGAAGACAGATGGTTCTTGATTCCTTTGAGACAGAATAGGAATGGTAAAATAATGTGTTTAAGGTGAGAAGAGTCTGGTCTTCCCTGAGGCCTTTTGGATATCAGTCCAGGGTATTTCTGCATTGTCACTGTGAGACCTTTCACTTTCGTTTTAGCATTTGTTCAGTTGCTTCCGAGTGAAATAAATCCATCTGTATTTCTTATCTTCATGTCCAGTTGCTTACTACCCACACTGACCAGATTCTGGCAGTTTAGAGAATGTGCAGTTACAGAATTGTGCAGCATATAACAAACACAGTGTTGTCTCACTGGGGCCAAGAGATTGTTTTCCTGCTTTTGGTGAGGGTCAATTTTGCAGGAAAGAAGTGTTTGGGCAAAGGCACTTTTAGCTCAGTGGACTCCATAGTGCTTTAGAGTGGCCTTCAGCCAGATAGCTAATCATACATTCAACCAATCACACATTGGTGTTGGGCTTGTTTGGTAGGCAGAGGAAAGGGCTCAGAAATCTCTCAGGTGATTCACCTGGGGCTTTGGTGGTAGTTGAGACCAAAAGCTTAGGTGAGCCAGCACTTGACTCTTTATTTGTTGGCCAGGAGATGCTGACATTTGGTTTCTCTGAACACTTTGCACCAATGGTTTGGTTGAGCACACACATTCTATCACTAGAGATGCTAATGGTGTGTCAGGTGGAGGGCAAGTGGTTTTCAAAGGGAATTGGAGTTGTTAATATACCTGAGCAGTGGTAACACTGGAATCTGGAACATGGGCTTTCTTAGAAGCACTCATTTAGCCAAAAAGGCAAATTAGGTTTAGGGACATTTGCAGCTTGCCCAAGATCATAGAAGAATCCAGTTGGTGCTTCACTTCCTGGACCATGGTGCTGTCTCCAATTACGGACCATTCAGTACACTGCACTCCAGACAGGGGCAAACAGTCAGAAGCTGCTGGGACTCACTGTTGCTTCCACCCTCTGAGAGGCCATGTTTCTCACTTAAGTGGTGTTAAGTAGCAGCTAGATCTGAAGAGGGTGTTGAAGGAGTGCTAGGGGCTCAGGGTTAAAGCAGTACAACTGTGAGTGCCGTCATTGCTGGAGTGGCTGCTGTAGACTAGCACATTTGTGTTTTCCTTACATTCTTTCCCATATGAGCCCCTCTTCACCCCCTTTCCCCTTGGCAAGCACATGCTTGCATCCAGCATATGACTGCAGGTGCTTTGCTTTATACCACCCGTGTGATGTCACACCGAGGATCAGATGAGCAAAGGCTGCATAAGAAAAATAAATAAATAAAAGGGCAGGATTCAGAATAGAAACTACTTCCTGAGGTTGTAAGGTGCTTCTGTAGGAGTAACACGTTCTAGTGGAGAGGATGGTGAAGTCATTGTCAAAACACTAGCAGTGAACTCTGTTCAGGGAACATAGAGTAGATAATCCTCTGTTACCTCTAACCTTTAATGACTCGATTCCCATCACCATGCCCTGTCCTTTACAGTAGCTCCTGTTTCAGGGTTTTGGCTTCATCTTTCGCAATTTCAGCCTCGTGGTTTCCTTTCCTGTTCCCCTTAAAGAAGTACCAGAAGAGGTGTGTCATTAAAAACACAAGCCCCGGCTGTCCAAGTTAACAGCTTTGTTTTCTTAGTTCCATTTGCTTGTAAAAATTTTAATCTGAGTTGTCATCTTTCTCCTCATAGTTTCTTAAGTTATAACTCTACATAGTACTAAAAATCTGCTAATAACCGAAGCAGAGACCAGTTCTCATTGTTGATTTTCCAGTATGAATGTAAATGTAAATACTAATAGTTAAATTATTTAAATAATTTAAATAATTAAATAAAATTTAATTAATAAAAATAAAATTTTTATATATAGCCTACCATTTTTTGTCTAGTACCCTTCCCAAATATTACTCTCAGGAACCATATTTTTGTCATCAATATAAAGAAAAACTTAAAAAGAGCTTCTATTTTTTTCTTTTCTTTTAAGGGAGGTAATGGAGTTTATTAATGGTAAGGAAAAAGCATTAACAAAAAAGCAGTGGAGGCCCCATCTGACTGGGGGGCCAGCTGGGATGGAAGCAGGTGAGCTTCTGGTTTTTAATTCAGTGCAGGCACCACAGTATTCTTGACAAAAAAATTCTCAATGAAGAGCATGTTGAAGAAGCCTAATTTCATTTAGTGACTCTTTTCCTTGTCTGCCTCTCTCAACCCAGAAAGCAGAGGATGTCCCTGTTAAACTGTCAGCCAAGTGCTGCCAAGGAGGTGGTGGCAGCAGCAGCAGCAGCAGCAGCATATCTTCCCACAGTTCTTGTGGAGGGTCCTTGCAACATGCTAAGGAGCAGCTTCCAAAGTATCAGGTAAGACGCTTGCTCTAGGAACACCAGGGAGCCGAAGTAATTGACGTAACATCTCCTCAGGGAACCATGCCCTGCCCCAGGAGTGTGAGGACAAGCGTTCATCAGTGATCCTAAATGTCTCTTCAGTGCTGTTTTCACTGTTTGACTTTTACCTCTCCATAAGCCCCACTCAAGCAGAGGTGAGACATCATAACATACTGAATGATGAGGAAATACTTCAAATGAGGCAAATTTTCTTGTTTCCTTTGTTGTCAGTTCCAGAATAATAAACCAGTTCCCTGTTTTATTAAAAGAACTCTTAAGACTTCCTGGAATGTGTATGACATTCTAAGAAAATAGAAATCTCCAATAGAAGAATAGTCTTGTATAGGAGAAAGAAATGGTAGGATCCAGCCTGAGTATGAGGGGAAGAGGACTGCTGACATTCTTTACCCCGTGTGTGTGTGTGTGTGTGTGTGTGTGTGTGTGTGTGTTCTCGTTTGAAGCAGTGGAGGATAGGAACTAGGGCTATTCAATAGAAGGGAAGAAATGTTTTGTAAACATTGCATAGTAGAAGGGTATTAATTAACAGGGAATGCATGGAACTTTTTTTTTAACCATCTAGAATTTTGTGTACTATATTGCAAGAAAAACAAAGTCAGATCAATTACCTATAGCACAGGTCCACAGGACTTTGTTAATTCCACTGTCAGGACTTGTGCTGGGCATTTGTCTTAATTTTATAGTGCTCCTGGGTCTTAAAGCAGCTTGCAGTTTGAAAAATGTAGAGTGAGCTGGGCGCTGGTGGTGCATGCCTATAATCCTAGTTACTCAGGAGGCAGAGGTCAGGAGGATCAAAGTTCAAAGCCAGCCCAGGCAAATAGTTTAAGAGACCCTATCTTAAAAATACCCAACACAAAAAAGGGCTGGTGGAGTGGCTTAAGTGGTAGAGCACCTGCCTGGCAAGCTTGAGGCCTTGAGTTCAAACCTAAATATTGTGGGGAAAAAAAAAAAAAGTATAGCATGAACTCTCCAGTCAGTTGAGAATCAGAGTTGACACAAGGCCCTTGTGCCATAAGAGCAAGCAGGTTATAAAGCAGAGGTAGTGGGTGATTGTTATCTATCAGTAAAGAATGTGAAAAACCAATTGGTTTATGTCTGCGTAAGTGGGAAAAGGTTGATCTGAGTTGTAACCAAAAAGGAACCCAACTTCTGGTAGCAAGGCTGACAGGTCTGTCTTTCTGTTTCCTCCTCTGTTACTATATTTAAGTGGTGTGCATATGTCAGTGTGTGTGTGTGTGTGTGTGTGTGTGTGTGTGTGTGTGTGTGTGTGTTTGGAATTTAAAACAATGGCAAGATTTATAGGCGAGTGTTAATGCAGATCTTTATGTGTTCCCTTGGGTGGAGAGCATGCTAGCAGAGTCTGCCTAATGGATTGGGGTTGGGAGAGATGGTTGTTTGGTTTCGGTTGGTCTGTCCTGGGGTGCCTGTGGCACACTAATTTGCTCAACATTCATTATCTGTCCTGTTATCAGGATGTCACCAGGACTCAGCACAGATACAAAGAATCCTATACTCAGTGCATTGGAATAGAGGATTTTAGAACCCAAGTAAAGGTCTGGTTCTAGGGATAAAGAAGTGTAGGGAGCAGTCCTATGTAAATAGTAATGTCAGAAGCATGGTGGAAAATGCAGACAGCAAGTAGGAGTGCCCTCCAGGAACAACAATATTCAAGGGTTGGTCTGAGACAGGAGAGATTCAAAAAGAAGAATAATTAACAGCATCAGATGTAGTGAGAGAAGTTTTATAAAGCAACCAGACAGTGTTCATTGAATTTAAAGGAAGGTGGAGGGCATCATTAGAGCAGCTGTAATAGATGGAGATCAGGGGCAAAGTCAGGCTGCACTGGTTAGACAGCTGGTGCTTAGCACCTCCAAAAATAAAAAATAAGGTGATGACAGAAAGGCATAAGGGATTGGTCAGAAGTTGGGCAAGTCAAGTATTTTTAGATAGCTTTGTAGAGTAATCAGACCATCTGTTACTTTTTGAACCTTGACAGAACTCTTCCTGTAGCAATTGGCATTTTGAACAACACTATCAATTGTTTGGTTGAATAATACTGAGCCATATTTCTTTTAGAATGTGTTCCTAGAAGAGTTACTCTGTTCTTTCATAATTTAATCTATAGAGCTTATAAATGGAGGTAATGGTAATCTTTGTTTCTCATAGTAATACTAAAAAGGATCTCTTATTGAAAAACACTTTGATTCTGTGTGAACATACTGTGTAAAAAGAAGAAATCAAGTACATTAGTAATATTTTTGGGAATAAATATACAATCAACATTAATGATTATGATTGTAAGATGACCAATTGCAGCTTTAAGAAACAGTTATAATTACCAACTAAACTAAAGAGGGAAAACAGAGATTAATAAACATTGTTTTCTATCCCATTGCACATCATTTCATGTACTAACTTTGACTTTGGTTTCTTGCATGTAGTATACAAGACCAGCTTCTGATGTCAACATGCTAGGGGAAATGATGTTTGGTTCAGTTGCAATGAGCTACAAAGGCTCCACCTTAAAGATACACTATATACGGTGAGGTGCCATCTTCTTCTGATTGTGAGAAGTAGAATGGTGGTGTTGACTCTTTACTTTAAAAACTCATTTCTCCCTCTGGTTTTTCAGTTCTCCTCCACAGCTGATGATTAGTAAAGTCTTCTCTGCTAGAATGGGCAGCTTCTGTGGAAGTACAAATAAGTAAGTGTGGGATTTAACACCCCCATCCTATTTTTTGGATGTGTGTGTCTATTTCTGGATAAACTAATTCTTAGAGGGACATAAGATATTTTGAAGTGACAAGCAAGATCAGTGCTGATTAACAAAGGGGTCGCAGGTATTGTCCAATTACAGTGACTGTGAAAAGGCCTTTGACTTTCTCAGGTGCCTTTATCTTGGGTCTCCATTGATATTCTCTGTGCACCTACTGCCAGTCACTAAGTTTTAATTCTGTGGAAAAAACAAGGTAAAGGGGAACAAGGAAGGGGTCACATTGATGACTTTATGTTATTCCCCAGTATTTATCCTTTTTTGGTTTTCTTTTTTTTGGGGGGGAGGGAATGGTAGTTTGAGACAAGGTCTCTTTGTGTAGCTCAGGCTTGAACTGGCAGTTCTCTTGCATTGCTTCCCCGAGTGCTGAGGCTATGCCTGTGGGCCGCCATACCATCTTATTTTACCTTTACCTATTTCTGAGGATTGAAGGTGCATGCTGAGTTTTTCTAGGCTGTAGTGCTGTTATGGCAGGTTGTCTATGCTTGCCATCTGTCCTAAGCAGTCAGTTTAGCTATTGATAGGTACTTGGGTTATATCCTCTTTGGATTTTCACTCTTGATTCTCCCCCCACCCCTCTTGAGTGTGCACTCATCCACTGAGCTGCATTTCCTGCCCTTCTCTCTGTTTTTATACTTCTGCATAGACTAAAAATTCTAACTCTAACTTAAACTCCCCTCTAGACGCATCTATTTATACATATTTAACTTGCATGCAGAAACAATTTGTGTAGTTTTTTTTATAAGACAACATACTTTTGATAATTTTCAAGAGACTTACTATAAATAAAGGGGCATTCTTAGAGTTCAAATGAAGGCTTTTTTTTTTTTAAATAACCCTAGGAAACTAAAAATATATTCCTCAGCATAGTTTAGTACCATTGAGTAAGTCTTTGGTTACCCTTCAACAAAATAGTTTGAGCACTTAGCATTGGACTGCCACACTTAAGCTAATACAAGAATTGATGTTGTTTCTTCTTCTCTTCTTCCTCCTATTATTTAAATTTTTATTTAAATATTTATATTTAATATTCATTTAATATTTTTATTTAAATTATTTAAAATAAATAATTTATTTTTTGGTGGGACTGGGGTTTGAACTCAGGGCTTCACGCTTGCAAAGCAGGCACTCTTAACACTTGAGCTACACCGCCAATCCTTTTTCTTTTTTGCACCATCTGGCCTGGCTAATATTTCTTACGAGTTTTTCCTTTTTTCTTTTTTGGATGCTTGTAATTATCTAAATTTTCATTACATTAACTTCTTGTAATAAAATATTGAGCTCAGGTTTAAATAAAAATTATGTTGTCTTCTTTATACTATATTCTCAAAATCTCGATACTTAATTTCTTATTAAAAAAATAAATTTTAAAAATCTGCTTTCCTCACATTTTCATGAGTAATTCTAACGTTTTAGAAGGTGTGAAGTCAAACTCCTATGAGAATCATAATTTCTGTGATACGTCTTCCTCTTGAAAAAAGTTGCTAAATTATTCATAGACCTTAACCAAGAGTTAAAATTAATTCCATTTTGAAGATTTATGTAAAATCCTTAAAATGAATAGCAACATGTTGGGTGTCAGTTGGTTAAGCAGAATTCAGAAATGCATAGCAGAGTCTTAGGTGTCAGTCACTGAGGCAGAACTTAGAGCTTGGTGTCCTGTTATGGAATGTGAAAGAGTGAGGAATGCAATCATTTAGTTGTATGTATTGGACTACTTCCAAAACCTTTTTATTTTTCCCCTGAAGTTGCCAATCTAATTTCCTTTGATAGATGTGGTACTTTATTATTTTATAAAGAGAAGTATTGAATGACTGATTGTTATTGTCTGTATTTGAGAGTCTACTAGAAAATCGCTTTATCAGCCTCTTAATGTTTTTCTTCTCTCTCCTTCTTTCCCCCTCTCTGGATTTAGCTTGCAGGACAGCTTTGAATACATCAACCAAGATCCTCATGTGGGAAAACTGAACACAAATCAGCATAGTTTGGGTCCTTGTCGTACTGGGAGTAACCTAGGTAAAATGAGACACACACACACACACACGCACACACATGCACACAGCTTTTCTCTTAGCACCACTGCTGTGGGCATAGTTGGTGGTGTGTTTTGCTTTATTTGAGTTTGTTGTGCTGTGCTGGTTTGGTTTGTTTTTGCATTATCTTTAATCTTGTTTATTTGTGTGTGTGTATTTGCGTCTCCTGTGTGTTTCTGCTCCAGGTCTGCTACAGGCATGCAGCAGCAAACTGCTGCAGGGGGTGGCTGAAGGAGGACCTCTCCGGCTCACCCGGAGTGCTTCTTTCTTTGCAGGTTTGTGTGGAATGCTGAGCACAGTGTGACCCACACACATTAATAAATCCTGTGCAGGTTTTTGGACAAAATCCTACTTGTTCTTCTCTAGAAACTCAAGGGGCTCTTGTGATAAGAGAAATTAGTTTCAAATGCAGCCAAATTCGTGGTATTTTGAAAATTCCACCCATGAAAATGCCTCTGCTAGTACCCCAATATAAGCTGATTTGAGCTTATACTAAAATGAGCCCTTAGTGTTTCTAGGAGAATTTTTTTTTCTGATTTTTCTGAGTCTTTTCTGCTACTGTGAACTATTTTCCCTTTACCATGGTGTCTTTTATCCATTTAGCACTTGCATCCTTACCTGCATGGAGTTTCTCTAAAAGTCATTATAGTAAAAGCATGGAAGATTCATATTCTCTCTCTCTCTCTCTCTCTCTCTCTAATACTTTCAATGCAATGTCTAGGTTTCTTACAGGTATAGTCATCTTGGTATTCTGGGTATATTCTGAGATGTAGTTGGCCTTGCTATCTAAAGCTGTTAAATATCTGTTTTAGTCTTCACATGATTAACAAGTGTGGGCAATCTTTATTACTAATACTTAAGGTTGTAAGTGTAACAAATGGTATTTTTCATTGTTCTTTGTATCCCAAAATATCCAAACACCATAGTTATCTAATCCATCCCACAATGAAACTGACACCCTCCCATCTACTTAGAGTAAGAATAAAGTGTTTATATACTTCCATTAAAATTGTGAAAATAAACATACTTCAAAAAATAGCTAGCAGCTAGTAGAACCTGGCAGGGCACTGGACTTCTTGTGTATTGTAAAACTTACTTGAACAACTTTTAATCTACCTTCTAGCTCATTAGTATACAGCTTAGATCAGTTTGAAGCTTTCCTAGAAGTCTTTCATACTTGATTGTTTTCCAAAATTCATAGCAGAACATGAGTTTTCCTATGTAACTCTACAGTAGTACTGTGTAAATGGGAAATAAGTAGAGGAAAAAATAGCTGAAATGAGTATTAAGTGTTTTCTGTCTGCTAAGAGAGTGGGTTATAAACAGAGAAACATTTTTTGAATTTAAGAAATTTTTTTTCTGGAGTTGAACATCATTCACAATTATCTGTGTGTTGTAGTAAAATAAAAACAAATGGTTCCTTGGTTTTATTTTCTTCTCTCTTTTTATGTATTTAATTTTGCTTTGTACTTAATCTCTATAATAAACTAGGCCAATCATCAGTAGTTGTAGCCTGCTTTGAAATGTAAAACTTTCAATGGCTTTTTGAAATCTTTCCTGTCTTGGTAGAACCTAACTACATGGTTTTCTCCTATTTTTGTCTTAGCACACAGCACACCAGTTGATATGCCGAGCAGAGGACAGAATGAAGACAGGGATAGTGGCATTGCCCGATCAGGTATCTCCTCTTAATGATTTAATACAGTGGGTTTCTGCAATGGTATAGAAGTTGGGAAAGTAGAAGATAGGTAGATAGTCCTTACTCTTAGGTGGCACTCTTTTTCTTTTCTTCATATCCTAAGATACTCTAAGGTGTCCAAAGATCCGAAACTTTCATGTACAGCATCTGGGAATGATTGTGCAATGTAAACCATGTTTAATACATAAATTCATGAGACTCGTGTATGCTGAGAAATTTCTTTCTGGAGGGGAGATTTCTTGAGCCAAGCAGGAGTTTGCTTTTGCTGAGTATAGAATCAGAGAAGGGAAATGGTCTATAGAAGTAAACATACCTGTGACAGTGCAGGGGACTTCCAGCTGACCTGCTCTCCCTTTTGTCTGTCCTAAAATGCTGATCTAGATTGTATTTCAGCTACCCTTCTATGCTTACTTCAAGCCCTAACCTTTTCTAATACTGCTTTTAAGATCTCTTTCTTGGTTTCTGTTTTTGTACACAAGTCTGCTTTCGCTTTTTGATTTTGATTTGTGGTTCAGATCTGAGGTAGGTTCTGTTGTTATCAGAGAAGGGTGATGAATTAATAATCTGGAATTCAAGCACTTCGGGCATGTGAAGCCTTGCCTGATGAGTACATGTCCTACAAGTAGCCTCTGTCTTCCAGGGAGTAGTAGGAGTGCCCTCTGGTTTCTCCTGTGACATGTGACTTCATCAAAGAGGCCAGCCAGCCAGCCAGTACGTGGACTTAACGCAGGGCTTGTTGCCTTTCCTCCTGGCCTTTCATTCATTTCTCTCCTGTTCTTACCCTAAGAGACTGCCTCAAAGGTCCTGTGTTCCTTCTGTGTAATAACAAAGCCCTTCACCCTGCCCTATCCAGCTCTGTCACTTAATACAAAGTATATAGCATCTTTTTATGATTAAAGTGGCTCATTTTCATGGAGTTGGGCTAGGAAACTTTGGTCAGAAATGTAACTCTCGTTGATTAGACCTGTGTCATTTTCACTTATAGCCCCTTTTGCACAAACAGAATCTGAAAAGATACAATATGTAACGTGCCAAGGAACTGGTTTTATTTAATGGTGCTCAGAATAATTTCATCATTCCTGGTGGGTCACTGTCAGCTGAACTCTTGAGTTTTCATCAGTTACTCAAAGACTGAGTAAACATTGAAGAGCATCGGTCCCAGGGCTCAGCCTTCTTGCCCTTGGGAGCACATTTGGGCAGGACTGGCCCTGGAGCTATTATGGTTGATTTCAAAGCAAGAAGGTGTGGGGTTTCCTCATGAGTGGAAGCACCACTGTGGAACCAAATGACCCTTAGTCATAATTGCTGCCTGGCTGGCTGATGGGATTCATTGTGTTTGACTTTGTGTGGTGAGAGAGCCTCCCTCCCCACCTCCACCCCGACAAGAAAGAAAGATGAGTAGTAGAGCAGTATGTTCTACTGGGGCCTGTTGCAGGCACTCAGAGTTTCTGTCCTACTATAATCTTATTTTATTTTATTTTATTTGTTTATGTTCTTTCTTGTTCAAAACAATATTGAGAGATTTTGAGAGAAATAATGTCAATAGAAACATTATTGGGAGGAAGTGTGATTTTTCCTACTTCATGTTGTATAGGTCATAATCTCACTAGTTTCATAGTCTTCTGATTCTAAATTGCTCCTAAAAGTACTTTTCCTTGCCATTTGAGAAGCAGTACAATTGAAAGGCCAAGTTCACATTAACACTTTAATGTGTACCAAGTTGGTACAGGCACATCTGAAATGTTTTCTCACAGCCCATGAGAGGGACTTGGGACTGACCAGATTTGGGAGGAGGTAGGGAGGTATGATACAAACGTGAGTTTTGAGAAAGCTGACTTTCTTTTTTGGCAGTCCCTACTTCCAAGCTCCTAGTTCTCCTGTGGGGAGGAGAGGGGCAGAGATGACAGAGAGGCCTAACAATGCTCCTGAGTGGCATTTTACTTCTCTTGCTCTCTTGGTAGACACTCTCACCTTCAGGTACCTACCATCTGATCACACCTGGGAGCTGCTCTGAAATCCCTGAGTCCATGCAAAGACTAGTGTGCATATCATACCTCTGGTAGGATTCAACTCTGTTAGCATGAGAACTCTTCGTGCTCTTACTGTATTCTGTATTCTACTTAAGATTTCTTCTTGTTATTACCCTCCTTAAATTGTGGGGGAACCAAGATCCCCAGTTCTGTAACAGAATAGGAGCTCCAAGCGTTACCAGTAATTAGCAGTAGATGTACAGCAATTAAAGACGTTGTTTATTCTCTTTTAACTTCTGTCTAAAGACTTGAGGGATAGGGAAATTTCTAAAAACAGTTTTTAGAACTGTTTTAGATTTCAAAAAAATTGGGAGGATAGTACAGAGAGTTCTATAACCTGTCCCTAATCTGCCTTATTATTAATATTTTAACATTAGTGTGTGCATTTGTGACAATTAATGTACCAGTATCAGTATTAATAACACATTCTCATTAGTGAGTGCTCACAATTTATTTGCTTCTTCCATTTTTACTTAATTCTTTTTTTTTTTTTCTGTCCCAGGACTATACTACATTGATCTTCTTTGGCTGTGACAGTTCCTCAGACTTTCTTTTTGATAATCATGATGGTTTTGAGAGATATTGGTCCTACTACTAGAATATGTTTGTTTTTTCTCATGATTAGATGGAGTTTGTGAGTTTGGGAAAGGAAGATTACAGAAGTAAAGGTGCTATTTTCCTTACATGATATTAATGGTTCATTCTATCAATATAACTTATGACCATTGATGTTGGCCTTGTTTACCTGACTGGGATAGAGTTTGTCAGGTTTCTGCACTGTAAAAGTGACTATTTCCTCCTTTGCATATTTTATGCTACCTAAGAATTGGGTTCCCCTCCTTGAGTGCGGAGGGTTTATGTAAATTTTTTGGAATTTTTCTGCATGGAGTGTGTCTCTTCTCCCCATTTGTTTATTTTCGTGGTCATTATATCATTATGGTCTTGAAGATATGTATTTTTTTTTTTATTGTATTGATTGATTTTTGCGAGACGGGGGTTTGAATTCAGGACTTTGTGCTTGCTCAGCAGGCACCCTACTGCTTGAGCCACACCTCCAGTCTGTTTTTTTTTGCTCTGGTTATTTGGAGATGGGATCTGAGAAACAATTTGCCTGGGCTGACATCAAACCCTGATCCTCCCGATTTCAGCCTCTCAAAAGTAGCTGGAATTACAGGTGTGAGCCACTGGTGCCCTGCTGAAGATACTTATTTTTTACTTTGGATTATAACCAAATACTACTTTATTTTTTCCCAAATTGTCTTAGCTTTGGCCATTGGTGCCTCTTTCACTTGGCTCCTGTGGTGCTCCTTTCACATACCCACATCTATGGTGGGGGGGGCGGGGGGGGGCGGAGAGTTGAGCTCTGTCTTATGTTCTGGTACTGACAACTGCTCCATAGTCATCTTGTTTATTTCTTGTCCTGGTCTTAGAACCAGCCATTTCCCCACTCATAGAATGTGCCTGAGGGGGAACACAAGTTGGAACAGGTGTGGAGGGGAAATACTCACTGTATTTCCTTCTGGATGTTTTGAGCAGGATTCCTATGCCTATATAAATCGAATTTCTAATCAGTTTGTTTATTTATTTATTTATTTATTTATTGCGGTACTGGGGTTTGAACTCAGGGCCTTATGCTTGCTAAGCATATACCCTACCACTTGAGCCACACCCCTAGCCTCAAAAAGATAATTTTAAGAGGTTATTTTAGTGGCTGCCATTAGAAGTTTTCCAGTAAGGTTTGAGAAAGAAGAAGGATGAGTTTCAGGCATATAGGAAAGTAAGATTTGCAGGGCTCAGTGACTAATGGGATGTGGGCTATGGGGGAGGAGAATGCTCCAGTTTCTGGCTTGAGAAAACAAGCAGAACATGGTGGCATTAACCATTGTAAGGAAAGCAAGAGGCCATTTGGGGGAGACAGGTATTCATATACTTCTTAAAGTGTTGACAAATTCTCCAGTTGTGAGCATTTGCTGTATTTAGAAATAGGAAACTGGATTGAAAGAGATGAGTTGGAGCAGAAGCTGAAATTTGGAAGTCTTGGGTACATGAGTACCATAAGGTTCGGAGGGCTGGGGTTGAGACTGGTGTCATGGAGCCTTGTCATCTGCCCATAGTTCAGCTCTAGGTTCTCTTCCCCATTAAAGTGTTCATATCACTGGCCAGAAAAGTAATGTCCTTGTTTTCTCTGCAGTTGTTTTTCCTTTGTCCTTCAAAGTAGTAAAAAAAAGTAGGAGATCAGCATGAAGAAAACTGCTAGTTTGCACCAGCAAACGCTTCTATTCAAGCGTTTGAAAAAGAAACTTGAGGCTGAGGAGCCTCATGATCATAGCACTCAGATAAAGCGCGTTTCACTCGCTCTGCAGACTCAGCATGGACTCCCCCAGTACTGAATTTCATCATCAGAACCAGTGTCACCACATGTCACACCCAAAGAAAATGAGAGTTACTGCTCACATAATGAGGGGCTTCTTGGGGGAAACGGTGGGCTTCTCAAGCTGGCCAGAAAACAGCTTTTGAGAGAACAGGGAAAGGAGACTACCTTGGGATATTACAGTGGCTACGCTGTGGTAAGGGTTGCTGTGTGTGCTTTGAACTTCCCATGGGCGCCAAAGCAGAAAGCACCTGAGCTTTCTCATCAGCTTGTTCAGATGAGGAACAGAAAGGGAGGGAGGGTGGGAATGGGGCTTTGAAGCTATAAGGAATCAAAAATCACAACATGGGAACCCTTGGAGTGTGGCAGAGTGACAGCACATTGGTTCCTGAGACCACCACAGATTTGACTAATGTAGTGCTTGGTAGAGAGGAGCATGAGTCAAGGAGGGTATCATTTTTTGTTATTGTTTGGGGGTTTTTAGTTTAGCTTTGTTTTGGTTTTGGTGGTTCTGGGACTTGAACTCAGGGCCTTTCGCTTGCTAGGCAGGGCTCAACTACTTGAGCCACCATGCCCCTAGTCCTTTTTTGCTTTAGTTATTGCCCAAGCCAGCCTCAGACCACAGTCCTCCTACCTATGCCTTCCAGTAGTTGGGACCACAGGTGAGCACCACCACACCTGGCTTGTTGGTGAGATGGGGGTCTCACTAACTTTTTGCCTAGGCTGACCTTGATCTTCAGTCCTAATCTCCACCTCCCAAGTAGCTGGGATTACAGGCTTGTACCACTGTGCCCGTATGCTTTTGGTTTTTGGGTTGTTTTTGAGGATCTAAACCTCAGCTCCACACTACTCTGCCCTTGAACTACCCCCCAGCCCTAGGTACTATTTGTGGGTCCATTGTCTGCATGGGAACTGCCATGGCACCCTGTTGACCTTGTGCAAAATGCATACAGGTGAAGGATTGAGCTGAAGCTTGGCAGTACAACCTGTGACCTTGCTGGAATGAAAAGGTGGGAGGAGCTGAGGAACTGCTGGGGTCATGTCCCACTACTTCCTTATCTCCCCTGGGTAGCTATCATGAAACCTCCATGGTTCTGATAAGATGTGGGCTCCTGTCTTGCCCCTCCAGACCAGGTTGCAGAATGCAGAAGCCCTCAGCTGGGTGCCCCATAGCTTGTGTTGCAGGCCTCAGCTCCTTAGTGTCCTTTTTGCTGTGTGACAGGATTATTGGGAGCTGGCACCTTTGGCTTGCTCTTTCACTGCATATACAAAACAAACTGTCTGCTCGTACCTTCACTGTGAAGTCTTTGCCTTGGCTTTGGCCTTGTTCTCCTTTGCTTGTCTTTATGTGTGAACTTCCCAGATGTAGTGCAGCTTGGGAAGAGCACCATTCCTTCACCTCACTCTTGTTCCTGTACTGCAAGTTACACCTTTGTATTTTCTCAAATGAATGTTTTCATCTTCACCTTCACAAACTTATTGGCCTTTTCACTGTCTTGCCTTGCTTTTTATTTTGGTTTGGTTTTTAATGTTAAGGACTGAATCCCTGGCCCTTGTGCATATTAGGCAAAGTGCTCTATTTTTGAGCTACATCTCAGTCCTAAAATTCCACAACCTAAAACAAATTTTTTTTTTTAAATGAGACTATGTTGCCCAGGCTGATCTCAAACTCCCAAGCTCAAGGTATCCTCCTGCCTCAGCCTCCTTAGTAGCTGGGACTATAGGAAGTGCCTCCATACTCAGCCCCTTTCCATAGTGAATTTGCATTCTCACATACTTGTTTAAGAAAAATTATAAATCAGAAAGTGATGTAGATACCATTCAAAGCTATAAGGAATCTAGGGATCACTGTAAGAAAACATGATGTACTGTAATAGAGAATTTTTTTTTAATTTTATTAAAAGGACTTCTATAAGTGGAGTGAGGGATTGAGTTTTACAGATTAATCCATAAATTCAGTATAATTTTAATTAAAAGCCCCTATGAAGGCAGACTAAACAACTTTTATTTAGAGGGAAGACCAAAGGACTACATTTTATGCTTTTTGTAACTCTGTTATAGATCCTTCACTCTTACAACCCGGATTATGGGCAAAAGACATAGAATGTTGAATAACTTGACCACAGCTGGGCAAGAGTTTATGTCCCAGGTCGGTAGGAAATTACAATTTGAGCTGTTTTGAACCATTGTCATTTTAGTAAGGGGTCTTCTAAGAATGTATTAAAACTTAGGGTGATGCTGTTGAGGACCTCATAAAGTCCTAAGATCATTTTGTAGTTTGGAAACTACCTTGTGTCACCTATAACTTTTTAAATTAGCATGCTTGGTTTATTAAAATTGAAATTTTCCTGTTAGACAATAATAACAGTTCTACTCATTGACCTTTTAAATGCTTCTATTTTACTGTGTTTAGGAATACAACTATGTACCATATTTTAAGGAATCCTATATTTTTTCAAGCATTTAAATGAGCAAAAATTTGAAGAGCAGTACTGTCAGAATTACAGTAAACAAAGGTCATTGTTGTGTTTGGGAGGTAGTATGCTCTGTGTCCCATTTTCATAAAGTGTTCTGTGACTAAAGAACTTGCCTCAGTCATTCCTGTCACTTAAAATAATAGTAATTTGCTTTTTCAATAATTCCTACAGTCTGAAATAATTTATTTACTCCATGAGAATAAGTTCATGTAGGCATTTAAGTGAGAGGAAAGTACATTTAAGACTAGAAGTTGCTCTTTTGCAGATAAAAAGGTATGGGGAAGGTACTGAAGGAAAGGAGGATAAGGGTCATGTGTTTGAAAATGGGGTCTGGAGACAGGATCCCATGCGGAGGAAATTTGCCTAAATTCTACCTTAAAATATAGAGGGAAGAAGTAGTCCAAAGGAAGAAATATGTATAAGTAAGCTTTGTAATGACACTGGTTAAAGTTACGCTTCGAGGACTGTATTCTTGGAAGTCTGCAAACCATACTCTGATGGAATGAGTATTAACTTTTTCTGTTATAAAAACTTAACTTATTCAGATATTAAAAACTAGGCATGGACTGATAACCAGGATATACAGGGAACTTAAAAAACTAAATTCTCCCAAAACTAATGAACCAATAAGGAAATGGGCAAGTGAACTAAACAGAACTTTCTCAAAAGAAGAAATTCAAATGGCCAGAAAACACATGAAAAAATGCTCACCATCTCTAGCAATAAAGGAAATGCAAATTAAAACCACGCTAAGATTCCACCTCACCCCTGTTAGAATAGCCATCATCAGCAACACCACCAACAACAGGTGTTGGCGAGGATGCAGGAAAAAGGAACCCTCTTACACTGTTGGTGGGAATGTAGACTAGTACAACCACTCTGGAAAAAAATTTGGAGGCTACTTAAAAAGCTAGACATCGATCTACCATTTGATCCAGCAATACCACTCTTGGGGATATACCCAAAAGACTGTAACACAGGTTACTCCAGAGGCACCTGCACACCCATGTTTATTGCGGCACTATTCACAATAGCCAAGTTATGGAAACAGCCAAGATGCCCCCACCACTGACGAATGGATTAAGAAAATGTGGTATCTATACACAATGGAATTTTATGCAGCCATGAAGAAGAATGAAATGTTATCATTCGCAGGTAAATGGATGGAATTGGAGAACATCATTCTGAGTAAGGTTAGCCTGGCCCAAAAGACCAAAAATCGTATGTTCTCCCTCATATGTGGGCATTAGATCAAGGGCAAACACAACAATGGGATTAGACTATGAGCATATGATGAAAGCGAGAGCACACAAGGAAGGGGTGAGGATAGGTAAGACACCTAAAAAATTAGCTAGCATTTGTTGCCCTTAACGCAGAGAAACTAAAGCAGATACTTTAAAGCAACTGAGGCCAATAGGAAAAGGGGACCAGGAACTAGAGAAAAGGTTAGATCAAAAAGAATTAACCTAGAAGGTAACACCCACGCAGAGGAAATCAATGTGAGTCAATGCCCTGTATAGCTATCCTTATCTCAACCAGCAAAACCCCTTGTTCCTTCCTATTATTGCTTATACTCTCTCTACAACAAAATTAGAAATAAGGGCAAAATAGTTTCTGCTGAGTATTGAGGGGGGGGGAGAGGGAGGGGCAGAGTGGGTGGTAAGGGAGGGGGTTGGGGCAGTGGGGAGAAATGAACCAAGCCTTGTATGCACATATGAATAATAAAAGGAAAAAAAAAACACTCATTTCTGCTGCCAGCCACAGTCGAGAGGGGACGTCTTCTTATAATGGAAGACAACCACAGTGGCAGCCCACAACAAATCTGACTGCTGGGTATGTGGTGAACTTCACCATCCAGTCAAGTGAACATGCTCTGAAATGTGATGTCTTTCCCTTCCCCTCAAATTGACGCAATGTTCTGGGGATCTCAGCACCAAGACTGAGCCTTCCTTTGGTAAGATCACATACTCTGGCAAGGCCTCGACAGTAGTAAGAAAACACGTAAAGCTGAGCGTGGACATTTGCACACTTAATGCCCCTTTTGTCTTAAAAGTCACAATAAAATTAGCACCGTATGGAAAAAAAAAAAAAAAACTAGGCATGGTGGAGCCACTACAGGTGGCTCATGCCTCTAACCCAGCACTCAGGAGGCTAACAGGAGAATTGTGTGTTCGAGGGTAGGCTGGGCTTAAGTAGCAAGAATCAGTCTCAAAACAAACAACAACAACAAAAAGAAACAATAGCAAAAATAACAAAATCTCAGATACAAAAAAGTGTTCAGGTTCAGAGCCATACTGCCACCACCACTGCCAAAAAATAAACTTTAAATGAAGGTGGAGAGAAAAGAGTATCTCAATGCCATATATATAGCTTTACCCACCAGAAACTTAAAAACTAATTCAGTTTCTGACTTCTGTCTAAACATTTGTTTCTTGTACTGCTTTGTTTTCGTTGTACTTACCAACTGAAACAGAAATCACTGTCCTTCACCTGTGGTTGTTCCTTCTGTGTTCAGCAACATCTTTTAAGCTTCTCATATAGAAGACATTTTACTAGGATGTGGGTATGGGTAGATTTGCTCCCTGATTGCATGGAGTTGATATTCCAAACCAGAGAGACAGGTAGGAAGGGGAAATATGTAGGCACATACTGAAGGAAAGCCCCTCTGAGAGACTTGACTACCTGAGGGACCTGCTCTGTGAAGATCAGAGCAAAGAACATTTTAGGCATGGAACAGGAGTACAAAGCCTAGGGTGGGAACAGGCTGTGCAGATTTGCCAATAGGAATAGAAAGGCCCTTGTGGAAAAGAACAGAAAGAAGACTAGATGCAATCAGAGGAGGGTGGTGCAGGATGAGCTTAGAGAGGAAGTAAGGGGCCCAGTTCCACAAATACATTTTTTATTTTGATGGAGTGTTGCCCAGATGCATATCTTTGGATGGCTGCCAAAGAGAAGAGCAGGGGTTGTCTGCAACATCCTTCCCCCAAATGTCTCCTTGCAAGTTCAGATGTGTTTGGCAGGCCCAAGTTCGGACCTGCCCTGAGCACTTGCTGAAGTCTTTTTCTGCGTGTTGCTTGCCTGATGTCATAATCACATTCTCAACAGACTCACCAGGTCAGCTTCAGAATTCTTGTTGAAGAAATTGTAACTGCTTTGGAGTTTTTGACTTTTGCACTTTTTCCAGTGTCAAAGTTGTTCTTGTGACTTACTACATCATGTGGTCTTTGTGATCATTTCTTAGGTATTTTGCTAATTTCTTCTCTGTCATGTTAACTGTTCTGCCCCCAACAACAGATAACATGCCTGGCATATAGTTGATCTCCAATAAATATTTGAACGAAAGGTGGGGGGATATGGTCCATCCATGTGTGTCCACTCCAGACTCAGCCAGAAGTCCAGCGTTCTATCTGTATCATGCCACATAGCCAGTTGCTATTCATGTATATGGGTAGAAGTCTGAGTCACGTGCCAGAGGCTCACGCCTGCAAGCCTAGCTTCTTGGGAGGCAGAGGTCAGGAGGATCGCAGTTCAAAGCCAGCCCGGACAAATAGTTCACGAGATCTTATCTCAAAAAACCCTTCACAGAAATAGGGCTGGTGGAGTGGCTCAAGGCGAAGGCCCTGAGTTCAAACCCCAGTACTCAAAAAAAGAAAACCAGAATGTTTCCTTTAGCCAGGGCTGTGGCTCACGCCTATAATCCTAGCTACTTGGGAAGCTGACTGAAATCAGGAGAATTGCAGTTCAAGGCCAGTTCAGACAAATAATTTCCAAGACCCCCATCTCCAAAATAACCAGAGCAAAATGGACTGGTGGAGTGGTTCAAGTGGTAGAATGCCTGCTTTGCAAGCATGAAGCCCTGAGTTCAAACCCCAGTCCCACCAAAAACTATAAAGAACATTTTCTTTTCTGGGCATCTGGCCATGGTGGTGCACATCTGTAATCCCAGCACCTGGGTGGCTGAGGCAGGAGGATTGAGAGTTCCAAGCCAGTCTGGGCTACCTAGCAAAACCATGTCCAAAATAAATGAATAAAATGTTTTCTTTGCTGTGCAGAAATCTTTATAAGAGAGAATTTATAGTCTCCCCTGCTGGATATGAGTGGTAGAACCTGAAAATTTAGGTTATTTGGCATATTTTTTTTCCAGTTTTTTCATTGTGTTAAAATACACATAACCTAAAATTTTTCATCTTACCCATTTTTAATTTATAGTTCAGTAGTATTAAATACATTCATAATAAGCGTTATGTAGCTACACAGAGACTCATTTACTTCAACTTACATATTTCCTTCCTCACAGCCTCACTAAGCAGCCTTTTGATCACACCTTTCCCATCTCCAAGTTCCTCTACATCCTCTTCCAGCAGTTATCAGCGCCGCTGGCTTCGAAGTCAGACAACAAGTTTGGAAAATGGCATCATTCCAAGGAGGTAAGCTGCAGGTTTCCTCTTGCTAAGAAAAGTAGCATTGTAGGCAGCTTAATGAACCTGGTAAGGCAACTATCATTGTGTGTGTGTTATCAGTGGAAGAATAGCCAAAACCTTGTGATTAGTTTCAGCTTAGCCTGAAAGCTTGTGAGTCAGAACTTTGAAGGAGGGAATAAATTTAGGCTAAAAAAAGTTCTTATCTAGAAGATACTGGGAAATATCTGGGTAGTCATGCCATGTGTACACTAGATTTGATGTTAATTTGAATTGACTATGCTCTTTTGTTACGCTGCATACCTTTCAGATGTAGCTCTGTAAGTAAAGGAGGCTGGGATAAGTCTTCCTTTTGGCATTTGAAAATGTATGAGACAGACATGTAATATATGGCATGTACTTTGTTCTGCTTGTATTAGGAGCATGTTCTCTTTATAGAACTTAATCCTTTTTTTTGAGGGGGAGGTGGGACTGGGGTTTGCACTCAGGGTTTTGTGTTTGCAAAGCAGGTGCTCTGCTGCTTGAGCCACATCTCCAATCCATCTTGCTCTAACCAAGATGGGGTCTCTCAAATTATCTGCCCAGGCTGGCCTTGAACTATGATTCTCCTAATCTCAGCTTCCCAAGTAGCTAGCATTATAGGCATGAGCCATGAGTGCCTGAAATTCTTCAACTATGAGTGTGAATTAAGATAGCATCAAGGTTATTTTCTACCTACATTTCAGTTGGTTTTGAATCTGAAGTTTTGTTGTGTCCAAAATATACATTTGATGTTGCACCAGTAGCTTTCAGACTCTTCCTCTTATAACTCAAACATTTAAAAGAAAATTTTTATATGCAGCTAAAAAAATACACGTCAATTAATCAAGTTAGCAAATTGACTATTAATCACTGAGTATAGGTATCTGTGCAGATTTTTTCCTTTTTGTAACTGAGGTTTGAACTCAAGACTTCCTGCTTGCTAGGCAAGTGCTTTACCTCTTGAGCCACACCTCCAGCCCTTTCTGCTCTAGTTGTTTTTGAGATAGGGTCTCGCTTTTTGCCCAGGCAGACCTGAACTGTGGTCCTATTGAAGCTGCCCTCTGGCACTGAGGTGACAGGCACGTGCCACCATGCTCAGGTCTTTATTATTATTATTATTATCCTTTTTCATTCAGATGGTATCTTGCAAATTTTTTTGCCCAGGCTGACCCGTCCTCCTGATCTTAACTTCCCAAGTAGCTAGACTTACAGGTGTTGAGCCACCAGCACCAGCTTTTTTTAATTTTTAATTTTTTTTTTGAAATGGAGTTTTGCTACATTGCCACCATGCCCAGTTGAAACTTAGCTCTTTGTGCTAGAAATAGAAGGACAGTGGCCATCAAAAATTGTTGCTTCTGGCTTTGAGAGGAAATTTAAGAATTCAGGGTGGTTGTCACGGAATAGTATATCAAGTCTAGAGATGTTCTTGGACCAACAATTTTATGTGGTTCAACATAATACATAGGTTCAGCCTAAGGTCAGAGCTAGTACAAACAACAGGTAGACTAAGCAGCCCTGATATCAGCTGTAGATTGTTGAGATATGTTGAAATAATCTTAGTTTTAGCTTTCGTTGTGATCTTAAAGTGCTTATAATGTACATAAGTGAGTATTGATAAATGTCACTGAAATTCTGTTTGATTTCTTTATAAGGAAAAATCCTAAGTCTGTAGCCATTGTCTTTCCTTGACTTGAAGCCCGTCAACTAATCTGATTGCTTCCAGCTCCTTCCCACCTCATGCTCCAGGTATCATGATCCATTAGATGGCATGAGCACCAGCACACAGATCAGGCACAGGCCAGAGTCAGGTCATTGCCAGTGGCCCAGGGGTGAGCCCAGACTAGAAGACAGAGGCCCTGGGTTCTAACTCCAGCATTGTCACTAAGAAGCTTTCTGCTCCCAGGCAATTGAGTAAGCCTCAGTTTCTGTATTCGCAAAACAGCCTGTCTTCCTTGCCTGGTTCCTTGCAGGTAAAGATAGAAGAAGTATTCGGGTGTATACCCGAGTTTTCAGAAACATTTTGTAACATCTTTTATTGTAGAATAAGACTTAAAATATGTTTATGGTGCCTCATGACCTGAATTGTTCTAGTTTGCATAGCTGATCAAAGACTCCAGTTGCTTTAGAGTTCAGTGGAGTGATACAGTGGAGCAAGCCAGAGCCAGCTACTCTGTTACAGAAATTCAGCAGGTGGCACTCTCTGCTGTGTTAAAACTGATGTCAGAATTGATTACTGTTTATAGGGTAGAGGTGGAGAGGATGAATAAAGCTGTAGAGTCCAATGTTTATTACAGTTTGACGATCAAAGACCACATTGGCCTAAAGATGTATGGACTGATAGTCATTTTACTTTTGAAAAAGAAGAGAAATAGAAGATGCCAGACAAAGGGGAGGGGACTGCAAACAAGATTTAAAATACAAGCTCAGTGTAAGCTGTTACAGTTTTTGTTTGTTTGCTTTGAGACAAAGTATAGCTGGCCAGCCCAGGCTTTCCTTGAATTCATGGTCTTTCTGCCTCAGCCTCCTGAGTGCTGGAATTACAGGTATGCACCATCACGGCCAGCTAGAATTTTTTTATGCAGAGCAGAAATTAACTAGTGCAGGAAAAGAAGATTTTAATACAGGTATTTTAGAAAAGAGAATAGGCCATTGTTTTTATATCAGCTCACTTTCCTGTATGAAATTACATAACATTCTGAGAGATTCCCCAAGAGTTTTTTCTAAGGATTAGGACCTGGGTATTTCTGAGAAAACAGTTGGTGGTTTGTGAGAAATCATTGCATTTACATTACACAGGACCTGGAGGTAGTGTCCTGCCTTGGCATGTCTGCAACAGAGCCTGCTACTTACTAGCCTTAAGCATCTCTGAGGTCTTGCAGGAAGTTGGGGGAAGTTGTTCTTAAAAAGAAATCTGTCTCCTTTCCTTTAAAAATAGTTTCCCTTAGGGGCTGACAGAGTGGCTCAAGTGGTAGAGCACCTACCTAGCAAGTGAAAGGTCCTGAGTTCAAACCTCAGTACTGCCATACTTACATAAATAAGAAATCTGGATATATTTGAAATCACAGGCACATTAAGTGACTGTGAGTAGACCTCTAAATAGGAAGTCTAAGGCTAAAGGTAGAAGGATAACAGCCTCAAATTCTGCCCAGCATCAGTAACTGTCCTGAATAATTAGTGGAAAAGAAAGCAGGGGAAGTTGTACCCAGCATGTGGCAGATAGGTGAGGCCAAGTGTTAGCATCAGCGAGAAGGAAATGTATTGCATACCTACTGTGCACTGGAATATGTGCTTTCATTTGAGTGTATGTGCCCTTTGCTTTACCATCTTTGTACAACAAGACAAATTCTTCACTCTCGCTATGTGGTACTATGCTAACTTTTCTCTACTTAAATAAAAGTCATTGTTAGGCTATAATTGTGAAGATTTATCCCTTAAGACAAGTCGAATATATAACCACAATTTTTTGGCTTCCTGGCTCTCTCAACATAGAAGCATAGTCTCTCAAAAGTTCTAGCTAGTGGAAGGCCAATTTCAAATCCCAGTATCTCTCTCTCTCTCTCTCTCTCTCTCCCTCTCTCTCTGTCTAACACACACACACACACACACACACACACACACACACACTCTCTCTCTCTCTCTCTCTCTCTCTCTCTCTCTATAAGTTCTTTGAGAATTTGAGTATAGCAGAAGAGACTAGTGAATCTTTTCTGCTTGGAGGATTTCCCAGAGAGCTCATCCAATCACATGCTTCACCTGAGCATTTAGAGTAGTAGCTTCACCTGGTGGTTTTAATAGTAATAGCCGTGGGAAATCTAGTCTGGAAATGTCAGTAAATGTTCAAATATGACACCTGTTTTAAACAGAAAACTGGCTAGGATCTTTCGTCTTCTGTTCTTATTTGTTGGTATCTGTCAGCCAAAACAAAGGACCTATGTTTTGAATGAACATGTCTCTCACATCCCCTATAAATACTGTCATTGTGGCATAAAATAATCCTGGGGAAAGGAGAATTTAACAAGGAGACACTTAAATTATTTTTGGTTTTCATTTCAGCTTCTTTCTTTTACGATTTTTTAAAATTTTATTTTTGGATTACTGTACACTAATAATATGAGGGGATTTCAATGTGGTAATTCCATGTATGCTCACAATTTACTTGAATAAATTCACCCCCCATTATATTTCCGTTCCTCCTTTCCCTCACCCCTTTCTCAAACAGTGTTTGGTGGGTTCATTATGCTTTCTTCACATCATTTCAGTTTCTTTTCATCTTAAGACAGTAATATGTGGCAAGCAGATGTTTGCCTTTTTCATCACAGAAGAGAGTGAATTAGAGGTGGATGAACACTTTGCTAAGGCTCTAAGCCTTCTGGATTAGCTTTCTGTGTGTCATTCCATGGCATGACATTTATTTACCTTCAGTGTGGCTCATTGATGCATGGCAACTTTTCAAACTATATTTCCTCTAGGTCAACCGATGAGACATTCAGCTTGGCTGAAGAAACCTGTAGTTCTAATCCAGCCATGGTTAGGAGGAAGAAAATTGCTATCAGCATCATCTTTTCCCTGTGTGAGAAAGAAGAGGCACAACGGGACTTCCAGGACTTCTTTTTTTCTCATTTCCCCCTGTTTGAATCTCACATGAACAGGCTGAAGAGTGCAATTGAAAAGGTAATAGAGACTGCAGTCCAGTGTCAAATAGAGAGGTGACTGTGAGATTTAACTTTCCAAGGAAGTTAAATTACCCCCAGCAAGGATACATCCTTAGGAGCACTCATGTTGTATATAGATACCGATTGCTTTAGGGAAGGAAGTTACTGCTTTCTGATGATTGAAGGCATTATTACCTTGAGTGCTTTTAATTGATCATAATATCAATTTTTATTGTAGTCACGTTGGTAAGTTCTAAAGGAATTTCTTCTCAGAGAGTAATTTGGCCCATTTTCTCTTCCTTGAAGGCCATGATCTCCTGTAGGAAGATAGCAGAATCAAGTCTCCGCGTCCAGTTTTATGTCAGCCGTCTGATGGAAGCGCTGGGAGAATTCAGGTAAAGTACAAGGTTTGGAAAATCCAACAGGAAATTCATGAGCAGCACAACCAGTGGCATCCGTAGATCCTACAGTTACAGAGAAACTGAGGCTTGGAAGAATTAGGGGGCTGGTAGTTACTGGTCATTTTAGTGGTTCCATCCTTCAAGATGAAAACAGACCAAATGGAGCAAAAAATTTAAATAATCCAATACTAACTAATCCTTACCAATGCTAGACAGATAGTCGTTGATACTGTTTTTAACAGGATGAACGGAAAAAACTAATATTCAGGGATGTCTCTTAAGTCCATTTATTTCATGTCATCCCACAAAAGCTCTAAGCACTATTACCCTCATTTTACAGATATGGAAACTTGGGTTCATAGGTGCACATGAGAGTATGTATGTCAGGGAGACCTTTGTTCTAGTCCATACCTAGTGTCCTCTTGTGAGTCTGGTCCGGACATGAAACCATCTGGTCACCATCCTGTGTCTTCACAGGCAGTTTCTAACTGATAATGTTTGGGAAAACTGGTTTTCTAGAGTCCTTGTTCCATGTGTCTGGGTAGGTGGGTTCTCTCCCACCACGCTGAGCTGGGAGCACTGCACCATTTCTCAGAGCCAGCCTCCCAGTAGGGAATGGAATCTCACTCCAAAGCAATCATGAGTTAATCAGTCAAAACTGTTACTCCACAGCTGAGGGATAAAAGGATTTTATAATTCACAGAATATTAGAGCATTTTCATGATGCTTGGGATATGCTGGTGATTCCATGATACTACTTGAAGCAAAATCACCACCCTTTTTAGACTCTGAGCCATATGTAAATACTCAAGTAGCATCTGATGATTGTTAAGACTTCAGTTACGTATTTGAGAGATACTGTGAAGTTGTATTCTTTGATGGCGATCTGAGGATTAGTAAACTGTCTATACTTTGTATGTGCAGCACTGGATTTGTCTATTATTCTGCTGTGGTCACATTCAAGAGCTGGCTTGTGCTTGAAAGACTGGTGCTAATTTAATTTCCGGGGGTCAAGAAACTAAAAGTAAAGAACCAGAAGTATATACATAAATGAGTGCTTTTCTTTTTTGTTTGTTTGTTTTGTTCAGTACTAGGGTTTGAACTCAGGACCTTGCACTTGCTAGGCAGATACTCTACCACTTGAGCCACACCCCCAGCTCCATGATTCTTACTTCAGTAATCACCCCCTCCAGAAATGGTGACAAATACACTGATAAGATTTAGAGAGCTTAGTTTTAGTGAGTAAATCCAGTGCCATATAATTGTAACTTTGGCCTTGCTACCTAACTTAGCAAATGCTATTCTTTTGCCAAGGTGGACTGCTGTTCTTTCCTGATTCTTGCACACACACACTTAGAGAATCAAGTCAGAATATGTCTCATCTTTCTTGATTTGGGAAGAGTAGATGTGTTAAAAATTCAGAGCTATATTGCTACATTGACTGTTTACACAGTGGAGATCCAAAGTCAAAAGATCACTTGTGAATCATGTAGCTTGGAGTAGAGAGCCCTTTGTGCCAGTTGTTGAAACCTGAATTCTCATCCTCACCTTGCCATTAAATATTTGCATGTCTTATTCAAAGAACCCAATCTTTCTAGGCCTTTATATAGAAAGTTAGTGTATATTACAGTAAAGAAGAGCGACTGGGTAATTTTTTTAGAAGAAAACTAAAAATAGAGTGCTTTTAGAGACCAGAGCACTAGGATTGAGAGTTGACTTGCCTCTGGTCACGTTTTCAATACAGCATGTACTTACTTTCTCTCTCTTTCCCTACTCTCCCCACCTCCCTCCCTTCCCGTCTCTCAACAGGGTTTCACTATAGTCCAGGCTAGTTTGGAACTTGCAATCCTGCTTCAGCTTCCTAAGTGCTAGGATTACAGGTGTTTTACTTACTACAAAAATGGTTGTGTGGTATACCACAAATGTGTACAATTTTGAAGTTTTTACATTTTAAAAAAACTTTTTAAAAAGTTTTATAGGTTAAAAAACAGAAGTCTGACGCACAAGGCATTGTGAAATAATTTTTAAGAGTAGCATATTTTTTTCTGTAATGGGTGTCTGTCACAGCACTGAACTTAGCCATTGTCCTGCAAAAGCAGCCATAAATAATATGTAAATGAATAAGCATGCTGTGTCCCAGTCAGATTTTATTTATACAAAAAAGATAGTAATCAGACTTGGCCTCTGGGTCATAGTTTGCCAACCTGTGACCTCTTGAATCCAAATTACGTTTTTTTTTCTTTATTCTTATACCAAACTTATCCAAAATGATGTTTGTGACAGTTTTATTATCCCTTCTCTCACCCATAGAGGGACTATCTGGAGCTTATATTCTGTTCCAAGGATAGCTGAACCAGTGTGGCTTACCATGATGTCAAGCACCTTGGAAAAAACCCAGCTCTGCCAACGCTTTCTCAAGGAATTTACGCTTCTGATAGAACAAATCAACAAAAACCAGTAAGCTTCAACTCCCTGGAGACTTGTATGCCGAGTCCACAGTAACTGTATGTGCTGCGTAGGACGAGGCTCATCCTGTTGAGTAATTGTGGTGTTTTCTTTCCTTTCTCCAAGGTTTTTTGCTGCCTTGCTGACTGCTGTGTTAACCTACCACCTGGCCTGGGTCCCGACTGTCATGCCTGTTGACCACCCTCCCCTTAAAGCCTTCTCAGAAAAGCGCACCTCGCAGTCAGTGAACATGCTGGCCAAGACACATCCATATAACCCTCTCTGGGCACAGCTGGGTTAGTACCTAAACTGACTATTCAGAGATCGCACTGGACAAAATTCTTTTAAATGCTAGGATTTGTAGATTACACTGGCTGTCCATTCAGGGATTGTGACTTGGGGGGCAGGGAATAGGAGACTAGCCCACAGATTCTTGTTGTCAGAGTACCACCCTCCTCTCTTCTCCCTTACTGGTTTTTGGTCTGCTTTTTTAAAGCAGTATAGGGAAACTGTGTTCTCTATTTCATAGTGGGTGTTCACCCTGGTTCAGGATGCCTTAATTCCAGTACTATGACACTTTGGGCCAGAGAATTCTTAGTAAGCTGGTGGGGAAGGAGAAAGGACTGTCTTATGCATTGTAGGATGTTTAGCAGCTTCTCCAACCTCCATCATTAGATGCAGTAAAACCCCTTCTGCCCAAAGTTGTAGCAATCAAAAATGTCTCCAGACAATGTCAAATGTTCCCCATGGAAAGGGGCAGCAAAACAATTCCTGATGAGAACCAAAGCCCTAGAGGATGTCTTGGATGAGGAAAAAGAAGACAGAAGAGAAAGTGACACACCACAGTCTCACCATCTTTCTAACTTTACCATAAGTCAGGAGTCTTGTCTGTCACTGCATCCTTGTGTCTTGTCTGTCACTGCATCCTTGTGATTAGTGTTGGCAATTACTTCCTCAAACCTTTGATGGTCTTGGTGGTAAAGTTTAGGCCTGGTGAGACTGGGTGCATTATCTGGGTTCACATGGAAGAGAGGTGTGCTCTACAGCCTCTCACTCAGCAAACATTACAGTGGCAAAGTAAGACTCACACCTCACTGTGTTCCACCCCTGTGCTACATGCTGGGAGGTGGAGTTGTGTAGCATAAGCTGTTCAGCCTTAGGAAGCCAGTTGCCTCATGGACAAAGCAAATGCATGTTTATGTGATTTCAAAACCTCTTGATCACTGCTTTAACAGGATAAGGGTGTGTGTGGGCATTCGGGAGAGGATAGCATAGGGGTGAAGAACCTGGGGACCAGGGGCTTCCTGCTGGGTTCCAGTGGGCAAGTCACTAGCCTTCCCTCTTCCCTCCCCACCCCTCCGCTTCCCTTCCTTTCCTTTCTTTCCTTTCTTTGTGCTAGGGATGGGAACCCAGACCCTTGCACATGCTAGACAGGTGCTCTATACTGAGTTACATCCCCGCCCTATGCCAAATGGGGATTTTAACAGGACTTACTTCATGGCGGTTATTAAATCAAAGCAGTTGTGTGGGCACCTTTGCTATGATTACTGCTGCCAAAACATATTGTAAGGGCACCTAGAGAGAGAGTGAGGGAAGGATGGTAGTTTCTAGGAAGGCTTACTTGAAGTAATGTTCAAATGGCATTTTCTAGGAAAAGAAGTACAGACTGGGGAAGAACACTCCAATCTTAGCAGCATATTTTGATAACTGTTATAAGTGCTTTTTATACATACTAATTAACGAGATTCTCACTCTTACCCTATTACTGTTGTCTTTATTTTATAGCATTAAAGGTACCTTCTAATCCTTGTGCCCTTGGTCATGAGACATGAAAGAATGAAAATACAAGTCTCATGGTTAAGGGGATAACAAGTGTGTTTTAAATGAATCAACTAAATAATTTATGGATATTAAAACCATTTGAATACAACACATTGTGTTTTAATACTTGATACAATAAGCACAGAACTCAGAAAGAACTTGGAATATGCCTGCCTTACTCCAGGACATAGGGCTGTTCTTGGAGAGGACATGACACTGTTGCTTTAGAACAAATAATCTTTTTAAAATGTAGCATTAAGTGCTGAGGGATATAAAGGAAATACAGTGTTTTATACTGGTAGATCACCAATTTAAAAACAATGCTAATTAAGCAGTATGCATTTAATCATATAAATGTTTTCATAATGAGACATGCTTCTCTTTTGAAATTTAGCTAATTGGGAGCCATTAATTCCCTGTGTTTAGTGTAACAAAGCAAAATCTCTTCCTGTGAGGTTCACATTCATCATTTTTCACTGGAGAGCATGTATCATTGAAGGTCTTCCTCCAATCCAGCAGGGTCTGTCTGTTGATTAGAGTATTGTGAGGAGGCAATGAGGCCTAGTGCAGAGAAGACTTTGTAAAGCCACATGTAAATGATGGTTGATTTTCCCTTATTACAGAGGATGCAATTCACTGCTTTTTTTTTTCTACCCACTAAGGCATTTAACAAGTTCCAGTAAACAGGAAAATAAAAACTGTTGGGAATAAACACTGATGCAGACCTAACTTTAACCCAGTCCTAAGTAATAGAAAAGATTCTATCTTGAATTATTTCAGACATTTATCAGTTCTCACCAGGACAGTTAGCGCCATGGTGCCCATCTCTGCAAGGCTTCTCAGCCCTCTGAGGAGAACAGGAGAGAAGCTGGAAGCCACACTGCCTTCATGCTCTCAGGGACTTGCTGTTCACTTGCTTAGCGTTGGTGCCTCTGCCTCACACAGGGCTTCCACAGTGTGGATCACCACCAATGAGTGGGCTGTGGAAGCAGTTAGTGGGTTGGAAAAGAGTTTTAAAGGCATAATAAAATAGAAAATATCAGAATGACTTACATGTATGTTTGTAAACTGAATTTCAGCAGGTGTGCAAGGTTGCAGTATAAATTGTTCTTGGTGGGTCTGAGAACACAAAGTTTGAAAGCTACTGTGTGATGCCAGTGATTGAACACTGAGTGAAGAAGTTTCCTGTTGGTCTCCTTTTGGTGGAATGCATATTAAGTGTTTTTAGAAATGAAAAGATGTGGTTTTTCATTTTTGTTTTTGTTTTTCCAAAAAAGAGATTTGGGATTACTGATTTAAAGTAATACAAGTAAAAAGTCTGAAATTTCTTTATAATTTTTCTAAAAGTTAAAGTTGCATTTTTCAGAATGCAATGAAATTAGACTATAAATAAGTTAAAAGAAAAAATAAAAAAGCCAGGTACCAGTGGCTCACACCTGTAATCCTAGCTACTTCAGAGAATGACATTGGAAGGATCCAAGTTCAGGGCCAGCCTGGGCAAACAGTTCTCAAAACCCTATCTCCAAAATACCCAGAGCAAAACGGACTGGAGGCATGGCTCATGGAGCACCTGTTTCCACCGTGGTGCAAATGTGCAGGGTGCAGGGAAGCCTCTCAAGGGTCTCCAGAGCACAGATACCGTAGGAAAGAGGTAATGAATACAACACTGTCCTCCTTAGGTCACCTTATTTTCTCCCAGTTTCTGGTTTTGCTTCTCTGTTTATTTTTCCTCACTCCTCTGTCCACTCACCTCCTTCTCACAGCCCTCCTCCCCCCTCTTCCATTTCCCTTTTTTTAACTGCTCTTTCTTTATAGGACTATTGAATTCTCTCTACTTCTCCACCTTTCTTTTTCTCCCCTCTCTTCCTAGTTCTGTCTCTATCTGCTCTTTTTTCCTCTCCTTCTTTCTCCCCAATGTGCTTTCTTTCCCTATGTTTGTCTTACCCTCTTTGAATTTTTCTCTGCTCAGTCTCCCTATCGTTTTGCATCTCTATTGCCTTTCCTCTTTGTACTCTTCTCTTTGTTCTTCACCGCTTTCTTCCTTAGTTTCCTCTCAGCTCTGCTATTTACTCTATATTTCCCTCCTTCCACTCTCTACCTACCCTCTGCCCCTCATTTGCCTCCTATACTTTTTGGGTTTTTTGATGATACTGGGTTTGAACTTGGGACCTTGAGCTTGCTAAGCAGGCCACTTGAGCCACATCCCCAGCCCTTTATGCCTCAGTTATTTTTCTGATAAAGTCTTTTGTTTTCTTCCCTGAGCTGGCCTCAGATCATGATTCTCCTGTTCTCCACCTCCCAAATAGCTGGGGCACACTCAGACCTGCCTCTTAGGCTTTCTTCATCTTTCCTTCTGACCTCTCCTCCCAGCTGTCCAGCATCCATCTGCCTCCACCTCCATGTGCTCTGCCATTGGCCTCTGTTTCACCCACCAACATTTTTTTTACCCCTTCCTTTTTTTCCTATTTTGCCCCATTTATAGCTCTCTTTAAATTTTTTAATTAATATAAAAAATCATAACAAAGTTTATCATCTGAACCATCTCTAAGTGTATCATTTACTAGTGTTAGGTATATTAACATTGTGCAGCCGCCTCTTCATTTTTAAAAAATCATACTCATGAAGACAAAGGAATCTAAAATTAGCATCTTCATTTGTCCAGGACTCAAATGAATTGCCTTCAAGTTCAGGATCCAGTAATCTTTACTATTATGGGTATATATTATTTTACTGATACATTATTTTATGAACTTTGTTTCTACATAACAACACTGTTTCTATACACATCTCTCTCATGAGTTTATAGTTTATCATAAATTTCAGTAACTTTTTTATTTTTTTCTGTTATTCCTTAGTTATTAGAATGTATAGTACTAAAAGTTAAATGCATAGTTAAAAAATAATGTCATTCTTAACAGCCTTTCCTTGTGGTTTGTTATACCAGATTTTGGATATTTAATGCTATTTCTTTATTAACATTGAGGTTGACTTAACGGAAATGTGTGATGGATTTCTGAAATGACTGTGATATCTTGAAATAATAAGGAGATAGATCAAAGAAAAGTAACAAAATCAAGAGTTTTCTCAAAACATAGTAATTTGGAATTACTCTTTTTGAATTCTAGAATGATTTCTCCATTGCAAAAATCTCTTATTAGCGTACAATGTGGTCTTTTTATAGAGAAGATTATTTGTTATTATTTCTGTCCTGTCCTTTAAATGTTCTTAGAAGCCATACACTGGGGAAAACTCTCCAAAGGACAAACTTCCTCATGGTTCCCTAGGGAGAAATCCTTGGTTCTCATAACTTTTCCTCAGCCTTAACCTATTAATTTTAGTTAGTTTTCTCTAGTACTCACTCATACCAATGCCTTTCTGTGTCTTTCTGGATGCATTTATCAGATGGATTCTAACTTCCTAAATTCTTATTTGTAACTGTTATCATTTATCACCTCTCGTTTCTTTACTATCTTTCCAGGTTTTGATTTCTTTCAACATTTGGTTATTTCTTTAGTGATTTCTGACTCCAGATTGGTTGCACAAAGACACAATCTTTGATCTCATAGCACAGGGCCTACCCAGTCAGTAAATGTCAGCTCTTTATTGTAACTGTCCATGTTATCATCAGAGAATCAAGTGTATATGTTATTATCAGATTTAATAGTCACACTATCAAATGGGTAGTTTTCATGGTTTAGGCCATATGTACTTTTGGTGAAGAGCTTATACTGCTTCATGGTTCGATGTCTCCTTTCTCCTTCTTGCAACCCTTCTTACTAAATGTGGAGCTCGTGGTTCATTAGCCCAGTTTTAGCTGACTTGTCGGGATATAACTAAGTGGACATATATTTTCCCAGTAGAATTTTCATATGATGTGAAATAAAGACCATTACCACATTCATTATTCATGACTAGATGATTTTTGTTCTGTAAATCAAACTGATTCTACTTGGAGTATTCTGTGTATTAGCAGAATTGTAAGCAGAATACTTCATAAGTGTTTTGAATTGGTTCCCTGCACATCAGTTTGGAAAATCTTGATTTGATTTTATCCCAAGGCCCATTATCCTTGGATTCTTCTAAGAAATTTTTCTTCTAGTTTTTTTTTTCTTCTAGTTTCCAAGAATGCAGTATTTGATCTGGTCACATATACAGAGCCCTGGCTTCTCCCTTCCTTGGCCAGCTCACTGGCTAGTTGACCTCACAGGCACAGTAAGGAAGTGGTATACCTAGCAGCATCCCATGCTCCATGGGTGGCACTGCTTCCTGGCCAGGCTTTTCCAAGTCAACTCTCTAGTATAGAGGAAAGCTGGAACATGGTCATTCCTAGAAATTTGAAATCAGGTGACTGAGAAAGTGATCTGAGACCAAGAATCCAAATTGTCCGTTTGTTTTTGTAAAGGCTGATGTATCCATGCGTTCTAATCCCAGAGGACTTTGTCTTGATGTCCACCTTTGCCCTCTAGGTGACCTTTATGGAGCCATAGGCTCTCCAGTAAGACTGACTCGCACCGTGGTGATCGGGAAGCAGAAGGATTTGGTCCAGCGCATTCTTTATGTCCTGACCTACTTTCTCCGTTGCTCTGAGCTGCAAGAGAACCAGCTGACCTGGAGTGGCAACCACAGTGAAGGTGACCAAGTTATAAATGGGAGCAAGATCGTGACAGCCTTGGAGAAAGGAGAGGTGGAGGAGTCCGAGTATGTGGTAGTTACAGTAAGAAATGAGCCTGCTCTCGTACCACCCGTCCTACCACCAGCAATGGCTGAGAGGAGCCCCGGACTCACAGGGTTAGCTGGGACCCCAGAGGACACCGACCCTAGAGACCTGGGTCCCAGTCCTGACAGAGAAGGAAGCAAGAGGCCAGAGCAGAGTTTTGAGGCTCATAGTATGGGATTCCAAGAGCCAGCACTAGACAGATTTTGGAAACCTCAAAGCACATTTTGCAGGGATGAAGAGAATGAACAAGAGGCACCACCAGATGGCTCTTCAAGATTTCCCAGCTGTGAGCTTCCTGGGGCAGGAATGAAGCTCCATCAAGAAACTGTCCATGAGGAGTTGAAAGGGGAGATGCTGAAGAAATTACCAGACCGGTCAGCGGCCTGGCCCTGCCCTAACAGACCTTCCCGGGAGGAGCCAGCTGTGGAAAGGGTCACTTTTCAAATTGGAAGCTCTGTGTCTCCAGAGTCTGACTTTGAAAGCCGCACCAAAAAAATGGAGGAACGGCTAAAGGCCTGTGGACAATACCCAGAGGGAACCAGTGCCTTGGCTGAGTCTAGCATGGCCACAAGTGTGGCTCTAGACCAACAAGGCGCTAGGTGCTCCTTCAAAGCTGACTTTCAAAAGAATGTTGGCCTTCCTGAGTGCCACCGGTCTTCTGAGGGGGAGGAAGGCGAATCTGACCGAGGTTTTGCTGAGGACAGAGGCATCAGAGCCAGCACCATGGCAGATGCTGCAGGGCAGCTCAGCCAAGCTCTTGACCCCCTTGTACTTTCTGATGGTGTACAGGGAACTGGCAGGAGACTGCTAGAGCAAACTAGAGGTTTGTACTTGAAAAGCAAGGAAGGACCTTCAACAAAGCCCATTCCAAACAGGTGTGGACAGCAGGACTCTAGCCTCCTGGCTGCTGCAGATGTCCCCTGTGGGGATGTAGACAAGAAGGCTGACTTTAGGATGGAAGGAGACATTCCCAGAAATGAAAGCTCGGATAGTGCTCTTGGAGACAGTGATGACGAAGCATGTGCTTCAGCCATGCTAGACCTAGGTCACAGCAGTGACAGGACTGAAGGGTCCTTGGAAGTGGAGTTGCCTCTGCCAAGGTAACGCTGCAGCCTGGGAAGCAGAAGGAGCTGGGACCCGGCACTCTTTTCCTCACCTGACACTCATACCATCTTAGCTCCCGTTGGCCCTTTTACACATAGTATTTTTTTTCTCTCAAAGTATTAGAAGTGTTACAGGGATTTCCAGCCTGCCCTTTCTCCAGGGATGCTCACCAGCCTACTGAGGCCAGGCTCCCTGAGAAGAGTAGTTGTCTCTGCAGCCGTTGGGGCATTCGAGAGTAGTTAAGGATATGGTGGGGTGGTAGTAGGGAGTAGGGTACTCAGTTTTCTCTCATCCATGGGGAAGGTATGACTGGCAGCAGTTGCCTTGCTTCTGAGGTGGTGGATTATACTGGCTGTGGGGCTTCTCTCCTGCTGCTCAAAGCAGCATGAGGTGTTTGGGAAACAAGAACTCTTTCTTAACACTCCATCAGGCTGATTATTTGGTCTGTGGTGACAGAAAGCTATAATTAGAGATTTCTTCTGTTCTACACTGCAGTGGCACTATCCCTGTGCAGATGTGTTGAATTCCCAAAGCCAGACCTTTAGCAAGACACCTCTACCCCTGCAACCTTTTCCTTCTCTCAACACAGGATGCCTGGCAGATGTTCAAGTGAATGAACTCTTAACCAGCCATGAAAATAATGTGTTTTCCAGGCTTCCATTAAAAACAAAACAAACAACAAAAACCCAGCTCCCTTTTCTCTCCCAATCTCATTTTCCCACACCAGTGATCCACTTACTGGAGGATTGGTGAGATGGACCACCATAAATCTATTTTCTTTACTTGTGTCATTGGAGTTCTGGTTCTCAGTGTAATGCAAGAGGGAAGTATATTTTTAGCTATATTTAATAGTTCAAATGTTGTTTTAGGTCTCAGAGCATCAGCAACCCAAATGTAAGAAACTTTGGCCGCTCGCTTCTGGCAGGTTACTGCCCCACATACATGCCTGATCTGGTGCTTCATGGGACCAGCAGCGATGAGAGGCTGAAGCAGTGCCTGATGGCTGATCTAGTCCACACAGTGCATGTAAGTGACCCCAGCTTGGAGCCATTAGTTGTTGAAAGTGTGTCAGTCAATGCCATGGCCAGCAACAGGTGTTTAATGTACTTAAGGAATTGTTTATAAAGATGTGGACAGGGGTACAGGAACCAATAAGGGATCATAAGGCACTGCAGCATACCTGGTCAGACAAGAGGAAAGGGCGGGAACATGGCAGAGCTTGGAGAGCTGGAGTCAGGGAGAGGTGCTGCTTGGCTAGAGAAGAGTGGGGACAGCGTGGGGCAATCTGACTGCCCTCTCCTTCCCCACCCTCTCGCCCTCCCCCCCATCTTCTGATATCTTCTGGCAGCTCTCATTGGCTAGGCCTAGTGGGAAGCCAGAGAGCAAGGTCACAGCTGATGCCAGTATGTCCTATTTTCCATAGAGGTCAGCCTCCTGGGTCCCAGAACAGGGCAGAGAAGGGCAAAGCATTGATCTAGGGGTGAATGGGGGCTGGCAGGCCAGGCAAACAGAATAAATAGCACAGATGATGACAATTATATGCCATCTCAGGGAGGACAGAGAGCTGTCACATATGGTTTGCTTTTTATCCAGGCCTTACAAGTTCCTAAAAGTAATTTATCTTAACTGATTTGTCATTAAGTTCACTTTGATGGCTGTGAGAGGATGACTATATAAAGTTTAACAAGTCTTACTGGAAGGTTGCCTTGTGGCTGCCATTAAGTGTTCTTCTAATATCTACAGCATGACAGGAACTGAGCAGTTATGGAAACTGTCAATCTGATAGGCCTGTTTTTAATTGAGCTGTTTTTGGGCAGATGTGCAAAAATAGACATTTTGCATTAAGAACATATTGTGTCTTGTGCAATAGGGAAAGTCCTCATTGCATTAAGAAAATTAGAATTTGGCTTGTTATCTAACAAGTTTTGGTGTTGGGGTTTTTGTTTTGTTTTGTTTTTTGCAAGGTAGAACAGACGGCATTGTGTGTTATCTTTGGCCTTGAGGATCCGCTGTGAAGCCTAAACACACAGCAGAGGCAGGCTAAACAGGCTATTTGTGTGAAGTGGGAAGGAGAGCTCAGCAGGGAAGCAGATGTCCTTCCATGGGGAGGTAAAGAGATGAAGAGAGGTGGTTGGGTGCAGAGAAAGGCCCACCCAGTGTACATGTGCTCCCCTAGATGTGCTAGCCCCACACCCCTTTCTGGTTGGATACCACACCCCTCACCAGCATATTCCTGGAACGAAGTTATTAAGTTGCTTTTGTCTCTGTAAATACTGTCAGTTCATTTGCATGGTTACCATGCATACTGCCCTGATTGCATGATGTTTTCTTTCTGAGCTGTTTTAAGCCATGTATGATGCCAGGCAGTTGTACAGACTGTATCAGTGTGTTTAGAAGCCATTTGAAGCATTAGGCAAGTAATTAGAGGACCCCAATTCCTTTTCTGTCAGTTCCTTATGTTTGTACCCATGTATGCAAAGCCTGTGGGTGTTTCCCTCCTACTCTGCTGTCACTTTGATTCCTAAGAACATTGGTGTTGCTCACTGGACTTTTCTGTTCTGCCAAGCCCCATGTTCTGCTGTTCAGAAAAGGACCAGGAGACTGCATAGGAGTAAATAGGGTCATCTTTAGTGGCATTGATATTTCCATCTGGGGGTTTTCCTTGAAGGCCCAAGATTCACTTACTAAACTACTGCAGAAATGTAATTTCTCTGTTGAACTCCTCGAACTTACCTGTAAAACCATTCTTGAAAATTTTTATATTTTCCCAAAGGCTGACAAGCTCTACTTTTTTGAATATTAGATTTTGTTATCACCCAGCTCTGTAATTCTTAGATTTGAAAAAAAAAATAACCATGTTTACACTATCATTCTTTTTTTTAAAATTTTTATCATTAATAGTACAAGAGAATTGAACTGTGAAGATTTCCTGGATGCATGCAGTGTGCTTTGAACAAGTTCACCCTCCATTATATTCCCTTAGCTTTCCTCCTTTCTCCTCTGTCATTCCCTTAAAGTTTTTCCATATTTCATTTTCTTCCCTTCCTTTTAGAAGTAGTGTTTTCACACTCTAGCATTTTTCATTTCTTTGGACTATGCAGTCACCCCAAGAGATGGAAAGTTATTAAGCATAATAGCCTATATTGTGTCACATTGTGGGTGCATCTAAAGTGCAGTCATGCATGGGTGGTAATGGAAATTGTGAAGGGCTCATAAAAATATCTCCAGAAGCTTAACACACTCAGAACACAGCCAGTTAGCATTCGTGACCCTCCAAAACATGGCACATTTATCATCATGAATTTTGCTTTTGAAGTAGTGTTCTATGTAGATTGCCTCTCAGGCTGGCACTCTGGTCTATGGACAGTTGTTTTTTAAAGGCTTATTTTGGGGCTGGCGGAGTGGCTTCTCTCAAGTGGTAAGAGTATGAGGCCCTGAGTTCAAACCTAGCACTGCCATAAATAAATAAATAACAGATAAATGCTTGCTTTCAACATCCATTTATAAATGTGTGTTGAAAAATAAATTAGAAGACTTTTGTGTTTCTGTTTTTGAGACAAGACCTCACTATGTCATCAGACTGGGTTTATAGGCATGCATCATCACACCTGGCTTAGGAGTATTGTTAAAAAACTATATACTGAATTTACTACTCTGTAAAGCATAGCCATTATTTAAATTCTTGAGATTTTTACAAGAGAAGGAAGGAAAGATCCAAGAATAGTGTATAGCCAATTGGAGCTGGAAGAATAGCTTGTGGAAGAAGAAAAGACCAGAATAAATTGCTTTATCATCACTTGCTTTAAAAACCTATTTTTTAGAGCAAATAATTTTCAGTGTTCATGCAAGACTTCATCAGCCCTTGGTACTCATAGTTCTCTTAGAGAAGGACTTTTAATAACTGTTTAAAAGCAGTTGATTTAGGATATTGATCTGCTTTCCACACCTGTGCATGACTTGAATCATAAAATCCATCTGTGTACATTTTCACTTTTACAACCTCTCCATTAGTTTGGAGCTCCTTCTCCAAGGCTCAGGGACTCCTTTGTAAAGCTTCCAAAACCAAGATTTTTTGTTGTTGTTCTTTCCGTCATCCTAGTCTCCTGTGAGAAGTATATTAATTTTATTTCATTTATTTTGATTTTTCATTGCCTTTCACATATTAAAATGTAGATGTTCCTTAAATATTTAAACGTGTTCTTATTTAGACCTTATACTAACTATTTTCTGTCATTTGATTTCTTTCTCTATTCATGTAGATTGATTATATAGCTACCTTAATTTCATCTACAGTAATATTATTTCACTTTGTTTCCTGGCACATCTAAATGTGCCTGTTCCTCTGTTTTTCTTTTGACATTGAAGGCAAGGACACTCAAGAGCAAACCAATAGTACTGAACCTGTGACTCTTAAGTAGCCTTTTCTCCTGTTTTTCCTTTTCACCCTGCCTCTCTGTGAATGCTGCCAACTGGGACAATGTCAGGGTCACTCAACGATGTCTGGCTCAACTCTAAGCCAGAGCAACTAAGAGCACCAACTTAGTGTTGGTGGCATGGGTTTGAGACCTGGTATCACTACTTATGCACTGATAATCTTAAGTAGATAAGCTGGCATCACTAAGCCTTAGAATGTGTTTGGAGAAACAGGGCAGATATAATTCAGTGTTTAAGACTTTGACTTCTGAAGATAGACAAACCTGAGGTTGAGCCATCATTCTGCCCTAGGTGGCTTTGTGGCCTTGGGGCATGTTTAATTTTTCAGTCTCTAAAGAGAACAGTACTGGTATCATAGGTTCAGCTTGAAAAAATATGAGTACTCCATAACATATGTTTAGCACAGTGCCTGGTACACTACAGACGTCCAGTAATGTTAGCTATTAAAATAATGTAAGTGACTGAGCAGAACCTGCACACACATGCATACATTGCTGGCAGTGGCTACTTGCCCTTTGCCTGTGGTGTCACCAGGAGCAAGCCAGACAGCTTTAACTCCTCTGGGCAGGGTTGTCTCTGAATGAAGAATGAGGGGGTTTCCTTAGATTCCCAGTTTCCATGCAAAGTCATAGGTACCTGAGATTCACATACACGAAAAGAATTTCAAGGTATTTCATAAACAAAAAGTAGGGAGGAATATAAAAAGAGAGGAAAAAGCACCTCCTGCTAAAAGTACAGGGGTCGGGGGGACGCTCAAAAATAGGCACCCTTTTCTGTGTCCTGTATGCCCTGCTGCTGGGAAAACACATCCTCAAGTCAGAGTCTAGCAACCCCTAATCATTACATAACAGTCTGGGTGGCCAAGATAGTGCTAAAACATGGAGAAGTGATCTAGGCCTGTCCAAACCACAGGAACAAGAGGTGAGTTTTAGGACTTTCTTTTGTAAGACATGCCTTTTATTTTTCTCTCTACCCATTCAAGAAGCCTTGCAAGTTCTTAACACCTCAAAGGGAAGGTAGATGCAGGTAGACCCTCTATGAGTTCATATCCTTGTAATAGATCCAGAAGGAGGCAATGGGAAGAGAACTTTTTTTTTATTCATATATGCATACAATGCTTGGGTCATTTCTCCCCCCTGCCCCAACCCCCTCCCTTACCACCCACTCTGCCCCCTCCCTTCCCCCCCCCACCCCCTCAATACCCAGCAGAAACTATTTTGCCCTTATTTCTAATTTTGTTGAAGAGAGAGCATAAACAATAATAGGAAGGAACAAGGGGTTTTGCTGGTTGAGATAAGGATAGCTATACAGGGAGTTGACTCACATTAATTTCCTGTGCATGTGTGTTACCTTCTAGATTAATTCTTTTTGATCTAACCTTTTCTCTAGTTCCTGGCCCCCTTTTCTATTGGCCTCAGTTGCTTTTAAGGTATCTGCTTTAGTTTCTCTGCGTTAAGGGCAACAAATGCTAGCTAATTTTTTAGGTGTCTTACCTGTCCTCACCCCTCCCTTGTGTGCTCTCGCTTTTATCATGTGCTCAAAGTCCAATCCCATTGTTGTGTTTGCCCTTGATCTAATGTCCACATATGAGGGAGAACATACAATTTTTGGTCTTTTGGGCCAGGCTAACCTCACTCCGAATGATGATCTCCAATTCCATCCATTTACCAGTGAATGATAACATTTCGTTCTTCTTCATGGCTGCATAAAATTCCATTGTGTATAGATACCACATTTTCTTGATCCATTCGTCAGTGGTGGGGCATCTTGGCTGTTTCCAACTTGGCTATTGTGACTAGTGCTGCAATAAACATGGGTGTGCAGGTGCCTCTGGAGTAACCTGTGTCAGATCTTTTGGGTATATCCCCAAGAGTGGTATTGCTGGATCAAATGGTAGATCAATGTCTAGCTTTTTAAGTAGCCTCCAAATTTTTTTCCAGAGTGGTTGTACTAGTTTACATTCCCACCAACAGTGTAAGAGGGTTCCTTTTTCCCCGCATCCTCGCCAACACCTGTTGTTGGTGGTGTTGCTGATGATGGCTATTCTTACAGGGGTGAGGTGGAATCTTAGTATGGCTTTAATTTGCATTTCCTTTATTGCTAGAGATGGTGAGCATTTTTTCATGTGTTTTCTGGCCATTTGAATTTCTTCTTTTGAGAAAATTCTGTTTAGTTCACTTGCCCATTTCTTTATTGGTTCATTAGTTTTGGGAGAATTTAGTTTTTTAAGTTCCCTATATATTCTGGTTATCAGTCCTTTGTCTGATGTGTAGCTGGCAAATATTTTCTCCCACTCTGTGGGTGTTCTCTTCAGTTTAGAGACCATTTCTTTTGATGAACAGAAGCTTTTTAGCTTTATGAGGTCCCATTTATCTATGCTATCTCTTAGTTGCTGTGCTGCTGGGGTTTCATTGAGAAAGTTCTTACCTATACCTACTAACTCCAGAGTATTTCCTACTCTTTCCTGTATCAACTTAAGAGTTTGGGGTCTGATCTTAAGATCCTTGATCCATTTTGAGTTAATCTTGGTATAGGGTGATATACATGGATCTAGTTTCAGTTTTTTGCAGACTGCTAACCAGTTTTCCCAGCAGTTTTTGTTGAAGAGGCTGCTATTTCTCCATCGTATATTTTTAGCTCCTTTGTCAAAGACAAGTTCGTTATAGTTGTGTGGCTTCATATCTGTGTCCTCTCTTCCGTTCCACTGGTCTTCATGTCTGTTTTTGTGCCAGTACCACGCTGGTTTTTTTGTTATTGCTTTGTAATATAGTTTGAAGTCAGGTATTGTGATACCTCCAGCATTGTTCTTTTGACTGAGTATTGCCTTGGCTGTTCATGGCCTCTTGTGCTTCCATATAAATTTCACGGTAGATTTTTCAATCTCTTTAATGAATGTCATTGGAATTTTGATGGGAATTGCATTAAACATGTAGATTACTTTTGGGAGTATAGACATTTTTAGTATGTTGATTCTACCAATCCATGAGCATGGAAGATCTCTCCACTTTCTATAGTCTTCCTCAATCTCTTTCTTCAGAAGTTTATAGTTTTCCTTGTAGAGGTCATTCACATCTTTTGTTAGGTTTACACCTAGGTATTTGATTTTTTTTGAGGCCATTGTAAATGGAATTGTTTTCATACATTCTTTTTCAGTTTGCTCATTGTTAGTGTATAGAAATGCTAATGATTTTTCTATGTTGATTTTATATCCTGCTACCTTGCTACAGTTATTGATGATGTCTAGAAGCTTCTGAGTAGAGTTTTTTGAGTCTTTAAGGTATCGGATCATGTCATCTGCAAATAGGGATATTTTGACAGTTTCTTTACCTATTTGTATACCTTTTATTCCTTCTTCTTGCCTAATTGCTCTGGCTAGGAGTTCCAGTACTATGTTGAATAGGAGTGGAGATAGTGGGCATCCTTGTCTGGTTCCTGATTTTAGAGGGAATGGTTTTAATTTTTCTCCATTAAGTATAATGCTGGCTGTAGGTTTGTCATATATAGCTTTTATAATGTTGAGGAACTTTCCTTCTATTCCTAGTTTTCTTAGAGCTTTTATCATGAAATGGTGTTGGATCTTATCAAAGGCTTTTTCTGCATCTATTGAGATGATCAAGTGGTTTTCATCTTTGCTTCTGTTAATGTGGTTTATTACGTTTATTGATTTTCGTATGTTGAACCACCCCTGCATCCCTGGGATGAAGCCTACTTGGTCACGGTGAATAATCTTTTTGATGTGTTGCTGAAGTCGTTTTGGCATTATTTTGTTGAGGATTTTTGCATCAATGTTCATGAAGGAGATTGGCCTATAGTTCTCCTTTTTGGAGGTGTCTTTGCCTGGTTTTGGGATAAGTGTAATACTGGCTTCATAAAATGTGTTTGGCAGTTTTCCTTCCCTTTCTATTTCATGGAACAGTTTAAGGAGGGTTGGTATCAGTTCTTCTTTAAAGGTCTGATAGAATTCAGCAGAGAATCCATCAGGTCCTGGACTTTTCTTTTTGGGGAGACTCTTGATTGCCGCTTCAATTTCATTTTGTGTTATAGATCTATTCAGGTGATTAATTTCCTCTTGGTTCAGTTTTGGATAATCATATGTGTCTAGAAATCTGTCCATTTCTTTAAGATTTTCAAATTTATTTGAATATAGGTTCTCGAAGTAGTCTCTGATGATTTCCTGGACTTCCATGGCGTTTGTTGTTATCTCCCTTTTTCATTCCTGATTCTACTAATTTGGGTTTTTTCTCTCCTTATTTTAGTCAGGTTTGCCAGGGGTCTGTCGATCTTGTTTATTTTTTCAAAGAACTAACTTTTTGTTTCATTAATTCTTTGTATGGTTTTTTTGGTTTTTATTTCGTTGATTTCAGCTCTTATTTTTATTATTTCTCTCCTTCTATTTGTTTTGGGATTTGCTTGTTCTTGTCTTTCTAGGAGTTTGAGATGTATCATTAGGTCACTGATTTGGGATCTTTCAATCTTTTTAATATATACACTCATGGGTATAAACTTTCCTCTCAAGACTGCCTTATCTGTGTCCCATAGGTTCTGGTAGGTTGTGTTTTTATTTTCATTGACTTCCAGGAACTTTTTAATTTCCTCTTTTATTTCATCGATGATCCATTCTTCATTAAGTAATGAGTTATTTAGTTTCCAGCTGTTTGCATGTTTTTTGTCTTTACTTTTGTTGTTGAGTTCTACTTTTACTGCATTGTGATCAGATAGTATGCACGGTATAATTTCTGTTTTCTTATATTTGCTGAGACTTGCTTTGTGCCCTAGGATATGATCTATTTTGGAGAAGGTCCATGGGCTGCTGAGAAGAATGTATATTGTGTAGAAGTTGGTATTGTGTAGAAGTTGGATGAAATGTTCTGTAGACATCAACTAGGTCCATTTGATACATTGTATATTTTAGATCTTGGATTTCTTTATTGATTTTTTTGTTTGGATGACCTATCTATTGATGATAATGGGGTGTTAAAGTCTCCCACAACCACTGTGTTGGAGTTAATATATGCTTTTAGGTCTTTCAGGGTATGTTTGATGAAATTTTGGGTGTGTTGACATTGGGTGCATACAGGTTGATGATTATTATTTCCTTTTGGTCTATTTCCCCTTTTATTAGTATGGAATGTCTTTCTTTATCTCGTTTGGTCAATGTAGGTTTGAAGTCTACTTTGTCAGAGAAGTATTGCTACTCCTGCCTGTTTTCAGGGGCCACTGGCTTGGTAAATCTTTCAGCCTTTCACTCTAATCCAGTGCTTGTTTCTGTCTTTGAGATGGGTCTCCTGTAAGCAACAAATTGTTGGATCTTCCCTTTTAATTCATTTCGTCAAGCGGTGCCTTTTGATGGGTGAATTAAGTCCGTTAACATTAAGTGTTAGTACTGATAGGTATGTGGTGATTTCTGTCATTTAGTTGTCTTAGTTGTTTGAAGGTTTGATTGTGTGTACCTAAGTTGAGGTTACTCTATGGGAAGAGAACTTGCTGCTGTTTTGAGTTTTTACTTCCTGGTGTCAATGTCTGAGTCTGGCCCTTTTAATTATTAAAAATGATATTTCCCTGTCTCCTCATCTGTCTGCTTGCCTCAGTCCAAAATTAGCATCACATATCTTAATGGTTTTTTTTTAATTATGCTCCAAGGCTTCAGGCATTTTACAGAATAATCTATAAAATAAAAGAACAGTTGGATTTTATTTAATTTAATTCTAGGATTAACAACAGATTGACTCCAGAAATACTGTGCAAGAATCAATAGCACAGATAAGGAGCTTTTGTGAAAGCCTGGTTATGATATGTTCTCATGAATACATAATTAATTCATGGGGGTGATTAACCAATAAAACTACAGAAGAATAGTTAAGTCCCATCAAGTGGAAAATCATTACTTAAGTAACACAATAGAATTGAATGCCCCAGGTTGCAAAGGAACAGCTCTGTAGGACAAGTTGATGTTTAGAACACCCTTGTTTCTTCTGTTTCCTAGGATGAATAACAAGCTGCCTCTGCTTTGGACCAGCAGCACTGCATTCTGTGGCTGGCTGTAGCCCTGATGCAATACTACCTGGGGTCCGGAGATGCCTATAGAGGGTTTTAAAACTATGTGTGTGTTTGTTAGGCCTTGGATTTTGTTTCCTTTTGCTTTTTGGAGACAGCATTTCACCATGTAGGCCATACTGGCCCCAAACTCTCAACCCTAGAGCCTCAGCCTCCTGAATGCTAGGATTCCTTTCTTTCTCTTTTTTTTAAAGCAGTGCTGGGGATGTGGGGATGGAACCCAGGTCCTTGCACATGCTAGGCAAGCATTCTACCACTGTGCTCTATCCCTAGTCCCTAAACTACATCTTTTGACCTATAACTAGGTTTTGATGATTTTTTTTAAAAAATGATATAAAATAGAACTGAAATCTAATTAGGGTTATTACATAGTGAGACCATTACATTGTGTGTATGTTTATGTACATATATTCTACATGCACATATGTGTGCACATACACATTCACACATGTGCAAGCATTTGTTGGGTCAAATGTCTATTCTTCCCACCAGTGGTTCCCACCTTTATACTCCTGGTACCTCCCCTGATGCTTGCACGTGGAAAGTCCTCATTTATGTTAGTTAACATTCATAAAACTGGGCTTGGTTGTATGCTACTAGTACAGGCAAAACTACGATGGGAATGTGCTCCTTTCTTCTGAAATAAACACAAATAACAGCTGGTCTTTCTTTAGAACAATAAAAGGGAAGGGTGATGTGCTTAGACATGATACCTACAGCTCCTGGTGTTCATTTTCTTCACCTAAAGGAGAATAAATGCTTATTTTAGGTCTCTCGGCTTCTCTTGCATCATATCAAAATTAGATACACGTGTAACTTTGATGTTTTCCCATTTTTCCACTGTCTGAACTATTTGGACATTTATGTCAACTCTCTCTTGGTTCACTTAGAGGCCATATACATCAACACACAGCTTTATTCTAATGACCCTCTTTGACCTTGAACACCTCTGCACACCTTCAAACTGCCTGACCACAGCCAGACAGTTGAGCCATGACAGCAGCGTGCCAGTGTTCAAGGCCACGGGCTACATGTGGTGTCAGCCCAGTGAGCCTCATGATCGCAGCCACGGGCACAAGTACACAGAAGGCCAGACCTTCTTTTCCTCCGTCCCCAGGTCTTCACAGTGTCTTGTGGGCTCCCCAGAGTCCTCCATGTGCTCTACCTCCCAGAATTCCTTTGCAGTGTCCCACAGTCCAAAGTGACTGTTTATTCTCTTCCTCTTTTTGAAGATAGGGTCTCACAATGGTAGCTCAGGCTACCCTCCAACTCATGATCCTTCTACCTATGCTGGAATTACAAGTATGAAACACCATGCCCAGTCTTCTTCTTCTCTGTCTTATAACAAGTCTTAAGCCTTTACTGACAGATCACTGTTTCTAGGAGAAAGAAATTCTGATCACTGCTGACAGAGGCATGAACTCTGTTAACCTCTTCTGGCATTTTCCTTTGCTAAAGGTCTGTTTGATGCTTTATTTATCTACGGAAAAATAGTGCCTTTGATGTGCTACACGCTGTGTTTGTCCAGTCAAAGTCTGAAGTGGGAGGACTTCAGCAACTTTTACACTAATGGATAGAGATGGTATGCCTCTTCTCCAACACTGTAAAAATGATGGATGAAGCATGACAAGCCCAACCCCATGTCATAATACCCATGATAAAAAGAATGAAAATTCTTTCTTTGTCACGCAAATAGAAATTAAGGCCAGAGCATTATGAGTGGGCTGAGGCAACAGTGGCCAGCGGGGATTTCATTATGGATACAGGCCCTAAGATTAGGTGTTGTGGCTCTTAGATTCGCTTTAGGGTGAGAGACGTATTCAAGGGCTGGGACCTGGAGCAAGCTTTTTACCTAAAGCTTCAAAGAGCTGTTCTTTCATGAAATGGGGAGGAAAAAACTCCACATACAGTAAAGCAGTAAAGAAACAGTTTGGAAATTTGGATGGGAGAAAGTAAAGCTTACCCTCTTGTACAATCGAAAATAGCCTGTGCTATTTGTGGGTCTGGGATCTAGATTTCTTCTTCCTGAGTAAATTGGGAGTTCCTACCCAGGAAGTAAACAGAACCAGGGAGCACAGAGGCCTCTAGGACTCTTGCAAAAGGAAGCACACTAGTTTAGACCTGCAGCCATAAGCTCATGAGGCATACACATGAGAACACTGTTGTTTCACCAAGTATTCAACATTCATTGTTGACAGCAGCGTTACTAAGAGAGGGGACAGGCAGAAGCTCCTGCTGGGGTCCAAGCCAGCTCTGTGGGTAGGTAAAGAAAACACTCACCAGCCCTGTCAGCCTGGATCACCTCTGGGCTCCACTGCCGTCACTCCAGCCAACTCCCTCCCACAGCATGTCCTCCCCACAGCTGCCCAGCATGCTCCTTGGGCTCCCTGAGCACTCTGCACTTCCTGCCTTACTGTGTACTTCTTTGTCTTTCCTGTTAGATTTCAAACTCCTCAAGGGTAGGTGTCCTGTCTTCTCTCTGACTATTTTGTAAGAATTTTCTTTATCTTTGATGTCCAGTCACTGAGTATAAATTTGTTTATATTTATCTTGTGCACTTATCTAATGTGAAAAGTTCCATTCATCCTTTCCTTGAATATTGTTTTCCCTGTTCTATTCTCTTCTGAATGTGCTAGAATATGCTATGAAGTCTTTCCATTCCAGCCTCCACATCACTTACTTGCTTTTCCATATTTTTCGTGTCTTTTTCCTCTCAGGGCTGTATTTAAAAGATTTGATATCTAGCCTCCATTTTGCAGATTCTAATTTTCTTCTTTTTTTGTTTTCCTTCTGTAAGAGAAAGCAAAAATTTATTAGGACACCATTTAAAAGGAAAGAAAATGGCTGACAACTAGGCAAAGAGCATAGTGCTACTGCGGTCTCTGATTTTCTATAGTCATGGTTTCATGAACCATCCTTCAACTACTGGAGTTTTGAATTCAATAACTTTTTTTTTTATATAAGAAGACTTCAGTTCTTATACAAACTCAGTATTCATAACTTACAACATTATCCTGTTTTTTAAAAAAGTTCCAATTCCTTCCTTTTGGAAAGAATGATAAGTGACAAACAGGTTTCTTTTTTTGTTTGTTTGTTTTGTTTTTTGTACTGGGGGTACAAAAATTATTGTTGTACTGGGGGTACACTATGTCATTTACAAAAGTTCTTACAATATATCACAGTAGAATTCACCGCCTCAATAACCAGGTTCCTTTTCTCTGGGTGAGCAGGAGACCCGCCAAGGGGTTTTTGTTTTTTTTTAATTGAGCAACTCACACACATCTGCAGTCCTTTTATGTGGCCCTCAGCTATTCAGAAGTGGGATAGTTTGGCTGGGACCATGTTACACAGCTTCAGTGCCAAGGCCATGGAGGGGGGTAGCATTTATGTGGGTGGTTTTTTTCCCCTCAGGAGGTAGGGAAGTAACAAAGGAGATGGAGTATGTTCAGCTAAGAGTAAGTGCTGAGAAGGTGAACTTTACTGCACGCATGTGCATCTCCCGATTTCTTTGCATGATTCATTAAAGGTCTCTCTCAAAGCTGCATAAAATCATGGTGCTGTAGCTTCCTGATGAGAACCATGTGGAAAGGTATTTTGTCGTGCAGCATTCTCTTACTCAAGGGCAGCTTTAAAAAATTACAAAACTCACGCCCATAACCCTAACTACTTGGGAGGCTGAAGTTGGTATCTTGATTTGAGACCAGCCTGGGCAAATAGTGTACAAGTCCCCATCTCCAAAATAACCAAAGCAAAATGGGCTGGAGGGGTGGCTTAAACAGTAGAGCACCTGCTTAGCAAGCATGAAGCCTTGAGTTCAAACTCCAGTCTTAATTGAAAAAAAAAAACCTCACCAGAAGTATATAAAATGATTATCATATTGATATCAAGTGAAGCCAAATAATCTTATGTTTTATCATTCACAATATCTCAAAGAAAAAACAAAGCTGGAAGGAGGCACTTAAGATATACCTGAATCTTAAGTCACCTGTTTACTTTGTGTTGGAAAGAGGTTGTCCAGAAGCTTGTCCCTGATGGTTAAGTCTGTACCACTGTGATTTTTGGCAGCCTCTAAAGCTGTGCACTCCTGCTGTCCGTAATACACAAGTGGGCTGAGCTCAGAATATATTCAGGCAATGCAGCATTAAGATGGGGGTGTTTTAGCAAAATGCATAGCAGCAGCTGTGTTTGGTCCTATTTACAAGGCAAGCCCATCACTGCACTTCTTGTAGTGTGACCTTCTAGGGGATCTGCAACCTGATGAAGCCTTGGGCTTCATAGCAGAGGGCCTGCAGACTCTGAGCTGAAAGCTGGACACTTGGAAAGTGATAAGGATGGAGCTCAGAGCCTTTGCACTTCCTCGTTCTTTTTCTGACACACCAAGATACTGGATAAACACCGTTTTCTTGTCCTCAGTGTTCTCATCTGAACAGCAGGAGGACTGTGTTCCTGCCCACCCCACAGGAAAAATGCCATGATGAAGTAATAAGTAATTATAGGGTACACATATGTGACAATGGAGTTTTCCTAGTCTTCAAATTAAAAATACATGACCACATGAAATGCTAGTCATTTAAATGTGGTACATAGGAAAGAAATTTAGTAATAATTGTGCAGGTGATTTAATAGGAACTAGATTTTGCTACAATGTAATTAGGTATTTCACACATGCTCAGGACTTTGTTATGCTCATTTCAGAGACTATGGAAGAAGAATGAAATGAATGTGATTTCTCTCCTTGAGTTGTTTACAAAACCACTGCGTGGACAAATGGATGTAAAGTTGAGAACAGGTTAGGCAGTGTGTGGTTACCTGCCAGCATGAATGATACGGATGGTTCATGCTCTCCCAAGGGCAAAGGAAGAGCAGCAAGTGTGGGAAGGCTTCTGGAAGGTGTTGGGGAAACACTCTACCACAACGTGAGGGAGAGAAGCAGGAGTCCTCCAGCCCGGAAAAGGGGCCTGTGAGTGACCTTAGTGGTTTAGGTGCTGAGTGCTAGTATGGACTTTTGGGTTGCTGAGGACGATGATAATGTGTTTTAGGAAGACTGAGGGTTTTGGACAAGAGCATAAACTCAGGGCAATGGTGTCCACAGCCATACTCCTGATGAGCTTTGAGGTTGAGGTTTTAGAGTCATGGTCAATCGAGAAGGAGGTGAGTCTACAGCCATAACTACCCTGAGTGGCCCAATTTTGTCTGATCTTGTAAGTTAAGCAGGGTCGGGCCTGGTTCGTACTTGGATGGGAGAAGTGGGTGATGTAGGAAAGTAAAACCAGTGTTTGCATCATAAACATATTAGACATGGTGTTACATGTGTCACACATATTTTTCTCACAGAAAACTTTTGTGAATAAACTTCATTTAAATCTCCCTGAAACTCTGAACTAAGTGTGCTTCCACCACACAGATACAGAAACAGGCCCAAACTCATGAGTTATTAAGGTCCCATAGTAAGTGAATAAAGTGGTATCCAAGGCCAGTCCTGTCTGATTTAGAGCCCCTGCTATCATCTTATCACTTTGTGGAATTATCAGAACCACAGCACTTCTGATTATCCAAACCTTGTAGACATTTCTTTCTCCTGAAAGTTTAAGTTCAGCTGAAGTCAGTGTTTGTGAATCAAGGTAGCATATTTTCTTTATCAGAACTCTGGTCAAGAACTTGACATCAGAACATCCTAGGTATCTGATACTGCCAGAAAATGGATTCATAAACCTTTAGAGGTTACAAATTAGCCAGGTTCATTCTGTTGATTCATCACACAGCCAAGACAATTCAAGAAAACTCAAAAGATCTATAAAACAAAGTGTTTCATTTGTTAATATATCTTGAGAAATCCTCATAGGAAAGTGGTTTGGACAAGTGAGATACTGACAAGGTGGAATGGAATAAATGATAGTTTCTGTGATCTCATGGGAGTACACCAAAGGAGAGATAATGGCATATGGCCACTGTCTCCTTCCTATGCTGAGTCTGGCATCCACTCTGAAGTCATCTGCCACTCCAATGAACTTCAGTGTTCATTCTCCTTGGCCCCCAGGTCAAGGGGTCCTCTGAGTTGCCTGGTTAGGCTTCTGTGGACAGTGCGGAGCCTGGCAGCATCCAAGGAGAGAGTGAGGAGGCTGCAGTGCACCCTGGTTGCAGTTGGATCCCCAATATTGTGCCCAGGTCCCAGAGGCCTGCGGGTGGTGCTTTGGGAAGCCTCAGGTTGTGGAGAAAGTAGAGACATGTTGCATATCATTCTGATAGGAGAGGCAGACAAACCCTGTTGGGTAAGGGGCTTATTTGGAAATTGATTCTCTTTAACTTGAAAGGGAAAAGGACAAGGAAAATCAGTGCATGTCAGAATCCATAGATTTGTCAAGTTGATAAACCACACCAGCATTTTGAGTAGAAAAGATTTCTTGTTTGCAGTGCTGAGGTTGAACCCAGGACCCCAGGCATATTAAACACACACTCTTCCACTGAGATACGCACCCCCAGCCCAGAAATGGCTTTATCAAACCCAAGCATCAGAGGACCTGATTAGTCTGAGACAGTAATGGTTTGAGGAAAATTCTTTTTGAACCCAGGGACTTGAGTGTGCTAAGCAAGCACTGTACCATTTGAGCCACACCTCTAGCCTTTTTGGGTTTTTTATTTGGTTTTTGAGATTTGCCCAAGCTGACCTGGAACCTCAAGATCCTCTTGCCTCCATCTCCCAACTCACTGAGATTACAGGCATGTACCCCCATGGCCAGCTGAAGAATTTTCTAAAGGGTGAATACAGAATATGGGATTTCTGGCTTGTTTTTCTAGTGATAAAATAAAACCTTTTGGAAAAAAACTTAACATTAAAATGAAAAGGAACTTTAGTAAGTTATTTCACTTATGAAGCTGATAGTTATCCAGATTGTCTCCCCTTTCTTTATGTCTTTCTGTCCTGGAGGCCAAAGTGAGGCTTAAATGGTATACCAAGGTGCAGCCAAGCCTTGCCTCCTATTTGAGTGTTTGAAGCCCCAAGAACAGTGGGTGGTGGGGCAGGCTTTTAGTAGGTGTTCAGGGCTGGAGAGTGGAGCTCAGTAGTGGAGTTCTTAGTATGCATAGGCCCAGATTCAATGCTCACTATCATCTCCAAAGCAAGAATAATCGGTATTGGAGTCATTCAGTCTTAGTTATAAAGCATTTCCTAGAGTACTTGATTTCATAAAAGTATGTATGTTACTACAAATGTGTCTGTGTGTATTCTGATACATACATGAACTTAAAAAAATCTACTTGACAGATTTCACTGTTTAATAACTTCTATCATTACAGTATGGCTAATAAGAAAAAAGCATTAAAAGAAGCATACAACAATAAAACCCCTCTGTACAATTAATATATGCTAACACAGATGGAAAAAAGAAGCATCCATGTAATTCAGTTTCATGGATTATGATTCTATGTATGCCTTAAATACAGAACCTTCCCTAAATTAAGTACTAGGCTGTGGGGCACATGGGAGTATGTGGCTGTGACAAGCCCAAATGTGGGTTTCTGGATCTCACACCTCTTTAAGTTCTATAGGCTTAGAGGTGGACTTAAAGCCAAATCATGAAGTATTATGTAAACTGGGCCCTGTCTGGTGGGGCAGAATTTCCTTTAGAAAGACTCAGAAATCTCCAGAATCACTGGAGCTTGGGCTTCCACTCTCTGACCCTCTAGAAGTTCAGACCCCTCGATGTGACTAACGTGGTCGCTGTGATGCTTTTCTCTAGCATTCATTCCTTTTTCTTGACTGATTAGATGTTCTATTTTCTTGTTCTTTTAAAAGCAAATAAGTGAGCTGAGACTACATGGTGTCGTTAGATGGAGGCAATTGGCTTTCCCTATAGAAATACCAGGAAACTGTGTGTTAGGTGTTTAATTACACAGTTAGGTGTGTAATTCTTGAAATATTTTTTAAGGTCCTTTTCTGGAACCTTCCCTGTGGAAGTAGGCAGTTCTGTGCTGTTAGGGACCGGGAGGGGCTGTGGGTTCTGTCACTTGCTTATGCGTGGCCTGTTTCATTTCAATTCAGTAGATTGCATTTTTCAGATGCCTGCTCTTCTGCTAGGTGCTAAGGGTACAAGGACGGGCTCACAGATGCCTGTCTGTCTGTCTAAACCCACAGGCCCATCAGGCTAGTCTTTCCTAAAGTTTCCACCTCAGATTCTGTCTCTTTCAGAATCTGATTTAAAATGCTTGACTTGACCTTATTTTCTTTATAATTGTTTTGGCAGTATTGGAATTTTGAATTTTGAAATTGGGCTTGAGTTGGCTAGGCAGGCGCTCTTATCACGTGAGCCACACATCCAGCCCACCATGTTAGATTTTTTTTTATACAACTTTTTACTTAGTAACTTTAAATAGTTGAGCCAACTTCTCTGCTCTTACCTAAAACTACAATCTTCTGGTAGAACTCTTGCCTCCTAGTCAGTCTCATTTTGAGAGACTGCTCTCTTCCAACAATTCACTGCTTAAAACTAAGCTCTTGGGTTGCAGGTAGAAGGATATAATTTATAGTTCACAGGCTGTTGGGCAGTTGGATTGACACACACTTCCTTCCCTACCTCTGCACTGGCGAGATCACTTAGGAGACTGATTTCAGGTGGAACCTTATGCCTAAATTATCTATCGCATATCAATTTAAAAAGAAAAGGCTAGATTTTACTGTGGAAGGTAATTGTCACACATTCATCTTGCGTATGTTGGCATGTGACACATGTCACATACTGTGAATTTCTGACAAATGCAAAGCAGCAAAAGGGGGCTTGAGTTCAAAATACAAGTGTTTTAAATTTCCACATTTCCATTTTCTTTGTTCAAAAAGGCCAGGCACATTGATGGCAAATCACTGTCATCATGCTTGATTAAGCAAAAACTTGTAAAGTCACTGAGACGTGTGTGTGTCTGTGTGTATTGCTGGGAATGGGACCCAGGGCCTCATTTGTGATAGGCAAGCACTCTACCACTGAGCCACATCCCCAGCTCAGGTTCTGTGTCTTTGGCTCTCTGTTGTGAAGTGTTTGTATTTGCTTAAAGGTGAAGGTGAATGGGTCGTGTGAGAGAAAATCTTATACTCTTCTGTTAGAAGTCTATACAATGAGGACTCTCTTGGGAAACGGGATCTCATTAATTCAAAATATGCTTTGTCAAATTCATTTGAACATGTGCTTAAATAAATGTTGGACCGTTAGACTTTGGCTGATTTTTTTTCCTTTCAATGATAAAAATCTAAATCCTGAAAGTTTCCCCTTTGGAAATATTACAGGAAAGATGTTAGTCCCAACACCAGTCACTTCTTCCCTGACTGTGAAAAGAAATACAAGCTGCTCACCTTTTAATAACAGTCTAGGGCAGGGAGTCGCATCCTCTGTCATAACTGTACTGTAACAATGCATCTTGATTTCCATTTGCAGCTTTCCTCTATTTAAGTCTTAGAGTCATGTGTGGCCGTGGTCCAATGGCAGGCTTGTGGATCTGTTGAGTTTTTCTGCTGTGAGTAGCAAAACCTTAACTTAAGCAGAACTTCATTGGAAGGATGTTAGAAATTCGTAGAATTGAGCAGTGCAGGGCAGAAAAACTAGGCTTGGAATAGACAAGAAGCCAGGCACCTCCACCGGGCCCAGGAACCGTGAATTTGTATTAATTGCTGTCTGTGTGAAAATGTGGTGGTGCCAACCATTTTCAGCCTGGTAGGCCCCTCCAGGGAAATCCCAGGGAAGGAGCATTTATTAGGTATGGCTTGGGTTATGTGGCTGCACCTCGATGCAGGGAGAGGGGCCCTCCTTACACACCTACCAGGCTATATTCAAGAAAGGTCACTCTCCAGAATGAAATTATTGAGAGGAAGGAGCCCAAAACAGCAAATGGCTAGCACAGGGTGGTAGAAGTGATTGAATGACACAAGTCAGGCAAAACTGGTTTTTCTTTGGGAGGTGAGGGTTAGAGAAACTATGTGCGCTTGTGCCTTGGTGATGAGGTCCATCTGCTGCTGTGTGTCTGGAACCTCACCTCTCCTTTGTCTTCTTAGTTTGGGGCCCAGAAGGGCCACCCTGTCGTGATGTAGACTTGCAGATACACGGGACCCTAAGTGGGCATGCCAGAGGTGCTGGTGGTGAAGCAGTTATTCTGTGATAGGTTTTGAGAAATTTGGTTGTAGGCCTTTTCTTTGACTGCTTCAGTGTTTACCCTATGGGGCAATTTATCATTGAGGATTCTACATTTTAAGTAAATATGCTTGTCTTTTATACTCATCTGGATTAATAAAATCAGCCCTCAGTCTGCTTTTAGTTGCTTGTTGGTGATGGTGGATATATGTAGCGCACAGAGTGACTAAGTGATATCTAAGTGATTTCTAATGATGAGAGCTGAAGCCAGCTTTAAAGGAGAAGTAAGATACCCTGCAAACCTTGCAGTTGGAGAAAAGGCAGTGCAGTCCTGGACTAGTTTTGATTTTCCCCATTTTCAAAGGAGAATGCAGTCTTTCAAAAAGAAATGAGTTTTAAATCCTGGAATGTGGGTAGGGCATGTGTCCTTTTACTTAGCAGTAGACATTTCAAAACACTGTGTACCTCCCAGTTGTCTAGTGATTGAATGCAATTTTTATCAATTCATTTTCAACAATGCTTGAATGACACTCCTCTCTGAGTTCCTGTAAAGCTTTGCACGTTTGTAGCTCTGCACTGCGGATCTAACGCCAGACAGCACACTGGCCGTGCTGAGTCTCACTGCATGTGGAAAGTTCACCTCCTGCATTTCCCTTTCAGCATCCAGTGCTGGATGAGCCAATCGCCGAGGCCGTCTGTATTATCGCAGACACAGACAAGTGGAGCGTCCAGGTGGCCACAAGTCAGAGGAAGGCGATAGACAGCACGAAGCTGGGCCAGGATGTCTTGGTCTCTAGTCAGGTGTCCAGTTTACTTCAGTCTATTTCACAGCTTTACAAGCTTCACCTCCCAGCTGATTTCGTAAGTGTTTGCTCTGATATCATCAAAGAAATATAGCTAAAAAATACTTTCAACATTTTGATTATAAAAATCATAAATTCAGACATACGACTCTTAGTATAATTGGAGGTTAGCATTAAGTAAAGTGAGCACCATGGATCTCCGTGGCAGCAGTCCTTCCATGGGGCAAATGGCATGCAGTTACTTGAGCACTGAGCTCTTTCTGAACAAGGCAGATGGTAAAGTGAATGAGGTACAGGGAAGGGATCTAGCATGAAAGGACGTTTGAAACCCTCTGCTGAGGGGCTCCTTAGTTCTCCTTGTGTGGGTGGAGATTAGACAGGCTGGCTTCTGAAGGGGCAGTAGTTCCTCAGGAAAGCATCAGGGGTGAAATGGAATGCAGTCTGTGGAAGTGCTGTGAAGATACACCGTGTAAGTACGTGGAAAATGGTACCGGTTATTCCTTTTCACCTATAACATTATTTTAAACACAACAGACGGCCTAGAGAGTCTAGAAAATTCTCAGTATCTCTCCCCTAGTCAGTGGAATGCACAGCAAGTTCCCTCTGTCCTCTGTGTGTGTGTGTGTGTGTGTGTGTGTGTGTGTGTGTATACAGAGAGACTGAGACTGAAACAGGAAATACATTGAGAGGGAGAGAGAAACGTTTGAAAAGGAGAGTAACTGAAGGGCACACAGCTAAGAAGTCTTTTTTTCCTCTCCCCCCCACCCCAGTATTAGGTCTTGAACTCAAGGCCTCATGCATGTTAAGCAGGTGCTCCAAAACTTGAGCCATGCCCCTAGCCCTTTCTTTATTTTTCAGATAGGGTCTCATGTTTTTGCCCAGGGCTGGCCTCAGACTGTGATCCTCCTGCCTATGCCAGGCAATAGCTGGGACTACAGGAATGATCCACTACACACAGCTTATTGGTTGAGATGGGATCTTCACTAACTTTTTGCATGGACTGGCCTCAAACAGCAATCCTCCCAATCTCTGCTTCCTCAGTAGCAGCTCTTTCCTCCCTTCTGTGCAGGGATACTCTTTGGTGCCAGTCCCAAACCAAAATCTGTTTCCTCCTGGCCTCAGAAAATGTTACAGGGTATTTAACAACAAAGTAGGAAACTGAATATTAATTAAATACACTACCAGTTCAATAATTAAATACACTTTCTTGGGTTCTTCTGACTGAATCTACAATTGCACCACAGTCCTCAGAAATGGTCAAAGTCTTTGGTGGCTTTGGAGAAGGTGCTCAGAGGCAGCAGGGCGGGAGCACCACAGTATCGCTGGGCTAAGGACTCAGCCTTGCCGTTGGTTACTTGTTGACAGTGGACATTCCCACTTGTAAAATGAAGATGATGCAACACACGCGTTGTGAGAATCCTCTGAAAATACAGACAAGTAACACTGCTTTTTTTAAATGTCCAAGCACCATGCCAATGTAGGAGGCTTTAAAAACAGTTGCCCGTATGTTAGTGACCAGCCTACAGGCCCCAGAGTCAAAGCCGAGGTGCATTACTTTCTGTGTGACCTCTCAAAGCCTCCTTATCTGCAGATCTGGAAAAATAATAGAACCTGTTTGATATACTTAGGAAGTTTAAGCAACTAGGTAATTCAGGTAAAGCATTTGGAACAGTGGTAAACATTGTACGCCCTCAGTAAAAGACTACAATTAGCATGTCGGTTAATTAAACAGTATCGATGGCTGTAAAAACTGACAACACCTTTTCACAGAATCTGTATTTGGACTTTAAACTGAAGAACACCCATGCAGAATATCTTCCCAGGGGTAGCATAGGAAGCACTTATAGGCTATTATGATCTTATTTTCTGTTCTATATTTGTAGGCAGGTTTTCTTCTAGAAGCAGGCTGGGTTAGGCTGGCTTACAGGCTGACATGGCCGTTTCTGTAAGGGAAGGAGGAAATATGTTAGACTTCATAGTGCTTTCCTGCTCTAAGTATTTAGAGACGTTTGTATTTTTTCTACAATACATAGCTCTTGCTACCTTTGGCATCTTAGTTATCAAAGCAATAATTGCTGTAGCTCATTCTTTTCATTCACGTGGAGAGAGGCAAGTTTAACTTCTTAATAACATGAACGCCTTATTTAATTTGACAAAACCAAGATCAAAGAAAATTTCATCTGCAGATTAATATTCTCCTTAACTATTGTTTGAGTGAAACATACATGATTAACACCTTAAATACATATGAAAAGAGAAAGTAGCTATTTAAAATTTTTAGAAGTTGAGCCGAGCGCTGGTGACTCTCTCCTGTAATCCTGGCTACTCAGGAGGCAGAGATCAGGAGGATCTCAGTTCAAAGCCAGCCTGGGGAAAATAGTTCGAGAGACCTTATCTCAAAAAAACCCATCACAAAAAGGGGCTGGTGGAGTGGCTCAAAGTGTAGACCCTGAGTTCAAACCCTACAAGCACAAAAAAATTAATAATAGTAAAATAAGTAAAATATTAGAAGTTAAAAATTGAAAGTACCCATCTCAGGAATAAAATCCTTAAAAAGGGTTGGGGGAGCAGGGGGGAATACCCAACACAACACATTCTATTTGATAATCAAGCTTTTTAAAATGTCTCAATGCTTTAATTTCGCATTTACATACCTTCCTAGATCAGAGTTCTCTGTACTCCCACGTTGCATTATGCACCTTTCTCGTGGGACTGTGAGTTCAGTATAACATAAATGTTCTTTTTAATATTTTATAATTCTCTTATTAGAAACTTTTCAGTTCCATAAGGAACTGAAAGTTGATGGGAGGAGATTCCTCCACCACTTAACTCTGTCTACTTAGAATCCACTTCCATCAGAATTGGTGATGCCCCTTGCTTTGGTTATTACCAAATAACCGGGTGATTTGTGCACCCAACACAAATCCTTAAGGTTTCAGCCAGTGAGAAACCATCAAGAGTACATGGCTAACCAACACTTTCCCTGTCACTGCCAGCCCAGATGGTCAAGTTCAGCATTTTCAAAGACATCTGTTAATCTTTTTACCTTGAAAATAACAGGCCTAATGGTCTAGAAGACAGTCCTGTGTGATGGAATTACCCTTGCCAGCGCCACCATCAGGTGTCTCACCGAAAATGCCTGGGCAGCCTGCCTGCCAAATGCAAAAGAGTTTGCCTCTGGTGAAAGACACAGATGGTTGCTATTCTCTGAAAACTGAAGCTGCACATGTTTCCAAGGGTAAAGATGTCCCCAAAATAGCTGCCTTTTCCTTATCATTTTTAAAAACCTAGTTAAAGTACACTCTTGAAAGCAAAATAAAAAGTTCAAAATGACCTTGTCTCAGTCACTCTACTTCAGGGAATATATTGGGCCAAATAATCTGAGATACAAGGGGGAAGAAATGACCCAAACATTGTATGTAGGTATGAATAAAAGAAAACTGAGATACAGGAAGAAAACAAAAACAAAAATGTTCTTTACAAAATTACTTATAACAAAAATGCAAACTTCATGCTGAAAGTGAATAATGGTAAATTCACATTTTTGGAAATTATTTAGCCATGAAAATTATGTCAATAAAGAATTCTTGGGGGGGAAGGGGAAGAGGGTGGGGGAGGGGGGTGGGGGGAGAAATGACCAAAACAATGTATGCACATGTGAATAAAAGAATAATAAATTTTTTAAAAAAATTCTTAACGTAGGAAAGGAGTATTAGAAAGCCTTTAAAAAATAGGGCATTTTTGTACTTACAGAATGGCTTCAACTATGTAAATGTGAAAAAAAAGCTAGAATATTATATGAAAATCTTGTCATTTTATAAAAACCTATTCTAATATCAACTAGTTGTGGGGTTCCAGGTTTCTCAATGCTTTAATTTCGCATTTACATACCTTCCTAGATCAGAGTTCTCTGTGTTCCCACGTTGCATTACGCACCTTTCTCATGGGACTGTGAGTTCAGTGTAACATGAATGTTCTTTTTAATATTTTATAATACTCTTATTAGAAACTTTTCAGTTCCATAAGGAACTGAAAGTTGATGTTTGTTTGTTGGTGATGCTGGGAGCAAACCCAGGGCTTTGTGCATGCCAGGCAAGTGCTCTACCCTAGCCCTTGGTTTTTTGAGACAGTTTGCAATGTAGCCCAGGAAGGCCTTGACCTTAAGATCCTCCAGCCTCTGCCTCCCAAGTACTGGGATAACTGGTTTGCACTACACATGGCAATTTTTAAAGTGTATTTGAAAGGGTAGGATTATAACCGTGTTCTTAGAAATGAATTAAGAGAATTCTCTTAAAAAGTTGGCCGCTGGGTGCCGGTGGCTCACGCTTGTGATCCTAGCTACTCAGGAGGGAGAGATCAGGAGGATCTCCGTTCCAAGCAGGCCTGGGCAAATAATCCCATGAGCCCCTGTCTTGAAAAACCTGTCTCAAAAAAAATAGGGCTGGTAGAGTGGCACAAGGTGAAGGCCCTGAGTTCAAGTTCCCCAGTATAGCAAAAAAAGTTGGCAAATTGTTTCTATTGTAGCCCTCATTGTGGATGTTCTTGACTTCACAGTGTGTCATGCATCTTGAAGACAGACTACAGGAGATGTACCTTAAGAGTAAAATGCTGTCTGAGTATCTTCGGGGTCACACTCGAGTGCATGTGAAAGAGCTGGGCGTGGTTCTGGGGTAAGTTCTGTGAAGAGCAGCCACCTCTCCTGGGGATGGGCTGGCCCTAACCTTGTCCCCCCTCACCTAATTAGCCTGTGCCATCCTGCACCTGCAAGTCTAATAATGCCCAAAATGCTCGGGGTCCCTAAATGTGTGCCTCTGCAGCTCCCCAGTGATCAGCGTGTTCCTTGTGGCTGACACTGGGTTCACACCTAGAGGCAACCGCAGGACTTGGGCTACTTTGATGTCAGCCTTCTCTCTGCTGCTTTTACTCTTGAAAGGGAGCATTTAACCCCACCCCATCTGTCATTTTCTAGTAACTCAGTAACATTCCAGAGTCAGAGCTGCCAGAGGGCCAAGGGCAGCCTGCTTCCTGGAGGAGGGAGCTGGGCTACTCTGACCTCCAGGGCTGTGTACCTGCACACCCCTGGCATTGCCTTCTCCCCCTGACCTGAGGACACTTGCTTGTTACTAAGAATATGCATTATCTTCCAGAGCTACAGCTTCTAAGCAGACATGCCCACTTGTTTTGCTTAATCACCAATAGGCAACTAGCAAAAAAGACATTGTTCCTTTTATCCACAACCATGCTTCCTCTAACTTGGAATGGAGAAACACTGTTATTCTCTATTATGCCTGCTAACTAAAGTATTAGTTTAAAATTTAGGATTTTGCATTCTTATTATTTGTCTTCCTTGGTTTTTTTGTTTGTTTTTTTGTTTTTGTTTTGAGGGAGGGGGAGCAATACTGGGGCTTAATTTTGGCTTTGAGCTTGCCAGTTACGTGCTCTACCACTTGAGCCATGCTCCAACATTTTTTTGCTTTTAGGGTTTTTTTTATACAAAGAGTCTTATGGTCTTGCTGGAATTACAGGCATGAGCCACCCTGCATGGTTTTCCTGTCATATATTTTTCTTTTTTTTTTTTTTTTTTTATGCAGTACTGGGGCTTGAACTCGGGACCTTCACCTAGCCCTATTTTTGTGAAAGGTTTTTCAAGATAGGGTCTCGCAAACTTTTTTGTCCAGGCTGACTTCGAACTGGGATCCTCCTGATCTCTGCCTCCTGAGTAGCTAGGATTACAGGCGTGAGCCACTGGCACCTGGGTGTCATATATTTTTCTTATATGAAGCATTTAAAAAGTATTTTCCTCTTTGAAGTGTTTTGCTTTTGCTTTTAGTTTGCAGTAGCTCTTTGCTGTTTTTCCCTTGGCTTTTGTTTCTCTCTTTGACCAATTCATACTATAATCCTGCTTCATCAGGTTTCCCATTGCTACACGTGAACCTTCTATTTCTAGGACTTTTGCCTAATTCCTGACTCTGACAGATGTCCATCCATTCTCTTAGAAGCAATTGTAATGTTTGGAATTCAGGGGAAATAATTCAGACATATTACACAGACTGAGACAGCGCAGTGTTTCTCCCTATATCCAGCAGTATTTAGCCAGATCCACCTCTGCTTTAATAGAAGCAGCCAAAGCCATGTCCATCTGAAACTGTGATATCTCTTCATAGCATCTCTTTGCTCTCAGAGGCCTGTGGCTCGAGTATGCAGGAAGGATCTGATTTCACAGCCTGCTGGAACAAACCCAGGGTGCTTGAAGCAATTACCGCCATCATTGTTCTCCTGGAGCTAGCTTGCACTTAGGTGCACAGCCAGTGTTCTGCAGGAGGCTTAAATGCAGGAATGAGAGGACAGTGGGGAAACCTTAAAGCAAGGTGTGCTAAAGTCATGTAACAATAAGAAAAGTCAGCAGCTGAAGGTTGGGCGGCCCCCTGTAGGGAGGACAGCTTTGCGCCTGTCTCCATCTCTGTGGGCAGAGTCTACTGGGAGATCGTAGTTTTTTTATTAGCTTTAAATATGATCTAGTGAGCTGTGACCTGTAAATAGTACTCACCTATATAATCATGCTATTTTAAAGTACCCTTTTTTTCCATTTCCAAAATTTAGGATTGAATCCAACGACCTGCCTCTGTTGACTGCTATTGCCAGTACACATTCTCCTTACGTGGCTCAAATACTCTTGTAAGCTAATGCTCAGGGCAGTTCTTGGAACGAGAAGAACAGTTCTCAAGAGAAGAGGAAAGGAGCATGCTCTGGGTGACGCCAAAAGCAGAAGAGACACGGACACAGTCATTCCACCATTAGTTGTGCATCGTTGCTGCAGTGGAAAGCTTAGGTTTATGGGGCATGATGGCATTTGTGGTTTTCAGGAACACTTTGGGCCTTTTGTTACCCACGAGTCAACAGGAGTGACCTTTCTGAAGTAGGAAACATAAGCACTAAGCTAAACACTAAACAGTTGGTACAAATGGCCTTATGCTTGGGGACAGAATGATGACAAGTAACTTTGGAGGAGGGGCAAACAATGTACATAACATTCCAGTGGGGAAATGTTCCAAGATGTAAGCATGATGCTGCAAACTGCAGAGAGCATAGTATGCTGTCCTAAGATAGGCAGAACAAGAATTTTGGATTCCAGGGTCAAGTTTGCTTTGTACAAAAGGTGACATGAAGAAAGCCACATTGCGCCATTGTCAGCTCTATGCTGGAGCAGCTACTGTTTGATATACGATAGGAAAGGGGGACGCCTATTGGGACGAGAGTGCTTTGGGGACCCAGTGGTCTCACTTCTCAGAGTTTACGTTGTGTCAGATCAGCCACAGGTGGGTGAGATGGACTGCAATAAACCCAAGAGCCCATGTAGCACCCTCATCCTGTGCAGCGTAGTTTGTAAGGGCAGTGTGTGCAGTCTGACCCCTCTCCAGCCTTTCCACAAGAGGCCATTTGCCAAAGTTACTTCTATAAGCTCAAGAGTGTTTCTGTTGGTAAGTTCTTCCAGCCAGAGCCACTTCTTCCTAGAGTAGTTAATACAAATGACTATTTATGCTTTAAAAGGTGCAGCTGTCCCAGTGGGAAGTGAAACCTGCAACAGTTCAGGGTGAGTAATGAAGCAGCTAGGTGGTACAGGGAGAAGCAATCTGTGTACAGTCCCAGCTTTCACATTGGCAGCTCTGTACCTTACAATCCCTTTAAGAGCCTTTTCAAAATGTCTTTCCAGAAATTAACTTGGCCAAAGTGAAAAATGATTAGTCTAGTTCACTTTAAAAAAAGAAAAACCTTGAGTTTTCTGTTACTACAAAAGATGCTTAGTTTGCTGACCATGAACTATACTGTCCTAACTTCAAGGGTAAAGTTAGACTATAAAAAATAAAAATTGATCGTTCAGGGAGGGGCTGACATAGAAAAGCTGAGCACAGCAGCCTTCAGTCCTTTCTTCACAGAATGAGGCCTCTCTTCCAGGAGGCGAAGTGGCGCCAGGTTTTACACTGGATCAAATCCCCAATCCTACCTACACGGCACACGTTTGTCTCTGTTCTTTACAAATGCAGTTAATTGTTTGAGAGCATACACCAACTGTACCAATGGGGACAGGTGGCCATATTGTTTCTTAGGAACAGATCAGAAATACTACCTTCCCCTCTCTCTTTTTATGTGATGCAAGAGTACATGATCTTTAATTTTCATTTTTGTTTTTTCTTTCACAAAATTGAAGTTTTCCATTCTTTTTACTATTACTCCGTTCCTGTTGCCTAACAATTGGGTTTGGTTCCATGACTTCGCTGTGTGCTGTTACCCATCTGTGGCTCTGCCCACCCTGCCTCGCTTTCCCTCAAGTGTGAATAAACTGTCAAAGCTGACGTTACAGCTTTCACAGCTGTCCCCTCTGCGCCAGCTTAAAGCATTCCCCTCCTGCGGCAACCCTTTCCTTGTTTACGCGTTGTGGTTGCCTCAGTCACCACCTTCCAGGCTTTCAGAGAAAAATCAGTCCACACAAAATCAGTTCCCATCCAGAGAGACTGAGCTGCAAGAGTTTCGGCTCCATATGTAAAAACTTAGCCCCGCCCCCAAGGCCCGATATTTTAATTTGCCTCATTCTGGTGTTCCAAAACTCGTCAGAAAAACGTGTGTTGGGAGACTAGAGGTGGGTCACATGTGGCAGTTGTCTCAGTGACACTCAGGACTCCGGTCAGAGCCTAATCCTAAGTCTGTTGAAACAAACCACGAACGTGCTACTCTTGATAAGCCTCCCTGAAATACTGAACATTCAAGTTTTCTTTAACTTACATTCACCTTCTTCCCAAAAGAGAAAAAGAAGAAAAACCTCATGGATTTCTGTTGCGATAACACCCACTCACACACCACCCAGTGGCTTCCTTCTGTCACCACAAAGAGTCAAGAAAGGGATCCCACCCTTTCCCATGCCCACCTCAAGAAAAAAAAAAAATTAATGAAGAAAGAAATCTACCTCAGTTGACAGGATTCCACCTTTAGGGTGTCTTCAACTTCGTCTTACCTGTTGAGTGCAACTTTTCTAAGCGAGCTCGCAAGGCGTGACAGCAGAAGTGTGTGGCTGTGCCTGTGGTACGCTCTTTCTAGCATGTTGCAGCTTTATTTTTAATAAATCCATAGGTGATATGAATGTAAAGGTAACTGTGTATGTTTTAAACATGACAATGAAAATTCAAAATGTAGCTTCCATACTTGTGCATAATTCCAAAGTATTTTATTTTTATCAGTGTTAAATAGCTTTTTGTACAGGCTTCAGTCCATTTTTCTGAAGTGTGCTGTTTTTTAATGAAAATAACGATAATCTTTTCACAGCCCATGGAACTGCCGTTTACACATTGCAACTTTTTAAACTTACCATATTTTTCAGAATAGCTTTTTTGGAGGGAGGAAATTCCCCACTTGCTAAAAGATACTGAACTGCTCTTTGGGCTCTTACAATTAGGTCCTCGATTTTATATAAACTTAGTCCGTAGCTTTTCAGGTTCCTCACTAGAGTTGGTTGTACATACAGAATATAAATGATCCTCAGATTCTTTTAAAAAACGTCTGCATTTTTCCACTAATACGAACTTTGGGGAAATACTGTTCATGCATACTTTCACCATTGAATTGAGAGAGTCTTCAGCTTCTCCTGGTTAATGTGAACCCTTTGTTTTTGTTATACTTGGGGAGAGGGTATAGTAAGACAATTGTTGCCTAAGTCAAGCAGCCACCTCTGAATGTTAACTTTTAAATGTCAAAATTTGCTAAACCATATATCTGGGAAGTAAGATTGCAATAAGCTTAAATTTAGGTGGTGATTTAAAAAGGAGAAGATTCTGGGATTTGTTATATTGAAACTCTATTAAGAGAAATTGGTAATACTTTATGTATTTGATCAGCTACCAATGACAATGTGTGGAAATTTTTTCTTAAAACTTGTTCATGTATTATTTTGGTCCATTTCTCTGTGGCATTTGGTGCAATAAACCTTTTGGATTTATCTTGAACATTTTACTGATGCTGGATAAGATTGTTACATTTAATCAAATGTGGTCTCAAAATAATTCATAGAAAGTATAGAGCATTATTTATGTTAGTGATTTTCAACAGGGGTATTTTAGAAGCAGGGCACATTTTTGGTTAGCGCACTGTCAGGGTGGGGACTGGGGATGACTAGAGATCTCTCCTGTGATACATGGAACGGTCCCAGGGCCAGCTCCTGTGTGACCTTTCAATGTCCCATTGGGCATTCATGGGGATGACAAGCCTGTTTCACCTTTCTGAGCTGAGAACCGAGTTCTGGTTTACATACAAAGCACCCTTGTATGTGATTTTAGAACATGCTGGATCTTCCAGGAGTGCAGCTGTTGTCTACATTCAGGCAAAACTTGCCCTAACAAAGCTGGTCACTTAGTCTTCACCAAGCTTTGACATGCTTTGGAAAACTGTACCCCCAACTGCTTCAGTCCTCATGGAGCCACTGGTGCAGTCATGTTCATCTGTCTGTCTGTCCTTACCTGTGGCCGCTGCCTCCATGGAGCATCTATACAGATGTAGGCATCAGCCTGTTTTGTTCTATTTCTACACTGGTGCTCCAAATTGCATATTAAAGAATGTACCTTTTAAATAGTACATCTAGGGGATTATATTGCTTTGTTATAAATTGTGCACTGAAGTTAGATTACTACTTACGTTCGTTATGAAAAGGGATGAGTTAATCTCAGGAAAAAATATGTCATTAGGTATAACTCTTGTACCAACAGAACACCATACTGAGTTATGTTGTCACGGGTAAGTTAAATAACACTAGCAGAATGACTCGAGGTAGAGCACCTGCCTAGAAGTTCCAGGTATTTCTAGATTAAATGAAAATTTCAGGTGTTTTCCCTATACCTGGAAGCAGTGTTAAAATCGTAACATTGCTAAAGGTCTTAAACACACATGTGCATACAACATTCCACAGGCTAGATGGTTCTGTGAAGGTATTTTTTGGACGAGATTACTATTTGTCAGTAGACTGTGAAAAGCAGATTACCCTCTATAAGTGGGTGGGCCTCATCTGATCAGTTGAAGGACCTAGGAGAGAAAAGACAGGTCCCCCAGGAAAAAGGAATTCTGCCTTCAGATCCAAACTGCAACCTTGACTCTTCCTGTCTCTCCAGCCTGCTGGCTAGCCCTGCAGATTTTAAATTCTCCAGTTCCCTAAAGGAAACGTCTCTCTCCCTTGCTCCAAATACACTACACAGTGCAGTTAAGTCAAGGGTTGAAATGCAAGGCATACAGTCTGAATGTGTGTTGCAAAGAAGACATGAAAAATGAGAATAAAAGAACAAGCCCTGAAATGAGAAGGAAGTTGGTAATACTTCATTAAAAGTATGAGAAACTTTGACCAGGTGTGGTGGCATACTCAAGAGGTGGAGAATGGGGGGCCATCCAGCCACGTCCCACCTACTGGGAAGTGGAGGCAGGTGGATTACTGTCTAAGGCTGGCCCCAGGGCAATGGTGGGGTAGGGGCAGGACATGTGACAGGAGACCAAATCCAAAAAGTAACTAAAGCAAAAGAGAGCCGGAGGCCTGGCTTAAGGGGTAGAGCACCTGCCTAGCAAGCGCCCATACACACAAACACACACACATACTGTGGACAGAACATCAAATAAAACTAAGGACAGGTGGGTCTGGGTAACAAGCATATGAGTAGTTCTTTGCAGTATTCTTGGAATCTGTAAATTTTAACAGATTTTAAATGCAAAAATAATACCCTATTTCATTTGGATTTAGTGAATGACAGACGGAAGCATTTGGAATAATTTAATCTGTGGTAGCTCTAATCCTAGTCAAAATTCAGTGCTACCAAGCACCTAATCCAAGCCCTCTTTCCTCCCCACATGGCCACAAAATCATCTACGTGGGACTCATCCCAGGCTTCGACCGTATGGGAATGTTAGTGGCTGAGCTTCCCAGGCTCAGTACCTACCATGGAGGACGCCTGCAACTTCAGAGGGACGTAAGTAATGACACCTTTCAATGACTGATGGCCACCGAGGGTAAGCACTGGTCTGCTGAGTTGGAAAGACTTTTCAGTGGAGCACGGGGACTTTAGGGAGCAGGAGGCTCGGAATGGATCTGGGCTGTTCCATTTCCTTTTCTGTCATGCTGTCAAACACAGTATTAAAAAGCTGGATGACTATGGGGACATCATGCTGGGGGGTTGTGCAGGGGCTCATACAGCAGAGTGGTTTGTGTGCAGATGTCAGGGAGTCACCATGGAATATGTACTCACAGTTCTTTCCTTGATTCTCATGCTGATGCTACAGAATGTTCGGAACAGTAACCAGTGTCCCTGCCTTTCTTATAAAAAGCCATATAAGGAAATTATGCAACTTAGGAAAGGAAAAAAACTACAGTCTGAACTGGTGTGACCAGTGTGTGAGGACTTTGGGGGGGGTCACAGATTTACTTCCTTTTAAGAGACTTCTCAGCTTTGGTCTGGCCCTGCTCTTCAGATTCAGCTGTGTGGCAAATAAAGCCCGGACCACACAACCTCTTGTTTTCTTTAGCTATAAAATGGGAATAATACCAAGTCCCCAGCTCAGTGGACATTATCATGGAAATCCAGTGCAGATTGCAAAATGGTTTGCTAGGTATAAAGGAGCTACAAAACTGATAATTCGTGTTTCTATTAATAGCACTTTCAACTTTGTAGGTTAAAACAGCCTGACTTTTTTCTGAGGATTCAGAAAAGCATGACATCATACCTCTTCCTTTTTTGGCAGCCTTGCCGGCTTCAATGGCTGGAAAGTTCTTGGTGTTGGAGACTTACTCTCTCTAACAAGAATGGCCCTTTGGGAATTTCTCTGCGTTGTATCCTCATAATCACTCATATGCCAGGCCAGAAAACCACGACTGTATCTTCCTTGAGTATCCAGGACGGAAGGCTTCGGACACCTGAAACAGGAACAAATTGGTTCTCAAGTGAAAAAGGTCTAGAAACAAGGCCACCAGTTTTCACAGAGGTAAGATCTGTCTAATTCCTCTAGTGATCTGAGGTGATTTCTGGCCATCTGGTGGGGACAGCTGAAGACCTGGCCCATTGGCCAGCATCCTGAGAAGCTTCTGGACTCTTCCCTCCTCAGCAGCACTGGACACTCAGCTACTGGAAATGTGGAGGACTACTTTCTCCATGGTCACCTACTTTAGAACCTTGATGAATGCACACGTGTCACTGCTGTTCCACGACTCCTGTCAGAGCCACATGTGGAAGATGCGTGAAGTGGAAGGTGGCATATTAAAACTGAGACCTTGTGAGACCCAGGAGTTTTCTCAAGGACACAGCCTGCTTGTTTCAAGATCTCACAGGCAGTCAAGAAAACACCAGCTCTGCCAGGTGCCAGTGGCTCACACCTGTAATCCTAGCTGTTCTGTAGGCAGAGATCTGAGGAGGATTTTGGTTGGAGGCCAGCCTGGGCAAATAGTTTGCAAGACCTATCTCAAAAATACCCAACACAAAACAGGACTGACAGGATAGCTCACGTGGTAGAGGGCCTGCCTAGAAAGCATGAGACTGAGTTCAAACCCCAGTACCACCAAAAAAAAAAAAAAAGAAAGAAAACACTAGCTTTGTGATTCCAAGCTGTAGCTTTTGACAACATTTTAGATGAAAAATCTAGGCTTCATTTTCTTTGAGATCTTTGACTAGGTTCCAAAAACCTTAAATTAGAACATTATCTCAGCCCTTCCTCTCCATTACAAAGAGCCAACTCTAGGGAAAAGATAGAAATAGGACTATGACATGAGGATTTACCATGTTTGGAAGACAAGGATGGAGAGTGCCATCATCCCCTCACCTGAGCTGCCAGAGCCCCCGGTGACTGCAAAGATCCCTTTCTAGACTCTGCTAATCAGCTTTCTGTTACTGTAATAAACTGGTGCAATCAACTTACAGAAAGAAAAGGTTTATTTTGACACATGGTTTCATAGGTTCCAGTCCACAGTTGGTTGGCTCTGCTGCTCTTTGGGCCTGTGGCAAGGCAGCACATCATGGTGGAACATGTGCCAGAGCAAAGCCAGTCACTTGATGGCCAGAACATGGAAGGGGCCTGGGTCCCTTCAAGGACATGCTTACCCCGCAATGAGCTAAAGACCTCTTCAAGGTTCCAGTACCTCCCAATAGCACCAAGCTGGTGACCAAGGCTGTAACTCCTGGACTTTGGGGGGACAGTCCAGATCCAGATCCAAACTACAATACCACGTTCTTCACACCATGATTTATGGCATCTACATGACTCTTCACTCCAGAATGTGGGAGTTATGGTACACCAGCATGGAACAGAGCACTGGAGGGACAGCAGTGTTAGGACAAACTCTGCTATCCCAGAGCTCCTATAGCAGTGGGGAATAGACAACACACAGATGGGGGTGGAGGGAGTAGTGTGGATGGAGCACAAAGAAGGCTGTGGGAGCAGCCTGGGCCTGGTATTTCTGAGGGCTGTGAAGTAGAGCCACAGAGCTCTCTCCCATGCAACAGAGCTACAGGACAGTGGGGACATCTGGGGCCACAGACAGCTTGGGTTTTGTCCTTCCCTGGTGACCAGCCACCCTCTCTGCTGCTTCCCCAGCCACCCCCTCCCACAGGCCTCAGACCTCCTCCTCCTCCTCCACCTCCATGGCTACTGAGGCTGCACCTGCTGCAGCTGGAGTTCCCTTCTCCTCCTCTTCTCCTGTCAGCAGCACCTCTGGGCCTGCCTGGCATAGTGAGGCCTTGAAGAGAAGCTACCTCTTCTGTGACATCTGTGAGGACTTTCCTCATCCCGTGGTACTTTATGTGTGGCTTCTTGTGTAGAAACTACTAGAATGCACTGCCATTCCAGTTCAGCAGTGCCTCCTCCTCTCAACTCAGTGCTCCTTAACCGGTCCATGGTTGGATCCCCAAGCCATTAACCTGCTTGACGTGTAGGTGATGTGTAGGACAAAGACATGAGGGGAGGGAAAGGGATCTCAGTGGCTTTAGAGATTTCCTGTCTTCCCTCGGTCTCCTTCACACACTCCTGCAGCCTCTTCTTCCTCTCCCCACAACGGCAGGTTGTAGGAATGGTTGCCTACAGTCTGGCTTCTCTGAGTTTTACTACTTACAAGTACAGCTAAATAGCTGGGCACAATTTCAAGAAAGTTTAAAGGGCAAAATAGCTGATGGTTAGAAGGTATGGAACAGGTACTGGCTATTGTTTATATTTCATATTATATTTTTATAATTATATTGCTTAATGATGGACAGGAAAACCATGTTATGCAAATGTGCAACTTTTTTTAAAACAATGTATTATAAGGAGTGTAGCTCAGTGGTAGAGTGCTCACACAGCATGCGTGAGCCTCCTGGTTCATTCTCCAGTAAGGCAAAATGATGTCCCCATTGCAGAGGAACTAATACAGAAAACTTAAAGTGACAGAGGTCAATATGGGAAGGGGATCAGGAACTAGTGAAAAGGTCAGGTAGAGAAAATCAACTTGGGTTGTAACACACTTGTGCATGGAAGCAATGCTGGGAATCTCTCTGTATAGCTATCCTTAACTACCAAAAATGCTTTGTCTTTCTTATTATACTTATGTCTTCTCTTCAACAAAATTAGAGATAAGAACAGAACAGACTCTGCCTGGAAGCGAGGGGGCATGAGGGGAGAGGGTGGGGGTGAGGAGCAGGGGGAGAAATGACCCAAACAATGTACACGCATGTGAATAGATGGATGAAAACAATCTTTGCTGGGCATGGTGGCACACATCTGTAGTCCCAGCACTCAAGTAGCTGAGGCAGGAGGATGTTGAGTTCAAGGGGGGAAACTATTATAGAAGTAACTCTGTAAGTTCAGAAGGAAGAGCCTTACATATACTCTGCACTGAAGTGCTGAAACATCTAATCCACTTCAAATTCAGAATATTCTATGTCCCTGAGTCTTGAGTCACCAGGAGCAATGGAAAGTTAAAAATTAGTTCAAAGACTTTGAAGGTCTTACGGAAATACTGGGCACATCAAACTCACAAATGAGCCCCACAGAATAAAGAGATAAACGAGGTTGCAGAAGCCTGGCTCCAGAGGGAGCATGAATGCCAGGCCCTCGGAAACGCTGTGGGGTTAGTGGTACATAGACACCACCCCCAAACAAACCAGATGCTCTCAATGTAACATTACTACTACTGAACCATTACCCCTAAGGGTCAAATATTTCTTCCTTCCCTCCCCCCATAAAATTATAGAGAAGTTGGAGGCCCTGACCAAAACTTTTCCTCAACCATTTCAATGTCCATTGCTGGCAGGATGCCTGTCATCCCCAAACACCCGTGGGTGTAATAGCAAGAACATTCTACACAACCTCAACATACCCACTAGAACCAGAGGAAATCAGAAAATTCACATTTTTATACTGCACCACCTCCAGTCCTCAGACACCATTCAAGTTTTTCCAGCAGTCCTAACAATGTCCATTTTTGAACATTCTAGGGCCAGGGGTATAGCTCAGTGGGAGAGTATGGCTTAGCAGGTGCAAGGTCCTGGGTTCCATCCTCAGCACTGCAAAAATAAACTGAGTGTTTGAAAAAGGATTTCAGCCAGCGCAGTTCAAGACCACACATGCATGTAGTTTTCCCATCCCTAGTCTCCTTCATTCTGGAAGTTTCTCAGTTGTCCTGTGACTTATACACATCCTTGAGTTAAGTCTTCTGAAGAATAAAGACCAGTTATTTTGGAGATGGTCTTCAATTTAGGTTTATCATATGTTTTCTCTTCCTTTTTACTGTCTCTGTCTGTCTTTGGTGGGACTGGTTTGAACTCAGGACTTTGTGCTTGCAAAGCAGGAGCTCTACCACTTGAGCCACACCTCCAGCCCATTTTTTTTTTTTTTTTGCTCTGGTTATTTTGGAGATGGGGGGGGGGTCTCACAAACTATTTGCCTGAGCTAGCCTCCCAATCTCAGCCTCCCAAGTAGCTAGGATTACAGGCACCCAACAATCATTATTTATTTATTTATTTATTTATTTTGGTGGTACAGGAGTTTGAACTCAGCCTCACACTTGCTATGCAGGCACTCTACTACTACTTGAGCCACTCCACCAGCCCTGTTTTTGTGATGGATTTTTTGAGATAGGGTTCATGAATTATTTGCCTGGGCTGGCTTCGAACCATGATCTTCCTTATCTCTGCCTCCTGAATAGCTAGGATTTCAGACATGAGCTACCAGGGCCAGCATCCATTATTTCTTTAAATATTCTTTCTCTGTCTCCTTTCCTTCTTGGAGCACCATTATGCTCTGTTGGGGCACTTGGTAGCATCTCGTGGTCTCAGAGACTCCATTCATTTTTGTCTATTCTTTTTCCTTCTGTTCTTCAGACTGGATAATCTCAATTGACCTATGTTCAGCTTCAAAGATTTTTTTCTGATTGCACAAATCTGCTCCTGGGCTCTGCTAGTGATTTTTTTCACTTACTGAACTTTTCAACTCCAGAATTTCTATTTGTTTCTCTTTTATAATTGTGACTTTATTGATACTCTGTTTGGTAAAACATCATTCTCAGGCTTTTCATCTTTAGAGTTTCCTTTAGTGCTTTGAACATATTTGTAACATCTTGTAAATACTTTAGCACACCCAATGTATCGGTTTCCTTGGGGATATCCTCTTTTGACTCTTCTCCCCTCCCCCACCCCATGTATGGGTACTATTATCTTGTTTGTTTTGATGTCTTGCAAATTTTTGTTGAAAAATGTAACATTCAACAAAACATTTCATTGTTTTTGTTCCCCATCCCCCAACCACCCCGGGCTAGGGACTAAACCCAGGGCTTCATGATTGCTGGGCAAGCACTCTATCACTGAGCTGCATCCTTTGCCCTGGTCTTGTTTTGTTGATGGTAGTGATCTTGCTGGTGCTTAAACAATTAATCAATGATTGGTTAAAGTGTGCCTGCCATCTGTGTTCCCTGAAGTTTCAGTTTGGTTAGTTCAGTGGTCAGCTAATGATTGAAGAGAGATTTCCTTAAATGCAGAGAATCAACGAGTCTTCTGATCTTAGCCTGTGTTGAGGACACTGTCCATGATCTGTCCATGATTAGCCTTCATTTCCTGCTTGCATAGCACTTCAATATTAGCCAGGAGTGTGTGTTGAGGTCTTTCCAGGACATGCTCGTGTACACATGCACACCGCCTTCTAGACCCCTAGACGTGTCGGAGCTTCTCAACACCACCCATTTGCTCCAACCTGTACTGGCCCTCAGACAGCGATGATGTTGTATAATTTCTCATTTATTCTGGTAAACGCCTATGGGATAGAGCTGTTTCAGGTCTGGTCACATAATTAAAAGTCCTGAGAGTGGACCTTCTCCAGGGATTTGAAAACAGGTCAAATATGACATTTCGCTGGGTATGGGCTTTCAAAGATCTTCAAACCTGCACCCGACCTTGAGTGATTGGTAAGCAGCTGTTTTTCATGGTTATCACGTTTGGGAGGCTCCTGTGTCTCAAGCTTTTGGTGGAACTGGAGGGGGAGAGAAATAGCATGGTTCTTAGCAAGACTCTGCCATTTTTCTTAAGTTACTGCTCCATGAATTGCTGCAAGTGTTTGGCTTATTTCCAGTGTTTGGGAAAAATCTGTAATGGTGGTTTTGCCAGGGCTCGTTGCTGGGGCTTGGACCCAAGGCCTTGGGCATGTACGAAGTGCTGAATCACAGAGCTACGTCCCCAGCCCTTCGCCAGTGTTCTTGTTTCTTTTTTGCAGAATGTTTTTGGAGATCCTTACTCCACCATTCCTGAAGTGTTCCCAAAATTTAATCATTGCAAAATGAAATGGAGACTGATCGTTGAAAGGAAATTTTTGTCTGTCTCTTCTTGCTCTTTTTCCATATGCTGCATTTGCCTTGTGTTGCCACTACATCATTGGAATGGTCAACAGCAGCCTCACTTTTCTTTCTGCTGGATCAAATCCTCTCTTGTAAGACTTTCCGATATGACTTCCCTCCCAGGCCAGTTGTGATCCCTGACATTGTCCTCCTCTGGACAGCCCTTTCCACCTGGGCTTCCAAAGCTCCATCTCCTATTTCCATATTGTTTCATCTACATTTCTTTTGAAAGAATTCATGAATTCTTTTTGTTCCGTTATCATTTCCTAGAATTCTGTCTTTGATTTTCATCTTTACGTATACCACCACCCACATCCCAACCACGGAATAACATTTATAGCCAAATATTCAATGAACCTCCACACTCTGATCTATAAAATGTTTACTTGCAGTTCTAGAATCCAAGCACAAATGCTCAACTTGGTACCAGATATGTCACAGGAGATGATAATACGAATAATACTTGCTAGCATTTATTGAGATACACAAGGGTCAAAACACTATGCTAGTTTTTATGTTTCACCTCTAATCTTCATAATGTCACACCATAAGTACTATTTCCCACTTTTTACAGATTCAAGGTCAAACTGCAAAATGCAGAGAAGCTGGAATTTAGGGCTGTTACATTCCAAACCTCATTTATAAAATGGAAATAAGAGTGTATCATACTTATTCTTAATGAGCATTAAATGAGTTTAAACTTATAAAGCTCTTAAAAGTGTCTAGTATATAGAAAAAATTCATAATCATTAGCTATTTATATTATTATAGAATGCCACCTCTCAATTCATCTCCTCTTCTCCTATTTCTCCCCGCCACCACCCCCAAAATACCCTCACCAGTGGCCGGTGTTTGTTAGTTGGATGACACAGCCACGTACATAGCCACCCCAAAGAAACTGATCAGAATTACCTTTACCTGTCCATCAAAGTCTCAGGAGTCCATCTCTAGGCACTTTCATCACCCCACTTCTGCAATCCATGCACCCAGCACTGTGATTACTGTGATATCACCTGGCTTGTCTTCCACTTCTCCTCTCTCTGCCTCATTTATTCAGTTCTTTTCTTCAGCTACTATCTCTCAGGTAGTTTTTCAGACACATAGATTTGATAATATCACTTTCTTCACATTTTAAAAATTTTAAAGCAACAGTTTATTGCTCAAAGCCTTCAGTATGGAGTTCAAAACCCCACACAGTCTAACTCCTGCACAATTCCAGCCTGGCTTCCCACCACCTCTTCGAGTATCAACCTTCAGATGTGCAAAACCCATGTGTCAGCCAAATCACACAGCAGGCCATTCCCATCCCATCCTGGGCCTATTCGGTTCCCACAGGCCCCATGCTGGAGCCCTTTCTCTGCATCCACCTCCATGTGCAATGTTCTCTCTCCTACAAAGCACCCCTCAGTGTCTGCCCACAATTGTTCCCTCTTTTTCCCCCACAGACACAGTTCAGACCTTTTACACCTGGTCTTCTCATATTGACTCTCCCTTCAGAAAACCTGTGAGGAAGGGAAAGAAACCACTCCTTCCATTTCTCCCCCTTTGTGGTGCTGGAATGGAATCCGGAGCTCAGTGTGAAGTGGGCAAGCATTCTGGCCCTGAGCTCCACCTTCAGCCCAGTTCTTACTTTTTTTGTATCTTCCATGTCTATGGTTTCTGACATACAACACATTTTCACTCCATTTTGCTTGCATCTATAAAAATACAAAAAAAAAAAAAAAAGATTTTTCTATCTCCAGCGAGAGCCTGTGACTGCATACAACCAAGAGACTGGAGGGCAGTGGAATTTATTTTAAATTTACCATCTCTTTTACTATTTGAATAATTTTTATTATACAGCAATGTTTAAATTTTCCTTAAAAACAATTGGTTTATTTTTGAAAAATGACAAAAATTTTCCTAGCAGCCTGGACAACAAAGAAATAGTCCAAGAAGATGAACTAGATTTCAGCACTGAGTGAGGAAATGACTGGCTGGCCCTTGCTTACATAAGCATCTCACGATGGTGGGACAAGCTTGACTTTCACAGAGACACTTGTGCCAGAGCAAACACTGGGTGCTGAAGAGGGGCCCTGTTAGGGCTGGGTGGGTGAGCTCTTCCACCTTCTGCCTTTTGTGACTGGCACGGGGCCAATGGACTCTGTCAGCTGCTTTGATTCATGACCAAACAATTCAATAAACTCTTGTTAGTGAAATGATTGGCTTGAATGAATATGTTCACTTAAGTTGATTAAAATAGCTGGCTGTTCTGGAACACAGGGCGCCCAGCATGGAGCAGGCCCAGGAGCCACCCTTTCTCTTGTTTGCCTTCTAGGTTCTGTCTGGTGGACTAAATATAGTTTTAATAAGTGGTAAAATGACTGTCTTTTTGGATTCCAAAGTAAAATTTTAAAAATGACCATGTAAGTTCCAATGAACCAGTCTAGCTGTCTGGTCTATACTGCAGTGAGAGTTACTGACATGAGGTTCAGATAAACCGTGTGCAGACTTCCTTCAGGGCTTTCCATTTTCTCTGCACCATCCTAGACTGACATCACTGAGCACTGGTGTGTCTCTAGCTTTGCAGAGTTGGGTGCCACATCCATATGGTGACCCAAAGGCACAATGACCTGCCTGGTCAGCAGCCAGTTCCTCAAGTGTAAGCTTCCTCAGTGTCCTCGCTGTCTGCTCTTTCCGTTTCTGAAAGCACTCAAAAGCCATTGGTGGCCCATGGAAATTTTTGAGAGACATATTTAGAAATCACTTGGCAGGGTCCCTGCTGTCTGGGAGAGCAGCCTTCTTCCCCTGCTATTTTCTCCTTGGAACATTCGCAAGGAGAAGAGACTTCTGTTTTTGAGGATTTTTCATGCATGGTATAGTCCACACTAATGGCCAGATTCTTTCAGGGAATCAATCACAGAGAGGACTTGAACAATGTGTTTATTCATAAGTTCCCTTTTCTAAATTGTCCTTCTGTACAGGTGGAGTGGGGGCTGCTGCAGACACAGCCACACAGGAGCACGATTTCAGAGATGCTGGCTGCCTCAGAACCCCCTCCACCTGCCCATGTGTGGCTGCCAGTCTCCCCACATCTGCACCCAAGGTTGCAGCAAAGTGGGGGAGGAGCTGTGAGGAAATTGGGGTGCTCTAAGCCAGCCTTGGACACATCAAAGTGGGGATGAGTCTGACCTCATTTCTTCCATGCTGATCCCCAATCTCTCCCTGCCTCCCTGGAATCATCGTGACAATGCTCTGTCCTGTTTCCTAAACATTTATCCTCTGGCATAATACTTATTTGATCCTGGATTGACAGGATCCCAGAACCTGTCATGGAGACAATTAAAAACATAAGTTATCTTGATGTTTCATATTTGGACAGATCAAAGGAATATATAATTATATTCAGCAATTATTAACAGAGAAATTTTTAAATGCTAATGGAGTTTATCTGAGGATAGTTACTGCCCAGTGGACAGAGAAAGAGGCTTATAAAAAAAAAGCTAATTTTTAATAATCCAAATCCTAAAGGGCTTATAGAGATTTGTCTAAAAGGCATGTGTCATGCTTATTTATGTTCTGGTTTCAGGATGCTGGGGAAACAGAGGTTCTACCTTTGAGCAGCCACTTAACCTGTAGAAAGTAAAGGTCTGCAGTTAACGTCCAGATGATTGGTTAGGAGAGGTTGGGAAAATTAATCGCCTCAAGGATCCAGAGGCTATCTGGATGTTATTTTGCTGGGGTCTTTAGACAATAAAACTCTTAGCCAGATTTTGTGGAGGTAACATACACCTATTATGTGTTTGGTCATTTACCAAGTCCTCTGGTACACCAGACAGAGCTAATGGTCAGTCATGTAACAGACACAGCACAAAAGACGCACAGTAGAGGGTAAATAACCAACTGCTCCTTCACTGCTGAGCTGAAAGTGAGTGGGATGGGCACGCAGAGGTTACCTGACTGCAGTAAACTTTAAAGGACAATTGTTCATGCTGAAATACCGAAGGTAATTTTTACACCTGCTTGAATCTTATATTCTTGCTTAGGAGTTTCCTCTCCACCTCCCAAAAATAACAGAGAAAATGACTACATCATTTACAATTCAAAACCAAATTTATGAAATAGACCTGCATATCTGTGGGCACAAACGATCTTGCAAAGGTAGGTGGGATTAAATTTACAAACCAGACTGTAATCTCATGTTAGTGTGAAATAAATCCTCTTTCAAAGATAAAAATGAAATTGCTTCCCAAACAAGTGTTTGGGAGAACAGATGAGGTCTTCCCAAACTGTCAAGGTGACTATTTCAGACATGCAAACACTTCTGCAATGCTACTTTAAAAGACAGAAAGAGGTAATGAAACACACGGATATTTCTTCTTCCTTCCAGAATAAAACTTCCACCCTTCTGGGCTCTCCTCTCCTCAAGGGATTCTGTGTTGCACAGAGGCTGGGATTATTTGGGTTTGTTTTATTGCTTTTATTTCCCAGGAAACACAACTACTTTATTTGAGAGGCTTGTTAAATATTCTACCACGATGCTGAAGCAAAGAACAAATGGAAACACGGAAGGTCCCACATTACATAAGTGAGCACTTATTAACTTGCCAGATTGCCTTCCTTGCACTACAGAATGTGAAAAATGTTATTCTTGCCATGGTGACATCACCAGCACATTGCTGGTCGCCCTTCTGGGCTCCAGCTGGGCTCCTCCTTACCCAGCTCAGCAATCTACTCAAATCGGTCCTCTAGCCCAGGGCCATACCCTGCCACAGGTTACCGCTGCCAGTAAACACACAGGTGTTTACTGATCTTCACTTAAGCCACGTGACGGTCACTCAGGTTTTCTCATAAACATGGCCTGAGAGGCAGTTGTCTAAAATCTTGCAAGAAATGTGACATAGATTGTCACAATTCCCCGATTAGGAGTATTGAAGATAATTCCTGGCATCACCAAAAATTAGGGAGAATTTTTTTTTTTTTTTTTTTATGGGCTTTTTTTTTTTCATTTTTCTTTTATTATTCATATGTGCATACAAGGCTTGGCTCATTTCTCCTCCCTGCCCCCACCCCCTCCCTTACCACCCACTCCGCCCCCTCCCTCTCCCCCCCCCTCAATACCCAGCAGAAACTATTTTGCCCTTATTTCTAATTTTGTTGAAGAGAGAGTATAAGCAATAATAGGAAGGAACAAGGGTTTTTGCTGGTTGAGATAAGGATAGCTATACAGGGCATTGACTCACATTGATTTCCTCTGCGTGGGTGTTACCTTCTAGGTTAATTCTTTTTGATCTAACCTTTTCTCTAGTACCTGTTCCCCTTTTCCTATTGGCCTCAGTTGCTTTTAAGGTATCTGCTTTAGTTTCTCTGCGTTAAGGGCAACAAATGCTAGCTGGTTTTTTAGGTGTCTTACCTATCCTCACCCCTTACTTGTGTGCTCTCGCTTTTATCATGTGCTCAAAGTCCAATCCCCTTGTTGTGTTTGCCCTTGATCTAATGTCCACATATGAGGGAGAACATATGATTTTTGGTCTTTTGGGCCAGGATAACCTCACTCAGAATGATGTTCTCCAATTCCATCCATTTACCAGCAAATGATAACATTTCGTTCTTCTTCATGGCTGCATAAAATTCCATTGTGTATAGATACCACATTTTCTTAATCCATTCGTCAGTGCTGGGGCATCTTGGCTGTTTCCATAACTTGGCTATTGTGAATAGTGCTGCAATAAACATGGGTGTGCAGGTGCCTCTGGAGTAACCTGTGTCACAGTCTTTTGGGTATATCCCCAAGAGTGGTATTGCTGGATCAAATGGTAGATCTATGACCAGCGTTTTAAGTAGCCTCCAAAATTTTTCCAGAGTGGTTGTACTAGTTTACATTCCCACCAACAGTGTAAGAGGGTTCCTTTTTCCCCCGCATCCTCGCCAACACCTGTTGTTGGTGGTGTTGCTGATGATGGCTATTCTTACAGGGGTGAGGTGGAATCTTAGCATGGTTTTAATTTGCATTTCCTTTATTGCTAGAGATGGTGAGCATTTTTTCATGTGTTTTCTGGCCATTTGAATTTCTTCTTTTGAGAAAGTTCTGTTTAGTTCACGTGCCCATTTCTTCATTGGTTCATTAGTTTTGGGAGAATTTAGTTTTTTAAGTTCCCTGTATATTCTGGTTATCAGTCCTTTGTCTGATGTATAAGTTGGCAAATATTTTCTCCCATTCTGTGGGTGTTCTCTTCAGTTTAGAGACCATTTCTTTTGATGAACAGAAACTTTTTAGTTTTATGAGGTCCCACTTATCTATGCTATCTCTTAGTTGCTGTGCTGCTAGGGTTTCATTGAGAAAGTTCTTACCTATACCTACTAACTCCAGAGTATTTCCTACTCTTTCCTGTATCAACTTAAGAGTTTGGGGTCTGATATTAAGATCCTTGATCCATTTTGAGTTAATCTTGGTATAGGGTGATATACATGGATCTAGTTTCAGTTTTTTGCAGACTGCTAACCAGTTTTCCCAGCAGTTTTTGTTGAAGAGGCTGCTGTTTCTCCATCGTATATTTTTAGCTCCTTTGTCAAAGATAAGTTGCTTATAGTTGTGTGGCTTCATCTCTGGATCCTCTATTCTGTTGCACTGGTCTTCCTGTCTGTTTTTGTGCCAGTACCATGCGGTTTTTATTGTTATTGATTTATAATATAGTTTGAAGTCAGGTATTGTGATACCTCCTGCATTGTTCTTTTGACTGAGTATTGCCTTGGCTATTCGTGGCCTCTTGTGTTTCCATATAAATTTAACAGTAGATTTTTCAATCTCTTTAATGAATGTCATTGGAATTTTGATGGGAATTGCATTAAACATGTAGATTACTTTGGGGAGTATTGACATTTTTACTATGTTGATTCTACCAATCCATGAGCATGGGAGATCTCTCCACTTTCTATAGTCTTCCTCAATCTCTTTCTTCAGAAGTGTATAGTTTTCCTTGTAGAGGTCTTTCACATCTTTTGTTAGGTTTACACCTAGGTATTTGATTTTGTTTGAGGCTATTGTAAATGGAATTGTTTTCATACATTCTTTTTCCGTTTGCTCATTGTTAGTGTATAGAAATGCTAATGATTTTTCTATGTTGATTTTATATCCTGCTACCTTGCTATAGCTATTGATGATGTCTAGAAGCTTCTGAGTAGAGTTTTTTGGGTCTTTAAGGTATAGGATCATGTCATCTGCAAATAGGGATATTTTGACAGTTTCTTTACCTATTTGTATTCCTTTTATTCCTTCTTCTTGCCTAATTGCTCTGGCTAGGAATTCCAGTACTATGTTGAATAGGAGTGGAGATAGTGGGCATCCTTGTCTGGTTCCTGATTTTAGAGGGAATGGTTTTAATTTTTCTCCATTAAGTATAATGCTGGCTGTAGGTTTGTCATATATAGCTTTTATAATGTTGAGGAACTTTCCTTCTATTCCTAGTTTTCTTAGAGCTTTGATCATGAAATGATGTTGGATCTTATCAAAGGCTTTTTCTGCATCTATTGAGATGATCAAGTGGTTTTTGTCTTTGCTTCTGTTAATGTGGTTTATTACGTTTATTGATTTTCATATGTTGAACCACCCCTGCATCCCTGGGATGAAGCCTACTTGGTCGTGGTGAATAAACTTTTTGATGTGTTGCTGAATTTGGTTTGCCGTTATTTTGTTGAGGATTTTTGCATCAATGTTCATGAAGGAGATTGGCCTATAGTTCTCCTTTTTGGAGGTGTCTTTGCCTGGTTTTGGGATAAGTGTAATACTGGCTTCATAAAATGTGTTTGGCAGTTTTCCTTCCCTTTCTATTTCGTGGAACAGTTTAAGGAGGGTTGGTATCAGTTCTTTAAAGGTCTGATAGAATTCAGCAGAGAATCCATCAGGTCGTGGACTTTTCTTTTTGGGGAGACTCTTGATTGCTGCTTCAATTTCATTTTGTGTTATAGGTCTATTCAGGTGATTAATTTCCTCTTGGTTCAGTTTTGGATGATCATATGTATCTAGAAATCTGTCCATTTCTTTTAGATATTCAAATTTATTTGAATATAGGTTCTCAAAGTAGTCTCTGATGATTTCCTGGACTTCCATGGTGTTTGTTGTTATCTCCCCTTTTGCATTCCTAATTGTACTAATTTGGGTTTTTTCTCTCCTCATTTTAGTCAGGTTTGCCAGGGGTCTATCGATCTTGTTTATTTTTTCAAAGAACCAACTTTTTGTTTCATTAATTCTTTGTATGGCTTTTTTGGTTTCAATTTCATTGATTTCAGCTCTTATTTTTATTATTTCTCTCCTTCTATTTGTTTTGGGATTTGCTTGTTCTTGTTTTTCTAGGAGTTTGAGATGTATCATTAGGTCATTGATTTGGGATCTTTCAATCTTTTTAATATATGCACTCATGGCTATAAACTTTCCTCTCAGGACTGCCTTAGCTGTGTCCCATAGGTTCCGGTAGGTTGTGTTTTCATTTTCATTGACTTCCAGGAACTTTTTAATTTCCTCTTTTATTGCATCGATGATCCACTCTTCATTAAGTAATGAGTTATTTAGTTTCCAGCTGTTTGCATGTTTTTTGTCTTTACTTTTGTTGTTGAGTTCTACTTTTACTGCATTGTGGTCAGATAGTATGCACGGTATTATTTCTATTTTCTTATATTTGCTGAGGCTTGCTTTGTGCCCTGGGATATGATCTATTTTGGAGAAGGTTCCATGGGCTGCTTAGAAGAATGTATATTGTGTAGAGGTTGGATGAAATGTTCTGTAGACATCTACTAGGTCCACTTGATCTATTGCATATTTTAGATCTTGGATTTCTTTATTGAGTTTTTGTTTGGATGACCTATCTATTGATGATAATGGAGTGTTAAAGTCTCCCACAACCACTGTGTTGGCATTTATATATGCTTTTAGGTCTTTCAGGGTATGTTTGATGAAATTGGGTGCGTTGACATTGGGTGCGTACAGATTGATGATTATTATTTCCTTTTGGTCTATTTCCCCTTTTATTAGTATGGAATGTCCTTCTTTATCTCGTTTGATCAATGTAGGTTTGAAGTCTACTTTGTCAGAGATAAGTATTGCTACTCCTGCTTGTTTTCGGGGGCCATTGGCTTGGTAAATCTTCTTCCAGCCTTTCATCCTAAGCATATGCTTATTTCTGTCAGTGAGATGAGTCTCCTGTAAGCAACAAATTGTTGGATCTTCTTTTTTAATCCATTTTGTCAAACGGTGTCTTTTGATGGGTGAATTAAGTCCATTAACATTAAGCGTTAGTACTGATAGGTATGTGGTGATTCCTGCCATTTAGTTTTCTTAGTTGTTTGAAGGTTTGATTGTGTGTACCTAACTTGATGTTACTCTCTACTGTCTTGCTTTTTCTTATCCTGTGGTTTGGTGCTGCCTGCCTTTTCATGGTTAAGTTGGGTGTCACTTTCTGTGTGCAGGATCCCTTGCAGAATCTTTTGTAATGGTGGCTTTGTGGTCACATATTGTTTTAGTTTCTGCTTATCATGGAGGACTTTTATTGCTCCATCTATTTTGAATGATAGCTTTGCTGGATAGAGTATCCTGGGGTTGAAGTTATTTTCATTCAGTGCCCGGAAGATCTCACCCCACGCTCTTCTTGCTTTTAATGTTTCTGTTGAGAAGTCTGCTGTGATTTTGATGGGTTTACCTTTGTATGTTACTTGTTTTTTCTCTCTTACAGCCTTCAATATTCTTTCCTTAGTTTCTGAACTTGTTGTTTTAATGATGTTATGTTGTGGAGTAGTTCTATTTTGATCTGGTCTGTTTGGTGTCCTGGAGGCCTCTTGCATCTGTATGGGAATATCTTTCTCTAGATTTAGGAAATTTTCTGTTATTATTTTGTTGAATATATTACGCATTCCCTTCGCTTGCACCTCTTCTCCTTCTTCGATGCCCATGATTCTCAAGTTTGGTCTTTTGATGGAGTCAGTGAGTTCTTGCATTTTCTTTTTACAGGTCTTGAGTTGTTTAATTAATAGTTCTTCGGTTTTTCCTTTAATTACCATTTCATCTTCAAGTTCTGAGATTCTGTCTTCTGTTTGTTCTATTCTGCTGGATTGGCCTTCCGTTTTGTTTTGCAGGTCTGTTTCGTTCTTTTTTCTGAGGTTTTCCATATCCTGGCTGTTTTCTTCTTTATTGTTGTCTATTTTTGTCCTGAGTTCACTTATCCATTTATTCACTGTGTTCTCTCTTTCACTTTGGTGTTTATACAGTGCTTCTATGGTTTCCTTTATTTCTTCTTTTGCTTTTTCAAATTCTCTATTTTTATTGTCTTGGAATTTCTTGAGTGTCTCCTGTACATTTTGGTTGACCCTATCCAGTATCATCTCTATAAAATCCTCATTGAGTACTTGTAGTATGTCTTCTTTTAAATTATTCTTGTGGGCTTCATTGGGTCCTTTGGCATAGTTTATCTTCATTTTGTTGGAGTCTGGATCTGAGTTTCTGTTCTCTTCATTCCCCTCTGGTTCCTGTACTAATTTTTTGCTGTGGGGAAACTGGTTTCCCTGTTTTTTCTGTCTTCCTGTCATTATCCTTGGTGTTGTTACTGTCCCTGTACCTTGTGTAATTAAGTATTTTCTAGCTTGTAATAATAACAATGGTAATATTTAGAATGGAAGAGTGAGCTGAGATGGAAAGCAAGAAGTTAAAGAAAAGGGGAAAACAAATATACAGACAAGAGGGAGAAAGCAGAACAAGGTATCAGACAAGAGAGTTTCAAAGGTATAAACAGGGAGTGTTAGTGTACTAATTGACAGTAAGCTGAACAGACATTAGAGAGACAGAGAGAGGATTGAAAATCAAAGATAAAAAAATAAATAAGTAAATGAAAGTAATATCTATATATAAAAATGAATTAAAATAAAATGGAAATAGAAAATTAAAAAAAACAAAACAAAAAACTTCCAAGTTTATATGCAATGCAGTTTCAGTCTTAATAATTTGGGTGTCTGTTTCAATCTCCATTCCTGGAGTTGGTGCCTCAGATGTTCTGTAGTTGTCTCATCAAAGGAGATGCATAAAGTAGAACAAAACTACACACACACACACACACACACACACACACACACACACACACAAAAGCCCCACCAAGTGTCCCAAGTTCAAATGCAATACAGTTTCAGTAAGTTTTTCAGCTTGCAGGTGTAATTCGGTTGTTCTCTCATCAAAGGTAGGGAGAAAAAGAAAAAAAAGTGTCTGGAGACAGTTCTGAGGGTGGTATCTGCAACTGTGGCTTGCCTGCCTGCTGCTCTCAGCCTGTAGCTGATGGCATTATTTATGCAGATCTCTGGGGTGAGCTAGCACTCACCTGGTCCCACAGGCTTTGTTTGCTCAGAGTTCTCCTGTGAGGGAGCCTCTGCTACAGGCTTTCTCCTTTCCAAGCGCTGGGAAAGGTGACACTGCCCCAGGCCTGCATGTTTATTTACAGTTCATGTGGGAGGTGGGTCTTCCCCCCTCTCCTGTGAAGTTTTCCTCCCACTGCCACTTTCACAAGCTTTCCTGCTCCTGCTTACTGGGCAGTGCTGCTGCTCCTGCCGGCCGCCATGTTTGTTTACAGTTCACATGGGAAGTGGGTCTTCCCTCCTCTCCTGTGGTGTTTTCCTCCCTCCTCCACTCTCACAAGCTTCCCCGCTCCTGGTTGCTGGGTGCGCGCCCTGCTCCCGCCAGAGGCTCTCCGGCCTGCCCGGCTTGTTTATTTACAGTCCCGGGAAGGATTCCCTTCTCCCAATCTTCAGCGCTCAGGGCGCCCCACCTTCTTTCCAGCGTGTCTTAACTGTTCTTATTGCTTATTACTCAGTTTCTCTTTTTTTTTTCCGGGGTGGAGGTCAGTCTGTCCCGGGAGCTATGCTGCTCTGGCCCAGGCTTGTCTGTGGGTACCGCGGTACCGTGAAGCTCACCTGGTCCGTGTCTTCCCAGGCCATATGGGCGCCGGCCACTGGCAGCCCCGGGAGCCCTCCTTGTTTCTCCGTTTAATGTGAAGTGGAGATTCTCTGCACCGGCTGGAGATGTGGAGGGGTCAAAGTTATGCCTTTTGTCAGTGATTATGCCTTCAAAGTGTGTCTCCAGCATCTCCCAAGATTTCACTATAGGAGGGTCGCTTTCTGCTTCCTCCCTCTAGCCGCCATCTTGGAATCCTCTAGGGAGAATTTTCTAGAAGACATCCAGTAGGTTCTGCCACCTTCTACAGTTTAGGACTCCTTTCTGCTGGGGCTTCCTGGACATGACTTGGTTATCTGTGACAGTGTCCAGAGTACAAGGGAGAGAAGAGAGTGATGTCTGCTTCAGCTATGGAGTGAGGTCAGTGGGGAGACTGGCAGCAGCTTACTTTGGGACATGTTTATGCCTAGGGTAAATCTTGACCTTCATTAACTAAAGTTACGTTGGTAGAATTTAGTTTTACTTACTTTGAAAAAGTTGAAAGTGTGAAGCCCTGAGTTCAAACTCTAGTACCACCAAAAAAAGAAAAAGTGGAAACATATACAATAATAAACAAAATAATATAAGGATCTCCAGCATTCAACTTCAAAATCACCAATTTATAGCCAATCTTACTTCATCTCTGTCTTACTAATCACCCATAAGACATCATTTCTTTCTGAAAAAAAATACAAAACCTTTTCTTAGTACACACTGCCATTCTAAAACATTTAATAATTCCATCAACTATTCAGCATTCAAAAACCTAATTGTCTCATAAATTATGATTTTCAAACCAATGGCAAGAATCTAAATTTGTTCTACATCTCTCAGCTGGTTAACATTATGTCTTTCAAGTCTGTATTACTTCCTAGCTTTTCAGTTTTCCTCTTTTCCTTCTCTGAATGCATTTGTTAAAGAGGCTAGCCATTCCTTACAGTGTACCATGCAGTATACGTCCAGCTCCATGTGCAGCTTAACATTCTCCACTGCCCTTACTTGCTGTGATTTGTTGATTAGACTTAGAGGCTTGGTCTGAGTTAGGCTGTGTTGTGGACAACACTGTTGTATGAGTTTGCGAGGACCGCCATGATCATGTATCACACACTGGGTGACTTAAACAATGGCAAGGGAAATGGCATCTTCTAGCTGTGTCTTCACACAATCTTCCTTCTGTTCCCATGTCCAGATTTCCTCTTCTTATAAGGACATCAGTCATAACTCCCTTTTTTGAAGGGGGAGATCATGATGCAAGACAACACTCTGCCACTGACCTGTACCCCCAACATAGCCCCTCTCCTTAAAATCCATTATTTGGGGAAGTGCCCTCCCTGATGGCCTCGTTTTAGCTTAATTATCTTCTTAAAGACCCCATCTCATTCTGGGATTAGATCTTTACCATATCAACCTGGGGTGGGGGTGTTGCAATTCATTCTTCAACATCTTAGGTATGGTATATTCTTCCATCAGAGGCACAGAATGACGGCTTTTCTCTCTGTAACCACTGATGACCGATGCATAGACACATTAACTTATTAGAGTTTGTAGGTGGTGATGACCTATTTTCTGTTGTTCCTTCCTTATTTAGCTGGATTACTTTGATTTTTTAAAGTCATCTGATTTTCTATTTGGTTGTATAGTGGGCATGCAGCTTGCACTACAAAGATAAAATTAATGTGCAATTCTTTCCTCTCACCATTTTCAAAATAATGAGTTTTTTTATTGGAATCCTTCAATATAACCTGTTTACTATTTTTGTTCATTTGTTTGTTGTGCAGTGCTGGAGACCAAACCAAAGGCCTTGCATATGCTAGGCAAGTGCTCCAGCACCGAGTCACACCCCAGCCCTTGTGTTTTCTCGTGTTATTATAAACTCACAAGCATTTACGTATTTGCATAGGAGCTGTGATGTCTATTAATCCACTGTAGTTATCACTCTCATTATCCAGTTGTCCTACTTCTGGCCAGAGGAAATCCTTTCACGTGTAGGTCCTTGGTCCCTCAGACAGGGCCACAGTAGTCTTTGACAGCTGCCCCACTGTGTGGTCCAGCAAGATGTTCTAGGCTCTACTTTTTCATTTCCTTTTCCAGGGTCAGAATCATCCATTTCTCCAAGAAGCCCCAATTCCTTTTGTGGGAAAGATATTTAAAGAACTGGAGTGCTAAGAGAGCTCACAGCTACTCAACTGGTCCCAATTTTCAGAACTTTACAGTGACCAGAGTAATGAAAAAAATGTAAACACACACAATCCACAAACCATGTACCCATATACACACATATATATGTATATATATATATTATATATATAAATGCACACACATATACACATACACACAGTTGGACAAACATATATATTTTAATCAAATTCATGGCTTTTCAGCTTTTTTATCTTTGCACCTGTATTTCCTCTTTCCTACTCCAAGAATCCTGGTACTCAGCCAAAGTGAGAAAGACTGAATGAGGAGAGCATCACAGTACTGCTCACTTTATCCCATAACCACGCACAACAGAATCAGCAAAACAATACCAGAACACCACTGTGTTTTCAATCCCTTGGAGGGCTGGGGGTGACTCGGGCTAGAGTTCTTGCCTAGCATCCAGGAGGCCCCTGGGTTTGATTGCAGCACTGGAAAAAAAAAATCCCTTGGAATAGTTCTCTCTGGGTTAAGCCATCAACTGGAAATACATTTGGGTTTAATTTTTTTTATATTTAAAATCTCATCTAGGATGAGGTAAGATTTGTACATGGTTCCAAAGTTAAATGATGTTTAACTTTTTTCTCCTGTCTTTCTTGTACTGCTGTGTCCGACAGAGACAGGGATGGAGGCGTCATCCTGAATTCGAGGAGGAGGTGCTGCCTGATCGTGTCTTACTGAACAGCTGCAAAGGGTGACTTCCATTCTGGGAGAAATGTCTCGAAGGCCTTAACTCTGCTCAGTGAAGAAAACATTTGTTCTGCCGCCCACCGTGTAATCCATCTTTGAATTTTAATGAGTTAGCCTTTAGGCTGATAGAAAACAAGCCACAGCATTCTGCATAAACTCTGCCACTCTCGTACACTGCTGTAGAGCCTAGAAATGGTTTTCTTGTCAAATGCATGATAATGTGCTTCAAGGGAATTTGTGTGAATGTGTGAGGTCCCACGTCTAAAATAGCAGCATATTAGAGTCTAAATTCAGCGTGCTAGCAGCCGACTCCTACCCATCCAGCAAACTCAGGTGACCTTGAGCCTTCCCGATTCCTGCTCAGAGTTTAAACTCTCTGATGTGTGCTTCTGTTCCACCCTTAAACACCTTCCATTGTAATGGACTTGTACTCAGCAGGTAAGCTATGTTAAGGATCTGAACCCAGTACCAAGCACAATGTCCGGCGTAAATAGGTTATCCATAAATATTAGGTGGCTCTATATTTCTGTCAGTGCAGCCTAACCTACTCTTTGTATTGTTGTCTGACTATGTGCCCCATCCCAGTACATGATAAGCTCTTTGCAGACAGGAACTGTGTCTTATTTCCTTGGCACTCTATGTGTCCTTTTTTTGGATGGAGTAAAGAACAAAAGGACGGTGATATGATGGTGCACACCACTTGGGAAACTGAGGCAAAAGGATGGGGAGTTGGAGGCCAGTCTGGCTACCTGGTAAGACTGAAGGAGGAGGAGGAGGAGGAGGGGGAAGAAGGGGAAGAGGGCACTAACAACGGACCTTCCCAGCACCAACTTGTTGCCCTGATCAACTACCCTGTGCACGCCACCAGCAGCTCTGTGCACACATCCCCAGGTGTGTCCTGATGCGGCTGTGAGCAGGTGTCCGTGGACATGTATGGATGGGGACCTGCACGCGCGGAGAAAGCCAAACATGCACCTGGTGTGGACGTGAAGCTGGTGGAAATTGAAGTTGAATTACAGAGATAAGCACAAGAAGCTCTCAAGGGTCCTACTCTGCATGAGTCAACATTTAAAGCTACCATGCTGAAACATGCAAACCCTCAACTTGGTGCTTCGTGTTACAGAATGGCTTCTGTCCCAGTGTTCTGTGTATTTTATATTACATTTTTGTTTTGGCAGTGCTGGGGTTTGTGATCTAACAGATGCCTGCCTGTTTCCTTGACTCCATGAGGCCCCCTTACATCCACTCTTGATCCAAAATGGAAACCCAATCCTATCACTTTGGGTACCATGTAAAGGGACAAGTGGGTAAAACTGACTCCTCGGGGCTCCCTGCCCTCTCAAAAATTAACTTGCTCTGTTTCCTTTTCTGACATCATGTGTTCTGTACCATTCAGTGCCCTGGGGGACCGAGCAGTACTGACTGCTTTTTTGTATCAATCTCTGCTATTCATCGCTTCTGGACTTCTGTCACTGATGTCCTTTCTTCTCCAGCCACTCCTTCCCTGTCTCACTGCCCAGCCTTACTTTTCCAGACTCCTCTGCAGAGAGCCTCTACTGCATCCCCTCCTTGCCCCTGAGCTGGGTTGTATGTATAATACCCTGGTATAGCCAAAATGTTTCAAAATTATCTCTGTGTCTGTCTTTTCCTACTATGCTATGAGCTATTTGATAGAAAGGACAATGTCCCAAAAGAATTTCATTTGTCCACTGAATAAATGAATGGTCCAATTAAACACTAGAAACCAAAGGAGTCAAAAAAGGGCATTTCCTCTTCTTTTTTATATCGGTGGGGCTATTTGGAACAAAATGAACTCCAAGAAAAAATACAAATGCTGATCCAGAACTTTCCTTCTGAGCATCCATCATTTCAGAACACACCTGCTTCAGAGTCTCTTGCCTTTTTTTTCTTTCACAGTCTTCAAACCTCACATCTGGGCAGCCCAGCTCTCTTCCTCATCACTGTGCTCAGGGAACATGTGGAGAACAGTAACAGCCACGCACCTGCTGCTGACACCAAGGAGAAAAGCAGCTCTGGACCGCAGATGTGAAACTCACCTTCACTCACAGCTGGAATTCTACCAAATTCAAATACGTTCAAATGATTTGCCTACTACCAGGAGGACATCCAGAAGAAAGGATTTTTAATTATTATTTTCATATTCTTTTTTTCTTTATTCATTTATTTATATGTGTTTACATTGTTGGGGCCATTTCTCCCCCCTACCCCCCACACCCACCCTCTCCCCCCGCACCCCACCTGGCTTCCAGGCTGCCCTTTTCTCCAATTTTGTTGAAGAGAAGACATAAGCAATAATAAGAAAGACATAGCGTTTTTGCTAGTTGAGATAAGGATAGCTATACAGAGAGATTCCTAGCATTGCTTCCATGCACAAGTGTGTTACAACCCGAATTGATTCATCTCTACCTGACCTCTTCACTACTTCCCGGTCACCTTCCCATATTGACCCCTGTCACTTTAAGGTTACTGTATTAGCTCCTCTGCAGTGGGCACATCAAACACTTTCAAGTTTTGGGTTTCCTACCATTCTCTATTCCTCCTGCATGTGTTCTCCCCTTTGTGTGCGACCCATGTCCAATAATATTACTGCATTTGTTTTAGATCTAAAGTCCACATGTGAGGGAGAACATATGATTTTTGGCCTTCTGAGCCTGGCTAACTTCACTTAAGATGATGTTCTCCAGTTCTATCCATTAATTTGCAAATGATAAGATTTCATTCTTCATAGCTGAGTAAAATTCCATTGTGTATAGATACCACATTTTCTTAATCCATTCGTTAGTAGTGGGGCATCTTGGCTGTTTTCATAACTTGGCTATTGTGAATATCACTGCAATAAACATGGGTGTGCAGGTGCCTCTGGAGTAACTTGTGTCGCATTCCTTTGGGTATATCCCCAGGAGCGGGATTGCTGGATCATATGGCATATCTGTATTTAGTTTTTTTTAAGAAGCCTCCATATTGTTTTCGAGTGGTTGTACTAGCTTGCATTCCTACCAGCAGTGTACAAGGGTTCCTTTCCCCCCACATTTTTGCCAACATTTGGTGGTGGTGGTGTTTTTGATGATTGCTATTCTAACAGGGGTGAGGTGGAACCTTAGGGTGGTTTTGATTTGCATTTCTTCTATAGCCAGCGATGGTCAGCATTTTTTCATGTGTTTTTTGGCCATTTGAATTTCTTCTTTTGAAAAAGTTCTGTTTAGTTCATTTGCCATTTCTTTATTGCTTCATTGATTTGGGGGGAGTTTAGTTTTTTAAGCTCCCTGTATATTCTGGTTATCAGTCCTTTGTCTGATGTATAGCTAGTAAATATTTTCTTCCACTCTGTGGATGATCTCTTCAGTTTAGAGACCATTTCTTTTATTGTGCAGAAGCTTTTTAAATTTCATGTAGTGCCATTTGTCCATCCTTTCTCTTAGTTGCTGAGCTGCTGGAGTTCCATTGAGGAAGTCCTTGCATATACCTATTGCTTGCAGAGTATTCCCTGCTCTTTCCTGTACTAACTTCAGAATTTCAGGTCTGATATTAAGGTCCTTGATCCATTTTGAGTTGATACTAGTACAGGGTGATAAGCATGGATCTAGTTTCAGTTTTCTGCAGGCAGATAACCACTTTTCCCAGCAACATTTGTTGAAGAGGCTGTCTTTTCTCCATTGTATGTTTTTGGTGCCCTTGTCAAAAATAAGGTGGGCATAGCTGTGTGGATTCATATCCAGGTCTTCTATTCTATTCCACTGGTCTTCATATCTGTTTTTGTGCCAGTACCATGCTGTTTTTATTGCTACTGCTTTGTAATATAATTTGAAGTTGGGTGTTGTGATACCTCCACCATTGCTCTTTTTGCTGAGTATTGCCTTAGCTATTCAAGGTCTCTTGTGTTTCCAAATGAACTTTAGGGTAGATTTTTCAATCTCTTTGATGAATGTCATTGGAATTTTGATGGGAATTGGGTTAAACATGTAGATTGCTTTCAGTAGTATAGCCATTTTTACTATGTTAATTCTATCAATCCATGAGCACAGGAGATCTCTCCACTTCTGTAGTCTTCCTCAATCTCTTTCTTCAGGGGTTTGTAGTTCTCCTTGTACAGATTATTCAGATCCTTTGTTAAGTTTACTCCTAGGTGGTTGATATTTTTTTGAGGCTATTGTAAGTAGAATCGTTTCCATATATTCTTTCTCAATTTGTTTGTTAATGGTGTATAGAAAAGCTAATGATTTATGTAAGTTGATTTTGTATCCTGCCACCTTGCTGTAGCTCTTTATGGTGTCTAGGAGTTTTTGGGTAGAGGTTTTTGGGTCTTTAAAATATAGGATCATGTCATCTGCAAATAGGGATATTTTGACAGTTTCTTTACCTATTTGTATTCCTTTTATTTCTTCTTCTTGCCTAATTGCTCTGACTAGGAATTCCAGGACTATGTTGAATAGGAGCAGGGAGAGTGGCACCCTTGTCTCATTCCTGACTTTAGGGGAAATGGTTTCAGTTTTTCTCTATTAAGTATGATGTTGGCTATAGGTTTATCATACATAGCCTTTACAATGTTCAGGTACATTCCTTCTATTCCTAGTTTTCTTAGAGATTTTATTATGAAAGGGTGTTACAGCTGATCAAAGGCTTTTTCTGCATCTATTGAGATGATCAAGTGGTTTTTGTCTTTACTTTTATTAATGTGCTATATTACATTTACAGATTTATGTATGTTGAGCCATCCCTGCATCCTTGGGATGAAGCCAACTTGGTCGTGGTGGATGATCCTTCTGATGTGTTGTTGGATTCAGTTTGCATTATCTTATTGAAGATTTTTGCATCAATGCTCATTAAGGAGATTGGCATATTGTTCTCCATTTTGAGTTGTCTTTGTCTGGTTTTGGGATGAGTGTAATACTGGCTTCATAGAATGTGTTGAGCAGTATTTCTTCCCTTCCTATTTCATGGAACAGTTTAAGGAGGGTTGGTATCAGTTCTTCTTAAAAGGTCTGATAGAATTCAGCAGAGAATCTGTCAGGACCTGGACTTTTCTTTTTTAGGAGGCTCTTGTTGCTTCAATTTCATTTTGTGTTATAGATCTGTTTAGATGGTTAATATCCTCTTGGTTCAATTTTGGACAGTCATAAGTATCTAGAAATTTGTCCATTTCTTCAAGATTTTCAGATTTATTGGAATATAGGTTGTCAAATTAGTCTTCAATGATTCCTTGATTTCTCATCCCTTTTGCATTTCTGATTTTACTGATTTAGGTTTCTTCTTTCCTCATTTTAGTCAGATTTGCCATGGGTTTGTCAATGTTTTTTAGTTTTTTAAATAACCAGCTGTTTGTTTTGTTGATTCTTTGTATGTTTTCTTGTCTCTATTTCATTAATTTTGGCCTTTATTTTTATTGTTTCTCTCCTGCTTGTTTTGGGTTTTGTTTGTTCTTGTTTTTCTATGAGTTTGAGATGTAGCATTAGGTCATTGATTTGAGATCTTTCTTTCCTTTTAATATATGCACTCGTGGCTATAAACTTTGATCTTAGGACTGCCTTTGCTGTGTCTGGTAGGTCATATTTTCAGTTTCATTAGCTTCTGGGAACCTTTTAATTTCTTCTTTTATTTCATTGGTGACCACTGATCATTGAGCAATGTGTTGTTCAGCTTCCAATTGTTTGCATGTTTTTTTTTACTTCTGTTTTTGTTGTTGAGTTCTAGTTTTAGTGCATTGTGATCAGATAGAATGCATGGGATTATTTCTATTTTCTTATATTTGCTGAGGCTTGCTTTGTGCTCTAAGATATGATCAATTTTGGAGAAAGTTCCATGGGCTGCTGAGAAGAATGTATATTGTGCAGAAGTTGGATGAAATATTCTGTAGACATTGGCTAGGCCCATTTGATCTATGGTGTGATTTAGTTCTAGAATTTCTGTATCAATTTTTTGTTTGAATGACCTATCTATTAATGATGGGGGGGGTGTTAAAGTCTCCCACTACCACTGTGTTGGAGTTTATATATGTTTTTAGGTCCTTCAGAGTATGTTTGATGAAATTGGGTGCACTGACGTTGGGTGCATATAGGTTGATAATTATTTCCTTTTGTTGTATTTATCCTTTTATTAGCATGGAATGTCCTTCTTTATCTTGTTTGATCAATGTAAATTTGAAGTCTACTTTGTCTGTGATATGTATTACTACTCCTGCCTGTTTTGGGGGCCTTTGGCTTGGTAAATCTTCTTCCACTCTTTCACCCTAAGCCACTATTTGTTTCTGTCAATGAGGTAGGTCTCCTGTAAACAACAGATTGTTGGATCTTCCTTTTTTTTTAATCCAGCTTGCCAAACTGTCTTTTGACTGGGGAGTTGAGTCCACTAACATTCAGTGTTAATATTGATAGGTATGTGGTGATTTCTGTCATTTAGTTGTTTTTGTTGTTCAAGGGTTTGATTGTGTGCAGCTGAATCAGTGTTACTCTCTGATTCCTTGTCTTTTCTTCTCCTGTGGTTTGGTGTTGTTTGTCCTCTCATGATTTTGTTTGCTTTCATTTTCTGTGTGCAGAATTCCTTGGAGAATCTTTTGTAGTGGTGGCTTGGTGGTCATATGTTTTAGTTTCTGCTTATCATGGAAGACTTTTATTGTTCCATCTGTTTTGAATGATAGTTTTGCTGGGTACAGTATCCTAGGGTTGACGTTATTTTCATTCAGTGTCCAGAATACCTCACTCCATGCTCTTCTTGCTTTTAAGGTTTCAGTTGAGAAATCTGCTGTGATTTTGGTGAGCTTACATTTGTATGTTGTTTGTTTTTTCTCTCACTATCTTCAATATTCTTTCTCTATTCTCTGTGCTTGTTGTTTCAATGATAATATGTCATGGGGAAGTTCTATTTTGGTCAAGTATCTTTGGTGTCCTGGAGGTTTCCTCTACCTCAATGGGCATAACTTTCTCTACATTTGGGAAATTTTCTCTTATTATTTTAATTAATATATTACAAATCCCTTTTGCTTGGACCTTTTTTTCTTCTTCAATGCCCATGGTTCTCAGGTTTGGTCTTTTGATGGAGTCAGTGAGTTCTTGCATATTCCTTTCTCAGGTCTTGAGTTGTTTGACTAATAGCTCTTCAGTTTTTCCTTTAATTTCCATTTCATCTTCAAGTTCTGAGATTCTGTCTTCTACTTGTTCTAGTCTACTGGAGTGGCCTTCCACTGTGTTTTCTGTTTCTGTTTCATTCTTTTTTCTGAGGTTTTCCATATCATGGGTCACTTCCTCTTTAATACTGTTTATTTTCATCCTTAATTCATTTATCTCTCTATAGTGTTCTCTGTTTCACTTTGGTGTTTACTTAGGGCTCCTATGAGTTCATTTATTTGTTTCTGTGTCTTCTCGTATTCTTTATTTTTGGTGTCTTGAAATTTCTTGAGTGCCTCTTGTATGTTTTGGTAAACCATGTCTAGTATCATCTCCATGAAATTTTCAGTGATTACTTGCAGGCTTTCTTCTTTGAGGTTGTTCTTGTGGACATCCTTGGGTTCCTTCATGTCATTTATCTTTGTTTTGTTGGAGTACCTGGAACTGGGTATCTGTTTTCTTCATTTCCCTCTAAATTCTGTATTAAATTATTTTGGGGGGAGAATGGTTTCCATCCCATTTTCTTCTTCCCATCACTGCACTTGGCACTGTGCAACTATATTCTTGATAGGCTAGTTGGTGGCTTCAGTCACCTGTTTTCTTTCCCTTGATTTAATTTATGTTTTGTGGCTGTCTTGGGTTTTTAGCTAAGGTGGTGTGCTATTTCTGTCCCTGATCTGGGTATAATTTAGTATTAACCACTTCACAGGCTTACCCCTCCAGTAGTTCATGTGTAATGTAGAAGAGCCCATGGTGGTAATATCTATAAGCAGTGGGAGTTGAGGGGGTTAACATTTGTAATGATGGGATGTGGGGTGGGCGAATGGGAAAAGCAGTCTGGCGGCTGCTGTCTTTGTGGTCCTTGTGTGTATTTGGGTATATTTCTGTTGTTGTAGAAGAGGGTATTTGTGTTAAGGATTGCAGGGGTTTGGGGTTGTGTAAAGTTGGTACAGTAGGTTGTTCAGTGGGTGATAAGTGTAAAGGAGGGAGGGGTAGTTTGGTGACAAGTTGGGGGAGAATGGGAGAGGAAGGTGAGGGCTGAGGGAAGAGAGTGGGTGAGAGGGGGCAGAACGAGTTGCTGGAGAGGGGAGCAATGGGTTTTAGTACTGGAGAAGGATGGAGAGTGAAGGGTATGAGAGTAGGGATGAGAGGATGATGATGGTAAAATTGATAGTATAGAAAGAGAAAAAAAATAACAGGAATAAAAGTAAAAATAGAAAACCCACAATAATGAAACTAACAAAAAAAAAAACCCAAAACAACAACAAAACAAAGAAATCAACAGGGAGAGATGCACAGACAAAAAAGAAAGAAAGAAACAAACAAATAAACAAAACCCCTCCAGATTGGGGAACAATTTTCAGTCTTAGTTTAAGTTTTGTGTTAGTCCTCCAGCATCCAGAGCTGGTATTGGTGTTTAAACAGAAGCTTTGTCATAGCCTTGCCAGGTGGTTGGCTTGTGGCTAGTGTTTTTTTCTTCTGTCTTTCAGCTGCAGCTGCTTGGTCAGCTCCTCCCTCAGTGAGTTGTGGCAGTTTAAGTTTGCATGCTGTCCTCAGGTTCAGGAGATCAGCTCTGTAGTCCACCAGGTGTCCTGCTTTGGAGTTGGCTTTACACTGTGCTTAATTACTGGGGCCTTGTTTCTTTGCCTCACCCCCTTTCTCTGGGGCAAGTCAGCCACCCCTCTGCTGTCAGCATGTTGTGATGGTTCACTGTTTTTCAATTTTGTGGAGCAGTTTGACTTTGTGTGCTGCTCACTGGCTCAGGAGATGAGTTTTGTGGTCCACTATCTGCCCTGCTTCAGGGAGTGGCTTATCACCTGCCTGCTCTTGGCCTTCCTGCCTTTCCAGCATTTGTTTACTGATAGTTCACACTGAGATCAGCTCCTTGCCTCTCCCCCCTTCTCCAGTGCACTTTCAGCAATCCCATCCCTTCCTCTGTGTGCTAGATTTCAGTCCACTGTTTACTGTTTAAGTTTTTTTTTGGTGGGGGGTCAGTCTACCCAGGGGGCTATGCTGGTTTATCCTGGAGGTGTCTGGGGGAATTCTGCATGATGCTTGGTGCTCACCTATTTGGTCTGCTGAATGTCACTCAGGCAGGTTTGGAGCCGGCATCTGGTAGTGGCTGCAGCCCACCTGTTTTCTCAGTGTAATGTGGTGTGGGGAAGCTTTCTACAGGCTAGGGGTTCAGGGTGTCAAAGTTTTGATTCTTCTCAGTCCTTTGTTTCCACCCAAGTGTGGCTCCAGTGTCTCAGCAAGGATTTGAAGTCATGGAGCTCATGCTGTCTGGTTCTGCATCCTAGTCACCATCTTGGATCTCTAATTATTATTTTTTTAACAAGAGAGCAAATAATATATCTCAATATAGTTTGTCGGCCTAGACATGTTTTATGGAATAGAAGCAAATGAGAACTAACTTTTTGTGAGGTGAAAGTTTTCAAATTAATAGTGTTCCCTAACAAAGTGGCTACTCCCGTGGTTTTTCCTCGACTTTCTTAAAATACAGAATGGAGTATGTTGCTTGGGTCATATCCATGGACATGCTTTTTATACACTGACTTTCAACTCTTAAGACAACCCTATGAGATAGGTATTATGGCATCAGTTTGTACCCTTGAAGCAGAGGCTCAGGGAGCATGCACATTCCATAAAAACAGCCAGGATTAAGCCCTAGTCTACCTAACTCCAAAGTCTTACCCATAGAATCTTCCAGTTACAGAAACCTGAAATTACGAGTAAGCTTAGGAGAAAAAGTGAAAGAAATAACAAAAAATAGACAGGATAGTAATACACATGAAATGGAATGGATTATTATTCTATGGCTTCCTTGGGTAATGGAGATAAAGAAAGCTAACTGCTACAAACCACAGATGCTGGGGAACATAAGAATGTTTAAAATTCCCACAGTTGAGACATGTTTCTGCCCTTACAAAATTGAATCAATGATAATGAAGTAAAATTAACCCAGACACTCATACCATACTTTGTCCTTTCTTTTTCTTTTTCTTGTGCTCTTTTGGCGCATAATCTCTGTTTGCCTGGGCCTAACATTTAGCTCATCTCTTCACTTGTAGTTTATGACCCGTGCTTAGATTTAATCACCAGACCTTTCAGTGAGGCCCAGCAGCTGCTCCCTAGGCAGCCATGGTCTCCTGAAACATGCTGTCGAGGTGCAGTCCTGATGTGTGAACTGCTGGGAAATTGTAGATGACAGCCAGATAGTGGATTGTTCCTTTCTTAAACTCTTAGATGTTTGTATTAGGAACTGGGAGTGAGTGGTGACATTTGAAATGAATTTTTCCCTATCTGGGGCATCCAGGAATAGGTTTTCTTCATAAGAATAAAAACATAGGCTCTTCTTTAGCTAGCTTTACTTTGAAACAATAGCTTTTCAAAATCAGTTGCAGCTTGTCCTTTTGCTCTAAGAGCTCCTTTCTGAGATGAGAAATGTGCATTTATTCAGCAAACATTTACTTATACCCTGCATTTCATCCCTCATGGCACCTACTATGATTGTCATGAAAGTCACATAGCAGACTGTTTCTGTCCTCTCTTGGTGGAACACATGAGGAATGGAGGAGCTGGGGCCATCTCCAGAGTCCCCTAGCACACTGTTGGCACCTGGGTATTTACTGAATGGGTAAGTCAGCACCAACTCTGTGTGCAGCTCCAACAGTGCCCACCATGCGAGATCAGCGCTTGGACTGGGCCCGGGCCTGGGCCTGGGCCTGGGCCTGGGCGCAGCTTCTTGAGAAACAATGAAGAGCTGGGGTGCGGGTGTGGGAGCAGGAAGGAGGGAGAAAGTTTTAGTCCATGGACCTCCAGGGCCAAAGTAGGATGGATGCTAAAGATCTCAAAAACTGCAGAACATGGCTACTTTCTGCTTTTGGAAATCTTTCCAATGTTCCAGGCTCTGACAGACTTAAAAATAGAAAGCTGTCAAGATTTATGGATGTTTTGAGGAAAATAATGCCAAGAAACAAGCAAGCATTTATGTACCAATATATTTTTAAAGAGTGGCTGTCATTAAGTCTGTGCTAGTTTAACAACTGGGTTTGGCAGTATTTCTTGTGGAATAAAACAGGTAATTTTCTGCATACTACCCAGCTAACATCAAATAAAGGCACACCTTCCACCTTTCTGAATAAACAACAAGCCTTCTTAGTTATGTTCAAGAAGGCTCCTTTAGCACTGAAAGTCCTGCTTTTAGATTGAAACTTTTTCAACTTATGGGCTACTTATTAAAATCCCACTACTATTGCTGTACTCCTGAAGTCTAGTTTTTATTTTTGCCAAATAAAATATTTGTGCATATACTTAAAAAGGTGCCTTTTTAATTTTAACAAAATAATTTAAGAACATGCAGGTAACACATGTAAATAGTACTGAAATGCTTAAAAAATACTCCCGATCTCCACACTACCTGTCCTGACATTGCCTTCTCCAAACCTACTTTTAGCTTTAGGCTCTTCTGCAATTTAACCCTCTATCTCTAAACAGTAATCCCTGATCGCATCTGATGGTTTTCTGGGCCTTGGAATGGCTGCGTCCCTCGTTCTGTGCTGTAACACCGTCTTGGGAATTCCCTTCACTTGCCATCTTTGTTAGGTACCTTGCTTTATGGATTGGAGCCTTTTCTTTTTCCTTGTTTAACCCCTTCTCTTGCTAGGTAACATTCTTTACTTGCTTCCTGAGGGAAAACACCATGGGAGAAAGGCATTTTCTATCAGTTATGGAAGTCATTGCTCTATGCTGTCTACACTCCAGTATTGCTGTTGAGATATGTGATACCACATCAATTTCTGACCCTTTGTAGACACCCGACTTTTCCTCCAGTAAGTTTCACAGTTGTCTCTTCATTTCAGTACTGTGAAGTTTCACAGTGACATGACTCAGAATGGTGGTTTTGGGTTTTTTTGTGTTTCATTCATGTTTGATGGAGGATTTCAATCTAAAAATTCATGTTATTCCCTTCTAAGAAATTTTCTTGAATTATTGATTTCTGTTTTCTCTGTCTTACTCTGGATCTTTCATTAGTCAGATATTAGACAATTTAATTGCTCTATTACCGTATTTTTCCTTACTTCCTTTCCATCTCTCAGACTTTTGTTTTGACCCTTGGGGGATCCCATCAGCCAGATAACATGGATTTTCTATTCCATATTTAGCCTTTATGCTGTTGTTTTGTGCTAACAGTGTGGATTTTAATGCATTTGCCTCATTATTTCAATGTACTTCATTTATTTAACTCCATTTATAAACTAAGCTTTATAAATTTCAGTTTCAGTTTAGTCTGTTGTCTTGGAGACTCACTTGAATAGCTTCTTCTTTCACTCTCAAAAAGTCTTGTTTGGGGTGATAAATTTATGGTTCCACTATTTATTGAGCACTTAGTGTATACGAAGAAGTGTCCTATGTGCTGTATGTGGGGTAGATAGGTTGGGAAAGTGAGGCCCAGTTTGAATAATTTCTGCAAAGTGTCACAGCTAGTGGATGGTGCAGCTTGGATTTGAAACTCACAAGGTCTGTCTTCAGAGCTGTTGCTCTTAATCATTATGTAGATATTGCTGCAGACTGTGTAATCCCTTATCTTGGGAATATCAGATTGTTTGTAAGACACAGTTGGACTTCCTTTTAGCTTTGTCTTTATAAACCTGCTTTACTCCTTCCTTGGAAAGGATGAACTCCTAATAATACCAGGTTTCCCCATCTCAGTGTGGACTCTTATTCCTGTTGAGCCCAGGAGCTTAGGATGAGTGCTAATGGTTATGAAGAGGCAGAATTGGGGAGCCAACACTGAAAAGATGCCCAAATAAATGAAAAACTGGGGGAGGGGATAGTTGATTCTCATCCTTTAAAACCCAAGCTTCTATTCTCTTCATGGCTCTTGCCCACTTGGTTGTCCTCCTCTTGGAATTGTGGCTTCCTAGACCCCTCCTACTTCAGTAACGCAGACTACAAGCGTTCCTTAAGACATTGCTCCTGAGACAAACCGATAAATTGTTAAGTAACTGGCAAGCATCAAAACCTCAGCTGTGAAGGAGGCAACTTCATCATGGCAAGTCACCAATCCTTTCCAGAACAATGTTTGTCTGTGAATAATTCTATGGACTTCATCATCTCAGCAAGTCTTTAAGTAAGGAGGAAGCCAGACATTTTCCTAAAATGTTGCTTTCATACACAGCTTAAATTTTGTTTCTCTCAGGAGGTCCTCCTCACTTGACCTCATTACTCCTCAAGACAGGACTGTACCAGTTGATGACGTGATTATACAGTAAGGACTGGATTTGACTTTTACATCCAACTACACACACACACATGCATCGAAGGCCTTAGGTATGCCAAGAACTGGGTTAAATAAGGGAAGGGGAGAAACCAAGATGCTTCCAAGCTGCACAGTCTCAGGAAAGATCAGCGCTCAATGCAGATGAGTCACAGCTTAAAGATGGTGTTGTAAGGGAAAGCTTGTGGGAACGCTAGAGGATTCACCAAGGAGCCCAAACGCTTCAGCTACGCCTTGAAGTGTGAACAGGGCTTCCAGAGAGCTGGAGTTGTTTCCTACTGTGAGTGCACTTCCCATTTGATCTTGTCTTTTTTGATTAAATTGACAGTATTATATCCTACTTTTATTTCGTCCCTCTACTGTGAGCTTATTGATGGCAGTTGCAAAATTTTTATTCATCTTTATTTCCCAAATGCTTTGCTTAATACCCACCACAGAGTACGTGCTTAGTAAGTAATTAGTGCGGGAAAAATGAGTGATGAATTTCTGATCATATAAACAAAGATATTTATGAGGAGAAGGTGTTTTGTGAGAGAGCTTAAAAGTTATTACAAGAGCATATGCAAAGAAATGCACACAGAAAGCAATATAGCAGGGTGGAGGAGCTCGGCCAACAGAGACTATGTCAGACCAGTGGGATGGGTCTGGGGACCAGTTCCCATGTGTGAGCCCCTTTCCCTGACTCGGGACTACTGGATGAAAACTCAGATTGTCAAGTGATGCATTACCTCAGTGTTTCCACAGATTCTCACTGCAGATTTGTGGTCAAGGAAGTAGCAAAGATTTAGGGCAGTTTCCAAAAGTACTTACTGTCTAAATTCTTTCTGATCTGTAAAAATGGCAGAGGAATCCAGGATCTATTTGTCTTGTTGGTACCCAAATACGGTGTTTCCAATTTTGGGATTGCTGGTTTGGTATTTTAATTTTAAGAATTGGATTTGTAATTTACACTTGCTGTTTACTGTCTCTGAGGTGAAGAAAATCAATACACTATGGAAGGAAGTAAAATTTACCAAGCTCACTACTACTTGCTTTGGATTGGAAAAGGACACACCTGAGAAGATTATTGAGTCACGAGTAGAAAGAAGCTGGCTGTGGTGGTACTGGTCTATAACCCCAGTTACTCAGGAGGTAGAGGTAAGAGGACTGTGGTCGGAGGCCGGCCCAGGCAAAATGCACACGATCCTATCTGAAAAACAAGCCAAAGCAAAAGGACTGAGGGCTTGACTCGAGTGGTGGAGTGCTTGCCTAGCAAGCGCCTGAGTTCAAACCCCAGTACCGCCAAAAAAAAAAAAAAGGTAGAAAGAACTCCAGAAATGTTGTCCCTTTCCAAACTTGTGTACTTCTAATCACTGTAGCTTTGGAGAAACCCTGTCTTTGAGATGACTGTTATGCCCAGTGATTTAATTACACAATAATTCCAGACACAGGGCTGGTGGAGTGGCTCAAGCAGTAAGAGTTAGCCCTCATGCTGGGCCCAGCAAGCATGAGGCCCTGAGTTCAAACCCCAGTACCACAAAAATAAATAAATAAAACTCAGACACCAAAATAAGAGGTTGTATTCCAAATTGCTAAAGGAATCTGCCCCTAGATATCATTTCTCTAGAGTTCAGTGACTCAAGAACTGTGTTATTGTTTGGATCTTGACTGTCAGCCAAAGACCATGTGTTGAAGGCTTGGTCCCCAGTCTGTGGCACTAATGGGAGGGGGTGGAACCTTTAGCAGTGGGTCCTAGTGGAAGGACGTTAGGCCATCAGCAGTGTGCACTTGCAGGGGATGTTGGGAACCATTCCCTTCCTATCTCTCTGTCTTTGCTTTCTAGCTGCCACAAAGTGAGCAGTCTACTGCTGTGTTCCTCTCTCTCTCTCTTTCTTTCTCCCTCCCTCTCTCTCTCTGTTTCTCTCTCTCTCCCTGTGATGCTATCATGTACCCAAAGTATCAAGGCCAAGGGATCATGGACTGAAGCCTCTGAAACTGTGAGCCAAAACAAACTTTTCCTTCTTTTAAGTTGATTATCTCAGGTATTTTGTCACAGTAACAGAAAGCCAATGAGCACAAACCTCTCATACAAAAGATTATGATGAAAGGTTTCCTGCACTGAAAGCTATTGAGTAAGGTGGAGATAGGAAAGAATGTATACAAGAGAGGGATTGGTCTGCTTAAAGTACAATATATTCATGGGTGAAATACCACCATGACACCCTTTGAACAATGAACTTAAGAAAATGAAGGACAGGGATGTAAAACAGGTCCTGTGAGCAGGAGGTATCTAGTGGAGGTGGAAGGGTGAATGGAGAGGGTAGGAGAGAGAATATGGCTGATGTACTTCCCATATGTGTGGGAAGGTGGAACACTGAAACCTGTTGAAATAATTCCAAGTGTAGGGGAGATGAGAGAGAATGATTATGGGGGTGAATCTAGCCAAGGTTCATAACAAGCATATACGGAAATGTCACAATGAACCCCTCCTCCGTACAACTAATATACATTAATAAAAATGTTGTTTTAAAAAAAGTTTCCTTCATCAGAAAACAAGAGAAAGGAAGGTATTCCTGAAGTCAGCTTTCCCATCAGTTGATACAAGCCTACAGGGTAGGACGGGTCTTCAGAACTCACTTACCTTTTAAAAGAAGCCCTTCCAATCATTGTTTCCAGATCATTCTCTTATGACCCTCTTATTTGGACTGTAACTGTTCCTGTATTTCCTAACCATGCATTTTAGAACTACTGCATGAATGTATTGGAAAACACCCAATTGCAAAGAGAAGAGACTGTATAAAAAGGAGTAAATAACCTGGCCACATATCTACAGAAACTTGAGATATTTAAAACAAGAGCATGTTTGCTTAAATTCAGAAGAAAAAGAAAAGAGTGAAGCCACACCCAGTTCCTGTAGTCATTTCCCTCAGCATATGTCTTACAGAAATGCTCCATTTACATCTGGCTCTCTTAAAAGTCTATAGGCAACTTGAGAGTAAGGAGCCTGCTGACAAGTTTTAAAATCTAAGCACCTGGTACACATCAGTTTATCATTCCCTATTTGCTGAAATACATCTTTATTGGTCTTTAAAATCTACTAAGTTGCATAACATACAGTTGATTTAATTTAGCTTTCCATGGGAGAAAAAAAGGCACGACATTTATAAACAGCTACTATAAATCACATCCTGACTCCAAGTGAGTTAAAATTTTAAAATATGCTTTAGAATGGAGGAAATCCTCTAATTGTCCTCCACAAATTCCTCATCTCAGAAGCAGAGCAGACACCTGTCGTCCTGGACGAACCTTACTTAGAGCTGAGTTACTGAATCCGTCACCCGGTCTTTCTACAGCATACCTCCTGAGACCATTGACAACCTCTCCAAAAAGCTCTGTGCTATTGTTTTTCCTTTCTTTCCCTGTTTCCTCCTATTAAACACTCCTCTTAAAAATTCTTCACTGGCTTCTATCGCCCTTTGTTGTCTTAGGGGACCTATGGCTAAGGCTCCCTTGCCTCCCTCAGTGTTTTCCATTTGTCTGACCCCCATGGGAGCCCCGTCCCAAAGGCACAGCCACGTCTCCCCTCAGTCTTAGCTAAGTGGTTCTCACCACAATTACTCAGAGAGCTCTATTATGACTGTCCAGGCCCAGATCCAACTCAGATCAATGCAGTCAGTCAACTGGGACTGACCTCTCAACTCAGGGACCCTTGGTCATGCGACAATGGAACATCCTGATAATGTTAAATCTGCTTCATCAGATCACTGCACACACACTAGCTCACCCATCACCCTTATGGTAAGCACTGTCTCTTCTTTATTTTCTAAAGTCTACCTTTCTTTAAAAGCTCAAATCAAACCCCTCCCCTCCTCCACCTTTCCACAGTCACACCTTATTTCAGCTTGGTTGAAAGCCACTGAGAACTCAGAATGAACCCCCCTCCTATCTGACCTTCCCACAGCTGCCCTGTCATCTCCCAGCCATTCTCCCCCAGGCCATTCCAGCCTTCCAGAGGGATCTTATCCAAAACTACAGATTGTGTTGCTTCCTATTTTAAAATCTTCTAGTGAACTCTCCTTGTTCTTAGATTAAAGTACAAATTCTCTAAGCTGGTCTATGGGTCTACAAAGTCTACTCTCACCCTGCTCTTCTGTTGCCTCCTAGTCTAGAAGCCATTCTTTGATGTGTGTTTCCTACCTAGGGTCTGGCTGACATCGCCCCCTCTGCCAGGTATGATCTACTCACCTCACCATCAGCTTGATAACAGTCCAATTCATAATTTACATGAATTTTCGTGTAAACAGAGATGAGTTGTAACAAGGTGAGCCTACCAGAAAGCCTGCTTGGATTAACCAAAGTGTCGCTTAATCAAAGCAAGTATCAATTCAATCTATCAGGGAGTGCTCTAACCATCTCCACTGGTGCCCCAGGAAAACTTCTTCCCATTCAATAAATAGTGGTTGTAGTCAACTGTTTTATCATGAACTGGATGGCCAGGACAGGCTATTTCTTAATACAGTTCTATATTGTTGTATTTGTTGCTACAAGCATGAATTATATTTGTAATTAAAAATATTAAAAGGTATGTTTGATCACTAACAACACACACATGCACACAAAGTCATGATAGTATAATATTTTTTAAAAGCTACATTGTTGTTTTAATGTCTGCATCCTCCCCTAGAATATGAGTTGCAAGAGAGGTGTGTGCCAAGCCTGGTCTGTTCACTCGTGTCTGTAGAATCCATCCTTTAAACAGAGGCCTTGCCCACCGTGAGTGAGTGAGTGCTGCTGCCAGAACAGAACGTGAGGCTAAGCACTGACCTTGCCCAGAAAAGAGATGACCCCCCAGTCCAAGAAAGCGTGCAAGAAGCAGGGTGCACCTGGACTTGTCTGAGTTGGCATTCTACTCAAAGGTATCTTGCTAGGCCAAGAGTGGAGCACAAAGGCTTTTATGCAGTGCAGGTGTTCAGAGTCTGAAGGGGAGCAGCATTCAGGGTACTGGGGCCTGATGTGTTAGAAGTAAGACCCCTTCCAGAGATACAGATGAGTCTAGGGGGTGTCATCAATTTAAAACAACTTAAACTTCTCTAGCTGTATTTTTTCCAGTTAGCATCCTCATAATTAGTTTGGATTTGCTATGGCTTGAACAAGTGTCCCCCAAAGGCCCGTGCATCAAAGACTTGCCCTTCAGCCTTTAAGGCTGAGGTGGTGGAGCCTTTAAGGGGTGGAGCTAGTGCCTCAGGTGATAGAAAGTGGCTTAGTGTGTGCAAGTCCCTGTGTGCAATTCCTCGCACAAAAAAGGAGGTCTTCTGGCCACTGTGGGTATACTCTGAAGGGGATTTTAGGACCCCAGTCCTCTATCACATATAGCCCATGGGGGTGAATGGCTTTGCTTTGCCCCATGCTCTGCCCCATGCCTTGCCACAGGCCTAAAAGCAATAGAGCCAATAGTTCCGATCATGAACTGGAACCTTGAAAATTGTGAGTTAAAATAAACCTTTTCTCTCTATCACTTGATTATCTCTGGTATCTATCTCACAATAACAGAAAGCTGACTAACAGTCTTCAACATATGCAAATTAATTTTGCTATCTTTCTTCTTATATTTGTGAATATAAGAATTTATTAACCTACAGTCTTTCCAAGTTTGAGGACTTTTTCATAAACGTTTTGCAGCCTTGTGACCTGGTACAATCCATAGCATAGTCCTCTAAAATGAGTGTAATTAACATTCTCTCCACCAGGAAAGGTGTTCAAAGCTTCAAGGTTTCTTAATACTTTCCAACAAGATTTTATATTAACACTTGTTAAAGTGTCCTCTAACGATGGCCTTCAATGTTTGTCCTCACTTGGAAATACTTGATAAGGTGTTCACAGTAGTTCGATCAATGTTATTTAAACAGATGGAATGTTCTTAATGGTCATGTGCTTCTGATGCAATAAAGCATGATTATTTCTATGTAGCTTCAAGTATGGTAAATGCCTTAAAAAGTTACTGGACAACTGCCAGCGAGATCTTTTACTGTTTTGGAATAACACGGACAGGCTTTTGACAAGCAGCTTGACATCTTGTCTCGAGTGGATGCTGTTTATGCTGTGACACAACAGAAAGAAACTAAAATCCAATAATTTTGCACAGGCTAATAAGTGTATCCTTCAAAAAATAAACATAAGAAAAAGCCTCTGAAACCCAAATTCAACAAAGCTAGCACTGATCTGCAATCCTGTAAAAGCCAGGCCACCGAGCCCTCCCTCCCAGGGGTCCAGAGGGTCTGTCCACCCGTACACGCTCAGCTCTCACAACTTTCTCATAATTTAATGACCTTGGGCAACTCGTTTAGCTTTCCTTAGAAGCTACCTTGGACAGCGGGAACTCAAGCCATTGTGTGACTTCAGCAAGTTTATGCTTATTACCCAAAGCTACCCATTATTATGGTTTCTAGGCCAACAGCATGAAATGAGGTTTTTTTAACCAAAAAAAATCGATATTGTTTTTTCCATGGAAAGCATCATTTATGAAGTTAACCCTAATCGACTTGTCCACGTCCCATTCTTAACAGCAGCAGTTCTCGTCTCCTCTTCCTAAATCCTAACAGTTCCTTATTCTGACTACGTTGCATTACTCCTTTCCTTCCCTGGATTAAATTTAGCAGATAGTAAAATTCACTGTGTCCATTAAAAATAAAAATTCATAAATTTACTCCATCTTTATACAATAAAAAGAAATAAAGTAGTAGTACTCTTAAAAAAGTTAAAAATTGTAACTAATTTCGAAAGAAAACTCATTAGCTAATTAAAAATATAAGCCAGAAAATGATACCTGTTGAAACTGTTTCAGGAATGGGGGGAGGGGAGGATAAAGGAGAGTGGTGGAGGGTGTGAATCAAGTATGATACATGTATACACTGTAAGAACTTTTATAAATGCCACAATGTACCCCCCACCCAGTACAATAAAAAAAAAATCAATCAGTTGAGTGTGGTGGTACATGGCTATAATCCCAGTTACTTGGGAGGCAGAGGCAGGAGGATCTTGAGTTCAAGGCCAGCCTGGGCAAAGTTAGTAGTACATTTTCTCAAAAGCAAAATACAAAACAAAAGGGCTGGGGATATAGGTCAAGTGGTAGAGCACTTGCCTAGCAAAGGCTAGGCCCTTGGTTCAATCCCCAGTACCGGGGATAGATTTGTATTATTTTATGTATATTATAAATTATAAACTGTATTTATAATTTTACGTACTTACCATGGGTTTTGATATCTGTGGGTTACTTTATCAGCAGCAGCATGGCTTAGTTCTCCATACTATAAAAGGAAGAAAATGGTATGCTGTCATTCCTAGCTAAGTAGTCCCCAGCTTGTGTGAAGATCTACTTTCCTAAAGGAAGTCAGTCTAGAAATGAAGTAGGAAGTGAACTGAATTTATTCAATTAAAAGAAAACCAGGGAAGGTGATGCTTCTGAACTGAGAGAAAAGGCACAGGAAGTAATCTGAAGCTGACCTCCCCCTCACTCTCCCTCTGTGATGGGAGGGAGGTCTGGCACACTCCACAGCCCCTCTGTCTTCACCACTCCATAACCAAGAAGCTTGACGAGTGACTGCTCATTGTGATTCTCTCAGCCTCACTCTCTACCTTCTCAGAGCTAGACATTGCGGTGGCACATCCTAGGGAAAAGCTGGCTTTACACACCTGTGTGAGTGCAGCTCTAAAAAGTCGCATAATTTCAAGGACTGGCAGGTATCTGTAGCTTAGCTCCAGTTTCCACTCTCAAAACTCTGTGTGCAGCGAATAAATGAATGAGTGACCTCTACATCCGGGCTCCTTAAACGTTCCTCATCTTGTGAACGAGCAGGAAATAAAGGTTCCAAATTCATACTGACAAGGATTTGGATCTGTAAGCATTTCTCAATTTTCCATACTAGGGTTGGAAAGCCATGCCATGAACTGAAAGAAGTATTACACCTCTGCTGGGAATGCATCATTTACTTACATTGACATGGGACACCAGACTCCCAACATCTCAGAAAGTACGGCAATTTCAGCATCAGTCCTTTGATGACTCAGTGCTGTCTTGCTTGTCGTCCCTTTTTCATTCCTTTTCCCTCAAGCTCTGTCTTAGAATGACTTTGCTTATTGACTACTGCAATTAGTCACTTCTGTCACCTGCTCAGAGATAAAGACATGCAACCCTGACCTCTTCAATAACCTCCTCGATGTCCAAAACGAGTGACCAAGGAAGGGGAAAGATGAGAAATGAAGGGTTGCCCCTTCATTCCACAGAAAATGTGAAAGTGATAATATATACAATGGACAAGCGTGGCAGAACTTCTTATTTGATTCCTGATGTCATTGTCTGAAAATTAACTTTTTCCATTAATTTGGAAGAAATTGTATTAACAGCTTCTGGACAAAATTTCTAGGATTTGGATGGCCGTCTTTGGCCTTAATGCTACCTAATTTTTAATAACAAAAATGACATCTACTTAGTCAGGAAATACCTTTATCAGAAACAAAATGCATCTTTTTTTTCCCCATTTTTCCTATAGATATCAATGTATACTGTTATAGAAGCAATGTTATCTTAAGCAAGCTGGCCCGTCTCTATCTTAATTGATTAATGAAATCAATCATGATTTATTTGGACAGCCCATGCTCACTGAGATGTTAAACCTCATGAAATTCAGAATCAAATAAACCATTATTTTTTTTTGCTAGTCTGTCATTCATAGGATAAGGAAAAAATTTATTATTTACAAATGAATTCGCTGTTAGCTCAGTGGTAGAGTGCTTGATAGCGTGCACGAGGCCCTGGGTTCTATCCCCAGGACCACAAAAAAAATTTCCAGAAATAAAAATAAAAAATTCAGCATTCTCGTAGAAACAGTTAATTAGTAGTATTTTAAAGAAATCAACGAGAACCTTTTATACTTAATTTGACTTTTCAACTAACAATAATGATTGTTATTGAAATACAATTGAGTATTACAGTTGTCATTTGTAATACTCCAAATTGGGTATTAACTTCAAAGCCATATTAAGATAAATCTAGACATTAACAAAAGGGAAACACCTGCTAACTCCAGACAGCGTGAGTTGGACAATTTCTAGATGAGTGAAATCTGTTCAATTCATTGTATGCATTTGGGACTCATTCTAGTCAAAAACTAAAATCATCACTTAAGAGTCACTTTTTTCTCAAAGCTCCTTTAGTCTATCCCTACCACACTGAGAGTCCTGACTTTATTCTGATACTCCTCAGTGCTTATGCTCATATATCCAATTTTAGCTTTCCTTATGAAAAAGGACCATTTTTCCACCGCTGTAGCTATGGGGTCTTTCTCATCAGCAGAACAAATTCAATGGCCGTGTATTTCTAGAATGAGACACACTGGGCTTTTCTTCTCTAGCCCCTCCTCAGTAGCACAGAGCTCTCAGTTCTGAACATGTGAGTGGAAAATCCCCCAGGCTACCTTTTCTTATGCTAATGTATTTTTTTCTCCACTTGCCTCAATTTGCAAAAATATTACTGTTAACCCCTTAAGTGTCTTTCTTCCCACGCCAGTGAGAAGCTTTGCCATTGTTGTGGCCTGGTCACCATGCTGCCTATTGCAGACTGGGAGGATTGAAGGCGAGGGGACACAGAGGCCGTGGCTCACGTGGAGCATCTGAAGCATTCATTTTATAAGCAGGCCAAGGGTAGAAACAACATGACTCTTTCTGAAAATGTCAGTGGGTAAGGCCTGTATTCTGTGATACATTTTTCTCGTTAAAAAACAAAAAAATGAGCAACACAGAGAGCCATCCTTCATTTTATGTGATATCCTGACCCTTTTTTTTCTTTTTTTTTGACTGTTGTGTTTTTAAATACTTTGAACTAATTCATCACCTTTCAGCAAAGAGACCAAACATTGGTATTGTGAGTTTGTTAACGACAGCTCCAGTGTCTCTGCTTTCCATGGAGTTAGTTAATAAGCTCCATGGTCTATATCATGTTTCTAGAATGCTCGTAACACTCATGGAGCTAAAAAATCTCGGCAGATAGGAAAATACAATACAGGACTAATACTACCAGATCCCATGTACTGAGTCTTACTGCACAGAACGCTGTGCTGAGCACTTTACACGTAGCAAACCGTTGTCACTGCTGTCTCTGTGGTACACCGGATTCTGAGTGCCTGCGATTCCCATGTCCTGGTGAAGCCACTGGCTCCCAGGTGGTTAACCACATTCTAGCCTCGCCGCAGTTCTGAGGGAATTTTGCAGATGTCAGGAGGTCTCAAATCCGTTGACTTCAGGAAAGGGAGATGAATGTCTGTGGTCCTAACCTAATCAGGCGAGCTCTAGAAAGGCCCTGGACCCTCTCGGCAGAGTGACTTGGCATGAGAGGAGTTTGACGGTGGGGGATTTTCACTGGTGGCTTTAAAGATTAAGGGCCACAAGGTGAGGAGTTTGGGTCACCTCTAAGGCTGACAGCCATCCCTGCCATTGCAAGGCACTGAAGTCTGTCACATCCACATGTACCTAGGAGAGACCACAGGCCTCAGGTGACATGACAGCCACAGCAATACCCTGATGTCAGCTTGAGAGGGCTGAGCAGACAGGCAGCCATGCCATCCCCAACGTCTTACCTACAGAACTGTGAGCCAAGGCATGCTGCTTTAAGTGTGGTGATTTGTTATGGTCTCCACTTTACAGTTGGGGAAACTGAGGCATTATAAAAACAGTAGACCTTCATGAGAGGAGAGAAAGGGGAAAACAAAGGTTCTTCAGCTGGTCACCTAAGCCAGGGAGATACCTGGTCAAGGTATGCTAGGATTTTCTCTTAAAGACAGGAAGGAGATCAGGCTGGGTACAGTGGCTCACACCTGTAATCCCAGCTATTCCAGAGGCAGGGATCAGTACAATCACAGTTCAAGGCCAGTCTGGGCAAAAATCAGCAAGACCCCATCTCAACAAACAAACTGGAGTACACCTGTGGTCCCAGCCACTGGGGAGCAAAGGTAAGAGAATTTTGGTCTGAGGCCCACCCAAGCAAAAATGTGAAACCCTTTCTGAAAAATGACTAAAGCAAAAAGGGCTGGAGGCATGGCTCAAGTGGTAGAGCACCTGCCTAGCAAGGGCAAGGAAGGCCCTGAGTTCACACCCCAGTACCGGAAGAGAGAGAGAAAGAGAAAGGAGAGAGAGAGAGAAGGGAGAAGAGAGAATAGTCAAAGCCAAGTTTGCAACCCTTGGAGTGGTCCAACGTCTTTGCCTAAGGATAAAAACCAAGCTTCCCGCAGGGTACCAGTCCAGTTAGCTCTACAGCGAGGGCGTTGGCTGGGCGCTGTGAACAGTATTGGTAAATGAAAGTTGCAGTGGGGAAAGGGTCACTAGCCTCCAAATGACTTATTGACTAAGCGGGGAGGAGCTGGGTCTCCACAAAGACACCGCATGAGCGTCTGGGCTTCTGCTTCTCTCTGGTTCCTGGAGTGCCTTCCACCCGCTAAGCACAGGGACATGCTAGGTGTGGGGGGGGAGGGGGGGAGGGGCGGGGCGAGTGATGCTGATGTCAGCAGAACAAGGTCAAATACAACAGATCTCAGACCTCAAGTGGCTTAAAGCCATTAGGAATGTGGCTTGGGAACACATGGCACAATTGCTGACAACGGTTACTTGAAAAAATATCAACAACAAAAACAAAAAGAAATTTTCCCAGGAATTCTTCCCCACCGGAAGGTCACAGTGGAGTCCCAAAGCCTGCGTTTTAGTGGCATTTTCTCCACGCCCCACCATGCGGCCCATGTGGGCAGTGCCCTCTGTACCTAATGGCTCGTTTCTCTCTCCATTAAGGTCCCTTGATCTGCAAGAGTCAGCACTGGGGAAAGAATGGCTATCCCGCATTCCTGTCATTGGCTCTGCATCCTTTTGTCAACAGAGCTGACACTCTGAACAGGGAAAGCCATCATCATAAAATGCTAATTTAAGGCTTTTCCCCAACGAGCTTAAAAAGACAGACTCGATGCAAGATTTAGAAGACAGATGTCCTGGTATTTTATCCACCTGTGCCTGTGATGCATCATGCTCAAACTGCAGAATCCTTTGACAAGGCACTTCAATACGCCAGCCTGGCTGTGGAATGACGGCGCCATTTTGAGCTGGTTGAGATCATCACTCTTAGCTTTCTGTGTCCTTATCGCTCATCATCAAATAGTATTTGTGGGAGACGCATGGCATATACTTAATTACTAACTCTAAGAACTTGATTTTTTTAGAACAAGGTGATGTTTACCCCTGACACCTACTCACTGTATTGTGTCAGGTCCTACAGAAGTTACTGACCACTGACTTGTGGGGTTTTGTGAGCATTCCTTAATTAAAGGATAAAATTGCCCTCCAGGGATCACTTGGCATTGGGCTCTTTTTCATTCTTTCCTTCCCACATTTGAGCATCTGTTCATTTTCCAGTTCCCCAGTAATTGCTCTGAAGCCGCCTCAGTCAGGAGGAGAAAGCAGTGTGAGTGGTGAAGTCAATCAGGACTGGGGTGACCAGTGGAACACTGTGCTCTTTATTTGTTTTTTTTTAAATATCAATCATATTTTTAAAATTTATTTTAACTGGTACATAAAAATGTAAAACTTGCACAGATTAATGGAGAACCATGCAATTTTTTTTCGGGACTATCGTTTGAATTCAGGGCTCCTTCTTGCTCTGCAGGCAAACCACACACCCAGCCCTTTTTGCTTTAGTTATTTTTGAGATAGGGTCTCACTCTTTCATCTGGGGCTGGCCTCAGACCATGCTCCTCCTATCTATTCTTCCCTGATAGCTGAGATGAAAGCATGTACCACCATGCTCAACTTCTTGGTTGAGATGGGGATCTCACTAACTTTTTGCCTGGTCTGGCCTTAAACCTCAATCCTCCAATCTCCACCTCCTGAGTAGCTGGGATTACAGGCATCAGCTACTGCACCCAGCCTCATGTAATGTTTAAATATATGCATATATTGCATAAAATATTTAAGTCAGTTTACACATAGCCATCTCTTCACACATTTATCATTTTTATGGTGCAAACTTCTTCTAGCTTTTTTAAGCATACAGAACATTCTTGTTAGCTGTAGTCACCCTACAGTGCGACAGCACACCCAAGCTTTTTGCTCCTATTTAACTGTGACTCAGTACCCACTGATCACCCTCTCCCAACCCCATACTCCACAGCCTCCAGTAGCCATCACTCCACTTGCAGCTTCTTGGCAGCAACTCTTATGTGCTGTATATGAGGGACCCGGCAGTACTTATCTCTCTGTGCCTGACTTATTCACAGACACTGTTCCTTACAGAACTGTCTGGAGCACAGCACAGAGGGCACAGCAGAACCTGCCTCCCTTCTCATTTCTGTGCTCTGTCGGAGAAAGGAAGCATCAAACCTAACATTTACTCTCTGGAACTTCAGGTCCAAGGAAGATTTTATAAGAAAATGACTTTCCTTTAATTTCTTTGAAGACTTCCATAAAGTAAGGCTTTGTAAATTGTGGGAAATGTAATATCGGTGTAGAAGGTTAATAATGTTAATATATTATTTTCAAAGAAAAAAACAAAAAGGGTTTCCCTTCTCTCACAGATGGCCGACATGCAGCACCCCCTTACTAAGGGCTTCCTGGTGTATCATAAAAATGTATCACTTTATCCAGCACGTAAGAGTGAAAGGCACTTATGTAATTGTTTTTATATTAAACCACAAACTGTTAAGATGCAAAAGAACTGTACGAGATAAAAAGTGCGAAGTAAACATTCACCCATCTGGGAAGGAACAGCAGCGTTCCAAAGCCATGCCTATTTTAGAACGGCTTCTTGCTAGTTGCTTTTCTGACTTGGTTGAAAAGGGAAGCTTTATTATCTTTAAAAAATCTCCTACCTGGGGGCTGGGGCCATAGCTCAGAGGTAGACACCTGCCTGGAGTGTGCCAAGACACGACACCCCCAAAAATAAGCAAGCAAGCAAGCAGACAACAACAAAACCCAGTAAAAATGGGGAGATTACAGTAGGATTTTTAATGAATGCAAAACCGCTGGCTGCTTCCTTATGATGACTTTCAATGAGCCCAAAGGTACACAGGAATTTTGGATGGGGAAAATCCCAGAGTTCTGAAACAGGTGTTCTGGTGTTCCAGGTACTTAGGCCCTCCACACTGGCCACACTTCTTTTCCAGATGAATTCAAAAAGGGACAGGACACTGTGACACTACACAGGTTAGGTGGGGGAAGGAAAGAAGGTGTGGCTTGGGGACACTTTACTGCCTTTCTATCCCCATAAAAACCAATCATTGTAGTTGATGTGTTTTGAAGGGCTATAAAATGCTTGTTAAATTTTAAAAAATTAAAATAACCATTGCCAAGCTATTCTTGCATCAAATGCGTGGCTGGTACCCATGAACAATATATTTACTTTCTCATTCATTCTTGCAGTGCTGTGGATCGAAGCCACTCTTGGGCATGCTAGGCAAGTGCGCTGCCCCTGAGCTTCCCCAGCTCCAACAATTTTTTTCTAAGTCATGGATGAAGTGCATTGTGTGCAAACAACGTGGACTGGGAAGCTGGGAGGACCCAGGGGACTCGGAAGGGATGCGAGCTCTCCAGGAGAGGCAGCCAGAACAGAGCCAGCGGAAGAATGAGCCCCGAGGCGTGTGTGACACGGCCCCAGCCATGTGTTCAGATGTCACAGGCCCTCCTTGCTTTTCCTTCATCTCCTCCTCCCACTCCCTCCTGGAATTCACATGGCCTAGGCTGAAATCCTGGCTCTACTGTTTTACCAGCCATGTGGCCTCAGGCCAGGAACCTATCTGTCCATACCTCAGTTTCCTCATCTATAAAGCAGAGATCACCACAGTACCTTCCATATTAAATGCTCAGTTGTAGCTGTGTTCATGTTTACCTTCTCTAAATAAATTCATAATAAGGAAACTGTCCAATAAATTAACCTTGGATAAGCTGATCCCAAGAAATTCAATATCTTACCAGAAATCTGTTCAAATGTCCATAAACCTGTCACAAAAAAGCCCTCCCCAGTGCATGATGGTAGAATTTATGGCAGCTACAGAATAAGGCAGGAATTTCAAAGCCTAGAAAATTTTTGTTACTGTGTCACACATGAATATATGGAGAGATAGGTTTCCATGGCTCTCCTTGGATTTTTAAAAATTATTATAGTACAAAATGTGTTTGTTGTAATATGTTATGATTAATTGACTTAATATTGTCTTTGGGAACCTACCGAGGAAGAGCTAGTGATCAAGTCTAGTTGATGTCATTTCTGTGGAAAAAGCAAATGACTTAAATCAGCACGCAGGAGCAGAGAAGGGGTGCAAGGCAGGTTGCTGAACTGCTGAGCCTTGGGTTAAAAAGCAAGGCCAGGAAAGAGGGGACCTGCTAGCCAAGAGGCCATTAGAAAGCTCCTGAGTCAGCTGGGACCAAACCACAGGACCGGTTCCTGTTGTCTCCCTATGTTCCTGCTCAAACAGCATATGTAGTTTGGCAGAGATGGAAAAAGAAGAATATATGCTCCTAAACCTGAGATAACAGCAAAAGTAACAGTCTCTCTTGATGGACGTACAGACAGCTCCATGGAGTCATACCGACATAACAGCCAGGAGGAAACAGCTAAACACAAAGTAATCCAGCAGAGCAATGGATCTTAGGACCTCTGCAGAGTGCTATTCAGCCTGGAAATGATTATCCTCCTGCTCTCCCGCCTCCCACGAGAGAGAAGGCCCCAGGTGCTTCCACGGAGTTCACTGGAGGTGCCTGAGATCTCTTGCTGCTGGTCTTAGACAGACTTGGAGCAGTAAGTTAGCAAAGGCAGCTGTTAGAGCCCTAAGAATCCAGTAGACGAAGGCCTAAGTTCTCAGCAATTGTAGCGTGAGACACTTGGAGACTCTGCAGATAGACTGAAACAAGAAGGGGCCATTTTGGTCAATGATGATGGAAGGAAGGGGAGGGATGCGGAAGAGGTTACAGAATGATCAGGTGCTGGAGAAAGAACAGGAAGGAGACTGAGGCATTTCCTGGGTGACATTACACTGGAGAGCCACCTAGCTGCCCATGGGGTGGACCTGGGTAATGCCTCGACTTGTCTATCTCAGGTGTGCTTAGGAGCAGGTGTGAGTGTGTGTGGAGGGGTCTGAATCCAGTCAGGTGTCCATGCACCAGGTCACATTGATTGGAAGTGCCTGCTTGGAGCAATGGTTGGTAAGGAATTAAAGTCTGAGTCCAGACTCTAAAAATAGCATGGCGACCTTTGTTGGCTATAAAATGAAAGCCCACCTTGGATGTGGAGGGGAGGGATGAAACCTAGGTCCCAACTGGTAGGTAAATTCTAGCTATGTCTTTGCTCTGTGTGTAGTCATTTTCAGTGACTGAATGTACTGTCATTCTCAGAAATCTTTTTTGTTCTCATTGAAAAGCTCTAAGTCCAAGAAAACATTTAAGGTATTGTTTGACATTGTCAAACAAGGTAGATCCTTGTTTTCAAGGTAGATCCTTGAAAACAACGCCAGGCCCAAGAATGTCCCATAAGTACCCATAAGTACCATCCAAACAAGGCTGGTTTCTGAGTGTGAGTGTGCCACAAGCTGAGGAAGGAAATCACTTCCCTCAGGGCTCCAGGACCACTTACCACGCCAAGCAGAGAGCACAAGCAGCCTGTGAAACACTAGCGAGAGAAACAGCAAATTCCTTCCCAGAGGCCCTTCTTGCAGCCGTCATCTCTTTCGGATTCAGGAATGTTTGGTGGCATCTCAGGTGAGCAGGGAAAGGGTCCTTAAGTTAAAGATGGGAAAGGAAGGGAGGCTGTCCTCATTCAGATTGTCAGGCAGGTTATGGGCTGTGTAGGAAGGCAGAGCCTCACCTGGAGTGAAGCAAGGCAAACCCAGGTGTGGACTCCGTCCACACCAGCTGCCTGGCCTGGGGGTTGTGCACTCTCATTGCTGGTTGCCTGACTGATATTTAATCAAATGTCCCATTGTCATCATTATTGCCTAGGTGTTTCAGAAGCTGAACATGTATTTTGTAACTGGTTCTGAGTAACACTAAAGGGCTGGGGAAGTGGCTCAAGTGGTAGAGTGCCTGCCTAGCAATTATGAGGCCCTGAGTTCAAACCCCAGTGCCACAAAAAAAAAAAAAAAAAGACCACCGAGTAACACTAAATACAACACTCAGGCTCAGGAGGCTGAGGCAGGAAGCTCTCTTGAGTCCAGGCGTTCAAGCCCAGCCTGGACAGTATAGTGAGAACCTGGTTTTAAAAGAATAACAAACAAGAACAACAAACCAATAGAGCCACTGTCAGTAGTAGGTACTTCACAAAGTAACAGTAACGTTAAGCACACATAGAGCTCCACGTGTGCACCGTACAAATGCTCACTTGTGCAGTGCTCACAATGGGGTGGACACAGTTTTCATAATGAAGAAACTGGAGTAGAGTGGTAAAAAAGACAGCCAGCGTCACTCACAGCAGGAGGTGGCAGAACCACCATAGGAATTTCCTTGACACTCTGACCTGGGCCTCTCAGGACTGCTGGCTGGAAGGGGAGGGAACAGAGATACAGAGAGGCAGACACATTGCCCAAAGTCACAGAGCTAGATGCAAGTCAGAATCTACCTCCCTAGATTGAGTCCTACCCATTTTCCTGTACAGACGTAAGTTGGACCAGAAACGGGTTCTCTTTCATCAACTTTGGCCACATGAGGCTGTGCAATACTGCCTTAAGAATTTGGGGAAAGCCCTCTTTGCCTAATTGACATGCTCAGTTTTCAGACCATATGAAGGCCTGCCTAGGACAAGACGCCTGAACCCTCAAAGTAAGTGCAGCACCATCTTACTTGACACCATCCTCTCACAGAGGAGTGCTAGGATGGGGGACGTGGGTGCCAAGGCTTCTGCACAGATGTGCCTCTGCCTGCATTCCAGAGCCAAGCACATGGACGGCCCCATTTTCTTCACACCTCTCCTCTCATGTGCCAAGGGGGCTACAAGGGGGGTTGTGGCAGCAAGTACACTTCTTCACCTATTTTTCCTTCTCAAAACTCAAATCCCATCGTTTCTCAGCGGGAGACCAAACACCTCACGTTGACTATGGAAGCAAACTCAATGAATTCAAGTCAGAAAACAATAGGCCATGAAGAGCATAAATTTAAGAGCAATACCTTGGTGCCAAAGCCACTATGAAGTCTTGACGTGTTGAAGAAACTGTACTCTTGCATCCCCCAGCCAACTTCACCAACGTACTCATTTTTATACCTTGCTGGCAAGCTTGCGTGTGAGGCAGGCCTCCATAAGTATCTGAGATCTCCAGTCTTTTCTAACACTGGACGCTTTTCTCCTATGTACCAGGTGTGCTGATGAATTTTCGGTAAGTGATCCTTTATATAATCTGGACCTGGAAAAGACAAACCAAAAACACTTCAAAAATTCCCCACACTTTATTCCAGGATGCTTTTATTTGAATTGTAGAAATAATGATAGGTGATGCTTATATGATACAGCTCTTGCTGTGTTCTTATGTGCTTAACCAAAAATGATAGAATTGTATTCCCCAGTTTAAGATGGGGAAAATGAGGCACATAAGGACTGGTTACCCTTCCAGAGTCACAGCTGATAAGATCTTTGTACCCAGGCAGGCTATTTCAAAGGTAGACTTTTTTTTTTTGCAGTACTGAGGTTTGAACTCAGGGCATACACCTTGAACCACTCCACCAGCCCTTTTTTGTGATGGTGTTTTTTTTTAAAGTTCCTAAGAATTTATTATCACAACTAGAAACAAAGCTTCAGTTGTGCATAAAGTAATAAACCTTCACAACGGCTGTAGGAGAAAGTGGCAATGAACATTTGCACGCGTTACTGAAGGCAAAGAGTAAGCAAATGCGAACTCCAGTTGGAATGTCGATTATGTTCATGCTGCTTCCTTTTGAATTAAACAGTCATGACGCATTGAATGAAATCATCATATGAGAAATTCACAACACCTTGCTGACCAGTATCCCGTCTTCGAAAGCTATCTGTGAGAACCCTCAGTTCCCGTCTTCGAAAGCTATCTGTGAGAGCCCTCAGTTTGACACAGCAGGCGATGTAGTCATCGAAGGTGATCTTGCCACTGGTACTATATTGTTTTGCAACTGAATTCACAGTTTGGGGACTCAGTCTAAATCCCATCGTTGTCAGGGCCTTCTGCAATTCTTGAGAATCCACTGTTCCACTCCTATCGCTGTCGAAACTGATGAAGTGTTGTCTCCAGCCATTCAGAACAGTCCAGAGTTCTTTAAACTCATTGAACCCCAATGTGCCAGACATATCTCTATCCACCATGGAAACCATCAGCCAACAAGTCTCCAGGTTAAAAGGTTTGTATCCTCCAGCAATGCCTGACTGGGTAAGGCATCTCTGTAATTCATCAGCATCTATTTGTCCATCCTGTCCAGCTACAGCAGAGAAGTAACCATAGAGTGGATCCTGAGTTTGTCCAGGAAACTTAGGCCCTCCGGTGCCCCTCTGTACCCACCCGGGTAGTACCCGCTGCCAGCGCCAGGGTGCCCCGGGTACACCATGGTGCAGACTGTGCCGCACCCTGCTTTGCGCTCTGCCTCCGCGGCTCGCCATTGGGCCACCAGGGTGTGATGGTATTTTTTTAAGATAGAGTCTCACACTATTGCCTGCAGCTGGCTTCGAACCAGGATCCTCCTGATCTCTGCCTCCTGAGTAGCTAGGATTACAGATGTGAGCCACTGGTGCCCAGTGAATGTAGACTTTTAATGACCGCACTAAACTGCTTTTCCATCCCTCATCCATGCCACATTCGGATTGCATGATGCAATCTGAAATGAGACTCAGAACTCTCCCAATGTGTAGAAGCAGTTGGAAAATTGAGATTATTGATAGATGAGAACATTGTTACATGGTATTTCGAATGTAAAACAATGAACAAAAATAATCAATGAAATGCAGAACTCAGAGGTTCTGAGAAAAGATCACTTAAAAATGAACTTTGGGCTGGGTGCTGGTGGCTCACACCTATAATCCTAGCTACTGAGAAGGCAGAAATCAGGAGGACAATAGTTTGAGGCCAGTCTCAAAACATATACTCAACACAAAAAAGGGCTGGCAGAGTGGCTCAAGTGGTTGAGCACCTGCCTGGCAAGTGTGAGGTCCTGAGTTCAACTGCCAAATAAATAAATTAAACAAATTTGGTCTGGTGACAGTGGCTCACACCTATAATCCTAGCTACTTGGGAAGCTGAGATTGGGAGGATCTTGGTTTAAGGCCAGCCTGGGGAAAAATGCTCTAGGAGACCCCATCTCAACCAATAGCTGGCTGACGTGGCACACACCAGCAAAGGTGGGAAGTGTAAAATAAGAGAATCATAGTCTAGGCAGGTCTGGGCAAAAATCGAGACCCTATCTCCAAAATTACCAGAGCAAAAAGCAAGCTGAGATTGGGAGGATCTTGGTTCAAGGCCAGCCTGGGGAAAAATGCTCTAGGAGACCCCATCTCAACCAATAGCTGGCTGATGTGGCACACACCAGTGAAGGTGGGAAGTGTAAAATAAGAGAATCATAGTCTAGGCAGGTCTGGGCAAAAATCGAGACCCTATCTCCAAAATTACCAGAGCAAAAAGGAAGCTGAGATTGGGAGGATCTTGGTTCAAGGCCAGCCTGGGGAAAAATGCTCTAGGAGACCCCATCTCAACCAATAGCTGGCTGACGTGGCACACACCAGTGAAGGTGGGAAGTGTAAAATAAGAGAATCATAGTCTAGGCAGGTCTGGGCAAAAATCGAGACCCTATCTCCAAAATTACCAGAGCAAAAAGGGCTGGAGGTGTAGATCAAGCCTGGGCATCTGCCTAGCAAATGTGAAGCCCCAGGTTCTAAACTCCAGTAAAATCAAAGAAAAAAATGCAAACAATTTAAATTTGGCAGTGTGAAAGTGCTACGGCAGAGCTGTGTCTTTCGAAAAGGATGGGACCTATTACAAATAGACAATGGACTCACTTGCCCAAGAAGAATTTCAAAATCCCAGCACTGACATGGGTATAGGACTGTGCGAGTAGAAGTTGATCAAAGACCTCGGTGCGGGAAGCCAGAGCACCATTCATTTTGCCTGGGATCAGCAAGCACAGTGTTGCAGAGTATGGGGTGCACGAGGGTGTGGCCCGGCACCCCATGCAGGGCCCAGTGCAAGGGTCATCTCTGCTTCCTGGGGGGTCCCCCAGAGAGCTTTCCGGGCAGGTGTTGTCACAGCTGGCTGTCACAGCCCTCCCTGGGCGTGAGCGCCTGCTGGAGCTCATTGCAGATTAGTGCAGTGCTTGGCTATGCCACTCAGGGAAAGTCAGACGTGTCCACCTGAGACTTGATGGGCGCTTGATCTGGGTATGTCCTAGGGACATTTGCCCATTGCTTCTAACCGGGTGACATAATGAAGAACTGTAGTGGTCTGCAAATTAGGCCGTGCTGTCACAAATGTTGGCAGATGCTCATGGGCGTGCGTGAAGGGGTATGTGGGGTCCTTGTCAACTGCACGTGGAGCCCTGCTCACCACATCTGCCTTCTATATGACCTCAGCCCAGGACAGCAGCCACACACTGAGAAATCTCTATAATCCAGAGTTTCCAAACAAATTTTTCCCATTAGGTCACGTATATGCATCCCTCAGAACTGAAGGACTTGGAGGAAATACAGACCCTCCATACACGTCTAAAATGCCATCATCTCCACTGCCCACAGCAAAATTTTGAGTGCAGAGGTTATCTGCAGTAGCTACTCAGTCCTCTGTGACAGACACGTGTTTGCTTTGTTTGTTTTAAAAGCATTACTCATCAGCTCACTTAGTCTGTTTGTGCTGCTGTAACAAAATATCTGAGACTAGGCAACCTTTGAAAGCAGAAGTGCGTTTGCTCCCAGTTCTGGAGGCTGGGTGTCTGATCAGGAAGGGCAGGCTGGGTAGCTGGTGAGTGGTACTTTGCCTTCAGGGTGGCATCTGGTCAGTTGGTCCTCTCCTGGGAAAGGAGTACCACCAAGTGCAAGAGGCAGGAGAGAAACCTGAGGGCCTTAGTCCCATTCCTGGGGAGGAGCCCTTGTGGCCTAATGGCCTCCTATAGGCCCCAGACACATTCAATCCAAAGGACCAGCTCAGTCAAAAACACTTGGTTTTAGAAAGTGTAGTACTCCCATCCAAGTACTAACCGGGCCCCACCCTGCTTAGCTTCTGAGATCAGAGGAGATAGGGTGGGTTCAGGGTGGTAGGGCTGTCCAGAGGGGAGAAAAAAGACAATGATGGAGGAAGTGAATTCAACTATGATATACTGTAAGAACTTTGTAAATGCCACAATATACCCCCAGCAAAATTAAAAAAAAAAAAAACTTCAAAAAGGAAAAAGTGCCAGGTGCTGGTGGCTCACTCTTATAACCCTAGCTAATCAGGAGGCAGAGATCAGGAGGATCACTGTTAGAAGCCAGTTTAGGCAAATAGTTCACAAGATGCTATCTCAAAAACACCCTTCACAAATATAGGGCTGGTGGAGTGGTTCAAGGTGAAGGCCCTGAGTTCAAATCCCCATATCACAAAAAAAAAGAGAGAGAAAGAAAGTGTGGTGGAAAGTACACATACTTGGCAACCCGGGGGGTGAGAGAGAGATTGAGAGTGTGTATGTGTGAGAGAGAGTGTGCATGTGTGAGAGAGTGTGCATGTGTGTGAGAGTGTGCATGTGCGTGTGTGTGTGTGTGTGTGTGTGTGTGTGGTTTGTGTGTTTAGAACCAGTACGTGCAGAGTCTGGTGGGTTTGGAAGGCACTCACCTAAGGAAAACTCAAGAACTCTGACTCTTCAGCACAGTAAAGGATGGGTGAAGGAGCCAAAAGAAAGATTTATAGTTTACTTTATGAAAGAAACATTTTTCCAAGTTTTATTATAAACTCTGTCCAATCTCTCTCATGGCATTTATGAAATAACTAAAAGCAAATGCAATACAGGACTTGTTACAATTTTTCATAAAGGGTTACGGTCGTGCTTCACATTTCTTCCAGTGAGTGTGCATTTCGCACTGTACTATGCGTTCAACAAGCTGCTGTGTTGTTTTGTATGCTCACTATTTTAGAAGGTATTTTTTATTTTTTTAACCCAAGGAAATCCTGAATTTATCTTAGAACCTTCACTTTGGGAGGAAAAAAATCCTTTTGGTATAAACAGATAAGGCCATCGTCAGGGCATATTTTTGATAGTATATATTCACAATAAATCAATTATTTTCTCTGACTTCATTGGCTCTCTAGCAAAATAATAAACGCTTGTGGCCAAACATTATCAGGTTAAGCTGTATTAGTAAGGATGTTGACATGTAGAAAATAAAAATTTTAAACTTTATTTATAAATAAAACCAGGCACCTGTAGCCAGCCTGTAGTCCTAGCTACTCAGGATGACAAATCAGGAGGATTGAGGTTGAAGCCATCCCTGCAAATAGGCCGCAAGATTCTATCCTGAAAAACCCATCACATAAATGCAATATAGAGAGATTCCAAGATGGTGACTAGAGGGAGGAAGCAGAAAGCATGCTTCCTAAAGTAAAATCTTGGAGAGATGCTGGAGAACACCTTGCAGGAAAAACCACCAAGAAGAGGCAAAACTACAAAACCACCACACCCCCAGCTAGCGCATAGCATCCCCACTCCACGTTAAACGGAGAAACCAGGAGGGCTCTTGCACCGCCAGACACCGGCACCTAACCTGTTGGGAAAAGCAGACCACCGGGTGAGCTAAGCGGCACGCAGTATTCCCACAGACAAACCTGGGCCAGATTAGCATAGCCCCCTGGACAGACCAACTCCCACCCAGGGATAAAAACAAACTGAATAATAAACAAGCAGCTGGAAAAAAAAAAGACATGGGTGCCCTGAGCACCGAAGCGGGGAAGGGGAAATCCCTCACAACAAGCACAAGCTGGCTGGACAAGGCAGGAGCGGTGGCACACGCCCAGCAACCAGGAGCAGGAAAGCTTGTAAAAGTGGCAGTGGGAGGAAAACTGCACAGGAGAGGGGGGAAGGTTCCTATGTGAACTGTAAATAAACACAAAGGCCTGAGAAAGCTGGTGCAGTGTCACCTCCCCCAGTGTGCTTGGAAAGGGGAAAGCTTGTAACAGTGGCAGTCGTGCCCAGGAGAACTCTGAGTAAACAAAGCCTGAGGGGCTAGGTGAGTGTTAAACTCACTCCTGAGATCTGCAATCAATAAAGCCTCCAGCAACAGCTGGCTGACAGCAGCAGGCAGGTGAGCTGCAGCCTCAGATAGACATTCACAAAGCTGTCTCCAGACTCTTTTTTTTCTCTTCTTTTGATGAGACAACAACCTACTTACACCTGCATGCTGAAAAATTACTGAAACTGTATTGCATCTGAACTTGGGACACTTTGTTGTGGTTTTTTGTTGTTGTTATTTTTTCTTTTTTTTGTTTGTTTTTTTGGTTGTTTTCCTTTTGATGAGACAACGACAGAACTACTCTGAGACACCATCTGCAAGTTTGGAGGCTGAGGGACTAACACCAAAATTATTAACACTGAAACTTTATTGCATTTGAACTTGGAGATTTTTAAATTATTTTATTTTATTTTTTAATTTTTAATTTTTTAATTTAAAAAATTTTTATTATATTTATTTTTATTTTTTTATTTATTTTTTAATCCTCTCTCTGTATCTCTAATGTCTGTTTAGCTTACTGTTGATTAGTACACTGTCTCTCCCTGTTTATATCTTGACACGGTTTTTTGTTTGTTTTGTTTTGTTTACTTGTTTGCTTATTTGTTTTTCCCTTTTTATTTACATTCTTTGCTTTCCCTCTCCTCTCATCCTTCCATTCTAAATATCACCATTGTTATTATTACAAGCTAGAAAATACTTAATTGCACACAGTACAGGAACAGTAACAATACCAAGGGCAATGATGGGAAGACAGAAAAAACAGGGAAACCAGTTTCCCTACAGCAAAAAATTAGTACAGGAACCAGAAGGAAATGAAGAAAACAGATACTCAGATCCAAACTCCAACAAATCGAAGATAAACTATGCCAAAGAACCCAATGAAGCCCACAAGAATAATCTGAAAGATGAAATCATCCAAGTAATCAATGAGAATTTTATAGAGATGATACTGGATATGGTCAACTAAAATGTATAGGAGACACTCAAGAAATTCAAAGACAACAAAAATAGAGAATTTGAGAAAGCACAAGAAGAAATAAACCATAGAAGCACTGTATAAACACCAAAGTGAAACAAAGAACATGATTAATAAAGAGATAAATGAACTCAGGGCAAAAATAGATTCCACCTCACCCCTGTTAGAATAGCCATCATCAGCAACACCACCAACAACAGGTGTTGGCGAGGATGCGGGGAAAAAGCAACCCTCTTACACTGTTGGTGGGAATGTAGACTAGTACAACCACTCTGGAAAAAAATTTGGAGGCTACTTAAAAAGCTGGACATCGATCTACCATTTGATCCAGCAATACCACTCTTGGGGATATACCTAAAACACTGTTACTCCAGAGGCACCTGCACATCCATGTTTATTGCGGCACTATTCACAATAGCCAAGTTATGGAAACAGCCAAGATGCCCCACCACTGACGAATGGATTAAGAAAATGTGGTATTTATACACAATGGAATTTTATGCAGCCATGAAGAAGAACAAAATGTTATCATTCGCTGGTAAATGGATGGAATTGGAGAACATCATTCTGAGTGAGGTTAGCCTGGCTCAAAAGACCAAAAATCGTATGTTCTCCCTCATATGTGGACATTAGATCAAGGGCAAACACAACAAGGGGATTGGACTATGAGCACATGATAAAAGCGAGAGCACACAAGGAAGGGGTGAGGATAGGTAAGACACCTAAAAAACTAGCTAGCATTTGTTGCCCTTAACGCAGAGAAACTAAAGCAGATACCTTAAAGCAACTGAGGCCAATAGGAAAAGGGGAACAGGTACTAGAGAAAAGGTTAGATCAAAAAGAATTAACCTAGAAGGTAGCACCCACGCAGAGGAAATCAATGTGAGTCAATGCCCTGTATAGCTATCCTTATCTCAACCAGCAAAAACCCTTGTTCCTTCCTATTATTGCTTATACTCTCTCTACAACAAAATTAGAAATAAGGGCAAAATCGTTTCTGCTGGGTATTGAGGGGGGGAGGGGGAGGGGGCGGAGTGGGTGGTAAGGGAGGGGGTGGGGGCAGGGGGGAGAAATGAACCAAGCCTTGTATGCACATATGAATAATAAAAGAAAACTGAAAAAAAAAAAAGAAAATGTGGTATTTATACACAATGGAATTTTATGCAGTCATGAAGAAGAACAAAATATTATCATTCACAGGTAAATGTACGGAATTGGAGAACATCATTCTGAGTAAGGTTAGCCTGGCCCAAAAGACCAAAAGTTGTATGTTCTCCCTCATATGCGGACATTAGATCAAGGGCAAACACAACAAGGGAACTGGACTTTGATCACATGATAAAGCAAGAGCACACAAGGGAGATATGAGGATAACTAAGACACCTAAAAAACTAGATAGCATTTGTTGCCCTCAACGCAGAGAAACTAAAGCAGATACGTTAAAGCAACTGAGGCCAATAGAAGGGGACCAGGAACTAGAGAAAAAGTTAGTTCGAGAAGAATTAACTTAGAAGGTAAAACACATGTATAGGAAATCAATGCATGTCAACTCCCTGTATAGCTATTCTTATCTCAACTAGCAAAAACCCTTGGTCCTTCCTATTATTGCTTATACTCTCTCTTCAACAAAATTAGAGATAAGGACAGAATAGTTTTTGCCTGGTAGGGAGGGATAAGGGGGGATAAGGGAGGGAGCGGGGCGGGGGGAAGGTAAGAGAGGGGGCGAGGGGAAATGACCCAAACAATGTATGCACAGATGAATAAAATAAAAAAAAAAAAAAGAAAAACCCATCACAAAAAAGGGCTGGTGGAGTGGCTCAAGGTGTAGGCTCTGAGTTCAAATTTCTGAGTACCAAAAAAATTTTTTTCAGGTAATTTTCATGTGCCATGAAATACTATTCTTCTTGCTTTTTTACCCCAACCATTAAAAGTCAAAACCATATTTGGTTCATAAGCCCTACAACACAGGCAGCAGAGGAGTGTGGTCCATGGCTGGTGCTGCAGGAGGTGGGAAGGTAGGGGTCAGGGGCCACAGAGGCAGGAAGGTTTCCAACAAACTTCACCTGCTGCCAGTAGTTTTTAAAAAGGCCCCAGCTACACTGTAGAAAATGTATCAAAAAGGAGAAAATTCCATCTGGGAAGCAAATGTCTCCTTCTGACTTTTCTGCATTTCCTTTGTCGAATTTATTTTGTTCATCCGCTTATTCTTTTACTGATTTATTTATTCAATAAGTACTTATGGACCACCACTGCATGTCAGATACTACGGACTCCTGGGAAATGAGCCAAGCAAAGACTCTTCCTCATGGAGCTCACATTTTAGCTGAAAGGCAGGCAGCAGAGCAAGCCACCCTTTGTTATCTTTTCCTCTGGATGATCTGAGCAGCCTCCCAACTACTCTCTAACCCATCTTCCATGCAGCCACCTGCCATGATCCCAAACGCAGATAAAATCCAATGCCTCCTTTCCTGAAAACCATGAAGTGGTTTTCTCCAGCGCTTGTACATTTGTGTCCATTCAAATCCCCAGATATAGCACAATAATGCGCTAGTATGACCCTAGTACCTCTCTTAAACTTCTCTCATGATCAAACCAAATCTTACAAGGCTTCTTGGACATTCTTCTGTCATAATCTGGGTCTTGAATAACCCCAAAGGCACTGTGGGGATATTCTGTGGAATATCTGTGGAAGGCTTGACCCCCAGTCCACGGTGCTATTGGGAACCTTTAAGCAAGGAAGGAAGTTAGGTCATTGGTGGTGAGCCCTTGAAGGGGGTGTTGGGACCTCAGCCCCTTTCTGTCTCTCTTTGCTGCCTGGCTGCCATGAGGTGACCCTCTGTCACATGTTCCCATATACAAAAGCCACAGGGACACTGAGCATGGGCTGAAATCAAAACTGTGAGACAAATAAATCTTTCTTTTTTTGTATTTCCTTTGTTCTTTTTTGAAACAGGGTCTTGTTAAATAGCCCAGGCTTGCCTCAAACTCATGATCTTCTGCTTCAGCACCCCCAAGTGCTAATACCTTTCCTCTTTATTTATTTATTTTTTGGTGGGACTGGGCTTTGAACTCAGGGCTTCACAATTGCTCTACTATGTGAGCCACATCACCAGTCCACACATTTGCTCTGATTATCTTTGGAGATGGGGTCTTGTGAACTATTTGCCCAGGCCAGCCTCAAACCATGATCCTCCTGATCTTAGTGTCCCAAGTAGCTAGGATTACAGGTGTGAGCCAGCAGCACTTAGCAACTTTCCTCTTTTTAAGTTGATTTATCTCACGTATTTGTTGCAGCAATGGAAATAGGATTAAAACAGCTTTCTTTTGTGCAAAACATCCCTAATCTCCTATTGTGAAAGGTAGGCACTCCGCACACTCCTTCCATTGGTAAAGTCCTAGAGGGTATGGACCACATCTGTTTATCTCTTTTTTGAGATGGGGTCTCTCTATGTCATCCAGGCTGGTCTCAAGCAATCCTCTCACTTCTGCCTTCTCAGTAGCTGAGACTACAGGCACATGTCACTGCACCAGCTTATCTCTGTCAATTCTTTGAACCTAGGAGATCCACAGGAGGAATGTGTACTGAATAGATAAATGGCTAAGTGAGTGAATAAATTAAAGAATTCCATCATAAGTCTGAAAACATATAAAGTCATATGGGAAGAGACAGCACTTTTTTATATATCTACTGAGCAATTTAATTTCCAGTTCTTAAACCCTTCAACCCTCCTGTTCTGGACTGGGAAGACACTGAAAGTTTCATCCACCCGTTCATCTGTTTCTCATGCCAGCTTTATTAAGATGTAATTCACATACCGGTGATGGTTAATCTTCATTGTCAACCTGATTGGTTTGAGAGGGTGTTTCCAGAGACAATTAGCTTAGGGAGGAAGACCTGTGCTGAATGAGGCAGCACCCTCTCGTAGGCTGAGGGCCTGGGTGGAGTAAAAACAGAAGAAGGAGGAAGGCTGCTAGTACAGGTGTGCCCTCTCTGCTATGGGGTGCCACCACACCCTTCCACCATCAGATTCTGCCTCACCATGGCCCAGGAACAACTTTTTTTTGGAGCCAGTCAAACATGACAGAAGCCTCTGAAGCCATAAGCCAAAATAAACCTTTTATCTCAGGTATTTGGACACAGTGATGACAAGCTGTCTAATATAATACTCCTCACCCAGGAAAAGCACACAACTTTTAATATTGAAAATGTCTTCTGAAATGTGTGCAAACAAACCAAGGGTTATATAACAATGAATTTCATCTAATATGACTGAATTAAAAATATAAGCACTATAAGTGTATGTATAATCTTAAAGTTCTTTTTTGCCAGGTAACTGCTAAAATGGCAATAGTAGTTACCAAAATGGTGTAGAAAGTGGTCAAGAGAATCAGAGAGGCTGTCTGTACAAACCTCACCTTGACCAGCTACATAGCTAACATGATCTGTGGTGAAAAGTCACAACCTCATTTTGAAAGCATTAAGCCTTTGAAATACTCTAGCTGAGCTATCTATACATTTTAAAATTCGTAACAGGACAAGATTTCCATAACTCTAGGTCTGTGGTTATCAGCTGGGCGTGATTTAGTCTTTCAGGGGGGCCTCTGACATCTGGAGATAGTTTTGGTTTTTATAACTGGTGCTGGGCTTGCTACTGTCATCCTGTGCAAAAAACACCCTACAGTGCACAGGAAAGTCCTTCCTGAAACCAAGAATTCACTGACCCCAAATGGCAAGAGTGTTATCGTGGATAAATAGTTTTTTTAACCTGTCTAAAATATGTTGCAATACAAACTGCCCGCAGAGAAACTTGCTAGCAATACTGAGACCACACATTGAAGATCTGTCATAGTGCTCACTCAATAGGAGCAAGAAGGCAGTGTGTGCAGCATTGTCTTGTAGGAATTTCAGGAACTGGCTTTAGAGACACAAAGACCTAAAATGGAATCCCAAACAATTCTAACCAGTCCAAACTTAGATTGTTAACTAAAAATAATGCCAGGGCTGGGGGTGCACCTCAGTGAAAGAACACTGCCTCGCATGTGCAACGCTCTGGGTTTGATCCCTACCACTGCCAAAATATATATTAATCATATGTAATTACAATAATTAATATATAGTTATATTTATAAAATAGCAGTGATGTCTTAAGGGTTGTTTTGAGAAATAAGGAAAGAGAAAATGTTTCTGAGGGCTTAGACAGAGATGAGGACTCAGTAAAAATCATAGGCAACAATAAATACTAGGAAGGAATGTAAGTTTCTTCTAACGTGGAAACCAATATTTAATAGGAACAAGCATGTTTTACCAAATTAGCAATTTACCTTCACCAGTCATCTTCTGGTCATAAAAGTATTCCTGCCAAAAAACCTGCCTGTTCTAGCGCCATGTCCATTACCTCCCTGCGATTTTGAAAGTATCTTATCTTCATCCGACAGATCACGTCCCCTGGAACCTCATCTTATGGCTGTATACCCATTGGTACTCTCAGATGAAGTCATGCTTGGACCTAGGGGAGAATTCAAGATGCTTTTCTAGAATAGTCTTCTTTTCAGCTCTTAATGACAGAGTTGCAAAAGGTCTGGAAATCCTTTTCCAGAACTAAGCTGAGAAGAGAGGAGAGGAGAGGACAGTTTCCCTGCCCTCCTCCTCCTGCTCCTCCTCCTTTTTTTGAGAATACTGGGGTTTGAACACAGGACTTTTCACAGGCCAGTGAGGTGCTCTACCACTAGAGCCATGCCCCCCTCCCTGAGCCCTGCTCTTCTGAACTGCAGTGGGGTTTCTCCTGGAAAAGATGGGTACAGTATATCCCTTTCTTTTTCTCTCTATGGAGCACCAATTCGAATGACAGAATTCTAATTTTGAAACCCCAAGGCCAGGAGGGAGTGGAGCAATTATTTTTCATCTCTTCAAGAAAAGAACTATCGACTTGAAATTCTAAACCCAGCTATATTGTTCTTGGGGAACTTAGAGGAAATAAAGACATTTTCCGACAAAAGAAAAACTGAAAGTATTTGTCACCTAGCAGACACACCCCACAGATTGGTTAATAGAAAGGAAATGTTATATGAAACAATTTGTGTCAGTAAGGAGTACATTTGCTTTTAATAAAGCAGAGAGAAGGATGAGCGCTCACGGTAACATGACTTCATTCCGTGATGTTGCCTTCTGAGAGCAAAACAAAGCATACCAAGGAAACAAATCAAAAGGAATCCAGTGGAAGATGGAAATGAGTGTTTTACTTAGTACATTTGATAATCTGATGACAACTTGGGCATAATTTGGCACAGCAGATGTGCTGGGCCTGTCGGGGATCCAGCCAAGGCCAGGGCCAGAGGGTGGTGGTGGGAATGTGAAATGCAAAATGAACTCTAGTGGGCACGTCTGATGCGTGCATGTCAGGAGAGCGAGGGAAGACAATGGTGGAGTGTAATTTCTATAATTGCTAATGTGCATAAGGCTCTGACAGCTACCACAGAATGCACTCATGGATTGGAAAATTTTTAATGCTGCATTTCAATTCAGCCATGCAATTATGCAACCGTCTGACCACTGACAGAAGTGAATGACTCAGCTTGTGAGATTTCTGAATGAGCCAAACACCAGGCAGAAATATCCTCTGCTACGTACTTTAGTTCTGTCAGGTGATAAACTTTCTGTGGACAACCTGAAAACCTTCAGGGCAACAGTTACTAATCAAACTGCCTCTAATAACCTCATGGGACTCCTGTGTCCACTGGTAATTATGCATAGAATTGCAGATTGGAATTCAGAATTACAGAGCATCAGAGAATCCATTCAGTACTTATGTAAAGTTCAATAAACGGTTCAGATCATATTGGTGTGACCTTACTGTGTGCCTGGTGCGCTGGGTCAGTGTGGACAAAGATTGATGGGACTTGGCTCTGTTTTCCTGGCTTTTCCCACTGTCTTAAAAAAGACCACGTGTGCCTCTTATAGACACACAGGTGTAGCAACCACTCACTGAAACTCTAAAGTACACTTCGGTCTTGTTTCCTGCACATGTCTGGGTATCCTGGCTTTCAGAGGGGTGTGTCTTGTCTCTTCGCTTATCATGCCACCCTTGTTAGTCCCCTCTAGAGACTTTCCCTCCTATTTGCTTTGTCATTTTCACTGTAACTTAGTACATTACATGAAGCCAGAGCTTGGTAATATTTGACTACTTTATATGGTTAAAGTTGCTGAGGCAATCCAAAAATATAAAATTCAATGTAGAGAAAGAAGGCAAGATATTAAAACTTTTCTGAACCCTCTGGATGCCTTTTAGAAAATAAAACTGACAGATTCATCTTGACAAAACTTTGCAATCAGGTGACTCTCCACATACCTATCTCACTTGAAGGAGACACCTACATAAGTAATAAATGAACCACATTTTAATATTTTATTTAAAATTTTGCTAGTAGATATATGCATAGTATAGTCAGTTTTGTTGTAAGACACTCTTACCATCCAAATGGCTAGGCACTAAACCTTCCCACTTAAAAAGGGAAAATATTGGGGCCTCTAATCCCAGCTGCTGTCAAAGTAGAGATAGGAGGATTGCGGTTGAAGGCCAGGGCAAAAAGTTAGCAAGACGCTATCATTGCAAAAGGGCAAAAGCTGGGGGCGTGGCTTGGGGCAAACCTGCCAAGCAAGTGTGAGACCCTGAGTTCAAACCCCAGCCCTGAAAAAATAAAAATAAAAAAGATACAGGTATTAGCAAAATCTATGATGAACTAATAGAAACCCATTAGAGTACTTCAAGTAAAAGGAACTCTATTGCAAAATGGATTCAACAATAAAGAAGAACTATGTCATATAATAAGAGCTTCTGATGCAGGAGGAATCTGGGATTGCTTCACTTAGCTCAGTAAATCACAGGTTCTTCCCACCTGCCTCTGCTGCATCCCAGGATGCCAAGTTGCCTTCAGGTGAGGGCCCTCCATGTCCCAAGGTTGTCACAACTTCAAGTGTGGGGGAAAGGGTGAGGAGGACTTTTCTGTTCTTTTTCTTTCTTTCTTCTTTCAGTGCTGGGCGGGGAACCCAGGGCCCTGTACATGCAAAAAAACACTCTACCACTGAGTCACATCCCAGCATCCTGTGTGTTTTCAATCAGCAGGGAAGCCTTGCATGAAAACCCCAGGTAGAGTGCTCTCTTGTTTTCTTCTCCAGGATTGAGTCATTTGTCTCTTCCAAAGATGAAGCTCTGGCAAGGGGACTGGGATGTCAATGACTGGCTTGTGAACCAGGATTTGATCCTGAGTCATGTGAAGTCAAGGTAGACATCCAAATAAAATGGAGAAGATACCCTGGCCTCTGGATGTCAGCTACACACCATTTCCTTCCTCACGGGAAACATGCAGGCATGCAACTTCCCACGCTGCTTTATAATCGACTTTTAAGAGCACATGAAATCATTTGAAGTCACTGTTCTTCTATCCTTTGCCTCTTAGTGCTTGCAAAATTCTAACTAGTTTGCTGTTTGCAGTTATACTTGAGGACATGACCACTGCTGAAGTAATAGATGTCATCTTCACAAAATGCAAAGGAGAGTGCATTTGCTGTCGTTCCTCAGTATTCACACTAATCTGGAGTAGAGATCAGTAAGTTTTTCTGTGAAGGGCCAGACAGTAATATTTTGGGCTCACGGGCAAGGCCACTTCTATTACAACTCCCCCGTTAGAGCAGCCATGCACAATAACTAAGCCCTGCAAAAACTGAGAGGTGCTGTGTTTCTATAAAACCTAGCTCATAGCCACTCAAGATTAGAAAATTTTTTGTGTGTGGTGCTGGGGATTGAATCCAGGGCTTCACACATGCTAAGCACATACTCCAAAACTGAGTTATACTCCCAGATCTGAAATCAGAATTGTATGTACTTTTCACATGTCACAGAATATTATTCTTTTAATTGCTTTTCAATCCTTTGCAAAGCAAAAGACCATTTTTAGCTGTGCAAAAACAAGTGGCAAGTGAGATTTGGCCTGGGAGCCCTCATACTAACTTCTGACCAAAAATAGTTGTTATATTTGCCTTTCATCTCATGCCTGTGCTGTTTATATTTTACACACACAGCTTCTCTATTGTTAAATAGCTGATCACATTACTGCAAAAATAAGTATCTCATTGAAATGCACTACTTTGAAGTTTCGTGAAGGAGTACACTTTTCCTAAGTTTTATTTTTTATCTTTTGTATTTTGGAGGATGCTGGGGATGGAATCCAGGGCCTCATGCATGCTAAACACACATGTGACCTCCAGGCTACACATCCAGCCTGATATGCCAAGTTTTCTTTGTACAATGAGAAGTCGCAATGAAGAAGGTTGGCCTGTACCACTTTGCCTGGTGTCTCATTTCTGACTTTGTAATAACTGATTTTCTTATTCTTAGACTTGTGTAAGTCATCAGTGAAAAGATGCAAATATAAAATAGATTTGCCAATGCAATAAAAAAATTAAAAGTAAGGGGATGGCAAATGAAGATAGATTGGAAATAACACCGCTAGGGTAGAATTGTGCTGGGTCCCCACTGGGAAGTGCTGGAAGGATATGCACAGCTCCTTCACTGCCCTGAATGGTGGCCATCACTTCCACCCAGTCTAGAGAGGGCACCTAATTCACCATTGACTGAGTGGAGATAGGGCTCTACATTCTTCACTCTACGGTAGAGGGTTGTAACATATCATCGACTTAATAGCAGCTTTGCTTTAGAAAAAAAAGAAATGTGCCACTTTAAATGAAGGCATGGATCGATTGTAAAGAGTCTCACAATTACCGACAAGTTAAATGTGATTTTTTCAAGTGACACTTTTAGCCTAGATAAAATATGGCACTTCCTTCCTCTCTTCCCTAGATAAATAGTACAAGGAAAGGCTCATCTCGTTCTAATGTCAGTAAGTGACTTCAATTTAGGCCAAGGTAATTTAGACCAGTAAGTGGCGTTTCTCAGCCTTGTGAGTTATGTAATAAACAAATAAAACAATCAAAGTATACGTTAGGAAAATACAGTGCCCTGCTATTTCCATCACTGGAAGCATTGATTGTCAAATGCAGTCATCAACATGGAGCATGTCCACCTTTTTTTGGTGTCCCATTAGTTCTGTTTTTACCCTCCTGTACCTACACAGCCAAGGGACTCTGTGTGCTTCTGGATCATTAAGAAGATTGAAATTGGGTCTCACTTTTAATTTTAACATGGATTTGTGCAGAGCTGAGCTATTAGGTGGCGAAAGTCACGCGACAACGGAGAGTCACAGAGCAATTTAAATTTCCACATCAGTCCATACCTGAATTCTCTTACTTTGAAGATCTTTGTTTCTGTCCCTGTAAGCAAACATTTTCCTTTGAAACCAACGTGACAGAATAGAAAGACACTTGGACAAGGAGGATGGTGGTGAAATTTTGGCATCAGCCATTCTGCCAAGGGCAAAGGACCTAGGAAAGTCATGTTATCTCAGTTTGCCTCACTTCTTTTTAACAGCTTTATTGAGGTGTAACACAATAAACTACATATATTTAAAGTACACAATCTATGTGGTCTTATATGCTTATATGGGAACACAATGAACAGAGTTCCTAGTAAAATACAGGCTTCCCAGTTAAATCTGGGGTTCAAGTAAACAATAATCCTTTTAAATATAAGTATGTCCTAAGTGTTGCATGGCACATACTTATACTAAGTTTTTTTGGATCTGCTATTCAGATTTAACTGGGCATCCTATGTTTTTGTTTTCTAAATCTAGCATCTCAAGCAATGCAGTGGAATATTGCTCTGATCAAGTCAAGATCAAGAACTCAGAGCCTTCCCATCAAAGATTCCTTAGACCCCTTTGCAAATCTCTTTTCCCACTCCCTTCCCTTTTCTTTATTTGCAGGCATGGGAACTTTTCTTCTCTCTGTTACTGTGAGTTAGTTTGCATTTTCTAGAATTTGATATAAATGGTACCACCCCTTATGCATGCTTTAGTGTCTGACTTGTTACACTAAGCATAATGACTTTGTTACACTGAGCTTAATTCTTTTGAACTCATCTGTACTATAATTCCTGCCAATGGTTTCCTCCTCTTTGTTACTGAGTGATATCTTATTTGATGATTGTGCAACAGTGTGTTTATCCATGAACCTGCTGATGGACTTTGAGTTGCCATTTGAGGGCTGTCACAAATAATGCAGCTATGAACATTTGTGTACAAATCTTTGTACAACACATACATCCATTTTTAAGCATCTAAAAGTGGAGTGACTAAATCATAAGGTAGGTCTATTAATTTTTAAAGAATCCTCCAATAGCTTTCAAAAGTTATGCCATTTCACATTCCCACCAGCAGTGCATAAAAGGTCTGCCTTCACCACACTTTGCAACGCTGGGTGCATCCTAATAGATACATAGTGGCATTCCATTGAGTTTAACTTGTGTTGCTCTACAAACAGTCATGTTGACTGCCTCTTGCCTTTTGCCACCTGTGTACCTTCTTTAGCGAAGTGTCCAAAATTTTTGTTCATTTTTAATGGGCATGTTTTCTTGAGAGTTTTGACAGGAGTTTATATATTCTGAATACTTTTATTTATCAGATGTGCACTTTGCAAATTTTTCTTCTATTTTTTTTTTTGGTAAGACTGGGATTTGAACTCGTGCTTGCAAAATTCTATACTTATATTTTCATTCTTGTAACGCTGGCTTGTGGATAGTATAAGCTTTAAATTTTGATAAAGTCCAGTTTATAAATTTTTCTTTAATGGATCATAATTGAGGCATGATAGCTTAAAAATCTTTGCCTAACCCAAGGTCACAAAGATTTTCTCATAGAAGTTTCATAGTCTTAGGGTGTTTTGTTTTGTTTTTACAGTACTGATGTTTGAATTCAGAACTTAACTCTCGCTAGGCAGGTGCTCTGCCACATGGGCCATGCCTTCAGTGCTTCTGTTATGGTTATTTTGAGGCAAGTTCTCACTTTTTGACCAGGTCAATGTGGAATGTGACCCTCCAATTTTAAGCCTCCCGCTGCTGCTGGAATGACAGACGTGTGCCACCACACCCACCTTTTCCCCATTGTAGTGGGTATCACCAACTTTTTGTCCTGGGCTGTCTTGGACCCACGCAATCCTCCCCATCTCAGCCTTCCAAAGAGCTATCAGTACAGTTGTGAGCCACAGCACCTAGCTTTTGCTTTTGTTTTTGAGAGTCTACTATGTATCCCAAACTGGCCTGGAACTCAAGCTCCTCCTGCCTCAGCCTCCTGAGTTTTGGGATTACAGACATGTGCTACCACACCTGACCTTAGGCTCAGGTTTTATATGTAGGTCTATGACCCATTTCAAGTCTTTTTTTTTTTTTTTTTTTTGTACATCATGGGAGATACGGATTAAAGTTCACAGTTTTTATATGGATAGCTAGTTCTGGCATCATTTGTAAAAGACTATCCTTTCTCCACCAAACTGCCTTTGTACCTTTGCATTAGTGATATGTATTACTATGCACACTCAGTGTTTGCTAACTGGGTACCTGGGTAATTTGGATTTCTTACTGTGGGCTGTAGTCAGAAAAGTATGAAAGCCACTGCCACCATGGTTTCCTGAATTATTTTTATTATCATCTCTGTTCTCTGGTCTCTTAATAACACTCATCTGTCACATCTGGGCATTCTCTCTTTCTTATTTCGATCTCCACTATTCTTTAAAACTTCATTGTCTGCAGAGGCACATTTATGGTCACCTTAGGAAAACACTGTTTCAGCTTTTTCTCTCCTCTCTGCTATAGAGGGAAATGATGAAACATTTTGTTTCTCCCCACCATGTTTATATCGTTCTCCACGTGTCATCACACTATGTTTTTATAGTTTGCAGTGGTTTTCAGCAAAACATTGCCTTCTCATTTGTTTCACTTTATTGGCAGCATCACGATGTGGAGAAAAAAGGGACTGCACTTCATCCAGGTGCTTTCATAAAAGCCTTGTGGCCTTCTTCAAAACACAGTCTCCGAGGCCTGGTTTATCTGGAAAATGAAACTATGTCTATCAACCTGGCATTTGTTGTCAGAATTAAGCAGGATCCTGTTTGTACACATGTACGTCATGTCTCCTCCTGCTCTGGTAAAGGATGGGGCCTGACGACAGTCATTATTGTCACAGGCTGCACCTCTGCCCATGTCTGGTGTTCCCACCGCCTTCGCTCACTTGTTCAACCCCTTCCTGTGCTAATGCCATTGTCATCAGTGCAATATTACCTCGGTGATGATTAAACCTAATGCCCCGTACTCCTGTGGTGAGAAATGTTTAATGACATACACAGAAGTGTCATAATGCCAAAGAGATGGAGGTCAGATTTAATTTGTTAAAAATGATTCTTTTTCCACACACACACACACACAAAAACCTTACACTCTCCCTCCCATTAACATGGTGGACAAAAATGCTTCCTTCTGAAGAAAATATTGCTATTGGAAATATTTTAGCCCAAAAGCCATTCCCCAGGACACACCAGCCCCAAATAAGAACACTGTGCTTGCTGTTGGGGGTGAGAATGGTACAACTTAGTCCCAGTAACAAAACATTGGACACGGAAAAAGGACAACTGACTAAAAGTTGTCACCAGCTGAGTCCACTTTGAAGAGAAACTAGAGATTATCTGTGCTACTCTAAATTTGTTATGCTTCTTTTCAAATCTTAAATCAGTGTAAGAACCACTGTGAATTCCTAGATCCCTGGCCTGGGGAGACACTACTGGGTTATCAGTCATTGAAACCCTAGCATCTAACTTGCTGGTTCTATTTTTGCACTATATCACAACCTCAATAAATGTACTCACTTTCATTTACACCACACAGTAAGCTTCTAGCTTTTCTGCACCACAGTTAATTCATTTTAATATTAATTATGTAACCTGGTATCAAAGCTACCAGATCAAAAATGTTTAATTAGTACTTCCAGAAAGTTATCATCATCCAGAGTATTTAGATATTTGGATGATTCAATATAATATTAACCTGTGCTTTCCTTAACAAGTCTACAGTTTTTTTACTTAACAAGTCTGCAGCTGTGCTTCCTCCTGGATTAGCCTCTAGCTGCAGGTGACATTGAGAACTTGTTATATGGCGAGGCCAAATGAAGATGTATTGTAAGTAAAAAAAATACACCCCCCTCCTTCCAAAGAATAAGCACAAAAGAAAGAATGGAAAGTGTTTTGCTAATAGAGTCACTGTTGATTTCATAACATAATAACTTGAATCTATTGGATTAAATAAAATACACTATGAAAAATTTTCACCTGTCTTAATTTTTTTCAAATGGCTCATGGGAACGTTTGTATTGTGTGTGCATGGCTCCAATTATGTCTCCACTGAACAGTGCTGGTGTGGAGGTCAGAGACTTGTGAAATTGTGTGACATATGAAGCTGGTGGCAGACTAACTGTGGGCCATTGAGATCTGGAAAACTTGTTACAGTGCTGTTGGTGAGGGCAAGGTGTGTAGTGCACACAATTGCCCACGGAGTCAGATCATTCGGAAGACAAAGAAATGAAACTAACTTGAGCAGCCACTGTGAGGCAGAGGAAAAGCTAGAGGCTCTAACTTGGGAATGAAAGTACCACGCCCTGCCAAAACAAGGCAGTGCCCAACGTGTTACTCATCCTGACACCTGCCCCAAGTTTCTGTGGCTAATTGCTCACACTTGGATCCTTGTTGAGGTGAGATTACACTCCCTTCAGGATATGTGGCGCACACTGACATCACCAGAGTTTCTACGTTTTTCATTCAACCTAATACTCACTTTTGGTCATATTATGGCTTTGAGTGAAACACTGAGCATGAAAGATGAGTGTGGCCAGCACTACATGGTGACAGGTGGCAATCCCCAGGATTTGTTCTGATGGCAATCAGATACAAAAGAACAAAGTTTTTAAGTCAGAGCAGCCATAGGCTGAAAAGAATATAATGATGCCATAAATAATAATATAATAATAATAATAATAAGGCTGCAGACTTGGCACGAGTGTTAAGCGCTTGGCTAGCCTTCGTAAGGCCTTGAGTTCAATCCTCAGTGCCATCACCACCACCACCACCACCACCACACAACAACAACAACAACAACACACACCACAGGTAGCCTCGGGGAGGAAGAGAAATTGGGAAGTCAGAGGTGCCAACGCTGATAGCATCCATTCACCATAAGAGGCACAGCTCAGAAGAGAGTTAGGAAGGCTCAGGTTAGCAGGATTAAGCCAGTATTTAACGTTGTTTTCCTAGAATGTTGTGATGCTGAATGTAAGTGCTACATACATTTAAGGATCTAATTTATTTTCATCTCATAATTCTTAAAAACATATTTGTAAGATGATCAAATGTTGACTATTTTTTAGAGCATACAATTAGTATATGAAACCGTAGTTCATTGTCTGTTTTAATCCAAGAATATGCTTTACTTCCTGAATTCCATTTGTTTTAAATCTTTTCAACACAGTATAATTGGAAAAATATTGGTGTGGTTATGTAGCCAGGATTCAAGACATGGTCATTAAAACCATGAATGAAGTGAATTTGAGAAACACTGAATGAGACATTAGACCGTCCAATGGTCTCCTTCCAGTCTGAGTCTACAGCAGTGGTAAACATTTAACAGCTGGCTCTCACGGAAAAAAGCAAAGGCTTCAGCCCTTCCCAATTTCTGGGGTATAAATATTACCACTGTGGCCATTTCAAACTGCCAATGTGTAGTCACTGACTAGAAGGTTGGACACAGACACCATTAGTAATTGGCTCTCTCAGCAGGGATAAGCGGCTCTACCCCCACTCACATAAATACCTAGCAGCTTCTGTGTTTTTCTGCACAGCATGCATCCATTCATTACTCCAAAGGCTGTCAAAGCGTGGTCTGGGCCCCAGTGGCAGAAGCAACACCTGGGAACTTTCTAAAAGGGCAAAACTGTGGGCTCAACCTCCTGTCTTTTCACACAGAGGACCATTGGGGGGCGAGCATGGTTTAGAAGTCCCTCCAAGCAATTTAGAGGCATAATATCTGAGAACCCTATCCTATGACATTGCTGTTGTTTCTGAAGGGACAGAAGTCCCAAGTAGCTTTGACCATAAATTAATCAGCACAGCAAGACTAACGGTGTTCTTCTGATTCTCAAAACCATCTAATTATGGCCTCTGAGAGTGCAGCTCATATATTCCTGAAGCCATAGAGGCGTCTGCACTCCATGTTCATCGCAGCACTACTCACAATAGCTAAGAAACAGAATCACCCTCAGAATGGATGAATGGATGAAAAACAAAACAAAACTGGTGCATACGCACAAGGGAATACTATTCAACCATACAAAGAATGAAACCTGTCATTCGAAACCACACGGGTGGAACCAGAGATCATTGTGTTAAGTGAAATAAGCCAGGCACAGAACAATGACTACCACGCAATCTCACTCGTGAAAGACTTGCTCTCCCAGGCGCTGAGGGTGGAAGTGTGGTTACGGAGGCTGGGGAGAGTCGTGGGGAGAAAGCGTTGGGAAAAAGCTGATCAAGGTGTACTAAGTTATAGCTAGGGGTCAGAAGTTCTGCTGTGCTATTGCAAGGGTGACAATAGATAACTATGATGTATTGTACATTTCAAAACGCTGGATGAAAGCATTTTGAAAGTTTTTGCCATGAAGAAATGATGTTTGAGGAGATAGTGTTTAACTTGATCTAAACGTTATACAATGTATACATGTCTCGATACATCACATATTACCCAATTACCACACAGAATTTTATGTTTTTATGTATTTGTTAAAAATAAATTTAATTTCTTTCAAAAAATAAAAAGGAAGAAAAGATACCTGCTGCCACTCTTAGGGATAGGAAGGCAATTTGATTCAAATGTTTCCATGTTTGGGTTGTGATTGAGAGGCTCTGGGAAAGGGTGGTTAGGAGCTACTGCTAACCACCATGGGCAAAACTCCTGGGTAAAACAGATAGATGCCCACTATATTTGTGGACATATTAATCCACCCGGATTGATGGCTGCTTCAGAATCACCTTAATGGAGCTGTAAATTCAGTGATACCAGAGCTATTGGCTGAGACAAACACACTTTCAGGGTGTTTGAGGGTACAGCCCAAAGAAGCTGGCAGGACAACCTTTCACCCTGGGTAGGGGTCCCCTCCCAACACATGTTCATCCAACTGCAAAAATACTTTCAGTAACAGAAGCACAGTCTATTTTTGGACAGATCCAATTTTTCTCCCATGCAGTGAACTGAAACTGCACTCCTGAGAAGTCACGAATTGATCTGGACTCTGAATTCTAGTTAGAAATCTGCTGTTATTGGGTGGCCTTTCAGATGCTGGGAAGCTCATGCCAGCCCTTGCAGATCAGGCATCTGCACCCTTTGCAGGCGTCCCTCTCAAACGCAAAGTAGGATTCTCAGCTTGTGCATCGTGCTTCCTCTTCACGCTCTTTAACTTCCCATCTCCTGGAAATGCGGCGTGCAGAACCCAAAATACAGCAATCAGGGCAGTCTTCAGGGAGCACAGAGCTGTGATGTCGGCTCTGTCAGAACCATGCTAACCTCTGGCACATCCTTAGTTTACACAGTCATGATGCCATCATACCTTACCTACCCTCCATCTAATTATTAGTCCTAAGTGCAAGGTTCGTATTTATTCTTATTAAATTCTAACCTTGTTAGTTTGAACCCTTAATTCTAAAATAACAGCATTCCTTACAATTCAAATTGTCATCTAATTTTACTCTCCTTTCTCCTAGGCTTGTACCTTCTGTAACCCTAACAGCACATCTTGTCTCTCTGCTTAAAATCACTGAAAAACCTGTTGACCATAACACTCCTGATCCTCTTCTCCAACTCATTATTAAACACCACAGCTTGAAGCTAGCACAAAATGCCCGAGTGAAGAATGAGTTAAACATGGACCTTCACTTGCCAGTTTCACATCAGTCTGGCTTTTAGCTGACATAGACTGGAAAAGGAAGTGCTCAATCCCTACAGATAATTCCTAGGAAATTGTAGGAGCCTAGCAGCTAGGAAACCTTTGAGATGTAAGCTCTCCATTCTTTGCTGTGCAGAAGGAGGTAGTTCAAGAAGAGTATAATTTAAAGCTTTTATTATGAGTTTGGATGATTTGATGAATTTTGAGGGTTATAAAAGTGAGTACTAGAAAACAGGTTTTTTTCTTTGAGTTGTTTTGTTTATGAAAGGTGTTCATCTAATGACTCTTTAAATCTATAAAATGAAAATAATATAAAGAAAAATCTTTAAAAGTTATCCTACTTAGCACAGAGTATTAACAGAGTTTAGAAACAAAGTAAAGAAACATATTCCCAAACTCCATTTATGGGTGATGTGATTATGAAAGCAAACTCTCACGATCACAACACAACAATTCAACTCAGGGGCAGTGTCTCGTCTGAAACGAAGAGCCCCCTAGAGAGGAGAATTTAGGAAATGTGTTTTCAGTCCACATAGGGAGGGGTAGTAACTTTTTCATTTTCAAACACAAATAATCCTGGCTAATCTAGCACCATAGGATGTTGAAAAAAAATTATTGCAGTTCTGGGATCCAAGCCAAGGCCTCACATATACTAGGCAAGTACATTACCACTGAGTGACACCCCAGCCCCAGCTGAAATAATTTTTGATAGTTAGGTTGATACAAAATAGCTCCCATGATGCTATTTTCCCATCAAAAGCACTATTGTGTATTTTTCCATTACTGCTTACAGGAAAGCGAATTAATTTTATACATTTGAATATTCAGTCAATGGACCCATGACTGCAATTATTCCTCAGCAGTCACAGGTTCCTCACAGTATCCAAAATATTGTATTTAAATGCTTTTAAAAAGAGAGAGAGAAACTGCAACTTCTGTTCAGTGCTGGCAGGGACGTAAGATGGTACAGGTGCTGCAGGAAGCAGTACCCTTCCCATGTTACAATCAGAGACATGCCATAAGCTCCAGCCATTCCACTGCTGGGTGAAAGTGAAAAGAAGTGAAGTGGAGACTTGAACACATATATGTATACCCAAGATCACAGCAGGATTAGTCACAATAGCCAAAAGTGTGTAGAAGTAACTCAAGTGTCCATTGGTGATGAATGAATGAAAAAAATATGTATTAGTTTGTGAGACTGCCATAACAAAATGCCACAGGCTGGGTGACTTAAACTGCAGAAATTATTTTCTAACAGCTTGGAAGCCAGAAGTCTAAGGATTGGTGTCTAGTGAGGCCTCTTCTCCTGGCTCGAGGACAGCTGCTTTCTTGCTGTGTGCTCATGTGGCTTTCTGTGCTTGGGCAGAAAGAGAGCTCTTGGGTCCTTTCCTCTTCTTATGGACACCAGTTCTACTAGATTCAGGCCCTACCCTTATAACCTCATTTAACATGAATTACCTCCATAAAGGGCTCAGATACAGTCATATTGGAGGGTGAGATTTCAGCATTAAAATAGTGAGTTCCAATTCAATCCATAACAACACACAATGGAAAACTATTTAGCCTTAAAAAATGAAGGAAATTCTGACATATGCTATGATGGGGATGACCCTTTGAGGACATAATACTGAGTAAAATAAGCCAGTCACAAAGACAAATGCTGCAGGATTCCATTTCCATCAAGTCCTGAAGTCATCAAATTCACTGGGACAGAAAGCAGCATGGTGGTTGCCAGAGGATGGCAGGACAGGAATGGAGAGTAGCATTTTCTAGGCGCAGAGTTTCAATCTACACTATGCAAAAGTTCTGGAGGTGGATGGTGGTGATGGTTAATGCCATATAAATGTACACATGAAAATGGTTAAAGTTGTAGACTGTATGCTATGTGGACTGCAATATTGACCAAAAGAAAGAAAATGAGTAAAACACTCAGATTACACCACTCATGTTTTCCTACATGACCCCAGCGGCTCCCGTTCTTGGTGGATTTACTCCTGAAACCAACATGGACGCATGCTTATCCTGACGCTACGATATGTTTTCAGTCTATCAACCAGGAGTCTAAGTCTTTATGGGTTTTTTTTGATGTGTTGTCTTTTCAAATGTATCAGATGGGTATTTCATCATTCATCACTCCATAGAATTTCCTAAGTTTTCATTGTGGATTACAACTTAAATTTTCCCATGTATCAATCACAGTAATATTCATTAAATTATATGTTTACTGAAGTATGGGAAAATCAGTTTGGGGACTTCCAAATCCTACAAGAATGTAAATAATTTAATAATACTGTCAGCTGTGAGTTGGTGCTAAAAAGCAGAATTGGAAAGTCCCAGAGTCACATGTCTTCTGTTTCTTTCCCTCCCTGGACTAATATTCGAATACAGGGCCAAGCACCATAAATCCAGATGAATGAATGCATGGGATAGATGCATATTACGAAAAGAGTCCCCTTATTAAAGGAAGAGAGAAATTCAATGTCTCAGGCAAACCAGTCACATGCAGACCTTCAGGTAACTCAGTTTGGGATAGTATTACCTTATCCCAAAGAGTGATTCTCTTTCTTCTTCTTCTTTTTTTTGTGGTATTGGGGTTTGAACTCAGGGCCTACACCTTGAGCCACTCCACCAGCCCTATTTTTGTGAAGGGTTTTTTCGAGAGAGGGTCTTATAAATTATTTGCCCTGCTGGCTTCAAACTGAGATCCTCCTGATCTCTGCCTCTTGAGTAGCTAAGATTACAGGTATGAGCCACCGGTGCCTGCTGTGATTCTCTTTTATAATACAGCTAATAATTTTCCATTTAGAAAGAATTATTTTTCAAGTGAAATTTGACTCAATACCACTAAGTTCCTTTTGTAAAGCAAATGCAAGAACACCTGGTGCAAGTTCTGTGACTCTGACTTAAAGCCTTTTCTGCTATCATTACACAAAAGCTTCAAGAGTTGCTAGACTGAGGGAAGAGAAGTCATCTATCCTATTAGCAAAAAGGGAACTGGAACAAAGAAATACAGCGTTTGCAATGTATTGTGTTGTAATTTACATATAAATATGCATAATGCATATTTGAATGCTGACAAAAAGCTAAAAACCTAGAATTTTGTGTAATTAGAATGATGAATGGTGATAACTGCTTAAAAACTATATGAAGTGCATATTACATGGATGAAAAAAAGGCAAAAGGGTAAGGCTTGGCCCGTTTCCCAGGGGTTTATAATCTAGCTTAAAAAAAAAACAAAAACAGTCTTCCACACTGAGCAAGCACAGCAGAGACAGGTGATGCTGTCTCTCACAGAAAACAAACTCAGAAAAGGTGTGACCAGTGAGGGGCCGTCACCAAGACTGTGGGTGCTAAGCAAACTTGGACAGATGGATGTAAAACACACAAGTTTACCAGTGAAATTTGTCATTTTTAAAATAGGAGAATACAATCAAATGCCTGTGAAATGTGAGGATGAAAAGCTGATCTTTTTTTTCATAAGAAAAATGGACTATAAAACAGATTTCCAAAACCACTGCCAAGCCACTAAGCAGACCATCATGACATAAGAAACCTCATATTTTCCCGTCTTCTTCAAAAGCCACCCTCTCCTAGGCTGGGGCGCACTTCAGTGTTAGGACTCTTGTCTACCAGCTAGGAAGCCAAACTTCAATTTCAGCACTGCGAAAACAAACAAAAACAACAAAAGCCCAAAAGCTGACCACCCCTTGCAGCAGACGGACAAATTAACATGATTGAAAACCATGGACTAGTTGGCTGCACTCCCTTCAGCCCACAAATTTAAAAACATTACCTTTGCTTCATCTGATGTCACTTTTCCATGTTAATTATTACTGGGAAAATGCAACAATTTCCAAATTATAGATCCCTTTCTAGTTCCCACTTTTCCAGTTAACAAATAGGGAGAAGTCGATCCAGCTGTTTTCCTCTTCCTTCCCTCTTAGGGAGGCTCTCCAAGTTACCATGTTTTCTATTCTGCTTGCCACCTTTCTTCAGTGTCCACTTGTGATTGTGGCCTTGCTACCTCAGGCTTGTTCGCCAGCTAACAAGGCTGTGGGGTGAGCATCCCCACGCGCCTGAAAGACAGAGAGGGACTGAGAGCGGTCCACTGCATCCTGTCACACTCCTGCTACACTTTTGCTTCTCTGTTTGTATGCAGCAAGGATGCACATCTCCTACTCCCTCAAAGGACAGTGACAGCAGCCAGCGCCCTCCGTAGGGTGGGGCAGGATAGGCCTGGGTGCACAGAACACAGTTAGAGGGAGTGGTGGAAGCTCTTTCTCTGAAACCTGTTTCTGGGTACTGCCCTCAGCAGTACTCCGTTAATGACCAAATTGTATAAATCACAACACAGTTGTGTCAGGGACAGTCTGGATGGAGAGAGGACACAGAGGAGGCCTCCTTTCCTTTCCCCCAACACACGTGTTCCTTCTGCAGTGTCCCTTGATGCTGAGATAATAAACAACCAGGTTTGGGGATAAGCCTATGCAGAATGACTTTCTGGGTAGAACGGTCAGTCAGATATGCAGTCTTCACCGCAGACTTCTCGAGGGCTTGTCAACCAGTTCCCTCTTCAGGCCTTCCTTTCCAGTTTGTTCTTTAGCTTACTCTGCGTTAGGATGTCCTTGGTCCTAAGACTATGAAAGTCCTCTCTCCCCATCTCCTGAAGATGGAGCCAGAAAGACAGTGATTCGCAAAAGTCCTGGTCCTCCAACCCGAGCTGTCCCCAAATAGACCACTTCATACGAAAGCTGCCTGAGATGTGCCCACCCCGGGTTGTCTACCAACCCCAGTTCAGGAGAAAGTCAGACACTGGCAGATAAGCAGTAGAGTAGACCAGGGGTCACCCCAAGATGAGTGAAAGTGGAAAATAGAGAGGCTTGGGGCATGGGCCACACAGGGAGTCAGACAGCAAGGAGTGAGTAGATCACACCAATCTGGGTTTCTGACCACTGGATCTGTTTCAGGTGGGCCTGGGGGTGCTCTTGACCAGAGTGGGCTTTAGTCATACCACACACTGGAGCCAAGAGCACCTGCTAGACTCACTTAGGTCTTCCACCATATCCAAGGCCCAGATTAGCTCAAATCTATGCAGGGAAGGGAATTCTGGGAAATGTAGTTCCAGCTTAGCTCACTGGATACATCTAGGTTGTGGCAAGGAGTCCAGTCTCCCCACGTGTTCCTCTTATTTGCACTTACCTCATTTGACTCTAGTCACGCTATTGATTAATGACAGGAACTGGACAAACACATGAAGAGCTTATCGTTGAACACGACAAGAAATACAGCAAGCCCGCCTTATTCATGGATTTATTACACAGTTTTGACCAACCACAGTCAACAATTTCAAAAAAATTAAAGGTAATTTCAAAACAAAAATGTTAAATTCCTATGCATCAGGCAACTCGGGGACTCGGAGAAGCTCTCAGTCCTGTGCTATGGTTGTATTTAAATTGTTGTGGGATCTGTGTTTCCCTGACCTTCATTTTGTGAAAATCTGTCCCCAAAAAGCAAATGGGGCCCAAAATCAAGGTACAAGTGAATTGCTTAATTGAAGTGACAGAGTGAAAATCTGAGATCTGGTGGAAGGCCACGTGTCTTTAGTGAGAGTTGGGTGGTGGTGTGGGAAAAATGAACAACACGCACAGTACAGCTGTGCACACTGCTTAACCTGAGCATGCGTGGCTTCTGCTCAAGTGTCACCTCCTGGGAATCATAGACCACAGATACCAAGGTCTACTGTATAAAAAAGTGAAAGGAGATTTTTGCCTCTAAACAAGTATGATGGCTCAGAATGTCACCGTGCAAAAGTTGAGCCCATTCCTGAATTATTGGAAATAATTTGGGGTAATCTCAGCGTCTCCTCCTTGGGCTTCAAGGAACTCAGTAGATGAGTTAGAGTAAGGAGGAGTAACAGCTTCAAACCAGATGGGGTAAGTAAACCAGTGACTGTGTCTGTCACTGGGCAAGAATTCCTCAGGGTAGAGCCAGGCATGGTGGCACAAGAGTAGTCCCAGCTATTTGGGAGGCTGAGGTGGGAGGATCTCTTAAGCCCATAAATTATAGGCCAATCTGGGCAAAACACCAAGATCTAGCCTCAAAATAAATAAATAAATAAAATTTTAAAAAGGAAGAGGAAGAAGAAAGATTTCCTCAGAGAAGGTGCACCTCTACCCAATGACATTTGCAGAGTAACCGGATCCTTTCCAGCTTTCTAAGGGAGGAAGTCAGTGCGGGTCCACACAGGAGGGAGCTCCTACCCAGCACCCTGATGCCGTGAACATGCGAGAGTGACCTGCTCGCTCCTGCCGTACCACTGAAAACTCAGTGTACAGGGAATCGCCACATGGGGGTCAGCCTAGGGCAGAGTGCAGGCGTGGCTGCAGTAAGAAGTGTCTGTTCACCTAGACAACAGGAGAGACCACAATGGGTGGGGGGCTATGGGGGGAGACACCATTCAAGGAGGGGACACTAGCCACCCGCTGCTGGATTTGCTGATTGGAGGGAGGGGTACATGATCAGTTCTGCAGCCAAGCTGAATTTCAAACTCTAATCAAGATTCCCTAAAAGTCCTTTGGTAACAATTTAAGAAAATGTAAACAGAGACTAACTAAGGTTTCACTGTACAGCTTTGTCCTCACTCTCCTTCCATCCTGTGTAACTACATGGATCAGAAAGAAGATGGCAAGATGGGAAGAGTGGGGAGCAGACCCAGAGGTTCAGGGGGTACCCATCACTTGGCAAGGTAGGACATAGTAGAAGATCGAAGGTTTGGGATCCCTTTTGATGTGCAGATTACAGAAATAACTTTTAATAGAAGGTGGTTTTTGCTTTGCTTTGGGTCGTATTGGAGATTGAACTCAGGACCTCATGCTGTGCTTTCTGACTAAACACTCTACCATGTGAGCCATGCCCCTAGCCTTTTTCTTTAGGTTTTTAGGTAAGGTCCCTTAGCACAGGAGACCTTAGATAGGTTTCAGGCCTTGATCCTACTATTTCAGCTTCCTGAGGAGCTGTGATTACAACTGTGAAACCCCATATCCAGCTATAAGCGGTCTTTAAAGTTGCCTTATGTCAGAGCCACTTGCTCAAAATTTTATCTACTGCATTGTTTCTAGCTGAGATGGGGGGCAGTGAGACCCAGCAAATTGGAACATCCCTGCTCTTCGGCCTTCTGCCTTGGGCCAAGAGGGTGAGCAGGTCATTTCTTTCCATTTATCTCTGGGGCTACCCTATGTCATCTTCTGTGAACGTCAACTCTGGTTTAATAGATGTTTTTTACTTCTTGTACAATACATAATTTTCCTGTGGGCAGAATCTCATCCCCAAGTATCTGTTTCTCACTTGAAAATATTTCTAGGTTAAGGTCCTATCATTATTTCAAGGGTAGTACTGCAAACAATTACATGTATAGTTTATGTCATATCGTCCCACAAAAATTAGACAAATTCCTCCCCAAAGTTGGAGATCATGTTTGAGATAATCTGACTTTTTTTTTTTTTTTTAATTTTATTTTTTATTTTATTTTTTTTTGTATTTTTTCTGATGAGTATTTTTTTTTTCATTTTTCTTTTATTATTCATATGTGCATACAAGGCTTGGTTCATTTCTCCCCCCTGCCCCCACCCCCTCCCTTACCACCCACTCCACCCCCTCCCGCTCCCCCCCTCAATACCCAGCAGAAACTATTTTGCCCTTATCTCTAATTTTGTTGTAGAGAGAGTATAAGCAATAATAGGAAGGAACAAGGGGTTTTGCTGGTTGAGATAAGGATAGCTATACAGGGCATTGACTCACATTGATTTCCTGTGTGTGGGTGTTACCTTCTAGGTTAATTCTTTTTGATCTAACCTTTTCTCTAGTTCCTGGTCCCCTTTTCCTATTGGCCTCAGTTGCTTTAAGGTATCTGCTTTAGTTTCTCTGCGTTAAGGGCAACAAATGCTAGCTAGTTTTTTAGGTGTCTTACCTATCCTCACCCCTCCCTTGTGTGCTCTCGCTTTTATCATGTGCTCATAGTCCAATCCCCTTGTTGTGTTTGCCCTTGATCTAATGTCCACATATGAGGGAGAACATACGATTTTTGGTCTTTTGAGCCAGGCTAACCTCACTCAGAATGATGTTCTCCAATTCCATCCATTTACCAGCGAATGATAACAAAGGCTGGGTGTTGTATTTATATACACGGCCATATAGTCATCCTCCAAAGACATTAAAAGAGAAGTAAAGGGCCAAGTATGCTAGGCCACACCTGTAATTCCAGCTACTCAGGAAGCAGAGGCAGGAGGATCAAGGTTAGAGGCCAGTCTGGGCAGAAGTGTGAGACTCTATCTAAAAAATAAACTAACAGAAAAGGAGGATGTGTGGCTGAAGTGGCAGAGCACCTGCCCAGAGAGCACAAGGCCCTGAGTTCAAACCCCAGCACTGCCCCCACCTTGGGGGGAAAAAAAAGAAAAGAAAGGTAGAACAAGAGAGCAAATGTGACTGCCAGCTGGGGAAAGCCATCCATATGAAGATGCTGTGGAGCAGGACACCCTGAGCCTTAAATCCCAAATCCTAAGGCAGAGATTTGTCCTCTCCACATTGACCTGGGAATGAGGGCTTTCTCTGCTCTTGGGCTTGGACCTTGTAGACCTGGGTGAGCCACAGCAGGAATTGTTAGTTGAACAACAATTAACGGGACCCTGGACTAACACATAGATTAACATAATTTGCTCTTACTTTATAGACTTCACACAAAACAATCCTTGATTGAAGACACCCCAGCACCTCCATGCAAGCAGAGGTACAGTTCACACAGTGTCGTTTAATTTCCTGCAAACTCAATCAGTCTTTATCTTCTGAGTGGCTGTAGTCTAGGTCAGTGATAAGCTATCATTTATTTTTGGCCCACTCCAAGGGAGTGTAAGATACTCCTTTTTTTGTGCAAAGGAAAACAGCAATCTCTGTGTTCTGGAACTGCCAGTTCTTTTGTCAGTTTTGTATCCATGCAGATAAGGGGAGCCAGTACTCTGCAGGACTCTTGCACATCTCAGAGCAGTGTGCACATGGGCACATGCTCACCCTGCTGAGGGCTGGCATTGGGAAAGGTGAAAGTGGGCCAATGTGGATCTTGGCGTCCTAAGTGGCTGCAGGATCCTCAGAGAAGGAAATGAATGACATCAACTTCAGTTCCTAGGATTTGGGGATCATGGGTTTGAGGGTTTTTTTGAATATATACATACATTATTTTTTTATTTAGCCCACACAACTAGCATACCTACTTTGTTCTGTTTCTATTTTGTGAAAAGAGGGCAGCGATAGCTACTTAGCTTGTAAATTGAACTTTGAAAGAATCTAGATATCTCTAAAAGAGAGAGATGTGGGAGTTAAGATTTCCTTACTTGGAAAAAGGAGCTCTCTCCTCACAGAGCTCTGTGTAAGTTTTGGTTGGTTGCTCAGAGGCTACTTAGTTATCTCAGTGCCATCCTCCTTTGGGCTGAAAAACAGATTCCATTTTTCTATAATCAATTACAGAATTGTAAAACACACACCAATTTGAATTATACAAAAGTTTTCATAATTTTTAAAAAATAATGTGGGCTTTTGTTTGAGGCCTGGGGTTATAGCTCAACAGTAGAATGCATGTCTATCATGTAGGAAGCCATGCGTTCAATCCCAGAATTGGAAAAAAAAAAGAGAGAGTAGTTGAGAATCAGGCCAGTGGGGCACATGCCTATAGAACCAGCTCCAGGGAAAGCTGAAGCAGGAGGATCACTTGAAGCCAGGAGTTCTGATCCTGTCTCAAAAAAAGGTGAATGACTGTGAGCCAAGATTTCCCATCTTCTGGATGGAGACAAGTCAGACCTCCTAGAGGTCAAAAATCAGGAAGCTGTAATTGTATGGGCTTATTCCCAGGTCTTTTGTTCTGTCAATAGGTGTACGTGCCTGTTTTTGCGCCAGTACCATGCTGTATTTGTAACTATGATTGTAATATTGTTTGAAGTTGGGTTTTGTGATACCTCCAGTGTTGCTCTTTTTTTCTCAGTACTGCTTTGGTTATTTAAGGTTTGTTATGCTTCCATTTGAACTTTGGGATTGATTTGTCCATTTTTGTAAAGAATGTCATTGGAATTTTGATGGGAACTGCATTGACTGTATAAATTGCCTTCAGTAGCAAAGCCATTTTCACAATGTTGACTCTCATAAAGACTTTCAAAGTAGCAGGATACAAAATCACTAAAAAAAATCAGTATCTTTTGTATGAACCACCAAGGAACAGGTAGAGAAAAAAAGGAAAACCACTCCGTTCACAATAGTCTTCTAGATACCTAGGAATAAATTTAACTAAGGAGTTAAAAGACCTCTACAATGAAACTACAAAGCATTGAAGAAGACTCAGAAGATGGAAAGATGGAAAGATGGGAGCATGCTTGTGCATTGGCCCATGTGAGTTTTGATCACTGTTCAGGAAATGTGGAAGCTGAGGCCCTGTGCCAGCCCACTTCCATTTCCTGGGTCTGTCCTCAGGTCCTCTCATTCCCATTTCCAGGGCAGCTCAATTGAACCTTATTCTTGCCAAGAATAAGGCTTAGCAATAAAGCAGATCTGTGTCCCTGCACCAGAGGGTGGCTTTCTAAGGCAATGGTGGGCCTTCTTCAAGTTAGGATTAGGCACCAGCCGGACCAAGATCTCAGTCCTTTTCAGACTGCTTGGAAAGGGAGTAGTTGGTTCAGCTGGTTCATCCCTTTACCCAGAGCCGCACTCATCATTCTGCTCATTTCTTCACCTCAAATGGCCACATGTCCTGCAATCTTGGAGCCTCCCAGGATTACCTCCTTTATTTTACAAAGCATTGCCCCAAATAAATGATCCTACCAACTATCTGATGTGATGTCCCTTTCAGTGCTGTTATTCTTGAGGGCTGGATAATTTTCTATCTGCCTCAGAGTTTTCCCTGGGGTGTATTTTTCTAAAAAGGTGGTATCTGTGGTCAAAAGGCCTTTTAATAGGTGCTATGAAAGGATCTGCCTCTCCCGAGATAATTGCTGGGGACTGGGGTTAGCAAGACAGCAGGCACTTTCTCCCTTAGCGCTTGCTGTGAATGCAATTGACTAGGCTCCCAGGCAGCAGGTGTCCAGGGTAAGTGCTCCTTGGCTGGGTTTCAGCCTGTGTTTATCCTCCTGCAGAAAAGGGAGGAAAGGAAGGCGAAATGGACTCAGGGTGACAAGACAAGATGACGCTTATTGTAAAAGATTTCTCTGATGAGATCTTTCTATTTTTCCTGCCTAGAGAGCAGCATAGTTTTCATGAAGATGAGGTAAGCAAAGGAAGCTTATAGGTTGCATTCCAAAATCTGCCATTCTTTCATAACATATTTGTAATGGAACTTGTTTTCCTTCAGTATTATTGAGATCAGGTTTACAAGAAAAGCCAAAGGCCAATGTTTGACAGCTTAAGAAACATATTTTGCGTGGGCTCTAGTTAGTACTTTCACAAATAACTCCATCTTCCCAGTAACCAGCAGCTTACCTGGACCGTGAGGGATAAAAGTGAGCTGACCCCATGCTAGATTTGCCCTCATTCACTCCCAGCAACCTTGTGCCTAGATAGTATTCTTGCTGCTTTACAAATACTACAACTGGGGCACAGAGAGGTAAAACATCTTGTCCAAGTTCACACAGGTGAATACTAGAGCCCATTGCTCTCAACGTGTGGCTCCTGAGAGGCAGACAGGATCTCTGCAATCGGTCTGCATTCTAGCAGACTTTCCCAGGGAACGAGTAGCCACTATATCTAACCACTTAGATAATCTAGGGTTATTTTCTTCCTCTACCTTTTAGTAACCTACTTGTGGCTTCAGACTTTGGAAAATAATGTGCATTTGGTTGTCTTATTAAGAAAAAATAGGGTTTTAACATGACTTTTCTGTCTTTTCCTCAGAACCTCCCTCTCCAAATAATCATCTTTTCAGGGTAAATGTTTTCTGGTGATTGAATTCATACTAAATAAGTAGTATTATTCCAAAATCATAGGTGGGAGCACTGAGATAAGAAAAGATAAGGGGAAAGCCAAGATTGGTGTCTGGTTTTCAGTTCTCTCTTCTTGAATCAGGAAGTCACGCTGATCCTTGTTCTCCAGTAGGTGACACAGAGCCCTCCAGACACATGCTCACCTTTGATTTATTTTTTTCTAATCATGATTTAACAACGTGATATTAATAAAACCTACAAGATAACAACTTTGGACAATTAAATCACATCCCAGAAAAGAAGGAGAATAAATTCTCCTTCTTTCATTTTAGCTTGTGTAATGAAGGTGTTTATTGTTCTTTTAGAAAAAAAAATACTTCATGTGAGACAAAGCTTGTCCTTAGAAGCCTCTTCTAAGGGATTGGTTAAATGCTTTTCAAAGCAATGGCAACAAATCACAATGATGATGATTTAGGTGGCCAACAACCGAAGGAACGATGGATTTGGAAGGCAGTCACCTGTGTAAGGCTCCACGTGACACATTTTTATAAAAATAATGTGTCTTGTAAGAAAAAAAATGTCTGGAGGAAAACAGTGAATGCATAAAGTCTCTCACTCTTAGCATTCTACTTAGTGTTCCTGCCATCTAATACGGCCTCAGAAAGTAAATAAGAGGTCCCTGAAACTGGACGTGCTTAGACTAACTAGATATATGATTATTTTAAACAAGTATCTCCTTAGTCCCATCTGAAGATCAAGTCTAACTAAGCTTTTAGTTATTTCTCCTTTGTCTGTTTTGAGTTCTAGGGTTGGAACCCAGGATATCAGTCATCCTAGGCAAGTGCTCTACCACTGAGCTACTCCCCTGACCCCTAAATGATTACTGTCTTTTGAATAGACCAAAAATTCATGGAAAGGATATAAATATTGTGCACAATACATTTTCAAATAACAGAACAAATTATGGCTTAGGATAAACTGCATGCTGTGACAATAGGATAAAATGAAGTTTAAAATAAAAGCAAACGAACAAGCAATAAACAAATAAGTAAAATGCAGCTTGGCCAACTCAATGCCTCAATGTCATTACCATGTCCACGCTCTGTCGTGAACTAGCTTTTAAAAGCCTGCACTGTCTCCTTTCTGGACCACAGTCCCGAGACTCACACAGGACGTGCAGGAGTTAGGTCTATTTTATTCTTGCTTCAAACAGGAAACCACTGGCAGATCAGTGTGAAGTCATTTTCTATTTTTAAAATAATTGAATTTGAGATGTAACTATTAGTGTGACAGTTTCACAGGGCAAAAATGAGATGAATAGATGGGTGTGAACCCCAGGCTAATGGAGCAGTGCTTTTGGAAATTACATGTGCGTTTATGCACTTCTCCTCCACTGAGCTTCATCCATCGCATTGCCTTCTGCCACTTCCTACGTGCCTGTGACTCTCATACTTCTAGCAAAATCCCTTGCTATAGTCACTCCTTTTTCTTTCCACGCAATCACTCCTTCAAAAGGTGGAATTCTTCCGTATTCCTGGTTTACATGAGTTGATTTTCTAGTAGATATATAATGACTGTCTGCATACAGCAATAGATTTTTTTTAGTCAGTAATGTGGGTGTAATGCACACAGACACTCTAAATAAACAGGGCCAGGGAAAGGCTCCACTCCCCTAATCCAGTCTGTGTGAATCCCTTCATTTCTCTGAACCCTGAAGATCCCCTCTGAAAAATGTTAGGTTATGTTAGATTATATTTGTTATTGTACTTTGTCTTTATTTTTGTTTTTTTGATATGGTCTCTCTATGTTACCCAGGCTGGTTTCCAACTCCTAAGCTCAAGCAATCTTCTGGCCTCAGCCTCCAGAGTAGCTGGGATTATAGAACTGCACCACAATGCCCAGCTTATATATCAATTTTTAAAAGATTCTAAAGGTTGAACTCACTAACGTTTTTTTTCCAAACACAATCATTTTTAATTGAAAATTAAATAAAACTCCAAGATTTTTCTATAACGTAGTAGGTAATTTAGGCTCTTTGATATCAAAAAGAAGATAAATGAGTAGACAAACCAAACATACCTATGAATGAGCTTCCTTTCCCACTTCTACACCATTTCTAAAGGTTTTGGAATTGCACTTGTGTTTCCTCTGGATGTCACACTACGCTGTGACAGATATTACATTGAACAGATCAGCCCCATTATGTTCTGGTTAGATTATAAGCTTCTAGAAGAAAGAGAACGTCTACTCATTTTCACATCTCCAAAGGTCATGCCAAGTTTTTAGTATTCAGCTGGGATTCAATTTGTTTGTTCAACTGAATTTCAAGAATACGTATAAGAAAAAACAAAAATCATGTACTTTAAAAAGGAAAAGTATCAAGCTTTGGTAGGAAAATAAGACTTGATGAGTTTTCAAATGAGTTAAGTAGCCATGGTACACCAAGTTAACATATACAGAGAGTCATCACATAGAATAATGGAATCACAATAGAAATTTTAAAAATGAAAATTAAAACAGCTATAGTTATTACTGAAAAGTATAAGAGTAGTATTTTATTTCAAAATGAGACATCAATAAAAATACTACAAAGCTTTTAAAGTACCCTGGAGCCATCTTAGAACCGAAACAAATCATTTCAGCTACTTTCATACCTTCCTATAATCTGGTTAGTTTTTTCATTTTTTTCTTTTGGTGGTACTAGAGTTTGAACTCAGGGCCTCATGCTTGCTAGGCAGCCATTCCACCAACCCCCCTGGTTAGTCTTTTGTTATGTGTCTATATTCAAGATAAGTGACTTTTCATGATATTTTATTGGTTTATGTTAACTATTAATAGTGACAGAATATTTTACACATTTTCTTGCAGCTACACAATATTTGCATGGATTAAATTAACTTTCCATTTGCCTAGGTTGTGATTATAACTACTTATACCAGTGGTTATATGAGAAGTTTTCATTGAAAACTTTCAATTTTCATTGAAAATTGTTCCAAACATAGAGGAAAAAGGCCTAAATCCCAACAGGTTCAAAAAGGAATTAGTGTTGAGCCTTTTAGGAGGTAAAATTATTATATTCAAATACCTTAAAAGTGCTGCATGTTGACTACAGTAGCATCTAAGATGTGCTGGACAGCTTTTCATCACTATAACAAAAAGCTTGACAATCAACTTATAAAGAGAAAAGGCTTATTTTCGCTTTCAGTGGCTCCATTCATTACCAATTGACACTATTGCTTTTGGACCTTAGAAAAGCAACACATCATGATGGGTTCACATAACAGAGCAGAGCTGCTTACATCATGGGAAAGAGAAGATGAAAGGCCACAGCCCCACAATAACCTTCAAGCAGTCAGGCCCAATGACCTAAAATCCTCTTGCTGGGTTCCACCACCTCCCAATCGTGCCACCATGGGGACCAGCCTTTAGCTTATGGATATTTGTGGGACATTCAAGAGCCAAAGGCTAGCATAAGACATGAGAGCAACTAAAGAGTTGACCTTGGCTATAATCAAGGTTCTACACACAAATTCAGTCTGCAGAAAATAAAGGTTGATGTTAAAGGACATTGCAGAAGTAACTCACAGCCTAAATGTTAGACTTCTCTACTGGCTGGCTGACCAGTTTCTGCAACAAGTGGTAGAAAAAAAGCAGGGACCACTGCAGCTGCTTAAAAGATGGGAAGAGACAACACGCCTGCATATGTGCAATGTGTGGGTCTTTGGATCATCATTCTCATGATCAACTGTAAAAATACGTCCTAAGGACCATCAGGGAATTTGATTATGGAGTGGTCGTTACATCACGCCAAAGGATATTTACAAATTTTGGTAGGTGATGTCATAGCGGTATGTGGTTATAGAAGAATATGTTCACGTTTCTCAGAGATGCACAAATGGTGTATATAAATAAGATAGTATGATATCTGGAGTTTGGTTTAATATATTTTGACAAAAGAAAAAGACAAAAGATACATAAATATGGCAAAATTTCAGTAATTGAATATAGGTGACAGGAAAGTGGCATATGTTTTAAAAGGTTTGTAATAAAAATTTCAAAAGCTAAAGGCAAAAAAGGATTTATGCATACCTCCTCAAAATAAATAAAAATGATTTTTGAAAATATTAGTGGGTTTAAAAATATATGAGCATTGTTCATAATTTATGCACAGTCACTGAAAGTTCAGGGCATTACTGAGAGATGTACGTCTGTCTCGAGAGGTGTATGTCTGTCTTGTTTATCTGCTCATTCTGCTCTAAGTATATAATATGAAAATAACAGAAAGAGAAAAAAGTGTGCAAAACCGTTCAGGTAGTTTTATTTATTAACAGTAAACATTTCTAAGTTAAATATGAAGAATAGGAAAATATGTTCATTATCGTATTTCAACTAGACTATAAATCTATCAGAGGTGACAAAATTCATAATATGTGAATACATGAAACTAAGTCAATATTGATAAATCAGAAGTAGTGGTTGACTCTTGCACAGTAACAAGTGACAGAAAACCCAACACAAACTGGCTTAACTGGAAATTTATTGGCCAATGGAAATGAAAAGTCACAAAAAGAATTGCTTCAAAATGAGTCATAGACAAAAATAAAAACACAAAATTATAAATCTTCCAGAAGAAAGCACAGAAGAAATATCCAGATGATTTTGGGATTGGTGATGAGGTGTCAGATACAGTACGAAAAATGCAGTCCATGAAAGAAAAAGTTGATTAGCTGTATTTTATTAAAATTTAGAACTTTGGCTCTGTAAGAGACATATATTAGCATGTATGTTAAGAAAAAGAAAATGTAAGTCACAGACTGGTAGAGAATTTTTGGAAAACATTGTTCTACCAAAGGATTTATATCCAAAACATACAGAAAATTCTCAAACTCAATGATAAGAAAGCAAATCTCCCATTATGAAACGGCAAATAAGAATGCCCGCCTCACCAATGACGACATTCAGATGGAAAATAAGGACCTGGAAAGATGCACACAGCATTGGTCGGTGCAGAGGTGCAAATTAAAATGTGGTACATCTATTCCATGGGGAAATGTCAGACAGGCAACGCCATAGCTGACCAGGATGCAAAGCACCGGACTCCATGCACTGCTGTGGAAACGCGAGCTGGTCCAGCTAGTTAGGAAGACAGTCGGCCAGTTTCTAACAAAGCTGATCACAGGATTCCCCAGTCACACACCTGGGCATTTACCAACTGATTTGAAAACATGTTCCCTGAAAAACCTGCACACCAAGGTTCAGCCCAGCTTTTTTCACAACTGCCAAATGCTGAAAGCAATCGAGATGTCCTTCAACAGGTGAGTGGGTAAGTACGTTGTGGGGCATCCATACTGTAAAATATTATTAGTGATAAAAAAGAAATGAACTACCAAACTATGAAAAGCTGGAGAAACCTTGCATTCGCATTGACAACGGAAAGATGCCAATGTGACCAGACGACATTCTGTGATCCAGCTCTATGACATTCCAGAAAAGGCAAAGCTGTAATATGTGTTGTTTAAGGTGTTTTGTTTTTTTGAAGCAGGCTGTCACTATGTTGCCCAGTCTTCTCTCAAACCCTGCCACCTCATCATCCCAAGTAGCTGGGAGTACAAGTGTGTGCCACTGAGCCCAGGTTAAAGGCCAAGATTAAAAAACTCACTGGTTGCCAGGAGCTCTGGGGGAGAAGGGAGAAGAAATAAGTAAACAAAGCACAGAGATTTTTAGAGGGTAGGACCGGTTGGTATGATTCTGTAATGGTGAATTTATGTTCTTATGAATTTGTGAAAACACCTATGCTCTGTAATATAAACAACAAATTTTAATGTAGTCTAATTATTACAAATTCTTAGCAGGTGGGGGAAGAGGAAAGGGAGGGATTTTCAGGAAGTATTTCAGACCCTGACAAAAAAATACTGACTGTATTACAATGTGTGAAACAACATCACTAAAGGGCTGGAGAGAAAGGGGGCTGGCCTTAGTAACTTTGTATGTAGGTAGACTTTGTAAGACTAGAGGGGAAAGGAGCTGCATGTGAGCCCTGGACACCAGTGGATAAAGGTTTTACTCACGGGACAGCATCGAATATAACTCTGATACTAAGTAAGCCCCAATACTGGAATTGCACAGGCAAATGAACAGTGGATGGCAGGACCCATAATTCCCACCACTGGAGAGGGGAGTCACAGATCAGCAAGCTGAAGAAGCTAGAATGTCCACATGGAAATCTGCTTAGAGCAGGAGACATGATTTAAAAATTCATCTTGAAGCCACACATGTGGCATGGGTCTGTAATCCCAGCACTCAGGAGGCAGAGGGAGGAGGATGGTGAGTTCGAAGTCAGTCTAGGCTACAGAGTGAGACGCTCAAACACACACACATACACACACACACACACACACACACACACACATCTTGAGCTTAATATAGACACAATTGGTCACGCATAGGACTTTTTATAGATACATATATCTACACAAGTTAGCATGTACACACACATTTCCTTGCTCTACTCCATCAAAGACACCTAGCACCTAGATTTTGGTTTCTAATCTATTCTGCAATAAAAGGAACTGCAGCTTCTGGGAGAACTGGCCAAACCTAGGCCTACAGCAGGAAATGGTAAATGCTACACAAACAAAGCAAACAAACAGAAAAAACCACAGATGGGGCTACACCAAAGAAACACAGGACTCAACAGAGAGAGCGCTAATGGCCAAAGCTGAAATAATTTCCAACAAAATCAATAAACTAGTGTTGGATTATAGACCAAAGTATAAAATGAATACTCATGAGTTCATAATGTTTGAATAAATAAATAAGGGGGAGAAAAGACAAGTCTTTAGTTCAGACTAATTCCAGATGATTCATAAAGATGCTGCACCCTCAAAGAAGGAAAGCACAACTCCCACTCCTTGAGTTCAGGCTGCATGGAGGTCAAAGCCAGTATCAACAGTCGCAAATCATGCTGGTGGTGTATGTCTTTATATGACATGATGAAATAGCACCTTACCTCTGGGTCTTCCTCCCCAAAGTTCATAGCCCCAGTCTAATCAGGAAAAAACAGCCAAATCCAAATTGAGGGCATTAGTACCGATCAGGTCGCACCTCAAAACTGTCAAGGTCATCAAACAGAAGAAAGAGTCTGAGAAGAGTTGGAGACATGATTAAAACTCAAGAGGAGCCTAAGGAGATGTGACAACTCAGTGTAATGTGGATCCTCAATAGAATGCTGGAAAGGGAAAAAGGAAATCTAAATCCAGCACGTGTTTGTAATGCCTCACCACTGGTTCATGAATTGTAACAGACGCACTGTGGTAATGTAAGATATTCATGATTGAGGTGTGCAGGGAGCATAACTCAGTAGCAGAGCATGCACGAGGCCCTGGGTTAAATCCCCAGCGCCAAATATTAATAATGCACCCATAATGAAGTATTACTCAGTCATAACAAAGAATGAAAGTATGTCATTTGCAGGAAACTGGATGGAACTAGACATTATCATGGTAAGTGAAGGAAGCTAGACTGAGAACAATAAATGTTGATGTTCTCTCTCACATGTGGAATCTACACCTAAAAATAATAACATGAGTGTAAAATGGGGACTGGTTGAGGGTGAAACCAATGGCACAGGAGAGGACGAAAGGAGAGGGTGAAGGGGGAGTGAGCGAGATCAAAACTCTTCATGCTCATGTATGAGAACAGAATAATGAAGCCCATTAAATTTTTTTTAAAGGGAGAAGGATAAGAAAGAGTAATAGAGGGGATGAATTTCATCAGTATACCTCACATGAATGTTGTAAATATTATAATGAAACACTTTTGTACAATTCACATATGCTGATAAAAAATGAAAATTAAACGAGTAAACTGGATGTGGGGATACATGGGAATGCTCTGCACTAACTTTGCAATTTTTCTTTAAATACAGAAATTCTTTTAAGAAAATAAAATCAATCAAAAAATCTCAGAGTGAGGAGGTTCTGGATGCAGTTTATTCAGGACTCCATGGATAACACCCAGATCCACTCATTGGTCTGGCTTCTCCTGGACTGACTCCCACACAGATACTGTTTCCAGCCTCCCTGTGGGCTCTCAGCAATGGAGAGGTAGATTATCACTGCCTGGTAGCTGGGGGACTTTCTTTGCATAGATGCCATTTTTCAGTCCTGCTGGCCCAGTTAGCCATAGCCTGGGTCCTGTGCCCATCCTGAGCCGGCCATTCTGTCAGGGAGATGAAGTAGGACTGGCTTGGTCTGGTTGTGTGCCCAACCTCTTGTGAGTAACCCAGTGATGAAGTAACCTTTCTCTAAAGCAGACACTAGGAGGGAAAGGTGAGGTTTCTCCAAAGCCAAGACAGTTACAAAGAGGGAAGAACACGAGATAGACGATGAGCAACACACATCACAAACAGCCACCCACATACACACGGGATTGCTTTTCCGTAACATTCCAAAACGTGTGCATAACTTGAAAAAGAGGCAATAAAAGGAAATGTAATCTGCCTTATGGACTTGCCACAATTAGATTTGATTATAATTATAGACACACACACATACTGCCCAAATTGACTAAAATAAGTTGAAGGAAAAAACACAATCAATTTATGAAGTTTAAGGTACATCTTGCTCAAATTTTTATCAAGCAAATATATCACGTTTATAAAGATACAAGAGGCTAATAATGAAAATTTGAGTAACAGTACACTTTTTAGTGACACCGAGTAGTTCCCCTTACACAAACCATAAAAGTTACATCAATAAAAATGTTCCTTTGGAAAGTTTGCTTAGATACAGTGACAACTGCTATAAAGATGTGCTCATGGCAACAGGGTGCCCATGCCAGGATTGAGTGGCCATAATAAGACAGCAGTGCCATGTAAACCAAGCACATGGAATTATTTCACCGTTACATCTGTCACACAGGTGAGGGATGAAGAAAGCGCAGGTCTCAGCTTACCTGTAACAACCATCTGCTTGCCCACTGTCTCAGATATTGGCTCACGGTATGACACAGATGCCATGGCTGACGGCCTAACTGCAATTCTGGGATTTCTTCCTCAGCACAGGTAAGAAGCAAAGCCTGCAGTCCCTGCTCTCCCTGTGGTGACTAGATTAGGTGGTTGCTAAGGACTCTTTGTGACAGGGAGGGGAATGATCCTACAGAGTTCCATGTTCCAGTCTCCAAAAGCAGACACTTAGAGATGTGGCATGCCCAGGGACCACACCTAACACCAACTGTGTCGTGTCTGTCAATGTCTTCGCAGATGAGTCCTGTCCAGGTGCCAGTCCTAGAACGTGCCTGGGTCACAGAGAGCCTGGCAGGCTGCACTGCCAGCATCTTTCAGCATTTCCAAAGAATCTTCTGCAGCAACATTAAACGCAAACACTGGCCAGATAAAATACAAAAAGAGATTACATTAATAAATGAATACGAAAGTTATGTTTGTATGTATATTTCTTTCTAGTATCATATTCTAATACTTCTTTAAGCACAATTTATGTTTTGGTCATATTGATTTATTTGTGACTCCCATGCTCAGCAATGCTTTTTTCTTTTGAGACTTCACACCTATGATTTACCCTTCCTGTAATACTCTGCACATTTTTTTTCCGGTACTGGGGTTTGAAATCAGGGCCTACAGCTTGAGCCACTCCTCTAGCCCTTTTTTGTGATGGATTTTTTTCAAGATAGGGTCTCGAGAACCACGATCCTCCTGATCTCTGCCTCCTGAGTAATCCTAGTAGATTACAGGCGTGAGCTACTGGTGCCTGGCTAATATTTCTTGTCCTCTGAGAGTGAATGCCCACATCTCCTCTTCCAGTAGGGCATCTGCAGATATGAGTAAGTGTTTTCTTCTGCTTGCCTCTAACTCATATAGCCTTGTGTTTACATCTATCTTTTCAACTCTTACCACTTTAATTATTTGGAAGTTTTGTTTGTGTTTTGCAATACTGGGAATCAAAGCCAGGACCTTGCACATGCTAGGTAAGCACTCTACCACTGAGTTATACTTAATTATTTATTTACTTTTTCTACTTTCCCATCAGACCCTGACTTCCAGCAGTTCAGTATAAAAACATCATTATTCATATTTCAATTTTCAGAAATTAGGATGTAACAAAGTAAAATGTTTATGGGATGAGTAAATGAATGAACAGTTAATTCCAAGCTGGGCACAGGAGGTTCACACTTGTAAGCCTAGCTACCTAAGATCTCAGTTCAAAGCCAGCCCAGGCAAACAGTTCTAGAGACCCTATCTCAAAAATACCCAACACAAAAAGGGCTAGCAGAATGATTCAAGTAGTAGAGCACCTGTCAAGCAAGTATGAGGCCCTGAGTTCAAACCCCAGTACTAGAAAAATCAAACAAACAAAAAGCACAATTAATTCCAGTCTGTAGAAACACATACTATTGACTATCTGATAACTATTGAATATAAATCTGAAGAGTAATTTTTAATTCACTAAACGTATGGAGTTCTTTACTGAAAATGTGATTAATACCTTTTCTTTGTTTAGAATTAAAATTAAAACACTAGGCAGGGCACAGTGTCTGCACAGTGACTCACATTTGTAATCCCAGCTACTTGGAAGGCAGAGATCGGGAGGATTACAGTTGAAGGACAGCCCAGGCAACAGACTAGGGAGACCCCATCTTTACCAGAAAGCAAGGCATGGTGATATGTGTCTATTGTCCCAGCTACTAGGAAGGCAGTGGTAGGAGGATCAAGGTCCAAGGTCTTCAGGCAAAAGTGTGAGACCTTATTTAAAAAATGAACTGAAAAGGACATGGCTCAAGTGGTAGAATGTTTGCCTAGCAAGTGCAAAGCCCTGCATTCAAAACTTCAGTACTACCAAAAAATAAAATTAAAATTAAAAAGTCCATAGTGGACTAGAGGTGTGGCTCAAGCAGTAGAGTGCCTGCTTTGCAAGTGGGAAGACCTGAATTCAAAACCCCAGTACCTTCAAAACCCCAGTACTGCCAAAACAAGAAAGAAAAGAAGAATACAAAAGCCCGTGGTGAAGATAGTGCATATGACAGTGTGACAGGTGACAGGGAGCACATGCAGGAGCAAAGCTGTTCATTCATGGCACCCAGAAAGCAAAAGAGAGAGGAGTGGCCAGGGTCCCAATATTCCCTTCAAGGACACCCCCAATGGCCTGACTTCCTCCCACTAGGCCCCATCTGCTGACAGCCTACAGGCTGGCACCTGGGCCTCTGGGGGACTACAGCAGAGGATGAGTTGGCGATGGGGTTGGAGAGACTGAAGCACATCAGGAGAGTGAACTCTTTTCTGTAGGCAATGGGCACCCCTGAAAGGTGTTAACAGAGCACAGACTGGTTGTTCTTGGGTTTAAAGACACTTGGCTGTGTGGAGAACAGGCTTGAGAGAAAATGCTGGAGCCAGAGCCCCCACAGGCAGCTGTGGAAGTGGTCCAGGAAAGCAAAGATGAGCTCCTGAGCCAAGTGACAGGAAAGGAGGAGATGCAATTAGATCATATACTGAGTAGAGGTTGTAAAGAATATGAATGACCCCAACTTTCTATCTTAGTTGACAGGCAGGTAGTAGTTACCCCAAAATAAGACAGCGAAAACAAAAGAAAGAAAGAAAACAGAGGCTAATAAATGAACAATGGTATTTACAATAAGTCAAATGGTGGTATTAACTAGGTGTGAATTTGTGTATCCTGCAAAACAGGCTAATAGAGTAGCTGAAATTAAGCCCCAAGTTGTAAAATATTGTGACAGCTACTGAACTTGCCACAGGGATCAAAGATGGTCTCCCTTGGCCACCAGATGCATTTCTATTATCACAGAAAAGCACAGGGGAATTAATAACAACCTTTTCTGATGAAACGCAGGGCTCAGCATGGATGAAATGTTGCTGTTGTCTTGCTTTGATAATGTAATAGGCACTTCAGAGTTGCAAATCACCGTCAACAGTCACAACTGCGGAGGCTGATGCAAGGCCTGCAAAAATGTCTTATTCTAACACTCGGGAAATAATCAAGCTGTGCATTTTGATGACATGAAAATGATACAAAGTAGAAATTTGTAAAACAGGGCAATGATATATATCTCCAAATGGACTTACTGAAACTATATGATAATATTCAAATATCCTATTTGGGGGCTGAGGATATGGCTTAGTATATGCTTAGCATGCAAAGGGCCCTGGGTTCCATCCCTAGCACCAAAAGAAAAAGAAAAGGATGGCTCAAGTATCCTGATAGTAAGCACACTTTGCAAACTGGGAAGCTTTGTGACTTCAGTGAATCTTTTCTAACAATTTTTTAGGTGTTGGGGGTGGTACCCAGGGCTTTTCATATGTTACACACCACTCTATCACGGAGCTTTCCTTATACTTTTTTTGGGGGGGGGCAGTACTGAGGTTTGAACTCAGGGCATCACACTTGCGAGGCAGGTGCCCTACCACTTGAGCCACTCCGCCAGCCTATTTTGTGTTGAGTATTTTCAAGATAGAGTCTCATGAGCCATTTGCCCAGGCTGGCTCCTCCTGACCTCTGCCTCCCGAGTGGCACGAGCCCTGGTGCCAGGCTACTTTATGCTTTTTAAGTAAAAAATATTTTATGCCCCTTACATATATTTCTGTTTTCAAAAAATAATCTGGAAGACACTACACAGAGTGTGTCTGACTGGGCTTCAAATTCCAACAACTCTTCTGAGTAACATTGTGGCATTTTTGTAAAATGCTTGCCACTTTTACTGATACACAGTGTCAACTCAACAAATTGTAGCTGTGATACTGTTCCCATTGTCCTCCGTTTCATCGTTGCCACCTTGTTCTTCTCTAAGAAAACACACATGACTAATACAAACTTATAAAAACAAGAGTTTTAAAAAATTGAAATCACAAAACATTTAATTGCTATCCCCTAATTGCTATACTATGGATTTTAAAACAAAAAACAATTAAAGCAAGTGTTAGAGAAACAATTACAGTCATATCATTATTAAACATGACCTCAGCTGTGACTGACACTGAGCACCTTTTCTCTATTGCAGTCTGACCCCTGAAGGGAGGAAGGGAGGTTCCTGGACAGGACGGTCCTGGATGGGCTAAGTGAAGGTACCAGGGATGGGGAAGCTGAGCCAGGACTTCTTAGTCCTAGGCTCCTGGTCTCTGCTCAGGTGCTTTTCTCCCTGTTCTGTCTTACAAAAGAAACTGTAAATCTCTTTTCTCATTCACGGCACTGTGTCTACCAAAGCCCCTTGGTATTTGCTCTAGTGTTTTCTGTAGTTTTCCTTCTGATAACAGTTAAATTTCCTGGTGAGGCCTTCTTAACTAACTGATGAGCAAATAGAATCACACACTTGCTATCTGCTAAACACTTTTCCAAAAGTCTTCTCCTTATCTGCACAATGATGGTATGACACAGAATTATTACCCTGGCTGGGTTTAGTGTCAAAGTTCTATCTTAAAGCTGGGCACTGGTGGCTCACACCTGTAATCCTAGCTACTTAGAAGGCAGAGATCAGGAAATTAGAGACCCTATTTCAAAAAAACCCTTCACAAAAAAGGGTTGGTGGCTTGAGGTATAGGAACTGAGTTCAAACCCCAGTACAAAAAAAAAAGTTCTGCACACATGTCTCATGACAGAGAATGTTGAATCCCAAATCTAGCTAATTGTTTCTGACTCTACAACAGAAATCTAATTTGATTGTCAATAAACATGTTACTTTTACATGATCAAAATTTTCCCATACGAAAAAGTAATCAGACTTAGAAACCATTCCCTCTGTGAGCCAGTGCTACCTCCCAGCTGTGAGTCCCAATGTCACCAATAACACACACCTTAGCTTTTCCTATCTCAGCACCTCTCCCACTATCACCACAGCAAATTAGCCCCCTCCCAAAGTGTCTCCTCTCTGTCCATCAGCAGAAAAGGCAGAATTTCTGGGGTCTCAAAAGCACACACCTCCTTCTCCGCCTTCTTCTAGTATGTTGCTTTTAAGTACTGTTTTGCAGTGCTGGGGATGGAACCAGAGCCTTGCACATGCTACACATGCACTCCACCACTGAGCCCTGGGTACATTTTAACTTGGTTGCTGCTCAAATACATTTTACTTCAGTTGGTGGAGCATCTCTTCACACTGGCCACTCGTGAAGGTAAATCTGATCATGTTTGGTCCCAGCTCACTCAGCTCTCCCAGGCTCCAGGCTACCATTCCATCCCTGGCACCATTCTAACTCAGACTCTTTGACTTAACAAGAAAGGAAACAAGTCCCTTTGTCTATGAGAGGCTTTCTTACAGACCCCCTGTAGGCTTCCTGAGGTCCCAAAGGGCAGCTCAGGTTTGGATGCCAGTTCTTTGAGGACTAAGAAGCATACTGCTGACTGGGTATGGTTGGGCAAGGGACTTTGGATTTACTCCAAACCCTTTCTCCAACCTCTTGGTCTTTTGTTGAAGGCAGTATGCCATGCCACGCTTACTCTTTGCCGTTTTTGCCACTTCTGGGGGGGGGGATAGTCTACCTGTGAACATTTCTGTGCTCCCTCACCAACCCCCTTTGTCCTATCTCCATCCAGCCTCCTTGGAAAACATTGGGTACAATTAGCTTCCAAGAAGGAATGAACAGCTGAAAGTCACCCTTCCACCTTAATTGAGTGTCATCTTCCATAAGCTCATCTAAAGTTCCTTCTTAGAACCTATGTCTGAAATTGAGAGTCTTATCTTCATCCACTTTGCAGAGACTAAGTGATATTTACAGCACTTTACAATCTGGGATTCATCTCAATGTCAGACCTTTGATGCTAAAAGAGAAGACATAACTTTCTAGTATTTGCCATGCCATAAAATGAGAATTCAAATATATGGAAATTGATCTCCAAGGAGTCTGATTACTAAACACAATTATAAAAATAGCTGTTACCTAGTCTGGCACTGGCGACTCACGCCTATGATCCTCGCTATTCGGTAGGTAGAGATCAGGAGGATCACGGTTCAAGGCAACCCTGGGCAAATAGCTCAAGAGAGTCTATCTCGAAAATACTCAACACACACACACACACACACACACACACACACACACAGAGACAAATAAGGGCTGGAGGAGTGGCTCAAGCAGTAGAGCACCTGCCTAGCAAGTGTAAAATCCCTGAGTTCAAACCCCAGTACTGCAAAATAAACAAACAAAAAGCTGTCACCTTTTTCTTGAAATAGATTATAAATTGGTTTATAATATGGGTGTTTTGTCTAATCTTAAGAAAAAAAACTCCACCTTGGGCTAGGCATGGTGACCCATGCCTGTAATCCCATCACTTGGGAGGATGAAGATTCAGAGGCTAGCTCAGTGACCCTGTCTCAAAAAAACAAACAAACAAATAAATGAAAAAAAAAAAAACCAAAAACTTCACTTTGAAAATATATTTTTAGCAAATTCAGTAGGATTTCAGTGGGAAAACGAGTTTCCTTGTGGTATACCTTTTTTGTTTTGTTTGGGTGGTACTGGTGTTTGAACTCAGGACCTCATCCATTTTACTCAGGCACTCTACCATTGGAGCCACTCCACCAGCCCTCTTCTTATATATCTTACTAGGATTTTAAAACTTAATCTTTTATCTCTAATTTGACATTTTAAATATGATTTTAAGTGGCTAGGAAACGTCTGTGTGGAGGAGGGTGCTAATGTCTGGGAAGGAAGCACACATGCTTTTGGGAGTGGAAGTTGCGACCCTTTTCCTCTCCTTCCACTTTCTTCAAGTGGGAGACACTTGAAGAAAACCAAGTTTAAATGTCCTGCAGGAAGGAAAGTACACATCTTGTGGGAAATAGATCTGGGGACTTGGAGACTGGAAGAAAATAGCAAACTGGTGGGGAAAGGTTTTGGTAGAATGAGGAGTGGGTCAGGGAAGTGTTCCCCAGGCTGTAGTCCCTGGAAAGTGGAGGGAAGTCTAATTCAGGAATTTTGATTTTAAGTTTTTCACCTCCAATATAACTTTCTTCTCTCTTTATTTATTTATACTGTGGTGCTGGGGATCAAACCCAGGACTTCATGCATGCCAGGCAGGTGCTCTACCGTTAAGCTAGCCCAGGCCTTGTATAAGGCATTTCATTTAGTACTGAAATAGCTGTTGAGCCCAGAAGACGGGAAATTTGAGGATTTCAGATGCAAATACCTGACATTGACATATGGCAATAATCCAATAAAATTAACATTTTCCAGTTATTTAAAAATTGTTTTATTACTATAAAAAGTTTAAATACTCAGGGAGTGGGTTATTTAGTCAGCCCAATTTTTAAACCCAAATGTACCAAAACTATTTTTAAGTTGATGAAATCATAGATACATTATTTATTTTGGATGACTCATATTCTTAATATAAGTTAAAAAAAAACTGTTCTTACAACAGCTGGCACTGAAGTTTCTCTTAGATTGAAATGTCCCTTATTATTTTTAGGCCATTTAAGGTGAAGAAGGAGAAAGCCTTAGGGCATGGCCTAGAGGAGAGGGTGAAACACAGGAAGTTTTAACTGTCCCACAAAACCAGTGGAAGGGGTGTGGGAGTGGGGAATGACAATGGGAGAAAAAGGACTAGAAGGAGGAGAATAAGGCTCAAGGAACCGGAAGACAAGGACTGGCTAAAATGGGACAGCTGTTATCTATTGCTGCAGAACAAGTTACTCCAAAACTCAGGGCTTGAAACAACAAATGCTTCTTACTTCTCAGTCCGTGGGCCTTCAGGACCTAGCAGCTGGGGCTGAGGTCTCAGGTGAAGACTATGGGTGAGGATCAGATTCCAGTCTCAGTCACACAGTTGTCAGCTGTGTTCAGTTCCTTATGGAGTATTGGACTACCTTGTGCACAGTGCACAGGCCACTCAACACATGTAGCTGGCTCCTTCAGCTGCAGAAACAGAAAGAGAACCCAAGACTGTAAATCAGGTGCTCTACCGCTTAAGCCATACCTCCAGTCCATTTTTCTCTGATTATTTTGGAGATGGGGGGGTGTCTTGAGAACTATTTGCCCAGACTGGCCTTGAACCATGATCCATCTGATCTCAGCCTCCCAGGCATGAGTCACCAGCACCCAGCAAAACCACAGCCATTTTGTAACTTAATCTGCTAGGTGACATCACATCACCTCTGCCTTACTCTATTTGCTTGAAATGAGTGACAAAACCCAGCTGATCATGGGGGGTGGGACATTACATGTTGCATGAATGAAAGTCATTCATGAATTACACAAGGGTGTGAATTCCAGGAGGCGGGATCATGGGGGCCATTGCGGACCACGTGGACATGGCTGCCAACTGCACATGCCCCATAGAAAGCCCTGGGCAGTGTGGCTGGGGCACATTACCAGCAGAGATGCAGAATATTTATAGAGTTGTGGGAGGCATCAGAAGTAACTCTGCACTACCCATGGAGTGCTGGAAGAATGACTGATCTGGAGAGGTGTGACGGGCGTGGGGTTGGTAGCACAGTGCTGGAAGCCATCTAGACTTTGGTATGTCACTGCCTCATTCCTGAATTCTCCAAGGCCCATCAGAGCATTCTACCTTCAGTGACGGTGAGTCCTGTTAGACTGCTCCATCATTCTGGAAACTAGCATTTAAAAACATTATTCTTGTTTTTCTAAAACAGACATCTGATCCTGTGCATTTTTAAAAGTTCCTTTAAAGAATTATAAAAAGCAGTTGTCATTGACAAATTCAATAATCAACTTGTAAATTTACTATAAAGTTACTTGATCCTGAGATAAGGAAAAATCCCATAAATACACATGAAATTTATTTATGTCTATACTCAGGTTTAAACAGTACTTCCCCCACCCAGCTCCCCGCCATGATGCTGAGGTTGGAAGCTAGGGCCTCCCATAGGCTAGGCAAGCCTCTATCACTGAACTAAACCCACTCTTAACTCACTAAGCAACACTTCTCTTGATTAATTTTGCACCTGAAAATTTTCCTCAGATTCTTCACATTTTCTCTGATTTTGTTAAGGGCAAAATTTACACTAGACTTTGAATTACAAGCATTCTTCTCATTTCTGCCTGGTCCCATTACTTCGCAGATGACATTTTTATCTACTAATGTTTATCATCCATACTTAGAAAACAGAGTCTGCTGAGCCATCTATCCTGATCTCATCTTTGTAATGTGTCACAAAGTCACATTACAACAGATTGTTGGTAATCTGAAAGATACCAAGATGCTCTTAGATAAATGAAACTCCAGGAAGCAGATTTCCAGTCCCTTCCCAGCAAGCTCTGCAGCTGTGCCTGGCAGTGAGTTGTCCATTCCCAGGACTTTGCAGAGCGCTGCCCCCAGGCTGTACAATGGCAAAGCGGATGTCCTGCCCCATGCCTAGTGTTCTGAGGGTTTGTCTTCAGCCTCCTGAGGGCCTGAATGATCAAAAATAAATTTAAACATACAATTTGAGGAGGTTTCAAACATGAGAACCAAGCTATGACAGCACACAGTAAATCACTTCTCACTTCCAGCATTCAGAGGAGGCCTTGCCTCGCTCAGAAATTCGAGTTTCTTCTTAAACCAGTTGCCACCATATGTAAAGGTGTGATTTGTCCTTTCTCTGGGTCACCTTCCCCTGCTCCTGGCCAGGCTTTTTCCCCCAGGGTGCTGGGCCCCCAGGAACACCTAAGAAGATGCTTCCTCAAGGGACAAAAGGACTTGGGAAGATGTTTTCAAACAAATTTGTTTATGGTGATAACTAATAATATTTTTTGAAAATCTGATATGATTTTCCAAATGACAGAGTTTAAAAAATATTTAAAATCAGAATATTGGGCTGAGGATGGAGCTCAGTGGTACAGTACTTGCCCAGCATGCTCGAGCTACTGGGTTCCATCCCCAGCACTGAAAAAATACATGTAAGTGTACATAGGTGTTGACATAGGTTATGTTGGATATGATTATTTATTTAAAAAACTGCCAACCACTGATTGTCACAGGAAGGAAATAAAGGACTTTCTGGCTACTGTAAATTTACTAAAGATATAGGTTCCAGAGAAATCACGGTCAAGAAAGACAAACATCATCAATATGTCAACATTTCAGAGAATTCAACATTCAACAGAGATTAGCTTATTTGATTTTTACTTAAATAAACAAGAAAAGCCAGCTGGGCCAATTAAGCTCATTTTATATTTCTGTTCTTTCACTACACTCAAAGGTCTAAGACTTTTTTCTATTGATTGCCTGGTGGCACCACAATTGCTTTGGAAATGGTTGAGAAGGTGTTAAGTTTGAAATTAAATTTTTGTAGATGCTGTGAATTCAGGAACATTGACTGAAGGATGGCTGGCAAACAAGTGATTTTTCTTTTTCTTTCTTTTTTTTTTGGTCCTGTGGATGAAGCACAAAGGCCTCACAGAGGCTAAACACACACTCTACAACCAAGCCACTCTCCCAGCCCTAACCAGGTGATTTTAAACACAGCCACATGTCATTTCGATTTAGGAGTTTCAGTCAACTTTTCTTGAAGGTATTTATTCTTTAGAATGTTCTGAATTTTTATGATTCTTTGGGAATGTTGGTCATCTGTTTTCAATTCTTTTTTATATGTTAGGTCAGGATGCCCTTTAAAATGAGTTACAAACCATATGAATTTTGTGTCTGTCTGGAAAACAGGGTCCAACTTCCACAGACGTCACAGGGCCCAAATATGCACTGCACCGTGTCAGTGACATCGCAGCTACCACAGGAGAGAGAGTGAATTTGACGTTAAGGAAGTCTTGGGAGGAAGTGGCCATTCAACCTTCTCCATAAATATAAATATAAATATAAATATAAATATAAATATAAATATAAATATAAATAAGATGCTCTTTAGAGAACACATCAAATAACTCAGGCATTACAGACAAGATGAAATTAACAAGTGCACTAAAAGATGCCCCTGTGTGTCAACAGATTTCTCTGGTCCTGTGCTGCTGATTTGGCGATGGAGATAAAAGTGAACAGCAGCATTAATCAAACCTGTTCTATTCTGACAGCACTTGGAATTCATTCCTCTTCCTAGGTGGCACCACCACTGTTCTGTTTTATTGTTTGCCCATTTGTTTTTGTTGATAACACTGTCAGCCTCAAGAAGTGAAAAGACAGTTGTGACTCCCTAAGTTTTGTGCTGAGTGAGGAGAGGACAGAGAGAAGTGTGACAGCATTTTAAACAAATGTGTATGAAACTCCTAATGGTATAAGTAGAACACTCAAAAAGAAGGGAAGTTGGAGGCAGGCACGTATAATCCTAGCTACTTGAGAGCCTGAGATGGGGAGGATCACAGTTCAAGTTCATTCAGGGCAAGTATTTTGAAGATCCCATCTCCAAAAACCCAGAGCAAAAGGGGCTGGAGGTGTGGCTCAAGCCGTAGAGTGCATGCTTTGCAAGCTTGAAGGCCTGAGTTCAAACCCAAGGTACACCAAAAAAAAAAAAAAAAAAAGGAGACTGGAAAATGGGGAGAAGAGAAAAAAAATCAAGGTATACAGTCATGGAAACCTCCAGCCTGAATTCAAAGAGGTCAAGATTAAATATTCATACCACTTTATTGGTAAATCTTCAAGACATTTCCAAGAAAGTGCTATTCTTTGCATTTTCTCACAGAAACATAAAAGCAAAGTGGCTGTACAGAGTAACAGCTTCAGTAAATGTGGTTTGAATTGTGTTCACATGAATGCAGTGATAGGTTTTCTGGGAGAGGTGTCTAGCATATAGCTTTTTTATTGCTTAAATCTGATTAAAGGACAGGGGGTGTAACTCAAATTGGTTAAGCCTTGAGGCCCTGAGTTCAAACTTCAGTACCACCAAAAAAGGAAGGAAGGAAAGGGAAGAAGGAAAGAAGGGAGGGAAGGAGGGAGGGAAAGAAAGAAGCAAGCAAGCAAGAAAGAAAGATCTGTTTAAGTTTTTTTTTAACATTTAAGAAAACTGTTTAAGATTTGACAAGGGCTTTTGGGGAGTGTTTTGTCATTCTTGAGAATTTAACACCATTATATCGAGCTGGAAGAAAGGATTACATCACCACTTCCCACCCCAGCCCCCACGGTGCCTGGCACTTTGAACACAATAGGAAAGGAGAGACACTGTGTCTGAATTACTAAAGCATTGCATTCAAAGTGTTTTCACTACCAAGTGCAGAGTGGAGACCATTTATTTATACTAGGGTTTTTTACAGAATCACTTGCTGTTGATGAATGCAGTTTTACCTGCATCGAGACAAACATTTATTTTAGAACAATAAAAATAAAAGTTATTTCATTTATTCCGCCATTTTCATCCTATCATTTGTTTCTTTAACAGCAGACGCATTTGCCTTTTCTGCATTCTCAGATCCTTGCCTGCATGTCAGAGGAACGTGTTAAGCTCTGGTCCCCAGCTGGGAGCTGAGAGACAGACAGGGCTACTGCGCTTACTGCGTTTTCTTTGTAGCCTATTACTCTTGGTTACTATTTACTATCTACTAAGAGCGCTGTCAGCTCTCATCCTTTCATTTCCTCTTCTTCACAGGCAGCTGAAAGGCATGGTAAATTTCCATCCTTTGCTTCTCCTTACTCTGGCCCCACTCCCATTTACCTACTATTCAGTATAGATGCTTAAAAAAAAAAAAAAAAAGCAAGATTCCCTCACCACCACCTCATTTCCAAGCTCCCCCCTACTTAAAAGTGAAAAGGACTCAGGTAGCGGGAAGTCCAGAGACAGTACTTCAGAGTTGGTGGGATGCATAGGGAGGAAGAAGGGAGAGGTGAAGAGGTGCAGAATCCGTAGTGTCATCTTTATTCTCTGTGCAGGAGCAACCCTGGAGGGAGCCACACTTATAGATGCACTTCTGTATACTTAGTTCACAAAAATTTTGGATTTCCTTTCATTTTCAAATGCACCAACCTTACAATATCAGACTTCCTGAATAAATGTCCAGTTTCTCTTGAAAATTTGGGAGCCCTGGGTCCATATCCCTGCATGATAGCAATCAGCTCTCCTATACTCTAGGGAGATCCTGCAAACATTAGCACACAACTCTTGCACGCAATAAAAGATGCGTCTTCTGGGGGCCTGGACTGTACAATTAGCCAGTTATGCAAGGCAAAGCAGCTCAAAAAGGAGTCTAGAACTTGGCTCCTCCCTTGACATAACTTTCTAGGCGGAAGCCTCCATCTTCTCTTCTGTAGGGTTTGTGACGATGCTGTCTGTCTTCATGAGATGGACAGGAGGATCAAATTATTTCTTTTTTTTTCTTTTATTCATATATGCATACAATATTTGGGTCATTTCTTCCCCTCAAATTATTTCTAAGTGATTTGAATGACAGTGCAATGACTTGATTTCTAAGTGCACAGGAAACTGCATGGCAGTTAGCTTTTCTTGGGCGCCCATTATATACTGGATGTGTGCCTTCCTCTAAAGCACACCCATGTGCAACTAGGGAATGCTTTGTTATGAGTGCATATTAGCACCTTTGAGAACGTAAGGATGGCTAAGGGCCAGGTAGGGGACCTGAGCCATGGAATCCAGCACCTCAAATTCTTGATTCCCCTAACCCACACCTTCCTGTTTTAGTTGCTCCCAGGGGGCTTTTGTGGTTCCTGCAAGCTTGAAGTATGTTTTGCTTCTGAGTCCCACTCCCCCACTTCCAGTCCCCCATCATTTAATGTCATTCCTGGGACATCCTGACCATACCGTTCCTCCCCAGGATCTATCCTACACAGACTGAGTCATGGATGGCACTGGGATAGACCAGCAGAGAGTTTCTTTCCTTCCTTCCTTCCCTCCTTTCCTCCTCCTCCCTTCTTTTTTGCCTTTCTTTCCTCCAGTCAGAAACAAATTAGTTCTTCAGCAGCTCTGTTCTAAGCGGTTGATGGTTTCAGTTCAAATCTGTCCTTAGGAATCGTATCACAGTGGCCTTCCCTCTGTTCCTTTCCTGCCCTGTCTTACTTGGACACAGCTTCAGACCATACTGCTTGGAGCCTTTGCTTGGTCACCCAGTGCTAACATCTGTGTCCATTCCATCCCCCACCGCTACCCCCCTACTCCCAGCAGACACAAATTTCCCTGGCATCCCTTCTGGCACTGCTAAAGGACAGGTTTCTTGTTTAATATTACTATCACGCCCCCACCCCCCAGCCCCCACATTGAGACAGGGTCTTTGCTAGCCCAGGTTGGCCTTGAACTCCTGATCCTCCTGCCCAAGCCTCCTAGGTGCTGGGATTTTAGAAGTTGGTCACCATGCCAGGCTTGTGTTCCCTCCAGTCTGCCTCTGTCTTCACCAGTCAGCTGCTACTTCCTGTGGCCTCCTCACTGCAGGAGTTGACATCCTTCTTGATCTCATCCCCTAGCTCCTCCCACCCCACCCTCACCACAAACTGTAATAATCTCTAGAGGGCCCTTCTCCCACTGGAGTCATATTTTAATCATTAGAGACTGTATTGAACACCCGGAATGGCAGCTGTTTCTAACTTATTCCTTCCTCTCTAGGTATAAGGCTTCCACAAGGAAATTTGCGTGACAAAAACATTTATCAAAGCCTCTTCCTGCCCCCGCCAAGAAAAAGGAGATTTTACTCAAAGCTCACTTTTAAAGTCATCAGAAATGTCTGGTATCAAAGCATTTGAATGAGTTTTGTATTTTTGGAGACCTTCTTAGTGAGGCGCATATGTGAAGGCGCTAAGTGAAGAATTCAGTCCATAGAAAAACACGTCGTGAACACCCAGATACATGACTTAGTGTACATGTAGCCACACAGGCTTTGCCAGGACAGTGTATTGGCTAAGGGGGCTCCATGATCCCACTCGACTTTTTCCATCTCTCTCTTCCTCCTGGGCATTTCCAAACGCCACAGGAAATGGAACCATATGAACAAAAACCAGATTCCAGAAGTATAAAACACACACACACACACACACACACACAATTTGAAGAGGGGGGTTTATATGGGGAGCTTTGGTATCAGTTATGTTCCCATCAGGTTTTAAATTTCAGGGTAGAGATTAGAGACATAGGGGGTTCTGTCTCCCCCAGGACTGTGCATACCTCAAGCAAAGGAGAAAGAAGATTTTTTTCTGAGAAGCTTGACTCCCAACTCACAGTGTAAATTTATGCCACTGATATTGAATAATACGTTATTCACACCTGTGTGAGACAGGGGAGTAGCCCTTGGCTCAGCAGCAGACTCACCAGCTCACAAAGATAACCAGTGTTCCAGCACCTTCCCCCTTCCCGGTCCTCATTTCCTTCTTCACTCCCCAAGGCATGTTGTATTTCACTGGAAACTGCTCAGGATGATTAGCCACATGCACCGTATAAATAACAGATGGAATGCAGTAGAATTGGAATAGTCTTGGACCCTTGACTTTGGCTTCCATCCCAAAATAGACAGATTTGGACATGCAAAAGCTGCTTTGCTGACAGGCTAGTTTTTCCCCTTCTCTCTTCCTTCAAACTCATTTCAGTTACTGAGTGGGATTTTTGTATGTCTGTTTGAAGGTTAGGGGAAGTTCACGGTGGCTGCATTCATTGTGGAGTGTCGTTGCAAATGAAGTATGAGGAACAAAGGGGAGGAGAGAAAGCAAGAGAGAAAAGCATGAGGAGCAGTAGGACAGAAGCAATAAACCAGCAATAGCAGCTCCTTGCCCTGTCCTAGGCACCATGCGTGGGTGATGTAGGGGTGCAACACCTGGAGACTGCAATCCCACTGGAAGGCAGGGCAAGGAAAAGGCATTCTGCTGAGGGGCTGTGAAGAAAAAGAAACTGATAGAGAAAATAGATTGGCGAAGTACAGAAACGGAAAAGCAACAGGTGGGCATAGAGGCCCATGACCAGTGGGGTAACAAAGGTTGAACCCAGATTAAAGAGGAAAGAGAGGCAAGAATTCACATTAAGGAGGCCTTAATTCTGTGCCTGGCACTTCTCAGAAACAGCTGTGTAAATCAGTCTCTCGCACAGATGAGCAAAGTTAAGCTTTAGCCCAAGGAGGGACTTGAACCCAGGTCTTCTGTGTGTGTGTCCTGGGCACCTTCTCAGGTGCTGCTGTTCTGTGCATCCTGTCTACTATCTAGGACCCAAGTCTTAAGCTTAGGCATTTATCTATGAACAGTTGAAACCATTAGAAATTTTTTCATAAGGGAGAAATACATAGAATCAGGAGAAAGAATTATCAAAACGTGCAACTTGAACAGCCATCAAAGAGTCTCCAACAAGGGGTCAGAGGGGGCAGTTGGTAGGTCATGGACAACAGTTCTCATTTCCTGGCTGCCCTTTTAAAATATCTGATCTCTCTGATAGAGGATGTCTGATCATTTTGCGTTTTGTACAATCAGTTGAGATGATGTTTTTCCCCTTCATTTGGTTCCCAAACAATTAATTACATTAAAGGCAACTATTCCATACTTAGTGCCAATGAAAATCACTAGGGCTCAGTAGCAGAGTGTGTGCTTAGCATGTACGAGGCCCTGGCTTCAATTCTAGCACACACAAAAAATTAAATCACTGTAATGTCAGAACTTAGAGCCCTCATGCATGGTCAATGCTGGAGAGTTAGGAGAATTGCAAGAATAGTTTGATCATAATTTTAAATTTGTGGTAATTTAAACAAACATACTACTTCAATAAGAGAAAATGCTGTGCCCCCAAACGCTTATTGTTTCATTATGCAATAATAAAAACTAAATCATAATGTCATATCCATTTAATGAAATATTGTTATTTATTAAACTGATGGCTATTAGCACCGTGTCAGAATTTGGAAACAATTCTGATGAAATAGAATATGACAAAAAGCTGAGAATATGATTATGATTTTTTAAATCAGTGTATGTATTGGCAATCACAGAAGAATGAAGTTGAAAATGACAATTGCATTAGCAATTAGCGCTTTTCTCATTTAAATCAAACTAATTTTTAAACTGGTAGAAATTGTATGTAGTAATGGGGTAATGTGGTGTTTTGACTCACGTACACATTGGCTAATGTGTAAATCCGGGTAAGCACTTCTGTGTCCTCAAACATTTATCATTTCTTTACGATGAACGCTTTTAAGACCTTGCTTTTAAAATGCACAGTGCATTATCATAACCGTGCTCTAAATTCACGCTGCTGGCGCTGGACATCAGGACAGCTTGCTTCTGTCTAACTGTAACACTTGGGAATTTAAAAAAGAATCTCGTTAATGTGACTTGATCATTCCTAATATTATTATTTTCTAAATGTCGTGGTTGCAGGCAGAGGCAGTGGCGTGAAAGGGCTAAGTACTAGCAAAACCCACAATTTTTGCTTATTTGTTGCTTTGTTTTCCCTTGACCATGGAGTATGTGTGTTGTTAAACCAGAAGTATTTGATACTGAATAAAGGGAAGCGGTGGGACTTCCTTTTCAAAATGTAGAAGTCATATTTATAATGACAATAACATTTGCTTTATATTTTTTTCAATAGTGTATGTTTTCATTCGTCTGAGTCGCTTTAAGCCAGCTCTGCCTACAGGCAAAGAAATGGATTTATGCTTTAAGGTTGTTTTTGGCTCGCAATTCTGTGACTATCATTCTAGAAGTGCATAGCTATTACCAGATAAGGGAAATAAATAGCTTCGTAGGAAATAATGGAGCATGGTTAAGAGTGACTTATTTCTAGTGAAAAGCATAATTATAGTAGAGAGAACAATGTGCCTTTCTTATTTTAACTGGCACATTTATAAAAGTGCAGTACAACATGAATGACTGAAATAATAAGTTGAATAATGTTTTATAAAGCACTTTCGTACCCATTAGCTTTATAGTCTTACCAAAAGTAAAATACTGATCCACAAGTGACTAATAATACCTTAATTTGCCTTTCCACTTTAATATTATGATAATCATTGCAACAAAAATATAGTAGTTTAAAAAAAAATCTAAGTGAAAATGTCATTGTGCTAGGTACTTTGCAGAATGGCTCACTGCAAACACAGACTGAGTCCATGAATGTTTATCTTCTAAAATGGATGCCACATACGAGACCTAGATCAGCAAAATGAACAAAGAGAGGAAAGACACATAGGAGACGCAGACGCATCCAGGGCGACCATTCTCTATGCAGCAGAATCCTACGAAGACTGGGGATTGAAAACTCTTCATTGTCACAGACACCAGCCACGAGTTTCCTGAGACACCATGTCCTAAAACATGAGTGTGAACCTAGGAGTGATGTCGACGCTACGGGTTGGACGCATGGGCAGGTGCAGAGTTTGAAATCCAGGGGAGTTTTGAGAAGCCATCCCCGAGGTAATGAATGGAGAGACGTCATCCTGGGACTGGTTGATGAGACTTGGCAAACTGACTCCTAAAAGATGGGATGGAGACTGAGCGGCAGGTCAGAAGAAGCTAAGGGGGCTGTACTTGACTCTAGGGACTGATTCTTTGTGGGGAGGGAAAACATAAGGACCAAGTGCTCTCCAGTCATAGTGCTGCCCGGGACTCCTGCAGGTGCACAAGGCATGGAGCCTAGGTGGGTCATCCAGACTCCTTGTAGGCCTGATTGTGGAGTTGAGGCACCACCCATTGCAGGAGCTGGGGGGGGGGTCTTAATTTCCAGTAGGAATCTAATATATTCTGCAGTGTCCAGAACAGGTGAAATAAGAAAATAGTCTCAGAGTTGCGGCTTTAGTGAGGAGTCCAGTCACCAGGATGGGACAAAGCAGGATGCCAACTTAAAGGCCCACCAGGGAGAAAGGCACTGCTCCCAGGCCAGCCAGCCAGGAGAGTTGATTCTGAGCTCCAACGGGGACCTTTGAAGTTGCTGCCAACATCGGGAACTAAAGGGAAGCTGAGCCAGAGTGGCATCCATGGACTCTAGCCAATAAAACCCCTTACCAGGGGCCAGGACTGGAAGCCTAAGGTTAGAGCTGGGGAGCAAGGGGCTGGGAATGTAGCTTGGTGATAGAGGGCTTGCCTAGCTTATGTGAGGGTGTGGATTCAATCCTCTAATGACAAAAAAAAGAAAAAAAGAAGTGGGAAGAAAGTAGGAAAAACTATTATTCCCCCAGATATTGGAAGGAAGTCAGTACTACAGCTTGAGTCTGGTGTGTCCCTCAAAGGCCCACGTGGTAAAAGTCTGTTCCCCAGTGTGGTGCTATTGGGAGGTGGTGGAAACTTTAAGAGGAGGGGTCTACTGGGAGGTTTTAGGTCATTGGGGTGTGCTCTTGAAGGAGACTGTGGGATGCTGGTCTCTTCCTCTCTTTCTCTCACTTCCTGGCCACCACATGCATACGTGGCCATCAACAATGGAAACCTTACTATGTCTTGTGCTTTTTTGCTTATTTGGTTTTTTGAGGTGGTGCTAGAGATTGAACCCAGAGCCACACACACGCTAAACATGCACTCTACTTCAGAGCTACACCTCCAGCCCCTGTATTCATCTTTTGTTTATTCCCTGTCATATTTCTATAGCCAAGAAAGTAAGGGCTTACATGGATTTTGAACGGAGATAATTTGCTCTAGTTTCCATTAGTCATTGCAGTTGTCTTCCTTTATTATTAACATGACCACTATCTTAAAACACCTGGCATATGCTCGTCACTATCATAGGATGGGGTAGTTACACACATAAAGATATAACCAAGAAATGGATTAGAACTTGCAAAGATTAACAGAGACTCGAACCCAGGTCTAGTGCCTTGTTCTAAAATCCAAGTTTTCCCCACATTCTGGGCTCTTTCTTTTCACTGTTCATCAGGCAAACTATGGTGTGCCAACTCTTGCCACCTCACCTGACTCTCTTGACTTGTCTTGTAAAGTGCTTGTGACTCTGTCTATATTGTTGTTTCATTTGTCCTTAGCTCATTCAGGTTAACTACGTTTTTAAGTGGTCTGTACCCCAAATAAGTTGATAAAAATGTGCCAAGACACTATCATTTGGTTTAAGTTTAGCTCTATCTATGACTCAACCACACAAAGATAATTACAGAATAAGATGTTGGCCTTGGAATGCAAAGTTTCAGTGCTTTCGTTTGGAGTCCAACAAAAGAGAAGACAGCAAAAGTAGGAGGCTCACAAGACATCATGAAGCTTTACTGACTCGGAGGTTATTTAGTTAGCTTCGTTGTGCTCTAAAAATAAATAAGCTGTGTAGGAGAGGTGGTGTTTTCCCTGTTCTTCCTCACTGAGCTTATGCCTCAAGCCTTAGGTTTCATTTGTTTATTTAGGTACTTACAGGGATAATATCAAAAGACAGACATAAGAGTGTTAACTTTGCTATTTGTAATTTGTCACCATATATTATTAATGAATTGATGAATAAGTAATGAATAGCAAGATGAACAATGAATACTTCTGAACCAACAGAATTGGTCTGAGCAGTGATTAAAAACAGCAATTGATGCTCGGTGAGTCATGGGTTTACATTCTCAGATCTAACCAGGGCAAGAGGATCACGTGGAACCAGAAACTGTCTTAGGACATTCTAAAACACTTCAAATGAATTGCCCATAAAATATTTCTTAAAAAGAAGCTTATGTGGGGCCTGACATAGTGGTGCACACCTGTAATCCCAGTACTCAGGGGGGCCCAGGCTGGCTAGCCTAGGCTCCAGAGCCAGACCCCTGCCCAAATAAACCAAAAGAAAAAAAGAAAGAGAGAAAGGGGCTGGGAAGGATGGAGGGAGGAAGGAAGGAAGCTTGTAGGGAACCAAAAGCCATGAATTAGTAGCTTCATTGTGGTTCTCTCTTAGTGTCTATTTTAGTATTTAAAAAGTGTCTCCATTTCTTCTTTCATTTCAATTAGTAAACAGCAAAACAAATAAGCTAGACAAGAATTACTAAGGAAAGTTATGTTTCTTGTGTCAGTGATTTTTTTAGTCCTTCATTGTTTCCTATTGGAAAGGAATACAAATAAACATTTATCTCATTGTTTTATTCAAAAATGACGCCTGAGAAAATTGTTTTAAATGGGGACTGGGGGGTGGGACTAGCAGGCATGGGGAGGATGGAAGGAGGGGTGGGGGGATAAATGTGATCAAAGTACTTTATATCCATTATGAAAACAGAAGAATGAAACCTATTTAAAAAGTAAAAATAAAATGTACTGTCAGGTGCTGGTGGCTAACGCGGTAACCCTGGCTACTAGGCAGGCTGAGATTGGGAGGACTGAGGTTGGAAGCCAATCTGGGTAAATGGTTTTCGAGACCCCATATCCAAAATAACCAGAGCAAAATGGACTGGAGGTGCGGCTCAAGCAGTGGAGTGCCTGCTTTGCAAGTTCAAAGCCCTGAGTTCAAAACACCAGGTCCCATCAAAAAAACCCAACAACTATTACTGACTTTTATGATAATGTTTTCCTAACAAGTATGACGTTTGGGATTTTTTTTCTTCCAAATTCCATTGTCTTACTACTTGAAAATATTAAATACCTCAGATCTATGAAGACCACATTATTTATATATAATAAGTGCACATATACACGTGAATATTTATATGTAATATACACATGTATGTATGAAAAGGGTTTTAAAGCATGTATACACTGCACTTTTCATTAAAATGTCTTGTCTAACTCTGTCCTGTTGAGATATTTTCTTTCACCTGTGCTGTACAGATTTTTCAAGTGAAGAGCACATATGGAAAGGATCCACATGTGTATTGAGGTGATAAAAGGAAGTATTGATTAGCAATCAGGTCACATTAATGTAACACGGGCTGGGGATGGATTTGGTTCCATACCTGTGCGTTAATAATGCATGCAGTCATTTGAAAATGAATTTCACATTCCTGGGCAGATGTTGGCCGATGCCCTTGGTCGGGAGATCTTTTAAAGTGCCTCACGTTACACTTGTTCTCATAAACTGACAGCAATTTGCACTCTTATTCTGGAACGTCCCTGGGCAAAGCTGCCTGGTTAGATCTTCTCTAAGCATAACTCGCAGCTGCGTACATTCAACAATGAATATACGGAGGAACAGAGCCTGTTTTGGGTTCCTGATCTCTCTCGAAAAGTCCTTCATAACCAAGACTCAGACCATAAGGAAGTCTGTCTCCTCGTCAGTCTTTTATATAAGGTTGAGATTTTTGAAGTATTTATTCATTTTTAAAGCTATTTTCTCTATAGAATAGACTATTTTAGAGACTAGATACATGTGAACACTATTTTGCTTTCCTCTTTTGGTATGGTTGGAAGTGGAATTAAGACATGCTGATAGTGTTTAGAAATAATATAAAGTTCTTAATCAAAACAGACTTTTATTCTTATAGTCAGTATAATCCAATAGGTCTTTATCGAAAACCAGTCTAAAACACTGAAAAATAAAACTGTTGGCTGGTTAAAACATAGTGGAAGAGAAAACTCACTGGTGAAACTGGCTCATGTTACCTTCTGTGAGTTCCATCTGAGGGTGAGAAATCCTGTCAGAAAAGGCTTGAAAATGCTGGGGTGAGGCCTGGCGGGCGTGCAGTCCCCAGCAGGGCAGGGAAGAAAACAAAGAAGGAAAACACAGTTGACCTCAAAACTTGTTGAAGAAATGAGTGGTTGCTGCTTTTTGTAGTACTGGGAGTTGAACTCAGGGCCTGGCACTACCACTTGAGCCACTCTGCCAGCAAGCTGTTGCTTTCTTAAGTGCCAGAAAAATGCTACACCTGAATAAATCAGATGCAAACAAGGCCTCTCCATGCTCGGATAGCACTCGTACAGTCAAAGCGTCCGTCCACATGACAGTTATTCTCCCAAGTGCCCCACTGTGTCACAAGCTCTGGACTGTGCCTCACATCCCTGCACCCACAATCAGAACCTGCTTTCTCCAAAGCCAGTCTCCCTTCTGTCCTCCCGCATGTTTTCTGGAAGATTTTTCTCTTTGTAATGTCCACCTGATGAGCAGACTCAGACAAGCTCCTTCATGGAGGCTCCTAGGAAAGTTTAAAGGCCTGGTTGAAAAGGAGACCAAATTACTAAACAATTACAAATTACTAAACGATTACAAATTACTAAAACAGCGATTCTGGTAAGTGTTGATAAATACTTCAGGTGTTTATTACCACAGGTCTGGAGTAACTCCTTTGTCTCATCAGAACCTGTCTAGATTAACTCAAGCAAGTGACCATAAATCTTTTATAGCATCTTTGTTTGTTTTGTCTCTCTTCTCAGAGCAAGGTGTTGCCATGGAAACAATGACAATGGCTAAATTTGGCTAGAAATATTTGCTGTTCTATGTGCCACATGTTAAATACAGTTCTTTCCTTCCTTCAAAGAAGGAGAGGTAATCTGAAGAGTGACATTGTGTGTGCGTGGGGGGGTTGTTTTATGATAGCCCAGGCTGACCTTGAACTGGCTGTCTTCCTGCCAGTACTTCCTGAGTGCTGGGATTACAGACAGGTACCACCATGCCTGGTTCCATTCTTAAGACATTGTTTTACACTCACATCAGTTGCAGGAGTCATATATTGAGATTTTGCTATACATTACAGATTTTAGTGTTCCCATTTTGCAAATAAGGAAACTGACGTTACATTCTCAGGCTGCTCTAGAACTCCTGGATTAATGAGGGCCTCCTACCTCAGCCTCCCGAAGGGCAGGATGCCTGGCTTATGTGTTAGAATTTAATTTGCATTGGGAGGTATTAAGAAGGTAGACACTTAATCTGACTGCTTAGTAAGGCTTTCAGGTGTAGACACTCCATGATTGAATACTGTGTTTGTTTTGTTTTGTTTTGCCTTTTTGGCAGTTCTGGGGTTTGCACTCAGGGCCTCACACTTGCTGAGTAGGTACTCTACCACTTGCCACACCCACAGTAGGATCTCCTGCTTTTTTCTGGGGCTGGCCTCACACTGAGATCCTCCTGTCTTCAGCCTCCCATGTAGGATCACAGGCAGAAGCCACCACACCCTGCCTAGTACTGTGGTTTTATAAGAAAGAGATCAGAGGAGACAGACTCACATGTGTCTTACCTTTCTCTTACCATGTCATGGCTTGTACCAATCTGAGATTCTACAAGCAGCCCCTTGACCTCAGATCTCCCAAACCTTGAGCTAAAGCAGACAAAACTCTTTTCTTTGAAATCTACCCAAGCTGTGGCAGTTACAAGCAGGAGAACATGGATACCTATAGCATATGGCTAGGGTTCAGCTTGGGGCAAGTCTGACACCAATCTTCTCTGCCTGTGGTCTCCCCCAGGGGCTGCAGATGGGCCTGTACTTCCTTCATCATCTGCTTCTATCTCAGTTTTCTAAATAGCTCTACCTTTACCATTCCACAGGAGTTGTCTTATTTAAAAGTCTAAAATTGTTTTAGCAAAATTTAAATTTTTGCAGTGCTCCAAGATTCCGGTTGCATTTTATATACTTTCAAATCCCAGAAATACAACATATTACATAACACAAGAGATATTTTGCTAAAAAAAATACCTAGAAATGCTAGAAAAGTAACTGTTGTGTAGCTGACTTACAAGTGATATCTGCTGACGACCAAAACACAGAACAACGATTACAGGAATGGGGGAAGGGGGGCGTTGCAGTCTTGGGGAGGAGGTGCTGGCACACAGGAAGCTGTGCCTTCCTGTATTAGGGCTGTGGATTTGAATGTTCCCAGGATGCCAGGCCTTCCACACTGGGCTCATGAAAGATGGAGTTAAGAATCAGTAACTGCATGAATTCAGAACTTTCAAAAGACAATGGCCTGACTTAAAGTGTGGCCTATAAAATAAAAACCCAAACCAAACAAACAAAAAACCCTTCCCATTAATGTGGAATCAACAAAGAGACTTTTCCACTCGTACTCTGAATAAAAGCAAATAGTGTCCTCTGAGAACCTGTAACCTTATGCTAACTCTTACACTGATTTAGGACTCAAATTTCCACCTGGAAGTGGTAAAATTTTCTATAAAGAGCGAGGGAGTAAATCCTGTCAGCTTTGGGGACTGTTTCCACAAAGCTCTGTTGAAACCATTCCCCTCTGCCACTGTGGAGTAAAAGGTGCTGTGGACACCATGTAAACAAGTGGATGTGTTGATGTTTCAATAAAACTTTATTTACAAAAACAGATGGTACTTTGTCAATTTCCTCTAACCAGAAGGGCCAGGAGCTCAGAAGGAGAAAAGCTGACATAAAAACAGGTCCTGTCTGGTGATAGGTCTGGAGCTCCTGGAAAACACAAACTTAATGGCTGGTCTGGAGGAGCATGGTGTTAGCTCAAGGTGTGAGGACAAGCACACAGCCCTGAGCATAAGGGTGACAGCTTACCATCCCTACAGCTACCAGCCATGAAAGGAGTGCAAGGCTTCACAAGACCTGCAGATAACAGAACTTCTAGACGGGGACTATCAAATAAATGTCAATGTGATTAAAGGCGTAAGAGAAAGATTCTAAATTATGAGTAAGCAATGAGTCCAGGAAAAACCAACATATAAAGTTGAAATAAATAGCCAAACAGAACAGCTGTAAATGAAAAACAATAGTAATTAAAATTAAGTATTGGTAGAAAAGTTAGAGAGAAGTGAGCCTTCATAAACTGGAAGCTGGGCCTGAGGAAACTACCCATAATCCATCTAGACAGAAGAGATGGAAAATATGAAAGGTTGATTAGGATGGAGGAAAAATGAGATCCAGCCCACAACTATGGTATAAAACTCTTGCATCTCTTGGTTTTACAAAATCAAGAAAATGCAGGGAAGAGGTATGGTTCAAGTGGTAGAACACCTGTCTTGCAAGCACAAAGCCCTGAGTTCAAATCCCAGTACCACCAAAAGGGAAAAAAATGGAACTGGTAGAAATGTATATATGTCTTATCTCTTATTACTGCAGAATTCTGTTTGGCATTACGACAAGACTGAGAGATGACTTTTGATAACTGACTGAGCCCTCCTCAGTACCATGGGCTCCATAGGAACGTTTGCATAAGTCTGTGTTCACGTGTGGAACCAAGATTCATCCTGACAGAAGGACTCAGATGGGGAAAAGGACAGTTGGTTCTTGTTACACTCTGCCCTAACTAAAATTACTGTTTCCTACCAGAAATAGACTGTGGCACAAAATGTGAGAGAAAAAAATGATAAGATAAAAATCCACACTATTTTGTTCCATCAAATGGTTTCAAAGCACCGTGTAATGTTAAGTGCATCAGAAGGCAGTGAGTGCAGGGAGGAGAACCCTGTGGCACAGCAAACATCAACAATCATCAGGTAGTGCGGACTTGGCAAGGGATGGCACACGCATGTTATTTATTTCTTTTCTTTTGGTGGCAGTGGGGTTTGAACTCAGGGCTTCACACTTGCTTGCTTGGCAGGTGCTCTTACCTTTTGAGCCACTCCACCAGCCCTGTATATGTTATTTTTTGGGTGCGTGCTACTGTTACAATCCATGTTCTCATACACTCTTCACAGTGCTACTGCAAGCTTTTGTGACTCTCAGAGTTCGCTAAGCTTTGACCGAGGGGTGATGATGACATTGTCAAATGTGAAGATATACAAGTGGTTTGGAAGAACCTGAAATTATTAATTCTGACCAGCTGATAGATATGGTGAATAGTTTGCTAATTACAAAATTATATCTGAAGAAGGGATTTCTTACCTTCATATAGAAGTTTTTTGTTTTTTTAGTTTTTTTGCAGTGTAGCAGGGAGGAAGATCAGAAGAAAACAGACTAGGCCTGAGTCCTGAGAAAGTAGGAGGGAGGTAGGGATGGCTTAGCAGAGAGATAAAACCAAGGAATCTGAACGTGGAGAGGGTCACATAGCACTGGGGAGGGGGAAAGTCACGTAGCATTAGGGTAAAGTAGCCTATAGAATTGTACATAACCATATGTGGATTAGACCGTGTTTTTTGCTTCTGTAACCTGCTTGCAAGGGTATATAAGGGGAACTCCTTTGTTCTGAGGGCTCAGGCTTTGGACAGGAGTCCGCTGGGTCTGTGTTGGCACAATAAACATTGCTTCCTGCTAAATCGCCTCAGTGTCCGTATCTCAGCTAGCAACTTCCCACAACAGCAGTACCAGGGCTTGAACTCAGGGCCTTCACCTTGAGCCACTCCACCAGTCCTACTTTTGTGAAAGGTTTTTTTGAGATAGGGTTTTGCGAACTATTTGCCCGGGCTGGCTTTGAACCACGATCCTCCTGATCTTTGCCTTCTGAGTAGCTAGGATTACAGGCATGAGCCCTGGTGCCTGGTGAAGTTTTTAAAACTTATTTTAACTGGTACATAAAATTGTACATAATTTTGCGGGGATTTTTGCAGTATTAGGGTTTGAACTCAGGGCCTCGTGCTTGCTGTACCACTCGAGCCACGCGACCAGCCCTTTTTGCTTTAGTTATTTTTTGAGCAGTATCTTGTGCTTTTTGCCTGGGGATAGCCTTAGACCTCAGTCCTCCTACTTATGCCTCATGCATACTTAAGTGCACATGTGTACACCACCATGCCCTGGATGTTTGTTGAGAGGCAGGGTCTCGCTAACATTTTTTCCCTGGGGTGGCCTTGAACCTAGATCTTCCTGATCTCCACCAGAGTAGCTGGAGTTAGCAGCAAACCATTTAACGTGCATTTTGATGAATGAACACGCTGTGTAATGTTTAAACATACCTATCTCCCCAAACACTGACCATTCCTTCATGGAAGAGCTTTTAAAAAATCTTTTCTTTTAGCTTTTTGATGTGTACAATGAATTATTGCTGCGTATAGTCACCTTACTATGCAATAGCACATCCAAAAATCCTGCTCCTACCTAATACACAAGTCTCATTAGCTTCTGTTCAGTGTGCTCCATGTCGTGGTGTTACTTTGTAGAATACTGCAAAGTGGAACCATTTCTTATCACTTAAATGTGTGCAAACCTGTTCCTCAGAATTTCCAGAAAGCTCAAAGATAAAAGCAGTAACTTTGTGTAGGAGAACATACACTCATGTGACAATTATTTGTTTTTATGAATGGTTTATCAAGAGTTGCCAGGAAAGGACTCATCTTCTAAGAAGTGCTGATAGCACCCTGTAACGGCTCACTCTGGATCCCCGCCAGGCCTCTGTGGTCAGCCATGACCATGAGTTCTATTGGCAACCTGGTTTTCAGAAGAACAATCTGAACAGAATCCATTTGTTGCCCTGTGGATCAGTCCCAGGGAACATCTTCAGATGATCAAAGCCTTGTGCAGTAGGCTAAGAATGCAGTAATTGGTATAATTAGCTAATAATTTTGTGGCAAGAAAGCTATTTGTGCTAACTCCTTTGCACGCTAATGGGTTTTTTGGGGTGGGTGGGGGACTTTTGAAGCTTACCATTTTTAAATGTGTTCCTGGCTTTAGCTGTCGGAATAATATAAAAGAGCATGGGCTCAGATTAAGCCATCCACATCTGTTGAGGTAGCAGGCCGCCCTCAAGGGCTTTCTGGCATCTCAGCTAAAGTTGTTGAGTGAGCTTGTCTGTGAGGACAAGGGGCAGGAAGAATAGGAGTTGGCCTGGGTCTGCAGATGATATTATTTTCCCACAGAAAGAAGATTCAAAACCTGTCACCTCTTGTGGTAGAAAAAGCAACACAGCTATTTCTTTTAAACTAAACCAAACCCTGGGCACTGATGACAAAGTCCTTGTCATTTCCAAAGAAATGAAGTAAGTGTCTGAACTTGGCCCTTCTCAAGTCCTGAAAACGTACTCCTAAGCATCTCTTTTGTGAGTCACAGCCTCCTTCCTGTTAACATTTGCTACCTTGGAATTCTTCTGTCTTTTGTCATAATGAGGAAGGAATTCTTTCTGCTGTTAGCTTGAAGACACTGGAGGGCTCTACTCTTGCTTCCCCAGCTGTGGAAGTGTGGTAGCCAATGACATCAGGAAGCAGAGTGCTGTTCCAGCATCTGGGGTTAGGAAGGAATTGCCCTGCTTTCCTGTAGGGACTGCAAGGACCTAGGACCCTTTGTTTCAGCCACAGGGGATTAGTAGACTTGTGAGGACTTCTGGCAACCTAACCACCTTGCTAACATTATTTCTCTAGAAATATGTTCCTTTGAGCTCCAAGTGTATTTGCAAATGCCTATTTTAAGAGTTAAAAATAGCAGTTTATAGCTTGAGGATGCCCTGGATTAGGGTGTCCCTTCCCTGGCTCCTCCTTGGAGAACGTTTTCTGATCTCAAGTGCTAGGATTTTAGGCGTGAGCCACCAGCACCCAGCCTTCCTTTTTGGTAGTAAGACAGTACTATGTTTGGGAATTTTTTTTTTTTTTCATATAATCAAGAGGTGTAGCTCAGTGGTTGAGTGGTTGTCTAGTATCTTTGAGGCCCTGAGATCCACCGCCAGCACTAAAAAAATAAAACAAAAGTTTTTGCCACTAAGTAGGCCTTCAAACTTTTAAATCAATAGTTAGCCTCTGGTTCCTTCCAGGTGTGATAGTGATAATGACGGTGTAGCAACATTTTTAGGTTCCAGGAGTTGTTGCTTTACACATGTAAATTCTTCCAAATAAGTATTGCCTCCCTCTCATAGATAAGGTGCAACTCCAGATTTTCAAAACAAAGTCATACATCTAATATGCATTAAAACCCATTTTCAAATTTTGGTCTGGATGATTCCAATCTTTGTCCCAATGGCTAACAAATATACACCCCTAATGGACTGCTCTCCTGATCCATGGTTTTAATTCTGAAAAGTATATTTATGCTGTTGTTAGACAGCACAGAGCAAGCTGTAACTAATGCATAATTATTTCTCATTATTTTTATAATTGGTCTTATTTCTATTGGTTAAAATATATGTTATGTATGTATGTAATGTCATTACCAAAATATTAATGAGGCAATCAGCACAGTTAGAAAAAAATGCTTTGAAAATAAGTGCTCTTTTCATTCACAAATCAAATACATGCTTATGCTTTAAATCATAAAAAAATAAGAGTTGAAATCCATTAAAAGAAGATGCTATATAAACAGCAATACATATTTGAAACAGGTTTTTTTAAATGTGCTTTTCTCTTACTAGGGTTTTCTGGAGTGGAAGGGAGAGTTTACTTCTTTGGTTTTTAACCAGTTTAAGTTTTATGGCAGTTTTTAAATTATTCTCATTACTTAATAAGCTGTAGTGTTACTAAAACCAAACTATATTAAGAGTATTTAATTAGGGCTGGGGATGGAACTCAGTAGTAAAGCGCTTCTCTAGCATGTGCAAGGGGAAAAAAAAAGAAAAGGAAAAGAAAATGTATCATCAAAATTTTCTTTTATATTTTTAAAATTTACCAAAAAATTTTCTCATTGAACAATTTTATTATACTTAGGTGGCCAAGGTCTTCTTTGGTTAACTCACTGAAGACTTTGTATTAAAACATGAAAGGAAGGAATCTTAAATTACTTGGAAAGACCCTCTTAAGTGACAAGAGTGATGGTTAATACACAGGAACGTCACAAAATAAGAAATGTTAAAGAGCCCTCCAACTTATGGACAAAGTGATGTCCTGTCAAATAAGTGACTGAAACTTACTGTGGGGGCAAGCTGAGGTCGGGGCTCTCATTTTCTTCTTCATTTACCACGGAGGAGGATGTAATGACGAGTCTCAAGTCTATACATGCATAGCAGAGAAAAAAACCCACATGTATAATCTAAAAATCACATTGTAAATGTGAAAGAAAGAAGAGGCCTGGTGAGACAGAGACTTCTTTTTTTTTTTTTATTCATATGTGCAAACAAGGCTTGGGTCATTTCTTCCCCCTGCCCCCACCCCCTCCCTTACCACCCACTCCACCCCCCTCTCTCCCCCCACCCCCAAAATACCCAGCAGAAACTATTTTGCCCTTATATCTAATTTTGTTGTAGAGAGAGTATAAGCCATAATAGGAAGGAACAAGGGTTTTTGCTGGTTGAGATAAGGATAGCTATACAGGGAGTTGACTCACATTAATTTCCTGTGCGTGGGTGTTACCTTCTAGGTTAATTCTTTTTGAACTCACCTTTTCTCTAGTTCCTGGTCCCCTTTTCATATTGGCCTCAGTTGCTTTTAAGGTATCTGCTTTAGTTTCTCTGCGTTAAGGGCAACAAATGCTAGCTAATTTTTTAGGTGTCTTACCTATCCTCACCCCTCCCTTGTGTGCTCTCGCTTTTATCATGTGCTCAAAGTCCAATCCCCTTGTTGTGTTTGCCCTTGATCTAATGTCCACATATGAGGGAGAACATACGATTTTTGGTCTTTTGGGCCAGGCTAATCTCACTCAGAATGATGTTCTCCAATTCCATCCATTTACCAGCGAATGATAACATTTCGTTCTTCTTCATGGCTGCATAAAATTCCATTGTGTATAGATACCACATTTTCTTAATCCATTCGTCAGTGCTGGGGCATCTTGGCTGTTTCCATAACTTGGCTATTGTGAATAGTGCCGCAATAAACATGGGTGTGCAGGTGCTGAGACAGAGACTTCTGAGTTAAGTCTAACTTTTGATTTTTACTTTTGCTTCTTCTTCTTCTTCTTTTTTTTTTTTTTGCTTCTTCTTTTTGCTCTAAAAATTAAACAGAAAGTAGGGAAAAATTAGAATGTATAGACTATGAACCATTTCTGTTAAATGAAGTTTTCTGTTTAACCCATGTCTTATCTCTTGGCTCCTGGGCAGTCATGAGCTCTGAAGCCCCAGAGCCGTGGCCTTGAGGTAGACCTCCAGTAAGTATCTATTGAATAAGTGAATTCCTGAGTGGTGAGCAGGAATCCATAAGACAGGTGCCACTGGTTCTGCACCACCTTTTTGGATTTCAGAGTAATGGAGTGAGAGTTTCTACTGGCCTTGGAAAGGCTCCACCCCAAATGCCAACGGTGTCCCATCCGAGAAACACTGAGGTCCAGGGCTCATTGCCTAGGTAATACAAACATTCTGCATATATGTACTTGGTTAAGTCGGTTATCACTTTTATCTCAGGCTGAATGAGTTCGTGGGAACCTCCCAAAGCCTGGGTAGAGAATGTCTGGGTTTGTGTGGCATTCCCCTAGCCTGAGAGCTTTTGGTTGGGACACCAAAGGAAAGGCCAGAAGTAAAGACAGACTCATGGCTTCATGTGTGGAGGAAGAGGTGGTCCCATAGAACTCAGACTTTAGCTAGCTCCTGATCTCTATTTCCAAGTAATAAAACTTGTCATCTAGAAACCAATAGGACACATTAATACTTGGTTAGGGTCGAATGTTTGTGTCTCTCCCCAAATTAACGTGTCGAAATCCTAATCCCCACAGAGATGGCATTAGAAAGTGAGGCTTTTGGAAAGTCAAGCCCCACAATGGGATCAGTGCCCTATGACAGACCCCCAGAGAGCCACCTTGCCCTCCACCATGTGGGGACTCAACAAGAAGCTGCCATGTGTGTCAGGACACCAGGCCTTAGTAGGCATCAAATCTGTGGATGCCTTGTTCACAGACATCCCAGCCTCCAGAACAAGGAGGAAGGAACGGCTGTTGTCTAAAGCCACTCAGCGTATGACATTTTGTTACAGCAGTCTTAGTGTACAAAAACAAATACCCATCACAGAAAAGGGCTGGCAGAGTGGCTCAAGTGGTAGAGTGCCTGCCTAGCAAACGTGAGGCTGGTTTTGCCAAGCCAGAGATGAATCATACAGTTATAGCGCAAATTTTGGAATACTGAATTTCATCTTAGGGTCTTCTTTAATTGGTGCTCTATAAAAGTTTATATAGCATGAAATTGCCATTAATTAACTTTTACCCTTCTTAAAATCAGAAAGGAATTTCTGGGTTTTAGACATGGGTTTGAGGACACTGTTTTAAACCAGTAATGCATTTTAATTTTATTAGTTATGTTGGTTAAGAAGCCTTTCTCTAGCATTTAAATTCTGCCTTGGGTCTCAAAATTATCTTTTGATTTGTAATACTATGTCTTATAATCATCAAAAAGGCAGCCATCAGTTTTCTATTTTTATTTTTTTTTTTCTGTGCTACTGGGGTTTGAACTCAGGGTCTATACCTTGAGCTACTCTACCAGCCCTTTTTTGTGATGGGTTTTTTGGGATAGGGTCTCTTGAACCATTAGCATGGGCTGGCTTTGAACCACTAGCAGTCTTCCTGATCTCTGCCTCCTGAGTAGCTAGGATTACAGGTTTGAGCCACCAGTGTCCTGCCTATTTTTACATCTCTACAAAGAGATTACAGAGGCTGCCCTCTGGCCTCCAGAAGCAAACAATTTAGAAAAGATGCATGTCCTGATACATAGGAGACAAAAACCCATTGAGTCTTGACCTAATTCCTAAATGGGCAATAAGTTATTGTGACAGATTAACCATACATAGTTAGGACCAGAAAATAGTAGCAGGGTTAACAAGGGATGAAGGAAGCCCCATACGTCTGAAAGCTCTTCTCACACGGTTTTATGACAGGATTCTATTACTATATGACTGAAGAGCCATAAACACAGGTGCACATTTATAAGTATGTAGTTTTAAACATAAAAGAAACATAGCAGAGATAGTCATTGTTAACATTTTTCAGTATTTCCTCATATTCAGCACCCTAACTCACTCACCCCTATTTCTATTTCTATTTCCTTTTCTATTTCTATGAGTAGAACTAGCTAACACCTTTCTTTTATTTCAGTTGGGGTCACACTCGGGACCTTGCACACACTAGGCAAGTGCTCTAGCACTGAGCTCTACCCCATAGCCTGATAACTTCAAAAAAAATTGGGGCATTGTAAATGTAGGTTTGGTGTCTTTTTTCTCACTAATCGTAATGTACACATATACTGCCATTATTAGATAATGTAGAACATGTGATTTTAATTGAATGGTATTCTATTCTGTTGCTTTAGTGTCATTCATTTAATTAAACCCTTTATTGTTGTAATTTAAATTGTTACTTCTTTTGTATTATTATAAACAGTGTTGCAGCTAATTCCTAATTACTTTTAACCAATTTCTACTTTTTATTTCCTGTTTGTTTTGCTTTTTGGAGAGAGGGTCTCACTATGTAACCCAGTCTGGCCTTGAACTTGAGATCCTCCTGCCTCAGTCTCCTAAGTGCTGGGATTATTGGAATTTTAAGGGCATGCACCACCATGCCTAATCTATAACCAGTTTCTAAAAGTGAAATGATAACTCAAGAAGGGCTTAAAATTTTACATGTATAAAATGTTGGCTTTTTTTTGGTTTTGGTGGTGGTAGGGTTTGAACTCAGGGCCTTGAGATTACTAGACATGTGTACTGCCACTTGAGCCACAGTTTGAGCACTTTTTTGCTTTAGTTATTTTTCAGATAGGGTCTCAAATTTTTGACCAGGACCTGCCTCAGACCTCGATCCTCCTAGCTATACTTCCTGAATAACAAGAATTACAGAAGTGCCATCATATCTGGCTTGTTGGTTGAGATGGAGGTCTTGCTATGCTAATGAAAGGATGTGCCCTTTGCCCCAGCAGATCCCCATAGCAGAAACCAGTAAAGCCAGCACAGGATGCCCAGTGCAGGATAAGATAAACAGGATGGGGGCAGGTGCAATGTGAGGAATGTGAGCAGATTGCGAAAGACGACTAGAAGTACCTGCAAGATGTGCCCTGCCTGCTTGCTAAATGTAACCGTGTGCGTGAATACTGACCCTTGAATCTATAGGCTAAGAAGTAATGTACTCTTAAATGGATAGGCTGGAAATGTATGTGGTGTTACAAACTCATTGGCTATGTACTGCATGGGCTTTTGCTGTAACGGCCGGTAGGGGCCTATATAAGATCTTCCCTAAAGAGGCTCGGGGTCTTGTCTGCCCAATCAGACCTGTGTGTCTGTGTGGGAGCTTGACCCTGGCTTGCCAGCTCAATAAACTCTGCTTTGTTGATTGCATTCACGCATGACTCTCTGTCTCTCAAAGGAATAGGATTCTCGTACCCTAACATTTGGAGGTCCCACCGAGATACCCTTTTTCGAGAAGGCAGACCGTCCACGAGAAAGCAGAGGTGATTCCAAGTCCTAGGCATTGGGAGAGTCTGAGATTCTCATTTGGAGGGAACTAATTGGTAGATGATTGTTCCCGTTTGGGCTGCGGTGGGGATTTGGCCAATCCCCGGGGAGAATCATTCTGGGAATCTCGTTAAGGGGACCACGAGGTCCTGCTGGGAGAGGCTTTCCTCTCATTTGGGCTCGAGCATTTCAGGAATCCTGGCGCCAGGTGAAGAACTAATTGAACTAGTCGACCGACCACTCGTCAAGTGGACACCTTTCGGCCTGATATCCAAATTGGATGGTGAGGAGATTGAATGGGGTGCGCACCAGCGTGAGAGAAGGACCGGTCCAAGTGAGTGGTGGAGAGTGTTCTGTGTGTGTGGAGTTATTGTTGCTTTCACCCTTTTTGTTCTATCTCTCCTGGTGGTTGCTTCTCATCCCACAATGGGACAGGGACAAGCAACCCCAAAGTCTTTGATTCTCTCTCACTTTCCAGAAGCCAAAAAAGGGCATTAAATGCGGGTCTGGTCATTAAGAAAGGTAAGTTCGACACCCTTTGTTCTGCAGAATGGCCCACCTTCGGAGTCGGATGGCCCATTCAAGGTTCCCTCTCCCTAGACCTGATCACTAAGGTCAAGGCTATCATTTTCCGACCAGGCAATCAAGGCCACCCAGATCAGGCCCCCTACATTTTGGTTTGGGAAGATTTAGCGGGGAACCCCCCCCCCTTGGTTAACAGCTTTTCTGACTCACCCCTCCAGTTTGGCTCCCGGGGCTAAAACCCCAGTCACGCCTGCCTTGGTCATAAAAGAGGAAGAGAAACCTCCCCTTCCCTCCTTTACAGGTCCTCAAAATAGGACACCCTCTTTACCACCCCTGGTCTTACCGGAGAGTTCCCCCCTTTACCCATCCCTCGCGGGGGTAGAGGAAGATCGGCCGCCCCCATATGTGACTCCCCCTGGTCAGGCCAGTGCTCCAGATGAGGAAATTTCCTCATCCTCCTCAACAGGACCGATGGCCGGAGGAGGAATGGGTCGAAGACTCCGCTCCCGAGGGGTACGGGAAAGGGAGGGAGAAGATGGGCCCTCCTCATCAACACATGGGGAGGAAACTGTCCCCACATTTCCAGTCCAGACAGTAGGCCAAGGAGGACCGGGAGGGGGGCAACAGTTTCAGTACTGGCCCTTCTCCTCCAGTGATCTATATAACTGGAGGACGCAGAACCCACCCTTTTCAGAAGACCCTAAGTGTCTCATAGATCTCCTGGAGTCCGTCATGCATACACACCGCCCCACATGGGATGACTGTCACCAGCTACTCAATACTCTTTTTACGACAGAGGAGCGGGAGTGCATCCTCCATGAAGCTAGAAAGAACGTCTTGGGGGACAACGGGAGACCCACAACCCTCCAACCGGCCATAGATGAGGCCTTCCCCCTACGCCACCCTGATTGGGATTTCGGGACCGCAGAAGGTAGGGAGCATCTCCGAATCTACCGCCAGACTCTTATGGCAGGTCTCCGAGCGGCCGCTAGGAGGCCCACCAACTTTGCAAAGGTAAAGGCAGTTGTCCAAGGGGAAAACGAAAGCCCGGCCGGTTTCTTAGAGCGCCTCTATGAGGCATACCATCAGTACACCCCTATTGACCCCAAGGTGGAGATCCACCGGTCTGCTGTGGTATTCTCATTCATTAATCAGGCAGCTCCAGACATTAGGAGAAAACTCAATAAACAGGAAAACTTAAGGGAGATAACCATTAGGGAAATGTTACAGATAGCAGAGAAGGTCTTTACCGCAAGGGAAACTCCAGAAGAAAGGGAGGAAAGGTGGAGAAAGGAAGACAGGGAGGCCCAGGAGAAATTGAGAAAGGAGGACAGGGAGTTCCAGGCTAAGGAGAACCAAAAGCAACAAAGAGAAATGGCCCATATTTTCCTAGCAGGTGTCCGGGACCAACCCAGGGAAGGGGGCCACGCCAGGACCCCGGATAAGGAACACTGTTTTTACTATAAGGAGACTGGGCATTGGAAGAGAGAGTGCCCTAAGTAAAAGGGAAGAAGAGGGTTTGGCAGGAGACTGGGAGGTAACAGGGAAAGGGAATGAGCAGTGGAGCAGGCCAGAGTCCTTCTAGCCGGAGAAGAGGACTGAGGGAGACGGGGCTCAGACCCCCTCCCCGAGTCTTGGGTAACTGTATGTGTGGAGGGGAAGCCGATGGGGTTCATGGTGGATACCAGCGCCCAGTATTCGGTCTTAAACAAGGCATGTGGACCTTTGAACAAGGAACGAACAAGTGTCGTTCAGGGGCCCCGGGTACACAGTTATGCTCATGGACTACCAAAAGAAAGGTAGACTTAGGAAAACACCAGGTCACACACTCCTTCCTGGTCGTCCCTGAGAGCCCCACTCCCTTGCTCGGATGAGACCTGCTCACCAAAGTAGGGGCCCGTATCTATTTTGAACCAGATGAAATAATTGTGACTGGTCAGGAGGGGAGCCCGATACACGTCCTGTCCCTATCATTGGCTGATGAATATCGACTGTTTGAGAGCCGACAGCAGCCAGGAGGGGACATAGCCCAATGGCTAAAAAGGTTTCCCACGGCCTGGGCAGAGACTGCGGGAATTGGCCTCGCCAAACACCTCCCTCCCGTAGTTATACAATTGAAGGCTTCCGCTCTTCCCATTTGGGTAAAACAGTATCCTATGCCCAAAGAGGCTCGAAGAGGCATAGCCCCTCATATCTGCAGGCTAATAAAGGAAGGAGTACTGTGGCCTTGTCGGTCCACCTGGAATACACCTCTGCTCCCCGTCCAACAGCCGGGAAGCGGGGACTATAGGCCTGTGCAAGACCTGCGAAAGGTAAATGAGTGGGCGGAGGACATTCATCCCACTGTACCGAATCCCTATACCTTGCTCAGTCACCTACCGCCCTCACAAGTATGGTATACAACCCTTGATTTGAAAGATGCTTTCTTCAGCATTCCATTGTCAGAAATCAGCCAGCCGCTATTTGCATTCAAATGGCAAGAGGATGGGGGCCAGACCGGACAGCTCACTTGGACCAGACTGCCACAAGGATTTAAAAATTCTCCCACCCTGTTTAACGAGGCCCTGAGCCAGGACCTGGAGCCCTTTCACCGGAGTCACCCGCGAGTCACTCTAATACAGTATGTTGATGACTTACTGTTAGTGGCAGAAACCCTAGAGGAGTGCAGTGAGGCTACTGAACACCTGCTAACGGAGTTAGGTGAGCTGGGATATTGGGCGAGTGCCAAGAAGACCCACATCTGTGAAAAGTCAGTGACATATGTGGGTTATCGGATTGCAGATGGGGCAAGGTGGCTGACTGATGCAATGAAACAGACTATTTTGACTATTCCACCCCCCACATCCACTAGGGGAGTGAGAGAGTTCCTGGGCTCCACAGGGTTCTGTAGACTCTGGATTCCAGGATTTGTGGAGGCCACCAAAGAGGCTCCGGATTGGAGGTGGGGAGAGGAACAACAGCGGGCCTTTGACCAGCTAAAGGCCGCCCTTCTCCAGGCCCCTGCCTTGACCCTACCAGACCCCACAAAATTGTTCACTCTGTTTGTGGATGAAAAAAAGGGGGTAGCCAAAGGAGTCCTGGCCCAACAGTTAGGTCCCTGGAAGAGACCCGTGGCATATCTTTCCAAGAAATTAGATGCAGTAGCATCAGGATGGCCCCCCTGCCTCCGCATCATAGCGGCCATTGCCATGTTAGTGAGAGAAGCAGACAAATTAACTTTTGGACAGGCACTCCGAGTCACGGCCCCTCACCCGGTGGAGGGAGTCCTTAAACAACCCCATGGGAAATGGATGACGAATGCCAGGCTCACCCCACTACCAGGGGCTCTTGCTGGATTCCCCTCAGATCACCTTCACAGATCCCGTAACTCTGAACCCTGCCGCCCTGTTGCCCAACCCGGAACTACAGACACCTGTCCATGACTGCAAGGAGTTCCTCTCCGAAGTTACCCAGGTACGGGTTGACCTAAAGGACACCCCACTGTCTGGCTGTAAATTAAGCTGGTACACTGATGGAAGCAGTTTTGTCCAAAATGGAGTCCGAAGGGCAAGGGCAGCAGTGGTCGGCCAAGAAGGAAACACGGTATGGAGCAGCGCCCTCCCACCCGGAACCTCAGCCCAAAAGGCAGAATTAATTGCCTTGGCTGAGGCCCTGGAAAGGGCAGAAGGAAAACGAGTCAATATCTACACCGATAGCCGCTATGCTTTCGGTACCATCCACGTCCACGGAGCCATCTATCGTGAAAGGGGATTTCACACAGCAGAAGGGAAAGTCTTAAAAAACCTGGCTGAAGTCCAGCGTCTATTAATAGCAGTGGAAAAACCGAAGGCAGTGGCAGTGATGTATGTCCCAGGCCATCAGTCTGCCAAGACTCCGGAAGCCGTCGGTAACAACAGGGCGGATCAAGAAGCTAGGAGAGCAGCAATGGTGAGTCCCTCCATGGTCACGGCTATAGATGTGCCTGTCCCCGAGCTCCCTTCACTACCTCCCCGACCAGAGTACTCCTCGGAGGATTTCACTTGGATGAGAGCCCACTCCCTCACTAGAAAAAGGGAGAATGAATGGAGAAGCGACTTGGAAGGCAAGCTAATCCTGCCCGAGAAACTCGGCTGATTCCTGTTAGCTAACTTACATAAGTCCACCCACTTGGGGCGGAGAAAGTTGCTAGACTTGCTGACATCTGCACAACTCCGATTTCCGAACCAGACCGCGGCCGTCCGTCAAATTGTGAAGGATTGTGCTAGCTGTACAGCTATGAAACCAGGACGAAGGGAGGGGCACCACACAGGTATTCGGGAATGGGGGAGGGCCCCGGGAAGAAGCTGGAAAGTGGATTTTACCAAAGTAAAACCAGGGAAGTTTAGGTACAAATATTTGCTAGTGTTCATAGATACCTTTTCGGGCTGGGTGGAGGTATTTCCTACAAAGAGGGAGATGAGTCAGGTAGTGGCAAAAGCCTTACTAGAGGAAATCATACCCAGGTACGGGGTGCCTGAGGCAATTGGGTCAGATAACGGTCCGGCTTTCGTTAGTAAAGTCCTGCAGGGACTAGCCCAGGCTATGGGGGCCAATTGGAAACTACATTGTGAATATAACCCCCAGAGCTCAGGGCAAGTAGAAAGGATGAATAGGACACTAAAGGAGACTTTAGCCAAATTGGCCCTGGAGACTGGCGGTGATTGGGTGACACTCCTTCCCTTGGCCATCTTCCGAGTCCGGAACTCCCCTTATGTCCATGGGCTAACCCCCTTTGTGATCCTGTATGGGGCTCCACCCCCAATCATTCAAAGGACCTTAAGCCCAGGACTAGGTGATCTGGCCCCAAATTACCTGACTATGCTACAGGCTCTAGCTAAGGTGCAACAACAAATATGGCCCTTAATTCAAGCGTACCATACTACTGAGAGGGTCCCGACTCCGGAACATGGCATAGTCCCGGGTGACATGGTATGGGTTAAAAGGCATCAGTCCAAAACCTTAGAGCCTAGATGGAAAGGACCTTATGTTGTACTGCTTACTACCCCCACTGCCCTCAAGGTCAATGGAATTGCACCATGGGTACACCACTCCCATGTGAGACGGGCACGTCCTCAGGAGGAGCAGGGAAATTGGACTGCACGACAGCATCCCACAAATCCACTCAAGCTCCGGCTGATACGGGATGCTCTGGAAAACAAAAACACCCCAGATGCTCCGCAGCCCTCCTAGAATGGGATCATCACCTGGGTCCACTACACCCACATCAGACCGGCAGACCCGGTAGATGTGAAGGAAGACTTCCTGCCAACAAGAAGGGTGTCCCACCACAAGGACAATTCCTTCAAACTCAAACTTCAGCAAACTGGACCTCGGTAACCTTATTCCTTTTTCTAACCCTGTCCACCACTTGCTTGGGGCATACAAATCCACATCAACCTTTTAACCTGACCTGGATGATTGTAGATGTATCCACAGGAGACATTCTTAACCAGACCTCCAAGGTGACCCCTCCCAGCACCTGGTTCCCAGAATTATACTTTGACTTAAGGGCCTTATTCACTGGCAGGGGACAATGGGATTTGCGCCAAAGTTACTTCTATGTCTGCCCCGCTCCCCAACCCAACCACAGAAAAAAATGTGGAGGAATCGCAGACTATTATTGTAAGTCATGGGGTTGTGAGAGCTCAGGGGACATATGGTGGCCACCCCCCAAACAGGGGGACCTTATTCAGTTAAGTAGAGTCTCTCAATCTGGTATTACATACCACCAACCTAGACCTATAAATAAGGGATGCCCAACTCCCCCCAATTGTAATCCCATTATGATAAATTTCACTGATTTAGGAAAAAAGGCGACAAATTGGGAATTGGGTAAATCCTGGGGAGTCAGACTCTACAAAACAAATCATCCAGGAGCCCTTTTTACCTTGCGGCGTGTACGACAACCTGTCTCTAACAATAGGACCTAATCTCGTGTTAAGGCCTAATCCTGTGTTAAAGCCAGAGTTGTCCGAGGCAAAATTGGTTCCATGCACACCTCCCCAGATGCCCCAGAACACCACTCCCAACGACTCTCAGAGTCCCAAAGTGACACCCCTAGAACCCACAACCACCGTTCCCTTCACTGTACCACCTAGCCCCCTGGAGACCTTGCTGTTTGCTACATTTGAGACCTTGAATAGGACAGCCCCTAATCTAACTGAGGCTTGCTGACTTTGCTACAGCCCTTCGCCCCCTTTCTACGAGGCTATTGGAATCAATTCCTCTTTTGTAGTTAACACCACTACTCCAACAGGTTGGGAGGCCCGACCCGCCAGCCTGACCATGGCTCAGGTCAGTGGCCAAGGGACTTGTGTAGGGCAGGTCCCAAAAGGAAATAAAAAATTGTGCGCTACTATAATTGAGCACCCAAACTGGAATACCTCCCATTGGATAACCCCGGCCGGAGGTGCCTGGTGGGCATGCTCGCTGAACGGGCTGACCCCCCACTTGGCTGGATCGGTCTTTAATGCCTCCCAGGAATTCTGCCTGATGGTGATAGTGGTGCCTAGAATCCTCTACCATCCAGCTGAATATCCCATTCTTTACTGGTCCGACCGCCCCCGGGCAAAAAGGGAGCCCATTACCACCCTAACCATCACTACCCTATTTGGAATAGGCCTGGCAGGGGCGGGTACCGGCATAGCCTCTCTGGCCACTCAGCACTCCAGCCTCACCTCCCTCAGGGCGGCCATCGATGAGGACCTAGACCGTATTGAAAAATCCATTAGCCACCTTGAAAAATCCCTAACTTCCCTATCCGAGGTAGTCCTCCAGAACCGGAGGGGACTGGACCTACTGTTCCTTAAGAATGGTGGCCTCTGTGCAGCTCTAGGGGAGGAATGTTGCTTTTACGCCGACCACACCGGGGTTGTTCACAACTCTATGTCCAAACTTCGGGAAGGCCTAGAGCAATGAAAAAGGGAAAGAGAGGCCAGGGAAGGCTGGTTTGAATCTTGGTTCAACCAGTCCCCTTGGTTAGCTACCCTCCTGTCTGCACTAGCAGGGCTGATAGTAATCCTCCTGTTACTGGTCACCATAGGACCTTGTATTCTAAACCGACTTGTGACTTTCATCAAAAACCGAATTAACACTGTCCAACTTCTGGTCCTCCGCCAACAATACCAGGCTCTTCATCCCCTTGAGAATGATTCCTCAATATAGCCCAAAGAAAAGGGGGGAATGAAAGGATGTGCCCTTTGCCCCAGCAGATCCCCATAGCAGAAACCAGTAAAGCCAGCACAGGATGCCCAGTGCAGGATAAGATAAACAGGATGGGGGCATATGGAATGTGAGGAATGTGAGCGGATTGCGAAAGACGACTAGAAATACGTGCAAGATGTGCCCTGCCTGCTTGCTAAATGTAACCGTGTGCGTGAATACTGACCCTTGAATCTATAGGCTAAGAAGTAATGTACTCTTAAATGGATAGGCTGGAAATGTATGTGGTGTTACAAACTCATTGGCTATGTACTGCATGGGCTTTTGCTGTAACGGCCGGTAGGGGCCTATATAAGATCTTCCCTAAAGAGGCTTGGGGTCTTGTCTGCCCAATCAGACCTGTGTGTCTGTGTGTAAGCTTGACCCTGGCTTGCCAGCCCAATAAACTCTGCTTTGTTGATTGCATTCACGTGTGACTCTCTGTCTCTCGGAGGAATAGGATTCTCGAACCCTAACACTAATATGTTTTCCTGCAATGGCCTTGAACCATGTTCCTTCCTATCGTGAGCTCCCATATAGATGGGATTACAATACAGGCATAAACCATAGTGCCCAGCCTGAAATTTGCATTCTTGATTTTTCCCATCTTCTCCATTCTGGACCTGGTTGAGACTAACATTTGGTTAGAAGACTGTTCTTTAAAAGTTGTTCTCCTATTATAATTGAGAAAGAAAACCATGAAGAATAAATCAAGCAGAAAAAAAGGATAAAAATTAAGAAAAAAGAATAATACTAACTCTCTCTCTCCATTTCTCTCTCTCTCTCTCTCTCTCTCTCTCTCTCTCTCTGTATTACACCTTTGAAAAAAGGAGAGTTGACCAAATCCCACCTTGGGAGAGATAAATGGACTCTGGAGCTGGGACTGGGAAATCAGGAAAGGCATCTGGTGAAACCTGGGAGCGCCAAAATATTGTCTCCAGATAAATTTTGGACAAATTTCGAGGAAAGATGTTCAGTATCACGATGGGAAGTGTGAGTAATCTGACTACAATGGGAGCGCTGTCGCAGAGACAACTCTGGCCAAACATCGGAGGTAAGTGATGACCAAGGCTTTCACCGTGCGTGACCTTAAACTCTCAGGTCTCCTTGTGCTCCTTCAGTTTGTCTTTGTACCTGACAGCGTAATTGAAGCCTAATTTCTTGACTTCTGGTATTTTAAATGTTTAAATGTGGTTTTGATGTTTACTAACCATTTGGGAGACAGATTCACAATGGTGCAATTTCTCTTTTAAATTATGTGCTTCTCGTGTCACTGTCAGCACACAGACACATGCACATCAAAGTGAGGCTGTGACCCATCCATGTCTTAGGAGAGGGAATGCAATTTTTCACCATCACAAATTGCCTTATTTCTTTCATATTTCAGTAATACCACTTAGTCACTTGTGTATCCTCAGTATGAATTATTATGTAATATTGAAGGCAAAAATCATCTTTTCTGAAGGTTCACTAGACTTTGTTTAAAACCATAGCAGAGCAGTCATATTCTGAAAATACATCAGCTTTGCCATACTTATCGTCATCCTTGATTCTGTGAAAATGAGGACACATGGTTTTTAATTAATATTTTCATAATCCTCTCCAGAGTGCATTATAATTTCTAATACTTTAAAAGTGTTTCTGGAATCGCCGGGGACAACATTCCCCAGTTAAACTACAAGTTACAACTCAGGACAGTAAATATTAGTGTGACATTGTGATTTAAGAATATTGTTATAGTCATTCAAAGCTGCTTGATTAAAAAAGCAAACATTAGATCCTTTGTATCTGTTAAGTTTTATGAATTTGTTAGCTATGTACAAATGTAAAATACAAATGAGGATGGGTTATTCTTCCGTGTGAGGTAAGAAAGGTGACATACTTAGAGAGGGACAATTACCGAAGTGAATGGATCATATGGAGTGCAGAGTGGTCATTTAGCTTGGATCTGTGCAAGCCAGCACATGCAATCCCAGCACCAGAGGGACGCTCCACACTGGGTGTTAAACAGGCTGCCATCACCTTGAATGCACCAGGAGTGTTGTCCACCTGCCCCACAGAAGGGACCATAGTTAGCTTTTCCCTCCATAAAGCATTCATTTTAATTAGGCACCTTCCTCCCCTGTGGATCTCAAAGAAGGGAACACCACTCCTGTAACGGCCACAGCCAACAGCCCCATCCACTTTCATGGGGCATCTCTGGTTAGGTCCACTGGCCCCAGTCATGTTGGCCCCTGTCACAGCTGTCCAGGCTGGATGCAGACACAAATCTAAAATGTGCATTCAGTTCTCAATAAATAATACTGATGTGCAGAGTCCAGCAACTTCTGATTCTCCTTTAACGCGTACTTTGATGCTCTTTCTTCTCCCTTTACTCCCCCCTCCCTTCCTCTAATGTTGAAGGAAAAACATGCTTCTGCCATGCTGTGCCCTAAGTGCTCGATGAGCCTGTGTGTCCCAGCCCTTGGCACAGTCCTCTGACATCATAAGTGTGCTGAGATTCTGAGCACCCAGGAGCCACCTATAATATCAGTCTCAATAAGGTGGGCTAAATTTTATCTGTGAATTTGATTCAGGAAGATGAGTCCCCTTCCTTCAATAGTGAAAAAAATAAAATAATATAACGAAATGCTTAAACCCTGGTTGGAATCACTGATAGTCATGAAGAGATATTTTATAGACAACTGAGTGAACCTGAGTGTAGACTGAATTTTAGTTACACATTTTAGGAATGACACTGATACTGTGATTACACGGGAGATGTTCTTGGCAGTGAAGGTACGTGCTGAAATACTTAGGAATCCCAGGCTTCTAATGATTTGTAACTTGCAAATCACTATCAAAAGATCTGCTCACAGTGAGAAGCAGACCCAGAGGGAGGTGCTGTGGAACCCCAGAGGACAGCATCCCCTAGTTTAGTGACATAGTTACATTTTAGTGGATAATATATACATTTCCCCCCCCCCAACTTTTCTGTCCGGGAATAAAACCACATACTCACTAAAGCTAGAAGGCAACGTATCAACAGAAATATAGCTGATACATGAATCTACTTTTTTCCATGTCTGTAAGCAATTTGGAAGACTATAGTTTTGATTTGTAACATTTATCAAAGAAACCTAAAAGTTTTAATAACATTTTAGTCACTTATTTTACTTCAAAGGACTAACAAGCACAGAAACACACAATGACATAAATTCAATCAGTCTTAGAAGCTACCGACCAATTGCTTGGGCAGTGTTTTTCTTTTGGTGGGACTAGGATTTGAATTCAGGGCTTGGAAATTGCAAAGCAGGTGATTTACCTCCTGAGCTATGCCTTCAGTCCATTTTGCCATTTTTCTCTGATTATTTTGGAGATGAAGGTGGCATAAACTATTTGCCCAGGTGATCCTCCCAAGTAGCTAGGATTACAAGCAGGAGCCAGTGGTGCCTGGTTCAGTATTGGGGTTTGAACTCAGGGCCCCTACCACTTGAGCTATGTCCCCTCAACCCATTTTCCTTATCTTTTTTTTTTTAGGCCCAGCCTTGGACCTTGATTCTTCTGCATAGCTGGGGTTATAGGCATGCACCACCACACCTCTCTCTCTTTATGCTATGTATCCATGCATGTACATCAGTCCTATTCACCCCTTCATCACCCTCTTCCCTCTCCCTCCTCCCTGCCACTGGTTTCCACCTAAGTAGTCCCCCTTTACATTCATATCATACACATACATATTTTAGATCTATATTACATGTATGAGAGAAACATGTTACTTGTCTGAGTCTGGCTTATTTTGCTTAACATGATGATTTCCAGTTCCATCCATTTTCCTGCAAAGGACATGAGTTCATTCTTCTTTATGGCTGAATAATACTCCATTGTGTATATATAGCACTTTTTCATCGATTATCAGCTGAGGGTGTCTAGGCTGGTTCCACAGCTTGGCTATTGTGAGTAGAGCTGCAATAAACATAAGGATGCAAGTGTAGGTTGATTTACACTCCTTCAGATATATGTCCAGGAGTAGCCATGAAGGGCCATGAGGTAGGTCTATCTTTAGATTGTTGAGAAACCTCCACCACACTGCTTTCCACAATGGCTGCACTCATGTCCATTCCCATTAGTAGCTCCCATGCCCACTAGCATTAGTTTTATTTTTTTCTTGATGATAGCCATTCTGATTTGGTGAGATGGAATCTGTTGTTTTGATTTGTATGTCTTTTATAAATGCAATTTCTTTCTGAGGAAGCTCAGCCCCTTAAAAGCCAGCTGACCTTTTGATAATTTTTTTCTTCTACAACATTAGCCTTCAAGCAGCTCAGAACCTGTTAAGAATCAATAAAACAGGAGGTAATTCCAAGATGGCGACTAGAGGGAGGAAGCAGAAAGCGTGCCTCCTATAGTGAAATCTTGGAGAGACACTGGAGACACAAAACCACCAAGAAGAGGCAAAACTTTGACCTCTCCACATCTCCAGCCGGCACACAGAATCTCCACTTCATGTTAAACAGAGAAACCAGGAGGGCCCCTGGGCTGCCAGACGCCCGCGCCCAGACAGCTTGGGAAGACACGGACAAGTTTTGTTCTACTTTATGCATCCCCTTTGATGACACAACTACAGAACAACATCTGAGGCACTATCTCCAGGACTGGAGGCTGAGACGGATACCAAAATTATTAAGACTGAAACTTCATTGCATTTGAACTTGGAGGTTTTTTTTTTTCTATGTTTCATTTTGTTTTATTTTATTTTACTTTTATACATACATATTTTTTCTTTCATTTACTTATTTTTTATTTTTATTGTTATCTTTATTCTTTTTATTTTTTATTTTCAATCCTCTCTCTGTCTCTCTAATGCCCTTTTCAGCTTACGGTTGATTAGTACACTGTCTCTCCCTGTTTATATGTTTGAAACTTTTTTTGTCTGTTTCTTTGTTTTGTTTTGGTTTTTTTCTACTGGATTATTTGTTTTTCCCTTTTCCTTTAACTTCTTTGTTAAAGAAGTTCCATTCTAAAGATTACTAGTGCTATTATTATAAGACAGAAAATACTTAATTGCACACAGTACAGGGACAATAACAACACCAAGGGCAATGAAGGGAAGACAGAAAAAACAGGGAAACCAGTTTCCCCACAGCAAAAAATTAGTACAGGAACCAGAGGGAAATGAAGAAAACAGATACTCAGATCCAGACTCCAACAAAATGGAGATAAACTATGCCAAAGAATCCAATAGAATCCAATGAAGCCAACAAGAATAATTTAAAAGAAGACATACTGCAGGTACTCAATGAGAATTTTATAGAGATGACACTGGATATGGTCAACCAAAATGTGCAGGAGACACTCAAGAAATTCCAAGACAACAAAAATAGAGAATTCGAAAAAGCAAAAGAAGAAATAAAGGAAACTATAGAAGCACTGTATAAATACCAAAGTGAAACAGAACATGATTAATAAAGAGATAAATGAACTCAGGACAAAAATAGACAACATTAAAGAGGAAACCACACAGGATATGGAAAACCTCAGAAAAAAGAACGAAACAGAACTACAAAACAAAACGGAAGGCCAATCCAGCAGAATAGAACAAACAGAAGACAGAATCTCAGAACTGGAAGATGAAATGGTAATTAAAGGAAAAACCGAAGAACTATTAATTAAACAACTCAAGACCTGTGAAACGAAAATGTAAGAACTCACCAACTCCATCAAAAGACAAACTTGAGAATCATGGGCATTGAAGAAGGAGAAGAGGTGCAAGCGAAGGGAATGCGTAACATATTCAATAAAATAATAACAGAAAATTTCCCTAATCTAGAGAAATCTATTCCCATACAGATGCAAGAGGCCTCCAGAACACCAAACAAACCAGATCAAAATAGAACTACCCTATGCATTTTATCATCATTAAAACAATAAGTTCAGAAACTGGGGAAAGAATATTGCAGGCTGTAAGAGAGAAAAAACAAATAACATACAAAGGTAAACCCATCAAAATCACAGCAGACTTCTCAACAGAAACATTAAAAGCAAGAAGAGCATGGGGTGAGATCTTCTGGGCAGTGAATAAAAATAACTTCAACCCCAGGATACTCTACCCAGCAAAACTATCATTCAAAATAGATGGAGCAATAAAAGTCTTCCATGATAAGCAAAAACTAAAACAATATGTGACCACAAAGCCACCACTGCAAAAGATTCTTCAAGGGATTCTGCACACAGAAAGTGAAACCCAACTTAACCATGAAAAGACAGGCAGCACCAAACCACAGGAAAAGAAAAAGCAAGACAGTAGAGAGTAACCAGGCAAAGACACCTCCAAAAAGGAGAACTATAGGCCAATCTCCTTAATGAACATTGATGCAAAAATCCTCAACAAAATAATGGCAAACCGAATTCAACAACACATCAAAAAGATTATTCACCACGACCAAGTAGGCTTCATCCCAGGGATGTAGGGGTGGTTCAACATACGAAAATCAATAAACATAATCCACATTAACAGAAGCAAAGACAAAAGCCACTTGATCATCTCAATAGATGCAGAAAAAGCCTTTGATAAGATCCAACACCATTTCATGATAAATGCTCTAAGAAAACTAGTAATAGAAGGAAAGTACCTCAACATTATAAAAGCTATATATGACAAACCTACAGCCAGCATTATACTTAATGGAGAAAAACTGAAACCATTCCCTCTAAAATCAGGAACCAGACAAGGATGCCCACTATCTCCACTCCTATTCAACATAATACTGGAATTCCTAGCCAGAGCAATTAGGCAAGAAGAAGGAATAAAAGGAATACAAATAGGTAAAGAAACTGTCAAAATATCCCTATTTTCACATGACATGATCCTATACCTTAAAGACCCAAAAAATTCTACTCAGAAGCTTCTAGACATCATCAATAGCTATAGCAAGGTAGCAGGATATAAAATCAACATAGAAAAATCATTAGCATTTCTATACACTAACAATGAGCAAACGGAAAAAGAATGTATGAAAACAATTCCATTTACAATAGCCTCAACAAAAATCAAATACCTAGGTGTAAACCTAACAAAAGATGTGAATGACCTCTACAAGGAAAACTATACACTTCTGAAGAAAGAGATTGAGGAAGACTATAGAAAGTGGAGAGATTTGCCATGCTCATGGATTGGTAGAATCAACATAGTAAAAATGTCGATATTCCCAAAAGTAATCTACATGTTTAATGCAATTCCCATCAAAATTCCAATGACATTCATTAAAGAGATCAAAAAATCTACCATGAAATTTATATGGAAACACAAGAGGCCACGAATAGCCAAGGCCATGAATAGCTCAGTCAAAGGAACAATGCAGGAGGTATCACGATACCAGACTTCAAACTATATTACAAAGCAATAACAATAAAAACAGCATGGTACTGGCACAAAAACAGACATGAAGACCAGTGGAACAGAATAGAGGACCCAGACATGAAGCCACAAAACTATAACCAACTTGCCTTTGACAAAGGAGCTAAAAATATACGATGGAGAAAAAGCAGCTTCTTCAACAAAAACTGCTGGGAAAACGGGTTAGCAGTCTGCAAAAAACTGAAACTAGGTCCATGTATATCACCCTATACCAAGATTAACTCAAAATGGATCAAGGATCTTAATATCAGACCATAAACTCTAAAGTTGATACAGGAAAGAGTAGGAGATACTCAGGAGTTAGTAGGTATAGGTAAGAACTTTCTCAACGAAACCCCAGCAGCACAGCAACTAAGAGATAGCATAGATAAATGGGACCTCATAAAGCTAAAAAGCTTCTGTTCATCAAAAGAAATGGTCTCTAAACTGAAGAGACCACCCACAGAGTGGGAGAAAATATTTGCCAGCTATATATCAGACAAAGGACTGATAACCAGAATATATAGGGAACTTAACAAACTAAATTCTCCCAAAACTAATGAACCAATAAAGAAATGGGCAAGTGAACTAAACAGAACTTTTTCAAAAGAAGAAATTCAGATGGCCAAAAAACACATGAAAAAATGCTCACCATCTCTAGCAATAAAGGAAATGCAAATTAAAGCCACACTAAGATTCCACCTCACTCCTGTTAGAATAGCCATCATTAGCAACACCACCAACAACAGGTGTTGGCAAGGATGCAGGGAAAAAGGAACCCTCTTACACTGTTGGTGGGAATGTAAACTAGTACAACCACTCTGGAAAAAAATTTGGAGGCTACTTAAAAAGCTAGACATTGATCTACCATTTGATCCAGCAATACCACTCTTGGGGATATACCCAAAAGACTGTGACACAGGTTACTCCAGAGGCACCTGCACACCCATGTTTATTGCAGCACTATTCACAATAACCAAGGTATGGAAGCAGCCAAGATGCCCCACTACTGATGAATGGATCAAGAAAATGTGGTATCTATACACAATGGAATTTTATGCAGCCAAGAAGAAGAACGAAATGTTATCATTCGCTGGTAAATGGATGGAATTGGAGAACATCATTCTGAGTGAGGTTAGCCTGGCCCAAAAGACCAAAAATCATATGTTCTCCCTCATATGTGGACATTAGATCAAGGGCAAACACAACAAGGGGATTGGACTATGAGCACATGATAAAAGCGAGAGCACACAAGGATAGGTAAGACACCTAAAAAATCAGCTAGCATTTGTTGCCCTTAATGCAGAGAAACTAAAGCAGATACCTTAAAAGCAACTGAGGCCAATAGGAAAAGGGGACCAGGAACTAGAGAAAAGGTGAGATCAAAAAGAATTAACCTAGAAGGTAACACCCACGCACAGGAAATCAATGTGAGTCAATGCCCTGTATAGCTATCCTTATCTCAACCAGCAAAAACCCTTGTTCCTTCCTATTATTGCTTATACTCTCTCTTCAACAAAATTAGAGATAAGGGCAAAATAGCTTTTGCCGGGTATTGAGGGGGTAGGGGGAAGAGGGAGGGGGTGCAGTGGTTGGTAAGGGAGGGGGTGGGGGCAGGGGGGAGAAATGACCCAAGCCTTGTATGCACATATGAATAATAAAACATTTAAAAAAAGAATTAATACAACAGGATTTCTTCTATTGTCCTAACAAAAAAAAGTATGTATTTTCTCCATGTATTCACCTAATGACTAAAAGTTCGCAATTGTCTGTTCAATGCTAGGGGCAGTGTTAGGCTGTAAAAATACACAAATAATAGCTCGGCCTGTTCTTGGAGCTCATTGTCAGTTGGAAAGGCAGACATTTGACACATCCCCAGAGCACAATGTAATAATGGTACACACAAGCTACTGTGGGGATGTGGAGTAAGAACCCCTAATTTAGATGAAGGGGGAGGGAGAAGGTGAGGAGTCAGGTTGTAATGACTCAATAATAAGTAAAATGGTAACAAGAGCAAAACCCTAAATATAGTAGTTATAGAGAATTAAGTTGGCAGGAGCTAGGACAAGGTTACCAGGAAGGGAGGGGGACCCAGGATGGCTAAAGAATATCAGCAAGCCTACCTGGCTAGAACATTTTTGCCATTGCTACAAACTCCTTTCCAATGTGCTTTCTGTATCTTTTCTGGATAATATCACCTCCATTTAAAAGAGACCCTGAGGCTAATGGGAGCTATGTGATTTGCCTTTGGACAAGAAGCTAATATGTGACAAAAAAGAAAAAGAAAGAAAATCTAGAGTTAGAATTCGGGTGTCTGAGACAGTTTTTCCATCTACTGTAGAACAGCATCTGCCCATAGACCTTTGCCTCGGGTCATCTTCAAAGAGCAGTAGGAATTTCATATGTGAACTAAGGAGCAAAGAGAATTGATTGTAGGCAAGTGGTGCTCATGCAAGGCATTCAGGAATTAGGGACCTTGGCAAATCCTTAGGGGCCCAATTGTTTGGAATAATTTGAGTAGGGATTATGTGGGTAGAAAGTGTTGGAGGAGAAAGCAAGTAGGGCTGCCTGGGCTAGTGAACACTGGGCAAAGATGCTGATGTTTTCATGGAGTGTTGGAAAGCCATTGAAGGAATTTTAGATTTAGAAGTACATGATTGGATTTGCTTTTTAGAAAGATAATGCTGCACAGAGATTCTAATAAGAGTGGAGCCAGCCAACGATAAGGGCCAGTCCGTGGGGGAGTCTGCTCTTTGGTTGGAGGCACCTGGCAGGATATAAAGGTCTTATCTTTTGCCCATATTCTCTACACAATTTATGGATCTTCTTTTTGCATGATAAAATACAACATCTTCTCATCATAATCATAAAAATCATCACGACAACATGTTCTTTTAAGGAATGTTAAGAAGGTACCACTTTTGCAAATGGTGATCAGGCAAGCAATGGTTCCCTCTGGTACTTTCAGCCATGCTCACCTTTACGACGTATTTTAGGTGAACTCTTGACAGGAAATAAGGTTCAAGAGAAAGAGTATCTGAGATAGGTCAATGGCAGTAGGTGTGGTGGCAGGGAGGACTGGCTATGTGATTCAACATAATAAGCTGATTGAAACCAGGGACAGAAAGTGAGAAAGTGACTCAGCGATGACTCCTGATTTTGCATGAGCAAAATGGATGGTAGATGGTATCATTCTTGAGACATGGGAATATCTGGAGAGACAAAGAATATGCTGAGGGTTGGTGGATTGGCTCAAGTGGCAGAAGGCCTGCCTGGCAAATGTGAGGCCATGAGTTCAAACCCCAATACCACCAAAAAATAAAAATAAAAAAGAACATGTTGATTTTACATTAGGATGTCAAAACTGTTCCAGCACTATTTTTGAAAAGATTGTTCTTATTCCATAGTGACTTCATCAAAAATTACAAAATTTTTGGTGGGTTCATTTCTGGCGTTTCTATTCTGTTCCATAGGAGTTTGATTCCACTCTTTTTGCCAACACCACACTGTCTCGATGAATGTAGCTTTATAGAGTCTTAAAATAGGATGATATGAGTCCTTCAATTTTGAGGAACATTAACTTTATTTTAAAATTTTAAATTAGAAATATTTTGCCTTTCCATGTGAGCTAAAAACATATTTTTCTTGATGGTGCTGGGGATCAAACCCAGGGCCTTCTGCATTCTAGCTAAGTGCTCCACCATTTAGTGATATCCCTAATCCCGAATGAAATTTTAGAACCACTCTTTATGGAAAAAAAAAAAAAAAGCTTGTTGAGATTTTGATTGGGATTGCATTCAATAAATGATAAAACATTGAAATTTGACATCTTAATAATATAGAGCCTTCTAATCCATGGACATGGTATATCTCTCCATCTACTTACAGGTTTGAGTTCTTCCTCAGGGTTTTTGTAGTCTTCTGAATACACATCAGTCCATACCTTATAGGTTTATTCCTACATATTTTTGTTGTTGTTGTTGAACATGCTGATTTTGAGGTAACTATGTACATCAGTATGAGGCATCTGTACATCTGTAGAGAAACAGATATAAAAGCCTGAGGTCTGTGTTGTTGTCTAGGCTAGAATTCAGGTTTAGCATAGTAACAGTGCTTAGGATATGTCACATTTCTCATGGACAGACTACAGAGAAGAAAATATGGTTGATTAAAAGTGGCCTTGACTACCAACAAATGGTTAATTATGGCACTTAATGTTCTAAGTTTAAGAAATAAGCCATGAGAACGCCCATGCTAAGAGTTAAATACATATACTTTGGCATCAGGGAGTGTGTGTTTAAATCCTGGCTTTGAGACCTTGCAAGCCCCTGTTCCTCTAGTCATAAAAATATGTTTAATAATAGTATCCACCTCATAAAGTTGGAAGATTAAATAAGACAGTGATGTGGAGGTCATAGAACAGTGCACAGATTATAGTGAGCACTCGAGACCTGTTAGCCACTTTTATTAGTTGTATAAATGAATTGCTGGGAGCCTATTGTGGGAATGCCTTGGAAGAATTTTATGTTTTTTAAGACTCCTGGCATTTTCTAGTAATGACTATTTTCATGAGAAAAATTGTCATTCACTGACTGTAATAATTTGCACAAAATTTTTTTGCACAAGACAAATTTCTTTGACCATATATGGGTCCCCCCTTCCAAAGATAAGTTGCAGATCAGAAAGAATACATAACATTGTGGAATTCCTGTTAAAATCTTTTCATTTACAAGAAACTACACTTACTTCCTTTTTTTTTTTTTTTTTTTTTTGAGACAGGGACTTGCTTTCTTGCTTTGTATCCTAGGCTATCTTGGAACTCACTCAAGCTAGCCTTGAACTCATGATCCTTCTGCCTCAATCTTCCATGTGCTGGGATTACAAGTGTGTACCACCTCTTTTGTTTTTGTGGTGCTGGGGATTGAACCTAGGGCCTCACACATGCTAGGCAGAGGCTCTACCACTGAGCTACATCACTTTTCCTGCTTGCAATGTTTGTTTGTTTGTTTTAGTGGCACTGGAGTTTGAACTCAGGGCCTCGTGTTGCTAGGCAGGCACTCTACCACTTGAGCCACTTTGCCTGCCCTTTTTTTGTGATGAACTATTTTGAGATAGGGTCTCAAGAACTATTCATCTGGGGCTGGCTTTAAACTGTGATCCTCCTGATCTCTGCCTCCTAAGTAGCTAGGATTACAGGTGTGAGACAGCAGCACTCAGCTTCTGCTTTCAAGTTTTGATAAGTGTTTCAAATATCTTGCAAATGAAGTATGAGTGGTCACTGTATATCAACATGAACTCAAATTTTCTTTCTGGAAGGAAACAAGAAAAATTCCTCCTTACTCTCAATAGTTTCATGTGTTAGTAAAATTTCTGTTGCTGTGACAAAATACCTGACACAGAAAAACTTACAGGAGGAAAGGTTTATTTTGACTAACGGTTGCAGAGGTTTCATTCCATGGTCATTTGGCCCTATTGCTTTGAGTCTTTCTGGGCCCGCTGTGAATCAGAGCATCATGGTGGGGAGCATGTGGTGGAGCAGAGCTGCTCACCTCATGGTGACCAGGAGAGAAAGAGAGAGAGACAGAGACAGAGACAGACAGAGAGAGAGAGAGAGAGAGAGAGAGAGAGAGAGAGAGAGAAGGCCCTGGTCCCAATATCCCTTCTATGTCCCAATGACCTAGCTTCCTTCTCCTAGGTCCCAAGTCCTAAAGGTTTCAGCGCATCTAACCCAGCCCATCAGCTCACGTGAGCTTTTGGGGACTGTTTAACATTTTGCTCACAGTGGTTACCTCTATGGTTTAATCTCTCCCCAGCTTTCCATGAGCTGACCCAACCTCTAGGCCTAGAATTCTTCATGAAAATGAGTAAGAACCCCAGTTTAGGGGAAGGACAGAAATTGGTGCAGTGACAACTGCATGACCTGGACATTGCTTAACACTTTGATGGGGGAAAAGGAAAAAAATCAAAGCCCTTTTAAAAGGAGACCACTCTCTAATATTGGTATCTATCAGGATAGAGGTTTACAAAAAACACTGCTTCTTGGACTGGAGGTGTGGCTCAAGCAGTGTAGCACCTGCTTTGTAGGTGCAAAGCCCTGAGTTCAAACTCCAGTCCACTTAAAAAAACATGAAAATGCTGCTTTTGACAACATAACAGAGGCTACAGATGCTCTAGTCAGACAAGGGAGCTGCACATGAAGTCCTCCGAGGTCTGGAGTACATCCTCACGAGAAGGCCAATGCTGTCTCGTGCTCTGCTGCTGCTGCTGCTGTTACCATTCTTTCTGGAGTGTTCACAAGCCACTAAGTTCCGATGGATGTTACACTACATAAAGTGTGTGTTGGAGATGTTTTAAAAATTACCATAAGGATACTTGGGTAGTTTTTCAGATTCCTTGTGGCTGCTCACATTGTGACACTGACTTGACCTTGGGTAGAGTGTACTAAGGGCTTCTGAAGATCCTTCTTTGCTCCATGGTGGGCCAGGGTCATGCAAATTGATTTGATTTTGGGAATTGCAAATTTTACAAACATATCACAGTGAGAATTGCCTTTGGACATGAATAAATTGGGTATCTAATCTTTTTTTAGTCTTTTGAGTGCTGTGCATAGATTTATGTACATTAATAATTTGGCATCAATAATTCTGACATTTCAAATGGGATAATCACACAGATCAATACATAGCAACCATATCTGACTTTATGAAGCAGACATAAACCTGGTAATATACTAAATATTTTTAAGGGTAAATTCTAGTTTTTTATTTATTCAATAGATGGTGATGCCCTCAGACTCCAGATATGAGAAGTCTGATACCCAGCTCCTATTCTGCCTTGTGAATGTTCAAGGATTTCTGAAGACTGCCAGTTTGCCAGCTGTGTCAGCATTGTGAAATTCTGATCATGCAAGGTCAGAAGCACTGATCAAGATGGAAAATTACTTATGCTTGAGGGTCTAGGTTATTTACAACACATGAATTACAGCTCACTTTGGTTGAAAATTCTGTAACGTTTTTGTAGTACTAGGGTTTGAACTGAGGGCCTCACCCTTGCTAGCAGGTGTTCTACACTTGAGCCATGCTTCCAGTCTTTTTTTCTCTGGTATTTTGGAGACAGGCTCTCATTTTTTTTTTTTTTGGTCCAGGCTGGCCTGGACTGGGATCCTCGTATTTTATGCTTCACTCTGTCATTGGGATGACAGATACTTGCCACCATGCCAAGGTAGATTGTTGAAATGAGGTCTTCCAATTTTTCTTTGACTGGGTTGGCCTGGTCCTCCTGATCTCAGCCTCCCAATTAACTAGGATCTCAGGCATGAGCCACCGGCACCAGACTGATGTATTTGTAAACTTAAATCTTTTCTAAAAACTTGAAGGGCCATGTAAATATTCCATGACTAATGCAATGCCTCTTTTGGGAGGAGGGAGATGAGAAAGAGTGTTTACTGTTTCAAATCCTTTTTTGAGTAATTGTTCTATTAATCTGGCAAGAAAGATATTACTAACCATGTTTAGAAAGGTGGAAACTAAGGCTCAGAGAGGAATGTTCTTTATTCAAGGTAACAGAGTTAATACATACCACAGTAGGCTTTCAAATCCAGGTCTGTCTGGTGCCAGATTCCAAGGGCTCTCCACTGTGTGACTTCTGCCATATATTCAACCATGTCCATGCAAAGCTGACTGAATTGATCCCACTGATAATACAGGCTATGTTTTCCCCAGTAGCAATGTGATAGAACCCTGTTACTCCAATCCTTCAATGCTATTTCTTTTATGTCAATAGATTTGTCTGTGGGCATCTGGCCAGGTTGGGTGGAGTGCTGTGAGCTTTTATTGGTCTATAAACTTGGTTTAATTATCTCTGGATTCTTATAGACAAGCTATGATGACACAGGCTCATTACTTGTAGGTGAGATAAACATAAGGTGAAACTGAGCTCTGATTTAAAATGTCTTACCAGCACTTATCACTGGTGGTATTTATTTTATGTGATAAGTAACAAGTTAGTATAGAAAAAATACCAAAGACAACCAGGGCCAATTCTGACTGCTACTCAAGGGCTATTTTCTTCTGAGCCAGGTCTCACGTGTTGACTTTTCTTTTTCCTGTATTTTATCCTGTCCTGTGTTTAGAGTTTCTCTTTTTTTGCCATTTTACTCCTTTTGGTCTCTAACTTGGCACATTTTGTCCTGTTGTGTTTAAGGCTTCCTCTTTCAACTTCCAAGAAGGCAAAACATGGCTTTTTCTTCTTTGAGGACCCTCCTTTAAATTTTTGTGTTGTGACATAATGGACCTTCTGATAGTTAAAACTAAAATAACAATGCAAATAAAATAGCCTCATTTTCTAAGCAGGCCCTCAGTGTGGGTTTCCCACGCCCTTGTTTGCCCTTCACTTCCTTTGCCTAATTTAGATTTGTAAGCTTGACGCATAGGCACTCTGTCTTTGTTTATGTACATAGGGTGCCTAGCACTAGTCTTGGATTTAACAAATATTAAATAATCATGACTTTGGAATGATTATTAGTATTGGCATTTGAAAAATCACAGCTGGCCAAGAATATTGCTTTTTCTGTTGTTTGAATGACCTTGTGTGATTTTGACACTCCTCTGGTAGACAGCTGTACTGTATAGCATTGTATTTGTCTTTGAAGACCACCTGGAGACCTGAACTGGCAACAATTACAGCCCATCTTCTCTGGAACACTCGTGAATTCTTGTACCACATACCAGCTTGCTTGTGGTTGTAATTTCAGTTGTGTAGAATCACCTTCACATAACTAGAGAAACCCTTAGACAATGCTCCATTATGACAGAATTATTTCACTGGGTTAAGTCGGCATGTTTTGAAATAGAAGGTTTTTTATCCCTTTGAGTTACTAACTTGAACATTCAAGTTAGCCAGTGTGGGAAAATCTATACATAGAGTACTCTTACCAATTATGTAGTGACATTTATACTGTTAGGTTTTAACACGAGGCCCTTAATTTTACTTATTTTCAGGCTCAAGAAGGCACAAGTTTGTATATCTTAACTAAACTCATTTACAAGTTCCCTTGAAATTGGCAGATTGATTTCTTTTTATAAATTGCCCTGTGGAACTAAGCAATTTATAAAAATAAATGCCAAACACTAGGCAACAATAGAAGGAATTGACAGTGGATCAAAAGCTTGACAATGCATTTCCTTTCAGATAGGTCAGCCTTCGCTTTGGCTATTCCCTCCCACTGCCCTAATATTTCAAATGCAAGAAAGTCCGTGGAGGAAAGTAGTTATGCAAGTGTGAGGGACACAATAGTAAAAAGAAATAGAACAATTTTGTTAGTTTGTGTATTGTTGTGCAATTTATATTTCTATTTAATGTCCAGAGCAGAATTAAGATAATAATAGTGAGTAATCAGGGGGAAAGGTTTTCTTTTTCTAGAGTCAGTTCCCAAATACCTAAACACCTACATGGCGGCTACATTGGTGTAGTTCTTATCCATGTGGCAGCACCCTTAACTCTGAATTGATACAATAACTGTCAAGTCAAACCTAAGATTCTGATCCTGAATTGTGCTTTTGATATACTTCATCCAACTTGTTTCAAGAGCTCTAGCATAGGACCACATTGTAATCTTTCCCTGATGTCTGTAATTGTACTCCCCATCCGGGACTCTCTGGGATGCTATTTGCAGGTAAATACACTATTTTCTCGTGGAGCATGCTCACCAAGAATGATATGGTGTCTGGTGTCTGAACTATAGCTTTCCACTCTCCTGAGATTCTTACTGACTTTACTACAAGGCTAAAAGAAACTCAAAAACAATGTCTAAAAATGGTTCTGGGGTGGGAGAGATGTGTGGGGAATGTCTTCAATAGAATGCAACCCCTCAGCTGGAAACCTTGCCTTGAGAGGGCCATACAGCTGGATAAAGTGGTAACTGTAGGAAGCTCCTGACTTAGTAGAACAGGGCAACTTTTTGGATCCTTTCTGTTACTCTCGCCCTCCTGGTAAGAAAGCTGAGTAATTTAAAACAGTGACTTCTCCATTTGGCTGGGGAAGGAAGAATGTTTGTCTTGTTCACCACTGGTATTCCAAATAATTGAAATCAGTGCCTGGCCTGTACCTAGTACAGTGGGCACTCAGTGTGTTGTCTGCCCTCCTCTTTCTCTCCCTAATCTTGTACTGCAGCTGGACTCACAGGATTTATTATTATTTTTTTAATAAAAGTGGCTCTGAAAACCAAACCTACAAGATATGTAGGGATGTGTGAGATTTTCCAGGTTGAAAAGACCAAGGTTTTTGTTTTGGGGTGTGTGTGTGTGTATGTGGTACTGGATTTTGAACTTAGGGCCTATACCTTGAGCCACTCTACCAACCCTTTTTTGTGATGGGTTTCTTTGAGATAAGGGCTGGTGGACTATTTGCCTGGGCTGGCTTCGAACCACGATCCTCCTGATCTCTGCCTCCTGAGTGACTAAGATTACAGGTGTGAGCCACTGGCACCCGGTCAAGACCAATGCTTTGCAAGTTACAAGTAGAATGGTATTAAGGCCAGAAGTTGAAATGTATTTCTGACCTAAAACTCAGTGGTCTGTCTCTTTACTCATCCCCCAAATGATTTTCTAGATAATTGATGAATAAAGCACAAAACCCCTCATTTTTGTGCTTGCCTTTCTGAGGCAGAAAGATGGCTTAAAATGATTATGAATTGTTGACACAGTTTGGTTAGGACCAGCTGGCAGACCGTCACATCTGTGTCTAATTCTGTCTCCCAGGTTCTACCTAGTACACTGTTTGTACTCAAGTGTTAATAATACAACAATGAGTAGCAAGGATCAGGTGTCCTAGATTGACTGGCAATAGCATTATGGACATATGTAGACAAGTAGACTATAAATAGTGGGAAAATTAGCTTTGATTGAAGTTAAATGATAGCTTAGAGGTTGACCATGAGTTGGTCATTTTGTTGGTGGGTAAGACATACTATTAGGCCTCACCTGAGGTCACTGGTGCAATTCAGTATCACAGTAAAGCCCTCAAAGAAAAAGGGAGTTGGGTTTGCCACTGGAATTACAACTTTCTGGCTGAGATCTGGCCAAGAGAATTTCCTGTCCAGTGCCCATGCTTTAGAGGTCCTCCTCTAGCTTCATCCTTCCCAGGGGGCAGAAGTCCAGATCATCTGAGCACTAGGACCCTGACCTCACAGCCCTACCACTTCAGGCCTCATGAAGCTGCAACTTGCCCTGAGGAACGGCCAAGATGTGGCTTTTGTGAGGGGAGTGATGTGGTTTAGAGGTATAAGTCGGGTGTGAGCTTTCTCACAGGATGAGATCGAGCTGAGACAGGAGGAAGATGGGTGAAGCTGCAGGCCAGAGTAGCTTTTAGTATTTAGAATAGGGTATATGAGTCTCCATTATTGGCTTGCTCCAGACCCTTCCAAAGTTAGAGCAAGTCACACAGCCTATTTTATTGTCACTTCCCCATCTCTAAACAGAATAATAACTGTCTCACTAACCTCAAAGGGTGGGGATAATGACAATGATCTTAAAAATAACTACCCTCTGTTGAGTATATACTTTGGTTCAAGCACTGTGCAAGACACTTTGCAAGCATTATATTTGGTGCTCACAAATCTTCAGGGTATAGGAATATATCCTCTTTCTCTTGAACCAAAACAGACCCAGAGAAGTCATTTCCTTTTTCAGTTTCTTCTTCCTTCTACACAAGTGAGATAACGTAGGTAACAATCTCATACAAATACAAGGTGATATGATAGTTATTCATTCATTCATCTATACAGTACATATTGTTGATATATTGAGGATATAAAGGTCAACAAAAGGAACAAAAATCATGGACGTTAGAAGTCTACATTATAGTAGACGGAGAGGAACAATAAAATAAATTAAAATATGCAGGATATTAGATGGTAAATAAACCCAGGAAGAGAACTAGGGTGTGCAGTTACAGGATGATGAAATTTGAATAAAGGCATGATGGAGGTGAGAAACGATATTCTATTTTTTTGCCACTGTGTGTAGGATTCTTTTTTCCTTTGGGCATGTGTGGGTGGGTGGGGAAAGGTGGGGAGAGAACCCAGCAGTGGAAGGAACAGCAGATGGAAAGGCCATGAGACCAGACTTTGCCTACTGTTCCAGAAACAGTATGAAGGCTGATGTATCTGGAAAAAATGAGTAGAGAATAGAACAGCAGATGAGGTCAGAGTGTGTGTGTGTGTAGGGGTGGGGTGGGGTGGGGGGAGGGGAACACACAGGACAGATATGACCAGGTCATTCAGGCCCTGATCAGGACTTTGGTTTTACTCTGAGTGACACAGGGGGAGTTAAGGAGAGGAGTGACTTGAGTGGGGGGTGAAAAAAAATCACTCTGGCTGCTGTATTGAAAATGGACTGTTGGAGGCAAGGGAAGGAAAAAAAGGGGACCAGGCAGGTGGTTATTGTATAGTGTAGGCAAAAGATGATGCCAGAGTCATGGTAGCAGAGATGGTAGGTAGACATTGAGACCAGGTATGATATTTTGGAGTGCTCTGCCACTGAGCTGGTAGGTTTAACTGACTTGTTGGATATAAGAGAAAAGTCAAGGGCCTCTCCAACGTTTTTTTTAACCTGGGTGATAGGAAAACAGGTGGCATGGGATGGGTTGGGACAAGAGAAATGGAACCTGGATCGCACATGTTAATTCTGAGATGTCTACTTAGACACCAGGTGTAGGTGTCAGGTATACTTGTTTGCTTCATTGGGTTTGAATCCTTTTCCCCTCTTCTGTTCCTTTGCTTGCAAGGTGGTGGTCTGTGTCATAGAGAATGTGATGTTGGTGCTTAACTAAGAAGTGAAAGAGAAATACTAGGAAGTAGTTTCAGCAAAAGTCCTACAAAAAGACCCATAGACACCATTCTTGACATTGTGTTTCTCAAGGTTGGCACTGGCAGGTCCCTTTTCTAAGAGGCCATGCAATTTGTTTAGTGCCACACAGGTGACTCAAGAACTCCAAAATGTGAGCTGGCAACCCATTCCTAGTTTAAAATAGACAAGATGCTAAAAGAGCATGCTTGAAAATAAAAAAACCCCAAAACCAAACAAAAAACCCTCAATGTAGTATCTCATAAATAAAAATAACAATCTTCCTCTTAACTCCATGCGGTGCGTGTGCTATATCTGCATTTGGAGTGAAGTTGCAACACCTACATCCTGGCTCAGGGAGGGAGGAAAAAATGTCACAAGCGACATCGTCAAACACTGTTAGGATCTCTGCACCAAGTGAGTTCCGCGTGTAAACTCAGGATCCAGAGAAAGCGCTTTGCTCTGCCCAAGGCAAAGTCAGATCTTCTAATAAATGTTTCTGATTATGTCACAGAACCTGCCGCCCTGGTCTCTCGCTAACCACGGTCCACTAAATCCGGTGTGTTTACGTGGATCTAAGGTTGAAATTAGGAACGTTCCCATCAGTTTAATTTGGTAGTCATTTTAAGTGTTTGACAGTGCCAGAGGTGAATGCGGAAGGCAAGAATGCTTTTCTTGCAGTAAATAACAAATAAGCAAAATCATAACAGGATTTATGGCCACCGAAGGAACTCGGGTGCCAACCCCTGGCTTCAGTAAGAATGCCTAGTCCGCCCGAGCTTGCTGGCTGGCCTTCAGCTCGGGGTCAATGCTGAGCCCCCGGGCGGCGCCGCGGCGCCAGGGCAGTCTGCAAGAGGCGACCCCAGGAGGCTGGGTCTCCCAGGACCCGGCGGCGAGAGATGGGGGTTGGGACACACCAGCCCTGCGCTCTCCCTGGGCACGGAGGCTTTTCCTCGCGGCCATTGGTGTCGCTTTAGCCTGTTCAGCTCAAGCCATGGCGATCGCCTCGCTGTCAGAGCGCAGGTATCACCTGGTCACTGCCGAAGGTGCAGCTCCGCAGCGAGGGCGCGGCCGGCGGCGGGCGGGCGGAGAGCGCCAGGGGACGGGCCCGGCGCGATGGACGCCCCGCCCCCGATGATGTGACTGCCTTCGATTGGTCGGAGCCCCCGTCAATCATTCCTCACCATGGTTGCAGCACAAAGCAACAAGCCCCGGAGGCCGCTTCCTCCCTGAGGAGCGGCGCGGGCGACCGGAGAAGGCGCAGGAGGAGGAAGAGGCGGGGGAAGAGGAGGGGAATCGCTGCTTCCTAAACACTCGGCGGGGGCTGTGCGCGGCGCTTGGCCCTCGGCCCTCGGCCCTCCGACGCTCGCCCGCCCGCCTGCTGCCGGGAGTCCGGACTGGACTGCCGGCGGCCCCTGTTCCCTCCCGCCCAGCGCCGACGAGGAATAAAGTTGCCGAGAGCAACTGGGCCAGAGACTGCAGCCGGGCCGGGTGCACCGGAGGCTGCAGCTGCGCTCCGGGCGCGCCGATGGGGGGAGGCGGCGGCGGCGGCGGCGGCGGCGCCTGCGGCGGCGGCCGGAGCGGAGGTGGCGGCGGCGGGGCGGCCCGAGGGGATGCAGCAGCAGTCAGGAGGGACTGCCGAGCCCAGTAGACGGAGACCAGGCGCGGCGACGACGGCGGCCGAAGCCATCGGGCTTCACCGCGCCCGGATCTGAGCCAGACGCGTCGGTCCATCGTCCTCACCCGCGGCCGCAGCTCCCGAGTGCTCTAGGACTTGAGGCGCGGGAGACCCGAGCGCTCCGCAGACCCCTGGGCGGAGGCGCGAGCTCCGGAGAGGAGGGGGCGCCCTCCGCGCCAGGGAGAGGCTCCGCCTGCCTGCGGCCCTCCCCCTCCCCGCCGCCACTCGTACCTCCCTAAAAATAACTCGGCCCGCTGGGGCCAGGAGGAGCCGCCACCGTACCCCGATCGGAGCCGGGAGGCGTGTCGAGCCGGGGCCCGAGGGAGCCGGGCGCGCCGGGAAGCGTCCGCGGCGGGGCGGCGAGGAAGAGGAGGAACCGCAGCCGGAGCAGGGCGAGCTCCGAACCGCCGCGCGCCGCGGGGACGTTCCGGCCGCGAGTTCCGCGGCTCCCGCGCTCGGGGCCGCAGGGCCCGGCCCAGCCGTCCCCGGCCCCGCGCCGCCACGGCGGTTTGGCTCATTGGCCTCCGGCGGGCGGGCTGCGCAGGGCGGAGGCGGCGGCGCCGGGCCCGAGGAGGCCGACGACGGTGCGGAGCGGCCCCGGCCCGGCCCTCGAGGGGAGATGGCGTCCTACGTGGATAACAGCTTCCGCCAAGCGGTGATGAAGAATCCCGCGGAGAGGACCCCCCAGGTGAGACGCGCGCCCCTGCCTGCACTTGGCCGGATCCGTGCCTCGCGCGCTGCGCCCTTCCCTGTCTCGGTCGCTCCTCCTGTCCTGGCACTGTTCTCCCGAGCACATTTCTCTCTGGACCCCCCACTTACAAAGGCATCCACCTCCGAGTATTTTTTTCTCCTGGCTGCCCCCTGTGCTCTTCTCCGTCCCCCTCCCTTTGGCTGACCTTCCCCTGCGATCACCCCGGAGGCGGGCGTGCATTGGGGGTTCTCCCCCTAATCTGTGCTCCGAGACCTTTGAATCTCGGGTGAGAGCTCCCTCCCCTCGGTCGGACACTTGCCATCCTGACTGCAGACTCCGTTCTTCCCCTTGCACTTGAACCTTGGAGTTCAGTGGCGTTTGATGAGGGAGGAAACTTGCATGGTTCTGCAAAAGACAAATCCAGTTGGGCCTTGTAAAGCAAAACCGTGAAATGTTTGTACATTTGTTCGCTACTTTACTTCCTTGAAAAGGGGATGCTGCTCTCCATGGAAGGGAAAGAAGTGAGTAACCAGGCTAATGTCAGTTGCACACACCACTGCAAGGCAGGCTTATTCCGAACGCCCCGGGAAAGGCAGCCTGCGGATTCTTTCGGTGTTGCACAACCTTGTCAAAATTAGATGTGTGTTAACCTTTATACATTTGTTTATCTTCAGGCTTCTTTTTTTTTCTTACTCTAAATGAAGGCGTTGCCGGTGGGCTTGAATTTGGTCGTCTCATGCAGGACTCGAGAGGGGAAAATTTTATAAAAATGTGGTGGGTTGATTTTCTTTGCGTTGATTTGCTGACTGGGTAATGACACACATTCCTAAGCGTTGGGATAGTGACCCCAGGTTATCCTGCCTCCAGCCCTCTTAGGATAAAAAGCCCTCCTGATCCTTGGGACCATCAGACTCATTGAGGGTCCGATGCTGGAAAGAGTTGCTAGGCTTGTGAGGTATTGCATTCTATTTGCCTAAATCTTAATGCTCTCATTCGCTGATGTTGGTTATTATTATTGAATGTGGAGAACATTAAATTGGAATCTTCCACCAGCTGCCTTTGGACAAGCCCCAAGAATGGCACCTGGTACCGTTTTTTGAGTTTTCATTTTGCTTGATGGAGCTGGCACGTCTGGGAGATCATGGGTAGACTGCACATATTTACCAAACCTGTGGAAGATAGGCTGTCGTTTTACAAGAAAATACATTGTGGTATCTTCAGCAAGTTCCGATTCTTAAAGGTCTGTTTTTGTCACAAACAGGGAATGCCCTGCTTTGATCTTGTCCCCCCCACCACCACCTTGCTGTTTTGCTGCTGCTTCTGTGCCTTTCTCATCTCATCTAGTCTTTGTTTTAAAACTGTCAGTTGCAGCAGAGTCTCCTGCACCTGAAAGTGGACATTGCCAGTCTCAGAGTGAAGGAAAAACAGAGTCCAGTGAGATACTTTTAAGAACAGTGTTTAAAGTGCCAAGTGAAATCACACATGCTGGGAATATTAGAACCTGGCTGTGCTGGTCAGAAACTGATGTCAGAGGCTATAGTTGGAAATTAGAGAGAGGGTCATGGTGCCTTGGTTGATGAGTTAGAAGAATAATAAGGATTGAAGCCTATGAGGTGAGGGATGGATTACCAAACAAGACTGGAAAAGACAAAACCTCCACTGTGACAGCCTGAGGACTGTACCACGTAAGTGAACTGTTAAGCTTTCCTGTTCCCTTTCCAGTTGCGTGGAATAGTGAAAACTGACCTGACACAGAACTTGGCATGTGTCAGAGGAAAGGGGCCAGTTACTACTCACGCCCAAGATGACAGCTCCATTGAGAATCTGAAAGCAACACCTCCCCCAAGAAAGAGTCACCCCAGAGCAACTCAACACTTTGAGCATTCTTAAGTGGCATCCTCATTAACCTTCATGCTTGCTCAGTTTTTACCAATGCAACCCTCCCACGTTACTCATTGTTTTAAAGAGAAATTAGTTTCAAATGTGAATGTCTTCAGTCTTTATCTGGCTTGTCAGAAATAATTCATCTTTTAAAAGTTTGAAATTTACTTGGGTAAAAGGAGCAGTGTAACCCTGGAAGTTCTGTGTATACTGCCTCTTGTCAGGAATGCTTGATAGAGTTAGAACTTTGTAATGTAATTAAAGCAACCTTGTTAAATAAGCTTGATCTCATGAACAGAACCTGAATTAGAGAACTTTTGCTATGAACTTTTGTTTCCAAGGATAGGCTTGGTAAAGGAGGTTGTTAATTCTCATTACAGGCAAAAGGAAGGTGCTTTAAAAGAAAAGAATGCAAGAAAACATGACACTTTTTTTGTTGTTGTTTGTTTGTTTCTTTCATTTTTTTCTTTCTTAAACAGGCCAGCCTTGTTCCTTTTCCAAACTCTGCAAAGACATATTTCTGTATTTAGGTCAATCAACTGCCTAGAAGTCATCTTGATGTCTGTAGTGTAACCCAAGAAGTGTGTGTGTGTGTGTTTGGGGAAGGGGAGGGTGGTGAGTCTTAGGGCCTTGGAGAAGGTTAAGGCTGGTTCACCTGGAGAGTAGGACCCTACTCTATTGAGGCATGTGCCTGGAAAGGGGAAGGTGAGAAGAAATGCAAAAAAATTGGCTTCTGAATACTTACATAAATCATGCGGTATTCAGATTCGCTATTTCACCTGACATTCTGAGAGGAGGAAAAAGCCAGTTCTTTACTCCAGTGCTTGTACCATATTGTGTGTTTGGAAACCTGGTGAGTCTCCTCAGTGGAGCACTATCCTAAAATAGGATACTCCCTTGAAAATGAGCAATAAACATTTCATTAATTTTTTTTTTTTTAAAAGAGGACTTTTAAGTAATTGCTTTACTCAGTAATTTGGGTTTGTGTTTTTAATCACTTAAGTGAGAATTGTGGTCACCAGAGTAATTTAAGGAAGTAAAAGATGTAAATAAATTGCAAATACCTTTATCCCCCAAGGCTTTAGACAATAAAAAGATTTTTCTAAACTATTTTATGAACTTGTTCAAGTCCTTTGAAATTGCCTCTGTGGGTGAAGATCTCAATTTTCCAGGTGAAACACCTATTGCAAAATTGCTTCCTCCACTTTAAAGACCTAACTTATCGTGGTTTTAGTTAGCTGTAAAAGTTACTTTTTAAAATGGTGCATGTAAAATAGTGCTCACCTCATCTCCTCCTAGTTAATAATAATCTTTATATTTTACTATTGGAAAAATTTTGGGCTATAACACCTTTTGATTTAGTTGCTAATGCATGAATTTATCAACTGAGAGTTCCTAACAGAGAACAGTACAGAATTCTTTGCAAAGTTATTCGGTAGAATTCATCTTGATTTATAGTGAGAGGGCAGGGGAAAAAGAAAAAGATCTTTAGCCCAGAGAACTGTAATTCTCTTGTGAGAATTTGCACAAGAGTATTTCTAACAGATATTTAATTTTCAAACCTTGGGTAAGAATTGTGTCTGTTAGTTAACATTAACATTTCTATTTGAGTTTCTTTTTACCATTGTTTATGAGTAGACATATTTTCATCTGACAGCTTATACTTTGATTATGTTTTAGCTTATTTTGGGGCTTTCATAAAAATATTTGTTTCATCAGTAGTTTTTGTTAATAAAGCACAGCTAAACTATGCAGTTTGAAAAGTATGTCTCCCAAGAAATGATTGGCCATAAGTAGTTAAGTTTCATAGCAATGATATATTAATTTCTTAGTTAAAAATACACATTTTTGACTAAAATACTCAATTCAAGCAGTCTTAGCACATGACTGAACAAGTGAGAACTTAAATTTATGGCAAAAATTATTAACATTTTTTTGCAATATTGGTGGAAGCTTTGAAGCCTTTGAATAACCTCTTAAACATTTAGTAATTAACAGTTCCATAATTCGCTTTGCATATCTTGGCTATGGATCACAATGAGCCCAACTGCAGTGCTGAAGTAGGTACTGGTTAACTAGTCACAGTCATTCCCAATGCTGGGACTCCCAGAGCTTCACAGAGCACATAAAAAAAGGAAGGAGAACTGCCAGGTTGCCAACTTTTTTGCTTCTCCTCCTCCTCGCTCCTCAGTTGCCCCTCTCCCTCTCCTCTGCGAGAAGGGATATAGAATAAAAACAAAACCAGTTATAACCTCCTTTCACTCTCATTTTACTAAACATACTGCAACTTAATAGGAAAGGGAGGATACACAATCACTCCAAAGCTCATCTCTTGAGATAAAATACTGTGGTTTATCAGAAAATTCACTATGTATCTTAAATTTTTTTTTTTTTTTTTTTTTTTTTGTGGAACCACAAAAAATTTTATTTTGGAAGATTTTGAGGAATTTAAACTACTGCAATAAAGTCTTCTCTTTGGTGATGTTTGAATTTCATGTCCCATAAGTGATAGGGATATGACTCAGATATGGATTGACTATTTGAAATAATGATCTGATAACCTGTTAGAAACGCAAAAAGTCGTGGATGAAAACTTTGAAAAAGTTCTGTTACTTGTTTTGTATTTTTTTTTTTTTGATGGTACTGGGATTTGAACCTAGGGCCTTACACTTGTTAGGCAGGGGCTGTATCACTTGAGCCACTATACTAGCCCTTTTTTGTGTTGGGTATTTTCAAGATAGGGTCTTGTGAACTGTTTGCTTGGGCTGGCCTCGAACCACTGGCCTCTGCTTCCTGAGTAGCTAGAATTGTAGGCATGAACCAGTGGTGCCCGGCTTATTTTGTAAGTTTTATAACCAAGTAACTTTGGAAATGGGCGCTGGTCAATGAAAGGGGCCTTGTTACCTGCATTATATAGGGTGTTTCCGCTCTTCACTCCATTTTTGGTCAGTTTCTCATCTATAAAATGAAAATTGCTTCCTGAGGTGATTTTATGAATTAGGTGAAAGTACTTTTCTGCCAACTTTTTTTTTTTTTTGCAGCTCTGGGGCTTGAACTTGGGGTCTCAACGCTCTTACTACTTGAGCCACTCTGCCAGCCCTCCGTGAAAGTACTTGAACTATTTCATTCACTAGCTCGTAATTGTTCTTATTTTACTGTAGCACATTTTAATGAAGTGTCCATGACTTGCCAGGTCTTGGGAATTTGAGATGAAAAGGGATATATGTCCTTAGGTACTCACCAGTCTTTGGTGTTCTAGAAGTGGGTTGTGATTCTTTAGTGTTACACATGGGGAAATAGAGATCGCCCAGGAAGGACATTCCAGACTGACCCACTGTCATTTGAGTAGCATACATGGTTGTAAGGACACATGGGCAGACCGGCTGTTCAGTGTGCTTGGAGGTAAAGGAGTGAGATGGGCAGGGGTGTGGCCCCACTGGAGTGTAAAGTTTGTGGTTTGGATAGAGAGAGAGGGGACCAGGAGTCCCTTTAAAGACTGACGTCCGTTCTCCAGGCTTGAGATGGCTGGGAGGTGGAATTACACAGTGGACACAGATGAGACATTGCAGTAGAATTTGCTGGATGGGACAGCTGTATGTGTCTTAAACTATGCTAGCATGTGCCAGTGCAGCGTCAGCATGGCAGTGACATGGTGGAATTCCTAGCTCAGAGGAAGAAAGTTCAGGTTGTTGAGTATAATTTTTTTGATTTTTAAGATGTTTTTACTTAACACTGTTTTCTCCTTAAACTATGATATCTTCTACTACCTGTACATTCTGGGAATCTAAATATGAAACACAGATGCTCCCTGACTTAAGGTGAGGTTACATCCTGTAAACCTGTCCTAAGTCAAATACAGTAATTTAAAAATGCACCGAATATACTTAACTAATGAATAGTCGTACACAGTATACTGTACAGTACCCTTGTTTACCTTTGTGATAGCGTGGTGGTTTGGGAGCAATACCACATATTGCTAGTCCCGGAAAAGATCAAAATTCAAATTTCAGTAATTATAATACTCGGTGTGGGAAATAAAATTGCATGTACTTCAAGCAAAATAGAAAAATTGTGATGGTAGTCAACAAAGTCAATCTCAGTGACTTTTTAGTTATAGACTCCTTCTTACTCCTTTTTCCCCTGTGAATTTAAAAATTGTTGAAGTTTTTATTTTGGTAGGAGGTGGGGAGAAGGAGGGAGGGAAAAAGGTGACATGGGTGCACTCATCTAGTCTGAGGCTACCATTCTAGCTACAGATGATAACTTCTAAACTGAGTCCCTCCCTTCCGTTCTTTTTTCCCTCCCTTCCTTTCTTCCCTCTCTCCCTTTTTTCCCTCCCTTTCTTGCACCACCATTCCTGGCTCATTATTTTAGAGTTTTTAAGGATTTTATTAGGATCCAAAAGGAAAACAAAAGACTTATTTAAAAATCAACTCAAGACAAAAATCTCTACAAATCTTTTTCTCCTCATATGTATGCCTTTGCATGTAGATTGCAATGCTCAGTTCCCTATTGGATCACCTCCCCTCCCCCATGGTACATACTCTGGATTGTGTGTGCTATTTTTGTACACCATATACTTTTTCCTATAACTGATCAGGTGTTGGAAGTTTAGATTAAAAAATAAGGGATCTAACATTTGAGGTAACTGTAAATAAAATATAAGCACGATGGCATTAGCTTTTCATTACTGAAGATATGAAACATGGGTTTTTTTTTTTTTTTGGTAAGAGGGATTCATTGTGATAATTCCATAGATGAGACAGTATACTTTGAACAAGATCATCTGTTACATTATATATTATATTACAGTTCTCTCATCTCTGCTTCCCTCGTGCTGGGATTATAGGTGTGCATAAACATGCCTAGTTTAAAACATATGTTTTCTATATTTTAAAAGAAGTTTTTTGTTTGATGGTTTTAGTAACAACTTTCATTTGAGGGCACAAATTCAAAAGAAAACTGCCAGCCAGGTTTTGAAGTAACGTTTATCAAAAAATAAAAAACTACGAAAAACAGTGGCGTAGACTAACTTTATTTAACATTCATCCAGTTGTTCTTAATATAATTATTTGAAATCTGTAAGGCAAAAGATTCCTGACTTTTTTTTTTTCCTCTAAGCTACATTATGTAGTCTTAAAAACTCAATTTTCTCTTCTCTTGTGTTCTCTTCTCTTCTCGGCAGGGTCTAACTATGTATCCCAGCATGGTCTTGAACTTTTGATCCTCTTGCCTTAGCCTTCTGAGAACTAGGATCACAGACATGCTGCACCACATCTCCAGTTTCTTTTCGGCACACTCAAATTTATTAGGAAATTCTTGGTCAGATTGAGAAGGATTTGTCCATCTGAGTTATATCTTTTAGTTGATGTATTAAGAAACTGCTTGATCAAATTTATGTACTTCCAAACAAGTAGAAATAAGTATTAAAAACTGAGGACTTGAAAAAAATTGCAATATCAGAAAATACCAAGAATTGAGGTAAGGAAGAATTTATAGCATTTCATTTGTCTTTTACTCTTCAACTGATTCCTGAGCTGAAAGTGATAGTGGAGGAAGCTTCTGGGACAGACATTTTTCCCTTCTCCTTTTATTTTACCACGTTCACATGTGTGTGTACATTGTTTGTGCCTCCCCCCCGACCCCCAAGCTGAACCTGTTTCGCCTTCTTTTCCAATTTTGTTGAAGAGAAAACATAAGAGATAATAAGAGAGACATAGTGTTTTTGTTAGTTTGAAATAAAGATAGCTATACAGAGAGATTCCTAGCATTGCTTCCATGCATTTGTGTATTACAGTCCACATTGGTTCATGTCTACCAGACCTCTTCACTAATTCCTTTTCCCCTTCGCATAGTGGCCTCTAGCAATTTAAGATCACTATATTTGCTCCTCAACAGGGAGAACATCAACCACATTCAAGTTTTAGGTTTTCTTTCCTTTCCCTATTTCTCCCATCCACATTTTCTGCTTAGTGTGTGACCCATGTTCAGTAATATTACTACATTTGTTTTAGGTCTATAATCCGCTTATGAGGGAGAACGTACGATTTTTGACCTTCTTAGCCTAGGTAACTTTGCTTAAGAAGATGTTCTCTAGTTCCATCCACTTACTTGCAAATGATAAAATTTCATTCTTCTTTGTTGGCTGAGTAAAATTCCATTGTGCATAAATACTATATTTTCTTGATCCATTCATCAGTAGTGGGGCATCTTGGCTGTTTCCATAGCTTGGCTATTGTGAATAGTGCCGCAATAAACATGGGTGTGCAGGTGCTTTTGTATTAACTTGAGTCACATTCCTTCGGGTGTATCACTAGGAGTGGGATTGCTGGATCATATGGCAGATCTATGTTTAGTTTTTAAGGAACCTCCATAATGTTTTCCATAGTGGTTGCACTAGCTTGCATTCCCACCAGCAGTGTATAAGGGTTCCTTCCCTCCCCACACTGCATCCTCGCCAGCAATTGTTGTTGGTGGTGTTCTTGATGGCCATTCTAACAGGGGTGAGGTGGAATCTTAGTGTGGTTTTGATTTGCATTTCCTTTATGGCCAGGCATGGTGAGCATTTTTTCATGTGTTTTTTGACCATTTGGATTTCTTCCTTAGAAAAAGTTGTTTAGTTCAGTTGCCCACTTCTTTATTGGTTCATTGATTTTGGGGGAGTTTAGTTTTTTGAGCTCCCAGTATATTCTTATCAGTCCTTTGTCTGATGTTTAGCTAGCAAATATTTTCTCCTACTCTGTGAGTGGTCTTCTCCAATTTAGAGACCATTTCTTTTTTTGTGCAGAAGCTTTTTAATTTCATGTAGTTCCATTTGTCCATCCTTTCTCTTAGTTGTTGGGCTGATGGAGTTCTGCTGAGGAAGTCCTTGCCTATTCCTATTGTTCCCAGGGTATTCGCTGCTCTTTGGTGTACGAACTGCAAAGTTTCGGGTCTGATATTAAGGTCCTTGATCCATTTTGAGTTGATACTAGTACAGGGTGACAAGCATGGATCTAGTTTCAGTTTTCTGCAGGCAGATAGCCTCTTTTCCTAGCACCATTTGTTGAAGAGGCTGTCTTTTCTCTATTGTATATTTTTGGTGTCTTTGTCAAAGATAAGGTGGGCATAGCTGTGTGGATTCACATCCGGGTCCTCTGTTCTGTTCCACTGGTCTTCATATCTGTTTTTGTGCCAGTACCATGCTGTTTTTATTGCTATGGTTCTGTAATATAGTTTGAAGTTGGGTATTGTGTGACAGCTTCAGTGTTGCTCTTTTTGTTCAGTATTGCCATGGCTATTGTGTTTCCAAATGAACCTTAGGGTAAATTTTTCACTCTCTGATGTGTGTCATTAATATTTTGATGGGTATTGTGTTGAACATGTATATTGCTTTTGGTAGTATAGCCATTTTTACCATGTTGATGCTTCCAATCCATGAGTATGGGAGATCTTTCCACCTTCTGTAGTCTTCCTCAGTCTCTTTCTTCAGTGGTTTGACCTCTTCTCCTTGAAGAGGTCATTTATGTCCTTCGTTAAGTTTACTCCTAGGTATTTAATCTTTTTTGAGGCTATTGTAAATGGGATTGTTTTCCTGTATTTTCTCTCAGTTTGTTCATTGTTGGTGTATAGGAAGGCTACTGATTTTTGTAAGTTGATTTTTGTATCCTGCTACATTGCTGAAGTTATTGTGTCTTCAAGTTTCTTGGTGGAGTTTTTTGGGTCTTTGAGGTATAGGAACATGTCATCTGCAGATAGGGATATTTTTTCTGTTTCTTTATCTATTTGTATTCCTTTTAATTCTTCTTGCCTTATTGCTCTGGCTGGGAATTCCAGGACTATGTTGAATGGGAGTGGGGGGAGTGGGCACCATTGTCCTGTTCCTGAGTTTAGGGGAATGGTTTCAGTTTTTCCCCATTAAATATGATGTTGACTATAGGTTTGTCATATGTAGCCTTTACAATGCTGAGGTACAATCCTTCTATTCCTAGTTTTCTCTGAGCTTTTGTCATGAAGTGGTGTTGGATCTTATCAAAGGCTTTTTCTGCATCTATTGAGATGATTAAGTGGTTTTTGTCTTTGCCTCCATTAATGTGCTGTATTACATTTATTGATGTGCATATTTTGAACCATCTCTGCATCCCTGGAATAAAGCTGACTTGGTCGTGGTGAATGATCTTTCTGATATGCTGTTGGATTTGGTTTGCCATTATTTTATTGAGGATTTTTGCACTGATGTTCATTAAGGAGATTGGGGGGGGGCAGACATTTGCTGCTTGCCTGGTTCTTGGACTTGGGATACCCCAAATGTCCTTTAGACCTAGACAGTGTACTTAAAGACCCCAAAATTCTGTATTCCCAAGTGTGAACTTTCAAATGTAACCCTCATCTGAGACAAGTTGAATGAGTGGGAATTACTGCCTTAATTCCATTTTTTGGGTATGGTGTTAAGTGTACATTACAGTTACTGAAAGCTCTGTGGGAGAAAGTGGGGTGAAAACTTTACTTTTAAAGTCCTTGTTCTCACTTTCTATTTGGTGGCTGTTTTCCTTAGTAATGATAAATTTTCATATTTAATTTTGATTGTGTTCACAGAATTGTCATTTTGAGTTTTTTAAGCAAATTTCCTTCATGGAGCTAATTTTTTTTTTTTTTTTTTGTAACTAAATAATCCTGGACCTTGGGGTCATGTACACTGCTTGGTGGCCTTGGGCTGGTACCTAACCCTACGGGGGCTCAGGCTTTGGATTCCATAGACTATACCAATTTCACAACGCAGTGGGGCATTGACACTTGTTTGTCACCTGTTTGTCTTGCCTTGTAAGTATGTTAAAATAAATTCCATATCCTTTTTTTCTCAGTTAAGGAGGGCATTTAACTATTATAAAAATAGGAAATGATAATCTCAGAATAAATAATGTTAGTTTTGTCTTCCCCATTGTTCTGTTTTTGTCAAAGGTTGATGAAAATTGTACCATTGGATATAGTAATATTATCAACTTCATTGTTATGAAGATTACTCTGATCTTATTTTTTCTTATACATAATGTTTCATCATTGGTATATCATGATTAATTCAATTTGAGTTGGAGAGGTAGACTTGAGTTATATCATCGATTATGTTAGGATTGCTTAGTCTGCGGGTTGCTCAAACTAAGGAATCTAAGGGTAGGCAGTGCAGGGTTGGGCTAGTGCAGGTGCTCAAGGGGATCCTTAAGGATCGGACTTCTACCTAGCAAGTGATGTTAGTCTTCAAAGTCACAAGGTGTTGACTGTTAAATGACAGTACCATGTGAAGGTTGGTTTTAGAATATCAGCACCAAAGTGATTGAATTTGCAGGGAGAGGCAAGTGCCTATCTAATAAAAATAACTTTGTTTCACAAAGCTGCTTATTTCTATAAGGAGTAATTGTTAAAGAAACCGAACCAGAAATTACTGCTCCTTTTCAGTTTTTATTCACTTTGCCATTAATATAGAAGTATATAATTACTTTTTACCCTGTATCCATCAACTCTTAAACTTTCAGAAAAGCAAAGTCAAGTCATTAACAATCTACCAGCTCCAGTTCTAAGAGGTATGCCTAGCACTGAACTTCAAAATGAGCAATATTTCCCAGCCCAATAAATTACCAGTCTAGTGAGACTGACACAGTTTAAAATAATCCTTTTTAAGTGAAAACAAGATCCTAATGTAGATAATGGTTGGACATGCAATTGGTGAGAGTAGAGACCATGTGTCATCCTTAAATCTGCTGCATTTTCATAAATTGTTCTGGTGGGAGGTGGAGGCTGAAGGATAGCAAGTTTGAGGCCAGCTTACATAGCCGAAGCCACATAGTCTCAAAAAGACAACAACTAAAAATGAAATTAAATTTTTGGAATTTTAAAAAGAGTGAATTTGAAACAAAAGGAAATGATTTAGAAAATATCATAAGCCCATATTTTTTAAATTTTAAATCAATAGATGAAATGTTTAGAGCGTAATTACTCTAGAAATCATTAAGTTACATATGTTTTATAAATAAATATTTGTACATAATGCTCACCCACTAGTGTCATCTCTTTTTAAATAAGAAACTGAGGTTCTGAAAATTAATAATCACACACCTAAGTGAACCAAGAACTTGAATACGCTCTATGATTCCATAACCAAGCTGCATTAATGTAGCTCTGTAACTCATAAGCCTTTCAAAGGTCTCCAGGGAGGCACCGCATAAACTCATTGCTTCCTATGCAGAGTGAATTGGACAAATACTATCAGCTCACAGTACCTATTATCTTAATCTCTTTCTTTCCTGCCTTTCTGTACCATAGAGGCTTGAAAGCAAAAGACTCATATTTCCAACCTCCTTTGCTGTGTGACAAAGAGTTGTCATGGGACAAAGCTCTGGCAGATCACAAGTACCCAGACAAGGACTTTTCTTTGAAAATAAAAGGGCAGGCCTGAGGGTATAGCTCAGTGGTAGAGCACTTGCCTAGTATGACAGAGGCCCTGGGTTCCATCTCTACCAGCACAAAAGTAGTAAGTAAATAAGTAGTACCTCTTCCTCTGGGCTCCCGTGACACATTTGTTCTATTATGCAGGTTTTAAAAACATTATTTTAAGATTTTGATTATCACAAAGAGTAATTTAAATTAATGACATACCTAAATTTTAAGATTTAATTTTTGTAGTTAAGACAATTGTTACTTAGTAGAGAGCATGGCAAATACATTAACTTAAGGGTAGTGTTAGAAACAGTGAAATCTTTACTTACTGATTTACATATAAAATTTTAGAAAATAAGCTGTAACAGAGTTTATCTAGTTTTTTTATTTTTTGCAAAGTTTTAGTGAGAGACAACTTAGATTAACATTTAACTTTCATTGTCTTCTACTTTAATCTGTGTTTCATTTTAATTTTGACATGGAACTGCTCTTCCTCATAGAAGAAGATACAGGTAGAGGATACCCTATCCAAAAGTGTTGAGTCCGGAAGTGTTTGGGATTTCATCGTTTTTCTGGATTTGGGGACATTTTCATATATTAATGAGCTATCCTGGGAATGAGCCCTGAGTCTAAACACAAAGTTCCTTTATGTATGTTTCCTTTGTCTCATATCCGCCTTACTCATTTAGTCCACAGTATTTTAAATCATTTCATGCATGAAACAAAGTTTCATGGTGTGGGACTGTAAGTGTTTTGGGTTTTGGCATGTTTCAGATTGTGGGTTTCAGGTTGGGGATGCTCAACTGGTTGTGTGACTCCTGGTGCACCTGAGAGGCCTAAAGTCTATGGAATGCTTCCCCGCCTTCTGTGGCGCCTGCCTACGGTGGCACTGAGGAGGACAGGTATGTCAGGGTCAGTATTGCTTGGAACTGCAGATATTAGCCACATAGTGAACTTGTCTCATAGACCTGCACGTGGCCCTGGAGCCTTAGAAAAGAGAGATTGACCATTAAGAAATATGTTTGAAAATCTCTGATCTAGTTTGAACTCCTGAGGAAAGGAAATAAATACCAAGGGGAGGTAAGTGAATTTCACCCTGTCACTGGGCCATTGCTGGCACATTGTTGAAAATTTAACCCCCTTGATGGGGTGAGCTAACTCAGGCCCTGGGCCAAAGCCCTGCCACCTGTTGTACTTGAGCAGGCTGAGCTCAGTGTTTGTGTATGGTCTGTGGCTGCCTCCTGCTGCACAGGCTGAGCCTCCCAAGTGGGTGGCTGGTGACAGAGTGGCCTTCAAAGCCTAAAGTTTCAGATGCTCCTTTGTGTCAAAATGCAATCACCTCTGGAGAGTGCTGCCCTACCTCAGAAGCAGACGGTTCCCACTCACCCACAGGCAGAGATCTTGCTGTGAGAGCATGGCTTTTAATTTTGGGTGGCCAGTTCTGTTCCTGTAGCAGTAGCACCAATATGTGCCTTTATCTTAATTTTTGATTATAGTCTTTAAGTGTGTGTTTTCTTAGGTAATTATGTATTCGGAGTGGTTTATCATGCAGTTTGGAGAAGATTTGACTAAATACTTGTCTTTCCTGAATGGTCTGCTGAATGAAGCTTAGAAAATGTCCAGTAACATAGGAAATAGAAACACTGATTTCAAAGTCTGCCAACCATTAGTTTTGTTTTTCTACTTCTATGCCTTTATGCAGAAAGAAATCATTTTAGTCTTTCATTTTGCCAATAATAATAAAAGCTTTAGGAAACATTTAAATTGCATTTGTAGAAAGTTACTACTTGGTGAGCTAAATTTACTTACTGAGTCTTACTGAGATTGTTGCCTTTTGTGATAGAACATTTAATTCCCTTTTTCTTGTTATGCTGGAAATGTTAATTCCTTGTAATTTTGAATATATTCTACAAAACTTTTGCTGTCTGCTCTGGTGGTTACAGAAAGTTTTGTTTCTCTGCCTTCTGGTTGGCTGACATGCTAGAAAGTTCTCTCATGTCTCATGTTTTGGTTTTTCTGCTGTGCCATGGGGAATGTGTAGAGGCTTTCATCCAGGCACTGGCCGTCACAATGGTGCTGGCAGACCAGTCATTTAGGGAGCAATCAGATGAATGAGAAAGTCATGGAGGACAGCCAGACTTCTGTAGTACCAAGGTGAAGTTTTCTAGAAGTCTAAAAATAGGAAATAAAAACACTGATTTCAAAGTCAGTGGTTTTAAATACAGTTTTCTTCCTGAGTTAGGCTTGTATTATTAAAAAGCCAGACACACAATTTCACATTCGTTAAGCCCATCAGATAGTACAGACCCAGCACTTGGAGCCCCTTAGGTTGTTCAGAATCATTGTATCCACAGTTCTGCCTTTCCACTTACAGTCCGCGGTGTAACATTTTACTGCTACTTTATCTTATTTGAAATGATTGTAGGCATATTATACAGACCTTGAATTTGGATTCAGAGCCAAAGTTGTTTACTTTTTGGTAAATTATTTACATTTCTCTGTTGTATCCAAACAGAAACTTGCATGAGTTTATAATCTGTACTCTGTAATGGGCTATGAAATTGGCATCCGTGTTACTTCTTCCCAACCACAAGGATAACTTTTAAATAATTAGTTAGCATTGTAATTTGTACATCTTACATCTGTGGTACTTCTTTTTTTGTGGGATGGAGTTTGAACTCAGAACTTCATACTTGCAAGGCAAATCTGTGGTACTTAATTATAGCAATGGATAGCAGGAAAAAAAGCCATTCCGTTGGGATTTGGGGGCTGGACTTGAAGTAGTGGAGAGGGCTTGCTTTGGCCATGGCTGGGGAAAGATGTGGCTACATTGTGGCAGCAGTGTCCTCAGTGATGGGGAGTGTACTTCTTAGGAAACGCTAAGGAGAACCTGGCCATGGCTCTTGCAGTATCAAAACTCAGCGTTTGGAAATAGAAATATTGCAGCATTTACTTTTTCCCCCACTAGTTTTCTTACCTTGGGCTAATCAATTTATAAATTTTTGTATATCACATCAGGTATTTATGAAATCATGGTTAAAATTAGTATAGTCATCTGGAAAGGATTGAAAACTTTTAATTTAAACCTTGCTTTGAGCATGTTGTATCACTTTTTGTGCATTTCTGTTTGTAAATTTTTTTTTTTTAATGGACAGGAGTGAATGTTAAACATATTGAACTAATTTCCAGGTAAACAATCCCTGATCATATTGGTTAGATCAAAATGCAAAAGAGCGTGGGGGAGAGGAAAACACCATAGTATATTCTATAAATTGTTCAAAGTGTAATGTAAAGCAGTCCCTCATTCTCATTAAACTGGGTGAATGTTTCTAAGACAAATAAGAAAATTCTCATCCACATAGCTTAAAACCTGGCCTTTTATTCACTTTAATTTTTGCAGTGTTGGAGATGGAACACACGTGCCAGGTAAGCTACCTCCCTCTGGGCGAAATTGTCAGTTCCTTTTATATGTGAAATAGGTTAAATGATTTTGATTGTAAAATGTCACCTACTCTATCTTCTATGGAAGATTAAAAAAAAAAAAAGAAGCTAATGCCTCTCTGCCTCATTCAGATGATTGTAAGAATTTCTCAGTTTTCTTTTAGCTTACAGAATAAACATTCCCCTCTGCTGATTGTGAAAATGGCTGTATTAAAAATGTTTTCTGTATTACAGGAACCTACACTTGTCCTTCTTCCCCTCTGCTTTTAGGCCAGGTCCTAATTTCCTTCCTTGTTTTGCTTCTCTCAGTTGATTATAAGATCATAGCTGCGAGAAGGAGAAAAAAACACTTTTGTGAACCTATTTAGGATGGCGTTTTAGAGGCAAAAACCCCATAGCCTCATTTTTCATTGTCAGGTGAACCCATTCACGTGGATGGTGATTGTGGAGAATCTTACTTGTAAACCACAAAGAGCAGTGATCTTGCATTATCTTCTGTGTCTGTGTCGGTTTCTAGAGTGGTGACTGGCGTTTGGGAGAGAAAGCATTAGTGCATGGTCCTTTTTGTAGGTCTTTTTTGTGGGCCTTCTTTTGGTGCTGAGCGCCATCATGTGAGGGCTTGAGAAGTCCCACCCACCTTTTGACTATGCTTGTAATTCTCACACAGTGCATCTCTCCCTTCTTCACATCTCTTCTGGTCATGTGTTGAGGACTAGCTTAAATGTTCCCTCCTGACGAAACCTTTTCTGATCTCTTGGTATAGAGGTACTGAGTTTTATGGGATTCTTTCTATTTTTAGCCTGTGTATCTCTTTCAGGCATTTATCTCTTGGTAGTAATTTCATAATTATTAAGCGTAAACATCTTTCTCTCTCTTTTGTTTTTTTTGGTGGTATGGGGTATGAACTCGGAGCTTTGTGGGTATGAGGCAGATACTCTTTCTGCTGGACCCATGCCTCCAGCCCTTCTTTCGGTGGTTATTTTTCAGAGAGGGTCTTGTTTTTACTCAGACTGAGCTGGACCATGATCCTACTATTTTTTAAGCTTCCTGATGTTGGGATGAGGGCATATGCCACTGCACCCAGCAACTGTTTGAGATGGGGTCTTGGGAACCACCCCTGCCTTCCTGGACTGTGATCCTCCTGATTCAGTCTCCCAAATAGCTAGGAGTATAGGTTTAAGCCATCAGTGTCCATCTTATCTCCTCTTTTAAACTGTGAAATTTTTTGAGGGGAAATTATTTTTTGACCTTTGTGTCTCTGTGACTTATAATACTGTAGCATTGTGTAAATGTTTAAATGTGTAAATTGTGTGTTAGAAATTTGAATAGTAATAGACTGTTAATAAGCAATGCTAATGAGGTTCAACCCAGTTTGCTACAATTTTAAAAAATATAACTCTTAGAAGATTATTATTATTAATAGTTACTACTGCTACTGCTACAACTTGTGATGCTGGGTATCAAACCCAGGGCTTACTCCATGCTGGGCAAGTGCTATACCACTGACTTTCACTCCTAGCCCCTCTATTTTTATTTAAATATAGCATAACTCAGGCTTCTAATTATTTTAAAACTCAGTCAGAATTGATTCTTAGAGTTACCTGGTTAGGTGCTGGTGATTTACATTTTACTTAGTTGCTATGACTTGAGTAAGTCACGGAAGCAAGTCAGAAGTAAGTAAACTCTTGAATTCTAGGCACGGCATTATTAGTCACTGTGTCCTAAACTTCAGTTTGTGTCCTTGGAGTATATTCAGCCATGAAGACATTTACTTTCATTGGATTCTGAACATTCCCCTTTACACATCTGCCTTAACAGTCTGCCTTAATGTTAGGACATCAAAGTTCAGAGACATTAAATTGCATATTCCTTTTCCTGTAAGATCATAGGAAAACAATTGAGAGTAGGAATGCCTTAGTTTTTCTTTTGCATCAATTTCACTTTAATTGTTCATTATAAAGTCTAATTCTAGTGATGCAGAGTAGCTGGAGGAGAGACTGGTGTTCTGGTACTCTCTGTATGACCGTGGCAATTTCCATTGGGTCTCGGTTTTCTCATCTGCAAAATGGGACACACCTGTTGCTGTCCCAGGTTTTTTTTCAGGGTAGTTGAGAGATTTAAACATAATGTATGAGAAAGTGCTTTGCAGTTGGAAAAGTCTATAGCAGTGTAAGGCCTTACTATCAAGTGATGTAATAAAAGCATTAGTGCCAGTACAAGTTGTGAGAAATTTATAAAGATGACAGGCTAAGATCCTTCTAATATCTGGCTGGTGGTAGTTATAGAAGAATAGTTCTTTTTAGCATATACAAAGCAGTAAACCCATGTTTTAAAAGTGTTTCTTTAATTTGGTTGTCCAGGTTAGTACTTATCTGGATAATTTTAGAAGCATAGGCTTCATGTTGAGTTTTGTAAAGAGCTTTTCTTTGTTAAAGCATTTTCAGACTTCAAAGAACCATTGTGTAAAAACTCATCTACACCAGTGTGCTTCAAGTAGTTATGAGGTTTTATCTTAGTAAAGAAGCCAAACCCAAAGTTCCTCACTTTTAGAAGTGGCAGAGTCTTTCATATGTGTAACACGAATGTGTGTTTGTTCTTAGTATGGTTATTGTAGTTGTATGACATGAGAGAATGCAGTAGTGTTCTTTTGGTTATTGAACTCAGTCATCATTCTGTGTTTAAATTTGAATGGTGGTCTGCGAAGTCAGACATGTAGCCAGAAACCAGCGTGAAAAGTGCAGTAGGCGTAAGAATATGGGGCAGGAGTCTCATGGCTGTCTTCTGGAGAAGGCAATGTTGTGGTTTTTTTTTTTTTTTTTGTGGTACTGGGGATGGAATCAGGTCCTCATGATGGGTGCTAGGTAAGTACTCTCCCACTGAGCCACACCCCCAGTCCTTGATCTGAAGCAGTTCAAAAGGAGTTTGAATTGCTTTCATATTGTAAGTTTTCACCACCGAAAGGCACAGCAGTAAATGAATCTTTACAGTATGCCCCCCTCCCCCTTTTATCTTAGAGTTGCTTTTATAATGTAGTCCTTCTGAAAGTGCCCCATTAGCTGTCTCAGGTCACCTGTTAGCGTGAGTTGTGTGGTCCCTTCCTCATTTTTTATTTAGTCTCAGAAAGAACAGCTGAGGAAAGACGTAGAAAAACAGCTGATGTTTTTTGTCTCTTATGTGCCAGATTCATAATAAAAGCTTTTTCCTAGTTCATATTATTTAGTTCTTACTCAATCCAGTAAGGCAGGAGATACTATTTTTCAGAGACCAATTGCTTAAGGACACATAACTATCCTGTTTTTCTCAACCTGTAATAAAATTGGGTATACGTTTCCGTTTTTGTTAATGAGGACTTTTACAAAGTAAAGGATGTTTTTTTAAAAATGCTTTCCTAGGCTACTTTTATTTAGGAGATGAGTTTCAGGTCTAAAGTGTAATTTCACTAAAATTAAAAATTTTAAAACAATTGGAGTTAGGGCAGTAAGGCTGGAAGTTCTATTTTTAAGTTTGATTCGGGCTTAGCAAATAAATACATTACTCTGAATGTGGTAGTTAGTGTTGTTATTATTTACCTCATTTTTTTGAGATGGTCTCAATGTAAGCTGGCTTTAAATTCATGATCCTCCTGCCTTTGCCCGCTGAGTATGGGGATTATAGAAGTATACAGCAGTACCTAACTTTATTAGATTTTATTTTATTTTACACAATAATGGGTTTTATTATTTTTAATATACCTTTTAAGTAGACTATTTTACTCTGTAGGTTTATCTGAAAGTAATACAAAGTTTCATATGATGGTTTTAATAACATCTAAGGTTGCTAATTTTGTCACCAAATGCCATATTAAGAGCTTAAAATGTATTATCTTGATAACTTCTGATTAGGTGCAATTGGTATTTTGGCTCTTAGCTGTTTTTTCCATGCAATCACACTACTAGGGATTTTGGCAAGTTGAAGAGATATCTAAGTGCCAAGTCCAGTTGAGTTCTTTGGGCTCCACTGATGCCTTTCTGGTTTCTCTATATTTGTGATGGTGACCGCTTTCCCTTGTAGTAGCACAGCTGGACGTCTGCTGGTTTGTCAAACACACAGAACTGGCATGCCTTTGGTTTCCATCCCGTATTACTTTGTTAATGCCCGAGCCTAGAGACATAGCGGGGATTCTTGGTTTTCAGTGCTAACTGAAAAAGTCTGGGGAAAAGTTTGGATGATGGTAATCTCCCCGCCAGGGAGCATGCAGGTGCATGCGTGAACCATCCTGATTTGAATGGTGTAGTGTAGCAAGTGGCATTTCTGTTTTTCTAAACTGTTGCCATGAGGATAGTGGCTTAGCTTGTAAGTGGACTCTGTTGTCTAACTGCAGTGAAGGGACTAAATGGTCTAGAATTTGGCCAGAGTTGAGAAACACTTATTCAGATCTGCTAAGAATTGATCCACAAGCTTGTATCTTACACAGAAATGTTATTGAAGTTGTCCAAAGTTACACAGCCCCAATACCACCCAGTGTTAACTTCACAATAAAAGAACTAACCTGCTAGATTTTGAAATGTCAGCTCTCAAGGAATCCTAAGTGCTGTGATATCCTAAAATAATCCATCCAGATGTTTGATTGTGATTGTTGGCTGAGTATCTGTGTTTCCAAGCTGTGCTGAGGCCTTCACTGCAGAGGATATGGGAGTGAGGTGTTTGAGGCAAGAAGGCTTGTTTCTTGGCTCTACCAAGATAGGGTAAAGGCTGTTGTCAACAATTTAGGGATAGAAGAAACAACACTCCAGGACAAGGTTTCATAGGTGTGTAGCAAGTTCTTGGCTTTTAAAAATCTATTTTTCCTAATATGTGCCCTCCCCCGCTTTTAAAAAATTATCACGTTTCTTTCCGAGCCATTCTTTATTCTCTATTTCTTACACCCCTTATTTTCTTCTATTTTTGTGGGGTGTTGGGTCAGAAAGAAAAGTTAAATACATGGTCTTCTACGTGGATTGCTCATTTTCTTCTGGTAATTGAAAGTTAACTTGTATTGTAAGTGTACATGATAAGTGTTTTCTGTTTCTGGAATGTTCTCAGTGTTCTAAAAATGTTTATAACTTGTACTTCAACTATGTGATTTTAAAATTAATGTTTTAAGAATTATATGTTTAGTTTTTTTTTTTTTAATGTGTGTGTGTGTATGGTTCACACACAGAAAATCTAAGACAGTGTGTTATTGGTGGGGAATTTGGCTTCTGCCCTTGTCCTGCACCTGCTAAATTTCCACTCCCCTAATGATGGTGGGGGATTTTTGGTGCTTTCTTATTCTTGCAGAGATTTAAGAAAAGTTCATTTACAGACCCATACAAATATACTTCCCTACTACTAAAGTATACCTACATATCTATACCTGACCCTTGCTTATTTAACATAAAATACAGTTTGAGGGTCTTTCTAGATCAGCACAGGAGCTTCCTTGTTTAAGAGAGTGTATATGTTGTGTGAGAGAGAGAGAGAGAGAGCGCAAGCGAGCATGAGAATACTCACAATGCCATGGTGAGTAGCCCTCTCCTATATGACTGGGTGTATTTCTGCTGGGCCACAGGGTGCTTGCATTTCTAGTTTTGGTTTTCTTTTCTTTTTTTTTTTTGTGGTACTGGAGCTTGAACTCTGGGCCTACACCTTGAGCCACTTCACCAGCCCTTCTTTTGTGAAGGGTTTTTCGAGATAGGGTCTCGAGAACTATTTGCCTGGGCTGGCATTGCACTGTGATCTCCTTGATCTCTGCCTCCTGAGTAGCTAGGATTACAGGTGAGCCACTGGAGCCTGGTTCATTTCTAGTTTTGATAGTTATTGGAGTAGCAGTTGAAAGTACTACCAGTATTGTATTAGGACATTCCTTGCTTTCTTTGTTTTTCTTTTTTGGTGGTGGAGGGGTTTGAACTCAACTTGCGCCTTGCTAGGCAGATGTCTTTTTTAATAAAAAGTTTCAACTGAGTTGGATGCAGATTTTGCAAAAGTCATATATAATTTATTTACGGTAAAATTCAACTTTCTGTTCAACCTTTTTAAGTGTCACATTCTCTATGTTTTAACATGTGAAGATCCATACAACCACTGCTGCAGTCAAAGATAATTTCATCACCCTGGTACCTTTTTATGCTGAATCCTCCCAGCCCAGCCCTGCATTTGGCAACCATTGGTCTGATTTCTATCTTTTTTGCCTTTTTAAAAAGCCATAAACATGGAGTCATATAATACAGAATTGTTTTTTTCCCACTGAGCATAGTGGTTTTGTGAGTCAGCCATGCTGTTGAATGCAGCATGTTTTTTTTGTTGTTGTTGTTTCTTTTTTTTTTTTTCCTGAGTGGCACTTCATTGCATGGATTACTGGAATTTGGTTGCCCAGTTCTCTAGTTGTTGGATATTTTGGTTGCAGTTATGAATAAAGCTTTGGAAAAGCATTTGTGTGGGCATGTGCTTTCACTCTTCTAGTGACAACCTGAGTGAGGCTGCTCTGGTATCTGAAAGTATGCGGTCAACTTCATGAGAAATGGGCAAACTGTTTTCCAAAGTGGCCATGTTCTCTTGTGTTTACACCAGCAGTGCACACAGAGCTGCAGTTGTTTTGTATCCTACCCAGCACTTGGATTTGTCAGTCTTATTTTTTAAGCCACCTAATAGATGTGTGATGACCTCTAATTGTGTTTTTTTAAAGAAATCATCCACAGCTTTTTGAGATGTAATTCACATTCAGATTCTTCAAGTTTATAATTTAAAGTATATAATTAGTGGTTTCTAATATATTTACAGATACATGCAATGATTGCCAGTCAATTTTAGAACATTTTCATCATTGCAGAATGAAAATCCTTGTACTTTAAAGGAGTGACCCTTTAGCTGTCACCCCATGTTCTCATCCTCTGTTGTAAGCAACCATCAATAATCTACTTTCTGTCTACAGATACTCTTGCTCTGGTCATTTAGTATAAATGGAATAATTTTCTACCATGTCTTGTGACTAGCTTCTTTAATTTAGCATGTTTTAAAGATTTATCCATGTCCTCGTATATATCAGCAGCTTATTCCTTTTTCTGACCAATTAATATTCCACTGTATAGATGTACTACATTTTGTTTATTCCTTAGTTGATGGACATTTGGATTGTTTCCACCTTTTGGATACCTTAATTTCTTAAGTTTACGTTTCCTTAATGGTTAGTGATTAGTGGGACTAGGGATGTAGCTAGTTGGTAGAGTGTGTACTTAGTGTGCATGAGGCCCTGGGTTCAAACTTTAGCATAAAAACAAATGAACAAACAAACAAAAGCAGAAGGAGGGAAAAAGATTTATTACTAGTGATAAGAAGCTTCTCATAGATTTATTTTCTTCCCACATCTCTTTGGCGGATGTATTTTCAAATATTTGGCCCTCTCTTAATTTCTTATTTTGAAGTAAATTTAGATTTAAAGATAAGTTGCCAAGATAATACAGAGTTCCATATGCTCGTCATTCAGTTCTTCAGCTGTTAACACTTTACTGTGCATTTGTCAAAAGAAAGGAATTAATATTAGACCAATAGTGCTACACTAAACTACAGACTTTATTTGGCTTTTACCAGTTTTCCCATTAATGTCTTTTATTTCTTGAGGATATAGTCCAAGATACCACACTGCATTTAGCATTTAAAAATTTTGGATGGTTTTCCTTGAGTTGTGAGATTTCTTTATGTATTCTGGATACAAATCTTTTATTGGAGTAAATGCCACTTTTTAACTTGGCAAAGCTCTGTAAAGCAATTTTTATTTGTAGCAGAATCATTACTCATTTTAATGCTTTGACTCAGTACAAATTGTGTGTGTGAGTGTGTGTGTGTGTGTATGAGTTCTTGGCTTTGAACTTAGGGCCTCACACTTGCTAGTCAGGTGATCTACCACTTGAGCCACACACCAGCCATTTTTGGTCTGGTTATTTTGGAGTTGGTCTCACTTTTGCCTGGGAGGCCTAAACCACAATCCTCCTATTTTAGGCTTCCTGCTGCCAGCTGGGATGACAGGTACATGCCACTGTGCCCAACTTTTTTCTGTTGCTATGGGGTCTTGGGAACTTTTTTGCCTAGGCTGGTCTAGAACCTCAGTCCTCCCAATATCAGCTTCCCCTGTAGTTTGGGATGACAGGTTCACTCCACTGTGCCCAGCTATTGGTTGAGATGGGGGTCTTACTTCCCTAGTTATAGGTGCCTGGGGCAGGGTAGGAGTTTGGTGGGGGGAAGTGGAGCAATCACCTGAGCTGTGTGAGAAGGGCTGTCTGACATCCTGGATTCTCGTCCTTGATGGCTGTTGGTGTCTAATGTTTAGACTGTGTAAGTAATAATTTATATGCACCATAAGTTATTTGTAATAAAAAAAAGTGAGGATTTTGGTAGTTACTGTATTTTGGCTCAGTTATGAATGCTATTCTGGAACTTGCCTTGGTTTAAGAATCTGACATTATTAGTCTGTTGGGTTGCCATTACAAAATGCCCAAGTCTGAGTGGTTTAAGCAACAGAAATTAATTTTCTCACAGTTCTGGGTCTAGAAAGTCCAAGATTAAGGTTCTGGCTAGTTCATTTCCTGCTGAGGGCATGGCACGTAGACTGCTTCCTTGCTAAGACTTGCATAGCCTTTGCTTTGTGTTAGGGGTGAAGGAGGAAGCAAGAGTATGACAGCAGGTTCTTCAACACACACATAACACACACAAATATATACACACATAACACACACAAATATATACACACAGACACACACACAAATATACACATATACACACACGTGGACACTAATCCCATTGGACCAGTATCCCACCCTTATGACCTGTCTTAACTCTAACTATCCTCAGTGGCTTCCATCTCCAAATATGATCACATTGAGGTTAGGATTCAGTGAAATACAAATTTTAGAGAAATAATTCGGTCTATAGCACTTATCATGGTAGCATCTTTAAATTGAGGAGTTTTTGTATTCCTTTGTATGTGAAAGAGAACATAGAACATAGCTTTTTAGTGTTTATGCCTGAGACATCATTTTAGGAAGTCAGAATGAGTTTGTGAACAATAAATGCTTATGAAAATTTAAACTTACTGAGAATGGCAATTTAAATTTCTGAAATGCCTACGTAATAGAATATTTTAAAATGTGTGCAGCTAATGACCTGTCAGCACAGAGAGTAACTATAATTCTTAAAAAATTCTTTATCCTGACAGAACTTATTTAATGAAATAAGAAATTGGGTTTTTTGTAATTAGTGTTCAACTAATGTGCTAGAATTCTGAAATGCTTTTCTGAAGTAGGGTAAATGTGCCCACATACAGATTTAATTGCATTATTTGTTTTGCTTAGCATTTTCATGGTATAATCAACTTTAGCATAAACTGAATTACTAATTAGTGTAATGTTAATGAATATGGTTTAATTTTAACCACATCATGTGGCCTGATACATCAACCACAAGTTTTCTTTCTAGGGAGATATTTGAATAAATTGTCTCCATAAAGATTTTCTTGGTATCTATTTGCCACCCTCTGCCACACACTGTTGAAGGATCTCCGATCTGGACTGGAAGGAGATACACCATATATTCACATGTACATACACATATAAAATGGTACACTGGAAAGTACTGATGCAGTGAAGTCCTGTTTTTGATAGACAGTAGAGAAATAGTGTTCATATTTTAGTGTCCATGTTATGCAGCTAAAGTTAAGCTATAAGTACTGATATAATTAGTTTGATGTTTCATCTTTCAACTTCTGATATTTGGGCTGGTATGGGAGGAGGTAAGAGTTATTTCATACCTTAGAATATAGGTCTAATCTTGTCAAAATTCCACCTTGTGCAGCTTCCTTGAATTGAGTCAGTAGATTCTTTTACAACAGTAAGAGTGAAGTAGTCTCCCTTGCGGTGCGTTAATTGGCTTAATTTTGGGAAACAGAAAGACTGATGTGAAGGAGTAGAATTTCTGTATTGGTAGAGGTTTTTAAAAATGTGATGAGAGTTTTGCATTTCTGTAATTTTATTTTTGCATTTGTATCTTGAGTTTGGATGTTGAAAGGACTAGGATATGCAGAGTGATAATCTCATGTTGTATCTTTGTCTATTTGCTCATCTTACTGGTGCAAACTGTTCTGTGAGACCATTTGAACCAAATATAATGGGACAAGGTACCACTGATACAGTCCTCTGTTAGGGTTAGTTTATAAGCCATATGAAACAAACTCCCAGACAATAGCAAACTGAAACAGGTAGGGTAAAAGAATATTGTAAATTTCCCATAAAATAGAGTAATAAGCAGTTAGGTGCATTTTGACCAAGTGGCACGTCCAGTGAATGGGCTGACCTAGCAAAAGTAGCTAACTGTGAGGTTCTGGGAAGGCACATGTGTACACCAGAGACCCTCCGTCACATGTACACATTTGTCAGCACAGCGGTTTGTGCTGGGAGTACTGGTGTGCACAGGTGAACCAGGTGTAGTGCAGGAACTGTAGCCCCAGAAGGACAGGGTGATGCACATGGAGGAGTGAGAAGAACTTGAGAATGCCCTGTCAAATGCAGACCCCCTGACTTTCTGTGCTGAGAATTGTTGCTTTCCAGAACCTCTTCTGTATCGTTTCAGATGATTCTTCTTCAACATTTGGTGTTGGGGAAGAGCATCCTGTACAGTGGGGGAAAAGCATTTAAAGCATAGAATGACAAAAGAAGATTGTAGCGCATTTTGAGCAGTATTTCCTTACTGGAACTTTCTTCTTTTCTTTTATGATACCGGGGATTGGTGCTGGGGCATATGCTAAGTCAACCACTGAGCTGTACCCCAACCCCACATGAAACACTTTTAATTTTTTTCCTTAAAGATTATTTTGGTAATTTTAAATCCTGAAATACAATTATTGCATGGATATTGAACTCAAAATCATTCTAAAGTTATCTGTTGGTAAGTAAGATTTGTTAAAAGGTTTCCCTTTGTTCACTGTTACAAGTGGACAGTGAACAAAGCAGGCAGATTTTTGCTAGGAGTAGACAATTTTGCATCCTGTTGATTAAGTAGAAAATGACCAGCGAATGTTTGTGCTAAAAATAAATTCCTTCAGGTTTTTGGTTTTGTCTGAATAGGGGTGGAGTCATTGAACAGGAAGAAAGAAATCCAGTAAACAGGAATTGCGCTCTGAGAGACAGATTTCTGAAAGGGAAATGGGAACTCATGTGCTTAGAATTTTAGTCGAGTGATGTTTCAGCATTGACTGACTACCTTCACAAGAATGTGGGGTTTAATGGAGTGCCACTTGGTCTTCACTTTCATCCTTCATAGGATTGCATGTTCTAGATTAAAGGTTTGAAGGTTAATTCAGTTGTATTTCACAGATGAGTCAATTGTGCTAACGTTCTCAATGCTTTAGCGCTTTTGACTATCCTTGTTGTTTTGTGAGCGGATACTTCTTCATTTTCTTTCTTTGTGTTTTGAAACAGAGTCTCACTGTATAGCCCAGGCTGGCTTTGAACTCAAGATCCTCTTGCCTTTACCTCCTGAGTGCTGGGATCCCAGATGTGCACCACCATGCCCAGTGACTTTCTCATTTAATAGAGAAATAGTTTTGTGCAGTTTAGTATGATTAGTACAGTTTCAGTAGTTTAATACAGCCATGGTTTTTACATTTATGTTTCAGGAAAGATTGGAAAGTGGCAGGTGTAATATTAAAAAAGCTTTCTCCTTTCCCAGAGTAACTAACAAGCAAATAAGTAAACAACAAGCAAACCTAAATCTTTCTCTTATTTAAAGCAGCAGTTTTTAGAGGATATACATTGATTCCAGTGATATTATCATTTCTTAAAATAATTTTGGGATGTCTCTTTTGTTATTGGCAGGTATTAGGTTGTATGGTGACAGCTTTATATATTCAAACTATCAGAGACTTGAGGATTTGCTGCAGGTTGGGAAAATAGAGGAGGATAAACAAGGTACTGTTGCAGGAGACTTGTAATTATGGGAAAGGTTCTCAGGGACAGCTTTGTAATAGACGAGGAGAGAATCAGACATGGATGAGGAGTGGCTAAGGGAGATATCTCATAATAAATACTCTCTATGTCTTGGTACCCAAAGTACACATACTCCAGAACCTAATCCAAACTATAAAGTCCAAGTTTCCCTCCTGCATGCCCCCATTCTCTTGTCTCTAATACCCTTTTATATACTTGAGGAAAACGCTTTATAATGTTACTAGTGTATTTAGATACCTCATTGAAACATGAAGTCATTCTGTATACACAGGTCTTATCTTTTAAATATGCCTGTGAGATGATTTGGAGTCAGCCTCATTCTAAGCAGTAGATGCTTCTGTTCCCCTGGATGCATCGTTACTTATCTTAGCGGTTCCCTTAGGATGGACATTTACGGTGTTTTCAGATTCTATGTGCTGCTGTCCAGCAGGTGGATAGTGCTGTTGTGTTGTTACAGGGGTTTGCACATGTGCTTGTGGATGATTTTTGTGAGATGATGCAGATGCATAGATTAGATTCCTGGTTATGGAATTAATGAGTTTATGTGTATGTGTGTACACACATGCATATATATATACATACATTTAACATTTTGATGAGTGCTGGGATCCCAGCTTGAAAGGGTGTACCAATTTAAATTTATACCAACAGTATATAGGAACCCATCCCAGCAGTGGGATTTTCATTAAACTTCCAATTTGGATGTTGTAAGGAGTGAAAAGTTGTATTATAGTGTTTAGATAGCATTTTCTTGATTGTGAGTAAAGTTGAACATATTTTTTCTATGTTTATTGGCCAGTATTAAAGGTAATTTAATCAGTTTTATTTTAGTTAGAAATGTTTACTATTAAATGGAAAGACAGACATAACAGCCCTGAAGGCCTAGGTCGTCTGTGACATAGAGAAGTGCTCATCCTAGGAGTTCCCCGTTTGGGGTGTATATGCAGAGTGAAAGATGGAGAGAATTACTCATACCTTCTGAATGTGTGTTACACTGCCAATACGAAGTGGCTTCACATTGTGAGCATATAAGATGATATGGGCTATTCTGTCTTTTATCAAAGGGCATTATCTAGAATAATTTTTAAAAATGATTGAATTTGAATATTTTTCTTTGACTTTGAGAGTAAAAAGAGGTACTCTAATGCTACTTAGAACATTAAAAGTCATAGATATATCTCCCTTCTCATTTTGTTAACAGTCAGAAGTTAATGGATTCACATATAACTTGGACAAATGAGGAACATTTTCTCGTATATAACATATCTCAATTGATTTCTGACAAAATCAATAAGCAGTTTATTTGTAGTATCTCAAAACAAATTATAGGATGGAAAAATCCTGCGGGTACATTGGCAAGTGGATGGGTCCAGATGATCCAGTATTTCAGTGGTGCATCTTCATCGTGAGTCAGTTTCACACAACAGCTGCTGTGGGGGAAGGGCTAATTTGTCAGAATACTTCTGATTTGTTAAAAACAAAAAAGAAATGTGTTTTGGCATGAAGGGATAAAGTTTATTGATAATAAAAAAGATCATTTAACCCATAATTCTATAAAAAGCCTCTTTTGTTTTTAGTTTCAGTGATTTAAGTTATAGAAAGCAATGTTTAATTTAAACCAGTCTTCTAGCCTATAAGGAGCAGTGAATGGTTACTGAATCTCCCCGCCAGCCGGGCCCCTGAACTCCACCTGGACACCACAGTGGATGTATTTTAGGCTGGAGCAGGTTGTCAGAGGTGGGACTGGTGTGGCTGACCAGGCACTGGTTCAAGATCTGCTTTTAAGTACTGTCAGAGAACAGTTCCAACTCATTAAGAACAACAATAATTTATACATCAAACCTGTCTTATTAAAATGAATACCTGTTTATTTTGAGATGTTAAAAAAAATCCTTGAGTACCTCTCAAGGATTAAGAAGGAATTTGTTCTTTCTACTACAAATACTCATTTTCTCTAATTTGCTAATGTGGGTATTTGTTCTGTCCTTGGTTTGGACCTTTCTGTTTGGTTTTGTTTGGTGCTGGGGTTGAAACTTAGGATGTCATGAATGTTAGGCAAGCACTCTACCCCTGAGGTTTGGCCCTTTTGTTTGGATCTTAATCTCTCATTGACTTCCAAAGATTTGTGAGACTCCCACAACAGATGGAAACACATAAAGATGGGAAGTACATAAAAATGTATGTTTGGATGGTCTGTTTTCTCAATCTCAAGGTATATTCACAGAGAGTATATTTTTTGGTACAGAATACTCCTCTGGACCAGTTAATTACTGATTAATAAAAAGGCAATGTGTAAAAACCACATGATATAGTTTATTTTGACTGAAAGCTTGGATCAAATGTTACACTTTTTTAAATAGCTGCATGAATGTACACATAAAGCTCTGGGTAGGAGCTGGACTAAATGTTACATGGTGGCTTTAGAGTTGGTATTTGATAGAGAGTGACTTGGCTGGAGTAGGTGTTTTTGTTGTCTTTCTGAATGGCAGGATGCTTTGAGGGGGGAAGTTTTTGGTGACTTTGAACAAATGCCTCTATTTTGACAGACCATGTTACCATGGCGACCTGTATATTCCATAAAGGGTATCGTCCAGTAATAGACAGGAATATGGCTTTGTGTGTGTGTGTGTGTGTGTGTGTGTGTGTGTGTGTGTGTGTGTGTGTGTGTGTCTGTGTGCATGCAGAGTGCAGCCCAGATGAGTACAGTGAGTTTAGGAAAGTTATTTTACAGAAGCCAGATGCCTAATGGTCTTTTAGTTTCCTTTTCTCATGTTCTTTTTTCCTGTGGATGTCTGGCACAGGGGCAGTGGAACAGTGTAAGAACCTCTTTTTCCTTCCATTTTATGCAGAACCAACCACTGTTGAAAATTTAGTGGGTATCCTTCCAGTCCATGTTTTAAAAATCATTTTACTCTATATACATCTCCTCCACAAACTGATTTTGTGTTTTTAAAATTCATTCTTCATATAGCACCCTACTTCTTGGCTCTTTCTTAGCTTTTGTGGTCTCTGCATGTTAACATGTACCTTGCCCATTTACTTTAGTTGGTGGGTGGTGGTCCGGTGTACCACAGTTGCTCTGGGACAGATGTATAGATACTCACCACTTATGTTTCACTGTTAACTCTTCAATTCTGTTTCTTTCTGTCCTTTCCAGTTTGAGTATAAAAACTCAGCAGATATTTGCTAGACTTTATTTCTTACTTTTTTGAGACAGGATCTCGCTATGTAGCTCAGGCATGGTCCTCCTGCCTCAGGTGTGTGCCATCACACTGGCTTTGGTTTTGGTAAGACCAAGTCATAAGTTACCAATGTGTCCTTAATCTGTTCTTTGTTCTTTCAACTTATCTTAGCTCAGTTGATATAAAAAAATACTCATTTTAGGTATCCTGCAGCCATCTGTTTCTTGGCATATTCAACCTAGTGAACCTGTTTTTATGTGTCACCTGGATGTTTGCAACCTAGTGAGGCTCCATGATGTGCTTGACTGTCTTTTCAGAAGATTGTAAGCAACACTATTGGAAGATGCTGCTTATAACAACTTCCGAGGGGCTAGGATTTGCAAAGAAAGAGCACAGCTAGAACCTTGCAAATAATTGGATCAGGCTCTGTTTATGGTTTTGCTTAGCAAACAGTTTACTTATTTTTTATTTCCTTCCTGTCCTAATATTATTTGGAAAGTAATGTGGAGGACTCTACTCAATATAATTGTCAAAATTACAGGTTATGTCTGGAGTCAGGTGGGGTTGTGGGAAAGTCTGGAAAGATGGCCTCCCAAGCCCCTCCCTCCCTTTTCCCTGCTCATGTGTATATCCATACTTTATAGGTGAGGCAACTGAGGCTCAGAGAGCCTAAGTGGCTTGTTCAGGGTCACAGGATCAGAAGGGGTGGTTGGACTGGAATTTAAATCCAGCTTTGTCAGATGCTGAAGCCCCAGTGTAAACTGCACCTTGTCCTAATTTTGTCCTATAAGGAGCCACCTAGCAGTGTTGGGGTCGAGCAATAAAGGAAGGAAGGAGGGTAACAAGTGGTTTAAAGGGCTTTTTATCTTCTCTAACTAAAGGTTTAGAGGGGCTTGGGGAGTAGGGAGCAGGCTTCATTCCGCACCACAGGGATCCCCTGAGGGAAAAGAAGGAACAAAATTATAGGTTATGTCAGTGCTGTCTGGTAGACCTGGAACGTAAGTCACACATGTAATCTTAAGTTTTCTAAGAGCCATACTAAAATAGGTAAATCATGAAACAGGTAAAGTTTAAATTTCATTTAACCAGTGTACCCCCAAAATATTGTCATGTAAATATTTATGTAAAAGCCTATTGAAATATCTTCCATTTTCTTCTATTCATACCCTGTCTCCAAAATCCAGGGTTTGTTTTGCACTTCAGCTGCATTTCAAGTATTCTGTAGTTACATGTAGCTAGTGACTGCCACGCTGGATAGCACAGGTATAGAGAACATGCGTGTGAGGTGGTCTTCACCTAAGGACCTGAGTGTGAGGGTGAGGGGTAGTGTCAGGGAGCTGGAAACGCCAAAGGCTAAATAGGTGTAAGGCACCAGGTGCCTTGTGGAGAGGTCAGGAGTGACCGTGCCCAGCCTGAGCAAAAGTGGAGCAGTGGGAGTGACTGTGGTTCATCCCAGCAACAGTGGGCATGTCACAGGGTCCTTGCTTTCAGAGGAGGAGGGCGGCGGGTTGACAGGTAAGCTATCACCATTTCATGGAGAATTGTAGGCTGCATTGCTGGCCATCTATCTGTGTCAGCAGGCCTCTTAATCTGGCAAAAAATCATGCAGAAAGATTGTCGGGTTTATCAAAGGAATGATCCCACCTCTTTCCCCAAATCACTGTCTGCCCTCTGTATTTCATGTCTTAGAGTGAATTATGGTTCTGATAAGATAGGAAGTGCTTATATAATTCCAAGTTGGATGTTATCACTGTGAGAATGACTATGAAGAATAAAGCAACAAAAAGTGGAATGTCAGTTGTGCTGTACCTACTAAATTATATAATCAAAAATCTGAAATTTTAACTTCGAATACATTTAGATAGAATTTTTTTTTTTCTGTACAACCTAGGCATTGTGAAGGTAGTTCTTGGTAGGTTGTAAAATTTAAAGGTTCAGAGCTTTGAAGAACTCAGGAAACTATGGAGATACCAAAATTATTTGATGATTACTTACTGTGTACCACTATTTCTAATTACACCTAGGGAGTTAGATCCTAATATTATCATATTATAAATGAGGAGACAGAGGCATGGAGACATGACTGAACTTGTTCACGTCTATGAGCTAGAGGAAAAATTGGGGTTTTAACCTAGGCTGTTTGGACCCAGGACTCAGACCATTAACGTGACCTGCACTGCTGCTTGTAGGGATGACTTATGTTTCCTTCTCTACCTTTTCTTTGCTATCCAGCTCCCCCACCCCCCACACACATAATTTTTAATGTGAAAACATTGTATAGTCTGAACCAATGACAGAAAGTTCTCTGTACTCATCATTGCAACTTTTTTGTAAATCCGAAACTACTTTGGAGTAAAGTTTTAAAAAAGGCTTACCATTGACAGTAATCTAAAAAATACTTTTTTTATTTTCTTCAAGATGTTCCACTACTTAACCTTTTCTGTTTTTCTGAAACTATTTATAACTAAACATTATTGGGGAAAAATTATTTGCAACATAAAGAAAATAAAGAACTCAGAGTACTTTTAACAAAGGGAAAGGAAAGCATACAAAAGAAAATAAATGACCTAAATTATATGAAAATATGAGTGTCACTAGATACCAAATCTGATTTGCATGAAATACTATTCTTTTTTGTTCATGAGCCTGGAAAAATGTTTTCCTAGGTTTTAGGCAACAGGTCTGCTGACTTACCCAAGGCCACACAGTGTCAAATGGCACAGACATATGGCAACATTGCTTAAGGTCTTGGAAAAAAGATCGAGAATTTAAATATTTGAAAGGTGTGACTTTATGGAGCAAATAAAGAATTTGGAATACAAGGCTGCCTTGTGGGTGTCAATGATGAAGACTGATTACAAAACAGTGCATACTCTAGTTGAATTTTTGTGTAAAAGAACAAGTACACACATACACATACCAGTTGGAGGCTTACACATTCGTTTGTATTTGGTATGTGATCTCTTCTTGCCTTAGTTTTCTTCAGAGATTCCATTAGCAATTAACTGGTGGTTGAAAGGATTAAGTCATGAAAAGCAAAGGAGTTTTCTGTAGCCTCTGGAATAAAAGTAGTGCCCAGGAAGTGCCTCTCAAATTTTAAAAAATCTTAAGCCTGGGGGAAGAGATTGCAAATGAGTTAAAATTTATTATTTTTCATATTTGTACTTTTTTTCTGTAATAGACATGTTCTATGAATTTTGAAAAAAAAGTTAGAAAATGTGAATTTACTTTTAGGTTAAAGAGAGCAAAGATGGGTGTGAGCTGATATACATACTAGAAATTAAATTTTGACACTGCTTACTGAACTGGAACTGAATCTACTATTTGTAAGGAAATAGTAGATTTTAGTTAATCCTAAAGCCCGTGAAGTAGGCTGTTAGGTAAGGGTTAACTATCTTTGTTTGCTGGGTGCTGGGGATGAACCTAGGGCTTCAGGCCTGCAAGGCAAACACTCCATCGCTGAGTTGCACCCCCAGCCCTGAACTTTTTTTAGGGGTATGCTGGAGGGTAGGAGTTAACAAAGAGGGAGGAAGTACTGAAAATGGTAAATGGCGGTTCCTTTTATTTGTACTTAGGAAAGGTTTTGTTTTAATCATTTCTTAGATTTTAAATCCAAAGAATTGTGATCCCATAATAAAGAAAAAGTCATGGCTAGGTTGTGGCTTACTGGTTGAGGGCTTGTCCTACCATGTTTGAGGTCCTGTTTCATCCCCAGCACCACAAAACCAAACCAAAAACTCAAAACTGTCAAATGATTTATTAATTTGGGAGGTTCAGTGTAATTGTACTTCCAGTTATTTTTCCTGGTTTTATTCTCATTTTGTTCCTGAGTCCTTCAAAGCTTCTATGGCACGTGTTGGTACATGTTTGATTACTACCTATTGAATGACTACTCTTTCCAGTCAAAATGGAATCTTACTGTTTTGTTCTTGGTTTTCTTGTAAACTACTCTTGGGGTTGAGTGTCCTTAGGTACTAGGTTTGGGAGTGAATCCAGATTTCACATTCCTTTGTCTATTTATTTGTTGCATTCTGGTGTGACTAAAGAACAGGTTCATAGCTGGAGGTAGGGGTAGCTCAGTGGTAAAGTGCTTGTCTAACATGCTCACCGCTCTGGGATCCATCCCCAGCATCCCTCCAAAGCAAAACAGGTCTCGAGAGCTGGGAGTATGGCTCAAGCAAAGGCAAGGCCTTGAGTTCAATCCCAGTCTCACCAAAAACAACAACAAAAAGAAAATTGCTCTTAAAGAACACATTTTTCATTTTAAGCAATTTCTCTCTAGCCTATTTTCCTCAAATTTGAAGTTTTATAAATATTTGATACTATGTTTCTGGAAAAGAGCATTGTGAAGAAATTATGTTTTGGATTCATATTAAACTTAGATTAAATAAATTAATTTTCCTTAGCATTTTTTTGAACCTTTGGTTTTCTAATCTGTGTTGTGCCTCCTGAAGGCAGGAGAGGGTGGGGTATATGGTCCCCAAACTTAGTTGCTCAGGCAACTCTTTTGTAGAAAAATCATGAAATAGACTCTGGGAAATGTTTTTTAAATAAAAAGTATAGAAAGCAGAACGTGGATGAAAAGAGCTGAAGTATTTACACAGTTGATAAGAGATAAAACCAGCTCTTACTGTATTAGTTTTTGTGGACAAAAACTAATGTTAAAAAATAACATTAGATGCCTGGTGTGTTGGCTCATGCTTATACTCCCAGTACTCAGGAGGCAGAGGCAGGAGGATGACAGGTTGTAGGCCAGCTTGTGCTACGTGGTGAGACCCTGCCTCAAAAACAAACAAATAAAACAAAAGCCCGCAAACAGACAAACACAAAAACCCTATTTAGTTAAAATTCCAGTTTTAGTTTTTCTTTTTTTCTCCTTTCACTCTACCACTCCTCCCCTTTTAAAACTAAGAGGCTGTTTTATGTAAACAGAACTAGACAATTATTCTGTATTTATTTCCCTAAACAGACCACTCTGTGTGCAGCGGTGTACTACAAGTGCTGTAACAATTGCTGTTAAGTGGTAGACAGTCCAAGTTTGCATACACTTCACACATAGTGTATGTTTGGTTAGGATTGGGTAGGTGTGCCCAGGAGTTTTAGAGCAATGATAATCAGAAGTTCTTAGGAGACAAAGTTGCTATTACAAACAGACTTGACAGTGAAATTGTAATTTTTAACTTCATAAAATGTGGCACTAACAACCTCTCCCACTCTCTGCTTCCTGTCCACAGTGAGGCAAGAAGCTCCTCCACCAAACACTCCCACTCCTATAATCTCTCCAAGGGCAAGGGACCATGTGACCATGAATTGAGCTCTTAAACTGAGCTAAACAAATCCATTCTCCCTTATAAAACGAAAAACACAAATAGTTGGGATTAAGTGGAAGTTGGATCCAGGCAGTTATCCATTTAATCTTAGATTTTACACTTACAATGTTTTGTGGGTTTTTTTTTTTTTTTTTTGGCTCTGGAGTTTTGCAAATCCTAGTACAAGGATTGCCACTTAGTATTGGATTGCATTGTTGTTAGTTACATTGATGTTGTTTTACTAGCAGTATTTATTATGTTTCTTGTAGTAGCTATATTTGATAAAGTGTCTGTCACTATAATAAACTACCCGAGGTGATTAACTTTCAAGGAGAAAAGGTTTAATTTGTCTCATAGTTTTAAGGGTCCAAGATTGAAGGAGCCACTGCTTTCAGCCTCTGGTGGATATGCTGGATGTCAGTGGAGGTGATGATAGTGATGAGGATGTCAGTGGAGGAGATGGCATGGTGGGGATGGCAGTGGAGGGGACTGAAGTGGTGGGGTGACAGTAGTGAGGATGGCAGTGGTTCGGGGGTGGCATGGATGGAATGGCAGTGGAGGGGGTGGAAGTGGTAGAGTTGACAGTGGAGGGGGTGGCAGTAGAGATGGTGACAGTGGTGGGGATGTCATTGAGGGGGACATTGTGGCAGAGTAAACCTCTCACTTTATGTCCAAGAAGCAAAAGAGAGAGGGAGAGACTGGGGTCCTATAGTCTCATTTAGGACCTCCCACTAGGCTTCACCTGCTGAACGTCCACTGCGCCTTCCAGTAGCACCAGGAACTTTGTGGGACATTCAGCATTCAAGCTGTAGCAGTGAGTAATGAACCATTGCTCTCGGGAGATGCAGGGTTAGGCTTATGTGAACCTCTGGTCATGTGTTGTTTAACTGATTCACGATCACCCTGTTTTATGTGTGCTTCTGCGTAATGACAACTTACTTGATCCATTACCATGGCCAGTGGCACTGTGGCTCGTACCAAAGGAAACTTGCCCAGTACACACGTTTCTCAGTGGGCACACCATAACCTCGTGCTTCTGAGCACAAAACAGCAGTATGCTTGAGGGTCGTTTTAAACAGCAAAACCAGTAAAGAAAGCACAGATCTGGAAAAAGTGGGGAACTGAATATATCTTGAAAGGTACACTGCTTTACACATGAGCGCTGAAGCGAGGAGGCAGAGCATTTGGAGCGTGCATCTTCTCTGCCGTGGGCATAGCCCTCGTTGATTGAATACATTTGCATGGCCCCTTTTGACCAGAGCTTGTTAACTGATTATTAAAGGAGGTATTTTTTTCCCAAGATTGTCAAAATGGTTTTATGTGGAAAGTAGGGTTTTAAGATCAGTAAGCACGTCAGGCGTAAAGCCCCGTGCTGGTCTGCGGACGATGAGTCTGCACACATAATGCATTCTGGGTCCTAACTTTTAGAAGCTCACAGTCTGCTACAGAATGTAAAATATTAAGAAATAAAGAAACCAAAAGCAAACGTGTTTGTGGCTTTTGGGAATGCATTGGTTAGCATGTAAAGTGTGTAGTGAGTCACGTAAAGGTAGGTGTCAATGATTACATTGTGGCTTTTAGTCATTTTTGAGTGTATGTATGTGTAAAGTAGAATATCACAATTTTTAAAATTTTACACCTTAGGAATAGTCCAGTTGTTGGACATTGATTGAGTGGGAAAAGTGTTGGTAGAGCACAAGGTAGGTACTGCTTCTTCTAACAATGAGGCCCAAGTACTGGTGCTTAACTGTGGCATTGGACAAAAGATGTCGGGGACAGGAATTGATAGGTCTTGATACTGAACGTGGGTAAGGAGAAAGTAGAAAGTAAGAGGTCAGGCTTTTAAAATGATGACTGTTTCTTCACTCTACTTTGTAAATCATCTTCTAACTTGAAGCCAAATAAAGTTTGCATTGTTACATTAAAATTTTTTAGATTAATCTATCCACACGGGGCTAGATTTTTCAAAAACAGTCTTTTATTCTAGAATAATTTTAGATTACAGAGGATTACAAAGGTAGTCTTGAAAATTCATCTGTATCCCTCCCTGAGTTTCCCTGTTGTTACTATCACTGCTATGATATCATTGCTATGATTCATTTGTAAAAACTAACAAAACCCACATTGATATATCACTGTTAACCAAACTCTGACTTACTGAATTCCACTAGTTTTTGCACTAATGCATTTTCTGTTCCCCAGCCCATTGGCTTTAGTCATCATGGTTGCTCTCTCCTTTCTCCTGTCCTGTGTTTCTCAGTCTTTCCTTTTTTTTTTTTTAATGACCTTGACAGTTTGAAGACTAATGGTCAGGTATTTTGTAGACTGTCTTTCGATTGGGATTTGCCTGGTGTTTTCTTCTAATTAAACTGTGGTGATGATTTTTAGGAGGAAGACAGATACTACTTTGCTCACATTGTGTCAAGGGTCGTTAGGGCCCGTCGGCATGACCTGCCACTCTTGGTGTTGACCTTGACTACTTGGCTCAGTTAGCATCTGTCAGCTTTGTCTCTGTAAAGTCCCCTTACCTCTCTTTTTTGGAGTGAGTCAGTACCTCATTCTGCACTCAAGAGTGTGGGGGAATGAGGCTCCCCTTGTGGAGACAGGGACAGAACATCTCCATAAATTGCCTGTGGCATTTGGAATTGTTCTGCAAGGTAGGATTGCCTCTCTTCACCCATTTACTTATTCATTCATTTGGTTTATTATTTGTATTGGTATGGATTTGGGTATATTTGTTTCATAATTTATTATTACATTTTTAAAACTCTTGTTTGTGTATTTTTTTGGCAGTGCTGGGGTTTGAACTGAAGGACTTGCCCTTACTGGACAGGTACTCTACCACTTGAGTGCCATGCCTCCAGCCCTTTTTGCTTTAGTTGTTTTGCAGATATGGTCCTGAAGTTTTTGCCTGGGGCTGGCCTTGTGATTCTCCCACCTTCCTGTGGAGCTGGAATTACAGGCTTGTACCACCACACCCAGCTGATTTTTTGAGATTGGGGCTCTAACTTTTTTGCCTAGGCTGGCCTTGAACTGAAATCTTCTATCTCCACCACCTGTCTGACCCAAATTATCCCCTTATTTTATTGCTCAGATTTTCTCATGTTTTGGAGCACTTTTTGGCATGCTCCTGTCTTCATTTGCTAAGTGCCACCTTCTCCCAAACCCTAAACCCCAAACTTTTGTGTGCTTTTTTTTTTTTCACTTTTGTTCCAGGCTCATCTTGCATCTCCCCACCCTAGCCATAGAATCAGCCATTTTTCTAATGGCCCCTAATTCCTTTCATGCTGAATACCGTTAGAACTGGGCTCTGGAGCTGGGCGCGCGTGTTATCCTGGGGTGTTGCCTCTTCTAGGTCCTTACTGGACAAAGCTGGGAAGTCAGTGTATATATGCTGATGTACAAAAGTATGTCAAGGGATTTATATCCCTTTTTCATTTGAAATCTCTTTTCTTTTTTGGTGGTCCTGGGCCTCCCACTTGCTGGGTGCACACTCTGCCACTTGAGCCATAACTCCAGCCCAACACACACTTTTTCCTTGTTTTGTGGTGCTGCAGGTCCAATCTAGGGTCTTGCCCATGCTAGGTAAATGCTGTCTCGCTGGACTGAGCTCCAACACCATAGCTATACATTTTGCAACATGCTGATTTTACTACAATTAATACTATATTACGTTTGTATTTTCTGAGACGCATTAGTTAAAAGTTGGCTTTTATGTGCCCAGTGGCTGACAGCTTATGGTCCATTGCCATTCTGAGATAATTTGGTTGCTGAACTTATATATCTTCTTTTGTTAAAAAAGCATTAATGCTTATCACTAGTAGAGAAAATTTTATATTTCTTCTGACCCAGGGCTCAAGAATCAATCAGACTAGTACTTATGAAGCTGGGCATGGTGGCTGTACATATAATCCTAGCTAGTGGGAAGGCAGAGACTGGGAGGATCTGTTCAAGGTCACTCTGGGCAATAGCTCACAAGACTCCATCTCAGCCAATGAAAAGCTGGTGTTGGGTGCCTGTTGTCCCAGCTACCTGGGAAGTGAAACTAGGATCATCTCCACACCAGTTGGGGCATAAAAGGGAGACCATATCGCAATGCAAAAAGGGTTAGCATTGTGGCTCAAGTGGTAAGCATGCTTGCTTAGCAAGTGGGAGGTTCTAAGTTCAAATTCCAGTTTCCCTGGTACCCCACACCCCTGAAAAAAAAAAAAGAGAGGAAAAAGTATAGTACACACCTCTGAAGCACATCATATTTTTAATTTTGTTTGTGTTATTTTGGGGTGAGGAAGGGAACTAAGAATGCCATCAGGAAGGTGTTTTCATGTTTGTAAACGGTGCAAAATTTCATGTCGAAGGCTTTTTTCCTAGTATGCACTCTGGTAGGGCAGACTGTTCAGAGGAAGATTCTTTGGCATGTCATTTTAAATTACCATGCTATATGAGACTATTAACAAGAGAAAGATGAAGAAACAGAAATTAAATTTCCATGTGAACTCATGCATTTATCATTACTTTTTAATTCTCATTTTTTGAGTGGTATATATCTTAAGTGTGTTCTTGGCTTGAATTGTTTTCTATTTCTTACAGTTTTCTGATTTTAAGTTTTGCTGTGTTATCTCATCAGTCAGCAAGTATTTGATCACTTTTTTATGCCAGTCACTTAGATTATTTACACTTTTATATTGGCCAGATACTACATTCTTTCAATAATGTTTTATTTGTCTTTATCTGTCAGTTTAATTACATCCTTAGCCCTCACCACCATTATGGGTACCTGGTGTAGAGGACATGGGTTGACTCTGATGTGGAATTGTGGAACAGTATTGGGATCGTGTGGTTCAGTGGTTTCCTTCACATGGAACCATCTATAGAGTTTCAAAAAATGCTCCTCCTGCTAGGGCTGATTACATCCTCTAGAGTCTGATGTGGAGTGTGGCTTAGATGTGAGGCTCAATTCTGCCAACCCCCCACCCTGCTCCGTTGCTGGGGATTGAAGTTGGGCTTCATACATGTTAGGCAAACACTCTGCCTCTGAGTCACACTGTAGTCCAGACACCAGACTTTTAAGAAGCCTCCCCAGGTAAATCTAATGTGCTGACAAGTTTGAGAATCACTGTTACAGTTCCTTATTCTGTGGCCAAGAAAAATGAGACCCACACTTATTAGTCAAGTAATTTCTACTTTGAGGATACAAAGTCATTATTAAAACCAGTCAATTTAGCATGACTCTTTTTCTTTTTTTTTTTGTGGAACTGGTATTTGAAGTCAAGGCTTCACACTAGCAAAGGAGGCACTCTATTGCAGCATGACTCTTAAAGTAGATGTCCTTTTTGGTGATTTTAATACTTAGAAATGTAACTCAAGACTGGAGAAGTCTTTTCTAATTCTTTCTTTCTTCAATGCAACTGTCATGACTTTCTAGGGTGGAGTTTTGAGTATTAGGACAAGTAAGGTGAAGTTTTTCTTGACACGTATACTGACTGCCCCTACTACCTCACCTCCCACAATTACCTGAAATTGATCTTTGGTGTTTCTTCAAGAAAATATCTAGTCCTTAGAATAATTTGTAGGCTGTTCAAGGGAAAACACTATGCAAATTTGCTAGTAAAGGATTTTTAAATGAAATGGAGAATTAGCTGATCTTACATTAGAAGGATGAACACATGTCAGTGCTTGGCAGAATAAACAAAATTGCTGCTTAGTTATTATTTGAAGAAAAAGAATGGACTGTTTTAATTTGTAAAAAATGTTTCGATTTCCCAGTGCATAAATACTGGAGCCAGTAAGGATCTTTACATTGACTGACTGATTAGTTAAGGAATCTTACCTTTTGTGAGTTAACTTCTGAGTTTTCTTATAAAATTGGAATTGGACAGATAGATGCTTTCTGAGGACTTTTTTTTTTTTTAACCCTAGCATCTTAGGATTCTATAATCATTAGTATATGGTAATGTAATTTTAAATAAGCTATCTCCTAGCAGTCCAGAGGAGGTAATGCTTTCAGTGGGCTAATCCAGAATTATCTAGCTCTGTCAATCCAGAGTTAGAGAAGCAGGTAGGATTCAGTCCATTGGTGAAGTGGTGGGGAAATTTACTAGGTAGATGGGATTTGAGAAGGGCGGAAACTGATTTATTCTCCTCCCGACACAGCTCTCAAGTGCCCCTAGGAAGTGAGCAAGCACATTGTATTATTGCCTAACTCTTGTGTGTCTTGTGTTTCAAGCTTTTGAATTCCTTTCACTCATAAAGTTGTCTTTGTTTTTGGAGAATGCATACTTTTGGTATCACTGAACTCAGGTTACAGTCACTCCTTCTACTCATGCTGCGTTGGTTTCTTTCTTCCCCCCACACCCTCTTTCTTTTCTTTTTTTAAATTTTGATTGTCACAGAAATGGTGACTGCCTTAAGCACTTAAAAGCTGGAGTTTAGGGATGGAGTTTGGCTTTGTCAGTGTACTTGCTGAGTCCTGACTGAGCTGTCTGTGGATATAGGCAGCAGGGAAGTTAGTAATCAACTAAGGAGGTGGGAATTTAGAGATCTCTTGCTTCACATTCTTAAACACATTTGGAATCTGACGCTCAGAGAAAACTGGTGACTTGCTCATCTTCTCAGATAGGATTTGATTACAGATCTCAGTCAGATTCCTTTCTCTGTTCCCTAAGAATTTCATATTAGACCAGATGGGTGGAGACAGAAACTTTTGTTTTGATCAGAGTTGGTCTGAGGATTATCTGTGACCCATAGGTATATTGTGTGCCTAGGATTGATCAGTAGTGTGAGCTACTTTTATTAGCTTATATATTTAAAGCAATAGACTTCAGGTTTGAATCAATAGTATAATCTTTTAAAATTTGGGATTCAGAACATCTATAACTTCTACAGTTGTAAACCATAGAAATTAACAGGAAAGACTTTTAACTGGAGTGGGTGGCTACTGTGATTCTTAAATTGGGAATCAGGACAACCTGAAAATACAGTAAGGAGACAATGAGATTTTTAGGCTTACCAAAAGTGCACATAGGTGAGAAAAAGTTGAGAAACAGCACTTAGAGCCAATAAAGAATTTCATGTAGCAGTATTGATTGATCAGCTTCTTGCCCATGTATAAAATTTCCTTTTCCTTGTCTTGAAGATCGAAGAGGACTAGAATTTTCACATTTCTTCTTCCCTTTGGCTTTGAACAAAGGTGGGAGTGTTTATTGATCTAATTCTGTCTTGAGAAGAAATACAGTTAATGCAAAGAGATAATGTGCCTCTTTGTGAGAAGTTTCTAGGTAGGGGAACGTAAGTGATGTTACCTGTTTCTCCAGTTACACTGCAGTGGGCATTATTGTACTGTTCTCTACCTGAATCCTTTGGGAGACATTCCTAGAATTAGTTTGGCAGTAGTGCAGATGTGACAATTCTATAGTATGTCTTTTGATTCCTTCTCAAGCAAGGAACATTGCTGTTTTGAAAAATAAAGGCAGTGGATTAGCAAGTATAGTGGAGGTGAGGTGAGGTACTTTGTTGACTGACGGAGTGACTCAAGTGGTAGAGCTCGAAGCCCCCGGTAATGCCAAGGGGAAAAAAAAAAAAGAAATCCAATTGCACAGAATGGGAATTTAGTGATACCTTGCTTGATTAGAAGAATTACCTCAGAGGGACAGAGGTTAGTGGGTTCGCTTGTGAAAAGAGATTTCTGGTGTCTAGAATTAATGATTTATAGTGTAGCTAGAGAGTGGCTTGGGAATGTGTATTGGGCAAGAGACTTGATTACTCCAGGGCTCCATACAGGAGCCATTTCCCCCCACTTGGCAAGCAGCTTGGTTCATTGGCTATTTACTTTATTTGGCTGCTAAAGATTTGTGCATTGTTCATTCAAGGTGAAGAAAAGATATCGCTCAATTGTCCTTTGTTCACTGGACCTTAGTGATATCTATAAATGTCAGTAAACACTGGCAGATGCTGTTGACCATGAGGTTAGCACTGGCTTTGCCTTTTGTTTTAAGGCTCTCTGCTGACAATAGCTGAGTAAGTTTGAATGAAACTGCTGTGATAACAGTGAAACAGCTGGCCTGGAGGTGTGCTGTTCCAAGTGGTAGTTAAAAGAAGGCAAAAAATCCACCCAGCTAACTGGGTGGTTACTAAGCAATTTGGAGATGTTTTCATCCATCATTGTGGGATCCTCCTAAATGATGTGTTTATTGTGTTCTTAACTTTCTGATTTGGGAATCATAAGCCTGTGACTTTTACAATGGTTTCTAGGGTTTCCTTTGACTTGACTGTGTCTGTGAGCCAAGATGAATGTGTGGCTTTTTAAAAGGACATGCTTTTACACCACTAGAAGATTTGTTGCCCTTGTTAGCTGTAATGCATTTGTGAAGAGGGATTCTCCTGTTCTTCAGTACACTTTAAACCTTCTGTTGATGTGGTTTTCCTTGTCTGTCAGAATGCCAGCTTTCTCATTTGGGCTTTTAAAAAGAGCCCCAGTTTATCTCTGTTGCTAGCATTTCATTGTTAAGGAAAGGATTGCCCTTCTCATGAAAATCTCTTGAGTGACTCAAATGATTTTACTTGGTTTCTTCTCCTTTTGTGACAGTAGCAGGCAGGTTGGATTGTGTGGAATGGGACAGGTGGGAGTGGTAGCCACCTGTGAATGAATGTCTGTAGACGCTCTAGCTTGTGGTTATTTCCCCCAATCATGTTTGAAAATCAAGTATTTGTTATTTCTGAGTTATATTAAAAGTTTATGGGGTTGGGGAAATGGCTAACCTAACCAGCATGAAGCCTTGAGTTCAAATGCCACCCCCCACTCCAAAAAAAAAGTTTAGAACGTTCTCTTTTTAAAGGAGGTAAATCCTTAACTAGAAAGTTTTAATAATTTTTAATCTTAAGAGTATCTGAGACTGGGTACATGGCTTAAATGAGTCCAATCCCTAGTACCACCAAAAAACAAACAAAAAAGTTTATCTGTGTTGCATTTTTGCCCAAAGTGAAAAGGAAGAAAATTCCTTCTTACTGTCTTTCAGCTACCTGTGCCCCCCCCCCCCCCCCCCCCCCGTAAACTCCAGGAACTGCAGTTCAGTGGCTCTTCAGTTTTCATTGTTCTTACGTGGCAAAGCATTATTAGGTATAAATATAGATCTTGACTGTATTGGAACAAAAAACAAAGACAGGCATGCTCTTTCCCTTTGCTTCTCCAGGTATCCTGGACCTAGAAGGACTTCAAGATTAGCCAGTTAACCTCCCATCCTCTGTGGAATACTACCGAACTGTGTTGACAGCACTTTAAATGTTGTCGGAGGTCATTTCAACAGTTTCTACCTAAATTTCTTTGGTTTTAAGTACCTGATACCTATCATTTACAAGGTTTCTTTTTGAATGTTCTCTTCTTTTTGGGCAGCAAGTAACTAATTACCAGAAACAATCCTTGAGGGTTTTGAACAAGACAATGCAACAACAACAACAAAATTCAGAGATGAGTGTAGATACTTACTCAGGAGATCATCCAAAGTATGTTGAAAAGCCCTGCTCGGGTGTGGCTTATGTAATCCTTTTTTTTTCTTCTTTAAAAAATTGAGGTTTTGATGATCCAACCCAGGGTTTCTTGCATCCTAGTCAAGTTCTCTACCACTAAATTACACCCCCTAGCTCTTAAGTCTGTTTAATTTGCTCCATTTGTGCAATAATAATTTAATCTTATTGAGGACGTATGAAATTTTCCTAGCAGTATCTTTTGAATTAAGCCATGGAACTTGAAGAAACCAGAGATCACCCTTGCCCATCTTGCTAGAAACCCTTATTCAAGTTGCAGTTTTATTTGGCTTTTTTTGGGGGGGTTCAATTTGAATTGAATGAACAATAGCAGCACTGTGTAATGGCCAGTGTTTAAGTGTGCTGCATACCTTATTTTGTGGTGTCTTCCCAGAACAGTATATAAGCTGTAGGTGTGACCCTGGACTTGCTAATGATGAGATGCAGGTTAGAGATGTGTGCAGTTCTGGTGTGTCACAGTGAGTGGAGAATTTCACTTAGGTCCAGTGCCCAAATACTGCTCTCACTTGTCTCTGCTACTACCACTTCTTGTCATTGCAGTGTCTATTTGCAGTCACTTTTTTTTCCTGGCTCAGGCAGCCGTTGACATTTCACACTTGCTTCTTTCATTACAGAAAGAAGAATTCATAAACTCAGGTCTACTGTATGGCAGATACGGCCAGGCTTTGTTATTCTCTTAAGAAAAATGAGTTGTCAGAATCTCCATGGGGAAAATTCTTTTCTTTTGGTTTCAATCCTCATAATCTTACAGATACTTTCAGGAAGAGTGCCCAGAGTGGGTATTTTTTTGTTGTTAGAGGTTTTCTTTTTTTTTTTTTTTTTTTTTTGTTTTCAGTGGTGCCAGGAATGGAACTTAGGGCCTAGTGCATGCTAGGCAAGTACTCTGCCACTGAGCCATACCCCCAGCCCACTCCAAGAGGTCTATTAAGAGTACTCAATCAAGTTTGGTTACTGAAAAAGAGTGTAAATATTGTGACCAGTTAAATTTCAGCGGCACTTTGTTTTTCACTCTTCAAAATCACTGTGATCTTTACTTCAAGAGGATAATGTGCATTGACTACTTGGGACACCATTTATTCATCAGCCCTCAGCAGTTTCTGTGATGTATTTTGCCCTGGTTATGTACTTTCTCATGCCCTGCCCAGTTCTCCTCCCCTCCCCAGTTTACAGAATATAAAATTTCCACATTTCATTAAAGTGTAGAATTGGTTTTAAGTGGTTTGAGTGTGAATGTAAGGACAGAGCAGCATCTGTACAGATGGAGCAGCTGCCTCCTTTTTCTCTGCTCAGGAGGAACACTTGTGGAGATGATCAGGTGAGGATTCTGTGGGAAAGTGTGAGCTGTTGTAACACAGGTGTGTTAACCTTCCTTCAACCGGCCACTTACCAGTTAGGATGGAGGAGCCGTTTTAACTTTACAGGACTAAATGTGAAATGTGATAATGAACTCATTAATTGCACACTTACTGTTTTTCAGTCTAATGGGATTATATCAAGGAACTACCTTCCTTCAGCATTAATGTAATGTATTCTAATTACGAAAAGGCATTCTGTCAAGTATACTTTAGACAGACACAAGTCTTCTCATTTTCAATTCTTATTTTTATGAAATTTACCTTTTACCAGTTGAGTAGTTTCTCATTCATTCCTGGTGGTTGTGGTCTTATCTGAAGTGCTGACAGCAGCTAACATTGAGAGACAGCCAGGCACCGAGCTTCCGCCTGATGTTTTATTGTATTCAGCTCCCTTCCAAACCCCAAACATCCCTCTGCTTCATTCTACCCATGAGGATTGGTGAACTTGTCCGATGTCAGATGCTAGCAAATGCTAGAACCAAGCCTAAAGGCTATTTCATTCTGACCTTAAATTCCTGCAACTCAGAGATGCCCTTGGGTGTGTTGGGACTGTGTTACCATTTTCACTAGCAAATGTGTAGAAAGTGCACTTCAAGTTTGCTACTTTGCCATTCAGAGTTGAGATGAGAGGCAGGTGTGTTTCCTTAATATGATACACAATTTATCTGTTTCTATGTAGGAAGTGTGTGGGTGAATGGCTGCTACTTTGTGCTTTAATGGAACCACTCCAGGAGGTCCTGGAGATGATTTAAGTAGGTTTGTAATGTATTCTCTATCTATGTGAGCTGGGTGGCATCTTTTCCTCTCTTTCATAATGAAGCTTTTGAGTATAAGGCAGGAACTCAATAAAGTGAAGTTTACTGGGCCATGGTAAGGTTTCAAAGGTAAAATCACTAGTAATTTCTTCTGTATTTTGGTCTACTTACCTTTCCAGTCTCCTGTTAATTCCTTGAGAACAAATATTTGGAACTCATTGTCCTGAAAGTCCTTTAAAGTTACAGGTTTTGAATACATAGTCTTTTTTTTTTTTTTTTTAAGAGGGCCTGGGATTTAAACTCAGGGCTTTGTGCTTGCAAAGCAGGCACTCTACCACTCAAATCACACCTTCAGCCCATTTTGCTCTGGTTATTTGCACAGGTTGGCCGTGAGTGGCGATCCTCCTGATCTTTAGGTGTGAGCCACTGGTGCCCAGTAATACGTAGTTTTTTAACTGCTTTTGATTAAAGATGATATGAGAACTTACATAGGAGAGAAAAGTATGGCAACTTGAATGAGGACCTTATTTCATGTTGTGTGGTCAAAAATCTTGCATATAATTATAAATAAATGGTTGCTGTACAGCCTTCTAAAACATTTTGAGATATATGTACGAATTTGTTTTTAAAACATTTTGAGATATATGTATGAATTTGTTTTCAGGAGTTGATCAATGCGGATTAAAAATCGTTAGTAAAATTGAATTCTAATGAATTTTTTCTGAGATAAATGGTTTTAGAAAGACTGAAATTAGAACATATGTTAAATGTATTTGGAGGTAATTTTCTTTAAGAATAGTTAAATTATGTTTTCAAATCTTGCATCATTTGTAATATGTGTTTTTCTTTCTGTGAAACTGTTGAGTTGAAAAATTTAGACTGAAGGCAATCACGATGATTTGTTAATCATTGCTATACATACTTGTTTATCTTCCGTATGATTTAAATTTTCACACCTGATGTAGTTGACTTTAATAAGCAAATCAACAGTGGTGTGATACCTTTTGAAGAATCTAATGGTTGCTTTTAATAGCGTTCCTACTGTTCTTTGGACAGCATTAGTAATTTAGATTATCTCCTAGATGTATTTTATGCCTTTAAACTCTTTTGGAGCACACATTAAAAATTCTGGAGAGAAAAATGCTGAGAACATGACTCACAGTCAACTGTAAACTTTCTATTTTGCTCATTTAAATGCGTCTCTAACTTTTTTTTTGGCAGTGCCGAGAGCCTTGCATTTGCTAGGTAGGCACTCCCCCACTTGAGCCAAGCCTTCAGCTTACAAAGTTTTAAGTCGTTATTAAAAATCTTGGTATCTATATTGAAACAAGTCATCTATGATAACTGCTGTCGTTATTAGAAAATAATTTGCAGTCTCCAGGGAAGCATGCTCTTGAGTTTTTACACTTAGAATCCAGATTTGTTGTATATGTTACTGATTTGGATTACAGGACCTACCTCATCCCGTCCACATCTGTGAGCTACAGCTGTCAGAATAGCGCGTAGGGGTCTTGCTGCATCTTCATGACAGCCCATCACCATTGTTCCCAGGGACCTGAATCTCAGGTGAAGTAACTCGTCCACACTCATAAAGCATGTACTGAGTTAGAGCTGTAGGTGCTAAAACACAAAATCTTTTGCCCATTGTGCTAGCCTGCAGGTTAGTCAAATACATTCAGTATTCTTTTTGTTATAATATTCTCCCCTATCAGATAACCCAGGGATGGAAAGAGTTTAGGCAGTAGAGTATAACCTAGAATCTTTTTTTTTTTTTTTTTTTTGGTGGGCAAGGGGCAGTACTGGAGTTTGAACTCAGGGCCTCAAACTTGGTAGGCAGGTGCTATACAGCTTGAGCCATACCTCCAGGACTTTTTGCTTTTGCTATTTTCTTTTCTTTTTCTTTTTTGAACAGAGTCTCGAGTTTTGGGCAGCCTGGACTTCGATCCTCCTACCTTTTCTTCTTGCATAGCTAGGTTACAGGTGTGGACCCCTTCTTCCCCTACCTCCAGCTTTTTGTTGGTTGGGATGGGGTCTTGGTAAATTTTTGCCCTAGGACTGCAGTCCTCCCAATCTCTGCTTTCTGAGTATCTGGGATTACAGATTTGAACCACTGTGCCTGGCTTAGAATCTTCTTTTTGTTATGAAGTACTTTCTTCCAAGTGGGAATCATTTCTGATGATGACTGCATCTCATTCTGGGGTGTATAAATGGCTGAATTTTTTTCTTCTTCTTTTTGGTGTTGTACCATACTCTTCCAGTAAAGATAACTACAGGGTGTTTATCCTGAAACTATGAGAAGGTTTGAAGCAAATGGTTCAGTTATTTCTAGAGTGAGAATAGTTTTTCCTATTCCAATAATTTTGGAATTTTGGAATCTCACCTATTTTACACATTTCTAAAATTATGGTAATTGTGGAAGATTTCCCAAGCTGTCAGTAGTATCCTGAACATCCTTCACATAATGATGATCATGGAGACACTATTTTGTTATGATGTGAAAACATTAAATGCTAAGTAAGTATTTTGTCTTGATGTGGAATTAGATGAGGTTCCTGTGGATGCTTTTTTTTGGGGGGGGGGAGAGTGGGGAACTGGTTATTTATATTGATAGAATAAAGCAAATAAAGATTATAAAAGCTCAATGAAAATACAAATTTGAATCATGTCAATTTTTACATTATTGTAGAAAATAATTTAGACTTACATTCAAAAATAAAAGATCTAATTAAAAATGATGCTCACCCTACTTAAATACAATAAATTAAATCAGGTTAATGGCAGTTAGACATGTCAGAAACTGTTCAGTTAATCTCAAGTGATTTGGTAGGTAATAAAAATTAAAATTACCTGTTCCAGTGGATTGGAAGAAACATTTAATTCACTGACTTAACACATTGACTTAGAGGCTTACTGTATGCCAGCAGTTGTGTAGTTGCAAATGCTGCCAAGAAGGGCATACTGAAAGGTCATAGAGGATCTGAAACACAGGGGTTGGTTGCAGCATCAGGCATCAGGGCAGGCATGGGGGGATGAGTGTGAGGCGGTGTAGTGCATGGTAAGATGTGGGGAGTTAGGCTTGAAACTTGCCATTTGCTTCAGTGTAATTAGTACCACTGATTGGTTGTTTCGAGGTAATTAATAGTATGTACATGATGACTTAAGGTCTCTTTTTAAAGTGGTATATTATGATTGTACTTATTTTCATTCCGAATCCACTGCTACCGAGCATGGCCTTACTTTTAGTTTTCTGGAAAGGTGATTGCTGAAAGGCTGTACTGTAGGTGAAGCGTCGGTTTTAAGATAACTGTAATGCTACCACTATTGCTGGTTTTTGTTGTTTTCTTTTCCCTTTTCCTTTTTCTTTACTAAAAAGGAGAGAAAGGGGGAGAGAGAGGAGGAAAGAATATAAATGATACAAGAATATGAATTTGATAAGTGGATATGAAGCTATCTCATTTGAAAGTTCTGCTGTGGCAGATGTAAAATAATCTTGCTTATTACGGAGTTTGTGTGTATTCGTGTGGATAGCAGTTCAGAAACTTTGATCTCTTCCCCTTTGGTGATTATTAGATGTGAATTATGCACATGTGGAGTTGCAGACATTAATCAGAGTTGATGGATGTAGGACAAGTAGCACAATGTTTGCCATATAATATGTAATTGTTACTATTTACAGGTAAGTTACCTTTCATATAACTTTAGTGAAACCATACTGGAAATGGCTTAAATAATGGTTTGGAACAATAGGCTTGAAACCAGTAGTTTGGTTTGATAGATTACTAAGCTATTGACATGACATCTCTACAAAAATAATAAATTGGGCCCAGTATCAAAACAGTAAACTGAACCCCATAATCATAAACATACAGATGCCCAGTGTATTTTATGACTTAGCGCAGTTTGCTGTTTTTATATTAAAGAAAAACAAAGTGCTAAAATGTCACAAGCACACAGAATTGTACAACCAACCAGCCACACGAAAAAAACCCCAAGTATATCCCTGCTGAAAATCTGTAATGTGCCCCCCCAGATCTTCAATATTGGAATATATTCAGCAACCTTTTAAAAAGTTCACATAAAGAGTCTTCTGTGTTTCTTGAAGGAATTCTCCTCCCTCCACCCCCTTAGGAGAGAAAGGGAAAGGTCTGTGGGATAAGCATATTTAATATGATAGCAGTTGACCAAAACCAGCTGTGAGTAATTGTCTCTGATACTTGATTTCCAGCTGTTCTGTTGAACTGTTATAGGCTCTCAAGGTATTTGGGTATTAATTAAATGATGACTCACTATAAACAGGTTCTGTGTAAAATAATAGTGGACAAAATATATTAAAATGGGTCACTTGGTGCATAGTTTTAATGTTTTCTGCTGTAACTGTTAAAGTCAGCCCATTTTTATTTTAGAGGAAAACAGATGTTTGGCAGTAACTTTCTATACATTTTGTCTATATATACATAAATAGAATTATAAATCTCTTTGCCTAAGATTGTATTTTTTGATTTTTTAAATATTTAAAATTTTATTTTAAAGAGAGTTTTATTTTAGGAGGGGGAGGTTTTTTTTTTTTTTTTTTTTTTGGCACTGCGGTTTTGAATTCAGGGCCTCAAGCTTGCCAGGCAGGTGCTCTAACCACTGAACCACTCCCCAGCCTAAATTTTTAAATTAATACAGATTAATTGTACATAATTAGGGGTATGCCTAAGAGTTTTTGAAGTCAGGAAGAATTCATGTCAGATTGAATATAGAGCGGGTGTTTTATTTTAGCACGTTGGATAGTGAATATCTTATCGAATTGTGTAAACAGTGGGTATTTTGGAAAATTTGAAAAAAAATCACAGGTGATAAAAGAAAGAAATTATAAATAAAGTAATTGAAGAATGAAATTAGTAGTAGGACCTGGTCAAATGTGGATCAGTGCTCTTTATGATATAAGGAAAGAGCGCAGAGCCATAAATCCAAACCCAGTCCTGAGAGGGCCAGCAGTAGCAGGGTGGTGGAGGCTGCTGGACTGGAAGGAAGATGTGTTTGTTTTGTAGATAATAAATACTGGCCCCATGGGCATTCTTACTTATCTCTGTGGTGGCTTTGGGTCTCATTGCTTTGTTAGTTCTCTGGACCTCTGCACCAGTCAAACTAGAGAAGTTAGTTGAGCTGTTTGCTACAAAGCTTCCTGCCACTCAGGTTCCAGAATGCAACAGTTTCCTAGGGTTATAAGGAGTAAAGAGGGGTACAGTTATGTTTGCTGAGTGGTGTCTGTGTTGTCTTGTGCCCATGGATATTTTTTGTATGCATTAAAAAGCCAACAAAACCTTGAAGAGATGCCACGTTCTTTATGATGAGGCTGAACAAATGCTGCAGAGGCTGGGGAGGGGAGAGCATGATGGAGTGGCCTGAAAGGTTTCTTGGAGGCTGTGAGTTGGACATGCCCCAAGATGGAGTGGGTTGGGAATGCCCCAAGGCAGAGGTAGCTGCTTCCTAAGGCCTGCTGGGAATAGAGAGAGCAGAGCCACTCTGGGAGAGGCTGGAGTTCATTCAGACCCGGGCTGGGGGAAGCCTGCGTGACAGGTGAAATTGGTGATGGTGGGAGCATTTCTGCGACAGAGGCAAACACCCAGAACACTGCTTTGTGTCCCTTATTTTGCTTATGTAATAGAACACACAAAAGGAGAGTGCTGAAACTGTCCATGCCATTGAAGATTGATGAAAAGCACCCGCTGGGGATGTAATAGGACTTCAGAAAACTTATTAAATGTGAGGAAACAAAACCAAACCAAGAGTTGTTCCAAGTAGGAACTTCCCTTGAAGCTAGCTTAGAGCCCTCACGGGAGGAGCAGGCACTTGGGCCTGCAGCTGTAAAGAGGAAAGCTGACAGCCTGGTGCTCCAGTGTTTGGTGTCCTTCCCTTTGTGGACTTGCTTCCTGCTCATTAGTAGCTAACATTTTTTTCCACTGTATCTAATCTTCTTCCTGATAGACTGTCATATCCAAGGACAATGATTTTTGTCTGTTTGTATGCTACTGTATTCCTAGCAGCTTAAATACTGTTAATTCTTGGCATGTGGGAAAAGAAAAATAAATTTGCCTTAAAGAGATCATTGGTGATCTTAGAGAAGGGAGTTTGAGTAAATTGAAGGGCAGAGATCAAATTACAGTAACTGGATCATTGGGAAATGTGCAAACGCAAGCTCCTCTCATTCTACTTGGCAGGCAGCAGAACAGAAACTGCAGCAGTAAACAGTGTTTCCAAGGTGGGAACTTGTGAATTGTAAGAGAATTGGAAATGATGTAGACACACAGTTGGTTATTATGTCATGGGCAATTCTGTATGCTTGAATGACTTAACAGGTTTCAGAAAATGCATATCGAAAAGGTGATAAAGAAGAAAAAGCACTCATTCTAGATGTTCTTTAGTATGTAAAATTTTCATTTTTACTCAGGGAAATAATAGTGAATTCTTTGAGGGGAGGAGTGAGGAGGAGTTTACTTGTCTATCAGACATTTTTTTTCTTGCAGTTCAGGTTTTAGCCAAATCTTTTACTTCCCAGGTAGTCTGTTTTTGGGGGTAACACTTGCATATTTGGTGCAACCCTCACTGGCATGACAAAGTAAGGGTTTGTAAAGGTTACGTGAAGTTTACATAATGTGGGTATTATTTTCTCTTTTAAAAGATAAATCCCTCATTCCAGAAGGGGAAATACAATAGGTAAGTATTTATTTACCTTAAGTTTAAGCGGGGTTGAAATGACACGTTAGCATAAGTAGCTTAATGTGGTAGATTGCTTCTGTAATTATTAATGGTTATTAATGGCTGAATTGAGCTGACAGGCATTACCTCATGTGCTTGCCTTTTATGGTGCGAACACTAGTGTTTATTCTCAGCAAATGTAACTAAGTCACCATGTTGTTCACTAGTGTCTTGAACTTATTCTTCCTATCTAGCCGAAATAAATATCTTCTGACTGACAGCTCTTCAACGTCCCTCCCCCACCCCTTCTCTCTCTGTTTTTATGAGTTTAACTTGTTTTAGATTCCACACTATAAAAGCCAGATCACGCACTATTTGGCTTTCCTGGCCTGACTTGTTTCACTTAGCATAATATGCTCCAGGTGATTATCCACGCTGCTGCGAATGGCAGAATTTTCTCCTTTTTCATGCTGAATAGTATTTTATTCTCTCTGTGTGTATCACTTTGTCCATTCACCTGCTGATGGACACTTAGGTTGCTTCCATTTCTTGGCCACTGCGAGTAGTGCTGCAGTGAACCCGGGAGAGCAGATGTCTCTTCAACAAACCGGTCTCATTTCCTTTTGATGAACACCCAGGGGTGGGAATGCTGGGTCATACAGTATTGCTGGTTTTCCGGCTTTCAAGAACCTTCCCAATGTTGTCCATAATGGCTGTATAATTTACATTCCCACCAGCAGTGTATAAGACTTTCTTTCCTTTTGTCCATGTCCTTGTTAGCACCCGTTATCTTTCTGTCCTAACAAGTATGAAGTGATGATCTTACTGTGGCTTTAATATGCATTTCCCTAATGACTATAATGATACCATTCTTTGAAATTCCTGTTAGCTATTTTTATGCTTTCTTTTGAGAAATATGTATTCAGGTCTTTTGCTCATCTTTAATGTTTTTGTTTTTGTTACTGAGTTGAGTTTCTGACCTAGTTTTGGATGCTAAGCCCTTATAAGATGTGTGAGTTACCAGTTTCTTTCTACTGGGAAGCTCCCTGTTCACTCTTTCAACTGTTTCCTTTGCTTTTGTTTGGGGTTCCCATTGATCTACTTTGGCTTTTGTTACCAAGCCTTGCTGGTGGTGGTGGTGGCATATCCACAGAGTCTTTGTTCAGACCAGTGTCAGGAAGCTTTTCTCTTGGTTTTTCTTCTAATGGTTTTATAGTTGCAGGTTTTATTTTGAGTCTTTTATCCATTTGTGTATGATAAGAGTCTATTTCATTTCTCTGCATGTGAATATCCAATTTTTCCAGTACCTTTTATCCCATTGTGTGTTCTTGGCACCTTTGTTATAAATCATTGTACCAATAACACACAGATTTAATTCTAGGCTTTTTGCTGTATTGAACTGTGTGCTTCTTAAGCTATTATTGTAGTTGTAGCAGTGTATGTTACTTTAAGATCTATACGCTATCTAACAAAAATAAAAGATAAAATCCTGTTCCAAGTATGTTGTAGGAGGTCTCTGCAGTCTGACACATTTATCAGATGAATTTTGTCAGAGAATTAAATTGACACCTCCTTCACTCTGTGGCACCCTTCTCCCATAGATCTCCATTAAAAAAATCAGTAATCATGGTAGCTGGCCCTCAGAGAAAAAAAGTACCTAGTACGTGCCAAGGCACTGTTGAAGCACTTGGTAAATCTTAACTTAAACCCTACTGTTATCCTGTTTTACATGTGAAGAAACTGAGGCAAATCAGCCTCAGAAAGGTTGGTGACTCCTTCATGGACAGGAGCTCATGAAAGGTAGGTGTGCTCAAGTGATTCATGTGCCGTTTGCACAGTGTCCAAGGGGACAGAGGGGCGTTCCTTTGGTGGGCTTCTCCCTCGCATTACCCACCCTGCCTGGAAACAGCTTCTAATATTTTCTGCAGATTAGGCATTCTGTTTCAAGACTCAAAATTCCATTAGAAGTTCAATTGTTAGGTGTTTTTAAGGGTAAACAAGTCTCATTTTTGTGGGGGGGAGGGTATGAACACTTAGAATGCTTTTCTCTGGAAAGTTATGATAGATTATGAACTGGAAGTAAGAGGTGAAGTGTTCAGGAATTTTGCAGCCACCACACCCCAGTATTGATAGAATCTCCTCACAGTGTCAGAGACACCAGTGTCCTAAGGTTTTAGACTTCATCCAGCAAGATCGTTGCCTTCTCCTACCACTATTCAAAGATCAGGATATCAACGTAAGGTTGGCCATTTAAAAAACTTCTTCCATTAAGGATATTAGGCAGAGCAATAGCCTAAGCACTCAGGGTCAGTATAATTTCAAGTAAGGGTGTTATAAGAACTACAAAAGAGGAAGTTTATGAGTCCCAAATAATGGAGGCCTCTTTAAATAGAATATAACTTCAGTTTATTAAGGATCTCACCACACTGCCTTTCCTTCTTATTTTGCCAACTCTCAGGAAAACTTTCCTGTGGACATTTAGAACTCTTGCCCTAGCCTTCTTTGAAATTTGTCCTGTGTTAGAAGACTTTGCAGCTTTCTTTTCTTCTTCCTTATGGATCCTGAGGTTCTAGGACCCAGTAACGGATGGACAAGCCCAGCCACCCTTTGTAACACTGACTCTGAAACGGCACACGTCTTACTTAAGTCATACCTGGAAATGTGGAACTTGTGGAGTTGGAGCCTTCTTCCGCCTTTCCCTCTCACCTCCCTTTACCATTCCCGGGCTTGCCTTCCCAGGGTAATCACTCTTACCACAACAGGGGCTCTCTGCTTCCTTCTGATTTCTGGAGAACTTAGGTAATGATGACCTGAGGGCTTCTGAGGTGTGAAGGGTGGCTTTCAGAGCCTGCTGTTACCAACCGTAACAGGTCCATTTATTTATGAATGTGATGGAGCGTGTCACATAAATATACAACTAAACTATAACGCATGCGTATTATATCCTCTACAAGTGGGGAGGTAAAACAGTTATCAATAGGCTGGCTTCAAATGTTAGATTTTAGCTTCAAAGGAGAATTCAAAAACATGATTTGGAAGGTGGGATAGAAACTGACTAACCTGCTACCTCATGTAGCATTTGATTAAAAACTAATATATTTGTAATACGTGTTTTAAAAGTCCTAGATTCTGCTCCAGAATCCGATAGTGAACTTCTTTGTGTATAGCTGGCCCCAACCACCTTACCACATTTATGTGGTTAGATGGCTAAACCCTTCCTCTGTCCTGCTGCTTAACTTTTCTGGACAATTCTGAAAGGGACCAGTTCTGAGTAGTGCCTACATTTCTTTAGCATCTTAACTCATTTCTCAGCAATGAAGCAGGGCAGTTTAATTACATATGTAGAATATTCTCATTTGGTTCTCCTGTCCTTTTGAAAAACAAAACTTTGGGAATCAGTAATAACTGTTGGTAGTTGACTCTAGTAAAACATTCAAGATGGGGAAAACAGATGTCAAATTATTTTTGTCTTTTGTCCTAGAAAAATGGCAGCAATGAAGTTTTCTATATTTAAAACTCTTGCATTCAGAGAGCACTTCCTTTTATTTGTTGAGGCCCAAAGAGCCTGTGTCCTCAGTGACCCGTCTGCCTTGCCATTAGTAAGACAGTGCATCACTGCAGGACTGTGACATTCAAAATAAGAACTGTTGCCTGAGTCCTCCAGGCCTCCTGAGGGTGGCTTGTGCAGCTCCATGCCTTGTTGGGGCGATGGGAGTTTACGAAGTGTCATATGGTAGCCCCTCCACCCACCCCCGACCCACAAGGCTTCTGTAAGGTTTAGCCAGAGTCAGACCAACCATAGGAAATGAGTTGAACACCAAGCCAAACGTTTTTACTGAATTACTAGAGGAAAATTGAGGGGGTTGGTGTTCAGCTGAGTTTTAAAAACTGAAATTAAAGCTAGTCCGAGAATCATTTTATTAGAGTGGAGTGTGTATGTCTGTGTATCTGTGTGTGTACACAGCTGGTTTTCCTTTTCGATGATTGTACTTAATCAAATGTTTAAATGTTAACTTAGAATAATATCATTCATTGCCTGCTAACTTAATGATGGAGAGCAAAAACTATGGCAAATGGTTTTCTAGTGTGTTAATGTATACATGTAACAGTCAAAGTTGACAGTCAAAGTCCACGTGGAGTCTGAGAGATTAAAACAAGATAGTTACTTTAAGATGAATTTATCTTTTGTTAAATTTATTCTCTTGGTTACCTTAGCTGGGTGGGTTCCTGGAAGCTGTGGGCCTGGTGGTGAGGTACATTGAGGGAGGAAGAGCACTTAACACAATCTTGAGCACAGGAATTTGAGTGGATTTTCACCTTTGATATTTTTCCTATTTGTTCACGCATGAGTTTTTGGTTAAATTTAGATAGCTGGCTTTTGTAATGAGAAGTTTTAATCTACACAAATAAAGTTTCCTTGCTTACATGATTATTTTCTTCCAAGGACAAGGCAGTGAGCACGGGCTGTAATGGGTGTTCCATGTGCTAAATGACACTGCCCATCTAATGGTGAGAGCTGCCTGTGGCCCTCTTTGGAACTGTATCATCCAACTCGTGCATTTTCTTCAGTAAGTGATAAACTCTGAGAGTGCGAATCGAACCGCACAAAGTCTGTCCCTTGGGATTTGTGAAGTGCTTTCCATCTTCCTCACCTGCTCTCCCTTGACTGACTGCTGTTATGCTCCCTGCCACCAACCTGAAGTAGAGGGGAAATGAAGCACGGGTATATTTTGTTGTAATTCAGAAGTCCATTTTGTAACTTTTGTGTTAAGAAGTTAATTTATTGCTTTGTATTTACCTTTGTCTCGTGTAAGAATCGTTCAAAACCTCAATTTAAAAAAAGCAAAGAATGCCCTTTTTTGGTGTAAAATATACAAGGAAATGGTAACAAACAGGGAGCAGCTTGAATCTTCGTGTTCGCTCACTCACTGTGTCTCTTAAAGACATGCTTACGAGAGTCTTAGGCTGAAGAAATAACCAGGGTCTACCATGGGTGACCAGTAATTCAATTGCCAGGCTTCTCTGGGCTTTCACACATGCATTTGAATGAAATCATAATCCTGGAGGATTGCTTTTCTTTTGAGTGTAAATCACTAAACTTGGAGGCAGTATTCTGCTTTCCTATGATTTCAGGTTAAAGTAGCTAGTTAAGAATTTTATTGAGATGCTGGTGGCTCATTTCTGTAAGTAATCCTAGCTACTCAGGAGGCAGAGATTAGGAGGATTGCAATTCGAAGCTGTCCTGGGCAAATAGTTTGCGAGACCCTATCTCGAAAATGGGTCTGGTGGAGTGGCTCAAAGTGAAGGCCCTGGGTTCAAGCCCCAGCACCACACACACACACACACACACACACACACACACACACACAAGAATTCCATTGAGATTCATACTCTGGCGAGGATTTTTCCCTTTCATTTTTATACACATGTGCTGATGGAACTCTGGGATGAGTGCCTTCACTGGTGACCCTAGGTTGGCTCCAAGTGCCTGGAGCTTTACAAGGACGTGTGGGCAGGGAGGCTAGATTAAAACATTTAACTCTTTTTATACCTGTGGCAGGGCTGATAGAAGGGAAGCCGCTGTTAATAGAAAGTTCTGATGGACACAAGCCCTTCTTCAGAGATCCTGAAGACCCACTGAGTCTAACTCCTGAGACAAGCTCTGGTGTTTGGTTGCAAGATAGGACTGTTGGTTCACTCTGCCACCTTGTGGCCATTCCTAGAATTGTCTCAGTTTATGTAGGTGGCTTCCTCCTGTCTCTCACTGGGAGTCCCACTGCAAGATCGGACCTGCCCCACCCCACAGCAGTGTTGCCCTCTTTCTTTGCCTCCAGGGCATCTGCAGTCTATTGGTAGATGCGGAGGTTAGAGAGGAGACTGCATCTTCATGCAAGGTGCAGCTTCTCTGATGGAGAGTTAAAGTGTGATCCCCAGCAAGGAAAGCGAGCACAGAAGGCACATGCAGACCAAGTGTGAGCGGCAAATGCAGTAAGAACTTCAGTGGCACAGAGAAGAAGCAGTCCCTGCAAGTGGGCTGCGGAGAGCTTTTCAAAAGCAGGAGCACCCACAACTTGGCCTGAGGCTGGGCCCTCTGCTGCTCCATGGTTGGGAAGGGTGTAGGAGTGAGATGCAAGCCACAGATTGAGTAACAGTTCTGGGGAGCATGTGCCTGCTGCATGGGCATCTACCTGCTGTGTCCTCCTTCAGGGCCTATGGTGCTCTGTGAGCCTTCTAGAAGCACAGGCTGTGCAGAACTGCCGAAGTCTCCTTGGGCACCGCTCTGCAGGCACGCCATGGGGATTGCTGCAGCCAGTGCTTTGGAACATGGAACCTGCCAGTCTGACGATTGTGTGTGCTCAGTCACTCACTACAACAGGTTTTCTTCAAGTGATGGTTGGAAACTCTGCATTAGTTGAACAATGGATGTATTTTGGAAGAAAACACAACAATCCTTTAATTTGTTTTCTAATCTCATCCCAGAGGAAAAAATATCCAAAAATGGAGGAAAAGAAATTAGGCCTTCAAAGACAGTTGAAAACCTGTTGCAACTTGAAACCTGTGAGAAGCCTCTTATAGTATTAAAATGTTAAAAGATTGAAATGTAAATACTTAGGCCTCTGACATGGTGGCTTATTCCTGCAATCCCAGAATTATAATCAGGAGGTGGAGATATGGAAGATCAGGGGTTTGAGGTCAGCTTGGAGGAAAAAGTTAATGAGACATCCCCATCTCAACCAATATGCCAGGCGTGGTAGCTTGTGGCTGTAGTCCCAGCCACATGAAGGATTAAGGTCTAGTCTGGCCTGGGCAAAAAACCATGAGCCCCTATCTGAAAAATAATTGCTGCGGAAAGGGTTGGGCATGGCTTCAAGTGACAAAGGGGCGTGGCTTCAAGTGGCAAGCACCTGCCCAGTAAGCAGGAGGCTGAAGTTCTCACCCCAGTACCGTCACCTGTCCTCTTTTAAAAGGAAGTCTTCAGTGTGGAAGGTCTGTGGGCTCAGACGTAAGTTAGTGGAATGCATACAGAGGTTTTTTAAAGGCTTCTTTCGGGGAGGGTGCTGGGGATGGAGCAAGGGTCTCCTGATGCCAAGCAGGCACTTGGTCACTGGCCTACACGCCAGCCCTAAACACTCCGCTAACAGTGTCATAGGACGCACTTGCGCTATGGAGGGTGAACATACCAGGAGAAACTCCTTGGGTATGTTTTCCGTTTGCCGGGCAGTGCTAGCTGGTCCTTCTGGAGGAAAAATCAAGTGGTGGTTTTAAAATTGAAAGCTGCTCTACTCCCTCCCCCTCATTCTTAAGCATAGGAGACTTCAAGCCAGTGTCACTCGCAATGGATATTAACCACCGATGTTACAAACTGCGCAGGGTGACATTCCTCTTTAAACCGATACAGAAGTCTGGATTTAGGGCTCCGGTATAGCTAGCTCAGTAGTAGACTGTGTGCTCAGCATGTGTGAGGCCCTGAGTTCAGTCTCCAGCAACTGCTCCCCAAACCTTTATAAAGCTTTATAAAGCAGGCAACTTGGGGGTACTTTATGTGTTCTATAAATAATTTGTTAGACTTTTGGGGGATAGTGATAGTCACATACTAAAATAGTGGATTTATTTGTGAAAATTGTGACATATGCCTATTTCAGGATTACTTTAAATTATATATTCTGTGATTAAACTTGCATTCATGTCTCATAGATGATTAAACTCAGCTACCGTTTTTCAGTACGGTTATGGGCCATGTGTTATTATGAAACTATGTATCATTTTAGCCACACAACCTGGATTTGAACTCTGTTCCAAAGTTTGTATTCACTCTATTACATTCTTCTTCTTAGGCTATCTCTTTTATGTGTTTTAGTGTAGAAATGTTTGAAATCTCCTAACTGAAACTTTAAAATGTAACCATTGTGTTAGTGGAAATGGCCATCTTCTAGAGCATCCGTCTTCCATCCTCTGTTCGGCTAAGGTACGAGGTTGAGTCTTGGGTCTGTCCGTTTTAATAATGGTTGAGATATTAACTGTGATTCATTGCTAGTGACCTTTTTTTGCCCAGAGGATAAATTGCACTTTTTGTATTTGGATCCCCAAGGGAGGACACATAGGCATTGGTACACTTCTGGTCTTGTGATCAACCAACCTCTGATAGTTACTTTATGTAAGCTGTCTGTCTCTCTCCTGTGATTAAGTCCGTAGACATTTACTACCTAGGTCTGGCCTCAGCTTTCCTTATGCCTGGAATTAGTTTATTTCCAAATACAGTTTAAATCTGTAGCTTTACATTATACATAAAGCAAAACCCTTATCAAGGAAAAAGATCCATATTTTTTCATGATGCAGATAAAAATAATTCTCCTCTCCATTATTTTCTGTTGCAACGAAGAGCCTGTGGAGGCTAGGAATGAGACACCAGCTCCTGATGAAGGCTCCGGGGATGGGGTGAGGTGGGCTTTAGAGTGGGAGTAGTTTCCTTCTTTCAGTGCTCCAAAGATCTTAGCGGAATGTTTTGTATGTTAGTGAGATCTTGATGCTGACAAGCAAATGAAGCTGAAAGCTAGCTTTCAGTGAATTTTAAGTTTGCTCTGAGGCCTGTTAGGTTCTGAATGAGTCTAAGGATAAAGGTTCTGAATGAGTCTAAGGATAAATCAGACAAGAGCCAGGTGCGGAGTCCTCTCCCTCTACCTGCTTTCCCATTGTGGGTGTACTGTGTTCACAGACTCTTGGGGGACAGGTGCTTGGGTTAGGTTGCATACAATCACTCCTCCAGAGTACTTCGGGATGCCTCTGTGTTTTCAACCTGTTTTTTACATTTGGGGCAAGTGGCCTATTAATCTTTTTGTCTCCTGGGCCACAGTGGTTTTTATAATTCCAGTCTGCTTTGAAATAGCATCTATTTTTGAAAAAAGGATGTCCTTCCTAGGGTAGAAGGAAAGGCTTATTGTTTAAAAACTACTTCCTAGTTAGATCAACATGTTCCTGTTTATGCTCACAGACCAGAGAATTTTCTTGGGAAAAATAGCTTACATTTTGTAAGGGTCCTTTAATAAAAACAGCAATGGCTGTGTGAATTTGATTTGCCTTGGGAATGTACTGGGGGAGGTTAGAAATATGTCGTTTCTTGACAGCAGTGGAAAGTGAAGCATTTTGGGTGATTGGGCTCTCTGGCATTTTGTTTTCCACTGTCAAGTTTGGTGAAATATAACTTCATTCTGTGAATCTGTCATATTTGTAGAGAGAAAATAGGAATTAGAATCCAGGATCGTAGCTCCCCAAAGCCCATGCATAGTCTTACAGATCTAGGAGAATGCTTGCTGGGTGTGCTCACTTGCTGTAGGGGGCAGCTCCATGCCAGCTCACAGATCGTTTATAACAAAGGCCGTCAGCTAGGGGAAATGAAAGTTGAAAACTTAGTGGGAGAAGTAGTTAGTGTCCTGTGACCACTGTGCATGGGACAGGGTTGGATTGCTGTGGGTGGCCTCTCCCACCTCACTCTGTGTCTCTCCACCTACACCACTGGTACCTAGCCCTCTTTTGGTTGTCCTGCCTGGGACTTCATACCATGTCTAAGTTCGCTTGAGCTGAGGACGAGCAGATGCTCCCAGACAGTTCCTGGGAGGCTGTGTACCCACCCTTCTACCACTCAGGCCTGCGTTTCTGTTAAGATTGCTTTCTTGTAATTTTTAGGTCAGGGCACAGTGCCAGTGCTAGGCTTTAGGAGTGTGAGGTCACTTGGACACCTGAAGAGGAGGTAGAACTGTCAATGGGAAGATTTGGGAGCTGATATTTGCCTTTTCCAAAGTATTACTCAATCCACCTTTCTCCTAAGAACAGGAAAAAAACTTGCCCTCCTTTTGCCATTTAGTGTTCTCTACCTCACTTGCAATCTCTGGTCATGGCTGAACCTAATATTTGGCTATTGAGCTCTTTCTTAAGAAAAGCTTAACAATGTTCCTTTGATCTGTATTCCTTTGCTCATCAGTAGTCACCTTGCTTTCATTCCTTAGCATCAGAGATTCTTTGTTACAGCTTCTCTGCTTTTTCTGCATACCAAGTCTGTGAGGGTGGCATCCATAGGCACAGTGAGACATTGCTTCTTGGTTGAAGGCTGTCTAGGTGCTAATTTCTCACCGTTCCTGTTGGTTAAGAAACCTCAAGTTCAGAGAGAATGGGTCTGCAAAGCTGTCTGTTGAAGCTCCATGACACTGCCTTCTACTAGCAGGAGAGTGGCTGCTGTCCTTTTTGAGCTCTTGGAAAAGAGACCACTATCATCTCAGTTCTGGAATCAGGCTCAGCATCACTGTCATGCTCACCTTTGCCAGGGACTTGTGTTCCCTGCATTTTTTTTAAAACTCTTCGCAACCTTGGTTAATTTGCAAGTTATAATTATACATACTGTCTTCAGATACAGAAGCAATGGTGGTACCTCTTACTCACGGACACATTCTACATACGCGTGTCACACAGTCACACTCGGCATTAAGATGCATCTATTATGCCTACATATGTGACATGTCTGACCTAACTAGGAATTTTACTACTGAATCTCCAGACAATGATAAAAACCAACAGATTACTAAAATGCCATCTGATCACAGAACTGGAATTTTACTCTGGATCTGCTTGTTTAGTTGAAGGAAACACTTTGCAATTTCAAGGCCTGTTCTCTGCTAAGGCTTTAAGACCATTTTTCTTTGATTCTGTTTCTCAGTTCCAAATTCTGTTTCTGTCATGTGTTTTTTAGATGTCTCACTTACCAGAAATAGTTTTAAAAAATCCTGTATCTCTCCAGTACTTTTCCAAATATATATATATATTTGGTCAGTGTAAATTTATTTGTTTGATGAGTGTTAAATGAATGTAAATGTCTGCTTGCTTTGATAAAAGCAGTATAGACCTTGGGAAGATGATAACAGGTTCACAGGTAGTTCAAAGAAAAACAAATTAAGGTTTTGGTATTAGAATCCAAATCTAAGTTCTTCAGGAGTTTCTTTCTGTGCTATTTAATGACTACAAATAACATACAAATTCATGACTACAAAAGCTAGAACTTTCCACAAATATACTTTTATTCTTAGAAAAAAGAAAACTTCCCATTAAATGGAACATTTTTATTGGCTTTCCTAAATGTAAACAGAACACAATGATTGGAGTCTGATTGCTTCGAAAGAAGGTATTTATTAGTTTCAGGAGTGTACACTTCATTAACTGAGATGGTGGAAAATAATTTGTTTCGGCTTTATTTATAATTGCATTCGTAGAACCTTTTTTTTTTTTTAATGGTTTGATCTTTTAACCAGTCTTTAAAAGACTTCTTGGAAATACTAAAAACTATAGATGAAAAAAAAAATGAAAGGCCACCAGTTTATCTGAAAGATGACCACCAGAGGGTATCATTTTAAGTTTCTAATATTGATAAATTTTAAATTGGAATGATTTAAAATTACAAACCAGGTTTTTTCCTTAACACACCATAATCGTGTTTTAAGGACTACAATAAAAAAATTTTAGGCTGCAAATCATAGTGTTCTCTTTAAGAGGTTTTACTTCCTTGAATTGCTGTTCTCTGTGCCCTTAAGACAAAATTTAATTGCACAAAGTTGTAATTGTTCGTAAATGTTTCCCTAAGACTACATAATTTTTTTTCCAGAAAGGATTAAATTTAACCATGGAAGTAGAATTTATATACAAAAATGTACAAAACATTGTTGGAAAAAACTGAAGAAAACCTAAATAAATGAAAAGACATCCCCAATAAATGGATCAGAAGAGTTAATATTGTTAAGATGGCAACACTACCTGAATTGATCTGCAGGTTCAATACCGTCCTCAACAAAACTCCAGCTCTTCCTTTTGCGGACAGTCACAAAAATTGCTGATCCAAAGCTTAGACTGGAAATGCAAAGAACCTAAAAGAACTAAAAAAGTCTTGAGAAAGTAGAACAAGGGCAGAACAGTTACACATCCTGATGTTGAAACTCAACTGCAGAGCTGTGTAATCAAGACAGTGTGGTACTGGCATAAGGGCAGACTCATATATATCAGTGGCTGAAATTGAGAGTCCAGAAACAACCTCTTATATTCATGGTCATTTTTAAAAATTTTTATTTTATTCATATGTGCATACAATGTTTGGGTTATTTCTCTCCCCTTCCCCCCGCCCCCTCTATTCCCCACCCCCCTCCCTTCGCTACCCGGCAGAAACTATTTTGCCCTTATCCCTAATTTTGTTGTAGAGAGAGTATAAGCAATAATAGGAAGGACCAAGGGTTTTTGCTAGTTGAGATAAGGATAGCTATACAGGGCATTGACTCACATTGATTTCCTGTGCATGTGTGTTACCTTCTAAGTTAATTCTTCTTGATCTAACCTTTTCTCTAGTTCCTGGTCCCCTTCTCCTGTTGGCCTCAGTTGCTTTAAAGTATCTGCTTTAGTTTTTCTGCATTGAGGGCAACAAATGCTATCTAGTTTTTTGGGTGTCTTGCCTATCCTCGTACCTCCCTTGTGTGCTGTTGCTTTATCAATCCCCTTGTTGTGTTTGCCCTTGATTTAATGTCCGCATATGAGGGAGAACATATGATTTTTGGTCTTTTGGGCCAGGCTAACTGCACTCAGAATTATGTTCTCCAAGTCCATCCATTTTCATGGTCATTTTTTTTTAAAAAAAATCAAGTATATCAATACAATTTGATGAGAAAAAGAGTGGTCTTTTTAATGAATGGTCCTGGAAAACTAGATAAACAACATTCCAAAGAGTAAAATTGTACCCCTACTTCACATTGTATATATATATTATCTCAAAATGGATCACACACCCAAATGTAAGAGCTAAAACTGTAGGACTCTTGAAATAATATGTAGTGATAAGAATGCGTAATCTTGGAGTAGGTTTTTAAAATGACTCTAAAAGCACATGCAACAAAACAAAAATGGGAAGCTAGGTGTGTGGGTGGCTCATGCCTGTAATTCCAGCCACACAGTAGGCTCGAGGCCAGTCTGAGCAAAAAAGTTAGCAAGAACTCATTTTAACAAAAGAAACAGAGAAACCCAGGAGCAGAGGTGTGTGCCTGTCATCCCAGTCAAGTGAGAAGAGTGAATAAGAAGGATCAAGGTCCAGGCTGACCCAGGCAAAAGCATGAGACCTTATCTCAAGCATAATTACAGCAAAAAGTGCTGGTGGTGCATGGGGCTTGAATGGTAGAGCATCTGTCCAATAGGCGTGAGGCTCTTGAGTTCAAGCCCCCAATACTGTCAAAAAAAAAAAAAAAAGGATAAACCGAACTTCATCATTGAAGACATTGATGGTGTCTTCAATGGACAGGTGTGAGGCTCTGAGTTCAAGCCCCCAATACTGTCAAAAAAAAAAAAAAAGGATAAATCGAACTTCATCATTGAAGACATTGATGGTGTCTTCAATGGACACCATCAGTAGAGTGAAAAGTTCACAAGTGGGAGAAAATATTTGTAACTTTTGTATCCAATGAGGCCCTTCAAATATACAGAGAACTTTTTTTTAAAAATTATTTTCTTCTGTCTCTTTGCTTTATTTTCTTCCCCTTGCCATATTGATCAAAATAGCATAATAGCATATGGAGCTGGTCATCTCTGGTTTGTAGATGGCTTGGATTAGTTACCAGTTGTCATAAATTGGCAGTTTATTTAGTCTTTAAGTCACCCCTGACAATTTTAGAAGGAAACATTTGGCAGTCCTTGAGACGTTTTTGTTACCACTGGGAAGCAGCTTTTGACATCCAGCATGTAGGGACCAGTGATGCCACTAGACATTGTACAGTGCACAGGATGGACTCCACAACCAAGAATTCTCAGGCCCCAGATGTCATCACTGAAGGAGCCATGATTTACAGAGTGTGGCTCTGGACGTAGACTGTGTGCTATCCACCTGGTCCACTTCCTACATGTGTATCTTTGAGCAACTTACTTTTCTGCCTGAATCTCATCTGAAAATGCAGTTAACATTAGCACTCACCCTGGAGTAGGTGTGAAGTTTATTTTTTCTCATTGTGATTATTAACACATATTGTACAGATTAATTGATTTCACTTCACATTACCATAGGTGCTCTATCATATATTGATATGTCCACAGTCCCTTGTTCTACTGTTTCCTTCTCTGCTTTCTTTTCTATCCCTTGGTCCCCTTCTCAGAGCCTAATCAACACTCCTCTACTTTCATGTCATCTTTTTTTAGTTTTCTCTTAGAGAAAACATGTGATAGTTGTCTGTCTGAGTCTGACTTACTTCAATTAACATGATGATTTTCAGTTCCATCTATTTTCCTACAAATGATAGGGTTCTTCTTTATAGTGGAATAATATTCCATTATTATAAACGCTATGTTTTCTTTACCCTAGTCACCACCTAGGCTGATTCCGTACACTGACTGTTGAGTAGTGCTGTAATAAGCATGGCATGCAGATGTGTCTGTTGCGTGATGTCTTAATTTCCTTTGGATATAAACACACTGGTGACATAGCTGGTTCATGTGGTAGTGCTGTATTAAGGTGTATTCCCACCAACAGTGTATAACCTTAAGGATCCCCTGTTTTCCACATCTGCATCAGCTTCCCCTCTCCCCCTTTGGTTAACAGCCATTTTAACTGGGATGAAATGAAATCTTAATGTGGTTTTCTTTTTTTTAGGTAGTACTGGTGACTTGGACCATCAGCTAAGGCCTTATGCTTGCTCGGCAAGCACTCTTAAGCTTGAGCTATATTTTTGAGACAGGGTCTGGCTAACTTTGCTTGGCCTGAACCTCTTGATCCTCTTGCCTTTCACCTAAATAGTTGGGATTATAGCTGTTGTGCCACCATACCTGGCTTCAAAGTAGTTTTGATTTACATTTCCACTGGCTAAAGATAGTGAGCATTTTCCCATATATTTATTAGCCATTTGTACTTGTTTTGTGAAATATTCAGATCATTTGCCCATTTTTTGATTGGGTTAACTTGTTCTTTTGTTAAGCATTTTGAGTTATTTATATATTCTGGATATTAATCTTCTGTATAAAGAACTCTTTAATGATAGGAAGACACACAATTCAATTAAAACATGAACAAATGATTTTTAATAGACATTTACCTAAAGGTTATGTAAATGACCAAAACCACATGAAAAGATCACTAGATCCCCAGTGATTGGGACATGCAAATCAAAACTACACTGAGGTACACATTTGGTAGGGTGACAAAAGCAAAAAAGACAGTAACAGGTGTTGACAAGGATGTAGAGAAATTCAAATCCTCACACATTTCTGATGGAATTATAAAATGGTGCGGCCATATAGGAAAATAGTTTGGCAGATCTTTAAAATGTTGAATGGTTTTTACGTGACTCAGTAATTCCATTTGTAGTTATATGCTCATTAGAATTGAAAATAATGTTCAAACAAAAACTTAGACTCGAGTTCATAGCAGTATTATTCATTATAGCCAAAAAACTAAGAGAACCCCAAACATCCATTAATTGATAAATGGGTAGGCAAAATGTAATTTACATATCTCCGATGGAATATTATTTGACAATAGAAAGGAATGTAGTGATATATGCTACCTCATGGAAGAACCTTGAAACATGATGCTAAGTGATAAGTCAATCCCTAAAAGGTTGTGCATTCTACTGTGAGGTTCCATTTCCATGAAGTGTCCAGATCAGCTAGTCCATAGAAACAGAATGTAGATTGGTGGTTGCCAGGAGCTTGGGTAAGGGGGAATGAAGAATGACTGCAGCTGGGTATGAGCTTAGTTTTTGGGGTGGTGAAAATGTTTTGAAATCAACAAACTAAACATTGACTTTTTCAGTTTAAAAGGATAAATGTTATGGTATGTGACCTGTCGGTGGAACTGTTGCTTAAAATGGGGTGGGGAGGGGGAAGGTAATTTTACATTAAATTATTTATATAACTTCAAAATACCCTTGTAGATTTGAGTGAGACTAGGGTAAGAGAGATACCCACTTATTTTATCACAAACTGTGTGTTGGTCTACACGAGCATTGGCATCCTTAAATATTAATTCCTTGCTGGCTTGTCATACAAGAATATAAACAGGATTTTGTATGCTTATTTATTCTGAACTATCATGAATAATTTTAAATCTTTTTTTCTATTTATATTGTGATCTAAAAAAGACAGACCTATGCTTTTAAAAAAGAAAACACTTAAATATTTGTAAATATAAGAAATTCTATTTGGGTAAGAATTGAAAACAGTGAATTGATATTAAAAATTCTAAGTGGACTAATGAAATAACACATTAATTTTATATTAAGAAAATTTGATCAATCATGGTATTGGCAAATGTCAAAACTTTACATTTGCTGTTTTCATGTAAGTGGCAGAAAATAGCTAACAAAGAACAATCTATGAAGAATTATTTTCATAAATTTATTTCATTAAGGTTTCCTTTGAATAATGTTCATTTTAATGTCTAAGAAAATACATATTTTAAAAAAGCTATCCATAGTTTACTTTGTAACTTATTTTATTTTAGAAACCTTTTTTCTCCCCACGAGTCTAATAATTTCTGTCCTTGTCTTTGAAACAGGACCTGGAAATAGTATACTCCTATTTACATGGCATGGAAGCCTTGTCGAACCTGAGGGAGCATCAGCTTAGGTATGTTATTAATGTTAACTGTAATAATGATAGAATGCTAGGACTTTATATGTTCCTTTATTATTGTTCAGAAGTAGGTTTATAGAAAATTGCTTCATCTAGCTCCCATGCTTGATGAAGTTTTATAAAATCAAATTGAGTTTGTAGTCATATGACACTTTTTTTTTATTAGCATCTATGAGTTGTACAAAATAATGGGCTGCATTTTGGCATTTCCATACATGTATAGAATGTATTTTGATCATACTCGCCCCTCTGTTCCTTGTTTTTCTCCTTCCCTTCCCCCCCTTTCCTATTCTACATCCCTAACAGTCTCCCTCATATGATACTTCTGACCTTTCTGTTGCAGCTCATTAGGACTGGGGGTGTGACTCAAGCCGTGGGGCACCTGCCTAGCAAGCATAAGGCCTTGAGTTCAAACCCCAGTACTTCCAAAAAAACAAAAAAAAAACCCAAAAAAACCAGTTTCAGTTGTAGCAATATTCAGTGTCTGTACCTTCTCCCCGAAAGTAGTAAACACTACTTGGTGAATATTCCTGGCAAATAAAAAATGTACTACTTAGCACTCAGATACATAAGAAACCAGAAGTTTTAAAATTATTCAAAGAATAATTAGTTCTTTGAATGATTAGGTCTGGGTCTTTGTATGAATATTAACATTAAGTAAATGGCCTCTTTTCTGGCAACACAGTTTATACGATGCACATATAAAAATCTATCACTTCTGTTGTACAGGGATATAGTAGCTTCATTTATAGCTATCTGAGCTTCATAAGAAAGGATAGAAGTGCTTTTGCCTCAGCTGTAGTAGGAAATAAAGGACTTTGGGAAGATGGGTTACATCTAAATGCTAACTAGGCTATCATTGGAAGGTCTTGTTTCGTTTACCTCTGGCTAGTTGTGATGCTAGCAGTTTTTAATTATGAAAGAAGAATACGTTTCCTATATATTTCTCCTTTACTCTTTAAGCACTAATTAATTTGTGAACATATCAGTTTCATATTTGGTTGTTAATTGAAAAATGTATCAGGAGGATTGAGTGCTTCTAAAATTAAAATTTTAATGAAAATCATTTAAATTAAAGTTGATAGCAGATTAAGTGTTTAAAAATTCTGTCAAGTTTTATAAGAAAGGGCAAAACCAGTGGGATTTTGGAAGATGGCTCTAAGCAAAAGTAACTTTTAAAGTGTGTAAGTTTCATTAGACATTTTGTGATGACAGCTTTTCTAAGAAGAAATTGTAGCCCTAATTGTTTGTAATTGAATGCAGTTAATCTGCAAATGCAATTACAGTTCATTAATATGCATATACAAAAGTCACCTCCCCATTGTGCACCTAAAACTGCACCTATGTAGAATATTTAGATACATTAGTTATATAATGTGTTTTAGTGTGGGTGGTTATAAAATTATTGAGAGGATAGAATTCTGTCCTCTAGATAAGTGATTTTTATAGTTTACAGAAGTTAGAAATAGCATAATGCAGTACTTGCCCCATCAACCAGCTTCAGACTCAGCAACTTCTGCCATTTCAAAAGTAATTTCTGGTTAGAAGTAATGAATTCAGGGGTGTAGTTAGTCCATTTAAACTTTAGAAAGGCTGTTTTGGAGTCTATACGTATTTGTTCTTTGGCATGAATTTACAATTGGGGCTTTTAAGACGTTTATCTTATTCTGCATGTGTTGAAAAGTCATTTATGGAAAACAGTTTGTCTCAAGACTGACTTAAGTGGATCAGTGTTGTTTTGTTCAGATGACAGCATGTTGGGCATGGGAAGAGTGGGTGCTAGGCTGCTCTGACTTTGGAGTCAAAATGTGGTGACGTTTGAGTGTGGCAGCTCTGCAGAGATTTCCATGGTGGAGAGATGCCATGGAGTCTTTATTAGGGAGCGGGCTCAGTGCTGGGGAAGGCAGTGAGTGTGAGTGAGGATAGTGTCATTAGTATAGCATATTGGGTGGGGCCCACATTCAAGGGTGAGGAGTTTGGGCTTTCTTCTAAAGGTTGGGGAGATTAAGAGCAAAGGTATGGGATGATCAGACTTAATGTTTGGAGACCTTTTTGGGATCTATGTGGAAAATGGACAATAGGTATGCAAAAGTATAAGCAGAGGTATACAGCTGTGTCCTGTAAGAAGCAATGGTGGAATGGTGACAGGTGGGACTGGGTTTTAGCACAGGAGGTAATGAACTTGGCCAGTTTTGGAGGATGAAGTTTGGAAGCAGGAGCTGGTACAGCGATGGACTTGAAGAAAACACAGGAGATGAGTATAATGACTGCAAGGTTATTGGCTTAAATACTTGGGCACTGATTTTGGGAAAGCCGATTTGGGGGGAGAAATTCAAGACCTGTTTTGGACATTTGAAACATGAGGTGGCTATTAGCTGTTTAGCTATTGAACATTGAAATGACAACATTGAGTATGCATTTAGTTGAATAGATGTCTTGATGGAAGTTTAAGTTTGGACAGTGCATTGGAAATAATCAATTTATTGGTTAAAATCACAAACTAGATGAAAGTACCAGAGTACAGAGGAAAAGAGAGCCAAGGACAGGTCCCTGGAGCTGATAACATTAGAGGTCAGGTAGAGGAATGGGGTGATGTGAGGAGGATCCCAAGGACACAGGAAATATAACTTGTAATTTAAATCAAAAGGCAGGAGTCCCAGAAGGAAGCCTAAAGGAGATGATAAAGGAAAAGTGGAATTAGTGTGAGCACAAGGGAAGATTTAGGTGATAAGGAGGGTGCAGATTATTTTTAGAGCCTTGTCTTTGGAGCTTCAGGGAGAATGGGGAGAAGGTAGAGTACATACACAACTCTAAGGGGAGATTTTCTGTTGCTCACTGTGCTTGTATGTTAGTGGAAGTGACTCAATAAAAAGAGAGAAATAGACGTTAACGGAGGAGGAAGAGGCAAGCTTACAGGAACTTGGCAACATAGGCAAGGAATGAGATCCAGGGTGCAAGTGAGGAGACTGGTGAGGACAGGAAACAAGGCAGAGTCTGTTACTTAATTTAAGGTCAGATATTTTTAGATCCATCGCTTGTGACTGTTTTCCTTTCCTATGAAGAATTGTGTTTCAACCTGTTAAAGAAATCTATGTTTAGTGATGCGCATATGAGATTTGCTTTTGCCCCCTGGAGTTAAGTGACGTTCAGTTGGAATGTTCAGAGGATGAGGACCTTTAGAGCAGTCTTCCTGATCAGCATGTTCCAGGTGCATAAGAACTGGCTCCAGGGTGCCCTGAGACCAGAGAAAGAGGCAGACAGGTCCAGCATTGTGCGGTTTTTTTGGGTACTTACTGACAAGAGTGTGATTCTAGGTGACAGTAAGACCAGTACCATATGATTTGGATCAGAAGTAGGGTTTTACAAAGCGGCCAGGACAAAAGTGACTTCATTCAAGCTGTGAGGTACCTGGTTTGTCTTAAGCTAATATCAAGGACATTAGTCATCTTGCTGGCGTTAATCTCACCAGGGTCCAGTTGTAAAGCTCTGTGTACCCCACTGATGTTTTTATTCACAGTATGCTGGGAAGCCATGGTGGGAAGGGGGATGGGGCAGACCAGAGTTACTCAGGGGCGGTTGTAGAGGTTAGATGGCTTTAGTTATGCCACGTTGAATTTCTGCAAAATAGGTGAGAAGTAGTGAGAAGCACAAGCAAAAAGAGCACTCAAGAGGTATTTATTGGATTTTACAGACAGGAAAGATGGATGCTCTTAGTGTTACCCTGGCTGGAGGAAAGTAGCTGCCTTGTGCAAAAACAAGGTGCTGTTGAGATGGTCACGTTGTAGCCAAGTCTTTCTATTCTGTTTTCATGAGGAGGATCACTCATTCTCTGATTTGAGTTTTGGTATATTTTAGAAAAATTAATTGGGATCAATACAGGATACTTCTAGATGATGCTGTTCTTGAAGTAATTTCAAATATTTCACCATACATGTTTTCATAATTTCATAATTTTTCTTCAGGGATGAATAGGCTGAAATAGCAAATCTTTACACTTCTAAAATCTCCATTTAGTCATTTAAAATACTTTTCAAACACTGAGTTAATAAAAGTATACTTTTGTCTAAATTTATGTAATCTTAAGTAACATTACTGTTGAGCTGTGAATGATATTACCACTTTTTTAAAAATAGATTTTCCTTTCTAAGTTTTTTGGATTCCTTCTCATTGTCTTTACTTTGAGAAAGATTAATTTGTCCTTATGCTACTTACAGAGTATAAAATACATGCCTCTTACAGTAAACATTGAGTGCTTACTAATACTTTTGTTTCTAGCATATCTTTACTAGATTTTGTTTTTGGTTTATTTTGGTTTTTGATGGTACTGGGGTTTGAACTCAGAGCTTCATGCTTTGCTAGTCAGGCCCTCTACCACTTGAGCTACTCCACCAGCCCTCTTTGCTAGATCTTATTTTAATTTTGTTAATCCAGGTGTTAACAATACTCATCTTGAGGGATAAGTAATTGTGATGAGCCGTATAAAATAATCTTAACTTTCAAGACTACATGACTTATTTCAGTTTTTAAGCTATTAGTATGTTTTTTTTTTTTTTTTACCCCAAAGGTATTGAATTCATGTCTTTGTCTCTTTTACAGGTTAATGTGTGAAACTGTGAGATATGAAAGACATGAAGCAAATGAAGTTTTATACTAGTAAGTGTTTCTTTTCTGTTTGTACAATGTATAATGCAGTGACTAAATTTCCTTAAATTTATCAAGGGAGTATTATTGACAGTTGGCCAAGTTAGCATTACCTTATTTTCGTGTTAATTTATTTTTCATGGTTTAGAAACATGAAACCTTTCAATACTTCCTGTTGTAAAATAAAAGTTTATAGTCCTTTCCTGGTAAGTTCACATTTGTATCTTTATGTCTCACATGTGGGTTAGAGATATTAGTTCACATTATCAAGTATTTTGACTTTTTTGTCATTATGAAATAGTGCACAGTTTTTCCCACAGAACAATGGAAGTATTCCCATCTCATCACCAGATGAGATGCAGAGATAGTCTCCGTGTCTGGGTTTAGTTTGTATGTCTTTCACATACATAGGAAGATGAGGTGCCCACATCTCTGGGTAGAGTTTCTCTTTAAAATAGTACTGGCATCTCTTTCAAGATTTGTAACGTATTTCTTAAAACCTGACAACTAATTTGTCCTCCTCCAAACATGGTTTTGACAATGTTGTGACGATGAACTGGGCACTTTCTGTGTCCTGCATGTTCTACTAACTACTTTATGTGCATTAGTTTACTTGCCCCTGATAGATGTCTCACAAGGTAGTTACTCTCGTGTCTCAGTTTTACACATGGAGGAACTGAGGCTTGGAGAAGATAAGGAACTTGCTCAGGTCCCCGCACCTGAAGTGTGACCTGGATTTGAGCCCAGAGATTTGTAGTGCCTCACCACAGTCACCAGTATTTTTCAGTCCTTTGTATGCCAAGCTGACCAACAGTCAGCCCCTTCCTGCCCCCATTCTTCCCAAGTGTGATGGTAGCAACCAGAAATCACACCAGTAGTTCTTTCTACATTGCCGTGATTCATCTTTATTGAAGCTAGATTTCAGTGAGATTACAGTGTGTCTAAGCATCCCTGAGGTGTTGTTAAAGCCTGGTTAGAACGGCGGTGAGCTGTGCCAGTGATGCAGAGCCACAGCTTAGAAATCCTAAATGGAGTGCATTCAGCTTGGTAGCTACACCTGATTGTAGCAGTTGCTCACAGTTGGCTGGTTAGACTTAGTTGTCATTGTTGGTGAGCAACCAAAGTCTGTGGATATTCAGTAAATTAAAAAAAATGACAAATTGTAGATTCACACAATCAGATTCCTACTATTTGGCCAGTATAGTGCTGAAGTGTAATTGAGATATTTTCTTCTGTGATTCTTGAACAGACATGCTTCTGCCTTTACGAGTTGGTGTAAATACAGTTTTGAAAATTAAAGAACATCTGTATTTGTCCCGTATATAAATCTGTGATAACTTAATAATAACATCTCTCTTTGGGGACCTGTTGTCATTACTTTGTGCAGAAATGACTTGTTTGTTCATGTTCTCCCTTGAGCTTAAAGCACATACTGTCGTCAGAATATCAAAGACTTTGACTTGGGTTTTATGACCAAGAGATGAATAGTCATTTTCCTTACTATGTTTGTGTGCTGGAGACTTCTAACTCTGTGGTGTTAATTACCTCACCAGGGCAATACAGTATTCTTGATCTACCTCTGTTCCTTATAAAATGGACACAGTAATAGTTTCTGCTCTTCATCTTGGCGTGAGGATGACGAGATGCAGTCTTCTGTGTGCAAAGTGCTGAGAAGAGCACATCCAGAATGAGGCCACACAGGTGTCACTGCTGACAGTGACACTGTTGTCATTGTCATTGCTTTGGCAGTGTACGTTTAGGTCTCTTCAGTTTTTAGCTGCTTTAAACTTCTGTTTGAATTGTGCAGATGATGCCTTCACTCCCCGGGTGTCACTGTTTTAACACATGCCAGTGAGGCTCTGTGAGTGCCATCTGAAATTGAGACTGGGAGGTAGAGCACAGCTCTGATAACATTGCCTTTTTCAAAATTTAGAATCGTCCATTTATAATTTGTTTGCTTGAGAAAGTTGGATAAAATTAGTTGATTAAAATTTGCGGAATGAAAAGACTAGCAGGTCTGCCTTTCATTTATTAATCTAATGGTTAGGTATTTTACTGTCTTGGGAAAACTAAGGTGAATAAAATAAATCCCTAACCTGTCGAGCTTGGTCTGGAATGAGATACACATGTTTTTAAAAACACTGGAGAAATGATAGTAAAAACTGCAGCATACCGTCAAATGAGTGGAAGAGTTTTCAGTGATGAATGTGTTCTGAACAGTCTTAGATCCTGGGACTGTGACATAGTGCAGTATAGGAACTCAGTTTTTATTCATTTTGTTTTACAGTTCTGGGGATGGGGCCCAGGGACTTGGACGTGCTAGACAAGTCCCAAACTGGGACGTGCAAGTCAGCCCCAAACTGGGTTCTTAATGCTGTCTGTCCTGCCTTCATTCTCCCTTAAGGGCAGTCATCCTCACCTCCACTACTTCAGTTTAAGGCTCAGCTACACTGAAAACACTCAAAACTTTTGCATTGAAGGCCGCAGTTGGGCAGAATCACACATGTGTGTGCCCCACCCTCACTGCCCACAGTCCAAGTGTTATCTGAGCCAGTGCTTTGGTTTCTGCAAGAGTTCCCATGGTACTTTTTTTTTTTCCCCTCATTTATTCATATGTGCATACAGTGTTTGGGTCATTTCTCCCCCCCCTCCCCACCTTACCCCCTCACTGTCCAGGCAGAAACTGTTCTGCCCTTATCTCTAATTTTGTTGAAGTGAGAGTATAAACAATAATAAGAAAGACAAAGCATTTTTGCTGGTTGAGATAAGGAGAGCTATACGAAAGATTCCTTGCATTGCTTCCGTGTACATATGTGTTACATTCTAGTTGATCATCTCTAACTGACCTTTTCTCTAGTTCCTGATCCCCTTCTCCTATTGGCCTCTGTTGCTTTAAAGTTCCTGCATTAGTTCCTTTGCATTGAGGACATCAAATATTAGCATGTTTTTTGGGTTTCTTACCTATCTGCATACCTCCCTTGTGTGCTCTTGCCTTATCATGTGACCAAAATCCAATCCCCTTGTTGTGTTTGCCCTGGATCTAATGTCCGCATATGAGGGAAAGCACACGATTATTGGTTTTCTGAGCCTGGCTAACCTCGCTCAGAATGATGTTCTCCAGTTCCATCCATTTAGTTGCGAATGGTAAGATTTCATTCTTTTTCATGGCTGAGTAGAATTCCGTTGTGTGTAAATACCATATTTCCTTAATCCATTCTCCAGTAGTGGGGCATCTTGGTTGTTTCCATAACTTGGCTGTTGTGAATAGCACTGCAATAAACATGGGTGTGCAGGTGCCTCTGGAGTAATCTGAGTCGCATTCTTTTCAGTATATCCCCAGGAGTGGGATTGCTGGATCATATGGCAGGTTTATGTTTAGATTTTGAATAAGCCTCCAAATTTTTTTCCAGAGTGCAGTGCCCATGGTACTTTGTTTAAGGTGTTTGTCTCTCTTTATTCCAGGAGAGGAAGTTCCTTCAGAAAAGAGTTGCATTGGGGGCGATTGTCTTTTAAAGTGTTTTCACCTAGACCTGTAAATGTGCAGTTAGGAGGTCAGACCTAGCGTAGTGCCCCAGCTTCTGGTTTCCACCATCAGCGTCACTTCACATTCCACCTCAGGACAGAGGTGTCCTTTTCCAGCTCTCACCTGTGTTCCCAGTCTTTTCTTCTGGCTCCTTTGTCATAGATTGTAAGCAGCCATGGTTTCTTCTATCACTAAGAAGTGTCTCCTTTGTCTTGTCCACCTCCAATGATTACTCTATTTTTTTTCTTTTTCTGGATGTGGCCAAATTTTTCTTTTATGTTTATAGTCTTGTTTTTGAATTATTAAAATAGTACTTCATCTCCTACTTATTGTTTTGTTTTGTCCCCCTGTGAAATACTTCATTTCTTTTCCTTTCTTAGCCGGAATGATGTAAGCACTATTTTGAATATCTTTCCTGTCTACCTTTTTAATAAGCTTGTATGTGTGTATAAAGAAAATGGTTGGAACTAAGGTTTTAATTCCTTTGAAAAACTGATATTTTTAAAGAATTAGCCTTTGCATGGAATTGTCGTAAAGGGCATTCACCACCATGCCTGATATGTGGCTGTATACATGTTTACAGTGTGCAAGAGTGAAAACTTATGCACAGTCACACCTACACCCACACAAACACACACTTCAGGAGTTGTTTTATGTAGATGTGGTGATTCTTCAAGGTGATTCCTTGATAATGACATTTTTATATTTACTATTTTTATTTCTTTACATTTTTGGTGATGCTATGGTTTTGAACTCAAGGTCTCATGCTCTCTAGCCGGATGCTCTACCACTCCAGCCATGCCCCTGCTCCTTTGTGCTTTAGTTATTCTTCATATAAGGTGTTGCATTTATTGTCTGGCAAACATAGACAGTGTTCCTCCTACTAATACCTCCCTTGTACCTAGGATTACATATGGGTACCACCATGCCTGGCTTATTGACATGGGTTTCACTAAATTTTTGCCCAGGTTGGCATCAAACCGTGATCTTCCTGATCTTTGGAGTAGCTGGGATTGCAGGCATGCAATACCATACACAACTTTTGTTACTTTTTGAATATTTTGTTTCAAAGGAAGATGCTCCTTTAATCTTCCTAATAAAAGCCTAGCTAGTTACTTGTCATTAGGTATCAGATTCTTTGTATCAGTTTGCCATGGAACTACTTAGCGATGAAAACCTCTAAAATAATGTTCACAGATGAGTAGGCTTACTTTGTATGTGTTCTCCTAAGTGTGGACTGGCAGTACTACACACTGATTTTCAGAGACCTTTTGGTAGTGGAGTTGAGTGGATGTGACTTTAAATTTGGCTCTTTGTGGATGTGTGTAAGTTACCTTTAATGTTTTTGAGAGCCAAGTTACTCTAGGTGAGGAACAGGCTGGGAGGATTGCATTGCAATATGAGTCTTGAAGACAAAATTGTGAATTAATCTCATGACCCATCAGTGGGTTCCAAGAGTCAAATTTTCAAATTCAACTACTCCTTTAAATTTGGTAAATTATTGCCATAGCCCTTAGGTGTGTCCATCTAACCTCCATGCAGTGAATCATTGATTTGATGGATTGTAATAAACACAGGCTTGACATTGAGGAAAGCTTCTGGAATAACTGCCCAGCTCTGGCGCATCATGCAGCTTTCAGTGAGTTTTGGAGACTTCTGAGTGATAAAGTAATGAGCCCATGCAGCTCCTGGCTTTGGTGGCTCTGCAGTAGTTCCTGTTGCCCAGTATACTGGCTAAGTGAATTGTCCCATCTAAGACTTGGTGTCCACTATGTCCACTGCATCTTCAGTGGACAGCTGAAACACCCTTTCCATTTCCTTAGTCCTCTACTGATGTCACCCATGCTCCTCATTGGCTGATCTCAAGCCCTCACGAGTTGTTATCCATTGGATAATAAGGACTTTCTAAAAACTTCAGTGCTAAAATGCTGCTTTTCTTCAGTTTTTAATTTTAATTTTATAAAAAAAATTTTTTTATTAGTATATAATAGTTGCACAGGGTGTTTGGTTGTGACATTTCCATATATGCATACAGTGTACCCTGTTTTGGTTTATCCATTTTTCTCCCTCTTCCCCATCCCCAGTTTTTAATTTTAAATGTGAAGTAATTTCCTTACAACTCAGTTCAGGAAATAGAACAAGAATTACCCTCTACCTTTCAAATCTTAGTTTGTTTTCATATTATAGGCATTTGTGTATAATTTATATACGTATATAAATTACGAAGCATGTTATTTTATATTAAGTATTGCTTTTGTGAAGGTGGAAAATGTAAACACATGGTAGAGCTTTAACTCTTGGTAGAGTTCCTTCTGAAGCTGGTAGCTTCTCGCATGCTTCTTGTGGCTTGATCACTCACTGTGCTGAGTGGTCAGTTTATGAGTAAGCTTGCTTTGTGCTGTTGTCTTAGAGCTTAGCCCCATCAGAGGAGTAAACCTGATAAAAATAATTGCTTATCTTTGCAGTAAACCCAGTAATAGAAGTGACAGTGGATGTTTGTGATAAAAGACCAAAATTACTGAGCCTATGGAAAACTGTGCGTAATGGCTGGTGGCCATGGCCAGCCTGGCGGTCTCTTCTGAAGCCCCCAGTTCCAGCAGCAGCAGGGATGCCCAGCGGGCCTGGAGTCCTTTGCAAGTGCAAGTGCAGGGGACGACTTGTTGGAAATAAGTGGAGTTATTTTCCCTGGGCCATTGGGGCAGAATTGTGTCTTTGAGAGTCAAAAGATCAAAGTTGCCAGGTAGGCCAGGGCTTCCATGAAGACTGGTGAGGGGAGCTTTTTTTTGTTGTGTTTGCAGGCTCCTGCTGGTGTCGCTGACAGCAGGCACATGCAAGGGCACAGCTGCTCTTCTGGTTTGGGTTGCTTATTTCTGGCCCTCTGGGGTTCCCTACTGTGTGTCTCCACTTAGTTATTGGAATCTTTGTTAGTTTTCATTTGCTTTTGCTTTCTGGTGTTTCAGCTCACAATGTGGGGACCAATAGCCCTGTGGTGGTGAGACACACCCCAATGTCCTCCTCCATCTACATTTTGCTAGTGTTTCTGAAAAACACTTTGATGCTTTGGTGTGGGTGTCTGTGGCTGGCAGAGTTGAGCTGAAGGCTGGGCTAGGCCACTTTCTTTGCCCACTGCCTCTTTTCCTTCCTGCCACCCCTGTCTGTCATAGCCCTCCTTTCCCCTTGGGAGCCCTCCTTGCTGTCATTGTCAGTAGGCAAAGGCTGGTTGATGGGGCTCTGCTTAAGTTTTCTCCTTGGATTGATTAACAGCTGATCAAGTTACTTTTTTGCCTCCTAATCATTTTTCCTCATTTATTCAGTTTCTTTTTATTCTTTGAACCTCCTTGTCAACTTCTTCATTGCACTAACTTCCTGCTTTACAGACACATCAGAGCTGCGGAAGCTCTTTCATGTGGAGATGTCGCCACCTTGTGGATCTCTAGGGAATTGCTAAGGAAGTTCTTTAGGCCTGGCTTCGCTTTCCTGGTTAGTGATAAATTGAAACTCGTCTTTAAGATACTTTGATAAGTTGTCTTGACTGTTTGTCCAGTTCATTAAGAAACTATCTGAGTGTGAATAGGTGTTATGTAGTGTATACATTGGGGGTACTAATGAGTTAGTGGAGTTTAAAAACTAGCACAGAAAACTAAAATAAATAATTATGACACTCCAGCAGCTGCTCCATGTGAGCCTGTACAAAGTGCTGTGGGAAGTGGGAAGGAACGTGCCTCACTTTACTTGAAAGATGCTCGGTCACTCAGAGGAGGTGGTCATTAACCTGGAACTTGAAGAATGAGTAGTGCGGTCACCAGACAGAGGGCACCACTCAAAGGCGAGAGCAGCACATTCCCCTGAGCCTAGGCCCTGAGGCATGGGTAGCAAAATTGTGGCCTGGATGTATGGGGCACCGGGATTGTTGGGGTTGGGGCAGAAAGTAAAGCTCTGGGTTTTCTCCTTCACATATGTAGGTAAGAGAAGAAAGAGAAAACTACTATTTTTTTTTTTTAATCCAAGGTACTTCTGGCAGAAATACATACTGTTTGGTTAAAATCAAAGTAACTTTGTAAAGAAGCTGTTTCTACCCCATTTTACAGTTGAGGACCCAGAACCTCAGAATTTGATGTCACCTGGATCACCTGGCTAGCAGGAAAGAAGCCATGTGCTCCAAAGCCTGAGCTCTGTGCGTGGCAGGCACTGTGGTACTTCCTTCCTGTGTGGAGGCAAGGGGCTTGGGCTTGTCCTTTTGAATAGCCATGGCATGGCCTGACTTCCCTGAGCCAGCTTGCCTGAGTATTGGCTGCACTGTGCTGGGGACAGCACACAGTTGCTTCCTAAAAGGAGGGTCGGTGGAGCGAAGGGAGACACTTCAAGGATAAGGAGTCATTAGAGAAAGCACACAGCAGAGTGAAGAGAGATGAGCTGAGTGTTTGCAATTTGGCCCACTGTGAGTGAGAAGGTTTTCTTAAAGAAGGGTTTGCATTGGACGGTGGGAAGCAGTAAGGCCTCTTGGGCAGAGTGGTGGAGTTGGGAAGGACCCAGAAGCAGTTTGGGAAATGAGACGGGACAGTATGGGATCAGACAACGTGTTTTGCTCTTATGATAACCTCTTTCTTAAGTGTGGACTTGGCATTGCTGTTTATACTTGGGTTATGCGAAAGAGGAACCAGATGTTTGATTGTTTTTGAGATTTTCTATCCGATTGTCCTGGAAAGTCAATCAGTCATTGTGATGTTCTGCTTATATTTTGTTTTTGTCTATTTTCATTTCCTTCCTACTGATGAGAAACAAAACCAGCCGCCTTTTAGAGTGTCATATCAAACACCTAGGCCTTTATGGCTTTCACTTTGTCTGTTGTGGGTCACTGCAGTTCTGAGTTTGTTCTACACATTGTGAGTCTTCTCTAAGTGAGCGTTTGCTGTTGGGCCTCATTTGTCTGCAGGTTTTCCTTTCCTACCCATCATTGCTGGAGCCACACTTAGGTCTTTGGAAATGCTCAGCCAAGGTTTTCCCATGATTCAGCTTTTGCCATTTCAACAACCCTTGAAAGGGCTCCTTAGCTCATGATTTTAAAACATAAAGCAGTTATTTGACAAAAATAAATGGCACACATGCATGAATTATATGAATATTGATAGAGTCCTAGGTTTGTTTGTTTGTGTTTTCCTTCTGCTATTCATTCTTTTTGAGAGCTTTCCTGAAGGGTTTTCAAAGTTGGTAAGCCCTGTGCACCTGGGATAGTTATTTAAAAGTCACTTTACTGGATGGCCCATGTAGTGATCAGAAACTGGGAGTGGGATAGAGGTAGAGTTTGGGAGCACGCCTTTTAATCGGCACCCCATTGATTCATCTGGCATAAAAGCTTGAACCACTGGACATACAGAATCTCAGTGTTAGTTCTTAATAATAATAACAGAGATTATTATTACTACTACCTTTCAGTCTCCGTCCACTGCTTCCTGGCAGTGTTAGTGCTATTCTTAACACTCCGATTCATCTTCAAACAACCAAAGTGTGTCGCTTTGCACAGCTTGAGCTGCAACAGCACCCCTGCTAAAAGCAGCAGCGCTCTGGGAGGGGATGGCAGACATGGGACGGAGCGGGTCGTGCCCCACACTGAAACACTGGCCTCAGGCACAGCCACAAGTGAAAGAAGTGAGCAGGGTCAGCACAGCACTCTCCGGTTAGGTTGGGAGAGTCTCCTGGTGAGATAAAGTGAAATGGGCTTAGATGATGGCATCTCTCAGCAAGAAGTTTTCAGAATAGAAACTAGACATGAACTCTTTAGGGGGTGGACAGAGAGGAGAGGATTTTTCTACCTTACATCTGTTTCCCAATCAAAATATGATTCCCTGTGTTTGTATTTTAGTCATAATTAGCTTAGTATTAAAAACCTGAATCCTTAGGAGTGACAATTCAATAACAGAGAAATTATGATCATTGCACATGGCCTGGCATGAAGTAACCAATCGGAACATTGAGCAAGTGTGAGATTATTCTCTGTGAAGACTTACTCAGGCGAATATAACTCTTGCAAGCTGGTCTTGGATTCTTTTGGGACCACAAACAGCCCCTTCTGTTAGCTTTCAGTGTATCTGCAAGGAACATCTCCATTTGAGACCCTTTCAGTTCCATCACTGTAACAAAATACCGAGACCATCAACTTAAAAAGAGGAAAGGTTTATTTTGATTCACAGTTGCTCATGGTTGTGGCATTTGGGCCTATGTTGAGGCTGTGTATTATGTCTGGAGGACATGGCTGAGGAAGCTGCTCACTTTATGGTGGCCATAAAACAATGGGAGAGATGGGAAGAGGCCAGAGTTCCACAGCCCGCCCCCCCCCCCCCCCCCCCAAGGCACATTCCTTGTGACCTAGGCCTCTCGTCTTGAAGGTTCTACCATCTTCCAGTAGTGCCGTGGACGGGGCACATGGGTTTTTGGGGGACACTTATTCAAGCCATAGTTAGTACTTTCTGTCAATTAAACAACATTATAGTGAGTGATAGTGATTGAGAGGACCACTATTTACTTTTATATAGTCAAATCTTTTCTACAACTTTGCTGATATGAAGAGTCAAGCCTAACCATAAGGGAGCCCGTGGGTTCAGGGTCCAGAGTATTTTCTGTCCCCATATTCTGTGTTGTGTGTTATGTGATCAGTGACCGGAAAGCTGAGTTCATAAACCTTGTTCTTATTTTGTCCACACTACTTTGCCATTACAGTTGACAGATAGGGACTGACTGAAAAAGCCTGTTAGTGTTTGCTGTAGCCTCCATGTCAACAGTTAATGTAGACCTCAGTGTCTTATGTTTTACTTAGAAGAATAGTGAGTTGTGTGCGTTGTCATAGCATGATTACCATTTGCACTTAGTGGTCATTGTACATTTACTCCTTGAAGCAGTTCTAGCAGCTTGCCTAAGGCCACGTAAGTGGTGGGATCTACCTTAATTTCCTATCTTTGTAGATTTTATTTCCTTGCACTAACCTGTTTTGTGAAAAAGGGAACATTTTAAGAACAGATTAAAATATTCCTTTTTTTTCTATTTCAGTGCCCTGTCATTATCAAAAAAATTTTTAAACTAGTTTTGAGTCTGGTAGATCATACCATTTTTACTTGGCATAAATCTGAATGTAATAATAATGCTGTCACTTTCTATTAAGAAAAACAAGTACATTTTTTCCCCAAACTACATAAAAGATTGCTGTTTATAAAACCTCCTGGCTACAAATGGGGGAAAAAAAGGATATAAATTGTGAAATACTTTGTATTTTTGGGTTCTGAGGTGGGACTGGGGTTTGAACTCTGGGCTTTGCACTTGCAAAGCAGGCACTCTACCATTTGAGCCATGCCTCCAAGTCCATTTTGCTCTAGTTATTTTGGGGATGGGGTCTGGAGATCTGTTTGCCTAAGCAGGCTTTGAATGTCGATCCTCCCAATCTCAGCCCGCCAAATTGCTAGAATTACAGGTGTGAGCCCCCAGTTAGTACTTTGTATTTTCATTTGAGAAATCAATTCACTTTTATGGTTCTTCATTGGAACTGCATGTGTTTGACCATTTTTTCCTTTAGGTTTTCTTGCCTTGCCATTGAGGATTAAGCATTAGTGAATTTGGTTAAGAATGGATTTGGGGGGTAAGATGACCAACTGCTGATTGACTTTGGAAGTCAGCGGCACAGTGCAAATGCTCAGGTCATAGTGATGATTTACAATGGTTCATTGGCCAAAGGGGGTGGGGGTGAACTTGTGACACATATGTGATCACTGGAGTATGAGAAAAGCACGGGACACAGCTTCCATGGGTGTGCTTAAAGAAAGGGGGTATACGCTATACATCCTTCTTACCCCTTCCCTGACTGGAATGTGGGTGCAGTGGTGTGCCTTGGAGCTGCCGCTTTAGATCATGAGATAGGAGTCCCTTGTTGGGAACGGCTGAGCCACAAAGCAGAAGGAGTCTTATCAGCTTTGGACTTCTACTGCTTAGACTATTATGTGTGTGAGAGAAATGAACTTCCTCCTTGGTGAAGCCATTGGTCTGTTTAGATTTTTGTTTTGTTTTCACAGTAGCAAATCCTGTGTCCTCACTAATAAATTAAAGCAGCATAAACAAAGTCAAAGAATAGCAACTTGCTGAGGAAAGGTACCCATAGCTCATGTTTTCAAGAGGATAATTTCTATTAGGTACTTCCAAATAAGGAAAAGGCTCACCATTAACAGAAAACTGATTAAAAGTTATGAACTAATTTCATAGGAAAAGAAATAGAAATGCTTGTGAACATCAGAGGATGCTTGTATAATTAGAAGAAAAATGAACACAAAATAAAATTAAGCCAAGATAATTTTTGCCATGTAGTATGACAATATTCCAAAAGTTTGACAGAAAGTATGGGTGACCATTTGCTCCCTCAGACATGCCTCTCAGCATGTGCTCCAGCCATGCCAAGACAAGAAGCCTTCTCACCCCACACCCATGGCCTCACGACCTATGTGACCCCCCTCCTCCCACTTTGCTTCTGGGTCCTCTCCCTAATGAGACCCAAATCCAGCACCAACAGCGCCCAGATCTCTGTGTTGTTCTTCTCAGAAGTATTCTAAGCATCTACAAAGGCCCTCAGTAAAGCCGCTAAATGTTTGTAAGTAAATGTTAACCAAGGGTCTTAGCAGCTCTGGGGAAGCAGGTACATGTGTACATGGCCAGCCTAAGAAGAACAGACTGTCAGTGTCCCATCAGAATGGCACTGCAGTCACTCTGACCCAGCAGCTGGCCCGTGGGACTTATCTTCCGCTTACTACTGTATGTTCGTGATCACTCTGCTGTTTGTCTTGGTTTTGCATAATTGCATATGATTGAAAACAACTGAAATGATGGTCAGTCAGGGGTTTCTTAAGCCAAGCCAAGAGAACATCCATGCAATGGAGTGGAATGCCTTTCAGCTGTGGATCCAAGACCATGTCTGAGATGGTGTGCGTGTGTTGTTGTCTCTGTGAAAAAAGATTAGGAGGAAATAAGCATATGTGCACAAATCCAGAAACGAGTGCTGAAAGAATGCTCAGCTGTGGTGGAGAAATTTGGGAACCTGTAGAGAAGAAAGGATTAGGAAGCCTAAGGTCTGCTGGTAGATCTTTGTGTTATTTCTTTCATTTCTGATAGTTTTTTTTTTTGCAATACTAGGGTTTGAACCTATGGCCTTGCACTTGCTAGGTGGGTGCTGCCACTTGAGCTGCATCCTCAACCCAAGGTTATTTGTGTCATGAAGCCAAGCGAAAGTATTTCCAGTTCAAAAAATTAAACTGGAAGATAAAACTTGGAGTGGTAGTTGCTGATCGGCCTAAGGAACACTTAATACCTTTAATTTATTTCAGGCATAAAAATAAGTTTTAAGAATGATTCCAGTAGTTGAATAATGAATAATATTTTTTGTGTGCAAGGCTCTGAGTTCAAACCCCAGTATCATCCTCCAAAAAACCCTGCTAGCCCAGGCAAAGTTAGAGAAAAATAACAAAAGGATTAAAAGTATGGTACAAGTGGTAAAGGGCCTGCCTAGAATGTGTGAGGCCCTGGGTTCAAGCCTCAGTACCATTTCCAAAAGCAGAAAAAGGACTGTGGGCACTGAGATGTGTGTGTTGATTTCTCCTGCTGTAGACAACCATCTGATTTTGTTACCTTTTCTTTTCAGTCCTGACGATATTGGTACCTGCTGGTATATCCTTCTCTCTGGCTCCGTGTTCATTAAGGAATCCATGTTTCTTCCAAGAAGCAGGTATTGTATAGAGATTCTGGAGTGTTCCTTGAAGCTTGAAGTTCTTTTGCAGAATTCTTCTACTCATGTACTTCAGTGCTTTGGGTTGTTGTACATAAATGTTTAAGAAATGCCTTGTGTTTTTGTGTTGTAAGTACTGTTTCAGTCTCTTTAAGGATGTGAATAAAAGACATAATGGTGACATGAAGTTTGCTAAATGAACACCTCAGCTGTTTCAGGGCACATTTGTTCATAGTCAATAAAATTGGCCACAAGATGGCTTAGGCAAAAAAGGACTAACTTCATAAAAATACTGGAAAACAGGCAAGAAACATTGATTAAGACCACAGGGGGCTGGAAAGGGGAAGTCAGGAGCTATCTTTGACTCTGTGTCTCTCAGGACCACATGGCCTCTTCATTTCTGAATGTGTGTATAGATCAGCCTCCTGCTCTCTAGGGCAGTTAATCTCTTCCTCCCTGACACCTCAGCCTATCGCCTGTTCATTTATGACCTTGTGTCCCTAATGTTTATGCCATTTGTGTCCTCTTGTTGGATTCTGTAGGATACAACCTGATAGGCAGACACATACCTGTAATCTTAACTAGTTGTGCCCCAAATTAAAACCATGACTATTAAAACCTCACTACCTATGTTCAGGTTAGTTAATGAGTTTCACTAGCTAGTTTGCCCTCCTAATTGTGTATTATTAACAAGTAACTTTATTTGGTTTAAAGATTTTTAACTTTTTATTTTACCTTGCTAAGCATTTTTACTATTAAAGGATACAGATTCCCCATTTCAGCCACCTAATTCTCTATAAAAATATTTAACTGTATTCTGGATAAGTGATTCTGAGAGAATTAAGGTCATGTTACAAATCTGTTTTAAAAATGTGACCAGTTCTTGGAAGAAGTCAGAGTTAGAAAGGGAGAGGTGGTTTTCATTGTAGTCCAAGGTCAGCCTGGGTACTCCATGAGCCTTGGGGGCTGTAAGGTAGGGAAAGAGTTCAGGTCTCATGCTTCTTTGCCCTTCTGCTTCTCCAAGGTCAGGCTGGAAAGCATTTTTCTCTTTGGGAAATGGTTCCATGGGGGAGGAGCACTCTATTGGCTATTTGCTGTTCTCAGTAATGAGAACAGCATTGGTGGTGGTAATTGTAGCAATAGTTCTAATAGTAATGATAATAGTAATAAAATGATAACAACATAGCTAATGCTTTTACAGTTCTTCTGATTCTAGGGATCATTTTAAATGCTTGGTGTATATTCAGTCATTTAATGTCACTTTTCTCCTTTGAGGTAGGTAGAATAATTACATGCATTTTATAGATAAGGAAACTTGTATTGGAAGGATGTTTGTATCTCCTTGAAGTCTGACTAGAAAGCCCTGTGAACCAGTTGCTGTAATTCTAGGAATTCTGTTTCCCAGAAGAATGGAGAATTGAATATTAATACTCTTCTCTAAACACAGGATTATCATTTTGTCCCTTGGAGCTTCTGACTAACATATTTCTAAACTTGGAAGGTATAGACAAATAGTATTTAAGCATTGGGTTATTGAAGTATTAATTTTAATGTAAGAAATAATAGCAATGAACTATATAACTTTTCAAAGATAAAAGTCAGAGGAAAATCACCTGAAATCTTCATTCCAGATTATCATCCTTTAATACTGTAGTGTTTTCCTCTCTACACTTTATATACTCATTGTCTTCCACATGCTTAAGAGCATGCTTTGTAAGTCAATAACTTGTTTATATTGTTAAAGAATATTTGTATAGATGCACATTGCTTCAAAACATTGAAAATTCTTTGCAGTTTACTCTTGATATCTTTTAATACCTATTTAGTGATCAGTTATTTGATTTCCACAATGTAGTCAATAATTACAAATGGTGAGTTTTTAATTCTTCCTGTTACAAATGATGCTGTCATGAATGTGATTTGGAGTTTATGATTCTTAGAGGACACTGATTAGTGGCTTTACTGTCATCTTAGTGCACTGCTTGTTGCGCACACTAAGTCTGTAGTAGACCTCAAGCCCAGAGCAGACAAGGAGGCTATGGTGGTGTCCTACCAATCGTGCTCAGCCAGCCCAGTAACAGCTTGTTCTGACTTACGGAAAGAGAAAGAGGACTTGCAGTTCAGACCATTTCACAAGCACATTGGACTGTACGTGTAATTATTTTAAAAGATGACATAAGTTAATTTTTTCTTTGGCTGGATGTCAACTGCTTGCAACTCAGGACTTTAATGGGATGAAGGAATGGTATTTCAGACTGATGATCAACCAGTGCTATATATAGGTTATTCCTTCACGTTGCACCTGGTGACATTTTCTGTGCCTGCCTTGTTTGTTTCCCTTGGGGACGTTGCCTTAGGAATGGTTCTGAGATTGTTTTAGTAAGAGCCAGTCTTGTGGTCCCATGCTTATGGTTGATACTACTGGTTCACATATTTTTCTTTCTTTTCTTTCTCCCTCCCTCCCTTTCTTTTCCCCTCTCCCTTCCCCCCTCCCCCCAGGTAGAAGACCTTTACTTTTACTTTTTATTTTTTAGTGGTATTAGGGTTTGAACTTAGGCAGGTGCTCTACCACTTCAGTTATGACCTCAGTCCCTACACCTTCACTTTGGTTATTCAAAGTGAAGCATATTTTTCCTTGATAAGGCTTGTAACATTTGTAGAGCCTTTGAATTGCTATGTGACTTATCAGTGGCAGCTTACTCTAGTCCCACCCAACTTTAAGCAATTTTAGTGATATAAATGTTTTTATGAATTTTATTGGAAATCTATTAGAAACTTGATGAGTTTTGAACCATTAATATGTGTACAAGTAGCTGTAATGTGTATTTTATGTCATTACATATAATCTTGCCCTAAGATTGAGCTAAATTCTTACTTGGAATAAAATTTGTGTTTTTGAAGCAATATACAAATTATAATTACATTTTTCTTAAAGTCTTACTTATTTTTATTTGCATATATTCATTGTACAGGGGGAATACATGTGACATTTGTATATGGGCTTACATTGTATCTGAATTAGATTCAGTCCCACCGCCCATACTTCTTCACCCCCTCATCACCCCTGCTTAGAACAATTTCAGCAGGTTTCATTGTTCTGTTTTCATGTACAATACAAAATGTATCCACCATATTTGCCCTCCTTTACCCTCTCTGGTCTACCCTTCCCTCTCCTACACTGGGGTGGGAGCTGCCTTACCTTCCTGCCCTTCATTTTTTTAAGGTTTATATTGATTGTTCAAGGGGGTTTTGCCTTGGTATTTCACACATGTATATGTCATGCTTCAGTCAGATTAACCCCTCCATTATTAAAATCTTATTTAAAGTGAGTTCAGTTTCTTTTTATCCATAGAAATACTGGGAGCAAAGGCAATTTAGCAAGATAGTATGTGGGATTGGAAGGGTGTGTTTGCCAGGGACAAGGATGGTAAGTGAAGCATCATGGCCGCCATGTTGCACAGGTTATGTGCTGCACAGCTGTATGGGGCTGTTTGTATCCATTCTGTCCTTGCTTCATACATTAACATAATTGACAGGTGGGGTGCTAAGGTGAGGAAGTATTCTCTGCCCCTCATATTTTCAGAAGCACCCTTTGTAACAGCAGTGAAAATTCTCTTTTATCAATTTGCAGGTTTAGAAATAATTTTCTATTGTATCTTTCATTTATGCTACAAAAATATATAGGAAAATGTTAATAGTGTTTATTGCTGTACTATACCCTAAATCAGTGCATTTAAAAACTGTAAGAGAGATTGTTACTTACTTTCACAAGAATTGATTATGTATTTTATAAAGAACTGAATGTTTAAGGAGAAGGAATTGCTAATTACCTGAGTTGATACACATTTTATAATATATTAAATTGTCAAAATTGTACCCCATAAACATGTAGTTATTTTATATCAATAAAAAGATTGTTACATAGTTTAAAGTTTCTTCTAAAATTGCTCCACTATGAATTCTGAAGCCCTTTGTAATTAAGTCACAGTATGATAACTTTAGTTAATGAGATTTTTTGGCTGCTGACTTCTTTAAAAGACTGAGAACTTCCTTTAGATATTAAAGATGGCTCAGACTGTGTTTCTAAACTTGATGTCTGGGTTATTTGTTAGAGAAGTAGATATTTTACTCAGACTTTATATTAATTGGTAGAGTTGGAGTCTTTTGAGTAATATATCAGTAATCTAAAGACCTTGTTTACTAATTAGTAAGTGCTAGATTGGTAAGACCTGAACTATTGTCATGATACAGATAAACTCATCTTTGAACTTAGGTTTCTGAAAAAAGTCAGTCTTAGTAAAATGCTGAATATGATTCATGAATAACACCTTTGTTGCTTCTATATCCTATACACAAAGCAACTATTAAGCAACCTCTATTTCCTATTTATGTGGTAGCTAAGGTAGAAGCTGTAAGGTTGGAGGGAAAAAGAATCACAGGCCAGTTGTAAGTTGCCAAGAGAAGGATTGTAATTAAGGCGAAGAATCAGAGGGATTGGGAAAGAGGCATACGTGGAGAATGGGGGCTTTCAAAGCAGGGACTCGGGCTGATTTACTGGGTTATGTCAGTTGCACACCTGGGAGGCAGAGTGGTCAGTTTGCTACAAGCGCCTTAAGAAATGATGTCTGTGACTGACAGTTCACTATCAGTGAAATGCCATCAAAATTGAGGTTGGGTATGTGTGCCCTTTCTATGTTTATAGATTATTCCGTGTCATTCTAAAACAGGTTTGGTAGAGATCAAACTGAGTCACGTTTTAAAAAGCATTTTTATTAGCTTATATTAGTTGTTCATGAGGTTTCATTTTGACATTTTTCATGTAGGCTTACAACTATTCTCTCTCATCCCTGTCCCCCTACTTAAAATGATTTGGACAGGTTTCAGTGTTGCATTGTCATGCAGATATATAAAGTACACCGACCACATCCACCCTCCTTTACCCTCTGCATTTACCTTCGTCCTCCCACTAATACCATCCCACTGACAGGACCATTCTACTTCTCCTCTTCTTCATTATTTAAGTTACGTTCATTGATCAAAGAGGTTTCTCTGGTGGTATTTTAACAGGGAATACATTGTACTTTAATCAGTTTAACCCCCTCTGTTATTCTACCTTATCCTTTCCATCCCCTATTATTCAACACCTTTCAGTACTTTTGTTATGCTTTCTTCCTGCACAGATACAATATATTTCAATATTATTCAGTGTTTGTCATTCTCTTTTTCTCTTCCTAGTCCCCTCAAATATTTTCACTATTGCAAATGTGCTCTGTGTATATATGAAAGTGTGTTTGTGTATATGTTGTCTTTTGGGAAAAAATGTGGCCTTTTTCTGAATCTGGCTTATTTCACTTAACATGACTATATCTAGCGCCATCCATTTACCTGCAAACAGCATAATTTCATTGTTTATGGCTGAACAGTATTCCATTGTGCATATACACCACATTTTCTTAAACCATTCAAGCAGTTGTAGGGCATCTTGGCTGTTCCATAGCTTGGCTGTTGTGACTAGTGTTGTGATAAACGTGGGTGTGCAGGTGTCTTTATTGTATCCTGACTTACATTCCTTTGGATATATGCCTAGGAGTAGTATTGCTAGATGGTATGATAGTTTGTTTTTAGTTCCATTTGTTTTTTTGGCAGTACTGGGGTTTGAACTCAGGGCCTCACACTTGCTAGGCAGGTGCTATACTACTCAAGTTTCTTCACAGCCCTTTTTTGTATTGGGTATTTTGGAAATAAGGTCTCATGAACTATTTGCCCAGGGCTGGCTTCGAACTGTGGTCTTCCTGATCTCTACCTCCTGAGATTATAGGCATGAGCCACTGGCGCCAAGAGGGTTTTTAGTTTTTTGAAGCACCTCCATTTTGCTCTCCATAGTGGTTTACTAATTTACATTCCTACCAACAATGTATGAGGGTTCCTTTTCTCCACATCCTCACCAGCATTCGTTGTTTGTGTTCTTGATATAGCCACTCTTACAGGAGTGAGGTGAAATCTTTTTTGGGGGAGGGGCGAGGGATACTAGGGTTTGAATTTAGGGTCTCATGCTTGCTAGGCAGGAGCTCTACTACTTGAGCTGTGACTCCAACCCATGAGGTGAAATCTTATGTGGTTTTGATTTATATTTATTTATGGCCAGAGATGTTCAGCATTTCTTCATACATGTTTTTGGCCATTTGTGCTTTTTCCTTTGAAAAATTTCTGTTCAGTTCATTTACTCATTTCTTCATTGGGCCATTGATCCTTTGGGAGGTTATTTTGTTTTGAGCTCCCTGTTGGTTGTTAATCTCTTATCAGTTGTATAGTGGGCAAAGATTTTCTCCCATTTTGTGGACTGTCTCTAGTCTGGTGACTGTTACCATTACTGTGCAGAAGCTTTCCAGTTTTTTTTCAGTAACTATTTGTCAGCCTTTTCCCTTAATTGTGAGCTGTTGGAGTTCCTATGCCTGTATGTTCCAGTGTTTCCTCTATTCTTTCCTATGGTAGTTTTAACATTTGAGGCCTTACATTAAGGTCTTTGATCGACTTTGAATGATATGAGTATAGGGTGAAAGGGATTCAGTTTCATTCTTCCACATGCAGATAATCTACTTTTCCCAGCACCTTTTGTTGCAGAGGCTGCCTTTTCTCCAACGTATGTTTTGGGCTCCTTTGTCAAAAATCAGATGACTGTAGCTGCATAAATTTATGTCAGTTTTCTGTTTGGTGGTCTTCCTATCTGTTTTTGTGGCAGTACCATGCTGCTTTTTTGGCTAAAGCTTTGTAGTATAGTCAGGTATTGCTATATCTCCAGTGTTGCTCTTTTTGCTCAGTATTGCGTTGGCTATTTGCAGTCTTTTGGGCTTCCATATGAACTTTAGGATTGATTTTTCTATCTCTGTGAAGAATGTCATTGGAATTTTGATGGAGATAAATTGAATGTATAGATTGCTTTTGGTAGTATAACTATTTTCACGATACTAATTCTGTTAGTCTATGAGAATGGGCGGTCTTTCCGTCTTTTGGTGTCTTCTTTAGTTTCTTTCTTAAGTGATTTTTAGTTTTTGTTGTACCGATCTTTCATTTCCTTTGTTAAATTTATTACTAGGGTTTTTTGTTTTGTTTTGTTTTTTGTTTTTGAGACTATTATAAATGGGATTATTTTCCTGAATCCTTCTCAGTCTGTTGGTATATAAAAGCAACTGATTTTTGTAGATTGATTTTGTATCCTGCTACTTTGCCAAAAACGTTTGGTGGGGTTTGTAGTGTCTCATAGGCATAAGATCAAATCATCTGCAAATAGGAATAATTTGGCTTCTTCCTTCCCTATTTGAATCTCTTTTATTTCTTCCTCCTGTCTTTATTGTTTTGGCTAGGAGTTCCAAAACTATACTGAATTAGAGTTGGGAGAGTGGACACCCGTGACTCATTCCTAACTTTAGAGGAAGTGATTTCAGTTTTTCCCCCATTTGGTATGATGTTGGCTATAGGCTTGTCATAGATAGCCTTTATCATATTGAGGTATATTTCTTCTATTCCTAATTTCTTCAGAGGTTTTATCACAAAAGGGTAAAGACTTTTTCTGCATCTGTTGAGATGATCATTTGATTTTTTTTGTCCTTTCTTCTGTTTATATGCTGTATTACATTTATCAGTTTGTGTACGTTGAACCGTCCCTGCATCCTCAGAATGAAGCCAACTTGATCATGATGTATGATCTTTCTGATGTGTTGTTGAATTCAGTTTGCCAGTATTTTATTGAGAATTTTTGGACCTGTGTTCATTAAAGAGATTAGCCTATAATTGTCTTTTTGTCATGGCCTTGTTTGGTTTTGGAATGTGTTCAATACTGGCTTCACAGAATGAGTTCGGTAGTTTTCACTTGGTTTCTATTTCACGGAATGGTTTGGGGAATATTGAAAGGTCTGGTAGAATTCAGCAGTGAATCCATTAGATTCTGGACTTTTCTTTGTTGGGAGACTATTACTACTTTAATTTCATTCCTCGTTGTAGATCTATTTAGGTGGTTTATATCCTCTTGGTTCAATTTTGGTTGGTGAAATGTATCCAGACATCTATCCATTTCTTGTAGATTTTCCAGTTTATTTGAATATAGATTTTTAAAGTAGTCTTTAATGATCCCCTGGATTTTATTGGTATTTGTTGTGATATCCCTTTCTTCATCTCTAATTTTACTTGTTCGGATCTTTTCCCTTCTCCTTCTAGTTAAATTGACTAAGGATTAATCAATCTTAATTATTTTTTCAAAGAACCAACTTTTTGTTCCATTGAGTGTATTGGTTTTTTGGTCTCTATTTCATAGATATTTGCCCTTTTATTATTTCTCTTCTGCTAATTTTGGGTTTAGCTTGTTCTTGTTTTTCTGTGAGGTTAAGGTGCAGCATTAGGTCAATTATGTGAGATCTTTCTCACATAAATTTAACGTAGGCACTCATAGCTATAAATTTTCCCTTAGCACTGCCTTTGCTGTATGCTATACTTCTGATAGGTTGTGTTTTTATTTTCATTAAATTCCAGGCAAACTATGAGTCTTATTTCCATATTATTTCAAACATGAGTTGAAACTTGATTGACTACTGGTTATTACATGAAATGCTGGAATATACAAAAGAAGCATGTCAGGCAACTTAATATGTTTGGAAGATGAGAAAGTTGTACAGGAAAAAACCCTTAGGTATCACTGAACAAGTAGTGTGGTATAACTGATAAAGCAAAGACCATGGTGGTACTAGAATTTGAACACAGGGCTTTGCTGGTCAGGTGGTTTACTGTTTGATCCATGCCTCCAGCCCTTCTTTGCTCTGCTTATTTTCAAGATAGGGTCTTTCACTTTGCCCAAGATGGCCTGGATGGCAATCCTCCTGTTCTACACTTAACACTATAACTGGGATGACAGATCCACACCCTAGACCCAGCTTTTTTCTATTGAGATGGAGTGGGGCGGGGGGTGTCGCACAAATTTTTTTGACTGGGCCGGCCTGAACTGTGATAATCCCCATCTCAGCTTCCTGCGTATCTTAGGATGACAGGTATGTGCCACTGTGCTCAGCTATTGGTTGAGATGGGGCTTCGCAAATTATTTTCCTGAGCTGACCTTGAACCCAATTTCATCCTCCCAAGTAGCTAGGATTATAGGGGTGAGCGACTGGCGTGAAAGATAGGATGTTTTTCATGGAGGGCAATCAGGGGTAGTTCTTCTGGAGGTAAACTTTAAGTAGGATTTATGATGTAGAATGTAGAGGAGGGTGTGGAAAGAACATGTTGGCATTGTAAAGAACATGGGTGATGGCACAGAGGGAGAATCACTGAAAGCTCCAATGAAGGCAAAAGAACGGCAGCAGTGTATCCAGATCAGTTTAGGGAGTGAAATAGTTGCAAAAGCATTGGTGTGGTAGCACTAATGAAAGGTCAGGTTTGCAGAGCTGCATCACTTGTTTGGAAAGCCAGGACTGTTGGTAAATTATACCTCTAGTAACATTGGCAGGAGCTCAGAAGGAATGTGCACATCATTTATTTGCACCATGTTGACTGTGCCCATTTACAATTAGTGCTTCTCCTTTGTTGTTACCAGATATGTCCACAACTTAAAAATCAAAATTGTGCCATTGTCCTCTTAATAATCACATTTGAAATTAGAGTTGGCAGCTATAATGAGAATAAGTGGAGAAACAAGGCATTTAACTGATCATTTCTGAGAGGCTGAAATACTGTTCTCATTGTGCTTCACATGACAAACTGAGCTACTTGAGTTAAAAAAAATCACAGGCCCACTTTCTGCTTGCCAGTGCCACATGTAAGTTAATTGATTGCTGTGAGAACTTGCTGTTTTTTAGTAATGAAGAGGGTTAAACAATGGATGAATGTCTGTATTTGTGTGTTGGGAAGTGAAGGCAAATGTAAACATTCTGTATTTCGTGTAGACATACAGGATTAGAAAATCATATTCGTGAACATACAAATTTGTTACAAGTCATGTGATATCTTACTAGATATGGAGTACAGCGTTTTAAAAATAACTCACTAGTGAGTTAAGTTATAAGGGTAACTTTAGTGGATGTTAAATGTGTCCCACAAGGTAGAAAAAGAAGTGAGTTATGGAATGTTAGCAGTTGTATGGTAAGGTAAAGTTTACTTTCAGACATTGGTAAAATCACAAGGCAAGTGCACATTAAGCACAATAAGAGAGACTGTTCTTGCAGGAGGAATGGGGAAAACCACTGCAGATCACCTTAAAACTGTCCCCATTAAGTTTCAGGAAGAAAATACAGTGGTCATATATACCTTCCCCCACCACAGGAGGATTTTACTCATTTAGAAGATTAAAAGAGGTGATGGATTTCCTTCTCAGAACCTTTCTTTATAGATTGCATTATTCAAGGTTGTTTGTTTATTTATAGTTTTGAATATCCTAATTCTGATGATGGCAGAATGAGTTAGGGCTGAGGTGCTGTGGGAGGCTGCTTGTCTCAGTGATTATCTCCCACAGTCCGTTGTCACATGACTTCACGGAGGCAGCCTGGTGTCAGGTGGGAGTCACAGAACTTCCATTTTAACTAGAAATGTTTGATCTACACGTGTGAACATGCATGTATAATGGATTATGTAATGGGATTAAAGTTACATATACATGCATAATAGATGTTTGTGTTTCAGTCTTTTCTCTAGACTGTTTTCCCCTCACTTTCCTACAGTTATGTACCCACCCTAACCCAGCAACAGCTTTTAAACACTGACTCGCCTGGATTGCTATTTATGAAGTATTCTCCTTTGTAGGTTAAGTCTTACGTTAATGATACCTATTAAGAATGAGTGTTAAATGTACTGTTCTTTGAAAAATATTGCTGTGTAAACCCTAATCACTGCAAGGGACAGTGTCCCAGCAACCACTTAGTTCAGGAGAATTGTTTGCCAAAAGGATTATCAAAATGAGGATTAAAGTACCAGAATGGGTTTCTAAAGTCAAACTTTGCCCTCTTGTTAGTTAGGTTTCTTCAAGAGATTGCTCAACCTGGTGTTGAAGCTAGTGTTAAGGAGCTCTCTTACCCTGACTTGTCCCGAGCTGCTCACCTGCCTGTTGTGCTCCTGCTTCTGTCTCACACATTTAGCTTGTGAGCTGTACCTAGTGAGCATTACCAAGTGAGTAGGTGGCTCTTTATGCCTGCTTGTAGCATGGTACTGAACTAAACAGAGGTAAGCTAAGAAATAAAAAAATGCTTGCAGAAGATGGATGCTTGCTGTTAGTGCTGCAGGGGATTCAATAACCTGAGGGTAGAGATAAGCCTTTGGATGTAGTCACATGGAAGTCCTGGGGGACCCCACAGAACCAGGGCCAGTCAGTGTCAGAGTGGTGAAGAGACAACGGGAAAATAAGAACCTCGAAAGAGAAGACTTCATTCTATCGCGAAATCTCACTGTGAGGGTGGGGGTGACCAGAGTCTTGAAGCTAAGAGGGGTTTGCTTCTTTAAAATTAGAAGACTTTAGTTTGTGTGCATAATGTTGTTGGAAGTGATCCAGGAGAGTGGGCTAAATGGAGGACAAAGGAAAGAGGGAAGTATTTGCAGAAGTTTTTGAAAGAGAAGTGCTTCATCTTGTTTACAGGCTTGTACAGGAGACACAGTCAGCTGGTAGATTTGGGAATTCCATGGTGACTATTTAGAAGTTTTGAAGAGAGAGAGGTTGTGAAGCAGTGAGAAGGTTGGTGCCCATTTGCTATTCATGGCCACAGATTTCTGTTTTGTTTTTTCTCTTCCAACAACTTTTATCTGTTTACGGGCAGCCCTGGAAAAGATGCTGATTGGGTTTTGTTGGGACTTGTGTGTTGCCAGTGTGTATAGTAAAGACTGATAGGGAAGGTACAGGAGTTCAGGGTGTGTGGGGGAATACCTGTATCTTCTTGGGGCCTTTTTCTAGGTCCCTTATTCTTTAGGTTCCATGTCTAGAACATAGCAATCATCTGCAAGTTTACTTGTCCTCCCATTTTTCCTGTCTCTAACGGCCTTGATGAACTGCTTGACATCAACTGTAGAGATTTCTGTGTCTCAATTCTGACCTTTGGTTTCTTCTCTGACATTTTTTTTTTTTTTTAAACATTCAGCACAGCAGAGTTGGAAATGATAGTATCTAGGGCTGAGGTTATGTAGCTCAGTGTTAGAGCACTTGCTTAGCATGCCCCAGGCTCTGGGTTCCATTCCCAGCATTGCAAAACAAGCAAGCAAGCAAACAAAATGAGGAAGTGGCTAGTATGTAACAAATCAAATGCCTCTGCCTGTGTTCATAAAGAAGCTCTTAATTGTGGTTAGTCCTTCCATAGTGCAAGGAAGCAGGATAGACAGATGAGGAGGCAGGGAAATTATATTATTGGTATTACTATTGTTATTTTTGGTGGGACTGGGGTTTGAACTACAGGGCTCTGCATTTGAAAAACAGGTGCTCTACCACTTGAGCCACACTTCTTTCTGTCTGTTTTCCCAGAGTGGCCTCCACCATGATCTTCCTGATTTCAGCCTCTCAAGTAGCTAGGATTACAGGTGGGAGCTACTGGCACCAAGCTTTTTTTTTTTTTTTTTTTTTTAATAAATTTTTTTGTTGTTGTTGTTGTTGATACTGGGGTTTGAACTTGGACTTTACACTTGCTAGACAGGCCCTCTACCACTTGAGCCAGTCCTCTAGCCCCGTTTTTAATAAATGTTAAAAGGGCCAGACTTGGACATTAGCAGCAAGCTCCCTTCCCATCATCTCCTTTTGAATGTTAAGTTACAAGGATAGGAGAGACATAAGAGCGTCTTATCTGCATCTCCTTCCCCTTTGAGATATTAAGAACTTGCAAGGCTTCTTGAATGGGTAGACAGAAAAATAAAAGGTAGTCATACAAAAGAAAGTCCTAAAACTCACCTTTTGTTCCTGTGGTTTGGACAGGCCTAGATCACATCTCCATGTTTTAGCACCATCTTAGCCACCCAGACCGTTATCTAATGTCTAAAAAACATGACCACCCTCAGCTCAGAAAGCATAAGATTACAGGTAAGAGCCACCATTTTGAATCTTACTCCCATTTCCTGTGTGAGGAGCAGGAAATGTTTCTCCCATTTGCCCACCCTCTCCCAACTTTATCCTGTTATACTAAAAATAAATCCTTGCTAAAACTTCCACTTTGTGAGATTCATGGATCTCAAGTTCCAGTGATTTTGTGTAGAACTAGGAAGCTGAGGGAAAGAAACCCCTTATCTCTCATCTGGTGACAGTTGAAAAGTTCTTTTCCTAAAAGGCACTCTTATTTTAATATTGTTAAATATTTTTTAAACTGACTTTTAAAAAAGAGACAGGTTACAATATAATCCTGAATCCATTGGGTTCAACAAACATTAAAAAAAAATGACTATTACATCTTAGATAAAAATGAATAGTTTGTGTCCTGGAAAACCTTACAGTTGAATGTAGACATGGAATGGGTGGTTTTTGTGTGTGGGAGTGGGAGGAGGTGGCAAAAATAATATTTCCCTGTCTCTTCATCTGTCTATCCTGCTTCACAATGGCTTATGATTTGTTTAATGTCAGATCAACATAGAGAAGAATCAGGAAAGGCATGAGGTAGCTTGGGGAGCTCTTGAGAAGTTGGTTGTTGGCTCTGTGCAGAGCTAAAGAGAGAAGGCAAACTGTGTCTTGCTGTCTTTATCAGTTTGTCCACTGTTCATTACAGTTAGTTTTGGTTGCATAAAACAATTACATAGACAAAGGGGCCAATTTTTCTCTCATGTGAAAGAAGTCTGGGGAGGGTTTTCCAGGATGGGGTAGTGCATATGTGAGAGATGTCAGGCCCATTTCTCTACTTGGACTGGGACTTGGTTTCCATGTGCAGGGGCAGAGTGTGACAGAGATGCTGTCTTATCTTCACTGGAAGCTAGATGCAGGAGGAAAGGAAGAAGAGCGAGAAAATTCCTCTTTCCATCCAAGTGACATACCTTGAAGCACCATTCCTATTTGTAGTTTATTGTCCAGAGTGTGGTCAGTGGCCACTTCAGGCCACCCAAGATCCTGGACATGTAGTCTGTTACTCTGCAATGTCACGTGTCCTATTTAAAAAACACAAAAGTTTCTAAGGAGAAAGAAGAAAGTGAACAGTGGAGTAGACAAACAGAGTCTTCTGTACACTGCTCTTAGCTTCCCTTCTCGTTCTTGTGGTGTCTTAATTGTCTTCTCTGCTAGCTTATTCTTATCCTCAGCCCTGCTCACACCCCTCCACCAGCTTAGCCATACTCCCTCAGGTCTTACATCATCTGTAGTTCCTATTTGTCCTACCTCCGTTGACTCAAGTTCTGATATTCCCATGGCACAGAAAAGGCAAAGGGATCTATTAAAGGTTTTAGGTAAATGCTGGAAGAAAGTTCCAAATAAGGCAGAAAAGTAAAACCCCAAATATGAATATGGCTCTGTGACAGTTGATAAGGAATAGAAAGTGTAGCAGTACTTGTAACTATATCCTACATTAGAAAAAAGGTCTGTCTGTACATTACAGGAGTCAAGTAGATATGTATGTAGAGACTGTGGGGTGTATTGAAGCAGCTCTCCTGGGTATTGGTTGTGCTCTGCTTTAGTGTGAAGTGGTTTATCCTGGAACGCTCAGAGCATTTTCAGCTTTGTTTAGATCACTCTTTGCTCTGTGAAATCACATTCTGATGTGATACCTGAGGCCAGAGCAAAACTGTTCTCTAGAGAGGAGTTCAATTGCTAGATCAAATTGGGAATTTGGTTGCCATAACTACAGCGTCACAGATGTGCTGTACATGTAAATATAGGCTTTTGTGATCTTTGGAGTACTGGCACTGGTTGTGTCTTAAAGTAAGTACCTTTAAAGGGAAGGACTCCTGTGTTTTTATGTGTGTAGTTGATGTGTCACCTTTCACCTGATGCTTGATGTAGTAAGTCAGGGAATTGTCATTTACCATCCTAGGTATAAATGAATGTGTGGTAACTCACCCCGGAATGTATGGATTCTTCTTACAGCACTCAAGTCTTATTATAATGTCATAAAGGATTCAAAGTCTGATGTCCCCTTAAGAGTTTGAATTGTTTATCTGCTGCTACTTGCAAAGGAACGTATAATCCTTGTTGTGGCACAGTTATTTTTAGAGGAGAGGTAGAGGGATGGTGAGTTACTGTTCTTAACTGTATGAACTCAAGCAACTAAATTTTGTTTACGAAGGCAGATTTTCTGTATTGGGGACACTAATAGGAAATAGCAAGAGTTAAGATTATTGTTAAAAGAGGGAGTAATATATAAGCAAACTATCCTCTGTGAAATTAGAATGTCTTTATTGAAAAAAAAATTTCTAATTAGTAACAGTTCTGGAACATTGCATCGATTTTATCATGGATTAAATTATACATATATTTTAAAGATAAAATTGTATGTGAATGTTAAGAAAAGTGACTATATTATATGCCAACATAATTTTTCAATATACTGTAAATTGCTAAAAAGCATTATTTGAAATAAGTAATAACTTTGATATATATTGAAATGTTTTTAAGTAATAATTTAAATATAGGGGTTTAAAATGCTTCATATTTACTATTAGAATATTGAACTATAAATTCAAAATATTAACAATAATTCGTTACATTTTTCTTTTGCTAACACATAGCTGTAGGGTTTACTCTTCTTTTGCAATTTAATATAGAACTGACTTTCTGGTATTGAATGTTCATGTAATCATAGAACTACATAAACACTAAATAACTTTTAAAGTTATACTTATCTAAATTTTTTGAGTCAGTTATTGCAGAATAATTTTTATCTTTTATTGATGGAATACCTTATTTATGTTTTGCTCTAAATTATTTAGTATGTTAATGTGTAATTTCATTAAGATAACTTTGGTGTGTTTCTTAAATATTGTTACCTAATTTAAAAATGAGAGCAGTGGTCAAAATCTGTCAAACACTTTCCTGTGTTTTATTGTTATTGTTTTATGGCTCATAAAGGTGAATATAGAAAACAATTAAATATTCAAAGTTAGTTCAGTTTGCAAATAGAAGAACATAAGAGTATTCCATTTCATTAGTCTAAATCACATATATTTCAGGTAGAATATGTATATATTTCAGACTAAAATATATACAAACATATGAAACCTATATGAATATTTTCTTCTTTCCTTGCCATGATGGCTTACATAAAATAATAATTAGTTATTATTCAGAATCTTGATACTGTTTCATTTCAGTGTACCACTTTGTCACTGATCTTGAATTTTGACTTACATAATTTTGGAAAAAACAAACTTAAGAGGTATGAATAAGGTATTTCAGGTTTCGTAACCATTACCCCGTTTAAGTAAAATTTAAAAACCCTTATGTATAGTTAGCTTGTGTAAAAGCATCATCATGGCTAAATAGGTTTTTCATTAATTATGTCATCGTAAAGTAATCATAGTCTTTCAAATACAGTGAGAAGAACTACCTGATTACCACTCAGACCCAAGATGTAAGAGTTTATCTTTTCTAAGAATATGCCTGCAGGACATTAGTTAGAAAAGATGTTAGACCTTGTGTCTGGCAGTAAAATTGGCTAGAAGATGACATGGAGCAAGACTATGAAAGGTCAACATAGTCATTGCCAAACTAGGGTAGTTACTGGATTCATGTGGTTTACCATAGGTAAAATGCTGAGATTTGGTTTGCGACATCTGGGTGGAAGCCTTGATGCCTTCATTTTCAGTGCTTGCAAGCCCGTGGTCAGTCACATTCTAACTGCAAGGTTGGACTGATGGCTTTCAATCACTCGGTGGAATGAGAGGGTTCCTGGAAGGCTAGGTAAAGTTGAGCACAGAGCCCAGAACTTAGCTTCATTGTCTTGGTGTGCCCTGGCTAAGGGCCTGATCAGCAGTTCCATCAGACTAGAAGTTGGTGGGGCACATGTGAGAGTAATTTACAAGGGCCAGGTGATGGAACTTAATAACTCCTCAGAGAAGATTCCAGTTCTTTGAACTTGGCTATCTGTAGAATGATGATGCCTTTGACAGCTCTAACCAAATACAGAGGGCATGAGGTGGGTAGCTATCAGAGATGAAATGAAGATGCTTGATTTGGGGTATGCTGAGTTATGCACAATGATAAACAAGATATATAAAAGGGCAACTTGGGAATTGGTTCAACTGGCATGGGTAGAGCAGATAGAGGGTTGGGTGAATACGAGAAAGCAGGAGGCAAAAAGGGATAACTACAGACATGTCAGAAGGTAACAGGGCAGACTTGGCAGCTTTAAAGCCCATCCCAGTGTAGAATTACCTCGTAGCCTATCTTAGCAGGCTATGCTGCAAAGCAGGTGGCAGATTTCCTAGATCTCATTGAACTTTGTAAATGAGGTAGTGTTGGTCTTCCACAAAACGTAGCATGTTAATAGTGGGTTGGGTTGTTTCCAGTTTGGGCTTCTGTGGATGTTCATGGGTATGTGCTTGTGTGAGCAATGCATTTTTATTCCCGCGTAAGTATAGTTTTCATTGTGTCTGCAGAATTCTCATGCTTGGTCGCAGTTCATGAAATTTCTGGTTGCTTTACATCATCTCCACTGCAGTATTATCAGGCCTTTTCATCTTAGCAGATACATTCTTACTTTTTATTCTTTGTGCTGCCAGGACCTCATGCATGCTGGGGATTTATTTGCTCTACCACTGACTTAGGTCACCAGCCTGAGGATTTTTTCCTGTGCTTATTGGCTATTCACGTACCTTCCTTGGCAAGGCATTAGTTCATATCTTTTACCAAGTTAAAAAAATGAGTTGGTGATCTTATTTTTGAGTTGTAAGCATTTTTTGTATAATCAGGATATTCCTTTGAATATATTTTGCAAAAACTTACATCAGTTCTGTGGCTTGCCTTTTTAACTATGTCTTTCTAAAAGCCAAAGCATTTAATTTTGATCAAGTCCATTTGGCCAAAAATTTTGTTCATATTTTGTTCTTCTGTGTCCCGTTTAAGAAATTTCTCTACCTAATGTCATAAAAGTTTTCTCATGCTTTTCCTATAGAACTTTAATAGTTTTAGATCTTTCATTTAGGTCTGAAGTCCATTTTGACTTAATTTTTCTAAGTAGTATTAAATAAGGGTTAAGGCTTCCCATTTTGCATATAGATACTCAGTAGTTCTAGGATAGTTCATTGAAAAAATATTTTTTATTCATTGAATTATCTTGGCACATTTTTTAAAAATCAAAACTTTTCATTGTAAAAATACTTACCTACAATATTTAATGATGAAAATACTGGTTTAGATTTATTTCTGGAATCTCTCTTCTATTACTCTTCATGTCAGTTCTTAAACCAATACTGCATTGTCTTTATTTGTAACTTTTGAAATCACACACATATTATAAATTTCAGTTTTGTTCTTTATCAAAATTGTCTCTCTTCTGTGTCTTTATCTTTCCATATACACTTAGCATCAGCTTGTCAGTGTTAAGAATGCTTGTTAGGGGCTGGGGGTGTGACTCCCATGATAGAGCTAGCTTTGAGGCCGAGAATTGAAACCCCAAACCACAGTACTGCCAGGAGAGAGAGAGAGAATGAATCTGCTTTTAGGATTTGATCGACCCTGCACTGAGTGAAGGTACGTATCAATTTGGGAAAGATTGCCTGTTTACCATCTTAACAGTTTTGAGTTTTCTAAGCCATGAAAATGGCTTATCTCTTCATTTAAGGATTTTAGAATCTCCCTTTTAAAGGATAAATCCATTTGGTTAATATTTTGTGTACATGTCATGCACATAGCCTTCTATTCCTAAAGTCTTTTTTAGTAATAAATAATAGGACTTTATCTCTGCAATCTGTAAGGGAAGCTCTAAAACAGATAAACAATGTTACCAGTGTTACATTGGTAGAATTAGAAGGAGCAGTCATTTTCCTGTAACACAAGTGTGATTCATGAGAGAAGTCCACATTTCATTCTGATGAATTAAACAAATCAGTTTTTTATTACTTGAATTATTTATAAGAAATTTGTGTATATGCATATATATGTGAATTCTTGCTTTTCCTTTCTTGGAAATGTGTTAACTTCCAAGAAGTATGAATGCATATTAGTCAAGTGACCTAAATTTTTGTTTAGGTCCTGTTTTACTAAAGTATGACTGCCACTTTGACTTCTCTTCTTAAAGATTTGGTGGCTAGGTTTTGATGCTATTCATCTAAAATTTTTAAAGAATTCAGATATTTGGTTGCCATTCTTGAAGTAAATTCAGGTTCTTACTGGTTTAGAGCCAATTCACTAATTCATCTTCTGTTTTTTTTTTCTTCTTCTTTTTTTTTAACCATTGATAAAGTTATATGGAACTGTTTGATTTTTAATATAGTTATTTATTTTGCTTCCTTAGTGATTATTAATATAATTATGTATTTTGCTTCCTTAGTGAATTTTATTAAAAAATAGGTTATTTGTAAATAAAATATTAGAGCTAAGCTTCCTTGTCTGTTCAACTCATATGTTGTTGGCTTTGCACAATGAAATGATAGACATTTAACAAGCATTTTGGATAAGGTACATGTGTACCTGCTGCAGGAAGAATCTGTTGTGGACCATAACTTTTACACAAACCGCTCAGCTGCCATCTGTGTCCAAAGCTATGTGCTCAACAGAGGTATGTCTGTGTCACTGTGTAGACTGATAGCAGGTCAGTTTAGCTGAGCTGTTTCTAGCAGCTCAGTCACGAGGACAGAGACTACCAAAGTGTGGTCATCACACTGTTGTCCTTTGCTGGTTTAGGTTGTGGCAAGAGACAAAAACTGCTTGCTCTCTTCACCCCAATACAGCTGAGGTAAGAGCCTCCTTTTTTCTTTTAAAGGGGAAAGCAAGAGCAAAAGCAGCCTTTTTCAACTTTCCCCATGCTGTGTGGATTTAAATGTATGCTAGTCTTTATTATGGCAGCCCCCCAGGCCACCTTATATAATTCAGGGTCTTTTTGGTGGAGAGAAACTAACTAGTTCTTAACTCAGCTTTAGTAAGTTTTATTAAAAATTACATTGGGAGCTCATCTAAGCATTTGACCTTGAAGACTCAGAGCAGACACTGCAGACTTCTCTACTTGCCCTTGGCTAACAAGAGTAGATAATGAATTAATAGAATTGATAAAGAGTGTCTGTCAGACAGCTGCTGAGGTCATGAGGCTGGTATGCGGAAAGAGTGCCCATACAACATGCGCGCGTAACACACACTGCAGCCTGGAGAGGTGGGTGGGTCACGGAAGCAGGAAATGAGCCGGCAGAAGGAATGTTAGCTGTGTGCACAGCTAGAGCCCTGCAACCGCATGGGCTCACTAGGACAAGACAGCGGGGACATGGGAGGGCTCTGGGCTGCGAAGAAATCAGCTCCTGTGCAAGGGGCAGCACTGTTGCTCTTACTGGCGCTGCGGAGATAGCGAAGACAGTAAGGTTAGATTTTGGTTTTTAAGAGATTAAATGTTAGTGGTGTAACTATCAAGTGCCCGACACTTCTGTCAGTTACACAGGCAACAGACTGCTGAGGAACCAACGGGGTGGATGGAACAGTGTGTGGGGGGAGGCACAGCTTGGAGGCCCTGCTTTTGTAATGTTTTGTGTTGTGTGTTTTGTAAGGAAAGGTTAAATGCTGCCATTTGTGGTGCAGAGGAGCAGAGCTCTGTTACTGTGGCCTTGGCAATAATGGTTGGTGTGTTTCTGAATGAGCCATGTAAGACATTTAGAGATGCTTCAGTGTGGGTCTTGTTTTTCAAATACTTCTGGAGCATTAGCTGGTTAGTCTGTTCTTTAGAAACAGTTTCTAATGTATGCACATACATGCACTTGGTGTGCACAGTTTTGTTTTTAAGTAGTTGTTAGTTTTTGATGGTTGTTAAACTAATTGAGCAAAGCTGAGATATTAAAAAGATGACATGTAATTTTATGGCAGATCTTTCAACCTACCTTCCTTTTGTACTACTATTAAGAGTTATATCCTGTATGCTTTTCTGATTTTGAGAACGGAATCGACAGCATCAGCAGTTACTTGTTAGTTTTATTCTAGTGTAGTTGCTGCTGTGCTAGCTAGACAGCGGTAGGCAGGTTTTTCTTATAAGTCTAAACAAACAAATTGATTTTGGTGTGGCAGCATTAGTCTGGTTAGTCACCAGATTTTTGTAAGGAGAAAAGTAAGACTTAGTAACTGCCTGTTGTTTTCTAGAAAGTAAGGTGTGGAAAGTGTTACTTTGGAGTATCACATTTTTCATCATTGGCAGATCAGGACTGCCGGCCAGTTTCGTGTGATTTGGACCGCTGTGTTCACTCTGGCTGGTGTAGCCTGAGCTGGATGTGTGTCTATTCCCATACTGAGAGGTTGCATTCCTTGGAGCACTTCTGACACAGAAGAATGTGGAGGCCCAGGCAGAGGGCAGGGTTGGGGACCCTGATAAAGGGTGTCTGTGCCCATGCCTGCTGGTGGAAAACACTCTGGACTCAACTTTGGTGAGGAAAATGTGGTCCTGGAAACTTAGGATGGTTGGCCTTACAACAGCCACAACACTTTGTCCAGTGTTCCCTTACCTGTGGGATTACAAAACTAGGTAAGACTGCACTTTGAAACACTGTGTTCTCCGGGTCAGTCTTGAACTTGAAGGGAAGTTCTACAGGCTTTTGCATTTTTTTTTCTGTTTCGCATTATGTAGATGGTTGATTACTTTAGTAATTTTTGGAACTGCAAAGTCATGCCATTTGCACTTGTAAAATATTTAACTTAATTTACTTCACTCTTAAGAATTGAGTTAATTTGTAGTTCTTAATTTTTTGAGTTATATATAAAAACTTTAGCAAAAAAGTTCAAGGGGAATGGAAATCTGGGTTGTTATACTGTTTTTGGAGCATTGATTCCGTAGTGACCTTACCCTGCTTATTAGCTGAAGTGCATTAACCAATTGTTGCTTGGCAGATGGTTCTGCTTTAATATGGCAGAGAACCAGTGAACTAACACACATAGACCTGCATAACTTTACTTGTCATCTTGTGGTTGTTTGATGTAGATCATAAGGACATTCTGGAATTACCTTGAGACTGGGTAGCTGAAAACCAAGCTGTGCAGTGTGTGTATACACAACATCATAGAAGGATTCAAAATAGACAATAGCATTTTCATTCCATGTGGAGCCATGACACTGCTAGTGTTCATGAAAACACACGTGCAATACTTTTTCCTCCTCACCATCTCTTTTCCAGGTTTATGACACCTTGTCAAAGACTAGGATCTGGTATAGAAGGGCTAACTGTTCAGGCCAGGTCTCATTCACACCTGCATCATATATGTATATATATGGTATATTACAAAGATCGAAATTTCTAGAAGATTGGGATGACTTTAAAAGTATTTTAATTTGAAGTTAAAAATAAACTCTATCTTTAAAAATAAAGGTGTCCAAAATTTTAAGTATCTTTGTTTATCTCGGTATGTAGTATTTGAATGCATTTCAGAGAAGCAGATGTCTACCTAGTTGAAGTTCTGGCATTACATTAGCTGCTGACAGACACTTGGTCTGCATGGGATGACCCTACAACTCTTGATAGTCACTGGGTAATTCTGCTGAGTTCGAATTGCTTTATGATCAACAAATGCTGATTTGTCTTTTCACTCAACTAAGTGAGCCTAGCCATTGAAAATTCACCTTTCAGTGAAATTCAGTTCTCGCCTCTGATTGGATTATGTCTCATTTGTGTACTCATCCTCTGTTGAATATATAAGCTCGTTAAGAATCAGGGCTATATTTTGTGACTTTTGTAAACTCCATATTATATTGATTATAGAATTAATGGTAAAATTGTTTCTGTATTATATGTCCAGTGAACATTTGGAAGGGGAACAGGAAGCAAAATAATATACATATCAAAAATAATGTGTATGTGAGAGTAGGGGGGCAAGAGTTGTGGGGTGTGAGGGAGACAGAACCTTAAATATTTGGCCATGAATAAAGGAAAAATTAGATTAATGGCAGGCTAAAAAAGTGTAGGTATAATATCATCAGAACACTCATTTAGAACATTTGTGTTGTTTAGCTTCTCATCACTTCTTATTTATTTCACCCATAGTCTCTATCACTTCATTGCTAAATGATTGTAGAAAAAAGATTGTTTCAAGGTTTAGTAGTACTATAGGTCAGTCATCAAACTTAACTCTTTGTCCTTAAAGTTCATTGTTTGTTCAAAGTATACTTTCCTTCCTTAAGTCCTATTTTTTTTTTTGCCAAGAATCCCAAAGTCACTGAAACAGAAAAGTATCTTTTTGATAATGTGTTTTTATTGTGGTAAAAATAATATATATAAAACATAAACCTGCCACTTTGACCCTTTCAACGTAGGAGTACATAAGAGTGTGATGTGGTAGCAGTTACACTATTATGTATCCAGCAGCTCTAGCTATTTACAAAATTTGTCTGTAACTCCACACAGAAACCAACTTTGAAGTTTTCCCTTGCTCCCAACCTTTTTGAACTCACCTACTTTCTAACTCTATGAATTTGCCTATTCTAGACATTCCATATAAGTGGAATAATATGGTATTTGTGCTTTTGTGACTGGCTTATCATATTGTAGCATTTGTCAGTTCTTCAGTCCTTTTTATGGCTGAATAATAATAATTCGTCATACATACTCATCTCTTGGTGGGCACCTGGGTTGTGTTCACATGTTCTGGCAGTTGTGAATAAAGTTTCAGGAAACATTGGTGTACAGTGATCTGAGTACCTGTGTGAAGTTCTTGGTAGTATATGGTTCTATGTTTGGCTTTTTGAGGAAGTACCAAACTGTCTTTGATCATCTTATATGTCCCACCAGCACTGTACATTTTCATAGTTCTCCACATCCTTATCCTTTTCTTCCTTTAAATTATAGCTATCCTATTATTTATTTCATGTTCAGTTTCAGATGCAGAGTGGGATATTATTGTGGCTTGATTTGCTTTAACCCAATGACTAGGATGTTGATCAAATTTCACGTACATCTTGGGAATTCATGTATCTTCTTTGTAAATATGTCTATGTTAATCTTTGTGTGTGTGTGTGTGTGTGTGTGTGTGTGGTGCTCGAGATTGAACCTGTGGCCTCCCACATTCTGGGCAAGCACTTTCCCACTGAGCTACACCCTCTTTCCCCTTTGCCACTTTTTAATTTTTGCTTTTTGAGGTAGGTTCTCTCTATGTAGCCCAGGCTGGTGCACACCGCCACGTCCAGTGTTCCTTTGCCACTTTTAAAGTTGAGTTGGTTTTTTTTTTTTGGTACTCAATTTAGGAATTCTGTATATAATCTAGATATTTAGTCCTTATCAGAGATATGATTTGTAACCATTTTTCACCCATGTAGGTTTGTCAAATCAGTTTCCCAATAATGTTCTTTGGTGTACAATTATTAGTTTTGATGGAATTCAGTTTGTCCATTTTTGCTTTTCTGTATATCTAAGAATCCATTGCCAAATCCGAGATCACGAAGATTTATTCCTGGTTTTATGCTAAGAGTTTTATGGTTTGGGGTTCTTCTGTTTAAGTCACCGATCCATTTTGAGTTAATTTTTGCATGTGGCATAGGGGAGAAGTCCAGCCTCATCCTTTTTCATGTAGAAAATGTGCATGGAAGTTCCATTAGTCAGAGAGACTTCTTTTCTTCCACTGGTGAGCAGAATTAGCACCCCTGTCATAAATTACTTTGCCGTAGTTACATGGACTTTGAGTTCTGTTGTCTGCCCTTGTGCTGGTACCACAGTGCTTTGATTGCTGTAGCTTTGCAGAAAGTTTCAAAACCGAGAAGTGAGTCCTCCGACTTTGCTCTTCAAGATTGCTATGGCTAATTAGGGTTCCCCGAAATTCCATCTGAACTCTATGAGCTGGCTATTCTCCTTTTGTAAAAAGTCTGTTGGAATTTTGATAGGGATTGTGTACATTTGTAGGTCACTTTATGTTGTCTCGTATAAGAGTTAGTAACAATGAAGAATGGCACACTTACAGGACTGACTGTCCGTATTTGTCGTGGCAGCAGTCAGTCAGTACATCATCACATGCTGTGGAATAATCCCTGCTTGTATATCTTTTTTTTTTTTTTTTTACAACCCTCAAGAATGATACCCAAGATATTTTTTAATTCTGTAATTTTTAAATTTTCTTATGTCATCATTTTAGGAACTGCTGTTAATAAAGAATGAAAATTTTTTTAAAACTTAGTTAAGTGCCCCTGGTGTTCTAGAAAGGCTCTTGGATTCCCTTAATTTTTTGTGGGAATCATATCAGTTCTGTGTTTTTCCCCTTGGAAACTCTTCAAGAGCCTGCCTGTGCTTACATGGTTTTCTACAGTCTTTGTGTAATAATTTTTGTTCTAGGTTTCTTCCTGGTGTGTCCGTCATTGTAAGATTTGTTGTTACCATTTTACTTATTGTATAAGCAGCTTGCTCTGCTAATGCTTTCAAAGATTTGTAGGTTTCATTTGTGACTTAACCAAAAAAGGAGAATCTACTATTTAACCTAGATAGTTTCATGTAGAACATTTCATTGTGCACGTTGGATCCTTTACTGCTTTTCCTTCTCACTTTAAGCCTCATGAAATGTCTTGTTCTTAATTCTTGCTAATTTTTTGTTTTTGCATTTTCCTATGTGAGTGTGTGAGTACTGTTTGCACACCTGAAGACAGTGCTTCTTTTCTTTCTACTAAGTCATCTAAGATATCTAAGAGAATTGATCCTCTGGGGTCCTTTGTCTCTTTTGTCTCCTCTTGGTTAGCTTAAAAAAATCTCTCATTTATTTTCCAGATATGGACAATTCAGTTTATTTGTATAGAACTTGGTCAAAAATTGTTTTAAATGCTGCATAATGATATTTAATTACTTTTGTTAATGAATTCATGATTTCAAAGAGTCATTAGAAGCAAAGTGTTCTGTGAACTTTGTGAATTTCTAGCTGACACTTTTCTTTCTTAGACTGTTCCTTCCTAAGACCCACTGCTCCTGGTTTGCAAGCTAAGACTAAGTCAACTCTGCAAGATTGCTCAATGACCCTATCTTTAGTCAGGCCTAGCTGTGCTTGGGGATCTACACAGTTTTGCCTCTTCTAGATTGCTTCTTCCTTCTAAGTTCCTGGCTATGTTTTAAAAAAAGATTCTTGCCTCACTAATATGTATTCTGAGTGTATTTGCCTTTCCTATTCAGTGTGATGGGGGAGGCTACCATTTCTCCTGTGCACATCTTCCTTGAGGAGCTTGAGTCTTTTGTGGCCATAAAGAGTTAGTCAGGTCCTCCTGCAGCTCCCTTCCCAAAGGTGCTCGTGGGGATATTTTACATAGCATGTCATAGGGAATGTAAACTTTTCATTTCCCATGGTAGTAGTGTTAATGCAACTCAAAGCATGGCTTCCTAGCCATAAAGTTCTGTTGAGTAAATGGCTAAGTGGTAAGAGGATTTACAGCCTAGATTCTGAAGTAGGGAGCTGTACAATAACTAGGCGTAAAGGAAATGGCTACCATATAGTTTATTTATGTGAACATTACCACTTTTAGTTGCTAAAATTTGTAAACAGTTATCTTGTAGTATGTTTTTAATTTTTATCGGGTTTCAGAAGATTATTGTATGTATTACAGATATTTGAGTTTTTATTATATTGCATTTAAAAAAGCTAGCCATTTGATCATTGTGTTTATAAAATTGTCTATACCTGTAATTTAATAAAATAAGACAAAGTGTGGAGTCTTATATTTATGTATGTATTTGCATATGTGTGTATGTACATTGTAGTGCTGGGATCAAACTCTGGACCTTACACATGCTAAACATGCACTCCACCATTGAGCTACACCTCAGCCCCAGCATACAGTTAGAGTTCAGTGTTAATTTATTTGGCAATAAACCTTAAATGTACCATATGTATTTTTATCTAGTCATGTAACAGGACTAAGTAGATCATGATACCATGAAACTTTTTGTGTATTTTACCAACACACAGATTATTTTTAAGTTTGTAGTGTATCATTACCTGATAAACTTCATCATAAAATTGAAACTGTGGCTAAGTACACCTATAAATACTCTATGTGTATCAAAGAGTTGTAGAAATTTAATTGTAAGAATGCTTAAAATTTCAGATCATTATAATTGCATAGGCAACAGTATGACCAAGAAGACAGGTTTATTGTGTTTTTCTAGGGAGAGTTTTTCCAAAGCACTCAAATATGTATGTTTGTATGACTATATGTGTGTGTCCCTTATTTTATACATACATATACATATGTATGAATGTTTTTAAAGGATTTTTCAAATATGTTACCTATGATTCTGGTTTTGATTTTTGTAGAAACAATTTTTAAGCAGGAAGGGGCTTAATTGATGTCCCAGTCTAATGATAATCTTATAAATGAATAACATAACATGGCCAGGTTAGTTTTCTAGAGATTTCAAATGATAGAATGAGAACGTTGGCTCTCCTGTTTTCTTCCTTTTACATGACTATTTTTACCATAGCTTGTTTCTTAGTACATGAAACACTGTACTACTGTGATATAAAGAGAGTTACAAAAGGAGCATTAATTTCCATACAAGTCATCCAAAATGCTTAATTAACTTGGAAAAAAACTGCTTAATAAAAATAATGCTGCAGAAGAAATTTTTCTTTAAAAAATAAGTTTAAATTAAGAGTACTTACTAAAATATATGCATGAAACATAACGTTTAAATAGATATTATAGCAGCATCATAATTTTTCTTGAAGCTTCACCCCCACCCCCTGCAACTAGTCATGCTTCTCTCCTGGAGGAAAAGGAAACTCTTGGAGTAGTGAATGTGGGAGGGGTAGGTTTGCTGACAGGCCAGGTAAAATTACCTAGCTACACCTGGATTCTCTTCTCTGTGCTAGCTTGCTAAGTCAGAAAAAAAATAACTCTTCTCCAGTGTTCATGTGGGAGTTCCCTGCAGGCATGGCGGAAGTTTCCAGGAAGGGGCTGTCAACTGTGCAGCAGTCCAATTTAGGACTGCTTAAGGATCTTTTCCTTAAAAAATTTAGGATAATTTGATTTGAGAATTTAGAAAAATAGACTCTCTAGGTGAAAGAAATGTTTATTAGCCTGGCCAAGTTAAGTTATGAAAGCAAATTATTTGCATATTTTACTTTTTTGAACATTTTTATAGTTTGCGAATGAGGCATTTACCATCTCTATTGGAATTCTGTAACTTCACCTGAGAAAGAGTCAAAACAACTTAACACAAGACACATTCATACTAATTCTCCTTCACTTACATTATTTGAAGCCATTACAGAATTTGAAAACATTATGTCAAAATTTTCCGGAAAAACACATGACTGAAATGGAAGAATTTGAGTACTTCCCTGTCTTAACAATGTCTCTTTCTTCAGTGTGTACTTTTTGCAAATTTTTAAAAAAAAAAATCTGTAGGGGTTGGCTTAAATTCAGAACTGATGTTTCTTCAACCTTGGAGGTTGTCCTAAAGTGGCATTTTTTTTTCTCCCTTCTAGCTTTGGCAAGCGCTCTGCAGGAAGCTTTAGGCGGGGCTGTGAATGCATTGTTTTAGAGCCTTCTGAAATGATTGTGGTAAGAATATGTTTGAAAGGACTTCTTTTTTTTCTAAAAAGTATTATGAAATAAAGATATTTCCACCAACTACTTACCATGGTATATATTTTTTTGTAGTACCAGGTATATTTTTCATAACTTTTTTTATGGATTTGAGTTTATACTTGTAATTATTTACAGGATTCAGTTAAATACAAAAGATAGAAAATTGAAAAGGGTAAATGTTTGGTATTTGAACTTTGTAATTCAGTCTTTAATGCTATTTAATTGAAATTTGGGGAGGACCTTTGAACTGCAGGGTTTTGGCTCTGAGTGTTATCAGAAAGAATGAGTTACTTTAACTGAGTCATAGCGATGTGTATTCAGGGAACAATTAACATAAGAAAATTGCTTTAATAATTGAAAGAAAATAAGGGGACTACTATGCTAATTAAACTGTTGACACCTTTGCCTCTCATAGTGTGATATTAAAAGTACATTAAGACAGATTATTCATAATGTTAAAATAGATAATAACATAATTATTTTCGGTGAGGCTTAAAAAAAAAAAACCTCTGTCATACTTCTTCCTTACTGTATAAAAATTATTTAAGAGAGGATAATAAGGTATCCTTTAAAAAAACCAGTATGTTCAGTTACTTTTGTTATTCTTAGCTTCCTCCTATCCAGCATCTTATCTGGAGAGGAAAACCCTCAAAATGAAGGATGGCCTAAGAAAGGATGATGCATAGTTTTCATTCACATTTGATTAAGTGTTCGGTAGACAACAGTGTGTCTATTTTTGGGGAAGACTTTGGACTTTCCCTTGTGATGGATGAGAGGAATTTCATCAGCAATAAGGACTTCCTCATCACAGCTAGTGAAACTTTTGACCAAATTTCACAAAGTTACTTTTAAATGAGGGTAAGTGGTGAGTAAAGATTGGGAAAAGTGGAGGCAGATAAATGGGACTTTCCAGCACTGAGTTTTGAAAAGTATTCCAGATATTTCCTTGAGATTTGGCCTTAGTTAAAGCTATTTTTGGATTTCTCTGAAGGGCTTTTGGTCCATAAAACTCTTGGAGCACTTAATACATGACAACATCACACAAACTACACACTTCCTGGTGTGAGACTAGCCCCGGAGTCAAAGTGTGAGCTGTCACTTTGACAGTATGTAACTATAATGAGGAATAAGCAATGTAACGTTGTTCTCTATTAATCCACTCAACAGAGTTTCTAAAATGTTTAAAATGAGGAATTATTTTTTAAGCATGGGTATTTATAGCAAAAGGAAACTGAAGCTATGCCATGAAAGTAGGAAGAGAAACCCTTAATTTCCCAGAACCATTCTGCTAGCAGTCCTGGTTGGGTCAACCAGACTTGGGGTTTTACAGATTTACTCAAATACACCAGATTTTTTATGTGTTTTAGTTAAGACAATGCACTAGTTGCTTTTGTAATGTGTGAGACTTATCCTGTGAGAGCTTTCACTAATAAATCAGTACAAAGACTACTGAAAATATCCTTCCCTTTGAAACTACAGGAAATTCAAGAGTAACCCATATTGTCCTAAGTGGAACTGAAAATGACTCTTTATAAAAGAAAAGTTACTCAAAGCCAGTTAGTGTCAGAGAAGTTCAAACACACTGAAAGGATGTCTAGTTTGTCTGCTGAATGTCTTTGCAAAATGACTGAATACAGACTATTTGTAAGTGTCTTTTTGTATCTAGTATTAATATGGAATGTCATATTTGGAGAAGTGAATGTCTTGGGGGTTGTGTTTCAGGTGGACTATATGGATGAAAATGAAGAATATTTTCAGCGTCAAGCCTCCCATAGACAGTCACGAAGAAGATTTAGGAAGATCAACCAGAAAGGGGAAAGACAAACAATTATTGACACAGTGGAGCCTTACCCTGTGGGCAAACCACCTTTGCCCAGAGGCTATCACACGGTAGGTTACACAAATACAGTACTTTTAATATCCTTTGTGTTTTTGTTGGGCGTCTTGTGAAAAGACATTTAAAATTTCCATTTTTGATGAATAATTCTTTTCTATGATGTGCTTATTTAAGATGTAGATTTTTTGGAATCACACATGATATGAATAGTTTTTAAAAAGCATTGAAATAAGATGTCAAAAGATACTATTTAGCTCTTTTATTTCTTAAAGTCTCCCAGAAAGTCGGCTTTGTGACAAGTACTGTAACATTGCAATCAGCATATATTTTAAATTGTCTTCCTTAATCAGAGTTTTAGTCTCCTCCTGTGTGCCTTTCTCATGGCTGGTATCATGTCTAGTTTTAAAAACTAGATATGTAGAAATTACATAATTTTCATAACTTTTCAGGCTATTGGAGATTCTTTTCTAATACAGTGAACTGTGATGTTAATAATTTGAAATGATGATGTTTTAAGTCTCAATGTGAAAATGGTCTGAAATACATGTTCAAAGATCCTCAGAAGTGCCATGACCTGCACTTATGCAGGTCATTTTTTTCATGACTATTTGTAAACTATTCTTTATGTTTGAAGGACTCAAGACACATAATAATGTTTTGTATAGGTACTCCACAGAGTCAGTTTAGCCCTTTATTTTTCTTAAGCAATAAGAGAAGCTAAATAATTTTTTTTTCAAGAACAAAGTTGCTTGAATTCTTGAATATGTGATAATAAGATAGAAGATAGTTTGTCTGTGCATTTAATACTAGTAAATGCATGGCCATTATGTGTGAAATTAAGTTAAAAATACATAAAAAACAAATAGGTAATAGACAATTACCCTACATCTCTCAGTTATTTTTCCTATTTTTTCTGCAAATAAGTACAGATGTAAAATGCATGGGAAAATGTATATGTACTAAAGTTATTTACTCAGTTTTTAGTAACTTTAAGGAGGGCAATGTATTTTATATCATGCTCATATATGCTGTTTCTTAAAGAGCTGTTTGTATTTCAATATCTAATGTGGTTTTGGACACCAGCAATCTACCCCACTCCTCCTGCTACCCATGCACCACTTTAATTTAACACCAACTTTATACTTGAATCATTTCATTGAGCTTATTTGGAAAGGCTTGCTTTTTGCTCATCACAAAGACCACTTTGTTGATCTGTTGGAGAGACTTGGTATTAAAAAAAATTGAAAGGTTTTTTTTGTTGCCATTGTCAGTAAAAGAGAGTAGTATTTTTAGTGTTGATTTAGCATCATGGAAGAAAAAAATACGTATTAAGAATTGTACATATTAATAGTGTAGAAGACTGTTACAATCTTGGCCTTCTACTATTCCCGTTAATATGCTTTCTGCTTTGGAATAATTTTTCTAAATTGGTTTCCAAACTAAGAGGGTGTGTGAATTACTTAAAACTTAGTGTTGAACTTGATTGGTTTATTTTTAGGTATATTTGTTACAGCTAAGTTGGGAGGGTCATCCTATAACCATTCCTCTCCCACCCAGCTTCATGCTACAGACCTATTCATTTGCTTTCTATGCACGACTCCCCTTAACAGTCTGTTTTAAAAATGAATACTTTTGGTAATGCTACAAGACATTTTTTAGTGGTTTTGTAACTATATATTATCTGATCCACAGGTACTTTTAGGGATAATTCAAAACTAGGATGAAAAATTTAACTTGATTGCTAATGGATCATGTAATAGTTTACTAATATGTGACATTGGTAATAATTTTACTACTTAGTAAGATTGGGAACACCATGGCCATATTCAAAGTATTAGGTCCTTTTTTGGGATACAAATAGTGTTTTAATTATATATTATTTATGTCACCTAACTGTAATTTCAGTGTAGAAAAATAAGAAAATTTTGTCTTGTTTGTTTGATACCACGTGGGAAAAAGAATTAAATGAGAGTTATTATTCTTCATTAGCCTTAAGTCATGTTTTCTTATTCTTAACAGAAATATGTCTCTTTGAAAGAAATTGACTAATAAGAGTGAGGCAGAGGGTGGAAAGCTATTTAAAGAATTGCACGAGTATACTTTATATGATTTTAAGTGACTGCAAGTGCATTTCAAGTGCATGGCTAAAGAACATAGAGAGCATCATACATGCAGCCAGCTCTGTATGGCCATTCTTAACCTGCTTTTAACATTAGCTTCACTGTGCCAGGTATAATATAGCATGTCTGATAATGTTCCTCTTTTCCTTCCCTCCTCTATGGCACTCATTCATTCCGGCTCAAAGGAATGCACTAAACCTCAGGTATTGTAATTTGTGTGTGGTTTCCTAACACTAACCTAAGTTTATTTGTGAATTTGCTATGTAACTAATGAGTTTGTAATATTGGATGTGTTTTGCTTGGTCTTGTCCTTTTGTATTTTTCTCTGATTAAGTAAAATCTCTTAAAACTTTGAAACTTAAGGGTAGTATAGATTACTCTTTTTATATTGATTTGGGGATGGATTGTCCACCTTCTTTGAAGAAAGAATACATGTGCAACCTACTTACTTTTAAGAATGAATGCAGCACTGCCCTTTACTAACTGCTTTCCAAATAAAGGAATAAAGAGAAAAAAACAGACATGTTAGAATTCTGCTCTTTGTGTGAGACCTCATGGGAAATTCATTAGAAACTTACATTTTAAATACTGTAGAACACGTTAATGCTTAGGAGTACCAGTATGAGAGTCTACTGGAAATTTTTTAATCAGACAAAAATAAAGGAGGTAAGAGTTTAAAAACTCTTGTATTTTCTTATCTGTATTTTGTTTCTAGCCAGATTTTATACTTTTACTGCATTCTATATTTTAGTTGAGAGACCTCTAAAGACTATCCTTGCTTATTTCCTTCATGCTAATGTACATCATTCACATATGATTTTTCAATGTTAGTCTTTGGAAGGTGGGAATTATATGTGGAGTTAGGGAATTTGAAATTAAGGAAGAAAAACTCATCTCTGGAATGTAACTAGTAAAGTTTTATTATCATAAATAATTAACTCCCATTGAGGGAATGTGTCATTAAATATAGGATGTTTGACTATTTTGCTTGTAAGCATGATATATCTTTTTTTCTTTCTTCTTTTGGTACAACCTGAATTTGAACTTGGAGCTTTGTACTTTCTAGACAGTTGCTCTACTGCTTGAGCCACCTCTATAGTCTGAGTGTACTAATTTTTAAATAATGTGGTAAATCTAAAATATTTTGATAAAAATTTTAAATCTGGCAATTATGTAATTTCTGAATTGTATAACATTTAAAATGACATCAGTGTTTTGAACTTTCACCTGAAAAGAGTATACTTGAAAATACATAATTTAATATTTTGAAAGATAATTCACTATTGATCCTCACCTTTTTTGGCATGAAAATTAACTGTGGTTTAAACCTTGAATTTAGAATCTACGCTGTGGTATAATTATACTCTCTCTTTAAAGTTGGCTGTGTGGTAATAGCTTAAAACAGATCATGATGATTTTCTTCAGAACACGAACCCTCACATAGGCTGTGTAGAGCTTTCAAGACATTGTTGTCAAGGCAAGTGTCTGAGCGATGCACAAAATAAGCATTTTTAAATGCAGTGAGAAGGGAAGGTTGGAGATGACTTTCATTAGCATTTTCTTAAATTTTGATGAGAGGAGGTTAAGTCTGTATTTAAAACTGCCCTCTCTACCCCCAAAGGATGAATTTCTAGTCTTTAGAGTAAGTAGATCCCAGAGGCAGGAAATAAAGGCCCCTGGCAGAGGCTGGAAGGTTTGGACTCACACTGTAAAGCACCTGAGGTAGGATGTGCACAAGGAATGCTTTACTCCGTCCCCAGGTTCAGAATAGGATGGGAAAGAAAGCTTTGTTGTTTTGCTTTCTTTACTTCAGCCCCTTCTGCATTCATGGGTAGTTTTGTCCAGCAGTTGGTATGGGAGGGAGATCCAAGCTCCATGATGAAATGGAGAGGAGAGATAGTAGAGTTGAAGGTGAGGAAAGACCACTTAACTTCATCTTGTTGGAGTCCTGTGGCAAGCTGGCACATGCCTCTTAAGTCATCTTTCTCTCTTCTTCTGAGTTTAATAAGAAAAAACAAACAACTCTTTCCTCTTCCCAATTTGGAAAGAGCAAAAATTGTACAGAAGAATTGTTAGAAGACCAAAGAAAACTGGTCCTGTCCCACCTGTGGGGTTACATGTTCCAACTGACAATTCAGAAATTTCCAGCCATTTCAGCGCAAAAGTTTTGAAATAAAACTCACCGGTCATGTAAAAAGATATCTCCCACATTGTCTAGTACGTGTCCTTTCCTATAATGGAAATACATATTTACACGTATTGACTTTTTATCTTGATGAGCTATAAAGTTTTTGATTGGGCTGGGCATGGTGGTCCATGCCTGTAGTTGTAGCACTTTGGAGGCTGAAGTAGGAGGAAGATCGTATGTTCAAGGCCAGCCTGCACTGAATCTACCTCTAAATAAATAAATAGGCTTTTGAAGATCAGTCACATTTTATAAGATTATTCTTTATAGTAATTTAAGACAAATTCTATGTCTTAATATTGTCTGTTTAAGACATCACTGTTTCTAGGATTTGTCTTACGTATCTCCTTGGTAGATTTGTTTTTTAGCTTTTCTTTATTTTAAAATTTAAACTTGGACTGGAGGCATGAATCAAGTGATAGAGTGCCTGCCTAGCAAGCACGACACCCTGAATTCAAACCCCAGTATGCCAAAAAAATTATTTTTAACTGATACATAAAAACATAATATACCCATATTTATGGAGTATTATGTGACGTTTCCATACATGTATGCATTGTGTAATTTTTAAATCTGGGGAAATATATATTTTATAAATAAAATTTCCTTATGGTATTTTTTGAGATACTTGATTTAAAGAGAATTTAACAGTCAAGGATTTCTTGGTAGGTTTGATTAGTTTCAAAAAACTAGTTTTTGGAATAAGTGAAAAATTACATTGTTTAGTTTGATATTAGACTTTTTGACTTGAGCTATTGTTTTTAAATTAGAAATAGATAGTACTTTCACTCATATCGTGGCTTTGCCTTGTCATTTGATGTTTTCTTAGTTTAATTTAGTATTTGCTATTTAACAATAAAGATATGTTTTAAGTAATATATCAATGGTTTATCTAGAAAATTTTCTAGAATACTAAGGACTTCAGATTTTAACTTCAGCTGACTTTAGTTTATTCAAATACAGGAAAACGTCTGTTGTTTTCATCCTTTTAAAATTTAAATCCACAAAGCTTTTCATTTTCTTAATTGAACTTAAAGCAGTTGGCTTCGAAAGTGAATTACAATAGGATGGAGTTTTAGAAAATTCATGTACCATATGTCTTAATCATTCAGGGAAAGCTCAGTGTTTTATGTTTTTTTTTTTTCTTTTTTTTTGTAATTTAACAAATATTTATTGGGTACCCACCATTTCTTTTTTTAGGTCTGTGGCAGACTCTAGTGAATTAACCCCACTTGTTCAAAGAAGTAGCTAGAGGTTGAGTGATGATGGTTGTGGAGGCCATGCTGAAACTGAGCATTGTCCTGAGGCCCACAGGGAGGAGCAGAGAGACTGGCAGAGGGTTGGCATGCCGAGGCCCACATCTTGCTAAGCTCGCCTAGCCCTAATGTGGAGTAACACTTGGCATGGTGGTGAGGACTTAGCAGTTGGAGTGGGAATTATGGCTAGGGGCTTATGCTGTATTTAGGTAGAAGAAAGCAGAAGTAACCTACACCACAAGAATAAAAATTGTAGGTAGTGGGTCACTGGTGGTCCACAGCTGTAATCCTAGCTACTCAGGAAGCAGAGGTAAGGAGGATTTCGGTTCAAAGTCAGCCAGGGCAAGTAGTTCGGATGTCTATGTCAAAAAACCCCATCTCCCCCCCCCCCCCCCCGTTTCTCTCTCTCTCTCTCTCTCACACACACACACACACACACACAAACACACAGAGCTGGTGGAATGGCTCAAGGTTTAGGGCCTGAGTTTAAACTCCAGCATCGCAAACAGAAAACAACTTTCAGGTAGCTCTAATTGGTTAGTTTCTGATGCTCTCTACCAGGTGCTTGGGACCTTACTGTGCGTTACTGTTAATGCTTGCGTGCAGTTTGTGGGAGAATAGCTGGAAGATTATCTGTTAAGCCAGCAACGGTCAGTGGAACTGTGAAGATGGACCAGGCGATGCTGGCCTGCTTGCCGTGTATTTGATCGGATGACATTTTGAGAGGTGTCAAAGTGTCCCTTGCTTTCATGCTCACTGGCAACAGGTTTGCTGCCTCCTGTTCCCCTAAGTCATGCTGGGGATTTAAGTCCCCAGAGAGCTCTCGTGGAAAGCCTTTGGACAATAGGTGACCTCAGGCATCCTGTGCCATGTGTGACTGCTGCTGTGGGTCTCAGCGTCCTGCTGTAGGGGTCTGTTTCTCTTTCCTGCAGTTAGAACCACGTATTTATACTGATTTAATCTGTATGGATTGGGAGAGCACACTACAGAGCATGACCCAGACATCGAAATGTAAATCAGGAAATAATTCCAAGCATAAAGTTTCTCCCTCACTGTTAGCAGCACACACTGCAAATTCATGGAGGCAGTTGAGAATGGTGTTCAGCGTGCTGTTTACCCAAGCTGCAGCTTCTGCTGGAGGTCTATTTTTATATATGACATCATCCCTGCCACAGAACTCCGTGCCCACTGGGATTTACTGTTCTTTCATTCCCCTTTGAAAGAAACCTTGTCTTGATGTCATAATTGGACCTATCTTTTGGTCGCACTTGGAAATGGAAAGTAATAGGGTGTTGTATAGCAGAGCATGCAATATTTCAGGCAGTTTATTTGTCAGAAAGATCACTGCCACTTTGTCCTGCCTTTCATTGTGAACATGGGTAGCTCTGTGCCTGTGTGTGTTTTAAATATACTTGGCTAAAATTTAGCTTTTAGTTACAACAGTAAAGATCTTTTTCATATTCAACTTATCATTTGATTTCTTTCTTCTTCTTCTTCTTTTTTTTTTTTTTCTGCCATGAGATGTTCCAGAGCTACATGCTGATTTAAAAAATGTCTTTCTTCTTTGGAAAATCGACTTCGATATTCATGCCTATTTCCTACCAGTGCTGAATTTCTCTTCTTACAATTAATATCAGTATAAATGATCTCCTTTTACTGCTTGAAATACTGGGTTTTAGAAACTTATTCTTTCTATTTTGAATCCAACGTTAACACTTTGGTAATGGTTATAAGATGCTGTTGACTTCTGGGTGAAACCGGAATGTATACAAGTTAGGTTTTAAATAATTTGTGAAGGGAAATAGTTTATTAACATAATTAAAAATGCCTACTAAATGCTCTGCATATCTCAATATACAAAATTTTGCTCTAGTCTCTCAAAAGTTACCAATTACCTATGATTTTAGTAGCAAACATTTATTTTTAATTGATCAATAGCAAACCTTTGCCATATTATTTTTTAATTATAACTTTATTGAGGTATAACTTACATACCACACAATTAACCTGCTTAAAGTATATTATTTATTGTTTTTTTTTTTTTGTTAAAAGTAAGCCTCACATAGCATTAAATTTATTATTTTAATCATGTTTTTCAGTGTCCAACTTGGTGTAGTGTTAAGTGTATCAGCAGTGAACTTTTTTTTTTCATTTTTCTTTTATTATTCATATGTGCATACAAGGCTTGGTTCATTTCTCCCCCTGCCCCCACCCCCTCCCTTACCACCCACTCCGCCCCTCCCTCTCACCCCAACCCCCTCAATGCCCAGCAGAAACTATTTTGCCCTTATCTCTAATTTTGTTGAAAAGAGAGTATAAGCTATAATAGGAAGGAACAAGGGTTTTTGCTGGTTGAGATAAGGATAGCTATACAGGGCATTGACTCACATTGATTTCCTGTGCGTGTGTGTTACCTTCTAGGTTAATTCTTTTTGATCTAACCTTTTCTCTAGTTCCTGGTCCCCTTCTCCTATTGGCCTCAGTTGCTTTTAAACTATCTGCTTTAGTTTCTCTGCGTTAAGGGCAACAAGTGCTAGCTAGTTTTTTAGGTGTCTTACCTATCCTCACCCCTCCCTTGTGTGCTCTTGCTTTTATCATGTGCTCAAAGTCCAATCCCCTTGTTGTGTTTGCCCTTGATCTAATGTCCACATATGAGGGAGAACATACGATTTTTGGTCTTTTGGGCCAGGCTAACCTCACTCAGAATGATGTTCTCCAATTCCATCCACTTACCAGCGAATGATAACATTTCGTTCTTCTTCATGGCTACATAAAATTCCATTGTGTATAGATACCACATTTTCTTAATCCATTCGTCAGTGGTGGGGCATCTTGGCTGTTTCCGTAACTTGGCTATTGTGAATAGTGCCGCAATAAACATGGGTGTGCAGGTGCCTCTGGAGTAACCTGTGTCACAGTCTTTTGGGTATATCCCCAAGAATGGTATTGGACAGCAGCCCTTTAGGAGCTCTCTGGCATCCGTTCCTTTCTCTTGGGTGTGACCTGTGTCTGATGTGTAGCATGTGCTAAGTGGGTTAGATCAGGAGGCCACCTGACCTTTCTGAGGTGGAATTCATTTTCCTAAGACATGGGCATTCATATCACAGGGATGCTGAGGACAGTGATATCTGTGCCTCCTCTCAAGGGACCACAGGGCTATTTTCCAGCTGTAGTATTTCTCACACTTGGTCATCCTGAGATCCTTTTATGCTCCTAAAATGTCTTCAGGGCTGCCACACTAGAAATTTAGACTGAGGAAATTGTAAGTGCATATTCACTGGTTATTTACAAAGAGTAATAATGGGCTTGTTGCCCATTGCTATCAGTGTTCTTTTAAGGGAATACAGCTTTTTTAGAACAAAAAAATTCTAGGAGAATAGTAATGCCTTATATGTCTACAAACGTGTTCACTGCTAGTAACTGCTGTTAGAAGACAGCTGGGTCTCCTGTCTGCTCTGTGCTCACTCTTCTGTGATAACATTCTTGTGGCGAGTTAGGTGAGTGTATGAAGAAAATCTGTGCACACATAGAAAGAAAGATGTTTGGAAAAGAGAATTTTTACAGGTTAAAAAAATAAGCAGTGATTGTGGTTGTCCTTTGATATATCCACCAAAAAAGACAAGCTGTGGTTCCATAGAGATTATTTGCAGTGAGAAATTTAAAACCATGTCAGTCAACGTTTCCTAATTAAAACTTTACTCTTATTAAAACCCATTGTCTTCTTTGCACGTCGAATGGCTGTTTCTTCTCATGCATGGTTTTGCAGTATCATGCAGTATTCACTGAATTCGGCAGCCTTCTAAATTGTGGCACATCATACAGTATAAAAAATCGTATTTGTTAATGCCACCATGGGTCTCACTTCAAAATGGTCATGATTATTGGAAAGCTTTAGCCTCATGGTATTAGGTACAAATTTTCCAAAGTTCAAACTTTTTTCTTAAAAGTTTATATTTTGTCATTTGCTAAAAAAGCAGTGTTAGCTCTTTTTCTTCAAGTGGAAAACTCATTTTGTCCCTTTTTAAGAAAACACCAGGGCTGGGCTGTAGCTCAGTGGTTGAGTGCTGCGTGGGTAGCTGCACAAGGCCCGAGTTTACTCCCCAGCACCAGACACAGAACAAAACAAGAAAATAGCTGCCACCCAAGCCGTCTGAATAACCATAGGTTTTCCATTATTTGTTTTTCAAATTAAATGGAATTTTATGAAGAAAGGAGCAAGTCCCACTCAGAACTGAAATAATTGTGCACATCTTTTCCTTGAGTGCTTTATGTAAGCTTCCCAATTTAGTGTACTTGAAAGGGCTAGGTTTGCTGAAGTTGGTCATTGTTACTGCCTGTCGAGGGGACATGCTGTGTCTGCAGCAGCACGACACGAGGGGCCAAGAAAACAAACCAGCCTTTTCCCCTTGGCTTTGCACACAGCGGGTATTAATGTGGTGGCAGAGCAAGTGAGGTCCCGCGTGGGGACTCCACCGCTTCTCCGACCAGGCTTGGAGAGCCTGTCTCTTAGGACTTTGGGCCACTGATTCTTCAGATTTTATTTGGGTGGTGTGTTGGGTTCTCCAGAGGAGTGGAACACACACACACACAGAGAGAGAGAGAGAGAGAGAGAGAGAGAGAGAGAGAGAGAGAGAGAGAGAAGTTGGCATGCTGGTGTGGAGACTGGAGAGTCCAAGTCTGCACATAATGCAGCATGACTCTTTAAAATAGCACACATCATCATCTGCAGCCCTCCGAACAATTTCTGTTTCCATGTTTTTATATGGTATGGAATTGCCCACATAATTTGTGAGGCTCAATGGAAATGAAAATATGAGGCTCCTTTGTTAAAAAATGATTACAGCCTTGCTAGGCTTAGTGGTGCACACCTGTAATCCCAGCTACTTGCTAGAGATAGGAAGATCACAGTTTGAGGCTGGCCCAGACAAAAAGTTAGCAAGACCCATCTCACAAACAGTCTGTCTGGCCATAGTAATGTACACCTGCAATCCAGTCGCGTGAAGGCGTAGGTAGAGGATCACAGTCCAAAACTGACCTGGGCAAAAGTAAGAGGTGGTATGGAAAAGCACACTAAAGCAGAAAGGGCTGGGGGCGTGGCTTAAGTGGTGGAGCCTCTGCCTAGGGAGCACAAGGCCCTGAGTTCAATTCCTAGCACCACCACCAAAAAAAAAAAAAAAAAAAGATTTACACTTGAAGGTGGTGCGAGCAGAGCGTTTGAGCGAGTGCAGGCCGGCTGGTGCTGCACCATCTTGCACACCTGGGAGTTTGGCCCTGACCTTTTGTGTTTGAACGCTTTTCTCTGCCCTCGCTTTTTCTTCCTTCTTGATGCAGTTTCGCTTACACACCCTAAGACAGAAGACGATCCCAAGGTAAATTTGCATGGGGTGAGAATTTCAAAGCGATTTACGTTAAATAATTACATCTTAACTATGTTAATTATGTTGCTGGTTGCCAGTAATCCATATTGCAGTTGCTAGATAAACCGTTTTTTTTTTAAATTATACTTTATTTAGCATTTCCTATTGAGAGCATTTTCTCCTCTAAGAATTTTATTTTCAAAGTCCGTTTTCCTCCTGGAAAGTTCTTTGACTACATTAGTTATTAAGGTAATTATGGGCTCGTATGTGTACCTGTAAAGTCTTTTACTTTTCTTTTTTATGGGGTGGTGCTGGGGTTTGAAATCAGGGCCTTGAACTTGCTGTGCAGGGACTATACTACTTGAGCTAAGCCCCAGCCGTTTCTGCTTTAGTTATTTTTCAAGTAAGGTCTTATGCTTTATGCGTGGGCCGTCCTGCATTGTGACTGCCCTCATAGCTGGGATTACAATGTGTTCCACCATGACTGGCCTTTTTGTTGAGATGGGGGTCTTACTAACATTTTGCCCAGGCTGGCCTTGAACCTTGTTTCTCTTGCGCACCATCTACCAAAGTGGCTGCACTCAGCAGTATTATGCATTTTTAGCAAAAACTGATATGATACAGATTGCATCATCACTATGAGGTGTCTTTTGAGTAATCTTTAAAACTGGGTTTTTAGTCAAATGCCAATACAGTAAAACTAGTGACTCCTGGCTTGCCCAAAATAGATTATTACCATAACTACTTTTAGCAACATTCTCTTAAGAGTTGATATTCAGGACAATCTAATTTATTACAAATTGGTTCAGTTTTATAAAAATGAATGATGATGGATAAACCACCCAGAAGTACATTTAAAACTTCTTTCTTCTCCAAACTCCTCTTTGTGCTTTTTCTAGAATTCTTTCCTGTCTTTGTTGTGCTTGACTTTGAAAATCTCACTTGCTTTTTCACGGCAAGTGAAAATTTAAAAATTTTGATCTAACAGGTTTTTTTCCTTGTATTTCCTATTAAACACAACCTGTCAAGAAAATAGGCACTCTTACTGAACTAAGTGTTTTTATGGTAACCAGTAATTCTTGCTGTGTCCAGCACACTGGTGAACTGGCCGGGGAGATTTCCAAAGTTCATCTGCAATCTCTCATATCTTACCCTAGTCATCAAAAGTCTTGGGGTCAATGGAGAGATGAATGAATGCCGCACTCTTTCCAGTGTATCATCAGAGAACTGCTACCTGAGACATGTCATTGCCCATGAATACTGTTTGTCTGGAAGGTCGTTAGCAGTCATGACAACTGTAATTGACTGATAGATGCAATAGAATTTCCTAAATATTAAATATTTTAATATTAAATGTTATCTGTGGTTTTTGAATTATCAGCATGATAGTAACTAATAGCTTTGAAGCACAACTGGACATGTATGAATAGTTGCAATAATATGAATAGTTAAAATGCTCCATTTGTCTTTGTAGCGGCTTTAAGAAGAGAAATTAGGTGGTGGTTTGGGCTGTTTATTCATTTATTTACAAGAAGGAAGACTGAACGTTGTCATCTTAAGCTCATGTGGCCATATTGGTACATTGAATTCTCTTTCAAGAGAACATTAAAGAAGTTTTGTGGCATTTAAAATATTTTTGTAGACAGTCTTCTATTTTTAGTTATTTTCCAAGAAAGTTTCCTCGGAAGCACTTCCTGTCTGCGACAGAAGGGCAGACACTTGTATTCCTGTGGCGAAGTCCAGTTACTGTCATCTTGTCTTAGAAGACTGTTCAGTGTTTTGAGAACTTATGTATTTTGATATTTATTTTCAGCAGCAGTAGATGGTTTAGAAATGGAAGATGTGTTTGTTAGTAATTGATTTCCAGCCTGGGGGTGTAGGCCGCAGTCCAAAGCCCTGGATTCAATCCCCAGCATCAAAAATAACAAAATTAGTAAAATTCCTCAAGAGTCAATAGTCTTTGACAGTAGGTGGTATCTTGCAGACCATTGTTTATGCCTTTTGTACCACACAAAAGAGCTCTCAGTAGTATCCTGGTCATGTTGATGTCTTGGATCTGCCTGGCAGAATTAGCATTACCTGATGTTTCCAGGGGTTGCATTATAGGCCCACCCGGATTAACAGTTCCGTGAGAGGATACCAGTGCAAGAATATTAGTCCCAGCTGGTAATTCAAGGTCTGTGTTGGCCAAACCTTGACTGCATTAGGCTTCTCAGAATATTTGGAAAGGAACAAACTTGACTCCTTATTGGATATTTATGATGTACCAATCTGGTAGATTTTTTTTTTATGTTTTAGCAGGTAAACCAACCCACGGTTTTGAACACTAAGCTAATGTCCTCTCTCTGTTAGGAGGTAAGTCCACAGAGGCCAGACACTTAATGCCTGTTCTGTGTTCATGGCCTCTCAGGTGTAAGGGTTAGGGATAGAGTCTAACTCACACATGAATTTTTGGAAAAGATTCATTTAAAAATGAATTTAATATATATGCTTCTTATACCATTTAAACTTGAAAATTTAATCTAAGGGAGATAAATATTAAACAGTCTAACCACTTTAGATGTCTACATGTAAGTACCTTTTAAACAAATATGCTGGAGCACTGAATGCCCACTGTGAAGAAGCATTACTGAGTTACACAATGGTAGGCTTTGGTTGATTCATCAATCTTTTTTGTTTTAAGGAAGCGTTTTCCCTTCAAGGACCATTAGTAAGGCACAGCTATTTTTATTTGTTTATTATTTCCCTTTTTCTTTTGATGGTACTTGGGTTTTAACTCAGGGTCTCACATTTGCTAGGCAGGCACACTACCATCAGCCTTTCCTTCCTTTTTTAAACTTTGTGGTTTCATTCCTGTACAGGAGTGGGTTTTCACTGTTAAGTAATACTATTTTGTAACAAAGTGATGTCTGTGAAGTTAGTGTATTTTAAATTGTAAGCTACTAACATAATAAGGAAAGCCAAAATCTTAGCAAAAGATCTTTTGTATAGGTACACTGTGGTGAACTGAAACAACTGTAAGTTGTCTAAAATTAGTCAGTGTTTTTAGAGATGAAAAATACTACTCATAAAGTTGCTTGTTTCTGCATCAGAAAATATTGGAAATATTTTGGTAAAATGCTTTGTGTTCAAACTCCAGTACTGCCAAACAAAATAAAATAGTAATTTTCAATTGTTTACATTAAGAAAATCATCTTTCAATTACTTTTTCCTAAGTTTGACAATTTTTAATATTTCAGTTAAGGTTAAAAAGAAAATTCTGAAAATGTTGCCCAATTATCAGTATCATTTTTTAAATTCACTATTATTTTTTTTTTTAAGTAAGAGATTTGTTTTTTGTTTTTGTTTTTTGGTGGTACTGGGGTTTGAACTCAGGGTGGTGTTCTTGCTAGGCAGGCGCTCTACCACTTGAGCCATGCCTCCAGACCTAAGAGTATTTTAGTATCTCCCCTGCTGCCACAACCAAAATAGAAAGACAAAAACTCAAAATAAGGGAGAATTACTACCAGGAAGTCTATCTGAAGAAAGATTCATTTTTGTATATGTGGTCTCTCTATTTCCCCTCGGTGCTGCGAATGAAACGCAGGGCCTATGGCACTGAGCTGCACCCCCAGCTCTGCTCTCTCTTTTTCTCACATTCTGGATCACATTGCCTTTTCCATGCCTGTTTTGCTACCAGCCCATGTTGGTAACAGGCATGTTAGCTCAGACCACCTTAAGAACATGAAAGGATTTAACCCTTCACACAGCTCATGCATGTTTCCTGTAAAATCAGCAGTATTCAGCATCTGCTTAAGATTTTAATTGCAATGTGTTCTAATATCTGAGTGGTAGTCCTTTGCACATCAAACCTGTATTTTCAGTGCCTGGCACAATGTAAGAACTTAGTACATCATAAGTTATTATTTTATGTAGGAAAAGGCAAATTATTAATCTCTTTCATCAGCTGTGCATGGTGGTATGTAGTCCTAGCTACTTGGGAGTCTGAGGCAGGAGGATCACCTGAACCGGAGGTCAAGGCCAGCCTGGGCAGCATGGATGCCATCTTAAAGAAAAAAATAATAAAAAAGAAATTGTTCCTTATATTTCACTGATATCTGCTTCTCCATAATTTTAGCTCCTGATTCTAGAAATCTTTTAAAGCAACACAAATGAATATTCATATTCCATTTCAATATAACTGTGATTCAGACATTATAAAAGATCCTACCTCTAATTTTGTTCTCTGTGTTAAACATTCCCAGCTCCTTACAGCTTTCGTAAACACCTCATCACCCAGGTTTTCTGCTGTTAGAATGTGGTATTTACTCACTGTCTCTCTTAAACTGTGATGTCCAGAACTGGTGCTATGATTTACTTCAGGTCTTGCAGAACCCCACAGTGTAGATTCTACCAGCCCTTCCTAGCTGCCTTGCTGTGGACATATGTCTGACAAGATGCACTGAGATTATAGAAGGCTTTTAGGAATTGTGCACCAGCTCAATAGAGCTGTTGGGTAGTCAGTTTTACAGATAGCTCCTCGTATCTCCCATCCCTCTACCAGCGGTTCCTCAGGTCTCATTTCCCTTGTCCTGTACTTACACAGGTGACATTTCCATAGTACACATGTAGACTCTTATACTTTATGCTGAATTTAAATTCGCTGGTTTCAACCTACTCTCCTTTACCTGTCAAGTTATTTAAAGCCCCTAATTTTGTCAGTAAATAAGTTAGACATTTTAAATAGCAGCCCAACTATCCTGTATCTCTTTCCTCATATTGAAGACTGTAATAATATTTCACAGGTTAGCTTTGAAGATAAACTGTATTTATGCATTTGTTCTTTGTTTGAATAACTATTGTATATCAAGTACTAGGGAACGAGTATAATAATACATCGACAATATGAAATAAGTAAAATGCTAGATGGTCCCTGACCTCAACTAATTATACTCCGGTTTGTACTGCAGTATTTCTTGTTTTTATTAAACATAGGAATAACTAAGAGTTGACCACGCTCATGCCAATGCATTAATCAGCAGGAATACATTACATGGCAAACCGGTAATAAAGACAGTCATTCCTCACTTCTGGGGTGTTGCTTTGTGAACAATAGGAGGGAGGGAGCCCTGTTTGAGCCTCTTCCCCTAGAAAGACATTGTAACGATTGTGACTGTGTACAAGGACTCTCCCTTTCAGAACTTGAACATTGCAAGATGAAGCCTGACCTTTTCTTGAAATAGGTTCTAGGTAATGAAGTAAACTTTGTTTAATCTGTTGTTAAACTCTGCTCATTTCCCCAGAAAGTGACTTACCAAAGCCCAGTGTTGGCATTTGTCACTTATTTATAGGCTTCTTTATTCTGTCTGTTTCTCTACATGTCTCCATATCATGACATCTTTTAATCTTTCTCTTCTCAGTGCTTCCTGTGAATATTGAGCAGATTTATTATGGATAGGTTGCCACATGAATTTTTCAATTATGAATCAGATGCAACACAAACAATTAGCTGTGGAGAATTTTTATTTATCAAAGAGAGAAATGGCCTAAAGATTAATTCTGAGTGTATCTCTGGAGTATATCTGGGTGGTCTTTGTTTGGACTCCATTAGGTCTTTCTGACACGGAGCATTAAACCAAGTCATAAATTCTAGGACTTCTGAAGTCTTCATTAAGTTTCAACTCAGGTGTCTATCTAGCGTTTACCAGGTATGAGGCACTCTGTTGGTTTCTTTCATATTTTATCTCACAATTAAATTGTTTTAAATAGGGAACTTGAAGTACCAACTTACAGTTTTCCTGTGTGACTGCTGTGGATATGAGGATGAGGTAGATTAGGTGAAAATGGAGGATTGGGTTAAGGTGTCAAGAGTTTGTCAGATAATCAACTTTTGATTTTGAAAGAAATTATTGTACCAATGGGGGTGTGTTGGTTAGGAAAAGAGAAGTAAATCTTATCATCCTTTATTTTGAATTGGTTTTTGTGCTTAAACAGTTTGGTATATTCATATAGAAAATAGCATTTTAAAATGCCATTTCTTTGGGGACAATAAAGTATTAGAACTCAAATTTGCAAAACTTCTTTATGTCCAGGTATCAAGTCCTTTGGCTACCCCCTCCCTTACTCTCTGTTGTCCTTCCTCCCCACTCAATATGCGCTGTTTTTCTGATGATGGAAAATACATTATTTTCTTATATCCCTTGTGTGGTGGTTTTCGTTTGTGGTACTGGAATTTGAACTCAGGGCCTTGGGCTTGCTAGTCAAATGCTCTACTACTGGAGCCATGCCCCAGCCCATGCTTTGCGTTTTGATGACTCTGTGAAGCACATAGAGATCTGTGGATAAGCACCATGTAAGTTCCAAATATGATTAATAGTTATTGAAAGTAACACACCATTTTTCTCAATTTCATAGTGATTAGAAAGTGAATACTTTAGGTGGAAAAACTGTGAAGGGATGCAGCAGTGCACTGAATCCAGAATGAGAATCTAGGACCTTTACCAGTGGTTTCCTGGACTAGTCTTTCTTTCTGCCTGTCTGTCTGTCTGTCTATCTGTCTATCATTTATTCTGAGGGACTGGGGTTTGTACTCAGGGTTTCATGCTTGCAAAGCTTGAGGCACACTTACAGTGCATTTTGCTCTGGTTTTTTTGGAGCTGGGGGTCTCATAAACTATTTGCCCGACTGGCCTTGAACTGTAGTCCTCCCGATCTCAGGCTCCCAAGTAGCTAGGATTACAGGCTTGAGTCACAACCTCTTACCTTTTTGAAGCATTGTTACTGGGAATTTAGAAGGCTCTGGTATTCTAAACACAGAGCACAAATTTGTTACTTTTTTTTTTAAAAGCTGGATCTGTTTATTGGTACTTGTTAAATCTAGATGGTTAAGAAATGAGGTGACTGTAACCCAACTTAGGGCTACTTCTAAGTAAGTGTCATTTATTCTTGCCTGAAACCTATAATATGAGCTTCTCCTAAATCATTTTATTTCTTAAACAGTGTTTGGCATATTATAATCTGGTGTAATTGTGCTTCAGTGTAGAAGGTATGGATAATAAAATGCCGGGATTCCCACCTGAATATTCAGGTTCTGTGGGTTGTAGGTCACACCAAGCCCCCCCAGCTCCCCACAAGACATCAGTGCTTGAGGATATGGCATTTTCTGGCTATCTCTCAGCTTCCCCGATTAGGTTAGCTTCCTTCTTGGAAGAAGTGATACATTTTTCCAGAGAGAGGCAGGCAGCGAGAAGCCTTTATGTATAAGGTCAGACACCAGCACCATCGCGCGACCTTGGCTTATAAACTTGGAGGAGAATTGTTGGCAAGTGGACTTGTTGGGGCAGGAACTAGGCAGAAGATGTGGAGCTCCAGTCCTTGAGTTGCCGTTATAAGATACATGCAGCATTACAATTGATACCATTTTAAGTGTACAGTTGAGTGCCTTGTATGTGCATTCTTGATGTTAAACAACCTTTACCACCATCCAGTGCCAGGACCTTTTTGTCTTCCAAACTGAAATGCCATACCCACTAGTCAGTAACTCCCCCTTTTCTCCTCCCACCTGGGAGCCCCCCTGCTCTACTGCCTAAGAATTTTGCTACTCTAGGTACCTAGAGAATTTGTTCTTTTTGTGACTGGCCTATTTCACCTAGCCTGATGTCTTTCAGGCTTATCTCCTTTGTAGGAATTTTATTCCTTTTAAGACTGAATATGTCTTATTGCATGTATACTTTACCTTTTATTTGCATGTTCAACTGTTGATTCCTTCTTTTGGTCGGGTTGCTTCTTCCTTTTGGTGCCATTTGCTTTTAAATTATTCATTCTGTCTACTACAGAAAAATATTTGGAATTTTGACAGGAGCTAGTAGAGAAGATCAGATAGGGGCTGGTGGAATGGCTCAAGTGCCAGTGTGCCTGCCTAGCAAGCATTGAGGCTCTGAGTTCAAACCCTGGTGCTGCCAAAAAACAATAAAAAAAAGTATCCCAGAAGATCAAGTAGGGTCTTGTCAGTGTCCATTCCCAGACAGTGGAAATCTCATTCTTTCAACAAAATGTGAGTGCCTACAGTGTGTACCACACTTGGTATTCCAAGTACAGTTATGTACACAAACAACATGGCAGCAGCTATCATGACATAAGAGGGCACTAACTCTTAAATAACCTCATGACTAAGTATTAAATCATAACTGCAATAAATAAGTGCTTCGGTGAGGAGGTAAACACTATTGTGATAACCCTGAGGGTACTTCACCAGTAAATTTTGAGGGAGTAGAGAGGAAAACAGGAAAGGGAGGAAGAAGGAGAATTTCAGGTAGAGGAAATAACACGTACAAAGGTTTTGCTCATCAAGGAAACAAGGGCAACCCAAGTTCCCTGGGATTCAGAGAGTGAGTATGAACATGGTGCAAGTCTGGAAAGTGTGTAAGTCTTTCATATTGTGACAGGAATTTAGGTCTTCATGCTGGGCACACTTGACAGCCATGGAAGCATTTTAACTTGTGACGGAGGCACCACGCATTAAGGTGAAGTGATCAGGCTTTCATTTTTTTCAAGATCCCAGGAAGTAGTATGACAAATGGATCAAGTGTATTCAGTTAGAGTTGAACCTACACAATGGTTAAGGGGACATCTGAGGTTCTTAAATAAAAAAAAATATTGGAGTGGGATACTCTCAGTAGAGATGAAGAGAAATCTAAATTGGAGAAAAATTAGAAAATTTAATTGCAAGATGTTGTGATGGCTGGAACATGGGGGCAACTGTTAAGGATCACTCATCAAATAACAGGATCACAGTGGTTCTTCATTTGCCTAATGTGTGAGCTAAGGAAGCAGTGAAAGCCAAATCAGGTAATTTTTGAGAAATTAGGCTGTGAAGTGGGGAAAAAGTGAGACTGTAGCCATAGGAAAACATGGAATCTAGGGCGATTTCAGGGTTGGTTTTGTTTTTAAGATGGCAGAGCCTTGGACATTTAAAAGCTGTTGGGGGGGGACCTTTAGTTATGGGAGAGATATTGAATACATGTGGAGAAGTGGGTAATGGGTAACAGAAGTCTGAGAACGAGTGGGATGAGTAGGGAGAATGATCTGACAGAGCTGTTGGAGAGATGGTTAGGTAAGGGGAGGAAGAAAGAAAAAGGATAGAAAGAAGTCTTGAGAGACAAGAAACACAAGTTACAAGCACTGACAATTCCATACTCCATTGCCAAAGATGCTAGATTTTCCATATCTGTTTTCTGTTCCGTAAACCATTTATAGATAGATCTGATTGTGAGAAGCTGACCCATGTTTCAGAGAGTGTCTTTATTCCTTGTCAACTATAATGCAGTCTTTCAAATAAATCTGTGTACCTAGGGAAAATTAAGAGTTTAGGGTAGAATAATGTGTCCTCATTTAATTTCAACTCTACCTCTAGAACTTTGGTTTGCTTTAAAAGGTGAAGAAAAAAATTGAGTAGTTTATTTTATTATTGGCAAGACAGTTTGTGCATCTGTGTGTGTGTGTGTATGGGTATGTGTATAAGTATATGTGAAAATCACATCTAAATTTGCAGAAAGCTTGCTAAGTGCATTTTATAAATCTTTGGCAGACACTTGTTTACTATAATACAATGACACTTAAGGGTGTGGTAGAGGTCCCATTGATTCCTTTATCCCCACCTTGGTGAAAAATCATATATTAGTTGAAAGCTGTTCAAGTAAGTCCTTGCTCCATTTTCCCACCCTGTCTTCAGTGATATTATTTGGAGTCAGCAATCAATGGATTCCGTCCCTCTGAGACTTGCTTAACCTACAGCCGCTGATGTAATACAGGCAAGAGCTTGTTACTTTATCTGAATTGTCCATCGCTACCTTAATGAGTGAAATGGTTAAGTAGAGGAGGGGGCGAGCCTTAAGGAATGTGTGTACTGTTTGAGCTGAATATTTCAGTGTATGTAGGGAGAGGGAGGGTGAGCGAGAAATCCACTTACATCACTGGAACTGCATCGAGTGTGAGCCTTGCAGGTTAAGAGACAGACTACAGTGTCTTGCTTTCTGCAGGAAGCAGCAATGCCGTTTGTTTCCTAAGAGGAATTTTTTATTTAGAAAAGGAAGCTTTCTCTCTACCCAGGAAATGGCTTTCCTTGTGCGTTGCTATGCCAACTGCCTGCAGCCATGGTCCTCCAAAGTAAGCACAATAATGTAATTATATTGGTGTGTTGCATTCAGACTCATGATTCTGGAGATTGTGTGTGTGCATGTGCTGTGTTTCCGTTAGTGACTTGCTGGCAGGCATGCTTGTGTTGAGTGTGAGGGACAGACATCATTAAATTAAGTGTCCATCAGTGTCATGCTGCTAAGATTAATTGTGCAAACTTGGTTAGTGGAGTGGGACAGAGACTGGTCGCCACTGTCAGCATCATTAGCAGCTAGGGAGGAGGTCCCGGTTCACATGCTCTGCCCTAATTTTGTTCTCTTTCTTTTTCTTTTTTCTCTTGGTTGGAGAGGTCTGTGTGTGTGTTGCAAATGAAACAAGAGTGTTAACAATGCTTGGCTGAATGCTGGAGACAGGCTCTTCTACCACCCCAGCTCATAGAATTCTGTATTAAGCCTTTTTGAGGGGAGCCTGTGTGCAGTCAGCCATTTTAGCTTTTTTTTTTTTTTTTTTCCCTTTTGCTTCTTGTTCTTTAGCCTCAGAAATGATCTTGTTCTCTCAGAAGACTGAAGGCCATGTGGGGTGTTCTTGGGCTTGTCATAGCCTCAGAGGGTTAGAGTTTCAGTGTTATAAAAATGGAGATGAACAGCGTTGTTCAGATTCCCTTTCTGGTCTACAAGTGTGAAGGGTTTTTAAGCTTACCAGTAGTGACACTTTAAGCTGCAGCCTGGTTCTCCTCCTCTCCACCCCCCCCCCACTTTTCTTTTAATTTAATGCTGTAGAGGGTGACTTGCTGTCGTCAGAAATTGGTACATGATGTGTAAATTCAGTTCAGCATATGTGTCTTCACTATGAAACCCCTGGCAGTCCCCGCTAACCATGGAGTTCTGGGCCAGCAGGAGAAGCTCTCCGTAAGTATTGCAGTTGCTGCCCTTGCTGGGGGCTGTCAGAGAGAGTCGCTTTACAATGGGGATGGTCGCTTTGTGTCTTGAGGGAAAACAGTGGCTTAGATGGTAGAAGAGTGTACTTGGAGGAGGGGGGTGACTTACAGCTGGCTTGCTCTTCCAATTTTGCTATAATTTTAAAAAACCTTAAGACCAACAATTCATGTAGAATGAAATCACTAACACTGAGAAATATTGTACAGCTGATTTTTTATCACCAGGAACTAATACTTAACAGTTCAGCTTGAACTTAATGCCTGATTGTTTTTTAAAACATGAAAGATCATGAGGCAGTTGTTGCCAACAAAAATGTGTGGTGAAGAATTCATATGTAGGTGTGAGTGAGGGAGGGAGAGCTTTGGTTATTGATTTGGTATTAAAATGATCTGTGGGAGTCGTCTGACTTCTTCACGTGTTCTTCGGCAGTGAAAGCACAGAATATTTTTAATGCCATACAGAAATGACTGCTTCTGTATGATTGATCCTGTGAGTCACTGTGTGATTGTCTTGCTGCGATCCCACAGGCGTCGACCGCTGCTTGTGAGAAAGCACTTTCCATGCCTGCTCCAGGAATGGGCGCTCCCATGGTGCTGCTCTTGTGTCACCATGCTGCAGTTTCCTGCCATTGCCTTACTTCACAATGTCGATGTGTGACTCCCCAAATGAAAGCACATGGATGTAGGCAGCTTGTATAGGTCTAATATTAGAAGTGTCACTTTGCACATTCTAGATCCAATAGGTTATTACACTAGGGTATAGGAACTGTCTCTTATGTGCTCTAAAAAAGGATAAGGTATCAAACTTGAAAAATGGTTGTAATTGTTGAGGCTTTGAAAATGCGTAACTCGGAGGCCATGAATTTAGAGCGTTTTAGGCGCTTAGGTCTATGAGTATAATTTGATTTTGTACTAACCAAGTACAAGAGCTTCTCTTAGATGGAGTGACCATTGGGCAGCACCTCACCTGGTGAAGTGGACTTGGGGTGTGCTTAGGTTAGGTGGCTTGTTGTGAGGTAGAGTTAGCCCAGCCCCTACAATGAATCCTCCTGGTGCCTCCCTGATTAAATCTCTTCGCTCAGCTCCTCCTTCCTTTCACTTGCAGGAAGGTTGTTCTAGAGGAAAGTTCCGTGTGGGCTTGGTTTTAGTAGCAGGTCTTTGAGTTGAAGCAGCTCTGTAGTCAGGACTTCTCCAGGTAGAAGCAAGGGCCTTTGCTAAAGTGGACACGAGGAGTGCTGGAAGCAGGATGTAAACCACAGGCTCCCTACAGCCTTTCCCATGACCCTTCTCAACATGGAGGGAGGGTCATATTTAAATTCCTAATAATATAAAATTGAACAAAGAAAATTATTAAAACAATTTGCTAATAGAGAGAGGAAGAGGTATTATTAGTTTTGTGGAAATGAGCATTGAGGACAGTGATGTGTAACCGTGCATGCCTAGCGACTTACTCCGTAAACTTTTTTCTGGTAAGTGCTTTATCAGAACTTAAAACTTAAGGTGATGCTGTGACAAAATAGCATAGTCAAGCACCTTTTGGAAAACATGTGAGTGATATTTCCCATGATGCTTTTATTAGAATTTGAGTTAGAATTTGCCACCTGAGCGCCCTGTGTGTAGTGGAGGTGGCAGCTTATGATACCAACTTCTTGCTCTCTGCTGGTTGTCTGGTCCACTCCTTATCTAGACTTTGCTGTTTTAATCAGATCTTTTGCGTGGTAATGAGATACAAGAGAATTACTCTGGCTCTCACATTAACAGGTGATCCAGTCAACCGAGGCGGACCAAAACTGAGTGAGAGGCTCTTCTTTGCACCTGTGAGCCTCATGAGGCGAATGTCACAGCTCATTTCAAATGAATAAAACTTACCAAATTCACAAACAGGTCTGATTTTGCTTCATCAGAAAGTGTGTGGCTTTTGAAGTAACTTTGCTTTTTTGACTACAGAAGTGATTAAGCATTAAAAAAAAAAAACATTAAATTGGCTTTTTTGGCTACAGATGGACACAAGTTGTAGATTCACTTATCATATTTTATCAGAATCCTTCAGCTCTTATGAGCTTGTGTTTTTTATTCACTTTTTGTTTTGTACAGTACACATCTCAGTTTGATAAATACTGTTAACTTTCTCATTAAGTTGGATTTTTTGGGTTATGGAAATCTCATTTAACCCTGTAAGCTACTGAATTTTTATATATTTTATCATACTTCGTCCCCTTCTTTTTTCTTCTGTTTTCTTTTTTTGGAGGGGGCAGAGGTTTGAGACTGGGTCTTGCTGTGTAGTCCAGGCTGGCCATAAACTCAACTATCCTCCTGCCTCAGCCTCTTGAGTGCTGTGATTATAGGTATGTACCACCATGCCAAACTCTGTCTTCTTTTTTTGTATGGTCCATTGATAGCACTAAGATGACCACCAGAAATGTACAAGTGCTAGACTACATTTTTATAATCATATAGTGCTCTTCAGGTGGTTTTGGGAAAAATTGTGTGTTTTTTTTTTTAAATATAAAAATCTGTGAGTTTTTAAAAATAAGATATTAACATTTCAGAAGTGTGTTATAAATTTGAATTTTCCAAAATACTACCATGGACCAGTAGTTGGGTAGGCTATAAATGATGTTACGTGAAAAAGTTTTATAGGTGCAATATGTTGGTGGAAATGTTAGGAATCTCTTTACTCAAGTCAGGCCAAACTGGTAACCTGCTCTCATTTTTCACATTTTTCTAGAAATCATTGGTTTATCCAGTATGCTGTACATAGGCTAAATTGTATCTTATGTCATGATTAAGTAATAACAAAAAGTGGTATATAAGGAAATGCCTTGCTTAAATGTAGGGAATAATTATAGTAGTTTAATTTATTGAGCACCCATGTGGCAGGAAACATTACATTTTATGTGACTTAATTCCTATAACAAACCTCTCAAGAAAGATGTATTATTACCTTTTTAGGGATTAGGAAACTGAGATTAAAAACTTTTTCACAGAGACATGTTACATGTTCCTCATTGGTCATATTACTTGTTAGCCCTTGTTGGAGCCCAGGTTGTTATGATTTCATGGCCCTTGTTTTAACCACAGATGTATGCTGCCTCACTTACGTGGCTGAATTTAGTCGAAATTAGGTGTGTAAAGATATAATTACAGTAGTTGGTATTAACTGGTGGATACACAACTTAGAAAAAGTACTTGCTTTTTCCCCACTGCTCTTTTTATCAGCATGTGTGATGTTCTACTTACTGTTAATATAAAAGAGCAGGAGTATTGTGATCAAAATTACTTCAAAGACATTGAGAATGATTAGCTTGAGGCTGGAGTTGGGGTGATCAGGAAAAGATGTCATGTAGTCCAGTCCTTCTTCCTCCTGCTTTTCTTTGTCTAGCCGCTAAGGCCTGTGCATTTTCCTTTTCCAGCTTTGCTCTTCAGTGCTCTTGATCCACCACTGGTGTAAGCCACAGACTGGGACTCACACATACAAAAGACCAACTTTTTTTTTTTGAAAATGGAGTCTTGCTATGTTGCCACGCTGGCCCTGAACTCCTGGCCTGATGTAATCCATCAGTCCCTCTGCCTCAGTCTCCTAAGTAACTGTGACCATATGCTTGAGTAACTGCACCTGGCTTCACTCTTTAAACTTCGTGTCTCAACTTTCTCAGCCTGTTCCCTTTGTGACCTCTGATTGCCTGGCCATGGCTACCTGGGCTCTGAGCCTTGCTGTTTATTCTGTTGTTTCTGCCCTAGTGACCCCTACATACACTGTGGATCCCAGCTTCAGCTCGTGACTACGTCTCGTACATCCATGCTGTCCACGACTTGTATGCTAACCAAGAAGGATGAATGATCACTGAGTCATAGTATCTAAATTCTGATTGGTCACTTAAGGCCCTCTACAAACCATATCCATTCCCTTGCTTCCCCCCAGGTTTGTGTTTGAAACTTAGGACATGTGTTGATTTCAGAGCCTCATGTTCTTTTCCTGCTCCCTTCCTGTTTCTCAGCTTGCAGTGCTCTTTGCTTGACTTTGTGTCCTTGTCTCTTTACTTTTGTTTCTGCTATATCTCAGTAGTGACGGAGCAGCACTTCACATTAACTTTATTCATTCTGCTAGTTGATGCTCAGCAACAGATTTGATCTTTACTGAGGAGAGAGCCTATCTTAAATGAGCTCCACCTCTTCTGTGTTCCATGTGTTGAGGATCTAGTTTGGAAGTTAAAACCTTATCAGCTGTTAAGAATACAGAATAAAGAATTTGAAGGCTGGCAGAATAATATGGGGCCAAAGTAGGAAGATGTAGAAGAATATGGGAGTAGTGAAGGTCCTGAGGAACAATACCAAAATCATCACTATTGGGATGGTTGTTGGAGAGCATGGGCAATCCATGAGCCACTGTGGGGGTGTTAGGATACCTGACAAATTCAGGACTGTCATTTGAGATCCAGCAAAGGAGTGCAGCCCCTTTGTCCATCTCCCCGCTACCATCTGTTATTTAAGAGAACTCAGTTTTAAAAAATTGCTTGTATCCTGCCATGACAGTTTGACCTAATGTGTAAGCACTGGGTAAAGTGTTTCTTTAATATAATTGAATTACTGCATTTTCCTTAACAGTTTGGAAAAATAGCAGTAGCACTAATCACAGATGCTAAGTTTTGCCCCTACTTGGGGGTTAAGATTCCTTCTCATCTTTATCTGGTCTTTATTTTGTCTGTTATGACAGATTTCCTGAGATAAAATAAACTGATCTCTTGGGGAGGTTTTCCTCTGCTTGCTCACAGAGAGGCCTGAGAGGAAGCAATGTCCTATTGTCTTACTCAAGGACAAGGTCATCTTGCTTTGGATTTGGGCCAAGACACCCTGGCAGTAAATAACAGATCTTTTTAGCCTTGCTAGAAGTAAAAAAATGTATTTAGAAACTTGCCAAGGCATTACATATACTGCTTATATATGTGTAAGACTGAAAAACTGATATTACCATAGTACACGTGACAATAGGTCTTTGCTTCTAGTCAAAAGAAGAGGCATGCTTTATATCCTTGCTTTAAATATTGTTTAGTAATGACCCATTTAAAAGTAGGCTACCTGATAAATAATCAGCTGATTAGTGAAAAAGAGAATGCTCAAAATGCATTATTAGAAACTCTTTTTTCTGCTTTAGTCTTTTATCCATCAGAAGATCACCAGTCATAGTTTCTTTCTCATTTTCATACCATATTTTACATGTGTGCAATACTATCATATCATTTGCATCAAAATAAATGCCCTATAAGTTTGGTCTTATTGGTATAATCATCCCTTAAATAAAATCTGCCATTTTATTGGTTCATCTCTTTGGTTTTAGGCCTGATCACACTTTAAATATTTTATTCAAGTAATCTGTTAAGAATTCCTTTGGTGCTGGGGTGTGGCTCAGTTGTAGTGTATATGGTTAGCGCGCACAAGGCCATAGGTTTAATACCAGCAATCAGTCAATCAAATTTATAAAAGAACAACTTACTACTTTCATGTCTATGGCAATTTCTGTGAACCTTTCCCATAGCCTTTCCTATTTAGATCAAGTAAGTATCTGTCATCATCTGTGGGTTTTAATTGGATTGGGGTTTGGCTATGCACTTTTTAGAAAAGATTTTAGAAATAAAGTGAGTGTCTGGATACTCACACACACACACGGCTAACATATAGCCATGTAAAGTATATTTATGTGTAAAAATACACACATGTATAATTTAAATGAAAATCTTTAAATGTGTCCTCAGGGTCTCTATTAATTTTCTTCTTCTCAGGTCTGTGCTATCTGATTGACTCTTTCTTCATTATTAGGAAATGGTCTTTGTTTTTGGAGACATAACTCGTACTCTTTCCATTTACAGTAGCAAAATACAGTGCTTTTAAGATGTCTTAGGCATTCTACAAAATGGGTTAAACAGTGGTACCTCATTTTTTTGGAACATAAATTATGAATTGATGTAAACATTTATGATAAAATAAATACGTATTTCCTAGTCTAAGGCCCACAAAAACTGTATAACGGCACATTCACAAGGAATAGTGCCTCACATAGGTGGTCCTTGTAAGTGCTCAGGCTCTGCCACTGTCTTTCCTGTTGGCACCAAAACACACATGCCGCATAGAAGTAATCATTTGTTACCCTTTGTATACAATCATGTTGTATATGTATACAGCATACAATGTCACAGTCTGTGGCATGTGCCATCTCTGCATGGAGGTCAACTCCCTTCTGTGGTTCTTTTCACTCCTGAGTCACTGTTGAAACATTCTGCTTGGGGTTCTCATCTCTTCATCCTGTACTAATACACCACATCCATACTCTTTTCTACACTGGATCTTCACCATGAAGACTGCTTTCAGGAGACATCTTTGCATATATTACCTTACACTTACTGACTGGCAAGTGAGTCTAACAATTCCTTTATAATTAAGGATGTCTTCTTTTGTAGTGAACACTAGAGAGATACATTATTGTTTTATAATATTGATTTGGTTTGATGATATACTGAAGCATACCCTGCTTTTTTCTCTCTATATATGTCTATATGCTTCATATCTATCCGTCTGTCTATCTATAGATACACACACACACACATATAAATATATATTTGGTGATACTGGGGTTTGAACTAAGTGCCTCACACTTGCTAGGCAGGCACTCTACCACTTGAACCACTCTGTCAACCCTTGTTTTTTGTGTTGGGTGTTTTCAAAATAGAGGGTCTCATGATCATCCTAATCTCTGCCTCCTGAGTAGCTGGGATTACAGGCATGAGCCACCAGTGCCCAGCTGCATGTTTGTATTTCATGTATAGGTGTGTGTGTCTATGTAAACGTAAGTAGTCCCTAATCTTAGTTCTAACTTAGGTGTGTAGAAAAGCTAAAATTCTGCACTACTAAAAGTTAATTTGGGGGAATACATGTCCTAACTCTTGGTGTAAATATTTTCTTGCTGCTCTCAGAAGTCTTACAAATACAGACTTAAGAATACAGTGGGGCAACTTTACTTTGTCACTATGTTGATCAGTGTGCCTCAGCCTCCTGAGTGCCAGGATTGCAGATGTGTGCTACCATACCCAGCTAAAGAGAGTATTTTCAACTAGTCAACATTTCACAGATTTTTTTAAAAAGTGCCAGAACATAACATCACACTTTTGTAGTAATGGAAGACAACCACGACTTAAAGAGCTGGTTTTTTATTTCCTCTTCTCCCCCGACCCAAATAGAGGAGATCAGACATTTTTAATCTTTGGAGTATTTTTTAATGTGGAAGCACTCTGATTTTTCCTTAACAATTAAGAAATCTTTGGAGTTAAGTGGGAGTATTGTGGGTACAGATTTTGTGGGTACTGTGGATTTGAGAGTCCTGTGCCTTTGATAATATTGAAAGTCAAGATCCCTTAAGGTTTCTGTCAGTAAAGCCTGAGATGGACCCATGGCCATGGGGCTACAGTGTTGGGGAGCTGGGCCGAGGCTGAGTGACAAGTATAATTTACACTCCAGGTTTCCAGTGAGGTGGAATTGTATTTTTCTTTTTGGCTAGTTTGATACTTGTTTTTCTTAAAAGGGCACTTTTGTTCATTTTAATAGTAATTAAAGTATGACTCTGCTTCCTGTTTCTTATTGGAATTAGTATCCTTCGTGGAAACAATCAAATGTCAAAATTGTAATACTTTAAGTGTAATATTTGCTTATGTATAAAAATAATCTGAAACTTTTATTTAGAAAAAGACATTAAGTAGCTAAGCTACGTAACTTGTTTTGGGTTTGTGTTATCATTGTTGAGTTCAGTCCGTGACCTGTTTTTAGTAGTGCATGATTTATAATTTATAAAAATATGTGTTCATTGAAGAAAAGAAATGAAAACAAAGATAGAAGAAAATTCCAGTTTAACCATTAAGATAAAAATCACTGTTGACATTTTGGCACAGATTCTTTCATTATGTAAATGTTTTTATATTCTACTGTAGTATAAAATCCAATAATGGTATTTGGTCTAGATCTTTTCCCCAAAATATGTACAAGATGTATTTAAGGGCATAATTTAATAGATATTTTGTAACTACTATGATGAAACTTCCATCAACCTTTGTTGTCTTTATGGTTTTGAAGTTTGCTATATATCATTATCTATTATATACAAGCATATAACATTTAATATTTGTATTATATGTCTTAAGTCTACTAAGAAATTTAGTTCACAGCTTCATTTAGTGTTAGAATTCTACCCTACATATGGGAAAGAATACAGCATGATTTTAATACTATTTTAATTACTATAAATACTATTTAATGCTATTTTAATTACTATTTTTATACTATTGTATTTTTCTTAAAGCTTAAACAAAATTTTGAACTGGAACATGGAAAGTGTCAAAGAGAAGTGAAATTACAAATATCCTAGCTAAAGAAAAGGCAGGCATATGCTTTTCTTCTCCCTATCCCGTGTATCAGACGCCTTTTATCACTAAGATTTTTAGTATATTCACTGGGGATAGCCCAGATTTTTCTTAAACCTTTCATTATTCTTTTTCTTATTTCCTTCTCCCATAGAATAAAAATTAACCATCTAAAAACTGAGTGTGGTGGCACACACCTATAATCCTAGCTATGGGGGAAGTGGAGGTAAGCAGATTACCTCCAAGGCCAGCCTGGGCAAAAGTATGAGACCCTACCCGAAAAATAAACCAAAGCAAAAAGGGCTGGTGGCGTTGCTCAAATGGTAGAGTGCTTGTAAGACCCTGAGTTCAATCCCCAGTCCACACCCCCACCCCAAAAATGTAACAGTCTGATTCAGATAAGAATTAAAGGATGCCTCGTTGAACAGCAGACTTCACAAAAGGGAACAGTAATGATGCAGGTGAAAAGGTCATTTCGCTCTAGAAAAAGGAACTTTAAATGTCCTTTAGGTTTTCCCCCCCGAAAGCAAGACTACTTTAAGCTATTTCTTTTAATAGAAGAGAACGTAGATTAGATTGTAGTTCTTACTTAATCAAAGTATCTTCAGTTTAGTGGAATAAAGTGTCAAAAGTTAACATGTATGCCAGGCATGGGGACACATTTCTGTAATCCCAGCACTCTAGAGGCAGAGGCAGCAGAACCATGAGTTCGATGCCCACCTGGGTCATAGTGAGACCCTATCTTGAAATAACCAAAAGGTTAATATTTTTGGGTACTTACTGAATGTGTGACTAATCATAAGAGAAGTAAATCTATATATTGATATTTAAAACACATAGAAGTTTGTTTTTAGGGCTAGATTGTCTTGGCTAAAGTGGTAGACTGCTTGCCTAGCAAGCACAAAGTTCTGAATTCAACCCCCAGCACTGTCAAATAAATTAATTTAAATAAAATAAATGCATAAGAACACTTTAACTAGCACAGCAGCACTCTGAAGTCATTGGAAAAATGAACTATCCGTGGAGGAAAAATTACAGTTACCTATATTACTGTTCTTAGTGGTTTGTTTTATTTTGAAATAAAAAATTCTACTTATTTGCTTTGTAAGAAGAGAGTGTTAGTAATGAAGAGCACATTTTGACTGTTGGGGTTTCTTTTCAGCATCTATAAAAGAAGTTAAAGAAATATTTTCTAGAAATTTTGCATCTTATTAGAGTAGTGTATATTGGAATGCTGGGTGAGTAGTATCAACAGAAAAATAAATAGCAATGCACAGGAGAGCACCACATGATGTTTGAGTAGTGCCCAAAGAAGGAGCAAGTCTTGACACTTACCAGAAATAAGGGCCGGACACAGCAGGTGGGGAAGATAGGAAATGGGGGGATTTTCAACGTGGAGGAAGGAGCTGGACCCTTGCATGTAGAGCATCTCGTGCATTGAGGAAAATGGTGAGTGGACTGACCTGCTGAGATGGAGGGACCAAGGGGCCAGGCTTGTCTTCCTGCGGACACATGTAGCAATTAGTAAGCAGCAGTCAGGATTTTGGAGTGAAGTTGAGTGGCATGATCAGAGTACCACAGTGGTGTTCATAATGAGTATGAATTTTTTAGGGTGACTAGTGTAGTCAAACCATCTCTGTTGAACTGGACATGATCACTGGATCATTTCTTACTTTACGTATTTACCTTTTTTTCCCCCTCAGTGCTGGGGATTGAACGCTGGCTTCACATATGGTAGGCAAGCGTTGTACCACTTGAACCGTGCCCCAGCCCTTTGGTTTCTATTCTGTTTTTTTGAGACAGAGTCTCACTACCTTTTCCCAGGATGGCCTCAAACTTGTATTTCTTCTACCCTTGCCTCCTGAGTAACTGGGGTTACAGGGTTGTACCACCATGCCCAACTGATTTCCCTTACATTAAAAGACCTGTTGCTTGTAAGCATATCCTAGTTTCAGAAGTGTCAAAATGAAACAGAATCTTAGAATGAACTAATTGTAGTATTGGTCATGAATATATTGTATATCACAACATAGTAGTGTGCAAATGGTTGTAGAATTAGATATACCTAATTAGCCTTGCTCGTTTCCTTAGCACAGACTCACTTGTAAATTCAATGTTAGGATTGAATATTTGACAGACTGGTTGACCTCTGTCTTACAAGCTGCTCACAGGATAGGACAAGAGAAACCCACTGGCCTGCTCTGAGTGTCGTGTTTTGCTTTGCCTCCTCCCTCCCCCTCCCCACCCCACCCCAGTTCTGAACTCTACAAACAACCTTGTGGTCACCAGTTCAGCATTAGAGTAAAAAGTCCCAGCAATGATGTCATCACCTAAACTTGAAGGCTCCTCATTCCTGTGCAGAATGGTGCACACACCGCACATCCTTCAGTCTTCACAGCAGTGCAGGGGTTCTGTCTCCCACCCCCCCGTTTTACAGAGTAAAGGTAGCTAATGTGGCCATGCACATCACACACAGACTCGTCTGTATGAAGTGCCTGTAAATTTTACTCTGTGTGCATAACTTCCAGAATGGACAATTCCTGTGTTACCTGTGTGCCCTATGGGTTATAATTCTTAAATTTCTTTTTTTTTTTTTTTTCTTTTGAGGCACTGGAGTTTGAACTCAGGGCCTCATGTTTGCTAGGCAGGCACGCTACTACTTGAGCCATGCCCCCAGCCCTTTTTTGTTATTTTTTGGGTAGCTGTGCACCGCCATGCATGGTTTGTTGGTTGAGGTGGGGTTTGCTAACTTTTTGCCCAAACTGGCCTTGAGCCTTGATCCTTCCAATCTCCACTCCCGATGGCTAGGTATATGGGTGTGTACGAGTGTGTCTGCTCCCCATACTTCTTATCAGGTTATTCCTCCCTCTGCACTCCGGGCCAACTTTCTGTAGTACTGGTTTCAAGGGATTTCATATGTGTGATGTAAGTAACCACTACCATCCCTGCTTCAAGATAGAGTAACTTAGCCTGGATCACGGTGGGAATAAAAGCTGTATATTTTGTTCCCCTTCGTGCTGGGCCAGGTGTTTGCTCAGAATCTTTACATGCATGTTTCTCTTGTTAATTTAACCTTTTAGGAGAAGATCAGCAGGATTAGCTGAGATTTCTTCATGTGGGTCTCCAGAGCTCTGCTACATTATCTTGTTTTTAGATTATTTGGAAATGAATCCTGCTTTGGTTTACTGTTTGGGCAATACAATTACTCTCTTAATTTACTTCAGTTAAGTCATTTATAAGGAGCTAATTTTAGTATACAACTAGAGGAGGAGTTTTCTGAGCCAGAAAGACTTAGACACATCGTCCTAGCCATTTAAAATACCAATAAGGAATAACTAGGTTAGTTTTTAATTACAGTTGTGACATTTCTCTTTCTTATTTATTTATGGTTGAGCTCAGGGCCTTACTCTTGCTAGACAGGTGCTCTACCACTTAAGCCACTTTGCCAGTCCACAGTTGTGACGTTTCTTTAACCACACATCAACTATAACACATTCTCTGGGCTGCTTTAAAAGAAGTGTTCATCTGGCCATACATGTGTGATCTGAAATTCCATGACGGTCCCTTTTGCATTAAGAACACTCCTTTCTTGGCAGTGCTAAGAACTGTGGGTTCAGCCACCATTCTCTGAAGAGTGTAAGTGGGGTGCTGATGGTGGGGTGCTGTGGTAGGCAGCATTTGAGCATCTCCTTCAGGAGGATGTAGCAAGTGTGTACATTTGTCATATTACTTCTTTTCTGTCTGTTGCTCCTTCCTTGAAATGTCACCCAAAGCTTCTGTGTAAAAAGCTACTGCCTTCTACTTGGGTGTCCCCCAAGTCTGTGTGTTGAAGGCTGGGTCCCCAAGCTGGTGGCACTATTGAGGTGGTTGGATTTTGAGGGTGCTACCTTCATTGCTGGGTTAATTCATTGATGAGTTTAGACTGAATGGGCTAGTAGGAGGCTGAGTCTGGCTGGAGAAAAGGAGGTAACTGGGGTGTGCCTTTGAAGGGTATACCATGTCCTGGTCCCTTTGTCTGTTTCTCTGGTTCCTGGCTGCCATGAGGTGAGCAGCTTCTTCTGCCATGCTCCCCCACAATGTGCCGCCTCATCACGCATGGGCCCAGGAGCAGTGAAGCCAGGGGACCATGGACTAAACCCTCCGAATCTCTGAGCCAAAATGGTCCTCCCTGAAGTTGCTGTCACTGATTTTCTCACAGCAGCAGAAAATTGATGAGCACATCTTCAAGTGCTCTATAATAAAGCTGGTGAGTGACTTTGAAGTATTACCTGCACCCGAGAGCAAAGAGGGTGCATAATGAAACCTAGTAGTGTGGCAGGACTCATGAGCAGTGTGTCCTCTCCCAGCATGCCATATTCCTCTGAGCTGCTTATTTGTGGACTTTTCACAGAGAAATCGGAATTAACCATTGCAATTAAGTTTGTTGTGTGTGTGTAGTAAAACAGTAAAATACTTTATGGACAATGGTCTTGCATGAGGTTAGGGTCATAGCTCAGTGGTAGAGCCCTACTGTTCAGTTCTTAGCATGGCAAAAACCAAAAATCAACCTGTGCAAGGGTTGGGCAAGTAATTTAATTTCTTTTCTTTTCTTTTTTTTATGGGTAAGGGTAGTAATTTAACTGCTTAAAGTTTCTGTTTTAATGTGGAGGTCAAGATGATAATAGTGGTCTACCTCACAACTTGTTTTGAAGATGATTAATGGTCATATACCATAATTATTTTACTAAGTGCTTTTTACATGTATTTTTAAAAATCATTGAACAATATTAGGAGCAAAGTGGTATTCTTCCCATTTTCAGGTGAAAACATGAGGTTTAAAACAGGAAAATGCAAAGAGAGTTCATGTTTTCCAAACCTTTTTGCCAGCTTTAAAGCTCTCTGTAAATATCAGTAATTGATGTTAGATGACAGTGCCCTGGAGTCATTTGTAGGGACTAGAGTCCCACCTCTTACCTGTAGTGGTTATCACCGAGCAGATTGCCGAAGTGGTCCGAACTGTTTCTCATGGTCTGTGAAGTGCTGGCACTGATGCATGCTTTATCAACTGCTCAAGTGGCCACATGTTCTGCGCAGGCTCTGACATGGTGTCATCTGGAAATTCAACTCTCGCTTTTCTAGCTGGAAAATGTTCCGTCTTTTTTTTTTTTATTTTTAATTAAGTTGACAGTGATTCAGAGATTTTGGTTTTTCTCTATCCGATTTTAAGTTCACAGGACATGATTCTCTGTTGGATGTCTTAGACCAATTATGATTTGCTTTTAAGGTTCTTCATTAACTACTTTTTTACAAATTGGAATTGGTTTGCAAAATACCTCATAAAAATTGTAGTTGATAAGAAAAAAATCCCATTAATTTTTTGCCTAAGTACTTCAGCGTTCCTCCCCACTTATTAAGTGATTTTGTGCAAGTAGAGCTGCTTAGTAAGACCTGTCTTTGTAGTCATTTTGTGTGTGTGTTTGCAAGGAGGTATTTTTAGATAGTTTAGCTGAGCAGCAATCTGACGTCTTTAGAGGAGACATCAGTTCATTATGTGGATACAAATTCTATGCTTTCAGTTTTTGTACACCAAGTCTTAATTTAAATCTCTTCTTGCGTTTTCTAACGAAAGAGACTGTATCATGGTATGTATTCTTTTTCTTCCTAAGACTGGCCTTTTTGGCTAGTCTTTGCTTAGAGAAATGATGAAGGTAGAAATGTCTTAATTTGCTCTCAACTTATTATAGATTATAGAAGCATGGAATTTTGGGTCATATTTAAATATGCCATTATATATTATGCTCTGCGGTGTTTTGCTACTACAATGTGATTCAGGGGTTTAAAACAGTCATTATGGGACTCATAAATGCTGTTTTCTTTGGAGAAGAAAAATATAAAGGCCAGAATGTGGGAGTTCTATACTTTTTAAGTGTACATGTTGCTTTATCGTTTTTTTTTTTAAAGCCTTTTGCTTTGTGAAAGATAATTTAATGCCAAGCATGCAAGAAAGACATGGTTGTTTCTCTTCTTTTAGTTCTAAACACATTGTGTATGTGGAGTTACGATGTTACCTTATTCTATAAGGTTCTCCCTTTCAAATACTAGGAAAGAGGCTCTTTGGATTTAAGCTTATTAATGTTAGTTGTTTGTGGCACTTGTTCTCATAAAACGGTGCCCTTGGTTAATAGGAAACACAGAAGTTGTTTTTTTCCTAATTTACTACACCTAATTTTGGGAAACTAAACATATAGAAGTTTTAAAAGGTTTTTTTAATTAATTTTAAAATATGTGTTCTTCATTTTCCAAAATTTAAAAGTTATATCCATTACATATGAAATTGTCAAAGCTTGAGTGAAAACTTTTGTTATTTGTTCAGATTCCATTTCTGGAAGGTATGAAGCATCCAGGATTTAAAGGATATTTAAATTTTTTTTAAATTTAGTTGTTCGATGATTTGTGAATCCACTGGGATTTTTGTGGTATTTTAATTATTATGTAGGAGAAGTTCTCATATTTTACCTTAATTGCACGTACAGCATTAGCATGATTCCAAAGAAGGACATATCTTGGAGAGTCAGGTTAATAATTGGCATCTTTCTGAAAGTATGGAGACTTTTCATTCATTCTTCAAGGAAAAAAAACAAAAGTTTTATATATGAGATACAGATAAATCTATATATATAGAAAGACAGACAAGTCATTGTGATAGTATGAAAAAACAAAAAGGAAATCCTAAAGCCGTGACATTTTTAAAAAAACCTTTCTTCTTCTTAAAAATTAGTGGTGTTATGTAACCATTTAAGAATTTAGCTGAAGCCTGATATTAAGTGAGTCAGATTCCTAGCTTCTTAGTGATGCTTCTTTACAGTGAAATTTAAGCATTTGCCAGATTCTTCAGCCATGAGTTCATTTTCCTCCCCTCTCCCCAAATTTGCATGCAGTAAAAACTGAGAATCTATGCCGGAAGAGGTGCTACCATTGAAATCCTCACGTGCTAAGTGCAACATTTAATTTCAGGCTGTTTCAAGGTGAAATCATGTAGATGACTTCAGTTTAAGAAAGTGACCAACTTTGAGCTGAAGTTTCTTTACCAAAAAGTAGCCTAAAAACCTCCAAATCTAGCTTCATTGGCTTCTTCTCTAACCTTCCATTGCACCTCTGCCAGAATATCATTGTTCTTGCAGAGTTGTTTCCCAAAACCACATCAGGCAACCGAGGAAGACGCCTGCCACCTTGACGCACAGTACTATAGTGTGTACTATCCCTGTTCCCTAATGCGCATCTATCTGGGCAGGCCGTGTGTTTGCTGGCCTCACACTGACTTGGAGAAGAAACTTCAGACATCTCAAAAAACTTTTTTAAGGGAACCTGGTGATTGGCCACCTGGGGAGGAGTCAAGTTGGATATCTTAAGGTGTCCTGCACACACACACACACACACACACACACACACACACACACACACACACTCTTGTCATTTGCATGGAGATGGAGTTAAGTGAAAATGTCCTGTGAGAACTTGTAGGTGTGTATTCCAGTTGACACCCCATCTTTCTTTTCCTGAATTAAGTGTGAACAGAGTTTTTCCCATTCACTTAAAAATAGCTGTATGTATATTTTTGAACCACTATTAGCTGGAATATGTGAAATATATAAAATTCTTGGCAATTGTGAAATTTATCTCCTCCCCCTCCTTTCACCATGTAAGTCAGTCATTTACCTTGTAATTAAAGCGATCTTAATTAACTTTTTGCATTCCCTAGAGACTTTCCTACTTCCATGTCTTTCCATAGTTAGAAAAACATTAGGATAAGCCTTGTTTGGGCAAAATATAGGTCTAATTTGCTTGCTGTGTTTTGTTATTTGGATGTTGGTTGTTTAGTTTTTCTTGATTATAATCTTTAAGTGAGTTCTATGAATTGATATAGAAGGAAGGATTTCTTTCTTAAGACATTTCGTAATCTTATTGATAAAATTGAAAGTATTAAAGAGGCTTTATTTCAAAAGGCACAGTGATATGAATGTCAAGCATCTAGCCAAGTTCACATTTTACCTCAGCTTTTATTAGGTCTCTGTCCTTGGAGGAGACACTAGATTTTTCTCAAATTGTTTAAAAGATTTTATGAGCAGAAGTCTAGATGTTTAAGCAAACTTTTCATTAAAATATAAATTAATTCCTATCTTACATTCCTGGGGTTACTTTTTTTTGGGTGAGTATATAATTCTCTTAAATAGTAGTTTAGTTCAAAAGGAAGAGCAATTTGAGTTTTTTATCTCTTGTAACCCCATCTGTTTTACAAATTTTAAGAATCAGCATCCCATCACAGTGTGAATCAAAATAATCAAAATATGCTTTTCCTCATCTGCATAGTCATCTTGATCATCATTTATTCTTATATTTATGTGTGTTAACATGTAAGCACTTCGGATCAGGTGAAAAGTTTTGCAGTGTTTTACCAAAAATACCAGACTTTTCCTTGGTTGGTTGTGGTGAGATTCAAGACTGTGTTTGGTTGCTCACTATCAGTGTGGATGTTTCACCTCAGATCTGACTCACCCAAAACATAAATCCTGAGTGCTCCCTCAGCCACAAATAAATAAGTTGAGTAGGTGGATGAATAAGCAAGCAAGCCCAGCCACCAAGTAGTCAACAAACTTTTACGGTTCCCCACTTTTCCTCATCTCACCAGCATTAGCATTGCTACCTAGCAGATGTTGAAGCTCCAAACTAAGAAGTATCTGTGGTTCCTCAGGCTGCCCAGACCTTCAGACCTCTCAGTGGGTCATACTTACTCTAACTTCTTATCACTTCCATTGCCACCGCCCTGGTCCAAGCTACCATCATCTCCTTTGGACTGCTCCACTTGGTTCCTAATGTTTGCCTCGCTTGTAATCTTGCCCTTCTTCATGCTACTCTTCATACAACAGTTAGACTTTTATAAAATGTAGCTCAGACCATGTTGTTTTGGGCTCTTAAACTCTGTAGTCACTTGCTGTTGCACTTGGGCTCGAATCTGCACTCTGTACAGAGGTGGGAGACTGGTCCTGGTTTGCCTTCTTACCTTGTCTTCAATGCTCATCTTCTCACCCCTCTGCTTTCTTCTCTTTGGTCCTCCTCTGGTTCACTGAACAGGTTGAGCCATGGAGCCCTTCTACTAGTTGTTTCTTTCACCCAGAATTCAGACTGTGGTCTATATTGGCTGGCTCCCTGACTCTGGGATCTCAGCTGAAGGAGGGTTTTCTGGTGGGCAATCCAAAGTAGCCATGTGGTCGTTTCTGTTATACCCAGTTATTTTAATTCTCTGCCAGGCATTTATTATTAGGTTTTTGTTGGTGGTGGTTCATATTTTCCCTGGTTGTCTGTTACCCTCTCCTCATCGGAATGTAAGACTCACCAGAGTAGGGGCCACATCTGTTATGTTTATTGCCCTATCCGGAGTATCTAGGTTGTATTTAACATAATAAGAACCACTTAATACATGTTTATGGAAAGTGTGAGGGGTAGATTAATAAAAAGCATAAAAATGCAGGTGTAGGCAAACATGCTGATGAGTTTAGAACTAGTAGATAGTTGTTTCACCTGGAGGGGATGTTTTTTCTTTCTGGCTAAACTTGGGAAGTGAATAGGCTAAAGTGAAGACTAAAGGCAGTAAGCCACCAAGCATCAACCATGGATCATTCACATTAGCAATACTATTGAGAAATAAGAATGAATGCTGTCAGCTCTCAGAATTTTGTTTACATACCAAGATAATTTTATAGTTGCATAAAATACAGGCATATTTTTCTGGTATTAGTTGCTTAGGAATTTTAGATAATAGGAAGTTTAGAAATGCAGGTATTCTACTTGGGAAGAATATATTCAGTATCAAATGGTCTTTGAAGGTCTTCAATATAGTCTAATGCCAAAAACAAGGTAGAATCGCTTGCCTGCTGAAACGTACATTGATATGAAAGCTATGTGCTTGTCCAGGACCATATGCCGTGTGTCATAAAACTGCGATTGAAATACTTTGTTCATTTTTCCTTACACACGTAACACATCATTAATGATGAATTTCAACTTACTTTTTTACCTTGTAGTATTTTCTTTTTAAGAAATTTGTTTAAGAGCTAGCAGAGTGGCTTAAGCAGTAGAGCATCTGCCTAGCAAGTTTTAAAGCTCTGTGTTCAAACCCCAGAACCACAAAAAGAAATAAAGTAAAAGAATTTTGTATAAAAATATAAATGACACAATATGAATATAAATGATATAAATGATAGAAAATTTGGGTGCTATCCAGATTAATTTTTTTCTATTACATAGAAGTAAGGCCTGGAGTCTAATTTTCGCAGCCTTATAGCTAGTTCACCTCTTGGTAACAGTTCCTAACAGTTCCTATAGCCGTGAAATGTGGCAATTACGCTAAATGGATCCTTAAACCCAGGTAGGTCTGTCTCTGTGCTTTTATACAGGAACTTGCACTTGTGTATGCTTTCTTTTATCAGAATTTTTGCACAGCTGTCCTCCATTCATTCTCACAACCACCTGGTTCAGTAGGTGGGACAGACCTTGTGTCGACTTTACTGGTGACTAAATCCAACTGCAAAGAATTAAGTTTTTTTCTTAAAAAAACATAGTCAGATTGGAACTGACTATATAGATTTTTTCTATGGTTTCATATTACAATCTGTGAGCTAATCTCTGGAAATACTAGGTACTTAGTCAAGCCAAATATCTGTAGTTGAGAAATTACCATTCTTTAATAACTTGAGAATTTTTCAAATCTGTCCTCTTACTCTATGGAAACTCGGCTGGTCACTGACATAACTTACAGGAAGCCAGGACTAATTACTATTGACACATACCTGCTTACCTTTCTGGTACTTTAAGTACATAGAGCTCTTATTTGTTGAAAAAGTTGAAACAATTGATTTCAGAGGTCCCTCCCAAGCTTCATGAGGTTTTGTTTTTATTGTTTTGGGCAATATTGAGATTTAAACTCAGGCCTTGTACTTTCTAGGCAGGTGGTTTACCACTTGAGCCATGCTCCAGCCCTTCCAGTTAGGTTTTGGATGACTGGCTGCTAGTAAGTCTGTCTGGACGAGGTGTGCCATTGTGTGGATGGCATACCTCCTCTGCTCTGACTTGTTTTCCCACATCCACTCTGGCCCCTTCCATCTATCCTCCCACCCTGAGAGAATAGTCTTACAGCTCCCAGCTGGATCTTGTTAACTATTTGTTTTGAAAACCTAGTGCCTGCTCATGGCCCTTGAAAAGCCAACTTAGTCCCAGCTGTCCTGACCATGTTGTACCATTCAGCCATTCTCGCTCTACATTCCAAGCTTCGAACTCTGCGTGGGAACTAAGGTTGACATTCTCTTCCTCCATTGCCTGGATGTTCCATTTCTCGAGCTTTCCTAAGTTCTTAGCACCCCAGGCCCTTGTGTTGGATATTCCTCTGCCTGTAAAGCTTTCCCTGCAGATCTTGGTTTGGCTAGATCCTATGTATTGATCCATTTCTCACCTCAAACATCATTTTCTCAGGACCTCTTTCACAGGCCAGGAAATCTAAAGAATAACCTTCCTGTATCTGGCTGGCATGGTCCATGATACCTGTGCTTTTTGCCAAGTTACTTTGTGTATCATTATCTATCCATCTTTCCCTTTACATCCTCAAGCTCTCCTCACTCTGAGAGGGTACGGGCCAAAGAGCAGTGACTTCACCATTGATGGGGAAATCATTGAGTATCATTAGTTCCTATAGCAATGACTACTGGTTGTGGGTATCAGTAAACACCTGTGTAGTAATTCAGTGGATGAGTGAATCTTGTGGCTCTGAGTGGAGTCATGCCTTTTCTTTCTGCCAGCCTTCTCTGGTCCAATCTGTAAAGTTAAGAAGTTAAAATATTGCGAATTTAGAAGTTTTGGCCTTAACTTTTCTGGGATAAGCTTCCAGGAACTCTCAACTAAATGTATTGCTTACCTTCATTCCTTAAATGGAGGGAATGTCGTTTCTCTTCTAGTTATTGTCTCTAATTATATTCTGGCAACCCCATCTATAATTACTGATAGAAGTGGACCGCGATGGAGCCTGTAAGGGAGAGAGCATTGGGGACAGCCGTCCTCATCCAGTTTCTCTCATAGCCTCAGTATCCTCAACTCTAAGGCCAGTAGCTCCGTGAAATGTTTATTAAGTACTTATGGTATTTTAGGCATTGTGTTTGAAGCTAGGAAAGAGCAATGAAAAGAGGCAGACGTGGTCCCTTTAGACTCACCTAGAGAGGGTGTTGGCTATGGAATCAGCAGCCACCCTAAAGGATGTATAAGGTCTGTGACAGGCAACATGCATCTTAAGGGATTTCTTTTTTTTTTTAATTCATTTATTCATATGTGCATACATTGTTTGGGCCATCTTTACCCCCATCCCTCCCTCTTCCCATCTTGAGGGATTTCTGACTCAAGGAGGTGGGGTAGAAGAGTGAGCCCAGAAGTGTCCTTCCAGGAGACCAAATAAGGAAAACCTGGAAGACATAGGGCATAACATTTAAAAAATGCAAAAGTACTTTCACACATATCTCGTCCACAGACTGAGTGAAAAGATCAGAAGACAGTGGGTACAGTAGTCAGGGTGTAAAGAGAGGCTACTGGCTGGGAGATCCGACCTGGTATGAATCTTCCTGCAATATTTTAAAATTTACTCTGGCTACAGCAAGGAGACAAGATTGGAAGGGAAGTCAGAAATTAGTATAAGAAGCAAGCTAAGACAACCACAGTGCAGCAGCCCTGGGGTGTTGGGGGATGCACTTGTAAATCCTTCAGCAGAGCAGGGAGCTTGGTGACGTTTTAAACAATTGTAAGATTGTCCTGATGAGCACTGTTCTAGTTCCCTGATTTATACATGGGATAATAAACTGATACTCATACACACACACAACAGAAAAGTTCAGAGAAAGTAATTGAAGTTAAGGAAAGCAGACCCAGCTTAATAGAGTAATAGAGCAGTAAATGTGGCGATTAACTCAGGAGGATGTACTTTCTCATTTGATTATGTGGATTGATTATGTTTCTGATTTGATCACGTAAATAGTCTTGGAAGACATCTGAGACGGGCATGAGAAACATTGGCGTAGTGGCAAAGGTGGGGTGACAGGAAGGAGTCTCCCCACGAGCTAGTGTGTGTTTGTAACCATAGTGATTCACACTGTTCACTTGCTCTATGGCTACAGTTTGCCAGTACGGGGGAGGGGGAGAGGGAAGAAGGATGAAGAAGAGACAAAAATCGGTTGGACTCCCTGTAGTTTCTGATTGTATATCCCTGCTGGCCCTGGACAGTGAGCAGTGCACCCTTAATATGCAGTCAGTTCTTGCACAGTGCCCTCCACACAGCCAAACCTGTAATTGGCTAGTGTGCCAGTGGTGGCACCTTAAGCCCTTGAAGACAAATGTGAAATTAAATGACTTGCCATTAATGTCCTTGGAAGAAATTCTAAAGTGAGCATTGTTATCATTGATAAGGAAAAATGAGTACATTAGACGTATAAAATTAATACCTAGTGTTGTTGGTAACTTAGGAGGGGCAACACACAGGAATGTTCATTACAGGTTGTTTCTAACTAAGTTGCCAGTTGGTGTTGGTGAATGAAGTCTAGACATAGGCTGTTAGAGGCAGGATCTGAGCTGTCATTTAAAGTCAAAGTAGGGGCTGGAGGTGAGGCTCTGAGTTTGAAGCCCACTGCCGCCAAATAAGTAAGTCAAGGTAGTTGTGTGTGATGTAATTTTTATCTCTGTCTCTGTCTATGTCTCTGTGTATATGAAATAGGATTGAAGTGGAGTTTCTAGTACGTGAAGTTATTCAGCCAGCGTACCCACCATTTGAGTCACTTCCATGGTGCATCCATCAAAACAGGCTATGGAGACTGGCAGCAGTAGGACATGCCCACCACCCCAGCTGTGTGGGGGCAGAAGAGGAGGATCATGGTCCATAGGCCTGCCTGGGCAGCAACGCTGTACCCTGTCCAAACAATAACAAAGCAAAAGGTCTGGGGACATGGCTCAGTCATGAGGCCCGAGTTCAAACATGAGTACTTTCTGTCCCCTCCCCCCAAAAAAACCCAACAAGATAAGAAAGACAAGCTGTAGTACTGTTTTTCGTTGGTGGCCTCTTGACACAAGTTGTAATAAACATCCTTTCTATTTATATTATGTGGGATCACTCTTAAATTTTTCTTTTCCTTATCACAAAAGAAATATGTAATCATATTAAAAAGTTTAGAATATTTAGATAAGCAAACAATTTCAAGTGTCAGAATCCCATCAATTCAAGTGTAGCCATTATTTACATTTTCTTTATATCCTTCCATGGCCTTTATTTTGTACATGGGTATACTTTGTGTGTATAATTGTTTCGTATTGAGGTGAGAAAAATCCTTTGTGCAACATTGTCTTCATTGATATTTAAAATGTTTAAACTCTTAAAAAAGGCTTTTTATTGATACAGACAGTTTGACATATTTATGGGTACAACTTAGTATAGTGAGCATTTCTGTCTCCTGAGACATTTGTCATTTCTTTGTGTTGGGACCCTTTAAACTCTTCTCTTCCACTATTGAACACTACAGTCACCCCATTGTGCTGTAGAACACCACAAGTTTTTCCTCTACTGACTACATTTTGGTCTTGTTGTCTACTCCCCACCCCTGCCACTCCCCTACCTTTCTAGCCTCTGGGGACCACTGTTCTACTCTCCAGTGAGATCAATGCTTACAGCTGACAGGAGGTTAAAAAAAAAATTGAAATTCTTGATGAGTGCCTTGTGAGTGCTCAGAAACTGCCAGTGGCTTCCATGTCATTCAGAGTAAAATCCAAACTCTCCTACAGCATCCCTACATTATTGCCCCAGGGACTAGCTCTGCCCACATCCCTCTCCTATTTGAGATCTTGTGCTGACCTTCTAACTATTCCTAAAACACGTCAAGGCCACCCCCAGCCTGAGACTTTAGCTCTTCATGTCCTCATACCTGAGATGCCTGTTGCTCTGTGTGTTTTTGCAAGGCTCAGGCCTTCTTTCCTTCAGACCCTTTGCTCAAATGTTACCTGTGTGCCACCCCTTCCACCCTCTTCGTCCTGTATCCTCCTTTACTAATTCTCAAATTACTTGCCACCATGTAGCTTAATTCTTTTTTGATGTCTTCCCTCACACAAATGCCAGGATATAAGGATTTGAATCAAGGATTTTGAGGACAGTCATGCTTCTTCCTATAGTGAAAATAAATTTTCTTAGTTCCTCTTATTTAAGAGACTAAGTATGCTGGGGCTATAGCTCAGTAGTAGAATGTTTGCCTGACATGCACTAGGCCTTGTGTTCAATCCCTAGCACCTCACAGAGAGGAGGCTAAAGGGAGATCCTAGCATAAATTGGAAGAGAAGTATGTATTCTCAAATAGTTTATTCAGAGACTTTTATGAGTAATCAAACTTAGTTGACTAAGTAGGTGACTTCTAGACTTAATTTTCTATTTAAACTTATAAATGACACTTTTTGAGGGTAAATAATTATCTGCAGGTTTCCATCATGTAATAATTATGTCTTGAAATTTGAGTAGATATTAGTGCTGTTCCACTCATAGATTACTGAACAATTCTGAATATATTTGACTGTCTATTCTTAAATTTTTATAAAAATTTTGTTTTTAACTTGGATAAATAGCACAAGAATTTTTCATAAACAATTATATTCCTTTGCCTTACTGGTATGCTAAATTTATCTCAGCTTTATACAAAAGCAAATGTAAGTGTACTTTGTAACAAATGCTGGATATAAACATGAAAAAACCTATGGTGTATCCCATCTTTGGAAAGTCAGGTGCTGTCAGTCTGCATGATCTCTGTTGAAGGCAGTTCTGATCCCTCCTGGCTGGTCTCCTGTTTACCGTTTGATTATCTATCTGCATTCACTGATTGCTAGGTGCATGGCTTTGTTTCACTTACACTTTAGTTGGCAGATTGGAGTAGGGCCTAGCGCACTGGTTTTCAATAAAAGTTTGACCAAATAAGTAACAGTAAGTAAGTGAACTCTAGTGTTTATTGTACCCACACTGCACACAGTTCTATGGAATGGTAGGTCCAAATGTGATCAGATCCCTACCTACTTGTCCATAAGGGAATTAAACAGTTTAGTATTTTACTGTGGAGGATTTTTCACAAGTAAGCTGCAAAAGTGGTCATAGTTTTATATGAGTTATCATATGATGTTGTATCAAACAAAATAAAATACAATGTTGTAAACACAGGAGAGGGTATTCCCTTTTGTATAAGATCCAGTGTTCTTGGTCGCAGACATTTCTTCTAAATAGTGACTCAGAGCTCCAAGTCTCCCCTATTTCATGTTGTGTTGTCTTCAACACAGATACTCTCTAAGGGAAAGGAGAAAGTTGTGGAGAGGGTTGTGGGAAAATTATCATATAGACATAGAAATGGCAGTCGCTTCTGGTCGTTGTTCTCCAAAAGCTTCACGCTCTTTGTATTAGTACCTGTGTTACCGTAAGGTGGTCAGGACATGTAGATCAGCTTTGTGCCCAGTGAGAGGGCACTAGTGACTAGCTAAACAGTCTAGGCCATTGGGTGTAGCTCTAAGTGTATTTGTTTTTTCATCTTTGGCTGGTACTGGGGTTTGAACTCAGGACCTTGTGCTTGCTAGGCAGGCACTCTACCACTTGAACCACACCTCCAGTCCTTTTTTGCTTTAGCTATGTTTCAGGAAGAGTCTCAGGTCTTTGCTTGGGGCCAGTCTCAGACCCAGATCCTCTTACCCATGGCCTCCCACACCTACAGCCTCCTGTGTAGTTGGGGCCACAAGTGTGTACCATCATGTCTGGCTTATTGGTTGAGATAGGGTTTCACTAACCTTTTTTATTTTGCCCTGTCTGGCCTTGAACAGTGATCCTCTGAATCTCTGCCACCCTTGTAGCTGGGATTACAGGCATGCACTATGTGTCCAGCCAATAATTTGCATTTGGGTACAAGATAGCACTTACAATTTTTAAATAGCTTATGAGTTAATGCTTTTAATTCTGGGTGAGATTTTCTTCCCAAACCAATTATAGTTGGTTGGTTTTCCCTTTCCATGAACTCCACACCCATGGGTTCTCCAACCTTGAGTTGAAAATGCTTGGGGAAAAATTGGATCTCTTTGAAATACAGAGATATTTTGGGGTTACTATTTTAGAAATTATTGAGTACAACAACTATTTACATAGCATTTACACTGTATTAGATATCAGTAATTTAGAAGTAATTTAGCAGTTATGAGGTAGAGTGCCTGTGTAGAAAACACACAGCCCTGAGTTCCAACCCCAGGACCATAAATGAGTAAATAGACTGGACATAGGTTCTTTGTAAATACTGCACTATTTTATATGTGGGACTTGAGCATCCTCAGATACTGCGGGATATTTTTGTTCAAAAAGAAGGCAGCCTAGAATCCTCCATGGATCCCTTTGACTTGAAACCTTCATTTCCCAATCTCCATACTCCATTGAGCACTCTCTCAGCTGGGATAACCAAGCCCAGTCCCTGAGGAGCTCATTACGGTTGTTGTCTAGTAGGTGATAGAAGCTGACACTACCTTCAGCTCCTCCCTCTTCAGGGACCCTGCTTCCATAGCAGCGATGCTAAGTGGCTCTGGAAAACAAGAGGCTGAGGACTCGAGTATAGTACATACAGAATGTTATCAGTATTCTCCATTATCAGCACTGCTGCATGCGGGGTTATGGGTATTCATAGGCTTTGGAGTCTGCTAGCTAGGGGCTTTGGACACTTCCATGCTAGCAGTTTGACTTTTTGTTTTGTAGCAGTGAGGTGCTGCCTCTGGACCTTCCTAAGTAGTAGACCAAGTAGACAAGTTCTAAAACACTCAGAACACCATCCCCATAATAATGGCAGGAATTATCACTGACATTAAGAGAAAATGTAGAGGTGCTTAGAATTTCATGTAGCTGAGGTGCTGATCAAGATGACTTTGAAAACATCTGGGCTCTGGCAAGAGTTGCATGCTTCTCATTGCAAGTTCTTGAAATGTGTGATGCAAAGATGTTTGGATTTTCTGAGTGCTTGTAAATGGTTGAAAATCAATTGAAAAGAAAAAGGATTTTAATGCAGGGGGTGTGTGTGTGTGTGTGTGTGTGTGTGTGTGTGTGTGTGTGTGTGTGTGTGTGTGTGTGTGTGTGTGTATCTGTATCTGTATGTATCTCTGTGTGTGTGTGCATGCACGCGTGTGTCTGGAGTGGGAATGAAGTGTCTGCTACTTGAAAACCATCATAAAACTGTGTTTCTAAACAGACCACAAGATATTTCATTTGGCCATATGTACATGTAATTAATCAACCACCCCAGTAATTCTAGGGAAACTCTCTGGATTATTTTGTTTTAGGTCTCAGGTGAGTATTTTCACTTTAGAAAAAAAATACAACTATGTTTAATGACAAACTTTTAGAGGTTCCTCTTGCTGTGCCATATCTTTCTTAAGGTGTTGAAAGTAGTTGTCGTGTATGTGTACAGCACATAATTTTTTTCTGATCTTCAAGTGTTGGGGAAATTGTACACAAGACAATGTTTGTTCCTGCCACAATTAGCTATCAAAAAGAGTTGCCTTAATCTCTTATCAGTTGCTTTTCAACTTAGGTTACTTTTTTCTCTTTGGTGGTACTGGGGAATGAACTCAGGGCCTAATTCTTATGAGACAGGTATTCTACCACTTGAACCATGTCCGTAAGTTAATATTGAGATAGGGTCTTGCCTTATGCCTTGGCTGGCCTGGATCTTAATCCTCCTATTTCCACTACTGTGCCAATTATAAATTGTATATGCTTTATTTATGTATCTTTATTTTATGCTATTGTACAAAGAATACAGGTGCTAGGAGAAGAGAATAAAGGCCAAAATGTTTGAAAAGCTTGGTTTAATTGGTTTTCCTGTTGCTCAGTAATGGTGACCTTACTGTGTATTCCATCTCTAGCTCAGGGTCTGACACAGCAAATACTCAGTAAGTATTTATTAAGTAGAATTACAATTTTAAGGGCAAAAATCTTTCTCTTTTCGCAGTTTTTGTGGTTCTGAGCCTGGCATTACTATTTAATTCTGGTATTTGAGGCAGTAGCAGTCATAGACGAGTCTTAGTGTCATGTAAAGGCTGGACCAGGTCTTTTCTGGGGGTGTGGCACCCACACAGCTCCTAGTGCACCTCATGTGTGATGCTGGTCAGATGACCAGGCAGTGGACGCTGAAAACAGGAGTCGTGTGAGACTCGAATAAACAATCATTCAGTGAATAAAGATGGATTAGGTACTTGCAGCTTTATCTGCATTTTAAGTTAATTCAAAAAAAAAGTAGACTGTGTTTAGACTGTATGGCACATGTCAGCCCAAATTATGTCTGTAAAAGATTCTCACTAGAGGACTCAGAGTGTGGCTCAAGTGGTTGACTGTTTGCAAAGCACAGGGCCCTGAGATCAAACCCAGTACCACCAAAAAAATAAAAAAGAAAAGAAAAGAAAGGAAAGGAAAGGGGAAGGGGAAGGAAAAAGGGAAAGGAAATCAGTTTCTTACTCTGTAATTACAGGTATTGATTGATGACAGAGTCCCTGAGTTCAGGGAGCCAGTTGCCTTCTCTGGTGACTGAATGAAATGGAAATGCAGTAAGGGTGAGGAAAGGTATCCTAGCCTGGGCTAGAAACAAAATTTTTCAGTGTTTCATAACGAGCACTTAGATCTGTGTAAAATCATAGTCATTGATGCATGTCTGCAGACTGCTGTCTTCAAGTTCTTCCTTTTTTTTATTGTTTTATTATTCATATGTGCATACAATGCTTGGGTCATTTCTCCCCCCTGCCCCCACCCCCTCCCTTACCACCCATTCCACCCCCTCCCTCTCCCCCCCACCCTCGCTACCCGGCAGAAACTATTTTGCCCTTATCTCTGATTTTGTTGAAGAGAGAGTATAAGCAATAATAGGAAGGAACAAGGGTTTTTGCTAGTTGAGATAAGGATAGCTATACAGGAACTTGACTCACATTACTTTCCTGTGCATGTGTGTTACCTTCTAGGTTAATTCTTTTTGATCTCACCTTTTCTCTAGTTCCTGGTCCCCTTCTCCTGTTGGCCTCAGTTGCTTTTAAGGTATCTGCTTTAGTTTCTCTGCGTTAAGGGCAACAAATGCTAGCTCATTTTTTAGGTGTCTTAACCTATCCTCACCCCTCCCTTGTGTGCTCGTGCTTTTCTCATGTGCTCAAAGTCCAATCCCCTTGTTGTGTTTGCCCTTGATCTGATGTCCGCATATGAGGGAGAACATACGATGTTTGGTTTTTTGGGCCAGGCTAACCTCACTCAGAATGATGTTCTCCAATTCCATCCATTTACCAGCGAATGATAACATTTCATTCTTCTTCATGGCTGCATAAAATTCCATTGTGTATAGATACCACATTTTCTTGATCCATTCATCAGTGGTGGGGCATCTTGGCTGTTTCCATAACTTGGCTATTGTGAATAGTGCCGCAATAAATATGGGTGTGCAGGTGCCTCTGGAGTAACCTGTGTCACAGTCTTTTGGGTATATCCCCAAGAGTGGTATTGCTGGATCAAATGGTAGATCAACTTTTAGCTTTTTAAGTAGCCTCTAAATTTTTTTCCAGAGTGGTTGTACTAGTTTACATTCCCACCAGCAGTGTAAGAGGGTTCCTTTTTCCCCCCGCATCCTCGCCAACACCTGTTGGTGGCGGTGTTGCTAATGATAGCTATTCTAACAGGGGTGAGGTGGAATCTTAGTGTGGTTTTAATTTGCATTTCCTTTATTGCTAGAGATGGTGAGCATTTTTTCATGTGTTTTTTGGCCATTTGAATTTCTTTTGAGAAAATTCTGTTTAGTTCACTTGCCCATTTCTTTATTGGTTCATTAGTTTTAGGAGAATTTAGTTTTTAAGTTCCCTATATATTCTGGTTATCAGTCCTTTGTCTGATGTGTAGCTGACAGATATTTTCTCCCACTCTGTGGGTGTTCTCTTTAGAGACCATGTCTTTTGATGAACAGAAGCTTTTTAGTTTTATGAATTCCCATTTATCTATGCTATCTCCTTAGTTGCTGTGCTGCTGGGGTTCCACTGAGAAAGTTCTTACCTATACCTACTAACTCCAGAGTATTTTCTACTCTTTCCAGTATCAACTTTAGAGTTTGGGGTCCGATATTAAGATCCTTGATCCATTTTGAGTTAATATTGGTATAGGGTGATATACATGGATCTAGTTTCAGTTTTTTTGCAGACTGCTAACCAGTTTTCCCAGCAGTTTTTGTTGAAGAGGCTGCTTTTTCTCCATCATATATTTTTAGCTCCTTTGTCAAAGACAAGTTGGTTATAGTTGTGTGGCTTCATATCTGGGTCCTCTATTCTGTTCCACTGGTCTTCATGTCTGTTTTTGTGCCAGTACCATGCTGTTTTTATTGTTACTGCTTTGTAATATAGTTTGAAGTCAGGTATTGTGATACCTCCTGCATTGTTCTTTTGACTGAGTATTGCCTTGGCTATTTGTGGCCTCTTGTGTTTCCATATAAATTTCACAGTAGATTTTTCAATCTCTTTAATGAATGTCATTGGAATTTTGATGGGAATTGCATTAAACATGTAGATTACTTTTGGGAGTATCAACATTTTTACTATGTTGATTCTACCAATCCATGAGCATGAGAGATCTCTCTGCTTTCTATAGTCTTCCTCAGGCTCTTTCGTCAGAAGTGTATAGTTTTCCTTGTAGAGGTCTTTCACATCTTTTGTTAGGTTTACACCTAGGTATTTGATTTTTTTTGAGGCTATTGTAAATGGAATTGTTTTCATACATTCTTTTTCAGTTTGTTCATTATTAGTGTATGGAAATGCTAATGATTTTTCTATGTTGCTTTTATATCCTGCTACCTTGCTTTAGCTATTGATGATGTCTAGAAGCTTCAGAGTAGAGTTTTTTTGGGTCTTTAAGGTATAGGATCATGTCGTCTGCAAATAGGGATATTTTGATAGTTTCTTTACCTATTTGTATTCTTTTTATTCCTTCTTCTTGCCTAATTGTTCTGGCTAGGTATTCCAGTACTGTGTTGAGTAGGAGTGGAGATAGTGGGCATCCTTGTCTGGTTCCTGATTTTAGAGGGAATGTTTTCAGTTTTTCTCCGTTAAGTATAATGTTGGCTGTAGGTTTGTCACATATAGCTTTTATGATGTTGAGGTACTTTCCTTCTATTCCTAGTTTTCTTAGAGCTTTTATCATGAAATGGTGTTGGATCTTATCACAGGCTTTTTCTGCATCTATTGAGATGATCAAGTGGTTTTTGTCTTTGCTTCTGTTAAGGTGGTTTATTACATTTATTGATTTTCGTATGTTGCACCACCCCTGCATTCCTGGGATGAATCCTACTTAGTCATGGTGAATAATCTTTTTGATGTGTTGTTGAATTTGGTTTGCCATTATTTTGTTGAGGATTTTTGCAGGATTTTGCACACAGAAAGTGAAACCCAACATAACCTTGAAAGGACAGGCAGCACCAAACTACAGGAAAAGAAAAAGCAAGAAAGTAGAGAGTAACCTCAACTTAGGTACACACAATCAAACCTTCAAACAACTAAGACAACTAAATGGCAGGAATCACCACATACCTATCAGTACTAACGCTTAATGTTAATGGACTTAATTCACCCATCAAAAGACACCGTTTGACAAAATGGATTAAAAAAGAAGATCCAACAATTTGTTGCTTACAGGAGACTCATCTCACCGACAGAAATAAGCATATGCTTAGGATGAAAGGCTGGAAGAAGATTTACCAAGCCAATGGCCCCCGAAAACAAGCAGGAGTAGCAATACTTATCTCTGACAAAGTAGACTTCAAACCTACATTGATCAAATGAGATAAAGAAGGACATTCCATACTAATAAAAGGGGAAATAGACCAAAAGGAAATAATAATCATCAATCTGTATGCACCCAATGTCAACGCACCCAATTTCATCAAACATACCCTGAAAGACCTAAAAGCATATATAAACGCCAACACAGTGGTTGTGGGAGACTTTAACACTCCATTATCATCAATAGATAGGTCGTCCAAACAAAAACTCAACAAAGAAATCCAAGATCTAAAATATGCAATAGATCAAGTGGACCTAGTAGATGTCTACAGAACATTTCATCCAACCTCTACACAATATACATTCTTCTAAGCAGCCCACAGAACCTTCTCCAAAATAGATCGTATCCCAGGGCACAAAGCAAGCCTCAGCAAATATAAGAAAATAGAAATAATACCGTGCATACTATCTGACCACAATGCAGTAAAAGTAGAACTCAACAACAAAAGTAAAGACAAAAAACATGCAAACAGCTGGAAACTAAATAACTCATTACTTAATGAACAATGGGTCATTGATGAAATAAAAGAGGAAATTAAAAAGTTCCTGGAAGTCAATGAAAATGAAAACACAACCTACCAGAACCTATGGGACACAGCAAAGGCAGTCCTGAGAGGAAAGTTTATAGCCATGAGTGCATATATTAAAAAGGCTGGAAGATCCCAAATCAATAACCTAATGATGCATCTCAAACTCCTAGAAAAACAACAACAAGCAAATCCCAAACAAATAGGAGAGAAATGATAAAAATAAGAGCTGAAATCAACAAAATAGAAACCAAAAAAACCATACAAAGAATTAATGAAACAAAAAGTTGGTTCTTTGAAAAAATAAACAAGATCAACAGACCCCTGGCAAACCTGACTAAAATGAGGAGAGAAAAAACCCAAATTAGTAGAATCAGGAATGCTAAAGGGGAGATAACAACAAACACCATGGAAGTCCAGGAATTCATCAGAGACTACTTCGAGAACCTATATTCAAATAAATTTGAAAATCTTAAAGAAATGGACAGAATTCTAGACACATATGATCATCTAAAACTGAACCAAGAGGAAATTAATCACCTGAATAGATCTATAACACAAAATGAAATTGAAGCAGCAATCAAGAGTCTCCCCAAAAAGAAAAGTCCAGGACCTGATGGATTCTCTGCTGAATTCTATCAGACCTTTAAAGAAGAACTGATATCAACCCTCCATAAACTGTTCCATGACATAGAAAGGGAAGGAAAACTGCCAAAAACCTTTTTGAAGCCAGTATTACACTTATCCCCAAACCAGGCAAAGACACCTCCAAAAAGGAGAACTATAGGCCAATCTCCTTAATGAACATTGATGCAAAAATCTTCACGTTGTTCCTGAAGAAATTCTGCAGAGGTTTCACTCGTTTTGGAATAAGATGTACAAGTTTTGAATTGAGAAGTGTTTACCTATCGATTTCTTAAGGAGAAATTGTTATCTTCTAAATTTTATGTGTTTCATAACATCTTTAATGGTAAGTTTTAAAAGAAAATCCTCTTAGGGAAGTGAGTAATGTTTGCAATGATTTCATGATTGGCTGAATGTCTTACTTTTCCAAGCTCTAGCAACATGTCAATTTCTAATTATTTATCTGACAAGGGATGTCCCAGAACAACAACCCAGTGAAGAAATGAGCACATGAACTGAACAGAGCTTTTTCAAAGAAAAAAAATCCAAATGGCCAAAAAACACATGAAGAAATGCTCAACATCCCTGGCTGCTAAAGGAAATGCACATAAAAACCACATTAAGACTCCACCTCACTCCTGTTAGAATGGTTACCATCAAGAACACAAACAACAAATGCTGGCAAGGATGCAGGGGAAAAGGAACCCTCATGCACTGTTGATAGGAATGTGAATTAGTACAGCCATTGTTGAAAGCAGTATGGAGGCTAAAAAACTAATAACAGAACTGCCTTATGATTCAGCAATTCCACTCCTAGGGATATACCTGAAGGAATGTGAGTCAGGTTACAACAAAGGCACCTGCACACCCATGTTTATTGCAGCATTATTCACAATAGCTAAGCTATGGAAACAGCCAAGATGCCCCCCTACTGAAGAATGGATTAAGAAAATGTGGTATTTATATACAATGGAATTTTATTTGGCCATAAAGAGGAATGAAATTCTTTCGTTCACAGATAAATTGATGGAACTGGAGAACATTATCTTAAGTGAAGTTAGCCATGCTCAGAAGGTCAGATGCTACATGTTTTCTCTCATATGTGGAGTATAGGTCCAATATAAATATAAGCAATATTACATATACATACAAATATATACAGAACTTGTATCCAAAAGTGGAAGTGGAACTGGTAGAGGAGACCAAAGAACGAGGAGAAAAGGAAAGAAAGATAATAAATAATAATGAAATATGTCACAATAATAATATGATAATAAAAAAGAATTGGTAATAGCTGATAAGAATGTAAGATACTTGCAGGCAGTGTTTTCTTAGCATCTCACTGACTTGCTGATAGTCAGAGAAAGGGGTCCAGTAGTATTTGTCAGATGAGCAAATGTGTGAATGTTTGCTTTCAGCATTTATTTTCTCTAATACATGAAGGATCGTAGGTAGAGCATTTGAGAAATACTTAGTGAATCAACTTTTTTCATAGAAGCTATTTTAATTTTTGATATTTATATATGTATAAATAAATGTCTATAACTTTCTTAGTTCTACATTTTTGGATGGCCCTCTTCTCTCTTATTTTCTATAGAACTAGTACCGTTAACTTGTATGACAATACACTTTGTTGTTTCTAAGTTGCTTTTCTTTTTAACTTTTTTAAAGGTTTTTTTTAATAGTACTTAGTGTACATAATATTTTACTTATTTTTATTTTTTTTAATCATATGGTTGTACCAGGGGCACATTGTGACATTTACAAAAGTTCTTACAATATATATATCATAGTTGAATTCATCACCTCCATCATCCTCCTTTATCTCTCCTCCTCCCATTCCTGGAACAGTTTCAGCAGGTCTCATTTTTCCATTTTCATATATGAATACATAATATCTCTACCATATTCAATCTCTTACATCCTTTCCTTCTATCCTCCCCATTTTTAAACTTTTAAACATCATTTTAGCACAGAAGAACCTGAAATCTGTTTTCTTATCTAAACTGCTTCTTGCCACAAAGGTACACTTGTGATCACTAACAAATAATAGTAGATAACGAATTGCTCATTAATGTCTTGAAAATTGTGGCTTACTGAGTTAAATGCTACCCAAGTTCATCTTACATACCACTCCCACTTACCTAAGCATTGAATTTAGTATTATTAAGGTTCATTGAATGCTCATAGATCTTAAAATGTTACGACTTGGGTCAAATAGGATAGCATTTGGTAATTTGTAAATGTGAAAGATGAAAGTTCTTTTTCAGGCTCTTTCCTACTAACATTTTTGACTCAGTGGTCTGGAATAGTTTATAGCATGATTTTAAAATGTGTTCTTGGAATTATTGATTGAAATTGTAATCCTAGTTTTTTCTGCTCCTCCCATAGCTTCCTGCAGATTTCACAAAACTGCACCTTACTGACAGCCTCCATCCACAGGTTACCCACGTGTCATCCAGCCATTCAGGATGTAGTATCACCAGTGATTCTGGAAGCAGTAGCCTTTCTGACATTTACCAGGTAAGAAGAGGTTTTCTTGTCATTCACTTCATTTCTGTCTACTCCAAGGAGTTTTACGATTCTTTGTTGGTAAAATCTGTGAAGTAAATACATGCACGCATATATGTATATAAAATATTATGTTTATGCATCACACAAACATATAGCATGTTTCATATTTGTTTTAGGAAGTAGAACTACTCTTGAGTTGTACTTAACCTCTGCTGTTACCAGTCATCAGAATTTTAAATAGAAAGGTTACAACTCTTGGGGATATACCCAAAAGACTTTGACACAGGTTACTCCAGAGGCACCTGCACACCCATGTTTATTGTGGCACTATTCACAATAGCCAAGTTATGGAAACAGCCAAGATGCCCCACCACTGACGAATGGATTAAGAAAATGTGGTATCTATACACAATGGAATTTTATGCAGCCATGAAGAAGAATGAAATGTTATCATTCGCTGGTAAATGGATGGAATTGGAGAACATCATTCTGAGTGAGGTTAGCCTGGCCCAAAAGACCAAAAATCGTATGTTCTCCCTCATATGCGGACATTAGATCAAGGGCAAACACAACAATGGGATTGGACTTTGAGCACATGAGAAAAGCACGAGCACATAAGGGAGGGGTGAGGATAGGTAAGACACCTAAAAAGTTAGCTAGCATTTGTTGCCCTTAATGCAGAGAAACTAAAGCAGATACCTTAAAAGCAACTGAGGCCAATAGGAAAACGGGACCAGGAACCAGAGAAAAGGTGAGATCAAAAAGAATTAACCTAGAAGGTAACACACACGCACAGGAAATTAATGAGTCAACTCCCTGTATAGCTATCCTTATCTCAACCAGGAACACTTGTTCTTTCCTATTATTGCTTATACTCTCTCTTCAACAAAATTAGAGATACGGGCAAAATAGTTTCTGACGGGTATTGAGGGGGTGGGGGGAGAGGGAGGGGGTGGAGTGGGTGGTAAGGGAGGGGGTGGGGGCAGGGGGGAGAAATGACCCAAGCCTTGTATGCACATATGAATAATAAAACAATAAAAAATAAATAAATAGAAAGGTTACAAAGGTCACTTTAAATCTTTTACTCATCTATTATAGATAATAGGTTACTCTTGACTAGAAAACATCAGAATTATGTTTTATAGTAAGTTTTTGTTATGAAAGTCTTTATTGAGTATGACAAAAGGAGGGAATTATTAAGATATTATCCCTGAATCATATTTTAAAAAACATACCTATAGAAGGTAGGCACCAGTGGCTCACACCTAGAATCCTAGCTACTTGAGAAGCTGAGACCTGGAGAATTGTGGCTCAAAGCCTGAGGCCAACCTAGGCAAATAGTTCACAAGACTCCATCTCCAATATAACCAGAGAAAAATGGACTGGAGGTGTGGTTCGAGTGGTAGAGCACCTGTTTTGTAAGTGTGAAGCCCTGAGTTCAAATCCCAGTACCACCAAAAAAAAAATGTACCTATAGATTTGGTTATGTATTTGAAATATATTTGTATGTTACTGATGGATAGAAAAAGGCTAGATCTATGGGATTCAAAAATATTTTCAAAAGCAAAATAATTATAATTGTTAAAGAAACATTTATTGCTGGTAGAATGGCTCAATTAGTAGAGTGCCTGCCTAGCAAGTGTGAAACCCTGATTTCAAACCCTCAGTCAGTACCACAAAAAATAATAATAATACTGTTTTAGAATATGTACATTTAGGAAAAGTGACCAAAATACAAAACAAAAAAATCACTTTGGGGACCTTCAAATACATACTATTAATATTGAATTTTAGATGATTTCAAGATTAAAAAGAATATTGTATTCACTTTATAAAGTATAATTCTTGACTCCTTAGGAACTGCCCCATAAGCTGACCATAGAAAGTTCCTTTCTTAAGAAGATTGTGGTTATCAAGGATCATTGATCTACTCAAGCACTACTAGGTTTCTTTCTTATTACCGAAAGGAAATGAATAATTAGAATATGTGTACAAGACATTTAATTTCTAATTTTAGTACAGCTTAGAAAATATAACTCCTTTTTAGGAGGTAATGTATTAGGTGAATATATACTTTATAGAGGGCTTGCTGTCTAGAAATTTTATATCTGAAGCAGCCCCAAATCTTATTTTTTTAAAAAAATATGTTGTGCCAGGTGCCAGTGGCTCATGCCTGTAATCCTAGCTACTCTCAGGAGGCAGAGATCAAGAGGATCATGATTTAAAACAGCCAGGCAAATAGTTCACAAGACCGTATCTCAAAAAACTCTTCACCAAAAGGGCTGGTGGAGTAGCTCAAGGTATAGGCCCTAAGTTCAAGCCCTAGTACTAGAAAAAATAAGTTGTTAGCTGCAATTACCAACATTTATAAATTGCTGGCTAAGAATTTACTATCCTGCAGTAGGACAATAAAAAACATAATTTTTGCCTCTTTAAAGTAAGTGCAGATTTCTGCTTAGAGCAAGAAAGTGTTAACTGGTAATTAAGTCTTTAGGAAGTAATCTTATTCTAAATGTTAGAAAAAGTAGTGGATCAGGATAAACTTAACATGCACTCCCAGCTTATTTTTGAAAGAGAATTTTTTTTTTTTTAAAAGAAAACTATTCAGTTCTCTTAGGCTGGGTATGATGGTGCACAACTGTAATTCCAGCACTTGATAGGCTAAAGTAGGAGGATTAAGAGTTCAAAACTAGCCTGAGCTACACAGGGAGACCCTATCTCAAAAAAAAAAAAAAAAAAAAAAAAACCAACTAGAGATGTCTTTCAGTAGTAGAGAGCTTCCTAACATGTACAAGGCCCTTTCGTTCAGTTGCCACACTGAAAGAAAAAAAAAAAAAAAAAAGAGTTTCCCAATGAATAGAAACTGTACTTTAGCTTTGTTTAACCGAGATATTATGGCAGAATGCTACAGACTTTAAGGGGGTTAGTATATATTTTGAAAGTCTGTAGTTGGGAATAGAACTTGAGGTTATAGTAGTTACCATTGTCCCAAACATCTGCAAACCTGACTGAAATCCCTATAATCCAAGTTTATGATAAGAGTGTAGGGACTGGCACCTTGGCTCAAGTGACGGAGTGCGTGTGCCTAGCAAGTGTGAAGCCCTGAATTCAGTCCCCTGTTTAAAAAAAAAGTGGAGAGTGTAGTAACTTGTTTATGTAATTGTTAGGCACATTCTGAGGAAATTTCAGTCTTCTGTGCTGTGCCTTGAGTAGGCTAAATAAATTCGCGAGGGAATTCTTGATACTTCCTCTGTCCTTGCTGTCAGCAGTGTCTGGAAGCAGTGTGAGCTGCATTCCACAAGGACGTTGCTGTGCCATGGTTGGGGCTTGCAGCGTGCAGGCTGACTTTACCTTTGTTACAGATGAGGACGAAGATCATCTTGCACGTTGTTCTGATTCCTTTAGTTGACGTGAAGGCTTTCCCTTGCAAGGCTGATAACAAACATGTAGCCCATAAGTTTTTATTTTTCATAAGGAAAAACCCACAGATTTGTCTAAAGATTTAATTAATGGCTATGCAACACTTGTATTCAATAGGAATTCTCAATAGACCACTTCTATTATCAAATTGGAATTTTTTTTTTTTGGCAGTACTAAGGGTTGAACTCAGGGCCCTGTATTTGATAGGCAAGTGCTCTATCACTTGAGCCACATCCACGGCCCACAGTTGAAAATTCTTTTATTTATTGCCTCACGCATGCTGGTCAAGCATTCTACCACTGAACTCCATTCCAGCCCAGACTTTCTTAAGGTGAGAATTCTGACTCCTTTTACCTGGTTGAACTTCCTGTCTCATGTTTGTGTTCTTTATTACTTTTATATCAGTCAAGCATCCAGTATATTCTTAAATAATTCCAGGATGAACCACTATCTATTGTGGCAGCTCCTTTACAGTTTGTACAGTTCTGACTTAGGAAGAGGTCTTTCCTTGTGGCATCCAGAGGTTGAAATTGAATGTCGTGTGCAGGAGAGAAAAGAGTAGAATTGTGCTGCTGAGATGGTAAGAGGAGAGGAAAGGACAAAGTGGAGTGCAGAGCCTTAGGCAAAGAAACCTCCTGTTTTAGCAAGGACACATCCTGGTGAGTTTGAAATACAGACTGGGCACAGGGGAGAAGAGCTCATCTGTTGAAGATGAGAGGATTGGCAGATAGGGTTTCAAGGAGAGAGAAGTTTTTAACTAGCAATTGCAGAGAATAGGAGAGTGATTGACCCAAGCAACAGAGGTGTGATTGAGTTAGTGCCATCAATTAATTACAGAGCAATTTCCCTCTGCCCTAATAAGTTATGTTTTCACAGTGAGACAAAGAGAGCAAAGATTGGCTTTTCGGACTGAAGTTTTTCTAAATGAGTGTAATACAAGGAGAGGTGGAGCTGCTTTCTCCCTGCAGAGACTTGCAGAAGTGTGCCTACTGAATGCTTTTTCCTGCCTTGTTTTTGCTCTCATTCTCAAGTATCCTCTCCTCAGAGAGTTCTTCCCTCAGTTTGCTCCCTTCTGTCGTTTTAATCTCTCTACCAAGATCCTACATTTTTGGTATCTTTCTTGCCTATCCTTTTATTTCTTTTTTAGGCTCTAAAAAATAGTTACTCCTTTTCTGTGTTGTCCCTGTTTTCTGTCCACATACCAGAGTGACAGCTTCAAGAACAGAGAGAACACTGGTTTTGTCTCCATTTTCTTCTCCATAGTCCAATGTAGCACCAGGAAATTATAGGTATTCGGTAACTTTGTGTGGAATGAATGTAATTGAAACAAGTAAAATAGCAGATGGGAGAGCTAGATGCAGAAGGTACAGTCTTGAATGAAGATCCTGCTTGAGTTGAAAAGGCTTACCTTAAAGCAGACTGAAGCAAGCCAAAAGAATAGGAGCTGGCAAAAGAAGGCAGACCACCTGTTAGTGATATGACCCAAGTCCATTTCCAGCCATGTGCTATCAGTGTGGCTTGGGTGGACCGAGACTATTATACAAAAATAGATCAATAGAACAGTGAGTTCAAGCAAAACGTGAGTAATGCTGCTGCGATATGTAGTACAGGATGCCTCACAAGTTACTGAAGTGGGTTATTTAACAAATGACCTTTTGGGATCGGGGTCATTTTATAAACTCCAGATAAACTACAGTTAGCAAGCCCTTGACGTTATAGTGAATGATCAGAACATTTTAATAATTAAGAGATCAATTTAGACAAAGATTTAAGGTCAGAAATGCTCACCTCATAATATAAAAATAAATATTCGAAGGATAGAAGTTAATTTATAGAATATAGAATATTTGTATTTTAAAATATTCAAAACATATTAGTAACTGAGTATCAGAGGGTTTAAATATATTGCTTGTCTATCAGATCAACACGGATTTTCTTACTTAGTAAGTATGGGTAGACATTACCATATACTACTGATAGCTATCGTAGATTTTGGAAAGCAACCTAACAGTTTACGTTAAGGGATTTAAAAAAATTATCCTTGTTTAGATATATATGTGTTTTTAAATTACCAATATTAAAGCAAAAAATACTGATAGTATAAAATTTGGAGCAACATAAATTCTGGGACACAAACTAGGCTTATTGACAACATGATTATTTCTAAATATATTTTCATATGATTTTATGAGATGTTCTTATTCTGTTGTAATTTAAATTAGCATCAACGTTAGCATTTAGTGTAACTTTATAGTCTAAATTTATGTCAGAATCAGACTTAGGTGCTATTTGGGTTAAATATGTACGTTTGAAGTTCTTCACAAAAGTTATTTACATCGAGGATACTTACATCAGGATAAGCCTGCTAAACATGGCCGTGTGGGCTGAGCAAGTATAATGGTTCAAACCTATAATCCTAGTTACTTGGGAGACAGAGATCAGGAGACCAGCCTAGGCAAAAAGTTCATGAGACCCCATCTTCATCCATGGCTTGACATGGTAGCGTGTGTCTGCCATCCTAACTGTGTTGGGAAGCAAAAATAGGAGTAATACGGTCCACACCAGCCCGGACATGAAGTGAGACCCTGTCTCAGAAATTACCAAAGCAGGGCACCCTGTCCTGGAACTCCTGTAGCTAGCTCTTGGAGCTTTACTCTTTGCCACTTTTCTACCTCAGTAAACTCTCCTGCTTTACACACATGCACATGCGCGCACGCCAAGGCAAAAAGCAATCTATCTATTGATCTATTTCTATCTATCTGTGGCAATATGGTATATTTAATGAGCAAAATTTTTTTCTTGGCAAATGATCTTAAGTGCTTAATGATTAAACATGTATTGAATTTTTTCAGTTAAATTAACAGTTCACTAGAATTTATGGCATTTAAATTTTTGTATTTGTTCCTTGATTTCCTCTAAAAACTACCAAGTAAACTTGTTTTAAGAACTGCATTCACAACAACATAATATATTTAGTACCTTTTGATTTAAATAAATCACAGAATATCCAGGATCAATTAGAATATTATTCTAAGAATATTACTATTTAAATATTAATGGACAGCTAGATCTATGTTAGGCAATGCATGCATAAAGTAAACTAATTTAAGAATTACTTGCTGAACTGATGGCAGTTTCTCCTTGTTCCTCAAATACAATCAGATACTTTTAAATAAAGTGTGTGATTGTAGAATAAAAAAACTTAAAGACTAACATTAATCTTAATAGTCATGCAATTTGGAGAAAACTAGACAATAGCAAGTTTCCTATTTATAATTATATGCAAGTTTGCATTTTTAAACATTCTATTATGACTTAGCAAAGTGGAAGCATTGTATTACTGGGTTGTACATTAACTGTTTTCTTCCTAATGACTGTCTATTGCAAATGCTGGGCATGTTATTTAGTATTTTGTGTTGGTCAGGTGTGATATTAAGTGTTTGCACAAACAAATACTGTGTTTTGTTTTGTTTACATTGAGTAACATTTCTCTTGAGTGTTTTCTCACTTATAAAACAGGAATAATATTATTAACTTGCTAAATTGACATGAAGATTATTGTATATTAAAAACATCAAATTTAGTGTTAGATGGTAGTCATTCTATGTAGAATCATCATTTTTATTATTATCATATGGCCAAAATTTAGTGAGTGCAGTTAATCTGAGAGAAATTTTTTCCAGGCATGTAAGGGAGTAGGTGTTTAACAGAACTTTGGTTTCTATTTTTCTTATCTAATTCTGCATATATAGATTATGTGCCAGCCTTGGTGCAGAGATGGGAAGGTGGAAGGCAAGTAAGCACAGTGGTGAGAGTCATGTCCCCTTGATGACCCACTGTGGGTACAGCCTGGAATGGGTTTCCTCTCCCTGTATTTGATCCAAAAAGAGCCCTATGAATGGGAAAGATGGACTTGGAACCACTGTAGGTTACTTTTTCATTCAGCAAGTATAAATTCAGAAAACACAAGGTTTTGGGCTCTGGGAGTGTATAGTCCTATCCTGGAGACAAGACATTTATTAAACTTTGAAGTGTGTTCTGTCTCCCAGCACTGCCTTGTTCACATGACAGTGGTGTTACAAAATTATTAAGGGTCCTGGAAAGTTGCTTATCAAGTTCTTTCTAAACCTGAAAATAAAATCATGTTTATTGTAGATGAAAATAATCCTTCAGGGATTATCTTCCTTAGTGAGTGTCATTTTATGAACAGTTTGTTCTTAAAGTATGGAATATCCATAGAGATAGCAAACAACCATGATGAAATGAGGTGGAAGATGAATCCGATTTTCATTTGAAAGTCTTTTGTCCTGGTTAAGACTAAATAGACTGGGGTACATCTCAGTGTACATCTCAGTGTACCCTTGCTCAAGACCCTGGATTCAATCCCTAGTATCTATTCCCCCTCCCTTTCTCTCTGTTGTCTCTGTTCTCTGTCTCTCTCTCTCTTTCTGTCTCTCTGTCTCTCTCACACAGAGAGAGAGACAGAGAGAGTCTTAAGTATATTTTGTTTAAATAGTAACAGCTCCTTTGGGATAGTATAAAATATAACCTTTAGTTATGTAGATTGTTACTTAAACAAAAGTTTTTTGTTTGTGTTTATTTCCTTTGTCAGTAGAGCCCCTTCACTGTCTGCTAATCTTAAAGAAGGTGTACACAGGTGGTGTATTGGAAATTGTAAAATGATGAATAATAGTGTTCAATGTTAAGAGGAAACTGGGTTGAAAATGTGATTATAGCAGGCGTTTGCAGAGTGTCACATTTCTAGACTTTAGAAGCAAGCTGGTGACAACGATGCTGGCCTAGTTTCTCTGACCATAGCCTTGGAATTACAACATGCATCCAGTTCTGCTTCATTTCCTTCCAGAACTTAACGGTGACTCCATGAATTCTGGATTTAAACTGGGGGACGTGTTTCTGAGTGTGTCATAATTAATTCCCTCTGTCAAGGCCACAGGAGGCTCTGGTTCCACCGGGAGCACCTGTGCTCACAGCAGCTGCAGAAGTATTAAGGCCAGTATTTGGGGGCTTTGCAGACATTAGGTTTCCTGTCTGCAATTATATTCTGCTCATGTTTTTCTTACAATTCATGTGTTTTAGTTTAGAAAAATGTGTGTAAAGAACTAAACATATTATTAAAACTTTTTGTTTATCAAAAAAATTTTAACACATGCTCATTTTGCTTCAAGATGTAGGATTAAGGGCTGACAGAAGCGGTAAGAGTACCTGCCTAGCAAGCATGAGGCCCTGAGTTCAAACCCCAGTGCCACCAAAAAAAAAAAAAAAAAAGATATAGGATTAAATTTTGTGTTCCATGATACAAACTAAGACTTTGGAAAGGTGAAATGTTGATACGAAAGTAGCACAATCCATTCTTCAAATGTTGAGTTAAGTTATAAGAATAAAATAGTTCTATAAACATTTGTGTGTAGGAGTTTCAAATATAAAGGAGTGGATTACGATGTGATTAAGACTGTGCAGCCAGAATCCTGGAGTTCTAAACTCAATTCCACAGTGTGTCAGCAGCATGGCCTTGGAGAAGTGAGGTGTTTTCACCTGAGTGTTCAGAGAATAGCAAAAGTTAAAGCCTCTTACTTCCTGAGCTGGTTTTAAGAATGTGTTATCCCATATCTCATATCATACTTAGAGCAGTGCCTGCCATGTTGTATTTGGTGTTAATCTATTATTGTTATGCTCAGTATTTCATATTTTTATCTTTAAAAAAAATTAACCAGGTACAGTTGCTCACCCATGTAATTCCACCTACTTTGAGAGGCAGAGATCAGGAGGAACTGTATTTGAGGCCCAGCCCAAGCAAAAAGTTAGTGAGACCTAAAAAAGTTAACTAAAAGTTATTGAGACAGCAGGGCATGGTGGTGCATACCTATAATCCAATCTGTATACAAAGCTGTAAATAGGAGGATTGACTGGGCAAAAAATAGCAGACTCTATCTGAAAAATGACTAAAGCAAAAAGAGCTAGGAAAACGTGGCTCAAGTGAGGCTGTGAGTTCAAACTGCCAGTACCACCAAAAACCAAAACAAAAAAATCTTCATTTGCCTATTGCAAAATATCTTTATCTTTGATAAGCATATGGCTATGCTTTTAACTGATACTTTGTAATATATTTATCTTTATTTTATAATATGCTTTCCAGAGTTTAATATTCCTTTTTTGAGGTGTTATGAATTTGTTGTAGTTCATTAATTTGGCAAATAATTTTTTACTATTTTTATTAGCATACATTAATAGTACACTGGATTTCATATGTGCAATGTACTTTGAACAAGTTTATTCCTCTACTACATTCCCTTAATCTCCCTTACCCCTCCCTTTTCAAACAGTATTTGATGGATTTCAGTGTGCTATTTACACACACACAATGCACTTTGATCCTCTTCACCCCCAGTACCATCTCCATTCACTCTGCCCCTGTCCCTGGGTCCTCTTTCCTTAGGCAGCCCTCCTTTTACATTCAGGTTCCACAATTATTGTTCACCATAATGATCTCTAATTCAATACATTTTCCAGCAAATGACAATTTCATTCTTCTTTATGGCTGAATAATGCTCCATGGTATACACATACCACATTTTCCTTGTCCCTTCATTGGTTGTTGGATACCTAGGCTGATTACACAGCTTGAGTGTTGTGAACAGGCCTGCTTATAAACATGGGTGTACATGTGTCTCTCTTGTATGTTGATTTATAATCCATTGGATATAGGCCCAAGAGTGGTATGATGCAGGGCCACAAGGTTTGTCTATTTTTAGTTTTTTTGAGGCACCGCTATAGTTATTTTCATAGTGGTTATACTAATTTATATTTCCACCAAGAGTGCATGAGGGTTCTTTTTCTCCCCTGAGTCCTCAGCAGCATTTGCTTTTTTTTCTTGAAGATTGCCAATCTTACTGGGGTAAGAGGGAAACTCAGGGCAATTCTGATTTGCATTCCTTTATGGCAAAGGATGTTGAACATTTCTTCATGTGTTTATTAGCCATGTGTTCCTCTGAGAACTTTCTGTTCAGTTTGCTCATTTATTAATTATATTATTTTTTCTTTTGCTGTTTAATTTTTTTGAACACTTTGTATATTCTGGATATTGATCCTGTATTTGTTGAATAGCTAGTAAAGATTTTCTCCCATTCTGTGAGATGTCTCTTGATTCTGGTAATTGTTTCCTTTAATGTGTAGAAGCTGTTTGATCTGATGCAATCCCACTTGACAAATCTTGTTCTTATTTCCTGGGTATTAGAGTCCTACTCAGAAAATAACTGCCTATGCCTATATTTTCTAGGGCTTCCATATGTTTTCCTCTAGTAGTTTCAAGGTTTCAGCTCTTAACATTAACTCTCTGATCCATTTGAAGTTGATTTCTGCACAGTGTCAGAAATAGGAGTCTAGTTTCAGTCTTCTGAATGTAGATAACTATTTTCCCAGCACCATTTGTTTTTGGCTCCTTTGTCAAAATCAGATAGCTGTAGCTGTGTGAGTTTATTTCTGGGTCTTCTGTTCCATTTAGTCTTTATTTCTGTTTTTGTGCCAGTGCTGTGCTGTTTTGTTTTTTTTTTTAAACCATGCTTCTATAGTATAATTTGAAGTCCAATATTGTGATACTATGCTGTTCTTTTTGCTCAGAATTGCTTTTGCTATCTGGGTGGTTTAGGTTTCCATGTAAGAATTTTAGGATTGATTTTTCTGTTTCTCCAAAGAATGACATTAAGATATTGCTAAAAATTGCATTTTATCTATAGATTGCTTTCTGTAGTATAGCCACTTTCACAATATTAATTCTGGCAATCAATAAGATTCCATGGGGGTGGAGTCTTTCCATCTTCTGGTGTCTTCTTTAGTTTCTTTATTCAGAGTTTTATGTTTTTCATTGTAAGGTCTTTCACCTCAGTTAAATGTATTCTTAGGTATATTTTTGGGCTATTATGAACAGAATTATTTTCCTGATTTCCTTCTCAGCCTGTTCATTGTTGGTGTATAAAAGAACTAGTGTGTGATAGTTTTATTTCTTACTACATTACTCAATATATTAATCACATCTAGAAGTCTTTTGGTGGAATCTTCAGTATCTTTTAAGTATAGGATCATATCGTCTGCAAATAGTGGTAATTCAACTTCTTCCTTTCTTACTTGAATCTCTTATGTCTTTCTCTTGCTTTATTGCTGTGAGAGGAATTCTGGTACTATGTTGAGTATGGGTGGATAGTGAGCATGGACACCATCACCTCATTCTCAACTTTAGAGGAAATGATTTCAGTCTTTTCCCATTTCATGTGATGTTGGCTATAGGTTTGTCATATATGGCCTTTATTATGTTGAAGTATGTTCCTCGCGTTTATCATGAAAGAATGTTGAATTTTGTCAAAAGACTTTTTATATGAGATGATCATGCTGTTTTTATCCTTGATTCTGTTTATATACTCTATTACATTTATTGGTTTGCTTGTGTTGAGCTGTCCTTGCATTCCTGGAATGAAAACAACTTTAGAATAGTGTATGCTGCTTTTAATATGTTGTAGAATTTGGTTTGCAAGTATTTTATTGAGAATTCTTGTGTCACTGTTCATCAAAGAAAGAAATTCTTTGTGTGTGTGTGTGTGTGTCCTTGTCTGGTTTCAGAATGAGTGTAATAGGGGCTCACAGAAAGAGCTTGGTAATGTTTCTTCCCTTTCTATTTTCTGGAAAGGTTTGAGGAATATTGCTGTTAATTCTTTCTTAAAGGTCTGGGAGAATTAGGCAGTGAATCATTCTGGTGCTTGGCTGGGAGATTCTTTTTTATTTTATTTATTTATTTTTTTTTGTTAAGCAGTTTAAATTTTATGGACCTCCCAGTTTTTTAAAGTTAAATTTAAGGTCACACCTCAAAATTTGATGTATTATATACAGATCATGCAGAATGAGTATGAAGAGATACAAATTAGTTCTCATGCACAAAAAGATTTACTTCAATACAGAATCATCTTCATAAATATATATAAAATTCTTATGAAGATAGAGGGGACTTTCCAGGTTTTCCAAGATACTTTCCAAAGTAATTCAAGACACAAAATGTACACCATTGTGAATATACACATTCTAGACTTTGTGCCTCTGATATAGCCTATGAAGATTTGGCTTCGGCTTGTAAAACTAAATGTACTGAATGATACTGTATTTCCTGAGTGAAAAACCACAAACCTATAAACATCATGTAGATAATTACTCCAAAATATAGAGAATACAAATATAAGCACTTTATTTTAAAAAGCAAACAAAAAATTGGTATAAATCCAAAAGTATTTAAATGCTTCCAGCTTGGATAATTTGATTAAGAGCCTATACAAATTTGTTCCCACAAGCTAATGCATCACTAGTCTCTACTAAGGAAAAATGAGTTCTAAAAATAAACATGGTTTTTAGCATTTCAAATTTTGCTATCTATGTAAAAGCCTAGAGAGACCAATAATATACAATAGCTTCAAGACAGCTAGATCTTTGATGTAATCAACTTTACCAATGTTTGTCCAGGCTTAATATATACATAAGGAGAGTATACTCACTCTATAATTTCTTTTAGAATAGCAAGGAAGGAGTAGACCCAGGAGATGTAGATGGGGAAAGAAAATTTAAAAAGTCTTTGTCTTCAGTAACTTTTACTTCAGAATCATCAAAAAGCAACCACTTTCCCTCATATGGGAGATTCTTAATATTACTGCTTCAATCTCATTCTTGTTATAGACCTGTATAAGTTGTTTAACTCCTCTTGGTTCAACTTTGATAGGTCACATGCATCTAGAAATTTATCTGTTTCTTCTAGATTTTCCAGTTTATTACAAGTTTTCAATGCATTCCTTGAATGCTTTGATACCCTGAATTTAATTGGTATTTATTGTGATATCCCCCTTTTCATCTCTAATTTTACTGATTTGGGTCTTTTTCTTCCTTTTGGTCAGTTTGGCTAAGGGTTTATCAATCTTATTCATATTCTGAAAGAACCAACTTCTTGGTTCATTTATTCTTTGGGTTGTTTTTCCATTAATTTCTGACCTAATCATGTTTTCCTAGGAGTTTCAGGTGCATCATTTGGTTATTTGAGATTTCTCTTGGTTTTGTCTTTGTTTTCTATGTAGACACTAAGAGCTATATACTTTCCTCTTAGCACTGTCTTTGCTGTATCCCAGGTGTTCTGATAGATTGTGTTTTCATTTTCATTAGATTTTAAGAATTTTTTTTATTTTTCCCTAATTTCTTCAATGACCTACTGGTTGTTCAGCAATAAATTGCTAAGTCTGTTTGTGCTTAAATATTTTTGCAGTTTCTTTTTTTTATTTCGAGTTTTGTTCCATTGTGGTCTGATAGAATAAGGGAGTAATTTCAGTTTTCTTGTACTTGTTAAGACTTGCTTAACATCCTGGGGGAGAAAAGGATCTATTTTGGAAAATGTTTCAGGGGCCACTGAGAAGAATGTGTATTGTGCATCCTCACAGATAAATTATTCAGTACATGTGTGCTAAGTCCATTTGATCTCTTATATTGATTACTTCTAAAGTTTCTTTGTTGATTTTTTTTTTGTCTACATGACCTATCTATTGGTAAGAGTGGGATATTAAAGTATACCACTAAAACTGTGTATGAAAGTCTGTCTATACTTGTAAGTTTAGTAGTGTTTGTTTATTGATATTGGGTGCATCAGCATTTGATGCATATATGTTAATAATTATCTCCTCCTGATGAATTAATGTAAGGTAACCTTTTTTGTGTCTTCTGACTAACTTTGATTTTTACTCTGTTTTATATGAGTATAGGTACTCCTGCCTGCTTTCAGGGTCCATTTGTTTGGAGAATTTTATCCATCCTTTAACCCTTTATCACCTTTGTCAGTGACAACAAATGGTTGGTTTTGCTTTGTAATCCAGCCTGCCAATCTATGTCTTTTGATGGAGAATTGAAATTGTTAACATTCAGTGTTAACATTGAAACATAGGTACTATTTCCTATCATTTTGATGTTTTTATTATGTTATCTTCTTTTCTAATCCTCATTTGCTAATCTGCTCATTTAGTGGGATTTCTTCTTTCCTGTATTTTTCTGGTTGTGTTTATCTTCTTCTTCCATGTGTATGATACCTTTAATTATCTTCTGCAGTGCTAGTTCAGTGGTCATGAATTCCTTTAGCTCTTGTTTATTGTGAAAGGTTTTTCTTTCTCCTTTAATTACAAAAGATAACTTTGCTGGACAAAGATAACTTTGTCCAGGAAAACTTTGCTGGACAATTACAAAAGATAACTTAGTGTTTTAACTATAATACATCTAGGGTAGGGGTGTTTCTTTTCTGATTCTGCCTGTGTCATGTTTGGAAAGCCTCCTATATCTGGATGACCTTATCTTTCTTAAAATGGGAAATTTTCTGCTGTTACTTTGAATATACTCTCTATGCCTTTACCTTGTAGCTATTTGTCTTCAATGTCTGTGATTTATAGATTTGATCTTTTGATAATGCCCCAGAGGTCTTGCATGTATTTTCTTAGTATTTTTTCTTTGTTTTTGTCTGAGTAATCTAATTCCTCTACTTTGTCTTCAATTTCTGATACTCTATTTTCAATCTGTTCCACTCAGTTGAGTTTTTTATTTGGGTAAGTAAGCTTTTCATTTTCAGGAATTCAATTTGATTTTTTTCAGGATATCTATACCTTTATTGAATTCCTCACTCCTGTCTTGCATTGTCTTTCCTATTTCATTTAGCTGTTTATTTGAATTCTCTTTTTATTAAGTTATTTATTCATATCCTCTTTGAACTCATTCAGGAGCTATGCAAGTCCTCTTAAATTTCACTGATCATTCTTATCATGTGTTCTTTTTGAGTTCATTCTTTGAAATTTCATCCATTCCACTGTGGTTCAGAGTTCTTTATTGTGGAATTGTTGACTTTGGGAGAGCCATATTGCCTTGTTTTTGATATTGCTTGTGTTTTTAATATTGGGATTTATACATCTAAGGCCAAGTCTTTGGTTAGAAGTTTTAATCACCTGTAGTCTGACAGTTGAAATTGTCTCAGTGTTCGGGCAGGACAGCATGGTGGCCAAGTTGAGGTGCTGTTTCTTACCACTGAAGTATGGGGTGTGGCTCAGTAGCCAAACGTTTGTCTGCATGCTCAGGGCGCCTGGTCTGATCCCCAGCTCTGCTCAGTCTGAGGTGAGTTAGCTGGAGCTCTTTGTAGAGGGGTCAGTTGTCTGCTTCCAGGCTGCTCCTACTGCTTCCCTATTGTTTACTGGTTTTCAGCCTTTGGCCCCAGCAGGTTTTCACTTGCTCCACTTGTCCTTCTTGACCACCCCAGGGACATCCCCAGGGACAAAGTGTCCAAAACCTTGAGGTGACCCGGAGTGCGTCAGAGAGTGTGGACAGCAAACAGAACACTAAGTTCTGCACCAGGTGAAGAAGGGGAGGAAACAAGGAACCTAGTTGTTCTGTCTGCTGCTCTCAGTACACTTTAGTTCCCTGTGGGGAGGTGGAGGCTGTCGAAGCTTCTTGCTTCAGAGGGCCTTCAGTTCTGCCAAGATGCAGTTCCTCATGGCAAGTCTCAGGTTTTTCTTTTTGTTTTTTTATTATTCATATGTGCATACAAGGCTTGGGTCATTTCTCCCCCCTGCCCCCACCCCCTCCCTTACCAACTACTCCAAAGGGCAAACTATTTTGCCCTTATTTCTAATTTTGTTGTAGAGAGAGTATAAGCCATAATAGGAAGGAACAAGGGTTTTTGCTGGTTGAGATAAGGATAGCTATAAAGGTAGTTGACTCACATTAATTTCCTGTGCGAGTGTGTTACCTTCTAGGTTAATTCTTTTTGATCTCACCTTTTCTCTAGTTCCTGGTCCCCTTTTCCTATTGGCCTCAGTTGCTTTTAAGGTATCTGCTTTAGTTTCTCTGCGTTAAGGGCAACAAATGCTAGCCAATTTTTTAGATGTCTTACCTATCCTCACCCCTCCCTTGTGTGCTCGTGCTTTTCTCATGTGCTCAAAGTCCAATCCCATTGTTGTGTTTGCCCTTGATCTAATGTCCACATATGAGGGAGAACATACGATTTTTGGTCTTTTGGGCCAGGCTAACCTCACTCAGACTGATGTTCTCCAATTCCATCCATTTACCAGCGAATGATAACATTTCATTCTTCTTCATGGCTGCATAAAATTCCATTGTGTATAGATACCACATTTTTTTACTCCATTCATCAGTGGTGGGGCATCTTGGCTGTTTCCATAACTTGGCTATTGTGAATAGTGCCGCAATAAACATGGGTGTGCAGGTGCCTCTGGAGTAACCTGTGTCACAGTCTTTTGGGTATATCCCCAAGAGTGGTATTGCTGGATCAAATGGTAGATCAATATCTAGCTTTTTAAGTAGCCTCCAAATTTTTTTCCAGAGTGGTTGTACTAGTTTACATTCCTACCAGCAGTATAAGAGGGTTCCTTTTTCCCCGCATCCTCGCCAACACCTGTTGTTGGTGGTGTTGCTAATGATGGCTTCTAACAGGGGTGAGGTAGAATCTTAGTGTGGTTTTAATTTGCATTTCCTTTATTGCTAGAGATGGTGAGCATTTTTTCATGTGTATTTTGGCCATTTGAATTTCTTCTTTTGAGAAAGTTCTGTTTAGTTCATTTGCCCATTTCTTTATTGGTTCATTAGTTTTGGGAGAATTTAGTTTTTTATGTACCCTATATATTCTGGTTATCAGTCCTTTGTCTGATGTATAGTTGGCAAATATTTTCTCCCACTCTGTGGGTGTTCTCTTCAGTTTAGAGACCATTTCTTTTGATGAACAGAAGCTTTTTAGCTTTATGAGGTCCCATTTATCTATGCTATCTCTTAGTTGCTGTGCTGCTGGGGTTTCATTGAGAAAGTTCTTACCTATACCTACTAACTCCAGAGTATTTCCTACTCTTTCCTGTATCAACTTTAGAGTTTCGGGTCTGATATTAAGATCCTTGATCCATTTTGAGTTAATATTGGTATAGGGTGATATACATGGATCTAGTTTCAGTTTTTTGCAGACTGCTAACCAGTTTTCCCAGCAGTTTTTGCTGAAGAGGCTGCTATTTCTCCATCGTCTATTTTTAGCTCCTTTGTCAAAGACAAGTTGGTTATGGTTTTGTGGCTTCATATCTGGGTCCTCTGTTCTGTTCCACTGGTCTTCATGTCTGTTTTTGTGCCAGTACCATGCTGTTTTTATTGTTATTGCTTCATAATATAGTTTAAAGTCAGGTATTGTGATACCTCCTGCATTGTTCTTTTGACTGAGTATTGCCTTGGCTATTTGTGGCCTCTTGTGTTTCCATATAAATTTCACAGTAGATTTTTCAATCTCTTTAATGAATGTCATTGGAATTTTGATGGGAATTGCATTAAACATGTAGATTACTTTTGGGAGTATCGACATTTTTACTATGTTGATTCTACCAATCCATGAGCATGGCAAATCTCTCCACTTTCTATAGTCTTCCTCAGGCTCTTTCGTCAGAAGTGTATAGTTTTCCTTGTAGAGGTCTTTCACATCTTTAGTCAGGTTTACACCTAGGTATTTGATTTTTTTTTGAGGCTATTGTAAATGGAATTGTTTTCATACATTCGTTTTCAGTTTGCTCATTGTTAGTGTATAGAAATGCTAATGATTTTTCTATGTTGATTTTATGTCCTGCTACCTTGCTATAGCTATTGATGATGTCTAGAAGCTTCTGAGTAGAGTTTTTTGGGTCTTTAAGGTATAGGATCATGTCGTCTGCAAATAGGGATATTTTGACAGTTTCTTTACCTATTTGTATTCCTTTTATTCCTTCTTCTTGCCTAATTGCTCTGGCAAGGAATTCCAGTACTATGTTGAATAGGAGTGGAGATAGTGGGCATCCTTGTCTGGTTCCTGATTTTAGAGGGAATGTTTTCAGTTTTTCTCCGTTAAGTATAATGCTGGCTGTAGGTTTGTCATTTATGGCTTTTATAATGTTGAGGTACTTTCCTTCTGTTCCTAGTTTTCTTAGAGCTTTTATCATGAAATGGCTTGGATCTCATCAAAGGCTTTTTCTGCATCTATTGAGTTGATCAAGTGGTTTTTGTCTTTGCTTCTGTTAATGTGGTTCATTACGTTTATGGATTTTCGTATGTTGAAACACCCCTGCATCCCTGGGATGAAACCTACTTGTTCGTGGTGAATAACCTTTTTGATGTGTTGTTGAATTTGGTTTGCCATTATTTTGTTGAGGATTTTTGCATCAATGTTCATTAAGGAGATTGGCCTATAGTTCTCCTTTTTGGAGGTGTCTTTGCCTGGTTTTGGGATAAGTGTAATACTGGCTTCATAAAATGTGTTTGGCAGTTTTCCTTCCCTTTCTATTTCATGGAACAGTTTAAGGAGGGTTGATATCAGTTCTTCTTTAAAGGTCTGATAGAATTCAGCAAGGGAGACTCTTGATTGCTGCTTCAATTTCATTTTGTGTTATAGATCTATTCAGGTGATTAATTTCCTCTTGGTTCAGTTTTGGATGATCATATGTATCTAGAAATCTGTCCATTTCTTTAAGATTTTCAAATTTATTTGAATTTAGGTTCTCAAAGTAGTCTCTGATGATTTCCTGGACTTCCATGGTGTTTGTTGTTATCTCCCCTTTTGCATTCCTGATTCTACTAATTTGGGTGTTTTCTCTCCTCATTTTAGTCAGGTTTGCCAGGGGTCTATCGATCTTGTTTATTTTTTCAAAGAACCAACTTTTTGTTTCATTAATTCTTTGTATGGTTTTTTTTTGGTTTCTATTTCGTTGATTTTAGCTCTTATTTTTATTATTTCTCTCCTATTTATTTTGGGATTTGCTTGTTCTTGTTTTTCTAGGAGTTTGAGATGTATCATTAGGTCATTGATTTGGGATCTTTCAGTCTTTTTAATATATGCACTCATGGCTATAAACTTTCCTCTCAGGACTGCCTTAGCTGTGTCCCATAGGTTCTGGTAGGTTGTGTTTTCATTTTCAAGTTCTGAGATTCTGTCTTCTGTTTGTTCTATTCTGCTGGATTGGCCTTCCGTTTTGTTTTGCAGTTCTGTTTCGTTCTTTTTTCTGATATTTTCCATATCCTGGGTGGTTTCCTCTTTAATGTTGTCTATTTTTGTCCTGAGTTCATTTATCTGTTTATTCATCGTGTTCTCTGTTTCACTTTGGTGTTTATACAGTGCTTCTGTGGTTTCCTTTATTTCTTCTTTTGCTTTTTCAAATTCTCTATTTTTGTTGTCTTGTAATTTCTTGAGTGTCTCCTGTACATTTTGGTTGACCCTATCCAGTATCATCTCTATAAAATTCTCATTGAGTACCTGTAGTGTCTTCTTTTAAATTATTCTTGTTGGCTTCATTGGGTCCTTTGGCATAGTTTATCTTCATTTTGTTGGAGTCTGGATCTGAGTATCTGTTTTCTTCATTCCCCTCTGGTTCCTGTACTAATTTTTTGCTGTGGGGAAACTGGTTTCCCTGTTTTTTCTGTCTTTCCGTCATTGTCTTTGGTGTTGTTACTGTCCCTGTACTGTGTGCAATTAAGTATTTTCTAGCTTGTAATAATAACAATGGTAATATTTAGAATGGAAGGGTGAGCTGAGATGGAAAGCAAGAAATTAAAGAAAGGGGGAAAACAAATACACAGACAAGAAGGATAAAACAGAATAAGGTATCAGACAAGAAAGTTTCAAAGTTATAAACAGGGAGCATTAGTGTACTAATTGACAGTAAGCTGAACAGACATTAGAGAGAGGATTGAAAATCAAAAATAAAGTAAAGATAAGAATAAAAATAAAAAATAATTAAATGAAAGAAATATCTATATATAAAAATGAAGTAAAATAAGATGAAAAATAGAAAATTAAAAAGAAAAAAACCCAAAGAACCTCGAAGTTCAAATGCAATGAAGTTTCAGTCTTACTAATTTGGGTGTCTGTCTCAGTCTCCAATCCTGGAGATGGTGCCTCAGATGTTGTTCTGTAGTTGTCTCATCAAAGGGGATGCATAAAGTAGAACAAAATTACACACACACACACAAAAACCCACCAAGTGTCCCAAGTTCAAATGCAATACAGTTTCAGAAGTTTTTCAGCATGCAGGTGTAATTCGGTTGTTCTCTCATCAAGGGTTAGGGAGAAAAAGAAAAAAAAGAGTCTGGAGACAGTTCTGAGAATGGTATCTGCAGCTGTGGCTTGCCTGCCCGCTGCTGTCAGCCTGCTGTTGCTGGTGGCGTTATTTATGCAGATCTCTGGGGTGAGCTTAGCACTCACCTGGCCCCGCAGGCTTTGTTTGCTCAGAGTTCTCCTGTGCCGGAGCCTCTGCTACAAGCTTTCCCCTTTCCAAGCACTGGGAAAGGTGACACTGCACCCGCATTGTCAGGTCTGCATGTTTATTTACAGTTCATGTGGGAGGTGGGTCTTCCCCCCATTTCCTGTGGAGTTTTCCTCCCTCCACCACTCTCACAGGCTTTCCCACTCCTGGTTGCTGGGCGCACGCACCCGCTCCTGCCAGAGCCTCTCAGGCCTGCCCGTCTTGTTTATTTACAGTCCCGGGAAGGATTCCCTTCCCCCAATCTTCGGTGCTTAGTGTGCCCCAACCTCTTTCCCATGTGTCTTTATTGTTCTTATTGCTTATTACTCAGTTTCTCTTTTTTCCCTGGGTGGAGGTCAGTCTGTCCAGGGGGCTATGCTGCTCTGGCCCAGGCTTGTCTATGGGAGTACTGTGGTACTGTGAAGGTCACCTGGTCCATGTCTTCCCAAGCCGTCTGGGCGTGGGCGACTGGCGGCCCTGGGGCCCTCGTGGTTTCTCTGTTTAACATGAAGTGGAGATTCTCTGTGCAGGCTGGAGGTGTGGAGGGGTCAAAGTTATGCCTCTTCTCAGTGATTATGCCTGCAAAGTGTGTCTCCAGCGTCTCTCCAAGATTTCACTATAGGAGGCTCGCTTTCTGTTTCCTCCCTGTAGCTGCCATCTTGTGCTTCTCAAGTCTCAGGTTTTTCAAGTCCTTCCTGACAGTTCACTTCCCTGGGAATGGGGGGACCCACAAGATTCAGAAGGTCTGATGCATCTAGCAGTCAACACAGTAAGCCAGTAGGCAGTCCCTGCAGGCCAAATATTAAGCCATTCAGAGGCTTAGCCCTAGCCTCAGGCGACAGAACTGACTTTTTGCCTGGGAGGTTGAGGCCTCACCTCAGCATTTGTCCGCACTCTCCCCAGCCACATCAAACCTCTTTCTCTCCTCAATCACCTCTTGTGGCCATCTTCCACTCAGACTCAGTGCAAGGTACTCCAAGACTCCCTGACCTTTGAGTGCTCCTTGTTTTCAGGCCCCCAGATTGTCCCAGTCTCAAAATAACAGGCCCTCTCTGAAAATGGCACCTTGCTATTAAACCTAAAAATCAAGGGAGCAGCAGAATGTCTTTCTTTACCAATGCTAGCCTTCCACACTGGACATTCAGTGTTTCACACATTCTTGCACTGAGTGTAAGGCCTGTGGGCTTATCTTGCAGCTCGAATTGCCAGCCTGTCACCAGGGCTGTGCATTTTACCTTGCAATGGCATCTTCATTTTCCCTTTCCCCTCCTGGGAAGTCTAGAATGGCCTCGGAACAGTCTGTTGACTTTCCGTTGTCTCCATTTCTCCAAGGTTTTCTGCCATCCTGATGCTTCCTTTATGATTCCTGATTTGCTTTCTCTCTTTAGAATATGGATTATCTGACGCTTCTTACTCAGAGTCATATGGTGGATGCTTCTAATCCACCATCTTGCCCAACCTCTTTGAGTTTAATATTTCAACTGGAAAAGCCTATCTGTGGTGTTCAAGACTGATAAATGCTATGGGGCTAGAGGCATGGCTCAAGTGATAGAGTGTTTGCCTCTAGCAAATATGAGGCTCTTGAGTTCAAACCCCAGAATTACCAAACACAAAAAAATTGATATAGTTAACATTTTCTTAAATTCTTTCTCACTATACATTAGCTAGCAGTTAATGAAGGCCATGTATATAATGTTGAATAACACCAATATGATGCATGTATTAAGGTGATCATCACAAAAGGCTACAGATTTGCCTAATAAGAATGACAGTTCTAGGCTTCAGATCACCCAGCCGAAGAGACCATCTTGAAATAGGTGACTCTGGTAGCCAAGAAAATATTTAAATATTAGTGTAAATGTCTTTATAACTTGAAATACAATTGGTAATATGGTCAGCTGTGTGGTAGATGAGAAGGTTTCCTCTACTGTTCAAGAGTGGCCACTGGAATAAATCAACTCATTTTAATGTTTGCTTTGTATGTTTATCAAGCTGCATGGGGTTGATGATTTGTTTTTCCATGAAGACTAACAGGAGAAAGTGGTTCAGTCTTCTTGGCACTAATGAATTCACACCAGTTCTTCTGGAGAAGTTGCTCAGACTTAACAAATTGTTACCCTTAATCATTCTCTCTGGAAAAAGGAGTGAAAACAAATGCATCTTTCTTTTTTATTCTACTGTGTTTCAGATGCCATGTGATGGCTTATAGAAGACACCAAATTACTGAGATCAAAATCATTAATCCTGACCAAAATTGTAATAAGGGATAGAGTCACTCACATGTTGTTGAAATAATTCCTTTATGTGGTGTCTGCTTTGCTTGATTAGTTAGTTGTTGGATGCTGTACCCACCTAACTTAGTTACATAAAATTACTTTGAAGTACCACCGTTCTTACCCTTTTGGGGCTCCAAAAATTGATTCACTTTATAAAATAGGTCTTAATTTTTGTTTGTTTTAAGGCTACAGAGAGTGAGGCTGGTGACATGGACCTGAGTGGGCTGCCAGAAACGGCAGTAGATTCTGAGGACGATGACGATGAGGAGGACATTGAGAGGGCGTCGGACCCTCTGATGAGCAGGGACATTGTGAGGGACTGTCTGGAGAAGGACCCCATTGACAGGACTGATGATGATATTGGTAAGTATGCACAAGGAAAGGAATCTTGGAGAAGGTGAACTGTTGAGAGTTAAAATTGTGTGATACAGTAGAACCCAGTAGACTTTTAAGAAGCCCCATGTTTATGAATTTCCTTAGTGTAAGTGGTAGTGTAGAAAGCTCTTTCTTTGTACAAACAGTAATATTTCTTTCAAAAAAGTTGGAACAAGTCAGTTGTACTCAGTCGGTACCTTTAAGAGACAGCAAATAACAGGGTGGGTGACACTTCCTGGTAAAACTCTTCCACACAGCTTCTGTTTTAGCTTCATTTTTGCCCCCTCCTAAAAAAAGTTGGAACTAGTCTTCAGGCAGTATTATTTCTGTTAATTTTCTTAGAAGCACTAATTCTATTGAGTTCATGTTTTCTGTATGTAAATGTTAGTCAAGTAGTGAATGGGAGAGTTGTCATGTAAAGAATTTGCTGGTAATCTGGTTCCATATGCAGATGAGAGCAGTGTAAGAAGGAAATATGCAGCCTCTGTACTTGTTTTCAGGCTCTCACGATGTAACCCACTCGGTGTCGAACTTGATACTCCTGCTTTAGACTACCAAATTCTGGGATTACAGGTGTGACCACCCACCAGGCTGTTAGAGACTTTATGTGCATGGACCCTAAAGTTTAAGTAGTTAAGGGACTTTATGTCTACCTTTCCAGAGGAGCAGAAGTTGATTGCGTGGTAATGGCTTATACTAGGATGAAGAGTAGCTTCTCTTGTGAATGGTCTCCCAGTACCACCCCCCCAGTTTGAAGAGAAATTTGGTGAGTTGAGTCTGTGGGATTAGACATAGGAAGGTGTGAGTGGCTTGTCACATATCCTTGAGTTAGACAGACATGTTTGTAGGAAAACTGACATATGCTAGGAAATAAAAGGTAGAAAACCAAATGCTTGGATTAGATTGTGTATAATTTAAGTCATTTATGAGACTTACTATTTACAGATGAATATTAAATGGTGATAATCATTCATTCATTCATTCATTCTGCTAATATTGTGAAGCACCTTCTGTGTACTTAGCATTTCTCTGGTTCCTGGCTACTCAGTGGTGAACAAGGCAGGCAAGGTCCTGCTCTGTGATGGTCTTTTGGGGAGATTGTGATAAGCAAGTGAGCAAGCAGGCGGAGTGAGTGCTGTGATGAGAAGGGAGTGAGCAGAGCTGGGCTGGTGGAGGCAGGGGCAGAATGACTCTCAGTTTTACCCCCTGGAGACTTGGGGTTTGGCTTCCTTGTGTCTAACACTAATGTGTTCATCTGAGTGTCAGTGTCCAAAATTGACTTTTGGTCTCCTGTTCCTTGTCCTTGGCCAAAAAAATAAATAAAACGCTGTAGTGTAGTTTTAAAGAAAGAATGAAATTGAAAGTATTGAATTTAACATCTTAATCCAGAATCCATGCTTATAGGAATTTTTTAAGATGGAATTTTGCTATTGAACAGATTCATTTGGCAGTTTCCCTTGTAAACAAACAGATATTTTGCCTTTTGAAACTGTTCATTTTAGAATAGTTGTGGAAGAAAATGCTGATTATGAAGTATGTGCAGCCTATCTTCTGTTCCTGGAAATTAAAGGCTTTTACCTCCTGTCTGAGAAGCCTTCTTTCCCAGAATCTCTAGAAAGCATGGACTACACTTATTCTTAGAAATAAACAAGAGGCTAGCTTGCTAGCTTTTGTTCTAATGTGCTTGTAGCCACAATCTCTCTGGTGAATCCCAGACTTGAATACCAGTTTACTTGAAGCCTCTGCACATGTGAGTGTTCAAGTCAAATCAGATGAAATTGCTAATATTCAATCATATTTTTAACAACTGCAGGAGAAAATTCCCCTTTGGGTTCCCAGAGATTCTTGGACCTACCCATGTTTCAGTGCTCTAAAGAGAGAGGTTTATCATATTTATTTTTGCTGTAAAACTCCTAACTTTGTAGGTAGTCAGTCAGTTTTGAATGGTTGTAACTTTTTCTGTTTTGAGGGCTTGAACTACTCTGTTCTCTTTCAAATAATTTCTTTCTCCCTGCTTCATGTACCAGCAAAAAACACCATAGATATTTAAAATCCTGGCATTAATCAGTTTTCATATAAAGCTGAAGCAAGCTAACCAAGATAAGCTTCAGTTTCTGGTATATCTAAGTTGGTTACTTATTTGTTCTTTTTGTCATTATTGACTAGAAAAAATATTTTTAAAGATTACTATGTAATTCTAGTAGATTCTCCTAAGAAATGTAGATGGTGTGGCACAAGTGGTAGAGGACATGGGGGGTTCAATCCCAGTACTGACTATGAAAAAGAAAGAGAACCACAAATGAAAGTCGTCGTGGCTTACCTTCTCTACATCCTACAGGCCGCTCCAGCTCTGAACTCTTAGCTCCCTTCACCCTTTAGCTGTATGCTTCCCCTGGCATGATTAGAGTTCAGCTTTGAGGCCCCATAGCCAAATGCTTCTATTTTATATTTGCTATATTAGTTTAATTTCTTTTATTTCCCCGATCCTCCTCTGTAATAAATAGTCATGTTAAAGTTACCATAAAACCAGCAAGCTAGACATTGGAATCCTTGAGAATCTTAAACACCTCTAGATGCTGTCTGGTTAAGCATTTATGTAATCACAGTTTTTCAGCAGAGCCCAGTGAACCATGCACACTTACTATTATTAGATCTTTTCTGTCTCTTTTATTCTTCATGCATGTTCATATGCAGGTATTTTCTATCCAGTGGTATTTTTTAATGCTAGTCGCTGCTCATATATTACAAATTGATTTCATGATGCACTAATAGAATAGGAATCTGTCAAAAAGCAAAAACCTATGTCTGTGCAAGGCATAGCAAAGTCATTTCAGCAAATACTGGTGAAGATGTTTTATGTTTCCTGCCCATTCATCTCGATCATATATGTGGTACTTGACTTCTATGATTATCTAAACACATTAAATTCAAAGCATTTCTGACAAGTAATTTATGCTCTCACATCTTCCTTAATGAATCTTTGCATGCCCAGGCGAGCTTATCAACCAGTGGGGGAGGAAAGAGGTGAAGTGGTCTGTGGCATGAGGCACGATGGCTGTAGGAAACAGGACTACTGGGGCTGTGCTGCTCAGGGGACATTAGAAGGTTGGCACACTCTACACAACAGGGATTCCTGCCTTTCATGTGGGTCAGCTCTTCACTGATATTCACAATTGCTTTACTGCTGCCCAGGAATAAGTGTGTATTATGGCACAATACAGACACACCTATGCATCTCATTCAAAAAACAGAAGTTTCCTAAGCAGAAATTACTCTTTCTATAAGGGCTCTGCTTTGATATTTTGTCTTCTTTTTCAAAAATGCTGGTTGCAATCGTAAGTGGGCTTCCTGCCAGGTAAATCTGCGTGAGGTTAAGAACACTGTCCGTTTGAACAGAACCCCCTGTGTGCCACATGTCTTTACTGCTGTGAGTACTGGAGCCACCCTGTGTAGTAACAGTCCTGGAAAGAAGGATGACGTACAGGCTACACGGACTGTGATGGCACCCAGCTGGAACAGAGGGAAGCACTCAATTTGTTCCTCTGGAAGAATGCTTTCATGAATGTATCTTCCTGTTAACCTTCTTTTTTTTCTCTTTTTAGAAATTAGCAAAATACATCCAATAACATAAACTTTGTCCCTCAGTCTTGGAGAGGCAGTATCGTGTTTGAACTCGAACTCAACAACTTCTTGAGCCTCACCCCCTTAGTCCTTTTGTGTTAGTTATTTTCAAATAGGGTCTCATATTGTTTTTTGCCCAAGGTAGCCTTGGACTGTGATCTTACTACATATACCTCCTGCATAGCTGGGATTACAAGAAGGAAACACCATGTCTGGCTTGTTATTAGAGATAGGGTCTCACTAACTTTTTGCCTGGGCTGCCCTTGAACCATGATCCTACCAGTCTCCACCTCCTGGGTAGCTGGGATTCTTAGGTATGAGTCACTGCATCCAGCCTTGCTACTCAATCTTAACAGAAGGAATGTGTGATGGGACAGTTTGATTAGGTGGTAGCAAGAAAAATGTAGAATTTTTAGGTAGTAGAAAGGTCATCGATGTCAGGACCATAATAGTGACAGTAAGTGGAACCACTTACTGTTGACCTGTGCGAAGTTCTTTATTGTTACTTCCTTTGACTTTCACAGCTGTCTAATGAAGTAGATTCTCCATTGTTTTACAGATGAGAGCACTATGCCTTTGGGGAATTAATCAGCTTGTTGGAGTAATACAACTAAGAAGTATAGCTTCGCAGGCAGACAGTGCTGGTCCTAGTTATGTCTGTGTGAGCCTCGGTCTCCCCACAAAATGAAAATGAAGGCCTTTCCCCCATAGAGCCTTCAACAGAACCTAGGTGGAGCCAGATAAAGGTCCACAAAAGCCTGGGAGGTCAGCCATTTCTCCCTCTTTATTACTCCCTCCTCCCCTCTTTTATGTTTTTTTTTTTTTTTGTCTCCCTTCATAGCCTAGGGTGGCCTCTAACTTGCCATCCTCCTGCATTAGCCTCCTGAGTGCTGGGATAAAGTTTTCCCCTTTTTTGCTGTAGGATCAGGAATGGTATACCAGTTCTCATTTGTATTTATCACATCATGTAAATTTTTAATTTATTTTTATGGATTTTTCTTATTCAGAAAATATCCCTTGGAATTGTTTTTTCTTGAGACAAGGTCTCACTGTGTAGCCCCGGCTGGTCTCAAACTTTCGATCCTCCTACCTCTACCTCCTGAGTGCTGGGATTATAGGTATGCACTAGCATGCCTGGCCTCCACTGGAGTGTTTTTAAATTAAAGGTAGTATTTCTATTAACTATTTTAGGCATCACCTACCCCAGAGGCACTAGAACAGATCACCAGCTTTGTGGAAAATTCTCAGAGCTCTATTTCATTTCCACTGTTAAGAATTCTTACTTATAAAGATCACAGCTTATTTTCAGTTCAAATTCCCCATTTGAAGTTTAGCAGTTTCTTCAGTGTCATTAGGATATTGGGTTATGGCATAAACTGTTACTTCTAAGTCAACAAGGAAATGTCACCATTTCCACAGTGACAAAAGTCTTTGTGTACCTGCAAGACATTCAACTGACACCAAAGATATTGAAAGTGTATTTTTCAGTAGGCAGTGTTGTATGACTTTTACAAAGAAAGAACCGTAACACATTCTTTCTGAAGATCTGTTTTTAATAAATGTTGTAGTTTTGACAAGGAATCTCTTTTGCTTTTCAGAACAACTCTTGGAATTCATGCACCAACTGCCTGCCTTTGCCAATATGACAATGTCGGTGAGACGGGAGCTGTGTGCTGTGATGGTGTTTGCGGTGGTGGAAAGGGCCGGGACCATCGTGTTAAATGATGGGGAAGAGGTCAGTAAGGACTTCTGCATCTTAGAAGGCTACACTTTGAGCATCTCTTGGTAGACCCACACAAAACCACAGTTTTGTTTTTTTCCTCTGAAAACCCTAGCCTCAGTAAGTTTGAATAAGGGAAAATTCATGGCGTACTGTTTCTGTCACAGATTTCCAGAGTCATTGTTTATTTCCCATTATATGCAGCATTTCATAAATACTGATAGTTTTTTGGGTTTGTTTTTTTTCTTCTTCTTCTTCTTTTTCAGTGCTGGGGACTGAACACAGGGATTTGTGCATGCTAGGCAATCATCCACCACTGAGCTATGTCCCTAGCACCAAGAGTTTTTGATGTATTAACTTTGCAGTTACTGCTGATGGCAATTGTATACAATAGACCCTTGGAGACTGCTGCTGAGGGCAAATCCACAAATGACTTAGGATGTGCAGAATTCAGTAATTTAAAAGTACTCAAATTTGCCTGTTCTATGTGTACAGTAGGTCTCAGCAGCTGTAACTTGAAACCGTATGGACTTGGCTGCATTACTGTGGAAAAATTAAACTGTTGTCCACATTAACACTGCTCATCAAAACCTAGGCCTATCTCATGCTCGTTATCTAGAATACTGTGGATGCTTGCTTCATTTTTCTTATACTGCTACCCAACTCCTGCTAAAGACACACGGCCTTTCAACATATCTAAAATTTTTACTTGATCATTTCAATTAAGCACATTTTGTGCTTTTGTTTTTGGCTTGGTAGGATTGCCGAACTTTTGTCTTGCTTTTTGGGCACCATTTGCATTTTGGGTGGCTGTTGAGCTGTGGAATGTGAGTGGGAGGAATTTAGATCTTTTAGTTTTAAAATTTCTTTTGTTTATTTATTCAACCGTGCTTGTATGGCTTACTATAATGTCTTTTATAAAAACAAAATTATACTCTTACTGATTTGGGTGATCATTCTCACTTGTTCACATGTGCTTTGGGGTACAGAGGAAATTTTTTTCCTCATGTCATTTTAGAGAAGAAAATCCAAATCAGATTAACAGGGAAGAATGATATTACTCTGTGCTAGGTGTAGGAAAATTCGTAGATAGGCGGCTGTGGTAAACACATCACTGGAGCTGCTGGCTCCTTTAATGTGGAAGATCTGCTGAGTTATGTTAGGAATTACTCATTCTTGCATTCACAGGTGTGTGCCCACAAGATTATTTTCTTTGTCTTATTTATTTATTGATTGATTGATTGATTGACTGATTGATTTTTGACTAGCTGGACTCCTGGTCAGTGATTCTCAACGGTTCTGTGGAAGTGACTTACCCAGATGGAAAAGCAGAAATCTTATGTATGGGAAACAGTTTTGGCGTCTCTCCCACCATGGACAAAGAATATATGAAAGGAGTGATGAGAACAAAGGTGGATGACTGCCAGGTACAAAATACCACTGTAATGTATGTTTCATTCTTAGTAAAGAACAGTTGTGTGAGCCGGGCCCCAGTGGCTCATGCCTATAATTCTAGCTACACAGGAGAGGAGAGATCAACAGAATGGAGGTTCCAGGCTAGCCTGGGCAAAAAAAAAAGTCAGACTCTATCTCAAAAATATCCAACACAAAAAATGGTTGGCATAGTGGTTCAGGTTATGAGTGTCTGCCTAGCAAGTATGAGGCCCTGAGTATAAGCCCCAGTACCACCAAAAAACAAAAAAAAACCCACATGTGTGTATTTGGGGTAAGGTTTTTCAGCTTATGTTAATGTCTCATCTTAGATTTAGGCATAAGATTTTTAATGTAGAGCTATCGCTTTTAGTTTTATGCTTCTAGAAATTAAAAATAAATCTTCCTTAAAGTTATTTAAACTAGGTTCTAGTTTTTTTAAAACTTCCTGTAAATATGGTATTTTAAAATAGCCATCAATAATTAGTACTCTTTTAAAAATATGGAAATCAAATTCACATTATGAAAGGAAGCTATCAGTAGATTAATCAGTAGATTAACAAGGATGGTATGGTATAGCTATGCAGTGTTTTTAATTTAAATATGCACAAAAAATTATTTTAGAAGAGCCATGGAAATTAGTATAAACAGTAGAAAGACTTGCAAATAAAAATATTGCTAATAAAAAGAAAATATTTGATAGCAAAAGAGAAATACTATGTTGATATTATGTTTATACTCATTATGTAAAAACATTTAATAACAGATTGGCGAAAATATATAACCAAATGTGAACTTTATATTAATTTAAGTAGTAACTTCTTTATTAGAGGGAAATAACTTGAAGATTCCTTTGTTATTGTTAAGAGTTTATAATTTATGAAGGATAAAATGTTTGAAGGAATAAATGAGCCAAAACACTTGACTTAGACTAGTTAATGTTAAATGCTGACTTTATTTGGTAGTCTGCAGTCTGAGTGGCATCTCAACAATAATGTATTATAAAGGAATATAATTGGATTTTTATAGTGTCAGATCAATGTAGAATGGCATTGCTTATTTAAATCTTTCAGCATTTTACTTACTGAAAGAAAAAAAATGAGCTAGGGGTCTGGTTCAGGATGCTCTGAGTTCAAACCTCTGTCCCAAGCTCTCCCTTAAAAAAGAAAAGGAAAAAATGGCCATGGTTACAAATAACATAATCCTCCTATAGAATCAAAATAATTTTGCAAGATAATTCATCTAGTGAACATCATACATATTAAAAAGAATATAAATTCAGTATTTTAAATATGTCATGCCAGATCATTGTAAAAATAGTCAACTCAGTTATTTAGGAAACAAAATAGATAAATCCCCAAACCTTTATTTGGTATGACAGTATATATTTAGTAGAGGATATATGTTATATTTTGTCTCTGGAATTTTAGTTAAAATAATGAAACCAAACTGAGTCAGAACAAGCTAGAGAAGTGTTAGAGGTTTTTCTCCATCCTGCTGTCTTTTACCACTTTTCCCCCAAACTCTTCCTTCTCCGTGTTGGGATTACAGGACATTTAGAGTCTCTGTTCCTTAGCAGCCAAGAAAGTTAGTTCACTTACGAGAATTCAGCAGTTATATTAGCACTCCTTAGTTGGCCAAACCACTTCTGTTAGAAATTTTGGAACCGTGGGACTGAAGTGATGTAAGAGGCCTATAAATGTTTCAGAATAATTAATAAAAATGTTGCATGACTGAGTGTTACAGAGTGCTCAAGTCATGTCAGGTGTAGCAGGTAATATTAAATATTCATTTAGGCGTTCTGGGCAAGGAAAAGAAGGCAGATGTTATATTAGGGAAGAGTGCCTGATCTATTTACAGAATAAAGAGTTAGTGAGAAGCCCAGAGTGATAGCAAGATAAACTCCAGTTCAAAACAAAGCTGGTTTTTTTGGTGGTACTGGGATTTAAACTCAGGACTTTGAGCTTGCAAGGCAGGAGCTCTACCACTGGAGTCATTCCTCTAGCTTCAAAACTGATTACAGTAGAAAGGTTCCTGTAGTTCCTCATTTAAAGTTCCCCGAAGTATAAAGAGGGCCAAAAGGAAGGCATCTGGTAGAGAAAGCTGTCTTCCCTCCACTCTAACAGGACTGTGTTAAGTCAGGGATTTCATAAATTGCTCCTTCCTTCTACCAACTCATCTTCTCAGTCCCTACATTTTATCCTGTTAGAGCACAGCAGGAATGGAGAATGAACTTGCACAATTGAAGTGCTTTTTTGAGAAAGCATTTTAGGGTACTTCTGTTCAACTGTCTTGCATCTGCCAGAGGACACATGTTTGCTCTTCCTCTTGGAAACAGTCAAAACCATGAACTGGCTTCCATGGTTTATCATTTTTCTGATCACATGTTCTGGAATCAACAGTTATTGAATATAATGAACAAAAGTGGCAGTTCTTTTTCCAAGAAAAAGAACTTTTCCTAGATTGGCCCTTGTTAACATTCCAGTGGGTTCCAGAAGTATCAGGCAGCATGAAAGCACATTTCTGTTTGCTCAGGTCCCATGAGAGGTTCAAGCTTGTGTTGCTTTGGGATTCCTCCTTTGTGTTCTCTTCTAGTTATTTTTCTTCAGTGTCTGTGTGTGTGTGTGTGTGTGTGTGTGTGTTTGTGTGAAAGTATAGTTTATTAAAAATAGTAAAGTTTTTCAGAAAGGCACTTTCGTAGGTGCAAGTTGATGAAAGAGAGGTCATGAACTAGCACTACATGGCAGTCTGGCCCAGGCTTTCATTGAAGTTTAAGGGGTTTGGATCACCAAGTTCCAAGACCAGCCTACAGGAGTGATTGGCAGGATGGTTGTGAAAAAATTACAACACATTTCAAGAATTACTCTGCACACGTGATTACCCATGACCACCTAAGAAAAACCCCATGGTGGGGAGGTGTAAAAATACAATGGGAATGGGCAAAAGACAACTCTCCTCAAAGGAGCCCAGATTAGACTGGAGCTTCTTTTCTTCCTCTTCACTTGTCATCAGATGCAGGAGGCCATAGTTGACAGGTGTGCATTCAGGCCAGGTTGAGGAAGGTCTGGCCCTATCAGGCCTTCTTAGCAGGCTTTCTTCCTGTGTGTCAGTCATATGTGGGAGTGGGGGTGGTGTTTGCAGGTGTTTGACAAGGACCAGAAGCCTTAGCTTTCCACTCCGTTTCCACTCATATTATTGTTAATTTTGTTGTTTAAGGTCAAGGGTTACTTTAATACGAGTTATATGGAGTAATGGGCTGTAAATGCGGCTTGTTTGGTGACCTTTGAACGGGCTAGTTTGCTTAATGGTTTCTCATCCATGATTTCATCTATCAACTCCAGTTTTATACCTCTTTCTTTTCTTTCCTCCTCTTTTGCCCTCCTCCTCCCTTTCTCTCTCTTTACACCTTCCCCACTGCCCCATGTTTACAGCTGTCTGCAAGGCTAAAACCTCAAACAACTCACAACCTTCTAACTTCATCATACCAGTTAAAATTAAATTTTTCTTAAAGCAAAAATAAATCACTAATAAAAAATTTTCATCTAAAATTTATTCTTTTTAGATACTAGTTCTATATGGCTATATTAGAAATTGTTTGCCTTTTTTTATTTTATTTTATTTTTTCAGTACTGGAGTTTGAACTCAGGGACTGCACCTTGAGCCACTCCACCAGCCCTTTTTTGTGATGTATTTTTTTTAGATAGGGTCTTGTGAGCTATTTGCCTGAGCTGGCTTTGAACCTCAATCCTCTTGATCTCTCCCTCCTGAGTAGCTAGGATTACAGGTGTGAACCATTGGCACCTAGCCAGTTTGACTTTTTTTTTTTTTTTCTTCTTTTTGGATGGTATTTTAGTTTGCTACATAAGAAATGCCAAAATGTCTATCTAGACACTAAGAATTTCAAATCAGATTTATTCAAGTTTCCTTAAATCTTGAGTCAAGAAGATTAATTTTAGCACATAAATGAAAATGCTCTTCAAAAAGCATTTTCATTTATCTACTTATTCATTTTAACTTGCTGATATATTTTTTAGAAGATAAATGGGAAAATGATGATTTAATTATGTTCTCTAAAAGTAAGTATAAAAAAGAACACCTAAAATTATTTGGAGATAAAACATTTCCAAATCTACTATACAAATTTAAAGAAAAATTTTGCTGCTCCATGCAAAGAAATAAAATAAAGATATTTTTGAGAAAAGAGACTAAGGACCACATATTTTAAAAAACACGGGCTGGAGGCATGGCTTAAGAGGTAGAGCGCCTGCCTAGCAAATGCAAGGTCCTGAGTTCAAACCCCAACACTATCAAAAAAAAAATCAGTAATGATAAATAAAAACATATGTACACCTTTGGTCAATGTTATATAAATGGGGTATTTTTAAAATTTTAATGAAACTACTCATATTTCCTTATACACTAAAACCATCTTTTGACTTTTTAACTGCTTCTAAATGCTTAGTAGAAAAACTAGCTGAAACCAGCCTACTTGGGGAGGAACATGGTCCTGTAGTATGTCATTTCTCTTGTGAACTGCTATTTCTAGTTCTCTTATAGCAGTGACTTCAGAAAGTGTAGAAAACATAGAAAAGTAAATTAAAGCCAGTGATTTGTATTGCTCAGAAATAACCGTTAATGTTTTATTCTATTTTCCCCCAAGACTTTGATGTGTATGTCTGTAATTATGAGGCAGGGCTGTTCACTCTGTACAGAGGCAAGGGTGCCTGCTTCCTCCTCCTGCCATAAGATTAGGAGGATAGATTGTGGACGTTCCCTTCCCGTAAGGCTACCGTGATGTGATGGGATGCTGCTGCTGTCATTATGATTGCGTTACAGCATTTAGTGCTGCATGTTTTAACAATATTCCATGCTATGTCATGGGCATTAGCCAGAGCTTCATTTATCCTATGAAGATATGAGTTTGGTTTCTTGCTTCACATTTTATTTAATTCACTATAATTTCACCACCTTGTTTTCATCTTTTTCATGTTAAAGGAGAAAAAGAAATCCCATGCATTTTTTCCATTCCCAAATGATTTCATAAATCATAATAATTTAAGGAGTCTGCCTAAGCTTTGAAATGTTTTCTAGTTGGAGCTGTGTAGGAGTGATTGCTTGATAAGCATATTATTGTTAATTTTGTCCTTGAAGGTCAAGGGTTACCTTAATTGGAGTTATATGGAGTAATGGATTGGTGCCCTTCTTTAAACAGGCTAGTTTCCTTGATGCTTCCTCATCCATGTGATTTCATACATCTACTCCAATTTGTGCATCTTATCAAAACCTTTATTTTTAAATTTTGCTTTTAATGGGTCCAAAAAATTTTAATCCAAATAACTAAGCGTGTTCTCTAAGTTTCCTCCCCTACATTAGTGTTAACTGTGAACCAAGCATGAAAACAGGCTTGACTTCTTAAATTGCTAGAATTTTTAATGTGAGATGCATATAAATATTCTAAAAAATAAAACTTTTCTTGACCAGGGAAGAAATAATACATTAAAAGTAGAGAAGTCTGATTAAGGTTCATTACTGCATTAATTTAGAAAGTATGGGGAAGACAGGGAAAAATGTCAGTATTAAATAATTGAAACACTGAATTATTAGTACAGCTAGGTCTTTTGCGAGTACTTTATCATTAACATGTGACTTGTGTTTTATTCCAGTTTGTCTGCATCGCCCAGCAAGATTACTGCCGTATTCTCAACCAAGTAGAAAAGAACATGCAAAAAGTTGAAGAGGAAGGAGAGATCGTTATGGTGAAAGAGCACAGAGAGCTTGATCGGACTGGAACGAGAAAGGGTCACATCGTCATCAAGGTCAGACAGCTCCCCCACTTTGGGTAGTATTAGTTATGGCAGTTTGGGGATTTTTATCTTCTTTCATCTTTAAGCATCAGTTATTAAAAAAAATCTTTACATTTCCTGATGATTAGTACTTTATTAATTATTATCTCTGTATCTCTGTTACTACCTGGCTCATTTTATGTCGAAGGTTGAAATCTGGGTACCATGTAAGTGTTTGTTCAGGGTAGTGACCTAACCTTTTTCTTGTTACAGGGCACCTCAGAAAGGCTCACCATGCATTTGGTGGAAGAGCATTCAGTAGTAGATCCAACGTTTATAGAAGACTTCCTGTTGACCTATCGTACTTTTCTTTCTAGCCCAATGGAAGTGGGCAAAAAGTTATTGGAGTGGTTTAATGACCCGAGCCTCAGGGATAAGGTTGGATATACATTATTGTATTTTGGTTCTTAAATATGAGATACTAAAATATAAATAGAAAGATACAGTTTTTCACATCAGTCATGTTCAGATTAAGGGAACACCTGACATTCTTTGTAAGCTAAAATGAAGAAAAGATAACACAAATATTAGTTATTATAGAAATGTCTTTTTTCTTTAGTTCTAAAGGCCACCATATGTTCAAACTTTACTTCCATTGGGAATATATTAAAATATAACCAAACATTTATCTGGATAACCATGGGAATCTGTAATTTCTAGCTTGGCAGACAGTCAGTCTGCCAGATGAAAGTTATAATTTTTGAATTATCATTAGAGCAGCATTTTGTTGTCTCATCACTGGCTTGCAGGCTCAGTAATATAATTCTAAGCAGATCCTGGCCAGCAGGTCTGCGAGCTCTGTGAAGGACAGGTTGGTTGATAAACTTCCCTTAGTAATCGTACCTACTTCCTATTAGTATTCTTGCCCCTACAGATCTTTCTAGCTTAATATACTTCCTTTTCCTTATCTGCTGTCCTTTTCCTTTAATTTTTATTTTCTGTCTAGTTTTGTATTAACCTGTTTTGGTTTTACTATACCTTTGTTTTTATTTTTACTTCTTTCAAGTATGTTTTGAAAGTAAAGCAAGATGTAAGTTAAAATAGCTTCACAGATTCCAAGTCCCACTGGGCAAGGCAGCATGAAATCTGTATTTAAAGTATGCATATGTATTTTCAGAACATTATTTTTATATGAATATAATCCTTGCTTAAAGTTTTATTGTTAATTTTCTTGTTCAGTAGTTGTAGGTAAATTGTTGAAAGATTAGGAATCGTTTTTGAAATGATTTTAAACATGAATCTTCAACACTGAAAAGAAGAAAACTTTCTGAAACTAACTGTTGTCACAGGTTACACGGGTAGTATTACTGTGGGTGAATAATCACTTCAATGACTTTGAAGGAGATTCTGCAATGACTCGATTTCTAGAAGAATTTGAAAATAATCTGGAAAGAGAGGTAAGAGTTGTGATGATTTTTAAAATCAGCTTTAGGTTCATTTTATTCTGCTTATCTTTAAATTAACATGGCTCTTCCTGGACTCTTGTAGAAAATGGGTGGACATCTAAGGCTGTTAAATATCGCATGTGCAGCTAAAGCAAAAAGAAGATTGATGACGCTAACAAAACCGTCCCGAGAAGCTCCTCTGCCTTTTATCTTACTTGGAGGCTCGGAAAAGGGATTTGGAATATTTGTTGACAGCGTTGATTCGGGTAGCAAAGCAACCGAAGCAGGCTTGAAACGTGGGGATCAGGTATAACATTTCCAAGTCCAGATGTAAAGATGGATTTCATATCTATTTTTCTTCAGTCAATGGTGACACTGACATTAATTTTCACTTTTAGATATTAGAAGTAAATGGTCAAAACTTTGAAAATATCCAGCTGTCAAAAGCCATGGAAATTCTCAGAAATAACACACATCTGTCAATCACTGTGAAAACGAATTTATTTGGTAAGCATTTTTTTTGTGTGTGGTGTGTGCATACTTTCACTTTTCTCCTTTTGTTTGTTTTGGCGGTACTGGGGTTTCAACTCTGGGCCTTGCACTTGCTAGACAGGTACTCTACCACTTGAGCCCTTTTTTTGCTTTAGTTATTTTTCAGATAGTGTCTCAGTGCTTTTGCCCAGGGCTGATATCAGACCCTGATCCTCCTCCCTAGCTGGGATTGCAGGCTTGCAACATAACACCAGGCTTGTTTTGGGTTTTTTGTTTTTTGCTTTTTTTTTTTCTACTTAGATCTTAATCATGTAAAAGGTCACAGCTATAAGTAGTATTTCAAAAATGAAGGTCAGAATATTTGTAATAAATGCATAAATACAGAATTATATGAGTCTGTAAGTAGATTTAAATCAGAATCTACTGACTTGAGGATCATAAAATTACTTCATTGTAAATGAAACCTATCATCTGTTGATAAACACTAATAAAGCTTATCTTGATAAAACCGCATACAGAGTAGGTATTTGGTGTCAGTCATTGGACTAGGTTTTCTGTAGGATTTTAATTTTGATAGTTGAAGTCTGTACATCTGAGATACTTCCACGTCCCACAGTTGCATCGGGATTGTTCAGATTTCTTGTAACTGGCATTTTGTGGTGCTTCTTTATTTTAGTATTTAAAGAACTACTAACAAGATTGTCAGAAGAGAAACGAAATGGTGCCCCTCACCTTCCTAAAATTGGAGACATCAAGAAGGCCAGTCGGTACTCCATCCCAGATCTTGCTGTAGATGTAGAACAGGTGATAGGACTGGAAAAAGTCAATAAAAAAAGTAAAGCCAACACTGTTGGAGGAAGGAACAAGCTAAAAAAGATACTCGATAAGACTCGGATCAGTATCTTGCCTCAGAAACCATATAAGTAAGTGTTTGCAAATGTTTTCTTTTCCGTGTTTAAGAAAACAAGATGCAGAGATGGTGATGTCACTGATGTCTGTGCAGGAGTCTAGTAAATGTCTTGCCTTTATGCCTGAGCTATCTTAGGATGAATATTAAATGAGCAAGTTTCTTAAGCCCATTTTTGCCACTTCATGACCCTTTCTCAGTTTTCAGTAGGGACAGCTTAGCATGTCCTCACTTGAACTATTTTTTCCTCATTTGAACTTTGCAGAAGTAAGTGTGTGTTTTCTTCCTCTTCATATGATTTAGACTCATTTTTACTACTGTAGCTCTCCTTCAATAGCATCTATTCTACCCATCAAATCATCAGTTCTTCTAGTTGCTTCTGTTCATCCCTACTATTCGTTTTTTCCCTTCACCTCTGTCTTCAGTTATTTAACTGTTAACAAGCCATCAGTAATCAAGCACAGACCTCCCTTCTTCCCAGTCAACTGTACAGTCAGCATATAAGATGGACTCTTAAATTCCTTCTTGGATGTTTGCTTATGTCAGGAACTCAAGCTAGACAAACTTATGTGTGTGTGTGTATATGTATAAATCTTCAAACTACAGTGGTGTGAAAGGTAACAATTTGAGAAATACAGGTTAATGCATTTCTTTGATAATTTAATGGGCCTAAAGAGAAGCAGTAGATTATGCATTCAAAACTCTATCAAGCATTTCTTCTTAAATTCCATTTCAGATAAAATTTTCATTCATAGGTTAGAGAAGTATGATTTAAAATGTACTGTTAATGAATTGAGTGTCAAAATGGTGGTGTCCCATTGAACTGGACAGTAATGATTGGTGGTTTCTGAATTCTATATCTATAGCAGATAAGCAGTGGTATGAATGTTGTATTTATAGACCTGACTTTGAGAGTATGTTTACCTTAAGTTTTTAAGAGACAATGGGTTGGGACAGCTAGTATTTACAGAAAATAGGAATTGATTTTTGAAGTGACCTGTCTTGATGAACGGTTTACATTTAAATGAACAAAAAATAAATTACCTAAATGTAGAATTATCAGCAGCATAATAACAATAACTATGAGTTAAATGTGAACCTTAAAAGACAGTTTGGCCCTGGCTAGTGGTGATAAAAATGTACATGGAAAAACTGGTGTGTGGCCCATCTACAGTGCAGGATGTTGGCAAGGAATGCAGTACGAAATTGCTCTGGGTGTGTTTGGGAAGATAGATAAAGAAAAAGGAAATAAATAATTGGATTGTTGATTTTAATACACTGAAGAAATATCATCAAGTATGTGGTTTATTTAAGTATTTTGTTGTGAAAATTATTTTAAATAGTTTGTATACGTAATGCAACTGAATAGAAAAATATTATTTAGAGTTAAGCTAAGCAAATGGTAGTATCTGTTGTATTGATTTGATTTATCACTAGTTAATACTTAAAGCTTTCTAGAAATCGACATCGGGTATGAAATTGTTTAGTTATTGTTTTTATTTTACGGTGCTAGCCATGGAACTCAGGGCCTGTGTATGTCAGCCAGGCACTGCACCACTGAGCCATATGCCCTGTCTGTGAAGATTATTTTTAAACAAAATACTAACGTAGTAAGTCGTAGAAATCTTCTAGCTGTAACATACTGTTGACTTTTTTTTTTTCTTTCTTCAACATTACCAGTATTATAACAGCTAAGGTGCTAGGGCCTGGCAAATGGGCAAGAATAGTCGTGTAGGTTGATATGCACTGAGGGATGCACATACGAAGTGTGGAGGAAGAGAGGATGGGCATGAGCATGATAGAATTTGAACTGGGTTGCCAAGGAAGTAGAGAGAGAAAACCTAGGAACAGGTTAAGTTAGTTTTCATGTGAGGTGCTTTAATGCTGCTGAGAACTGGATGTTGTGGTACACTCCTCTAATCCCAGCACTCAGAAGACTGAAGCAAGAGGATCACAAGTTTCAGGGCAGCCTGGCCTACCCAGCAAGACCCTGTCATTCATTCATTCTTTAGTCATTCAAAAATCAATAACTGCGTATTATTTAAATGAACAGATAAATGTATGTTGCTGAGAAACTTTATAGCCATTTAGCCAAGAGCAGCCCAGTCAGCTGTGCCTTTGGCTTTAGCCCATAGTAGATGTTGTAGGTCATATAGTAACTAAGATTTTTGACAAAGACTGTTGTATATGGTTGAAAACAAAATTCCCCTAATGTGAAGGTTTTTGTCTTTCATAGAACATTATGTGTTAGGTAGAGATTTAACTTTGTTCTAGACTCACCAGTGAATTTGGAAGAATTTGTACTGAAATCGTCATATTTATGAAACCTTTGTTGTTGTTGTTTTGGTTTTTGTTTTTTGGTGGAGCTGAGGATTGAACCCAGGGTCTTGTGTGTGCTAGACAAGTGTTCGACCATTGAGCTACCCCCCAACCAGTGTTCTTGCTTTTTTGTTTCAAGGTGTGTATAGAAACCAGCCAAAACTATAATCATCTGCTTATGACCTAGTTGTCTGTATGTGGCTGTGCTTGTTTTATTAGGTATTTTGTTTTACAAACACTGATACTTCAATCTAGAAATAATTTTGTGGGTGCAATATTAGAGATTGAATTCAGGGCCTCATGCTTGCTAGGCAGGCACTCTTCCACTTGAGCCACACGCAGTCCTTTTGCTATTAGTTTATTTTTCAAGTAGGGTCAGATGGATTAACTTTGCTGGGACTGCACCGCAATCCTCCTCTCTCCACCTCTGGAGTAGCTAGGATTACAGGGTATGCCACTACACCCTGCTGAAAAATAATTTTTATACATTATTAATGTTTAAAGTGTTATCCACAAGCCAGGCTCAGTGCAGCTTGCCTATTGTAATCCCAGCACTCAGGGCTGAAGCTGAGGATTATTGGTCTGAGATTGGCTTGGGTTACATAGCAAGACCCTGTCTCAATTAAAAAAAAAAAAAAAAGAGTTCTCCACGTCAGGTGCTTTTTTTTTTATAGGTAGAAATGAGTTTGTAGCTATAATACTTATTATTAGTATTTTTTCTGAGATCTTAAGTGTTTAACTAGAAATTTTGGGCATTGAGTTTCCATTGCCTTTTCTTTGATGCCAGGAAATGTCACCATGCCCCACAGATCTTTTATGTTCTATAATTAAGAAATAATGTCTGTGTCAGGGCTTCCTAACATTTGACTCCATAGTGCTCATTTTTCTCCCTAAAATATTGGAGAATACCTTTTTTGTTTCTTAGAGATCAAATTGTGAAACAATTTGTGTCCGTTCTGATGTACACCATTGGATGAGTGAGTCTGAATGCATTCTTTTTAGTGTGCTTTTTCTTAAATCCACTTGTGTTGGAAACACAAGCACATTCATTCTTGAATATATTTTTATACTGAGAAAATACTCTGTAATTGGTGGTTTTAAGCAAACTGTACACTTACAAAACAGCAAAGTGAGTTGGACATGCTTTGGCAGTTGTGGCTGGTTTTTACATTTATTTAATGGTCTGTAACGTCTTCTAACTTTTTATCTTGCTGATAATTTACTTTCTCACTTTCCTCCTTGCCCAGTGATATTGGGATTGGTCAGTCTCAGGATGACAGCATAGTAGGACTGAGGCAGACGAAACACATCCCAGCTGCTCTGCCTGTCAGCGGCACTCTGTCATCCAGTAACCCTGACCTACTGCAGTCACATCATCGCATCCTAGACTTCAGCACTACCCCCGGTGAGCACAAGGGCTTGGAGGGTTCTTTCCTTCTGACATGGTAGTGCCACAGAGCTCTCTTTCGTTGTCATGGGTTGTATGAGATGCCAAGAGTCAGGATAAATCTTGACTCCAAACCATTGGAACCAGATCTTGTCATATTCTGGAAACTATTCTGATATGATGACAGGCAGATTCAGCTCTCTGAACCTGACTCCTCTTTGATACAGTGAGTAGTAATATGCCATGTTGTCACTACTAAGTCATATCAAGTAGAGTAGGATGTGCATTAGGTTAACTTATTGGGCTTTTCAATACAAGAAAGATTAACTTTAGATTTAAACTTTTCTTCCTTTGATACCCCCATGACTGTCTTACACATGTGCTGTTGTGTGCTTATCTGTTTGCATCTGTCTATGGATCATTTAGTTATCTGTAGAGGAAGATGTGTTCTTGCAACATAGCTTGTTGATTGAATTTTTGAAGAGCTCTAGTAAGAAGCAGGTGAAAGTTTACTTTCCTCTTTTCTAGGGAGTTTTTTTTTTTTTTCCGGATTACTTTGCTTAATTGCATTACAATACATTAAAATTCTTTCAACAAATGTGTGCCTTTTCTTTTCCCCAGACTTGCCAGATCAAGTTTTACGGGTTTTCAAGGCTGACCAGCAAAGCCGGTACATCATGATTAGTAAAGACACCACAGCGAAAGAAGTGGTCATTCAGGCCATCCGGGAATTTGCTGTTACTGCCACCCCAGATCAGTATTCTCTTTGTGAGGTCTCTGTTACACCCGAGGGAGTCATCAAGCAAAGAAGACTTCCAGACCAGCTTTCCAAGCTTGCTGACAGAATACAGCTGAGTGGAAGGTATGCACGCTCTGTCTTTCAGAATTGCTTCAACCTTTTTCAAGCCCAGGCCACAGTCTAATAGATGCACATCTTGAGGGTTTTTAAATGGTCAGAGCCCCTGCTGATTAAAACAGGAGCGTTGTTTCCCCACTGTGTGCCACTGTCTCATAGTACGTGCATGGGGCAAACTGCTCAGCCTCCCAAGCAGCCTGTAAGAGCCTGGGAAGGCCCATAACTTGAAAGTTGTTCTTGACAGCCAGTGTACAGGCAGTAACTTCTCAGGCTTTTCCTGGCCCACAGAGCAGAAAACTTGATATTCAGTCACTGAATAGTCCTGGATGTGCTTGTCTCCTTGGATGTGAATATCAACTACGTAATAATCTCCTAGTGTCATGTGTTACTGTATACCTAACTTTCTGGGAGCCTCATTAATTTAGTCAGAGACATCTGTGGCAATGTGGCTGGCTATTACCACCTTATTATTGTATGCTATTCTGTGGAAATCTTAACTCTAGAACCAAATTGTAGTTGCCACAGAGCCTGTCCTTGGTTGCTTGCATAAGTGCCTATGTTACACATTACTTGCAAGAAAACATTGGACCTGATGTTTGTCATCCTCTTCAGTGATAATCCTATTGTTAGGTTGCCCTCAAACCACAGATAACTGAAAGTTGAAAAAGTAAGTTTTGGATCTCGTATAGAATTGGGATTCTACAGTGACTGAAAATTAAGTAGCTGCATAAGTAACATTTTTTTCTGTTTCTCCTACATTATGGAATGTTTCATTATTCTTGAATTTTATTTGGTAAGGTCTAAACTATGACTCGATTCTTTCAAAATTATTTTCTAGCTATTAGCAGCTATTACTTCCTTACTCTTCACTTTTATTTCTAGCCCCATTGCCAGTGGATGGTTTAATTTTAGGAGGTCAAGTTTTCTCAGTTATTTGGTTGTACATTGATAGATCTGAATCATGATGGAGTTGTACAAATTTCCATTGAGCCCCAGATTAGTGATTCACATTAATTATTTAAGAAAATTGTAGCTGGGTCCTTGTAGTTGGGCTGGATGAGTGATCCAAATGGAAAGCATTAGATCTGTGACTGTCATGGGCCTAAGCTATATGTTTTCTGTCGTAAATGTTTTGTGAAACATGCAGAAGAGCAGTTTATCAGGACCTCCACTACGCGCATTCTATTTCTTCCTTATAGAATTTTGTTTTAAGAAAGCACTTGCCTACTAGAGAGAAAGACAGAGACATAGAGAGAGAGAAAAAAAAAAAAAAACACAGAGAAAATACCTAAATGCTGTTTTCAGCAAGCTACTTCAAAAGAGAAGGGTGTGTTGGTTCTGAATTCTCATCACTAAAAAGCCTGTTTCCTAGTCTGACAGGATAATGCCTGTCCCACTTACCTGTAAGGTCTTCATGAAAATTTAGATACTTAAAAAGCAACATCTGTTTTAGGATTGTTCTAGTTATAGGATCAAGTAGATGGAGATGGCTTTTAGGTTTCTTAGGCATTTGAATAAATAAGTAAATTTGACCAAATTTGGACCCTCAGTTGTCAGATTCTCTTTTCCCTCTGGGACAATAGAATGATGACCTGGATCTAATTTTTCCTCCTTAGGACTGGTACCCTTACTTAAACAGAATAATAGCTGTTTTCTGTAATCTTCAGCAAACAGGATAAAATAATTTAGAAGACAGAAAAGGAAAGGAGGAAATGGTACAACTGAAATTCCATGTGTTTTGTCCACTTCCACCTACCTTCTGGGCAGGTGGCTCTATGTCCTGGTGGCTTAGAGATCTTGTGGCTGTATTGCCCTTCTTGGGTGAAAAGAATTCTTCCATCAAGTTAGTGTTCTTCCAAGCTTCCCATAAGAGGTAGCATTATTCTCCCAAGGAATATGAGACAGCTGCTCAGAGTTTACATCTGGCACATTTCTGTTTTCCACAGGTACTATCTGAAAAACAACATGGAAACAGAAACGCTGTGTTCGGATGAGGATGCTCAGGAGTTGCTTCGAGAGAGCCAAATTTCCCTGCTTCAGCTTAGCACAGTCGAAGTCGCCACCCAGCTCTCTATGCGGAATTTTGAGCTTTTCCGCAACATTGAGCCTACTGAATACATAGACGATTTATTTAAACTGAAGTCAAAAACCAGCTGTGCCAACCTTAAGAAATTTGAAGAAGTCATTAACCAGGAAACATTTTGGGTGGCATCTGAAATTCTGAGAGAGACAAACCAGCTGAAAAGGATGAAGATCATTAAGCATTTCATCAAGATAGCGCTGCATTGCCGGGAATGCAAGAACTTTAACTCGATGTTTGCAATCATCAGGTAGGCGAGCCCGCTGTCCTGAGATGCAGGCTGCACATGGCCGTGTTCACATCGTTACATAAGTGCAGTACTTTGCAGTTTCTGAGGATGGAGCTTAGGGTCTGTGCATGCTAGGCTGTGAGTGACTCACAATGGGCAGTTCCTTTTCTGTGATTCTTATTCTTTAATGTGAAAAATCTCTTGTGCTGAGTTGGAGACTAGAAAGTTTATATTCACCGCCTTTTTCTTCTTTTTTTTTTTTTTAACTCTAATTCTGAACAAATTATTTGAACTTGTCTGAACACCACTTTTTTTTATCAGTAAAATAACAATACCCAAAGAGCCACCAAGAAGATTAAATGATACAGTGTATGTGGAGTTCCATCAGACAGCACAGAGCAGATGGCCAATGAATGTTTTCTTCCCTTTTAAAAGGTGCTTAGATTGAGGCTGGAAGAAAATACAAATGGAACCATAAGTCACTTTGTTATTAAAGGTGATTGTTGGGCTGGAGGTGTAGCTCAAGTGGAAGAGCTCCTGCTTTGCAAGCATGAAGCCCTGAGTTCAAACTCCAATTCCACCAAAAAAAGGAAAGAAATATATTGCCGGGCACCAGCAGCTTACGCCTGTAATCCTAGCAATTCAGGAGTCAGAAATCAGGAGGATCGCGGTTGGAAGCCTGGCCAAATAGTTCATAAGACCTTATCTCGAAAAAACCCATCACAGAAAAGGACTGGTGGAGTGGCTCAAGTGGCAGATGCCTGCCTAGTGTTGAGACCCTGAGTTCAAACCCTGGTAACACACAAAAAAAATGGTGATTATAAAGTTTGTCGTTTTATCTTCCCGGGAGTTGGTCACACTTCATGACTACCATGACATTTACTTTATTTTATTACTGTAGGTTATTTATCCAGTCTGTTTTATCAGATGTCTGCTATGAGCTAAATATTGCTCTATGTATGGGAAAAAAAACAGTAATATTTATATGCTAGTAGTTTTGTTGATAGCATGCTAGTCAGTTTTTTGTTTTGTAACAAAATACCAGAAGTAATTATTTTATAAAGAGGAAAGATTGATTTTGGCTCACAGTTTCAAAGGCTTCAGTCCATGGTCAGTTGACTCTGCTGCTTGTGGATTTATGAGGAGGTAAAATACCATGGCAGGAACAAGTGACAGAGCAAAGTTGTTCACCTTGTGGTTGAAGCATGAAAAAGAAGAGACCAGGGTCCCACAGTCCCCACTGGGGGCATGTCCCCAGTGACCTAAGACCTCCCACTATTCCATACCTCTTCAAGTCCCCTCCCCAAGTTCCTAACAGCACAGGTTTGAGGACTAAGCCTTTAACTCATGGGCCAAACTATAGGAGAGTAAACAGAGCAGGAGAGCATGAAGCACACACACAAAGGTGCTCTGTGTCTAGAAATAAACAGTACACCATCTGCTTCCTTCCTTTCAGAGGGGATCATTTCATTGTGTCCAACTTTTTCCTCTTAGTGGCCTAAACCTGGCACCAGTTGCAAGACTGCGAACCACCTGGGAAAAACTTCCTAATAAATATGAAAAGCTATTCCAGGATCTCCAAGACTTGTTCGATCCTTCCAGAAACATGGCGAAGTACCGCAACGTCCTCAGTGGTCAAAATTTGCAGCCTCCTGTCATCCCCCTGTTCCCTGTCATCAAGAAGGACCTCACATTTCTCCACGAAGGTGAGCACGGTGGAGGCTCTGCCTTCTCTTGTGGGAGTGCAGACTGAATGCCATGTGATTTCCTTTCCTCCTCTGCCAATCATAGGAAACGACTCAAAAGTAGACGGGCTGGTCAACTTTGAGAAGCTGAGAATGATTGCAAAAGAAATTCGTCATGTTGGCCGAATGGCTTCAGTCAACATGGACCCAGCCCTCATGTTCAGGACCCGGTGCGTGAGTCTCTCTAGCAGCTTGTGTGGGGTTAGAGAGATTGAGTTTAGAGATTCTCCATGGATGGAAAAAACTGGGATATTTGTAATATAGCAGGAATTATATGAGAATGTGCTGAGTATCACCATCAGGCTTCAATTTGGAGGAAATGTCTCATTCTGCATCAAGAACACTTGTGATACCTCCCCCTCCAGAAAAAAAAAAAAGCTTATCCTTCAGATGTTTTAAATTTAACATTAGTTGTAAGCATTTACTTCTTATTTTTCAGGACACTGGCTTAGAGAGTTAGAACTCATAATTGGTAGTATGAACTAAAATACGTAAATACCTCTAAAAGTATTATCTCAATATCCACATGATAGACTTAGCTGTCAGCATAGTCAAAATGATTAATTCAGGGAAAGAGACAAAAAGAAGTTATTCTTCTAGAACAGAAAATTTAAAATGTTCATCTTTTGAGCCAGAAAATGTTTCTAGTACAGCAGTACACTGAGGTGGATTGTGCAGTATGACATTTGTGGGCTTATAGAAGTGTGTCCAGAAGTGCAGTCCTTTCTTTTCTGAGCTTGTGACCTTTCGTCTCTCTCTCTTTCTCTCTCTTTCTCTTTCTCTCTCTCTCTGCACCCATGCTTCATTCTCCATGGCTCTCACTTACAGGAAGAAGAAATGGCGGAGCTTGGGGTAAGTGGTGGAGAACTCGCACCCCACACTCAGTTCTCGCTCAGCCCATTGCATTTTCTACCTGCTCTGTTTTCTGACGCTTTGCATTTTTGCATTTTTCCTTAACACTCTTGCTCTAGCAGAATTTCAGATGGCAAACTGATTTCAAGTTTGGGGCTTTTGCTTTTTAAGCCATGATCTACGAGAGCTGTGAAATGATTGATTGTTCTGGAGAACTGAAGACCAAGCATTTTTCTCAGCTCTCAGAAAGAAAGATTTTATTTTAATATAATTTTTGTGTCTTGAAATGAAAAAAGCCCAAAGTAGGGGGAGGGAAAGAATGATACTGGAAGGGAAAATTGTGCAATTAAAATACTATTGCACAAATACACAGAAGTAAATGTGTAATACAAAAGATACCCCCAAGGTAATAAAATCAGATTTTCTACAGCTCAACTAACTACTATTTTCATTCTATATAAACCAATCCTTTTTGAAAATAATTCTTAACAATTCATGTACTAAATAGTTTTCATACATACATGTTTATATCTGCATGATTGTTGTATTAACAGATTGACCATATTACTTTAAAAACTCACCACATTCAGTCCAAGAAGTAGAAAACATTTGTGAATGTTGTAGCTAATTTTACTTAAACCTATATAAACTTCCTTTTTAGGAGAAACAAATTTAACATGTAAATTGTAATGATTGTAGTTGTGTATTCTTGCATGAGCTTTTATATACAACTATCGTGTGCTGGCTTCTGTGAGAAAATGACCCCAAATTCTCTGTAGAGGTGAAAAGTAGAATTTCCTAGTTGAGCAGAACAGGTGCCAAACATATATTTATATGTGATTATGTATAACTTTTTTTAACTGCAAACTTTGGTGATCTATATTATTCCATGTTCCTTTATAACAGTTTACATACTGGAATGAGGCATGTGACCTTTCAAATGTAGAATATTTGCACAAGTCTTGGCAGTTTCTAGTAGACGGACTAATGCCATGCCTATGTGAGTTGCATCTTTCCCTTCTCATCTCCCAGGTCCCTCAGCCAGGGTAGTGCAAATGCCACCGTGCTGGATGTTGCTCAGACAGGCGGTCATAAAAAGCGGGTACGACGTAGTTCCTTTCTCAATGCCAAAAAGCTTTACGAAGATGCCCAAATGGCTCGTAAAGTGAAGCAGTACCTGTCCAATTTGGAACTGGAAATGGATGAGGAGAGTCTTCAGACATTGTCACTGCAGTGTGAGCCAGCCACCAACACGTGTAAGTTTCCCAAAAGCAACTGCAGACTGGTAAGAATGCAGGCTGTGTCCTGTGCAGTGTCAGGGGTGGGGACAGAAGGGGGACTAAGAGCAAAGAGGAAAGCAGTGGTCTTGAGGTGCACTAGCCTGTCCCCTGTGTTCAGCCATGCCAGTGTGTGCTGTTGAGTTGGCATGGGAGGGAGCACTCTAGACTCATTCAGGTTTTCTTTGGCTACATCTGACATAGCTTTGCACCTGCAAGGAACAAGTGGGTTCATGCTATCCCAGTTTTCATGCCTTCCTTTCTCACAGAGGTACTCCCAAAGCCACAGGCAACCTGGGGAAGAAAGGGGATGAGCTAGGTCCAAGGATAGCAGTGTGGCTGCATGTTACACCCCTAGCCCAGAGAGCATGCCCCTCCCCCCAACAAATTTAGCTGCACCTAAAGCAATAATCCTGTAGTACAGTTACCCATAACTTAGCCTCATGTGTAGGTCCCCAGCCTTAAAAAATCTGGCCAGGGTGGGCACTGGTGGCCACATTTATAATCCTAACTACTTGGGAGGCTGAGATCGGGATGATCAACATTGAAGGTCAGCCCAAGCCAATAGTTCTTGAGACCCCCATCTCCAAAATAACCAAAGTTAAATGGACTGAAAGTGTGGCTTAAGTGGTAGAGTGCCTGCTTTGCAAGCTTGAAATCCCTGAGTTCAAACCCCAGTCCCACCAAAATAAATAAATACAATAAAGATAGATGGGTAAGGAAAAAAAGAAAGAAAGAAGGGGAAGAAGTGATAGGTAGACAGATAAGTAGATACGAAGACTGATCTGGCCAAGATAAGAACCAAGCACTAGGACACACATATATAGCCCTGGAATATTCCACTTAGGACACTTTTGGGTCTTCCATGGGTAGGTTTGAAGGTAGCTTCTGTGGAGTTTAGCAGTGAGATCAGTGATTTGAGAAGATTCACATGATTAGATTTACCAGGACACTATAAAAATAAAAGCACTGTGTGACATGGTGAAGAGGCAGAGTGACCTGAGTTCAAGTCCTGTTTGTTCCTCTTACCAGCATCATGGCCTCAGGCGAGCTATTTGAGTTTTCTAATCCTTAGCACTTAGTGTGTATAATAAAGGAAGTACACAAGTTACTGAGTCATTCTGGATACTGAGAGTCTATGTACACCTCATATACGTGCCCTGTTAAACGGATTTCCATCTGCCTCCCATAACACTCAAACAGTATCAGCTGCCGTTTGCTTACAGATAATTCTCTCCATAGGAGAAGTCTTACAAATAGATTGTAGCAGTTAGTGGCATTTATTACATTGAAACTTATCTCAGATGTGTCAAAGAATTTTGGATGCCATTTTACAAAAATAACTCTTGATCATTTTTCTGTTGTAACTTTTATGACATACTTGTATATTTTATATACATTTAACATAGTTCAATGTTAAGTTCGAGTCACATTTCTGTTTCTTGGTTTATTATTTGGCAGTACTGGGGATTGAGCTCAGGGCCTTGTGCTTGCCAGGCACTTTTCCACTTGAGTCATGACTCCAGCCCTTTTTGCATTGGTTATTTTGAGATAGGGTCTTTCTTTATGCTGGTCTGTCTTTATTCCTGAGCTGGCCTGCACCAGGCTTCATTCTCCTATTTGTGCTTTCCTGAGTAGCTGGGATGACAGGTACATGCCATCACATCTAGCCATTGGTTGAGATGGGGTCTCAGGATTGTTTTGCCATTGAACAGAAATCTTCTCTTTCTCTACCTCCCAAGTAGCTAAGATTAGATAGGCTTAAACCGCTGCTCCCAGCTACATTTTTAATCTGGTATTTAACAGCATAATCATTTTTGAGGTTGCTGATGTCATAAAGTGAATATCTTTGTCCTGCCCTGCCTCTCACATTCTCTGTAACTAGAGCTGTCCTCCCTTTCTGTGTTTGATGAGGACATAGGAAGAAAAGGGTTGTGGTTTAATTATCCTAGCTACAGGGAATGCTCATGAACTCCTGAAATTATCACCTACATAGCTACTGACACCTTACACTCTGTTCTGTTTTCAAACCAAATAATTATCAGTGCCTAAGAATCCTGGTGACAAGAAGCCAGCCAAATCCGAGACCTCTCCAGTGGCTCCACGGGCAGGTTCGCAGCAGAAAATGCAGCCCCAGCCCCAGTCGCAGCCACAAGCACCACCACATAAAGTCAGCCAAGGACTGCAGGTTCCTGCTGTGTCCCTTTATCCTTCACGAAAGAAGGTGCCTGTGAAGGATCTCCCACCATTTGGTAAGTGTTTAAATTCATTTTCTTTTTTGGTGCTATTCACTGACATGTTTTTGCAGATTAGGAAAACAGTATTTACCTTAGAAAATTTTATCTGATGTACTTGAGATTTTCTGTGATTATCATCTAATAAAAGATAAATATGCCGGGCGTCAGTGGCTCACACCTGTAATCCTAGCTACTCAGGAGGCAGAGATCAGGAGAATCATGGTTCAAAGCCAGCCAGGGTAAATAGTTCACAAGAAAAAAACCCATCACAAAAAAGGGCTGGTCGAGTGGCTCAAGGTGTAGGCCCTGAGTTCAAACCCCAGTACCACAAAAAAAAAAAAAACCCATAAATATCCAGCAAGTTAAATTTTACTTTTGCCAGTGGGAGGGAATGTTTTTGTAAACTGCATCTGACTTATTTTTGCTAGTATATGTTAAATGTACAAAATAATGACATTTTCATACATGTATACAAGTACTTCAGTCATGTTCATCTTAGTCATCATCTCATCCATTTTCCTGCTCCTGCCAGTTTACACTCCTCCTTCTTTCATGTCTTTTTTCAAAATCTATATTCTGCCTGTGAGAGAAAGTATGCAATATTTGTTTTTTGGAGTCTGCCTTATTTTTATATAACATCTCAGTTCTATCTATTTTCTTGCAGATGATGTAATTTTATTCTCCTTTATGGCTGAATAGTGTGTGTGTGTCACATTTTTCTTTGTCCATTCATCTATTGGTGGGTACCTCTGCTGATTCCATGGCTTGGCAATTGTGAGTAATGCCATGGGTGTGCAGGTGCCTCTTTATATCCTGATTTACATTGCTTTGGATATATGCCCAATCTATTGTAGGTCTACTTTTAGTTTTTTAAGAAACCTCCATTCTGATATCCAAAGTGACAGCACTAATTTACATTCCCACCAATAGTATATGAGGGTTCCTCCCCCACCCAGCAGCCAGTCCTCACCAGCATTTGTTATTGTTTGTTTTCTTGATGATAGCCATTCTGACTGGGGAGAGGGAATCTCAGTGTTGGTTTGATTTGTATTCCTTTATGACTAAAAATGTTGAACATTTCTTCATGTATTTATTGGCCATTTGTACTTCTTTTGGGAACAGTCTACCCTCCCCCTTTAATTCATTTGCCCATTTATTAATTGGATTATTCTTTTGGCATTTGCCTTTTTACATTCTTTATATATTCTGGAGTTTTTTCCTCTTTTTTATTTTTTTGGTTCCATTTTTGGTTTTTTATTGAAGCTCCTAAAGCTATCATAGGCCTAGATTAGGCAGTAGTAGCAGTAACAGTGAAAATAGAAATGATAGCACTAATTAAGCATTCACTACAGGTCAAGCGGTTTTATAATATTACCTCATTTAATGTACATGGCATTTCAAGGTGAGCATTTTTTCCTTTTTTTATTAGTGTACCTTAATTGTACAAAGGAATTTTATTGTGATAGATGTGTACATTGTACTTTGATCAGATTCACCCTATTATACCCCCTAAACTTTCTTCCTCCTCCCACTTTTTCAGACCATGTTGAGTGGGTTTCATTATGCTGTTTTCATATATATGTCATGTACTTCAGTCTTGTTCACCCTGCCCCCACCCAGTGTCTTCTCCTTTCCCCCTCCCCCGAGCGTCCCACTTGTATGTTTGTGTCCCATTATTACTGTTGTTACCATTTTAGCAGAAGCATGCAATATTTGTCTCTTTGAGCTTGGCTTATCTCGCTCAACACGGTGATCTCCATCCATTTTCCTGCAAATGACACGAGAAATTTCATTCTTATTTTTGACAGTATTGGGGTTTAAACTAAGGACCTCACACTTGCTAGGACAGTGCTCTACCACTTGAGCCATGCCTCCAGCCCTATTCTGGATATTGATCCCTTGTCAGCTGAATAGCTCACAAAAATTTTCTCCCATTCTGTAGGATAAGTGTCTCATTTGGCATGTTTGCTTATCATGGTGAGATGCAGTGATATAGAGAAGATAAACATTTACTAACTTCTATTTTAATAGGGACAGAAGTTTTTTTTGTTTGTATGAATTATTTAAACTAGGTTTTGCATTGTGATCAATGAATCCATACATTTAGGCAAAATATTTTTAAGTTAAATGATTTGTCTGGAGGTGATTTTTTTTTTTTCAGTCCTGGGCATCAAATCCAGGGCTTCACACATGGTGCAAATGGAGTTGAATTATTTTTTACTCACTAATTCTAGAGCTTGGGAGCTGCAGGAGTACAGCTACTGCCTTAGAGTTAACAAGCAAAATCATGTTTCTTTCCCATTTACAGTTACTCGGGCTGGGGGAGTAGCTCAAGTGGTAGAGTGCCTACCAAGACCTCAGTACCAGTAAAGGAAAATAAAGCTATTTAAAGTAGTTTATCTACTGGTTTAGTCCCTTTATGTGAATATTCAACAAAACAAGGGTTTTTTTCTACATATATGCAGGAGGAAATAATGTTAATGAGGATAAGAAAATTTTTTAAAATAAATGGGTAGGGAAGAGCTTGCTTGAGTAACATGGGATGCTGGTAACTGAGTTCTGCACTTCATGAGTTGACTGAGGCATGCAGTAGATTCCATGTGTATTGGCCCTGCCTGTTCTTCCTGCTCAGCCCGTGTGGTGTCTTCCAAGTTTGGGATGAGTGTGAGCATCTTTACTCGGTGTGTTCCCCTTCACATATTGGTGGTGTTCATTGTATCACAAATTGAATTACCTGGGCTCTTAATTTATGTGTATTCTTAAATGCTCTGCAGCTTGGTTTCTGTCTCCTCTTTTATGCTGGACTTTTTGTATGGAAGATTATCAATCTTCTTTTAGCTAAGAATAGCCTATTACCTATATTTAACATAAAGTAGATGTACCTGAATATAGAGGTGTCTCCCAGTTTCCCAAAGCAAATGTCTCTCAAAACACTTTGGTCCATTTGAATCTAAGAGCTTTAGAAATGTGGATGATAGGGTTGGGAACGATGGCATACTTCTGTAATGCCAGCTGTCAGGGAAGCATAAGTAGGAGGATTATAGACTGAGGCTGAAAAGTAAAAGCAAAAAGGGCTGGGGGTGTGGCTCAAGGGTACTTGCCTAATAAGTGCAGTGCTCACAGTTCAAACCCCAATACTGCTAAAAAAAAAAAAAAGGTAGATGAAAGACTGTGTTATCTTAATTAGTTTAACATATTTAAAGTTACATTTTATAGATACTGAAAGGTTTTCTTCCCCATTCTAATTTGTGAATTAATTTTTTATTCCAAATACTTTCTACATCTTTCACCTTTATGTGGTGGTACTCTCCTATGATCCCAGCACCTAGGAGGCTGAGGCAGAATTACAAATTCTAGGCCAGCCTGGAGTACATAGTGGGACAAAGCAAAAAACAGTAGAGCACCTGCTTAACAAGTGCAAGTTCCAGTACTGCCAAAAATCAGCAACAACAACAAAACCCCAAAGTTATCACTAGAACCACTTTTGAAGATGCTAACACAGTTTGCATGTGCCTATGGTACTTGAAAGATACCTCAGCTCCTTTTGAATGTGTGTGGTGCTCCAGTGTATTTTCATACATAGTGTATAAGTGTTTCTACATGTAATCAAAGTATTGTTTTAAAAGTGATTATTTAAAGGTTGTATTAAAAGAGCATCAAACAACTCATATGAGGTGAAATGAAGGATTAAATTTTTGTTAAATTTTATGGGTCTGTTAAGTCTGTGACCCTTTAAAGGTAGTGCTGATTTGAGGTAGTTTCAGACTGTCGTGCCTTTCCGGAAAACCTCTTGGTTGTTCAAAAATCACATAATTGAGAGGGGCTCGAAATAATATGAAGAGTTTGTAAAATATTTTTATTTATTTTGGCAGTACTGGAGTTTGAACTTGGGGGCCTCACTCGTGCTAGAGAGGCAGCTCTACCACTTGAGCCACTCCACCAGCCCAGAGTTTGTAAAATAGTTTAAACTATTTCTAAAAAATAATTGGGAGGAGATCACATATGGACCTGTGTAATTCTTTTTCTCCATCCCCATCCCTCCCACAGATTCTGTGACACAGCACTTTCATTCCATCTGTGTATTTAAGCAAGTATTCGTGCATGGAAACCCTAAGAGCTCTTTCCTTCCCTTTTCCTAGTTAATGCCTGCTAGCTCTTGGCCATTTACCTCTCTCCCGTCATTCCCACTTCACTTCCCAGAGGTAAATTTCCAACAATACCAAACTTGAGTTCTTAATTTCAGGTGGAGCTGAAATTTACTGTGCTGCTTTCATCCAAAATTCATGTTTCAAATTGTTCTTCCTTTTGTTGCCTAATGTGTTGCTAAATGAATATGATTACCACATTAAGTTTAGAACTTAGAGTGAAATGTCAGAAGCAGTCTGTTTCTAATACGGTGGCAGGTACAAGTACCTCGAGCCTGCTGTCACTCACTGCTGACACATGAGGAGTATATGAACATAGAGATGGGAAATAGCTTGAAACCTTAACGTGAGTTTTTAGTCATTAATGCTTCTTCTCAGTCTTGAAAGTACGTATCTGAGTTGTTTTCTTTCTTTAATAGGTATAAACTCTCCACAAGCTTTAAAGAAAATCCTTTCCCTGTCTGAAGAAGGGAGTTTGGAGCGTCACAAAAAAACAGCAGAAGACACGATCTCCAATGCATCTTCACAGCTGTCTTCTCCTCCCACCTCTCCACAGAGCTCTCCGAGGAAAGGTAGAGCTAAATGCTTTACCACCCCTTTCTCCAAATCCACTCATTTCAGTTACTAAAAGCTCCTGGTTAGGTACACATAATTTTTAGTACTGTACTCCTTTAAAATGATCTCTCATAAGATATTCAATGATTTTTTCCCTCGCTTTATAATTTATAATAGCTAGTGTTAAATGTATAACTATAAAAAGCCTTCTTTTAAAATCCAATTTTTATTAATCATAAGTACAGGAAGAATTATGTTAAAATTTGTTCTAACTATTTGATTATACAATTAATTTGATTATACAGAGAAGAGGTCTTAAAAAACATACAAAAACAAATGTTCCTGATTTATTTTTTCATTGTATTAACATGGGTCTTGATTACCTTTCTTGTTATTTTTGAAGAGACTAACTACACTTTAGGCAGTCTGAGTTTCCTCCTCGTGATGATATGTTCTCATTCTAAAACACACAGGTCGGTCCCACCTGAGTGGGTGTCAACCAGCAGTGAAGGGCTGAGGTTTAGTTTCACTAGAGGAAGGCCATAGGGTTCCTGAGTTATTAAACCTCACTGACGCAACAAATTCTGCTTTACTTTATAGATGTTTCAGACACCTGTGCATTTTGCGTGGATGTCAGTTCCAGAGTCCTTGTTAAGTGGATCTATCTAAATTTTTTTCTCATCCTGTTGCTAGGTGGCAGTGGCAATCAGCTGAGATCTTTTGGCTCCGGGCAGTTGGACTTAACCAGTTCCTCCTCTTCTCTTGGAAGTGAGAACAGTAACAAGAATAACAATGCACCACGGACCTATGGGATAGGTGGGGTTTTTAGAACCAAAAACGGGGTGGGAAAGAGGAATCATCTCATCAGTTGAAGAAGATGGGAGAATTCCTCCAATGTCAAGTGCTCCATCTGAGTGATTATTTTTCTAGAGGTTTCTTTTCAGGGAATGATTTAAATCTTATCTATCAGAATTTGCGGATAAATGAACAAAACTAAGTCTTATCAAGACCTGTGTAACCTTTAAAAAAATAAATCAGGAATCATTTATCAGTAAATGGGAACATACTTAAATTGACATTTAGATACTCTAGATTGATTTTTTTTTTTTTGCAAATTGCACTGAGAAATTTTTTACATTGTATATAATCATATTCAATCACATTTAATTGTGATTGAATTACTATCTTACTAAGTAATAGTCCTTGAAGGAGATTTGAATTTTTTCCATTAAAAATTATCAAAGTGGCAGGTCATAGTGGCTAAGCTATAGTCCTGTGTACAGGGGAGGTGGAGATGGAGAGGATTGCAGGAGGATCACAGTTCCAGACTGGCCCCTGGCAAAAGAGACCCTGTCTCAACCAATAGTTGGGTGTGGTGGTTCATGCCTGTTGTCTCAGCTATATGGGAAGCACAAATAGCAGGACTGCCCAGGCCAGCCTGGGCAGAAAGGAGAGGCCCTGTCTCAAAAATCACTACTGCAAAAAAGGCTAGAGGTATGGCTCGGATGGTAGGGTAGAATAGCTGCCTAGCAAGTGTGAGACCCTGAGTTCAAACCCCAGTACTGTAAAAAAAAACAAAATTATTCAAGCAGGCATGGGTGGTTCATGCCTGTAATGACAGCTACTCAGGAGGCAGGGCATTGCCTGTCTCTGTCTGAGCAAAAGGAGGTTAAACTCTATCCCAAAATAACCTAGATGAGTTTAATCTCCAGTACCACCAAAAAGAAAGGCCTCTCCCTTTGTGACCTTCAAAATTACCTTAATAACAAAGGAGTAAAGGGTCCTTTCAGGCCAGATAATGGACACCTGTTTACAGTGCTGATCTGAGGAAAGGCAACTTCAAGTAATTGGCTTTTATGTCATTCAACTGATACATTACTAATGTTGAAAAACTAAATGGCAAAAATCCAAAGATACCGTCTTCAGATTGTATTTCTTACTCTTTTTATCTGTCCACTTAAGATTATAAGTATACACAGATATTTCCAGTTGAATTGTTCTCTGCCATGCTCACAGTTATAAAAATTGGAAACAAGATTATTGACTGCAGTTTAGGGGGGAAAATCATACTTTTCAGCCTGGTTGATGAAACCCGTGATGCTAGGGTTAGGACCCAGAGCCTCACCCACATGGGCAAGTGCTCACCCACTGAGCCTCATCCCAGCCGGGTTTCTTTTATGCAAACTGAAACATGCTGCGAAAGCATAAACAGTGACCGGTGCGTGGTCTCAGCACCTGTTCCTAGGGGATATGACATGTTTTTGCCCCTCCCTAACATTTGATTAAGCAATTTAAGACCATTAAAGTAAAAATTTACTTACTTAGTCATTTGTCTCTACAAGTAAAAAGGAAAACACAACCTGCTTCAGTGGTGATACCCATGGCTGCATTTCATTTTTGCTCCTAGTTGGGAGACTTCAGGTTCATGCTGTGAGCGCAGAGTGTCTAATGATGTGCTTGTATTTCTCATACAGGTTACACATTGGCTCCCAGCGGTACTGTGGATAATTTTTCAGATTCTGGTCACAGTGAAATTTCCTCACGATCCAGTATTGTCAGCAATTCTTCTTTTGACTCCATGCCAGTCCCACTGCATGACGAGAGGCGCCAGAGGCATTCTGTCAGTATCGTGGAAACAAACCTGGGGGTGGGCAGGATGGAGCGGCGGACCATGACTGAGCCTGATCAGTACAGCTTAGGGTAAGGCGGCCCTCTCAGTGCTCCTTCCAACTTCCCCTGCCTCTTATTATAACGAGTCCTTTGAGGTTATTGAGTGGTTGTTGTGCAGACTGCTTTTCAGTTAGGCTCGTTCTTAATTGACCCACAGTTCTGTGCTGGAGGCAGAGGTGACTTTAGGACATACCCCACCTGCTTTCCATGAGCTGCCTCCCATAGACAAGCAGATTATACTCAGCCACCCCTAAGCTTCCACAGGAAACATTGCTTTCTTACTGCAAGTTGTTCTCGTCCTCTGGGTTTACTTTGTGGTAAAGACAAGGTGAGAAACCTGGACAGGCAAAAGAGTCCACTTTACATGCCACCCAGTGGTGTTTTTGTCCTCTTTCTGGGATGCAAGAAAGCTGCTTTTCTAGGGGAGAATATTTCAGTGGTCAGGTACATGTATAATCTCAGCACGTGGGAGGCTGAGGCAAGCGCATCACAAGTCTGAGGCCAGACCTGAGCCGCGCAGTGAGGGCTTGGCTCGATAACACAGAACAACTCAGATGTGTCTCCTCTGTCTGTTCTGACCACTTAGGCCCTATGCACCGATGTCTGAGGGCCGAGGCTTGTATGCTGCAGCTACAATCATCTCTTCTCCAAGCACGGAAGAGCTTTCCCAAGACCAGGGGGACCGTGCTTCCCTGGATGCTGCCGACAGCGGCCGCGGGAGCTGGACGTCATGCTCCAGCGGCTCCCACGACAGCATTCAGACCATGCAGCACCAGAGGAGCTGGGAAACACTTCCCCTCGGGCACACCCACTTTGACTGCTCAGGGGCTCCTGCGGCTTTATGGCCCTCAAGCAGCCATATGGACCAAGTTACGTTTTCTGATCATAGCACAAAGTATAACAGGCAGAATCAAAGTAGGGAGAGCCTTGAGCAAGCCCAGTCCCGGGCAAGCTGGGCATCTTCCACAGGTTACTGGGGAGAAGACTCAGAAGGCGACACCGGCACAATCAAGCGACGTGGTGGAAAGGATGTCACCATTGAGGCTGAAAGCAGCAGCATAGCATCTGTCACCACAGAGGAAACCAAGCCTGTCCCCATGCCTGCCCACAGAGCTGTGACGCCAAGTGCTGCTAAGGGGCTCGTAGGTAAGTGTGAAACCTGGCCAGCTGTGGCACACCTGAATCGAGGCTTTTGAGTATTCAGAAATCAAATCATTATGTGTCTTTTCTCTTTTCCCCCAAATCATACATTCTTTATTATTATTGGTGGAACTAGTTTTCGGGGTTTTGTTTATTTTTTTTTTTTTGGTGGTTTGAACTCAGGGCCTCACGCTTCTAGGCCCACACTATACCACTCGAGCCACTCCACCAGCCCTGCTTCATATTGGGTATTTTAGAGATAGGTCTCTCCAACTTTTCCCCCAAGCTGGCTTTGAACTGTGATCTTCCTGGGTCTCTGCATCCCAAGTAACTAGGATTACAGGTGTGAGCCACTGGTGCCCAGCTTCTGTGTGGTTCTTTCCCTCATTTTGCCCGTTGCTATCAGGGCTTCCAAATTAGCAGTGGGGTCAGAATTTTGAAATGAGTAGTGGTTAGCAGCCCAAGGTTTTGTGGTCAGGCACACACAGTGAAACATTAAATAAATCTTAGCTATTATGATTGATAGATTGTCATTGTGGATATTACCTAGTCTTTTTTTTTTTTTCTTTAATTGAAACTTTTAAAAAAATGTTTTATTACTCTCTGGTCCCTTGAATCATATTTGAATGTTATGTCTGCATAGTAAAAAGTCTTTTGTTGGTTTTTGTTAATGCAGACACATTGTTTCTGTGCTAAACAAATTCTTGGTGCACACTGGGTAGGGAGAGAGTGCTGGTGCTGGCAGGTGAGGAGGAAGAGTTCGGGCCTGGGAGTGGGGCTGTAATCCCTGTTTTGACACTCTTCCTAGCCTTGTGAGGACTGGACTCTCCTCATCTGTGAGGACAGCTCAACAGTTCCTCCTTGAGAGGGTTAGTGTGCCCAGTATTCTGCCCAGACAGTGCCACTCTAGACCTGAGAGAGGCTTGCCAGCCCCAGTCCAGTCCTATTATAAAAAATGTGCGTTTTCTATGTATGGCATATTTAATGTCTGTAAAATGTCTGTAAAAAGGTTATCCTATAACCTGTAGGTTATAGGATAGATGGTGAAAACTTCTGGAATATAATCATTACAGGCACCATGTTTATTACTGGGGAAACCATCAAATTTACTATCTTTCTAAGATGACTAAGGAGATAACAATTTAGCACATTCTTAGGTTGATCATTCTTGGGCAATTTCTGTTAACAACCTAATTCTAGGCATTTTATTGTAAAGAAAGGAAGAATGATTTTTAGTTCTGAACGGTTCAGTGAAGAAAGTTCAAGAAAATGAAGCTTTAGTTTTCCTTGCCGTCACAGATTTCATGTTGTAGGTCACAAACAATAAAAGGATTTATAGAAAAAGACCTTATGGTAGTGTTAGAATTGGCAACTTTTTTTTTCTTGTACTCTTTTTCAAATTTCCTGCCTTCACCCCTGTGCCCGTCTGGCCTGTGGCGCGTGTGGCTCTGGGGTGAGTCCCCAGCTAGCCTCGATGGTGCGGTGCCTGGGCTGGCGGGGCGCATTTGCCCGCGTGATCCCATGGGCTTTTGTAGGCCACGGGCACCTCCCCTCCTTAATGACCTCCTTGTCCCCGCAGCTCGCAAGGAGGGCCGCTACCGGGAGCCGCCGCCCACGCCGCCGGGCTACGTGGGCATCCCCATCGCCGACTTCGCGGAGGGGCCGCCGCTCCCGGCCAGGAAGCCCCCGGATTACAGCGTGGCGCTGCAGAGGTCGCGCATGGTGGCCCGGCCGGAGCCCGCGCCCGGCCCCGCACCCCTGGGCCGCGCCAGCGCCACCAAGCCGCAGTGGCACAAGCCCGGGGACGCCGACCCGCGCCTGGCCACCTATCCGCCGCAGCCGCAGCCCGCCGACGAAGACGGTACTGACCTGACCCGAACCCAAACTCCAGCCCAACCTGCTGCCCTGTGAGGCTGGGGTGCCATTTCCTGTGCCTTTCCCTTCCGGCTGAATTGCTTTTGCCGCCTTATGTTCTGTGTGTGCCATGCTGGGCATGAAGCCCAGTCTCCAGCATGCTCGGCAAGCGCCCCTCTGACACCCCCGGCAGACATGGCTGATTGCCTGCAAAATTGAAGTGCTTCCATTTTCAACATAAACATCTCACAAGTTTGTGCTGGTTCCAAGAATTAACATTTGGACCAGTAAACCACGGATGGTCACAGTTCTTTGTGGAGACGTTACATTTGAACTTTAAAATGTAACGAGCTGGGATTCGCGTGGACAGGAAAGGCTGGTAAAGACACACACATTTCATCACACACACCCTGCCTCAGCTCTCCAGCCTATGCAGGTGGAGGACAGGGAGCGTGAGCGTGGCTCCCCCATCACCCTTTTTCTTTAAGCCTTAGTTTAACATTTTATTACACAATTGCTATAGAAAAAAAGCAAAGCACAATAAGTGAAAATTATTCATGATTTGCCCCTTGTAGATAATCACTAGTAATATTTTTATATAACCTTCTTGAGTTTTAAATGTGTATGATTATTAACAAAGACACACAATTTATAACTTTTCAATGGATTTATTAATAATAACTTTCTAACCAATAAACATACAATGTGCATGTTTTTATTTTTTTGTTTGTTTGATAACCCATTCTGCTCTCAGACCTTCACCCCTGCCTCCACTTTCTGAGCACCATTACAGGCCTGCACTACATCCAGCTTTGTGTTTTTTTAGAAGTTAAATGTTTCCACATGTTCTTTACTGTTATACCAAAACAACACAGTATTAGCTTATTTTTAAGCTCTATTTTTAATTTTGTGTATGTATGTTTAAAGGTACACACTGTGTATCTCTTTTCTTAAAAAGCCATGGGTTTTAAGTGAGTCGTTTTCATTTAGCACAGCAGCAGTGTGTTGGCTGTAGCATGAGAAGTTGCTCGCTCATTGATTTTCCACTTTCTTCCCTGCTGTGTTTGCAGAAGAGGAACAAGTGTCCGCTGTGTGAGGCATCCACTTCTCTGGGTCCAGAGAGAGCCACCTGAGGAGAGCACAAGACGTCCCTAGCAGTGGAACCTGGGAACTCACATCCCCAGGATGGCGGACCAGTTTGCCTCCTTCCCTGCCTTAAAAGCAGCATGGGGCTCCTTCTCCCCTCTTCCTGTCCCCTTTGCATGTGAAATACTGTGAAGAAATTGCCCTGGCACTTTTCAGACTTCGTTGCTTGAAATGCACAGTGCAGCAGCCTGGAGCGCCCACTGTTGCTGCCCGCTACATCACACAGTACCATTCCAGATTCCAAGGTGATTCGCTCTGGCTGCACTCCTCAATGCCCGGAAGGACTTCAGAATCTGCCTTGTAGATTTCAATCCAGCCCCAGCACTTGGTCTCATTGGATAATGAGAAAAGCTAGCCATTGAACTGCTGGGCCTTTAATCCCCACGGAAGACAAGGAAAACAGCGAATCCTTTGAGTACAGTGCTTGTCCACTTGTTTACAATGTCTTTTTTTTTTTTAATGAGTTTAAAGGTTTTGTTCAGAGAGTAAATGTTTTATCCATTTAATGATTACAGTATTATTTTTAACCTTACATAGGGTTGCCAGCCTGGGTTTCTAAAAAACCAAATATGCCGGCGGTGTGGCCACACAAGGAGAAGGGAGGACTGGCTTGTGCCTTGACTTCCCGGGTCCTGCTGGCCCCTCCCGAGAAGTGCCCTATCCCAGAGGAATGAAATGTTAGCCAATTAGTCAAATACCAAGACTCCTTTCCCACTCCTTCTCCAGTGGGCAGGATTCTTCCAAAGACTGTTTGCACACAGCCAGAGGAGGGAAATAGGACTCTTGTGTCCTGTCTGAGCCTTATGGAGACAGGACATGTCATTTGAGGGTGTGTCCTGCTCTGTTGAAATGGATGGCAAACCCCACTTTTAAGTTATGTTTATTTGATTTTTGTTCATTTAGAGTTTTGGGGCTTTTTACTTTTTAAGAGAAACATTTATAACTGGATAGCATTGCAGTGGAAGCAGCTTGGGGTGTTGGACCTAATGCCAGCTGTTAAGACTGCTCTTCCAAGACAGCCTCCCTTTGTCGAGTTGGCCTTAGGGAATAAACAAGTCTTTAAACGTGATCAGCGATCAAAACCCTGGTTAGATATGCCAGCCTTCACAGGGTTGGTGAGTTACAAAGGCTCACCATAAGTGGCTTTATGGACGCTGCGTAGAGCGAAGGCCTGAGTGTAGCAACCGTCTGCTCACAGCTGCTATAAACCCTAGAATGACTGAAAATGACCCCTCCACTCTATTTTTGTGTTGTTTTGCACAGACTCCGGAAACGTGAAGGCTGCCAATCCGAGTAGTACTCAAATGTGAGGAACTGCTGGTCTTGGATTTTTCCATTGAATTCAGCTGATCATATTGATCAGTAGATAAACGTAAATAGCTTCCAATTTTAAAAGTCGAATTGCAGTGTTTTTTCACTGTATCAAACAATGTCAGTGCTTTATTTAATAATTCTCTTCTGGATCATGGCATTTGTCTACTGCTTATATATTACATTGTCAGTTATGCATTTGTAATTTTACATGTAATATGCATTATTTGCCAGTTTTATTATATAGGCTATGGACCTCACATGCATATAAAAAGACAGAACTCTAGCTCTACCACAAGTTGCACAAATGTTATCTAAACATTAAGTAATTGTAGAACATAGACTGCTAATCTCAGTTCGCTCTGTGATGTCAAGTGCAGAATGTACAATTAACTGGTGATCTCCTCATACTTTTGATACTACTTGTACCTGTATGTCTTTTAGAAAGACATTGGTGGAGTCTGTATCCCTTTTGTATTTTTAATACAATAATTGTACATATTGGTTATATTTTTGTTGAAGATGGTAGATATGTACTATGTTTATGCTTCTACATCCAGTTTGTACAAGCTGGAAAATAAACAAATATAACATAAAGCCTTGCCTGTATTCTTGAACGGCACATGCTTTTCATTACTTAAGCCTAGGAGAGGTCTCTTGCTGGGTAGAAACTGCCTGATGGCATGTTTCTTTTAGGTGGCTTTCTGTTGATTCAAAGAAATTAGTACCGGTGATGTTAGCACCAGCCAAATTGTGTTTGTATTTCACTGGAATTATTGTGGCTTCTCGCCTGCTAGGCAGATGCTCTACTGCTTGGGCCACCTCCAGCCCATTACAGGGTTTCTTGAGACTCAGTGACAAGTTGCTGACTGGAGAGGTATATGATTTTGTAAAGATTCACTACAAATATCAACATTGAGGTTGTTAATGGGGTGTGCAGGGCTCTTGAGGACGTAGCTCTGAGCCACCCAGAACCTCTCAGAACCCTGTTAACATTCCCCTTCCTTCCTTCTGTTATGTGCTGGTTGGAAGTGTTGGGGGCTGGTGTTGAGAGTCCTTGCCTTCACAGGCCAGGGAACTGGCTCGTGAGGCAGCTGAATGAGGAGCCAAAGCCGGTGTATAAAGTGGTATTTGTTAGAGAGAAAGAAAAGGCTACAGCTAAGTACTGCAGTGGAGCCCGGAAGGCTGGGGTTTTTATGGAGATTTTAACTGGGTTAGATGGGTTTTTCTCATTGGCCGTGGATTTACGGGCTTTCTCGGGTGAACTGGTTTGGTTTGCACCTTTATTGGAGGAGGGGAAACAATCTTGAGAGCATTTTGCTCATCAGTCCTGTGGCAGATCTGTATCTCTCCTTTAGGATGCAGGAATGCAGGCCTCCATCTTCTCCATCTTCTCAGGATGCAGTATCTCCATGGGGGATGGGATACTCACTCATCTGCCTTAGGTCTCCAGACACAACACTTCCTTCCTTCCTCTCTCCTTGACTATTTTTTTTTTGGTGGGACTGGGATTTGAACTCAGGGCTTCATGCTTACAAAGCAGGCACTCCACTGCTTGAGCCACACCTCCAGTCCATTTTGCTCTGGTTATCTTGGAGATGGGGCTCTTGAGAACTATCTGCCTGGGCTTGCCTAGATCCGAGATACTCCCAATCTCTGTCTCCCAAGTACCTAGGATTATAGGTATGCCTGGCAGCATTGCTCTTCGATGTATACATTTGAATCCTGGAATTGAATTGCTTAGTTTTGATCTTTCACCTATATGACTCTGGGCAAGGGCTTGAGATTGATTGATTGATTGATTGATTTAGATCATTTACACTTAAGGAAACTGAACTATATAAACTCAAGTCTTTGCCAGGCATGGTGTAATCCCTGTAATCCCAGCACTTGGGAGGCTGAGCAAGAGGATCATGAGTTCCAGGCCAGCCTGGGCCACATAGCAAAACCCTGTCTCAAAACACCAAAAAGAATATAACTAGGTATTGGAAGAAATCAGAGAATAATAGCAATGATGGAGGTAGAGGAAGGCAGAAAAACAAGGAATGAAGGAGAAGGGTGAAAGAAAAAGGGCATGTGGTAAAAAAAATAAAATATCTGAAACAGAAAGAAGCACCACAGTGGTTTAGGCATTAATTGACTATGCATTCATATATTAACCAAATACAGGAGAAATAACACCACCTTATTAGTAATATGCATGGCTGTTATCACCTTAATGAGTTAAAAGACAGGAGGTTTGGTTGTATTTTCTAGCACGTAATAGAACAGAAAGCATTCAGATTCCATTTTTATGATTTTAAATTTGTGCAATTGGGTTCATTGTGACATTTCCAGACGTGCATGTCATGTGTTTTGATCATAATCACCCAGTTACTCATCCTTGTCCCCCTCCCACCCCTTTCTTGATTTTACAGTTTTTAATGTGTTTTAAATATTCTGTAAGATTCTTTTTTAAGAAAAAAACTGAAAATAATTCTAGTTCTTCAGATGAGTAAAAGTTGGAACTTTCTCAACACGAAGGCACAGACATGGCATAGAGCAAACTCCTCTCCTTTGGAACAGTGGTGACATCCCAGTAGTAAGAGTTAATGTAGCTACTTCTGATAGCAGCAAAAGAACGTGCACTTCAATTCTCAGATTTCAGTGCTTACCTGGTTGGCCTATTTAGTTAATGAAAGCCTTAAGTACATCATCTTGCCTATGGTAACTGAACCCAGCGTTCCACTTTGTCTTTTAAGGTCAGTTAAGTACAGTTGCACCTGAGAATTCACACAGCGCCTTCCCTTCACTCCCGTACAATGTGTGAGCAAAGAGTCTTTATCAGGAGGGTGCCATAGGCTAGACATGCTCGCTTCCTTTGAAATTTCATTTTACATGTCCAGCTCAGGAGGTAGCAATTTCTCCATGGATTTGTATAAATACCACCTTTTGGGGGACTGGGGGTGGGGTGGGGATTGAACCCTGGGCCTTGCACATGCTAGGCAAGGGTGCCACCAGTTAGGACTTTACCAGCACCAAATATCACTATTTATAACAATGAACACCCTTTTCTCTAGATGCAGAAAGGAGCCAGAACTTACCAGCTTTCCAGTCACTCTCTCACAAGTGGCTATAAAAGGTTTTCCTTCTGCACTGGTGGCTACCCTTTGCGACTTCAAGAGACATTGTCTGCTAGAGGCCATGTTAGCCCTCAGTATTTGGCAGACCGGCACCACCCCTCTGCCTCTGAATGCCCTATCTCAGACTGGTGTTTACCCAGACGGGAAGTCCCCACCCCATGTAGCAGCCACAGGGAGCACTTGTACTTGGTGAGCTTAGAATGAGCACCTTGTTTTTGGAACAAAATGGAATATAAAGAAGTAATACATACCAACTATTGTGGTGCTTTCTTTGAGTATTTCAAATTGTAGTTCTGCCATAAATCAGCTCTTTCTCCTCCTCTCCCTCTGCCATCTTTCCCTGCCCTCCCACCATCTTTCCTGGCACCACCCACCTAAGACAACAGTTCCTTTTTTGTGAGTGTTCTTCTCTTAGGATCCCTGCCTTATTCACTGGCTCTCAGACATTTCTAAATGCACTAATTCCCATCTTCAGCTCATGAATCTGCTATTATGAAATCTTTTTTCCCTTTTTTTTCATTTTTTTGAAGATATTTTAGGTATATATACAATATAGAGAGCTTACTGATGAAGAATTTTGTATTTTAAAAAGCCCCAAATCTATTTTTTATTCATTTATTCATATGTGCATACATTGTTTGGGCCATCTCTCCCCCCTGCTCCCCCCCACCCCCTCGCTTCCAGGCAGATCCCAAATCTATTTTTAAAAAATATTTTGTTAGCCATAATTTCTGGTTGATTAAGAATTTATTATTTTGCAGTAACAAAATACAACTTCTGGCTGGGTTCATGGCCTAGCAAGCACAAGGCCCTGAGTTCAAACCCCAGTACTATAATTTTGTATATAAATGTATATATTAAAAATTTTAATTCATATATATATGTATATATGAATATGTATATATGAATATATATATATATGAATATATATATATTCTTTGGCACTACTGGGGTTTGAACTGAGGGCCTCTACCACTTGAGGCACACCATATATATATATATATATATAATTTATATATATATAAATAATTTTTTCCTCCTAAAGTGACTGCAATGTTCTACTTTGATCCTAAAGTGTCAACTTGCAATTAACTCTTCCAGAAATAATCTTATTTTAAATGTTAGAGAAGGTGGTGGTGAATCAAGGTAAATTTAACTCGTGCACACACAAACACACTGCTTATTTCTGGAAAAGGATCATGTTTTGGCACTACAGGGGTTTGAACTCAGGGCCTCACTCTACCACTTGAGGCACACCTAGCCCTTTAGCTTTGGTTGTTTTTCAGATAGACTCTCATGCTTTATGTTCTGGCAGGCCTAGACCACAGCCCCTCTGCTTCAGGCCTCTCACACAGCTCGGATACAGACACATGACACCATGCCCAGCTTCTCTGTTGGGGTGGGATCTCAAGAACTACTTGCCAAAGCTGGCCTCAAACTGCAATCCTCCCAATCTCTGCCTCCCAAGTAACTGGGATTATGGGCAAGACCCACTGTGCCCAGCCTCTATTGCCAAATCTTTAGGATCTTTTCAACTAACATTTACAACTCACGGCAAGTTCATGGCTTCTGGCTCAAGTTCTCACATTACTCTCTCAAAATCCATGAGTGCACGTTTTGAAACCAGGGTTTTAAACCCCAGGCCTTAACGCCAGGGGTTCCACACTGAGGCCTAGCAACTCACCCCCACATGACAAATGAGACATGTAATGGTAGAAGAAAAAGGAGGCTCATGATGGGGGATGGCGGCTATGGGAGAGGCAACACAGCATTTCAGCCATCTTTGGGATGCACACATGAGCTTTATTTTCTTTTATCATTTTTACATTTCCTTACATGTGTTTATGTTGTTTGGAGCTTTAATGTTAAATAGAGAAAGAATTTGAGCAGGGACTGAACAGTCCATCCTTGTTAGGGAAGGGTTCCAGAGAAGTTGTTATGGCTGTCATCACTTGAGGGGAGCAGTCTGGTCAGGATGAGCATGTCATTGTTACCTGGTGGGTGGTCTGTCCTGAGGAGGCTCTGCTGTCCCTTTCCTTGAGGACAGTTTTCTGTCCCTCCTTGCAAAGTTATCAGTGCAAGGTGGCTGCAAGGTGATGCTCAGACCTAAGCACACAGATACAAAATGGAGGCTGGGATGCCAAGCTCTAACCTATTTTCAGTTCATGCAGGGGCCCACAGAAGGGGTCAGTGCTTTTTAACAAAAGCAGTTTAAGTACCTGTTCCCATTTCACTGAATTAATTGATGACTTCTGTCATAGGTGAGGCTGTGCCTGTCTTCTGAGAAGTTCTTGGTCTTGGCAGGGCAAAAAGTTTGGCCAGTTTGATATGGCATAAAGAGCGTGAGGAAACAGAAGTGTGTGAGAGCCCAGGCAGGAATGTGTGTGTGTGAATTCAGTGAGGAGAGTAAGAAGGTAGATTCAAAGGGAAACAAACAACAAATGCACACAGAGTGCAGTTTTGCAACTAAAAAACAAAATGTTTATAAAATGTGCCCTATTAGAGAATGATGGAGGGGTAAATTTGACTAAGATACGTGATAAGTTCTTGTATAAATGTCACATGTACTAGGAAACTCCCAGTACAACAATAATATGATAATAAAAATAAATAATTAAAATGTACCTTAGCTCTTTAAGCTGAGATGTCAGAAAACCAGAAGGTATTTGAAAAATATTCTAACCCTCTTTACAACATTGCAAACCATTTCTCCTGGCTCATGTTTATGTAGTACCAAACCTTTATCCCTGAAAATGAAGTCAATTGTCTGTGGGGATCTTGAAAAGGAGATCTTTTGTCTTCTGAGAACTCAGATGTAAAAATAGGAACGATTGAAGGCTTTCAGTGAGATGTGTATTCAAAGTTGTGCCTGCAGCTCAGTGGCAGAGTTACTGTTTAGCAAATGCAAGGCCCTGGGCTCCATCTCCAGCACCAAAAAGACAAGAAACAAAGCTGTGTGAGCCCACCCAGAAACACCAAGAGTAGTCTGCCTTTTATGCCTTTTTTTTTTTTTAATGTGGCAGGAAGTCTTCATGTGTTTTAGGCCTTTTTCCCTGGCAAAGACAAAACGTGCATTCAGCTGCCAGAAGTGTTCTGAGCCAAACTCCCCTCTGTCCCAGCATGGCCTCTGGCATCTTCCTCTGTAGCCCTCACACTCAGGAGCAGTCCCCATGCATCCCATTACTGTACCTGGTCCCAGTCAGGCTGGCATGGCCAGAGCCTTTCTTTGATTGCTTACTCCAAATCACAGCTTTGGAAGGTGTGAACTCTAGGGGAGGAATGAAAAAGCATTATTGATTGTGCAAGTGAAAGGATCAACAGGAACAGGACACACAGAGGACATCTGACAAAGGGAGAGAGTAGTGGCCGTGGCCTGCAAAGCTCTGTGAAGGAAGAGACTGGTCAGGGAGTCCAGCGGGTGCACAAGGAGCGCTACTTGAAACCATCTTAAGTTGTGGCTGCTGTGATTGCTCTGAGCTGTTTCCAGCAAGCTGTATGCAGAGAGAACCATTGCAGTAGTAGCTGGAGTGTTAGGCCCAGCCCCCGCTGCCAGGAACGTGTCTCGTGTACTTCATGTGCTTGAGATACACCAAGTATATTCTGGTTGGATGAAGTCCCTTTTGTCCTTGACCATTGTGCAAGTCCCTGCTTCTGACCCAAAAATGGGGATCCACTGGCTTCTCTGCCACGCAGGACTGTGTTCTGTCAATCCACTGTACTCCGTGCAGTCCTGCTTGTCTGCCTCTTCCTTCAGTCTCACAGCACTCTGTGACTAGTTCCAGAAAAATACCAGACCTCTAGGGGCTTAGGGACTGGCAGGGTGGAAGGGGCAGGCTATGCTTGGAATTGGAAAGGCTCCATGATTTACTCTGAATTGTTCTGTTTCTTTTATACTCCTGGCACCAGTTTTCTAGGGTGGCCACTGATAGAGTAATAATGTCACCATTTTGTGAATCGATGGCCATTTTATCCTCAGGCCTCACTTCTTTGCATCGTTGGTTGCTGGCTTGCACCACTCCTCAGGGAGACTCCTGCACATGTGCTAACTTCCTCAAGCTATAAAAGCCACACCTAGCCCAGAGTCAGTGCTGCACCATCTTTCCCCGGCCAGCCTGACAGCTCGAGCCTGTCCTTAAACCTTGCTCTTGGACATGAGACTTTTCTCATGAGCTTTCTTTGTGAGCGGCGTTTTTCCTAATATTTTGGTGCCATGACTCGGATTGGGTGTGCTCCCAGCACTGACCTTAGTGTCCCGCCCACCACCCCCATCCTGCCTTCTCTCTCTCTCTCTCTCTCTCTCTCAAAGTTAAACTCCCATTCCCTTCCTCTGGGATTTGAGCTGCTTTGCTGGGACTCCTCAATCCTAGAAGATGCCCTCACTTCTCACAGGGAATTTCCTCTGCCTCAGCACGCCTCCATTCACCATCCACCACTGGTCAGTCCTCCCTCAAGGTCCTCTCTTGGTGAGTCCTCCTTGCATGTAGAGCCCTGATCTCACTTTCTCATTTCCTCAAAATCCTAGTGTTGGTCTCGGCTCTCTCTTGTCCCTGGGGAAAGAGTCCGCTAGGACTGTGGGCTCCCGGTGACAGAGACATCCCTCCCAGGAGTCCCACCTCTACTCTCTCCTGAGGAATCAATATCTTGGTGATGCCCATCATATCCTCTCCTCAATTCAGGTCTTACTTTGGAGATTGGACCTTCCCAAAATCCCTCAGACTCCCCATTGGGATGTCTCCTGGCCAACCTTGAGCCCCTTCACCTAACGCCTGATCTTAAGCCCCAAAAGCTCATTTTTCTCTATAATCAGGCCTGATCCCAATATCCATTAGACAATGCCTCCAAATGGCCACTTAATGGCACTTTCGATCCCAATATTTTAAGAGATTTATACAATTTCTGTGAGTACGCTGGTAAATGGAAGGAAATACCCTACGCCCAATCCTTTTCCTATTTCTGCACCAAACCCTCCCTCTGTACTTCCCATTCCCCTGCGCAGGTTCTATTAGCCTCTAAACCAACCAAATCCTCTCCCAAACCTCCTCCTTCCCCATGTAAGCAGACTTCCTTGCTCTGCTCTCCCTGCCTGTCTCTTCCTATCTTCCTGAGGGACTTTCCCATCATGGTGTCAAGCCAGCCGCTCCTTGCCAACTCTGACCTCAAGACTCATGCTCCCTCCTTGTAGGCTGAGACCAAGCCCAGGGTTTATTCGGGTACACCTTATGCTGCATTGGGGGAGTCCTGATTGATTATGGCATCTGATGACTGCTTCTTTTCCCCCTTGTCTAATGCTCCTTTTGCCTGAGACAGCAACCAGAGAATGGAGGTTTCATGTTGCTGAAAGTGTTCCAGTACCAGTCAATGGGAGCGACCTAGAGGCACAGGTGATGGCTGATCCCTCAGGCATGTGTCATGCCTCCAGGCTCTGCCTTCCCCTCCCTTACCTAAGATGTCAGGACACCCTTTTCCTCCCTCCATGGTCTCACCACATGTCCTCTATCTCTGTCTGTCTTCCCCTCCCTGGGCTTACTGGGACCCTGGCCTCCCATGAAAAACTTGTAGCATGGTACTTTATGACTTAAGTTATTTCCACCAGTTTGTCAGCCCCCTTGGTCCAAAGCAACTTTAAATCAGCTGCTAGGCACCGGCAAAGCAAAAGCACTTACAAAAAAACAGTGACTGCCACACTCACCCTAACTCTGCCCCCACAAGATGAGGAGGGAAAACAAACAGGTGCGCTCCTGCACGGGGATACCAGCCCCCAGGCACAGCAGGAACGCCTGCCATGGCTAAGAGAATCCATAGAGAGGACCCAACGCACATCCTAGGCCTCCAGCTGCACATGGTGGTGGCTGCGGCCCACCGCCACTTCCCCTAAAATAAATGCACGCAGGCACAGGTACACCAGAAGGGGGAGGGGTGATAGGCCACAGGATCAGACCTAGGCAGACAGGGTCACTTGTCCCGGGTGTATGTGTGTGTGTGGGGGGGGGGCAGCGCCTTGCACAAGCCCAGCTCCCAGCCCCACCTCACGCTTCAGGCCACCAGACCCAGCCCTTGTAAGCCAATTGTTAGCTCAAGGTTATAGTCCCAGGAACAGTAAAATGGGCGTTACGGTGATCTCTAAACTTCTCATTTAAAAATCTCTATACTTTCTGCCTCAGAATACATTTTTCCTCCAAATATTAGCACTAGTTGTCCCTTGTGGTACTGTTACTGACCCAGGATGCCCTCTGAACGCCCTTCTCTAACTTTACAGGCAATGTATTCCTTTGGTAAAAAGGAAACCTTTATTAAGGAGGCTGCCTGTTGTTAGCTAAAAGGCAGGATCCTAGTGTTTTGGTTTTTCTCTCTTTTCACTGTGTCAGTCAGATGGTCTAACCCAACCAGGTCACTTTCCCCTGTCCTGACCACGGATGGCAGGGGGAAAGTCACGAGGCAGGGATGCCTGGCCTCGTTGGTAAGGTCATTCCCAGTCAGGATGCTGACCCCTAGATATGCAGTCCTTTAGCAGACACCTTTTTATGCTCCTTCTAATATTCCTATTTGGGTCTTACATAATAAGTGCTCTCAAGACTGTTTACCCTCTCCCAATAAAGGTGCAAACCAAACCAGTTCACCTGAGAAAGCCCAAGAATCCTGGCCAATGAGAAAAACCCACCACACCAGACCACCCCCCAAAGCCCTTCCTTCTTGAGCCCTTTGAAATAATGTATGGCTGCCCGTTTCTCTTAGGAAACTTGCCTCCAACAGACCCTGCTCCTCTGGCTGACTACCTTCCTTATCTTAAAAAAAACCCAACCTAAGAAAGGGCTAGTGGAGCAGCGTGAAGTCCTGAGTTCAAACTCCAGTACCACCAAAAAGAAGAAGGAGGAGGAAAATTGCAGTCCACACTGCCACTTTGCGAGTGGCATTTTTCCTAACAGCCGTAACAAACTATTGGATTTTATTTTCCTGTAGCTGTGGAGGATGCAAGTACAACATCAAGGTGCTAGCTGCTTTGTTTTGTCCTGAGGCCCTGCTCCTTGCAATTGGCTTTCCTCTTGCTGCATCCTCACTTGGGCCTTCCTCTGTATGCATTCCTCTCTTCCTTCTCTTAGAGGGACAGAAGGCCTATTTGTTTGGGTCTTATGATCTCTTCAACTTTAATTACCTCTCTGAAGGCCCTGTCTCCAAATACAGACATGTTAGTAGATAGGGCTTCTTCATAAATTATGATTGTTTTTTTCTGGCAGTACTGGGATTTGAACTCCAGGCCTTGCACTTACTAGGTAGGTACTCTATCACTTGAGCCATGCCTTCAGTCCTAAAATTATGAATTTTGAGCCTAGCATGCACAAGGCCCTGGATTTGATCCCTAGTACCATGAAAGAAAAACACTGAATTTTTGAGAGAACAGAATTCAGTTTATAACTGGCCACTGAGCCAGCAGGTAGCAAAGAGCAAAATCTCAGTTTCCTGTACACAGTGCAAAGAGACACCTATGAAAATCTCTCTTCTTCACACTGATCAGAATGGTTAAATGAAAAATTCTGAATGCTGGTGAGGGTGTGGAAAAATAGGGTCTCTCATATATTGCTAGTGTGAATGTAAAATAGAACGGCCACTTTAGGAAGCAGTTTGGCAGTTTCTTATAAAAGTAAACATGAAATTACTATACAACTCAGCAACTGAACTCTTAGGCGTTTATCCCCAGCCTGTCCAGAGCAATGCTGGTTTTCCTTCATTGCTTCATTGTTCTAAGTCCAAGAGCCCTATGGTTACAGCTCACCACTTCTGCTATATTTCAATGTAATCTACCAATATATTGGCACCTTTCCTTGGAAGAAAGAAAGGAGGGAGGGAGGGAGAGAGGGAAGGAAGGAGAGGTATGGAGGGAGGGAAGAAATCAATAATTTTTTTCAGAAATTTGTGGTCTGGTGTGAAATTGTAGAGGTATTTGCTACAGTTTGGGGTGGTGGAATAGTGGAAACTTTAAGAGGTGGGGCCTGATGGGATGTCTTTAGGTTGCTCTAGGCATGTCTGTGAAGGGAGTAGTGGGACCCCTGCCCCCCCCACCCTGCTTCACTCTCTCTTGCTTCCTGGACGTGGTGTGAGTGGTTTTGCTCTGCTTTGCACTTCTGCTAGCTCACCTGGGCCCAGGTTACAAGGACAGGCAATCACGGACTGGAATCACAAAGCTGTGAGCCACAGCAGACCTTCCCTCTGTGTCTCCGTCCTTACAGCCCCCTGGTGCTGGCTTTGGGAACTTGGAATTAGCTCTGTAGGAGATTCATTAGCAAGGTGTACAGAAATGCTCCTGCACCTGAAATGCAGTGTGGCTGGGTATAAAATCCTCCCCGCACATTCTCCTTTTTTTGTAGTACTGGGGATTGAAATTAGGCACTTGTGCCACATACCCCAGTCCTTTGGCTTTTGTTTTTCCGGCAGGGTCTCATGCTAACTTTTGCCCCGCTGGCCTTGAACCATGATCCTTCTGTCTCTGCCTCATGAATATCTGGGACCATGCACCACCACACCTGGCTTGTTTTTGAGAGACAGTCTTGCTAACTCTTGCTACTGTCCCTCTCCTAAGTAGCTGGGATTACAGAGGTACATTATCATGCCCAGTCTGAAACATCTTAAAAGCGGTACTCTAGTATCTTCTGGCAGAAAGTGGTGCTAATTCAAATCTGATGTCACTGTGTCTTCCTTTTCCTGTTACATACTGTGATATCCTTTTCATTGACAACTTACATGTTTTTGTCTTTGAAAGCTGTCGTTGTGTTAGAAAGTCTTGAGTTCTGTGCTCATACTTCCTACAAGCAGTAGGTCCATTTCATATGAAGTGGTAAATTCTCTCTAAGGAAAGTTTTATTGTATTTTTACATCTTAGTATTTTTCTTTTCAATTATTTTGGTTTTGTCTTGAAAGACCCCCTACTACACACAGAGTGGGTCTTCTTTACTGTCTCCTGCAGCCACAACTTTCTTATCACATCCTTTTATCTCTTCCCCATTTTTTTTTTTCCTTCTCTCCCTCTCCCCTCCACCCTTGCTCCAGGGCTTTGTGCTGCAGACCCAGGCCTTTCTTTTACTTTTTCTTTTTAACATTAATTGTACAAAGGGCGTTTGTTGAGACAATTCCATAGATGCATGCCGAGGACTTTGAACAAGGTCACCCCCTCTATTATGTCCCATTAGCCCCCTACTCTCCTTTTCCCCTTTTCAAACAGTGTTTGGTGGATTTCATTGTGTGTGTGTGTGTGCACGTGTGTATGTGTGTGTGTATTGTGTGCATGTGTGTGTGCATGTGTATATATATATGTATGTGTTTATTATGTGTATGTGTGTGCATGTGTATAAATGCATGTGTATGTGTATGCGTGTGCATGTGTACATGTATGTGTGTACATGTATGTGTGTGCATGTGTATAAATGCATGTGTATGTGTATGTGTGTACATGTGTATAAATGCATGTGTATGTGTATGTGTGTGCATGTGTATAAATGCATGTGTATGTGTATGTGTGTGTGCATGTGTATAAATGCATGTGTATGTGTATGTGTGTGCATGTGTATAAATGCATGTGTATGTGTATGTGTGTGCATGTGTATAAATGCATGTATACGTGTATGCGTGTGCATGTGTACATGTATGTGTGTGCATGTGTACATGTACGTGTGCATGTGTACATGTATGCACGCACGTGTACGTGTGTGCATGTGTACATGTATGTGTGTGCGTATGTGTGTGCGTGTGTACATGTATGTATGTGCATGTGTACGTGTATGTGTGTGCATGTGTACATGTGTGTGTGTGTGCGTGTGTATGTATGTCCGTGTTTGTGTGTGGTGGACATCATCCTTCCCTTCTTAACCCCCTAAACTGTCCCCATTAATGCCTGTCCCCCATCATTTCCTTTTGGCATAGAAGTTTCTTCCTTGAAATCTTTACTCCCCTGGGGAAAAGATGTTTTTGTTTGTTTAAGATATCTACACAGGGAGTTTTATTATGACACTTGCATGTGTAGATGTGTTATATCCTGATTTGGTTCATCCCCTCCATTTTCTCCTTTCTCCTTTAGACTCCTTCTTATGGTGATCTCAACAGGTTTAAAAATTTAAGTTCATTCTTGTATAGAAAGTACATCAGTCATATTCACCTTCTTAACTTCCTTCTTTTACCCTTCCTTTCCCATTAGTGACTGCCCCTTAGAGTGTTCTGTTTTTCATGTCAGCAAATACTTCTTCTTTTTGGGGGAGTGGGGTGAGGTGGGGAGCAACACTGGGATTTGAACTCAGGGCCTCATGCTTGTTAGGGCAGGTGCTCTTACCACTTGATCCACTCAACCAGCCCTCAGCAAGCACTTCTTATAGATCATCCCTCTCCTAAAACTATGGCAGGTTTAATTTGTACCACCCTTCTCATCTATAGCCAATTTAGGTTCACTGTAAACAATGGATATACATCCTCCATTTTTCTTGAGAAATTACTCCTGCTTTTTAGATGCAGTGGGCATTTTTGAGCTGTGTGCTAGCCTTACTGCTGGGGGCAATGGGAACTTGACCCAGAAGTAGTGGCTCAAAAACCCTTTTTTTCCCAAGGTCTGTCAGTTTCTAGAGTTTTGTTTTTGTAGCACTGGGGTTTGAACTCAGGGCCTCATGCATAGTTAGGCAGGCATCTATGACTTGAGCCACTCCACCAGCCTGTCTCTAGAATTTTGATTTAGCATGATTAATTGTTGTGAATGAGCTATGATAGTAACAGATGGACAAAGTATGTCTTTCTACAATGTCACAATTCTTTTTTCAGTACTGGGGATTGAAGCCAGGGCTGGAGCTTGCTAGGCAGATCACCCTTGAGCCATGTTCCTGGGCCTTTTGTTTGTACTTTGTTTCGAGCCAGGGCCTCACTACCTTTTCTGAAGCTGACCTTGAATTCTTCATCCTCCTGCCTCCTCATGGGATTACAGGAATGTACAGCCATGCCCACAATCATAACAAATTATTGTTATTTGATAAATTGACAAGCTACATCAATTTCATTGGCTTTAGTTCTCCGAATACTACTGATTTCACTTGACAGCCAGGGCTGTTGGAAATCACAGGTTCTTTTTATTCCAATCATAATTATTAATATTAATTCTCAGATCATACATTACATTTCACACAATGATACATCGGTTGCAAAATGGGTACTACGGTGTTAAAGTGGCTATAGGGTTCACAGGTGCCTTGATGAATTCAAGAGGCGAGAACCATTGCAAATACCTTTCTATGCAATATGGCGTAGCTTAGTGTGGGGCACAGCCTTATCACCACACTTATCTTAGTTTGTCTTAGCACTATGTATTTCTATCCCCACCCGATTGGTTATTTTGAAGAAAGTTCAACATATCTATTTTTCAATTATTTTGGGGTGCCAACTTTTATATCTATTTCAGTATGCAAATTTCTTAATTTTTTTCTTTAAGCTGTCATAACCAATTCTGTCTGAATAATAAGCATCTAAAAAGCTTTCATTTAGAAGTTTTTTTTGCTGTCTTTTTTTGGTGGGGAGGGATGGGGGTTTGAATTAAGGGCCTGGAGCTTACAAGGCAGGTGCTCTACTGACTGAGCCACTCTGCAGCTCTTCTTCAATGTTTTCACTCACAAATGCATTCAGGTGAAAAGTTCAGGGAAGTTTAGTTTGAAATGGCACACACAGACACACTCACACATACACACATACTCACGTACACACACACTCACACATACACATAGTTACACACAGTCATACACACTCACACATCACACAGAGACTCATACACACTCACATGTACACACACACACTCACACACACTCATCGGGCTGTAATGGTTCACAGTCTGATCCAAGTTACAAGTACACAATGAACTTTGGAATTTTGCTTTCACACATCTTAGAAAGAGTGTGTCTATGGATGGACCACAGAAATGAAAATTAGGATGAGGTCTATGTTTAGAGGTTTAAGAAAATAGAAGTATTCAAACTCCTGCAGAGTTTTGACCTTTTTTCTGTTTCCTTTTTAAGTTGCCATTACCACAAATTCTGAGTAGTAGGCAACTTAAAGGCTTCTGTTGGAAGAAAGTGACTTCTCTCCTTACTGAATTCACTCAGAAATGCATCCAGATCAAGAGTTTAGGGAAGCTTGGTTGGAAATGCCTGTGAGTTTTTACTGTAATTGTTTGTTTTAAAATACAGTAGGAAAATCCTGCCTCCTGGTTGTAGGCTTAGAGAAAGCCTCTCCATCTCCAGCAAGGAACTGGTTTTAATTATCAGGTGGCCAGGCAAACAGTGAGGTAAGAGAAGTGTGTGCACCCTTGCCTGCTCCTGAACTGGTGGCTCTGCATTTCCAGAAGCTCGGAGAGCTTTAACTTGAACTCTTGGTGACAGGTGACACTCGAGAACACTCTCTCCCTCCTGAGAAAAGAGGCCATGAACAGCCAGCCTACCCCTGGACATCACCAGCCAGGTCGGCCCCAGGATGCCCTGTGTTTCCTATGGCTGTGTGCATCTCCTGCTCGCGTCTCATCTGAGAAACAAAAGTTCAGACATCCAAGCATTGTCACATCTGCTATCCCACTGCTAGGTACCAGGGTTGATTAAAATGGGAAAGGTTTTTTGTAAATTGCTTTTCAAGTTGTGGGACCAATTTAAGGTTTTCAGTGAATAATTTTTTGTAGGAAAGATGCATAACTAATAAAATAACTTTAAAATTCATGCTTTTTAAATTTTATTATTATTATTTTGTGGTACTGGGGCTTGAACTCAGGGCCTACACCTTGAGCCTTCCCCAGCCCTATTTCTGTGAAGGGTTTTTCGAGATAGGGTCTTGTGGAACTATTTGCCCGGGCTGGCTTTGAACCAAGATCCTCCTTATCTCTGCCTCCTGAGTAGCTAGGATTACAGGTGTGAGCCACTGGCACCTAGCTTATTTTTATTTTTAATAGACAAATAATAACTGCATATTTGTGGTGCACAATGTGATACTTTCTTACGTGCAAACATGTTGAATGAGAAATATAAGGCGAATTGATGATGTTACCAGGGTTTGGGACAAAAGTCCTCACTCTAAGAGTCCCAACAGACTTGGCCTGGCCCCCATCCCAATATACCAATTAAGACACAAGGAGTGGTGATGGGCAGAGAAAGATTTATTGAACAAGGGGACCTTGGGAAGAATAGATAAAGGGATCAGGTGCCCCCCACATCTGTCTTTAGGTTTAAGTGGTTGAAGACTGGGGGTGGGGTGGGGTGAGAGGCATGCATGGTTAAGCAGTCTTGGTCAAAGGCATGGTCCTGGTACTGGTTGAGTACTACCTCATGATAAGAAAGTCATGGCTGCCTGCAGGGTAGACTGGACTATTGTCACAAGATGTTTATTGATCAGCCTTGTAATTCTGGAACCCAAGGTGACTGCAGGAGGGTCTGGCTCAGAGCAAAGGAGACAGATGCAAAATGGAGACAAGGATGCCAATTTTCTCCTGCTTGTGGGCCCAAGTGAGGATTCTGTGCTTTTTAGAAAAGCAGTTTCTAAGAACCTGTTGTAACATAACTACCACCTCATATATCATTTATTTGTGTAGGAACATGTAAAAGCCACTTTTTAAGCAATTTTGAAATACATGTTATTGTTATTAATATTTGTGGTGCTGGAGGTGGAACCCAGAGCCTGGCACATGCCGGACAAGTGCTCTGCCACTGAGCCACACCTAGGCTGGAAATTATTAACAGTGCTCACCTTGCTATGAATAGACTGAACCCAGAGTTTTAGACCCCAGCCCTAAACTCTTGGGGTTCCATGGCTCAGGTCTAGCCACTTGCCCCTACGTGCCAAATAAAGAGACACGGCGAAGGGCAGAAAGGAAGTTTGTTAAGTGGTGTTAGAAATAAAATCAGTGATGGTCCATTTTCAGGGCGACGCGTTTGATCCTGGCCACTTGCTTGTGAATCAGCTTGTGGACATTGGGGGAGGGTCAACTGATAAGGAAACTTAAACTGGGAACAGTAAATCACAACAGAGTAAGGAAATGAGTAAAAACCGTGTACGTGCCATATCACAGGGACCTTCCTGCCACAAAGGAGGTGGATTCCACTTAAGCTTGTTTCTAAAATTTGACCAATCCCAAGAGTGGCATATTTTAAATAGTCCAATAGGCAACCTAGGTGACTTGTGGGAAAAGAATGTAAACCCCATAGTACTCAGCCAATGAGGAACCAGGGGAGAGACTTGCACACTAGACAATATAATGCTTGTTGTAACCACTTCCGGTGTCTCTGCTTGTCAGGCACCCAATCTTGCAAAACTGCCATTAAAGTCTCACTTTCACTGTACTCCAGGAGTCTCTGGGCCCATTCTTTGAATTTGGATGGGTGAGCATATTTCTCACATGTGGCACTGGTAGCCACAGGAAGGCAGCACTTCAGTTCACTTTTAGCCATCTGGGGACAGACAGCTATAGATTTACAAGAACTGGGCTCAGAGGGAGAGAGGTCTGGGTGATTATTAAACAGCCTGGTCACATTTGTTCTGGTGGACTATCTTGATCCTTGTTTTGGGATGGGCTCTGGAGAAGTTGTTATCATAAGTCATTATTGGCTGGCCCGTGATCTGTCCTCAGGAGACTCTATTGTTACTTAGGAGTAGTTTAGCCCCCTTGTCATAAAGATGTTGTCACCAATCCTTTCATTCCCAGAACCCAAAGTGATTGCAAAGTGACTGCAGAGAGAATGACTAAGAGCAAAAGCAGATACAAAATGGAGGTGGGCATGCCAAGTTTTTCTCCTGCTTTCAGTTAATTCATGGGCCCAACTAGGAGTCAGTGCTTTTCAGCAAAAGCAGTTTAAGGACCTGTTCCAAGACCACCAGAACTTATTTTCCCTGTCTGACTGAAACTCAGTATAATTTCAATTAGATTTTAATCTCTTTAAGGGTATCTCGTGGCCCGCATGAGCTTGTTCTAGAAACCTAACTGAGGGCGACAGGAGATACAGAAAGGACAACAGACAGAAGAAAAAGCATGCACAAAGCTGGGCCGGGTAGGCTGGGTGCTCAGATGGAGACACACCAGCCCCCTCCACCTCCAGTGAGTTTATTATACACAGTCACAACACGAGGTGGAAGGGCAATTCTCGGGGGAGGGACCATGACATTGCAATCCTCAGGAACAGGAGAAACCTGTGACAGTTTCTCTCCAAACATAAACATTAAAGGCAAAAACAGCTGTACTGCATCTTGCCCACTTCTGCAGCTGAGGCTGTGCTAATCCAAGCGTGCAATTTATTGGGCATAACTGTACTTGCTCCCTTCTGCAGTTTGGGGCTGTGCCAAACTCGAACACGCAGTTTATTTAATACACCCACTGGCTCCCAGCAAGGGTAGTGAATGTATTTCCTCCCAAGATTATAATAAATACAATGCTCTAAAAATAAACTGATCCATACAGGCGAATAACAATGCTGATTTCCTCAGATTTACACTCCATTGAATAATGGACCATTGAGAACATAATTAAATCACGCCAATTTTTTCTGAGATGAAATTAAGGAAATTTGAATTAGAAATTGAAAAAAATAAAAACAGCAATTGAATCTTCTCAGAAGTATACTTGAGAATGCTTAAAGTTAGTCTTTCTTGAGTGAAAAATAACTATGTTAGAGGAGACCTCTTGTGTTTACAATAGCTCACTGCAGTTTCATTTTTAAAAAATCTTCTGGGCTTTGTGGTACATGTCTGTAATTCTAGCTCTTGTGAGGTTAAAGCAGGAGAATGTAAATTGGAGGCTAGCCTGAGGTACACAACAAGACCCTGTCTCAAAAACAAAACAAAACAAAACAAAAGCAAGCAAACAAACATCTCCAAATTCAAACAAAAAGAGTACCTCTGGGAAGATGGAATAATTGTATTTTCCCCATGGCTTTCACTACATGTAAGTAGGAATCCTAGACACTGAGCCCAAGCAAGCATAAGAAGACTGTGAGGTGTGAAGAGAAGACAACAATTAGAGACTTCAGGATCAGAGGTGTGCAGTTTCCTGGGCTTTTTTTTTAATGGCGCATCTTGTTGAAGGTGGATGCAGTCTCTGATCAGAAGATTTGGATATAATGGAGTTTATTAAAAGTCAGGGAGGGGAATTATGAAAGGGGCATGGTGGGATCAGGTGGAATCTGGAAGCAGAGAGAGACAAAGTCTTTCTCTTCCTAGGTGTTTAAAAAACTTACACTAGCCTATGGGAAGGGAAGAACCTAGTGATTCCTAACCACCAATAATCAATGAGTGGGGAGGAGCATGGGTGGTCCCAGGGCCAGGTAGGGGTGGTTTGAGCTGTCCCTGGGCCAGGGAGTCCCTGGGCCTACACGCATTTGCAACTGAAGAGAAGGTTCAGAGAAAGAGAAGAGTGTCCAACCTGAAATACAATATCAAGTCACAGATGTTCTAAAAGTCCTGAACTTTCCCTAGGTCTAGCCTGCCTCAGTCCCATCCTTCTACCTGAAGAATGTGGCAAACCTGCAATGCCAATGAATACAAGGTCAAACCCCAGACAAACAGAACCCCCAAATTAAAACCAAAACCAAAAATCCAAGCAAGTCCCAAAACTTGCTGTCTTTAGATGAAGGACCAAGAGATCAGAAGCCAAGGACACAGGAAATGCTAGAAAATAACAGTTCTGCCCTAACCTATCATGACAGAAGAAATTGGAGCATGCCCTCCCACTTCTACCAGAGCTGTGCTATGAGGGCAGTGGCACCAAGACTCCACCTGTCCATGGGCTGGGGATCAGAGAAAACAAAGCTAATGAGATAGAGCCTTCCTCTTCCCACAGAGTTGTGGTTTTCACACCTCCTGCCCCTCCTGCTGGGTAGGCTTCAGAGGGGAACCTACTAGAGTCTGGTTTGCACCCCATATACGCACTCCACAAGGGGTGCAGCAACAAGGTCTCTATCCTGGGGAGGAAAGTTCCCTTCATGAAGCATGGCAGAGGTAAACTAGCAAGAGCCAGGGTGAATAAACTTTGATTAAGGAACTAAGGGTCAACTTACTGTGTGAAGTGTTCAGTTAGAGTCAAACCATGTTCTGGGGAGAAAGCAACCAATCGACAAGGCCCATGTGGCCCAAGTAACTCCATAAAAGCCTGCCCAACCCTCACATGGGGGCTCAACACTTCCTTGTTGCTCAGCTGCCCATGGCTTCTCTTGGCAGCGATCTAATAACAAACCTCTACCTTTTCATTTGCTTGTCTTGGGAAATTCTTTTGCCAATTCACAGCTCTGAGCATCCATGACATTCTCCCCCAAACAGGAAAGGGACAGTAGAGGTGCTGAGTGTGAGTCTGAAAGTCCACTTACTTTCCACTTCTACTTTCCATTCCAAGAGATTTGTGTAAGGTTCCAAACTACATAGTACCCCAAATGTTCAGGTTTCCGTAGCAAGTCATTCACACCAAGAACCAGGAAGAACTCAAACTGAATAGAGAGAAAAAAAAAAAAAGACAAACAATGTTAATTTTATCTGAAAAGGTCTTAAGAAAATCATCATAAAAATGCTTCAGGAAAGTAAGATTGCCACCCCCACCATTTTTGGTAGAACTGAGACAGAAGAGCCCCTGGAAACCTCCATTATGAGCATCTTGTGACCTTAAAGGATGGAGAGAAGAAAAGCTGGATGGACCCAATAAGGACAGGATGAAGATTAGCACACAACCAATCAGGATATTGCAGGCACAACCGACCAGAAGGCTGCTTTCTACACACCTAATTAGCATAGAAATTGAGCAATGCCCTGGAAAAGATGGATAAAAACCACAGACCACAGCACTGCTGGGGCACCCTCTCTTGGGACCCTTCCCAGCTCTGGGAGCTCTACTGTTTGCTACTTTTCTATCTCAATAAACTCTCCAGCTTTACTCACTCCAATCCATGATTTTCATTCTTTGGCTTCATGAGACAAGAACCCAGATCATCGACCCTCCTTCTGGCTAAACACCTAAGCCAGCAAAATTGAGTGCTACACAAATCTCCCATAACAGTACTGGGATTTTTAATTCAGGGCCTTGCTCTTGATAGGCAGGTACTCTACCATTTAAGCTGCTCCCATAGCCATTTTGCTTTAGTTATTTTTGGGATAGAGTCTCAAAGTTTTGCTCACCATATTCTATTTACATTTCCCACTTTTTGTGAGAATCAACTAAATTGGGTCTTTTCTGTCATAAAGCTAGCTCAGTTGGTAGAGACGAGACTCTTAATCTCAGGGTCCTGGATTTGACCCTCTGTCCCCCACCTACCTATTACACTATGAAATATGTCTGTCATTGTGTCGATGTTAGCTAATTTCTCCAGTTGTCTATGTGCTTGGTGGCACATTGCCTGGCTTAAAGTTTCTGCCTTTAAGCAGAGAATTGTCACTGGATGTCCTAAAACTCAAACTGCTAGTCTTAGGTTAATCATTGTCTGAAGGAATCTCAGCTCCAAGGTCCCTTTGGCCCATGGGTTAGTTATATACTTGGTACTGGCATTTTAGGTCAGTCACTTCAGGCCTCAGTTTCCTTGGAATCCTAGAATTCCCGCCTCATGGGTCATCTCTTTGTCTTTGAGTACACCAACCAAATTGTTTCTGTCCATGCTCTCCAATCTTGTCTCCTCTTCCCCTATGCTGTCCCCTAATCCCTGACCTTAATCAATCATGAAGACTATGAACTTGAGCCCCCTTCTGAGAGCAAAGGGGAAGTCCTGCAGTAGGGATAAAGTGGAAGCAGTTTACCATTCCTCTGTGTGTGTGCTGGCTTGTGTGACTTAGGTAGGAGGTGCACGCATACCCTTTCACAGAAGTAAATTTTGCCTTTTCCGTAACTTTCAAGCACGTGTCTGATTTGTGATTGTGACAGTGCCTTCATGTTTCTAACAAGATGACAGGGATGCACCACTGCACTCAGCTTATTGGTGGCGATGGGGTCACATGAAATTTTTGTTCAGCTAGCCTTGAACTTTGATCCTCTCTATCTCTACCTCCCAAGTAGCAGATTACAGGCATAACCCACTACCTTGGCTAATGTTGGACCTTTTCTTTCTATGGGTTCTGCTTCTGTGGATTTATCCAACTATGGATCAACAGTATTTGAAAAATATTGCGTCTACACTGAACATGTAGACTTTTTTCTTGTCATTCCCTAAACCATAAGTCAATCAACTATTTACAAAGCATTTACATTTTATTAAGAATGGTAAGCAATCATGCAGGTGGGTGTGTAGGTTAGTTACAAACACTACCCCATTAGGATGTGTGAATATTGGTAGTAGAGGGAGGTCTTGGAACCACTCCCCTTTGGCTATCAAGGATGACTGCACTGTCAACACAAAAGCTTATAACATCTAAATATCCTTTAAGAATGAAGAAGAAATTAAAGCATTTTCAGATGAAGAAAAACTAATCAGGTTTCTTACCAATAGACCTATCCAATTCTCCAAGCAGGGAGGAATAAAAAAATCAAGGAAGCTTACAACATCGGAAAGGAAGGATGAATGGTGGAATGAATGAGCATATGAGAAAATATAAGACACTTCCTTGCCATCTTGACTTTCCCAAATTATGTTTGACAGTCAAAACAAAAACTATAACATTAGAGTGCCTGCTCAGGAAGCATGAAGCCTTAATTTCAAACTCCAGCACCAGTGTGATAGTGTGATTCTTAATGTATGCAAAGAAATATTTAATTATACTATAAATGAGAAGGATGAAGATATAAAGAAGATAAAGTTTTTATACTTAACTCAAATTGGTAAAATGTTGGTCCTGGTAGACTGTGATGAAAGGAGGTATAAATAGCAAATACTCAGTAATCACTTGAAGCTATTTAAAAAGACAAACTCAAAAACAGTACTGAGCTGGGAATGGTGGCACACACTTGTAAATCCCAGCACCTGGATGGTAGAGAAAGGAGGATTGTGAGTTTGAGGTCAACGTTGCGTACATAGTGAGACTTCGTCTCAAAAAACCAAAAACAAACCCCACAAAACTCACCATAGATAAATCTACGTGGAATACTAAACTACGTTTAAGAAACCCATATGAAGGCAGGAAAGAGAAAACAGCAAAATGAAAACGAGAACAAACAGAAAGCAAATGGCAGACATATTAATAATGGCACTAAATGTAAATTTCCCAAATATATCCATTAAAAGACAAAGTTTGTCAGAGTGGATTTTAAAATCTGACCCACCTATATGCTGTCTATAATAAACTCACCTTCAAATGTAACGATGAAGGCAAATTGAAAGAAAAAGGAGGAAACAGTTTATACCATGCAAACATCAATCACAAGAAGGAAGTAGTTGTATTAATATTAAAGTAGAGTTCAGAAAAAAGAAAATCACTAGAGACAGAGAGGGCACAATAAGATGGTAAAAGGATAGTCCACGAGTTAGACAGAACAAGAGGCTCTACTACAGAATGGACCCTCAAAACACATGAAGCAAAAACTGAAAGAGCTGAAAGGACAAAGAGACAAATGCACAGTTACAGCTGGAGTTTTCAACACCCCTCTCTCAGTACCTGATAGGAACATCAGGCTGAAAATTAACAAAGACAGAAGAGAACAAACAAGGGGATACAATACACATTTACACAACAGTCCACCCAACAGTAGTATAAACATTCTTATCAAGTACCCATGGAGCATATATCAAGATTAACCATATCTTTGACCACAAAGCAAGGCCTAATCTACCATATTGGTAATCTAAAACAGAAAAGTCACATGATTGTATTTGATCCTATTAATTAATGTGAAAAAAATTTGACAAAATTCAAAACTGTGTCAGTCAGCTTTCTATTACTATAACAAATACCTGAGATAGACAACTAAAATCAGAGGAAAGATTTATTTTGACTAACAGTTTTGGGGGTGGGGGGCGTCCCAGGGCACAGTCCATTGGTGCCATTGTTTTTGGGCCTGTGGAGAGGCAATGCAACATGGCAGAGCAGATGGTAGAGGAAGCTGCTTACCTGATGGTGACCAGGAAGCCAAAGAAACAGAGAGGAAGAGGCTGGGTTCCAATATCTCCTTCAAGGCCGTAGCTTCAATGACCTAACTTCCTCACCCAAGGCCCCACCTCCTAAAGGTTCTGTTACCTCCCAATAGCCCCACAGGCTGTGGCCCAAGTGTTTACCATGTGGGCCTCTGAGAGGACATTGCAGATCCAAACTATAGCAAACACCCATTTATGTTCTTGCAACTCTTAGAAAATAGATTGGGGCTTCCTCAGGCAGGAGGGGCAGGAGGCATTCAAAGCCAGATCAAACTAAACCTTGGATGAGAACACTTTGATTTAAGAATGTGAGTTGGCCAACCCAGAGTTAATGAGTGATAGAGCTGGCACTATATAAGACTCCTACATTAACCGTTTTGCATACTTTTTCTACTGAAATTAAGAATGCTGAATCTTAATTCCATGCTGTTTGTTACCTTCTTTTGGAGATAAGAACTATGGCTACAATCTGGTTCAGAAATATTAAAGCAGAGGGAAAAGATAAGTGCAAATTTCAAGCAGAAAATAAGAAGAGACTAAGGTAGCTTCCAAAAGTAACAAGAACATTAAAGGTCCAAAATACAGCTCCAGAACGAATGCAATCAAAATTATCTGAAGCTGTAGTGAAGACTGCTCTAAGCCTAGTGATGTCAAGTCATCTGAGGTGACAGCATAGGCAGCAGGGCCGTGGAGACTTGGATTCTTAATGCAGCCAGGCTGTAAGGAGCATGTGCTCAGAGCCCAGAACTGTAACAATTTCACATTTGGGAACCACGGATTGGCCAGCAATGTGTGTCAACAGTAAATTCAATGAAAAGTTCACAGTGGTGTGTACATGAGATGTACATACACGACGTCCGTGTGTACCAGCCTCTCTGTTACAAGAGTGGCCTTTTTGCTGTCAGGAAAAGAGTTTCTGAGCGCTACTATGAATTTTAGTTTAAAGAACGGTTTTTATGAACCCAGAATTGGACAGAATTATGAATATTGCAGCCTGTAGAAATCTTTCTAGCTGGGCATTGGTGGTTCATGTCTGTAATCCAAGCTACTCAGGAGGCAGAGATCAGGAGGATCGCTGTTCTAAGCCAGCCAGAGCAAGTAGTTTGCAAGATCCTGTCTCAAAAATACCCAATACAAAACAGGGCTGGCAGAGTGACTCCAGTGGTGGAGCACCTGCTTAGCAAGTATGAGGCCCTGAGTTCAAACCCCAGTACTGCCCCCAAAAAAGAAATTTTTCTATGCCCTGAAAATACTAAAAGTACTTATCAGACAATGCTTTAATCTAAATCAATGTGTCTATGCGGCATATATAAACACGGAAATGAATGGTAACAACTAACACATCCCAAGCGAGGCACTGTCTAAGCATGTCACGTGTAGTAACTGACAGAATGAATTCTCACAACACTGTCAGGTAGATTTTCTCCCTTTTTCAGATGAAGAAACTGAGGCACAGGAAGATTAGCAACTTGCTGAGGTGGTAAAGCTAGAAAGTGAATCCAGGTAGTTGAGTTCCAGTGCTCTCTGTCATTGCTCTGAATGATTAAACAGTCAAGTTTGAACTACCGAGTCCAGAAAGGTTGCAGAAATGGTTTTCCTTGAAATTGCCTTGGTGCCCATCATTTCTAGCCAAGAGACAAGACTTTTTACTACTAATTAATTAATTAATTAATGTGTTGGGGATAAAACCCAGGGCCTTGCTAGGCAAGTGTTCTACCACTGAGCCATACACCCCAACCCCTAGGGAAGACTTTTTAGTTTAAACTCCCATTGGAAGTCATTTTTCTTTAAAAAGCAGATAACTACAAATTCTTCTAACCCTGTCTTAGCTAATTTGAGTGGCATGACTTGACTTGAGTGGGGAAGGAGACTCAGTGCAGAAAGTTGTAGGAACCCAAGGGACAAGCTTCCCTACCTGTATCAGTCCTCTCTCTGACTTCAGAAAAGTTTGGTTTTCCTTGCAAAGAAACTACTCCTTTTTTGGATTGTTTTACCTTGGCTGGTTGAGTATCTCAGTTTTCAACATCACAGTCAGTGCTGCAGTGATACTGTTGTATAGGAGAAAGGATAACAAGAACACAGAGGCTAGGAAGGGGGACAGTGCCAGAGGAAGAGTAGGTACACAGGCAGAGGTTGAGTGAGAGCACAAGATTTGCCTTATGGGAGGGTCTTGAGTAGCTACAAGGAGAGAGAGAAATGGGGGAAAGATGGGGACAGGGGTTATTTAAGAAGAGCTGTGAATTAAAAATAAAGATCTCTGGGCTTTGGGGTATAGCTTGGCAGTAAAGTATACTTAGCATTCACAAGGCCCTGGTTCAAAGCCTAGCACCCTGTCCCCACAAGGTACACTTTTCAATATTATTCATTACATGAAAGACTGGAATCTTTTAAAAAGACTTCTTAAATGGGGTGTACATGAATGCAGCTTGGAGCCAAGGAACCTCTTGTTTTATTAGGTTTACCATGCTTTGACAGAGAACTATTCACTCCCAGTTGCATACAGATAGATGAAAAATTTAACAGAATGTTTAAAGGTAAAAGCTTTTGAAATAATTTAGATGACAAAGCATACAGACCCTGTATTTAAAATTCAACCGTAGGCTAGAAATATTTAAATTCCAATTTGATGCAACTGTAGGTTGGAAAATGGAAAGTTCTAAAATGAGAGAGAGAGAGAGAGAGAGAGAGAGAGAGAGAGAGAGAGAGAGAGAAAAGATGATCATGAAAGCATGAAATACTTTTTTTTTTTTAAGTTTGACACTCAGTTTATTTTTTTATTTTTTTATTTATTTTTCATTTTTCTTTTATTATTCATATGTGCATACAAGGCTTGGTTCATTTCTCCCCCCTGCCCCCACACCCTCCCTTACCCCACTCCACCACCTCCCGCTCCCCCCCTCAATACCCAGCAGAAACTATTTTGCCCTTATCTCTAATTTTGTTGTAGAGAGAGTATAAGCAATAATAGGAAGGAACAAGGGGTTTTGCTGGTTGAGATAAGGATAGCTATACAGGGCATTGACTCACATTGATTTCCTGTGAGTGTGTGTTACCTTCTAGGTTAATTCATTTTGATCTAACCTTTTCTCTAGTACTTGTTCCCCTTTTCCTATTGGCCTCAGTTGCTTTTAAGGTATCTGCTTTAGTTTCTCTGCATTAAGGGCAACAAATGCTAGCTAGTTTTTTAGGTGTCTTACCTATCCTCACCCCTCCCTTGTGTGCTCTCGCTTTTATCATGTGCTCATAGTCCAATCCCCTTGTTGTGTTTGCCCTTGATCTAATGTCCACATATGAGGGAGAACATATGATTTTTGGTCTTTTGGGCCAGGCTAACCTCACTCAGAATGATGTTCTCCAATTCCATCCATTTACCAGCGAATGATAACATTTCATTCTTCTTCATGGCTGCATAAAATTCCATTGTGTATAGATACCACATTTTCTTAATCCATTCATCAGTGCTGGGGCATCTTGGCTGTTTCCATAACTTGGCTATTGTGAATAGTGCCGCAATAAACATGGATGTGCAGGTGCCTCTGGAGTAACATTCTTTTGGGTATATCCCCAAGAGTGGTATTGCTGGATCAAATGGTAGATCGATGTCTAGCTTTTTAAGTAGCCTCCAAATTTTTTTCCAGAGTGGTTGTACTAGTCTACATTCCCACCAACAGTGTAAGAGGGTTCCTTTTTCCCCGCATCCTCGCCAACACCTGTTGTTGGTGGTGTTGCTGATGATGGCTATTCTAACAGGGGTGAGGTGGAATCTTAGTGTGGTTTTAATTTGCATTTCCTTTATTGCTAGAGATGGTGAGCATTTTTTCATGTGTTTTCTGGCCATTTGAATTTCTTCTTTTGAGAAAGTTCTGTTTAGTTCACATGCCCATTTCTTTATTGGTTCATTAGTTTTGGGAGAATTTAGTTTTTTAAGTTCCCTGTATATTCTGGTTATCAGTCCTTTGTCTGATGTATAATTGGCAAATATTTTCTCCCACTCTGTGGGTGTTCTCTTCAGTTTAGAGACCATTTCTTTTGATGAACAGAAGCTTTTTAGTTTTATGAGGTCCCATTTATCTATGCTATCTCTTAGTTGCTGTGCTGCTGGGGTTTCATTGAGAAAGTTCTTACCTATACCTACTAACTCCAGAGTATTTCCTACTCTTTCTTGTATCAACTTAAGAGTTTGGGGTCTGATATTAAGATCCTTGATCCATTTTGAGTTAATCTTGGTATAGGGTGATATACATGGATCTAGTTTCAGTTTTTTGCAGACTGCTAACCAGTTTTCCCAGCAGTTTTTGTTGAAGAGGCTGCTATTTCTCCATCGTATATTTTTAGCTCCTTTGTCAAAGATAAGTTGCTCATAGTTGTGTGGCTTCATATCTGGATCCTCTATTCTGTTCCACTGGTCTTCATGTCTGTTTTTGTGCCAGTACCATGCTGTTTTTATTGTTATTGATTTATAATATAGTTTGAAGTCAGGTATTGTGATACCTCCTGCATTGTTCTTTTGACTGAGTATTGCCTTGGCTATTCGTGGCCTCTTGTGTTTCCATATAAATTTAACAGTAGATTTTTCAATCTCTTTAATGAATGTCCTTGGAATTTTGATGGGAATTGCATTAAACATGTAGATTACTTTGGGGAGTATCGACATTTTTACTATGTTGATTCTACCAATCCATGAGCATGGGAGATCTCTCCACTTTCTATAGTCTTCCTCAATCTCTTTCTTCAGAAGTGTATAGTTTTCCTTGTAGAGGTCTTTCACATCTTTTGTTAGGTTTACACCTAGGTATTTGATTTTTTTTGAGGCTATTGTAAATGGAATTGTTTTCATACATTCTTTTTCCGTTTGCTCATTGTTAGTGTATAGAAATGCTAATGATTTTTCTATGTTGATTTTATATCCTGCTACCTTGCTATAGCTATTGATGATGTCTAGAAGCTTCTGAGCAGAGTTTTTTGGGTCTTTAAGGTATAGGATCATGTCGGCTGCAAATAGGGATATTTTGACAGTTTCTTTACCTATTTGTATTCCTTTTATTCCTTCTTCTTGCCTAATTGCTCTGGCTAGGAATTCCAGTACTATGTTGAATAGGAGTGGAGATAGTGGGCATCCTTGTCTGGTTCCTGATTTTAGAGGGAATGGTTTTAATTTTTCTCCGTTAAGTATAATGCTGGTTGTAGGTTTGTCATATATAGCTTTTATAATGTTGAGGAACTTTCCTTCTATTCCTAGTTTTCTTAGAGCTTTTATCATGAAATGATGTTGGATCTTATCAAAGGCTTTTTCTGCATCTATTGAGATGATCAAGTGGTTTTTGTCTTTGCTTCTGTTAATGTGGTTTATTACGTTTATTGATTTTCGTATGTTGAACCACCCCTGCATCCCTGGGATGAAGCCTACCTGGTCGTGGTGAATAATCTTTTTGATGTGTTGCTGAATTCGATTTGCCATTATTTTGTTGAGGATTTTTGCATCAATGTTCATTAAGGAGATTGGCCTATAGTTCTCCTTTTTGGAGGTGTCTTTGCCTGGTTTTGGGATAAGTGTAATACTGGCTTCATAAAATGTGTTTGGCAGTTTTCCTTCCCTTTCTATTTCATGGAACAGTTTAAGGAGGGTTGGTGTCAGTTCTTCTTTAAAGGTCTAATAGAATTCAGCAGAGAATTCATCAGGTCCTGGACTTTTCTTTTTGGGGAGACTCTTGATTGCTGCTTCAATTTCATTTTGTGTTATAGATCTATTCAGGTGATTAATTTCCTCTTGGTTCAGTTTTGGATGATCATATGTATCTAGAAATCTGTCCATTTCTTTAAGATTTTCAAATTTATTTGAATATAGGTTCTCAAAGTAGTCTCTGATGATTTCCTGGACTTCCATGGTGTTTGTTGTTATCTCCCCTTTTGCATTCTTGATTCTACTAATTTGGGTTTTTTCTCTCCTCATTTTAGTCAGGTTTGCCAGGGGTCTATCGATCTTGTTTATTTTTTCAAAGAAACAACTTTTTGTTTCATTAATTCTTTGTATGGTTTTTTTGGTTTCTATTTCGTTGATTTTAGCTCTTATTTTTATTATTTCTCTCCTATTTGTTTTGGGATTTGCTTGTTCTTGTTTTTCTAGGAGTTTGAGATGTATCATTAGGTCATTGATTTGGGATCTTTCAATCTTTTTAATATATGCACTCATGGCTATAAACTTTCCTCTCAAGACTGCCTTAGCTGTGTCCCATAGGTTCCGGTAGGTTGTGTTTTCATTTTCATTGACTTCTAGGAACTTTTTAATTTCCTCTTTTATTGCATCGATGATCCATTCTTCATTAAGTAATGAGTTATTTAGTTTCCAGCTGTTTGCATGTTTTTTGTCTTTACTTTTGTTGTTGAGTTCTACTTTTACTGCATTGTGGTCAGATAGTATGCATGGTATTATTTCTATTTTCTTATATTTGCTGAGGCTTGCTTTGTGCCCTGGGATATGATCTATTTTGGAGAAGGTTCCATGGGCTGCTGAGAAGAATATATATTGTGTAGAGGTTGGATGAAATGTTCTGTAGACATCTACTAGGTCCACTTGATCTATTGCATATTTTAGATCTTGGATTTCTTTATTGAGTTTTTGTTTGGATGACCTATCTATTGATGATAATGGAGTGTTAAAGTCTCCCACAACCACTGTGTTGGCGTTTATATATGCTTTTAGGTCTTTCAGGGTATGTTTGATGAAATTGGGTGCGTTGATATTGGGTGCGTACAGATTGATGATTATTATTTCCTTTTGGTCTATTTCCCCTTTTATTAGTATGGAATGTCCTTCTTTATCTCGTTTGATCAATGTAGGTTTGAAGTCTACTTTGTCAGAGATAAGTATTGCTACTCTTGCTTGTTTTCGGGGGCCATTGTCTTGGTAAACGTTCTTCCAGCCTTTCATCCTAAGCATATGCTTATTTCTGTCGGTGAGATGAGTCTCCTGTAAGCAACAAATTGTTGGATCTTCTTTTTTAATCCATTTTGTCAAACGGTGTCTTTTGATGGGTGAATTAAGTCCATTAACATTATGTGTTAGTACTGATAGGTATGTGGTGATTCCTGCCATTTAGTTATCTTAGTTGTTTGAAGGTTTGATTGTGTGTACCTAACTTGATGTTACTCTCTACTGTCTTGCTTTTTCTTATCCTGTGGTTTGGTGCTGCCTGCCTTTTCATGGTTAAGTTGGGTGTCACTTTCTGTGTGCAGGATACCTTGCAGAATCTTTTGTAATGGTGGCTTTGTGGTCACATATTGTTTTAGTTTCTGCTTATCATGGAAGACTTTTATTGCTCCATCTATTTTGAATGATAGCTTTGCTGGGTAGAGTATCCTGGGGTTGAAGTTATTTTCATTCAGTGCCTGGAAGATCTCACCCCACGCTCTTCTTGCTTTTAATGTTTCTGTTGAGAAGTCTGCTGTGATTTTGATGGGTTTACCTTTGTATGTTACTTGTTTTTTCTCTCTTACAGCCTTCAATATTCTTTCCTTAGTTTCTGAACTTGTTGTTTTAATGATGATATGTCGTGGAGTAGTTCTATTTTGATCTGGTCTGTTTGGTGTCCTGGAGGCCCCTTGCATTTGTATGGGAATATCTTTCTCTAGATTTGGGAAATTTTCCGTTATTATTTTGTTGAATATATTACGTATTCCCTTCGCTTGCACCTCTTCTCCTTCTTCGATGCCCATGATTCTCAAGTTTGGTCTTTTGATGGAGTCAGTGAGTTCTTGCATTTTCTTTTCACAGGTCTTGAGTTGTTTAATTAATAGTTCTTCAGTTTTTCCTTTAATTACCATTTCATCTTCAAGTTCTGAGATTCTGTCTTCTGTTTGTTCTATTCTGCTGGATTGGCCTTCCGTTTTGTTTTGCAGTTCTGTTTCGTTCTTTTTTCTGAGGTTTTCCATATCCTGGCTGTTTTCTTCTTTATTGTTGTCTATTTTTGTCCTGAGTTCATTTATCCATTCATTCATTGTGTCCTCTCTTTCACTTTGGTGTTTATACAGTGCTTCTATGGTTTCCTTTATTTCTTCTTTTGCTTTTTCAAATTCTCTATTTTTATTGTCTTGGAATTTCTTGAGTGTCTCCTGTACATTTTGGTTGACCCTATCCAGTATCATCTCTATAAAATTCTCATTGAGTACTTGTAGTATGTCTTCTTTTAAATTATTCTTGTGGGCTTCATTGGGTCCTTTGGCATAGTTTATCTTCATTTTGTTGGAGTCTGGATCTGAGTTTCTGTTCTCTTCATTCCCCTCTGGTTCCTGTACTAATTTTTTGCTGTGGGGAAACTGGTTTCCTTGTTTTTTCTGTCTTCCTGTCATTGTCCTTGGTGTTGTTACTGTCCCTGTACTGTGTGTAATTAAGTATTTTCTAGCTTGTAATAATAACAATGGTAATATTGAGAATGGAAGAGTAAGCTGAGATGGAAAGCAAGAAGTTAAAGAAAAGGGGAAAACAAATATACAGACAAGAGGGAGAAAGCAGAACAAGGTATCAGACAAGAGAGTTTCAAAGGTATAAACAGGGAGTGTTAGTGTACTAATCGACAGTAAGCTGAACAGACAATAGAGAGACAGAGAGAGGATTGAAAATCAAAGATAAAAAAAATAAAAAATAAGTATATGAAAGTAATATCTATTTATAAAAATGAATTAAAATAAAATGGAAAATAGAAAAAAAAAAAAAAAAACCAAAAAACTTCCAAGTTTCTATGCAATGCAATTTCAGTCTTAATAATTTGGATGTCTGTCTCAATCTCCAGTCCTGGAGTTGGTGCCTCAGATGTTGTTCTGTAGTTGTCTCATCAAAGGGGATGCATAAAGTAGAACAAAACTACACTCACACACACACAGAAGAAAAAAAAAAAAAAGCCCCACCAAGTGTCCCCAGTTCAAATGCAATACAGTTTCAGTAAGTTTTTCGGCTTGCAGGTGTAATTCGGTTGTTCTCTCATCAAAGGTAGGGAGAAACAGAAAAAAAAGCGTCTGGAGACAGTTCTGACAGTGGTATCTGCAACTGTGGCTTGCCTGCCTGCTGCTCTCAGCCTGTAGCTGGCGGCGTTATTTATGCAGATCTCTGGGGTGAGCTAGCGCTCACCTGGTCCCACAGGCTTTGTTTGCTCAGAGTTCTCCTGTGCGGGGGAGGGGGGCCTCTGCTACAGCCTTTCCCCTTTCCAAGCACTGGGAAAGGTGACACTGCCCCGCGTTGTCAGGCCTGCATGTTTATTTACAGTTCACGTGGGAAGTGGGTCTTCCCTCCTCTCACAAGCGTCCCCGCTCCTGGTTGCTGGGCGCGCCCCGCTCCCGCCAGAGGCTCTCCGGCCCGCCTGGCTTGTTTATTTACAGTCCCGGGAAGGGTTCCCTTCCCCCAATCTTCAGCGCTCAGGGCGCCCCACCCTCTTTCCAGCGTGTCTTAACTGTTCTTACTGCTTAGTACTCAGTTTCTCTTTTTTTCCCGGGTGGAGGTCAGTCTGTCCAGGGGGCTATGCTGCTCTGGCCCAGGCTTGTCTGTGGGGGAACCGCGGTACCGCGAAGCTCACCTGGTCCGTGTCTTCCCAAGCCGTATGGGCGCCGGCCACTGGCGGCCCCGGGGGCCTCCTCGGTTCTCCGTTTAACGTGAAGTGGAGATTCTCTGCGCCGGCTGGAGATGTGGAGGAGTCAAAGTTATGCCTTTTCTCGGTGATTATGCCTGCAAAGTGTGTCTCCAGCGTCTCTCCAAGATTTCACTATAGGAGGGTCGCTTTCTGCTTCCTACCTCTAGCCGCCATCTTGGAATTCTCCGAAATACTTTCATTGTATTGTAGATTCCTAGGAAGAACCTGAATATCAAAATCTCAGGGTTTATTATTTGTCATGCATTTTTAAAAATAGTGCGGGCTGGTCCATATTACTCAAAATGAATTCAAAGCCATATGGGTTAAGATTGTGCCCTTCCCCCGGAGATATCTACTTAAATTCTGGAACCTGTGATTGTTACTTTATGTGGCAAAAGAAACTTCACAGGGATAATGGTTATACTGGATTATCTGCGTGAACCTTAAATGTGATCACGATGGTACTTACAAGAGGGAGGACGGGAGATTAAAAGAGGAAGAGGGTGTGTGGCTGTGAGCCAAGGAATGCCGAGGCAGTCCCTGGTACCTGGAAAAGACAAGGAACAAATTGTTTCCCTGAACCCCAGGAGGAAGCAGCCCTGCCATTAAGAAGGCTTCCAAAACCATGAAAGAATAGATTTGTGGTGTTTAAGTCACTAAATTTGTGGTAATTTGTTACTGCTGAATAGGAAAGTGACATACCATGTCCAATTAAATGGTATTTGAAATGGTTCATCTGTTATTGAAAAATATTTTGCCTCTGGAACTTCTAGCAGCTGGAAGGGGCAGAAAGATTTCCAAATATTCGTGAACCTTTATCTCTGAGTTAATTAAAAGAGTATTCCTGATTGGGGTAAAGGTAGGATTTCCAGTGGGTTGGGATCTTTAAAAGGATCGCTGGGTTCTGATTATATCATAGTGCTCACTACCCAAGCACTTAATAACCGGAGAGAAAGAATGTTAGGCAGATTCTCCAGCAAACGTGAATGTTGATGGATAAGAAGTTAAACGTCCCTCAGGAGACATGTGTCACTTAGAAAACTATTTCCTGTCCATTGAAACATCTTTATAGCTGAGAAAAGCTTGGGAAAATCATCCGGGAAGTTATGGAGAAAAGGTTTCTTTATTTACTTTGGCTTTTTGAAATGTTCTTGCTCTTAAGCAGACGTTTGGACTCTGGGGAAAACAGCCTGAAGGGCAATTAAAAATGTCCCAAACAGACTCTGCCAGGAGTCACGAACTGCACGGTGGAGTGGGATCGATAAAAGTGGGAGATGGTGAGCGCCTCAGGCCCGTGTGCCAGCAGAGGCCAGCATGTCTCTGGTGGCACTTTTGTGTAGCCTGTGAGTTCACCTCAAACCTTCCTGTGAGGACAAAACACGTTCAGCTCAACTTTCACTTTGACATCATAGCCTACCTTAAGTGTCATCTTGCTTAAAGGAACCTTTCCTGAATCTGTGCAGCTGGAGGCACAGAGGAGCCACCATGTACAATGCAGGCCCATGTATATCATTTACAGACTTTGCTTTGTTTTCAGCCCTTCTAGAGTGACAAGGACTGGCTTGGTTGACAGAAAAGCCTCTTGGACAAATTTGAGGACAAACGGGCACAAAACTTTTTGGCAAATTTGGGGATCAAGTTGTCTCCTTGACTGCCATGCTGTGGGTCACCAATTGTCCACAGGTAAGCACTGGAGGGAGGTATAATGGTTCTTAGGTATCTAACTCTCTCATGTCACTGAAGATATTTTTTCTTTCTGATTTAGATTTTTCAAGGGAAGAGTTAGTAATGGTGGGGATGGGAGTGGGGGTAGGTGTAGGACTTGTAGCGAGAAGGTAAGGGGGGGGTCACAGTACACGGAAAGATGAACCTTGATTTAAAACTAGTTGCTGAAAGGAATTGGTGCAAAACAGACTGGGGCCAGACTTAGGTCCTCAAATAACAGTAATGTGATAGTGAACTTTTTGTGGCTATGACAAAATACCTGACATGATAAGCTTATAGGGAAAGCAGGTTTATTTTGGCTTATAGTTTCAGAGGTGTTCGTAAGGACTGAAACTTGGTCTGACATTTGGTCCTGTTGCTTTGGTCCTATTGTGGCAGTGTATCATGACAGGAGCATGTGGCAGAGGAAGCCTGTTCACCTCATGGCAGCCAGGAAGCAGAGAGAGAGAGAGAGAGAGAGAGAGAGAGAGAGTCAGGAAGGGGAAAGGCCCCAGTGTTCCTTTCAAGGATACACTCCCAATGACATAACTTCCTCCCACAAGGACCTACCTCCTAAATGTTCCTCCACTTCCAAAGTGCATTGGGCTCAGAAGCAGGCCTTTCACACAATGGGCTTTTGGAGGAAATTAAGAACAAACTATAGCAAATAAATTATAAATATATCTCCCTAAAAATAGACAGTACTTAACAGGTGCTTCATTGGAAGGAGAGACAATTTTTATTGCTTTACACCTTTTAGATCACATAACCCTGTGATGAAAGTGGTAATTATCATTCCCTTTGACAGCAGGAAATGGAGCAGAGGGAGTCTAAGTGCAGCAGCTAGTGAATGGGGAAGCAGGGCTGTGCTCAGCAGTCTAGGTCTAGAGCCACAAAAAGCAAATGGGAGAAGAAGAAAAGACACCACTCAAAAACAAGTACTGATGCCTGTTGGGACATTTTCGCTTCTAAGGCCTGTCCTGCCTCCCTCCCCCCACCTCCGGAGGATGGGCAGCCCACCCTCTAGGTGCTGAATGGGGTCTGTCCTGCCAGCCTGCAAGCCTGTGTGTGGTAAGGAGGCTTCCTCAGGTGGGGGACAGTGAACATGGTCACAGCCCTGAGGACTTATGCTCTGCGTACACTCAAACTCTCGTCTGCAGTGCTGGGGTGGCCTGACTCCCTGTGGGAATGTGACTCTGTTTGCAGTCAAACCAATTTGAATTAATTTAGCAAGTGTCAATTTTTTCCCTCTGAACTGTGCAGAATGCTGTTCTAAAATTAGACTGAGGAGTGAAACTCACAGTTTTTTTTTTTAACAGATCAAGATAAGGTTTCCTGCAGAGATTTTTAGTCCTAGTGAAGTTTTCCCTGAGGACTTTGCTGTGTCTCCCACAGGCAGGCCAAGCCCTAGGGCGTTTCAGAGGAGGGCTGGCCTCAGGTTCCCTTACCCTCTCCACCTCATACCTTGGCAGGGCTGCCAGTGGACACCAGCTGCCCCTTCTCTCAAGAAGAGCTGCTAGAAGCGTCTGTCTTTCCAGACTGGAGAATTAGAATGGAGTGAAGCATCAGGAAGTGCCACATTAGCTCTGCTTCTCCCATGTGCCTTTCTGAGGCCAGTGAGTCACATTTCAGGACATTCAGTGGGAAGTGCTGGCTGGGGCACACAGCTTCACTTCTTAGAAAGAACACAGGTGGAAACAGGTTCTTAGGGGGGATTTACCCCAAGGACATGTGAGATAAGCTGTTTATACGCATGGTGACACTGAGGGTATACAAGGGATACCAGGTGGGAGGCAGCAGCTGGCGTGTCAGCACCAGAAAAGGACCCTGGCCTAGATCGCCTGCACCTGGGAGCAGGGCCTGGCATTCACTCACTGTCTGCAGGACAGGGGCCACCAGTCCATGGAAAGTTGGTGCTTTCAGGATCCCTGACAACTGAGGTCAGGGACCCCCTGCTCCTGCTCCTGCTCCTCACTCGGCCCCTGGCATTGCTTCTCCTCTTCCTCTCCTGCTCTCTTCTCTGTTGTTGCTTTCTCTCCTCCCCTTCTTTTGTCTGTTCTGTTGACTTCCTTTTTTCATTCTGTCCGTATCCTGTAGCTAAGGATACTCATTAATATCACAATCTGGGTTATTTTCTCAAGAAAAATGCTGGTTTGTTCCAAGTAACAAATCCTACCCAATCCCCTCCCCCATCTCTCCTCTATTTTTACTCCTCACAGCTGGCAGAAACAGCAGGCGGCAGGGATGTGGCAGAGCACTGTGGCCCCTCTCCTAGCCTGAGCCCATCCTCAGAGGGACTCCGGCCAGCACTGTGCTCTCCCTGGAGTCTAGAATCCACGTATCTCCTTTTCTTCATTGGCACTACAAATGGCTTAAGAGACAGTCCCCCGACAAGGCTGTAATTAGAACTGATTCCCCATATCCTGGCAGAAGACAGGGGACTAATTCCTTCAGCACCCATGTGTCTGCACACCTCAGTCTCCACGGAAGTCCACGTATTCAAGGTCACCTTTCAGCCCTCGACCCTTGTTCTCACAGGTTTCAGAACTGTTTCTCCTCTGACTGTGTTCCTGCCCCTTTCCCACCCCTGGCTGTTCTTTTGAGCCTTGGGGACTCCAAGTCTGTCACCAGTGAATTTCCTGTCTTCAGTGTCACCCAGGGCTAAGTTCTTCACTTTCTTGCTCTGGCTCCAAGCTGTCTTTTTGTGGCAGCACATGTGGCTATTGAGTATTTGATCTGTGTAGTCCAAACTGGGCACTAGCAGTGTCAAATACATACAAGTGTGAAGACTGCATAAAAAAAGAACTTAAAACATCTTGAAGGATATTTAGGCAAATGTAGGATTCTGTGCTGACAGTTCTTGTCTTTGCACTCTTAGTGTTGTATCACTTTCTTGGCCTCCATGGTTTCTCATATTATTTTGATTATATTGGATTCAATGAAATATATCATTAAAATGAAATTTGCCTGTTTCTTTTTACCTTTAATAGTCTCATTCAGCAGAACAGTTAAAATTACCAGCGTGGCTCACATTACTTTACAACAGGACAGTGTAGCTTTTGCTGAGCACTGGCTGCTGAAGTCCCAGCTGCATCAGAAGCCCTCTGAAGTGGTGGCAGATCCTTTTCCCAGCCCTGTGCAGACTGGTCCTTGAGAGGAGCAGATGGCTCCTAGCTCAACATTGCTCTTCCTAGCCATTGTCCACACCATTTCCAAAACATTCCAGATCGCCGTGGCAGGAGCTGTGGCACTAGACCTGCCTCAATTCCTTTGCCTTGCAATTCTCTTTTTCTTGGTGACATCTTCCATCCTTACTGAAAATCTTGTAAGTTCCTGGTGTCTGTTGTTTCTCTTCCCCTCCTGATCCTGTCACCAGTATCCTCATATGTAATCCACCCACATCCTTTCCTCTCTGTTCACTACCTTTCTCATCCATGACGACTCCATCCCACCTCGGTCACCTACTTAGTGGTCACATCCTCATCATCGTCCAGTTTCATCACCTCCAGCTTCAAGCACTCTCATCTTTGAGTGGGTAGTCTTTTGTATTTACAGCTTATTCCTTGCAGGTTCCCCATTTGAATAATTCCTTGGCTCCACTGGCATGTCTAATTAATTGGTGCTGTCACCTTTCACTTACCCAGCTTATAGTCATCATTGTCATTATTTCTTGCCTATATCTTTAAGTCCTTTATATTTTTATTATTTGTTTTTGTGGTACTCGAGCTTGAATGGAGGGCATCATGCTCTACCACTTGAACCTCACCCCCAGCCCTTTAAGCTCGTCATCTTTCTAAACCTATTGTGTTAGTCAGCTTTCTGTTACTGTAACAAATACCTTGCATAAATCAACTTATAAAAATGAAAAGTTTTTTTTTTAAATTTTTTTTACTCATAGTGTTGGAGGTTTCAGTCCATGGCAATACATCATGGAGGAAGCGTGTGGCAGAGGAAGCTGTTTACCTCATGGTAGCCAGGAAGCAAAAAATAGAGGAAGAAGAGGGGTTGGGGTCCTAATGTCTTCTTCAAGGGCATATGCTCAATAACCTAACTTCCTTCTGCTACGCTTTGCCTCCTAAAATTCTAGCACCTCCCAACAGCACTGCAGGCTGGTGACCAAGAACTCAACACACGGGTCTTTGGGGGATGTTTAAGATCCAAATTACAGCACTAGTCAGATCTAGCTCTCCCCTAATGTTCTTAGTCAGGCAAGGTACCATGACCAGAAAAAAACACAATTGAACTGGACTTTCTCTAAATTTGTGACAACAAACCTCAAGTGGCCTCAACATGGTCTATCAGTCTTAAAAAAATATCTCCTGTCCACTCTGACTTTCCTTAAACTGCTTCACAGCCCCTTGAAATATTTTGATTGATGATACCTTTTTGTCACACTAAGAAAATAGAAGTCATCAGAAGAGACCCTCTCCTTCCTGTAGTCGCTGACTCAACCCAACTGACACGCAGAATGTTGTCTCTCGCTTGCTGTCCCTGTCCTCCCTCACCTCATGAGGGACTATGCGCTCCTAATTCTCCTTTGTCTGTCTTTTGTCACCCCCAGCTCCCTGCTCCACTTCGTTGGTGGCTTCTCTCAAACACTGCTGTCAGTATTCTAGCTCAAGAGTCCATAGCTGCTACCAACAGTGTTGACATAGCTTCTCCTGTGCCCACTTGCAGACTTCTTGGTTGGACTTTTATTGTCATCAGATCTGGTTTCTGTCCATCTAGGCATTCAGGGTTCCACTTTTCTGCTTTTCTTTTTCCCTCCCTGGTTGTTCCCTCTCAGCCCCTTTGTTTTCTGACTCTTTCTCCATTTTCTCACTTTTAAATGTTGCAGGGCCCTCAGGCTCAGGCTTTAGACTTGTCTTTTCCACATGTATTTTCTTCTATGTGATCTTGTATACTTCTATGTCTTAAAAGATATGTTTATGTACTTAAAACTCTCAAATTTTCTTCCCCATCTAAGAGACTTTCTGGAACTCTAAACTCATAAATCTAACTGTCCATTCTACATATCTACTTGATTTCTAATGAGAATCACCTCAAGGTATGATTGACAAACAAAAATTACATGTATTTACCAGGTACAATGTGATGTTTTGACGTATGTACATACTGTGAAAAGATCTAATCAAGCTAAGTAACTCTAGAGGGCATTTGAAAATTACATATCCAACACTAAACTTTGTTTACTTCCCAAATCCCTCCCCCTACATTGATTCATACCTTAGGGAATGCCTTCATTTACCCTGTGAGTTCCACCACTTCTAAACACTGGAGGTGTATCTCAGTGGTCTAGCACTTGCCTGGCATGGGTGAAGTCCTGGATTCATTCCCAGCGCCACAGAACAAAACAGAGCTATTTGGAATGGATTACCTTCTTTCGACTCACATACTATTCATTACCACATCTGGTGGACTCTATCTTCAACATACCATGTGTCCCCTCCATCTCTCTAGTCCAGGCCACCATCCTGTTCCTCAGTAGTCTTCTGGGCTCTATTCTTGCTCTTCTTGGCCTATAAAATGGCCAAGTTGATTCTACTAAAATGTAACTAGCTCATGCCACAACCTGTTTAGAACTCCATGAGGACTTATCACCCAGCTTATCAAGGTGGTAAATTTTGTGTGTCAACTTGACGGGACTGTGGGGTGCCCAGACATTTGGTGAAGCCATTCCATACAGCATTTCTTCTGAACAAGAAATTGCTCCCCAGCAGATGAAGTACAGCAATGGGCTCGTGCTTATGAGCAGAACAAAAGTTTCACCATTCTGCAGCATTCCTCGTGCCTAACTGCCTTGCAATGAGGACTCAAACTGAAATATTGGCCCATCCTGGATCTTAAGGCCATTGGTTTTGGACAAGAACCATATCCCTGCCTTTCCTGTTCTCAGGACTTCACCTTCAACTGGAAACACACTATCAGCTTTTCTGAGTCTCTAGCTTTTGGCCACGGATCATGGAATGTGTCAGCCTCCAAAACATCCTTCACAGATGTGTATGTGTGTGTGTGTGTCTGTGTGTGTAATCTTGTTGATTCTGTTTCTCCGGAGAACTCTAATACACTTTGAACAAAATAATCTTCCACTCATGGACTAAAAAAGCTTTCCACAGTCAGTTTTCCACACACTTCTCCACCTTCTTCATCTTCTTCACTCTGCAACCACCATGCAGCCTTCTTATTTCTTAAGCATGCCGAGAATTTTCCACATCAGGGCTTTTAGCTTTGCCCTTTTCTCAGCCCAGTGCACCTCCTCATATCTTTTCGCTACTTTTTAAAAGAAATATTTCCTGTGGCCTTGTTAAAATGTCATTTTCTCAGAGAAATTTCCTAACTACCCTATCCTGTCTCTTCATTCTACCTCTCTTCTTACCACTGGTCATTTCCTTGTATGATTCTATGCTTTCGAATGTGTTTATTTGTTCATTTTCTAGTAGCACATAATTACCATGGGGAAAGACTTCACCTATTTCCCTGACTAAAGCAGCCCTTCGGGGAGCACTGAGCTATTTACCTGGTCTATATTCCTTGGCAACAAATGAAAGCTCCAGAGGAACAAATCACTTTTACTTCTTCCAAGTGATAACTTTTACAGCTAACCCAATTCAAATATTTAAATAAAATCATTGCTACCTAGCAACACATTTTTAAAAAGCTAATTGAAAGCTCAGTGTAGTGGTGCACACCTGTAGTCCTAGTACTCAAGAGGCTGAGGAGGAAGAATGCAAGGCCAACTTGGGTTATATAACAAGACCGTGTTTCAAAAAACAAACAAGAACAACAACAAAAACTCATTCAACACTTATATAATTCCCTGGTTCTCATGCCCCAATTCTATCTTGTGTTTAACTTGCTGACCTGACAATATGTAATTTATGACCAATTTCCCTAACACAGATTTTAATCAACTAGTACAATATGAATTCTTTGTAATTGTCAAGCCAACTGCCAAAGAAAAAGCTACCATCCCTAGATCCTAACTCTGCTGAAACAGACTTCACAGTGTTTGCTTAGAATTGATTTATTTTTGCTTTGAAGTTTGGATCAATCACTTTGTGTTGTAGAAAACCTGTAGTTTCTGCCATTATCGATCATGACCTACATCTAGGATTTTTCATTCAGAGGCTGCATAATCCTGGACCATTCAGTCCCTCATCTCTAAAAAGGGAAGAAGAATAATGAGGCTGTCCACTTCACAAGGAAATTGGGATGATTGCCCCAGATCACCTGTCAGGAATAAGTTTAAAATGCCATAGAAACGTCAGCTGTTGCAACTGTGGGAATGGCCGTTCCAGGGCTCTTGTTTTCTGACTGATGAGTGAGTGAAGTCCTGATGGCTTGGTTCCACTTGAGGACATAGACGATGACTGTACAGAATGAAGGTGGGATTGACCAAGGATAGATTTGGGCTATGTTTTTGAAGGTCCCTTATCCTTTGTCTGTTTTCATTCCTGCTCAATCCCACAGTGTTATTTTTAAATTATCTAGAGCTAAACCTGATGTGAAGGGAAATACTTATTTCCCTGTGGATTCTCTAGGTAACAAGGAAAGCACAAAATGAGAAAACACACACACACACACACACACACACACACATTTGAATTTTATTCATTTTTTAGCCTCAATTTTCACTGGTTTAAAATACATATATTCTGTATCATCTATCTATCATCTTTGTCTATCATCTGTCATTTATCTTAAATTGTAGAGTAGTTTAACAGAGATAATAAATGCAAAAATGCAAAGGAAAAAAAAGAACAAAATGTTAAGCTGACAAACATGGTTCTTCATGTGTTGTGCTAGAATTTCAACTTTGCTACAGGACTGGAGAAATGGACCACATCATCGTCTGCATTAGGTTTGTTTTTGCTGTCGGTAAGGGCCTAAGGATCCATCTTGATTTTCCTCCACCCTTCATTATTTATTTTATCCTTTTTTTCTCTGATTTGCTGTTGTTGTGAAAGCTTGCTGTTTTCTATCACTGACAGAAAAACACGTCATCATTTATTAAAAATCTATTAAAGTTATTTTGACATCAATCCCTCCCTGAACTGCCTTAAACACACACACACACACACACACACACACACACACACTTCCCAGAAGAAGCTTAAATATATATTTAGTAGTGTAGCAAGTTTTCTGAATTGCAAATCGTAGTCCTTTATAACTCAGACAAAGACATGAACTGTTTTTTAAATTTTACATGCAGGTCAGAGAAACCATGACACTGAAGGTGGACAGTCACAGAAAAGAGGCCTGACATACTGAGGATTCTGCACAGCTTCCACACAAACAACCCTGAGAGGCAGACAGGGCCTGACGGTTGGTGCCATCTGCTGACCATTTCATAGCAGTGTGTAGAAAGGCCTGCTGAAATGCTAGTCACATTTTGTCTCAGTCTTGAAATAGACCTGAAAAGTGAATGATGGGCTCATTTGCAAGAAAGTGGGGATTGTGAGCTGGCCAGCAGCAGAGTTTGAGCTGCTTCTTCCATGACAACTTTCCTATTGCACTGGAGGAGCTGATCTTGGACCCTGGTTTCCTTCTGCTCCCTTCCCTTTGCTCCCTTCCTTTTGCGCCTGGGCCTATTACACACACAGCTTCTCTCCATAATGGCAGGGTCTGAAGCCTCCTTTCCTTAGGGGGACCTAAAATGCCACCGTCTCACTGATAGCTCCCTGGGAATATCCTAAAGTACCCCAGAAGAACTGGTGAGCTTTTTCTGCCCCTAAGGTTCCCCAATTATATAATCATTCATCTTATGAGCCATATTTAGAGTGTGCATGCTCCAAAAAATAGCAAATGAACGGAGGGCCTTCCCTGCAGAGTTAAGAACTCATCAAGCACTGCCAGTTTTGCATTCTGTCCTGCTGTCCTCCTAGGGATGGGAGTGTTATAGAGGAGGTAGCCATCTGTCCCTGAGAGCATGGCAGATGAAATCTGAGCACATGCATGCATTGTATTTCTAAACCACAAAGGGAAGAACTTGGTCTTTCTGCTGCTTGATTAGAATGTTAAAATCTGGGTTTAGATTGAAATGATGGCAAAAGTTCTGAACATGTGATGGCTGATATTTTAAGACATTATTTACTAGTTAAATCCTCACATATTCAGGGTTTCCTTTTTGGGCCAGGGCACTAGATTTGGGGGGCAAACAGGCAAGCTTCCTGTTCTTACAAGACTTACAAAATATCATTCCAAATCAGAGACATCAAAGGTGAAGTTCTTGCTTTCTTACTATCATAATATGTGCAAATTCAGGCAGCAGAGTTAAGTGGGAGGTTTGTGGAGGACTGAGAGCCTCAACTTAGCTTTAGGTATTTAGCTAGAGGGAGGGTCAGGGTCTCATTTTACAAAGCCGAAGAATGATCTTCACAGACAACAAGAACTAGTAAAGCTGGAGAATTTATTGAGATAGAAAAGTGTAAAGTGGGAGAGTAGAGCCCCAAGGGGGTGGGGTGGGGGCTTCCCAAGAGAGGATGAAGAAAGACAGAAACTCCCGGGGAAGGGAAAGGCCCAGAAAGACTGAGCCATGGCAGCTGTGTGGACAAAGGTTTTTATCTAGTTTTTTGGAGCTCTTTTTGGACAGACCTTGCAAGTCTCCGGATACAGTTCTCTGTTAGGTTGGCACCTGATTTTTTCCTTAAAGGGTCTCAGCATGCTTTTTCTTTCCTTCCCCCTTAACGGTCTTTATCTTTCTTCCTGGGTCTTGAGGTTAGCTACTCAAAGTTTAAACCACTTTTTTCTGAAGGCTAATTTACACCTTAAACATCAGCTAGGTCTGCCACTGAGAGTTTGCACAAGTGAATCTCTCTCTTTTTTAACAGGACAATGACCCCACACCCAGGAGATCATCCAGGGGCCAAGCAAACCCAAAGCGTTAACAACCATGCTAATATTAAAGTCTAGGTCTTCTTTCTTCCCTTGAGGCAACTGCCCTGTCTGTATTTCTTGTCTTGCTTGAGCTCTTCTCTGCTGACACAAGAACAGAGTGGTTCATGCCTGTAATCCTTGTGACTCAGGAGGCAGAGATCAGGAGGATCACGGATAAAAGCAATGCCGGGACAAATAGCTCCTGAACTTTATCTTGAAAAAACCCATCACAGAAAAGGGCTGGTGGAGTGACTCAAGGTGTAGGCCCTGAGTTCAAACCCCAGAACTGTTAAAAAAAAAAAAGTGTTTATCAGTGCTGTTTTTCTGGTAACATACTTGGTGACTTTAATTACTTCTTTATGGCCCTGTCCTGACTGCCTGAGATCAAGCTAGCTCTTAATTCTGATGAGCTGTCTGTGTATTTTTTTTTATTTTTAAATCTTAATAACATGTAGCTATTGGAATTTCCCTTTAATATAAAATGCTAGTTGTATTTGAAAGCAGTTGCTAACTGGTTCACTAATTTCCTGGGATTTCTAATGGGCTAGAATTCTATGGCTATTTGGAAGGTAATAGTACTGCTGGTTTTGCAGACCCCAGCCTGGGGTTAATAATACCATCCACTCTGTGAAGACTTTGCTGCAAGGTTGAGCTGACAGCCCTGCTGACAGCCTGGTTAGCTGAATTTCCTGTGTAGCTAGAGTTGCAGCAGGAAAAACCACAGAGCACCAGCCTATAAGCTGGCAATAAGAAAGAGCTGATGGTTTTTCTCAAAAGTCCCTACCTATAGCAAGAATGCACTGTGAACAGACATGACAGAGCCAAACAATAAGCAGAATCTCTGAATACATACTCAGGCAGGGACCAGTGAACTTTGGAGCAAGGGGGAATAAAGGGGGAGCTGAAACAGCAATAAAAGGAGAAACCTAAAGCGAAATTTTGGGTCCATCCTTATTCTGAGGGTTCAGTGTTTACAATTGGGAAACACCAGCCTTTGTTTTGGTATGGTCAAACCTTTATATAGCTATTTGTTATTGTGGGATTTGCCACATTGTCTTTTACGGTTGGGGCTTGCAGCCGACATGGCCCAAGCTTCGGTGATGAGAACTGATTATTTTCAGCTCAAGGTCATAGCTGGATTCCATGGAGTCGTGCAGAAAGACAGCTCTTTTTCTAGGAGGGCAGCTGCAAGAATCAATTTGGATCCCCCTCACCTTTCAAGTAGAAAATTGTTGGTCTGCAACTTAGGGACAAGTAGAGTGAGAGTTTTCCATTTGTTCAGTACTTCATCTTCCATCCACGTAAGACAGAAAGTTTTTTTAATGTGACTAAGAATAGTGCTAAGTTGTGAGATTTGTCACGCAGGTTCCTTCCTCTAGTGCCATCTCAGAGACCGTGAGGGTCTAGATTTGTCCCTGGAGATTAACTTCTGTCCTTCCTGGCGGGGAGAGGAGGGGACATATTTTATGAATTTATTTCTTCTTTTTGGAAAGGCAGGGAGGCTGAGGGCTTATCTTTTATCTGCTTCTTTTCAATTTTGACTTTTTCAGCTCAAAATAACCCTGATGCCAAAATGTCATATTTGGGGGTGGCATATCATTGGCAGCAGTGGAACCGTGAGAACCCAGATAGTGCAGGCGGCAGGCTAGAGGTGTTTGTGTGTATCATGGCAAAATATTTGCTGTAACTTTTGCTTGGATGAAAAGCTATAATGGAAGGGGCTGGAAAGAAGAAAATGAGTGCATTTTTGAATATTTTAGCAGGATATTATAGAGAGATAAGTTCAGGCAAGAAGCAACTTATAGATGTTGCCTCATAGACGTGAGGGGCGTGAAAAGTCTAGCGACTTGGGGCCTCTTAAAGTAGTCAAGTCAACTACTTCCCAATCCCTCAAAGTTTTTCTCTATCAACACACACACAAATACAAACATGACCTCATGTTTACATATATATACCTGTATAACTCTCTGTATAAATATATGTGACAAGTTTGCATAGTGGGACAGCTCTAGGCAGCTATGGGGAGGCAGGAGAGGAAAAGAGAATGATAGACTGAAGAATATTGAAATACATTGCATCTGTGTGGAAAGGTAGCATAACAAAAGCACTGAAAGTTGTTGAATACAGGGGTGGGAAAGGCTCACGATTTCCACCTTGACAAAGAGAGCGTGGTGGCACAGAGTAGGTAACATGACGGTGGCCAGGAAGAAGAGATAGAGAATGCTGCGCTCACTGGCTTCCTCCTCCACCCCTTTCTCATTTTTATTAGGATATATTTGTTGGGCAGGGGGTGTGCAACCCCTTTGAACAATGCTTCTAAATAATGAAGGACAGAAATGTAAAACAGGTCCTATTAGTGGGGGGGGATCTAATTGAAAGGGGAGGGTGAACGAAAAGGGTAAAGGAAGGTCATTATGATCTATGTACTTAACATACTTGTATGAAAATAGAACATTGAAACCTGTTGAAATCATTTTTGGGGGTGGGGTGCGAGGGAGAGTGATGGTGGGGAGAATCCTAACTAAAGTACACTGTAAGCATTTACAGATATATCGCAATGAACTCCCCGTACAACTAATATATGCTAATAAAATTATTAGGAGTCTTCTGTAAAACAAAGGAATCCAGGCTTGTAGCAAAGACCAAAGTAAGGATGTTACTTTCCTGTTCAAATCTATTATTTCAAATGGTCTCAAGGTAACTTCCATTAAAATGAAGGAGAAAGCCTGTAATCCTAGCTACTTGGGAGGCTGAGATTGAGAGGATCGAGGTTGGAAGTCAGTCTGGACAAACAGTTCATGAGACCCCTATCTCCAAAATAACCAATACAAAATGGACTGGAGATGTAGCTTAAGCAGTAGAGCACCTGCTTTGCAAGTATGAAGTCCTGAATTCAAACCCCAGTCCCACCAAAGAAGAAAACAAAAACAAAATGAAGAGCACACAGAGTTGAGCTCAGAAGCTAAGAATAAAAGCAACTTAAGGTAATATTGCTGGGAGAGAAAATTGAGTATGGATGCTAGCACATGGAACAGACCGTGAAAATATACCAGAGCCTACTAAGAGCTTGAGGGAATTGTATTGCCAAAGAAATGACAAACTTAGTGAAGAAGAGAAATGCATTTTCTCCTCAAGCCTCATAAGTTTGTAGCTAAGGCAAATTGTGTTAGGCATCTTTCTATTACTGCAACAAGTACCTGAGAAAAACCAATTTATAAAGAGAAAAGATTCACAGTTTGGAGGCTCCAGACCATGATTGGGTGGCCCCCCTTGCTCTGGGCCTATAGCAAGGCAGCATATCATGGTGGAAGCAGGTGACAGGGCAAAGCTACTCATTTCACGGCCAGGAATGGGCCAAGGTCCCACTATCGCTTTCAAGTGCATACTCCCAGTGACCGCAATGTCTTCCACTAGCCCCTTATCACTCTCAAGCAGAACTCTAAAAAAAATCAATGAATTACAGGACACTGAGCCAGAAACATGAATGAGAAGGAGGGATCAGATTACTAGGAAGAAAACTGGACATGGAAGACAATATTTTCAGATAGAGGAAACACTCAGCATTGTTACATGTAGCTGAAGGTATTAAGAAAGAGGTCTGAAATGCTCAAAGGATTTGGTGAAATGGAGGTCCCATGTGACATTAGTGACAACTGTTTAAATGAAATGATGGGGTGGAAGCCAGGTAAGAGCTACCTGAAGAAGCAGTAAGAGAGAAATGAAAAGAAGATAGTAAGACTGTGGAGTTCTGTGAAAGAAGAAGAGACAGGGCAGAAGCTAGAAGGGAAATGGGGGTTCCTGGGGGTTTACCAGGTTGTTTGTTTTGTTTTTTTGTGGCACAGGGATTAAACCCAAGGTTTCCCACATGCTAGGCAAGCTCTCTATAACGTGAGCCATGCTTCTAGTCCCTTCCTCCTCTTTTTTTTTGAGACAGGGCCTCACTATGTAGTGCAGGCTGGCCTAGAATTTGTGAACCTTCTACTTGCACCTCCCCAGTGCTGAGATTACAAACAAGTGCCACCACACCCAGATTTGTTTATCAGTTTTGATGAGAGCTCTTTGGACATGTTTGAATGTGAGTGGAAGGATCCAGATAGGAAAGGAAAGCTGAATTCATGATATGGTAAGCTTTGTGAGGCAATGCTTTGAATCCGTGCCTCTCCATCTCCCACAGGCCTTTCATCCTATTGTAAAAGAAGAATGGATACAGCTGTAGGCAATGTGATATGTTTTGTAGAAGTAGTCTAAGAAGGTTCTGATTTGATTCTTTTATTTTTATCCAAAATAAATATTAAAGCTATTTTCCAAGAACGAGAAAAATATGGTGAGTGTATGTGTGTGTTTTGGGGAGTTGTTAATAGGAGGATTCAAGAGATCAGGGAAACATTCCAGTTATCTATCTCTGCATAACAGATCACCCACTGAGCTCACAGACTCCAGTAACCAGGAACTTAGACCGAACACCATGTGGAGAGTTTGTCTTACTCTTTGATGTCTGGGGCTTCAACCAAAAAGACATGGAGGTTAGGAGTAACTCAGGCTGGGGGCTGATATCATGTGGAAGATTCTTCATTCCTAGGTTGGCAGCTGAGACCTCACCTGGGCCTATAAACTGAAACACTGACATGGGTTCATTCCACAGGCCTGGTCTTCCTCATGGTGTGATGTCTGTGTTCTAAGAAGAAGTGGAAGCAGAAGCTTCCAGTTTTTAAGGCCTGGTTCTGGCCACTATCACAGCAACTTTCCCGTCATATTCTATTGTCTACTCAAGGGGTGGAATACAGACCTTGCTTCTGACTGGGAAAAATGTCGAAGAATTTGGAGGCCATTTAGAGCCAGATTGAATTAGAGAAGGGAACATTTAAACCTAGCAGAACTTAAATATCTAATGGACCTAAAAAAAAGTCTAGACAAATGTCTATCTATCAATGAATGGTTAATTAATTGTATTTAGCCAATGTATTCAATTGCATATTGAAGAGGTGTGATTCAGTAGGTTTGTGTGTGTCCCTTCAAAACATGTTGAAATTTACTTGCCATTGTAGCAGCAGGAAGAGGGGAGAAAGCAGGAATGAGTGGGACAGGTGTTTTGGAGCATAGGCAATTGTGGACAGCACAGAAATGCAGAAGGACTCAACATACTCTTCTTTTCTGTGGTCTTTCCCTATCTTGTTTTCAACCTTAGCACCTGATGTTCCTTGAACTTACTGTGCCTTCCTAGGTGACTTCGTCCATGGTACAGCTTCTGTGGACACAGGGATCACAAAGTCAGATGTGTATGCTCCCTACAGGAATCATAATGACTACTTAAGATTGACACTTTTGCTTTTCTTCTTTTAACTTTATCCCTTTCTTTTTATTCTTGCTTTATGAAAGTCTGTTTATTTATTTATTTATTTTTGGTCAGTACTGAGGTTTGAACTCAGGGCCTTGAGCTTGCTAGGCAGGCACTCTACCACTTGAGCCATGCTCCCAGCCCTCTATTTAGTTTTTATTGTAGAACACTTCTTATTTGTCTCATGGGATAGAAGTATAAAGAAATACATAGCATATAATTTCCTTTCATTCTAGAATCGCCTTATCTCTAGCTAGTGTTGTTAAAACACTTTCAGATTTCAGCTCAAATACCATTACCTCTATGAAGCATTCACTGACTTTTTGTTGTGACCACTGGCACTCTCAGAACACTTTGAATTCTTTAGTACCTGGAAGAGTTGTTCCCAAATGTACACATGCATCACAGTCAAGATCATTTAAGGAGTGCACGTGAGGGACACACCCAGGCCTATTGAGTCATACCTCTTAGGTATGCAGTGATCAGCAACTATTTAATCACTAATTGACAGATCCTTGTTTATATAGACATCTTTAAGCCTGTTAGACATAGAAGTCCTGCTATAGTTTGAATGTCCCCTCCAAACTCAGTGAAAATTTATATCTATCGTAGCAGTGTTAAAAAGGTGAGGTTCTTAAAAAGGTTGGGTCATGAATGGATTAATGTCAATATCACAGCAGTGGGATGGTTATTGCAGGAGTGGGCTCCTGGTAGAGGATGAGTTTGATACTATCTTCTTTGTCCCTTGTATACTTTCTCATCCTTCTGCAGTGTTGGAGGATCCCTTGAAGATCCCTACAAGCTAGGCACAGTGGCACAAGCCTATAATTCCAGTACTTGGGAGGTGGAAGCAGAAGATTCATAAGCTTGTGGCAAGCATAGGCTACATAGAGAGACCCTGTATCAAAAAATAAATAAGTAAATAAATGAATAAATAAATAAAAGAACCCCCCCCACCTCAGATGCCAGGGCCACGCTCTTTGGTGTTCAGTCTCCAGAACCGCAAGTCAGGTTTCTGGCCATTCTAAGTTTCTGCACTCTGTGGTAACAGCAGCAGAGATGGATGAAGACACCCCAGGCCTGAGACCTTGCCTTCCTTCATCCTTCATAGCACTCACCATAGTGACCACGTGGCAGAACTTCAGTACCTTTTGTGGCATTTGTCTGTCTTCTCTAGGAATTCCCGATTTCTCTTGGATTTCTGACAGGTGCCCCTATTGGGGATTGAAATCAGGGCTTCTTGCTGTACCACACCTCCAGCCCTTACACAAATTTTTATATCTTATTTACCTGTGCCTTATTGTAACCTCAAGGTACTTTAAAACATAGCTCACCCTTGATATCTTGAGGTAGTCTGGAGAGGATACTGACCTTGATTTTTTTTTTTTTTTTGGTGGAACTGGGGTTTGAACTCAGGGGTTTGTGCTTGCAAAGTAGGTGCTCTAGTGTTTGAGCTAAATCTCTAGCTATTTTGCTCTAGTTATTTTAGAGATGGGGTCTTGAGAACTATTTGCCTGGGCTGGTCTTGAACTAAGGTCCTCATGATCTTAGCCTTTCTAGTAGCTAGGATTATAGGTGTGAGCCACTGGCACCCAGTTTTATTTTTGTTTTTTTGAGACAGGTATCTGGACTTGATATGTTAAAAAGGACTTCTAAGCTAGTTATTTTTGTTACACTGCATATAATATAATGTTAGTACCTGCATATCATTACAAAAAACCACTGGGGGTATGACATGTATTTTTTTTTCTTTTTTGGTGGGATTGGGGTTGGAAGTCAGGGCTTTGTTCTTGCAAAGCAGGTTCTCTACCACTTGAATATTGCCTGCAATCCATCTTGCTCTGGTTACTTTGGAGATGGGGTCTTGAGAACTATTTGCTAGGCTGGCCTCAAACCATGATCCTCCTGATCTCAGCCTCCCAAATAGCGAGGATTACAGGTGTGAGCCACTGGTGATATACAATTTGTTATAAATGGATACATGTAATCCATGGACCATTCCACAACATCTTATTTTATACATTAGAAAACTATGTTACAGATTACTCCAATTTCCAATTTTATTCTGAGGCAAACTTCTGGGTATTACATATGCTATTTTTTTTTGTGTGTGTGTGCATGTCTGTCTCTGTCACTGGGACTCCATGAACAACTGGGACTGAGTCTTCTTTATGTTTTCACTCTCCATAGTACCTATTGCATATAATTCCTTGCTCACAACAGACTGTCAATAAATGTGCTAAGAAAAAGTAATATGACCACTTATGAAAGGAAAGTGAAGAAGAAGAAGGAGAGAGAGAGAGAGAGAGAGAGAGAGAGAAGAGAGAGAAGAGAGAGAAGAGAGAGAGAGTAGGGAGAGGAGACCTGAGAGGGACCCGTGGCCATCAGACATCAGAGTAACACTCTGAGAGGGGTGAGAGCTGGGGGTTTTAAGCATCCTGTGGTGGGAAGAGGGAGGTTGGAGGGGGGTAGGCATTGGAAAAAATGACTGCAAAGAGGGAATGGGGGAAGGTGCTAGACATTATCAGGAAGGTCACTGGGGTTGGGCAGCCAGCCATATTTGTTTTAGTGTTTAGTGTTTCTCAATATTCCAGCATTCCAGGCTTTTTATTATACATACATATATATATATGTATATATGTGGTAAGGGATGTTACTGGTTTTCCTGCTGGCCAGGGATGATGTGGAGGGGTTGTCAAGCCTGGAGAGTTTGTAGAAGCATGATGGCTTTAAATTGCTCCCCTGAGGTAGCCTGAGAAATGGCAGTAATACTCTCCTGTAAAAATCTTTGAAGGCTATTAATAAGACATGGTAGAAACAGTAAAGCCAGACAAACAAGGAAGAGAGGAACCACCAATGGACTGAGCCATGGGTATAAGGAGGAAGGGATATCAGTAGGCTGTGAGGATGTTAGCTGTTGTGTCCTATCTTTAAGCTTTTTTACTCTGTCTCTTAACTATGTCAGATTTATTGGTAAAGAAACAACAGGGACAGGAATGATTTCTCAGTCAATAGTGTAGGAGATGGGGGAATCAGAAAAACAAGGGTACAAACTCCCATCCAGTTAGTAGGTAGACATGTGTATGTGTGGAACCCACACTGAAAGAAGATTCCTGTGAAGGGAAAGAGGCATCCCATTAATTCAAAAGAGAGGAGGGGTTCTAGCCAGTCTGCATTTTGTTCTCTTTCATATGAGTGAGAGGAGATAGAGAGGGAGGCCATTAAAAGGGGTTGTAAGAGAGGGGAAGAAGCACTAGTGGGTGTGGGGGATTCCATGAGAAGTGGTGGGTTGGTGGATAGAGGAAAAGCTGGGAGTGAGGTGTGAATAACAGTTTGCAGTTACTTTTGGAGAAGGGATTTTGTAGAGTCCTGGCATGTTAAAGACTAGCATGGCATTGGGGAGAAAGAAGTCTCCTGTTACAAAAGTCTGAGATGGGTGAAGTGAAGTTACCCTGGGGGGAGGGGATGAGAAGTAGCTAAATGAAATTTCATTGTCCTTTTTCTATCTACTTATCTATCAAAAGGCAGGAATGTTGGGGTTAACAGTGAGGACAGCCATGTTAGGACCAGATCTTAGACCTGCAGACTAAGGTTTTAGTAAGCAGGTGACTTACTAGAAACTCCCCACCCAACCCCAAAGACTAACAAAGGGTCAGTTGTTAACCTTTATCTCCCCAGATAGGTGCCAAGGACAGTTGAGCAGAGAGTAACCTAACTACAACTTATCTTTCTTGGTTGCCCAGCAACCATATTTCTTTATGACCTTTTTGGTACTTTTTCATTAGCCCCCTATATCTAGCCCAAGCCTGTGTGTGGCAGTGGGCTCTAGTTCTCTCTTGTTGCTAGTGGGGAAAGCTTTGATCCATCCTGTTAAGGTGTCGATGAAAACTAGAAGATAGCTGATACGTTTAATTGAGGGCATATTAGTAAAATCCACTTGCCAGTCTGACCAGGGTAAGTGACCTCTTGCCTAATGGGTGGGAAGAGGGGGAATGGATATTTGATAGGGGGTTAGTTTTGGAGCATATGTTGCAAGAGGATGAAATTTCCTTTAGTGTATTGTGGAAGTTAGGATTAGGAGCAATATGAGTTTTAATAAAATGGAGTGAAGACAGAGGGTTAGAGTAGAAGACTTGGTGGAGGGCAGTTAGTATGGGTTTAATTTGTTGTTCTGGTAGAACAAGGGTATTATTAAGGAACAAATATCCTTTGTGCTGGCTAGCCCCCTGAGTTTTTAATAGTTGGATGTAACTAGAGTGAATTGGTAGAATGGCTGAGGGTGGGGGGACATTTGTGGGGCTGCCTGTTAAGCTGTGGTATCTGCCAAATTATGGCTAATAGATATGAAGGTGTTACCCTTTTGATGTCCCTTACAGTGAAGGATGCAGTTGTGTGAGGGAGAGTGGCTGCTTGTAAAAGGGCCATAATTTGTTTTGCTTTGGTAATTGGAGATCCCTTAGTTGTTAAGAAACCTCATTTCTTTCTATATTTGGCTATTAGAATGGGTGATACTGTATGTGTATTTTGAATATGTATAAATGTTAACTATCTTGTCTTTTGCCCTTTGTAATGCTCGTGTAAGAGCATACAGTTCTGCCTGTTAGGAGACAGTTGTAGGAGGAAGACTGTTTATTTCTATTATGGTATATGTATTATTATTTGAGTGTCTCTCAACTATTGCATATTCTGCTCTGGCTGCAGAGTAGTGGAGGCCTTTGTAGAGCTGCCGTCTATAAACTAGCTTAGGGCATTGGGTATGGATGTGTCTAGGATGTGATGGAAAGTTGTGAGTCATCAAGTACCTCAATACAGTCATGAGCTGGGGGCTCTGGGTTAGGTGGGATGTTTGAGGGTAAGAGGGTAGCAGGGTTTAGTTGCTGACATCACTGGAAAGTTAGATCAGGTTGTAAGAGAAAGGAGTGTAAGATCTGAACATGAGATGGGGAGATGGAGTTAAGGGCTTTGTGGCTAATTAAGTCTTGAATGTTGTGAGATGACCAGACTGTCATAGATAAATTGAAAGTTATTTTTTGAGCTTCTGGTATTAACAGTGCTTCTCCTAAAAAAGCGCAGCTTCTTAATACCAGAAAAAGTATTGGCACAATACTTTTTGGCAGGCTGGCCAGCCCCTGTAAATGGGGTCTAGTTGCTTTGAGAGGTAGGCTATAGCAGTTATTCAATCTCCTGCACTTTGGGCCACCAGGCCCAAAGCTTGGCCTTTGTCTAAGTGTAGGCATAGATGAAAAATTTTGTTAGGGTTTGGGATGGAGAGTGCAGGTGCCCTTGATAAAGCTTGTTTGAGGAGATTAAAAGGTTCAGAAGGGCCTTGGGGCAAGGTAAAGACTCATCTGGGTCCCCTCTTACAGCTTCATATAGTGGCTTGGCTATTATTGAAAAATTAAGAATCCAGATTCTAAAATACCCAGTTAGTTCTAGAAAAGAAAGGATGTCTCTTTTTGTCTTAGGGGAAGGAATTTAGAGTATGGCAGTTTTTCTGTTTTGAGGTATTTGACAATATCCTGGAGTTAATAAAAGTCCTGTGAATGAGACTGAAGTTGAGATAAGTTGGGCCTTATTTTTTGATACCCGATATCCCCAGTGTGTTAATGAATTAAGGAGAATAATGGTGTGGGTTTTACATAAGGATTTTGAAGGGCTACATAGAAGGAGGTCATCTACATATTGGATGAACTTGCTTGGGAAAAGATTGAGGGAATTGGGATCCTGCTGCAGGGCTTGGCCAGAAAGACGAGGGGAGTCTCTGAATCCTTGGGGGAGGGCTGTCCAGGTTAGTTGTTGGGTGTGATGGGTAATGGGATCTGTCCATGTGAAGGGAAATAAGGGTTGGGAGGAGGGAAGTAAGAGAATAATAAAGAAGGTGTCCTTGAGATCTAGGACTGAAAAGAAAGAGGTTTGGGGAGGAATATGGGAGAGAAGAACATATGGGTCAGGAACCACACGATGAATACGGTTAATGGCAATTTGGATTTTTTTTTTTTGAGGTCTTGGACTAGTCTAAAGGAGCCATTGGGTTTTTTAACTGTAATGGGTGTTAATAGGGATTAAGAGATGAGAGGTCTTTTGTTGATCTATAATTAATTTTAATCCTATGTGTCCCTCCCTGCTCAAGGGATACTGTGGGACAGTGATGGTGGTGGAAGGGTCTTTAAGAGTAATCTTAATGGGAGTATGATGTGAAGCTATGGAGGGGTGGGATGTGTCCTAAATTTGGGGACTGACTTCCTGTAAGAGGTGGGGAGAGGTTTTGGGCTGTGGAAGGTCCTGTGTAGGAAGAATAAATTGTATAGGCTGGACAGACTTAATGGATGGGATAAAAATGGTAGTTTTGAGTATATGGAGTATATCTCATCCTAATATTGGAAAGGGATGAGCTAAAATAACCAGGAAGGGATGTGTAAAAGACTTAGACATATAATAGAGGGGGTGCTACATTGGGTATGTTTGGTATGCCTTCTACTCCAATAATAGGGAAGGAGGCCTTTTTAAGGGGACCTGCATACTCAATTAAAACCGATCTGGATGCCCCAGTATCAAGGAAGAAAGAAATATGTTTTCCTGATATTGTCCCAGTTACCCATGGACTCGCCAGTGGCGGGGGCTTTAGGATCTGGGTCTTGTCAGTCTCCTAGCAGAAACATTGGTATTAGATCCTCAGTTGGGGGGTTATTAGGAATTTGAGGCTGTATGTGAGGAAAAAGCTGTTTTCCCTGTGGACAGTCCATCCTGCAGTGTCCCCATTGTCCACATTGTGGGCAAAGCCTTGTTCGTGGACATAGATTAGGGCAAGACTTTGCCCAGTGTCCCTTGTTTCCTCATTGGAATCAGGCCTCAGAGGGCTATTTGCCAGGTCCCTTGGGTGGGTTTTTTGGGGCAGTATGGGGTGTCTGATTTTGTTTTTGGAGGATGAAGTCCAGCATTTGATATTTTGTGCTGGTATTTTTGTCCCTTAATTGTTTGTCTTCCTCATCCCCATTGCTAAAAACCTTAAAGGCTTTGTTTATTAACATTCGTTGGGGGGGGGTCTAGGGGCACTCTAAGTTTTTGGACCTTTTTTCAGATGTCTGGAGCTGACTGACTGATAAAGTGGAGATGTAAGAAAATATGGCCCTCTTGGGAGGTGGGATTTAAGTTAGTGTACTTAAGCATTGCCTCCATGAGGCAATAAGAGAGAGGGTGGGGTCTTCATCTTGATAGCTCCATTGAGGCTCAGTCTTAGGTTCTGCCTCAGTGGTGGGGGGATGTCTATTGGGATGCTATTCATGGAGTTGGTAAACATGCTGTTCCGCTGCCTTCCAAATTCTCTCTTTTTCATCCTCTGTGAGGGTGTCATTAATAACGTTATAACTGTCACCCCATGTGAGGGCATAGGCCTGAGTAAGATGGAGAAATTCCTTACGGTGTTTTGTTGGATTGCCTGAAAAGGAGACCAATCGTTGTCCAGTTTGGGAGCTATCTAACAGAAAAAGGGACATGGATTCTGACTGTTCCTTCCACTCCTGCCACCTCTTGTCGGGAGAATGGGGGCTGGAAGGGGATGTGTAGATGCGGATAGTTGCAGGGGTGTGGGAGCATGCATTCAGGATCAGATGTGAGGAGGAGACAAAGGAAGGGAAGGACCACGATTGAGGAAGGGCCCACCAGGGAAAGATGAGAGGAAGAGAGTCTTCCAGAGAGGAGAGAGGGCTTGGAGGAGATGGGTTGGTGGGGGACCAGTAAGGAGGGGGTTTGCAGGCGCCATCTGGATAAAAGTTGATGGGGGAGGATTGTGAGCAGGAGCTGAGGGGGAGGGGTGAGAATCAAGGACTTGGAGGGGGCTGCAGTTTGCACAAAGAGAAGGTTGGGACTTGTGATAAAAGAAATCCTGGAGATAAGGGGCCTCTTGCCATTTGCTGTTTCTCACAATAAAATTTTCAAGATATTGGGATCAAAAGTGCCAAATTTAGGCCATTTTGAAGAGTTATCTAATCTATATTGTGGCCAAATTTGTGTGGGAAAATCGTTGAGGTTTGGTTATTTTAAATTGCCCTTTATGCCTAATTTTGTGAGTCAGAGAGAATTTTAGAGTGGGTATTGCCCACGGCTGAGGTTAGGAAGCTTTCTCTAGGGCGTCCCCTGGAGAAAGCTTACAAAACAGGAAAAACAAACCTGGGGCAGTAGGTAGATGTCCCTAATCTACGTAAACCAGGGGTCAGACTCGCAAGGGGCCAAATGGCCAGAGGGTGAGAGGAAGGGGAAGAGATAGGAAAAGCAAAGGCAGGAATGGCCAGAGTCAGACATGCCGAGGTGCCACGAGTGCCAGATGGAGAGGCCAGGTCTTCCCTGTCTTTGTAGAAATTGGAGCCAGTGTTGCATGTGGAGAGTGGAATCAGTGAAGGGCCTCAGGCCCCAAAGCAGTGTGGCAATTAGGTAGAAAAACCCGACTAACAATAACTTTGGGGCTCACAACCAATCAGAAGGGGCAGTTGCCCCTAACCCCATGCCCAAAAGGATGGTCAGGATGATGGGGAGCCTTAGCAGAAAGTATAATAGTGATAGAGTCATATAAAAGACAGTGAGGTAGGAAAGAAGGGAGAGACAGAGAGTTTTGGAGAGAGGTCTGGCAGTTTGGGGATGGAGTTGGGCACCAGCTTTGTCTCTCTCAGGAGCTTAGGCACCTCTTGGCCCCAGTGCTTCCCCATAAACCCCGGATTAGAGACCCTGTGGGGGTGTACCACTGACTTTTGGATTGCCACGGAATCATGGTGGCCTGAGAAGGGCATTCCTCCTGCTTGAGACTCTCTCCCAGGTTTTGGCACCAAAAGAAAGGAAAATGAAGAAGCAAGAGTGAGAGAGGGAGGGAGGGAGAGAGAGAGAGAGAGATAGAGAGAGAGAGAGAGAGAGAGAGAGAGAGAGAGAGAGACCGAGAAAGAATCTGCGACCTTTGTAAGCAGCAGGTCTCATTAGGGAGAGGAGACCTGAGAGGGACCCTCAGCCATCAGAGTAACACTCTCAGAGAGGTGAGAGCACGCTCTCTTACAGGCTTTCTGGAGTATTAAATATCAATAACAGCGGATTATCTTAGCCTATGGTTGGTCATATTATTGGCCAGTGTCAGAAAATAATCTCCTCAGTCAAGAAGAAATTCTGGTTATTTCAAGAAATACAGATTAATATGCATGTAGAGACATCCCTTGCTTGACCTAGGTCAGATATGACTCAAATCAAAGTGAAAAATTTCACTATACAGTGAAGTTTCTTTCTTCCTTTTCTTTCCCTTCCTTCCTTTCTTTCCTCCCTCTCCCTCTCTCTTTCTCTTCCTTATCTTTCCTTACTTCCTTTCTCTCTCTCCAGGGTGTTGCTATGTAGCCTAGGCTGGCCTGGAACCTGAGATCCTCCTGCCTCTACCTCCCAAATGCTGGGTTTTCAGGCATATACCACCATGCTGGGCTGCTGAAGTAGTTTCTGGTGATTGTGTTGTATAAAAAAAGAACAAGAGAAACCCACTAACTTCAAACACCCAAAACATTGTCTGAAAATAATGAGGTACCTCTGGCTGTAGGAATTTTTGGTCTGGGCTCTTTCCAAAGAGAATGAAAATATAATTATCAATAAAATCTAAGTAATGTGGTTAGGAACTCAGATCTATGTGTTCATCTAGTGAATGGAGGTAGTATTCTTCAGAGACAGAGTCCTGGCACATTTTCATCTGGAGAACTAATGTGTACTAGAAAATAGACTATTAGGTAAAAACTACTAAAGTTACACTTACAATAGTTTTTTTAAAGTTGGACAGGATGATTTATTATTGAGCATGATTAAGGTGGTTAAGGAGGGGATGGCACAGTGGGAAGCCCTCATGAGTGCATGGCGTGCCACTTGTCCAGGGAACCACGAGTAGGGATATATCGAACCCACAGCCATCAGGGATGAGCCACTTCTCAGCTATCATGTCTTGAAATTCATCTGCATTAAACTTGGTAAAGCTCCACTTCTTTGAGATGTAGATCTTCTGGTGGCCAGGGAACTTGAACTTGGCCCTGCATAGGGCCTCAGCCACATGCTCCTTGTTCTGCAGCATGGTACCTCTAGATGTGATTACTTGGTCAATGTGAACCCTGGCCACCATGCTCCGGGACTTCCTGCATCCTGTCTAGAGCCTAGGTCAAGGACAGCATGAGATCAGAGACAGGAATACACTGAACCTGTCTCCAAAGTCCCTTACGGCAACCCACACAAGCAACAGGCTGCATGCACTATCGAGGAGGTTGCTGTGTGCAGCCAGTACACACCAGGTCCCCAAGGGTAAATGACGTTGGTCAGTATAATTGACTCAGGCATTAAAATAGTTTTAAAAAGAAAATAAACAATAAGTTAAAAAAAGCTCAAGAAGGAACCCGTTAGATCATCTAGTAATCTACTCCCACTCACCATCTTTGATTGATCATGAGACACTGCTCTTGGTCTGATGATCCACTGAGGCCAGGGGTTGAGCGTTTTGTGAAATGTGCTTCCTTCTGTGTTGAGAGCCAGTCCCTGCTGGCTTAACATGCAGTGTCTTCCACGGTTGCATTGTTTCTGTTCCTATGAGACACGGCAAAATGCTCACACATGATTGTAGCACAAGGGTGTGCTTTCTGGACTTGGTGTTCCAGGCATATGTTGGAATGTAATTCCATCTGCACACACTGCTCCTCAGGCCTGCCTGTCTGCAGGCAGGCCTCTGTGGGAATGCCTATGCGGGAGTCCTGGGTTCCAGCTCCAGCACTGTGGAAACAAAACAGTGGTGCAGTACTATAAAACCAGCTGCCTCAAAAACACTGCTGGAAAGAGGTTATGGTATTTGTAGGTCTCCTTCTGTAAAGGTAGTTGAGAATAATGTTTTCTCACCTTTTTATTCTTGGCCTTTTTCAAAGTGTTAAGTGACTAGTCAACGTTTATTATGTAATTGTTGAAGGCATTATGAATGTGGGATTTTAGAGTTTATTATACAGTAACGGCCCCTTACTTACCTCTTACTCCTTTTCAAGTTACCATTCCTCTGTAATTCTTACAATTTTGGGGAGGGAATATCAGAAAGTAAATTTATTTTTGTTTCCCATAGTCAGTGGGAATGCACTCAGTGGAAATAGTGTATCCACTGAATCAAGCTTGGAACACGCTCCTGACTTCTTTGCTCATACAAAGAAGAGAGTTTCTTTGGTTAGAAATTAAAATGCCAAGTCTCAGAAATAGCCAGAACTCTAATTCTTATTTACATTTAAAAAGTCCTTCCTGCAAAAGAAAAGGAATATGTTCAGGAGAGGAGAGGAGAGGTCTAGACTTTAATCTTGTATTGGTTTCCTTCTGCTTTGGCCCAAGTTGAAAGTTTATTCTTGGTCTCATGGTTCCTTTCTTGGGCTCTTCAGTGCCCTCTCCTGTTCCATCTCTTTGGAGGCACAACAGTAGTTCCTGTGTGACCCAGACTAATGTCCCAGCTGCAGTAGGTCACTTCATGGTAAATATCTCCACGTTCTTTGCTCTGAGGTCTTTTTCTTTGCTTGGAAGGCACACTGTGCTGCTACACTTCCTTCATTCCATCAATCTATTTTCCAAGTCAGTGAAAGGGAGAACTCTTAGGGTAACCAATTAACCTTGTTTGCCTGGGATTGTTCTGATTATAGCAAGAAATCACCTATGTTCCTGAACCCCTCCCTGGGAGGCAAAAATGTTCTGGTTTTCTGTGTTGAGCATGAAAGGCTGGGGCAGGGGGGCATAAAACTTAGATGGCAGCCCCCAAGTAGAGACTGAAAACAACACTGTGTTATTGTCAAGTAGCCACTGTATAGATTATTCACCTTCCACGGTTGCTGTCATGTCTCCAGTGGACATGGGTCAATAAATAGCACTTAGTGATCAACTCTTTTTAGGAGAGCATACTAGACCAACCAAACCCTCTCACATATGTAATAATACATAATAAATTCATATATGTTTATATTGTTACTTCAAATAAAACACGAGATTAATCACTTAATATATTTTTTGAAAATTCTGTACAATTCTTCATTATTTACTTCTCTGTTACACAGGTGCTGTTACTGACAGAAGATAACAATGAAACTAATTTATAGTGGCAATTCATAGACATTAATAGTAGGACTACCTAAATAATAATATGCCTGAGAAAAACAGGATAATTTATTTTTTTGGTACTTGGGATCAAACCCAGAGCCTTGTGCTTACTAGACAAATACTCTGCCACTGAGCTACACACACAGCCGTTTTTTGTTGCAGTTGTGCATTTTTTTGCTGTGTTGCCCAGGCTAGCCTTGAATTTATGACTCTCTTGCCTTAGCCTTCAGAGTAGCTGGGATTAGAGGTGTACACATCGCACCTGGGCTATCACAAGATTTTACAATGCTTCTTCCTGTCTTCTGATACAGCAATTAATTTAAACTCTATTTGAAAAGTGCAGAGTACTAACATCTTTCCACCTAAACAAAACAAACTCTAAGCTGCCAGCTTTACCATGTTATACCCTTGCTCTGGGTGAGAACCAAGACAGGGGGTGGAAATGTCAATCTTCTGCGTTGAGGGCTTGCATTTCACCTTACAATGTGCCCTAGACTCAGTTTTCTGCATTTAGCAAACACATTTTCAATTTTTTAAAACTTCTGGTAGCTTCCTCTCTGTCTCTGCTATCCCAGGAAAACCCTTCATGAAGTTTTCTGAGTTCTCTCTTCTTGCAAGGTCAGGATCAAATGCCCCTGGATCTGACCTCAGAGCATGGGCTCCATCAGAGCTGGGACCTTACTGTTCATCAGAGAAGTGCTCAGGACCACTGGGTTCTTTGCTTCAGATGACAGGGGGACAAAACACCATAGCTTCCATAAAGCTAGAATTTTCATAATTCACTTATGACAAGGTAGTTGAAAAACTGCCCTAATTTCTTCTTAAATCTGCTTACAGTTTTCAAATATTTAATGTTTAAAAGAAAACACATTAGATTCATGAATAGAGAGTTTTGTATTAGTTAACATCAGCAGACTGGACCCCTTTGGGGGTGTTGTGCCCTCAAAGGTGTGTGGTAGCCTGTTCCAGGGAGCTGGCAGCAATCACTGGCAGGAAGAACAGCCTACAGACTGCTGCTTCAAGTTTATTTGTATTTTTAATAGGTAATAGATCCACATGCCACATGGTTCAAAGTTTAAAGCATATAAAACAGTATATAATCACAGGGCATGGTGGTGTGTGCCTGTAATCCCAGTACTTTGGAAGCTGAGGAAGGAGGATCTTGAGTTCCAGGCTACCTGGGGTTACACAGTGAGACCTTGTCTTAAAACAAACAAACAAACAAACAAGCCCTAAAATAGTAAATGGCAAAAATCCCACTATTCCATTCTTACACCAACCTCCCAGAGCCTTCCTTGAGAAAACTGATATCAATTTCTTGTAAATCTTCCAGTGATATTTTATACATGTGCAAGCAAATACAGTCTGTCCTCTCCCACTCCAGTGGTAGCTTAAAGTATGTCCTATACAAAAGATGGCTTTTTTTCTATTTGAAAATGTATCTTGAGGGCTAGGAGTGTGCCTTAAATAGTAGAGAGCCCTTGCTTAGCATGGGCAAACCCCTGGGTTCAAGGTTCAATCTACAGTACTGAAAAAAAAGTATAGCACAGTGAAAATACATCCTGAATATCTTCAAGGTCAGTAGTAAAGAATTTCATTTTAAATGGCTTTAATATAGTCTGTTTTATGCATATACTAAAAATTAACTAACCAGGCACCTACTTACTTAATGAATGCATGAGGTGAGTAACTTTTCATTGTTACAATCTTGACCTTTCCCTGTTTGTGAATGTATCTTTATGATGAATTACAAGTATACGTGACAGATGAGAAGGATATATTTTAAATCTTGCCAGATATTTTAAAGTCACCCTCACAGAAGCTACACTAATTTACACCACTAGTAATTCTTAAGTAGCTTGTTTTCCATTCTCTTCCTCATAGCATGTTTTCCATTTTGTCCTCTTTGCCACTTAGACAGGGAATAAGTGGTGTCTCCTGTGGGGGATAACTCATCTTTTCCTTCAAAGAAATAGAATTATATACTCAACCCAGGTAAATCTACCTTAAAATGGCAGCTAGTTATGCTTGCTTAACTCCTGGACTTCCCTCTTGGTGTGCTTGCTTATCAGACCTATGTCGGTGGCACACCCTTCTGTAGAGGAAACTGTTTGCCTTGCTTATTGACTCTTGAGTCTTATTTCTAACAACTTGGGGGCTTGTGTCCAGGACATCTTCATCGCCACAAGGGGTTTGAGAACCCCTGTCTTTGGGGAGATGTATCCTGCCCCTGGTTACGTGGATTTGCCCCTGGTTTGGGCAAATCATTCCCCGCTGGCTGATTAAAGAGCAAGACATTAAAGATGAAGTCTACAGCGATGCGGGAAAGGGTCCTAGGAAGCACCTTGGTGACCAGGTAACTCTGTACAGGGAGCAAGTTAGGAAAAGTACTTCCTCGATACTTTTTTAGTACTTCCTTGGTGGTCTGGACATTCTTGGAGGAAGTGTCTCAAGATGCGGACTCCAGATCTGAGGTTTCAGTTTCCTGCAAGGAACCCTGCCAGAAACAGAGAAAGTGATCTCAGTTTATATTGGAGAAACCTCCAGAAAGGGGGGTGGGGTTTGAACATACAAAGGGATTAAAAGACACAGGGATATCTGAAAATGGGAAACAAAAAGTCAATTACTGAGAAACCTCAGAATGAGGGAAAATTGGGCAAAGATGAAATTCCCCAGACAGCCCCTTGGGAACTATGATAATGTTCTGGGAAGTCATCCCCTGGACAAAGGGTGGGGAAAAACAAGTGATGATAAAATACTGCTATTTTATCTGGACCCAAGGACTCATACTCAGACCAGAAGTACTTTGGCCAAAGTATAGGTCCAGTGAAGAATGGGTCTGTCAGTTACTAATAGAATATGTAAATGATAAGAGTCTAGTCACTCAGGAGGAAATTGATTATTCCCTCTATTGAAGGACCAGTTACCATCTACCTATTGAAAGTAAAGGGTGAAAGAAAATGACATCAAAAGAAAAAGAAAAATGGGACCCCCTTTAACTGTCTACCTTCCCCTCCAAATGCACTTGGTGCTGAGAACCCACCCCATGGGGAAGTCCCTCAGGCAATGGCCCCTAGGGATGAAATCGACCCTGAGGTTGATCTTTGGACAGATAAAGAGCAGGAGTCATGGCTCCACCAGAACCCTTGTATCCAACCTTACCAAAGCTTAGGAAGGAATTAGAACAATGTAAAAATGATATCTGTAATTTTCCCTTTCCTCCTATGAAACCTTCCTCTGAAGGATTATATTGTTTTATAGGAAGTCCCCTCAAGAGGAGGTAGAATAGGGTTTATATATGCTCTGCTCATAGGTTCAGAGGTCAGAGATTTTAAAAAGGAGTTAAAAATTACTCCTGGAGGACCCCAGAGTCTGGCAGATCAACTGGATCAATTCTTTATAGCACAGTTGTATACATGGGCCGAATTAATGTCTATTCTAGATATCCTGTTCTCTTGGAAAGAAAGAGGGGTGATTGGAAGTGCCACTATGGCTATGTGGGAAAGAGAACACCCTTCCAGACTTGGAGTTCCCCCAGCTGATGTAAAGTTACCTAATTAGGAACCAAATTGGGACAATAATAATGGAACCCACCAAGATAATATGAGAGACCTTAGGGAATTAATAATCAAAGGAATTAGGGAGGTGGTCCCTTGATCTCAGAACCTAACTAAGAGTTTTAATATCGAGTAAGGAAAGAGGGAAGGTCCTTCAGCCTTCCTAACCAGGTTGAAGGAAGAAATGGGAAAATATTCGGGGGGGGGGTGGTCCCTGAGGACCCCCTGCCGGGACTCTTTTTTTTTTTTTTTATTCATATGTGCATACAATGTTTGGGTCATTTCTCGCCCCTTCCCCCAGCCCCTCCCTTACCCCCTGCCCACTCCCTCTCCCCCCACCCCCTCAATACCAGGCAGAAACTATTTTGCCTTTATCTCTAATTTTGTTGAAGAGAGAGTATAAGCAATAATAGGAAGGAACAAGGGTTTTTCTAGTTGAGATAAGGATAGCTATACAGGGAGTCAACTTGCATTGATTTCCTGTGCATGTGTGTTACATTCTAGGTTAATTCTTCTTGGTCTAACTTTTTCTGTAGTTCCTGGTCCCCTTCTCCTATTGGCCTCAGTTGCTTTAGTTTCTCTGTGTTGAGGGCAACAAATGCTATCTAGTTTTCTAGGTGTCTTACCTATCCTTATACCTCCCTTGTGTGCTCTTGCTTTATCATGTGATCAAAGTCCAATCCCCTTGTTGTGTTTGCCCTTGATCTAATGTCCACATATGAGGGAGAACATATGATTTTTGGTCTTTTGGGCCAGGCTAACCTCACTCAGAATGATGTTCTCCAATTCCATCCATTTACTAGTGAATGATAACATTTCGTTCTTCATGGCTGCATAAAATTCCATTGTGTATAAATACATTTTCTTAATCCATTTGTCAGTAGTGGGGCATCTTGGCTGTTTCATTAACATGGCTATTGTGAATAGTGCTGCAATAAACATGGGTGTGCAGGTGCCTCTGGAGTAACCTGTGTCACAGTCTTTTGGATATATTCCCAAGAGTGGCATTGCTGGATCAAATGGTAGATCAATGTTTAGCTTTCTAAGTAGCCTCCAAATTTTTTTCCAGAGTGGTTGTACCAGTTTACATTCCTACCAGCAGTGTAAGAGGGTTCCTTTTCCCCCGAACCTGTGCCAACACCTGTTGGTGGTATTGCTAAAGATGGCTATTCTAACAGGGGTGAGGTGGAATCTTAGTGTGGTTTTAATTTGCATTTCCTTTATTGCTAGAGATGGTGAGCATTTTTTCATGTGTTTTTGGCCATTTGAATTTCTTCTTTTGAGAAAGTTCTGTTTAGTTCACTTGCCCATTTCTTTATTGGTTCATTAATTTTGGGAGAATTTAGTTTTTTAAGTTCCCTATATATTCTGGTTATCAGTCCTTTGATGTGTAGCTGGTAAATATTTTCCCCCACTCTGTGGGTGTTCTTTTCAGTTTAGAAACCATTTCTTTGGTTGAGCAGAAGCTTTTTAGTTTTATGGAGTCCCATATATCTATGCTATCTCTTAGTTGCTGTGCTGCTGGGGTTCCATTGAGAAGTTCTTACCTATACCTATTAATTCCAGAGTATTTCCTACTCTTTACTATATCAACTTTAGAATTTGTGGTCTGATATTAAAATCCTTGATCCATTTTGAGTTAATATTGGTATAGGGTGATATACATGGATTTAGTTTCAGTTTTTTGCAGACTGCTAACCAGTTTTCCCAGCAGTTTTTATTGAAGAGGCTGCTATTTCTCCATCATATATTTTTAGCGCCTTTGTCAAAGACAAGTTGGTTATGGTTGTGTGGCTTCATATCTGGGTCCTCTATTCTGTTCCACTGGTCTTCATGTCTGTTTTTATTGTTATTGCTTTGTAATATAGTTTGAAGTCAGGTATTGTGATACCTCCAGCATTGTTCTTTTGACTGAGCATTGCCTTGGCTATTCGTGGCCTCTTGTGTTTCCATATAAATTTAACAGTAGATTTTTCAATCTCTTTAATGAATGTCACTGGAATTTTGATGGGAATTGCATTAAACATGTAGATTACTTTTAGGAGTATAGACATTTTTACTATGTTGATTCTACCAATCCATGAGCATGGCAGATCTCTCCACTTTCTATAGCCTTCCTCAGTCTCTTTCTTCAGAAGTTTATAGTTTTTCTTGTAGAGGTTGTTTACATCTTTTGTTAGGTTTACACCTAGGTATTTGACTTTTTTTGAGGCTATTGTAAATGGAATTGTTTTCAAATATTCTTTCTCAGTTTGTTCATTATTAGTGTATAGAAATGCTATTGATTTTTCATGTTGATTTTATATCCTGCTACCTTGCTATAGCTATTGATGGTGTCTAGGAGCTTTTGAGTAGAGTTTTTTGGGTCTTTAAGGTATAGGATCATATCATCTGCAAATAGGGATATTTTGATAGTTTCTTTACCTGTTTGTATTCCTTTTATTCCTTCTTCTTGCCTAGTTGCTCTGGCAAGGAATTCCAGTACTATGTTGAATAGGAGTGGAGATAGTGGGCATCCTTGTGTAGTTCCTGATTTTAGAGGGAATGGTTTCAGTTTTTCTCCATGAAGTATAATGCTGGCTGTAGGTTTGTCATATATAGCTTTTATAATGTTGAGGAACTTTCCTTCTATTCCTAGTTTTCTTAGAGCTTTGATCATGAAATGATGTTGGAACTTATCAAAGGGTTTTTCTGCATCTATTGAGATTATCAAGTGGTTTTTGTCTTTGCTTCTGTTAATGTGGTTTATTACGTTTATTGATTTTCATATGTTGAACCACCCCTGCATTCCTGGGATGAAGCCTACTTGGTCATGGTGAATGATCTTTTTGATGTGTTGTTGATTTTGGTTTGCCATTATTTTATTGAGGATTTTTGCATCAATGTTTATTAAGGAGATTGGCCTATAGTTCTCCTTTTTGGAGGTGTCTTTGCCTGGTTTTGGGATAAGTGTAATACTGGCTTCATAAAATGTGTTAGGCAGTTTTCCTTCCCTTTCTATTTCATGGAACAGTTTAAGGAGGGTTGGTGTCAGTTCTTCTTTAAAGGTCTGATAGAATTCAGGAGAGAAGCCATCAGGTCCTGGACTTTTCTTTTTGGGGAGACTCTTGATTGCTGCTTCAATTTCATTTTGTGTTATAGATCTATTCAGGTGATTAATTTCCTCTTGGTTCAGTTTTGGATGATCATTAGTATCTAGAAATCTGTTCATTTCTTTAAGATTTTCAAATTTATTTGAATATAAGTTCTCGAAGTAGTCTCTGATGATTTCCTGGACTTCCATGGTGTTTGTTGTTATCTCCCCTTTTGCATTCATGATTCTACTAATTTGGGTTTTTTTCTCTCATTTTAGTCAGATTTGCCAGGGGTCTGTCGATCTTGTTTATTTTTTCAGAGAACCAACTTTTTGTTTCATTAATTCTTTATATGGTTTTTTTGGTTTCTATTTCATTGATTTCAACTGTTATTTTTATTATTTGTCTCCTATTTGTTTTGGGATTTGCTTGTTCTTGTTTTTCTAGGAGTTTGAGATGTATCATTAGGTCATTGATTTGGGATCTTTCAGTCGTTTTAATATATGCACTCATGGCTATAAACTTTCCTCTCAGGACTGCCTTTGCTGTGTCCCATAGGTTCCGGTAGGTTGTGTTTTCATTTTCATTGACTTCCAGGAACTTTTTAATTTCCTCTTTTATTTCATCAATGACCCATTGTTCATTAAGTAATGAGTTATTCAGTTTCCAGCTGTTTGCATGTGTTTTGTCTTTACTTTTGTTTTTGAGTTCTAGTTTTATTGCATTGTGATCAGATAGTATGCACGGTATAATTTCTATTTTCTTATATTTGCTGAGGCTTGCTTTGTGCCCTAGGATACAAAGGTTCCATGGACTGCTTAGAAGAATGTATATTGTGTAGATGTTGGATGAAATGTTCTGTAGACATCAAGAAGGTCCATTTGATCTATTATATATTTTAGATCTTGAATTTCTTTATTAGTTTTTTGTTGTATGACCTATCTATTGATGATAATGGGGTGTTAAAGTCTTTCACAACCACTGTGTTGGAGTTAATATATGCTTTTAGGTCTTTCAGGGTATGTTTGATGAAATTGGGTGCATTGACATTGGGTGCATATAGGTTGATAATTATTATTTCCTTTTGGTCTATTTCCCCTTTTATTAGTATGGAATGCCCTTCTTTATCTCATTTGATCAATGTAGGTTTGAAGTCTACTTTGTTGGAGATAAGTATTGCTACTCCTGCCTGTTTTCGGGGGCCATTGTCTTTGTAAATCTTCTTCCAGCCTTTTATCCTAAGCGTATGCTTATTTCTGTTGGTGAGATGGGTCTCCTTAAGCAACAAATTGTTGGATCTTCCTTTTTAATCCATTTCGTCAAATGGTGCCTTTTGATGGGGGAATTAAGTCCATTAACATTATGTGTTAGTACTGATAGGTATGTGGTGATTCCTGTCATTTAGTTGTCTTAGTTGTTTGAAGGTTTCATTGTGTGTACCTAAGTTGACGTTACTCTCTACTTTCTTGCTTTTCTTTTCCTGTAGTTTGGTGCTTCCTGTCCTTTCATGATTATGTTGGGTTTCACTTTCTGTGTACAGAATCCCTTGAAGAATCTTCTGTAGTGGTGGCTTTGTGGTCACATATTGTTTTAGTTTCTGCTTATCATAGAAGACTTTTATTGCTCCATCTATTTTGAATGATAGTTTTGTTCAGTAGAGTATCCTGGGGTTGAAGTTATTTTCATTCAGTGCCTGGAAGATCTCACCCCATGCTCTTCTTGCTTTTAATGTTTCTGTTGAGAAGTCTGCTGTGATTTTGATGGGTTTACCTTTGTATGTTATTTGTTTTTTCTCTTTTACACCCTTCAATATTCTTTCCCTAGCTTCTGAACTTGTTGTTTTAATGATGATATGTCGTGGGGTAGTTCCATTTTGATCTGGTCTGTTTGGTGTCCTGGAGTCCTCTTGCATCTGTATGGGAATAGATTTCTCTAGATTTGGGAAATTTTCTGTTATTTTGTTGAATATATTATGCATTCCCTTTGCTTGCACTTCTTCTCCTTCTTCAATGCCCATGATTCTCAGGTTTGGTCTTTGATGGAGTCAGTGAGTTCTTGCATTTTCTTTTTATAGGTCTTGAGTTGTTTAACTAATAGTTCTTCAGTTTTTCCTTTAATTACCATTTCATCTTCGATTTCTGAGATTCTGTCTTTTGTTTGTTCTATTCTGCTGGATTGGCCTTCCATTTTGTTTTGCAATTGTTTCATTCTTTTTTCTGAGGTTTTCCATATCCTGGGTGGTTTCCTCTTTAATGTTGTCTATTTTTGTCCTGAGTTCATTTATCTCTTTATTAATCGTGTTCTCTGTTTCACTTTGGTGTTTATACAGTGCTTCTATGGTTTCCTTTATTTCTTCTTTTGCTTTTTCAAATTCTCTATTTTTGTTGACTTGGAATTTCTTGAGTGTCTCCTGTACATTTTGGTTAACCATATCCAGTATCATCTCTATAAAATTCTCATTGAGTACCTGTAGTATGTCTTTTTTTAAATTATTCTTGTGGGCTTCATTGGGTTCTTTGGCATAGTTTATCTTCATTTTGTTGGAGTCTGGAACTATGTGTTTTCTTCATTTCCCTCTGGTTCCTGTACTAATTTTTTGCTGTGGGGAAACTGGTTTCCCTGTTTTTTCTGTCTTTCTATTATTGCCCTTGGTTTTCTTATTGTTCCTGTACTGTGTGCAATTAAGTATTTTCTAGCTTGTAATAATCACAATGGTGATATTTAGAAAGGAAGGGTAAGAGAAGATTGAAAGCAAATAAGTTAAAGAAAAAGGGAAAAACAAATAAACAAGTAGAAAAAACAAAACAAACAAAAGTTTTAAAGATATAAACAGGGAGAGATAGTGTAGTAATCAACAGTAAGCTGAACAGGCATTGGAGAGACAAAGAGAAGATTGAAAATAAAAAAGAAAAGAAAAGAAAAAATAAAAATAAAAATAATAAATGAGAAAAAAAAAATCTCCAAGTTCAAATGCAATAAAGTTTCAGTCTTAATAATTCTGGAGATGGTGTCTCAGAAGTAGTTCTGTCATCTCATCAAAGGGGAAAAAAACAAAACAAAACAAAACAATACAACACAAACTAAATAACCAAAAATCAAAACAAAGCAAAACCCCACAAAGTGTCCCAAGTTCAAATGCAATACAGTTTCAGTAAGTTTTTCAGCATGCAGGTGTAGTTCGGTTGTTATCGCATCAAAGGTAGGGAGAAAAAAAAAAGAGGCTGGAGACTGTTCTGTGAATGGCTATCTGAGGCTGTGGCTCACCAGCACACTACTGTCAGCCTGCTGTTGCTGAAGGCTTTATTTATGCAGATCACCTGCCCCTCGGGCTTTGTTTACTTAGAGTTCTTCTGGGTGCGACCACCACTATTACAAGCTTTCCTCTTTCCAAGCACACTGGGGGAGGTGACACTGCACCAGCTTTCTCAGGCCTGCGTGTTATTTACAGTTCACATGGGAAGTGGGTCTTCCCCCCTCTCCTGTGGAGTTTTCCTCCCACCACCACTTTTACAAGCTTTCCCGCTCCTGGTTGCTGGGTGTGTGCCGCCGCTCCTGCCTTCTCCAGCCGGCTTGTTGTGAGGGATTTCCCCTTCCCTCCTCTTTGGGGCTCAGAGCACCCTACCCTCTTTGCTATGTGTCTTTTTTGTTAATGCTTTTATTCAGTTTTTTTTTTCTTTTTTTCCCTGGGTGAGGGTCAGTCTGTCCTGGGGGCTGTGTTGATTTGGCCCAGGGTTGTCTGTGGGAGTACCACATGCTGCTTAGCTCACTTTGTGGTCCGTGTCTCCCCAAGCCATCTGGGCGCTGCCGTATGGTGGTGGCACAGGAGCCCTCCTGGTTTCTCTGTTTAACATTAAGTGGAGATGCTATGCGCAGGCTGGAGGTGTGGAGGAGTCAAAGTTTTGCCTCTTTTGGGTGGTTTTTCCTGTAAGGTGTATCTCTAGTGTCTCTCCAAGATTTTACTTTAGGAGGCACGCTTTCTGCTTCCTCCCTCTAGCTGCCATCTTTGGACCAGAGACTCTTGAAGGTACATTTTGTCACCAACAGCTGGCCTGATATTTCAAAGAAATTACAAAACTAGAGAATTGGAACCAGAAGGGTTTGGAGGAACTTTCAAGGGAAACTGAGGAGGTTTATGTAAAAAGGGATGAAGAAAAGCAAAAACAAAAGATTGACTTAATGGCAACTACAGTAGAAAGGATGGTGGATAAAAAAGTAGGCCTCTGGTGTCTGGGAAGAGACAAACACATCAGTGCAAATTTAAGGCTTGGAGCCTCAAATCCAGCCTAAAACTAGAAGACAAAAGAAGTGCTATAAATGTGGTAAGACAGGACACTTCAAGAGAGAATGTCCAGATTGGAAAAGGGAGGAAAAATCAATTCCCCTTATGTCTTTTGATGAAGACTAGAGGAGTCAGGGCTTTTTTTCTGTGGATCCTAACCAGGAGCCCTTGATAAATTTGGAGGTGGGATCCAACCAAGAGGAAACAACATTCTTGGTAGACTCATGTGTGGCTTGTTCTTCTTTAACCTACATCCCTACTGACACTCAGATCTCTGATTCAAAGTTACTAGTTTCAGGGGTAAAGAGAGAAGGATTTAATACTTCTGTGTTTAAAAAGACATTGGTTAAATACAAAGAAAAGAATACAGAGGCCATCTTTTTCTTTGTACCTGTGGCAGGAACAAACTTTCTGAGATGAGATCTTATGATCAAATGGGAAATTGGATTGAGAGTTAATCAAAAAGGATTATAAGTCACTCTAAATTTTGTCTCCAAAAAGGAAGAAAAACAAATTATGCCAGAGGTAAGGGCCAAAGAGGTAACCACAAAGGACTAAGAATTTCTCTAATTCATATTGAACATAAAAATTAAAATGAGTCAGGAGAAGAAAGTACCCTATTCCTAAATAAGGCAAATAGGGACTACAACCAGTAATTGAGGGATTAATTAAAGATGGCCTATTTGAAGCCTCCCTTGTCCCCTTATAATACCTCTGTCCTCCCTATTAAGAAACCAGACAGAACTCATAGACCAGTATAAGACTTAAGAGTGATTAACCAAGTTGTCCAGAGTAGACACCCAGTTGTCTCCAACCTATATACCCTACTAAGCAAAATACCTCATAAGCATCAGTGGTTTGGTGTAGTAAACCTAAAGGATGCCTTTTGGGCCTGGCCCATGGCTGAAAGTAGCAGGGACCTAATTGTCTTTGAATGGAGAACCCAGAAACAGATGGGAAACCACAATATAGATGGACAGTCCTCCCACAGGGACTTACTGAATCACCAAACTTATTTGGACAAGTCTTTGAACAGATCCTAGAAAAGTTGGAGGTACCACCACAGGTTAAATTATTCCAGTGTATGGATGATATGCTAATATCATGAACTAAGAAAGACGAGGTCACTAAAGTTACCATTGCACTCCTAAATTTCCTGGGACAATAGGATTAAGAGTATCCCCCCCAGAAAAACCCCCCAAATCCTACAATTCTTGGAAAAGGAGGTTAAATACTTAGGACATGTAATCACTGAGGAAAAAGAAGACTTAACCTGGAGAGGGTATCTGGCATAATAAACATGTTATTACCAAAAACAAGTCGGATCTTAGAAAATTTCTAAGACTAATTGGATTTTGCAAGTTATGGATTGACTTATATTCCTCAAAAGCAAAGGATTTATATTCTAAGCTCCTGGAGGAAGAACCTGACACCCTCCTTTGGAAACCAAAGGAAGTAGAACTACTAGATACCTTAAAACAAGACCTTGTCACTGCTCCCATGTCTCTCTCCTCCTTGGAGAAAACCCTTGGAGTAACTTATTTGTTACTGTGTATCAAGGGACAGCCTGAAGAATATTAACTCAAGAAAAAACACAGAGGGCAGAGACACCCAGTGGCTTTAGTATCAAAGCTACTAGATCCTTTAGATCCTGTTTCTGGAGAATGGCCAGAGTGCATCCAGTGCGTAGCTATCACTGCAACTCTAGTTGACTAAAGTAGAAAATTACCCTTTGGGGGAGCTCTAATTGTAAGTATTCCCCATCAAGTTAGAAATATCCTAAATCAAAAAGTGGGATAATGGCTAACTGACTCCAGGATCTTAACATATTTTATTAGAAAAAGCAATTTTATTAGAAAAAGACAATCTAGTTCTTACCACACTTAATTGCCTTCACCCTGCAGGTTTCCTGATGGGAGCACAAGACTAGCCCTCCTTGAACATGATTGCCTTAACACAATAGACTATCAAACCAAAGTTAAGCCACATTTACAGAAGACGCCATTCCAGATGGGGGGGGTCAAACTTTTTATAGATGGGTCATCTAGAGTGATATGAGGAGTAAGATGTAATGATTATTCTGTTGTGGAGGGCAATGAATGAAATGTGCGAGAAGACAGAAGATTGCCTATTAACAGGTCATCCCACACCTGTGAATTATATGCTCTCAACCAGGCTTTAAAACTATTAATCAACAAAGAAGGAACTACCTACACAGATTTCAAATATGCCTTTGGGGTGGTACATACATTTGGAAAAATTTGGACAGAAAGGGGGCTAATTAACAGTAGAGGGAGGGACATCGTCCATAAAGAATTAATGGTCTAAGTATTAGATAACTTAATGTTGTCAGAAGAGATTGCAATTGTAATGTATCCAGAAACAAAAGTGGGGGAAACCTAGAAGCTAGAGGGAACCAAGTAGCTGATGAGGCAGTTAAGGAAGCCAACTTACAAGTGGAGGCACTTATCATTAAACTAACTCCAGTCTTGCCTCCTCCAACCAGTCCAAAGTTTAGTGCTAAGGAGGAAAAACAATGCATTAAATTAGGAGCAATAAAAGATAGGGAAGGAAAAAGAAAACTACCAGATGGGAGGGAAATGATTACTAAACCCATAATGAGAGAAATTATGACCCTTCTTCATAAGGGGAGTCACTGGAGACCACAAGCCATGTGTAACGTATGTTTATGTATATATACAGTTGGAAAACAGGTCTGTGAAAGCTTTAAAGGACTAGATATAGACTGGAAGTACCATACTCCTTGGCACCCTCCCTCTTCAGGAAAGGTAGAATGACTGAACCAAACTTAAAAAACAGTTAGCTAAGCTTATGATAGAAACCAAACTTCCCTGGACTAAATGCCTCCCCATTGCTTGCTCTACTTTGAATTAGAATGGCTCCCAGAAAAGATGTAGGCCCATCTCCTTAAGATATTTTATGGGTTCCCCTACTTAGGATGATCCTTAGAATTACCCACAATGGAAACTAAATATCAAGTTCTCAAAAACTGTATACTGGCTATTTCAACTATTCTGCTCTCTCTTAGACTAGGACCTTCTGTTCCAACTCCCCCTTTTGAGTTTAACATCCATCCCTACAGGCCAAGAGATTATGTCTTAATCAAAACCTGGAAGGCGGAGAAGCTTCAGCTGACCTGGGAAGGACTCTACCAAGTGTTCCTAACCATTGAGACTGTGGTATACATAGCTGAGCAAGGGTGGACTCACCACACCAGGATTGAGAGCCCTGGTGCTATTGGACTATTGGAGCATCACCAACCCAGACAATCCCCTAAAAGTCACCTTGAGATGGATAAGCCTGCTACTGCTGTGACTCCTGCCCCTTATACTTCTGTCCATAAAGACTGTTACTGAGCCAAGGGCAGCTACGTTGCTGATAATTAATATAACTGCTAACTTGAATCTACAAACCATAGCGTTTGATGCTTATTATGTAACATACTGTGGGGGCCTAACTTAGGAAGGATATTATTACGTATGTCCTGAACCCAGTTGAGGATATGAAAACAAGGACAGTTGTAGCACCTGGGATGATGTATGGTGGACCACAGATTCCAATGGGTAGACTGTAGACCAAAACTCTGGGAAGGGAGCATGGAGGGCTATGCACTGTCATGAGCTCAAGCCTCAAATTCAGCTAATGACCCAACCAAGATTCAGGTAGTTACAATTACAGATTTAAGATAAACCCTAGAAGTTGAGACAGGATATCGAGAAACTAATGGCTGGATCGAATGGATAAAATATTCTGTAAGTACATTAAACAAGAGTGACTGTTAGGCTTGTGCTGCAGGATGACATAGGCCCAAGTGAGCCCTTTTCCACTAGCATGGAAATCAGTTTGTAGGTATAGTGCATGATTGCTTTGTTTCAAGACAAGATGGCCTGAGGGAATTAAATTTGCCAGAGTCTTTCCAAAGGTGAAGACCCCCTAAAAACATCAGATTCCCAAGTTCTGGTGTCAGCTACACCTCCGGTTTCTCACAATGGTTGGGGGGCTAGGGCAGTACACTGTCTGGGAAATCTGTCTGGATGTATACAAGGCTATATATCTGTAGAAACTAATCACTTTGTATTAAGCCTACCCCAAGCTTACATCTGGTGGTATTGCAGAGAGGGGACATTACTGGAGACCCTCCTGAGTAACTGGAGCAGGATTTGCTTGCTTATGCAATTGTTCATCTCTTTTACCCTAGAATTCGTAACTCTACCCATTGGGACAGTCAACAAATGCCCAGATCTAAAAGAGAGACACCAGGTGAATCCTTTGATGACAGCAAGGGAATTGCAGAGCAGTTCAATGTTACTAGCAGCAGAAAAAGGTAGAGTACAGGATGGACTGCTCTTGCCAATGAACTGGCTGAGAATTCAGGGATAATGACCAGGTCACAGGATAGATGGAAAATGTTTTGGGAAATGAAAAGGAGTTATGACTTCAGTCCTCACTTCATTAGTTATTGAGTTAGGGGTCCTAACTACTGTTGGGTGTTGCATAATCCCTTGTGTCCAGGGCCTAGTCTAAAGGTTGATTGAAACAGCCCTAACCAAACATATCCCAGAATCTTACCAAAAAAGTAACCTCCTCCTCTTCCTGGGTAATGTTGAATGAGAACGTTAACCAAATTTGAGGAAAGAGTGGATAGTACAAAAAGAAAATGGGGAAATTGTGGGGGACAACTGGTCTTTTCCTTCAAAGAAATTGCAACCCAGGTAAATCCACTTTAAAGTAGCAGCCCCCATTATGCTTCCTTAACTCACAGTGTTCAGGAATGTTAAATGTAAACCTTACCCTTTCCCAGGTAAATCCACTTTAAGATAGACCTCATTTATAGTCAATGGAGAAAGATGTGAACAGTGTCTCCTACCAATAGGAGAAGGGGGCAGTGTTGTGTTGGGGATAAAAACCCAAGCAGACTTCCTGCTTGGTGTGCTTGTTTATAAGACTTATGTTGTGGCACACACTTCTGCAGAAGTCAAACTTTTTGCCTTGATGACTGACTTCTGAGTCTTATTTCTAACAAAATGCAACCTAAGTCTACACAAATATCAAATTGTAATGTTAGGGTGAACAAAAGGAAGCCATGTTAGAACCAGACCCCTTCCTCTTTAAAGGTGACTTACTGGAAACTCTCCACCCTGCCCTAAAGAAAAATAAACATCCACCTTTAACCAAATATTACAAACACCCCACCTGGCCTAGAAAGAATGACCCACCCATAAGCCATTATCTTAGGAGAGTCAGAGGGCTACTGAGGATTTTCCCACCTAGTGACCTTCCTGGGACTTCTCCACCCACTTCCTACTCCAAGTCTGTAAGCACCATGGGCTCCAGCTGTCTTTCTGGGGACCCCCTCTGCAGGGCTTCTCCTCCAGAATAAACTGGTGCTGACATTTGAACTGTCTCCCCACCTATCCTTTCTGTGCCTTTTGCAGTGTAACATAATCTGTAACAAGAAAGTGAGTTCTGGATTTTAGAACTCTGTCTTTTTGCTGGAATTGTTGCAAATTTCTCTGAAGTTGGAGTGGTGGATTTGGCCCATTCCCCAACATTTTATGTCAACCAGATGGACTGCCATTCTGAGATGGAAAATAGTACAGTTAGATCTGTTAGGCAAGTAAAAAGTGTCCTCTGAATATTGTTTAAGTCTGACTAAAAATAACAATAAGCCAAATGAGATATTACCTGCTTTAAAGCTTCTTTCAAAAATATAATTCCTTGAAATGTTTTTTTCTGACCATGACTGTATGATAATTATTTGATTCCAGAAATATTTACTGAATACTCTAGGCATGTGGCAGTGAGCAGGGGTGGGCGGGAGGAGGGGCAAGGGGTAAGGGAGAGTTAGGATTGTAATGATCAAAAAGAACCTTGAGTATCCTAAAACCTCATATCTTCCTGAGTTCTAGGAGGCAATTGCTCACCACTACACTATCCCCAGCCCTGTCCTTCATTTAGAAGGAACACACCTGTCTTCATGGCGGATTTCCCAATATTGAAAGTAGAAATGAGGTCAGAGAAGCTGTACTGCAGTAGCAGAAGCACTGGCCCACTGTGTTGCCTGCCCGCCACTGCAAGCTCCCCCAGACCTCAAAACTGCTGTGGTTGGAGTTTGGGAATTTGGTTGTTCATGGGAAAATGAGCAGAGCATCTGTTGCACTGAGCACCCAAAACAAAAATGTCCTGTGCTGCTGTAGGAGATAAGACCAATAGAAGTCTGGAAATTAAAATCAACTAATCAGAGTGCTATAAACTGTTCACATTAGCTCTGTGAAAGTCAGAGGAACAACCAGTCATTTAGCTGTTAAATTAGATGGCAATGCTACTGATTTGGAAGGACAGATGACTGAATGACAAGTGTTAATCAGCCCAGGAAAAGGTGTGAAGGAAGACACAGGACTGCCAGAGAATGCAAATCACACAGTTGGATTAGAACAGAAGGAAGAAAATGGAATTTTTACACTGAGTTTTTTTTTTTAATAAACTATATTTTTACAGATGCACTCTTCATTTTGAAAGATTTCTATGTCCTCTTTCTGTTTACTGTTAAAAAAGAAGGGATGGGGCTGCTGGTACATGACACAGATGAGAACTGCCTGGGTGAGAATGCTGGGTATTGTTCACATAACTGAGAAATCATTGCCTCATTTCATATGTTGTGTTACATATATAGACGTGGTATAAGATTCTAAACCCATACAGGCCATTGAAAGTTGTCAGTCAACTAACAACCTACTTCTAGTATGTTGAGATTAAAAAAAGAAGAAGAAAAAGAAGTATTGATTCCCTGCCATTTGGAAAAGAATTATAAAGAAAATAAGTCATACCATTTTAAATAATAAAACTTTTTATTTTGACACTGTTTTCTGAGTGAATGTACAAATGAACTAATTATTGAATAAGCATGTGAATGAAGCTATTTGTGGAATAAATGTATGAGTGAATGAAATAGATCGTGCATTTGCAGTCAGCAGTGGATGCTGAAAGTAATTTTCTAATGACATAGTAAACATAAGTTTCACAGCAATCAGGTGGAGCACAGGTGGCCAGGCAGCACCCTAGACATGAACTGGAGCTGGGTGTGAAAGGAACGATGTGTCAGAAGAAGAAGCAAAGAAGCCCATTCTAAATAAAGCAGTAAGAATCTGAGCGATGAGAGATCCAAGATGGCGACTAGGGTGCAGAACCAGACAGCGTGAGCTCCATGACTCCAAAACCTTGCTGAGATGCTGGAACCACAGTTGACAGAAATAAAACACCAAGGAGAATCAAAACTTTGACACCCTGAACCCCTAACCTGTGGAAAGCTTAACCATGCCACATTACACTGAGAAAACAGATGGAGTGGCACCACTGCCACCGGCTCCAAACCTGCCTGTGAGACATTCAGCAGACCAAACAGGTGAGCACCAAGCATCATGCAGAATTCCCCCAGCCACTCCTGGGATAAATCAGCATAGCTCCCTGGGCAGACTGACCTCCCCAAAAAACAAAAACCTGAACAATAAATAGCAAACTGAAATCTAGCACACAGAGGAAGGGGCAGGATTGCTGAAAGTGCACCAGAGAAGGGGGGAGATGCAAGGAGCTAATCTCCGTGTGAATTATCAATAAACAAATGGCTAGAAAGGCAGGAAGGCCAAGAGTGTGCGGTGATAAGCCACTCCCTGAAGTAGGGCAGGTAGCAGATCACAAAACTCATCTCCCGAGACAGTGAGCAGCACTGAAAGTCAAACTGCTCCACAAAGTTGAAAAACAAACAGTGAACCATCATAACACACTGACAGCAGGGGGGCGGCTGACAGAACACTGACCCTGCCCCAGAGAGAAAGGGGGTGAGGCAAAGAAACAAGCCCCCAGTAAATGAGCACAGCAAAAACCCAACTCCTAAGCAGGACAGCTGGTGGGCTACAGAGCTTATTTCAGAACCTGAGGAAAACGTACAAACATAAACTGCCAAAACTCACTGAGGGAGGAGTTAATCAAGCAGCTGCAGCTGAAAGAAGAAAAAAAAAACTACCAAACCACCTGGTGAGACTATGACAGAGCTTCTGCTTAAATGCCAGTACCAGGACTGGATGCTGGAGGAGTAACACCAGAATTTAAACTAAGACTGAAATTACATTGTTCTTGAACCTGAAGGGTTTTTTTTGTTGTTTGTTTGTTTTGTTTCTTATTTGTTTGTTCATCTCTCCCCACTGATTTCTTTTTTTGTTGTTTTTTTGTTAGTTTTATTATTGTGGGTTTTCTATTTTTACTTTTGCTCTTATTATCTTTTTTTCTTTTTCTCTTTCTATACTATCAAGTTTACCATCATCATCCTCTCATCCCTACTCTCATCCCCTTCACTCTCCATCCTTCTCCTGTGCTAAAACTCATTGCTCCCTTCTCCCACAGCACATTCTGTCCCCTCTCACCCTCTCTCTTTCACCAGCCCACACCTTCCCCTCCCATTCTCCCCCAACCTGTCACCAAGACTACTGCTTCCTCCTTTACACTCATCACTCACTGAATGACCTACTATACCAACTTTACACAACACCAAACTCCTGCAATCCCTAACAAAAACATCCTCTTCTACAACAACAGAAATAAACCCAAATACACACAAGGACCACAAAAACAGCAGGCCCCACTGCTTTCCTCACTCACCCACCACTTCCCATCTCCACCTTTAGTGCCACCCTATCCAACTCCCCAAATATCTATGTTAACCCCCCAACTCCAACTGCTTATAGATATTATCATCAAGGCATCTTCTATATGACACATGAACTACTGGTCAGGTGTTAAACCTGTCAATTAGTTAATACTAAATTACACCCAGATCAGGGACAGAAATAGCACCCCATCTTAGCTAAAAACCCAAGACAGCCACAAAACAAAAAATTAAATCAAGGGAAAGAGGTGACTGAAACCACCAACTAACCTATCAAGAACATAGTTGCACAGTACTAACTGGAGCGATGGGAAGAAAAAAGGGATGGAAACCATTCTCCCCCCCAAAATAATTTAATACAGGAATCAGAGGGAAATGAAGTCCCAGTTGTGGACTCCAACAAAACAAAGATAAATGACACCAAGGAACCCAATGATGTCCACAAGAACAACCTCAAAGAAGAAATCCAGCAAGTAATCACTGAAAATTTCATGGAGATGATATTAGACACAGTTAACCGAAACAAACACGAGGCACTCAAGAAATTTCAAGACACGAAAAATAAAGTATACAAGAAGACACAGAAACAAATAAACATTTAGGAGCCCTAAATAAACACCAAAATGAAACAGAGAACACTATAGAGAGATAATTGAATTAAAGATGAAAATAGACAGTATTAATAAGGAAGTGACCCATTATATGGAAAACCTCAGAAAAAAGAATGAAACAGAAACACAAAGCACAATAGAAGGCCACTCCACCAGACTAGAACAAATGGAAGATAGAATCTCAGAACTTGAAGATAAAATGGAAATTAAAGGAAAAACCAAAGAACTATAGTCAAACAACTCAAGTCTTGTGAAAGGAATATGCAAGAACTCACCAACTCCATCAAAAGACCAAACCTGAGAATTGTGGGCATTGAAGAAGGAGAAGAGGTTCAAGCAAAAGGGATTTGTAATATAGTCATTAAAATAATAACAGAAAATTTCCCAAATGTGGAGAAAATTATGCTCATTCAGGTACAGGAAGCCTCCAGGACAACAAACAAACTTGATCAAAATAGAACTATTCCATGATATAGTATCATTAAAATAACAAGCACAGAAAATAGAGAAAGAATATTGAAGGTGGTGAGAGAAGAAACAACATACAAAGGTAAACCCATCAAAATCACATCAGATTCTCAATGAAAACCTTAATAGCAAGAAGACATGGAGTGAGGTATTCTGGACACTTAATGAAAATAACTTCAACCCTAAGATACTATACCCAGCAAAACTATCATTCAAAATAGATGGAGAAATAAAAGTTTTCCATGATAGGTAGAAACTAAAATAATATATGACCACCAAGCCCACACTACAATAGATTCTCCAAGGATTTCTGCACACAGAAAATTAAAGCAAACAAAACCATGAGAAGACAGGCAGTACCAAACCACAGGAGAAGAAAAGACAAGGAATCAGAGAGTAGCATTGATTCAGCTGCACACAATCAAACCCTTAAACAACAAAAACGACTACATGACAGGAATCGCCACATACCTATCAATATTAACACTGAATGTTAATGGACTCAACTCCCCCATCAAAAGACACTGTTTGGCAAACTGGATTAAAAAGGAAGATCCAACAATCTGTTGTTTACAGGAGACCCATCTCATTGAAAGAAACAAGCATGGCTTAGGGTAAAAGGCTGGAGAAAGATTTACCAAAGCAGTGGCCCCTGAAAACAGGCAGGAGTAGCAATACTTATCTCAGACAAAGTAGACTTTGAACTTACAATGATCAAGTGAGTTAAAGAAGGACACTCCACACTAATAAAAGGAGAAATACACCAAAAGGAAATAACAATTATCAACCTATATGCACCCAATGCCAGTACACCCAATTTCATCAAACATACTCTGAAGGACCTAAAAGCACATATAGACTCCAGCACAGTGGCAGTGGGAGACTTTAATACCCCTTATCACCAATGGATAGGTCATCCAAACAAAAAATCAATAAAGAAATTCTAGATCTAAATCATACCATAGATCAAATGGACCTAGCTGATGTCTACAGAATATTTCATCCAACTTCTGCACAATATACATTCTTCTCAGCAGTCCATAGAACTTTCTCCAAAATTGATCATATCTTAGGGCACGAAGCAAGCCTCAGCAAATATAAAAAAATAGAAATAATACCATGCATTCTATATGATCACAATGCATTAAAACTAGAACTCAAAAGTAAAAACAACAGCAGAAAATATGCAAACAATCGTAAACTGAACAACGTATTGCTCAATGATCAGTAGTCACTGATGAAATAAAAGAGAAAATTAAAAGTTTCCTGGAAATTAATGAAAATGAAACATAACCTACCAGAACCTATGGGACACAGCAAAGGCAGTCCTAAGAGGAAAGTTTATAGCCATGACTGCATATATTAAAAGGACAGAAAGATCTCAAATAAATCACTTAATACTGCATCTCAAACTCCTGGAAAAACAAGAAAAGTAAAACCCAAAACAAGCAGGAGAAAAATAATAAAAATATGGGCTGAAATTAATGAAATAGAGACAAAAAAAACCCCTCCAGAGAATCAAAGAAACAAAAATCTGGTTCTTTGAAAAAATAAACAAGATTGACAGACCCCTGGCAAACTTGACTAAAATGAGGAAAGAAAAAACCCAAATCAGTAAAATCAGAAATGTAAAAGGGGAGATAACAACAAACACCACAGAAATCCAGGGAATCATCAGAGACTACTGTGAGAACCTATATTCCAACAAATTTGAAAATGTTGAAGAAATGGACAAATTTCTACATCCTTATGACCATCCAAAATTGAACCAAGAGGATATTAACCACCTAAATAGATCTATAACATGAAATGAAATTGAAGCAGCAGTACTCTCCCCAAAAAGAAAAGTCTTGATGTATTCTCTGCTTAATTCTATCAGACCTTTAAAGAACTAATACCAACTCTCCTTAAACTTTTCCATGAAATCGAAAGGGAAGAAACACTGCCTAACTTATCCCAAAACCAGACACAGACACATGCAAAATCCTCACTCATTCTAAAACCAGACACAGACACATGCAAAAATCCTCAATAAAATAATGGCAAACCGAATCCAACAGCATATCAGAAAGATCATTCAGCAGGACAAAGTAGGCTTCATCCCAGGGATGCAGGGGTGGTTTAACATACACAAATCTATAAATGTGATACAGTACATTAATAGAAGAAAAGACAAAAACCACTTGATCATCTCAATAGATGCAGAAAAAGCCTTCAACAAGATCCAACACCACTTCATGATAAAAGCTCTAAGAAAACTAGGAATAGAAGGAAAGTTCCTCAACATTATAAAAGCTATATATGACAAACCTACAGCCAGCATTATACTTCATGGAGAAAAACTGAAACCATTCCCTCTAAAATCAGGAACTAGACAAGGATGCCCACTATCTCCACTCTTATTCAACATAGTACTGGAATTTCTACCCAGAGCAGTTAGGCAAGAAGAAGGAATAAAAGGAATACAAATAGGTAAAGAAACTGTCAAAATATCCCTATTTGCAGACAATATGATCCTATACCTTAAAGACCCAAAAAACTCTACCTGAAAACTCCTAGACACCATAAACAGCTTCAGCAAGGTGGCAGGATACAAAATCAACTTACAAAAATCATCAGCTTTTCTACACACCAACAATGAACAAACTGAAAAAGAATATACGAGAACAATTTTATTTACAATAGCCTAAAAAAAAGCAAATACCTAGGAGTAAACTTAACAAAGGATGTTAATGACCTCTACAAGGAGAGCTACAAACCCCTGAAGAAAAAGACTGAGGAAGACTACAGAAGGTGGAAAGATCTCCCACACTCATGGATTGGTAGAATCAACATAGTAAAAATGACTACACTACCAAAAGCAATCTGCATGTTCAGTGTAATTCCCATCAAAATCCCAGTGACATTCATCACAGAGATTGAAATTTCTACCCTAAAGTTTATTTGAAAACACAAGAGACCTCAAATAGCCAAAGCAATACTGAGCAAAAAGAGCAATGCTGGAGGTATCATAATAACTGACTTCAAAATATATTACAAAGCAATAGCAATAAAAACAGCATGGTACTGGCACAAAAACAGACATGAAGACCAGTGGAACATAATAGAGGACCTGGATATGAATCCACACAGCTATGCTCACCTTGTTTTTGACAAAGGCGCCAAAAACATACAATGGAGAAAAGACAGCCTCTTCAACAAATGTTGCTGGGATAAGTGGTTATTTGCCTGCAGAAAACTGAAACTAGATCCATATTTATCACCCTATACTAGTATCAACTCAAAATGGATCAAGGACCTAAATATCAGACCCAAAACTCTAAAGTTGGTACAGGAAAGAGCAGGGAATACTCTGGAAGCAATAGGTATAGGCAAGGACTTCCTCAATAGAACCTCAGCAGCTCAGCAACTAAGAGAAAAGATAGACAAATGGGACTACATACAATTATAAAGCTTCTGTACAACAAAAGAAATGGTCTCTAAACTGAAGAGATCACTCACAGAGTGGGAGAAAATATTTGCCAGCTGTACATAAAGACAAAGGATTGATAACCAGAATATACAGGGAACTCAAGAAATTAAACTTCCTCAAAATCAATGAACCAATAAAGAAATGGACAACTAAACTAAACAGAACTTTTTCAAAAGAAGAAATTCAAATGGCCAAAAAACACATTAAAAAGTGCTCACCATCCCTGGCTATAAAATCAAAACCACACTATGATTCCATCTCACTCCTGTTAGAATAGCTATCATCAAGAAAACCACCAACAACAAATGCTGGCAATGATGCAGGGAAAAAGGAACCTTCTCATACACTGCTGGTGGGAATGCAAGCTAGTACAACCACTCTGGAAATCAATGAACTAACAAAGAAATGGGCAACTGAACTAAACAGAACTTTCTCAAAAGAAGAAATTCAAATGGCCAAAAAACACATGAAAAAATGCTCACCATCTCTAGCCATAAAGGAAATGCAAATCAAAACCACACTAAGATTCCACCTCACCCCTGTTAGAATAGCCATCACCAAAAACACCACCAACAGGTGTTGGCGAGGATATGGAGAAAAAGGAACTCTCATACACTGCTGGTGAAAATGCAAGCTAGTACAACCACTCTGGAAAACAATATGGAGGCTTCTTAAAAAACTAAACATAGATCTGCCATATGATCCAGCAATCCCATTCCTGGGGATATACCCAAAGGAATGTGACACAGGTTACTCCAGAGGCACCTGCACACCCGTTTATTGCAGCACTTTTCACAATAGCCAAGTTATGGAAACAGCCAAGATGCCCCACTACTCACAAATGGATCAAGAAATGTGGTATTTATAAACAATGGAATTTTACTCAGCCATGAAGAAGAATGAAATCTTATCATTCGCAAGAAAATGGATGGAACTGGAGAACATCATTCTGAGTGAGGTTAGCCAGGCTCAGAAGACCAAAAATCGTATGTTCTCCCTCATATGCAGACTTTAGATCTAGGGCACATGCAGCAGTGTTGTTGGATTTGGGTCACACGCTAAGGGGAGAGCACATACATGAGGAATAGGGAAAGGCAGGAAACCTAAAACCTGAAAGTGTTTGATGTCACCACTGCAGAGGAGCTAATACAGTAACCTTAAAATGACAGAGGTCAATATGGGAAGGGGACCGGGAAATAGTGAAGAGGTCTGGTAGAGATGAATCAGTTCAGGTTGTAATACACAAGTGCTAGGAATCTCTCTGTATAGCTATCCTTATCTCAACTAGCAAAAACGCTATGTCTTTCTTATTATTGCTTATGTCTTCTCTTCAACAAAATTAGAGAAAGGGGAAGAACAGGTTCTGCCTGGAAGTGAGGGGGTGGGGGGGAGAGGGAGGAGGTGTGGGCAGGGAGGAGAAATGGTCAATGTATGCACATATTAATTTATGAATAAATTAATAAAAAAGTTTCACAGTAATGTGGTCATACAATTGGGGCTCAGATGTGAGTTGAGACCCCACCTTCACTTAGGGTGTCTGTTCTCACCTGGGGAATTCTAGAGGGTCAGTGGCATCAGCCAATCAGGAGTTGGCCAGTGGTGGGCACTGGGGAGGATTGGGGGGACCAATCCCCCACACCTAGGGTTTGCTGCAGTCTTTGCCATCCCACATTGTGTGGAAGCATCACCCTGAGCTCTGCCCTCATCTTTATGTGTTATTCTCCATGTTCTCATGTCTGCAAATTCCCCCTTCTTACAAGGACACCAGTCATAATGGATTAGGGCCACCCTCACCCTGTATGAGCTCATCTTAATAACTGCATCTGCAGTGGCCCTATTTACAAATTGGTCACATTCCAAGGGACTTGGGATTAAGATTTCAGAATCTGAATTTGGAAGGTGATAAAATTATAGGGGAGAGAATAATAATTCTCCAGTTCTATCATTCTGAGTTCTCAACCAGGACCCCAGCAATGAAAGATAAATTAACAAGAGATAAACAATCTGTTTATCAACTATATGTTTCCTACATACAGGGGAGAAAACTCAGGGAATAAATACCTCTCCAGAAGGTGACACAGGGGGCTGGTGGAGTGGCTCAAGTGGTAGAGTGCCTGCCTAGCAAGGATGAGGCCCTGAGTTCAAGCCTCAATACCATTAAAAAAAAATCCATTCAGTCCCTTAGAGTTCCAGTTTGTATATCATCTTCAACAAAGAAAAAAAATTTAGAGAAATGATGGTAATCTTGAGTCTCTAAGGACAGATGGGAAGGCAAAAAAAATATAGTATAAAATATTATGTATTTATATATATATAATACATGTGGGAGGAGGAAAGGAAGAAAAGAATGATAGAGAATGACAATATATTGAAATACATCACTTTTGAATAGGAATAAGACACAACAAAATGCACTAAAACTGCTGAACAATACAGGGTAGAGAAAAAATGTAAAGGGTCCTGAGTTCAAACTCCAGCACTACAAAAACAAAACAAAACAAAACAAAAAACAATGGAGGGAATGAAAAAAACAGGGTACAATATATTTATATGTGAGAATGTTACAATGAAATCTCCTGAATACCTATCATATGCCAATAAAAATGTCTTTAAAAAATAAAAAATAAAGTTGTCTCCAGTGATTAACCTTTGTCCTTCTAGGTAGAGAAGGACATTTATGTCCTGCTTTTAGGCAAATATGGGATGGACAGAGAGCTTGTCTTGTATCTGCTTCTCCTCAGTATCTTCAGCTCAACAAATCCTCTTGTCAAAGTGGCATATCTTGTGTGACAGATTGTTACCTTCAAAGTTTAACTTAGAAGAGCAGGAAAGAGACTGGTGAGCAGGAGAGGAGGAATGAGAGGCACCACAGTTAACTGCAAGGACATGGTTTTGGGCTCCTGTGAGGAAAACCCCTGGAAATTCCCAGAAACCGTTATGGAGGCCTTGTGAGTGGTGTGAAGCCACACCAACAGAGCCAAAGGACTGAAAAATATTATTTTATTACTCTGAATAATAAAAATATTGTTACTGTTAAGGAAACATGTTTCATATGTGACTGTTCTTCATATATTGCCTCTAGTTCTTCATATATCTTTTTGTGTTTAATCTCTAAACAGTGTCAAACTCATTGCAGTACATAGAGTAACTATAAATCTAGGGCCAGGTGTGATGACTCATGCCTGTAATCCCAGCTACTTGTGAAGCAGAGATCAAGAGAATCACAGTTCAAGGCTAGCCTGGGTAAAAAGCAGGAGCCCATGTCAACAAAATAAACCAGGGGTGTGGTGGTACTCACCTGTAATCCCAGCTATGCAGGTCATAAGAAGGAGGATTATGGCCAGGCACTGGTGGCTCATGCCTGTAATACAGCAACTCAGGAGGCAGAGATCTGGAGGATCGTGGTTCAAGGCCAGCCCAGGCAAACAGTTTGCAAGACCCTATCTCAAAAAAAACCCAACCTAAGAAAGGGCTAGTGGAGCAGCATGAAGTCCTGAGTTCAAACTCCAGTACCACCAAAAAGAAAAAGGAGGAGGAAAATTGCAGTCCACACTGACGTGGGTAAAAACATGAGACCCCATCTCAAAACTAATGAAAGCAGAAAAGGCTGGGAGTATTGAGTGCTTGCCTTGAAAGTATGAGGCATTAAGTTAAAAAAAAAAAGAATTGATAAGTGAGTCTATATTGTAAAAAAACGTAATTTTTAAATCAAAATCTGTCAACCATATCCATGTACACCTTCTGCCTGAGACTTCCAAGGAATTTGCTACAAGAAACAGCAAATTAGAACATACCACTGATAGAACTGAACTGATGCACAGTACTCTGAGTGTAGCTCTGTGATGAAGCATGCACCTAGAGTCTTCCCACTGTTGGGGCTCAGAAGACAATACCCCCAAAGTGTGGTGCTCCACCATGCTGAGCTGGAGAAACACTGTGAGAACCAAGATCTCTGGGACTTCTCTAGCCCCAGTCTGTATCGTCTTTGATCCTTTCTCTCCTGAAGTTCCCTTATTTGACTGCACAAATTTCCTCCCCGGAAGCAAGGTAGATGCTGGGAAATGTCATTAGCAGAAAGGATTAAACCTGAGAAGAGACTGAAACTCGAACCCCACATCTAGAGCCCAGGGGCCTTTGTATGGTCTTTGGGCTCATGCATTTCCCCCTAAAAATCATTCACTACCTCTCTAAAAGTGTCTACAGCCCTTACTTCCTTCCCTCCTATGAAGACAGCATGAACCCTCAACCATCTAAGCCCTTCTTCACGTTTTGTATTTAATGTAGATCCCCAGCGCAGACACGTTAATAATCTGTCTGCTTTTTTCTCCTGTTGATCTGTCTATTGTCATTTTATTTCTGCAGCCCCTAGGTGACCAAAAGCCTGCACCCAAATCCTCAGATAATACCACACTCTTGCCAGATGCAACACACAGCAACACGAGGATCTGCATCTTTGGATGTTTATACAAAGAAGAAAGAGACCTGGCAGGCGCTGAGTATACTTAGCGCCCAAGCACGCGGAAACTCCGACTGGAGGCAGGAGGCAGAGAGAGGCCAGTAAGAGTAGACTTACCCAGGTGTCATATTGTTTCCATTTTGTCTTACATTTGTTTTATGATATATGAACAATGGGTTATACTCTCCTGATCAATTTATCTTCTTTTAACCCAATGCTATGTTTTGATTTCTTTACTTTCTAAAAGGTTTCAGTATGATAGAATATACATTTAATGCAAGTATATACATATTTATGAATTTATATTCAGTCCTGTAGTCCTCTGGGTGACTATCAAATTATCAAGTTCTATTTTCTATTTTTACAACATCAACTGATACTGCATCAATGATGCATAAACCTATGCATTATGTTTAGTTGAGAATTACTGTCTTTATTTAAAATTCTCACCTGGGAATAGTCTATTTCTGTTCATCTATTCTTGTTCTTTTTGCTTTTTACTTTAAGGTTTTATTCTTTTCTCAAATGTATGTTTTAAGCTAGCTCAGTAATTCCATATTTTCATACACAAAAAGGACTCCTGTTATTGTGTATTATATCATTATGGCATTCCATAATGTATACACAAATACCAATAAATCTTAGTGTGTTTCAAGTACACAATTAAGAGAAGTTATTGCTTCTGGCAATTTTTTTTTTTTTGTGGTATTGGGGTTTGAACTCAGGGCTTCTCTTGCTAGGCAGGTGCTCTACCACTTAAGCCATGCCCCCAGCCCTTTTTGCTTTTTTTTTTAAATAGGCTCACATGTTTCTACCAGGACCATGATTCTCCTCTTTAGGCATCCTGCATTGCTGGGAAGACAGGCAGGTACCACCACGCCTAGCTTTATAGGTTGAGATGGGGTCTCACTAACTTTTTGCCTGGGCCGGCCTCAAAGTGATCCTCCCAATCCAAGTAGCTAGGATTATAGTTATGAGTCACCTACCTCTGGCTCTTCTTGTAAGTTTTGATAGATTCCTTTGAATTTTCCACTGATAGGCTCATAAAACTGCAAAAAGTAAAATATTTATTTTTTTATCTCTTATTTGTAATTTTTTTCCTTTTCAACTATCTCTAGTGCTAAATTAAACAATTTCTGTTTCTACAAATTTTAATGTATGCTGCTTTTAAGATCAAACAGAAGGAACAATATATGATTAAGAAATCCAATATATAATTTTATTCCGGTATTCAATTAGCCCCTCCGTGTCACTGAAGACACCCCATAACCCTCTGCTAGAACAAACAAATAGGCAGTCATCTCCACCACCCTGCTCAGCCGGAGAGCAGGAACAAGAAGACGAGACATTCACCCCACTAAAACTAGGATTGATTTTCTTGTTCTGTCAGGGAAGAGTGTAGAGGAAAGTCCCCCTGCGCCTTAAGGAGTGTGGCGAAATGACTTATCAGTAGCCCGGTGAGATAAGGAAGCCAGGGCTGAAATGCTGGAAAGAGGAAATAATGGTGAACCACGTGAAATGGTCCCATTCCCTCGAAATTCAAACAGCGACCCAAGAAACGTCAATCAACAAGGCACAAGAGACAGAAACAACCAATCAGCGAAATCCCAAGTAAAGTCTATAAAAGCCTGTCCCCAAGCCCATTTCATCACAGCAATAGCAACATTTCTCTTGCAGCGTACCGTTTCTCTTAACTGTGTATTAAAAATTGTTTTTTGCTTTTCCTACAAAAGGTAGGGGTGGGTGAGGAGACCTTGAAGAGGGCGCAGGTCGGTGGGCTGCTATTGATGGAGAGGAGGGCGGCGGGGTAGGATGGGGGATGCAGATATACTCACGGGGGATTGGAAGTCCCCGCGGCAACTTCAGTTCATTCCTGGAGGCAAACAGGAGAAGAAAGGCTGATTGGACCGAGGGCTGTGCTGAGAGGAGCGGGGGTGCCATGTGGGTACCATGGGGGTGCCATGGGTTGCGGGAGGACCAGCAGCTGGATAGAAGACGAGACTAGATTTCGCTGGGAGGGTCAGATACACTATTAAGATCAGGGACCCTCAAGGAAGGAGTGTGTGAGTAAAGGGGGGCTGTCTGGAGGGCTGGATGGGGGATACCCTGGAGAGGATTTCTAGACTTTGGAAGTTTGGGGCAGCACTGTGTGGAGCTGGAAAAGGACTGTGTAGTGATGTGCTGCTCCCTGCTGCCCATCCCTGGCCAACCTCGGAGCCCTGAGGTCCCAGGCCCGGGCTTGGGAGAGCTGCAGTGAAGGAAGATCCTGGGCAGCAACAGCAGGGTGGCATATTAGGTCAGCCAGGTCACTAGAATTTTGTAATGGACGCCATGAACTGGTGAACATACAGCTGTATGCGCAGCAAGAGCAGACCTACTCTGCCCCCTCAGGTGGGTGGGGTTGGTCATTGTGATGTCACCTGTCTGTCACGGCTAGCACAGGAACTGGCCACGCCCCTTTCCTTTCCATCTTTCTCACTGACCAATGGGATGGGAGACTTTAGGCCACGCCCACGGCCCAGGTTGCCAGGTATCTCCAGGGATCTGCGTCCTCTGCCTCACACCGCTGTGAGCAGCCGTTGGAAGTAGTTGGTGGTGCTTGCTTGACCCCAGTGATTCTGGTTATTGTAGTGATGTGGCACTCCACCTCCCCGTTCCTTTCTCGTGATGTCAGAAGAGACCCGACAGAGCGAATCGGTTGCAGCCAAGCAAAAATTTAGAGAGTAGCAACAGAGGAACAACCCTGGAGTGAAGAAACAGAAAAAAAAAAAAAATTAAAATGGCAGTAACTTTGCAGCATCCACTGCAGAGATTGTCATTTACCTGAGGATATTCAGGACATTCTGAAGGTCTTAGTGTCGGACCTTAATCATACCAATGAGACAGCACTCCCCTCACTGGACAAACGAAAGGCGCCCAAAGACCGTGCAAAAACTGCAGATGCCCCTGTGTATCCACCAGTGTCCCTTCATCGGATGCTAGCATCATGGTTGGCATGACGTCTCAGAACCGTGCTAACAATGGCCCTGATATTGTAGACAAAAGCAAGGCTTTAACAACTGAGAACCCTTTCACCACAACTTCAGATAGTTGTAGACTACACCAACCGGGAGAGCCACACATTTGCTTTTGATGTGAAGAATCTGGAGATCCAGTACCAGCAGCTAGTAGTCACCCTGGATTCCAGCTACTTCCCAACTCTGGAAAAAACTAGAGGAATTGAAGCAGTAACAACAAGATATAGTGAATCTTCTAGAGAAAAAGAAGGAATGCCAGCAAGGTGCTGGAGAAAGGAAGAACAACTCTGAAGCAACAGCTGCAGGTCCATGTTTGGAGGAGTAGCATATGAAGACCCAGCTGGCTGAAAATGTAGGCCAGCTGCAGGAGATGCTTGGAGAACTGAAAGAGACCACAGAGGGGAAGAGCCAAGAGCCTCAGTCTCCAGGAGCAGTGAGACCAGTGTCTGGCTCACCTGCAGCAGTACATGTCCCCATATCAGCTATGTACCTAGTGGCCTACCAACAACTGACTTCTGACAAGGAGGCATTGCACCTACAGCTGCCAAAACAGACCCAGCTCCTGGAGCAGCTCCAGCACCAGGAAGTGCACCAGGAAGATGGCCTTGGAGTTGAAGGAGACCCAGGAGTGGCTGGAAGTCAGCCAGCAAAACCAGCAGCTACAGAAAATGGAACAGAGGAGGAGAATGATAAGGAGGCTCCCAGATCCAATCTAACCACCCCATAGGACCTGGACAGTGCCTTGGTCCCAGGGAGCAGGGGTGACTGTGTTTCTGTGGAAGGGCACCAGACCATACAGGTGTCCATGGAGAAGTTGCAGCACTGCTTCCTGGAAGTCAGGAAAAAATGAAGCTCAAGGAATGTGTGGAAGAACTAGAGCATCAGTGTGTCCAGCTTTCTGGGGAGATAGACACTACTGGAGATTATGTTGCCTTTTATCACACTCAAAGGGCAGTGTTGGAAGAGCGATACCAAGAGAAATTGGAGTATGTCAGTTGGCTGGTCCAAGACAGGGAAGACATGAAAGAGAAGCTAGCAGAGCTGCAGGAGCTGGTCATCTGGCTTGAGGGCAAGTGTAATGAAGGAGAAGGAAATCTCCTGACAGCTGCTGAGTCTACCTCAGGCCCCTCAGACCCCTCAGACCCCAGGAACTTGAAGCTGCCATTGGGCAGGATGGTCTTTGAGAGGTGAGCCTTGATGACACACAGCATACAGAAGGAGAGGCTGGGGCAACTTTGCTCCCCCCAGAACTTTGCTGTGTAGCACATTTTGCAGCTGCTGTGGGATTTCCAGGAGGACATAGGCAACAACCCTTGCTCCCATTCTTCTACTGGGCCTACAAAAACGGTGAGATGAAGATCATAGTTATCTAAAAAGTCATACCCAAAGCCTGGAGAAGGAGGGGCTTCTGTTCCAGAAAAAGAGCAGACTGCCTCTGTGGAGACATCCTCTGAGGAAGGACAATTGGATCTTTCATGGTCATCACACAAGACATGGACAGGTGAAGACATACTCTAGCGGGGCAGTCCTGCATTAGGCAGGCTCCCATCTTTTTTTATGTGTGCCAAGCACTTCCCCAGACCAGTTCCCATTTGCTTAGAGCCACCTTGGAGCAAAAATTAAGCCAGGCAGCATTCTCATAAACTTTCAGGTAATTGGGGCTAACTGCAGGTCACGTGAGGGAAGAGAGGGCACAAGCAGTCTACTGGGGGAGGGGAGGCTCCCCTCCTCCTATGAGCAGGTCAATTGGATGGCACTGTCTCAGGCCTTATGACAATTGGGGGTGGTAACTGTGGGCCGGGTAGGAACAGGGGCTATAGGAACATGGGCTTTCCCTCCCCGCAGTGTACATATTGCACCTGTGTAGCACTTTAGATATTCTAGCCAGGGATGCCCTCATGTCATAGTGGAGGGTGGGGCTGGAAAGTGGGGGGAATATAATTTTCTGAGGATGAGAAACCTATTGGGAGCGTAATATAGAGGAAGGAGGTGGGGATGGGGCTGGGGTGCCCTAGTGATACAACTCCTGTTTATTTTGTTTTTTATTTTCAAATAAATGGATCAGCCTTAAATAAAAAAGAAATTCAAATGCTAAGTAGAATAGAAGCCTTTTGTTTCCTTTAATGAATTACAAAAACATCTCTAAAGAATAGAGGGGGAATCCTTAGGATTCAACAGCTTTTAAGGGTCATTACCTGCTTTCTCTTTACCTAAAGTCTTCAAGAAAAATGCGGCCTCTGAATGATGGGCTGGAGGGGAAGTCATGGACTGGAGGTGGTTATGGTCATGCTTGATTTGTCCAGCAAAAGGGCATGTGGCCGAAAGTCACCTTCCTGATTCTAACTCCAGTGCCTTTGAGTTTTTCCCAGTTCCATGGTCAGTTGGTTAAGAAATGAAATCTGGCTTGCAGCATAACTGCTTGAAAATCACCATCCTATCTTTTTAAAAATTATTATTTAAAAAATTATTTTAAGACAATCATTCAGAAAGTTCCAGGGCCAAGAGTGGGGGTACATGCTTATAATCTGAGCAACATAGAAGGTGGAGGTAGAAGGATTTTGGTCAGGGGTTCACCTGGGGCAAAAATACTATATCCTATCTGAAAATAATTTAAAGCAAAAAGGGCTGAGAATATGTCTTCAATGGTAAGACCCCAAGGTCAAACCCCAATACTGCCCAAATAAATAAATAAATAAATAAATTCCAACATCAGTTATTTGCAACACACACACAAAATGAGTGTCCACTCTATCCACAGGAGTTTTCTAAGAGCCTTGTTTCCATCTCTGTCCTTGGTCACAAGGGTGCACAACTGAGCCAAACTGGGGCAGTCACATTTCACCCTTAGTCACAGGAAACAGGTGAATAATCTGAGCCAGGACAATCAAAATTTTTTCCTACTGTGCTTCAAAATAGAGCTTTGCAGGAAGAACCATATCCTACTTGTGGCAGAGCTGTTAGGACCTTGGTCTGGCCCCACCAGCAGCCTCATGCCTTGCCACAGAGAGAGCTGGTTTAATATAACAAGGCCACATGGGAGAGCAATGAACAAGAGGATGTCCTGGTGATATGCATGCATCTGATTCCTGTCATTCTTGGGGCCAGCTTGAGCTTCAGCTTTTCCAAAGTTCAGATTTGCAGCCAATAAAGACTCCAGCTGCTTAAGAAAACTTGTAAATTCTCTCCTTATAGTCCAAAGAGTCCTGAATTTATAAACAAGAGTTGAACTCAACTGTTTCTGATTCTCACCAATCTGCATTCTATTAGGATAGCTCTGACTAACCAGTGGTGATTGCATTGTCCTTAAGTTCAGCTACAATTTCTCATTTCTCATAGACTTGCTAAGTACCAAGTGGCTAAATGCGTAGACTCTGGAGTCAGAAGGCCCCTGTCGAATCCCAGCCTGAGCTATGTCCTGAACCTAGCTTAGGAATTTAAAAAAAAAGGACATTTGTGGCACCTGGGATGATGTATGGTGGACCACAGAACTCAATGTGAAGACTGATTCACCAAGGCCAAAGGACAGGGTATATGGGATAGGGATAATGCTCCAGGGAGGGACCCCACTGGAAAGTTTCAATTTAATGTAATCCCTGAAGTAAATAAAGACACAGAGATTCCATCTGTAGCAACTGAGATAAAGCCTCCTGGCCAAACTTCACTTCTGGCTAATGACCCAACCAAGGTTCAGGTAGTTAAAAAAAAATTACATATTTAAGACTAACCCCAGAAGTTGAGACAGGATATGGAGAAACTAATGCCTGGGTAGAATGGATAAAGTATTCTGTATATGCATTAAACAAGAATGACTGTTATGCTTGTGCTGCAGGATGACCAAAGGCCAAGTGATCCCTTTTCCACTAGGACAGAACTCAGACAGCTTGGGGGTACAATATATGACTGCTCTGTCCCAAGTTGAGATGGTGTGGGGGAAATCAAACCTGCTGGAGTCTTCCCAAAAGCAAAGACTCCCCTAAAAACATCAGATTCCTAAGTTCCAGTGTCAACTAAACCTCCTGTCTCTTATGATGGGGGGCAGGGAAGGGCAGTACACTAACTTTTTGGGAAATCTGGATGTATACTAAGCCATGTCTGGAAACTAATCACTCTGCATTAAGCCTACCCCAAGCTGACATTTGGTGGTATTGCAGAGAGGGAACATGGCTGGCAACCCTCTTGAGTAACTGGAGTGGAACTTGTGCACTCCTGCAACTAGTCATCCCTTTTCCCTAAGCATTTTGTAACTCCACCCAGTGGGATAGTCAATAAATGCCCCAAACTAAAAGAGAGACACCAGGTGGGTTCTTTGATGAGGAATATAGAAAGATAGATTGACAGACAGACAGACAGACATATAGATAGATAGATAGTCCATAGAATTCTAAGAGGAGTTCCAGATGAATTTAAGGCAAGAAATCAGATAGCAGCCAGATTTGAATCCACTCTCTTCTGGTTGTCAGCCATAACTAAAAATGTAAAGTGGATAAGTCACATTTACTATAATCAACAGAGGTTTATAAACTATACTAGGGATGCAGTACGGGAATTGCAGAGCAGTTAGATGCTACTAGCAGAATGACATGGGAAAACAGACTGGCTTTAGACATGATACTGGCAGAAAAAGGCCAAGTATGTGTCATGATTGGGGTACAGTGTTGTATTTTTATTTTAAATAACACTGCCCTGGATGGAACCATTACTAAGGCTTTACAAGGACTGAATGCTCTTACCAACGAACTGACTGAGAATTCAGGGGTAATGACCTGCTCACAGGAAGGATGGAAAATGTTTATAGCTTTATTAGTTATTGTGTTGGGGTCCTAACTATTGTCAGATGTTGTATAATCCCTTGTGTTCAGGGCCTACTCTAAAGGTTAATTGAAATAGTCCTAACCAAACAGACACCAGTATCTTACCAACAGAGTAACCTATACTGTTAAATGAGAAACTCAGCTAATATTAACCAAATTTGAAGAAAAGAGAGAGTAGTACAAAAAGAAAAGGGGGAAACTGTGGGGAATAACTGGTCTTTTCCTTCAAAGAAATAGAATTACATATTCAACCCAGATAAAGCCACTTTAAAATAGCAGCTCATTATGCTTGCTTAACTCATGGCTTCCAGGAATGTTAAATGTTAACTTTGTCCTTTTCCAGGTAAATCCACTTTAAAATATACCTCATTTAGAGTCAATGGGGAAAGACTGTGAACCCTGACTCCTACCAATAGGAGAAGGGAGCAGTAACACTCCCTAAGGTGCCAATCTACATTTCTTCATAAGGGAAGTTAAAGTGTTCACTGGCTTTCTGTTATAAGACAACTCACCACAAATGTAGCCCGGGCTGACCTGGAATCTCAACTTCCTGCCTCAGACTCCCAAGTGCTGGAGTTACAGGCATGCACCACCATGCCTACTATCCTATCATCTTGCCTCATTAAGTAACCTAATTGAGAAGTGGTTATCCCATCAAATCCCAGTTCTCACTCACACTCAAGAGGAGAGGATTATTCAGGTTGTATACCTCAGAAAATGTATGGAATCTGGGGTCATCTTAGACAATGCAGATCATGGGGAGTTCCTTTCTTTGAGCTGTCTTTTGATGTTCTTTAACTTCTTTTCATATATTCTGAAAAATAACTAAATTGCATAAATGAGCATGTGAGGAGTGAAGTAAAGAGATAATTTTGTTGGGCAAGCTTTGCCCCTTCAGAGAAAACAAGCTGAGTGGCAGGAGATTTATGTCAGTGAGAGCTGCTTTGGTGGAGTGCTGTTATGTCAAAGTGTGTCCAATCCTCCTCTCCCAAGGATGGGTCTTGGACTCATTGAAGGTATGACTTTAAAGGAGGTGCCACTCAAGGTCTTAAGAATCCCCCTAAGATCTTTTTCATTTCTTTCTCTTCTGGTTTTTCTTTTTGTGGTACTGGACACTAATAGTACAGATCTCCTAATCAAGCAGATCCATCCCAACATGGAGGGACATAATACCAGACTCAATCCTCTTCATCAGATCTTACATCCTGTTTCTTGCAGGATTGAATTCAGCAACGCTATGAATGCTTTAAGCCACCTTGGATACTCAAGGATCATTTTGCTATTTTAAGGTTGTTAACTAGCACCCTTAATTCTATCTGCTGTCTTAATTCCTCTTTGCTACTTACAGCATAATCACACCTGTGGTGGGGGGCATATTCAGCCTGCCATTGGTGCCATGATGGGCTTGGTCTGTTTTACATGCCCACCACTAGGATTGGGTGGGAGAAGGGGGTGGGTTTAGGACTGGAAGCTCCTTTCCTTTCCTGTAATTTAATCACAAGAATGATTCCTTAGAAGAAGCTGGACACTGCTTGGGGCATACAAAATATTTTTCTACCATAACTCCATCTGGATTCATATTCTTACAAATTATTCTTTGATTAAAAAATAAATTTTATTAGTGCGCTCAGTGGTAATTGGTAGAGGCTGACTTTGCTGTTTGTGCTCCTCCAATAGTCAATGGATCACAAATTATTTGATAAATGAGTTATATGGACATGCCTACTTCTGGATCTTGCTTAACAAATTTATCTTCAGGTTTTTTATCATAACTTTTAAGAAGAAGTTTTAAAATGATGCCTTCAAATGAGGGTGTTGATAATGCCTTCTCTATTTTCAGAGTTAGTTTTACTGGGCTGTGTGTTAGGGTTTTCCAGAAAAGCAGAATCAACATGTATATTTTCCAAGGGATACAGAGTGAATTTCTACAAATATCCTACTGCATTAGATGACAAAGATTCTATAAGGAAATCATACTACTAAGGAAGGCTCTGGTTGTGGTTTGAATCTTAAGTGTCCTCCAAATGCATGTGTTGAAGGTTTGGTTTCTGGTTTGTGGTGTCAGTGAGAGATTATAGAACCTTTAACAGATGGGGACTGGTGGAAACAAGTTAGGTCATTGGAGGTGTGTCCTCGAAAGGGATACCCTTCCTTTTCTCTCTGTCTACTTCCGGGTTGCTATAAGAAAGCAACTTTGTTCTACTATATGCTCCCTGCCATGATGTGCTGCCTACCCCAAAGCAATGTAGCCAAACCACCATGGACTGAAAATTCTGAAACCACAAGCCAAAATAAATTTTTCTTCCTGAGAAATTACTTATCTCAGTAACAGAGAGTTGACTGTCACAGGCCTGTCTTGACCAGGATGCTTTCTTTCTCAAAACATTTCTATGTTTCTCCAGTACTTATAAAATAAAGCCTAATACGCATCCTGCCAAAGATACTTAATATAAGCTGACAAGTAGCAAATCTGCAAGCTGAGTAGTTAACCTGAAGATCCAGGAAGAGCCAGAGTTTGAGTTCAAATTCAAAGGCAGGAATGACCAATGCTGGGTTTTCTCCCATGTGGGGGAGTGGCAGCATGTCTGTTCTATTCAGGCCTTCAACTGGTCACATAAGGTCTACCCACATTACTCATTCTACTGATTTAAATGCTAATCTCATCTAAAACACACAAAATAATTATGACCAACTGTATGGGCACTCTGTGGCCTAGTCAAGTTGACACATAAAATTAACCATCACAGGCTGCCATGGACTGGACAGCTTACACAGTGGAAATGTTTTTCCACAATTCTGAAGGCTAGATGCCCAAAAGCAAGGTGCTGCTGACAGAGCTGAGTTCCTCTGAGTCCTTCCTTCAGCTTGGCTTTCACATGGCCATTGTGTCTCTGTCTTTGCCTTGCCCTTCCTCTGTGTGTGTCTATGCCCCATCATGTTGGATTAAAGCCCATCCATGTGAGCTATTTTACTTTAACTACCTCTTTAAAAACGCTGTCTCACAAGACCACTGGGCTGGGGATGTAGCTAGTGGCAGAGCACTCGCCTAGCATGTGTGAAGCCTTTAGGTTTGAGTTCCCAAACTAGAAAAGAAAAGATCCTATCTTCAAAGATAGTCACAAGATTTCACTGTATGAAGTAGGTGGGGATAGAACACAATTCAGCCCATCCCACAGATAAGTGTCATATTTGTTGACAAGAAAGTGTAAAACATGAAAGTAGGAGCAGTAGGAGTTTAAGATCTGGAATACAGGAAGGAACAGGTAAGGAGCCGGACTGACACGTGAATATCCACGCTGATGAACCAAGCAGAGCATCACATAAAATCTACAACAAATGTTAGTCCCAGGGCACAGAGTACTGGGGCACAGATACCATCACCAAGGAATCCAAAGAGAAAACAGGCACTTTGTACAGGTACAAAATGATGTCCTTCAAAAATATTTCTATAAGAACAATAAGATTACTTAAATATAGAAATTATTAATGAAACATTGGACTTAAGGTATGTACAGCAATCATAAAGCTATAGATCTCAGCCCAGATCAAGTCTCGACTGAAGCTATTAGTGTATTTCCCTCCTATTCCCTCAAAATATGTCGTTTAATGGGTAGGAGAAATTACTTAATCACGTAGACAGTGAAAAACAGACAGCCCGTTTTAGGGTGAATGCTGGCAGTTACCAGACAGGTGTACTCTGAGTGGAGGTCATCTTGACCCCAAAACTGACTGGTCAGCCTTTGGACAGGTAATATCCTTTTTGTAGAGGCTGATGGTTCACCATTCAGATCTTTTAGCTAACTCATCTATACACCTGTGAGAGTTTTAATCACTTGAGAATTTCACTACAAAGACAAAATGTTAGCTAGATAACAGGAAGTGTTAAGCCCCTCACTGAGTAGATTTCTTTTTTGTTTATTTTTGTGGTGCTGGGGATGGAACCCAGGGCCTTGTGCATGCCAGGTAGGCACTGTACCACAGAGTCACACCCCCAGCCCACAGAATGCATTTCTTGTTGGAAGTTAACAAATTGACACCTTGATTTACACAAGGGGACCTTGAGAATTTTGTTATTGTCAGGTGGTGGCCTTGAAATTGACCAATCTCTCAAGTCTAGCTTGAGGGCCTTCAGGAAGGTGAACTCTGAGTCTTTATTCACACACCAGAGTGCTGTCACTCCTGGGAGCTTTGTCAGGAGCCATGGTGCATTTTTGGCAACACTCCAAACTCATTGGACTGTCTGTAGTTGAATTTCTACAATAATAATGATGTATATTAGCTTTAATATAGAGTATTATAAGTGGGAAGCTCAATATTACAAATGGGAGCCATTAGTAGGTGAGGGACCCAGACCTAGGCTGTATCTGTGTGTAAAGGGTGAGTGTCAGGAAGCAAGACAGCAGAATTTGGATGACAGTAGTGAGCCCACAGGCAAAACGGAATTAAAAATGGCCATCTAAGCTAGTGATTACATTGTATGTACTATGCACCAGACATTTTCCTTGGTACTTTAACATTTATTAACTGGTATAATTTTTTTGATAAATTCTGTGATGTAGGTACTATTAACGTCCTATTTTAAACATAAAATGAAGGAATTGGGCGAGTAACTAAACTACCCAAGGTAGAATAGAATTTGAACCCCGGGAGTCTGGCTCTGAAGTCTGAATGCCTAACTAGCCATCATCGCATGATCAATTACTGTGAAAAGTTTGCAGGGCTAGCATCGGATTACTTATCCCTGACTTCCCTCATCTCCTGGGAAAGGCAAACTAGAATCTTTAACATGTATTGAGTACAACTGTTCACATGCTAGATATTGACCTAGGCACTTTTATATTATCTCCTAATAAGTTAGGGTTAGTTCTAGAAGGTTCATAGTAGATCAATCCCTGATGAGGACAATAATGTTACCAGTAATAATAATGATAACAATAATAGTATAAAATAGCAAAGCTGGGCATGGTGATGCATGCCTACAGAACCCTAGCATCTGGAGGTGGAGAAATTGGATAGCAGTTCAATGCCAGCTTGGGCGAAAAGTTAGCAGGACCCTATTTCAAAAACAAGCCAGGTATCTGTAGTTCTGGTTACTCAGGACTCAGAGGTAGGAAGATCATGGTCCAAGGCTACTCTAGCAAAAGTATGAGACTCTATCTGAAAAACAAACTAAAAGCAAAAAAGACTGGTGGTGTAGCTCAAGTGGTAGAGTGCTGGCTTAGCAAGCATGAAGCCCTGAATGCAATCCCCAGGACTGCCAAAAAAAAAAAAAAGAAAGAAAAAGAAAAAAGAAAGGCAACAACAATGATGATAACTATAATCTCAGCTAATATTTATTGAGGGCCTTTTATGTGCCAGGTAAGGTGCTAACCACTTTTATACATTATTTCACTACATCTTACCCCCAGAGTGAAGTGAGGGCTATCATTTTTCAAGGGCTGTTGTTTCTCCCAGGTTTTTCATTGAAGCCATAGAGAGGTAAGTGATTTGCTTCTGTATGGCTCTCTTGAGGGCAGAACAGAGAGCAGCAAATCTGAATGGTTCTGAAGTTGTAGAGATTAAATGTGTAAATATTTGGACATGCGTTGATTTTTAAATTTAATTCTATTTAAAAATTTTTATTTTATTTGTATGTGCATACAATGCTTGGGTCCATTTCTCCCCCCTGCCCCCACTCCCTCCCTTACCACCCACTCCGCCCCCTCCCACTCCTCCCCACCTCCTCAATACCCAGCAGAAACTATTCTGCCCTTGTCCCTAATTTTGTTGAAGAGAGAGTATAAGCCATAATAGAAAGGACCAAGGGTTTTTGCTAGTTGAGATAAGGATAGCTATACAGGGAGTTGACTCGCATTCATTTCCTGTGCATGGACATGCATTCATATTGTGAACTGCTGTGCAGATGAAAGGCTGCTTGTGTCATCTAGTCTGATTTTGTGGCACAATGAGAGTACTCAGAGACCAGCAGGCAGAGAACAAAGTCTACCCTGCCCCAGTGGATGGAGCTGGCAGTCAGCACTTCTGCCATCTGGCTTGGCAATGCCAGACTGGGATTAAACCCAGGACCTGGAGGATAAGATGCGGGAGAGAAGGCAGAACCTCCACACATAGTCCATGAGTCCCTAAGGAAGACCAAAATGTAGCCCTTTTGTCTTTTTCTGAAAGTAATCCTCTCTCCACACACACACATAAAGAAATGAACATTATCTCAATTTGAGTGAAACATCCTAGTCCGGTCCCACACACTGGCCACACACTGGCCAAGTTTAGTTTTGTCCCCATTTTTATTGTCTTCCTTAGATTCATCTAGACACCACAGTTCCTGGCAACAGGCATGGTGATTCATTCCTACCATGCCTTTGCCTATTTCCCTAGGGATATACAGGGGCTCCCACAAATATCTCCCTTCTGCAATGATGAAGATTCTATAAGGAAATCATCTGACTATGCTACCTTCCTTCTCCTGTACTCACAAAATCAAGCCCCAAATCCATGAATGCATTAAACTGGGCCACTCAAGGTCCATTAAAACTGAACCGACCAACTTTGTTGAGTCGCTGCAGTCACCTAGAAGATGCGTGTTCAGCGGGGAAGTGGTGGTGGAATCCAAATCCTGGTGGTGAACCTTGTGCAGTGGGAAAGCAGAACCCCTTTTCTGATCATACTCACCTGAGAGTTGATCTGACTTGTCAGGGGTGCAGGTCCACACAGCCAGCAGTGAGTCACACTCAGCTGTTGCTGAGTTCAACACGCATCCTTTCTGCTCCCTAATAAAGTGAAAATAGTGCAGAAAGATTCTTCTGCCCAGAACTGGCTTCTGCTGGAGAACCCAGTGAAGACACTGTCATTTCCACCCATTAAAAAAACAAAGCAAAACTGCACCATTAATCATAGTAATGTGTTTGAGACCAAGAATGAGAGGAGCTGAAAATCGATACTCCATGGTTTCTACACTGGCCTATGGGCTGTGTAACCTGGCTGTGGTAGAGACTATGGGACACCTCACTCCCATGCCGCTTCTCCTTCCTCCTCCTGGATCCTGAAATGCTAAGATCTATAATCTCCAAGCTCCGTTGCAGCTAGCATTCTCTGAGTTAGTTGCACTTAAGTATGATTTGAAAGGTAGAATTGATTCCGAGACGATCCCCATTCTGCTTGGCTTGTCTTACTGTGACCAAGGCTGCAACAGTGTCTCGTGGCATTGACATATGTGCCTGCAATTATACTTTGATCAGATTAACCCCCTCTGTTGCTCTTTCTTTATCCTGGGTACAGAGAGGCAGCGCAGTGACTGAATATCTAAATCCTCTCTGTCCCTGGTCAGAATAATGTGAATAAGTGTTTTCTATCTGAGGTAGAATTTTGAGAACAAAAGCTTTCAAAGGACGACAGGTGAACTGACCCCATGAGTGGAGGAACTGCAAAGGCAAGTATGAGCAGTGTTTGGCTCTTTTGAAATGGTGCTTCTTACTTGGAGACTAATCTCTATTATCTGTGACAAGGTGGCTACGGGTCAAACACTTGACCTCTGATACTCAGGTCCTCATCTACAACACACGAATGATGCTCCTGACCCAGTGTGAGGTCCGGGTGTGAGAGGGTCTGTAGAAAGTGTCTACTTATGGGGCTTTGGCTATGTACATCTCTGTGTTCGTGTGTGCATTTCAGTATACTATCTTCATACACAGATGCAGTGTGTATACTTTCTATCATTCTCTTTTCCTCTTCTGCCTCCCCCTGGTCCTCTCAGATATGTTCTGTCTCTCTCTCTTCACTTAGCTTTTATATTTAGCTTCCACATGTGAGGGAAAACATTGCATGAGTTTTTGTTTTTCTTTGGTGGTTGGGGGGTGATAGTGGGGTTTGAACTTACCCTACCACTTAAGCCACTCTGTCAGCCCTTTTCCATGTTGAGTATTTTTTGAGATAGGGGCTTGTGAACTATTTGCCTGGGGCTGGCTTTGAACTGCAATCCTCCTGATCTCTGCCTCCTGAGTAGCTAGGATTATAGGCTTGAGCCACCGGCACCTGGTATGCATGAGTTTTTATGGACATGTGAGTGTTCATGGCTGTGTATTTGTGTGCAAAGGTTCTGGGGCGTATGCATATCTATCAGTGTTGTGGAAATTCTGCATTAAGTACATGATGATGAGTGTGTGTTTGTCCATGTATGTGGATGGAATGTTTTTGACTTTCCTTGTGAGATTTCAGGTGAAAATGATTTTATGGCCTTAGCACCTCTTATACAAGGGCACAGAGCACCCTCTAGTGTTCAACAGGAGAAAGTGCTCTGCCGCAGCAGCAGGGCCTGAAATGCCTTTAAATAAGGTTGGTCTCCACATCCTCAGACCACGTTTCCAAGACTGTCCCTCAGCATCACAGGAGGATCATGCTTTCTGGAGTTGGGCACCATGTAACAGAACTCTGCACGGGATCCAGCCCACAGGAAGCTGCCTGATGGTGTGAAGTAAGAAGACCACACATCTGCTGGGTTGGGGACAGGATAACCAGGGAGTGGATAAGACATCGCGGTGAGGTTTGTTACACTGCATTTCCATTAGGCCCGTCAGTAGGGAGGCTGCTTTTGTATGATCAGATTGCAGGGGGACATAACACACACTTCTGGTCTTTGCATTTGAAGAACTTGCACTTGAGAAGCAGATCCCAGAACATGTGGCTTTCCTGGTTGGCTCTGTACAGAGAATGGTGGGCCAACTGCATCTTGAACACACAGGTGCTGTTTATAGGGTGTTTGCTTCATGCCAGGAACTGCACAAAACTCTATGTACCGCTTCACTTGATTCTCTAAAGAACCACACAAGATGGGCATTGTCACTGTATTCATTACAAAGAGAAGAGCACAGAGACCTAGTAGGCTGAACAGTTTGCCCCAGGTCACACAGTGGAGAGGCTCTGGAGTCAGATTTTGAGCTCAAATCAACCAAATTTGCAACACTATCCTTCATCATTACAGGGAATTTCATAGTCAAAACAGGAAAACTAGGACAGGGCACTTGCTGGCAATTAAAATGAGGTAAACAGAATGAAAATATTGATGGCTTAAGAACATGCATTACATTTTTTGGCAGGGGTGTCAAGACTATTCAATAAAAAGGACAGTCTTATAAATAAATGGTGTTGAGAAAATATTCACGTAAGAAAGAATGAAGTTGGACCCTTGCTTTATATCACATACAGAAATTAACTCAAAACAAACCTAAGTCCTAAACATAGGCTATAAAACAAAACAAAAAGACACTTAGAAAAGCACACAGGAAAAAAGCTTCACAATGTTCAATTTGGCAAGGATTTCCTGAACGTGACACAAAAAGCACAGATTGCAAAAGAAAAAAAAATAGTGCGGGGGCTCATGAGTGCAATTCTCATCACTTGGGAGGTGGAGATCGTGATAATCAAGGTTGGAGGCCAGTCTGGGAAAAAGTTTGAGAGAGTTGTCTCAACTAACGGCCAGTATGGAGACATGCACCTGTCATCCCAGCTGTTTGAGAGAGCACAGATAGAAGGATCATGGTCCAAGATGACTTGGGCATAAAGTGAGTCCTTATTTCAAGAATTTCCAATGCAAAAAGAGCTGGCTGAGTGGTTCAAGTGGTAGAGTGCCTAACTAGCAAGTGTGCCACAGGGGAGGAAAAAAGACAGAAAGAAAAAGAACAAAATAGATAAACTGGACTTGATTGAAATTAGCAACTTATGTGCCTAAAAGGACACTATCAACAGAGTGAGAAGGCAACCCATGGAGTGGGAGAAAATATTTGCAAATCTATATCTGATAATGAATGAATACCCTGAATATATAAAGAACTCTTACAACTCACCAATAAAAACCCAACCTATTAAAGAGGAGGAAAGGGACAAGTAAAGATGCTCACTTTCACCTATTCCTTTCAAAACAGAGCAACCAGGTGAGAGAAGATAAAAATATCCTAGGAGGATCTGTATATTGGAAATCCTAAAGACTACCAAAAGACTGTTAGAAAGGTTACATGGATTCAGTACCATGCAGGATGCCAAGTCAGCATACAAATGTCAATAGCATTTAATATATCCATAATGAACTATCTGAAAAGGAAATTAAGAAAACAATCCCATTAATAGTAGAAAAATAAGTAAATAAATAAATGAAATATTTAGGTGTAAGGTTAATAAAAAAGATGAGAGACCTGTATATTGAAAACTATAAAACACTGATGAAAGAAAATTCAAATGAATGGAAATCTATCCTGTGTTCATGGATTGGGAGAATTACTATTGTGACATATTATTATATATAATATATAATTACTTAGAATAGAATTTATATTGTTACAAATTGTATATTGTTATGTATTAAGACTTTTATATAAAAAGAACTGATATTGTTATATACAAAAAAATATGGCAGCTAAGGTGGGGAATCAGATCTAAACCCTATGACTTCAGAAACCTCCTTGATATGCTGGAACCACACTTGGGTAATTCTGATTGCTGCAATCAAAATAATAACCATCATCACATTAGGTGCAGATAAAATTCAAAGACTGACCCTTAAATCATCCTTTAATTGCACCCAACACCCATGAAAATCCTGCTCTGCCCAGCCAGCAAGGCATGTCTGGCTCTGGCCCTGGGAAAAAAAACCCCAGCCGCTTCTGTTTTCTCCCTCTTTCTTTCTTTTTTTCTTTTCATTCTTCTCCCAACAAGCATCAATCAGACAGAACATCAATCAGAATCAAGCCCTGTGACATCCTGGACCCCAGCCTGTGGAAAGCCTCTCCATGCCTCACTGAACAATGCCATTTCTCCCTATTCCAAAGCTGCCTGTGTGAAACTGCAAAAGATACAGGTGAGCATCACACACCACCCACCCACCCCCCAACCCCTGGAAAATAATCCAGTGCAGCCGCTGGGCCACTGAACGCCCCCCCAGGAAAACTGAAAGCCATAAACAGCAAATTGTAATCTAACACTGACATCTGTGGGGAGGGGGATGTGGAACACTGAACCCACCCTAGAGAACAAGGGAGGGGCAAAGAGCCAATCTTTCATGGCTGAACTGTGAGAGGTGTGGCAAGGAACTGTGCCAAACTCCCAGTGCTGAACTCTCAGTGACACCATAAAGCAGCAAAGACTGAGAGGGTGATGGGGCCAACAAAACAACCAATTAATGGAGCCACCAGAACCCAGCAGAGATCAGGAGAGGCATAAAGGCTAAGAGAGGGAGTGGAGTGACAAACCAACCTCCCAAAGCAGGGCAGGTGGGGGATCCCAAAGCCAGGACAGAGGGCAGCATTCAAAACTGAATTGTCCCACCTTGCTGGGACAAACAGAGCTGCAACTGAAGAATAACAAAGCTGCCACCTGCTAAAAACAGCTCTGACTACCCTGCAAGAGCTGATACTCTTACCTCACCTCACAACTTCAACTAACCTTGTGAACAGAAGGTCCAAACACAAGCCAGTCACCTGGTGAGACCACACCAGAGCTTCCATTTGAACACCAATACCAAGATTGGATTCCTCAGCAGTAACTCTAGAACTTTTATTAATAGACTGAACTGAACCAGGTTCCTGAACCTGTTTTTTTTTAAGTTGTGATTATTTTCTTTCTTTCTTTTTCTTTTTTTATTCCTGTGTTATTAACTTCATCATCACTATTCTCTTATCACTGTTCTCATCCTCTTCACTCTTCCTCCTCCTCTTGTACTGTAGTACTCCCTCCCAACTACTGCCCCTTCTCTTCCATCTTTCCCTTGTCTTCACCTCTCCTTTCCATCCTCCCCAAACCTGTCACCACACTACCTCTCCCTCCTACACACTCACTACCTGCTGACTAGCCTACTCTACCAATTGCACACAACCCCAGACCCCTTCAATCCCTGACACAAACACCTTCCACTATAACAACAGAAATACACCCAAACATACACAGAACCACAAAAACCAGCAACACCCATAACTCTTAACTTACCCACCCCTGCTTTTCCTATCCCCCCTTTTTTAGTGCCAGATTTGCCAATTCTCCATAATCTATAACTAGCCTAATAACCATTACTGCCCCCCAACTCTGTTTATAAATATTATCATCAAGGGGTTTTCTATAGACTATGTTAACAACTGATCTGACATTGAACCTGTGAACTTGTTAATGCTAAATTACACCCCCAGACCAGAGTCAGATAGAACATGTCAACCTAGATAACAACCAAGACAGCCAGAACACAAAAATTAAATCAGGGAAAGAAATTGGACAATCAAATCCACCAACTAGCCTACCAAAGATATAGTGGCACAGCACCAAGTGGAGAAATGGGAAGAAGCAGAAGGGATGGAAACCACTCTCTGCAAAAAATAATTCAATACAAGATTCAGTGGGAAAAGAAGAAAAAGGATATTCAGCTCCTGACCTCAACAAAACAATGATAAATGTAACTAAGGAATTCATTGATGTCCACAAAAAAATCCCTCAAAGAAGAAATCTGGGAAGAAATCTCTGAGAAATTCATGGAGAAGATATTAGGCATGGTCAACCAGAATGTACAAGATGCCCTCAAGAAATTTCAAGACACCACAAACAAAGAACATGAGATGACACAGATACAAATAAAGGAACTCAGAAAGGACCTCAACAAACACCAAAGTGAAACAAAGAACACTATAAAAAGAGAGATACATGAATTAAAGATGACAACACAAATTATAAAAGATTTGGCCAAAGATTTGGAAAACCTCAGAAGAAAGAATCAAGCAGAAATCCTGGAAACAGTCCCTTATAGTCAAACAAAAAACACAGTGGAAGGCCACACCAGCATACTTGAAAAAGTGGAAGACAGAATCTCAGAGCTTGAAGATAAAATAGAAATTAAAGAAAAACTGAAGAAATCTTAGTCAAACAACTCAAGAGCTGTGAAAGGAATATACAAGAACTCAGCAACTCCACCAAAAGACCAAGCCTGAGAATCATGGGCATTGAAGAAGGAGAAGAGGTGCAAACCAAAGGGATACACAGCATATTCAATAAAACAATAAAAGAAAATTTCCCAAATCTTGAGAAAGTTTTGCCCATTCAGGTACAGGAAGCCTCCAGGATACTAAACAGACATGACCACAATAGAACCTCCCCATAGCATATTATCATCAAAACAACAAGCATAGAGAACAGAGAAAGAATATTGAAGTCCATAAGAGAGAAAAAACAAATAACATATGAAGGTAAACCCATCAAAAAAACAGCAGACTTCTCAACATAAGGCTTAAAAGCAAGAAGGGCATGGGGTGAAGTATTTCAGGCACTGAATGAAAATAACATCAACTCTAAGATAGTCTACCCAGCAAAACTATCATTCAAAATTTATGGAGCAATAAAAATATTTCACAATAAACAGAAACTAAAACAGTATATGACCACTAAGCCACCACTACAGAAGATTCTACAAGGAATTATGCACACAGAAGATGAAAGCAAACAAAACCAGGGGAGGATAGGAAGCATCAAACCACAGGAGAAGAAATGACGAGCAATTAGAGAGTAGCATTGATTTGACCGCACACAAACCCTTAAATAACAAAAACAACTAAATGGCAGGAATCACCACATACCTATCAATATTAACACAGAAGGTCAACAGACTCAACTTCCCCATCAAAAGACACCATTTGGCAAACTGGATTAAAAAGGAAGATCCAAAAATCTGTTGTTTATAGGATACCCATCTTATTGACAGAAACAAACACTGGCTTAGGGTAAAAGACTGGAAAAAGATTTACCAAGCCAATGGCACCCCAAAGCAGTCAGGAGTAGCAGTACTTATATCAGACAAAGTAGATTTCAAACTTACATTGATCAAATGAGATAAAGAAGAACACTTCATATTAATAAAAGGGGAATTACACTAAAAGGAAATAACAATTATCAGCCTATATATACCCAATGTCAGAGCACCCAATTTCATCAAACATACACCAAAGGAATTAAAAGCACATATAGACTCCAACACAGTGGTAGTGGGAGATTTTAATACCCACTAGGTCATCCAAACAAAAAAATCAACAAAGAAATCCTAGAACTAAATGACACCATAAATCAATTGGACCTAATTGATGTCTACAGAACATTTCATCCAAAAACACAATATACATTCTTCTCAGTAGCCCATGGAAATTTCTTCAAAATAGATCATATCCTAGGACACAGAGTAAGCCTCACAAATATAAGAAAATAGAAATAATACCATGCATTCTATCTGATCACAATGCATTAAAACTAGAACTCAATGACAAAAACAGTAGCAGAAAACACACAAATAATTGGAGGCTGAATAATACATTGCTCAATGATCAGTGGGTCACATCAGAAACAAGAGAGGAAATAAAAAGTTTCCTGGAAGCTAATGAAAATGAAAACATAACCTATCGGAAACTATGGGACACAGCAAAGGTAGTCCTAAGAGGAAAGTTTATAGTCTTGACTGCATATATTAAAAGGCAGAAAGATCTCTAATAAATGACCTAATGCTGCATCTCTAACTCCTAGAAAAGCAAGAACAAGCAAAACCCAAAACAAGCAAAAGGAGAGAAATAATAAAAATAAGGGCCAAAATTAATGACATAGAGACCAAAAAAACCATACAAAGAATCAACAGAACAAAAAGCTGGTTCTTTGAAAAAATAAACATGATTGACAAGCTCCTAGCAAATCTAACTAAAATGAGGAGGGAAAAAACCCAAATTAACAAAATCAGAAACAAAAAAAGGGGGATAACAACAAACATGAAGGAAATCCAAGTAATCATCAAAGACTAATTTGAGAACCTATATTTAAATAAATTGAAAATCTTAAAGAAATGGACAAATTTCTAGATCCTTATGACCATTCAAAACTGAACCAAGAAGCTATTAACCACCTAAACAGATCTATAACACTAAATGAAATTGAAGCAACAATAAAGAGTCCCAAAAAAGAAAAGTCCAAGAACTGAAGGGTTCTCAGCTGAATTCTGCCAGACCTTAAAAGAAGAGCTAATACCAACACTCCTTAAATTTTTCCATGAAATATAAAGGGAAGGAACACTTCCCAACTTATTCTATGAAGCCAGTATTACACTTATCCCCAAACCTGACAAGGACACATCCAAAAAGGAGAACTACAAGCCAGTCTCCCTAGTGAACGTTGATGCAAAAATCCTCAATAAAATAATGGCAAACTGAATCCAAGAATATATCAGAAAGATCATTCACCATGACCAAGTAGGCTTCATCCAGTGATGGAGGGATGGTTCAACATATGTAAATCAATAAATATAATACAGCACATTAATAGAAGCAAAGACAATAACCACTTGATCATCTCAATAGATGCAGAAAAAGCCTTTGATAAGATTCAACACCACTTCATGATAAAAGCTCTAAGAAAACTAGAAATAGAAGGAATGTGCCTAAACATTATAAAGGATGTATATGACATACCTATAGTCAACATCATACTTAATGGGGAAAAACTGAAACCATTCCCCCTAAACTCAGGAATGAGACAAAGGTGCCTACTCTCCCCACTCTTATTGCTAGAGCAATAAGGCAAGAAGAAGAAATAAAAGGAATACAATAGGTAATGAAACATCCAAAATATCCCTATTTGCAGATAACATGATCCTATATCTTAAAGACTTAAAAAACTCCACCAAGAAACTTTTAGACACCATAAACAGCTTCAGCAATGTAGTAGGATACAAAATCAACTTACAAAAATCAGTAGCCTTTCTATACACCAACAATGAACAAATCGAGAAAGAATACAGGAAAAAAATTCCATTTACAATAGCCTAAAAAAAATTAAATACCTAGGAGTGAACTTAACAAAGGAAGTAAATGATCTCTTCAAGGAGAACTACAAAGCACTGAAGAAAGATATTGGGGAAGACTACAGAAGATGGAAAGATCTCCCATGCTTATGGATTAGTAGAATTAACATAGTAAAAATTACTAGACTACCAAAAGCAATCTACATATTCAATACAATACCCATCAAAATTCCAATGACACTCATCACAGAGATTGAAAAATCTACCCTAAAGTTCATTTGGAAACACAAAAGACCACAAATAGCCAAGGCAATACTCAGCAAAAAGAGAAATGCTGGAGGTATCACTATACTCGACTTCAAACGATACTGCAGAGCCATAGCAATAAAAACAGCATGGTACTGGCACAAAAACAGATATGAAGACCAGTGGAACAGAATAGAGGACCTGGATATGAACCCACATAGCTATTCCCTCCTTATTTTTGACAAAGGTGCCAAAAGCATACAATGGAGAAAAGACAACCTCTTCAACAAATGTTGCTGGGAAAAGTGGCTATCTGCCTGCAGAAAACTGAAACTAGATACACGCCTGTCACCCTATACTAGTATCAACTCATAGTGGATTAAGGGCCTTAATATCAGACCCAAAACCTTGCAGTTAGTATATGAAAGAGCAGTGAATACCCTGGAAACAATTGGAATAGGCAAGGACATCCTCAGTAGAACTCCATCAACCCAGCAACTAAGAGAAAGGATGGACGAATGGGACTACATGAATTTAAAAATCTTCTGTACAACAAAAGAAATGGTCTCTAAGTTGAAGAGACCACCCACAGAGTAGGAGAAAATATCAGACAAAGAATGGATAACCAGAATATACAGAGATCTCCAAAAACTAAACTCCCCCAAAATCAATGAACCAATAAAGAAGTGGGCAACTGAACTCAACAGAGTTTTTCCATGGAAGAAATCCAAACAGCCAAAAAACACATGAAAAAATGCTCACCATCCCTGGCCATAAAGGAAATGCAAGTCAAAACCACACTGAGTCCACCTCATTCCTGTTAGAATGGCTATCATTGAGAACACCACCAACAAAAAATGCCGAAGAGTATGCAGGGAAAAAGGAACCCTCACACACTGCTGGTAAGAATGTAAGCTAGTACAACCACTTTGGAAAACATTGTGGAAGCTTCTTAAAAAACTAAATAGATTTGCCATATGATCAAGCAATACCTAGTGATATACCCAAAGAAATGCAAAAAGCACCTGCACACCCATGTTTGTTGCAGCATTATTTACAATAGCCAAGCTGTGGAAACAGCAAAGATGCCCCACAACTGATGATCAAGTAATGTGGTATTTATACACAATGGGATTTTACTCAGCCACAAAGAAGAATGAAATTTTGTCATTCGCAAGTAAATGGATGGAACTAGAGAACATCATCTTAAGCAAAGTTAGCCAGGCTCAGAACGCCACAAATTGCATGTTCTCCCTCATGTGCAGATTATAGACCTAAAACAAATGCAGTAATACTATTGGACATGGGTCACACACTAAAGGGAGAACACACACAGGAGAAATAGGGAAAAGAATGGAAACCTAAAACTTGAATGTAGTTGATGTGCTCCTTGTTGAGGAGCGAATAAAGTAATCTTAAATTGGCAGAGGCCACTATGGGAAGGGGAACAGCAAGTTGTGAAGAGGTCTGGTACAGATGAACCAATGTGGGTTGCAATACACAAGTGCATGGAAGCAACACTAGGAATCTCTCGATATAGCTATCTTTATCCCACACTAGCAAAAATGATATGTCTTTCTTAATTAATACATTTTAATACATTTTTACTTTTTAATAATAACAAATACTTTGGTACCTAGAAAATCACATTAATAGTATGATTCATGTAGAGAGATAAATCTGAATGGTTACTTTAAATGGTTAACCAATGGCTAACTGAATGGTTGCATTACTATGGAATGGGATACCAAATGGAAAATGTACTTTGTTTTTTCACATTAATCTCTTTTCTCTTTCATCACATCTGCCTGATAAATTACCCAAGTATGCAACAGCTAGATAATCTGGCCTGTACAACTCTTAAAAGAAAATGCTGAAATCAAACCATAAAAAATAATAATATTGTTATATACAATGCCATACTGAGCCAGGATAGAATTAGGGAAAGTTTGAGATTCTTAGAACATCTATGACTTGATATAGTATTTCAGGTTGAACACTTTTCTCTTTCTCTGAGCCTTCTCTTCAGTTGCAAATATGTGTAGGTTATTAACACCATAGCACAGGGACAACTAAAACCACCCCCACCTGGCCCAAGGACCACCAGTGCTCCTCCCTACTCATCAATTATTGGTAGTTAGGAATCACCAGGTTCTTCTCTTTCCATAGTTAGCATAACTTTTAAAAGCACCTGGAGAAAGAGAAAGATTCTCTCTCTGCTTCCAGCTTCCACCTGGTCCAACCATGCCTACTTTTGTAATTCCCCTTCCTAACTTTTAATAAGCTCCATAACACCCATGTATCCTACTATGGATTCTTCCACATGGGACACAAAGAGTTTGAAAATCTTCTGATCACAGACTACAACATTGCAGTTAACAATACTGCCAAAATGATCTACAGAATCAATGCATTCCCTATCAAAATGCCAATGTCATTATTCACAGAACTAGGAGAAACAATCTTTAAATTTGTATGGGGTTACAAAATACTCAGAGTAGCTGAAAAATCTTGAGCACTGTTAGGAAAAATGCCGCTCACAAAGAAAGCTCATGAGAAAAGTCTCACGTTCAAGAGCAAGGTTTAATGGCAGGCTTGAACTGCCAGGCTGGCCAGGGAAAGATGGCGCAGCGCTGACTCTGGGCTAGGCGTGGCTTTTATAGAAGAGGGAGCTTAAGGAAGTTAGCACATGCACAGGAATCTCCATGGGGGGGGGGGGCTGTCTTAGAGCATGGGAATTTCTGTTAAGGGTGGGGCTGCCGTTGGGATTGAGGTTGCCTGGAGGAGGCTCCATTTCTCAAAAGTGAGGCCTGAGGATAAAATGGCCACCAATTCACAAAATGGTGACTCTATTACTCTCATTCCCCCAGTTTTTTCTTTAATAATTATGGGGGTAGGGGTTGAGGAGTGAGAATTGGAGCAAAGCATTGGCCTCTTAGCTGCTTCCTGCTGGCAGGGGGCATTGTATGGGGCAAGATCCTCAGGCTCCTGTGTCCTGGTGGGGGCCCTCACAGCAGTCCTCTGGATGGTTTTGGAGAGGTTGATATCCCTGAAGGTACAACTGGTTAAACTTTTGATTAGCAATAGCAGACATGCAGTATGATACAAGGGAGGAAGCTTAAGAATAGGAGAGCAAGAAACATAGGCATTAAGATGGGCATTGGCCAGGAGAACCACTGTGAAATGTTGTCCTCTAGAGGATTCCAAGAGTCCTCCAACTCCTTTCTCCATTTTTCTAATTGCTCCTGGAGTTGTCTAATTTTATTTTTTACTACCCCTGACTGATTAACATAGAAGCAGCATTCTTCTTGTAAAAACAGGCAGAGACCACCCTTCTCTGCAGTGAGCAGGTCAAGGCCTTGTTGGTTTTGGAGTAGCATCATTACATGTGCACCTGTTTCTCTTTCTATAGTAGCCTCTATAATGGACCTAATAGATCGTATAACCAAGGGAAGGAAGCAGGGAAGTAGTATGTATGTTCCTGGAATTAGGCTCACTGTTCCACCAGTGTTTTAAATCCACCTACGGCAGAAAATAGAGAGCCAGATGAGGACTAAGAACTTGTGCAGGAGTGGAAGAGGGAGAGAGTTTACAGGAGAGAAATGGCCGCATGGGGCCCAGCAGTACGCAAGAGTACTCATCCTTTGCTATAGTGGAAGAGTCTGAAATTGGTGGGCAATGTTTTATTCTTGAAAGGTGCTGCCACTGGAGGATCCCATTGAGCTTGACAGTGGTGGGCATTGTGAGGATACTTTAGGAGACCATGATCCCCTGGTTTAACAGAAATTGTTATAGGGTGGGGCAGGATCTGGTCTGCATGCTCTCTGAGAAGTTTCCTGAAAAGGTTAAAATAAGGTAAGTAGTCAGCCAGAGGAGCAGGGTCTGTTGGAGGCAAGTTTCCTAAGAGAAATGGGCAGCCATATATTATTTAGAGCATTTATTATGTAAAACTGAAATAGAAATATTAGAAGGAACATAAAAAGGTGTCTGCTAAGGGCTGCATATCTAAGGATCCAGATTCTGCAAAATCCTGTAACTCCCAAGAAAGCTCTAAGCTGCTTTATGGTATGGGGGAGTGGGAAATGGAGGATTGGGTTGATTCCCTCATGACTCAGGGAGTGAGTCTGTCCCTTTAAGACCTCACCTAGGTAGGTGACCTGTGTGAGGCAGGGGATGACTGTCAGGATTTAGGTTAAATGTAACACTCTTGGATACAAGAGAGCTTTAGCTCATTATTTTATATAAATCTACATTTTTAACTTTATAAGTGTTTGTACCATATTTAGATCAAGTATAGATACAATGCTGTTACAAGGTGGTCATTTAAGACACATGAGCAAATATGTAAATGAACTCTGACTTAGTAGTACTTAAAGCTTGACAAGATCAGCAGGAAACACAAATAATTTCTTTGATAAAATCTTTCTCTGTAACAGTTTTTTGTAGATGTTATTCAGAGCAGAACAATATTAAGATAATCTTGTTATTTTATAGACATAGAGAATTTGATTTTAGTTTGACATGACCCTAAAAATCTTTTAGGCAACTCTTAGATTATAGTTAACTTTAACTTTATCACACACCAAAGCTTTAAATTATACACTTTTAAAACTTACTCAGACCTTCATATAACATACTAAGTCCTTTGATGGCTTGTCTTTATTCCTCCTATTTGAAACAATCTTTAGGACAAACCCTTCTTTATAAAATCCTTTCTCATCCAAAAAAAAAATTCCTTTTTCCTTTAACTTCTCAAAAAATACATTCAATACCTATCTACATCCTTTCCAGTTGTTTACTTTGTAGCTTGTATTTTAAATTTAACTTTTATAAAAATTTTGAATTTATTAGTGGGGCTGGAGCAACTAATTAGTAGCCCTTGATTTTTTAAAGGAATTTATGATAGGCATAAGGCCTTGTGTCCCTCAGGCTTGAGGGGATATTTGTTTTGGGTGTGGAAATTGTGAGGGATTTTTGAGTTTTATTTGAATAGGGAGGGCCAGCCTGTCTTGCCCTACACTCATCCCATCAGTCCACACTGTGGAGTCTCTTTGTTCCTGAAGGAGGGGGCAGCAGAGATAGCTGCCTGGGGGGAGGAGAATTTGAGCCTTTAATTGAGATAGTAAATCTCATCCCAGCAGAGGCACTGGAGTTTCAGGAACTATGAGAAAAGAGTGACAGAAGAGGAGGTCTCCCCAAGAGCAGGCCAAGGCTGGGTAAAATATCACTTTAGCGGTTGGCCAAATATGCCCCGAATGATAAACTTGTCATTGGACTGGGGACTGGGAGAGAAAGGTAAGACCAAGAAACAGACTCCACTGTCTAGCAGGGAAATGACCTTTTGTTTTTCTGCCATTATGAGGAGCCCCAAGGCTCCTCAACATTGATGCCAAGAAGTGAAATGTGGACAGGAGGTCGGGACCCATCAATCCATAGGAGGTGGCACCTTGCTTTCCATCTGGAGATGGGGGCACTTAGACCTCCAGTGGTTACCCTTGCAGAGAGGGCAGGGTCCCAGTTGGGGGTGGGGCTGTCTCCCCTTCTGAGCATTCTCTGCAGAAGTGCCCCTTCTGTCCACCATGGTAGCAAGTTTAGGATGCAGGCTCCAGTCAGGTGGGGCCCATTCTGAGAGCAGCAATGAGGCCATGGTGTCTCTTATCTTTTTCTCTCCTGTGAGTAAGGTCCCGGACATACAGACATACGGGTATGACTATACATACAGACATGGCTAGCTGTATTACTTGGTTCAATGACTTTTTCCCTTCAGCCACAGACTTTGAGTTTTTAAAGAATATCTGGGACTGACTTAGTTAGAAATTTATTTTTGAGGAGAACCTCTCTCACCTGTGACTCTGGGTCCACCATGGTATGGTTTCTGATAGTGTCCTTAAGATGCTACAGAAAGGTAAGGGGGTTTTCTTCAGGTTGTTGCTACATTACAGTTACCAGGGAATAGCTTAGAGGTTTGACTTTAGCCCTTTTTAGCTCTTCCACTATGAGATGGCTGAAGTGACATTAATGCCATTTATCTTCCTTACCATTTTTTTTATTTAGCAATGTTGGGGAATTGAACCCAGGGCCTTGCATATGCTGGGCAGACACTCTCCCACTGAGCTATGTCCTCATCCCCAAATATATTTTTCTTTTTCCTTTGGCTGTACTGGGACTTAAATTCAGGACTTTATGTCTGCAAAGTGGCAGTCTACTGCTTGAGCCATATCACCAGCCCCTTTTTGTGTGGATCTGTCAAGGGGACTGCCTGTGCCCCTGTAGGTATAGGCACATTTATTCTCTCATTTTTAGGCACCACTAGTATTGGGGTTCATTGTAAATGAATCTGAGTGCCCTGGGCCAGAACCCATTGCTTTTCTAATGAGGAAAGAGTCTGGTCTAGTAGAGGCATAATATCATTTTATGTCAATTCAAAGGTTTGGATCACAGAGATAAAGGCTTGAATGTATTTGTTGGGGCATCAGTATAGCTGTCCAGATGTTTTTAAATTTCCCTTAGATCTAATAACTGGAAGGGGACATAAGACTTGCCCTCTTCCTACCATTACCTGTTGAAGGGGGAAGCACCTATTAGGAGGTTCTGAATATTGGGGTGGCTTAGAAGGTAGGGCAGAGGGTGGAGCAGTAGGGGTGGGCCTTGTCATTGATAAGGGGCTTTTTTTGTCTTCCTTTCAATGTTTATCCCGTGTCTTACAAAGAATGGCCAGCATTTGAATATCTAAATAGCAATTATGGAGCCAATCTTGGTGGTCTCAGAGATAAAAATGAGGTGTTTAAAGACCACAGTAACACCCATTTTGCTGTTCCTGAGACTATAACCTTGAGCTAACAGTTGGCTTACAAGGGCTGGGTCCAGTGGCCCAAGGTGTGAGGTGGGGCTGGCTGCTGGGCTTGTGCAAGGCACTGCTCCCCTTCCACACACATACACCCAGGACAAACAACCCTGTCTACCTAGGCCTGATCCTGTGGCCTGTTGCCCCTCTCCCTTCCTGTGTACTCATGCCTTCATGTGTTTATTTTAGGGGAAGTGGCGGTGGGCCGCAGCCACTGCCATATGTGGCTGGTGGCCTAGGATGTGTGTTGGGTCCTCTCTATGGATTCTCTTAGCTATGGCATGTGTTACTGCTGTGCCCAGGGGCTGGCATCCCCGTGCATGAGCGCTCCTGTTTGTTTTCCCTCCTCCCCTTGTGGAGGCAGAGTTAGGGTGAGTGTGGCAGCTTCAGTTTTTTTGTAAGTGCTTTTGCATTGCCGGTGCCTAGCAGTTGATTTAAAGTTGCTTTAGACAGAGGGGGCTGACAAACTAGTGGGAATAACTTAGGTCATAAGGTACCATGCTAAAAATTTTTCATGGGAGGCCAGGGTCCCAGTAATCCCAGGGAGGGGAAGGCAGGCAGAGACAAAGGACACATGGTGAGACCATGCAGGGAGCAGAAAAAGTGTCCCGACATCTTAGGTAAGGGAGGGGAAGGCAGAGACTGGAGGCATGACACACGCCTGAGGGATTAGTGATCACCTTTGCCTCCAGGTCACTCCCACTGACTGGTACTGGAACACTTTCAGCAACACAAAGCCTCCACTCTTGGGTCACTGTCTCAGGCAGAAGGGGCATTAGACAGGGGGGAAAGAGAAGCAATCATCAGATGCTGTAATCAATCAGGACTTCCCAACGTAGCATGAGGTGTAACTGAATAAACCCCAGGCTTGGTCTCGGCCCACAGGGAGGAGCATGAGCTCCCCCAGAGCCAGAATTGCCTTGAGGCCAGAGTTGGCAAGGAGTGGCTGGCTTGACACCATGATGGGAAAGTCCCTCAGGAAGACAGGAAGAGACAGGCAGGGCAAGCAGTGCAAGGAAGTCTGCTTACATGAGATGGAGGATGTTCAGGAGAGAATTTAGTTGGTTTAGAGACTGGTTTTAGAGGCTAATAGAACCTGTGCAGGGGAACAGGAAGTACAGAGGAAGGGTTTGGTGCGGAGATAGGAAAAGGATTGGGCATAGGGTATTTCTTTCCATTTACCAGTGTGCTCACAGAAATTTTATATATCCCTTAAAATATTGGGATTGAAAGTGCCATTAAGTGGCCATTTGGAGGCATTGTCTTATGGATATTGGGGCCAGGCCTGATTGCAGAGAAAAATGAGCTTTTGGGGCTTAACATCAGGTGTTAGGTGAAGGGGCTCAAGGTTGGCCAGGAGACATCCCAATGGGGAGTCTGAGGGAATTTGTGATGGTCCAACTCCCATGGCGAGGCCTGAACTGAGGAGAGGATATGACGGGCATTCCTGAGATATCAACCCCTCAGGATTTCAGGATCTCAGGAAAGATTAGAGGTGGGACACCCAGGAGGGACCTGGTCCCCAGGGACAAGAGAGAGCCAAGACCTAGCGCTAGGATTTCGGGAAAATGAGAAAGTGAGATCATGGCTCTGCATGCAAGGAGGACTCACCAAGAGAAGACCTTGAGGGAGGATTCACTGGTGATGTACGGCAATTGGAGGTGTGCTGGGGCAGAGGAAATTCCCTGTGAGCAGTGAGGGCATTTTCTAGGATTGGGGGTTCCAGCAAAGCAGATCAGATCCTGGAGAAAGGGAATGGGAGTTGAGAGAGAGAGAGAGAGAGAGAGAGAGAGAGAGAGAGAGAGCAGGATGAGTGAGGGGGAGGCTGGAAGAGCAAGGTCAGTGCTGGGAGTGCACCTGATCCGAGTCATGGCACCAAAATGTTAGGAAGAATGCTGCTCACAAAGAAAGCTCATGAGAAAAGTCTCATGTCCAAGAGCAAGGTTTAATGGCAGGCTCAAACTGCCAGGCTGGCTGGGTAAAGGTGGTGCAGCACTGACTCTGGGCTAGGTGTGGCTTTTATAGAAAAAGGAGCTTGAGGAAGTTAGCACATGTGTGGGAATCTCTGTTAGTGGTGGAGCTGTCTTAGAGCACAGGAATTTCTGTTAAGGGTGGCGCTGCCTTTGGGGTTGAGGTTGCCTGGAGGAGGCTCCATTTCTCAAGAAGTGAGGCCTGAGAATAAAATGGCCACCAATTCACAAAATGGTGACGTTATTACACTATCAAGCACAAAGAATAAAGGTGGAAACTTTAGATTTCCTGACTCCAGCATATGAAGCCAATGTAATCAAGGCAGCACTTGGGGTGGTGCTCTTGGCCCTTATCAGGGATTGTTTTTGGCACACAGACTGCACCTTTCACATACTGTCTTACTTATGTTGGAGAGATTGTGGACACGAAAATGCTGGGCCAATGTGGTCTCAAGAGTTGTCCTCCCTGAGTGAGTTCCTTCATGGATCTGCTTGACTAATGTTGGAGCCAGTAAGTGGGATTGCAATACGGCTGTTGGAAAATTCCCCACTACCCACCTGGCAGGAAACTTCCTTCTTCATTCTCAAACCAAGCCTGTTCTTGTGAAGAATGCTATGGGTACCATTTAGATAAGGGGCACTGGAACAAGGCAGCTATCAGTGAGGCTGAGGTTTGTCCTCCTGTGAGGGTTGCTCTCTTGGGTTCTCTGTCAGGTTTTCAGTTTCCCTGAACAGCTGTTGTCTCTCTTTTCTGGTGCCTTTGACAGTGCATGACTGTCACTTTGGGGCCAATAGAGCTTCTAGCAATTCCAGAATTTCTTGTCCATACTTAACATTTTTGCCCCTTTCTTTATAAGGACTCCATGGACATGAATGGTAGTAAAGGCATATTTAGAGTCCATATAGATGTTTACCCACACTCCTGCAGTGAGCTGGAATGCCTGCATGAGAACAATGAGCTCAGCTTTTTGTGCAGAGGTCCTGAATGGCAGTGGATGTGCTTCAATGACAGCATCCAGAGTCACTACTGCATATCTGGAAAAACGTGTGCCATCCTGGACAAAGCTGCTGCCATCTGTGAAATACTCAATATCCAGATGACTGATAGGCTGATCAGTCAAGTCCAGCTGGCTGGAGAACAGCTCATCCATAACTTCTAAACAGTCATGTTCCAGGGGGCCTGAATCAACCACTGATAGGGTGGCTGGATTTAGAGTCTTACCAACCTCTAGTTGGATACGTGGGTTTTCACATAACATGCTTTGATATCTGAATATTCGGGAGTTTGTCAGTCAATAATTTCCTTTATATTCCATGAGAGTCAAAACAGAGTGGGGAACTCGGACTGTGAGTTTTCCTCCCAAAGTAAGTTTGTCTGCTTCAGCCACCAAGATGGCAGTGGCCACCAGGGCACACAGGCAGGGCAGCCAACCTCAGTAAATTACATCATGTTGCTTTAATAAATAGGTCACCAGGTGGTGCCAGGAACCTAGAAGCTGGGCCAAGGCTCCTATATCTGTCTCCAGTTTCTCATGTACATATAGCAAGAAGGGTTTCATCACATCTGGCAAGTCCAGAGCAGGGGCACTTGTGAATGTCCTCTTTATCTTTTTAAAGACCTTTTCTTGCTCCTCTCCCTATACTATGGCTTCCCATTCTTCCCCACTTTGTAGCTTCATAAATGGGTTTTTGCCAAGAGAGAGTAATTGGGGATCCAGATCTGGCAGAAATCTGCAGCCCCTAGAAATTCTCTTATCTGTCAATGGTTCTTGGGGGTCAGAATGGAACAGATGGCCTGTTTTCTCTCAGGGCTCAGTCTAAGTTGTCCTTGTGACAGGTGAAACCCTAGGTATTTGACAATATCCTGGCAAATATGAGCTTTCTTTCAGGAAACCTTATATCCTACCTTCCCCAAAAGGGAGAGAAGGAAGTGAGATCCTTTCATAAAATCCTCCTGAATTGGTCCAGCCAACAGAAGGTCATCTACATACTGGAGGAGTGTGCAGCCATGCTGGTTGGCCAAGAAGCCTTTAGGTTGGACACCAAGACAGTCCCAAAGATAGCAGGAGAAGTTTTGAAGCCTAATGGCAACTGATTCCAAGTCAATTGTCCCTTCTCTCCAGTACAAGAATTTTCTCATTGGAAGGCAAAGATGCATTGGCTCTGTGTTGCCAGGCAGATGCAGAAAAATGCATCCTTAAGGTCCAGGCAGATAAAGAACTTTGCCTCAGCTGGGATAAAGCCCCAAAGCATGTACATGTTTGGTATCACAGGGTGTAGAGCAACAGTTGCTGAGTTGACTTCTCAGAGGTCCTGAGCTGGCCTAAATTCTTCAGTCCCTGGTTTTTGGACAGGCTATGGGAGTGTTCCAGGGAGACTGACAAGGCTGAAGGATCTCTTACTTTAATAGTCTGTCAAGATGCTTTTGGATCCCAATTTGGGCTTTGTGAGGAATGTAGTATGGCCTCTGGCTAACAAGAATGTCTTCCAGCTTTAATTCTATCACCACTGAAGGTATGTTCAGAGCCATTCTGGGGCTGGGGGGGGCTTGTCCTCAGTCCATACTCCTGGAATCTTAAAGGGAACCTCAGGCATCTCAGGAATCTCTTAGAGGCAGAGTAGCCATTCCTCCTTCTGTGCAACCGTGAGAGTTAGAATCTTGACTTCAGGCCCTCTCAGCTTTAAGGTTGCCATGCTGTCAGAGTCAAAATTTATTTGTGTACTTAGTTTGCACAACAAGTCTCCACCCATCAAGGCCACAGGGCAATCAAGAAGGTAGAGGAACTCATGCCTTACTTCTTACTTTCCAAGATTGCATTTTCTAGACACAAGGAAGGGGTGGCGAGTCTGATCTCTTGTGGTCCTGACTATGGTTGCATATCTTTGCAAGAGAGGGCCCATGGGTTGGGTTACAACTGAATGGGTCATTTCAGTGTCCACCAGGAAGTCAGCAGGATGGCCCCTTATCTTCATTAGGGCCATAGGCTGCTGGGGGCCCAGTAGAATGGAGCCTGGTCTGTCCTAGTCCTTCTCATAATCCTGAAAAGTGGCTAGCCTGATGATGTCATCCTCCCAGGGCCACTTCTCTTCTGATCAGGTCAATACTTTCCTTCAACAACTTGACCTCTGGGTCTGGTCTGGGGTCTCTGGGCCATTGAGAACATTCATTTTTCCAGTTTCCTTCCTGATGACAGCACACTGGTTCCACCTTAGTTTTCTCTCTAGGGTGAGGCTGTTCCAGGGGTGCTGACCACTGTCCACAGGGATTGCCTCTTCCTCTGACATGGCCTGCATGCTGCGGCCAACCCTACTGTTTGGCTAGAGCCACAGCAAAGAGGTCCACCTTCCTTTTCATCTTTCTATAGGCCTTCTGTTTGGCCTCTTGATCTTGATTGACAAAGACTTTTGTGGCCACATCCAGAAGCTGGCTGGCGTTCATACAAGCAAACTCCTCAAACTTTTGTAATTTTCTCCTTATGTCCCCCTGTGCCTGGCTGACAAACGTTGCGTTAATCATTCTCTGGTTTTCAGCTGCCCCTGGGTTGAAAGGGGTGTACAGGTGGAAGGCCTCACATGGCTGCTCATAAAACTGGCTGGGGCTCTCATCTGGCCCTTGGAGGACTTCTGATGTTTTGCTCATGTTCATAGCATTTTCCCCTCCTTCCTTCATGCCTCCAATAATGCCTCCTGATACCATTCAAGCTGTTGGTAATCTCGGTCATCATTAGGGTCCCAATGGGGGGGGGTCCTCCTTGGGGAACTGGCCCTGAGCATAGGCTTGGGCATTTAAAGTGCTCATTGGGCATGGTATTCCAGCCCCTTTAGAGCCACCAAAGTTATATGGGGTCACTCCACAGTATTAAATAGAGTAAGAAGAAGTTACCAGCAGTCTGTTCAGGTGGGCTTATGAGTTTGGATGATGGACTGCATTAGATCAATCAGATCCTGAGGCTTTTCTGTGAAGGAGGGAGTATGGTGCTTCCAGTTTAGGAGGTCTGTGGTGGTAAAGGGTTGGTAGACAAATGTATGCCTTCCTCCTTGTATCTGACCATGCTGGTCATAATATATTGGGCCCTGGACCTGTCTCAGGGGCATCTGCAGGGTGATGGGTCCTGGGGGGTGCCTAGGCCTGTATTGGGACTGTTCAAATGTCCCTGGTTGAACCTTAGGGCCAGTCTCACAGGGAGATGCAGAGTGAGGACTGGTGGACTCGGAGTGAGCATGAGGGTCATGGAGCCTGAGGAAGGTGGGGTTGTTGCAGTTTCAAGGACTCCTGGGCCTGGCTTTTCAGGCATATTTGCTGCTGGGGCTTCCCCATCTGATGCTGCTTTCCCTTCTCAGAGTGGAGGTGAAGGGGCGGAGGGTGGTGGCAAAGGTGGATATAGTGGCACATAAAGGGGTGGGGTCTCCTTGGGGTCCCCTGCTAATATGTGTTGTTTCTCTGGCTTTTTACATTTTCCCCTCTACTTGGAAGTTGATGCCACCCTGGCTACCATGACCCTACATGCTTCATGTAGGTGGGGCTTTAGCCATGTAGGCCAACTGAGGATGGCCTCCAGCCAGAAATCAATATAAGGAAACTGATCTGGGTGTCCAGGATCCCCTACAACCACTTCAAAAACTTTATTGTCTATAACCTTATCTAATGACCCCTCTAAGGGCCATCCTACACCAAAAGCAGGCCAGTGTATTTCACAGAAGGTCCTAAGTTTGTCAGGAGTCAGCTTGACCCCTAATCTCCATTAAATACCTTTTTAAAGTTCTTAAGCATGCACCCCAAGGGGTGTTCTTACTCCAACCTCCTCCCATTCCTCCCATTACCAGATGTCAAGACAGAGACAGAAATGGAAGGGATGAGGGTTGTGGAGAAGAGGTAAGAGGTCTTCCTTTCTGGCACACAGGGGAAAACAAATAACACCACTTGCTTTGTCCATCTCTGGCTGCTGGAGATTTAGACATCTCTTAGCTGTAGTGAGTCTGTATAACTGACTGGAGCCCCTGTTAGGGCTCACACTAGACCATATGATGTCATCATGGATCTGCAGATCAGGACTCCGCACTTGCTTTGTAGCTGGGCTGTGTGTCGGGCTTGCACTTTCAAACACTCTCACACGGTACAGTACTTCCACCCCACTCCCTGATCTGGAGAGATATTGTTTCACCTCAAAAGGGGGTTACTTGGATGTCTCTGCTGGGAATTGATCAGACTCCTGTTCTGTCTCCTAAAGCAGGCATAAATTCGAACTCATGTTCTTACTAGTCTGATGAGTGGGGCTCCCAAATTGGTTCCTGAGCCTTTCTGGGTTCTTTTGTGTGAACAAACTTGCCTCCTTGGTTCACTGTAGAGAGGGTCCCTCCCCTTGGATCAACACATCCAGTGGTGCATGGCAGGGGCAGCCCTCTTGGAGGGCCGGGACACTGAACTGGTGACAATGAGGTGAAAACACAGCCCTCTAAATTTCAAACGAACCCCCAGAAATGTAGGATGGCTCAGATGGAGAGACAAGGCACCAAAGCTTTCAGGAAGGAAGTTTATTAAACAGGCCGGCAGAGACTCAGTGGATACACATCCAAAGGCTGAGTCCTGAGAACAAAGGGAGCTTTCCTTATATACCATTTAGAGTGGGTTTCAGAAATGGAGGATATAGCTTGTCCCATACATGGTCACATTCTATTTCATTGGCCATTTTAACCTGTGGGGTGAGGTGAACCTTTTCTGGTCTCTCCCCAGGTGACATTCCTAAAATCTGTTCTTTATTGTTTCACCATTACACTCATTATCTGTCATTATCTGCCTTCCTCCTCCCTGCCTTCCTGCCACAAGAGTACCTGCCTTGCAAGTGTGAAGCTTGAGGTCAAACCCTAGTGCCACCAAAAACAAACAAACAAACAAAAACTTAAAAAATTATCAGGACAGCTCCATGACATGGATCCAGGTAAGTGATCTTTTTAGGATAAAAAGCAAAGGCAAGAAAAGCAAAAGATAAATAAGTGGGTTGCATCAAACTAAAAAGCTTCTACATAGCAAACAGTTAATCAGGTGAAGAGACAACCCACAGAGCAGGAGAAAATATTTGCAAACCATGTATCTAATAATTGGGTCAGTATTCAAAATATATAAGGAACTCAAACAACTCAAAAGCAAGAAAACAATTCAGTTAAAAAATAGGCAAAGAACCTGAATACACATTTCTTAAAAGAAAACACACAATAACCAACAAATTTATGACAAATAGCTTAGCATCACTACTCATCAGGAAGATCACTGGAGCCTGGACTACATAGTCCAGGCCAACCTGTGCTACATAGTGAGACCTTTCTCACATATTATATAATAACATAATACAATCTCCCATCTGTGTGAGAGATCTCAAAAACTTATTCCTCCTGTCCAACTGAAACTCCGTAGTCTTTGATCAGCCACTCCTCATTCCCTCCCTGTTTTCCCCTCATCCTAGAGTCCTAGCGTCTGGTAACTATGTTCTTATGCTCTTTTTTTGTGTTAGCTCTTTTTAGATTCTGCCTACAAGTAAAATCATGTGGTATTTGTTTTTTGGTGTCTGGATTATCCCATTTAATATATTGTCATCCATGTTCACTTATGTCACTTAATATTATAGTGTTTACTTCTTTTTATGGATGAATAGTATTCCACTGTGTGTGTGCATATTTTCTTTCTCCATTTGCTAGTGTTTAGAGCTTTACTGCACCCCAAAGGCCTGCATATTGGAGGCTTAGTCCCCAGGGAGTCTTTATTAGGAGTATTTGCCTAGTGAGAGCTCTTCAGGTCATTGGTGACTTGCCTTTGAGGGACTAGTTGGATGCCAGCCCATCTTTGCTCTCTTTTGATTCCATGCCATGAGGAGAGCAGTTTTTCTTTGCCACACACTCCCACCATTGCCATATGGCAACTCTTCCAGAGACCCAAAAGCAATGGGTCTGCCCAATCATGGACTGGAAGTTCTAAAGCCATGAGCCAAAACACACCTTCTCTGTTCATAATTTGACTATCTTGGGTATTCATCACAGTGATGGAATGCTGACTAGTACCCCATTCACATGTTGATGGTCATTAGGTTGATCCTCTGTCTTGGCTGTGATGCAGTGAACATGGGAGTGCAGATGTCACTTCAGCAAATTGATTTCAATCCCCACAAGTAGGATTGCTGGATCATGGTAGTTCTATTTTTAGGTGTTTTAGGAACTTCCATATTGTTTTCCATATGACTGTAGTAGCTTACATTCCTACCAACAGTGTTCAAAGGTTTCTCATTTTTTTCTTCACATCCTTGCCAACACTTAGTTTTTTTTTTCTTTCTTTCTTTTTCAATAATTGTCATTCTGACAAGTATGTGGTGACATCTTATTGAGGTGTTAATCCTAAATGCTGGGATTACAGGCATATATCACAGCATCTACATTGCACTGTATAGTTCAAAATAGTTGAGAGTAAATGTCAAAAGTCTCATCACAAAAAACTGATGAGTAAGTGATGTGATGGATGTTAGTTAGCTTGAGTTAATCATTGTGTGTTATACACATATATTAGAACATTATATTGTGTCCCATAAATGGATATAGTTATTATATGTTAGTTAAAAATAATATAATAATAAAAATGAGCAAAATCTTAAACATGCTTCCTAAGAAAATACAAATTACCAATAAGCTAAGGAAAAGATGCTCAATATCACTAAATATCTGGTAAGTATAAGTTAAGACTACAGAGATATCACTTCACATCTATTAGGAAAGTTATTAACAAAGAAGTATAAGAGGTTCTCAAATTGCTTTTGCTGAAAAGCATGGACTCCTTACTGAGGCCCATGAATTAACAAAAAGCAAGAGAAAAGCATGGAATCTCTCCTTCATATTGTATCTGTCTTTGCTCTAAGCTATTCTCTTTGCAGTCACTTTGCAATCACCTCAGATTCCAGGAAAGACAGAACTGATAACATCTTCATGACAAGGAACTGAAATTATACCCAACAGTAGAGCCTTCTAAGGATGGACCACCCTTTAGAATGTCTCCCAGAACAAGGACTAAGACCACACCTGTGACTGGAACTGTTTAACTATCCATACCTTTGTTCCCTGTCCCAGTTCTTTTTCTACTAAACCTATAGCCTGTGTCAGTGTTAATGGTGCTGGTGCAGTCTGTGATCAGAAGACTTCCAAATTATTTGTATCTTACTGGGAAGAATCCATGGCAGGACACGTGGGTGTAAAGGGAGTTTATTAAAAGTTAGAAGAGGAGAATACAAAGGGGAGCATGGTGGGTGTGGGTGTAGTGTGCTGGCTGAGAGAGTGTGTTTCTGCTCTTCAGGTGCTTTTAAAACCTACAATAACATAGGGGAAGGTGAGAATCAGCTGATCCTCATCCAATAATCAATGAGTGGGCAGGGCCATGGGTGATTCCCTGCCAGGTGAGGGTGGTTCCTAAGACAAAGCATGGTTAATCTAAGATGTAACTCATTTTTCTATGAGTCCTGAACTTTCCCTAATTTTAGCCTACCTCAAATTCCCCTGACAGATAATATTCCAAAAAATTCTTTTTTTGGGGGATTTCTGGAAGGGGGTAGTCTATCTTCAGTATATGCTTCAAGCTGACAAGGGTCAGCAGACACTACCTACAAGGGGAAATTGTCTCTCCTATTTCTTTCCCTTGGGGCTCATTTGGACACAAGGTGTCTGAATTATTATCCAGCACAGTCAAGGTTCTTCTGGAGATCTGTATTGCTCAAGGAGATCTTGTTCATCTGTAAAGATTGATAGCCCTGTTGCTTCATGAATTGGGTACTAAAGGCTTTTATTCTGGAAGGGATAAATCTGGTTTAGAGGCATGACATGAACATTTAACAGTGATAGGAGCATCAGAAGGGCCCCTGCCAGGAGTAGCAAGAAGGATAAAGAATCTAATTTTTAAAATAGATATAGGCAAGGACTTCCTCAATAGAACCCCAGCAGCTCAGCAACTAAGAGAAAGGATGGACAAATGGGACTTTATAAAATTTAAAAGCTTCTGCACAACAAAAGAAATGGTCTCTAAACTGAAGAGACCACCCACAGAGTGGGAGAAAATATTTGCCAGCTATACATCACACAAAGGACTGATAACCAGAATATACAGGGAACTTAAAAAAATCAATGAACCAATAAAGAAATGGGCAACTGAATTAAACAGAACTTTCTCAAAAGAAGAAATTCAAATGGCCAAAAAACACATGAAAAAATGCTCACCATCTCTAGCCATAAAGGAAATGCAAATCAAAACCACACTAAGATTCCACCTCACCCCTGTTAGAATAGCCATCACCAAAAACACCACCACCAACAGGTGTTGGTGAGGATGTGGGGAAAAAGGAACCCTCGTATACTGCTGGTGTACTGGTACACTGCTGGTGGGAATGTAAGCTAGTACAACCACTCTGGAAAACAATATGGAGGCTTCTTAAAAAACTAAACATAGATCTGCCATATGATCCAGCAATCCCACTCCTGGGGATATACCCAAAGGAATGCGACTCAGGTTACTCCAGAGGCACCTGCACACCAGTGTTTATTGCAGCGCTATTCACAATAGCCAAGTTATGGAAATGGCCAAGATGCCCCACTACAGATAAATGGATTAAGAAAATGTGGTATTTATATACAATGGAGTTTTACTCAGCCATGAAGAAGAATGAAATCTTATTATTCTCAAGTAAATGGATGGAACTGGAGAACATCATTCTGAGCAAGGTTAGCCAGGCTCAGAAGACCAAAAATCATATGTTCTCCCTCATATGCGGACTTTAGATCAAGGGCAAATGCAGCAATGTTGTTGGACTTGGGTCACATGACAAGGGGAGAGCACATACAGGTGGTATGGGGTAGGTAGAAAACCCAAAACATGGAAATGTTTGATGTCCCCACTGCAGAGGAACTAATTCAGAAACCTTAAAGCAACAGAGGTCAATATGGGAAGGAGATCAGGAAGTAGTGAAAAGGTCAGGTAGAGATGAATCAACTTGGGTTGTAACATAGTTCTACATGAAGCAATGCTAGGAATCTCTCTGTATAGCTATCCTTATCTCAACTAGCAAAAATGCTTTGTCTTTCTTATTATTGCTTATGTCTTCTCTTCAACAAAATTAGAGATAAGGACAGAACAGGTTCTGACTGGAAGTGAGGAGGTGTGGGGAGGAAAGAAGGGGGTGGCGGGTAGAGGCTAGGGGGGAGAAATGGCCCAAACAATGTATGCACATGTGAATAAATGAATAAAAGTTTTTTAAAAAAGAATCTAACTTTTTATTTTGAAAAATGACAGACAGTTTTATGGTTACTTTGCCTATAGGTATTTGTGCCTGGAGCTACCTATTTTTAACTTTTAGCTGGCCCTCTGTTTTGGACTGTCACTATAGTAGGCAGTTAAAGGCTGATTGTTTGGGGTAATACCTACATTAGAAGCCAGATGTACCAGGGTCAAGTACCAATCCAATTAGAGGGTAAACGTCAATGAGTCAGTTCTGCACAGAAAAAAGATTCACAGCATCCCTAAGCAGAAGTTAGATCCATTGAAAGTTATATTTCCTTTGTTTAAACAAAAGGCCTTGACCAAAGACATGACTTTGCCTTTTGCCAGAAGCCTAGAAGGCTTAAGTATTAGAGCACATGTGTAAGAGCCCCCCTTTAAAAATCTCAGCTTTGGTTACTTTTAGAGGTCTGGTGTAATTGACTCCATCTAGATCTGGAGAAGTCCTCTCATTTGTGCAGTCCTTTTGAACTGTCCCAGGTGGCTGAATGCCCATTGTTTGTCTAAGAAGTTGAAAGAATGCCCACCATTCAGGGGTCATGTTCTCTTAAACTGCTTATCTGAACAGTCATCTTTGAAGATTCTGCCAGTTTGGCACTTTTGTCCTTTGGAGCAGGAATAGCTTTTCATGGAAAGTCAGATTTTTGTCCCACAGAAAAGGGGAAGTAACACATCAAACAGATGAGAAGTCAATGCCAAGGTGACCTTTCTGATCAAATTAAGCAACAGAGAGATTTATTAAAAAATGGCTTAGTCTGGGCTTAATTAAATCTAAGTGTTTGTCCTGTAGGGGATGTAGCAACACATTTAAATTGCTGTAAATTATCAGCAGACAATAGTTATAAAGTTTATATGAGGAAAATACAAAATGTCTGTCCTGGTTGACAGATAAGCATTTGTGAGAGTTATTTTTCATGGGCTTGTCTATAAATGCCCCAGTAGGATTAGAACTATAATGACTAAACTTAAAGTAACCATGGCTAATAGTTTAGCAATTAATAGAATAGAATAGTATTACTAATCCTCTCTTATTACAATTGGGAACATGCACACAAACTTGTAAAAAGGAGTTAAGACACCAGTTTGGTACAGTGTCTTTTTATAACTCTATTTTAGAAGACTTATATACTTGAAGAACACAAAGATGCCTAACATATAAAGGACCCAGTAGCAGCATCACGGTATAAACCTTGAATTTTGATTAGGTAAAGTAACAAGTTAGTGGTACTGTCAATACAGTACTGACAATTAAAAACCCTAAATTTTCCAATGATTAGGGGAAGGCAGTGTCAGTAATTTCAAACAGCCCTTGTTTTAATGCTCAATTGCATATCATATATATAACACAATGTTTATCTAGCCAATGTCAGATAAACCAATGTTTATCCAATGAACAGATGTCAGATAAGCCAATGTTTATCTGACAAACAGATGTCAAGCCTAAATGGCAGAACTTTTATCATTTGTCATAAAGATCAGAAATGTCAAAGACTTTATTAGATAGAATGTATCTTAGATAAAAGAATTATAACTGCTTACATGTATACATTTTTAACTCTATACATGATTTTATGACAATTAGATACATGTACAAGGCACTAGTAGTATTAGAGCCATTTAAAATAATTTTCACTTAGTTTAAACTAATTTTTCTCAGTGTTACCAGAAAAAAGCTTAGGGTTTTTGTGTCTGGCAAAAGACTAATTTAGGCAGGATGCAAAGAATAGTAAATAATTTTAAATGGGCTATGTAGAGAACTTGTCATCTTTTTTTTGGTTAGCAGGATCAAAGCACTCCCAGTACTTAGGGATACAGCCAAGTGAATATGCTGGCTTCCCTTATGCTAGCTGGTGGAAAGAGAGAGAGAGAAAGAGAAGGAGGAAAATCCATTCACCCCTCCACCACTGCATGAGGGCTCCTGAATGGAATTCCCTATGCTGACTGGTGGAGAGATAGAGAGAGGGAAAGGGAAGGAGGAAGATTGTCCTTTGAGAGAGTGACATGGTTTCCAAGATCCTCAAAGTGTCCCTCTTATATCTTGGAAGTCTCAGTTACAGGTCCTCTAGACCTGGCTTGGCTAAAAACACTTCCTGTAGACATCTCTGCATGAACAAGCTGTGGTACCCTGGCTTTCTACTGTTCTCCAAAGGACCAGTATCTTACACCTCTGGATGAGGGTTCCTAAATGGGATGCTGATCCTGAATGCCAACCCAACTATTAAAGCATAAGAACTATTATACACTGGGCAAAGAGGATGATACCAGAAATAACTTGTAAAATGAAAAGATAACAATATAAAGGAGGAAAATTTTTTGAGTGTTAAAAGGGAAACATATTAATATGAACATTTATAACCAGTACAGAATCCAAATTGCACCAAGGTAAGCTTGGCTGATACAAACTCACAGACTGTGGTCATTTTTCCCTAAGATCTGTGTCCTTTTCTTGCTCTAGTGAGAAGAACAGGAAAAATAATTGAAATTACCCTCTAAAGTACAGGGTCTAGGGGCTCACAATTTCTCCTAGCTGGCTTCACCACAAAATGTTAATTGGGCTGGTGCAGTCTGTGATCAGAAGACTTCCAAATTCTTTGTGTCCCACCAGGGCACAAAGGTGTAATGGAAGTTTATTAAATGTTAGGAAAGAAAATACAAAGGGGAGCATGGTGGGGCCCACATAGAGTCTGCCGGGTGAGAGTGTTTCTGATCTTCAAGTGTTTTTAAAACCTACAATAACCTATGGGAAGGGGAGAACCAGGTGATCCTCATCCAATAATCAATGAGTGGGGCAGGGCATGGGTGGTTCCCTGCCAGAACATGGTTAAACTAAGCTGTAATATTTTTCTATGAGTCCTGAACTTTCCCTAATTTTAGCCTGCCTCATCTGTACCCCAAAGATGGCTAAAGATGGACAAAGTGAATGCTTACTTTCCCATAGCATGTCCTGAACCATGTAATAAATCTTCACGATTATCATATATTTATTTGGTGTATAGAGGTAATTGCCCAGACCTGGCAAGTTTTGGCCCTGGTTCCAAAACTCCAGTTTCAGATGGAGAAAATAACAAGTGTTGGCTGGATTGATAAAGATAATAGCACGTTAAAAGGATGTAGATGTAGTGGTAGATGTAGGCAGTGGTAGAGCACTTGCTTAGCTTGTACAAGGTCCTGGGTTCCATACTCAGCAATGCAAAAACAAAAGCAAAAGAACAAACAAACAAAACAAAATTTAAAAATCCTACAAGTCACTCACATCCAGAAAGTATCAGCTCAGAGGAGATCTTACTGAGGCAGGCTAGAATTCAGAAAGTTCTGCACTCTATGATTTAATATTGTATTTCAAAGTGAACATTCTCTCTTTCTCTGAGCCTTCTTTTCAGTTGCAAATGTGTTTGGGTTATTCACACCCTGGCACAGAGACAACACAAACCACCCCCACCTGACCAGGGAATACCCTTACCCCTCCACACTCATTGATTATGGTTTAGGAATCACCAGGTTTTTCCCATCCATAGGTTAGCATAAGTTTTAAAAGCACCATGAAAGAGAAAGACTCTCTTTGCTTCCAGCTTTCACCTGGTCCCACCATGCCCCCTTTTGTAATTAATTTCCTTCCCTAACATTTTTTTTAATTTTTATTTTTTTATTATTCATATGTGCATACAATGCTTGGGTCACCCCCTCCCTTACCACCCACTCTGCTCCCTCCCACTCCCCCCACCCTCTCGATACCCAGCAGAAACTATTTTGCCCTTATCTCTAATTTTGTTGAAGAGAGAGTATAAGCAATAATAGGAAGGAACAAGGGTTTTTGCTAGTTGAGATAAGGATAGCTATACAGGGAGTTGACTCACATTGATTTCCTGTGCATGTGTGTTACCTTCTAGGTTAATTCTTTTTTATCTAACCTTTTCTCTAGTTCCTGATCCCCTTCTCCTACTGGCCTCAGTTGCTTTTAAGGTATCTGCTTTAGTTTTTCTGTGTTGAGGGCAACAAATGATAGCTAATTTTTTAGGGGTCTTACCTATCCTCATATCTCCCTTGTGTGCACTCGCTTTTATGTTGTGATCAAAGTTCAATTCCCTTGTTGTGTTTGCCCTTGATCTAATGTCCCCACATGAGGGAGAACATAAGATTTTTGGTCTTTTGGGCCAGGTTAACCTCACTCAGAATTATGTTCTCCAATTCCATCCATTTACCAGCGAATGATAACATTTCATTCTTCTTCATGGCTGCATAAAATTCCATTGTGTATACATACCACATTTTCTTGAGCCATTCATCAGTAGTGGGGCATCTTGGCTGTTTCCATAACTTGGCTATTGTTTATTGAATAGTGCTGCAATAAACATGGGTGTGCAGGTGCCTCTGGAGTAACCTGTGTCACAGTCTTTTGGGTATATCCCCAAGAGTGGCATTGCTGGATCAAATGGTAGATCAATGTTTAGTGTTTTAAGTAGCCTCCAAATTTTTTTCCAGAGTGGTTTGTACTAGTTTACATTCCCACCAACAGTGTAAGAGGGTTCCTTTTTCCCCACATCCTCGCCAACACCTGTTGCTGGTGGTGTTGCTAATGATGGCTAATCTAATAGGGGTGAGGTGGAATCTTAGTGTGGTTTTAATTTGCATTTCCTTTATTGCTAGAGATGGTGAGCATTTTTTCATGTGTGTTTTGGCCATTTGAATTTCTTTTTTAGAGAAAGTTCTGTTTAGTTCACTTGCCCATTTCTTTATTGGTTCATTAATTTTGGGAGAATTTAGTTTTTAAGTTCCCTATATATTCTGGTTATCAGTCCTTTGTCTGATGTGTAGCTGGCAAATATTTTCTCCCACTCTGTAGGTGTTCTTTTCAGTTTAGAGACCATTTCTTTTGATGAACAGAAGCTTTTTAGTTTTATGAATTCCCATTTATCTATGCTATCTCCTTAGTTGCTGTGCTGCTGGGGTTCCATTGAGAAAGTTCTTACCTATACCTACTAACTCCAGAGTATTTCCTACTCTTTCCTATATCAACTTTAGAGTTTGTGGTCTGATATTAAGATCCTTGATCCATTTTGAGTTAATCTTGGTTACAGGGTGATATACATGGATCTAGTTTCAGTTTTTTGCAAACTGCTAACCAGTTTTCCCGGCAGTTTTTGTTGAAGAGGCTGCTTTTTCTACATCATATATTTTTTGCGCCTTTGTCAAAGACAAGTTGGTTATAGTTGTGTGGCTTCATATCTGGGTCCTCTATTCTGTTCCACTGGCCTTCATATCTGTTTTTGTGCCAGTACCATGCTGGTTTTATCATTATTGCTTTGTAATATAGTTTGAAGTCAGGTATCGTGATACCTCCAGCATTGTTCTTTTGACTGAGTATTGCCTTGGCTATTCATGGCCTCTTGTGTTTCCATATAAATTTAACGGTAGATTTTACAGTCTCGTTAATGAATGTCATTGGAATTTTGATGGGAATTGCATTAAACATGTAGATTACTTTTGGGAGTATAGACATTTTTACTATGTTGATTCTACAAATCCCTGAACATGGGAGATCTCTCCACTTTCTATAGTCTTCAATCTCTTTCTTCAGAAGTTTATAGTTTCCCTTGTAGAGGTTGTTCACATCTTTTTTTAGATTTACACCTAGGTATTTGATTTTTTTTTTGAGGCTATTGTAAATGGAATTGTTTTCATATATTCTTTTTCAGTTTGTTCATTATTAGTGTATAGAAATGCTAATGATTTTTCTATGCTGATTTTATATCCTGCTACCTTGCAGTAGCTATTAATGGTGTCTAGGAGCTTCAGAGTAGAGTTTTTTGGGTCTTTAAGGTATAGGATCATGTCATCTGCAAATAGGGATATTTTGACAGTTTCTTTACCTATTTGTATTCCATTTATTCCTTCTTGCCTAATTGCTCTGGCTAGGAATTTCAGTACTATGTAATAGGAGTGGAGATAGTAGGCATCCTTGTCTGGTTCCTGATTTTAGATGGAATGGTTTCAGTTTTTCTCCATGAAGTATAATGCTGGCTATAGGTTTGTCGTATATAGCTTTTATAATGTTGAGGTACTTTCCTTCTATTCCTAGTTTTCTTAGAGTTTTTATCATGAGATGGTGTTGGATCTTATTGAAGGCTTTTTCTGCATCTATTGAGATGATCAAGTGGTTTTTGTCTTTGTTTCTGTTAATGTGCTTTATTACATTTATTGATTTTCGTATGTTGAACCACCCCTGCATTCCTGGGATGAAGCCTACTTAGTCGTGGTGAATAATCTTTATGATGTGTTGTTGTATTTGGTTTGCCATTATTTTGTTGAGGATTTTTCCATCAATGTTCATTAAGGTGATTGGCCTATAGTTCTCCTTTTTGCAGGTATCTTTGCCTGGTTTTGAGATAAGTGCAATACTGGCTTCATAAAATGTGTTAGGCAGTTTTCCTTCCCTTTCTATTTCATGGAACAGTTTAAGGAGGGTTGGTATCAGTTCTTCTTTAAAGGTCTGATGGAATTCAGCAGAGAATCCATCAGGTCCTGGACTTTTCTTTTTGGGGAGACTCTTGATTGCTGCTTCAATTTCATTTTGTGTTATAGATCTATTCAGGTGATTAATTTCCTCTTGATTAAGTTTAGAATGGTCATATGTATCTAGAAATCTGTCCATTTCTTTAATATTTTCAAATTTATTTGGATATAGGCTCTTGAAGTAGTTTCTGATGATTTCCTGGACTTCCATGGTGTTTGTTGTTATCTCCCCTTTTTCATTCCTGATTCTACTAATTTGGATTTTTTTCTCTCCTCATTTTAATCAGGTTTGCCAGGAGTCTGTTGATCTTGTTCATTTTTTTCAAAGAACCAACCTTTTGTTTCATTAATTCTTTGTACGGGTTTTTTGGTTTCTATTTCATTGATTTCAGCTCTTATTTTTATTATTTCTCTCCTTCTATTTGTTTTGGGATTTGCTTTTTCTTGTTTTTCTAGGAGTTTGAGATGTATCATTAGGTCATTGATTTTGGATCTTTCAGTCTTTTTAATATATGCACTCATGGCTATAAACTTTCCTCTCAGGACTGCCTTTGCTGTGTCCCATAGGTTCCGGTAGGTTGTGTTTTCATTTTCATTGACTTCCAGGAACTTTTTAATTCCTCTTTCATTTTATCAATGACCCATTGTTCATTAAGTAATGAGTTACTCAGTTTCCAGCTGTTTGCATGTTTTTTGTCTTTACTTTTGTTTTTGAGTTCTACTTTTACTGCATTGTGATCAGATAGAATGCATGGTATAATTTCTATTTTCTTATATTTGCTGAGGCTTGCTTTGTGCCCTAGGATATGATCTATTTTGGAGAAGTTTCCATGGGCTGCTGAGAAGAATGTATATTGTGTAGAAGTTGGATGAAATGTTCTGTAGACATCAAGTAGGTCCATTTGATCTATTGTATATTTTAGATCTTGGATTTCTTTATTAATTTTTTGTTTGGATGACCTATCTATTGATGATAATGGGATGTTAAAGTCTCCCACAACCACTGTGTTGGAGTTAATGTATGCTTTTAGGTCTTTCATGGTATGTTTGATGAAATTGGGTGCATTGACATTGGGTGCATATAGGTTGATAATTATTATTTCCTTTTGGTCTATTTCCCCTTTTATTAGTATGGAATGCCCTTCTTTATCTCATTTGATCAATGTAGGTTTGAAGGCTACTTTGTCAGAGATAAGGATTGCTACTCCTGCCTGTTTTCAGGGACCATTGTCTTGGAAAATCTTCCAGCCTTTCACCCTAAGCCTATGCTTATTTCTGTTGGTGAGATGGGTCTCCTGTAAGCAACAAATTGTTGGATCTTCCTTTTTAATCCATTTCATCAAGCAGTGCCTTTTAATGGGTGAATTAAGTCAGTTAACATTAAGTGTTAGTACTGATAGGTATGTGGTGATTCCTGTCATTTAATTATCTTAGTTGTTTGAAGATTTGATTGTGTGTACCTAAATCGAGGTTACTCTCTACTTTCTTGCTTTTTCTTTTCCTGTAGTTTTGTGCTGCCTGTCCTTTCATGATAATGTTGGGTTTCACTTTCTGTGTGCAGAATCCCTTGAAGAATCTTCTGTAGTGGTGGCTTTGTGGCCACATATTGTTTTAGTTTCTGTTTATCATGGAAGACTTTTATTGCTCCATCTATTTTGAATGATAGCTTTGCTGGGTAGAGTATCCTGGGGTTGAAGTTATTTTCATTCAGTGCCTGGAAGATCTTACTCCACACTCTTCTTGCTTTTCTGTTGAGAAGTCTGCTGTGATTTTGATGGGTTTACTTTTGTATGTTATTTGTTTTTTCTCTCTTACAGCCTTCAGTGTTCTTTCCCTAGTTTCTGAACTTGTTGTTTTAATGATGATATGTTGTGGGGTAGTTCTATTTTGATCTGGTCTGTTTGGTGTCCTGGAGGCCTCTTGCATCTGTATGGGACTATCTTTCTCTAGATTTGGGAATTTTTCTGTTATTATTTTGTTGAAAATATTATGCATTCCTTTTGCTTGCACCTCTTCTCCTTCTTTGATGCCCATGATTCTCAAGTTTGGTCTTTTGATGGAGTTGGTGTGTTCTTGCATTTTCTTTTCATAGGTCTTGAGTTGTTTAATTAATAGTTCTTCGGTTTTTCCTTTAATTACCATTTCATCTTCAAGTTCTGAGATTCTGTCTTCTATTTGTTCTATTTTGCTGGATTGGCCTTCCGTTTTGTTTTGCAATTCTGTTTCGTTCTTTTTTCTGAGGTTTTCCATATCCTGGGTCGTTTCCTCTTTAATGTTGTCTATTTTTGTCCTGAGTTCATTTATCTCTTTATTAATCATGTTCTCTGTTTCACTTTGGTGTTTATACAGTACTTCTATAGTTTCCTTTATTTCTTCTTTTGCTTTTTCAAATTCTCTATTTTTGTTGTCTTGGAATTTCTGGAGTGTCTCCTGTACAGTTTGGTTGACCCTATCCAGTATCATCTCTATAAAATTCTCATTGAGTACCTGTAGTATGTCTTCTCTTTAAATTATTTTTTATGGGCCTCATTGGGTTCTTTGGGATAGTTTATCTTCATTTTGTTGGAGTCTGGATCTGAGTATGTGTTTTCTTCATTTCCCTTTGGTTCCTGTACTAATTTTTTGCTGTGAGGAAACTGGTTTCCCTGTTTTTTCTGCCTTCCCATCATTGCTCTTGGTGTTGTTATTGTCCCTGTGCTGTGTGCAATTAGTATTTTCTGGCTGTAATAATAGCACTAGTGATATTTAGAATGGAAGGTTGAGAGGTGATGGAAAGCAAAGAAGTTAACGGAAAAAGGAAAAACAAATAATCAAATAGAAAAAAACAAAAAACAAAACAAAGAAACAAACAAAAAAGTTTCAAAGATATAAATAGGGAGAGACAGTGTACTAATCAACAGTAAGCCAAAAAGACATTATAGAGACAGAGAGAGGATTGAAAATAAAAAATAAAAAGAATAAAGATAAGAATAAAAATAAAAAATAAGTAAATGAAAGAAAAAAATGTAATATAAAGTAAAAAATAAATAAAATAAAAAAAAAAGGAAAAAAAGCCTCCAAGTTCAAATGCAATGAAGTTTCAGGCTTAATAATTTTGTTGTTTGTCCCTCAGCCTCCAATCATGGAGATGGTGCCTCAGATCCTGTTCTGTAGTTGTCTCATCAAAGGGGTAACATAGGAAAAAGCCACAAAGTGTCCCAAGTTCAAATGCAATACCGTTTCAGTAAGTTTTTCAGCAAGCAAGTGTAGTTAGGTTGTTTTCTCATCAAAGGTAGGGAGAGATAAAAAAAAAGAGTCTGGAGACAGTTCTGTGAATGGCTATCTGTGGCTGTGGCTTGCCTTCCTGCTGCTGTCAGCCTGCTGTTGCTGGAGGTGTTATTTATGCAGATCTCTGGGGTGAGGTTAGCACTCACCTGGCCCAGCAGACTTTGTTTACTCAGAGTTCTGTGCACAATGCCACTGCTACAAGTTTTCCCCTTTCCAAGCACACTGGGGGAGATGACACTGCACCCGCTTTCTCAGGCCTGCGTGTTTGTTTACAGTTCATGTGGGAAGTGGGTCTTCCCCTCTCTCCTGGGGAGTTTTTCTCCCTCCACCATTCTCACAAACTTTCCCACTCCTGGTTGCTGGGTGCTCCTGCCCTCTCTGGCCAGGCCTGGCTTGTTTATTTACAGTTCCAGGAGGGATTCCCCTTGGCCCCTCTTCAGCGCTCAGGGCACCCCACCCTCTTTGATACGTGTCTGTATCATTCTTATTGCTTATTACTCAGTTTCTCTTTTGTCCCTGGGTGGGGGTCAGTTTGTCCAGGGGGCTATGCTGATCTGGCCCAGGGTTGTCTGTGGAAGTACCACGTATCACTTAGCTCACCTTGTCCACATCTTCCCAGGCCATCTGGGCGCTGGCATCTGGTGGCTCGGGGGCCCTCCTGGTTTCTCTGTTCAACATGAAGTGGAGATTCTTTGCGCAGGCTGGAGGTATGGAGGGGTCAAATTTTTGCCTCTTCTCGGTGGCCTTGCCTGCAAGGTGTGTCCCCAGCATCTCTCCAAGATTTCACTTTAGGAGACATGCTTTCTGCTTCCTCCCTCTAGCCACCATCTTCTTCCTTCCCTAACTTAATAAACTTCATTACACCCATGTTTTGTCCCATGGTTTTTTCATGTGGGACACAAAGAATTAGGAAATCTTCTGATCACAGACTGAAACATTGCTATTAACAATAATAGATACTCTAGCCATTAAAAAGTTAACAAGAGAATAATATAATCTTAGTCTGACTTCTGTTGTTGTAACAGTTATCTGAGGCTGGGACATTTATTAAGAAAAGAAGTGGATTCGGCTCATAGTTCTGAAGGTCCAAGCACATTGCACTGGCATCTTCTCAGCACTGGTGACAGCCTTGTGGTGAATCAAGTCACAGCAGAAAAGCAGAAGGAAAGTGGGTGTGGGAGAAGAGACCAGAGACTGCCTGCCAGTGAGTAGGCAAAGGAGGCTCATGTGCTCTGTAGCCACCTGCTGTACTCTTGCTGCTCCTGTGAGAACTAATCCAATCCCCTGACACCCAATCCACTCCCACTTGGGAGGCATTAATTCCTTCTGAAAATGATCCCTCCATGACGTAATCACTTCCCACTAGGTCCCACCCCTTAAGGGTCCCTCCAGCTCTTAATATTGACACATGGGGATCACATTTCAGCATGAGTTTCGATGGGGTCAAACTATATCCAAGCTATAGCAGCTGTAAACAAAAATTTGACAACACTGAAGAAATGAACCCCTAAAATGACAAATTTCTAAAAGTTAACCAAAATGAAATAGATAACCTGAAGAGTCCTAGAACAATTTTGTTTTAGGTAGATGACTCTGAAAGTAGTGATGGGAAAGAATTAAAATAGGCAAGTTTGTAATAAAGTTAGTACACTTTGAGAACTGACGAAGGCCTGAACTATGAAGGTGGTAATCAGAAATAAGAGGAAAGGCAGATTTGGGCACATAATGAGCATAAACTCAGCAAATCTGTGACTGACTAGTCATGGAAATTATGAAGGCAGAGAAGGAGGCTCATCCATCTCTTGCCTGAATGAATGGTACAACTAACTGAATTTCCCACAGAGGAAGAGTGGGTTTGGTAGCAGAGCATGATAATGGGATAAGTTTCAAAGAACTTAACTTTGGATGGTTGCTGATGGCTTATGCCTATAATCCTAGCTACCGAGGATGCAGAGATCAGGAGGATCATGGTTGAAAGCCAGCCCTGGGCAAGTAGTTATGAGAACCTATCTTGAAAAAAAAAACCCATCACATAAAGGGCTGGCAGAATGACTAAAGCAGTAAGAGCATCTGCCTAGCAAGCATGAGGGCCTGAGTTTGGGTGCTGCCCCATTTCCCTCAAAAAAAGTACTTAGGTTTGGGGCCTCTGTGTCAATTGAGGTTTGGGATTACTATGGTTTGGGAAGTGTCTCCCAAAGCCATGTATTGAAGGCTTAGTCTCTGGTTTATGGCATGTTGAGAGGTGGTAAAATCTTTAGGGATGGGGGCCTAGTGGGAGGAAGTTAGGTGATGGGGGTGTACCCTGGAAGTGGGTATTGGGACTCCTGCCTTTTCCTCTCTCTCTGTTCTTCCCAATTGCCATGAGATGAGAAGTTTCCTTTGTCAAGACTCAGTCTCCACACAGGTCCAGAAATAATGGAGCCAACTGACCATGACTAAAATCTCTGAAATTCTGAGTCAAAATAAACCTTTCTTTTTCTGTAAATTATTTCAGGAATTTTGTCACCGTGACAGAAAGTTGATGAACACAGAGATGCTTTGCAATCAATTGGATTTGGAGGGTTTGGACAGCACTGAAATAAGAAGCCACACAGTGTATTTATTACTCATTCAGAAGACGTAAGAGACAGAAGTGCAGGTGCTAAATAAAACAAAGAGTCCTAGGTAAGGTATAATTTGAAAGTCAGAAAAAGCTCTATGCTTTTTGTAATAAAATACTTTTTGTATGTCATGAACAGAGCTGTAAGGAAAGAGATATAATTTCAAAAGTTGGAAACTGGACTGGGGGAGTAGCAGAGCACTTGCCCAGCATGCATGAAACTGTGGGCTTGATCCCCAGCACCACAGAAAACAAAACAAAATAAAACAAAAACTCCAAAACTGGACCCATATTGATGTCAAAGAGAACAAATGGTTAAGTTGGAAGAATGGTAGAATGGTTAAATTGATAAAATGACATAGTTATTACAATGTTTAAGAAGAGTATGCAATAATGATAAAATACAACAAAAGGTAAGTGTTTCTATAATTATTAAAAATTCTTGGGGCTGTGTTGGTGTGGGTCAAGTGGTAGAGCGCCTGCCTAGCAATCATGAGGTCCTGAGTTTAAACCCTGTACCACCAAAAAAATCTATATATAGCTTAGACAATTAAAAATATTGCAAAGCCTGGAAAGAAACACATTAATATGTTAATAGTCATTGTTTCAGTGCTCAGAGGTTTAACTCTATGGAGTTATACCTCTTTTCTAAATCTTCATAAGTCAGTATATACCACTTTAATAATAATGGGGGAAATGCAGTTTAAAAAACCCATACAAACAAACTTCTTGTGCCTCTAGTGAGACAGAATGTGGTGACAGTTCCTATTTAGCACAGTGCCTGATACACAGTAGGCTCTTAAAAAGATCAAGTCAGTATGGGTGCTGAGTTTGTGATGGCAGGTGCCTTATAATCTCTTCCCTTTCCCCCTGCAGTAGGATCTTATTACACAAATCCACTCCAAAGTCACATGATCACAGCAGCAAGGCCAAAGCCTGGCCATCACTGTTGCCATTGCACAAGCTCTGTCCTTGTTCTAGACCATCCTAAACCAAGCGGTCAGGTAAGACTCAGTGACAAACTCAAGCAGGTGATAGGTGTCACACAGCTTCCTGACAGGAGTCAGGATGCAGAGCTGATGGTCATCCCCATCTCCATACCATCTTCATTTTCATCCCATCTCCATCTTCATCTTCATCCCATCTCCATCTTCATCTCTATCTCCATCTCCATCTCCATCCCCATCCTCATCCCCATCCCCAACCCGCATCTCCATACCCATCTCATCTCCATCTCCAATTTCATTCCCATCTCCATTTCTATCTCCATCTCCATCCCAACCCTCTCTCCATATCCATCCCACTCCTAAATCCATCCTCATCCCCACCTCCATCTCCATCTCCAACCCCATCTCCATCTCCGTCCCCATCTCCATCTCCATCTAATCCTCATCCCCATCTCCATCCCATCTCCATCTCAATCCCATTCCCAGTGCCATCTCCACTTGGTACACTGAGAAGTGGACTTCTGTCCCCAGTAGCCCAGCTCTATGTTTGGCCCCTGAGACTGGCCACACCAAGGCTGGAGGACCCCATGCCTTCCCTTTGCTAGCTCTCCATGCCTGGCAGAAAAGGTGGAACCAGAAACTGAAGGTTTCCAGGTGTCCAGAAAGGTCCTCCGGAGCCTCTTCTGTAGGGTCAACAGAACTTTGAGGGTAAGAACCACACTAAGGTGACAATCTGGACCACAGAAACCTGAGTGGCACACTGGCCCACTCCTAGATGTGGCCCTGCCCCTTGGACATGCCCATCCCTAAACACACCCCACATGTTGACATGCCCACTCTTAGATATACCCTACCTGTGGACATGCCTGCCACTGGACTCACCCCATCCATGGACACAGCCACTCTTGAACATACCCCACCCTTGAACATGCTGTCCTGCATGGGGCCCTGCCATCTCAGATCCAAGGCAACAGTGAAAAGTGACCAAGGAGTGAAACTTCTGAAATGCTGAGCCAAGATAAATCCTCTATTAAGTTGTTTGTCATGGGGATTTTGTCAGAGTGACGGAACACTGACACAGCTCCTAAGTATACAACCTAAAGAGACTCACAGTGGGATGTATTTAGGGTTGGTTTTTTATCTAACTAAATTTTGGAGTGCTCTGTGTGTGTGTGTGTGAGTGTATATTTATATGATTGGGAGTATGGGATTTTGAACTCAGGGCTTCACTGCCACTTGAGCCACATCCCCAGATCAGGAGAGTTTATTCTGGATTGAGGTTACAGACATAGATATTACAGTGTGTCAATTTATTGAAAAGTAATTAACTAACATTACAAGTATCAATATGAAAAAAACCTCACAAAGAAATTTAAAAAGTCTAGAATATATTCAGTATGATACCATATGAATTTTAAAAACATGTAAGACAATAACATTTCTTAAGGATTCATATGTTTGCATTAAAGATGTGAAAAAAGGCAGAGATGAGAAACATCAAATGTGGCATTTGTTTCTGTGATGTAAGTACACAGCTGCCGCAGGAAGAGGCACTCAGTGGTGTTAATCCATTCTGTGTGGGTCAAGTCTTATTTCTTCAGTTAGGTGTGGGTATATAGGTGTTTCCTTTGATTCTTTATACCTTACTTGTGTGTACTAAATGCTGATTTATGAATAAATGTCTGCATCTCAAGAATACATAAATAAGCACATTTTTCCCTTTCCAGTTGCTGTTTTAGTAACTGTCTTGTTTTTGTTTTTTTCTAGTTTACTTTCTTATGGCTCACACTCTCCTCCTGGTGGTAGTTTATTGCAGCTACATATTATTTCCTCGACAAAAATGCAGTAGGCTTCTGGGCTCTGCCTTTGTGCTCCTTGTAATGTAAACTTCCCACTCAAGATCTTCTGTTCTCAAAGTAAAATGATAGCTATATTGCAAAAATCACTTAAGATCTCTATCATCCTGTCGCTGAACCATTTAAAAATTATGTTGCTTGGTTGCTATAGCAACTAGTGGGGCTGGGGGTGGGAGGTTGCAGTGCACTTTAGCTTTATACTGGACAATGGAATTTAAGGGAAAGTACTTGGAACAGCATTAAGACACTGTACACTTGCATGCTTGCTTGCCTTGAAATTACTTTGACAATAATCAATTTACTTTTAACTCTGTCCTTAACCTATTTTTTTTTTTTTTAATTTGAGACAGGGTTTCTCTCTATGCAGTCCAGGCTGGCCTGGAACTCATGATCCTCCTGTACCAGCCTCCTTAGTGCTGAGATTATAGAACGGTGCCACTATGGCTGGCTTACCCTAATTTTTTCTAAGGACATTTATGCCAGTTCTTCCATCTTACTTTTCCTCATTGATAAGAGACATTGTCTATCCATCAATGTTTACACATTTCTTTTATATGCTGAACTTGTTCAGTAAGAATTTTCTAATTCTTGCTTCTTTGAATTTAAGTCCCTAAGTGTATTGGCCATAAAAATCTATTTCTAGCCAGGTGCCAGTGGCTCATGCCTGTAATCCTAGCTACTCAGGAGGCAGAGATCTGGACGATCGCAGTTCAAAGCCAGCCTGGGCAAATAGTTTGCAGTCCTTATCTTGAAGAAACTATCACAGAAAAAAGGGCTGGTGAAGTGGTTCAAATGGTAGAGTGCCTGCTTCGCAAGCGTGAGACCCTGGGTTCAAATCCCAGTGCTGCCAAAAAAAAAAAAGAGGTGTATCTCCAGTGTTGGTTTAGTATTGTGCATTACTCACTATACTGACCTTAACTCTTTCTCAGGTGTTATGCTTTGTGAAGCATAACTAAGGTACTAACTAAGCATGACTAAGAATACTAAGATATTCTTAATTTCTCCTTTTTTCAAGGCACAACAATCTAGCACTGGTTGTATTTTAAAACGTGAACTTTGCTATTCTGAATGTAATGTGTAGTGTAACTATTACACATATGTACTAAGCACAGTTTATTGCTAAAGAAACTGGTCTGTCCATGGTGTTGGATTGCTGGCTTCCCTGGCAGCTCCCTTACCAGTAATCTTACTGTTGGTCTATGTAAGTCTTATATCAGTTTAAAATCTGGGGAGAGTTCGTTCAGTCAAAAGACCTTGAGAGGAAAACACTGGGCTGATAACAAAACAAATTTTTCTTGAATTTTGGCAGCTTTTCTCTCTTCCTGGAAATGAGTGATGTTATTTTTACATCTTGGGGACATACATACTGAGAATTTTGACATTTGAAAAGTGATGTGTGAAATCATTTGTAAGGAAAAAATCAAGTCTGAGTAAACAAAAAACTGAAAGGAAAATGCCCAGTGTGATGACAGGGCTTAGAACTCTGTGGAAACACCACTGACAATTGGACAGAGGCACGGAGAAGGAGACTTAGATATTTACATTATGTGATATTTAAGCAGCTCATCTAGAAATGTTTGGCTTCTTTCTTTTGGATGGTTTTTCTTTTTTTAAAAAAACTATTTTCAAAGTGAAATTTAAGAAAAGAAATTAGTAAAGGTGACAATCCAGTATCTTTTACCTATTAACAAGGAGGTAGGGTTTTCTCAGGACAGCAAATCTGGAAAGAGATGATGGTATGCCCCCTGCAGTGACATATGTCAGTGATGTTGGTGAACCAGGAGCGTTGCCTTTGCCATTCTCTGCAATCACCTTAGTTGAGAGGATAACTGGGGACTCTGAGACTGGGGATCTGGACAGTATGCCATGCCACTTTTCTGATTCAGCCACTGTCGGTTGCTTCCCTTTGACTTATAAAGTCTCATTTGGACTTCACTCTTACAGAAAGTCAAAGAAAATGAGGCCTCAGCTCCCCTCTCTGTTCCATGTGTTTTCCCTATTTTTGGCCTAGCTAACCTGTGACCCATCAGGACTCCCTCACAGAAGCTTGTCAATTCTTCTTAGCCTGATCCAGATCAGGCCCACAGGCTGAAGTTCTCCGCATCACTAGGACTTTTCTTCATGGTGCTGCTGGCAGTTCAAAGATACATGCTTATCTGTCCTTCTGACTAGGGTGCAAACACCGTAAGGGAGGGGCCCACACCAGCACTCGCCTGGCACATGCTGTGCTCAACAATGTGGTGAATAAATGAAGATGCTTTCATTATTTTGTCGTGTTGTTGGATGTCCTCGGGTACTTACCACGTAGCTAATTGTAAAAATGCTTGTTGGGTAAAGCTGACTGCCACTTACCTTGGGTATGCACCTGGGCTAGGTTCAAGTTCTTGGCCTTGTTTGGCGAGAAGGTTGCAATGCCTGTGTGCAGCCCTGACTTCACCACTCCACGTGCCTGTTTTGGAACTTTCATCTGAAACCATTTTGCAGTAATATCATTATATTTTTCTGAAAGAGAAACATACTGCCTGTCCTCAGTAAGTAATGGATTCTGCATGGTCGGTGCCCATCAAAGGCCTTCCGAAGGGTCTGAAGTATGGCATCAGGATGGAAGGCTTTGTGCTCAGAGTGCTATCAGCACCGTGATTCCTGCAACAGGCATTTGCTGACAAGCTCATCTGTTGAAACCGTCCCTTTTATCTTATTGTTTCCAGATTGAAGAACAGGCTATGGCTTCCGCTTGGGCCATACATTAAATCTCAAGATTGTGTTGTGGGAGACTGGGTGAGTTTCCCAGTTGTCTCCCTTCCTTCTTTTAATAGACAAGGGATTCAAGATCCAGAGAGGCACAGTGGATTTTCTAAACCACAGAGCTGGGTAGTGACTTCTCAGAGAGTGTGAACTTGATCTTGCTCTTCTACCCACTCTCATTTTTTAACATGCCCCCTATGCATGGGCCAGACTCTTTCTTGAATGGAATACACTTGTCCTTTGGCATATTCAAACAGTTAGCTCAGGATCCCCCAGGGATACCAAAATCCATGGATGTTCAAATCTCTCTCTTTTTTGGTAGAACTGAAGTTTGAACTCAGGGCTTTGTGCTTGCAAAGCAAGCACTCTACTGCTTGAGCCATACCTCCAGTCCATTTTGCTGTAGTTGTTTGGAGATGGGGTCTCTAGAACTATTTACCTGGGCTGGCCTCAATCTGTGATCCTCCTGATTTCAGCCTTCCAAGTGGCTAAGATTACAGGCATGAGCCACAGGCTCCCAGCTTCAAATCTCTTATATAAAATGATGAAATACTTACATATATTTACATTCTCCTGTGTATATCAAATCATCTCCATATTACTTTCCATGTCTGATACAGTATAAATGCTATGTAATGCTGAATTTATTGTTTAGGAAATAATGATGAGAAGGGAGGCTGTATGTTCTCAGTACAGGTGAAATTTTCCCCCCAAATATTTTCTACCCCGGGTTGGTTGAATCTGCAGATGCAGGACCTGTGGCTACAGGTGTCCAACTGAATTTACTCTGGAGTTGCATTATTGATGACATTCAGACCTTGGTTACTTCTGTGGAAACTTCCTATGTGGGCTCCTTGTTGATCTTTGTTCTTGCAGACTTGAAGCAGGGCCACTGCCTTGCTGGGAAAGGAGGCTGTTGTCTAATACTGATTCTTTAGCCAGTCACACTCAGCTCTTGTTGGACCCACTCTTAAACTTTTCTCATTTCATTTTCTCTTATTCCCTTTCTGGCACTCTGTTCTAGCCCACTAAAGCAAAAACGATTTTTATGCCCTATGTCACCTTGTTTTAAAATATGAGGTCCCTTTCTCATTGGTTCCTAGGTCAAGAATTTCCAGCCAGCCCCACTTAGTCTATCTACCATTTCATTATCCTTTCCATGTCTGAATCCTACTCCTTCACAATCACCAGCTCACACAGAGGCCTTGGGGAGCCTCTGTGTGAGCTGGTGATTCTTTAGATTGGCTTTTCAGTGACTTGGTCTGTTTCCTTCCATCTTCCATCAAATCTGTACTGATCAGTACCTCCTAGACATAGTTTCTCTAACCTGAATTCTCCTTGTACTTTCTCTGTACTTCTCTTATGTCTTATCTGGCATCGTAGTTACACATCTGTCTTAGGTTCTCTATGACAACATACTTTTTTGTTTTGTTTTGATGTTTATTGTGTGGGACAGGGTCTTGCTATATATCCCAGACTGGCCTGGAACTCGTGATCCTCCTGCCTCAGCCTCCTTAGTGTGAATATAAATGCTTTTGAAGATCAGTATTTAATCTTGTTTCTGTCTCTTTGCATTGAATGGCCTCTGGTGCTTGGTTCTGGCAGTCAGTAAATACTTGTTGGGTAGAGCTGTCTGCCACTTACTTGGGTTGTGTTTGAGGGGTGTACCATGATGGAGGTCAAGCTCATGTCCTGTTTATTGACACAATTCCGGTGAATGGCTGACTTGGGTCTGGGCTCCAGGAGATGGAGTCTCTAGCTGGGGCTGGGGCTGAAGAGCTCTTCTGTGGGAATGAGAAGCAGCTTCAGGTTGCTCTTCTGTGCTGGAGTGTGTCCCTTCTGTTCTCACTTGTGTTTTGAGCCTCTTCCCTATGGAACTGTTTTGTCTGCTGAGTTGCTACAATTTTCTACTAAAGACCTTGTAGGCTACCAGGCATTTTCTGAAGGATTTCAGAGCAAGGGGAAAAAGTCAGTGGCACTGGGCGAATTGCTGTATCTCTCCATTAACCTACTCACAAGTTTGTCTCCACTTCCCTACTTTACAACAGAAATACATCTTCTTATTTTTTTTGGTGGTTCTGGGGTTTGAACTCAGGGCTTTGGGCTTGCAAAGCAGGCACCCTACAACTTGAGTCATGCCTCCAGTCCATTTTGCTCTGGTTATTTTTTGGAGATGAGGTCTCGTGAACTATTTGCCTGAACTGGCCTTGAACCGTGATCCTCCCAATCTCAGCCTTCCAAGTAGCTGGTATTACAGGCTTGTGTCACTGGTGCTCAGCAAAAATGCATCTTTATTCTTGCATCTCATCACTGTTTGGACAAATCCCTTATATGCTATTAAATCTATCAAGTAACATCTTGTGAAATGAAATGTTGAAGTGTTTTTTCCCCAACTAGTCACACACAAGGAACTCTCTCTCCCACGAGGAACTGGGATCTTTGTGATGGGGGTCAAGCCTGCTCTGATGCAGTGGTTTTCAGTCTTCACTGAGTATTACAGTCATGTGGAAAGCTTTGGAAAATCCCAGTGCTAGGCCGTCCTATACCTGTTATATCAGAATCCCTGATTCTGATTTAGCATTCAATATTGAGCCTTGCTGCACTAGGCCTGGGCACAGTTTAGGGGTCTTCTTGAGGGAATACTTACGTGTTTTAAACATGTATCTTGGTTTCTTTGCTTCTTGTGTAACCAGAACTTACCCTCCAGTGTTTTACTTAACATTTCACCCCAGAATCTCGATGCTTCTAAGGCATGACCTCTGAGTACATGCTTCTTCAGAATGCCCTACTTTGAAGATGACACTTTGATTCAGAGTGTTTGCCCTGATACTTCTTGACCTTTTCTTTCAATTTTGCATTGTTCTTCTCCTTCCTTTAACTGTAAGATCACTGTGTTTGGAAACTGACTCATTGGGTGAGAGTACCTTTCCTTCTTTTTTAAGCATCTTGTGTTTATTTTGTTTTCTTTGAGGTGTTCAGTGACCTTCACTCCTCTTGAATGAAATCCAAATTTGTGCTCTTGCACAACACCGGCTCCTGTCACTCCACTCTCTTGCCCATAACTCTCCTCTGGAGAGAAAAATCCTGAAAATAACATCTTTCCTCAGAAGCATGTTAGCCATATTCTGCACTGGGATTGCCACCTCCTTTCTGTCCTCTGGATTATTGTGACTTCATTCAAGTCCCTAAATGGCCCTTACTGTCATGATCAGATATTTATCTGTACCAGAATCTCCATAACATTCTTTTTAGAATTACATTTCTATCATGGAGTCTACCCAGTCTCCACAAGCTTAGCTGTGTTTTGAAATGTCAGATCTGTGCGTATTGGTATCTTTCTCCTTTCTAGGTAGTTTCTGATTTCCTCAGGGTATCCATATGTTGTGTATAGTGGGAGGATTTTCAGGGAACAATTATCATGAGTTTTTTTTCATTCTCCAGCATTCCTTCCCCTTTGTTCCAATATTCAAGCCAGAAGTTATGTTTGTCCCATAGGAATTGAAAAGGTTTGTGTATTATCAGGTGTCTGTTTCCCATAACCAAGGGGCAAGCACAATGACCCAAGAGAGGCACATCAGATGCCTCTGAACTGACTCTTGGGCAGAGTTTATTTTTCTCAGTACTGATGCCTGCCTGCCTAGACTGTCACACTGTGCCTGCATCCTCAATTCTGAGGACACCATGGCTCTTATTAAACCTGAGCCTAGTTTTAGTCTTCTAATTAGTTGTGTAAGTGGCCAACTATTCTTACACCAGCATCAGTTTCTGTTAGTTGCAACTCAAGATCAGCGCTGGAACATGGGCAGCCTCTGATTCTGCCACTAGAAGCCTGGGGGTCACGGTTCGTCTCCTCCCTATTAAGATCGTGTCTTTACTGCCACGGTTATCAGGGAGGACTGTGAAGGTCCACTCACATTATTGTTCTATAATACTTGATAGGGAGTGACAAGGAGCACCCAAACCATCCATCTTCAACCTATGGAGAGAAGGTATTAGGTACATTGTGATATAGACAGCTAGCAACAAGGTGAGAGACTGGGCTTGGGTCCTGGCCCTAGCTCTTACTAGGTGAGTGATGTTGGGTACTCCACTGTTTTGTTTTGTTTTTTAATGCCAGAAGACAACAAAATTCCCCTTATAGGCTTGCTTTTTAAATTAAATGACAGGACTGTAAAATGCTTTATCCTGGCTTGGTTTGTAGTAACTGCTCTATAAATGATACATATATCATTATTGCATTTATAGGAATAATGGCATTGTCTATCATTTTCATAAAAATTACTGTATTTTATTATTTTTCATAGAAGGAAGGAAGAGAAAGAGCAATCTGTTGGGCCAAGGGGTGGTTTATTTGGTCGTACATTGTTTTTCTCTAGCTAGTACATGAGAAGCTTCTTACTTCTCAACCTTGGTCTTGATCTTGTGTTAGACCTCTGACTATGAATCAGATTTTTCTGGAGGAGAAGTGAGGCTTCCAGGGACTTGCTATGGGACTCTGGTGAATCTTGGATAGACTTATTGCCCAAGTACTCACCTGAAAAACTGGTTTGTGGCACTGAAGGAATTGGTTGTGAGGTGAAATGTTATCCAACTGGTCAGATTTCTCCACAGGTGGTTCACTGCCTCTGTTATTCTCTGGAACCTCATTGCTTATGATGAAGGCCCATCAATTCCTCTTGGCCAGAAAGTCACCTAGCTACCTTTGTCAGCCTGAAGAGTTACTGATGCTCTTTGTATCCTTTTCCATATTCCCTGAGGTCTATGATTCATGCGAATGATGCACTCATTAACTGTAATAATTACAGTAACAAGTACTTAGTTACTTTCTAACATTTGTTGAATACTTGCTGTATGCCAAGCTCAGAGCTCTGTTGTTTTCAGACCTTACAGATGCTTATGAAATATTAATGTTTGCAGTCTTCAGATGAAGAAACTATGGAGTAGAGAAATGAACTATCTAAGATAATACAATGTGAAAAGCAGAGCTGGGAATTGGTGTCAGTCAGCTGTCTGTCATTGTACAAAATACCAGAGAAAATCAACTTATGAAGAAAGAATCTTTATTTTGGCTCACAGAGTTAGAGTTTATAATCCATGACTGATTGGCCTTGTTGCTTTCAGTCAGTGGTGGGGACATGTGGCAGAGCAAAACTGCTCACCACATGGCTGGGAGGCAAAAGAGGGGGTTGGAATAAAAGATCTTGAATAGCAAGGCAATACTGAGCAAAAAACAGCAACACTGGAGGTATAAAAACACCTGACTTCAAACTATACTACAGAGCCATAGCAATAAAAACAGTATGGCACAGACACAAAAACAGATATAAAGACCAATGGAACAGAGTAGAAGACCCAGATATCAATCCACACAGCTACACCCACCTAACTTTTGACAAAGGTGCCAAAAACATAAGATAGAGGAAAGATCTTCTTCAACAAGTGTTGCTGGGAAAACTGGATATCTGCCTGTAGAAAACAAACTTGATCCCTGTCTGTCACCCTCTATAAGTATTAACTCAAAGTGGATTAAGGACTGAAGGACCTTAATAAAAGACTTGAAACTTGCTGGGTGCTGGTGGCTCATACATATAATCCTAGCTACTCAGGAAGCAGAGATCAGGAGGATTGAGGTTTGAAGCCAGCCTGGGAAAATAGTTCATGAACCCTCTCTTGAAAAAAACCCATCATAAAAGAGGGCTGGTGGAGTGACTCAAGGTGTAGGCTCTGAGTTCAAACCCTAGTACTGCAAAAAAAAAAAAAAAAAAAAAAAAAAAGACCTGAAACTTTGAAGCTAGTGCAGGAAAGAGCAGGGAATACACTGGAAGCAATAGTCAATGACTTCCTTAATAGAACTCAAATAGCTCAGCAACTTAGAGAAAGGATTGACACATGGGACTACATGAAATTAAAAGCTTCTGGATTACAAAAGAAATGGTCTCTTAATTGAAAAGGCCACCCACAGAATGGGAGAAAATCCTTGCCAGCTATACATCTAACAAGGGACTGATAACCAGAATATACAAAAATTCAACGACTCAATGAAGAAATGGGCAAATGAACAGAACAAAGCTTTTTCAAAGGAAGAAGTCAAAATGGCTAAAAAACACATGAAAAAATTCTCAACATCCCTGGCCATAAAGAAAATGCGAATCAGCACATATGAATATAATAAAAAAAGAAAAAAAATCCAAAAAATAAAAAGAAAATGCAAATCAAAACCACATTAAGATTCCACCTCACGCCTGTTAGAATAGCTACTATAAAGAGCACAAAAAACAACAAATGTTGGTGAGAATGTGGGGAAAAAGGAACCCTCATGCACTGCTAGTGGGAATGTAAGCTAGTACAACCACTTTGGAAAACAGCATGGACACTCCTCAAAAAACTAAAAATAGACCTGCCATAAGATCCAGCAATACCACTCTCAGGAATACATACAGAGGAATATGAGTAAGGTTACTACAAAGTCACCTGCACACCCATGTTTACTGCAGCACTATTCATAATAGCTAAGCCATGGAAACAGCCAAGATGCCCCACTACTGATGAATGGATAAATAAAATGTGGTATTTACATACAATGGAATTTTATTCAGTCAGCAATCCAGAGACTACATGCCCCATGTGAAAGTGGAGAAGGGGAGGGATTCGAGGGGGATAAAAAGAAAGCCCAGGGCACTTGGGAGGGGGGAAGGTGCTACCAGTTCATTTGAGAAGTGTTTTTGTTCTTCAACTTTGCACTTGCTTGAGCAGCCTTTTTGTTTGCGTTCTGACTTTGCTGTCTATCTACTTTGTTATCTATGTGCACTTTGGTGGCCTCCATATTCCCAACAGTCCCTTCACAGTCCTGGTGACTGATTGTGTTTCAATACTTTCGGTTTTAACGAACCCTACTTTGCTTTGTACCTTTACCGTCTACTTTGCTTTATTTCCTCACCTTTTAATTCTTTACTGGGCAGAAGTGAAGAACCCTCACTGGAGTATTCACACTGTATCAAAACCACCATAAGAAAGGAATAAGGTAGAAAGAAGAAAAATAGAGATGATGAACCTATTGAGGTTATAGTATCTATATACATGGAAATGTCACAAGGAAACTCCCTGTGTAACTACCTTTAGCTCAAGCGAAAATGTCATGCTTTTCATTTTATCTTTTCTTTTTTTTCTTCTACAAAATTGGAGAGCAGGAGGACAGAATAAGTCCCGTGTGGGGGTTTGGTACCAGTGGGAGGGGGGATGAGGTGGGGTAAGGGTGAAGTGGGGTGAATGTGGTGCAAATGCTGTGTACACATGTATGTAAATGGAAAATGATACTTGTTGAAACTATTTGAGGAATGAGCATGAGGGGATAAAGGAGAATGGTGGAGAGAGAGAATTCAAGTATGATATATTTGATCTATATTTGAACTTTTGTAAATACTACAGTGTACCCCACCCATCACAACAATAAAAAAGATAGAAAAAAAAGAGGGGCTGGAGTACCATAATCCCCTTCAAGGGCATGCTCCCAATGACCTAAAGACCTCCCATTAAACCCCACTTGTCAAAGTTTCCACCGTTTCCCAACAGTGCCAAGCTGGAGTCCAAGCTTTTAATGCAGGGGTTTTTAGGAGATACCAAAGCCTGGTCTGTTGGACTCAGAAACCTGTGTTCTTAAATCTGAAGGTTTTCTGGAAATTGTGGGGACATGGTCTTCTATCATATTGTGAAGCTGGGATCTAGCTTTACCACCTTTCAGGAATTCTGTGAACCTGATTTCTGAGCCTTCATGATAAATGTGTTGCAAGGGTTCCAGAGCTCTTGGGTCACTTGGGAAGTGCTTATCTATTATCATCATGACAATTTCACTTTCCTTCTTATCTGCTCTGTAGCCTCTTTGCTAAACACTTAGCAGTTGTTGATCCTGCTGAATTTAGGAACAGAGTATTTGAAACTGGACTTTGTGCCAATACTCGCCATAAAATTATAATTAACCTCAAAGACCTTGGTCCCTGGTGCAATGATACGTGAATACCTTCCTAGCTGGGAGGTAACATGATATAGGAGAACCCTGGGAGTCAGAACCTATTATTAGATCAAGTCATTTCCAACCAGGGGCAACTGAGCAGTCTCCTCAAGCCGGCTTCCTTACTTGTAAATTTAAATTATTTCCAAGATTTCAAGTTCAGTGCTTGCAAACTTCCCAGTTGATGTGGAGGACAAATTGTAGAAACAACACAGTATATTAAATAGTTAAGAAGACCGAGGCGTTAATGTTTTTCTGCCTGAGTTGAACTCCACTAATTCCTATCCTCTAAATGTCCATAGCTCTGGCGGTGAAATGGGCTTTCCAGAAGCAGATACTGAGTAATCTGGCATGTGGGGATTTTTAGAAGTCAACATTGAACAGACAGACAGACTAGTGAGAAAGTGAACTGCTATGCAAGCCTGAGAAGGTCTCAGGCAATGTGCGAGGAGCTCTGGCGCTTGCGTGCCTGCCAGAGCTGCCCTTGGCTCAGGCCGTTTACCTTCTGTGTTCAATTCTTCCCTGGAGAGAAAGCCCTCTCTGCAGTTGAGGAAAACCATGAAGGAGCTGACAGTTGGAAGAACAAGTCCTTTCTGGAAGGAGAGTCTTGGTGGTGCATTTCCACCATGACTACCTGACACTCTCATGCCTCAGTTTCCTTATTTGCCAAGGGCAATAATAATATGAGCATACCTCTCAGAATATTGTGATGATTGAATGTATTATCACACATAAAGTGTCTAGAACAGGAGTGAGGGACACAGATTAAGTTCTTTTGTCTTGTTTCTTTTGAAGCAGGGTCTTTTTATGTAGCCCAGGTTGGCCTCAAACTCATGATCCTCCTGCCTCAGTCTCCTGGAGTGCTGGGATTATATGTTTATACCACTAGAGCTGGCCAGATTATGCCCTTGATACATATTACTGATAATGACAATGACGATGATGACAATGCTATAGAATTTTGAGCTGTCAAGAAAGTTGGAGGTCATATAATTCAATGCTTCTCAAACTTTAGTGTGTATCAGAATCCCTGTTAAACACAGGTTGCTAGGCTGTGCACCAGAGTTTCAGATCTTGGGTGGAATTTGAGAATTAGCATTTCTAATAAATTCCCAAGTGATGATAATGTTATTGGTTTGGGCTTCCTACTTTGAGAACCACTGGTGTAAACATCTTTGTCAATTGAGGTTCATGACTGGCCAATGTCCTCTAGTTATGTTGTGGCAGAAGTGGAAGCAGAAATGGAATTCATCTCTCTAGTGTGCTGCTCTTTCTACTGTGGTGCACCTGCATTCGTCTCTTTGGTGTTGAATGACTTCTTCAGAGCAGATATTAAGCACAGAGGATAAAAACATTTTCTTTGCACTGAGATTTTTCACATGTGATCAATATTACATGCAACACCCTAATCATTGCATTTGTTTCATGAATTCCTCCAGGTAATTACTTTTATGGAGTAGTTCCTGATAGCACATGTCTCTTTTCCAGTGCCTCTGGGGATATCTGAAATAAAAGATGAGTGTTTTTGGCATGAAGTTTAATTAAGAAGGTTAATTAAGAGAAAATATCATACAGCATGTATCAGACTTTAATGTAGTTTGCAAATGGAGGTCATGAAGCCTCCTGAACCTGAGACTGTGGGGCCCATTGGTGGCACCTGCAGATGCTGGAGTGCTGTTCCTTTTCTGGCTTCATCAGAGATCCTGGGACTGACTTGCTTCTGTGTTTATCCTCCCAGCTTTCTCCATCTCCCTCCACTTTCCACACTCATCTCTCTCCCCAGGGGCAATGGCTCTTTCTTTATTCTTGCCCAGTCAGCTGCTGCATGTGGAATGGCGAGTCTTAGGAATAACCAGTACTGCATTTGCTCGGTCATTATCTCCTTCACCACAAGCTCATATTTGTCTAGACTGCAGTTGTGGCTGTCTTCGGAGACTCTAAGAGGCCTGTCCTCTTTACCCCTTTGTCATGATTCCACATCATGGAACTCTGGCTGATTCTGTTGGAGAGTTGGGTGGGGGAAGAACGGTATTGCTTCCTGGGGGTGTCCATCCAGTTTTGCCTTCTCTTCTTCCTGTGTATTGGAAGTCTTTAATTTCTTCCAGACGGTCATCTCCTCTTTTCTGAGTCACTCTCCCAGTCTCCCTCAAGGACTCCATGCAGTGCATATTCCCATCTCTCCTCACATGAAAGGGCTCTTTCTAGTGAGCAGTGAGCAGGGAGCATGCGCGCATCTTTCAGTATTGTTCGGCTTCTTGTGTGAAGTCACAGCAGATGGCAATTGAGGAATCAGAGGTATAATTTTTAAATTTGCTGAGTGGCTTAGGCTGGCGAAAAGGACTGAAGCTGCTGTGGCCAGAATTGATCCTCAGCCATTTCAGCCTCACTTGGCTCTTGATTGTCTCTTTTCTTGCCTGACAGTGTTTACAAAGAAGAACAAATGACAATGGGACTGAGTTTATAATCTGTGGGGCCCAAGGCAAAATGAAGTTGCAGAGTCCTTATTAAAGATGATTCAGAGTTTAAGATGGTGACATCAGGGCATCAAACCAAGCATGGAGTGTTCTGAGCATGCAGCCTTGTGGGACAGCCTGTGAAGCCAGTCCTGGCTGGCAACATAGCCTGTGACCATTTGTGTCCTTGGCTTCTGGACCAAACACTGAGAGTAACTGTCCTTTTCCAGTTGGGTTTTATTTTTGGAGGGGGAGTACTGGGGCTTAAACTCAGGGCCTTCACCTTGAGCCACTCCGTCAGCCCTTTTTGTGATGGGTATTTTTGAGATAGGGTCTCACGAATTATTTGCCCTGGTTGGCTTCAAACCATGATCCTCCTAATCTCTGCCTCCTGAGTAGCTAGGATTACAGACGTGAGCCACCAGCACCCGGCCTTTTCCAGTTTTATAGATAGAAAAGCAGATGCATAGAGCTGGGTCAGCTTTACTGTGAGCTACTTACTGAAACAGAGCTTTGATTTTGTTTTGTAATTGAACAGTTGGTGAGGGAAGGAATAAAAAGAATGGTCTAATATTTTGTTTGGTTGGGAGAAGAAAAGTTACTTTCCATCTAAAATGTTCTCTGACTTCCTTGGAGTTATTCAGTATTTCACAACGAGGAATGTGGAGAGAAGACCAAGAACATCCACTCAGGTGAGGGCGGAGAGGCTCGGAACTGGGGACTCTTGGCAACAGTTCTTAGAAACTGAGCTGCTTCCTGGTAAAAAGTGTGTCCACTCTTCTTTGTTTTTACCTCAATGTGGTTTCTTTCTTTGGTGGAGCCTCATCCCTATTCTGGGTTAAATTAATGGAAATGAATTTTGGAATTTTTTAATTGTATAACAATACACCGTGGCTCCAAATACTTCAATAGTTAAAATATGTAGCAACCCCCGGTAAACACTCTGTGGCCCAAGTACTCCCTAACTGGCTACTTTGCCAACTCTGGCAGTTCCTTTGCAATTTCAGTTCAGAGGTCAAGTTTTTATGTACCGAGGACCTCAAGCATGCTAAACAGGTACTCCACCACTTGAGCCACATCCTCAGTCTTTTGTTTGTATTTTGTTTTTGAGATACAGTCTTGAGAAATTTGCCTGGGCTGGCCAAACTCATGATCCTTTTATCTCTGCCTCCTGAGTAAGTGGGATTACAGATATGTGCCACCATACCTGGCCCATAGATCATGTTTTCATCTATGCAGTTTAGAGACTGTTCTCATCATTTTAGCAAATAAAGCCTGCAACTGAAGGTAAGCTGTAAAAACATGGCTTAGACAGCAGAGGGAGCATCCCAGGAAGAACAGGGATGTGAAATGCCAGAGTAGTTTTTAAAAATAGTGTATGTTTGGTCCTTTAGATCGGAAGTCATACCCTTCATTTGTATAAAGGTTTTATTAATTCAAAGTGGTGTTACTATCTCCTTTTGGCATTTTCTACATAAGCCCAAAAACATAACAAATAAAACTCTTCAAGTACAAACAATATCTGGACCAAAAGAGAGAGGTTCTAAAATCTGAGATAGTTCATACTGGCTTATAGCAGTGTGAAATTCCACATTGAAAGCCAGCTTTGTATCTTCAAGTTTTTACTTTTATTTCTTCAAAAAATATAGACCAGAGACCCTGAGGAATGAGAGGACTTGGTAACACTTAGAAGACGTTTTGTCTTAATGCTATCTATCCAGCGGCACATCGTCCTGCTTCCTGTGCTTCTGAATGTTATTTCATTGGGCCACATTTGTGACATTGTGTAAGATTCCTAAAGGCCCTGTGATTTAACCCAGATGAGGGTGAAGAGTCAGCTAACTGAGTTTCCTATTCATGTTGCATTTGAAAGTTCAATTTAAATGTGGCTAAAAATGGCATATGGTATTCTCATGATCCATTTAAGCCTTGTGTTTTGTTTTTCTGGTGGCACTGGGGTTTGAACTCAGGGCCTTATGCTTGCAGGCACTCTTAATGCTTTAGCCACACCCTTGATCCTTGAATAAAAGCAATGGATCATGCCAGATCATAGCAGGACTGGAAGCTATGCCTCCTCACTGCATAATCACAAGGCAAAACTTGAGGCTCTGCAGTGGACTGTGCTGCCAGAATTGTTTGGATACAATGAGTCAGTAAATTACAAGAGGTATTCTCACTTGGATATAAAATAGGCTTTTTATTTTATATTTTTCCTGACTGCAGGTTAGGGTAAGTGAGCATTCTGAGCGTGATTAGGCATGCTGGGTAGGGGTATTGATGCCTTTTCACCCCCCACATTTTCAGTGTGTGATGGGCTCATCAGGATGTAATCCCATCATATGCCGAGGAGGAGCACAGGTAGTCACCCTGAACTTGTACCAGCTGCTTTGTCCAGGTTGACAGCATTTAGTTGTTCCAACCTTCAGGTCATGACTCCACATGTCATTAGCACCTTGGTGTGCAGGTTCCTTCTCAGCTGCTGTGACTGCAGTCATTGTCAGTTACCTATCAGGGAGCCCAGTCCTAGTTCCCAGAGCCCAGTATTTCTAAAGGCTTTTAATTTCCTCCTCAGTCTTATCCTCTTTCTAACCACTGAAACGGTGGGAAAATCCCAGAACACTGGCTTCCTTCTGGGAGGGAGAATGGAGCTTTCTGGGGTAACAGTAATGCCCTATTTCTTCATAGGGGTTTTTGCCACACAGGTCCACACAGCGTAGACCTTGATACTTTCTGAGAAAGCTGCCATCTCTGATGACCTTCAGCTTTCAGGCTGGTACCGTGTTCCCTAAGCCTGAATAAAATCGTGAGGCGTTTCTTGTACAGGGGTTCTGTGGGCATCAAATTATCTTAATATTTTTTTAAAAAACGATGAAGATGTTCTTGTTTTGTCTTCATAGCTGAAGAAGCAGCTAGATGCAGAAGTCTTAATTGAGCCTTTTTCTCTCAGCACTGGAAAGACAGCTCTTTGGTTCTGCTTGCCCTGTTTGTGATGACAAATCTTTCATCCACGTCTCTGGTGCGTCATCTGTCACTCTCTTCTGGCTGTTCCCAACTTTTCTTTTACCCTAGTTAACAGCAGTTGACTCTGAAGTGCCTAGGCTTGGCTTTCTCTATAGATATTCTGCTTGGGTTTATTATTATTGTTTTTTGTTTATTGACACAAGATCTCACTATGTAACCCAAGCTGGCTTTGAACTCACAATCCTCTTGTGCTTCCTGCTTGGGTTTTCCTGAACAGGAAAATTTATGTCTTTTACCAAACTTGGGGAGTTTTGTAGCAGTCAACAAACTGATGCATCATACTGTTGTAACTCTCCTTCTTGAGTTTCATCCAAGGTCCTTGTACGTCTCAGGTTCTTGAAGGTCTGTCAGCTTTCTAAAAATGTGTTTCTAATGTTTTATACATTTATATCATCTGGTCTTCAGGTTATTGGCTCTTTTCTCCATCATTTCCATTTTGTTGTTAAGCCAATACAGCAGAAAGGTTTCAATTTCACAAGTTAGGTTTTTCAGTTTTAGAATTTCCACTTGGTACTTTCTTCTGGTGTTTATATTTCACTGTTGAAATTTCCTGCCATTGTGAACATGTATTCCTTTGCTTCCTAGAGCACAGTTGTAACAACTGTTCTGCAGTTCTTGTCTGCCAATTACAATATTCAGATCATCTCGCTAACAGGCATTATTGGTGTATTTTCCCTTAAGAACAAGATATATGGGCTGGGGTCGTGGCTCAAGCAGTACACTTGCTTAGCAAGTATAAGTTCCTGAGTTCAAACTCCAGTACCACCAAAAAAGGGATGAGTTAGATATTCCTTTGTATGGTGATTAATTTTTTGTTTTATTGTAGACATTGTTTATTATTTTGTATAAACTCTTTTTTTTTGGTGGTACTGGGGTTTGAATTCAGGGGCTCACATTTGTTAGGCAGGTACTCTTCCTACCACTTAAGTCACTCTGCCAGCCCTCTTTTGTGTTGGGTTTTTTTGAGATAGGGTCTTGAGAACTATTTGCACAGGCTGGCTTTGAACCATGGTCCTCCTGGTATTTCCTCCTGAGTAGATTATATAACCTCTTGACTGCTATATTCCTATGGGGAAACTTTTGTCAGACAGTTTACTTGCTTAGACTCAAACTTAAAATTCTCTTTTTGGTGACAGGTTGATTGACATTTCGGTTGTTTCTTATTTAGCTGCTTTGCTTTGGTTCTGACTCATACATGCTTGCCTGGGGGCAGTTAGAGAATTTTGACTGAGATTATATATGTAACATGATGCTCGTATCAGTCCATTTCCCATCACTGTGGCAAAAATACCTGAGGCTGGGTTCTTTCAGAAGACAAGGGATTTATTAAGCTCACAGTTTTAGAGATGCAACATCTAAACAGTGTCGTGTCAGCTTGGCAAGGGCTCCCTTGGGTGTGTCAGATCATGGGGGGAGGGTGTGTGAGAGGCAGCCAGAGAGCATGGAGAGAGCATGTCTGGCTCCTTTATAACAACTCACCATCATGAGGATTAACCAGTGTCTTATGAGAGCTAAGTCAGTCCCTTCGAGGGCATGCCCCCAAAGGCCTCGTTACCTTGCACTAAAACCCAACTCTTTTGGGTCTTGTGTGTGAAAAGGTATTTTGTTTATTTAATTTTAGTTAGCATATAATAATTCACAAATAGTTTTCTTTATGATATTCCCATACATGCTTATAATGCATGTTGATGAAACTCACTCCTCAATTACTCTTTCTTTTATGCTTATTTTAATAGGCTTCGTCTTCTGTCCCCTACATGTGTCTGAAGTATCTTGATCATGCCCATTCCCCACCTTCAGCCTCTCCTGTTGTGCTCTCCCTCCTGCTGGCTCCCACCCCAAACAGTGCCCCCATTTTGCACTCATGACACTCTTTTTTTTAAGGACTAGATTCTGCATCTGGAGGGAAAATGTGATGTTTGTCTTTTTCATTCTAACTTCACTTAACATGATGATCTCCAGTTCCATCCATTTCCTTGCAAACAATATAATTACATTCTTGTTTATGGCTGAGTAATACTCCATTATGTATATATGACAAATTTTCTTTATCCATTTTTCAGTTGATGGACACCTATTATAAGCCTCAACTCTTAAATGTTCCACCAACTCCCAACATCACTGCAGTGAGGGCCAAACTCCCAAGTCACGAATCTTCAGGGACATTGTCCAACCATACCCAGATCATGGCATGTTCCTGCTCTCTCATTTTCTTTTTCTGCAACTTTCCTTCTTTCTCTCTTTCTAGTGTCTATGCTTGTTATGAACACTGTTTTTTTTTTCTGGCCTGCATCTGTCAGAAATACATGGGATTATGTCAGCATTTTAGTGGCTTCACCACTCTCACTGTATTTTCAAGTTAAAAACCATAAGAAGAGTAAGAGCATCTTTCTTCTTCCAATTTTTTGTCTTCCTTCCCAATTTTTCACTCTGCAGTGCCTTCAGGTTGTTATTTTTTATTTTATTTTCCCACAGTTAATAGCTGTATGTGCAGGAAGATCAGGTTCAATGGGAGCTTACGTAGCTGTGCTGGACATGGGTATTTGTTTTACTTTGAAAAAGGAACGTTGACCATAACTCTTTCAGAGTTTAGGGTATCCAAAATCTTAGTCCAGTGATGGGTACACTGCAGACATGTAATGAATGATTGTTGAATGAGAAAATAAACAACAAGTCTGACCACTTTCTCACTAAAATAGATTGTTTGACCAAACTCGACACATAGCTGTCTGGCTCCTGTTATCCTGTTAAGGACTTAAAGAGAAGAAGAGGTAGTTTTTATGTTGACTTGCATGGTTTTTATTGGTTCACTTAAACTAACATTTTTTGCATGTATGTGTCATTGTTTCTCAGCAGCATAAATCAATAAACTATAAGAGAATGAGCCTTTGGTTTTGAAATAATAAGATAAACATTGCTCCCAAAAAGCAGTCTGCAATTGTGAATCAGGTCATTTGGGCAAAGAATATTGCTTTAGTCTCTAGTAAAATAGTAGATCAAAAGCTTTGTGGAAAAAAAAGCAACTCTCATTTAAGTATTGTAAGGAACACGAAACATGAACACTAAACAGTCTATAATTATGGGAAACAATTTGATCGTCTTTTCTGAAAATAATTACTAAAGTAGTAGTCAAAAGAAATACAACAGATGTTTGATCCCGTGTGTCATAAAGTATTTTAATTAGTTACATGCCAAGGAATTAAAACTGATTTTATGGGAGTCAATCCAGGAGCAGCAATGTTATGTAATAGAACCCAAAATTACTCATAAGATTTATATTTGAACTTAGAAAGGAGGAAATTTGTGGAGAGTTGGAGTGAGTAGGGAAAGTCAGTCAGTTGTTTGCCCTTCTCTGTGGACTATTCGAACAGGCAATGACATTACCAACACAGTAGACTTAGAGCACAGGAGAAGTAGGAAGGGAAGATGGCAGGCTGGAAGGGCCCCTGCAGTGGATTTGGAAGCCAGAAAGCAAGGTGAAGAGGAAGGGAATTGAGAACTGAAGCACTGTCTTCTGCAGATGTGGAAGAGGAGAAGGAGATGAGTGAGCACTGAGAACAAGGGTCAAACATCATTATCTCCTATACTGATGTTTTCCCTGGGACCCTGTCATAGTTATGTTTAGAGAAAACCTTTTATGGTGTCCTCTTCATCAGCTTCTCAAATGTCGAGTGCAATACTTGTCTTACCATTTACGCAGTAGGACAGGTTCATCTCAACTGCAGGTCATGGCATGTAAAGCACATGCATACACAGTGGTCTCACTGATGGTCCTGTGATGCAGCTACATCCTGGCTGGACCCTGTTTCCTTCTAGGTCTCCCCACCATAGCAGTGCAGCCATATTCTGCCTGGTGTGATAATTATTTCTTCATATGTTCTTTCTCCCTCCAAGATTGTAAGAAAACTGACAGTTGGGGCTCTGCCTCAGCCATTTTGCTGTTCCCAGTTGAACATATTGGTGTCATATTGGTATAAATATTCCTGGAATTTTTAGAATATGGAAAACCATATATGGAAACCATAGAATATGGAAAACCAAATTTAGCACTTTGCTGAACTACATGGAGCCAATATGGCTTTATTTAAATAACTAGATTTTAGCAATAGCAAATATTATCTAAGGTATATTTTATAAAATTATTATCCCTAATGGGGGTGTTCTCCTCAATTGTACATGAGGTGAGTGCTGATTTTGTGAGGCCTACTTAAAAAATTGGACGAGCTGGGTGTGCTGGTGTATGCCTTAACTTTAGCACTCAGGAAGCTGAAGGGGTGGGTCATGAGTTTGAGGCCAGCCTGGGCTACTCAGCTCAACAACAAAAAGGACAGTATTGGAAGAAGAAGGAATGGGTACAGCTATGACATTGCCCGTGGGAACTGCAATTATAATAGGCAGAAGAGAGAAGAGAAGGGATAGGAAAGATGGGAGAGAAAGGACGTGAGTGATAGAGAAGGAAAATGGAGAAAAATTTAGATAATGAATGGAACATAGTAGAAAATGAAAGCTGTAAGGGAAGGGAAGGTAGAGATGTTACCAGAGTTGCAAGGAAACAAAACCCAAGACTCTTCCCAATTAACGTATGGATATGTCATTGACTTTGATGAATAGTGTATTAATTTGGGTCTTTTGGTTGTAGGAAGCTGAGCTGTAGACTGGATTTAAAAAATCAAGGTGATGTTGAGGATACACATGTACTCGACCAAACACAGAAAAGCTGAGGAGACCAGATCACCCCATGATCAGCCTGGGCCAGCACACTGAGAGTCTCCAGTCCCAAATCTGGGCTTTGCCTATCACCGCCCTCCGATGGGACAGGGTCCTGTGGGCTGGACCAGCTGGCTCTTGTTTTTACCACTCACCCGTTGTGTCCTTCCCTGTGCAGAGTACCTGGAGAAAGCTTCTCTGAGTAAGCAAAGACCCATGGGGGGCATAGATGGCACCATGACCAAAACATCTAGTTTAAACATAAGCGATAAGCTGAAAGGAAGCAAAATTAAACCCTGAATCTTGTTTGCAGACAACTGCAACTTTTTTTCAGCAGTATTGACATCTGAACTTAGAACCTTGTGCTTGCTAGGCAAATGCTGTACCACTTGTGCCATGCCCCTAGCCCTTTTTTGCTCTTTGTGGCCTGAGCCACACTCCCAGCTCTCTCTGTTCTTGTTTTGAGGTATAATTATCTGCTTACTTCAGACACTTCCACCATTGCCATCTCCCATGACACTAGGAAGCCAAAGGGTTGTTCTCACTGAGTCCAGGCCAGGCCATTTGGTCTTTGAGCCTCTGAAACTGTGAGCTAAATGAATTCCGTTTTTTTCATAAGTAGCCTGTGTCAAGTGCATCACTGTACTGACAAAAGGCTGATTACTACCTTGGAAATACAATTCAGTGTACGGATTTTAGGAGGACACAGATGTTCAGTCTATAGCAGTGGTGCATTATTTTATAAATTTATCTTTAACTTATTTTGGATTTTCCCAAGTACTCTTGATCCTATAGCATATGAACTAGGTAATCTTTCAACTTTTGAATGTGCCCTCTTCTCTTGAAAATGAATGGAAACAAAACATCAGAGTCTCTTCTGACTCCTCAGGTGGGCATGCAGAGGCAGACAACTGCACACCTGACATCTGCTTCCTTTAGTATCTGTCAGGGTCTGTGCCTGCATCTCTTCTGAAATCACTTCATACCATTTCAGACCCTTTAGGGTCAGTAAATACTCCCACAGCATAATAGTTGTTCCTGTCAAATTGGTTAAACTTGTCTTAGGGAAAGATAATATTAATATATTAATGTCTTTTTCCTATACCTTTTGTTTTTTTTTTTTAGTACTGGAGTTTGAACTCAGGACCTCAGGTTTGCTAGGCAGGTGCTCTACCACTTGAGCCACTCCAAAAGCCTTTCCTTACACCTTATAAGCAAAAATTCATTAAGGTGATGGGCAAGTCATAAGAACACATTTCTCTGCTGTGCTTTTGTTATTATATTATGGGCGTAAACATCTCTGATTCCATAGTCACTGGTGTTATGAAAATCTAAGGTGACAATGGTGGCATCTCCCTGCTTCCAAGTACTTCTTAGCATCTCTCTGGGGTTTGTGGACCCACTCTGTTTTCTTGAGTTCTCATGGGCTCATAATAAGGTCATTCTTCTCAGGGTCTTAGTGACCACTGTAACCTGGTTGTAGGAAGCTACCATGTGACAGGCTCAAGAAGACCCAGTACAGTCCTGGGATGGTAAAGCCCTGCAGTTTACATTTGCTGTGTGCCTGGCCTCAGAGGCCTGGCATGATATCTTCATCCCAGAGGCTCTTGAAAAGCAAAAGGCAGCCATAGGCAAACAGGGAACAACAAGCATTAAATGCGAACATGTTTACTCTGCACGGCTCCCTCAGAAACGCCAGAGTCCCACTGGGAGCTAGAGGGAGCTGAGAGAAAAACACTGTGAGCAGAGCTGACAGTGCAGTGATTTTCAAAAACCTGCGCCAACCTTCTGGTTCACGTTTTGTTTCCCTAAAGGCACAGGAGGGAGAGTTTCCACTTTTCCTTACATTGGAGGAGCCTACCTCAGCAATGAGGGAGAAGCTGTGGAGAGAATGTTGTTTCCATAGTGAGGACAGTTTTGGAACCAAGTCATGTGGACTGATGACAGGGAATGTGCCTCGCCAGTTGTGAGCAATTTATGCATCTGCAGAAGAGACTTTGATGATGTGTAACTGATTGACATTCACCAAAGAAAGTGCATAGTACTCAGAACAGACTTGGGCAGAATCTTGGGCTTCAGTCCTGTGATCTGCCACCTACAAGATATAGGACTTTGGGCAAGTTACTTAATCTGTTCTTTTTCTTTTTTGGTGGTACTGGGATTTGAACTCAGGGCCTCACGCTTGCTAGGCAGGGACATTTACCGTTTGAGCCACTCTGCCAGCCCTTGTTCCTCAGTTTCCTGATATTTTAATGGAATAATAACAGTATCTACTTCATAGGGTTGCTTTAAGAATCTATACTGGCAAAGAGCTCAGATCATCTCTGGGTCTATAGTAAGTTCTAACTCACATTTGTTACATGCAGACACCCTACACAAAGACTCAAGTTTCTGTATTATTGTAGCTATGGCATTTGCCAACTTTCTTGATCTCTGACAAACTTCTTAACTTCTGTAGCTACACGCAGTCCTTCATCTGTAAAGCAGAGCTGCGTTCTGGTTGTGCAGCCTATGTCTACCTTGGTGTTTTGGAATTGGTGATGAAATATGAAGGACAGTATAGAAATGGCCGCCAGCGTGCGTGGGAAGCGTCTGTAGAAGTGGGTACAGGGGAGTAACACGTCCTTCCTCCTCCAGCACTTGAAATAGTAGGGTGGTGGGCGGGCAGTGTTGGATCAAGCAGTTCATCCTCCACATAAGGAACAGACAGCCTCTCATCAACCATGAGGTAATTTTCTATCAAAATCGAAAACTTTATGTTGTGGACTGTGTAGAGCCTGGCTAACATTAAGATTAGGAAATATCTATACCTTAATCAGAAGAAAGAAAAAGCCAAAGATTTAAAAATAGCAGTGAAGCTTAGCAGCATTCCAGGCTAAGATGCGGGTTGTTAAGCAAGCTTTCACGGGTGCCCTCAGGGAGGGAAGTGGGAAATAGAGCAACCTGAGCTGGGATTTTTTTTAAAAAAGATTTTTAGTAAGATAAATTCCACAATAGTTGGACAATTCACTTCCTGTGAAAGTGGAGAAAGTTTAAATTTTCAACTTGGGTGGAAAAAAGAGGTATAGCCAAAGGGCCACACTGCTTCACTGAAAACAGAAGGAAAGACTGTACTGATGTGTCACTTCAATCAATTTGAAAATCTTTAGGAGTCTTCAAAAATAGTTTTTCATTTCCAGTCTCCCTTTATTCTGCAGTTACAGTCAGAGGTGAGTTTTAAGTGTGACCTTGCTTTTGTTTGTGGCTTTGAGCTCTTTGCAAAGAAAAGAACATTGCTGTAAAGGCCACAAAGAAGTAAGAAGCCAGTGTAGATTTGCAAATATTTTCTCAGAGGTCATTTGGTCACCGAAGCATTGGAAAATGGAAAGGAACAAGAATAGTGAAAGGAAGAGCATCAAGAAACATGAAAGCTTTAGGAGAAAGTGTACAGAAAAGCAGAAAATTTAAGTAAATTAAAGTCTACTGGAAGGGTCAAGATGTCACAAAAACAGCATCAAGTAGAGAGACCTTTGAGAGGGAAGAGGCCTCCCCACAAATCCAAGAAGAGCTGTGGTAAGACTTTAAATGGGTAAAGCTGTGAGTTTACTCTAAACAGCCTGATTTTCAAATCCGAGGCAAGGTCTTTATTATTAGAAACTCATGGAAACCTTTTTCAAAAGCCTGGATATTGTATTCAGTTTGAGGCATTTCACTGCCAGAAGATGAAGGAGAACCGAGATGGGAATTCAGAGTTAAAACACACACACAACAAAAATATTTCAGGGTCTAGGGAGGGTTGACATTTCAAGGGAAAGTATGAATAGACAGAATAAATAATAGTTTGGCTTGCAAAGTCTAAAGAAAGGGAGTGATGTGTGCATCTAGAATTTAACAGTGCAAAATTGCAAGGCAGAGTACTATCTGATTGAAATCTCATGGATTTATTTAACAATCAGTGCAATTCTGCCTCTCGCCTAAGAGTCTGGACATTTACTTACTGGAATTTGCTGTACGTATGAAATGTGTGTGGACATACACACGTGCACACACATCCCTTTAGTCAGTCGTCTGGCCTTTTCCACACATTTCTTCCTTGTTTGTGTTTGCAGTGCAGGAGGCTGAGCTCAGCGCCTCCTGCAGGCGAGGCAGTGCTCTACCACTGAGTGACGCCCCAAACCCCATTTTCTTCTTGGGATGACTCCTGAGAATATTGGAAATGTAGCTTTCCTATTTTCTATAAAGAGGTGTAAGGCCAACACTCGACTGGCTGAGGTGAACACTGCTCATCTCTGCTCTGGCTAAGGTAAGCTGCTTCTAAAATCCACAGGGATGTCCAAGGCAGTTTATTTTTTATTTAAAAAAATTTTTATTAGCATTGATTAATTGTACAAAAGGGTTTCATTGCAATATTTACAACATGTATAAAATATACTCGATTAAATTCACCCTGACTTTATTACTCTTAACCACTCTCCCTTCTCTCCCTCCTTTTTAACAGTTTTGGTGGGTTTCATTGTGCTGTTTTTATTTATACATGTGTATATAATATTCACTCTGTGAATTTCCTTTCTTTTTTTTATTGTTTTATTATTCATATGTGCATACAACGTTTGGGTTATTTCTCCCCCCTGCCCCCACCCCCTCCGCCCCCTCCCTCTCTCCCTCACCCCCTCAATACCCGGCAGAAACTATTTTGCCCTTGTCTCTAATTTTGTTGAAGAGAGAGTATAAGCAATAATAGGAAGGAACAAGTGTTTTTGCTAGTTGAGATAAGGATAGCTATACAGGGAGTTGACTCACATTAATTTCCTGTGCGTGGGTGTTACCTTCTAGGTTAATTCTTTTTGATCTCACCTTTTCTCTAGTTCCTGGTCCCCTTTTCCTATTGGCCTCAGTTGCTTTTAAGGTATCTGCTTTAGTTTCTCTGCATTGAGGGCAGCAAATGCTAGCTAATTTTTTAGGTGTCTTACCTATCCTCACCCCTCCCTTGTGTGCTCCCGTTTTTATCATGTGCTCAAAGTCCAATCCCCTTGTTGTGTTTGCCCTTGATCTAATGTCCGCATATGAGGGAGAACATACGATTTTTGGTCTTTTGGGCCAGGCTAACCTCACTCAGAATGATGTTCTCCAATTCCATCCATTAACCAGCGAATGATAACATTTCGTTCTTCTTCATGGCTGCATAAAATTCCATTGTGTATAGATACCACATTTTCTTAATCCATTCGTCAGTAGTGGGGCATCTTGGCTGTTTCTATAACTTGGCTATTGTGAATAGTGCTGCAATAAACATAGGTGTGCAGGTGCCTCTGGAGTAACCTGTGTCACAGTCTTTTGGGTATAACCCCAAGAGTGGTATTGCTGGATCAAACAGTAGATCAATGAATGTTTAGCTTTTTAAGTAGCCTCCAAATTTCTTTCCAGAGTGGTTGTACATGTTTACATTCTCACCAGCAGTGTAAGAGGGTTCTTTTTTCCCGGCATCCTCGCCAACACCTGTTGTTGGTGGTGTTGCTAATGATGGCTATTCTAACAGGGGTGAGGTGGAATCTTAGTGTGGTTTTAATTTGCATTTCCTTTATTGCTAGAGATGGTGAGCATTTTTTCATGTGTTTTTTGCAAGGCAGTTGTTTTGAAGATTCACCTGTGCTTATGGTGAATTACTGAGTGGGGTGGGGGATGAGGGGACATTGTGGCTTTTATAGGACTAGGGCATTAGGCACTATGCTATCATTTCACTATTGCTGTGAGATAGATGAAGCTCAGTGAAAGAAATGGATCCACTGAAAGAAATTTTTAATGCATAGGAACAGGTAGGAGGCCTGAAATACACAGATTTAATATCGTTGTGACTGAGATAGAACCACTTTCTCTTATTTTAAACTTATTACTCAGTCATTCTCTTCCTTGAGCCATTTCAAGTCTTTTCTACAGTAGGTACCCATGTAAAAATATATTCAATAGTTACATGCTAATGGTCTTAGAGACAGAGTGTCCAGGGAAGATGGGTAGCTGATTTTTAAAACCTCATTTAAAGTCTGTTCTGGCTGTGTAAGCCATAGATTGCCTTGTGCCATGGTTGGGCAGCTATGTATGTTCAATTAATGAAAGCACTAGGCCAAGGAGTTAAGCAAATGTTGTTTTGCACATTTTGAAGGCCAGCTGGCCTTCAAAATGTGACAGTCCTGTGTTTATTGCTGACTAGTATTTTTCAAGAAAACGTAAAAACTGTCATCTTCTCTGTCAGCATGAGATCACTGACTCATTAAAGCCCGCCAGCCCTGACTGTAAGAAAACCCTGTTTTCCTTGGCTATGGATTTCATCATTTTATGGGACGGGATTCTAAAACAAAAAAACTCCTGGTTTAATGGACTACAGATGGTATTAAATGCACAACAGCTAATAATAGAAGCTATCAAAGAAAGTAAATGTGAACTGAATCTTGGATAGTGGTATTTTCAGTTTGAAAACTGGAATGAAATGCATGAGGCCATGACAAAATTGGAGATGGCAGCAACATCTCCTGGCGACCAGCAGAGGTCACTCTGTCATCAGAAAACTAATGAGGGTGGTGAATTCTCAGTGCAGTAGGAAAACTGCTCTGTTAGACTCCAGGATGCCCCAAAGAGGCACCACAGAGCCACTCACCATGCCTCTCAGGATCCACTGAGAGGTTGGACCTCAGGGCCAGCTCTGGGGTGCTGCTTATTTAGGGAGTAAAGATGAACGATGGAGTCAGCGGGGCTGGCAGAGAGGAGAAGATGCCTGCCTGAGAGTTCAGATATTCCTGATCTAAATTCAGAGGCCCAACATAGCCTGGCCCCCAGTCAGACTCCCTTGGCCTCGTTCAAGTACAGAAGATTAAAAGTGGTTCTGGTCCCTTATGCTTCAAAGGCTTTTGCAAAATACATTTTTAAAAAACACTTAAAAAGTATAGATCCCAGGTTTTCCACAGTGATTCTTCCATTCTCCTTACACTACTCTAGCTGCCTTTGCTCCTCAAGGTGTGCAAAGAAATCATGGCCTCTGCCTCCATCAAGTCTTGGTCTCTGGGTTCCTGAACTGCTCTCTGGAAGGACTACAAGAGCACGCATTAGTATGAAGGTGGGAGCCAGTGCTGCTGAGAGCCCCATGCTGGGCTCTGTCTAAGCGCTCATTGGGCATAGGTGTGCCTGCTAATTCTTAAAGGAGCATCTGATGTAGACATGTGAGGAATGGTGATACCAAGCTTTGCAGAGTAAAGCATCTCTGGGGTCCCCATGCAAATTCTTAACACTCTGCATTCCAGGACAATGGGAACAAAAAAGCATTAACTTCAACCATTCCAGTCACCGCCCCCCAAACTCCGCCCCAGTGCTCAGATTTCCTCTGTGGCATCTCCATGAGCTGGTCACCTTGCTATACTTGGGCTTTGGTCAGCTCTGACTGTAAAAGAGTTCTGCCTTACCATTAGCTGCAGAAAAGCCTCTGTTAAGTAGGGTTTTCCATCGATTGCTGCCTCTTCTGCTCCACGTGGATCAGCACAAGGACACTGAGTTCCATTCATAGAAGCCCTTTGTGTATTTGAAGTGAGTTAGTCTAAATTCTTCAAGTCTTCTCTTTGGTAAACATACTGAGATCTCCCAGGGTGGTCTTTATATTATTTTTTAAACATAGTGTAACTTTTCTTTCTTCCTTCCCTCCTTCCCTCCCTCTTTCCCTCCTTCCCTTCTTTCTTCCTTCCCTCCTCTCTTCCTCCCTCCCTCCCTCCCTCTCTTCATTTTGCAATATTGGTGTTTGAATTCAGAGTCTTGTGCTTTCTGGGCAGGCAGTCTACCAATTGAGCCACACCCCAACCCTGTTTTACTTTAGTTATTTTTCAGATTGGGTCTTGTGTTTTTGCCAGGGCCATCCTCTGACTGTGATCCTCTACTTATACCTCCTAAATAGCTGGGATTACAGTTGTGTACTAGCACACCTGGCCATTACTGGGGTTTTGAATTTAGGACCTTGAATATATACTGTGTCACTTGAGCCACACTCACAGCCCTTTTTGCTTTAGTTTATTTTTCAGATAGGGTCTCACACTTTTGCCACTCTGTCTCAGATTGCCATCTTCCTACCTCTTTTCAAGTAGCTGGGATTATAGACATGCACTACCACAACCAGCCTGAAAAATGGTATCATTCTCTACCTTTCCTGTATCTAAGTGGATCATATTTGTCCATGTTCTTCCCAAACTGGTGCAGAACACAGAATGGCCAACTGGTCCCAGGTCTCTCACCTCTGTTCCCACATTATTATGTTTCTATTGATGCCCATATTCTTTTAAACAAATTTTATTGGTATATTTTTACTGTACTGGGGGGATTTATTGTGACAATTCTGGATAGGTTTACATTGTACATTGGTTAGATTGCTCTCGCCATCTCCCCCCACAAACCCTTCCTGCCCTACTTAATGCAATTGCAAGAGATTTCATTATTCTATTTCACATAGGGCATCAACCATATTCCCTCACCTTCATCTCCTCTATTCATCCTCACCTCCCCACCACAAGTAACCCCTTCCCCCATGGTATCTATTTTACTGTTCTGTCTTATGTTTTTAATTCCAAAGTCAGTGTTCAAAGGCGTTTCTTGATACATTCCAGCTGTGAATATACTGTACTTTGGCCAATTCAACTCTCTCTATTCCTCTCCCTTAACCATTCCCTCATGCCCCCCATTATTCAACAGCTTTCAGTATATATCATCATATCCTGTACCTGCACAGATGTAATGTATTTCAATGTTTTGACTCTCCATAGTTCTTTTTTCCTTTCTCTGCTCCCCCCACTACCATAGAGAAATTCCATTATTACAAACATGTTCTACATGTAAATATGTATATGATCATGTCTGTTTTTGTGTGTATGTTTGTCTTTTTGATCTGTCTTCTACATATGAGGGAAAACATTTGGCTTTTGGCTTTCTGAACCTGGCTAATCTCATTTAATCTGACATAATTTCATTCTACCTTATGACTGAATATAACTCCATTTTTATATATGCCACATTGTCTTAATCCATTCATCAGTTGTAGGGCATCTGGGCTGTTTCCTTAGCTTGACTATTGTGAACAATGCTGCAATAAGCATGGGTGTCAAGTGTCTCTACTGTAACACTTCTTACATTCCTTCAGGTATATGACCAAGAGTGGTATCCTATGGTAAGTTTATTTTTTTGTGGGTACTGGAGCTTGAACTCAGGGCCTTCACCCTGAGCCACTCCACCAGTTCTTTCTTGTGATGGGTTTTTTTGAGGTAGGGTCTTATGAACTATTTGCCCAGGCTGGCTTTGAACCAAGATGCTACTGATCTCTGCCTCCTGAGTAGCTAGCATTACAAGTGTGAGCTTCTGGTACCCTGCCTTATTCTTAGTTTTTTAAGAAATCTCCATCCTGCTTTCCATAAAGGTTGTACTAATTTGCATTTCCACCAGCAGTGTATAAAGGTTCCTGTTTAACACATGCTTGCTAACATTTGTTGTTTTTTTTCTTGAAGGTAATCCTTCTAGCTGGGGTGAGATGAAATTTAGTGTAGTTTTGATTTGCATTTTTTTATGGCCAGGGAAGTTGAACACTTCTTTATGTATTTGGTCATTTGTACCACTTTCTTTGAGAATTCCATATTCAATTCATGTGTCCATTTATTCATTGGGTGTTGATTCTTTGGGAGTTTAGTTTTTTAAGTTCCCTATAGATTCTGGATATTAGTCCCTTATCAGATGAATAGCTGGCGAAGATTTTCTTCCATTCTGTGGGCTGTCTCTTAAGTCTAGCTACTGTATCTTTTCTGGTACAGAATATTTTTAGTTTGATGTAGTCCCCTTTGTTTATTCTTTCTCTTAGTTGCTGAGCTGTGGAGTTCTATTTAGGAAGTCATTGCCTATGCCTATATGTTCTAGTATATTTCCTATTTCCTGTAGTTGTCCAAAGTTTTAGGCCTTATATTAAGGTCTTTTATCCACTTTGAATTGATACTGGTACAGGGTCTTGTTTCAAATGACATAATTTCATTCTTCCTATGACTGAATATAACTCTAGTCTTGTTTCTGTTTTCTACATGTGAATATCAGTTTTCCCAGCAACATTTGTTGAAGAGGCTTTTTCTTCTCCACTGTGTCTTTTGAGCTCTTTGTCAAAAATCAGTTACCTATAGCTGCATGGATTGATGTCTGGGTCTTCTATTCTGTTCCACTGGTCTTCATGTCTATTTTTGTGACAATACCATGCCCCTTTTATTGTTATGGCTCTGTAGTGTAGTTTGAAGTTGGGTATTGTGATCCCTCCAGCATTGGACTTTTTACTCAGCATTGCTTAGGTTAGTCAAGGTTTTTAGTATTTCCATATCAACTTTAGGGTTGATTTTTCTATTTCCATGAGGAATGTCATTGGGATTTTGATAGGAATTTCATTGAACATGTAGATTGCTTTTGGTAGTATAGCCAATTTACTATATTTATTTTGCCTGTCCATGAGCACAGCTGGGAGATCTATCCATCATTTGATTTCTTTCTTCAGTGACTTATAGTTTTCATTGAAAAGGTCTTTGATTTCTTTGTTAAATTTATTCCTAGGCATTTTATTTATTTTTGGGGGTGGGCATTGTAAATGGGATTGATTCCCAGATTTCTTTCTTAGTCTGTTCATTGTTGATTTATAGAAAAGCTACTGATTTTTGTATATTAATTTTGTGTCCTGCTATGTTGCCAAAAGTGTTTATGATTTCTCAGAGTTTTATTGGTGGTGTTTTTAGGGTCTTTTTAGGGTCTTTTAGGCATAAGGTCATATCATCTGCAAATAGGGATAGTTTGATTTCTTCCTTCCCTATTTGAATCCCTTTTATTTCTTTTGATGCCCATATTCTAAAAAACACTCAAATTGTTTTTCCCTATTAATTTTTGTGTATTTTTCTCTTCACTTCTCAGAAATGATAATTTTCATTGCACTTTTATAATCAGTCCCCAAATGCATGACTATATAAGGAGAAAAGTTTAGTGTCAGTGCATGACAAAAACAAAAATGTTTTTATGTACAGTATGTCCAGTGGTAGACAAACACAAGATTCAAGCTCCCAAAACATTGGCTTTTTAAAAATACCATCATGTGTTAATGGTGCTTTACAAATTGTGGTGGACACTCACTCATGCTAGAATGGATGTCTCAAGAACACAGATATTAATAAATATTGGTGAAGATGTGGGGAAAAAGGAACCGTCATTCACTACTGGTGGAAAGGTCATTCAGAATAATGGAAAGTCGTATGGTGGCTCCTTAAAAAACTAAAAATAGAACTAACAAATCATCCAGTAATATCACTCCTAGGCATATATCCAAGGGATGCAAATCAGGAAACAATAAAGACACTTGCACACCCATGTTTATTGTAGCACTATTCACAATAGCCAAGCACTAGAAACAGCCCAGATGCCCTACTACTGATGAATAGACTAAGACAATGTGGTAAATATAGACAGTGGAATATTATTCAGTCATAAAGAATGAAATTATATCATTCCCAGGTAAATGGATGCAAATGGAGGACATTATGTTAGGTGAAGTAAGCCAGGTTCAGAAAGACAAATGTTGCATTTTCTCTCATATGTGGAGGATAGATCCCAATACAAATACAAACATTATGCATATATATGAGCATGTTTCCAAAAGTGGGACTGTTAGAGGAGATTAGTGAGGAGAAAAGAAGAAAAGAATGATAGGGAGTGTATAATATTGACATATATCATGTCTGTGTAGAAACAGGACACAATAAAACACATGGAAAACTGTTGAACAATACAGGGTAGTGGGAAAAGGGTAAGGAGGAGTAATGGAGGGGGTTTGACTGATTAAAGCACAATATATTTACGAGCAAAATACCAAGGCAAAACCCCATTGAAAATGAACAGACACTAGAACAATGAAGGACAGGAATGTAAAACAGGCCACGTTAAATGGAGGGTACAGTGGGAGGAGGAAGGAAATGAAAGGGGTAAAGGAGGGTGAATATGGTTGAGGTACTTGCTATACATATATGAATATGGAACATTGAAACCTGTTGACATCATTTTAAGAAGGGGAGGGGGGGTAGAGGGAGAATAAGAGGGGGGATGAACCAAACTGAGGTATAGTACACATATATATGGAAGTGTCACAATGAACACCCCTGTAATAACTATCAAATACTAATAGTTTTAAAAAACAGATTATGATGGACATACTAGATTCAAATGAAATGATTAAGTTGTTTTTATGTTCATGCCTAGCTTAAGAATTTAGCTCTAAATTCCTAACTAGTTCTCTATGTTTTAATGAAAACTTACACTTAAATAACTTTAGATATATGGACTTAAAAACAATATGCTAAAGTCATTGCCTTATTATAAACAGTTAAGCATAAAATTTAAAACTACCCAGCATCCCAAGAGAGTGCTTTGAACAAGTTAGAAAAGAGAACTAAATGACATATCATGAAAAGTGGTGACTGAATAATATTTATATTTTCTTTCCAGGAGACTCTTAGAATATTATATGCAAACAATTTTAACTAAGGATGCATAAGATGTCAATTCAAGGTTACTCACATCATTTTAAAGGCATTTTAAAACATCTTATATTATTGTTCTCAAATTTTGTAAGTGGAAAAGGTTTACATAGTTGCACCCAGATCATATTAAAATTTAATGTGGTTAAACTCCTGAATGTATGCCAAGATAGAAGCAATGATTAGCTTATTTTGAAAATTACCACTTTAATCTTTCCATTATTGGACAGACTAATGAAGAGAGAGTCTTCATGAAGGTTTCCTGTTTGACTTCTTGAATAGTTGTAAAATTGAAAATCTGAACTTGACTTTTAGACCTTGTACTGACCTAAGGCAAATTAGAACTTCTTTAGGGTTTCTCTTGGGAGTTGTTGAGCCAGTGCTTAGAGGAATGATTACAACATTTAAGCCATACAGCAGAAGAAATCAGAGAACATGATTTAAGAAACACTTTCTTGTTCACAATGGGAAAGGAGCCATGAGAAGTTCAAAGAAGAAGGGTCAGGAGGGATAGAGATTTGTGTTAGGTGATGCTTGAACATCTCAAAAGGGAGCAGTGCTCCAGCTCTTCAGATCTCCAATTGGAGCGGTAATGAAATCGTTCAAATCTTAGATGTGAGAAGGCATCCAAACAAAATAGAGAACGATGCCCACTGAAAACTAGAGAAGAGTCCCTTACTGCCATAATTTGAATGTGTCCCCAAATGCATGTACTGGGAACTTCATGTTCAATATAGCAGTGTAGGAGGTTAGGTCTTGGGGACTCCACATTCCTGAATGGATTAATGTCAAGTACAAGTGGGTTGAAGACGGTGAGTTCCATCTCTTGTTCTCTTTGACCTCCTGCCATTAGATGATGCAGAAAGAAGGCCTTTGCCAGATATCAGCCTTTTGATTTTGGACTTTCCAGTCTCCAGAACTATGAGCCAATGAATTTCTGCTCACTCTAAATTATCCATTCTGTGGTACTCTGTTACAGCAGCACCCAAGGGATGAAGACATTTACTCAGTGCCTCATACCAAACACCATCCACTTTAGAAGAGAAAAAATGATAATGTACCACTCTTAAGCAACAGTGGCCCACAAAATGGCACACTTTGTAGGAAGGTCATTCTTGCTATCAACAGACCTGGTTAGTGGGGGCAGTGTGGGGGCAGAGAGGGACGAATTTCAAGGGGAGTCCAATGTGGCATTAGCAGACACGACATAATCAGAGTACTTGGAGCAGATCAGAGGTCACAACTTCAAATGCTTACAAAGGCTATTTTCCTTTGATTGGCTACCAAAAATCTTGCTGGTGTTACCAGTATCACAAAAACAAACCGTACCCAAAGTCTTGCTTCTGTGGCGAAGTCTCTGATGTCAAGGTCTGTACCTTTGACCTGGAGCTGAAGAAAGTAAAAGTGGATGAATTCCCACTTTGTGGCTACATGGTGTCTGATGAATATGAGCAATATCCCTCAGAAGCCCTGGAGGCTGCCCGTATGTGTGCCAACAAGTACATGGTAAGAAGCTGTGACAAAGATGGCTTTCATATTCAAGTATGGCTGCACCCTTTCTGACATTCACATCAACAACATGGTGTCCTGTGCTGGGGTATTGATGGGCTTTCTGAAGCCCCAGAGCACAGTGGGCCAGGATTCACATTGGCCAGGTAATCAAGTCCACCTGTACCAAGCTGTGAGTAAGGAACATGTGACTTACATGAGGTCCTGCTGCAGGGCCTCTATCAGTTCAAGTTCCCTGGCCACCAGAAGATCCATATCTCAAACAGGTGGGGATTTCCCAAGTTTAATGCAGGTGAATTTCAAGAGTTGGCTCTGAGAAATGGCTCATCCCAGATGGCTGTGGGGTCAAATATATCCCTAATCGTGGTTCCCTGGATAAGTGGCATGCCCTGCATTCATGAGGGCATCCCACTGTGCTGTCCCCTTCTTAACCACCTTAATCATGCTTAATAATAAATCATCTTGTCCAACTTAAAAAAAAGGCTTGTGAGGGCTGAGTGTGTAACATGGATGGGCCAATTGGCTTGCCCTCTCTTCTCTTCTTTAGAACTTGATACTCCTAAGTGAAGAAGCCTGAGCAAGCCTTTTGAAGAGTAAGCAATCACAGGAAGCAGAGGCAAGTCCTCTAGCTGAGATGCCTTAGCCACACAACCCATCTGCACAGGGCACAAGAGGAAGACTATCTCCGATCATCCAACCTCAGCCAAGGTCCCAGCTGTCCACACATACTGGCTGAAGTTAGAACTATCCAGCAAACCTAGAGCTGGTGAGACGTAATAAATGATTATTGGCTTAATAAAACTAGAATTCTTCATTATTATTCTCAGATTTCAGAACTGGGAAAATCTATTTGCATATCATTTTTACATACCAGTACTCTGATGGCATTAATTTTTAATACGGTGAAACTCCATTCAAATTTGGGCCAAGATTAAAAGCAACAATTAGGTTGTTTTGAGAAATTACCACTTTAATCTTTCACCATTATTGGATGACTGCAAACCTTCTTGTGTTATAAGGTCAACAAGAATGAAGTTTAGCCAGGTGCTGGTGGCTCATGCCTGTAATTCTAGCTACTCAGGAGGCAAAGATCAGGTGGATCACATTTTGAAGCCATCCTGGGCAACTAGTTCTCAAGACCTTATGTCAAAAACTAAAGCAGATACCTTAAAGCAACTGAGGCCAATAGGAAAAGGGGAACAGGTACTAGAGAAAAGGTTAGATCAAAAAGAATTAACCTAGAAGGTAACACACACGCACAGGAAATCAATGTGAGTCAATGCCCTGTATAGCTATCCTTATCTCAACCAGCAAAAACCCTTGTCCCTTCCTGTTATTGCTTATACTCTTTCTACAACAAAATTAGAAATAAGGGCAAAATAGTTTCTGCTGGGTATTGGGGGGGGGAGAGGGAGGGGGTGGAGTGGGTGGTAAGGGAGGGGGTGGGGGCAGGGGGGAGAAATGAACCAAGCCTTGTATGCACATATGAATAATAAAAGAAAAATGAAAAAAAAGGAATAAAACTGAAAACAGAGGAGAGATATTTGATCAAAAAAGAGATAAGTGAGATAAATGTCTAATTGTGAACAGAAGTGTCTAAGAAAAAAAAAATTAAAGCCATTATGCAAAAGGAAAAAAAAAAACCATCACAAAATAAGGACTGGTGGAATGGCTCAAGGTGTAGTCTCTGAGTTCAACTCCAGTACTACAAAAACGAAGGATGAAGTTTAATCATATGTAAAAGTGTTTGCTGAAATTTGAAGGACACTGAGCAATTTATTAGTGCAAAGTTAAGTTTATTTTAATTTTATTATTATTATTTTTCAGTGCTGGAGATTGAAAATGCTGTACCACTGAGCTGCATCCCCAGTCCCTTACAATTTTAGAGATTAATTCCTTAACATGAATACATCTTAGATTTTTCCCACACTTACAGAACCAGAAAAGGCCTTTGAAGTTGTCTAATCCACAGGGTGCCAACTGGTAATTTGTTGGTCAAATTTGACCGGCAGCGTGGGTTTAAAATTGGTAAAAATTTGAATTCGTTATGGTGCCAAAAATTTGAAATTGGAAAATCACCTTAAAAATCTATATTTCCAAATTCTCTCAAAAAGTCTAGAAGATCTGGCAACATTAAGTTTGCAGGCTAAACAGTTCATTGAAGCCAAGTCTAGGCTTCAGTACTCAAGGCTGAGCGTTAAGGCCAAAGGCCTTTTGGTTGAGGCAGGTGCCCTCCATGCTCCTGGAAAGCCCAACAACTGACTGATTAGCTTGCCTTTACTCAACACCGTAACTCAGGGAACCTCTGTTAAGCATTTGAATTTGTGACCTCCAGTCTACCCCAATAATCTACTCAATTCTTGCAGAGGCTGGGAGCCAGTGACTGACTTAAAATGCTGGTGTAAATCTAAAACATATCAACTATGCAAGTGATAGTAGAACTCCCACAGGCAGCTGGCTGAGAGAACAGCATGGATTTTGTCAGGACAAGGAGCTTGAGAGCAGCTTGCAGATGTCTGGAATTGGTGCTGGGGCCCTAAGAGGGAAGCTCCAAGAGAGGAGCCCAAAGAAGACAGTGAAGGCAAGGAAAGCAAACACCCCTTGCTTCATTATTGTGTATCTGCCATGTTGGACTTGTAATCTTTGTTAGGAAAATAGTGTGCTACTGATGATTTAAAAAGAAGGTTTTTGTTTTTGTGATGATGGGGATCGAACCCAGGACCTTGTGCATGGTAGGGAAGTTCTCTACCAATGAGCTATATATCAGTCTCTTGATGATATTGATAGACTTTGAAATGCATTAAAGTATTTCAAAAACACAAATTAACTGTGAGATTCCAGCTATGCTAGTGGTTGCTGGAATTTAGATCTGGAGTATCTTCCAGAGGCCCATGTGTTAAAGGCTTGGTCCCCAGCCATGGCACTATTGGGAGGTGATGCAGTCTTTAGGTCATGGTGCCTCATGGGATGTCTTTGGTCACTGGGGCTGTGCCCTTGAAGGGGATAGTGTGAATCCAGCTCCTTTCACTCTCTTTGCCACCTGGCCATGAAGTGAGGGCATCTTCTGCTGGGCACTCCTACCATGATCTGCTGCCTTATACAGGCTCAGAAGCGCTGGGCCAAGCAATCATGGACAGGGACCTCCTAAATTGTGAGTCAAAAGAAACCTTTTTAAGTTGATTATCTCAAGTATCTGTTACAGTAATAAAAGGCTGACTAGCACAATGGTTAAGTCTTCATTTTAAAAATTATACTTTTTAAAAATTTTCAACTGACAGATTATTAGGTCTTACACATGACATCATATTATAATTTGATACATGTGTACATTATGTAATGGTTAAATCAGAGTAATTAGCATTTCTGCTTTCTCAAATATCATCATTTCTATGTGTTGGGAAACTTCATGCTTTTCTTCTCTAGAGGTTTTGAAATGAATACTAATGATGTAGACAATAGTCCCCCACTCTTCTACACAACATTAGGACAACCTCCCTTGTCAGCTGCATCTTGGTGACCATCATTCAACTTATCTCTATCACCTTTCCTATACCGTTCTCAGCCTCTAGTGACCTCTATTCTACTCTATTTGTTTGGTTTTCTTTTTCCGATTTTTTATTATTACTGTTGAACTGGGGGTACATTGTGACATTTACCTAAGTTCTTACAATATATCATAGTTGAAATCACTCCTTCATCATGCTCCTTTATACCCCCTACCCCCATTTCTGGAATACTTTCAACAGGTCTCATTTTTCCATTTTCATATATGAACACATAACATTCCCATCATATTCACCTTCCTTCATCCTTTGCTTATGTCTTCCCCCTCCCAGTGGTTCCAACCTCCAGACAGGAACTTTTTAACCTTCTTGTTCTCCGTTTTTATAACAAAATGGCATTTTTGTTTAAGATAGCTATACACAGTGTTTCACTGTGACATTTCCATGTATATATGTATTATAAGCTGAATTGGTTATCCTTCCATTTTTCTCCTTTCTACCTAGTCCCCTTCTTATGGTGATTTCAACAGGTTAAAAAGTTCTGTATTCATTCTTGTATAGGAAATATATCACCATATTCACCTTCTTAACTTCCTTCTTTTACCCTCTCTCTCTCATATGTGACCTCCTCTTGGCATGACTTGTTTTTCATAATATTGTTTGTATTTGTATTGGGTCTATATTCCACATATGTCTACTCTCTATTTCAATGTCATCAGTTAAGCTTCCAAAAATAGTGAGAACAAGCAGTATTTGTCTTTCTGTGCCTGGCTTTACTCAACACAATTTTCTCCAGATCCATCTTGGCTGCAAATGACAGGGTATCATTCTTTTTATGGCTGAATAATATTTAGTTGTATGTTGTATACATATACCACATTAAAATATACTTTCTCTACATTTAGTCATTAGCCCCATCTTCTCTTTATTTCTTGAATTTTCCACTTTTTAAAATCTTTTTCTCACTGTGGCTATCTAAATTGAGATCATCCTCATTTATCCAGCCTCTAAACAGATCTTCAGTCTTTCAGTGGGCATTCATTTGGTATGTGCTTTCCAGTCCATCCTATGCCTTGTGCTATGATTTGGATGGCCATCCAAAACTCATGTTGAAATTTAATTGCCACTAGGACAATGTTGGGCACTGGGAGCTTCAAGAGGTGACTGAGTCATGGGACTCTGCCTAATGAATGGATTAATGTGATCACAGGTGTGGGGTAGTTGTCACAGCAGTGTTTTTGTTACAAAAGTGAGCTCTTTTGACATATAATGCCCCCGTCATGTCATAATGCAGCAAGACTTTCTAGATTCTAGAACTCTGAAAAACAAGTCCTTTTCTGTATGACTGTCCAGCCTCTGGGAGTCTGTTATAGCAGCAGACAGACACTGTGTAAAGAGGGAGATGAGCTATGGCACATACTCATAGGTCAGTCATTACCTGAGAGATGCACTGTATGGTGGCTGAGAGTGATGATGTCATTTGAGGCAGTCAACCACAATGTGCAGTGGCTTTTTTAGGAATGACACTTGAATGCAGAAGCTAGACCAGCAAGCATGATGGTCTATTATGCTGGTGTAGAAGGTTGCTGAGATCAGGGAGGATGAAGTTCGGGAATGGGATGTCCTAGGCCTCCAACGAGGGGCATTTCCAAGGGAAAGAGAGACACTGAACATCCCACAGTCTAGTGTCCTTGGATGTTCTTTGTCGAAAATGAATTCTTTTGAGCTAATTAGAGCAAAGACCAAACTGTATGTGTCAAGTCTTCAGTTTCAGGAATTCTCAAATCGAGTCTGTGTGTACTAATTTACTGCTTTCAATGTGCACCTGTTCAGTTTCTTTTCCACACAGCTAGTAGAATAATGTTTTAATCATTGAGGTCTACTTATGGCATTCCTCTGCTTTAGAAATACAGACCTTTGATCTCAGGATACATTCTGTGCTCCTCAGCTCCTCCTGCTCAAGCTCCCTCCTCCCTCTACTTTGAAATTAGGTCACGTGAAATTCCGATTCCTGGAAGGAGAATTGTTCTCTTCAGCCCCTTGCATTTTGCTCATTTTATGCTTTCCTTGCCTGGAGTACATATTGCTAACTGTTTCTCATGCCAATCCTGCCTCTCCTCCTGGTTTTATCTGACATGTTTTTTCCTTGGTGTGTTTTCAGTTCTGTTTCGTTCTTTTTTCTGAGGTTTTCCATATCCTGGCAGTTTTCTTCTTTAATGTTGTCTATTTTTGTCCTGAGTTCATTTATCCATTTATTCATTGTGTTCTCTCTTTCACTTTGGTGTTTATACAGTGCTTCTATGGTTTCCTTTATTTCTTCTTTTACTTTTTCAAATTCTCTATTTTTGTTGTCTTGGAATTTCTTGAGTGTCTCCTGTACATTTTGGTTAACCATATCCAGTATCATCTCTATAAAATTCTCATTGAGTACTTGTAGTATGTCTTCTTTTAAATTATTCTTGTGGGCTTCATTGGGTTCTTTGGCATAGTTTATCTTCATTTTGTTGGAGTGTGGATCTAAGTTTCTGTTCTCTTCATTCCCCTTTGGTTCCTGTACTAATTTTTTTGCTGTGGGGAAACTGGTTTCCCTGTTTTTTCTGTCTTCCCATCATTGTCCTTGGTGTTGTTACTGTCCCTGTACTGTGTGCAATTAAGTATTTTCTAGCTTTTAATAATAACAATGGTAATATTTAGAATGGAAGGGTAAGCTGAGATGGAAAGCAAGAATTTAAAGAAAAGGGGAAAACAAATACACAGACAAGAGGGAGAAAGCAGAACAAGGTTTCAGATAAGAAAGTTTCAAAGGTATAAACAGGGAGCTTTAGTGTACTAATTGACAGTAAGCTGAACAGACATTAGAGAGACAGAGAGAGGATTGAAAATAAAAAATAAAAAAAAAGATGAGGATAAAAATAAAAAATAAGTTAATGAAAGAAATATCTATATATAAAAATGAATTAAAATAAAATGGAAAATAGAAAATTAAAAAAAAAAAAACCCAAAAAACTTCCAAGTTTATATGTAATGCAGTTTCAGTCTTAATAATTTGGGTGTCCATATCTGTCTCCAGTCCTGCAGATGGTGCCTCAGATGTTGTTCTGTAGTTGTCTCATCAAAGGGGATGCATAAAGTAGAACAAAACTACACACACACACAAACACACACACACAAAAAAGCCCCACCAAGTGTCCCAAATTCAAATGCAATACAGTTTCAGTAAGTTTTTCAGCTTGCAGGTGTAATTCAGTTGTTCTCTCATCAAAGGTAGGGAGAAAAAGAAAAAAACAAAGAGTCTGGAGACAGTTCTGAGAGTGGTATCTGCGACTGTGGCTTGCCTGCCCACTGCTGTCAGCCTGCTGTAGCTGGCGGCGTTATTTATGCAGATCTCTGGGGTGAACTTAGCACTCACCTGGTCCCACAGGCTTTGTTTGTTCAGAGTTCTCCTGTACAGGAGCCTCTGCTACAAGCTTTCCCCTTTCCAAGCACTGGGAAAGGTGACACTGCCCCCCCCCATTGTCAGGCCTGCGTGTTTATTTACAGTTCATGTGGGAGGTGGGTCTTCCCCCCTTCTCCTGTGCAGTTTTCCTCCCACTGCCACTTTCACAAGCTTTCCTGCCCCTGATTACTGGGCGGTGCTGCTGCTCCTGCTGGCCGCCATGTTTATTTACAGTTCACGTGGGAAGTGGGTCTTCCCTCCTCTCCTGTGGAGTTTTTCTCCCTCCTCCACTCTCACAAGCTTTCCCGCTCCTGGTTGCTGGGCGCACGCACCCGCTCCCGCCAGAGGCTCTCCGGCCAGGATGGCTTGTTTATTTACAGTCCTGGGAAAGATTCCCTTACCCCAATTTTCAGTGCTCAGGGTGCCCCACCCTCTTTCCAGCGTGTCTTAATTGTTCTTATTGCTTATTACTCAGTTTCTCTTTTTTCCCTGGGTGGAGGTCAGTCTGTCCAGGGGGCTATGCTGCTCTGGTCCAGGCTTGTCTGTGGGGGTACTGCGGTACTGCGAAGCTCACCTGGTCCGCATCTTCCCAAGCCATCTGGGTGCCGGCCACTGGCGGCCCGGGGGCCCTCCTCGTTTCTTCGTTTAACGTGAGGTGGAGATTCTCTGCACCGGCTGGAGATGTGGAGGGGTCAAAGTTATGCCTTTTCTCAGTGATTATGCCTGCAAAGTGTGTCTCTGGTGTCTCTCCAAGATTTCACTATAGGAGGCTCACTTTCTGCTTCCTACCTCTAGCCGCCATCTTGGAATCTCTCCCCACAGAATATTTCTGAATGAATCCCTTGTGGATAAGGGGAGACTACTATGATAAGAAATTGTCACAAAGTCCCAGTCTCAAACAATTAATATCAATCCCCCTACCTATGAAGCTTTTTGTCCATGAGAACAATTAGATTAACAGTCATTTTCCAGGGAGGCAAGACATAGGCAGAGAGAGAGAGAGAGAGAGAGAGAGAGAGAGGGAGGGAAGGAAGGGAGTGGGGGGGGGAGAGAGAGAGCCCTTGGTGTGTTTTCAATGGCTTTGCCATGTCCCTGTGGAAGGTCAGTGGTTTTTAAGTGTCTTATAATGCACTTTTCACTGGGTTATTATATTGCAATGTAAAATCTCATGTATTTTTCTATTCTTCTATTCTTCTACTTGACCATAAGCTCTGTGAGGGCAGGATTGTGGTTATTTAGCTTGTTCACAATTTTCTCTTTTAGCAGTGGCAATAAATATTACCAAAAGTTGGCTGATGAATGAACAAATTAGGCATAAAGGAAACTCAGAAATATTTAAGAAATCAGTCCAGCAAACAAAAAGAACAAAAAACCTTTTATTTCGTGGTGTTCTTTATCTTAGAGGTAGCTGTGTGCTTACATCCTCTTTTTTTTTTTGGCAGCACTGGGATTTGAATGCAAGGCCTTGTGATTGCTAAGCAGGTACTCTACTACTCGAGCCATGACTCCAGCCTATGCTTACGTCCATAAAGATATTTTTTACATGACTGTGACGAGATGAAGAGATTAACTGATGAATCTGTCATGATGGTCTAATTCGTGTGAATTTCCTCTCTTAATTTTCTATAACCTTTAAAATCTCACTTGAAAAACTCAGTAATTCAAGGATTTTAATAGAGAGTGTTTCTAATAACTATTTCTGTATATATGAGCCACTTACCCTTTTTGTAAGCTTGGGGATTCTTAGGGCCTGCAAGTGATTATATTAACCCAAACCACAATCATTTCCTTTGGCATAAATAAAATCAAGCGGTTAGTAAGAGGCTAAAGGCCCAGCAGTCGTTCCAGGACAATTTGGATGGATGCAGATGAAATTATGGAGTCACATTTTATCTGTTGGATGCTATCCCATTATGAGCTTAGTCACCTCAGAGAGTTCAGAGAGCTCAGAAATGGAGGCAGGGAAACGATACACAGCTCTAAAGAATTATTCTCCACAGGATGAGCTTTCTTTTGCTCTGAAATACAAAGAGATTAGCTCTGGACCTCTGACCATAGGATCCTATGTGGATGGAAACATTCTTCAGTATTTTGAAAACATGAATTGTATTCTCTGCAGAATTTGATAGTAATGCAGCAGGGGTGGGGGTAGGGAGAGGTGGTGGTCAGGGGATGCTGGTTCAGATGCTGTAATTATGTTAGGACAGGAAACAAAAAATTGAAATGACCCAGATGGTTAGCCTAATGAAGCTGATCCAAAATTTATGTCAAGAGGAGTCAGAACCACGCTTCCTCTATGTGAATATGTGAGTGTGTATGTGTGGGAGTACGTGTGTGATTAGTTTTTGGCAGAAGAGGGCTTGGGGTTATCAGAATGAAATTGTGGCCGGCCATGACAGACATGCTTAGAAAAGAAATCATAACGTGCACAGAGCTCTTTCCCACCACGATCTGGCCATGGCAGACCTAGCCCCTCTCAATTGCACCACTATGAAAAATCCCCTTTCCTCTTGCTTCTCAAATACACCGTATTTCCTGGGAGCGTGTGGTTTGGATAAGGTACTTAAAGTAAATGAAGCAGAGCAGGGATGTCAGTGCTGCTGACCTGTGCCAGAGCACAAGTCCAAAACCCCATCTCTAATACAACCACACATTGTGCTCCATGCTGGAGTGACTGCTGCAAGCAGGTTGTCCATGGTCTTTGCTTTACCAACAGGAACCGGCATGATAGCTGCAATGCCATGAGGCAAAGGTGAATGACAGAGCTAGGACCAATACCATGGCTGCTCAGGCTTTGAAATGGAAGGGATTTCCCCCCTTTGATTAAAGGATTTAATATACATAAATCCACAGAACAGTGCCTAGCATGTGCCTACTATGTATCACTTATCACGTTATTGCACTGGCAAGTCTTACTGTGCTTCCAGTTCAAAGGAATTTCTTTAGCAAGCATAAAGAGCTATTGATTTTTTTGTTGTTGTTGGACGGGAAAGGAGACAGGCTCAGGTGGTAGAGCATCTGTCTTGCAAGTGTGAAGCCCTGAGTTCAAACCCAAGTACCACACAAAAACAAAACAAAACAAAAACAAGGAAGAGAGACTAACTTGAGAACAGCTTATGGTAATATGCCACCTTGAATCATTGACACCAAACCTTAGTTTCCTTATCTGTAGAATGAAACTGTGATGTATGTCTGGAATGCTGCTTTCAGTAGGGAAATACCACTTATTGCCTGTCTCACATGTGTTACAGCCATGTGAATATTTCACACTACCTCATCTAAGCCTAACAGCTCACATTTAAATTTGGTTTTTAAGAGAGACTGAGATTCATAGCACCCAAGAAATTTGTTAAAAAACAGCAATTACTTTCATGTAGTGGATATCATATGTGACAAGTTCTCTCCATACCATGCATTATTATTTCCTCGTGACTGTGCTGTTAGGTATATTACTATTTTCTACCAACCCATCAAGATCTCTTAAGTGCCGAAGGAAGTGCCAAAGCAAAGACTTGAACTCATGCTTCTTCTACTCTTAAGCCCATGATCTTACTATGAAAATGAAGGTACCTTTTGAAACCGCCCTGCTGTTAAGTTGAATTGATTTCAATCCTGCTTGAATGAGTGCAAGACACACACCCTTGACAATAAATTCTGTCGGTACTACTCAAGAGCTAGGGGAATAGAACTGTCGTAAGGAAAACGATGCTTCAAAGAGCACCGCTTGCTGCAGATGCAGAACAGGACAAATTAAGCAAGAAGGACCCAAATTGATGAAGGCTTTCAAAGACACCAGGATAGAAACAACCTAAATTAGAGATGAGACGTGGGATTGGCTGCAGAGCGTGGGTGTGTTTGTGTTGGGGAAAGAGGGAGCCTTAAGTACAGAAAGCTCTCCTCTGACAAGAGAAAGGAACAGACTGCAGCCTGTGGGAGCTTCCTTCCTTGATGTGCAGGGGCTCCTGCTGAGGGTGGGCAGTGGCACTGGCGAGCGTGATGCCCCGTGCAACTGCAGGTGCTCAGGGGCGCTACCTAGGGCACTTTCTCTGGCCTTGTACTTGGGGAGAAAACGACTGGGAAAATTCTTGAGAGCAGAGGCTGGCAGGATTTTTCCTTTTGGTTTGAATTTGGACTTCCTGGCTCCTGCTCAGATACATGGCAATTCATCTTGTTGATGAATTGCTCCAAATGAAACTGTGTGTCTCCTGGCCTTGACAGCACAGGGAGATTCGATTCAGTTCTTTTCTCATTGTGTAACTCCTAGCAAGTTGTTCCACTTTACTGAACTCCGAAGATAAGGGTGAGCCCCTAGCTCCTAGGGATCCTGTGAGGAATGGCCGATAAACACAAATGGCAGTACCACATAAATGCCAGGTAAAGCCCACTAATCCTCTTGTGGGCAGTAAGTACTATGCCTAGCCAGTCTGCTAGATCTCTCTACATTGGCACAAACCCAGGGCCTTGGGATAGGTGTTCTTGCAGAAACACGATTTAAACCACAAAGCAGATCACATTAGGGGGTCTCACTTCAAGAGACAGGGCCAGAAAGCCATCATCCACCCAGGGTGCTAGGCTCTGGAGTCTGCAATGCGTGTTACTCATGCTACAGGGTCTTTCTGTCTGAAAACCACTTTTCCAGATTGCCAGTCCTGACTGGCTTTTGTTTTTCTAAACAAAACTTGATTCTGCATAGGTTCCAAAAGAAAAATTGTGCTGGGAGTGCAGAAGAAAAATAATGACTTTTGGCCCAAGATTCCTCTTTGCCTGATTGAAACAGAACTGTGTAGCTGTTGGCAGTGAACTGGGAGCCGCTGGCTGCCCTGGGCTCCTAAATGGTGTTGAAAGCTGAAGGAAATCCTGGAAACAGGCAGCAGATGCCAAATGGCCCTGTGTGCTGGAGGGGTCTGGGGTTCAAGTTTGCTGGCTCTGCTGTACACCTGTCACAACTCACCACGCCTCTGGGTAAGGAGGTCTGCACTTCTGGACATTTAGATTTTGTGTTGATAGTGACTGAAAAAAAGCCTCCTTTAGTGGAGTGTTATTACATCAATCTTCAAGAATTAAAAGGTGGACTGGTTATGACCAAATTAAATCTACTTCCTTCCTTCCCTTTTTTCTTTCCTTCCTTCCTCCCTCCCTCCCTCAACATGTACAGTTAGCTTTTAAAATAGGTAACTTTCAGTTACTTAAACATGTGTAGTTACCATTTTAAAATTAGGATGGTGAACAATACCCTTCCTTTAAGGGTGGGACCCCTTGGTCTGATCTCCAAAGCTAGGATGCTGCTGCTTCTCGAAGTGTTCTTATCCTGTCTCCAGGAAGGCACACTCTCTCCTGGTCTTTTGTTTACTTCAGGCTTTCTTGCCAGTTCCTTTCTGCTGGTTCCTCTGCTGGACCTCTAAGTTTTGGATTGATTCTGTCAGTACTTTTTGAGTCCTCTCACTAAATATCAGAACATCACTCAATATTGATAACCCTTCTATTTATGTGTGGACCCCTGACTTCTGATATATCCAACTGTCAAATGTCCATCTGGTTGTTCAAGTTAAACACTCAAGTATTATCTTGATTGCTTTTTTTCTTTCATGTTCTTGTTCCAACCCATTGACGAGCCCTCTAAGATATAGTCTGAATCTTAGTACTTCCCACTGCCACCAGGGTGGTCCAAGCCGTGCTCACTTAGACTGTAGTTAACTTGTAGCTAGGTGTGATGGCTCAGATCTGTAATCCTAGTTACCCAGGAGGCAGAGATAGGGAGGATCATGGTTCAAGGCCAGCTTTGTTAAAAAGTTTGAGAGACCTCATCTCAACCAATAGCTGGGTGTGATGGTGGGTGCCTGTCATCCCAGTTATGCAGGTAAGCACAAATAGGAGATCTGTGATCCAGGCCAGCCTGCACATAAAGTGAGACCCTATCTCAAAAATAACCAATGCTGAAATGGCTGGTAGAGTGTCAAATGGTAATGTGCCTGCCTAGCAAGTGAGAGGCCCTGAATTCAACCACCAGTATCAAAAAAGAACAAGAAAAGTTAAACTGGCTTTAATCACATCATCTAATTATTCAAATTATAAACAGTTTGTGATTCTACTAATAATGACTAACAATATACTATGTGGTAGACATGATTCCAAGGGCTTTACGTAATTTATACTCATTAATCTGACAATTCATGAGCTACGTAGTTGAGTCATTTCACGTCACTCTAACAAAATATCTGAGATAATAAAGATAAAAGATTAATTTGGGCTCACGGCTCTAGAGGTTTTGGTGCATGATCCTTTGACCCTGTTGTTTTGTGGCCTGTGGTAAGGCAGCACACAACGGTGGGAGTGCAGAGAGGAGCAGAGCCACTCTCTTTATGGCCAAGGAGAGAAGAGAATAGGGGGCTTGGGTCCCCTAATCCTCTCCAAGAACACATCCCTAATGTCCTAAACACTTACCACTAGGCCCCACCTCTTAAAGTTTCCACCACTTTTAGGTATAAGGAAACTGAGGCACAAAGCTGCTAAGCGACTTTCCTAAGGTCACATAGCCAAGTAGGCAGCAGAGGCAGGATTCAACCCAGGCTCTAAAGCTGATCCCCCATAGAATCTATTAGTTCATTTCAGCATGATCCATTGAGTCTTTTGGGTGTGTGTATTCTTCTCTTAGGACAATGGTTTTATGCACTAAATGAATTTACTATGAAAACAAATATTATCCATTACTTTACCCATTGTATCTCAGGTATAGCTAAGAGGAGAATTGTAATAGCTTTTATATTTCTTCTACATACTTTTTATTTGGGGCCCACATTTTTGAATTTTAGAGGATATTTTTTCCCAGGGGCAGGCTAAAGTGAACTTCCCAAATTGTCTCAAATATTTTCTATTTGGAAACATTTCCCCAAAAGGCTTTGCCTTGAAAGCTGTTATGTGAAACAGCAAATTCTCTCATGTCCCAAAGGGGCTGCTCGTAGTTTAAAAAATAGTTTCCTCTGTCTTGCACATGTGCTGTGCCTCCTAGATTTATTTTGTCAGGGGAAACTTCAAAAAGGATTGGTGATTTAAACTGAGTCTTGAAGAACTGAAAGAATCTGGAATATTGAAAAGAAGGGGTTGCACAAATGCCAGCTCCACACTGGAGAGCAAGAAAGGACAAGGTGGTTTGCATTTGATTTAATAATCATGATGCTAATCTTTGTCCCTTTGTGTCTCACAGGGAGCACACGATAGATTTCACCTGGGTAATCTGTTATGTAAAATTACCTAGAAACAGAATTTTGCTGCCTTTCACTCCATGGCTGCCTCCCCACCTCCTTCATCTCTGTGAATAATTTTGTTGATAAGGAACTCATTATCATTATTGATTAAACTTTGCCACCTCAGTTTGATGTCTCAAATACCTTGCTCATTTTAATCTGTCTCAAGGCCATGTTTTATGCTTATTGTGTTTTTAATTTGTCCCTGGACTGTGTTTGCCTGATGCTAATATAAAGATTGAGGACTCTTTTAGGGCATTTTGTGACTGACACAAAGAAGTATTGGAAATATATGGATGGTCCTTTATGATAAGCCCTGAGACTTGAAAACAGAACTTGATAGCGACAATTTCTCTGTGACTGCTGCTTTGAAACAAACTGAAGCAGGAATAAATCTCTATAGTAAAACCTTTAACATTCTTAAGTGAATGTTTTTCTCTTTATTTAAGAGAATATTTTTCTCTTCTCTATTGACCTATACAAATACCAATGTGGTTAGATTTTTGGTGAGAACAAAGTTTTGTCGTATGCTCTTTTTTTTTTTTTTCTTTTTGAGATGGGGTCTCACTATGTAGCCTATTTGCTGGTTCTAGACTCATGATTCTCCTGTTTCAGCCTCCCCAGTGCACAGCCATGCCTGGCTTATTCGAATACTATGAATATGATGTTTTTTGTAATATTTTATTTTGAGATAATTTCACATTTACAGAAAAGCTGCAATAATAGAACAGCAAATATCTGAGTGCCTTTCACAGGGGCCAGTCGTTATCTGTTTGCTGCCTTTGTTACCTGGTGCTAACTGAAATGACCAGGTTTCATTCTCTGAATCATTGTCATTCACTGCCTGTTTGGGGCATCGGGGTCAGAACGTGAGGGGTCTGATTGGAGGTTAACGAGGGCCTGGCATGAGGAGGACATGCAGGAGGCCTTAAGCGACAGTGAGGCCTCCAACAGTGACCCCAGAACCAGTGCCCAGTGACACTGCTTCTGAGTTGCGCTAAGTGCAAATAAGCTCCAATGTCCATTTCCCCTTAAAGGCTGGTGACAAATACCAGAGTTTGTATTTAAGTGGCTAATAAGTGATGCAAAAAAATACAGTCACGTTTCAGCGCCATCCCTTTGGGACTCCACACGCAATTGCATAGTGCATTTCCTAATCCTGCCGATTGAAGACCTGTCTGAGTAGTTTTCTGGGGTCTCCCCATCAACCCACAGGTCACACAGTCAGGGAGATTGTCAGCAAAGTGGCAGATAGCCAGACTTCTCAGCCATGTGCACAGGTCTTGAAGGGCAAGGCCCTGGTGTTCCTGCCTGGCCTGGGAGGGAAAATGAGTAATGTGATTTGAATTGGCAAAAAACCATGATTTTCACTTTAAGAAGATCTTTTATTCTTGAGCTGAAGCCAATTGAAATGCCCTGAACCTCGGCCATTTTATTCAGACAAGAACAGTGAGATCAATTTTCAACAGAAAATGAGGGAGAAGGGGAGAGAGGTGACAGCTGAGATAATAGGCTATAAAGGACAAAGTTTGAAATTAAATATTATGGCTTAAGTAGCACTGCAATTCAAGCTCCTTCTCTCTCCTTCCCCCATCTTGTATTACAGAAATAAAACAAAAAACTCCTGCCTGCAAAATGGAACGCAATCTTTTCCTAATAGAAGAAAATTCTGTCTGCGACATGCATTTGAGCTATAGCTATTTGATTTCTACAGAGATAAAGAGAGAATGGAAATGTGGTGTATTAGGAGCACAGAAGGAAACTTCCCGTGCACTGGCTTATTAGAATCTGCTGTATTTTATCCTGTTTTCATCCAGCAGCAGAAAGCAGAATGGAGGCAGGACACTTCTGATTTAAATTTTAGGGCAATTAGGGAAAGGAAACCCAGGTGGGGTGACTGCAGAATGCTCATTACCTTCTGGCGGGCAGAAGAAGGGTACATCTTTTAAATGTTAAGATCAGATTATTTACAAGTTTCACTTTGAAATTCAAGGGCATGGCAGGAAGGATAACTCGATTAACAGAGGAAGCAGCCTTCTGTATGCAGCTGGCTTTGTCTCTGCGATGGGTCAGACTGACAAGCAGCTACCTTAGTCTTTCCTGGAAATGACAGATTCTGGAGAACCAATAACTTTTAAAAAGAGGAAACAACTTTAGACACCCCCACCCCCAACTTTCTACCAATGTCATGAGGAGGGCGTTCCCTGATCTTGTGCTGTACTGTAATGACAATTCTAATTTGGTGCCATACCTGGACCTGTGCTGAGGTCCCTAGAAGTGCCTGGTGATTTCCTTATTCTTTGTCCCACGCATCTTGGATTGTGAGGAAAAAGGAATGCATCTAGACATAAGCGAATTCACAACCATTTCATTTTCTGGCAATAACAGCTGACTAGCTCCTTGGTCAGAGGATAGAGGCTAACCTGAATTCTCTCGAGAATTTGCAGAAGGTCCTGCCCAGAGTTTGTATAGTTTTCTTTGAGTTCTCTGAAATCTCTATTCATATTAAAGAGATTTTAGGGAAAAGTAATAAAAATGAACAGTTCCTAATTTCAGCATTTTGGAGTATTCCCTGAAAACAGGCAAGGGCAGAACAACCTAGAACTGAGGAGGGTGGAACCAGGACCCTAGGGACCTCTGTGGCAGGAACATGTTGCCCTTGTCTCTGAGTGCTGGCGTCAACAGGACTGTGATTTGAGGCCCCTGTGTCTAATTCCTGATCCCATTCCTGGGAAAGAAAAACAGAGTCCTCCAGATTCTCTCTGGTGGCCCTGAAGACCTGTCAGCTGTGGGTTGGGAAAGGGAGAGGCATAGGGGTCAGATGTGCCCACTGCCACCAGCCGCTCCCAAGAGGGTGAATTCTTACAGAGAACAGACCCTTGTGAAGAGGAAGCCCTTAATAGCTGTCTGTATACCCAACTAGTCTTTGTATATGAGAAACACTTGTTATTTAAATAATTTGTTATATATAATCCCAGCAGACCGTAGCGATTTTTGAGTCCTAAGGAAGTGTCAGGTTTTCTCTTTGGAATAGATGAGCTGTTTGGCTGTGAAAAAAGATGGCTTCAGGAAAAGGCTGGGGAATGAGAAAAGGAACTAAACTACCTTTATCAATAAAACAGGAATTTGGAGGAGGCCAGGGAGTGAGCACAAGAACTTACCTGGAGTGTGCAGCAAGCCTTGGTAGTGACCACGGTGAGGGGTGTTTACAGTGTAGACAGGTTGCATCCAGGTTTTATTTTAGTTTGCTTTTTAGACTGCAATGGGGCCCCCATCCCTCCACAGACCTTAGTAGACTTCAGATTTTCAAGCAGGGAGGAAATTGATGGTTGCTTTTTTTTTTTTTCTGTTACTGTAAGTTTATTTTGGCTCACAGTATTGGAGGCTTCCCATTGGTTTTTGAGCCTGCTGTGAAGCAGTGTGTTCTGGCAGAGAGAGCATAGCAAACTCCTGACCCCCTGGCTGAGACATGAGAGAGATGGAGAGGGGCTGGGTTCCCGTACCTCCTTGGAGGACACAACTCTAGTGACCTAAAACCTCCCACTAGGCTTCAGATCTTAAAGGATCTGCTACCTCCTAGTAGCACCAAGATAGTCAACACATTGCCTTTGGGGGACAGTCCAGATCCAAGCTAATGGTGGCTGAAGTTATGAAGTAAGGGATATAGTGAAAGGATCCTTCACCTCAACTGTGGAGCTCACAAGGAACTCGAAAATAGACTCAAGCAAGTAAGAGAAATAGCAGTGTCGCTGCCCTTGATGGACGACCTTGAGAGCGATGGAAGGGCTGCCTATTTTTCTCTGGGCCAACCCAGAGGAATGGGGGAGGAGTTTAGATGATACTCACTTGAATTTTAAAAGAGAGGCAAAATCTAATTGAGCTTAGGGATAGAAGAGCAAGAATCATATATTTACTTATTTTTACTAGAGTATATTAATTATACAAAGTAAGGAGTTTGGTAATGTCATTTCCATACAAGCAAATAATGTACTTTGACCATATTCAGTCCCTCTGTTACCCTTTTTTATCCCCTCTCCCCCTGCCCCTCCTTGTCTTCCATCTGCTATTAGTCCTGCGTTTACTTTCATGTCTCTCCCTGCTCCACAACTTCATGTATAAGAGAAAACATGGATACTTGCTTTGTGTGTCTGGCTTATTTTGCTTAACACGACGATATCTGGTCCCCCTATTTTCCTGCAAATGACATAGTTTCATTCTCCCTTATGACTGAATAATACTGCATTTTGTACATATGCCACTTTTTTCTTATCCATTCATCTGTTGATGGACACCTAGGCTGATTCCACTGCTTGGCTATTGTGAATTGTGCTGCAGTAAATAAGGGTGTGCATGTGTCTTTACAATATGTTCATTTATACTCCTTTTCGTATATGCCCAAGAATGTATAGCAGGGTCATATAGTAGTTCATTTTATTTTTCATTTTTTGAGGAACCTTCCACACAGGTTTCCCCAGTGGTTGGACTAATTTACATCCCTACCAAGGGTGTATAAGGGTTCCTTTAAGAACCATATCTTTGTTGAAACCATATGAACATGGTAACATGGACGAGTTTTAGACTGTCTTCTAAAGGTTTCACCTTGAACCTAAAACCATCACTGCTTCTGTGGCATCCATCCTGATGTGTCATCATGGTGGGGTGAGGTGGGAAAGCCTGCCAACACAGACGTTCTCCAGAAGAGCAGTCACTTGGATGAGCCTTCACAGGGTATTTCCAGGCTACTCTGTGTTCTCTCTGCCATGGCCTTTGCACAGGTGTGAGTCCCACTGGTACTCTGGCTGCCATGCCTGTCTGACATAAATTCAGAGAAGAGGTAAAATAGTACTGCCAGAAATTCCAGTGAGAAAGTGGTTCTGAAAAAATGTTTTGCTCTATTAGTTTTCAATTTTTCATTCTATGGAAGACACTGGTGAAATTCCAGGTGCCATTTTTAAAGTGCCGAGAGAACCGGCAGTTCCTCCAGGGTAATGAGCTCTTTTACTGATGTCTTCATTTATTCATCCCTTCCCTTATCAAGGATATATTTAGCACATAGAATGCTTTAGAAAGATGCCAGGTACTGAGTGCATAAAACGCAGACATTTAAATAAGGTCTTAAAACACTGAGATAAATGTCAGTAAAGGCTGCACAAAGTGCTATAGGGAGCACAAAGAGCAGTTGGATATTCAAATACAAGGGGCCTAATACTGGGGATGGGATAGGATGGTGGAGGAGTAAGGATGCTGTCTAATGGTACCCACCTTATTTCCTATCACTTCTCGGAAGATGTCTCCCTATTGCTTATACTTTCCAGTCCTATGTCATTCTTTTGAGGACACTTTTTTTTTTAAAGGAATCTCATTTTAGATGGTGGTTTACTTATTTTTTTTTGTAATTTTTTTCCAGTATTAAGCTTTCGTGAACTGGCCCAGGGTCCAGTAGGTACACATTGCCTCTATAGAGTTTTGAGTTTTAAATGAACCTTTGAAACAGAATTTGTTTTAAGATGGAATTTTCTCTCTTGGTGCTAATATTATAAGTGTGAATTTCTACCTATTAGCAATATTTTTTAAAGACCAGGACTATAGAAGTATAATGTAGTTTGAAGATAATATAGTGTCTATGGATAACTTGAAAAGCCCATTACTACCAGCTAATTTAATTCCTTATATGGAGAAATTCCTTAGGCTAGAGAAATTCCACATTGAGTAATGCATCAAACACTGGTTTTCAAAGTCTTCCCATTTTTTTTCTGATCTGGAGACCTTGTGTTTGGGGGTTAATCATGAGTCTGTTGTTTTCTGATTCAGAACTAAAGTACAAATGGCAAATTCTGCATTGTGACTTTAGTCTTCTTAGTTTTGTAGCAAGAAAATCATTTTACTCAAGCTGTTTGTAGTGGATGCTGTGGTATGTCACACACATCCCCTATAGGACTAAGAGTCACACTCCCTTATTAGTTGGTATTGTTGACTGCCTATGGCCCAACCAGAGTCCTGCCCTAAGAAGTGTCCCTCATTGGAAGGGAGCTGCCTCCTTCAGGACTGCACCTCCTCCCTGCTGGTTGACGTGGAGATAAAAACTCCTGTCCACTTTGCCCCCTTTGGGACAACTCTGAATGGTCATCTGTAGCAAAGAGCAATCCCTCATTCCAGAACATCTCCTGACATGCTGCTGTGCCTTGGGAGACATGGAGTATGCAAAAACAGGTCAGAGCTGTCTGTTGGGCTGGGTTTTGTGAGACTCACCATGTCATTGCTGCATGGGATCAGCAATAATGAGTCATAAGATGAAAGACCAGTCATGAGCAGGGCCAGAAGGCTGAGCTAAGCCTAGAACCCCACTTCAGCACTGCATTAATCCCTTGGCTCACATGTGTGGTCTTGTGGGGGATCTTCATGATTGGCTAATTGGGGAAGAAAAAGACATAAATTAGCTTGGTACATATTTGTGAGTTGGAAATAGACCGCTGTTCATACCACTCAGGTGAGGCTCCACAAAGACAGAAATTCCACAGATTTACCTTCATTTAGATATAAAAATATATCTAGGTGCCTGGGTGATGGTGAATGACTTGGTGTTTTAGCAGGGGCTGCAAAGGAGAAAGATTGGGAAGTCAGGAGCAAGGATATCTGAGCATGTGGAAAGATCTTTGTGTCTAGACAATACTCACTAGACAGCTCCTACCATGGAGGAGATAGTAATAGCCAAGTAGACACAGTGGCCTGCCAAAGTCAGCCAGCTGGAGTCATTCCCCCTCTCAGTGATGGCACGATAGAATAGTCATTGTGACAGAGGTGGAGACTTTGTGTGGGCTCCAAAGCCTGGGCTTCCACTCACAGAGACTGATAGAGCTACGTTGCTGCTGAATGCCCAATATGCCAGCACAGAGGTCAGCACTGAGCCTCTAATTCAGAAGGAGACCAATAATCCAGTTGGTGTCAGGTTGACGCCATTGAACTCTTTCTACCATGGAAGAGAAACTTAACTTCTGACTGGCACATACTCTGAGTATGGATTTGCTTTTCTCAACTGCAGGCCCTAACTATCTGAGGGCTTTCTATAATGTCTGATACGCTGACATGGTTGTCAATACAATATCACCTCAGACCAAAAAACCCACTTTATAGTAAAGGAGACAGAAAGAGAGCATGTGACAATGGGATCCAATTGTCCTTTACCATACCATGCCACACAGCATATCCTGGTCCAGTAGAGAGATGGAAAGAAACTTTGAAAGATCAACTCAGGTGTCAACTTGAAAATGAAGCCCTTTGAAGATAAGGCACCGTTCTCTAGTGTGTGCTATGTGCTACAAGTCAATGACTGATCTGGGAAGCAGAAATGGCTCAGTTTTCATTAGCTCTCAGTGATCCACATGGATCATTTGTGCTTCCTCTTCCTGTAATTTTTGGCACTGAACATTTCCACTGAGGATACAGAAAGAACTCATTTAAACTTTTAGTTATATCTACCACCTGGTCATTGTGGACATCTCATATTAAAGGGCCAGTAGAAAAGGAAAAAAGTCATCACATTGGCACGGAAGTTAACCTTGCTTGTTAGGATGAGGCAGCTGGAGCAGTGGTACACACCTGCAATCCCAGCACTTGGGAGGCTGGGAAGATCATCAGCTTGAGGCTAGTCTGGGCTATACAGCAAGAAACTGTTGCAAAAACAACAGCAGCAACAACAACAAAAACAAAAAGTAAAGACCCAACACCAAACCCAAACAAACAAAACAAAAATAAACCAAAGCAAACCAAAACCAAAGATGAGGCAGAATAGCTGTCACATGGCAGCAGCAGGGAAGAACATATCAACATTCAGATGAGCCACTGGCCATCTCTTGATGCTCTCCTGCTCAGTGTTAATGATAATTGCACATAGACAGTAACCCTGGACTGAAAGGCCTGGTGTGTAGGGCTCAGATCCCTTCGGGATGAGGGTCAGGGTCACCTCAGCTGTTTAAACCACAGAGTTGTGAGGTTAGGAGTAGATGAGGGGAGGGACCATGTTACTGCCTCAGCACTAGCTGCATTGGTTGCTCTAAGTTCTTTTGTAAGCGTCCCTTCAGGTTCTGAAGGAGCTCTTCCCAGGTGTTGGTGAGCTTACTGGACTATGCACATGGAGCTGGTGTGAAGGGCAGACTCTAGGGATGCAGTGGTGAACTTGCCAGCTGGCAAGGGTGCTTGCTTCCTCCCTGCTGGGAGGCTTGGCTGCTGATGGCTGGTTCATACCTTAGCTTATCTCTGGGCATTTTCCTTGCCTATGGGAACTATCTGGACCAGGTTTCTTCCCCAGTCTGGGGAAGCCATTGTCTGATGACTGTCCATGTCTGGGGATGGAAGGGCCCAGGCCCTGTGGCTTCAAGCCAGGCCATTTGTGAAGGACTGTCCCCACATGGATCTCATCATGAGCTGGACTGGGGCTTCTGATCAAATTCTCCCTCTGCCCAGTTCTTCTCCCATTTTTTTGAAGAGTTTTTCCTGATGCACTGTCCTGCACATGAATCTTAGCTATGCAGCCAGCTCCCCTGGGAGTCTCATGCTGCCTTTGATGATTTCCAGAGTGCACATAGCCCACACCCAGGGAGAGTGAACTCTGCAGTTTCTGGAAGCTGAGGAGATATTTAGAGTGGGGCTATGTGGAGCTTTGGTTCCCAGAACTGGAGGGATTGATCCTTGTTTCGGGGATTTGCCATTAATATGCATTAGCTGTGCTGTTTGAGTCTCTGCTTCTCTGCCTGTTTGCTCCCACCTGCCAAAATCTGCACATACTTCCAGATCAAACGGTGTATAGAGAGAATCTGATTGGTTCAGATAATCATCCTTTCTGTTTAAACTGATCCAGTGGATGGGTGCGTTTGCACATATAGTTGTCCATGGTCCTATCAATGTGACCAAGGTGGAGTACCCTCATCAGACATGAAATGTTTGCCTGAGTTTCCTTAGTGTAGACCAGGCATGGGGGACACTGGGAAGACTGCTTAGTATGGTTCTTAATCTTCTTTCTCTTCATTAAAAAAGGCCCCCCAGTCTCCTACAAATATGAACTAGAATAGAGAAACCTCTTGCAATTATTGCTTTAAGTGGGGTGGGGAGAAGGTTGACAGGGAGAGACGGTGGGAGTGGTCTAACTAATGTACAGTATAAGCCTGTTTGGAATTGTCACAATGAATTTCCCCTGCACAATTAATATATCCTAATTAAAAAAAAACCCAAACCCCAAACATTCCCCCCCCACTTCAGGGATATTTATATTTCTGGAGCTGTGCTTTCTTGACTACCAGATTTTTGAACTACAACAGAAAAAAAATCTTGTCTGGCTATCAGCTCAACTGCTTACTATGTGACCTGTTTATAACTATGTGCCCTTTTACAAACTAGGTATAAATATACCCAATTAGTGGAAGTGTTGGGATGAGAGAGTGAATAATGCACCTCACATGCTGAGAACAAGGTCTGGTGCACAGTTAGCCTTCCCCAAATCACAGAGTTGGAGGGAGACTGTAGTTTTCAATTTCATTACTTGCCATCCTTCAGTGTGGGAAACTTTTTTCATTTTAATTATATTTGAATGATAAACCTTTGACATTTTTTTCAAGGAGAGAGATTTGCTTTGGAAACTCAGCCAGTGTTTCCCATCTCTATGCTCTTGGGTCTGTACTCAATGCTTTTCAATTTCTAGGGGTTAGTTGAGGACACAATATTGTTAGCGTAGCGAGTCACTCTAAGCCTGTTGGTTCTATTTGGTTAAGTGCTTTATGATCCATTTTATTTGCTAATCCCAACACACCCCTGTGAGGTGTGTGATTATTTTTATTTTTACTCCATAGATAGTTTTTAATTAGCTTAAGTGTGCTCATGCAACTGCCAGAAGGTCAGGGGTGGTGCTTAAATTAAATTCCTTCAAATCCTAGAATTTTACTTGTGTCCTCTGGGCCTTGCTGTTTCTCTTGATTTCTGTGTTTTTGACATGGTTATAGATGTAAGCTATTGTTCAAAAGGAAAAAAGCAAAGAAATCCATATGACTTTTTAATGAAAGAAGTTAAATCAAGCAAGACTCCATTAGCTCAGCATTAAATTATATTGATTTATTTTTTTGAGTTTATAAATTCTATGTTCTAGAGTTTTCACACATGTTCCATACTTTTTTCCTTTACAAATCCACTAAGTGTCAGACAACTTAAAGAATTTTAATTTTTAATATTTGACTTCTTATGAGTTGATTTCTCACCAACTAATTAGGGAATATTTTTCTCAGCAAGTTTTTCTCTTGTGCTTTCAGGACGGTGTCAGAGTCTGTGGTGTCCTTCCCTTGCATTGAAGGAAATGAGAGAATTTCAGAGGTAATGCATTTGGAAATGCTGCTACATAGTGCTATGCAATTTCCAGATCTTAAATGAAGCTGTGGTTCTTCAGAAGCCTAGGAGACGAGGTTTTAGGGGAGTGGGTTTCAGAAGTATGAGTCATGACCTTTCAAAGCCAGAGTTGACAGGAACCAATTCCAAGTTTATGCAGGTGGTTCTTGGACAAAGTGAGCCCCTGGCTGGATGTTGTAGTGAGCTTCTTACTTCCTTGCTAGATGTTGGCCGGAGTCCTCCCTCCGGTTCTTGCCATGTGAGTATCTCCAGAACACAGCTCACAGCATGGCAGCTGGCTTCCCTCAGAAGGGGCAAGGGAGAAAGCAAGAAAGGGCAGGAGAATTGGAGCCCGCTCCTCAGTCTTTTTCTGATCTACTACCATCCCACGTCTGCCATATTGTGTCAGAGTTGCTAAGTCTAACTCACACTCAACAGAGAGGACTAGACCGGGCCAGCAATATCAGAAAGCAGTGTTATGGGGAGGGGAGTTGGCTTAGAAACTGTCTTCCATAGTTTGTCCTCTGGATCCTGGTAATCCATGTCCGTCCTACATGCAAATACCTCCACTGCCAACCAATATCTCCCAAGGTTTCATGTCTGTGGAGCATCAGCTCAGATTCCAGGATTTCATCAAGTCAGGTCCAGCTGTGGAAGGGATCCATCAGGCACAATGCATCAATCTGTACCTGTGAAATAAAAGACACAAATATCTGTCCTTCACTGTCCACATCCACGTACTGGGGTGGAAGAGACAGCTCTCTGTTGCAAAGACTTCTGCTCAAAGAAGGGGAAAATCAGAAGCATAAAGGAGTTGCTGATGGGATTCTGAAATCAAAGCAAGTGATTTACGATGAACTAGACCTTGTGGCATGGAACGGATTTTTGTAGCTTTTGGCTGTGCTCTTTTGGCTCTTGCTTTCACGCCTTCGTCAGCTTTCCTTTTCCATGAAAGATGTCATGTGTTTACATTTAAGCAGTTTTAACTACTTTCTTGTCTGGTTTTTTTTCACTTTTTAAAAAATTGTTGTACTGTGGGTGCATGGCTACGTTTACGAAATTGCTTACAATATATCATAGTTGAAATCACTCCCTTCATTATTCTCCTTTACTTCCCCTCCCCCCATTACTGGAATAGTTTCAACAGGCCTCATTTTTCCATTTACATACATGAGTACATAAATATTTCTACCATATACACCTTCCTACACACTTTCCTTATCCCCCCCTACCCTTACTGGTTCCAAACCCCAGCTTGCCTGGAATTTGACCATGTTCCAAATGCTGTCTGTTCCATAGACTCTTTCCTTGTCTTCTAATGTGTTATGTCACCAGCTCCCTGTTCAGACTCTAAGCTGATGAGTCTGGTTGGTAAAGGCCAGGTCACATTGACCTATTTGTAAAAGTAGCTGGGGAAGTACTCACTTAATGTTAGAGTAAGATTCTGAGTTTTCTGAGACTCAGAAGATCAGGCACTCTCCACACAAGACACGAGGAATGCTGACCAGTCAAAGGAATGACTCAGAGAAACTGCATTTTTTGGTTGTTCAGGAGTTTGAACTCAGGGCTTCAAAGGCTCTCTACCACATGAGCTAGGCCCCCAGTCCTGCAAATGTATTTTTAAGCAGGAAAAAATACTATAGACTCATTTTTCATTCTTTGATCAGCATTTCGCTTATGATCCAAATGAGATGAGATCAGCATATTAAAAAGATATCTGCCCACCCATATTTATTGTGGCACTCATTACAATATCTAAGACATGAGATTAGCCTATGTGCCCATCAATGGATGAATGGGCAAGGAAAATGTGGTACATATACACAACGGAACACTACTCAGCCATAAAGAATTCCTGTCAGTTGAGCAAAATGGATGGTATGGAAGAACATCATGTTAGGTGAAATAAGCCAGACACAGAAAAACAACACTGCATGTTCTCTCTCATATAGGGAAGCTAAAAAAAAGTCAACCTGAACTTAAAATAGTGATTACTACAGGTTGGGAAGGGAGGGTGGGAAAGGGAAGATGGATTTGATCAGTGCATATTGTATGCATGTGTAGAAATATCACATTGAACCCCACTAATATGTACAATTAATACATGTTAAGGGTGGTTCATGCCTATATGCCAGTATTCAGAAAGTTGAAGCACAAGGATCATGAGTTCAAGACCAGCCTTTGTTCATAAAAAGAACTTGTCTTCAAAACAAAACAAAAAAGAGAAAATAAACTGAAATAAAAGTATAAAAATGGATTTGTTTATATATTTACCTTTTTGTTTTACTTCTTTTTTAGACAGGGTCTCACTATGTAGCCCAGGTCTCCCTCAAACTCATGATCTTCCGTCCTTAGCAGTACTAGGATTACAGGCGTGCGGCACCAAGCTGGCATGTACATATCTTTGAGGTGGTACTTCACAACAATGATTTTAATTTTAAATCCATAGAGATGAAACTCAGATCAAAGCACCCTAGGCAAGTAAAAAGGAAAAATTTAAATGAAAGCTCATGTATGTAGGAGGTAGATTTTTTTAAAACTAGTATTTGTATTTCAGGTCTTCTCTGAGACTAAGTAGTCAAAGTGCAGGAAAGAGTTTGTGATTGGGCAATGTGTACTTGCTCAGGGATTCAGCACTTGACACTGCTGTTTAATAAATGACTTGTGATTGACTTTGGAGAGATGTCCAAGGTGACATTTTAGATCAAGTGTAATTGTAGCATTGTTCAAATCCTCATCAAACATAGAATTATAGGTAGACTTCATTTCTTGATGACTTGTTACTGGGAAATTGGAAATTGAATTTTTTATTAAAGAAAACTTAGATTTTCACAGGTCAAATAGAACAAGTATGAAATTTTCCATATATTGTTATATTTCCAAACGTTGCTGGGAAAATACAGATTCCATGTTACCATACTTATTAAAGACTTTTGACTTATAAATTTAGCATTTTTAATAAACTATTGAGACAGCTTGATTGATTTTTCTAGGATCTTAGAAAATTAAACATACTTTCTTAGACATAAAGGAAGAACATACTTCCTCTGCAACAAGACAGGAGGCTCTTTTCCAGCTTTCTTCCTTTCTGTTTTCCTTCCTTCCTCCCTTTCTTCCTCCCCCTTTTCTTCCTCCTCTTCCTCCCACCTCCTTTCTTCCTCCTACCTCCCCTTCCTTCCTTCCTTTTCTTTCTTTGACAGGAAATCACTATGTAGTCCACTCTGGCTTCAAACATGTGATCCTTCTGCTTCAGTCTCCCAAGTGCTAGTATTACAGGCATGAACTACCACACCCAGGCTTTTACCAACTTTCTTATTGTGCTAAAATCTACATAACTTAAAATTTACTGTCTTAAGCCCTTTGAAGTACTGTTCATAGGTATCAAGTACTTTTGCATTGTTGTGTAACTATCATCACTATCTGTCTCCAGAAATCTTTCATTTTGCAAAACTGAAACTCTGTAGCCATCAAACAGTAACTCAGTTCCCCTCTTCCCTAAATCCCTGGCAACAACCATTGTATTTTTTATCACTATGATTTTTGACTACTCTAAGTACCTCATATAAACAAATCATACTGTATTTGTGGTTTTGCAATTGGTTTATTTTTCTTAGCATAATGTCCTCAAGGCTCATCTATGTTGTAGCTTATGTCAGATTTTCTATCCTTTTTGAGGCTGAATAATATTCCACTGTATGTATATACTGTATTCCATTGTATGCAAGTTATATTTTGCTTATCCATTCATTTGGACCCCTGAGTTGCTTCCACTTTGAGGAATACTGTTCTTATGAATGTAGGAATACAATAGTGAAGCAGGTGACATTGCCTCACTGTTTTGTGTTGGTTGCTTGATAATACCTTCTAATGGAATGGCATTTGTAATTTATATAATAACAAAGCTAGTGATTATATTAGCTAGTATTTCACAGGGCACATATTAATTGTGAGTGTTACTTTGTGTTACTTTATTTTTCATGGAGACTTCATCAGAAAGCAGTGACCAGAGTGGGTTATTATGCACTATGTTCCAGAAGACACAAGCATTTTAAATTTGCTTATGTTAAGCCAACTCCCAGGACAGAACTCCCAGGACAGAACTCCCAGGAAGGTCACAGCTTGTAGCCCATGAAGAGAAATGCTGACTGAGAAGAAAGTCAGTCAGTCGACCCCAGTGCTGCCAAAAAAAAAGAAGAAAAAAGCCAGTTGAAAAAACCCACAGAGAACCTGTCAAAATGATGGAAAATTAGTTGTATGGGTGACGACACACTGCCTGGCCATATGGGTATATTAGAGGTTGTTTGAAGATGCTTCTGAAATGGGATGTGATTTAATAAAATTATTTTGTCATGTGCAAATGCAAAAGGTAGGGTATGTGTGTGTCAGGGCAGGGATGCAAAGGAAAGGAGATTAACAGGACTGAAGGCAACATACAGAGAGAGGCTCTGATTCCTAACACTTTTTTATCACTTAGGAGGGAAAGTGATGCTGTCAGAAACCCGTGGTGAGAGAGTTTCTATATTCATGGAAACTCTCACTACTTTTTTTTGACATTTTTCTTCATCTTACCAACACTCCATCAGTATCTCATCAATTCTCCAATTCTCCAGAAGGGCAGTAGCAATTACAAGGCTGGATTTACACATAAGGGAGTTAGAAAGAGATTCAGATTATGACCCAAACTTAGATTCCAACAAAACTTTCTGCCTCTGAGTTCACTGCTGCCTGAGGAGGTTTGGTTGTCATTATTTATACTACCTCTGCCCTTTAGATGTAAACACGCATGTCTATCACTTCTTTCCAAGGCAATTTGCCACAAGTGACCCCATTTCAAAGCAATGTTTGTTTAGAGAAGGTAGTTTACCTTGACAAAATTTTCTAAATAATTCAGACTTTCTTGTAGCTGAGAAAGAGATGTTAGCTTCAATGTATAAAAAATAAGTAGCCAAAGTCTATCTTTATCTAGACAAGGAGGGTATTCATTAAAAGGTATAATATATAACTAAAGCTTGGAAATAAATTAATGCAATTTCATGATATGAGAAATAATTAGAAAAGGCTTTTCTAATAATGGGCGTTGTTCTACAATGTGAAACTCTAAGCCTACCAGTGATGGGTAACTGAGAAAGTGGGTCCACCTGTAACTTCATGTGCAGTAAGCAGTTAACAGCATGTGAACCTGTCTTTCAACAATATGCTATCAATGCTCCAAATTTGAAATGAAGATCAAAAGTGGAATGAGAGAGGTGCAAGAAATGCTGGGAGTCAGGAGAGCCTGACAACTATCTCAACCCCAGCCCGCAGGTTGCTTAGAGTCAACCTGGCTCAAGGGTTTCTGTGGCAACAGTGAAACATAATTAAGCCCCCAACATTTGTCTTTATAAAACTGACTCTTTGATTTCCCTTCATATATCAGCTAACAGGTTCCAAGTTATAGTAAACTACAACACTAAAAAATGGATTGCAGAAAAAAAAATCTCAAAAACAAAATTTTATGTGAATAGTTGTATATTATATGGAACATCTTAATGTGCCCGCCCTGAGTTTTTTCAGCCACTTGAAATTCTCAAAAGTTTTGTGCAGGATTGCAGGTGTGGTTCAAATGGCTTTGCAAATGGGAAGCCCTGAGTTCAAACCCCAACCCCATACACACAAAAAAAGTTGGGTGCTGTTTTGCTCTTGGGCCTTTATGTTTTTTTTTTTCTCTCTGTTTCCTGCCTTTGACTGGAATCCCCTCCAAAACCCGATTTAGTGACGATGAATGAAGCCTCATAATGAGTAAGCATATTCCTTTGTCAGGACAGGCTAATGCTGTAGGAACAATAAATAACGTCAATTCCCAGGAGGTTTACTACAACAAATCTTTCATTCTCCCCTACACTGCACATTTCAGTGCTGGTTTTTGGATGTGTCTGCTTAGTGTAACTGCTCAGGAATTCTACCAGTGGAAACTTCCCTTTGTATGCACACCCATGACCACCTCAGTGGTGAAGTGTGCTCTGACTCTTAAAGACTCCATTGGACATTGTCCGTCCTATCTAATCACATCACACTGGCTAAAGCAGGTCACATGACCACCCTCCCTAACTTCAGTACTTGCTGAACAGTGCTGATGACTACCAAGCAGTGCAATGGTAAAGAGCAAGACTTGGTGTCCGTTATCAATGATCCTTGCTGGATGTGACTTTTGACAAATTATCTGATTTTTCTTTTGTCTCTATTTCTCATCTGTTAGAATGATGTTTATAACATAACTTCATTGGGTTTTGAAAATTAAATGAGTTAATACATGCAAAACACTTATGACAGTACTTGATATTACATTGAATCAATATTAACTATCATTTTACCTCATATTTAGCCTTATATCTTTTATTTATAAGATCATCTTCTCTTTGGAGTGTAAGCCCCTTGTTTGCAGGAATCTCCTTGAATGTTGTAATGTTAGTGCTTACAGAGGAGGAAAAGAGCAAATATTTTATTACCTGAGTTTTAGAAGACTATACGGGCTTCCTTCCTTCCTTCCTTCCTTCCTTCCTTCCTTCCTTCCTTCCTTCCTTCCTTCCTTCTTTCCATGGTGCTGGGGACTGAACCCAGGGCTTTGCCACTTGAACCACATCTCCAGTCCTAATTTAGTTTTTCTTATATACTCAACCAATTGTAGAGTACCTAAACCACTGAGATAATTTGGTTTAGTTAGTAAACAAAGTTTGGATTTGTGGTTTTGGTTTACTTGAAGAAGTAGACAATGACTTTCTAGCTGCCTATTTTTTTTTTTTATCTCTAGGACTGCTGGGGAGATTTATGAAAGAAGAGAAACACTCTAATACTCATTGCTTCATTAAAAATGAAATAGCTCCACAATCCTAAAACTAGAAAAGGTTTTTGTCCTCAAAATGTCTTTAGTAAACTTTCATGAACAATATATGAATTACATAGAGTTTAAATGACATGTGAGTAACAAGAACACATCGAACTTCAGTACAATTTCACTCCCAATTTGATTCAGCAAGGTGAGAAAAAAAGGTTACTTTAAAATGGTCAGAATTGCAATACCTATTGCAGGCAGCTGCGAAGAAAAGTTGAGTAACACTGTGTTGAAAAGGTCAATGTTTCTTGTTGATGTTGGTTGTGGGATAGGAAGGGCCTTTGGGATGGCCAAGGGTGCCCCTCCAGGGACATGTATTGCAGTGGAAGTTTTCAAGGTCAGACTCCCCGAGATAAGGAGCAGGACTTGTTTTCGCACAACAGTTCTGAACTCAGAGATCATTCATGAACTCTTCTGAATCACATTTCCCCCAAAGGCGCAAATAAAAAATGTGGGTTAATAAAACTGGGTAATAGCAAGGTTTGCGGGAAACCTGGGAATCATTTTTCTTTTCCGTTTAACTGAATTTAATATCTTGTTTGAAGAGAAAGTAGAAATACAGGAAAACCAGTAAAGAGACTTTTGCCACCCAAATGAATAAATAAATAAATAAATAAACCCAACTGGGTTCAATTTTTTTCATCATAAACGCTGTGGATACCTTCCTTTAAGTGCCTTCCTCCTCCTGAAGCCATGTGGATTTTGAGGGTGGATGGTATTTCAAACACAGTGGTTGGCTACAATTAAATAATTATGTTTGATGCAAAACTTAAAAAATCAGATGAGAGCTAGTTAATAAGAAAATGGATCTTTTGGGCTAATAATTCTTTTATTTATAGAAGTTTTTAATAACTTGGGAAAATGCTTATAGTACAATTATACAGTAAAAGCATGATATGGTGGGATATTTAAATTTAAGAATTTTTTATTAGTATAAGTTAATAGTACAAAGGAGTTTTATTGCGATATTTACTTTATGTCATCGTACTTGAGGACAGAAGCTGGCCAGCAGGAAAGAGTCAACCACAGGACCATAGCTCTGCTTTGGTACTTTGGACCCAGAAGCTGCTTCTTCAGCTCATTCTCCCCCCACCCCACAAGTCTATTTCCTGTAAGAATGTTTTCAAGCTTAACATTTTAAAATATTTTGTTAGGGGCTTGTAGAAGCAAGTAAGAAAAGCCTTTAATTCTTAGCATTTCAATAACAACAAGTTGAAGTTCATTTATATTTATCTGCATTAAGTAAGTAATTAGTTGCTTCAGTGACTTCTCAGAGTCTAGATAGCAATAATACCATTGGCTCACTTTGATTTACTTTCTGTGAAGTGAGAATGAGGATGGGGATAAGGAGTAAGAAAGGAGGATTTTAGTGGCTCTAAAAAACAGTGACCTTCTTTTGCATTTGGAATATTCAAAATATACAATGACTTCTAAAATTCTCATTTTCGGGCAGAACAGATTCTGCCTGGAAGAGAGGGGAGTGGGGAGGAGAGGAAGGGGCCAGGGGTAGGGGAGAAATGGCCCAAACAATGTATGCACATATGGATAAGTAAAAAATTTAAAATTCTCATTCTCTTTTGTTATCAAGTAAATATTTGATAGTAGATACAGAATACAAACATATACATTAACTGAAAAAGATTACTTGACTAATTTATTTTGCTAGCTATGGCTTAGTAGAATATCTGGTTTTTGATTCTCTGTATTTCTGAAAGGAAGAGACTTGTAGATCTGAGTGACACAAATGGGAATCTGGGTAAAGAAGCAGAATAATTGTTCCTTTTAAAATAAGAATACAAACTCTCCTAAAAAGTAAAAGTGTGCATTATTCCAACACTCAATTTGTGCAGTCAAATGTCTAATTGCACGTATACCCTTTTCCACTGGAAACATTCCAGGCAGATGGCATGCTGGCTGATGTTTATCATAATCACACTGCATCTTACCACCTGAGCAGAAAACTGCCGCAATGTTGCACATAAATCTTTCAATGTAATAAAATTGCACATCAGGGCACACATAGAAAGGTAAAGAAGATGTGAACGGAGCATGAGATATATTACGCACGGTGACTACATAAATTCTGGAAAGATTAATAGTTTAGTTCCCTTTCCCCTACTTTAACTCTCTGGACAAGAGTGGAGTAGATGTACAAGGTCATTGTCATTCATTTTGCACAGTCTCAGGGGCCTTTGAATGATTCAATGTAATCAACTGGCCATACCATTTTAAAGGACATTAACATTCCTATTAAGCTCTTGAGAATTTTGACCTTTCTTAAATGTCAGAAAAGGGATATTCCGTGACTAAATTGTGATCAACCGGATGCATAATATACAAAATGTTTGGGCTTTTCTGTCTAACTCAGACCCCATGGGAGGCACTAGATTTAATGAAATGCTGCTTCCTATTAGTAAGGGTGTGTGATGACTTACTTGTTGGCTCTGCTCACACAGAATGTGCTGCAAGCTCTGACACTGGTCATCATGGAATTGTATTCAGTCAGTCCCCACAGTCTACAAACGAGAAGACCAAGGCACCAAGAAATAAACTGATTTGTCCAAAACGAGAGAGCCAGCTAGGAGGACTTCGGATGGAACTCCAGATCCTGAAACCCAGCCTGGTCCTTTCTACTTCATCACGCTGAGCTATGCCTTTTCTCCCTTGTACTCGTCTGTCCTTTTATGCAATTCATGATATGCAGGAAATTGAATTTTTCATTATAATTTTAATAAGGTGCCACAAAACAGGAAATTCACATTTGAATCCCAATTTTCTTTCTTAAACCATAAACTTGCTGAACTGTGAAGACAAACCTCACCACATAAATTACCCTTGTCTCTGGCCGTCTTGATTTTGATGGTTATATATATGTTTCTATAAATCCCCTACCTGTCTTACTGTACTCTTAAGGTTTACAATTGTATATTCAGCTAATTATCTGCACTGGCAGCCCTTTGATTTTGTTTTCTTCTGCCTCAAATACTTTCTAGCTTAGGCCTTAGAAATCTCTTTGTATACCTTGAACAGGAAACATCTGTTAGGAATCCTGAGAAAGTGGTGTGTGTGTGACTGTGTGTGTGTATTTGTATGTGTGTGTGTGTGTGTGTGTGTGTGTGTGTCTGTCTTTTCCTTCCATAAAACCTTAAGGAATTAACTTTTTCCATAAAACCTCCAAAATGTGACCACTTTCTAAGTGTTGATTCTCTTATGCTTAAATTGCTCATTTCCCACACATAAAAGACTGGGTAGAGCTATCTTTGGCAGTTGCTGATAAGGTTGGCATTCCCTAGGATTAAGTGAAAAATCCTTTGCTTAAAAGATGACATTTAAAAAAAGGATGTCCTTAACAGAACATCCTAAATAGGAAACAAAGTGAAGTTAGTTTTATTCTTTCTTAAAATTAACTGGAACTCTTGTAAGCTGAACTTTGATCTAAAACACACACACACACACACACACACACACACACACACACACACACACACACACATTATTGTCCTAGCAGCTAACTTTAGCATATATATTGTATTTTAGAGTTCACATAAAGTGCTTTTATCTGATTTGAATTTATCGTACTCAGTTAAATACCACTGTTTGGACAGGGTCCCAGTTTCTACGTTTTGAATAAAAATTGTGCACTGAAGTGGCAGTCCCTGTTCCTTCCTGCTGGTTGTTGCCCTCCTGCCTCTCACTGTCAGTTCTGGAAACCCCTTTTCCCTTTGCCCCAATCCCCTGCTACTGCCGTGCTCTCACCAACCCAGGCTCAGCTCTGTTGCTTTCCTTTATTTCTGACCAGCCCCCCTTTCCAGGTTGCTTAGAGAAGCATTATATTAGTACTGAAATCAACTGTTAGAACTGAAAGGGTCCTCCAGAGCCACTCAGCCCTTTCATGTGATAAAAAATGACAGCTGTTCAGGCTTGTAGCATCGGTGAAAACAGAACTCATGCTTCCCAATGTTAACTTCCTGCTAGCTCTGTTTTTCCTCTTTATCTCTTTTGGATAAGCCACAATAATTCAGTTGGGTTTTGTGCAATAAAACTCTTTAATAGACCAGATTGATTATTATAAAGCAACATGGCTTCATAGTCTCAGAAAGCCCCAGCTACTCAGAATCCACAATCATTTCTTTGAATCTGACCATTGTATCTTTCTGTCCTAACAGATTCTGTGGCTCACACAATACCATGTTTCACCAAGGACCCGGTGTGAATGTAACCTCTGTACGCGATCTGTGGTATCTGAAGGTCTAGAGGAGGCACTGGTGAGGAAGACATTTAAGTGAGAGACTATATAGATTTTTTTAGAAATGACAATAGCCTTTGTGTTCTCTTTTCAGTCCCGAGAGCTGCCACACAGCAGTGTTACAAGTTATAGAAAAAGATGAAACAAAGGCCAGGAGCATGCATGTGGAGACTTAGATACAGGACTTGGGTGCTAGTCTTTCTCCTGGAAGACATCTTTGTCTGGCATCAGGGCTCTTGGGGTGGCCTGGTCTTACTCTCAGCATGAGATTTCCTTCAGGCACACTAATTCCTAGTGTGAGAGATCCTGTTACAGGATCTCTAGCCAAGCCACCTGAATCAGTGGAAAAGCCCAAGGGAGATGGCCTAAAGAGTTAAACAAAAGAAACAAAGTCTGGAAGGCTATTTTAACTAAGATTCTATGAGACACTTGACTATAGCAGTCTGGTTTTGATACTTAGGTTAAAACTGGAATGCAAAGCACAAGAAAGTCTTTAAGCTTTAGCATGGAATTTAGCACTGTTTAAATCTATGGAGGCCTTCAATAATCCAATGCTTCCATAGCACAACAGTGTGATTTATTACTTGACTTTTCCCCTGGATCAGTCCCCAAACTATTTATTTATTTATTTATTTATTTTTGCACTGTTGGGTATTGAACTTAGGCCTTGGACATCTGAGGCAAAAGCCCTACCACTGAGCCATACCCCTGACCCAAACCCCTGAGCTCTTAATCATGTTCTTATGTGAGAAAGGTTAGTAGACACAGCTTGGAGAATAGTTCTGTTTGAATAAGAAATTGATGAACTTTTAGCTGCAGGACTTTTCTGTAATGTCTATGCAGGAACAATTATGCGTTGGCATTTCTCTTGGAGAATGTTCCACAGAAAGAGGGTGATAGCCTCTTTACCATCCTCTTCACCTTTAGTCGCTAATCAAGTTTTGTACTTGGAGAGCCCCATGTTCTTGGTGTTGGTGGTACATGGTGTTTCCTGCTGGAAAATGGCAGCAGGGCCTGGAAGACAGAATCACAGGTCAGACGAGAAAAGGAAGAGCTGCCAAATAGGCTAGGCAGTTAGCTAAAATTAGTATAGCTAGGACAGAAGTTCCCCTGAAAACTCCATTATCACCTCCTTGTAACCTTAAAGGCTGGAAAGAAGGAAAAGCAGGATGGACCAACATGAGGACCAGAATGAGGACACACTAGGAGGACTAATAGGAATTTCAAACCTCCATGGTTTAAAGGGAGGAACCAATCAGAATGCTTCAGGCACAGCTAACTGGAATGCTGCTTCCTGCACACCTAATTAGCATAGAGATTGAGCAACTCTATGGGGTAAATGGATAAAAATCCCAGACCACATCACTTCTTTGGTCACCCTTGGGCCCCCTCCCTGTCTCATGTAGGAGCTTTGTCCTTTTCTTTCTCTTAATAAACTTCTTGCCTATGTGCTCACCTTCCATTGTCTGTGAACTTCATTTTTATGTCCATGAGACAAAGAATTCAGCATGAATTGGGAACCCTCTGCCCCTGAGCTAAAAAGAGCTGCGACTTAGCCTGTGCAGCAGACCCCGACCTCATGAACAGACTCCGGTTTCAGCATCTTGGCCAATGGAGTAAGAGCACCAAAACTATGTGGTGATGCTACCCAGAGTGCTTGTCAATTTTTCTGAAGTCCTGTGGCAGCTCTCAGGGGACTGCGTGGGGGACTGGGAAAAGAACACAGAGGTATTGAGCAGGTGGAGGAAAGTCTCTAGGAAATGAGGACTACCTTTTAGATCTTTTTGTTAGTTATGGAAGAGGCAGGATGAGCAGATGAGGAGACAAAGAAATTATATTAGTTTAATGAATATCTAAAGGGCCAGGCTCAGACATTAGAATAAGGAAGTAAAACTTTAAAAACCCAGAGCAGTGGGTCACAAACCTCCCATCTCCTTTTAGATGCTGAGTTACAACCACGGCTGTCTGCATCCGCCTTGCCTTTCTCTTTGAGATGTTAACAAGTCCCAAGGCTTCTTGGATGAGGGAAAGGGACAGATAGAATGAAAGACTAGCAAATGGAAGTCCTAAAGCACAACTTTGTCCCTGTTGTGCTTTGTGATTTGAGTAGGCCTTGGTGATACCTCCCTGTTTCAGCAGCCATCTTAGCCACCCAGATCCTTCATCTTTGACCATGCGTGTTCCCCCAGCTTTCCAACAGTATAAACTCAAGAGATGAGGGCCATCATTTTGAATATTTACTCCCATTTCCTGCATGGGGAGCAGGAAATGTTTCCCTGCTTTTTCTCCATGGTATTTGGGTGTGGGCCGAGTTAATGTCTGAAGGTCGAGGAAGAATGACTAGTTTAGACTCAATGGAGAGTAGATGCAAAGTGACAGGTCTTTATTAAGGAGAGAAAAGGTAAAGACTCCACACTGGAAGGGCTGGAGGAGAGAGATCCAGGCCACAGCTGGTGGGATGGCTAAGTGTATTTATGCTACTTTTTTGGCAGGTTTGAGGGGCTGAAACTCCTGTGGGTCTTTCAGATAGGTGGATGGGCATGTGGGTCTCCTTGACAGGTGGATTTTGGAAAAATGTCTTAAATGGGTGCATGAAGATTTGGCACTAAGAGGGTCATTTGGAGGCAACTCCCTTCTTTTCTGTACCTGTTTCTTAAAGATGTGTGTTGCCATGTGAAGGCATTGTTTCAAGTTGTCCTTGAAGAAAGGAGAGGTATCTCCTCTTTCTTTTTCCTGTATCTGCTTCTTGAAGATGTGTGTGCTGCTGAGGCTGGCTAAAATTAGGGAACGTTCAAGACTCATAAAAAATATTATATATTGCCAGTGCCAGTAGCTCACGCCTATAATCCTAGCTACTCAGGAGGCAGAGATCAGGAGGGTTGTTGTTCAAAGCCAGCCTGGGCAAATAGTTCATGAGACCCTCATCTTGAAAACCCTTTCACAAAAATAGGGCTGGTGGAGTGGATGAAGGTGAAGGACCTGAGTAAAAGCCCCAGTACTGCAAAAAAAAAAAAAAAATTACAACTTAGATAAACCATGGTTTTGTTGGGTCTGGAGACCTAAGGCAGATGAATGAGTATCCCATCCCCCATGGAGAGCAATATCATTCCTGCATCCTGAGGAGATGGAGGCCTGCATTCCTGCACCCTAAAGGAGAGATACAGATCTGCCACAGGGCTGATGAGCAAAATGCTCTCAAGATTGTTTCCCCTCCCCGAATAAAGGTGCAAACCAACCAGTTCACCTGAGAAAGCTTGCGAATCCATGGCCAATGAGAAAAATCCACCTAACCTAGAGTTAGAACATCCATAAAAATCCCAGCCTTCACCTGTGCAGTGAGCCACCGGCTTCAGGGCTCCGCTGTGCTTCTCTAGCTGTAGCCTTTCCTTTCCCTCTAATAAATCCCACTTTATACACTCGCTTTGGCTCCTCATTCAGCTGCCTCCCGAGCCAGTTCTCTGGCCTGTGAAGGCAAGGACCCTCGACACCAGCATGTAACAGTTTGGCTTAGGGATCACCCTCACCTGACTGGGAACCGCCCATGCCCCTGCTCACTCATTGAGCTTAAATGGGAATCACCGGATTCTGCCTTTCCCATAGATTAGCATAGGTTTGTTTGTTTTTTAAAGAATCTGTATGCTTCTGGATTCCACCCGCACCTCACCATGCTCCCTTTTAATAAACTCCCTTCACACCCACATGTCCTGCCATAGACTCTTCCATGTAGGACAAAGGATTTGGAAGTTGTCTGATTGCAGACTGAACCAGCATTGTTCACACTGCCACACTCGCCCCCTTTTATCTCTTGGCTGGAACTTTGATCTGTGCTATCCCTGCTTCTGCCCCACCCTAGCTGTTTATATCCCAAGCTAACGCCTGCCACTATTATACTAAATTCCTTTGAGAGAGAGAGAGAGAGAGAGAGAGAGACAGAGAGACAGAGAGACAGAGACTAGTCTTTCTCTTTCCAGGTGCTTTTAAAACCTGCACTAACCTATGGGAAGTGAAGAACCTGATGAAAAGAAGGCTTGGAGAAAGAGAAGAATATTCAAGCTGAAATACAATATTAAGTCATGTATGTTTTAAGAATCTCTAACTTTTCCTATCTTAGCCTGCTTCAGAAGCACATCTATTTACTTGTAGCCTCAAATTTATAAATTAAAGAGCACCTTTAAGAATAGTGTCATTCTTAAGACTGTATCAGTATATTATTTTCTTGATTTTCTTAAATAATGATGTTTCTGAATGAATAAACCATATGTTAGCTACTCCATATTTCCCATTAATATTACAGGGTTTGGGCCAGGCACATAGCTCAGTAGAAGAGTGCATGCTTAGCATGTGTGAGGCTGTGGGTTTGAGTTCTACTGTCAAAAGAAAAGAATCGTAGGGTCTATTTATTTTCTTTTTTATGACATTTTACACCTGGAATAGAACAAATTTCAGTTGTCTTGAAGGACAGACTGTGGGAGGTCAAGGAGACACTTTTCTTCCCTAGGAAACACCCGTTTGCATCTAAAAGGCATCTCTGCCATCAGGTGATGCAAAAGGCTATAAAATCCACTCCCCACCTGACCCACGGGGTCACTGGTTTCCAGGGCCCCCTGGATTCCCCAATATGCAGTCTTTCTCTTCTCTACATATAAATTCTCTACAAATGAAACTTTTCTGACCTCTGCTGTTAGAGTCTATCTGTGCTTTCATTCTCAGAGCGTGCTCAAGAACCCTGAGCACCTGAAATTCCTGCGCATGTCATCCATGCATCATATTTGGCAACACATGAAGGGACCAGCCATCACCTGAGGTTGGTAGAGGTTGTATCAAACTGGGAAAGGCTGCCTAGGAATGTGACCATGAGCATCCGGCACTCTGGTGGAGTCTATTTTCCAGGAGAGACCCCCCCCACCACGGCCTAGCTATGGTGGAACTCTCAGGTTGACCTTTTCTCCCTCTCTCTCTGTCTTGTTAAGGAGGGCTGCTCCCTTGGGAAACTGAGGAAAAGCTCCAAGCCCACTACAGCTGTACAGCAGGCAATCTGAGGGAACTCGGACACCAGATGGGGGATTATACCACACTACCAATGCTACATGGGCAGAGCCTGACTTCAGTGCACTGAGGCTTTTTTCTTTTTTCCTCTCCTTAAACGCTAACTCTCTATTTCAAGATCTGACCCACTTGAGAGGAGGTCCAAAAACAGCCAGTGGAAGGAAAGTTTGTCTTCAAGCCACAAAAGGTGTTCTGGCTGGGGCACTTCCTGGTGTCACCCAAAGGCTGAAGACGCAACTTCCTGACCCACCCTGAGGCTCCAAAGGTGGCTAAGTCTCAGACTCCTCCAGCCATGCCCATGGCAAACAGACAATCAGATCTCTCATGTTTTCTTCATGGTTTCCGTGGCCGGAGAGTGGAGGTCACCTCTAGCTTCCAGTGCTCCAGTACTGCCTTTGGGCAGGATCAACCTGGACAGCAGGGATGACCAATAATCCCTCATGCATTGAGCCTGGAAACTCTCTTTACCCCAACCCTCAGCTTCTCCTTCCCCTTTCCCAGGCAGTTCAGGATGAGTGCCCCCCTCTCCCGTTTGCTCTAAACAGCAGTGAGCTTCTTTCTTCAGGGAGTTTGGGAAAATCCCTATAGGCACCAGAAAGTGCTAGTATCCAATTTTGTCTTAACTGTCTTTGTCAAGCATCAGGTTAACTGGTTAAACAGGTTGCTCAGCCTGCCCTCAGGGAAAGAAAAAAAAAAACAGTTAAAAGGCAAAAACCTCAGGTCTCTGTTTTTTGCTCCTTACTGGAGCAAAAGCCTCCAGATGCTCTTGCTCTCTCTTTTCATAAAAAGCATACATGCCTCACAGAATATATAGGGGGACAAAAGTCTAATTCATCAGGAGTCCCCATCAATGCCTCTACAAGGGTCCTCCTTCTGGCCATGCAAGCCCTCTTGGTTACTCTGATAGAATTATTTTTTAAATTACAAGCATTCAGCTGGTAGAGGAGAACTAGGCCTACCTGAGTCACAGGGCAAACAGGCAAGTCAACATAGATGAGAGATTGGTCAAAGATCATCTCAGGGGGGTGGGTGCAACTGAGATATCTATCTGTAACTCCTCCATGACTCTACCCACAAGCAGCAGTGGAAGGAGCAAGGGAGAGTGGGATGTCCTCTCCCACTAGAGTTTCTCCTCATCTGGGGACGCTTAGATAAAAGGAGAAACCTTTGTTAAGGTGACAAATTTTCCCTTGTTTCCCTTTTTTTAGCTGGGGGATCAAGCCTCAAGGATCCAGGAAGGATTCCCCCCTTGACTGCTTATTAAAACATTGGAAATATCTTGATCTAGAACATCTTCAATGAAAGCAACCCAAGTTTTACTACACCCAGGCTTGGCCACAGTATCCTCTGGGAGATGAGGAAAGATAGCCAGAAGGAGGGAACATTAATTATAATGCCATTCTTCAATTAGATATGTTCTATAAATAGGAAGGAAAGTGGACCAAAGTTCCATATATTCAGCTGTTCTTTTTCCTGAGAGATCACCCAGAATGGCTAAACAAATGCAGACTAGATACCCAGACCATGGTAACCATTTGCAAAAAGCCCCCAAACTCCCGTGAGCCAAAAAACCCATCTAATTCTCCATCAGCTCTCCCTCTTCCCCTTTACCCAGCTACCTCACACACCAGACATTGTCCTACAAGATCCTACCCCCTCCAGTTAATTCCTGGAGGTGATAGGGCTCACATTCCTTTTAGAGTGAGTGAACATAAAGAAATAAAAAAGGATTTAGGAAATTACACAGAAAACCCAGATCAGTACATCCAGACATTTAGAGAAGTCAGCCAAAACTTTGAACTGAGCTGGAAAGATGTAATGCTATTGCTATCTCTAGAACAGCAGGTTCTAGATCAGGCAGTCACACTTGGAGACAATTGTCACTTAGATAAAAGTGGCCTTACAGGCCTGTCTCAGACTGGGCCTTCACAGGAGGGGGAGGTAGAAGAAAGAAAAAGACATTGGATCCCTAAAAGGGAACCTCAATTCCCAATTCCAACAGCAGATCAGGCAGTGCCTAGGTATGACCCTAAGTGGGACCCTGAAAATGACAAGGATGAATGGAGTCGTAACCATTTCATCCACTGCATTCTTGAGAGTCTAAGGAGAGCCAAGGTAAAACCTCTTAATTACTCCCAAGTCACAGCTGTGCAGCAAGACCCCTTAGAAACCTCAGTAGTTTTTCTACAGAGACTTAAGGATGCTTTACAAAAGCATATCAACATTATACCAGAATCACAGGAAGAGGAAATCATCCTAAAAGATAAATTTCTAACACAGTCAGCACCAGATATCCTTAAAAACTTCAGAAACTAGTGGCTGAAGGGAGCAGAGATGTGGACCAATTGGTCCATGTAGCCACCTCTGTATACTATAACAGGGACTTAGAAAAAGAAAGGAAGGACCTGGAAAGGGAGAAGAGAAAGGATAGATGGCAGGAGGCTCTGATCACAGCACTCAGAGAGGCTCTCCCAAGGCAAAGTCCAAACCCAAGGACATGCTTTCAATGTGGACAGGCAGGCCATTTTAGGAGGGAGTGCCCCTAGAGAAAGCTACCTCTGGGACCCTGCCCTATTTGTCGGGGAAAATATTGGAAGGCACACTGTCCCTGGTTCTCAGGGGAACCGAGGCCAGCACCTCCCACCCAATGACAGGTCCCTGGGCCTCTCATCCAGGCTCTATAACCACTGTAAAAACAGGGGAGCCCCGGGCTAAGCACAAGGTCAGCCTCCTTATCAATACTAGAGCCAGCAACTTGCTATTCCTTTCTCTGCCAGACCCAGGTCCTCCAAGAAAATTACTGTTCAAGGCATATCACGCCAGCCTCTGGAACGTTATTTCACTCAGCCTTTAGCCTGCTCCTGGGAAGATTTCCATCTCTGTCACTCCTTTTTAATTGTCCCAGAAACTCCTACTCCTCTGCTAAGGAGAGACCTTCTATCTAAATTGGGGGTACAACTCCTTTTATCCCAGGAGAGTACTTTCACTTGCCCCTAATAGAGGAACAAGTAGACCACACAGTGCAGATGGACACACTGTGGGATGGGTATGAACAACTGCCCCAGTCCTAATTCATCTCAAGGACCCCTCCTGGTTTCCCCATCAAAAACAATATCCTTTAAAGTCAGAAGTTAAGGAGGGGCTAATTCCCATAATCAAAGACTTAAAGAGACAGAGACTGCTAATAGAATGCTCCAGCCCATTTAATACTCCTATTCTTGGTGTCAGGAAGGGACCTAACAAATGGAGGCTAGTCCAGGATCTCTGCCTGATCAATGAAGCAGTAGTGCCTCTCCACCCTGTAGTTCCAAATCCCTATATGTTTTTAGCCCAAATACCTCCAGGTACTGCTTACTACTCTGTCCTGGATTTAAAAGATGCCTTCTTTTGCATTCCCTTACACCCTAAAAGTCAACCTATCTTTGCCTTTGAGGACCCCACAAGAAAATCTGGACAGGTCACTTGGACTGTTCTCCCCTAGGGATTCAGAGACAGCCCCCACCTCTTTGTGTTAGCTCTAACCCAACAATTGGCAGAATAGCAATATCCACAAGCTCCTCTTCTGCAATATGTAGATGACCTCCTGCTCTGTAGACCAAGTGAGCCTGTCATTTCATGAGCCACTGAGTCCTTACTAAACTTCTTAGCAGACAGAGGTTATAAAATCTCTAAAGAAAAAGCACAATTGTTTCAGTCTAGGGTTACATATTTAGGTCTTGTCCTAGAGAAAGAAATGAGGTCTCTAGGAGAAGCTAGAATCCATTCAATCCTGATGTTTCCTCTACCTAAAACTCTAAAGCAATTGAGGGCCTTTTTCGGGGTCACAGGATACTGTAGAATTTGGATCCTGGGATACGCAAACTTAGCCAGGCCCTTATATCAAATCCTTAAGGAAGCATAGAAGGATACCCAGCCCTTTATTGAATGAGGTGACAAGCCAGAAAATACATTCCACAGGTTAAAAAAAGCTCTTATAACAGCTCCCGCCCTGGGTCTCCTAGTGCAAGATAAGTTTCACTTATATGTCTATGAAAAGGGAGGACTGGCCTTGGGCTTGGTGACTCAGCTCTGGGGCATCACTCCCCAGCCAGTAGGCTACTTAAGCAAAGAGTTGGATCAGGTAGCCAGGGGATGGCCAGGATGCATTACAGTAATGGCCACAGTAAGCCTTCTAGTGCCTGAAGCTCAGAAACATCCTAAACCGCCCCCTAACAGTTCATACCCACATGACCTAGGGGGAATTTTAAACTCAAAAGAAGAACTTTGGCTATCTAACAGCTGTCTACTTAAATACCAGGCCCAGCTTCTGGGAGGGATTGAAATAACTTTAAGGACTTGTCAGAGCCTAAATCCTGCATCCCTTCTACCAGAGGCAGAGGGAAATCCTGAACACTGACATGAGGAGGTACTTATGGAAAATTATGCTGCTGGACCTGACTTAACTGATTGGCCCTTAAAAAACCCAGTTCTAGAATTATATACTGATGTCAGTTCCTTTGTCAAAAATGGTGTCAGATATACAGGGTTTGCAGTTGTGACAGAATTTGGCATCCTCAAATCAGGTCCTCTTCCTCCTAATACAAGTGCACAATTGGCAGAATTAGTGGCCCTAACAGAAGCCCTAAGACTGTCAAAAGAACAGAGAGTAAACATCTATACAGATTCCAAGTATGCCTTTCTGAGCCTGCATGCTCGTGCAGCCATCTGGAAGGAAAGGGGAATGCTAACTACAACAGGAGCAGCTTCCCATAGAAATAAGAGAGGTTACTTTAATAGTTTTAGGGATAACAGCATTAGTTGCAGCCCTTGCTGGAATCAGCTATGGGGTGATTGCCAATCATGTAACTGCAAAAAACCTAACCAAAGTGGTAGAGGACACCTCAGACCAGGTAGGCCTTGCTATTAAGGACATGCAAAGGTCTTTGCTTTCCCTTGCCTGTATGGTCATGGACCACTGTCTGGCCCTAGATTTTCTTTTGGCCAAACAAGGTGTGTGTGTGTGGGGGGGGGGGGTATGTGCCATCACCAATGCCTCCTGTTGCACATATATAAACACTTCAGGCATTGTAGAGGAACATGCAGATTACATTCTCCAACAGGCTAAGTAGCTTTGGGAGCAATCTCTTGAAACTCAGGTTTCAACTCAGGTATGGGAACAAATAAAATCCTGGCTTCCCTCCAGGACCTGGTTCCTACCCTTTCTGGGGCCTATAGTTGCCATTATTCTCTTGCTTGTGTTTAGGACTTGCATTTTAAACTTACTTGCCAAGTTTGTTTCTTCTCACCTAGAATCCATCAATGCCTCTGGTGGAGATGAAAATGACCTACTACCACAGTCCCCTTGATGACCCCTCTCATGGTCAGCCTTGATGCTGCAGGCTCCTTCATCACCCCCTGTCAGCAGGAAGCAGTTACTGAACAGACTTCGTTGTCCCTATTCCTAACAGCAGTTAGGGTGGTCACTGAGAAGGGGGACTTGAAGGACAGACTGTGGGAGGTCAAGGAGACACTTTTCCTCCCTAGGAAATGCTCATTTGCATCTAAAAGGCATCTCTGCCATCAGGCGATGCAAAAAGGCTATAAAACCCACTCCCCACCCTGACCCATGGGATCACTGTTTTCCGGGTACCCCTGCATTCTCCAATATGCAGTCTTTCTCTTCTCTTCTCTACAAATAAATTCTCTACAAATAAACTCTTTCCAACCTCTGCTGTTAAAGTCTGTCTGTGCTTTCATTCTCAGAGCAGGCTCAAGAACCCTGAGCACCTGAAATTCCTGTATCATCTGTGCATCAGTCTTTTTCTTAAGGCAAAGAGCATAAGAGCAAGGAGAGCAGTAGACTGACTTCATTGACGGCCTTTTCAGTGTCTGGGACTAAGTTTCCATAAAATTGCATACCCTTAGTCCAACTGGGTCTTGTTAGGTCCCTGGCATTCTTGGGGCGGGTGGAAGGTCCCGAAGCCAGCACTGAAAACCAGACCCCCTGATTTATGACTGCTTGCCCAACTCCCCTGTTTGTTTCTCTCCTTGAAAAACACCTCAGGATCTTCTAGTTACTCAATTAGTCAGGCATGTTGACCTGTTCCATCTGGTGATCACAGATAATCAAGACCAGAAACTCTCTCCCTCCTCCATGGCTTGGACCCTCCTATAAAGCACACTACTCATTTCAGCCAAGCCACTGCTTTCTGATCTGGGGGGTGGGAGGGCGGGGTGCAGCCCTGCGGTCTGCTTCCAATAAATCTTTCTTTTCCATACGTGGTGTGGTTTTTATTCAGCAGTACCTTACAGGTCTCCAGATGGCACCATTGTCAGAAAGATGTAGGAAAACAGATGACCCAAATGTGTTTTTATATATGGACTTCAGTTTATAAATCACTAGTTCTGTTTTTGAAATGTTTTTCAGGTCAAAGCCATTTTAAGATCCCTCTTCAGCAGTTACTTGCCATTCTTGCCTATTCTTCCCATTTTCTGTGTATTAGATACTTTTTCAGTCTGGAATTTATAGTTCCCAGTACAATACCAAGCAGAGAATTTGTTGAGAATCCATTTTTTCTTTTCTGGAAAAGTTGCTTTCCATGATAACAGAAGTACTTACTATTTTGCTTTTAGATTAGAATTTTTAATCAACACAAATCACTATTAACAACCCAATTGCAACCAGACGTGGACCCACAATGGTGATCCTTTTTGTTGTATAAGAAAGAGCACATAACATGCAATTTTCTCTCATAAATTTTTAAGTGCACACTGCAGTATTAACTCCAGGCACAATCTTGTACAACAATCCTTACAATTTGGTGTGTGTTGTGCATTTAAGGATATTTCTGAGCTCTTTCCCAGGATCCTTCTCCCTATGATGCAACATTTATTTTGCAATAGCCTTGCCATGCATAAATTAACCAGACATGGTGTGCTTGTGTTCTTTCCATGTAAATATTTGTATATCTCTATTCCTGGGATTACTTCTCTTGGTCAAGGTGAGCTTTTGTACACATGAGGAAAAGAGGGCAGGTGTTTTTCAGCTTTACCTTATTTTGTAAAATTTTGTCATTACTATTCCTTAGGATCGCTATTAGCATGACAAACAAAAGGCCAAATAACACATCCTTTGTTGGATAAGTGATTCATACAGTTGTATTCATAAATGACCTTAGGGATAATACACGGTCACCCTTCCAAAACCACCTGGCCTGGGACTGTACTCATCCTGCTTTGTCTGACATCTTCTTTTAACAATAACTTTGTGTAGTAAGGGTGCAGGTCTCTGGGATGCTCCCCTGGAAATGCACATGCTGTCCTCCAGGACAGGGACAGAAAGGCTGTTTCATCAGCACAGCCTGGCAAACTACAACCTTCCTCATTTAACGGCTAGTAATTGGGCTTCTTTTATGTGCAAGGCAGCGTTGTCAAATGAGGAGAAAGGTGGTTCCCTGAGGACTTGAAGGACTGTTAATACTTGATGGCTATAAAGGCAGAAAAAAAAATGAAGTGTAGGGAAAATGGAAGGTTTCTGGGTGCAGATATGCCTAGGATGGGCTGCTTCAACAGGAATTATATCTATAGCAGGGGAATAAGATGGGTGCAGGACAGGTGTAAGTAATATTGAAATCATTCTAGAGCTCTTTTTATTAATTCAATCAGTAGTTATTTTGTATCTACAAAGTGTCTGGCATCAAAAAATTAGGGATACAGAAGAGGGACAGACAATAAACACACACAGGACCTAGTTCCAAGCAACAAAGAGGGAATGAGATCAGATGAGTAGGGACTGTTACATGCCGGTGTCAAGGGCCCTTGCCTTCACAGGCCAGGGAACTGGCTCATGAGGCAGCTGAAGGAGGAGCCAAAGCTATGCTATGCATACACATAGCATATATATATAAAATGAAAATGGAGAACAGGAAGGTGAAAAAGGTCTTGCCTGGGAGGGGGAGGATATATAAAGGGTACTGGAGGGTGAATATGGAGGAAATATGTACTCGTGTATGAAAATGGAACAAGAACTACTGAAACTATTCTAGGAGGGACAGGATAAAGGAGAATGATGGAAGGGGTGAGTTCAACTAAGATACATTGTAAAAACTTTTGTAAATGTCAAATATACTCCCAGTTCAACAATAATATGATAATAAAAATTAAAAGAATGTTTAAAAAAAAAAGAGTCCGTGTTGGGTATAGTGAAAGCTAGTGCTTTCTTCTGGTTCTGGTGTGGCCTAGGCATTCAAGCCTTCTTATCTTTTGGGAGGTCCTTTAGGCTCCAGGATGTTTTCAGTTGAGGCTACAATCATCTGCAAATAACATTTGATTCAGATAATTTTTAAAAAATTTATTTATTTTTTATTCATTTATTCATATGTGCATACATTGTTAGGACCATTTCTACCCCTTACCCCCCATGCCTCCTCCTTCTCCCCCTGCCCCCCACTGCTTCCAGGCAGAAACTGTTCTGCCCTTTTCTCCAATTTTGTTGAAGAGAAGACTTAAGCAATAATAAGAAAGACATAGGGTTTTTTGCTAGTTGAGATAAGGATAGTTATACAGGGAGAGTCCTAGAATTGCTTCCATGTACAAGTGTATTACAACCCAAGATGATTCATTTCTACCTGATCTTTTCACTACTTCTTGATCCCCTTCCCATATTGACTTCTGTTACCTTAAGGTTGCTGTATTAGCTCCTCTGCAGTGGGGGACATCAGACACTTTCATGTTTTGGGTTTCCTACCTATCCCCATACCTCCCATATGTGCTCTCCCCTTATCATGTGACCCAAGTCCAACAACATTGCTATATTTGCCTTAGTTCTAAAGTCCGCATATGAGGGAGAACATATGATTTTTGGTCTTCTGAGCCTGGCTAACCTTGCTCAGAATGATGTTCTCCAGTTCCATCCATTTACTTGAGAATAATAAGATTTCATTCTTCTTCATAGCTGAGTAAAACTCCATTGTGTATAAATACCACATTTTTTTTAATCCATTCATCAGTAGTGGGCATCTTGGCTGTTTCCATAACTTGGATATTGTGAACAGTGCTGCAATAAACATGGGTGTGCAGGTGCCTTTGGAGTAACCTATGCCACATTCCTTTGAGTATATCCCCAGGAGTGGGATTGCTGGATCAGATCGGATAGCAGATCTATGTTTAGATTTTCAAGAAGCCTCCATATTTTTTTTCCAGAGTGGTTGCACCAGCTTGCATTCCCACCAGCAGTGTATGAGGGTTCTTTTTTCTGCATATCCTCGCCTACATTTGTTTTTGATGATAGCTATTCTAACAGGGGTGAGGTGGAATCTTAGTGTGGTTTTGATTTGCATTTCCTTTATGGCTAGAGATGGTGAGCATTTTTTCATGTGTTTTTGGCCATTTGAATTTCTTCTTTTGAGAAAGTTCTGTTTAGTTCATTTGCCCATTTCTTTATTGGTTCATTGATTTTGGGAGAGTTTAGTTTTTTGAACTCCCTATATATTCTGGTTATCAGTCCTTTGTCTGATGTATAGCTAGCAAATATTTTCTCCCACTCTGTGGGTGATCTCTTCAGTTGAGAGACCATTTCTTTTGTGCAGAAGATTTTTAATTTTATGAAGTCCCATTTGTCCATCCTTTCTTTGAGTTGCTGAGCTGCTGGGGTTCCATTGAGGAAGTCCTTGCCTACACCCATTACTTCCAGAGTATTCCCTGCTCTTTCCTGTAGTAACTTCAGAGTTTTGGGTCTGATATTAAGGTCCTTGATCCATTTTGAGTTGACACTAGCATAGGGTGACAAATATGGATTTAGTTTCAGGTTTTTGGATATGGATAACCACTTTTCCCAGCAACATTTGTTAAAGAGGCTATCTTTTCTCCATTGTATGTTTTTGGCGCCTTTGTCAAAAATAAGGTGGGCATAGCTGTGTGGATTCATATCTGGGTCCTCTATTCTGTTGCACTGGTCTTCATGTCTGTTTTTGTGCCAGTACCATGCTGTTTTTATTGCTATTGCTTTGTAATATAGTTTCAAGTCAGATACTGTGATACCTCCAGCATTGCTCTTTTTGCTGAGTATTGCCTTGGCTATTTGTAGTCTCTTATGTTTCCAAGTGAACTTTAGGGTAGATTTTTCAATCTCTGTGATGAATGTCCTTGGGATTTTGATGGGAATTGCATTAATTGTTTTGGTAGTATAGCTATTTTTACTATGTTGATTCTATCAATCCATGAGCATGGGAGATCTTTCCACCTTCTGTAGTCTTCCTTGATCTCTTTCTTCAGGGCTTTGTAGTTCTCCTTGTAGAAGTCATTCACATCCTTTGTTAAGTTTACACCTAGGTATTTCATTTTTTTTTTTGAGGCTATTGTAAATGGAATTGTTTCCATATATTCTTTCTCAGTTTCTTCATTATTGGTGTGTAGAAAAGCTCAGATAAATTTTAAAGGAAGTGAGAATGCCTTTGATCTACCTTACATCTGGGAATTCTCTTCTCTTTAGAGTGTGCAGTCTATCACACTCACATTTGTCTTGTCCCTATCTAGCTAAGTTTCCTAGATAAACTATTTCTTCATACTAACTGTATTTAATAGAGCACCTCAGAGGTCAACATCTCATCTGACCTACAATGAAGTCTCAGAAGTGGGTCTTTATGATGATGGTGTCATAGGATTTTATTTATTTATTTATGTAGTCAGGAAGTCCTGCCTCCTGCTCACAAATCACACCTTGTGCAAGCATTCAGTGAAAGTGAGCTGCACAGTTCTGTTGAGTACAGTTGCTATTCTAAATGACCATTTACTTATCATTTCATGTTTCCTGAGTGTTTGCCATGTTCAAGAGCCCATGCTGGAGGTAGGGCCACAGCCATAATGAGATAGTCGAGATAAGGATTCACAAGAAAGCAATTTACCAGGGAATATCCCTGGGAATACTTGTAAGGCAATAGAAGGGGAGGATGAGGAGGAAGGAGGTCCCATAAGTACATAGTGTCAATCAGAATCCCACAGAGGATAATGTTGGATCAATCCCATAGGGAATCCGCAGAGGTGGATCACTCCTTAGAACTGTCCTGACCTGGGAGCAAGGCAGCTGCTCCCTGGAAAGATGCAAATTCAAAGACACTCCTGGGCCTGGTGGTGCACATCTGCAATTGCAGCACCTGGAAAGCCAAGGCAGGGTGATGGCGAATCTGAGATCTGATTGGGCTCCATAGTGAAAACTTGTCTCAAAAAAAAAAAGAAAGAAAGAAAAAAAGTGAAACAAAGCCAAAACAACAACAACAAACAAACAAAAATGGGCTGAGGATGTAGCTCCGTGGGAGAGAACTCACCTAGAATGCACAAGGCCCTGGGTTTGATTCCTAGCCCTGGAAAAAAAATTCTGACACTTCCAGTTCTCCTACTTGGGTAGGCAGAGTGGATTCCAGACCCTAAAGAGGAGCAGGTGCTTGATGTTGGAATAAAACACACCTGGAAGCCTGTGAACATGGACTTGGCCAAGAGATCAAAGGGGACATGGGTGGGGTATTGACTTCAGACTACACAGTTTCTGCTCAGATCCATTCAGATCTCACAGAAAATTTACATCAATGTCACTGTCCTTGGTGTGGAAGGGGTCAGATGTAATAAACTCACCACCAAATGGGTGGCTGGTCTCTGTGAGTGATGACACCATACTGAGGGCTGGGCCTCTGTCTCTGCTGCTCACTCAGTTGCTGCTTCAGTCATGATGGTACTAACCCCAGACTTGGCCAAAGCTCATCCTGTTGAGTTTGTGGGGGCCTGGGACCCCTGTTTGGGTGACTGGTGCTGATGATGTGTTGCCTGTGTGGGAGTGTTTCTGATAAGGAGCTTGGCATTCAGCTCCTTGTGGAATCTTCTGGGTATGTGTCAATTATCCCAGGTTACTGACTCAGTCTCACCAAGGGCCTGGTAACATGCCAGAATGTTTTTTTTTTTCTAAATGGGTATATAGTTTTCTGCTGTAAATATTGTAGCTGTACTTTAGTCACTTAGAGCCTATGCTGAGATAGTCCATTTGTGATCTTCTGAGACTTCAAACAACATCTTTAGCCCCAGGGGATCTGTTGTTTATATGACTTAAGTGGCAGGGTCACTTACATTGTGGCCCAAACCTTATGCAAAGCCCTCTTTTGGTCTGGTACTTACCAGAATTACAAAATAAAAGAGAGTAAGTGTCCCAAGGCAAAATCTGGAAAAGGCCACTTGTTTTTTCTCACTGGGAGGAGGAAGAGGCACAAGTATAATAATGGGTTTCTCTATCTTTGAGGGATTCCTGGATAGTCCCAAATCAATGAACTGCTAAAAACTGTCCCGATGGGGTAGGCTTTGTGAGTCACCCTGTGCAACATATTTGTCTTTCCAGCATCCAGATTACTTGCCACTTACTAAATATTAGGTTCAATTATCAGAATGTCATCTACTCATTGGGCCAGTGTGATGTTCTGTAAGATTTCCAGATGATGGAAATTTCTTTTTATTATATTGCTGGAGGTCAGAAATTATGTCTATATTTCTATTCATGGAGTGAAAACTGAACCTTGTGGATGGTTGTTGAAAAATGCTTGCATGTACTAAACATTTGTTTTAGGAAAAAATGCCACAAGTGGGGTAACTAATGCAACTGGGACTACAACCTGGTTGTAGTCATCTGCCACAATTCATTGTAATTATTCAGGGACAGAATAGAGGAATCAATGAGGATATAATGGAGATTGCTGCCTGTGCTCTTTCCAAGCCTCTGAGCACATTGCTATTCCTACCACTCCACCTGGACTGTGGGGGTGTTTCTCATTTATTATCTTTGGGCACATATTTAGGGGGTTGCACTTGGGTTTTTTTGACCAAGATGGCCCTTACCATAGGTTAGGGAATCCATGTAAGTGTTCTGTTGACTGCTAAATAAAATATATTTATCCTTTGTTTGTATGCAGAGGTTAGGAAAATATCATTGCCTGTATCTCTGGGGCCATGGACAGGTTGTGAGATGGACCTGAGTCAGGGCTTCATGTCCTTTCTGGCTTCCAGAGCCCCCACTATTATAAGCATACTATAATAACATTTTGGAATCTCCTGCATCAATGTTAGCATGGACCCTGTAGCTAAAAATACAAGGAAGATTTGGGTATTCCTTGTTTCTTAGTGCAATTATTTGGGTAAATAGATTCCTTTGGGAAGACTGAATCAATACTACATATCCTTGCTGCAGCATTAGTGGCTCCTTCTTCAGGAGGTGCTTGCTTTCCCTCTAACCAATGTCTGAGAACTGGCTCAAGCCTGGAAACTGGGGAACAGGCTGTGATCTGTCCATTAGCACAGCTGAGATGAGTCTTCTGTTCATCTGTTCTTCATTAAGAACATTTGATTATCTATTAACAGGTAATGCCCTTGTTGTCTGCCCATCTATCTTGTCCTAGAAACACCATGGTTTGCAATATGTTGCCACAGATGTTTGCAACTTTGATGCTTGTTTGGTAACCCTGTGCACCTTACCTCTGGGAGTTAAATGCTGCCATCTGGCTTCTGCTATTTCAAATTCTACCTCTCCCATTGATATAAGAAAGTCAGTTCCATAGCAGGATCTCCTACCAGCAATCCTAGATCAGTAAGGACAGTCACACATATGGGCTTCTTAATGATGCCAGAGACTGCCTGGCTAGGACATTCCTTCAGCTTAGTGAAAGGAATGTCTGGAACTTTGCAGGGAACATGGTCATCTGGTAGACTCTGGTCATTCATTACTGTCTTCTTCACCTTCTGAGCCTGCTGATCTCTTTCTCAATCCTCTTCAAAGTCATTTCCACCCCAATGTGAGTCACTGGTTTTACCAAGTTTATAGGAGCAAATCATACCATCATTGTTAGAGTTGGCTGTAAATGTCCCTGCCAGGGTATGGAGTTATGGGAGCACACCCCTATTTCAACAAATTCTCTATCCAGCCTTATTGTCTACCTATTCAGTTTAGTACCTTTGACATTGACTTCCAGATTCTGCCAGCATCTATTAGCCAAGATCTGCATCTTCTTCAGAGAATAATCTCATTCCTCCCTTAGCAGGTTAGTACTTTCCTATCAGATCATGTTTGACTTGTAGGCAGGAAGAGAGCTTTGCATCCAAGATGAGGGTCAAGTGTAATCATGCAAAGCGTCAGTCTTACTTGATGCTTCTGTACAGTCTTCAGCAATGAGACGCTGCTGTCGTCCAGTAAGAACTCTTGGGGTACTTGGGGTGCTTGTTGAGACCCAGAGTTTAGGGGAATTGGGAGGCTGATGATTTTGTGTGCATCCTAGGTCCCAGGGTTCCTTTCTGTTTCCATCAGGCTCTCAGCATACAAAGCTTGCCAACCTGTATACCTTCTTTGCAGCTTTGCTATGCTCACTCCTGAGTCCTAGCCCTGCTCTTCAGCACAATCTTATCTGCAGATTCAGACAAAGAGTGCTCTCTCTCTATCCCTTGTGTTTGCTAGGGAGACACTTTACCACTTGAGGTACACCCTCAGCATTTTTGCTTTAGTTTATGTTTTACAAAGGGTCTTGCACTTTTGCCTGGAGCCAGCCTCAGAATTCAATCCTTGTAGATACACCCCTGGGTTTCTAGATGAGTACCACCACACCTACTGCTTTAAATTCATGCCAAGTGGCTTCCACATCATGTTCTGAATTGGTAATTTGCTACTATAAACTTGAAATTTTTTCTTTAGTTTTTTAGTGACCTTTAAAATAGCTATGAATCACACAGATTTTATCATCTTCACCATCCAATATCTCAGATGCTAGAGAAACTATACAATCCAGTATTCTGTTATCTTCTTGCCTCCCATCCCAGTTCCTCATCCATGCACATTTCAACATGGTCCTGGTTTTGCTACTTTACTTACTGTCAGTAATAGGGTTCTGGTTGTCACCTAGCCAGTGAGTCACCCAACTCCAGCATCTTGTTCTGAGACATGTCCAGGGTCATTTCTGGTACCAGCTGTCTTAGGTTGAGTTCTCCAGGCACAAACTCTCAGACAAGGGTTTGTGTGAAGGTGGTTTATGAGGGAGTATTCTCCAGAAGACTGGTAGGAGAGTGGCAGAGTGAGGCAGGAAGGGCAAGAGAAAAGCAAGGGTGAGGCATCAGGCGAAGTCCCACAGGGAGGTCAAGAGACAAACTAGCTGCACCTCAGAGCTAATGTGACCTGGGGCAGGAAGCTGGAGTATCTGTATCTCTAAAACTCTGGGACATTTGTGACAGCAGTTGTCACCATTGTGAAGTCAATTCCTTGGCAGTTCCAGTTCTGTGTGAGCAGAGACACAGAGTTCTGGCTTCTAGAGATCAGTTCTTTGGCAAAGAGATGTGGTTAGGGGCTGCTGAGAGTAAAAACACTTGTGGATGTAGCTAGTATGCATGAACGTAAGGAGATGTAACAGGACTGGGGGAGGGCTGACACAGAGGGTGTCTTCTACAGGGCTGATAATGGCAGACAAGAAAATAATATTGAGCAGCACAGATAGTACCCTGACCCTACTGCCTCCTCATGACCAGTCTGTAGAGTAGATGCTTAATCTCAAAATACTGGATTATCTGTCTCACTGCTTAAATCCCACTGCAACTGAAACAACTCTTCTTTTCTTCATGGTCTTTTTCCTCCTGCCTCTCTTCCTTCTCCTCATTTTTCTTTTCTCTAATGCATCCATTAAGGAAATTTATGAAATCATTGACCATGTTGTGACATTTTTGTTTTGTCTCCTAATATTTTTCCTGAATACAAATTTAAAACAGCCAGATGCTGGTGGCTCATGCCTGTAATCCTAGCTATTTGGGAGATAGCGATCAGAAGGATGGCTAGCCAAATAGTTTGTGAGACCCTATCTTGAAAATACCCAACATGAAAAAGGGCTGGCAGAGTGGCTCAAGTGGTGGATTGCTTACCTAGCAAGTATGAAGCCCTGAGTTTAAACCCCAGCACCACCGAAAATAAATAAGTAAAATAAAATATTAATTAAAAAATAAAATAATAAAATAAATTTAAACCCAATCTTATTCTTTAAGGTATTTTTAGGTGGTTGTATTTTTTGTCAAAGGAAATTTTACAATAACCTTTGAAAAAATATACTGAGCCCTTTTATATCCTTGATAATGTCCTGGCCACTGAGGTTGCAATAAAGAAGATAAAGACAAAAAGATTTATCTAATAGTTGGAGGAGAAATATAACAAATTAATACACACGCTAGGTGGAGATAAGCACTGCAGAGGAAAATAGGGTGAGGGGGATAAGGAGTACTTCACACATATGTGGATACTGTTCTCATTTTTTGTTTTTCTTTTTGGTGGTGCTGGGGTTTGAACTCAGGGCTCTGTGGTTGTTGGGCAAATTCTCTACCATGTGAGCCACACCTCCAGTCCAGCATGTGCTATTCTCAGAGAGTGTTCAGAGCTGACCTCTTGATCTGAAGGCAGATCCCTTGATCTGAAGGGAATTGGCTAGGCAGAGGCAATAGCAAACAACTTAACACAGAAGTATGTTTGATGGCCTCAGGGAACAGTTAGGAATCAGTGTGGGGATGTTAGGGTACAAATGTGAGGGTACCTTTGAGGCTTGCAGCCCACTCAGCCTAAAAACGGCCATGACTAACATGACCCTTGGGTGACCCGAGCTGCCACTTACTGGAACAAAGAGCTGGGGCGGTTTCTGGGAACAGGGACTCTTTCTGGTTAACCGTGATAAACCGTATGTAAATCATTGTGCCGAGGCACCCAGTGTTTATCTTGCACAAGTTATCTTACCCCACCACCAGGATATGGGGCGGGGGGAACATGTCAAACATATGTGACCGCAAGGGCCATGGAGAATTGCTGTGTGACTATGATTGATGCTTAAAAGGGTATAAAACCATCTTGAACTTTACAGTTGGGTCCTTGTTGAAACCCGCTGCGTCGGGCGAATACTCGGACCCCAGCTAGCTGGAAATAAACCTCGCTCTGTGGCTTACATTGTCGTGAGTGTCTTTTGCCCTCTTGGGGGGGGGTGGTCGACCTGGGACCCCAACAGGGACAGCTAGGAATCAGTGTGGGAATAGCTAGGAATCAGTGTAGGGACAGGAATTTTTGCCTCCAATGGAGGGGCCAGGGGAAGATTGAAATTATAGCAGTTGTGGCTAAAGTAGAGTGTGGGCAGCTGAACAAACAGGGTCTTGGGGATCATTTTAAGGACTTTGCTTTTTTATTCTGAGATGAGAGGTCATGCGAAAATTGGAAGGAGAAGAATGTCATGATCTGACTCATATCTTACAAGACTCACTGTTATTGCTTTGTAGAAAAGAGACTCTGGGGAGGCAGCGGTGGAAATACAGACTAGTCAGGAGGCTGTTGGCGTAATCACAAGAAGACTATGGAATAATAAAAACAGGCATATTCCGGAGAAGTAGAGTATACTTTGCCAGAAATGCTAATATGATTTGTTGGTAAATTAAATGGATTAGATATGGAACTCAGAATTTGGCTGGTAGAAATATTTCATATGATTTTTTGTTAACCTCTAATTCACAGTTCTTCTAATGTATCTCAATTTCTAACCTGAGAGAAGAAAAATTTCTTTACAGGTAATTCAGTTGCAGAGAGGAATGCTAAAACTACTGACATTTCCATGGGTTATTGATAGCTCACAGTAAAGATTAATCGGATAAACAGTTTTAGCCATGGTGAGGACTACACCAAAAAATAAGACTCATTCCTGGCTTTGACGAGTCATTGGATCCCTGACAATGATGAATGTATGAGGTTAAGGAATGTGGTATATATTATGTCATTATATACCTGGAGAAACTTTCATGTGCAACATTATGGATCTCTCTCTCTCTCTCTCTTTCTCTGTCCAGACTGTAAGTACAACAAAAATTCAGAAATAAGGAAAAACCGATCTAGGCTAAAGTCAGTCACTAAAAGACTCATCAAGGAAGTCAGAATTAGAAGTACACTGCTGCTAATGGTGAGATGGGTCAATACGAGAAATTATAGGAGGAAATAGGGGGCTAGTGGAGTGGCTCAAGTAGTAGAGTACCTGCTATTAAGCGTGAGGCCCTGAGTTCAAACCCCAGTACCACCAAGAAAAAAAAAATCAGCAGAGGAGGTAATATGCAGAGTGTATAATGGGGCAAAGTGAACAATAGTAAGTATGAGTATATTTTCTTGCAATAAACATTTATGCAAAAACACTAGTTTTATAGGCAGCTCCCCAGGACTTCCTGAATAACTCAGTGATTCTTAACCTATTTTGGTTTGTAGACACTTTGACAATTAGTAAGTGGCAGAGAATGTATATCCACACAGAATTTTCCATGGAATTTCAGGAGTTGCTGGTTATTCTGAAGCTGGGGAGGCGGTCCATGGTTGCAAACTGTGCAGAGTTTTGCCAGCACTATGGTTTTGCCTTCAGGCAATGGCCGTGCTTTAATATTGCTTTTCTCTTGAAACATTTCAATCAACTTTGGCGGAAAACTTACCAAATTACAACACCACACATTCAATTTAAAGTCACAAAATAGATTGACCCTATGACTCTAATGTCTTTTATTTTTGGTGCAGCAAGGAGAGAAAAAGATGCTTTGGTGGTTCTCAACCCTCGATTGGATTCCCTGCATAGACTGGGTAGGCACGTGAGGGTTGTTGACTGCATCATTACCCATGCATTGATATAGTTGCTTAGGGAAATATGTTTACCTTAGAGCAGAGATGAGCAAGGACATTTGACGCAAACCGAGGAAAGATCCATCCACTAACATTTTAAGTAATAAGCTTAGAAATAAAATTCAGCTCTTCTGCACCATAGAATTCTGAGGTATCACTAGAAGCATCAGGCAACAAGTCATGGTTGTTTTTTCCCTAGTAAATTGCATATTACCTATGAGCTATTTATTTATTTAGCTATTCCAGTCTGATTAAAATGCATACTTTGTAGAGCACTCTGGGCACAGGTACAAAATAATTATGGCTTGGTAAGCTATGAGCTCTGGAAACCCTGCAAGCAGGCAGATTCAAGTAAAATGACACAGCTGAACTAGTGGCTGTCAGTGAAGTGTGGGCCGACCTCCAAGGGTGTAAGTGTCACCTTAGCACAAGCACTTTGTGAGCAAAGTGAGACAAGCAGCGATTATCTCTTTTGAAACAGCAATCTTGGGGACAGTCACTTTCTTCCTCTGAGTTTTGGGTTGAAAAGTGTACAGCATGCTTCATGGGAATGCCTTGAATTTGTGCAGTGGGATATCTACCCATAGCACCTGGGGTAGATATCCTTATGACAAACCAAGTGAAATTGGTCTGAGCCAACATGACGCAGCAGACTTCAATTATTTGACTAACACGTTAACAACCAAGAGAAAGAGGCAGCGTTCACATTACTTATACTGGCCATTGCAACAATTGGCTTAAAAGCATGGTCTATATTTTGTTCTGGCCTTTGCATTTGCTACGTGCTAATGTTGGCCTGCATACTGACTTCTTCATCTCAAAAATGGAGGTGGTAATAGTACTGTATTCCTAAGGTAGTTTTGAGGATAAAACAGGTAATACATATTTAAATCTCATTGCAGACAACCTGAGGTATAGGAAGTCCTCAATATGTGCTACTTGTACTGCTAGCCCGGCCTTGTGTCTGTTTCACTATTGTGAATACTGAGTATGCTTTAGATAGAAAGGCAGAAAAGACAATGTGTTACAGTATTGCTTTTCTGCTCTCTGGAAAGCTCTTTGAGCAGTGGGAGTCCTATTCCTGCTGCTGTGACTCAGTATACAGATGAGAAGAAAATTCTTGTTCCCACCTGCTTCATGGAGGAAGTGTGTTTCTAGTTTAGACACTTAAGTTGCAACTTGGATCAGTTTTCTCAATGAAAAAGAACCATTAACATGTTGGTATAAGCTTGTCAGATTGTTTTTTCTCTGTATTAACACATTTCAACTCTATTATCCTGCTTCTTTTCACTTAAAAACTGATGGTGAGTATTTTTCAATGTCATAATTTAAAATGAGCTGTCCTGTGGTATTTTTCTGAAAACGGAGACATCTTTATTTTAAAGTAATTTATGACAAATAGTCTTTCATTTCACTCATCAAAAATCATTGCTCTTAAAAATTAATTTTACATCTTTCAAGATGATTCTGCACATATAAAACTATATTATAAATTTTTACATAAACGCAGTTATACCCTACCTTCTATTTCATAATTTGCTTTTATTATTTGTCTATTTTGTTTTTGAGAAAAGTTCTCACTATGCAACCCAGGCTGGTCTTGAACTTGTATTCCTCCTGCCTCAGTCTCACAAGCATATAATCTGCTATTTCTTTTAATTCAATGAAATATTGTAGATATTTTTCTATGTCAGTATAAAAAAACAGCTATGGGAGGTGAGGAAAGCTAAATGGTATTCTGCTACATGATATGTTGTTATTTATTTACGCAACCTCTTATTGTAGGATATTTTGTTTATTTTAAATATTCTTCATTAAGAAGCACTATGTAGCATACATGAAACATTGTAGCATAACATTTATGCTACATTAAATGAACATTTTACGAAGCACATTTGCTTGCTCACACCTTGATTTTCTTATGATAAATGATGAGAAATGGCACTGCAGGATCAAACAGCACGCACACTCTGGTGGTGATACAAACTCTATCGAAACATGAGAATTAAAGCATTCTCTTCAAAATGCACAAGAAGCCCCATTACCTCACTTTGTCCCACTTTTTTTTTTTTTGCTAGAACTGAACTAATATTTTTTGCTTTTTATTTTTAATTTCTTGCTAAGTTTGCTATAATTTTATAAGTAAATATTGGCACTAAATAGTGTATAAATATATATTCCACGTATGAAATACATTGGAACTGAATACACCCAAATATTTGTGAAACCATGTAAGAGATTTGTCCTGTACAAAGTCTACTTTTTGTGCAGCAGCCATAGGAAGATATTTTCTAATTTTCAGACCTCTGAAAAAAATCAGCACTGTAAATTTTGCTGGCACAATACTTGATATTCTTAGTAAATATTTATTCTGTGCCCTTCACAGGCAAAGTGTCCCATACTAGGTGACTTTTGACCTTGACTTCCATAAAAGTATTGTTATTCATGTCAATATTTTAGGAGAAGTAAAAAGCTCTGTCAGTGGGTTAACTTTCAAGGACTTTACAAAAGTCCAGACACGCTATGTAAGATGCATTTATTTTTGTCTGCTACTATACTTATCTAGAGACCTCATTATCTGGGAATATGCCACAGCTCTTGTGGTTTGAAGTCCTGAGGGAAATGCTTTCACCCACCATAATATTAAGTCTCTCAGTTTTGAAAGTGGAATGTGAATCACAAACTTATCCTCTAGTCTTCAATTTGTAAAACGATAGAGAATAGCTGAAATAAAAAAAAAGTAAGTGAGTGAAGAAGCTCTTGGCCTGATCTCCAGCATGCTAAGAGTTGGACAAGGCGATAGCTGCAGTTGTAAGGGGTTGACATGCTCAAATTATAGAAAAGTCTGTTCATTGAAAAGAGTATTTTAATATTTCTGGCTGTCAGATGAGTACAGAGAGTACATGAAAATGCTCTAAAGGTGGCTGCAGAAGCTATCATTTGATGACATACAAATGTCAGAGCTCAATTAAAAGGCTACTCCAGTCATTACAGAATATAAGCCATCTGTGACACATGCAGGTTCCTGGGGACATGCTAACTAGAAGTGTTTATTCTCCCTCTCTCTTTCCCTTCCTCCCTTCCTTCAAGTAAGTTTATGTTAGTCAGTTATGATATTGAAACCTTGTTTTTCTTTTTTTCACATATGGGAAAATTATAAAAAGTTTTCTTTTCTGGGCTGAAATTTGGGGAATCTTTGGTGTACTAGTCAAGGAAATTTAAAAGGAAATAAAAGAATCTCCACTGACATACAACTGTATTATTATTATTATTATATTGTAGGCATAACACCGAATGACTCTTATCACATCTTGCCTTTCAATGGGTTGTCTCTTTTGGGTGGAATACTATCTCATTCCTCTGTATAACTCCCCAAAGTACCTTGAATAGGCTAGAGCATCAATAAAATAAACTTATTTTAAGATATATATTAAATGGTTAAGGATTTATAGGTGGAAAACAATACAGTTACTAATAGGTTGTCCTTGGATTAAAAAAAAAAAAAAGAGCGAGAGGGACCATTAATGAGAAGAACCAATGTAAAGGAAAAGAGCCGTGGTAAGTATAAGGAACGTGTACAGGGGAATAAAATCATCATTGAGAGGGAGAATGAATTAAAAGAAGTTGGAGTAAGCGTTCAGCTGGATGGTTCATAGAAACAAGCTTTGGTAAGAGTAGGAATCATTGCAAATGTGATCCCAGAAGTCTAATTTCCTCTCTAATAAGATGGTGGAGATAGTTGACCTCTTACCTGTTTCCTTAAATCCCTTACTTTCAGGGCATCCCAGTATCCAACAGGTATCTCTTGATGTATTAGTCAGGGAGAGGCAGAACAAATAATATGTAGATATGTTGACTTACAAACAATAGGAGTTTATTTCTCCCAGTTCAGGAGGCTAGCAAGTTCAAGATCACAGCACTGGAAGACTGATTCAGTGTTCACTTCCTGATTCATAAGATGTCTGTCTTCTTGCTGTAAACTCACGTGAAAGAAAGAGACAGAGAGTTCTTTGGGCCCCCTTCATAAGGGTACTCATCTTACTTTTGAGGACAGAGCCCCTCAAAAGTGCCACTAAATTACCTCTCACAGTGTCACTTCTAAATACCGTTGCATTGAGGAATAGGTTTCAACATATGAATTTTGGGAGGGTACACCCTTTCTGTGTGTAGCAGTAATAAACACAAGTGGACACAGTTTACCAAGACTTATTCAAGAATATCCATGGGGTCTGTCAAATGAGCCCTAAGTAGTTTATACATGAGTTGTTTTCCGACCTACATCATCCAAACTCTGATTCTCTTAGGAAGTGATGACAAATTTAATTCTGTCTGACAGAGCACTATAAGTGGTGGGTCTTTTTGAACAGCTGTGGAGAATAGCCAAGACACTGATTTTTTAAAATCTGTTTAGGAGATTAAGTGGGGATTTTAGGCAGTATTTCAAGCATTTGCAAGCAATTTCTATTTGGATGCTGTTCAACCTTCTTTTCTCCCTTCTGACAATTCAGCTGTAGAATGTCATCTCTTCAGAAAACAAAAACAAAAGCAAAAATAAAAACAATGACATTTCTGGGACAGAATTGCAATTATGAACTTAAAATGTGTTTCAAAGCTGTTTCTTAATGTGTCAACTACAACCATACCTGCATCATCCCCTTTCACCTTGTTCTAATTTAGTGATATGTTGCCTGAAGAGGATTTTAGCACTACTTTCCTTTGGAATCCCAGGATTTGGGATAATTATGGGTTTGGGATATTGGTGGAGAGGATGTACAGAGTGGTTCTAATGACTGAGCATGTCTTCATGATGACAGAGTTGACATTCTTTGCCTAAAACTACAGGATCATAGTTTGAGACTTATTTTTACATCAGCCGTAGATCACCATTGCCTTTCCTTCCTGATCCACATAGACTTTGATATAGCTAGGTAGGTTAATGATAAGCAGATAAGGTTTTGCCCTTGTCACAGGGTTGCTTCTTTAGAGTTGTTTCTTTGCTTCCCCTTCCTTTGTCCTTCCACAAGGTTTGTGTCTCTCCTACCCCACTGCAAGGTTTAAATCCCCTCCTTCTGCTCAGCCTTCTAAATTCTTAGGAAAGCTCCTCCTAAATGGTTAAGATGCTATCTGCTAAATTTTTCTTTAGATTTATAGGACCCAGGACATCTGATGACTTTGTTAACAGACCTCTTCAGTCATTATACTAACTCAGCATGTAGACTGCTAGAAGGTTTTGTTTAGCTTGATGTCTATTTTAAGAGAACACAGAAACTGAGGTCATGGCCCATTGTGTTCCAGTTAGAGGATAAAAATGGAGTCATATTCCTGGATGACAGTGAAGATGCTACTCACCACTTAGCATTCTTTTACCCTTGTCTTCCTGTACCTCTTTCCCCTCCCTATAAAGCTCTTTGTGTCCCAAGTTCCCCAAAATACAGCTTTGGGGTTGAGCCCCTCCATCTTCTCAAGATTGCTGGAATAAGCCTGATTTCCTTCCTACCAACTACTGTTTCCTGAGTGCTGGCCTTCAAGTATGAATGTCTTGGACTGGATGTACTCTGATAACAATCTCACTTCAGAATAAATTTTCATTCAAAATTCTACTTCTGATCCAATGCTCTCGAATTCAATGACAAAAAAATTTTCAAAGGATTCATGGAAAAGACTCACCTGATAAGGGGACAGCAAATACATATTAGTAAAGCCGAGTAAAATAGGGAGAAGGCGAGGGGAAAGGAGATACTGTGATGTACAGAGAGCGGGAGCAAAGGGACTCATAGGCATTCCTGTTCCCAGGAGTATATATGCCGTTTGAACTTAGCTGGGGAATTTGGCGTAAACTTTTCCTAGGTAAGTGGTCACCTGGTAAATTTCAAGCATTCTGCTATTATAGGGTTTTGATGTTGTCATCCAAGCATGGAGACTCTGAGTCTAGGGAGACTTTGCAATCAAAGGTTCTTAGGACATGTATGTCTGCTTCTTATGACCTTTATGAGTTTTCTTAATTTCCTTCCTTCCTTCCTTTCCCTCCCTCCCTCCCTTCCTTCCTTCTTTCCTTCCTTCCTTCTTCCCTCCCTCCTCCCTCCTTCTCTCCATTCCTTCCTTCCTTTCTTTTTTTTCTTTTTTGGTGGTACAAGGGGTCAAACTCAGGATCTTGCACTTTCTAGGCAGGTGCTTTACCTGACACTGTCATCCCTTTTACACTGGTTATTTTGAGATCATGTCTCACTTTATGCCTGGGCCAGCTAGACCACAGCCCTACCATTTTGGCTTCCCTGCATAGCTAGAGATGACAGGCACTTACTGCCACACCCAGCCATTGGTTGAGATGGAGTCTCTTTGCCTTAACTGACCTTGAAAAGTTATCTTCCCAATTTTTGCCTCCTGAGTAGCTAGAATTACAAGCTTGAGCCACCCCACCCAGAATATGAGCCTTTTTTCTGGTCAAAGAATTACTGAACCAAGTACCTTCTATTCTTAGATCAAATTACTCATTTAAGGAAATTGTGATTCCCTTACCATCGAAAGGGAGTGTGATGGAAGGAATGCATGCATGTGCTTTCTTAAAGGGTTTATGTAACCGTGCTGCTCTAGCAAGCCTTGATCTTAGTTCCAGACTCTGGCCCCTGGCTTGCTTTCTGATTCTCATGTCACCTAATCCTAGCTAAACTGCCTTAAACTGTAACATTTTAGTTATCTTATGGAGGAGAACCTGAAGCTAGGAGGGTTCAAATTGTACAAGATCACAGACCAGGTCTGACTGTATCTAACTTCGTTACTTTGTTACTTTGATCACAGTTTTGTCTACGATATTGTTACGTCATATAACCTCAGATTGTCTGTCATGAAAATTGAGAATTAAACTTTTGTCAGAAGGTGTTGGCATGTATTGTAATCCCAGCACACAGGAGGCCAGAAGATCATGAGTTTGGCAAGAATGGGTGACATTGTTAGACTCTGCCTAAAAAAATAAATAGGACATAATCACATGGATGTTTGGGCATCCATTTTATGGAATTGCCTGTCTGTACCTATTTTGGGTTGATAGCTTGCTCTATAACCTGAATTCTCTGATGGATTTAAGAAGAATCGTAGCTTTTTTCTTGTTGTGAAGATGGGACACATGACTTCCTAGGTCTTACACGTAAAACCACAACTATGATCTAATCCACATCTAAATTTCACTCGTTCTTTCAGTTATGTCCTTTATAACAATTTTTATGGATTCAGGACCTAATAGAATATCACACTATGCATTTAATTTGCATGGTTCTGTAGTCTGGAAGAATTCCTTACCATTTGTTGCTTGCTTTGCTTTGCTTTTTTTATTTTTCATGATATTGACATTTGAAGAATTTAGGCCACTTTTTTAGTAGAATTGATACTAGTTTTTCTGAGCAGCGGGCAAGGCCTGCTAGTGTTATAGCTCTTTTATTTCTACAGCAGGCAGCTCTCAGTCTTTCTTATCTAGGGTCCTTGTCTCTAGATCCATGGACAAAAAGGCAAGTGTGAAGTATAGAATTTGTTAAAGCAAGCAGAAGAAAAGAAACAATGCTCTCATGGGCAAGAGGGGTCCCAAGATAGAGTTGTATGGAGGTAGCAGGGTCTAGGGTTTTTTTGTTGACCTAGTTCTGGGTGTTGTTCAATCTTTATGATAATTAGGTGTGTGGCAAACAGCACTGTGGTTGGCTATGCTCACAACATTCTGATTGGTTATGTCCATTAAATCATGGGTTCACCTTGCTTTACCTTTTCTCATCCGTCAGGGTCACAGGAAGGTTGTGTTAACTTCTGCATGTTGTTGGCTGCTTAGGTCACAATGGAATTTCCCAGGGGCATCTTTTTCTTGGCTATGCTGCCTAATACAGCTATCTGGATAACCTGCCTACTCAGAATGTTTCTTAATTTGAGTTTGCCTGCCATTTATTGATAAAACTCAGAATATTGCAAGGGGGGGATATTACTTAAGTGACATTATGTGCTTCTCTGGACATCATGAACTGAGGCATTTGATATCAATCTGTCCCACAACTGGTGATAACTGATTAACTAAGGTTATATCCATAAAGTTTCTGTGGTATGCTTTTTATTTTTCTGTGTGGAGACACTCTGTGGCTGTGAAAATATATTGTTCCTCACTAAACACGGACTCATGGTCTTTCAGCAGTCTTGTGATTTTTGCATGTAGTGGTTGCACGAGTTGCTGTTCTATGTCTATAATTCATTCACCTTTATTCGTGGAATTCTCCTAGAGGTAAGAGCATTCCTACTTATCTGCCTATTTACTCTATGAACACAGACATCCTTATAGTCCATTGTTGTTATTATTTTTCTTGTTAATTTTGATGTCCAAATGTTTCCAAATTTGGTAAAAAAAAAAAAAAAAGGTGGAGCTACTTCAGACTGACCTCTATGCCTGTTTGGTGTGTCTCCATAATTTTTGCCTGTTTCTTTTGTGGCTCACCAAAATTACTCAGGCCCAACCTGAGTTTACCACATGTAGCCCTGGAATCATCCACTTTCCCAAGAAGCTCTTGTTGCTCCTACGGGGTAAAAAATGTTTACAAACCAAGATTAGGACATGCTTTGTAGTTTTATATATGTATATATATTGATATAGATAGATATACACATATATGTATATATACATGATACATATATCTTATTATATTATATGTTATATATAATGTATATTATAAATATTTGTTTTGATTTTAGAATTGTATTTTAAGCTTTTTAGTGGAGTTCACCCAATTTCTTTCATAAAATTTAGTTTAGCAGCTGTTTTTCGCCTATTATATTGAGATTTTAGAACTGGAAGTGGCCTTAGATATTCCTTGTTCACAGTTATATTTTATATGCATGAAAAAAGTGGGTCTCAGAATGAGTAAATGGCTGGATTAAGACAGCTTATTAGTGGCAAATTTGATTTTAGAGTATAAATATTGTGTGGCACACATGTTTTGTAAGGGAGGTATGCTAGTTGGCAAGAGTAAAGACAGCACATTTGCTAGATTAAAGATGCTAACTTTTTGTTGCTGCTTTCACTGATAGATGGTTTCTTTCTCCAAACACCTGACTTTTGTTCATTAAAGTCTTGACCTTGAGAAACTATTATCTCTCTTAATTTCTTCCATGAAATTCAAGGGTATATTTTGGGACTACAAACAAACAAAAAAAATCTTTTTCTGGCTAACCCACCTTTCTTCTGAGAAAAGAACAGAGACAAGAAGGGCTGAAAAAAAGTGATCTCAGTTAAAACTTCAAAACATTATCTCATTACTCAGAGGTGAAAGATATAGAGTCTGATTTCATAACTAAAAACAGCAACAACAAAGTCCCTAAGAGTTGAAAGAATTTGTTTTAGCAGATTGGGAAGCCATACTGTTATTTCCCGAATAACAAAGTGAGAGATCCAGGGAGATGTCACCAACTCAAGCAGGTTTTTAACACCCACTCCTTTCTTTGTTTTGGAAGAAGGTGGATCCTGTAACTTGTATCTGTACTGCATTAAAAAATACCCATAGTAAGCTGGGTGTGGTGGTGCACACCCACGATCCCAACACTTAGGATGCTGAGGCAGAAGGATCATGAGTTCACGGACAGCCTGGGCTACCTAGTAAGACTTTGCTTCAGAAAAACTAAACCCCAATCCAAAACAAAAACCAGAAAACATAATAAAATTTATTACTTCCCCTCTAATTTCCATAAAGTATTGACTTTTTAAAGGATATTTTGAATACTTTTGATTTTCAATAATGTATGATCTCAGGCCTGTACCCATGACTAATCACATAGATTATGTTTTCCTAGGGCAGGATCCTTTTGCATTCTATTAATTTTGGTTTTTTTTTTTTTTTGTAGTGGTGAGGATTGAACCCAGCTCCTTGAGCATGCTAAACAAGTGCTTTACCAGCTGATACACACTCATTCCTAAATCCACACTTCTTGTTCAGTGCCTGCTGCAAAACTTGCTTACTAATGTTTCATAAATGAATCTCAAGCCTTTGCTTTGAATGGTTTGGTCTTACAGAATGAGGTAGGAGTGTGTGTGTGTGTGAGAGAGATGTACACATTTGTATGTGTTTAAGAGAATTACAGTCTGTCTCTTTCAAGTTGGAATTCTTGGTTGAAAGGGCCCAGTTTGACACTCAGATCTTGCTTTAGTTTGAAGACAAAAAGTAAGGTTCATGAGCTCTGCCAGACAAAGTGAGATTTTTTTCCCTCCCAATTATCCACAGTCAAGTTTCAGCAGGGTTGCCTTTGAGAGTCAAAAGAAAGTCATTTTACTGATCTATTATTAGTTTTAAAAAGTTCAACATTTATTTTAATACTATTTCTGGTGGGTTTTTTAAAAACTTTTAATACTGCACTTAAAATCACATTTTGATTCAACATTTTCAAAATAATTTGGCTCATAGTTAGAATTTTTTCTACTTAAAAAAAATCTCTGGGCTGGTTGCCAGTGGCACACACCTATAATCCTAGCTACTGAGGAGGCAGAGATCAGGAGGATCACGGTTCAGAGTCAGCCCAGACAAATAGTTCACTAGACCCTGTCTCAAAAAAAAACCCTTCACAAAAAAAGGATGGTCTGGAGGAGTGGCTCAAGGTGGAGGCCCTGAGTTCAAGCTCCAGTACCACACAAACACATACACACACACACACACACAAAAACCAAAACAACCCCCTAACTCTGTGTGTACTCACATGTCATAAAAGTTTAAAAAAGGCTGGCAGAATGGCTGAAGGTGTAGTCCCTGAGTTCAAGCCCTAGTACTACAAAAAAAAACCCAAAAAACAAAAAACCAAACTCCAAAAAAAAAACAACAACAAAAACCAAACCCAAAACCCAAAAACAACAACAAAACCTCTGTGTGTACTTGCATGTGGTTATATCTGCATCTAAAGAGAATCACTTATCTAGGCAGATCATTTCTTCAAGGGCATGGCTGAATACCCCAAGGTATTCATGATGGTTGTTCAAAGTGACACTTTGCTGCACTTCTTTGAAGTATAGAATTACACTCAGCTGCCTTCATGCAGTACAACCCAAAATAATTACAATCACTGTCCAACTTCTACCTTCCAAAGCCCAGAGGGTAGCAGAGAATTCATGAGGGAAATAAATTAAGTGTGTAGCCTTGTTCAAAGCCTCTCTTCCTCTCTTCTTTCTAAACTGCTCATCTAAAAACTTCACTAAACAACCATTACTTATATACATTTTATCTCAAATTTGCCCCTATGAAATATTCTGAGATTGAATTTTGTTTGAAGACAGCATCTAGACTCTTCTTAGCAATTCAGAATTATTTGACATTGTTTACTGCCACTCATACACATATTTGGAATACATTTCCTGCATGATTTAATTTAAAAATCGAAATACATGATGATGTAGTTCATATATTTTTATTCTTCACTATGTAAATGAAAAGTACATTGTTTGGTGTTGAGAATTCTTACATTGGTTGCTTAGTTTTCAGTATATTTTCCATGGGGAAAAAAGTTATAATGGTTACATCTGAGTATTAATATTTGAAGCTTATTATGACTTTTTAAAGCAGAAAATTCAACATAATCTTGGTACTTTGCTGACATTGTACATCCTGAAAATACACATGGACTTTTCTAATTAGAAATATTAAAAACCTAGGGTTGGGGGAATGGCTCAAAATGTTAGAGAATTTGCCTACCAAGTACAAGGTCCTGAGTTCAAACTCCAGAATTAAAGAACTATTGAAAACATTATGTTTTGAATCTCTTAACTGCAAATTTCTAGATTATTTCTAAATTAAAATATTCAAAATACTTTATTTAAGCTAAAATTTATTTTAAGTTGATACAAAACATAATGTATTTATGTGAGATTATTTAAACTTTTAAAATTTAGAGTTATGATGAAAGCATAACTGAGATTTATCCTTCTGAGGGAAGCAAGATGTGAGGTAGAAAGAAAACAAACACCTGTATATAATAAACTATACTGCAGCAAAACTTTCACTCTCTTTTTTAAAAATTTTTATTTTTTTATTATTCATATGTGCATACAATGCTTGGGTCATTTCTCCCCCTGCTCCCTCCCTCTCCCCGCCACCTCCTCGATACCCGGCAGAAACTATTTTGCCCTTATCTCTAATTTTGTTAAAGAGAGAGTATAAGCAATAATAGGAAGGAACAAGGGTTTTTGCTGGTTGAGATAAGGATAGCTATACAGGGAGTTGACTCACATTAATTTCCTGTGCACGTGTGTTACCTTCTAGGTTAGTTCATTTTGATCTAATCTTTTCTCTAGTTCCTGGTCCCTTTCTCCTATTGGCCTCAGTTGCTTTTAAGGTATCTGCTTTAGTTTCTCTGCATTGAGGGCAGCAAATGCTAGCTAATTTTTTAGGTGTCTTACTTATCCTCACCCCTCCCTTGTGTGCTCTCACTTTTCTCATGTGCTCAAAGTCCAATCCCCTTGTTGTGTTTGCCCTTGATCTAATGTCTGCATATGAGGGAGAACATACGATTTTTGGTCTTTTGGGCCAGGCTAACCTCACTCAGAATGATGTTCTCCAATTCCATCCATTTACCAGCAAATGATAACATTTCGTTCTTCTTCATGGCTGCATAAAATTCCATTGTGTATAGATTCCACATTTTCTTGATCCATTCGTCAGTAGTGGGGCATCTTGGCTATTTCCATAACTTGGCTATTGTGAATAGTGCTGCAATAAATATGGGCGTGCAGGTGCCTCTGGAGTAACCTGTGTCACAGTCTTTTGGGTGTATCCCCAAGAGTGGTATTGCTGGATCAAACAGTAGATCAATGAATGTTTAGCTTTTTAAGTAGCCTCCAAATTTCTTTCCAGAGTGGTTGTACATGTTTACATTCTCACCAGCAGTGTAAGAGGGTTCCTTTTTCCCCACATCCTCGCCAACACCTGTTGTTGGTGGTGTTGCTAATGATGGCTATTCTAACAGGGGTGAGGTGGAATCTTAGTGTGGTTTTTTTTTTTTTTTTTTTTTATTTATTTGCATTGCTTTGAATGAAGATATGTATCTCTTCATATGCTATTGTCCATTTTCCTTTGCAAATTGTTTTTTTTTTTCATTTTTCTTTTATTATTCATATGTGCATACAAGGCTTGGTTCATTTCTCCCCCCTGCCCCCACCCCCTCCCTTACCACCCACTCCACCCCCTCCCGCTCCCCCCCTCAATACCCAGCAGAAACTATTTTGCCCTTATCTCTAATTTTGTTGTAGAGAGAGTATAAGCAATAATAGGAAGGAACAAGGGGTTTTGCTGGTTGAGATAAGGATAGCTATACAGGGCATTGACTCACATTGATTTCCTGTGCGTGGGTGTTACCTTCTAGGTTAATTCTTTTTGATCTAACCTTTTCTCTAGTTCCTGGTCCCCTTTTCCTATTGGCCTCAGTTGCTTTAAGGTATCTGCTTTAGTTTCTCTGCATTAAGGGCAACAAATGCTAGCTAGTTTTTTAGGTGTCTTACCTATCCTCACCCCTCCCTTGTGTGCTCTCGCTTTTATCATGTGCTCATAGTCCAATCCCCTTGTTGTGTTTGCCCTTGATCTAATGTCCACATATGAGGGAGAACATACGATTTTTGGTCTTTTGAGCCAGGCTAACCTCACTCAGAATGATGTTCTCCAATTCCATCCATTTACCAGCGAATGATAACATTTCGTTCTTCTTCATGGCTGCATAAAATTCCATTGTGTATAGATACCACATTTTCTTAATCCATTCGTCAGTGCTGGGACATCTTGGCTGTTTCCATAACTTGGCTATTGTGAATAGTGCCGCAATAAACATGGATGTGCAGGTGCCTCTGGAGTAACAGTCTTTTGGGTATATCCCCAAGAGTGGTATTGCTGGATCAAATGGTAGATCGATGTCCATCTTTTTAAGTAGCCTCCAAATTTCTTTCCAGAGTGGTTGTACATGTTTACATTCTCACCAGCAGTGTAAGAGGGTTCCTTTTTCCCCACATCCTCGCCAACACCTGTTGTTGGTGGTGTTGCTAATGATGGCTATTCTAACAGGGGTGAGGTGGAATCTTAGTGTGGTTTTAATTTGCATTTCCTTTATTGCTAGAGATGGTGAGCATTTTTTCATGTGTTTTTTTGGCCATTTGAATTTCTTCTTTTGAGAAAGTTCTGTTTAGTTCACTTGCCCATTTCTTTATTGGTTCATTAGTTTTGGGAGAATTTAGTTTTTTAAGTTCCCTATATATTCTGGTTATCAGTCCTTTGTCTGATGTGTAGCCGGCAAATATTTTCTCCCACTCTGTGGGTGGTCTCTTCAGTTTAGAGACCATTTCTTTTGATGAGCAGAAGCTTTTTAGTTTTATGAAGTCCCATTTACCTATGCTATCTCCTAGTTGTTGTACTGCTGGGGTTCCATTGAGAAAGTTCTTACCTATCCCTACTAACTCCAGAGTATTTCCTACTCTTTCCTGTACCAACTTTAGAGTTTGGGGTCTGATATTAAGATCCTTGATCCATTTTGAGTTAATATTGGCATAGGATGATATACATGGATCTAGTTTCAGTTTTTTGCAGACTGCTAACCAGTTTTCCCAGCAGTTTTTGTTGAAGAGGCTGCTTTTTCTCCATTGTATATTTTTAGCGCCTTTGTCAAAGACAAGTTAAACCTTCACTCTTTTAACCTACTTTATAAGTATTGATGTATAAGTGTTAAACTTGCATGTAAACATGGAGCAACTCTACCTTGAAATGCTACTAAAATGATTTTCATCTTTAATATGACTTATGAGAGAGTAGCCTAACTCAGAACCTGAAAATCAAAAACATATTTCTTGAAAAATAGACAACTCAAATTACCCTTAATCCATAATAAGCTTCCAACATTTTTTTAATTAAAAAGAATTTTTTTTTAATAGTGTTTAGAAAATATGCTAATGTTATATATTTGGAATATACAATAGATGTGGTTTGGGATTGAAATGTGTTCCTAAAGCCCATGCGTTGTAAGGCTTGGTCCCAGTCCCTGTGGGACTTGTGCGACCAAGTAGGAGGAAGCTGGGTCATTCAGGGTATGCCCTGGAAGGGGATTTTGGGACCTTGGCCTCTTCCTCTTTCTCTTTTTTGTTTTCCAGCTTCCATGAGGTGAACAGGCCTCCCGTACCACGTGCTCCTGCCCTGATGAACTGTACTGTCACAGGCTCAAAGTAACAGGGCCAAGGGACCATGGACTGAAATTTCTGAAACCATGAGCCAAAATAAATACATGAAGAAATGTTCAACATCCTGAGGCAGGGAAATTCAATTTAAAACTACACTGAGAGTCTACCTCAACCCAGTCAGAATGTATACCATCAAGATAGCAAATAACATATGTTGGTGGGGATGAGGGGGAAAATAAACTTCTACACACACCTGGTATGAATGTACTTTAGTCCAGCCAGTATGAAAATTAGTATGAAGGTTTCTCAAAAAATTAACAATAGAACTTGTATATGACCCATCCTTATCACCTCTGAGATAGAGATACCTGCATACACGTGTTTATCATGGCAGTAATCACAATAGCCAAACTCAGAACCTTGTGCTTACTAGGCAGGCACTCTACCATTTGAGCCACATCCCCAGCATTTTTTGCTTTGGTTATTTTTATGACAGGGTCTCTAATTTTTTGCCCTGGCTACCTTGGATCTTGATCCTCCTATTTATGCTTTTCTCATGGTTGGGATGACAGGTGTGTCACAATACTCTGTTTTTTTTTTTTTTTGAGTTGGGGTTCTACTAACTTTTTGCCCTGGCTGGCCTTGACCTGCAATGCTCCTGATCTCTGCCTCCCAAGTAACTGAAATTACAGATATGAACCACTGTCTGGCCTAGTATGGCCTTTTTAGCATTTGCTCTGCCAATCCATGAATATGGAAGGTTTTTCCATCTTCTGTGTCTTTTATAATTCCTTTCTTCAGTGTTTTAAAGTTTTCATTGTAGAGGTCTTTAACATCTTTGATTACAACTACTACTTCTTTTTCTTTAATGTTATTATGAATAAGATCTCTTTCTTGTCTTCTTTTTCAACAAGTTCATTGTTGGTATATAGAAAAGGCACTTTTTTAATATCCTGCCACTTTGCTGACAGTGGATGTTAGATCTACAAGTCTTCTAATGGAGTCTTTAGTGTAGGATCACATCATCTGCAAACAGGGATAGCTTGATTTCTTCCTTTCTTATTTGCATCCCTTTTATTTCTTTCTCTTGCCTTATTGCTCTTGCTAAGAATTTAAGAGCTATACTGAATGAAGTGATAATAGTGGAAACCCTTTTCTCACTCCTGGTTTCTAAAGAAGTGATTTTAGTTTTTTTGTATTTAGTATGATATTGGGTATAGGTTTGTTATATGTAGCCTTTACTCTGTTGGGGTATGTTCCTTATGTTTCTATTTTCTTCAGGGCTTTTTATCATGGAGGAATATTGGATTTTGTCAAAGGCTTTCTCTACATCTATTGAGATGGTTATGTGATTCTCATCCTTGTTTCTTTTTATATACTGAATTACACTGATCAATTTGCATATGTTCTGTGGATGCTGGGGGCACACACTAGTAATCCTAGCTACTCAGGAGGCAAAGATCAGGAGGATTGTGGTTTGATATTTAGCGAGACCCTATCTTGAAAATACCAAACACAAAAAGGGCTGGTGGAGTGGCTCAAGTGGTAGAGTGCCTGCCTAGCAATTATGAAGTCCTGAGTTCAAAACCCTATAATGTCAAAAAAAAAAAAAAAGCCTATGTTGAGCAACACTTGCATTCCTTGATGAAGCTGACTTAATCATGGTGTATGAGCTTTCTAATGTGCAGTCAAACTCTGTTTGCAGGTATTTTATTGTAGATTTTTGCATCTGTGTTCATAAGGAAATTGGCCTTTTTTGTTGTGTCTTTTTCTGGTTTTGGTATCAGGGTGATACCGTATTTATAGAATGGGTTTGGAAGTGTTGGCTCCCTTTGTATTTTGTGGAATAGTTTGAAGAGCATTGGTGTGAGTTCTTTTTTAAAGGTCTAGTAGGATTCAGCAGTGAATCCATCTTGTCTTGGGATTTTCTTTATTGGGAGCTTTTAAAATTACTATTTTAATCTCATTGCTCATTATTGATCCGTGTAAGTTATTTGTATCTTCATGATTCAAGTTTCATAGGTCATATGTGCCTGGAAATTTATCCATTTCTTCCAGATTTTCCACTTTATCAGAGTATAAATTTTCAAAATACTCCCTATTGATCTATATTTAATGTTATCTGTTATAATGTTACCTTTTAATTTTATTAATTTGAATATTCCCTTTTTTTCTTTTGATTAGCATGGCTAAGTGTTTTTTGATCTAGTTTAATCTTTTGAAGAGCAGATTTTTCTTTTGCATTTGCATTGCTGTTGTAGTTTCCATTTTGTTAATTTCAATTCTGATATTTTACTATTTATTTCTTCCCTTAATTTCAGGATGGGCTTGTTCATGTTTTTCTAATAAATTAGGTGAATTCTAATAAATTAGGTTATTTATTTGAGACCTCTCTGATTTTCCTTTTCTTTTTCTTACTTATTTTTTTTTGGTGGTATTGGGGTGTAAATTCAGGGCCTCAAGCTTACTGGGCAGGTGCCCTACCACTTAAATCTTGCCCTCAGCCCTTCATTTTTGCTTTAGCAAATTTTTTGAATAGGACCTTGCTTTTTTGCTTAGGGTCAGCTTTGGAGCATGATCCTTTTATCTGTGCCTACCATGTCATGGGGGTCGTAGGTATGTGACACCATGTTGGCATATTTGTTGAGATGGAATCTCACTTAACTTTTTGGCGAGGGTGGGTGTTGAACCACAGTCTTTCTAACCTCTGCCTCCCCAGTAGCCAGGATTATAGGCATGAACCACTGTGTCTAGTTAAGATATGTCTGTCTGCCCTTTTTTCTTTTTAATTGTCGTGTTGGATTGGGGTACATTGTGGCCTTTGATACATGTGTCTTTCTGATGTAGGAACTCATAGCTATGAACTTCTCTTTCAGAACTGCTTTTATTCTCTCTCATAAGTTTCAGTATGTTGTATTTGCATTTTCATTTCATTCTATAAATTTTTTGGTTTCTTCTCTTATACTATTCTATCTTTCTTTGATGACTCACTGATCATTCAAAATTGTGGTCTGATAAAATTCAAAAAGTTATTTCAGCTTTCTCGTATTTGTTAAGATTTGTTTTATGTTCTAAAATGTACTCTATTTTGGGAAATGTTCCAAATATTCTCAGGTTACTGAGAAGCAAGTGTATTTGGTAGCTGTTGGGTGGAATATTTTGTAGATGTCTGTTAAGTACATTTGACCTATAATGTTGCTCAGTTCTGAGGTGTCTTTGTTTTTGTCTGGATGATTTGGTAACTGGTGAGTGTGGGATATTTTTATGTTGGGGTGTATCTGTACTTTTATGTCAAATACTGCTTATTTTATGAAATTGGGTGGGCTGGCATTCAGTACATGTATATTTATAATTGTTTTATCTTCTTGATGGATTGTTCCCTTTATCAGTATGAGGTGACTTTCTTTGTCTCTTCTCTTAATTTTGGTTTGATATCTCATTTGTCAGATATGATCATAGCTGTTTTGGCTTGCTTTTCAGTTCTGTTTGGAATATCTTTTCCCAAAATGATATTCACTCTAAGCTTGTGTTTGTTTTTGCCAGTGAGGTGTGTTTGAGTCTTTCCAAATCTTCATTTACTTATCTACTCATCTAGTGAGATTTATTATTTTCTATATCCTCATGGGTATGTTTATCTTCTTCTTTTGTGTGTAGGATTCTTTTGAGTGACTTTTGCTGTGCTGGTTAAGTGACCATGCATTCCTTTAGTTTTTGTTTATGGAATGGAAAGTTTTATGGAAGAGTTCTATTTTTCCTTCAATTATGAAGAATAGCTTTGATGGATACACCAATCTGGGAGGCACTTATTTTTTTTTAGGGCTAGAGCACATCATTCCATGCCCTCTTTGCTTTTGAGTTTCTGTTGATAAATCTGCTGTTATTCTGATGGGTTTGTTTTTGTATGTGACCAGATGCTTCTCTCTAGCAGCTTTTAGTATTCTTTCCTTGTTCTGTATACTCAGTGTTTTAACTATATCATGATGTGGGCAGGTTCTTTTCTGTTCTTGTCTCTTTGATGTTCTAAAAGCCTCTTATACCTGGATAATTGTCTCTTCCCCAAGATTTAGGAAGTTTTCTAATATTAATTTATGGAATATGTTTTTTATGCTCTTAGCTTGTACCTCTTCTTCTGTGCACTGATTTATAGGTGTGGTCTTTTACAGTGTGCCAAAGGTCTTGTATGTTCTGCTTCTACTTTCTTTTTCTTTTTTTATTATTACTTTCCGAATGTTCTAATTCATCTACCTTGTATTCAAGTTCTGATATTTTGTCTTCAACTTGATCTAGTGTATTAAAAGAGGCTTTCAACTGACTTACTGAACTTTTTATTTTCAGATTCTTTATTTGACTTTTTTTCTAGGCTTCTATATCTTTATTGAAATTGAATTCCTCTTTCAAATTCTGAATTTTCTTACAAATTTCATTTAGCACTTTATTTATATCCATTTTGAATTTATCCAGGTATTCTAATTTCATCAGTCATTCTTATATTCATTCTTTTGAAATCTTTATCTGAGATTTCATCCACTTCACTATCATTAAAGTCCATCATTATGCTGTCATTGAGGATTTGGAGGAATCCTGCTGCCTTATTTTTTCATGTTTCTTGTGTTTGTGGATTAAGGTTTGCATATCTGTGGAAGCTTAGTCACCCGTATTCTTTCAGTTGAATTTTTTTCCATGTTCAGGCAGGACTGGGTAGTGGCAGGATTGAGGTGCAGTTTCTCACCATTTGACTGGTGTTGTAGCTTAGTAGCCAAATATTCACCCATGTGTTCAGGGCACCAGGCCCAATTCCTAACACTACTTGGAAAGAAGACAACTAATTGGAGTCTCACATAGTTTTTCTTGTACCAGTTGGTGCTCTATGTGGGCTGAGGGTGAGACCTGTCAGTGATCAGTTGTGAGTTTCCTGACTGCATTCACTTTAGAAGCCTCCTTTCTTTGTGTACCAAGAGCTACTGAAGGCTGTGAGGAGCTTTGGGCCAGGCAGGTTTCTACTTAGTTCAAAGGCTGACCCCAGGGCACATGCATTCAAGCCTAGAGTTGTTCTCTGAATGTGTCAGAGAGTGAGAGAAGCAAACAGAGCTCTGAATTCTGCACTGGAGAGGAAGACTAGAGGGAATCTGGCACTTTCTTTATGGTTCTCAGTGCTTTCAGATCCCACCTGGCAGTTAACCACTCTGTGGGATGGAGGAAGCTAGGGAGAAAATTGCGCATCTGGGCTCAGAGGTCTCAGTCCTTCCTGGAAGCAATCCACACACTTCAGATCCTGAAGACCAAGAAATTCAATGTTTATGAGCTTGAAGCCTGGATATCAGGTTAATCCTCAGGCAATGGGACTTGTTTCTCACCACAGAGACCAGGTCCACTGACCATCACATTGTTTACTGCCCTATCTCCCTTCTGCTTAAACTTCTCAGTGGGTCTAAGTCAGAATCTCCCCTTCTCATGACTTCCTCTGGTGACTGCGTCCCTACCAGACATTGTGGCGGAGTATCCCTAGTCTCTCTGAATTGCAACAGTTCCTTATTTTCATGTTCCCAGAGTTGCTCAATCTCAAGATGACACCTGGATATAGCTCTCCAAGATATGGGGAACATCAAAATGTCTTTATTCTCCAATGCTGGCTTACCATGCAGGAGTAGTCACTATTACATCAAATCCCTACACTGGACTTAAGACCTATAGGAAATGTGGGCTTATCTTGTGGCTAGGGATGCCAGTCTTCTGTCTCTAGGTTTGCTTGATTTAGCTTGTATTGTGGTTTTGATTTCTCTTCTGTCCAAGAGTCAGGGTTAGAGCTGTAGACTGTTTCCTACTTTTCTCTGAATCACCTTTCTGTTTCTTTGTGCTTGTCAGCTGACTTGTCACTGCTTTTGTGATTCCTGATGCTCCTCTTGTCTTTATAATATAGTATCTCCTTTGTTCCCCTGACTCTTCTCATTCATGGATTTACATGGGGGAAGCTTCCAGTCTACCACCGTCTAAGTCCCCAAACTGGAGCACCAAGAAACTTTTTTAATACCAGAATATACTGCCTTTTAGTTTTTTTGTGCATGTTTATATTCATAATAAATAAAACTACAATTTTATAAGATAACAATTCTATATATTACAGAATTGGAATTGTGTTGTTTGTGCAACTTCAAATCTCAAATATAAGTGATTAAAATTCTTTGAAAACATCACATTACTGGAAACCTAGTAGTCCATGGTACAAATTTATATATTTTGCAAATGTTGAATGTTCATTACATTTCAGACTCATTTTTATTTCAAAATCATGCTGGTATGAAACACTTTGTCAATAAATCTTGATCTGTATCTCAGATGATTTCAGTATGAGAGGTTCCTATCAAGGGATTTACTGGTCGAAGAGTGTACATAATTAAAAACCTGTAATCTGGACAGGGTGGCACATGCTTGTTATCCCAGCACTTGTGAGACTGACACAGGAGAATCAAAGTTCAATCCCATCTTATGTAGTGAGACTGTTGCAAATCAAAATGAAACAAAACAAAATAACAAATTCAAAATAAGTTAATAAAACACCTTCCCAGAAAGCTTATACCATTCTGCCTTTCAGCTGGCAGTATAGGGGACAGCCAGTTTCACCATATCACCTCATCATTGATTATTATTAGCATTTGAAAATCACTGTCAATTTGATAGATAATGCTAACTTTGTTGTTTGTTTTTCTTTTTGTGGTGCTGGGAATGGAGCCTAAAGCTTCATGAAGGCAAAGCAAGTTCTCTGTCACTGAGCTATGTACCCAGCCTGGTAGCTTGTTTTCATTTGCCTTTTTTAAAAAGTTGCTTAAGAAGTTGAATATCACAAAATGTCAATATATTATCACAATTACAAAAATTTGACTCATGCATAGCTAAGGTGTATGGAATGGTTAAGAGAGTCCTTATCCACACTAATGGGATGACCTCTTAAATCATATCTTGTCTTCCCGAATTTTGCACATCCGTCAGGTAGAACAAGAACTACCCTCTTCAGTGTTTTCTGAAAACACAGGAAAAAATCAAGACCAAGTGAAATTATGAATGTGTGCTATGTATAGCACAGTGGCTCACTGCACATATCTGCATTTGAAATCTAATTCTAATACTTGGAATCTTTGTAATACTCTTAGACTTAGTTTTCTCAGCTTAAAGTGGGAATCATAATAAATCCCATCTAGGAATGTTGTTCAAAGAATTAAGGAAGGTGATATATATAACTTACAGTAGAGAGCTTTCCATATATTCGCCAAACAAGCTATTGGTAATATTCTGTGAAAATACTTAAAATATAAACATTTCATAAGTATAAGATTTTATTAATTTTCATTCAGATAATATGTCAATTACTCAACTTGTTCAGGAGCCTTTTTCCTTTGATTTTTTTAACATTGCTATATGTAGAAGACATTTACAATATTTTTAATGACAAAATTTATTTTAAAAATAATTATGACTGGTACAAGGGAGAAAAGGGTTTCCTCATACCTCTTAGGGTTCCTGGCTGGTGTTTAAAGGTAAGACCACAGAGACAGGTTAGGAGGAAAAAAAACATGCAAATTTATTTTTATGTGACTTGGAAGCCTTTAAGAAAATGAACACCTGAAGAAATAGTCTTACTTTTTTGTCTCATTTGCCTCTAAGTTAATTTGGATAGAACTCTTAAGGGATTTTGTAAATTAATTTGGTAATACCATTCAGAGGTAGAAAAATGTGACAAATACATAACACACATAAACACATACAGAGTGATGCAAAAACATCTTTCAGCTTTCATTTGAAAATTTTGGCCAAATGTCAGGAACAAAACTTACTATTTATAAAAGAATAGCAAGATCCAAATTATGTTTCTGGAAGATGGAACCCCTTAAATTTACCTGCTCAGATGACTAAAGCGTTTTACTGTTTGTTGGAAATATGCTTCATTTGCCCAATTTGCTTCTATATAGTTCATTCTCCTTGCCCTTAAGGTCCTAAAGAAGACAGGATAGAAGATATACATCTCAAAAGCACATAGACTTTTTTCCAAGATAGATTTCTGGGGCATATCTGCCTATTATCAGAGGTCTAAGGTAATTACTATTTAAACATTGTTCATTTTTTCTTAAGTGCAAGACAGTTCTATTTCTGACTTCTGGATCTTTCAAGTTATCTAACAATCATCTTGAGGTGAGTGGATGAGGTTTGGGGCTGGTAAGGATGGATGGGCTGTGAATTGTGCCTCAAGTCCATTTCTGTTTTTGTAAAGACTCAATTTGTTGTCGGAAGGACAGTTATTTTTAATTCCTCCCAACCTTGGGATGGAGCCTGATGATATCCAGGGACTGATCTGTCCATGCACTGCATTATCTCCAATTTTCTCCTTGATATTAGAGAGCAGATGGAAATCAAAAGATTACTGTATTGTAGATTTACAGCTGAGCATCTTTGGATTGTTTAATAAGTCCTGCCATAATAACTTCAGCACATTTTCCTTCCTCTGAGTATAAAACTCCATCTTAGATTAAGAGAGAAAGCCTTAAAAAAATTTAAAAGTTCCTCATGCTCTGAATATCAGCCTCAAATTTGGCCAAATTCTGACAATAAGAAAAATATTTTCAAATATCCTATCAGATTTCAGCCAGGACAAACAATAACTATTCTTAAATTCCTGGCAGTATTAGGCTCATTTCTCTTTCTCTTTTTCCCTCTCTTAAACCAAAGATACCTATCAATTCACTTCAAACCACTCAAAAGCCTTATATGACCTTCCATGGATTCAAGAGGTGTCCTGAAAAGAGAGTGCAAAAAGATACAGCCCTCCCAGGATCCAGAACCACTCCCAAATATGACCCAAAGAAAGACATAGACCACCTACTCCCTGAGAGCTGGCAGCAGTTGGCACATAAATGGATAAGGGGGTGCAACTCACATTTCTATCTGACTGTATTCTTGGAGTTCCTAGCCTTTCAGGCACATGCATATGCCCCAAAAGTGACAAGTAAAGCAAAGCTCTCAGGACCCAAAATGAGACAACAGAGAAGGAAAGGATTAATAACTAATAGGTTCCTCACCTTAATCAAATTTTTAACCAGAGTAACAATCCAAAACAAGTTTTGGAGATGACTTTTGCTGATATCATTTTTCTAAATTTATTCTTAAACTGAAACATAAATACATAAAAACATATGTATTTACAGAGTGCATGTGGTATTTTGACACATGTAAACACTGTATCAAGTTTAGGTCAGTTAAACCTATCTATGACCTCAAATACTTATCATTTCTCTATGGTATAAACATTCAGAATTCTTTTTTCTAGATTTTTTGAAATAAACAATATATTATGATTATCTACAGTCAGCTTACTTCTATCTAGCTACAACTTAGGACCCATTGATCAACTGTTCCTTATGTTTGCCCAAGGAACCAAATTTTTAAAATATTATCTACTGGCAATCTGAATTTGGAAAGAAAAAGACTCTTGTCATTTTGACAGTCCCCAAAGGAAGAGATCTGAGAGAATGTTGTAGTGGGAATTCCTACCTTCTGCTGGCCTCTGTCACAAGCCCAGGATCTCTCTCTCTCTCTTTTTTTTTTTTTTTTGGTAGCACAAGAGTTTGAACTCAGGACCTCATACTTGCAAGGCAGGTGCTCTTACCACTTGAGTTATTCCATCAGCCATTTTCGAGATGTGGTCTTGTGTACCACTTAACCAGGTTGGTTTCAAATCATGATCTTCCTGATATCTGCTCCTGAGTAGCTACAATTACAGCTGTGAGAGTGCCCAGCCCAGAATCTCTTCACAGCAGCCTCTAGACAGCAAAATGTTCCAGACTGCTGCCTGAAGTGGCCCCATGCTGAGTACCAGAAGCTATATGGGGAAAAGGGTTTCCTTGATCTTCTTAAGTTTTCTGGATGAGTCTGAAGTGAAATTGGACAAAGATGGATTAACAGCAGATAAGAAGTCAAATATATTTAAGTTTTCTTTGAGGGCTGTAGTTCAGTGATAGAGCATTTGGCTTGCATGTGTGAGGCTCCAGATTTGATTACAGCACCACACCAGAAAGTGACATGGCGGACTTCATAAGAAAATGAAGACCTAAAGAAATCATAAAATGCATGTTTTTTAATGCTAGGTTTGATGAAGAATGGGTAGTTTTGGAAATGACTGGACAAAGATTCTGATCCAATGGTAACACCCCATGGAAGCTTAGCAAAGACTGCTCCTATTCCTCTCTGAGTCCTTGTGTCTTTGAAGACAAGGATTTTTTTTTTCCAGGTACAGTGTGAGCACCAATGGAAGGAAGGTTACTTATCTGCTTCAGGCAGCCGGAACTTCAGGCAAAGGAACTTTTATCTCAGTGATTACAGAAATTAAAATAGATGTAGAGCACAAACTCTCAGGCAAAAGTTTTTGTTTTAATTGTTTTATTATTCATATGTGCATACAGTGCTTGGGTCATTTCTCCCCCCTGCCCCCACCCCCTCCCTTACCACCCACTCCATCCCCTCCCTCTCCCTACCATCCCTCAATACCCGGCAGAAACTATCAGGCAAAAGTTTTAATTGGAAGGAAATAGGGAGTGATCTTCCTGTATCTTCTGTTTTCCCAAGTGCCACAGTGCCACATTTTGGGTTAGGGTTTGGAATGCCATGAATCTAAGAAAAACATAGTATCAGAAACACACATTGTATATTACCTTCAGGGGTGATGTGTGATTACATGCCAAGTCACATTTCCTTATCTTTTCTGAAAGTACGACCTAAATTTTGTTTGGGGTTTGAACTCAGGGCTTCAAGCTTGCAAAGCAGGTGCTCTACCACTTGAGCCACACCTCCAGTCCAGTTTGCTTTGGTTATTTTGTACATGGGGGTCTCATGAACTCAAACTGTGATCCTCCAAGTCTCAGCTAGGATTACAGGAATGAGCCACCGGTACTCAGCTATGTTCTTAATTTTAAAAGCTATGTTGGGGCTGGGGATGTAGCTCAGTGGTACTACGTGCAAGGCCTTGGTTTTCTTCTCCAGCTCAGGAAAAAAAAAAAAAGAAAGAAAGAGAGGGAGAAAGGGAGAGAGAAGGAGGGAGAGGGAGAAAGAAAGAGAAAGAAAAAGAAAGGCAGAAAGAAGACAAAAGAAAGCTCAAACTCATGAACAAAGTTAACTAGGCAGAAAAACTCAACCTAAGTAAATTGGAATCGCAAATAATGATTCACAGAAAGCAGTAACACTGAACAATAGTGGGGGAGTTTTCAGTTTATTTATGAGTTGGGAAGGAGTTCCTTTGAAAGCAAAAGTTGAAACAATGACTGGGATTGATCTTTGGTCATGAAATTCTGTAGGCAGGAGCACAAATGGTTGCTATTAACATAGCCTTGGGGAGAAGGAAGAAAGAAACTAATGTTGAGTTTCCAATATTGCTCCCTGTCTGCACCAATATTCTGAAAGAAAGGAAAAAATGAAGGGATGGTGCAAATCTGCATTTCTCCCCACAGAATGCCTTTCTTGTTTTTTTCATTTGGCCCCAAGGTTTGGGAGCGATCGATACAGATACTTTCTAGGGAAGGAAATGAGACAGGAACATGTGCCCTGGCAGAGTGGCTTAGAATATTGAGTAGTTTTTGACACAGCTTGATGCAGAGGCAAGTAATGCCCTCCGAGGAGAGTTGCTACTGTAGTTTGCAGCTCATGGGGCAAAAGGAACTAAATGAAAGCTGGAGGGAGAGTGAGTGAAGGTTTTTCTCTTCCCCGCCTCTAAAGTTCACAAATGGGATGTTGAGCTGAGAAAACGGGTGCTCAAAAAGAACACTTTACTCTGATGAAAACTATTTTCCACCCCATCATCACTACAGCAGAGGGCAGTGAAAATGTCTGTGACTTTATTTTAAATCAAAATTCATTCTTTGGGGTAATACTTGCTTTCTTTCCTGTTTTGTTTGATGGTTGCATGGCTGACATGGATTTGCAATAGTTACTAAAATATGCACTTCAAGAGCTGGTGTGAAAGTCTCATATCCTGCTATTCTCACTCGTCTGGATTAACCTTCCTCTCACAATCACAGCCTTGAAAACAGCCCTCAGCATTAAATAAAAAACAGCGGTGTGCAGGTTTAAATGATTGCTTCAGCTTTTTTTTTTTTCTGGCCCAACGCATGACTTGTTTTATTTAGCAGTTTTTGCATTTCCCCACTGTTTAACAATCATGCACAGCTGAAAGCCGTGCCTTTACTTCTTTCCCTTGGTTAATGAGGTACAAGATAAAATACTCATGCCTCCCATTTTTTCCCCTTGAAAGGCCAAGACTTGAGTCAGAATCAAATTTGGATGGTCAGTGTTCGAAGGTTACTGATTTAGCCCACACAGTGCCAAGAAAACACTGGTGATGGCATAGAGGCAAAAATTAAGTCAAGATTGCTTAAAAAACTTGTATGTATTAATGCAACATTGTGGCTGAGAATTTAAACTCATAAAAGTCAGGAAAGTCAAAATTATGATCCTCCTAGCTATCGTTATTCGTTCCTTGCACACATGATAGTATTTTATGTACTCTATTTGCTGTTATATTTATGCCCTTATATAGAATATGCCAAGTTATAGTTACTAGGGGAAGCATAACTTTCCATTTCTAACTTTCCTGCATTCTAATTCTTTGGCACAATTAGCATCAGCCTTCCTTCACTTTCCTGTCCTTTGATTTCTTAAAGAAAACAAAATGAGGTGACTATGTATCTCCCTATTTTAACTGCTCATGGATCTTTGGGAGTTATACACTTATGGTCAGGATGGCAGGAACAACAAATTTTCTTTGTTTGGAAGAAGAGCTTTCTATTACTAGTAGGTGCCTTCTGTAAACCCCAGCAAACCTTTGTCGGGGAGGTGCACAGTAGTTCACTGGTTCTCTTCAGGGTTCTGAAGCCCTGCCCTGGTATGTTCATAGTTTTGTGTACATTGTTTCACACTTATTTCAGCAGAGAACATAATATTTAAAAATAAGAATAGTAAATACAAGGGCATAGAGCATAGTGCGTAGAGTACAGTTATGTCCAATTTCATAAGATAAAAATATTTTATAAAAAACCACCAGTTTCAATTAGATTGATTCTTGATCATGTTCTATAAGAGAAAGTGCTTGGAACAGATCATCTAAGAAAGTGATTTGTCAAATCACGCAGGGTAGCTGATTTGTGTTTAGAGACAAAGGTTTACTCAAAGTCACTTGCAGAATCTAGTTATGGAATACAGAGTAGCTCCGAAGCTGGAGTTGGGAGTCAGGAATCTGGATTCAAATCTTGATGCTGACATGAATGGATCACTTTGGGTACATAACTTAACATCTCTGAGCCCTGATCTCCTAACTGATTAAATTGGTAACAATTGCATATTGTCAGAGAACTGTATGAGAATTCATTGAGAAATTTGTGTAATCATCTATTACATTACAGACTGTCTGGGTTTCAATTTGGGTGATACTTCATCACACACATTATACCATATACCTGTATGACTTCAGGAAGTTACTTGATCTCTTGTTTCACTTTTCTTATCTGTTGAATGGAGATAACCATATTCTTACACCACAGAGTTCGTTTGTTTTTTTTTGAGAAAGGGTCTGGCTAGGTAGGTCAGGCTTGACCTGGACCGAAGGATCTTCCTGCCCCAGTCTCCCAAGTGCTGGGATTACAGGCATTTTCCATCATGCCCAGCTCGCCACAGAGTTCTTATGAAGATTAAAAGAGTTAATTTGTGTAAATTGTTTAGGGCGGTGTCTGGCATATATTAAGCAGTATAATAATGTTAGCTAATCATACCATTGCTGCTCCCTTTTACATATTTAGTGTCTTTATTTCTTCATAATCAAAACTTATTTGAGGGATTTCTTCCATTTTAGATTTTTAAAAGATTTTTTTGTTGATTTTCCAAATTGCTTAATTTGCTTTCCAACATTTAACATCCCTCCCCATGAAAAACAAATCACTTTTAATGTGTTTCTAACAGCAAGTAAAATTGATGGGTATTTGGGTCTAGTTAGAGTTCTACACAAAGGCAAACTTTTTTTTTTAAGTGCAGAGTTTATGGGTAATTTTATCTATTTATTTTTAGTATTGTTGTGCTCGGGGTGCATTGTGATATTTACAAAAGTTCTTACAATGTATTATAGTTGAATTCACCCCCACGGCCATTCTCAACAAAGGCAGACTTGGCATAGTTAATGTCGATAGCTGGCTTTCTCACGATGCCTGTAATCACCTTTCTGGAAACTGAAAACCTTTTTTTCTTTCTATATGATTCCAAAATTTCTGTACTAGTCTAATTTTAAGTTAGCTCATTTTGATAATGTCTTTGCATAGATAACTGTCAAAATAAATGCAAATTTTATATAAACTATATGGATCTTTATGTTGCTACCTTCCTTAGGATCTATATTATATATATATATGTGTGTGTGTGTGTGTGTGTGTATTATATGTATGTATATTCTTTATCACATACATTAGACCTTATATCTCCCCTTTCTCTGCCATTGATACTGCAATTTCAATCAATACTTAGGTTTACTTTACAAATTGAGTTCTTTTAGTACTTCCCTTTCTTTAAGCCTCAAAGTGTAAATTATCTATTTCTTCATACTTATGAAACATTTTTATTTCCTTGGGGAAAATATACTTGAGTTAATAAATTGTTTATTCCCTTTCATTTGCTCCTTTAATAAGCAGTTCTTGAGCACCTATACCAGGAACCAGAGGTATTTGGAGCATGTGTTTGCTTAGGGACATAGTGATGACATAGACCCTAACCTTTCCGTGACATTGTTGAGATGATGTCAGGGCTCTCCAATGGAGGAATAATGCAAAGCACCTATGTATTTTTATAATTTTCTTATAGGTATCATAAGAATAATAAAGAAATAAGTGGTTAATGTTAATAGTACATTTATTCAAATCTTTAGCATTTCAACACAAAATTTATGTAAAATTTATTGATAATTTATATTCTATTTTTTGCATGCTGTTTTAAACTCTGGTGTGTATTTTGCCTTTATAACATACCTCAATTGCCAGTAGACAAATGTAGGTGTTGACTACCACAGTGAATAAATAGCACAGGATCCCATAAGGCAGGAGGCTCATATTAAACTCTGTAACACAATCTGGATTCAATAGTATCCTAGCAATATAAGGAGTATATTTTCCTCAACCCTTAGTTAAGTGGCTTTGGATATTCTCTTTTAAATTAATATATGCTAGTATTCCCAAGATAGCAATTAACGTTAGCAAGAAATTGTTTAATCAATGATTCTTGATGAGGTTATTAGAATTAATTAATAAAGTTTAGAGCCAACACAATTGAGGCAGTGTTGGGGATTGATATATTCTTATCTCTGATGAATGTTTTGTCTTTTTTTTTTTGTTTTAGATTTTAAAATGTTTGGAGTTTAGATTTTAGGGGACATAAATTGAATAAGGAGTAAATTCTTAGAGGGTAAATTGGAGTGATTTTTTTTTTCCTTAAAGAGAGTAACATAGAAACACAGGGTCAAAGAGAAAGTGTACAGAGGCAAGAGACATTGGAAGTGAAAGATGCTTCGTCTTCTAGACACATTTTCAAGTAATCCAGAGAGCTCTGAAATTCACCTATAAAAGCCTGACAGAAATGGCCTGAGCAATGCTACACGGCAGCCCGGGAGGTGTTTCTGGAGGCTGCTTGGAATATTATCTTATATTTCAAGGTGAATTCTTGTTCCCATGGAAATCTGCAAGTATGTACTGCAAGCCAAGCATTTACAAATCCTAAAGAGGAGACCAAGGAAACAGGCAAATGGAAGGCCAAGTGAAAAACCAGTGACCTCAAGGAAGGGCAAGATAACATGCACTGAAACAAAATTCAGAAACTTTTCCATTTGCTTGCTTTCTGCTTGGAGTAGTTACTCACTATTTCTGTGGCTGCTTCTTGTACAAAGAGGACATAGATTAAACACACATGAATTTAAGTTATATAGTGTACTAGTTACTTTTGCACAGCAATGAGCAAAATGCCTGAGAGAACAACTTACAATGAGGAAAGATTTATTTTGGCTCATGGTTTCAGAGGTGTCAGTCCATCGTGGCAGGGAGGATGTTGTAGAGTGCACATCATGGCTGCCAGGAAGCAGAAAGAGGGGATACAGGAAGAGGCCAAAGCAAGATGGGCCCCCAGGGACACATTCTCATTACATACTTCCTTCTACTAGGCCCCGTCTACTCTCTCTCACATCTCCCAAGAATATCATCCTATTATGAATTCATCAAGGGATTAATCATTCATTAACTCAGAGTCCCTAGGATCCAGTCACTTCCCAAAATCCCATCAACTGGCAACCAAGCCCCCAGTACCTGAGGCTATGGAGGATATTTCATATTCAAGCTATAATACATGGCTTATCTTTTCCTTAGCAGAATATTTTTATTCCAATCAAAAGAAGAGTGGAGCCCATACTCCCTTCCCAGTATGGGCTCATGTGACTGTGTGTTTACCAGTCACATGGTAGGTAGCTGTCTCTTTGTGTGTGCAACTCTAAGCCTATCTGGGAACAGCAAAGTGAAAAGAGTAGAAAGGCCCTAGGGCTCCTCCTATGATGTCAGCTGCCCCATTCTCTTCATTAATTGTCAGAGCCTTTCCACCTTTTGGTGGGAAGGAAGCACTTGTCCCTACAGGGTGTGAGAGGATATCTATTCAGGTTTATGACAGTTCTTTCTATTTTATTGTTGAGTGGAGGGGAGATATACTAAGCCTTCCCTGAGAAAATGTGTGCTATAAATCTGTGGTAGGAGAGGTAGGGTCTGAAGGATAAAAGCACCTCTACCATCATTTTCACTATGGCCATTCCCCATAAGACATGTGAAATAAAAAGAAGAGAAAGCTGCGTGAAAATTAACTTTAAGGCACAGAAACTGACAGGCAGCTTCTGTGATTTAGAGTTAAGTCATGTTGAGTACAGTGTTGAAATAAGAAACATGGAGGACAGGCATTTTTATGTTGGCTGTAATTGGACAAGTGAAGAAAATGATTTGTTGAAGGTGATGCTAATGACAAGCCAATGTCAAACTGTGTGTTGGGAGAAAAATAAAGAGAGACAGAATGGAGAAGGAACATATTGTGCCCAGCTTGAGTTTATGAGGAAAAAAATCTTGTGCCAGAGGGAGAATTTTTTGGGACCACAAAAATGTAAATGTGGAGAATTATATCTCTGGCTGGATTATACTTTAGTCAGTATCCTCTCTCTTGTGCAGGCTAACCATGCTGTTTTCCTGAAAGCACTCCCCACTTGTACTACATTGCTGTGTTGGATGATATTTTAAAACTGCCTATTTTCAATTATAATAACATATACCCTTCAGTCCTTAAACTTTACATTTCAAAAGTAGCCAAGCAGTTTTAGTGATAATTTTTCATAATTGTTAGGGTCACATTTTATTCCAGACAGTTTCCATCTCTGAACTGTCATTTACCTGCCTCACTTAATTTGCCTATGCTGCCAACTCCTGTCTGTATCTGCCTGTCCCCTTTCTCCATGAAAGGTTAAGACCTTGGAGGGTGAGTGCAATGCTCCTGTTTTTCTTTTAGGACTGAATATTTTTTAAATAATTGAAGAGCTTCCATATTTAAAAAAAATATTTTGAATAGAAAAAACCCTAAGAACACTTAATTTCTTATGAAACCTCTAACCTGATACTGTAGTTTGGACCTTAAATGCTTCCCAAAGGCTGCTGTATTGAAGGCTTTTTCCCCAGGTGGTACTGTTGAGAGGTGCTGGAAGCTTTAAGAGGTAGAGCCTAGTGGTGGGTCTTCAGGTCATTGGGGGAATGCCCTTTAAGAAGATAGTGGTCTCTGGCTTCTTCCTTTTCTTCTCTTTCATTTCCTAGTCATGAGGTATGTAGCTTGGCTGGGTGACACAGTCCTGTTGTGCTGTGCTGCTCCCTCCCCACCACCAAAGGCCTGAAAGTCATGGGTGTACCCAATAGGACTGGAATCTATAGAACTGTGAGCTAAAATAAACCTTTCTTTTTATAAGTTGATTATCTCAGATGTTTGTCATATTGATGGGAAGCTAACAGGCTGACATTAAACAATTCTCTTTTGTACCCAATTTTCTAAAAAGCCCTATTTAATATGTTCTAGCCTATGCTAGATAAGGTCTCCCTATTTTAGAAATATAGGAATTATATCCTGAGAAGGTCCATGGGTAAATATTGAACAGGTGTGGACTAATTCCATATAGTACATGAGCAAGGGTTCTAAGTCCTTTATACATATTTCCTTTTTTTGTTTGGTGGGATTGGGGCTTGAACTCAGGACTTCACATTTGATAGCAGGCACTTTACCACTTGGTTTTCACCTCCAGTCCATTTTGCTCAGATTATTTTGCAGATGGGGTTTGGGGAACTATTTGTCTAGGCTCAAACCACAATCCTCCCAAACTCAGCCTCCCAAGTAGCAAGGGTTATAGGTGTTAGCCATCATTTCCTGGTTCTCAATGCATGTTTTCTAGAGAAATTATCCAACAACATTTAATTCTGAAAGGATAAGGCATGGAATGGGGGAAGAGCTGAGCAAGTATTTAGAATTCTAGAGAGGAGAATTTCTAGAGGAATTCCTAACAGTTTTTCTGAGAAAGTGTGCTTAATATTTTTATTCAAAAAGTAAAGTTTTTTGGTGGTACTGGGGTTTGAATTTTTGGTCTTACATTTGCCTAAGCAGGTGCTATACCACTTGAGTGGTACCTTCAAAAAGTAATTTTGATGATTTCTGTTCCATCAAGATAGGAATTAAAGCAACTTTTAGGTAGTGAAATCCATAGGGATTCTATACATCTTTCTCCTTTTAATTTTAATAATTGTTCATTTTCTGTACAGGTAGTAAATTATATCATTCAAAATTCAAAAGTACAATGGCTGTTCATCACAGATTCTCCCCACTCTGTCAGTTCTCTTCAGTGCAGTAAGCTAATGTTATCAGTTTCTTGTGTGTCTTAGTTTGGGCTGCTATAAAAAGTATCATAAGTTGGGTGATTTATAAACAACAGAAATTTATTTCTCACAGCTCTGGAGGTTGGAAGTACAAGACTAAGGTGCCAGTATGGAAGGGCTCTGGTAAGGGTTGCACACTGGGGAGTTCAGGCTGTATCCTTACCAGGCAGAAAGGCAGCAAGCCTCTTCTTATACAGGTACTAATCCCACTTATGAGGGCTCACCTTTATGACCCAATCACCTCCCAAAGTTTTCATCTTCAAATGCCATCACATTGAAGATTAGATTTTGGAATACGAATTTGGATGACAAGGAAAAACATTTAGTCCATAATATCGTATATATTTATAATCACATGTTCTTTTCTTTTTTTTGCATAAATATTTGCATACCATTAGTACACATAATTCTCATTTCCTGCACAAGCTTGTCTTAGAAACCTAACTGGGGGTGATGGGAGATGCAGAAAGGACAACAGACAGAAGACCAAACATGCACAAAGCTGGGGCCAGATAGGCTGGGCGCTCAGATGGGGACACAGCACCCCCTCCACCTGCAGTGAGTTTATTATATACAGTGGCAACACCAGGTGGAGAGGCAGTTCTCAGGGAGGGGGGTGACATTGTAATTCTCGGGAACAGGAAGAACCTGTGACTGCTTCTCTCTGCATGTAAACATCTTAGGAAAAACATCTGTGCTGCATCTTGCCCACCTCTGGTGTGCCAAGTCAGGCCTATAGTTTATTGGGCATAATTGCACTTGCTCCCTTCTGTAGCTGGGCCTGCAGTTTATTTGATACAGCTGTGCTTATGTATGCCAATCTTCACACATAGTGTTCCACACTTTGCTGTTTTTAAGCTAACACTATGCATTTAAGGTCAATTCATTTTATGATATAAAGAGATTTTTAATCTTTTAAAAATGACTGCATAGTATTCTCTTACGTATATTTCTTTTTAAAAAGTGTATATTAGTTGTACAGGGGGGTTTCATTGTGATATTTACATATGTGTTTCAATGTATCTTTTTTTTTTGCTGTACTGGGGCACGAACAAATCACCTATACCTTGAGCCGTTCCACCAGCCCTTTTTGTGAAGTGTTTTTTTGGGGGGGCTTGTTTGAACAGCAATCCTCCTGATCTCTGCCTCCTGAGTAGCTAGGATTACAGGAGTGAGCCACTGGCACCTGGCGACCACATAGCTTAATAAGACTCATCTTCTTCATCATCCCTTTCATCAGCTTTCCTCCCTTCTGAGAAGAATTTCAGCAGGTTTCATTGTTCTATTTTCATACATGTATTTTTAAAATTTGTTCAACAAATTGACTATATGTGAATATTTAGATTGTTTTAAAGTGTTTTAATTTATGTTTTTTATTCTGAGCACATCTATAGGATATACTACCAGTGGTGGAATTTCTTAATATATATGTATGATTTTGCTGGATCTTGGCAAATTGTTTTCCACAGAAGTTTTGCTCCCTGGTGCTGTAAGAGACCATTGCTCTGCAGCATCACCCTGGTATCTCGTTCAACCCTTGAACCTTTGCTGTTCTGGTAAAGAATACCACAGTCTTGGTACCATTGTGTTTCTCCTGTTAGAAGCGAACTTGTGCATCATTTCAATCAGTTAAGAGGCATGTGATTTATTTAATGTGGACCTTGAGCTCATATTCTTTGCCATTTTTCAAATGCGCTATTAGAATTTTGAAAGTGGTTTGTAGAAGCTCTCTATAGATAGGATGGTAATTCTTGATTGGATTTAGAGATGCCTAGGAGATTAGTAAAGCACACTTCTGGGTGTGTCTGGGGGGGTGTTTCCAGAGATGAGTGACAGGTGGGACAGCAACAGAGGGGGAAAGACCTGCCCTGAATTTGGGTGGTACCATTCAATAGGCAGGGGCCATATGAAATAAGAGTGGAAAAAAGAGGATGCCATTTTGTGCCAGCAGCCTCCCTTGTTCCTGAGCAAGTGCGTCTACTGCTGCTGCCATCACCAGCAGATGTCAGACTGCAGATATTTCATCCTTGGCCATGGTGTGGACGCACAGCAAGGACTCTCCAGGGAGCATCCAGACCTTTAGCCTGGGACTGGGACTGCATGATTGGTCCACTTGTCCTGAGGCTTCTGGCTTTTGGACTGAGCAGGTACAGGATTGTCTGGCTTTCCAGCCTGCAGAGGCCATTATGGGACTGTTCAGTCTCCAGTTGTGTGAGCCAATCCAATAAATCCTCTCTTATACTTGTACATATGCTATTGGCTCTGCTCCTTTAGAGAACTGTCTAGCACAGACATTCCACAGGAGGTAAGCGCCTATGGCTGCCATGGTTTTCCTCCAGGGTTTTTTCTTTGTTGTTGTTGTTATTGTTATTGTGTGTGTATCTTTTGCCTTTGCTTGGTGAATTTTGCCAGACAGAAGTAAGAAATGTTTAATAGATGTATAGTTACATTTATTACACTTTCACTTTTATTATTCCTTAGGTTTTTTTGTTCTTGATTTTTTGGGGGCTTTGGACTGAACCCAGGGCCTTGCACACACTAAACACACACTGAGCTACACTCAGCTCAGATTTCTGAGTTTTATATCATCTGAGGTGATGATAAATTCTCCAAGGATGCTTTCTAGTACTTTTATAGTTGATCCCTTCCTTTAGAAATACTCAAATCCCTAATTATCTAAAAGTGTCCGTGGTGCAGAGAAAAGCATTGAGGCCTGTTTGTCCTACGCATAATTAAGAACAGATACTCATGCATGGCTCCAAGAGGTTTCTCCTTCAATCTGGCTTCAGAGGTTACCTGCTATGAACTGGGTCCTGTCCTGCCCCGACTTGCTTGCCCACTGCTCTTGAAGCGGAAAGCATCTGAAGTTAACAAAGTTGTTATACATGTATAATCGAGGGTGATATCTCCCTCCTGCCCACAAATCTTCTAAAACGAGAATTTAATATTTGTTTGTGCAGTGCTGTAGAAAGCAATTGGAGGCACATACACTGTGGAATAGATCTGCTATCATTAACTTTAAGGTTAAATGCTTTCTCAGTAAGCTACCTGTGCAAGTAAATTAAATCAAACATTTAATGTTAGTGATGCAGTTTACTTCATTTATGAAGGTTAAATAGCTGAATTTCAATTTAATTTTTCCTAGCTTTGCAATGGTGGAGATCTGGAAGGAGCTCCTGTTGTATATACCCTTCTATATAGATTCAGGAAAACATCTATGCATATTAATGATCTATTTTCTCACCTTTCCAATGTGCTAATGAAATGACTGCAGGTGGCAAGTAATATAAATTAACTACTTACTTGATTCATTAAAAAAAACATAAAACAAAAATTAATAACCCTTTGTTGTAACTATGAGAATAATGTAGTTGATAAAAGAAATTCTATATATGGATTGCCCAATGTGTTAGTCAGATGTGACAAAATATAAGAGAAAATCAACTTACGTGGAGGAAGTATTTATTTTGGCTAATGGTCTCAGAGTTTTCAGTCTATGATTGGTTGGTTGCCTTGTTTTGGGGCCATGGTGAAGCAGAGCATCATGACTGGAGTGGATGTTATAGCAAAGCTGCTTATCTCACGGCTGCTGGGATATCCCCTTCAAGGGCATGCACCCAGTGGCCTAACTTCCTCCTACGAGGCCCCACCTCCTAAAGGCTCCACTGCCTTCCAATAGTGCCACAGGCTGGGGACCCAGCTTCCAACTCACCGCTCATGGGGGACTTTAAAGATCTAAACCAGAATCCCTAAAGAAGATTTTTAAAAAGTAGAGATTTTCAGAGATGAGGATGTTTTAATTTTAATCAGTGTCAATTATTTGCATTACTTAAGATTATGTAGTCATTATTAAGTATATTACTTAAGTATATTAAGTTGCCATTTTTAAGTATATATACTTAAGTATATTAAGGTTGCCATTTTTATTTTAGCAGTATATATATTTTTCTACCATCCCACTTAATGAAATTACAGTGATCCCTTTCTGGCAAAGATTTTCTGGCTCAGTAAGAAAAATAAAATGTCATCACAGCCTGCCAGATTGGTCCACCTGTATGGTCTGTTTGCGTGAAATGCCAACGGATTAACAAGAATGCTTGACTGACTGCTGAGAGTGATTCAGGTGGCACCTATCTGAAGAGGGACCTCTCCTTACTGTAGAGCCCTTGTTGATCTCTTATAAATTAAAAGGAACAGAAATATGCATTGTTCTTAGCTATTGGTTATTTAAAAAAAAAGATATATAGAGAAGTCAGGAAGCAGGAAATAATGACCACTTTCAAAGACTGAATTATTCTAGGGCTTAGCAAGTCAAAGAGTCTACCACACTTATTCTAGCCTCCAGATGCCAAGAGAAACAAGGAGGGTGGGGAGACCTGAGATGGAGCTATTGGAATAGTCCTGGGTCAAAATGATGAAGGTTTGGTTTAGGGTGGATGCAGTGGGGAGAGTCAAGATATGTCTTTTAGGTATAAGCCTGTATGCTAAAGTCTCTCAACTAAAGATGGAAGGAACTGGAAGGTGACCTTTACGGCTTATTCAAAATACCAACACCATCTCAGTGCCTAATAATTGGTAAATAATGACTTACAAACTCCCAGTAAGCATTTCACATAGGCCAGTAAATCTAAGGATAATATTTTACATTTATTAACTATAGCTTCATAGCACAAGATTGGTGCACTGTGACTTCCATCTATAGGTGTGGGGGTCTATGTTTTGGAATTATTCACCAGTGTAATGAATTTTGAAGTTCAAATTCCATTTGGAGGTTTGCAAAGAGAAATGGAGAGATGTAGAAGGTGGAGCAGGAATAATTGGGCAATATTTCCCATGGTAGAACTATTATAGAATGAATGTTCATCTTACTTAATATTGCATAGATTCAGTTGTGACCGTAAAACCCTGACTTACCTTACGTAAAAAGCTTGGTATCATCTATAAAGTGCACAGAAACTTGTTCCCTGCGTCATTTGCACACAGCTTTCAGTCACAGATCTTGAATTTCTTGACACTTCAGTGTGTATTTTTCCTTTACTGCTTTGCTTCATAAGTGAGTAAAGCATTTAATTCCTTTACTTTGGTCTCTTCAAAAGAAAAGTCCCTTAAAGACCACATTGTAGTCCTTGCAAGGTTCAACTCAACTGTCTTTACAATAATATCCAAGAGCAAGAATTTATTGTTAGAAAAGGAATGAAGCTGAATGAAGTCTGTACGTCCAGTGAAGTAAGAGGGAATATAACTTCCATGGTTCTTTTAAAATTTAATGGTTAATCAACTATTAACATTTTCAAGTTATTTCATGTTGCCTGTGTACTTTACTGCCACATGTAAAATAAGCATATAAATAACTTCTTAATGTGAGTCAAAACCTTTTATTAAATCAGCTGATGATAGGAACAAGTTTTCTTAAAAGAACAAAAGAGTTATATGAGTTTTATGTGGCTTACCCAGCCAGATTTCAGGTGTGATTTTTTAAGATGTGTTATTATTCCAGCTGAATTTGAGTTTTCATTCTTCACTTTATCTAAGAGATAAATAGCAGTATGCTTATTGCAGCATGGAGGGAGAAAAATAGTCTCTTCCTTCCTTCTCATTTCCTTCCATAGCAGATTTAAGGTTCATGAATGGCAAAATCAGGACTAGGAATTTTCCTATAATGAATACAGGGAAAAAAATCTTTAAGGACAAATTAAAGATTATTTGTTAGGCCTAAATACGTGGTCATTTGCTCCTGGCTTGATTTCTGAAGCGCCTGAATTATTTTCAGTTATGCTGAATTTGCTAGTGCTCAGTGCCAGTGCTTTGCCAGGATTAGTCCTGGGCTGTGTGATGTGCAGGTGCAGGTGGAATGCCTGTTGTGGGGTTGCACAGCCTAGGTAAAAAACACAATGCCACACACACACTCTCACACACACTCACACTTACACACACCCCACACACTCTCAAACACTCACACATACTCTCTCACACACTCATGCACACTCACTCTCACACTCACATTTTCTCTCTCTCTCTCTCTCTCTCTCTCTCTCTCTCTCTCTCTCTCAGCAAATTAACTCTTATCTTCCTGGCCAGAGGTATGAGCCCTAACAACCTCCTTCATGTTCATGTCTTTGCTCTTATTTGCAAAATCAACTTAGGTTAGTAGGCACAGCAGACCAAAGTGGTCCAGTGGGATTCACTCTTAGAGAAAAAACTAGCTTGTAGAGAAGAGGTGCCTTGCCTTTTGATTGTTTCCCAGGTCTTTGATCTAGCTCTTCATCAGGCTTTGTTACATTAAGTCTTAGAAAAATGTCCTCCTTTGCAATTAAACTACTTTGGTCCTTGCAACCAAAAGAAACTTGAGTATGACAAAGGAAATTATGACAGAGTGGTAGCACAGTTACTCTTGACATTCCTTCCTTCTTATTGAGTCCAACCTAGCATTAAAGGCCAGGAGAACAGGACTGACTGTTGGATCATTTCAATGTGATAGTAAAGTTTTGATATGTCTGGATGAGTCTATCCATATCAAGCATTCTCATGAAAAGAACCTTATAGAAAAATGAGGCTCCACCACATTTCCAAGGTGTGTTTGAGCCTGGTGAGGTTCAGGCCACGTTACCTCCAAACACAGCATTTTGGCATTTGAGAAAATAGCAGAAGCAGGGATGTCCCCTTCTCCTTTCCTTGCCCTCTCTTCCAAGATTCTCTGCCCTTCCTCAAAAGTAGAGAATAAAACTTTCATTCTACGGGGATCCTCCCCTATATGAAGGAAAGTAACCTTCTTATCTTCAAAGACACAGAGATACCAAGAAAAATATGAATAACCCCCATCCTTCTGGCTTATTGTCTTTAGGTCACAACTCCTTTGTCCAGTGACAGTCTTGTAACTGGGACTCACTGGCCCCATTGCATAGCAGCCAACATTATAGCACCAGGTTTTTGCAAAACTGAGAAAAACTTTTTATTACGGGCCACTGTCAAGGAGATAGAAGTCTTTCTCAAATCTGTCTCCCCTAATGGTTGAATTTGGAGGAATTCATGGAAAGGGAAAGGGGAGAAGACGCTTGTTGACTGGATGGCAAGAAGGGAGAGTTTTAGGGTCATTTGCCCAGGTGTAGATGGTTGTCATGCCTTTTCACAGGTTGCATGTTTCTTTTTGGGAGGTGCTGTCATGTTTTGCTGTTCTGCATGGGGGTTTTGAGCTTGAGACATCAAAAGGTCATTGGTGTGGTGTTGGTATTGCACACATCCATCCTTCAAAAGCCACTTTCAATCCATTCTTGAGCACATTCTGGGAGCTTTGCCTGAACGCCAACTTAAGCACTTTGTTATTTAAGGAATTTTTGTCTGTGTGTGCCCAGGTCTTAACTGATTCAAAAAGTATACAGATTTACCTGATTCTTAGGATCTTTATTTCCTTATGAAGGCTTACATGGCAGACAAAACTTGTATGAAATAAATTAGTATTCTTTTCCCTTCCTAATCTGTCTTTTGATATGTATGTCTTAGCTATGAACCTAGCCAGGGGTGAAAAAAGTCTTTTCTTCCCTACTGTTACCCTGCCTTGATCTTATTCTGTCAAAGTGGCCCAGCTGATTTTGTAGCCTGCCCTACTATTGTTTATGTTTGAGGACAGAAGTCTATAGACCAAGAGGGCTAGCTGAGACTGGCTGCATCCTAGAGGGCTGCCAGAGTGACCCCAGACAACCTCTAACTTCATTATAATCCCATTTGCATGCCAAGTGACACCTCTAGTGCTATGACAGTTAGCACTCCATGAGGACTCCTAGAAAGAACCATGAAAGAAGTAAAAAGGGGTGATGCCTGAATTCTCTGAAAATCTCTGCCCATTCTAGAAAAGAGATGGACATTCCTCCCCTTTGTCTGTCTATGGCTCCCCGTCATTTCTTTTACTCTATATCTATAACCTCCTGGCCCCCAACAGGTCCAGAAGTTGACTTGAGGGTTTACCTTGCACTTCTCTTACTCTTGGTCAAGAATAAAAGTCTCTTTTGCTGTTCAGTAGGTGCTTGGTCTTGTTATTGATTCCGCAGTTTAGGATCACAAATTGGAAAGCCTAATACTCTGTGAGGAAGGGGTCCTATACTCATTTAGTGTTGTATGGGAAGCTGAGTAAATGCAGTCTTGAAAAATAGGGGAGATAACAAGGCAGAAATTGAGTAGAGGGCACTGTGGTTAAGGTTAGGAATCTCATGTCCTCAGCCTGAAAACTTGGTGATTGCTAAACTAATTTTTTTTGGCACTGCTAGAATTTGAACTCAGAGCCCTGTACTTACTACTCAGGTGCTCTGCCACTTGAACCAGCCCTCCAGCCCTTTTTTGGCTTTTAGTTATTTTTCAGGTAGGTCCTGAGTTTTGGCCTGGGGTTGGCCTTAGACTAAGGTTCTCCAGCATATGCCTCCCAGGTAGCTGGGATCACAGGTGTATAGCACCATGTCAGGCTTGTTTGTTGAGGTGGGATCTTGCTAACTTTTAGCCTGGTCTGGTCTCAGACCTTGGTTCTCCCAATATCTGCCTCCTGAGTAGCTGAGATTACAGGTATGAGTCACCACACTTGGCTTCCTAAATTAATTTTTGAATAAAGTTAGGAAATATCAAAATGCCAACTGAACATTTTCCATGTTGCATTACTAAATCATTTCCGAGGCTTTGTTTTTTTCATATAATCAAAGTCAGGATATGATCGGGCCATGATAGTTCAAAAAATTCTGCAGTGCATTCCCATTTAGGCTGTGGCATTAGAATCCAACATATTGTTTGGATGATATTTTGTGCCTATTATCCCTAAAAATGATGCTAAAGTGAATTCATTAATTTTTAATCTGAAAACACCTTAATTAACTCAGAATGTGAAAGGTTAGTTTGAAAATAAGGTACATTACAGAGGGGATGGCAGGCACCCTGGTGTGCAGCAGATTGCCTCTGATCTTTTGCAATCCAAGTGAGAGGTTGTTGTTCTGTTATGGATGAAAAGGCTCATTATCTCAAAGATAATTGCCCAGATGCCACACCAGTGAGGTCACACTGCACAGGACTGTGGTTTCTGAACCAAAGGCTTGAGCTAATTAACAGTTAAAGGTGTAGGGAACCATTTTTAGTGCACTGTTGAGAACAACCAAAAAATATTTCTTTTAACAACAACAAAAAAAATTAACCATTTATTTGAGCTAGTGAAATTGCAAAAATCAGAAAGAAAGGAAAATTATGTCTTCATTCTATTATATAGTTACATGCTTACTTAAAGCTCAGGTTTTGTTTGACACTTCTCCAGATGATACTGTGTGCAAGGGAGCTTCTGACCCAGTGGTTATAGAAATAAAACTGAGATGTAGAGCACAAATTCTGAGGCAACAATTTTAATTGAAAAGGAGAAGGGGTGGAAGAAATCTGTTTACAGAGAAAACACAGGCGTTTTCTCAGGTTGCTGGAGCATTCTGATGTCTGGTAATTTTCTAGTAATCATGAGGAGTGTATTTTAAAGAAATCTCTTCCTTATGGCTTAAGATTTGGATCGGTGACCAGTTTATCCTTAGAGACATCATGGTGCTACCCCATACCTGGTGGGCTTTTTTCTGTGTAATCAGGGGACAAGGAACAGGCATATTCCATACATTGTTGACAGGAGGAGAGAGACCCTTGGTGGGTAACAAGTTACAGATTACGAGCTTGAGAACCTATGATTTCTTGTCCCATGAGTGCTCCTCTTTCTATTTCATAAAGGTGTAAACCATTCTGTTAGATTTGTTAGATTTTAAAGAAAGTCGTGCTGTGTAAGCGGATATTTTTAATATCTTGACATCCTATTTTCCATTTTGATGCTAAACCCTTAGATTTCAAGGTTTTGAATCCAGTTGAAATCTTGAATTCCTAGACTTTGAAATGAGATTTTTTTGGAAAATATACTTACAGGGACTGCAGTGTAGTGTGTGAAGGTGTGTGGGGGACAAAGCAAATGAAAGAGAACCTGACCTCTTGGCATTGTTTCCCACTTTTCAAAGGAAATGCTATGCTTGCTTGGTTTTCTGACTTGCAATGTTTTGTAACGACTCTGCAGGTGGTGCTATTATAATTGAAATTGAATTTTATAGTTAGCTGCAGGGTCTTTTTCTATTAGAAAAACTATTAACACTTTATACCAAAATGTAAAGTGGATTATACGATTTGTGACAAAGGTCAAGGCTGATCGGTGCAGTGACTTTAAGTATACTTTTGTCCTGGCTCATCTTTGCACATGTTTGTGGAGTGGTAAACAGCTACAGTGAAAAAAACAAGTGTGAAATTTGGAGCATTTGTTCAAAATAGACACAGGGAGGTGAAATTCTAATAAGGTCTGGTGTGCATTTGGAATAAACTGGAACACAGAATGAGGCAAGTTGATATTGTAGGGTCAGCTGTGAAAGAACAAGCTCAAATAAGTGTGGGAAACTTTCTTCACTATATTCCTTTGTGAATGGAGTTAGAACTTCTGTACTGGAATTGTAGGGAATTTTTGTAGTTTATTTATATAAATTAATTGTAACTGCCATTTTTCTGCATTGTGGATTTAGTTGTCAGCCACACATGAGTGTTTTTTTTGAAGAGCTTAAGAGTGGTCACTGTTGCTGTGGTCCAGGGCTCTTCCCTCTCCTTCTGGAGGACAGGCCACATTCCACGTGGCTCAGTGAGTCAGTGGGGTGCTCTGTTCTCCTGGTGCCAGGGATGCTTCAGGGCTGTGTGAGCTGGTTAACATTTCACTCTACTTCAAATGGAAGGATCTGGAATCATCCCTTTTCTCTTTCTTGGGATTGCAAGCCTTTGTCTGCAGAGCTGCCTCTAGCAATGCCGCACTTCACAAGGAGAAAGCCTGCGAGTGACGCAGTGCCCAGGGCAGGCAAGTCTGAGAGTCTCTACATCTTTTAAGTTTCTAGCTCTGGTCCCGCAGACCCTCAGGGTAGCCCTGGGTGCTAGCAGCTCTTCTCCCTCTGTGACAGACACAGAGCTTTGCAGTTACCCACCTCCTTCTCCTACCCACACCCCCCTTAGTGAGTTTCTCCTGGGCTGTGTCCATGCCAGCAAACAGCAAATTAAGGCACAGCATCAGCGTCTTGTTTTACTAAAGAGGTAGAAGCTATTTAAACTTGCTGACATTCATCTGAACTTGGACTTGCCCTTGCCATCTTTTGAGGTAGAGGAGGGATGTCCCTCTGTCCTGGCCCAAGACTTGCATGTATCTTCTGGCCTCCATTCACCTCTCCACCCTTCAGGTTTGAAGTCATCTCTTCACAGGAGCCTGGTCACTGAATTGACCTGCTTCCTCCTTTTTTTAGCCTCTAACTACACAGTAATTTCATCTTATGTTTTTATTAGCTAACATTTTGTCTCTTTCCCCTATTGCAGTGTAACCTCTGTGAGCGCAGGTACATGCACTTATTTATCAGCTTTTATCACTCAGCTCCTTTTATAAGTCACTGAATAACTAAGTGAATAAAAACATTCCTCCCCTCTTACTTCTTTTTGAGGTGAAGTCTCACTATATTACCCAGGCTGATCTTGAATTCCCATTCTCCATGCGTCTTCCCACCTCAGCCTCCTGTGTAGTGCACACCACTGGCCTTGCTTTTTTTATTCTTACTAATCAGGATGAAGCTGTATCTAAAATTCTAATATTAATCTAGTCCTGAAAATGAGCAAATGAAGCTGCGTGCTGGTGGCTCACGCCTGTAAACTTTACTGAGGAAGCAGAGATGAGGACGATTGCAGTTTGAAGCCAGACAGGGTAAATACTTTGCGAAATCTTATCTCGAAAATACCCAACATGAACAAGGGTTGGTGTGGTTCAAGTGGTAGAATACCTGCCTAGCAAGTGTGAAGCCTTGAGTTCAAACCCCAGTATTGTTGCCAAAAAAAAGGAGCATAAATCAAAGAGAAAAAAATATATGTGGTTAATTGTGAAATTTCCATTTTTCCCACACTTCCTCCAGTGACCAGGAGGGTAAGATAGGTCCTATCTGGTCATTGACACCAGCGGGAGGGAGAGAATAGAAGGAAAGGGTGTAGGAGGGTGCACATGGTGGAATATTATATACTCATGTATGTAAATGGAAAAATGAGACCTGTTGAAACTATTCCAGGAATGGGGGGGAGGAGGGATAAAGGAGAATGATGGAGGGGTGAATTCATTTTGTAAATGTCCCAATGTGCCCCCAATACAACAATAGTATAACAAAAAAAGAAAACAACAACAAACAAAACTTCCTCCACTGATTTTTCCAGATCCAGGCAGCCTTCTGCTTAGGGGAGGAGAATACATTACGTCATTATTCTGGTCAATAAGGCAACCTGCAACTCCATCCCCTTTGCCAACTGTTTGCTAAGAAATGGGCTCACTGGAGAGACGCTGCAGGTGTACTTGAGCAGTCTTCCTCTTTCTCAAGAAAAGGGGCTCGGGGAAGGGAGCTACACACGTTTGGCCTTTGGAGGTTGTTGACTGAGGATGTGACGTATAGAGCATCTAAAGTCATTTGGGGCTTTGATTTTGAGAGGAGCAGAGCAAAGATATAAAAAAGGTAAAAGGTATAAAAGAATCACAGAATCATCTAGCTTTGGAAACACTATGCCAACAATGTCTGTTTACGTGAAATGATGAAATTTATTTACATCGAGGAAGTGTTGGGATAGGTCTTCTGGTGCTTGCTGCCCACACTTGCTGCTTGCACAGAATTGTTTGCTAATTGGGGCAGAGTGGGGAATTCCATATTGTATAGTGATAGAAACATAAATTTACATTTTGTTGGAAAAGGACGAGTGAATGAAGCCTTAGTCAATGATTAGATATTAATGAGATGTTTACATGCTTTTGACTGGATTCAGGAAAATGTCCATACACGGAGATGGGGATGGGGATGGGGATGGGGATGGGGATGGGGATGGGGATGGGGATGGATAAATTCTCTCTCTGCAGTGACAAGGTGTATCAGGAAGAACTTCAATGAGGTATACAATTGAAGATAATGCTTTTCTCTCACCTATTTTATTTAGTAATGCAAAATGAACGTCTATTTCAGGAACACTGGAGAACTGAAATGACTGCTGTGATAGCTCTAAAACTGAAATATCTTCAAGAAAGAACGTTTTCTTTTAAACAATTATGTCTAATTATACTTAAGAAATAAAGAGGTTCTTAGTATTTATGAATCAATAGTGCTCTTTCTGTTTTCCAACTGTGTTTCTCTCTCAGAGGTCTATTAAATAGGAGAATAAAACTATTTATTACTGAATCTAAAATCTTTTTTTACTTTTAATTAAAAAAGCTTTTACATTGTGAAAAAAAAAAAAAGAAACAAACCTGCAAACAATACACAGATCTAAACAATGTTTCTCCCAACTTTGAACAGAGCCTCAGTGCCCACTGGCAACAATTCATGTTCATTTTTTTGTCTCGGATATCATATGAATATTTTGGATGGATGAACGAGTAGGTTAAATCATACACTGGACCAATATTTATTGAGCACTTGCTATGAATAGACACTGTGCATGGTGCTAGGAGTTTACACTCCCATAGAAAATGCTGGGAACAAATCTGCCCTCAATGAGTTTCTGGAACAAGTGGGGAGGGAGAGGCAGTCATTAAATAGGAATTTCCCTAGGGTGAGAAGTGTAAGGGAGAGGAAGTACAGGCACATCCACACAGGTACCTGACTTCACCTAGAGGGTTACGGAAGTCCTCCCTGAGGAAATGGTGCACACACAATGACTTAGGGCAGGTGCACAAGGCTTAACAATCCCATCATCTATTTTAGGCATCCAGAGGCAAAAAGTCATAGTTTAAGTATTCTGTCAGATGTAGATCTGGGACATATCCAATAACATTAAGCTTTGTAGTGAAGTAATATATGCACATTTAAGAATTTAAGCTTTCAAAAGTGGAAATGATTTTTTTTTGGGTGGGGGGCAGTACTGGTGCTAGATCCCAGGGCTTCAATGAGCTCAGGGTTTTGATCTTGTTAGGCAAGTGCTCTACCACTGACCTACATCACCAGCCCTTAAATTCTTAATTTTAGATTAAAAATAAATTGCTTCAAAAGAAGCACTAAAACCAAGGAAGCAAATATGTGTGGCTCCTAAAACAGGAAGAAATTGTACAAAAAAAAGAGGTCAAGTGAACTCTAACTATACTCAGGAAGGATTGAGGTCAGTCATCATGTCTTAACCCAGTTACCGACAAAGATTCTGTGCTGTCCAAACATTAGTTAGGCTTCTAAACCACTTCCTGGGTCCATCTGTGAACTTTCTGGTAAAATCTAATTTTAGCAAAACTCTGTGCTAAGTCATGTCAGCAAGACCCAAGGTCAACCACCTTGGCCTGACTTCAGGAAGAACTGTGATGGTCAGTTTAGCCAGAACTCACCCTTATGCCTGATGTTTCCTCTTGTTTTCTACCAGCTCTTTGGCTTTGAATTCCTCCTTGTCGATTGTGTATTCAGAGTTTATCCCAGTCTGTCCCCATCATGTCCATGTTACATGCTGGGGTCCCTGTGTCTGTCCCAATGATCCTGAGTAAAGTCTTCCTTACTGCTTTGCCAACTATCATTGGATAATCTTTTCTTTAACCTAGTCTTGGTATATGTGGAGGAATTTTAAGGTTTGTTGTTGATTCTTTACTATTTTTTGAACAATCTTAAACATTTAAATTCTTTAACACCGCTTATTTTTTTTAAAGCATTATTTAATTTTAATAGATGTTATCGATAATCATAGTGTCTTTTTTATTATTTTAAAAAACACAACAATATAACCAATTTCCAATATTATTGAAAAAGTTCTAAAGAAAAACTTACTATACTGGGGCTGGAAAAATAAACTTTTTTTTAAAAATTTTATTATTCATATGTGCATACAAGGCTTGGGTCATTTCTCCCCCCGTCCCCACCCCCTCCCTTACCACCCACTCCACCCCCTACCCCCTCAATACCAAGCAGAAACTATTTTGCCCTTATTTCTAATTTTGTTGTAGAGAGAGTATAAGCCATAATAGGAAGGAACAAGGGTTTTTGCTGGTTGAGATAAGGATAGCTATACAGGGAGTTGACTCACATTAATTTCCTGTGCGTGTGTGTTACCTTCTAGGATTTAACACCGCTTATGAAAGGCTAGTTTGAATGGGTGTTTTAGAGACGAAGGCCTAGACTTTGTCATGAAATCCAAGGACAATCACAGAAGTACTGAATGTTTGGCTGAAGAGCAAAATATTTATGAGGGTACATAAGTACTTTGCTTTGATGGTGAGGTGTATGGGGTTGTAAATTTTAGGAAATTACTCTGTTTTATAGACAGGGACCATCTTATTGTCACCATTATTATTGTCATCATATCTGTTCAGGTATTTCTTATTTCTTGTGGGGATTGCTACAGTAAATTCCTATCCAGTTTTCTTCCCTATAATCTTGTCCCCTTCAAATAGGTACTCCTTTCTGATGCCCAAGTGGAATTATCTTTACAAAGATTTAAAGATAAAGAATTTTGTTTAACTAGATAAATCTGACTATGTCACTCTTGGGCTTAAAAACCCTTTGTGGATACGCTATCACCTGAAGGATCTCAGCCAGCCTCACAACATGGTGCCATTTGACTCTGCTCTTTTCAAAGGTTATATCTTCTTACTACTTTTTACTTAGCTGGCTGAATTACTCATAGTTCCATAAAGAGCCTGTGCCCCTACAGGCTGTCTTTTCTTTTCCCCTTTGCCAGTGTGGTCCACTGCTCCATTAGGATTAGTTGCAGTGCTTCTTTCCTAGGCTGAGGTAGGCCGCATTTTCTTTTCTACTCAGGTCCCCATAACACCTTGCTTACAGGTTGGTTTGAGTAACAGCCTCATTGTGTAGAAATTGTTGAATCTCTTCAGTCCATCATGAACTCTTTTATGCCAGAAAATGTGTCTTGTATGTCTCTCTGTACACAGAACTTAACATAATTTCTGGAAAATGAAAGGTGTCTGATAGATTGGACTTAACAGAAATAAGTTTTCTTTCCTTTTTTGACTGTTCATCTGGTGTGTTAGGTTCCCATCACTATAATGAATACCTGAGGTAATCAACTTACGAGGAGAAAAGACATATTTTGGCTCACAGTTTTGGAGATTTCGATCCATGTTTGGTTGGTCCCATTGCTTTGGCAGCACAACACGGTGAGAGCATGTGATAGACAGATCTACTCACTCCATGACTAGAAGCAAGAAAGAGTGTGGATGGGGCTGGAGCCCCATGGTTTCCTTCAAAGGCACACTCCTATTGAATTAAAGATCTCCTGCCAACCCCAATAGCAACTCCCCGGGGACCAAGTATTCAACATTTGGAAAATCCATACTGTAGTGTCTGGGGAGCATACTGGGAGAATAACAAGCATTCAAACATTTGTTTGCTTCCATTTGGAATGGTACTAGGGTTTGAACTCAGGGCCTCATGCTTGCTCTACCACTCAAGTCATTCCTCCGAGAGCTTTGTTTGCTTCTGTCTGAAAGTATACTTTCCCTAACCATGTGACCAAAGTTCCTGGGTCAATCTTTGAGGATTATGGATTAAACATTGTTTTTAACAAGAGGGTCTTTGGAGTCAGAATGTATGCATTTGAATCTTGGGTTTTTAATTTATTAGCTGTATGGTTTTGAATGGATTAGTTTTTTTGATGATTCACTTTCCCCATCTGTAAAATAACAGTGCAGCCCACATAGGTGTTGGAGGATTAATTGGGACCAACCTCATTAAGCAGTCAAGGTATCTGGGAGAGCACAGACATTTAAGAAATGTTAGGTATTGTTATTCTCAGGATTTCTGCTCTGTTTGGGGATTTGCTGGAATTCTCTGGAACTGAGTGGAAGCAGAAGGCATGACCTGAACCCCGGAGCAGGAGCAGAGCTGTTGAAGGACGAGGAAGGCCCAGTGATCCTCTCTCACCAGAGGACAAAGCACTGAGCAGTGGTTCCCAGACTGAAGGGAGGGGAAACATTGGACTGACCTTTTCAGGTGGCTAATTCCCTATTGTGGGGCCATCTGTGCACAGGAGGACGTCTGGCAGTGTTTCTGTCCTTTATCCTCTGATGCCAGGGGCGTGTCCCCAGCTGTGAAAATGAAAATTGTTTCCATACATTGCCAAATGCCACCTGAAGGATAAATGTGCTTTCAGGTGAGAACCACTGAGCCGGGGGAATTTAAGAAAATGTGCTCTGTCTGTGCAGGGAGTTGTGGGGTGAAGGCACGCCAACTGTGGAGGCAATTTTCAAATGAACAGCAAAGATCAGAAGAGTCTTTGAAAATTCACCCTTGGGAAATCTTTAAAAACCTGATTGATCTTTATCTGTATAAAATAAATGAGGTGTTGAGTTTGAGGGAGGTGTTGATTACCTGGGTGTATTATTAACGTTTGCCACATCCAGAAGGCTGTGAGTCCTCTAGTGCCTTCTCTCTTCATCCAGAGGCTAAACACCCATAGTAAAAAGATGCAAGACATGGTCCTGACCAAAGCAGCATGTGTGTTGTAAACGCTGGAAAGGCAGAGGCTATATTTTATGAGACAAGTTTACTAGACACGTTAAAAAGCACTAGAGAGGTGAATATATCTGTATTTAGACAATAATTCAAGACAATAAGAAAGGCACTTTTACAAGATTACAAACAAAATTTTCCAGGAGTTTTCAGGCTGAATAATAAAGGAAGACTTCACCCAGTCTGAAATATAAACATGGTCTTGAAAATGGGTGTGATTTAGATGAAAAGGTAACAGGTGTTTCAGGCCAAAGAGAAATCTTGAATAAAAAGGTGGAGGTAGGAATGATCTGTAGAGTTTTAGCAGGGAATTACCTGGGCTGAAGGTTAGGGTTTGTGAAAACGAATCAAACTAAAAAAGAGGTAGCTTGATTCTGTTTGTTACAGGCCCAGTATTTCCATTATGAAGGTGTTAGGAAAAGACCATTTGGGACCTTTGCCAGATGGGGGTCAATTGCTGTTCTAGTGGGGTCCACATGGTTTTCTCCATGGCCCGCTGGTCATGAGTTTGGGAAGTGCACTTATTCTGGTTCTGTGTTCTGCACTCAGAAAATGGCTTTCAGAGACTCTGGCCTCCCGTGCCTGTGGGAAAAGCTTAAATCTTCAAAACTGCCTCCCTTTCTGTCTTCGCAGATCCCTGCAGCTGTGCATGGGCTATGGTAAGGATGTCTTCTGTTCTTTACTGCTCTGAGGACCTGGGCCACTATTAGGGCAACAGTACTAAACACAACTCTTCAAACATAGCATCGCACCTGTTACCTGCCATCTGTCACCCAATACTCTGCGTTCCATAGCTATCCTTATCTTAACCAGCAAAAACCCTTGTTCCTTCCTATTGTTGCTTATACTCTCTCTTCAACAAAATTAGAGATAAGGGCAAAATAGTTTCTGCCGGGTATTGAGGGGGTGGGGGGGGAGAGGGAGAGAGAGGAGTGGGTGGTAAGGGAGGGGGTGGGGGCAGGGGGGAGAAATGACCCAAGCCTTGTATGCACATATGAATAAAAAAAAAAAAAGAAGTAGACAGAGGTGTTGAGGCAGTGAGTTGAATCAGTGCAGAGGTAGCACTGATATTCAACCACTTTGTCCACTGGTGCCACATAACTCTCTTTCTCACCAGTCAGGGGTGATGAGTGTTAGAGGAAGTAAAGAGTTTCACCTGCTTTAAAAACTGCACGCTGTATGCATGCATTGAAATACCACACGGTAAGCAATTAAAATGCCTAATTTTTATGTGTCAGTCAAATTTAAATTTAAAAAGTCTCTTTTGAATTTAAAACAGAATGATTATTTTCTACTTTGAAGAGGTAAAGACCTCAAATTTAAAAATATGAAAATATGTTGGAAGGAATATATTTTTTAAAAATCTTGTAAAGTTGCCTGTTGATATCACTTGAATAAAAATTTTCTAGAGAGGATACTGCTTTAATTTGAATACTTCATGTCCAGTGTTTTCAAATTTGGATGCTGAAATTAATCCTTATGTTCCATAGAAGTAAGTATGAATCACTTATTGAATTTATGGGCATTCACGTGTATGAGTATGTTTGACTAAAATTGTGGGGGGAAGGACAAAAATCCCTTATGCAGGAATAAACTCATGCCTGGAGTTATGGGAGAACTCTTAACTGAATATTGCAATAATTCTACTGATAATTTAGACTGGACATTTCATGTCCTGGAATTCAATTTCCTGTGAGTAAATAGGTGCCATGTCTACAAAGATAATGAAGTTCTGATGGTCTTTGCCCCAATTTCTTCTGTTTTTTATTTTTTTTAATTTTGGGATTTGAACTCAGGGCCTCATGCTTGTTAGGCAGCACTCTACCACTTGAGCCACTCTGCTAATCCCCCTCCCCCCAATTTCTTAAAAAGGAACAGATCAGTCTTTCCTTAGTACCTGCCTCTCTGCATGCTAAAAATAAGTCCTCACCTGGGTTGTCAAATGGTCACCACGCCCCATGAACTCTGGTCCTGTGTGTCATTATGGGACTCAGGGGTGTTCTACTTCCTCAGAAGTAGCAACTGTGGTGTTGGCGCCCTCCTGCTTTAGTCTCAGTGCCCTTCTTTTGTGCTGACCTCTGCTACTTGGCCACCTGTGGGTCACTGCCTGTGCTGTGCTTGCTTTTTTGGCTCCGTGGTGGCTCACACAGGCCCATGCCTCTGCTCTTTCCCCAGTGAAGGTTGCTGCTTTACCCACTGTGGACCACGGCTCGTATTTCCACTGGACAAGCTCCTGCCATTCTCACTCTCTGGCCAGTTGAAGGCACTGACTGCCTTTCCTGATCAATTTTAGATGTGATCCCCTCTGCAGCTTCAGGGTCCCCAGGTTCTACCTATACCAAAGGCGTGGTCCGTCCAGCACCCTGAGCTCAGGCCCTGCTTCTCCTCATCAATGATTATTTTTTCCTCAGGGAATAAACATCATTTTCTCTCCCAGAGTGCTAAGGTGCCCCAGAATGTCAAAGCAGCAGTGCATATCTAAACTCCCCATTAATTTCCTGCCATCCATTCTGTTCCTCTTCCTCTGCCTAATTAGGAGCATGAGATCAGTTTTCAAGGCTACTTCACACTCCGAGATAGTTAATTCCCCACAAAGTGACACGATACTTGAGAATGTTGTCTGTACTGACACACAAAGGAGCTTTAAAGACAGGTTTTTCAAATACAAAGGCTGTCTCGTCCATGTCTCAGTCAACATAACCAGCTACATTGAGGAAAAAGTGTTTATTTGGGGATTACATTCTCTATGGCTTAAGATATATAGGTAATTCCTCCAAGCAATTAAACTATCACTGTGTGTGGAAGGAAGGTTTATATCCCACCTGCACCCAGTTCATACATTGATTGTCCCAACGGCTGAGGTGACGACATTTGGAGAAGGGACATCAGGGAGTTAGTTAGGTTTAGGTGAGGTCACGTAGGTGGGATGCCCATGATGGGATTGGTGTCATGTTAAGAGGAAAGGAGGCCAGAGCCGGACTTCCATCTTCCATTTGAGGACACAGTGAGAAGGCGGTAACTTAAAGCCAGGAAGAGACTGCTGACTAGGAGATGAATTGGCTGCACCTTGATGGAGGACTCCTCCCACTCCAGAAGCATGGGAATTACATTCCTGGTGTTGAAGTCTATGGCAGCTCAAGCTTGTAATGCAGGCTGGATAAATAGATCTCTAAAAGTTCAGATTATTCTCCAGACAATTCTATTCATGGAGGCTTAATAGCTTATCCAAGGTGTTGCATAGGTCTACAACTGATAACACAGTGTATAATAATTAATGTGATATAGGCAGCGAAGGGAAGAGTGGCAATTTATTCTTGGCAAAGTGCCATGTCTATAACATGCTCAGTAATTTGGTAGAAGATGATGACGATGAGTATGTTGATGACCAAGGGGCCCTAGTGTTCTGTTCTTCTCAGCACGACAAAACTTTAAACAGGCTTCTTTCTGATTCTTGATCTCTTGTCTCTCTCTTTTTGAAAACACTTACTTTAGAAAGCTTGTGATTATAAATATTTTTTTTTGCCTCTTTGAAGTGTCAGTGTTTTTAACAGCCTTTGCCAGTTTTATAACCCAGGATGCTTTCTCAAGGACCCTGAAATGTAACTATCATCAAAGACAGAGTCTCTGTCTCCCAGCCTCTGTGGTCCAATTGGTGTAACTGTTTCCTGTCATAAAGATATGAGAAGTTATTTTTTTAATTTGGATAAATTCAATTAACAATCACAGATGGCCTATGATTTTCCCCCTAACATCCTCTAGGACTTTTCCACTGGCTTGCTGCCATGCTCAGAACCTTGTCACCGCTGTTTCAGTGGAGTTGAATTCGGACTTCTCTTCCCTTGCACCGTAGCAGAGGGAAGAAAAGTCTTCTCTGCCTATTTAATTTTGTACAACATAATTTTGGCTTTGAAGATGGTGGTTTAGTAGGTTTGAAGACTTAGAGACTAGGAGAATGGGGAAGCCAAAGGAAACTGAAGGGATGGTCTTTCAACATGGGAGTTTATACATTTGAGATTTGAGATGCTGATGGAAATTCAAGTAAAGAAAGTATCCTGGAGCTCTGACAAAGAGTCATTTCTCTGAGGAAGGGATCGGAGGACAGGGAGAGGGAGAGAGAGAGAGAAAGAGAGAGAGAAAGGGAGAGAGAGATAATAGAGGGGACTAGGGTGAAGAGGACTAAGAACCACCAAGAGAGAAGATAGAGGGTCACCAGTAAGTGCAGGACTCAGAAGAGAGCCTGGGTTTTAGGCAAATGTCCATTGATAAACTCCTAAAAGAACATAGTACAGTTCAATTAAGAATGTGATCAGAAGTGAGAAAAAATCAGTTGAGAATTTGGACAAAACAAAAAGAAGAGATAAGGAGGAGGTTGGAATAAAATCCTTTCCCTAAAATCGATGATTAAATATATTAAAGGTAGACTTAAGAAAAACAGCCAAGATCCAGAGGGCTGCTTTTGGCAGGTTGGAGTGTTCTTTTAAGTGAAGGATTTGAGCTTGACTGTGCAAGTGTCTGTACGTGGATAACCTTGTGACTATTATTTCATTGGCATGGAAATAAATATTGGGTTTTGAAATGATATTTTTGGAGATAGTGCCTTATTTTTTCTAAGTAGTAAGCTTAAAAAGCAAACTGAAATTCATTGTTAAATTTTCTCTTTTTAGAAATAATAAAAATAAGAGCTGAAATCAACGAAATAGAAACCAAAAAAACCATACAAAGAATTAATGAAACAAAAAGTTGGTTCTTTGAAAAAATAAACAAGATCGATAGACCCCTGGCAAACCTGACTAAAATGAGGAGAGAAAAAACCCAAATTAGTAGAATCAGGAATGCAAAAGGGGAGATAACAACAAACACCATGGAAGTCCAGGAAATCATCAGAGACTACTTTGAGAACCTATATTCAAATAAATTTGAAAATCTAAAAGAAATGGACAGATTTCTAGATACATATGATCATCCAAAACTGAACCAAGAGGAAATTAATCACCTGAATAGACCTATAACACAAAATGAAATTGAAGCAGCAATCAAGAGTCTCCCCAAAAAGAAAAGTCCAGGACCTGATGGATTCTCTGCTGAATTCTATCAGACCTTTAAAGAAGAACTGATACCAACCCTCCTTAAACTGTTCCATGAAATAGAAAGGGAAGGAAAACTGCCAAACACCTTTTATGAAGCCAGTATTACACTTATCCCAAAACCAGGCAAAGACACCTCCAAAAAGGAGAACTATAGGCCAATCTCCTTAATGAACATTGATGCAAAAATCCTCAACAAAATAATGGCAAATCGAATTCAGCAACACATCAAAAAGATTATTCACCACGACCAGGTAGGCTTCATCCCAGGGATGCAGGGGTGGTTCAACATACGAAAATCAATAAACGTAATAAACCACATTAACAGAAGCAAAGACAAAAACCACTTGATCATCTCAATAGATGCAGAAAAAGCCTTTGATAAGATCCAACATCATTTCATGATAAAAGCTCTAAGAAAACTAGGAATAGAAGGAAAGTTCCTCAACATTATAAAAGCTATATATGACAAACCTACAGCCAGCATTATACTTAACGGAGAAAAATTAAAACCACTCCCTCTAAAATCAGGAACCAGACAAGGATGCCCACTATCTCCACTCCTATTCAACATAGTACTGGAATTCCTAGCCAGAGCAATTAGGCAAGAAGAAGGAATAAAAGGAATACAAATAGGTAAAGAAACTGTCAAAATATCCCTATTTGCAGACGACATGATCCTATACCTTAAAGACCCAAAAAACTCTACTCAGAAGCTTCTAGACATCATCAATAGCTATAGCAAGGTAGCAGGATATAAAATCAACATAGAAAAATCATTAGCATTTCTATACACTAACAATGAGCAAACGGAAAAAGAATGTATGAAAACAATTCCATTTACAATAGCCTCAAACAAAATCAAATACCTAGGTGTAAACCTAACAAAAGATGTGAAAGACCTCTACAAGGAAAACTATACACTTCTGAAGAAAGAGATTGAGGAAGACTATAGAAAGTGGAGAGACCTCCCATGCTCATGGATTGGTAGAATCAACATAGTAAAAATGTCTATACTCCCAAAAGTAATCTACATGTTTAATGCAATTCCCATCAAAATTCCAATGACATTCATCAAAGAGATTGAAAAATCTACTGTTAAATTTATATGGAAACACAAGAGGCCACGAATAGCCAAGGCAATACTCAGTCAAAAGAACAATGCAGGAGGTATCACAATACCTGACTTCAAACTATATTACAAAGCAATAATAATAAAAACAGCATGGTACTGGCACAAAAACAGACATGAAGACCAGTGGAACAGAATAGAGGATCCAGATATGAAGCCACACAACTATAAGCAACTTATCTTTGACAAAGGAGCTAAAAATATACGATGGAGAAATAGCAGCCTCTTCAACAAAAACTGCTGGGAAAACTGGTTAGCAGTCTGCAAAAAACTGAAACTAGATCCATGTATATCACCCTATACCAAGATTAACTCAAAATGGATCAAGGATCTTAATATCAGACCCCAAACTCTTAAGTTGATACAAGAAAGAGTAGGAAATACTCTGGAGTTAGTAGGTATAGGTAAGAACTTTCTCAATGAAACCCCAGCAGCACAGCAACTAAGAGATAGCATAGATAAATGGGACCTCATAAAACTAAAAAGCTTCTGTTCATCAAAAGAAATGGTCTCTAAACTGAAGAGAACACCCACAGAGTGGGAGAAAATATTTGCCAACTATACATCAGACAAAGGACTGATAACCAGAATATACAGGGAACTTAAAAAACTAAATTCTCCCAAAACTAATGAACCAATAAAGAAATGGGCAGGTGAACTAAACAGAACTTTCTCAAAAGAAGAAATTCAAATGGCCAGAAAACACATGAAAAAATGCTCACCATCTCTAGCAATAAAGGAAATGCAAATTAAAACCACACTAAGATTCCACCTCACCCCTGTTAGAATAATCATCATCAGCAACACCACCACCAACAGGTGTTGGCGAGGATGCGGGGAAAAAGGAACCCTCTTACACTGTTGGTGGGAATGTAGACTAGTACAACCACTCTGGAAAAAAATTTGGAGGCTACTTAAAAAGCTAGACATCGATCTACCATTTGATCCAGCAATACCACTCTTGGGGATATACCCAAAAGACTGTTACTCCAGAGGCACCTGCACATCCATGTTTATTGCGGCACTATTCACAATAGCCAAGTTATGGAAACAGCCAAGATGCCCCAGCACTGACGAATGGATTAAGAAAATGTGGTATCTATACACAATGGAATTTTATGCAGCCATGAAGAAGAACGAAATGTTATCATTCGCTGGTAAATGGATGGAATTGGAGAACATCATTCTGAGTGAGGTTAGCCTGGCTCAAAAGACCAAAAATCGTATGTTCTCCCTCATATGTGGACATTAGATCAAGGGCAAACACAACAAGGGGATTGGACTATGAGCACATGATAAAAGCGAGAGCACACAAGGGAGGGGTGAGGATAGGTAAGACACCTAAAAACTAGCTAGCATTTGTTGCCCTTAATGCAGAGAAACTAAAGCAGATACCTTAAAGCAACTGAGGCCAATAGGAAAAGGGGACCAGGAACTAGAGAAAAGGTTAGATTAAAAAGAATTAACCTAGAAGGTAACACCCACGCACAGGAAATCAATGTGAGTCAATGCCCTGTATAGCTATCCTTATCTCAACCAGCAAAACCCCTTGTTCCTTCCTATTATTGCTTATACTCTCTCTACAACAAAATTAGAGATAAGGGCAAAATAGTTTCTGCTGGGTATTGAGGGGGGGAGTGGGAGGGGGTGGAGTGGGTGGTAAGGGAGGGGGTGGAGTGGGTAGTAAGGGAGGGGGTGGGGGCAGGGGGGAGAAATAAACCAAGCCTTGTATGCACATATGAATAATAAAAGAAAAATGAAAAAAAAATGCAATAAAGAAAAAGCAATTAAAAGTAGCAGAGAACAGACTAGGAAAAAAATGAAATTAAACAACTAATAACACATGTAACAGAGAGAAGTGTGACTGGTATAAATGGTCAGAAGGGAGAGAAAATAAAAACAATTACATGAAATAATGACAGAGATGAAAAAGACAAAAATACCAAAATAAAGACTAAAGAGGAATGAAAAAACAAGAGTGAGATTCAAATAATGCCTGATGGCCAGAAGAAAATAAAGGAGCAGGGAACAAAGGAGACATTTGGAAGTAACTTTATTATAAAAGTATATATATATAAAAAAGGATCATTTTCGCGACATTAATAATATTTGTTTGGCTATCCTTTGAATATTCAAAAATAAATAACACAGCCACAAAATTCTGATTTTTCTTAAAGTACCAGTTGCAATGACTTTCAGTGCTGAGAGAGTCTGAAGAACAACATTGCTATTTTTAGTCAGGGTTGAAGCCCAATTCCTCATTCAATCTGTCTATTTGATCATACATCTGCTTGATTCAAGTTATCTACCGCAAGCAGAGATGGAGCACTCAAGGAGAAGACATGGCTGATGGTAGGCAAAAGGGTTTTTTGTTTTGTTTTGTTTTGCTATTGTGCAGTTGTGAACAAGAAAAATGAGTCTGGGGAATAAAAGTAAAGAGGGTGAAAAAAAAAATTTTCTCTTTTTTAATGGTACTGGGGTTTGAACTCAGGCCCTTGCACTTGATGTAAACCTTTTTTTTAAGGAAGAATTATTTATATTAAAGGGAAAGATTTCTTCCAAACCAGAGCTGTCCAAAACTAATAGAGACAAGTTTGTTTTAGAAGGAAATGCTTCATGCTGCTCCAGAAAATGAGAGAAACAGGTAAATAACATTTCCCCTGAGTGTTAGACTTGTGAAATAGTAGCTGGAATAAAGATGATGCTGCATGGACTACGGTAAGGTGCTTCTGGCTGGGCCGTCAGCGTGGTCGTTTACCGTTACACCACGTCTCCTAAGCTAGGTACTTTTAAAGTAACAGAATAACCAAATGAGAGGGAAGTGCTACCACCACCCCCGTTTCACTGAAGGGAGGTGGTCTTTCCCAGAGTGGCCCACTCAAGAAACAGTCAGGGAAAGAATCCAGGTAATCTAGACACAAAGCTTATGCTCATTGTGTTCTTATGGCATAGACAGAAAACAGACTCTGCAAGCTTCTAAGTGGAAGTCAGCTCTTAAAAAAATTATTTATGGATAATGCATTTAAGAGAAACTGGGTCAAGTTAAACTTTGAACATGGTTAAAACTGGGTGTTGGTGGTGCATGCCTTTAATTTCAGCCATTTACGAGGCAGAGATTGGGAGGATTGTGGTTTGAGGCCAGTCTGGACAAAAAAGTTATTGAAACCCCATCTCAACCAATAAACCAAGTATAGTGGCACACCTCTGCAATCCCAGTGGGAGGCACAGGTGGCAGGATTGTGGTCCAGGCTGACCTGGGCAAAATGTGAGACCCTACCTGAAACATAAAAGTAACAAAAGAGCTGGGCGTGTGGCTCAAGCGGAAGAACATATGGCAAGCACAAGTCCCTGAAGTAAAACCCCAGTACCACCAGAAAAGAAAAAACATGTAAAACTAATGTTGTATTTATATGCCTACTGCATTCCCTTTGACATGCTTTTCTTCTAAACATGCAAACTAAATGATAAAAAAATAGCTTTAATAGGGAGATCTGGCTTTAAGGAGAAAATATCACAATACTTTCATCACTTTCCTGAATCTTTTTGGCTGATACTGGGGTTTGAACTCAGAGCCCCACACTTGCTAAGTAGGCACTCTGCCAATTGAGCCACATGCAGCCCTCTGAAGAAGTTACAAAGTCAGCTTATCCATTTGATGGGAAGACCTTTTAGAGATACAACAAAATTGAGTGTGATATATAAGATTGCATTTATTATTAATTGTGTGTGCGCTCTCAGGATGGGTAGTCCACCTTTCACTTCTGTGGGAATTAGAAAAAGACGCCCTCTCTGCAATAGGCCCCAGGGAACCACTCTCACCCGGACGTGTTTGAATCCTGACTCTGCCTCAACCTTGTAGAATGCCTTTTGGTAAATTTCTAGCCTGCGTTTCTGATTTGTCTGTAAACTAGGGACATTCAGTGCTGTTTCCACAGTAACTTATGTGGATTTGCTGAGGTGTTGACAAGTGCCTGGTCCATAGGAAACACTCAATAAATATTAGCTATTTGCCTTTAAAAATCAGATGTGGCTTTCATTCAGAAGTAATGACCTTTTCCATCTGAAGTTTATTTAGAAAACCATTGTTGAGATTTTACTCCTTCATCTTTAACGTCTGTTTTTATTGTCAGTAGACACATATTTTGATTCATTTAAAAGTTTTCCAGTGCTCAACATCTTGAATCCTAAATTGAGACAGCACTGTGTTTTTTTCTTTTGGCTGTCATAGAAGCATATTAAGACATTTTTTTGAACCATTCTGCTGAGTGTAAGTGATCTCCACAGTATAGGTAAGGTATTTCCTTCTGAAGGGCTGTTTGAAAGCCCTTCTCATCCAACTTCTCCTTTGGTCTTTGGAAAGATGTCTTATGCACTTTCCCCTCATTTCTCTTAAGAAGGAAATTGAAGTAAACTGCTCTGCCTTCTGTCTTTTAAAAGAAGAATTAGCCCAGAAAGTCAGACTTCTTCCAAGCCATATATCCAAAGGTACGTCGCGAACAAATGCCTGTTAGAGAAAACTAAATGAGAAAGCTTTTGTTTTAGGAAGAAATTTCTCCAGATAGCTCTAGAAAGTAAGAGAAAGAAGGTAGGTAACACTTTCCCTGACAGTAGCATTCTGAACTGTTTTTAGGTGTCTGCACAGGCATACCATAGGTGTGATTCCATACCAATGAACTTTCATTCAGTTTGTGAGATCTCTGTTTTTATGAGGAAGAATTTCTTCTCCCTTTTTTGCTTTTTATGTCAGATGACTCAATAAGAATCGCAAACTAGCTTGGATTGAGGCCTTCCTAGCTAATATATCTCCCGTAAGGAATGCAGTGTAGTTCACAGTAAAGAAACTTAGAAAGCCCTTCACATGTAGCTATTAGTTAATTAGTTAAAAGTTGACTCTCTTTTCCGGGTGATGATGTGAGGAGGCGTTTGTCGCTATGTTTTGCACTGCTAAGATGCTGAGGGCACACAGGGGAGCAAAGAGGCAGCTCCAGGAAAAAAAGAGGTGGCTTTGAAATTCCTCCTCAGGATCCAGGCCCTGAGGCTTGATAGATGATGGCAGTCTGTGCCTTAGAGTGCAGTCACAGTTTCAGCTGCATTGGAGTCACCATGTTAAGTCCCCAGGCCTCAGGTATGGTGCCCAGGAATCTGCATTTTTAAAATTAGTCCACTTCAGAATTTTTATCCACACTGCAGTTTGAGTAGTTTTGTTCTGTCTAGTAGAGAATATGTGTGGCAGAAAGGAGTTAACAGTGGGAGAAGAAGAGCAAAAACAGAACAAGTGTGTAAGGAGGGAGAGCTCACATCATGGAGGCTGAGGATGCTAAGATGTGCAGCTGGTAAGGTGGAGACCCAGAAGAGTGTTCACCAAAGGTCTGTGTGTTATGAGGCTTGGTCCCAGGGTAGTGTTTTGGAGGTGTTGTAGATTTTGAGGCTGGTAGAAGGTCCCTGGGTCATCGGTGGCATGTCCCAAAAGGGAGCTGTGGGACCCCAGCTCATCCTGTTCTCTCTGTTTCCTAAAATGAGTGACTTGTTCTGACATTGCCATCTGACACCCTCACCACAGGCCCAAAACAGTGGGGCTGCCTGACTGGGCTGGAACTTCCAGAACCATGATTTTTAATGATTCTTCAGGTTTTTCCTTTGTAGGAACATGAAGCTAATTAACACAGTGTAGGTTCAATCAGGGTCCATGACCCAGAAGCCAAGAGAACATTCTGTTCTCAGACTGAGTTCAAAAGCAGGAATAGACCAATGTCCCAACTTGAAGACTGCCAGGCAAAGGGAAAGAAAGAATTATTTCTCACTCAAACTCTTATTATTCTATTCAGGATTTCAATGAGTTGGATGAGGCACATTGGGAAGGAAAATGTGCTTCACTCATTCTTCCTACTCACATGTTACTATCATCAAGAAATATCCTCACACACACTCAGCAAATATCTGGGCACCCTGTGGCCCAGTCAAGTCAACACATGAAATTAACCTTCACCTCCTGCTACAGTCTTCAGTAAAACAGAACAATCTTCTTGGAATTCGTGAGTCTGTAGTGAGGCTGTGTTTTGATTGGGTGGGAGCAATGACAACACCTCTACTGCCATGTAGTGGATGAGTACACTTGGCTTCTGGGTCATAATCTGTGTATTGATTTTGAAATATAAATTATTGGAATATTCACACAGTGCCCACAGGGACTTGATTAAGTACATTTAAGTATATGAAAACAATCATGTTTTTCCTGCTCTCAGAGAGCTTGCAATCTGCTGGGAGAGGGAACTCTCTCCCTAGATTAGTGCTGTGGTCAGAGTTAAAAGTAAAGGTAAAAAAAAAAAAAGCTAATCTCTTTGGGAGACCAAAGAGGTGAAAGAAAAATAAGCAAATTATCAGTGGCACAGGTATTAATCGACCTGAACAAAGGCCACATCACATGCTGGATCACAGTGGGAGGTCATTTTGACTATTCTGGAGATTTTATTATGTTCTCATGTAAAAGGGGAGAATATATAAGAGGAAAAATGTTTCTGATAAATTATGCAATAAAAATGCCTCTCTGATACAGATCACAGCAACACCTGGGTCCCCCCCCAACATTGTAAAGACATCCATCTGTGATTCAGGTATTCAGTACCCCTCCGCAGACCCTCCTAATGACAACTCCCTCTACTTCCATGGGTCTAGTGACCTAATCCTTTATATTTATTTATCTATTTATTTTTTGACTTATGGTACTAGTCATGGTTCAAACTCAAGGCCTTGTGCTTGTAGGCAGGAACTCTACGGCTTAAGCCATGCTCCCAGCCCCTTTTACTTTAGGTAGGGTCTGGTGTGTTTGGCCAGTGCCCCAATTCTTGCTCCTTTCCCCTTGCTTTCTTGGTGTAAAGTCCCTTCCGTATAATGGTTGATGAGTTATACTTTACTACATGTGAATCTTGGTGACTTCATTTACATTGAACCATTTAACCATGCACTGATGGCTGTGACAAGGCTGGGAGGGACTTGGAGGGACAGGAGAGGTCTGGGGTGGGTGCCCCTTCTCTCTTCTTGCTCTCATTCACCCCAGTCAGATATTTTTCAAAGAGAACGTTGGTTTTATCTTGACAAATGTTGAAGAAAAATGGAGCAAGAGTTAAACAAGCAAGGAAAATAGCACCCAAAAGTTGAAAGTGTTTGATGTGCCTACTGTAGAGGAGCTAATATAGTAACCTTAAAATGACAGAGGTCACTATGGGAAGGGGACTGGGAAGTAGTGAAGAGGTCTGGTAGAGATGAATCAATTTGGGTTGTAATACACATGTGCATGGAAGCAATACTAAGAATCTCTCTGTATAGCTATCCTTATCTCAACTAGCAAAAACGCTATGTCTTTCTTATTATTGCCTATATCTTCTCTTCAACAAAACTGGAGAAGAGGGCAGAACAGGTTTTGCCTGGAAGTGAGGGAGGTGGGGGAGAGTGAGGGGTGGGGGACAGGAGGGAGAAATGGCACAAATACTGTATGCACATATGAATAAATAAAAAAGAAAAAAGGAAACAGGGATGAAGACTTTTTGAAATGTGGGAGAGAGATTGAGCTTATCTCTGAATATAACAAGTACAACTGGGTATTTATAGTGAATGAACGGAGTGAAGAACTTATTGAATGGAAATTACTAATAGGAATTTGGTTAGATATTGATGGTGGGGAAAGGGAAATTTAATTTCCCCTTCAAAGTTTGGAGGAAATTTTACTAAGCTGGCTTGGCAGGATTCTTGCTAAAGCTTGCTCAGCAGACCAAGGACAAGTCCTAGTCAGAAAAAGGGCTCAAGAGAGAGTTCTGCTGAACAAAGAGAGGTGTTTTATGAGTGCAGCTGAAAGGTGTTGGAAAGGTGAATGATATCATTTCTGATATCAAAATTTCAGTGTTTCAAGCTTCCCTATTTCTCCCCTTTAACATCATCATCACAACAACGTTAGTTACTCATGGAGCTCCAGGTGTGCCACTGAGCACGTCTCCTGTGATGGCACATTGAATCTCACAGAGCCCCGTGCATTAGTGCCACTGTTACCCCCCCATCACACGTGAGCAAACCAAAGCCGAGAGACATACGTTGACTTATCGAAGTCACACAACCAAGAGGTGCTACTCAAAGGCTGTGGCTATGCCCTTCATGACTCAGCTACAATACCCAGTGTGGGTTCTCCCTTGAGCAAAAATTTTCTCCTTCCTCTCTTCCTTGTGGGAAGCACTCTCAGCTGCCACCTGTTCCTCTCCCACCTGCTTTTGGTTTCCATTCTTCTCTTTTTTGCCCCACAGTGACTACACTAATGCTACTGGACAGGCTGTTCCCAGACCCATGGCCCAATCTGAACCCTCCCCATACTTAGGTCACCATCCTGCGTCTTGCAGGAAAGCGTGACAGTGTGGGAAAGCAAGAAGTATTGTTTTGCACGCCTGACTTTTGAGGAATCACCTACAAATGTGTGTGCCAATGTATACGCATCCTGAAGTTGATGCAATTACAGTAAAGTAGGTCAAGATTGAGGGAGATTAACAATATTGAATAATTAATGACTTAAAAACATGATTACAGTTTGCATTGTCATAGAGAGGAACTCCCAAATTCAATGGGTTCTATGTGTGCTTTAGTTTATACATACAGCATTGTGCTACTCAAATAAGAGGCAGCCTATAGTCTGCTTTGTAAGTAACTATTTGGGGTGATTTTCATGCTCATCAAACCAGAAAATCATTGCCCTGGGAGCTATAATTTTTTTTTTACCTTAATGGCAACATACTTTAATTTGCCATTGATTTAGCAATAAATTTCTTAAACTCATAAGTAGATTGGATAAGCTAAGGAGCAAAACCATACATGTTTGACTTTAGTTATTTGTAAGAATCCAGAGAAATCAGATTAAATCTCATTTGTGTCTTTTTGAAAGTATGCCTCTCTCCTTTTTTTCCCCTATTCTTTCATTCCTGAAGAATAGCTGTGAAACAATGTGTAGATGAGCCATTTTGCTGGAATCACTATTTGCAGAAATGTTTTGCTCCTTAGCCAGCCAGAAATGTTCTTGTCACAATGGAAACAGGTGTGACACAGCTGGAAGGCAAGGGTTGCCATGGTCACCGCAAAAGCATTCAGACAGCTCAGATGTTTCCAGAATGGCCTGTTGCAGGCGCTGTAGTTGATTCTTCTACACCCAGGAGAGAACTTTCTAGGGAAGCTAGAGTGCTTGTTGGGATGAGGGACATTTGTCTTTCATAGGTTCAAGTTTGTTTTGACAAACTCATCTTGGGACATTCCTTTATATCCTTGTGTTTGATGTTGGGGGAGAACAGTTACAGTGTTTGGGGTTCGAAGTATGTTATTCTGTTTCTTTAGAAGCAGTATTGTCTAGCAATTGGAATTGGGTTTTGGAGTTTCAATATATTGACTTGTTTAGCTTATCTAGACAATTGAACTTCTTTTTAACTTCTCTCTGCTTCATTTTCACCTCTGTAAAGTGGAGGAAGGTAATTTGTGGTACTAGTGCCTCATCATGGAGGAATTTCCTAAAGATCAGCTGAGATAAAGCAGGTTGAACATTTGGGAACAGGCCTGACACAAATGCAGGGCTTAGGAAATTTAGTGAATGTTTATGGAGTGAGCAACAATTTGAGCTATTCATACTCAAATGAAGGACTAGATTTGCAAAAATGTTTAGTTCCCAAGTTTTAGAGATTTTGGAATATACTGAATCCGGCTGAGTGTTGTACGCATGTGTGCTTGTGTTGGGTGCTAGCAGGTAAACAATGCAAAGCCAGGCCTTGGTTGTTTACCTTGAGGCAGTAAGGATAGGAAAGTATGAGAGCTATAGCTGACAAATGCAAAACTGCTTCCTAAATTTGTTTTACTTTTAGTAAGTTTGAGTTCTAGACTTAGTGTTATCTACTATTTCTTTCCACCCCAACAGTGGATGGGATTGTGCTACTTAGGTGCAATGTTTATGCCTCTATAGGGTTACCTATGAAAGTTATTTTCTTTTTGTGTTTTTGATTTTGCGTTTTGAGGGAGGGTCTTGATAGCTAGCTCAGGCTGGCTTCAAACTTGTGTAGTTCAAGCTGGCCTCAAACTCATAATCCTCCTGTGTCTTCCTCCCTAGTGCTAGGGTTAAGACGTGTGTCACCACACCTGGCAAGTTTAACTTCTTTAACCCATGTCCTCATTAGGATGATGCACAGAGGAACACATGAAGGGCAGGCATTGTGTCACTTATTAAGGTAATTAGTATTGAGGAGTGACAAGAGAGAATGCTAAGACTCTGATACTCTGCTCTGGATTTTGTGGTGGTACCTTAACCCAAATGCGGGGAAATCCACTAACAACCCTTCTCCCTTACCCAGGAGAGAGTAAGTCTACCAAGTCAGGGACTCATTCCTTATTTTCCAAATTGTGTCTGAACTAACTAGAAATGGCTAGAGCATGTGACTTGGCTGGCCTAAAAGTGGCCTACTCAGTGCTCTTTCTGGTCAGTCAGGAGCGATTGTAGGGGAATAAACAATAAGGCCGGCTAGAAGTAGGAAAAGTTCGGGACTCCTGTAGTTTGCCCAGGATGGCCCAGATCAACCTCACCTTGTCGGGAACCATCCATGCCCCTCCCCACTCATTGATGATTGGATGGTTATCACCTGGTTCCATCCTTCCTCTAGATTAGCTTAAGTTTTAAATATACCTTAAAAGAGAAGCTTGCTTTCTCTACCGGCAGACTCCACTTGCACCCACCATGCTCCCCTTTGTATTTTCCTTCCCTAGTATTTTTAATAAACTCCATTTTTACCCATGTGTCCTGCAGTGGATTCTTTCCTGTGGGACACAAAGAATGTGGAAGTCTTCTGATCACAGACTGCATCAGCGCATTAACAAGAGGGTTATTTTTTCTTTCAGATTCAGAAGTTTTGTTCTTGTTGCCAGTGCTCTCTTGCCATCCAGTCTGCCTACCTCGTGGCGGGTCATGTCTTCTATCTCCTGCCCCCTTAATGAGACAGTGCTATCTCAAGTTGGTCTGTGTAAGGTGCTTACACATCACTGCCACCTGAGTTTCTTGATCTCTCTAAAGTGCAACCTTAAACTTAAGTCTGAGACACAGTTGTATAAGGATGGAAGCTTTTTGCATAAAATTATATGAGGTAATTTAAAATGTTTGGGCACTTAGAAACTTAATTTTCCATGGTTCCCACGCATTTTTTCCTGTCCTAGAGCTCATTACATCAAACCACAAACGAAGATGAGAATCCCAGCGATGGGAAGCATGTGGGACTCTCGCTGTCATCTCTGTGCTCTCCTTCCTGTAACTTCGTCCAGACCTCATGTCATTTCCTAAGCTCTGACCTGTCTTGTTCTCTTCTACTTATTCACTGTTCTAATTCTAGGCAGACAGCACTTGCCCAGTGTTATCAGTTTTGCCTTCCTGTATTACTTTCAGCTCTTTGTGAGGTATGTTTTTTGTGTGCAACTATGTGTGTGTGAGTGATTGCAAATTGAGAATTTTTTTTACTTCTCAGATACCCATTCTTGTCCGTAGGGAACACTGAAATGATCTCATTTGAATTTTTTTTAATCTTTCAGGTTGTTTGGCTACACTATAGGGAAAGGTAGGACCACATAATCTATTTTTGCTCCCTTAAAGAGCAGGACATGTATTTGAGCCTTCAATAAAGGCACCATGTATCTTCCAACTACATAACTGGTAAGTGATCAGGGAGAAGGGTAAGGCGTTGATCTTAGCTTCAAGTACTAAGCTACCTCTTAACTCTATTGCTAAAAGGGCAGTTACAAACAGCACACTATTTGTTCTAAGTCACTGAGAATATGCAAATATTAACAAAGCATCCAGAGCTGATGGACTGTTTTAGCTTTAAATGTGATCACTAATTATTATGTTGGAAATCCTCACCTGGGCGAAGTGTGCCTTGCAGATGGAAGTGTGGAGAGAGGTTTTGGTCACCAAGCTCCTTTTGCCCACTATTTGTGCTAATTTTTGGCAAAATGGCTTTTTTATAACTTTTTAAAAAAATTATTTGTAAGCAGGCACTGGTGGGTCATACCTGTAATCTTTGCTGCTTGAGAGGCTAAAATCAGGAGTATCGAAGTTCTAGGCCAGCCCAGATAAAAAATTTCTCAAATCCATCTCAAGGGAAAAAAGCTGGGTGTGGGGGTAGTGCACACCTGTCAGCCGAGCAACAAAGGGGAAGCAAAAAATAGGAGGATCATGCTCCAGGCAGGCCTGGGCAAAAAGTGAGACCCTATCTCCAAAACCAGAAGAAGATGGGCTGGTGGAGTGGCTCAAGTGGTACAGTGCCTGCCAAGCAAGTGTGAGGTTCTGAGTTCAAACCCCAGTACTGCTAATATATATATATATATATTACACATATAAACATATTTAGTTGAGCATAATGATTGTGCATATTTATGTGGTCTGACAATTCAGTACATATGTTAAATGTGCAATGAGCAAATCAGGGTAGTTAGAATTTTCATCTCCTTACGCATTTGCCATTTTTTAAACTTGGAGCTTACAAACTACAATATATAATAAATAATATATACAATATTTATACAATATATAATATAAATATACAACATGTAATAAACTGCCCATAAACCATCCTCCCCTACTGTGTGTAGAATACTGAGACTCACTCCTCCTGTACTGTATTTGGTTATCTGCTATCCAAATTTGCTCTGTCTCCCCTCTCCTCCCCTTCCTAGCCTCTAGTAAGCACTCTTCTATGCTCTACTTCTATGAAATCAACTTTTTTTTTTAGCTTTACTTGTAGTGAGAACAGGCAGAACTTGTCTTTCTGCGTTTGGCTTATTTCATTAAATAAAATGTCTCCCAGTTCTATCCGTTTTTGCTGCAAATGACAGGATTTCATTCTTCTTTACGGCTAATAGTATCACAGCGTGCACACACACCACATTCTCTCTCTCCATTTATCTGTCCACAGATGCTTTGGCTGAGACCACAGCTTGGCTTTTGTGAGAGTGCCGTGGTAGCCAGGGGCGTGCTGGCATCTCTTTGATATGCTGATTTCATTTCCGTTAGATATAATACCCAGAAGTGGGATTGCTGGTAACACGGTAGTTCTGCCTAGTTCTGCTTTTACTGTTTGAAGACTCTCCATCTATTTTCCGTAATGGCTGCACTAATTTACATACCCAGTAACAGTGTAGGCGAGGTCTTCTCTCATCCTTGACAGCGTGTGTTGTACCTTGTCCTTTTGTGGAAAGCCATTCGAACAGGTGTGACATGATACCTCACTGTGGTTTTGATTTTCAGTTCCCTAATAATTAGTAATGTTGAACATTTTTCATATGCTTCTTGGCCATTTATATATATTTGTTGAAAACTGTCTATTCAAAATATTTACTCATTTTAACATTATTATTTGCCTTTCTTTGGCTGTTGAATTTTTTGTTTCTTGTGTATTTTGGATATGAATCTCTTATGAGATGACACGAACAGGTTTGGCAAGCTGTCCTGCTATGTAGCGCTCCAGGGGCTGGGGCCATCTCAGGGGGCATCTGTCAGCTGGACCTGGGTGGCCATTGACACTGTGGGTCAGCATCTGTGAAGCGGCCTCACTGGGGCTATGGGGCTGCCACCTGTCTGGCTGTTGAGTCAGGCACAGGAGCACAAGGGCATGCCAGGTAACCGGCTCTGTGTGAGCTTCTCTTCTGTGCAAGTCTGTCTGTACCTTGGGACATGAGGCACCATAAAGGTTCAGCAACTGGGTCTTAGGTTTTCTGCTGGGCCAAGACTTTGAGCAGCTGGGTCGTGGTATTATAGCCACCCACTGAGCATGGTGGGTGAGTCTCCAGAAAGAAGATATTCTGTGACCACCAGCCCAGGTGGGATGCATTCAGGCAGTGAGCCTGGCACTGAGCCACAGGTGCTCACGTCGAGGAGTGCGGGGTGGGGGGCCAGGCAACCCTCCGAGCTGCTGGGACCAGTGAGGGCAGTGGTCCTCTGTGAGGTCCTCGGCAGCAGCAATGGGACTGTTGGGGGGTACTGTGGAGGAGGTACATGGTCTGTCCTGGATTTCCACACGCCACAGAAGCCCTGGCACTTTCCTGCTACTCCCTAGTGTTCTTCTTCAGTCACTCCAATGGGAGTGGAGCTGTTCACTTTTTTTGTGGCCTCTTTTGAGGTGAGTGACTGGAATCTCTTCACCTGTCTCGTGGATGTTACCCTATGTTTTAAAGTTATTGTTATCTGCTTATTGAGTTGTAAGAACTTTAATATTCTATATACAGGTCCTTTATTGCATGTATGTTTTTCAAATATTGTCTCCTAAATTGTAACTTGCCCTTTCATTTAATTTTTTTTTTTGTGGTACTGGTGCTTGAACTCAGGGCCTTGTGCTTGCTAGGCAGATGCTCTGTCATTTGAGTCACACACCCAGGCCCTTTTCATTTTACTAATAGTATTGTATGAAGCGCAAAAGTTTTAGTATTATGTACTCCTGATTTATTAATTATTCTCTTTAATATCTTTTCATGTACTATTTTAAACATCATTGCTGAAAGTAAGGTTGCTAATATTTCTGTCCTAGGCTTTCTTCTAAAATTTTAATAATTTTTAAATCTACATTTTAGTCTGACTCACTTTTAGTGTTTTTTTTTAATCATGGTGGCAGGGAATGGCTGAAGCCTCCTTCTTTTCTTTCTTTCCTTCCTTTCTTCCCCTTCCTCCCTCCCTCCCTTCCTTCCTTCCTTTCATAAAGCTGTGTGATTGTTCCAGCCTAATTATGTTGAAAAGATGATCATTTCTCCACTGATTGCCTTGGCCCCTTTGTTGAAATCAACTGACCATGTATGGATTGATTTCTGGGCTCTCTTTAGTTACATTAAATTATATGTCTTTCTTTATGCTATGATCATACTTTCTTGATTAATGCAGTTTTATAATATATCTTGACACCAAATAGTGTGCAAGTTTTCCAACTTTGCTTTTTTTTTTTTTAACAAAATAGGTTTGGCTTTTCTAGGTCTTATGAATTTACATATAAATTTTATAGTCAGATGGTCAATTTCTATCAAAAACCTGCTGGAATTATAATTGAACTTGCTATGAGTTTGCACATCAATTTGGAAAGAATGATGTCTTACCAATAATTGACTTGCCTTGTGACGATGGTATGTCTGTTCTTTTCACATCTATAAAATGTCTTTCAGCAGTATTTCAAGGTATGGGTCTTACACATATTTTGTCAAATTTAAATATATATATATATATATATATATATACATCCATGAGTATTTAAAGAATTTTGAATCTATTGTAAGTGGCATAGTTTTTACTTTTTTAAATTTTATTTTATTTTTGAATTAGCATACATTAATAACAAGAGTTTCATTGTGATAATTCCATATGTGTGTACAGTGTGCTTTGAACAAGTTCACACCCTCCATTGCATTTCCATCCCTTTCTTCCCCCTTTACAAACAGTGTGTGGTAGGTTTCACCGTGCTGTCTTCGTATGAACATGTGCAGTGTGCTTCCGTCCTCTTTTACCCTCAGTATCCTTTCCTTACCTCCTCAGTCTCCCATTTACATTCATGTTATAATTGGTATAGTTTTCAAATTCTGATTTCTGACTGATCATTGGTTTATTGAAATATAATTAATTGGTTTATCAAAATTATAATTGAAATATAATAGTATATTAACTTTGTAAGCCTCGATAAACTAATTCTATTTCTAGCAGATTTTTTCAGGTTTCTTTTTTTGGTGGTACTGGGGTTTGAAATCAGGATCTTGTGCTTGTCTGCCAGCCCTATTTTGCTTTCATTTATTTTTTGTATCGAGTATGGCATTTTTTGCCCAGTGCTGGCCTTGAACCACAATCCTCCTACCTATACCACATAGCTAGGATTACAAGCATGTACTACCATGCTAGGCTTATTTATTGACATGGGAGACTTGCTAACTTTTTGCAGGGACAGGCCTTGAACTCTGATCCTCCCTATCTCTGCCTCCCATGTAGCTATGATTACAGATGTGAGCCACCACACCCAGCCATCAGATTTCTTAAAATTTTCCAACTATTTTGTTATGTCATTGGTGAATATAGACCATTTTATATCTCCCCCATCTGTGTGTTGTTTATTTCTTTCTTTCTTGAATGCACTGACTGGGACCTCCAATCTAATGTTGAAGGAAATTGGTGATGATCTTGTGACTTTTATGTTGTTTGATTCTAGAACTTTTGCATACACTGCTTTTCTATTTGTCATATAATAGCCACCTTGGCTATTCAGTCGTTTGCTATGCTATTGTGCTTGTGTTTAGATAGCCCTTATTTTACTCAATAGTGGTCTCAGTAATAATGCTGAAAATTCACATATGTCAGAGGAAAGCACAAAGTTTCTCCTTGGCTATTAATAGGGAGAGGAAGCAAGTTCTTTGTTGAGGATTCCCATTGGTTCAGTTTAACTTACATGGCAACTCTGAAGCAAACACCATTCTTGGTTGGCTGGACTGGTTCTGGGTCTCTGGTTCATGGAAGGTGTAAAAGTGAGCCATTTTGGGAATGCCTTGGATTGGGCAGGATTATTTAAAGTAGAGAAAGACTGAGTCCGTAAAGCCAGAAATGCTGGAAAATACAAACTGTCAGTCTATGATATTTAATTGATGATGTTGTTTAGAGCTTTTATTATTTATCTATTGCCTTATAACAAGTTACCTCAAAACTTAGCACTTTATTAGCTCATAGCTTCTGGGAGTCATGAATTTCACAGGACCATAGCAAGATAGTTCCAGCCCAGAGTCTCTTTTGAGTTTGCAGTCAAGTATAGTAGTCTAGCCTTATATCTGGGTTCAGTAACTCACAGTCAACCTTGGTCCAAAAATATTAAATGAAATATTCATAAGTTTCAAATTGTGTGCTATTTCTGACGAAGTTTCACACTCCATCCTGCCTGGAATGTGACTCATGCCTTTGGCCAGCACATCTATGCTGTATACGCTACTTGCCTATTAACCATCATCCTGGTTGTTAGATTGCTGTTGTGGTATTGTAGTGCTTGTATTTAGGTAGCCCTTATTTTGCTTAACAGTGGCCCCAGTAGTGATGCTGTCAGTTCACACACGCCAAAAGAAATCATGAACTCCTTCCCTTCAGTGAGAAAGTGGGAATTAACTACATAATAACAGCAGAAAAATATCATATGGCGAGGCTCCTCAAATCTACATAACAATGAATTGAATCTTCTATCCACAAAATTGTGAAGTAAAAGGAAAATTTTCTAGTTTTTCTGTCACATCTGAAATTGTAAAAGTTATGTCCACAGTGAATATAACCCAGAGGTAAAGCACTTGTCTAGTACATGTGAGATCTAAGGTTTGATCCTCAGCACTGAAAAAAAAAGACGTATGTGGTGAAGATGAAGAGTCATTAAGTTTGTGTCATGAACAGAAAAACATGTTCTGATTGATGGCGATACGTTACACCAGAACACACTGAATGGCAGGCGTTGGTACGATCCATGGTTTCAGACATTCACCAGGAGTCTTGGAACATGTACCCTAAAGAAAGGGAGACCTACTGTGTTGCCAGAGCTGCTGTCCCCTGTGGGCTTGACTGGTGACTTGTTATCAAGCTTCGGCTCTGCCAAGCTGATGCCTGAAACTTCAGCACGTGGAGTTCTCTCTAGGCTGCTCAAGGCCCTCAGAACATGGTTACTGAATTCCTAAGACTGAATGACCCAAGAGAGAGTCTTCTGCACCTAAGATGGAAGCTGTTGCCTTTTAATAACCTCAAATCAGAAATGATTTTACATATCTTCTACTGTTGCAGGATTCTTGGACAGACCCATGGGACACCAAGGTGGATCTGCAGGAAGCAACATTTTATTGTGCCAGCACAGACTCAGCAGACTCCAGTCCAAAGGCTGAGCCCTGAGAGCAAAGGAGACTTACCTTATATCCCCTTGCAAGCAGGTTACAGAATCAAAAAGCAAGGTTTAACCCATACATGGTTGCATGCAACTCTATTGTGGGTCCAGTGCTACGTGACCTTCTTCACATTTAGATTCTTCAAGTTTTATCCTTCTGATGCCATCCCTTCCCTTGTGCTACATTAGCAGAACAAAGACATGCCTGGTTCTTTTCAGGCCCTCCTCCCTGCTACATTATCTGCCCCACCTTTGATGCTTGGACCCATGTAGGGTCAAAGAGCATCATCTTGATCTAGGGGTTTGTATTTCCATAGCATCATTACATGTGTGGCCGTTTTTCTTTCTATAGTGGCCTCCATAATGGTCCTGATAGGGCCATACCAGGGGAACAAAGCAGGGTAATATTAAATATGCTTCCAGGACAAGGCCCATTGCCCCTATCAGGGATTTGAATCTGCCCAAGGCAGAGAACTATCCTCCAAACAGGTCATTGGGATCCCATCCTCTCCAAATCTGGATGGGAACATGGGCAGTCTTCCTCATTCTGTCTGTGATTTCTTCTATGACCTTCCTTTCATCATCAATCTGTAAGCAGCAGTTGCTTAGGTTAATTTTTCCACAAACTCTTCCCTCAGAAGCAAGCAGGTAGCCTAAAGCTAAACAGTTTTGATAGATAGTGTTGTACATTTTAGTGCTTTGTTTTGCCAGCAAATTGAGGGCTCTTGCTGTTTCATTAGATATAATTTCAACAATAGCCCATAGCCTGATGATGCAGTTGAGAATATAAATCGGGGTGTGATAGCCCCAGGTTCCCACTTCTGCCCAAGTAACAGGATCATTATACTGGATGATTCACTCAGGAGACCATTTGTTATCTTTCCAATTGCCGATTTGTAAGGCACCCCATTTTTGCCTACTTAATTTTTCTTCATATATGGGGACTCCTAGTTTGTTACCTTGTCTAAGTAGAAGCAGGAAGAAGGATGACCTGATTGATTCTAACATGCAAGACCCAAATCAGCTACTAGGTAGCACCATATAAGCTTGCTTTCTGCAGATCCAACAAAGCTCCATGGGCGCCCACCAACCTATGTTTGTGATGAGATTGTTCCAAGCTTTCCAGAGATTACAGAAGTTGGCCAGTGGGTGGGGTGGGGTTCTGTGCTGTTTGGAGCTCCCCACCATTGGGTCTTTTGGGCAGTGTCATTGTAAAACTTTTGTCCTAGACAAGTTAAATCCTCCATTGGAGTGGAGAATTGGTCTTTTGAGTGGGAGATACAGTAATTTCTAATGATGGAAGTTTTTAGGAGCCAGACGTCTTTCTTGTGTTTGGGGAAAGCAGTCACATTAAAGGGCTCCTGTGGGTCCAGCTCCCTTGCTTCCCAAGGCCAATGGTCTCCCACATTGGTTCCTCCACAAACATAATAGGAAGTTGCAGTCAGTGTCTTGTATATAGACTCAGCCAGTGAGAGGAACAAGTTCTTGCCCTTGACAGAAATAGGGAACTTACTTGTCATTTTCTCATAAAAGGAATGAGAGACTTGGTAAAAGGAATTTTCATGGGTACAGTTACTAATTTAAGGTGCATCAGAGTCCTGTGGTCAAGTCCCTTTCCATCTATCATTATACTAACTACATGTCCCTGTTTTCAAACAGAAGGCTTAAGTACAATAAAATTTACAGGGTTACAGGTGCCAGAAGTAGAGTCAGGGGCAATTGTCCCCTGTCTTTTGCCAGGTAGCCCATGAAACACAACCCCAATAAGGGCAATAATAGAAGCCCACGTCATCACATAACCAATAATTGTCTTCCTGGCACATATACTTATCATTTGACATATAGGCCCTTTCCCAAGCTAGGCCCCCACAGCCACAGCCTACACATGCATCAAAGAATATTGATACTGGCTTATCAGGGTTAAACACCTGGGTATGGCTAACCAGGTTCCCAGGGTTGCTGACACTTTGGATTTCTAACCATTGCTCCTGAGGGTGGTAGGTGGGGTTGAAGCAGATATGCTTATCACCATGGGAGCACACCAGATAGGTAGTATGGTTGTGGATGCATGCCCCAATGATGGAGACTACACAGGAATAGTAAGTATGGAAAAGCAAAGTCCTAGTGACAACACTTCCTGACTGGGTAGTATGCATACATAGGTCACAGTTTGAGATCTGGGAATTTCCAAGCAAGGAACTAATTAAATTCAACAAAAGGAAAACATGGAAAAGACCCATCCCTGGAGGGGGAAGAAGATAACTCCTCAGCCTTGCACCGTGTGTAGACTAGTCAGCTTCCGGAGTGACTAGAGCAGGGCTGTCATGGTCCTGTTGTCCATGGTCCCCTGTTGTTTCCTGGGGAGCAGAGTCCTGCTGGGGAAGGGTGTGGGTATTCCGGAAGGTGATCTTGCACAGTGAAGCTGGATCAGTGATGCATTCCCATTTGAGAGAAGCTGGCTTTACTCCACTGTGGTGGATCCAAGGAGCAATCTCTGCTGCTTTAACTGTTGTGGAGGTAGACAAAATAATAACAAAAGGTCCTCTCCAATGGGGTTTTAGCAGTTGAACATTCCATTCTTTTATCCAGATGGCATCCCTTGGCCTGTAAGGGTGTGTGGGAGTTGTCATGCTGATGGGAAGTCTCTCCCAGACCCAGTCATTGATCTTTGAGAGAGTCAACACAAGGACCTGTATCTGTTACCTCAAGGTGAGGTCACCTATTTCTTTGAGGTCCCCCATATGCCCTTGATTGAGGAGGGTGGGACCCATAAAGGACTTCAAATGGTGAAAGTCCTGTCTGCTTTGTGGGACTAGACCTAATTCTCAGTAATGCTATGGGTAGTAATTGATCCCATTGCAAATGGGTCTCCCAACACAGCTTTTCCAACTGTGATTTCAGAATTCTATTCATGTGTTCCACTTTTCCTGAGCTCTGGGGGCAGTAGGCTATATGCAACTTCCAGGTGATTCCTAAGCTCCTAGCTACCAGCTGTACCACCTTGCCCACAAAGGCTGGCCCATTATCTGACCCAACAGACACAGGTATTCCAAACTGAGGGATGATTTCCTTTAACAGACACCTGGCCACCTCCTGGACCTTTTCAGTCCACATGGGGAAAGCTTCCACCCATCCTGAGAAAGTGAAGATAAACACCAACATATATTTGCATCCTTGAGCTCATGGCATTTCAGTGAAGTCTGATTAAGTTTTCAAGAGGAGTTCCACCAATGCTCCGCACCTGGTGAGGTGCCTTTGGTCCTTGATAGGGGTTGTTTTTGGTACATTGTCTATATCTTTCACATACTGCCTTACTTATACTGGAGAGTTGGGGGAAATAAAAATTCTGGGCTAGCATGCTCTCAAAGGTTATTTGCCCTGAATGAGTTCCTTCATGGAACTGCTTGACAAATGTAGGACCAGAGACTCAGGTATGGCAATGTGGCCATCAGCAAACTTCTACCATCCATCTGGTGGGAAAGTTCTCTCTTCAGTCTTAAGCTAGGCTTGTTTTTGTGGTGTGTACCATGGGTCCCATTCAGCTAAGGGGCATGGGAACAAGGCAAACATCAGGACAGTTGGGGCCGGTCCTCTTGTGAGGGCCACTTGTTTGGCCTCCCTGTCAGCTTCCCGGTTTCCTCAAGCAATTGGTCACATCTCCCTTTTGGTGCCCTCGGCAATATATAACTGCCACCTGTTTAGGGATCCATATAGCATCTTGCTGTTTAAGGAATTCCTGCCCATACTTGATACTTTTTCCTCCTGAGTTAATGAGTCACCTCTCCTAATGTAAGGCCCCATGGACATGAATGGTTGGGAAGGTGTATTTAGAGTCAGTGTAGATGTTTACCTATAATCCTGTAGTGAGCTGGAGTGCCCACATAAGGGTGACAACTTCAGCCTTTTGTGTAGAAATTCCAACAGGCAGTAGGGGGGCCTCAATGACTGAGTCCAGAGTCACCACCACATATCTGACAAAGCCCACGTCATCCCAAAGTTGCTGTCATCTGTGAAATATTCAACATCCAGATGGCATAGAGGCTGATCAGTTAGATCTGGCCAGTTGAGAAAACCTCATCCATAACCTCTAAGTAGTCATGCTCTGGGGGACATAAATCAACCAGCAATAAGGTGGCCAGGTTTAGAGTCTTAACAACCTCCAATCAGATGTATGGATTTTCACATAGCATACTCTGGTATTTGACCATCCGAGAGTTGGTTAGCCAATAATTTCCCTTATACTCTGTGAGAGTCAGGATGGAGTGGGGACCCAGACGGTGAGTTCTTGCCCTAGGGTAAGCTTGTCTACCTCTGCCACCATGGCAGCAGTGGCTGTTAGGGCATGCAGGCAAAGTGGCCAGCCTCAGGAAATGGTATCAAGTTGTTTTGACAAGTAAGCCACTGGACAGTGTCAGGAGCCTAGTAGCTGAGTCAAGACTCCAACAGCTGTCGCCTTTCACTCATGGGCATACAGGAAAAAGCACTTAATTACATTCAGCAGGCCTAGAGCAGGGGCATTTGTGAATGCCCTCTTGATTTCTCTAAAAGCTTTCTCTTGTTCTTCTTCCCATTCTAAAGGTTCCCATTCTCACCCCATTTGTGGCTTCATAGAGGTGTTTGGCCAAGAGGGAGTAGTAATTAATTATGTTTCCATTTCAATAGAAAAATCAATTATGTTACCATTTCAATAGAAAAATAATATTAAATTGCAGAGATATCTGTAATTTTTTTTTGTAATGGTGATAATAGCTAGTTGATTTCCTGAAACGCTTTAGAAATGCTGATATATATATTTCAAACATCTTTGAAAGATTTCATACAAATTCAAAAAAAACTTTATAGAATGGAAAAACAACAGCAACCTTTTGCCTTCAGAAACTTAATCTAAGCCCATCTTTGTAGGTTTCAATAAAGGTTACTGCCAAGTTTAACATAACGTGAAGAAGATGAATTATGCATACCATACCTTGCATTTCCTTAAAGTTGTGGCCGATAGACACCTACTCTGATACATTTTATAAATGATTTTCTACCTTATGTAGAATTTTCTAAAAATGTCATGTATAGATATGTTTAGAAAGGTAAGGGCATGACACTTACAGTTAACACTTATCAATCTGCTTCAAGTTCCTAACAATTATGGTCCTTAACTGTAATCTGCTATCTTTCCTCAAACTTAATGTCTAGGCCATGAGAGAGGCCTTGTCTTAATTGTCTTAATTGTCTTAATTTTAATATTCCTTCATTTCAGCATGGAATTTAATAAAAAAAAATCTACATGAATAATCGCTTCAAACATTTCTACAGCTTTAAGCTTGGAGGTTTTTATTTTTGCGGGTAACAATCTCCTGTTTTGTTAAAGGCTTTCAACAAATACAAAAATCAAACATTTAATACTATTTCTTGCCCAGAAAAAATAACTCACAGATTTCTATGCAATTCACAAGGTTAGTCTATGGATCTGCAAGGATGCACATGTACCTGTGCACACGTGTGTATGTGTGTGCATATGTGCACTCTAGCTTGGACACAGCTCAGAATCACCTCAAAGGTGTATTAAAATAGAGACTGCTGGGCACCACCCAGGCTCTCTGATTTTGGAGGTTGGGGTTTAGAACTGAGAATTCACTTTCTAAGGATTTCCCCAGGATGCTGGTCAGGGGCTCCCACTTTTATAATCACTGAATGAAAAGATGATGGACTTTCCTCCTGACTTACTAAATCAGTTCGCATGTATTCATTTGAAATTGCATCACTTTTTTTCAGAGACTTGAGCCTTGTGGATAGATCATAATGTGTTGGTATGTCCTGATTGACGGACAGTTGGGCTACTTCTGGTATTTGAAGCTTTGATAGAGGCAGGTAAGTTGGCCAATATTCAATTTTCTAAAATGGACAGTTTGCCTAATATACAGTTTATAATAAGTGAATTCAAGGAATATTCAACTTGCAAAATATCTAATTCGATGAATTTACCATTTTTAGTTCTGTCAGGAATGTTTTGTTGGGTTTATCAAAAATGGTCTAACAGTCTTTAAGAATGTCCAATTTTGGTGCTGGTGGAGTGGCTTGGTGGTAGAGCACCTGCCTAGCAAGTGTGAGGTCCTGAGTTCAAACTCCAGTATCACTAAAAAATAAAAAATAAAAAATAAAAAATAAATGCTCAATATGGTTTTTGGTGATAAAATACACACATTTACAAAACTAAATAAAGTAAGGGTGGTATGTTACCTTCTGACCTATATAGGCCAGAAAATCATAGAAATCATAAAACTACTCACATATTAGTGAAATACTAATCAGTGTATATTAAACATTTCTCTTTGTTACTGATATTTTTCTAACCAAATTCTGCCATTTTGTACATAATCATATTTAAACTGCCAGTGAATTTATTCATATTTTTAAAGCAATTTTCTAGTTTTAAAATTTTTAGCATGCTGATTATTATTTTACAAATTCATCAATTGATACAACAGCTTTAATTTTATGTCTAGAAAATAAGATTTCAAAGTGTAATATGAATACTGTTGTTTGTAATTAATTTCTCATTTTAAATTAAATTGAGAATTTAAATATAGAGTCTAAAGCAACTAAAAGAAAGAGAAGTAGTTAAAATAACCTTGTCGCAGAAAAATGTTTAAGTTTTGGTTTCTGTATTGACTCCTAGCAGTTTGTAGAAAGATTACATTTGAAAGGCCACAATGTCATCTCACCTGTGAAACCATTCTTCCTGTCTAGTCAGGTGTGGGTCCCAGCACTATAATCAAGACACCACAAGTGCTGTTTGTTCAGCCAGCTGCCACTGTACCTTTGGACCATCCTTTTCACTATAGGTAATTATTCTCATTTGAAGGGGTGGTCTGTCCCCTTGTCGTAAAGATGCTAACTACTGGTCCTGTCCTTCCTTGATTCGAAGGTGGCTGGAGGAAAGAATGGCTCAGAGCAAAGGCAACGGGTGCAAAATGGAAGCAGGCATGCCAAGCTTTTCTCCTGTTGTTAGTTCATTCTTGCTCCCAAGTAAGGAGTCAGTGCTTTTTGGCTAAAGCAGTTTAAGGAGGTGTTACGACATCGTTTGTCTATCCTTTCAGGATAGGTCTCCTGGCCATGAATGATGGTAGTTTTCCTTCATCTCAACTTGTTTGCTTTCTCCTTCCTTCCGAAGGATACTTTTGCTGGTTTTATGAGTCTGGCTTGACAGTTCTCTTCCTCTAGCATTTGAAAAAATCTTATGCTGCTTCCTTCTGGCCTCTGGTTATTCGTGACAGTTCTTTGGTTTATTAGAATTGCTTTTTCTATATAATTAAGCTGTCATTTCCCCCAACTGCCTTCAATTGTTTTCTTCATTTTTAGCTTTCAAAAGTTTAATTATGGTGTGCTTTGCATTAATTTCTTTGTGCTCATCATATATGACATTTGTTTAGTTTCTCAGATCTATAGTTTCATAGGTTTTTGAAGGTTTCAATAATTATTACTTGTACTTCTACCTTTTTTCTGTCCTTGTCAGACTCTAATGGCAATGTATTATATCTTTTGCTATATTTCTTCATATGTACAAAGTTCTGTTTATTGTTTTGTTTTAATTTATTTTATCTCTATTGTTGATTGGATAATTTCTACTGTTTTATTTTCCAGTTCACTGATTTTTTCCTTGCTCTCTCCTATTCTTTTATTGATCTCATCTACTGAGCATTTCATTTAGGATGTATTTTTCAATTTTAAAATTTCCATTTGGTTTTTGGCTATATAGTTTGTTTCTTTGCTGAAGTTTTCTAACTTTTCATTTGACTTGAGGGCTTTCTTTGTAGTTTGTTTTCTGAGGCTTTTTTTTCTTTTTTTCAGTACTGGAGTTTGGCCTCAGGGCCTACACTTTGAGCCACTCCACCAGCCCTTTTCTGGATAGGTTTTTTCAAGGTAGAGTCTCATGAACTATCTGCCTGAGCTGGCTTTGAACTGCAATCTTCCTGATCTCTGCCTTCTGAATAGCTAGGAATACAGGTTTGACCCACCAGCACACAGCTAGGTGTTGACATTTTTGGTTAATTTTTTCATTCAGTTTGAGCTCTTTCTGCTTCTTGGCATGACAAGTGATTTTTTTTTTAATTGTAACTGTGGTTTGAACTCAGGGCTTTGTGCTTGCAAAGCAGGCACTCTGCTGCTTGGGCCACACTCCAGACAAGTGATTTTTGATTAACATCTTAACATTTTTGCATTTTGCTATGGGACTCCATGGTTTGTTTAAATCTGCTCTAGCTGGATTTAAGTGACACACTCCAGCAGGAAGGGAGCTCCTTGTGACTGTCAGATGGAAGGAGGGCAGGCCTCTCATCCAGTGGGGTTGGCAGGTGGAAGTTTTGGATTCCTGTGTGGTCTCTGCTGTCAGGGACACTGGAAGAGAGGGAAGGGCTGTCTGTCTCTTGGGCATCTGAAGCAACCTGTGAGGGAGGAACTGGTGTCTTGTGGCAGAGTCCTCCTGGCCTTTGCTATTATGGTTGGGATGGGGGATAGATTTTTTTCCCTGCTGTTTCAATAAAGAGAGTAGTTATTTTCTAAAAGTTGTTTCTCTTGCTAGGCTGCCCTTTTCCTCATCTTTTGGCTAGTGAGGCTTTGTTGGAGTTTCTTCCTATATATATCTGTTGGAGTTTGCTATGTTCTTAGCTCCAACTCTAGGGTAAATGATACACAAAGAAAACCCAGGGACCTCACTGCCATGTTCTTCCTTGGGCTTTTGTGGCCACTAGATAGTCTTCTTACCCTTCGGACTATCTTCATGTGTGTTATGTATATAACATCAGAGTTTCTGATTATACTTAGTGAAAGGAATAAGGAAAACTGTATCTACTTCTTCTTGTTACCAGAATCTAAGGTTCACACTGCTCTCTGCTCTACCAGCAAGCTGGGAGACAGAAATTAGTGTGAGCAAACAGATTTATTCAAGACTGACCCTGAGGAAGATAGACTTTACTGTCTCATCTCCATCTTGGTGTTGGGTTAGGTGTGTTGAGGGCCTTCATGGACACAGCACATCACAATGATACAATGGGTGTGAAATCCCCTTGCCAGATGGAGTCTTTTTTCTCCAGCTTATTGTTGTTTTTTCCTTTTCTTCACAGTGTTTCTCCTTTTCTTCAAAAGTTGACTTGAGACCTGGACCGCCTGGGCTGTCACCTGCATTTTCTTTTCAGACAAACACATTACTTTTCTGCAAGTCTGAGCAGAGGGGGAGGTTTTACAGGTGCCTCTCAGACTTTAGAACACCATGTGGTCATTAAGAAATGAGGGGAAGGATTAAAGAAGGAAGGCAAGGGTTAACAGTTTCCATGCTCTACTCTGATACACTGCTTGACAAAGCAGAACAAAAGAGAAACCAAGTTATCTTTCTAGAAAAGCACTGTTTGGATGAGTGTCTCCTTTCTCATATAGCCTGTAAGCATTAGCTAGTGAAAGAAAAGTGATGAAGCTGATAAGAGAGACATACTGAGAAAGAATCTGCATCTTTCATAAGCAGCAGGTCTTTATTAGGGAGAGGAGACCTGAGAGGGATCCTTGGCCATCAGAATAACACTCTGAGAGGGGCAAGGGCATGGCTCTCTTACAGGCTGGTGTTTTAAGCATCCTGTGTTGGGAAAAGAGAGGCTGGAGGGGGGTGGGCATCAGGTAAGATGATTGAGAAGGAAGATAAGGGGAGATGCTGGACATTAGTGGGAAGGTCATTGGAGTTAGGCAGGTATGGGTATTGTTTTCTTGACATACCAGCATTTGCATTGCTTCAGTGTTTCTCAACATTCCAGAATTCCAGGCTTGAGATATATATATATATATATATATATATATAGACACACACACACACACACACACACACACATATATATAAAGTGCCATGGGGGTGCCACCTGTCTTTTGGCTACTTCCTGCTGGCTAGGAGTGATGAGGGTGTGGCTGTCGAGCCTGGAGAGTTTGTAGAGGAATGATGTCCTTGAACTGCTCCCCTAAGGTAGCCCAGGAAATGGCAGTAATATGTTCCTATAAAAATTTTTGGAGGGTATTAATGAGACATGGTAGGACCATTACACCAGATAAACAAAGGTGAGAGGGACCACCAGTGGGATGAGCCATGGGTACAAAGAGGAAAGAATATTAGTAGGCTGTTAGGATGTTAGCTGTTGTGCCCTATCCCTGAGTTTTTTTTTTAATCCTGCCCCTAACTATGCCAGACTTATTGGTGAAGAAACAACAGTCTTCTCCTAGGAAGAGGCACAGCCTGCCTTTTTCAACTGGGAGGAGCTCTAATCCCCTCCTGTTTTGAAGGCAAGATCACAATGGAAAAAATAAGGGCTCCCAGTAGAGGGAAGACCCATTGTATCCATTTAGCCCAGGAAGACCACTGTTCCCAGTTGTCCATTGTTCATTGTTAGAGAATGGCATTGCGTTCCTAAAGTCTTTTAGTGGCATCATGAATAATCCTGGACTGTTTGAAGTAAAAGCAGCATTTTTCCTGTAGAAGCAGCATGGTTTTGAGTGGCAACCTGTATAAAGGAATGCAGACTTTGGGAGGTAAAGTGAGACATGCAGTTAAATACACATGGGCCAGTGGTTATCAGCAGGAGAAGGTAAGCAAGGGATCTTGGGGTACAGACCTTGGCTATAGGTTTAAGTAGACAAAAGAACTGGGGCAGGGGACAAAGGTATGTATAGTAAGTGTTTCCAACCATAGGTGTGGCTTGGTTGGTCATTACCTCAGTCTTTGTTTTGGAAGAGTTTCCAGAGCTGTTATCTGCAGGGTGTTCTGTAAAAGCCATTTAAGCCTAAAATTAGAAACACCTTTATCAAGTAGAATACAGAGAAAGTAAAAGAATGCTCCAGTTAAATAGACTGCCTAAGGGAAAATAACTCCATGAGCATGGACTACTAAAAAGATAAGTTTGGAGCCAGTAAAAATAATGATTTTTTACTTAAATGGAAGGTCTTGGCCAAAAACATGAGTTTGCCTTCTGTTAGAGGTGACTGCAAGGGCTTGAATGTCTAGTAGCCCTATGTAAGATAACTTCTTTAAAACCTCTTGGCTTTAGTAGCTTTTGTGAGGTCTGGCAGAGGTGATCCCATCTGGATTGTGACAGCTTTCCCCTCTTCAAACTGTCTCTGAAGAGTCTCTCTGAAGATTTTGTCAATTAACTGTTCTGGTTAATGAGAATCCATTGGTGCAGGAAAGCTTTTCCTGGATGTTCTTGGCAGTAGGGCAGGTCGGGTGGGAATCAGTGCCAATTAAGACCCATTTGGCCAAATTATAAGCAAAAAAGAGGTTCAGAAGAAGTAGGCTTACCTGGCATCCATTTTTTATTCTGTCTGGACTATAGATGATATCCTGACAACTTAAAAATGCTGCAGAATGTCAATGAGCAGTAGTTAAAGGTTTTGAAAAAAGCCAAGAAATGCAAATATCTAAAAGGCCAACTCAATTGAGAAATAGGAACTGGGTAGAGTCATTTTTGGGATTTAATTACAAATGCTCTGAAGAAGGACCCAGACTGAGAATGAAAAGACTTAGTATAGCCATGGTTAAGATGCTGAAAAGTAGTTTGGGAATTGTCAGAACATTTAGTTATTTCCATTACAGATCATATTTTTAGGAAAATAATTATGACTGACAGCATTAAAAGAGCAGCTCTTTTAACAGACACAAGCTTGCAAAAGTCTGGCATCATTAACTTTGGATCTCTTACAAGTTAGGGGCCAATCCCTGTGATCCCCAATTACCTTATTTTCTAATGTACAAGTACATTTTATACATATACAGTAACACTTATGTTGTGGGGTATCCACTCCAGGGGCTTTTGTCTTCACTGGATAGTGCACACACAGATTTATTAGAAAATCCTGCTGGAGCAGTGCAGTGGAGCCTGGAAACCAGTGGCTCTCTGCTGAGGTGAAGGTTGGGGCTTTTTATGGATGCTTTAACTCTGGGTTAGGGTAAGGGTTAGGTGGGATTTTTTCCATTGGTTATGGATTGCATATGCTGGCTATCTTCAATGAGCTGTTCTGTTTGCCCCTTATGGGGGAAACAACCTTGAGAGCATTCTGTTTATCAGCCCTGTGGCAGATTTATGAGACCAGGTATCTCCTTCTCAGGGTGCAGGGCTCACAGTGCTCCACATGGGGGATGGGATACTCACACATCTGTCCCTTAGGTTCCCAGACCCAACACTTTGACTAAAACTTATATAGGCCAGGTTTTAAGTATCAGGATTGCTCAAATGGCAAGGTTTTTTTTTCTCAATGTTACTGATTACAAACAGCACACCTGCCAAAAGTTTCATTAACCATTTTATATGTCAAAGGTTTGGATGTAATGCTTTGATGTAATGCTTTTGGATAAAGAACTTTAGCTGGTCAGTTAAATGTAACACTTTTGGATAAAAGAGAGATTTAGCTTATCATTTTACATAAACTGACACTTTTAACTTTGTAAATGTTTGTACCATATTTAGTAAAGTCTAGACACAGAACACAGTTAAGGTGATTATTTAAGAGAACTTTGCATAAGCAAATATGTAAATGAACTCTGATTTAGTATACTTAACGCTTGACAAGATCAACAGAAAACACAAGTAATTGCTTTGATAAAATTTTTCCCTATAGTATATCAGTTTTTGGCAGATGTTACTCAGAGCAGAGCAATATTAAGATAGCCTTGTTATTTTATGGGTATAGAGAGTTAGATTTTAGTTCGACGTGACCCTAGAAAGTCTTTTAGGCAACTTCTAGATTATAGTCAACTTTAACTTTATCACACACCAAAGCTTTTGTTATATTCTTTTAAGACTTATGCAGACCTTCATACAACATTCTAAACCCTGTGATGGTTTGTCCTTACCCTTTCTCTTCATCTTTGGAACAATCTTTAGGACAAAACCCTTCTTTACAAAATCCTTTCTCATCCAAAAGCACTTCTTTTTCCCCCAAAATACACTCAATACCTATCTCTACCCTTTATACTTGTTGACTTTGTAAATTATATTTTAAAATAACTTTTATAAGAATTTTAAATTCAAATAAAATTGTTTTTCCAATTAGCCTTATATTTTTATTATATAAACCCATATAGAAAGGCAATTTTAAACTGTTTTTCATGTAATAAGTAACTTACAAAGACACCATTTGTTAATAGTTCTAATTATAAAAGAATTGAGTGTAAATTACACTTATGATGAAATGAAACAGATTAAGGTTACTGTCGATAAAATAATGCCTATAATTTAGTTAAAACTGAGTGATATAACCTTTGAAAAACTGGTTTTTCTTAAAAGTAGCAGCAGAAGAGGTGGGGGAGAGAAAAGAACAGAAGCCTTTCATTTATTTACATTAACTCTATAATGAGAATTGTCCTAAAGATGCTTAAACACATGCATATGCAAAATAGCTTTAAATTAGGCATGCCATAAATGTCAATTTAAGTATGCATACATTCAAGAGCTCAAGAACATGTAAAAATTAACTAAGTGGCCACAAGTACATTGATTAGTTACAAATACATTGATTAGTATTGATTAATACATTGAGATGTGTCCCATTTTGTTCTTTTAGGACTCATTTTGGACAGTTTAACAGCTGAGTCAAGAGTCAATTATAGAAAAGTGTTTTGAGTCAGTTTCAGTCTCCAATAAGATGATGCCATTGCTTTCAGACTTTTGTCTCTAATAAGTTAATCCTACAAATAGCCAGACACAAAATTTACACAATGAAATGCATAACATTAATTTTGAGTGTACTCTTAGATATTGAAGTCTTTAGATTTACCTCCAGATGGTGTTTTAAAATAATTTTTAATAATAGTTTGTGTTGGCCTAAAGTAACTTTGTGATAAGCCAAATCTTTAAAGTAAATTTAGGGATCCTAGTCTTGGTGTAGTGTTAGCATCCCATATCCTTGTCAGGACAAAGGATACAGGATACACGAGGGGATGTACAAGTCCATCCTCTTATTTTATACTGAAAAAATTTGTTTTTAAATTAGAATTTATATGACAGGCTGGGGAAAGGGCAGAGTGCAAGGTAAAAAAGGATTATACCTCCATCTAAACTGGATATAGCCCAGGGTCACCACCTGCAGTGACCAGGATATGACCTGATCACACCCCCATCAGTCTTGACATGTCTGCAATGGGAAAATGACCAACTTCAAAAGCAAGACTTAAAGGAGGAAACTGTTAGTAGAGTGTTTAGGCAGACTTAGAGGCTTAGTTTTAGGTGGGAGACCAGGAGGTTGTTAGGTCCCTGGCATTCTTGGGATGGGAGGAAGTTCCTGAGGATAGCACCAAAACCAGATCCTCTGATTTATGACTGCTTGCCAAACTCCCCTGCTTGTTTCTCTGCTTGCAAAACCTCAGGAACTTTCAGTTACTCAACTAGCCAGGAATGTTGACCTGTTCCATCTGGTGATCACAGATAATCAGAGACCAGAGACTCTCTCCCTCCCCCATGGCTTGGCCCCTCCTGTAAAGCCCACTACCCCTTTCAGCCAAGCTGCTGCTCACTGAACCTGAGGGACAGCCCAGCAGTCTGTAATAAATCTTTCTTTTCCACACGTGGTGTCATCTTTATTCAGCAGTTCCTTACATCTGGTGCCAAAATCCGGGAGAGGTTAACAGGATGCTCCAGCCTGGGGCTTGTCCCTTGGCCTTTGTGTCCTGCCCTCTCCCAGACCCAGACTGCTGAATTGACCCCATGTGCCTCTGGACTGTAGATCTTGGACCTTACTGCCTTGCTGGCTTTCCCATCTATCATTAGCCTCTCTTCCACTGCTCTCTACCTGACCTACTCCTCTCCTCAGACTTGGTAAATGTCACTCTCCTTGGGGCTGCCTGCCCTGTCTGGTCTGGAAGTCATAGTGCTAGGGCAGGTATGCCTCTCTTGCCCACTAGAGAGCCCACCGCTTAGCACGGGGATGCCTGGCTAACCAGTTGGGCATTTTCTGTCAGACAGCAACACAGGCCGGGGATGCCCGCCCTTGGAACCCATTTGGGTGACACTTCCCCCCATCTCTCTCTCTCTTTCTTGCTCTCCCTCTCTGTTTTCCTTTTCTCTGCTTAGGGTGTGAGTTTGACAGCCCCTCCAGCTTAATTTGACCAAATGGCAACCGGAAAGTTCTGCTCTCCTTGCCTGAGTCACATAAGGGAGGCTAGATCTTGACCTAGATCTATATTGGCCTGAAGAGTAAACTAACCAAGGCACCTGCTTCTCTCTCTTTCTCTCTCTCTCTCTCTCTCTCTCACTCTTCCTCTCTCTCTCTCACTGTCTCTCTCTCCTTTTCTTCTACATTATGGGGACCACATACTCTACATTAGATGCGTCCACTGGGACGCCTTCTCTGCACCCTCCCCTTGGTCTCTAAGATGATATATAACCTAAGCGACTGATTTTCACACACTTCTAGATCTTGACAATTTCTACCATTGCAATGGCAAGTGTTCTGAAATTTCATTCATCCAAACTTTTCTTCTCTTCACTCTCGACCCTCCCTGCTCCAATCCTGTAACACTGTTCAAATCCTCCTTGTCAGCAACAACCCCCCCTCAAAGTCCAAAACTCCTCCTGACCCCTCTCCTGAAGAGTCTTCTCTTACTTGTGACCTCACAGGTTCCATCTGCCCACCTCCCAACTCCTCCTGCCAGTCCTCTACATCAATCTCTTCTCCCACCCTATCCTCCCCTGACTCAGATCCTCCTTCTTCCACCCCTGCTGGCTCTCCCAAACATCTGCCACCCTATTTCCCTTCTACAATAGTTACAATTGACCCTGAGCCATCAGCTCCTCAGGAATCAACACCGCCAGCCTTACCCTCAGCCCCTGCTATACTCTCACTCCTCTCCTCCCCACCCATGTCCCATACCTGCTCCCATACCTCCTCCCAAGCATGCTCAGCCCATCTCCACCCACTCTGGGAGGTGGCAGGAGCTGACGGCATTACCAGAGTCCATGTGCCTTTTTCCATGACTAACCTCTCCCAAATTGAAAAAGACTTGGCTCCTTCTCTAATGACTCAGCCTCCTATATTAAAGAATTTAAATACCTGACCCAAGCATATGATAAGACTTGGCATGAGACCCATCTTCCAAGGATGGAATAATTATTCTTAACTTTCATTTTATTTCCCAATCCTTCCCTGATATTCGAAGAAAAATTAAACAGGCAGGGAATGGCCCTCAAACCCCCCAAGGAGATCTTGTGAAAATGGCACTTAAGGTATTTAATAGCCAAGATGAGGCCCGATACCAGCGAAAGGCCCAGCTCTTAGCACCTGCCCTGAGGCCACCTCCTCCAACAGGCCAGACAACAACGCACACCTCCAGGGGCTGCTTCAAGTGCAACCAGATGGGACATTGGGCAAAACACTACCCTTCACTTCACCTGCCACCAGGATCCTCTTCACAGTGTGGCCAGAGTGGACACTGGAAGGACGACTGCCCCTCTTTGTCTCTGCAAGGTAGGTCAGTCTCCCATTCCCACTCTCAACAGAGTGAAGGCCTCATGGGCCTCTTGGGCCTGGTGGCAGAAGACTGATGTGGCTCTGGGACCTTGGCCCCCTTCAAGATCACTTTGCAGGAGCCCAGGGTAGCCATCCAAGTAGCAGACCCTAACCAGAGACTTATTAGATTGGTACTACCCAGAGGTCACCCTTCTTCAATATGTTGGTGATGTACTTCAGTGCAGAGCCACAGAGCCCCTCATCTGCAGGGTGACTGAGTCCTTTAAAAAAAAAACCTTTCTGACCTCCAGGGATACAAAGTCTCTAAGAAGAAGGCTCAATTATTTCTCCCACAGGTCACCTACCAAGATGTGGCCTTAAAGGGATAGACTCCCTGAAGCCCTTCATTCTTGAGCCCCTTTGAAATAATGTATGGCCACCCATTTCTCTTAGGAAACTTGCCTCCAACAGACCCTGCTCTTTTGGCTGACTTATCTACCTTATCTTAACCTCCTCCAGGAACTTCTCAGACCACATACAGACCAGATCCTGCCCCACCCCTCAGAGGGCCCTGTAACAATTTCTATTAAACCAGGGGATCTTGTTCTCCTCAAGGATCTTCGTTCCTCTCTGTTGGGACCTCAGTGGACCAAAACTTATCTGGTCATCCTCACAACACCCACCGCTGTCAAGCTCAACAGGATCCCCCAGTGGCAACACCTCTCAAGGATAAAGCACCTCAGGTTCTTCCACTACAGCAAAGGATGAGTACTCTTGTGTACCACTGGGCCCCACATGGCTATGCCTCTCCTGCAAACTCTCTCCTTCTTCCTCTCCTACATAAGTTCTTAGTCCTCACCTGGCTGTCAATTTTCTGCCATAGGTGAACTTACCAACAACTGGCCTTGTCTTGAAATGAAGCCTGGGAAAAACCATCGGCCTCCACTCATGCGGACCTCACAAATTTCCAAATTCCAGCAGAACTTCCCCCCTTAACAATGCCCCCACTCAGCACAAAGCAGAAAGATTGATCAGCGCCCATAGTACCAACAAAGGGCTGGAATGTTAGGTCCTAGGCATTCTTGGGGTGGGCAGAAGAGGCCCCAAGGGTAGCACCAAAGTCAGACCCCCTGATTTATGACCGCTTGCCAAACTTGTTTCCCTGCTTGTTTCTCTGCTTAGAAAACCTCAGGAACTTCTTTTCCACATGTGGCATGGTCTTTATATGGCAGTTCCTTACAGAGGTCAGGGCAGAAAATTAGCTCCAATCGTTGGCCACATATCATTAAGATTTCCAATTGATTTTATGTGTAGTCCTGGGACCATGTGAGTCACTCAGGATGCTGATAAAACTGACAATGTGACTTGAGCAGGACTTTTCTTTCCCTTTCTCTCTATCCATTTCTGTCTCTGTTATCCTCTCCTGGATAGCCAGTCCAGGAGAGGAGACAGGGGCTGGACATGGAGTAGGAGGGGTGAAAGTAACCTCCATTATGGCTGAGATAGATTTAGAGAGATGAGTTTTAAGGTTATACACTATTTATATCTTGTAAAATGAGAAAAAAGGAAAGGATGACATAAAGCTGGGTTGAAGTCAGAGGAGGAGATTTTTAATGGTGATGTAGCTGGATGGTAAAGTGCTGGGTAGAAATCCAGTGATGGAAGATGGTCTCTGGTGGAGCCGTCAAAAAAAGGAAGAAAAGAAAAGGGTGGGAGAGCAGTGAAAAAAAGAGAGAGACAGCAGGGATGGGAGAGGAAGATTCCAACCTCCATTCAGGGCCCCAGAGTGAACCTGGGAAGAGCTTCTGCTGTCCATCGCTGTTCAGGTTGTGACAGCAGAGAGCTAGAGTCAAACCTACAAGCTCCAGCAGTTTGAACAAAGGGAGGGTTGGGACTTGAAGTAAAAGAAAGTCTGAAGATAAGAGACCTCTTGCCATTTGCTGTTTCTCAAATAAAATTATCAAGGTCTCAGAGGACATTGGGATTAAGAGTTTTTAAATTTAGGTCATTTATTATCTAATTTGTATTGAGGTCAAATTTTCATATAAAAATGGATGAAGTTTTTTGGTTTTAGATTGTCCTTTAGGCCCAGTTTGTTAAGATTGTATAAAAGACACCCAGGGGTGAATCAGAGGAATCTTTCAGTGGGTATTACCTGTGGTCCAGGTTAGGAAGTTTTCCCTAGGGCATCCCCCCAGAGAAAACTTGCAAAACTAGAGAAACAAACCTGGAGCCATAGGTAGATGCATCTAACCCACATAACCAGGGTCCAGACTCAACGGGGGCCAAATGGCTGGAAGGTGAGTGAGAGAAATAGGAATACAGAAGGCAAGAATGACCAGAGTCCAGCACACTGAAGCACCATGGAGTGCTGGACAGAGAGGCCAGGTCTTACCTGTCTCTGTAGAAATCAGAGCCAGTGTTGAGTTTGTGCAGTGGAGTCAGCGAAGGGCCCTGCAGGAGGTCACAGAAGAATGGGAAGTTAGGGGCATATGTATGACCAAGAGGTCAGGACTCAGAGTAGTGTGGCAGAAAATACATATAGAGGATAGTGAGGTGGGAAAGGAGAGAGAGAGAGAGAGAGAGAGCCTCAAAGAGAGGCTCAGAGAGAGGCCCAGAGAGAGGTAGGGTGGTTTTGGGGACAGAGGTGGTCACTGGCTATGTCCTCTCAGGAACTTAGGCATTTCTTGGCCTTAGTGTGCTCTATCCAGCCAGGACTGGAGACCCCATGGTGGAGCACCACTGACCATATGAGGATCTCCATGGAATTGTGGTAACCCAAGAAGCATCCTGCTCAAAACTCTCCTGGGTTTCAGCACCAAATGACAGGAAAGCGATGAAGCTGATAAGAGAGACATACTGAGAAAGAATCTGCGACCTTCATAAGCAGCAGGTCTTTATTAGGGAGAGGAGACCTGAAAGGGACCCTCGGCCATCAGAGTAACACTCTGAGAGGGGTGAGAGCACGCCTTTCTTACAAGCTAGGGATTTTAAACATCCTGCAGTAGGAAAATGGACATTGGAAGTGGATGGGCTTTGGGTAAGATGGTTGGGAAGGAGGATGGGGGGAGGTGCTGGACATTAGTGGGAAGGTCATTGGGGTTGGGTAGGTATGCATGTTATTTTCTCAACATTCTAGCATTTGCTTTGTTTCAGTGTTTCTTAATATTCCAGCAGCTAGAACACGAGTCCTTATTTCTACTGGCTCTTCCTCTAAGAAGAAATCTTTTTTTTTTAAATGTTTTTTCACTAATATTTTTATATTTACTATTTTCTTACTTTGCAAATTGGCATAATGTTTTTACCGGAAGACTTTCAAGTATAAAATTTATTCCACTGGGACAAAATCATGTGAAAGAAATTGAACAAAGATGAGTTCAAAGAGAACAAGGACAGATGTTAAATTTCTGAATTTTATAACAAAAGCTTGATTATACATTAAAAGGTGACTGGTAAAATTTGTGATTATGTTCAGGTTTCTTAAACACATTTATTTGTTTGTTTATTTTAAACTCTTGTTTATTTATTTTTTGGTGGTTCTGCAGTTTGAACTCAGGGTGTTACAGTTGCTTGCTAGGCAGGCATCTCCTGCTTAAGCCACTTCACCACCCCTTTTTGTGTTGGGTATTTTTGAGATAGGGTCTTTTGAACTATTTGCCTGGGACTAGCTTCAAACCCCATGATTTCTGCTTCCTTTTCACTTTTTTTATTTTTTGGAGGTGCTAGGATTTGAACTCAGGGCCTTGATCTTGCTAGGCAGATATGCCCTACCACTCCATCAGTCATAGACACATTTATTTATTTATTTGTTGACAGTACTGGAGTTTGAACTCAGGTCCTTGTGCTTGCTAGGCAGGCGCTCTACCACTTGAGCTAACCCACCTGCCCTTTTTTTTTGTATTGGGTATTTTCAAGACAGGGTCTCTTGAACTATTTGCCCAAGAGCTGGCTTCAAACCATGATCCTCCTGATCCCTGCTTCCTGAGTAGTTGGGATTACAAGTGTGAGTGAGGCAGAGAGCCTCATTCTTGAGCCATGCTCCTCCCCCACTCAGTTCTTTTTTGCTTTAGTTATCTTTTGAGTAGGGTCTCCTATTTTTTGCTCTATGGCCAGTTTTGGACTGAGATCCTCTTACCTGTGCCTTCTGAGTAGCTGGGATTATAAGTATGATCCACTGTGCTCAGCCTTAATCTTTTCTATTTTGTAAAAAATGGTGTTCTTACATTCTTCTAAAAACTGTTTTTCTCTCATACATACATCCACATACCCACTCACTTCATATCAAATTCTGAAAGTGTAACTGAAATGTAAGAATATTGTACCTATTAAAAGATAGCAAATACCTCAAGATACAAGTTCAAGTATTAGTATAATAAATACATGCATGACAAATGTCTTTAGTAAAGAAAGACATGTTTGGCACAGTCACAAGATGTTTATCCATTAGTACTGTAGTTCCTGGAATGTAAGGTGACTACAGAAAAAAGAATGGTTGAGAGCAGAAGAGACAGAAGCAAAATGGAAGTAGAGACTGTGAGTTTTTATGCCACTTTTAGCTAATTTGGACATTTGCAGCCCCAAGTGAAGGGTCAGTGCTTTTAGCAAACACAGTTTCTAAGTGCCTGTTAGATGAGCTCCAGATGCTCATACGCCCTTCTTCAAGGGGAAGAGATAGGGGAATTTGACAGTTTTGAAGAGTAAGACATGATTTTAGGTGGATGAATAGATTCAGTGCTCAGACAGTAATTAGTAACTGGCTTTCTTTGGGCGTGAACGATAGGATGTGACAAATCTGTGAAGGTGTGGGTGTATTCTTTGATCTTCTGTCCTGCAGATATGAGTATAGTTAGTGAAAACTGAGAGAAGGGAAGAAAAGTAACTCTGTTTTTCATTGGTTAATCCACTCTTTAGGCAGATATGGGAATATTAAATCCTCTTTCAGCATCTTCTGCTCTGCAGTGTGTTTAATTTAAGGTAATTGACCCACTAGCTTATTTTAAGATGAAATTCCCCAAAGACTTACAGTGTGTTCATCTACTCATGGTTTCTTTTCTATCTTGCTACAGAAATGATAAAGAATATTTCTGAGTATCCTGTCAGTTATATTTATCTCCCATGAAATTTGTATTTTCAAACAAAGTAGCAGAAACTTTTAACAACTGTCTCCAAATACTTTGTTAAAGAAATTCCAAATTAGGGCTGTTGGTTTTGATTTTCCAGTTTCTTTCTGAGATCTTTATTGACAATCAGGTTCTTCCTTTTCCCATTACCTTGGTCTAATTTTCACTCCATAGCAATCCTTCTTTGTTCATTTTGAAGTTGATATTAAAGGTATTTATTAGTATCTATGAAGATGGAATTTCCATTTATTTTCTTGCTTCCTCTACTTTCAGTTGATTTTAGAAGGAAAATGTCACTGAAGAGGTTTTTACATACCCAATCTGAATTCTAAGCTTGATATTTGAAATCATTGAAAAAATTTATATATCCATTTTATCTGTGATCAATATTAAATTCTGAAGTCTATTTGTACTGAGAAAAAAACATTCTATGGACCATGGAACAGTTGAATAGATTACATAATATCAGAAGATGAAGGGTTTTTTGTTTTGTTTTTTCCCCCAATTTCAAGTGTACTATACAGTATGTTTTGGCAAGACGGTGAAGCAGAATGTTATGGCTTTGGAGTTCACAACTCTCTCCTATGAGGAGTGTATATTTGGTTCTTGTCCTGGCCTGTAGCTTCTAAACCCTTCAAAGCTCTGGAATGATGAGTGTCTTTTGTATGCTAAAGAGATGGGTGGTGGCCCTCAGGTAGCTTCCAGGATAGGGCTGGTTGCCAGAGGGACTAAGGCCTGATTGGAAGGTTGGCACTTGTATCCCCACCCCTGAGTTCCAGGGAGGAGAGCTCCAGGGCTGAAGGTGGAGCTCTTCACCAAAGGCAGTCAGTTAACCAATTATTCCTAAGTAACAGACTCTCCATAAAAAGCTCCAAACAATGCAGTTTGGAGAACTTCTGGGCTGGTGAAGACATGGAGTGGTGGAAGGGTAATGGAAGCTCCTCACACCCTCCCCTATCATCTCTTCCATTTGGCTGTTGCTCAGTTGTATCCATCACAACAAACTGGCATTATGAAGTGACAAGTTGGAGTTTGCAACTACGTAGAAAGAGAGGCAGTCTTGCGGGACTGAACCCTTAACTTGTAGGATTGGATGCTAACTCAGTAGTGTTGGAGAGCTGAAGTTCATTGGAAAAGATGTCATGGTTTTGGTGTTGAGATGTTGTGAGAAAGATAGCTCCCTAATACATTTAGTAAAGAAAATCTAATGTAATTGGTGATCACTGTTTTCATTATTGACAGAATAAATAGAAAGTATTCATTATGCTTGTATGATATGTCTAGTACTAAGTAAATCATTCTTGAGAAATATAGTGTTAGAGTACCTTCGAGCCTTGTAGCCTACCCAACCGGCCATGACTAACATGACCCAAGTGGCCACTTACTGGAATAAAGGGAGGTGGGACGGTTTCTGGGAACAGGGACTGTTTCTGGTTAATCTTGCTAGAACAGTATGTGATTCAATGACTTAAGACACCTGGTGTTTATTAAGTTCCTGATAAATAATCTTCAAGTAATCTTGCCCCACCACCAGGATGTGGATGATATCAGAAATATGTGACCCCAGGGGCCATAAAAATTGCTGTGTGACCATGACTAATGTCTAAAAAAATATAAAAGCAGCCTGAACTTTGCATTCGGGGTCCTCGTTGAAACCCGCTGTGTCGGGCAGATACCCGGACCCCAGCTAGCTGGAAATATAAACCTAGCTTTGTGGCTTACATTATTGTCAGGGTCTTTTTTCCTCTGAGGGGCAGTCAACCTCAGACCCCAACATCTGGAGGTCCCACCAAGATCTCAGCCCCTCCCTGAGAGGAACAAATGGCCTCCGATACCGAGGTTTAGTTGAGAAAGACCATGGAAGGAGGATTGGCCACCTCTGTTTGGAGCGACTTAGAGTCCCCGTCTGAATTTGGTTGAGAATTCTCGTTGAGTGGAGGGAAAGGGTTACAGCCCTGGAGGCTCCACTATTGGAAGTCGTGGGAGACATCCCCGACGGTCAGGAACTGCGCCGACGTCCTCAGTGGACGCCATTTGGGCGGTCTTTGGGTAAGGATCCTGAGTCTGGTGTGAATGGAATTACGGCTGTGAGAGTAGTCTGGTTGACTGGCCGGTACTTGTGTATGTTAGAGAGTCCTGTGCGAGTTTGTTTGTCTGCTGGAATTGTCTCTCTTGTTCTTTGCTGTCTCTTCTGTCCATCTCTCCTGATCATCATGGGACAGGCTCAGGTAACTCCTAAGACCCTTTTTCTGTGTCATTTTTCAGAAATCCACATTAAGGGACACAATTATGGTGTGAAAATTAAGAAAGGTAAGTTTGACAGCCTTTGCTCAGTGGAATGGCCAACCTTTAATGTAGGCTGGCCTCCTCAAGGTACCTTCTCCTTGGACACGATTAAGAAGGTCCGAGATGTCATTAATAGACCCAGTCTTCATGGCCACCCTGATCAATATTCCTACGTCCTTATGTGGCAGACTTTAGTAGAAGACCCCCCTTCCTGGCTGCAGCCATTTATCCATGGGGCACCTACAGACTGGCCCGCAATACTGGCTGTGTTGTGGAACACCCCCACTCCCATTAATTTCCCTAAGAAGCCTATTCTGCAGGAAGACCCAATTCTCCATCCGTCCTTTATAGACTTAGATTGTGAAGTAAATCCCCTGCCATATGCTGCTGCTGCGCCACTCCAGCCAGAGGCAGCTGGCTCCCCTGAGCCTCCTCACTCATCAGCCTCTCCGTGTGCACCTCCTGCCCCGGTCTCCGGACTGGCAAGGGGACTCAGGCCCCATAGGCAGTGAGAAGAAGCTCCAGAGGAGGAGCCCTCCTCCACTTCCACCGGGCCCCCCATCCTCCCGGTGCGGGCCCTGGGTGGTGCTGGTCCTGATGGGGGACGCACCTATCAGTATTGGCCTTTTTCAAGTAGTGACCTGTACAACTGGAAAGCCCAGAATCCTCCTTTTTCTGAGGACCCTAGAGTCCTGACTGATCTGTTTGAGTCCATTTTGCATACTCACAGTCCCACGTGGGATGACTGTCAGCAGCTCCTTAAGACTCTATTCACCACCGAGGAACGGTAGTGGATTCTCACTGAAGCCAGAAAAAATGTCCCTGGCAACAATGGGCAACTGACCACCCTGCCGAACCTGATTGATGATCGTTTTCCTTTAAACAGACCCGACTGGGACTATGGGAATGCAGAAGGTAGGGAGCGTCTCCGGGTCTACTGCCAGACTCTTATGGCAGGCCTCCGGGCAGCAGCCCACTGCCCTACCAATTTGGCTAAGGTAAAGGCAATAATGCAGGGGGAAAATGAAAGCCCGGCTGCATTCCTTGAGCGTCTTTACGATGCATACAGACAGTATACCCCCTTAGACCCACTAGCAGAGGTGAATCAGTCAGCCGTGATAATGTTCTTCATAAATCAGGCTGTCCCAGATATTAGGAAGAAACTATATAAACAGGAAGGGCTTGGGGAAATGACTACCCAGGATCTGATGAAAGTAGCTGAAAGGGTTTTTAACACCCGAGAAACCCCAGAAGAACGAGAGGATAGAATCAGGAAGTAGAATCAGGAACTACAAGAAAGGATTCAGAAGGAGGACAGGGAACACCAGAGTAAGGAAAACAAGAAACAGCAAAAGGAGATGGCTAAGATATTGCTAGCAGGAGTCCAGGGTCTGGCCAGACTGAGTTCTGGATGGACCAGCCCCACACGTCCCCGAAGAGATCGACCCAGGCTAGACCAGGGAAAATGTGCCTATTGTAAGGAATATGGACACTGGAAGAAGGAATGTCCCAAACCCCAGGGTCGCCCAGGACCAAATAGCAGGCCCAATAATGATGCCCAGGTCCTGTTAGCCGGAATGGACAGTGACTAGAGGGCACGGGACTCGGATCCCCTCCCCGAGTCTTGGGTAACCATATATGTGGAGGGGAAGCCCGTGAGATGCATGGTGGACACAGGGGCCCAATGTTCAGTCCTTAATAAACCTACTGAGCCACTGTCCCAGAAAATTAGCCTCGTGCAGGGAGCCACTGGATCCAAGGCATATCAATGGACTAGCAAACATCAGGTGGATTTGGGCCAACATCAGGTGACCCATTCCTTTCTGGTCATTCCTGAGTCCCCTGCCCCCCTTCTGGGATGCAATCTGCTAACTAAGGTGAGGGCTCACATTCACTTTGAGTCGGACAGTATCAAAGTGACAGATGGACAAGAACAGCCCCTCCAAGTCTTGACCATGTCTTTCGAGGATGAACATTGCTTGTTCTCCTTATGGGACCCTCCCCCAAAACCCATTGAGTGGTCCCCTGAAATGGCTTATTGGATTCAAACCTACCCCCAGGCTTGGGCAGAAATAGCAGGTGTGGGGCTGGTGGAACATCGAGCCCCGGTAATAGTAGAGATCAAGGCTTCTGCTCAGCCCATTCGAGTCCGTCAGTATCCCATGTCTTCTGAGGCATGGAGGGGGATTGCCCCTCACATTAACCGTCTCCTGGAGGCTGGAATATTACAGCCCTGCCGTTCTGCTTGGAACACTCCACTTCTCCCCATTAAGAAACCCGGGGGAAAAGACTATAGGCCAGTCCAAGATTTAAGGGAAGTAAACAAGAGGGTTGAGGACATCCACCCCACAGTCCCCAACCCCTATACCTTGCTGAGCCATTTGCGCCCCTCCCATGTTTGGTATACCACTTTGGACTTGAAAGATGCTTTTTTTAGCATAGCCCTGGCACCCAATAGCCAACACATTTTTGCCTTCGAATGGCATGATGAAAATACAGGAACCCCTGGACAGCTAACATGGACTAGACTTCCACAAGGTTTCAAAAACTCCCCTACTCTGTTCAATGAGGCTCTTAATCAGGATCTGGACTCATATTGCCAGAGTCACAGTTCCGTCACACTTTTGCAGTATGTAGATGACTTGCTTCTGGCAGCTGCATCTGAAGCTGAGTGCTGGCAAGCCACTGGAGACCTCCTCCAGGAGCTGTGGAAGTTGGGCTATCGGGCCAGTGCAAAGAAGGTTCAAATTTGTAGACAGTCACCTACCTGGGGTATGAACTAAAAGAGGGAACCAGATGGTTAATGAATGCTATGAAAGAAACTATTCTCAGACTCCCCATCCCCACCTTGGCTTGAGAAGTCCGCAAGTTCCTGGAGATGGCGGGCTACTGCTAGCTGTGGATATTGGGGTATGCTGAACTGGCAAAACCCTTATATGAGGCAACTAAGGACAAGGCCCCTTGGGCCTGGGGGCCAGATCAACAAAAGGACTTTGAGAAGCTCAAGACCGCCCTCCTGAGAGCCCCAGCCCTGGCGCTGCCAGACCCTCTAAAGCCCTTCACCCTCTTTGTAGACGAAAGCAGGGGGATAGCAAAAGGGGTACTAATGCAGCGCCTAGGGCCCTGGAAGTGGCCAGTTGCTTATCTATCCAAAAGGTTAGACCCAGTTGCAGCGGGCTGGCCCCCATGCCTGCAGATCATAGTGGCAGTTGCCCTAATGGTAAAGGATGCAGATAAGCTCACTTTTGGGTAACATCTGAAGGTGGTAACCTCCCATGCAGTAGAGGGGATCCTAAAGCACCCTCCAGGTAGATGGATGACCAACGTCTGACTGACTCATTACCAAGGGCTCTTGCTGGATGCTCCCCAAATCCTCTTCTCCAAACCCGTTTCTCTGAATCCGGCCACCTTGCTGCCAAATCCGGACCTGGAAGCCCCTCTACATGACTGTCAGGAGATTATAGCTGAAATCACCCAAGTGTGCCCCAATCTCCAGGACTCAGCCCTACCCAACAGTGAGCTGGTATGGTATAAAGATGGAAGTAGCTTCATCTCAGATGGGGTGCATAAGGCAGGTGCAGCGGTGGTGGACCAAGGTGGGAACATAATTTGGAGTGCCCCACTGCCCCCAGGGACCTCAGCCCAGAAGGCTGAACTGATCGCGCTGGCAGAGGCACTCGAGCGGGCTGAGGGAAAATGAGTGACTGTTTATACTGACAGCCATTACCTTTTGGCACCATCCATATACATGGTGCCATCTACCAGGAAAGGGGTTTCATTACAGCAGAAGGAAAGGAGCTACGTAACCTCCTGGAGATCCAGAGACTACTGACTGCTGTGCAGAAGCCCCAAGCTGTTGCGGTAGTACATGTTCTTGGTCACCAATCTGCCCAGACTCTGGAAGCTATGGGGAACCGGCATGCGGGCAAAGTGGCCCGAAATGCTGCTTTGGCCTCCATGACCCTAGTGCTGACCTTACCTGTGCCTGAGCTTCCACGCTTGCCACCGCGACCCAAGTACACCCTGGAAGACAAACAGTGGATCTAAGATCACCGATGCCCAGAGCCCAATTAGCAAGGCTGGTATCATGATATCGAAGGGCGGCTGATCCTTCCTGAAAAGTTAGGACTGTTTCTCCTCTCCAATTTACATCAAGCCAACTATTTAGGCAAGAAGAAACTACTCAGCCTCCTTGAGTCGGCCCGCCTCTGGTTCCCGCATCAAACAGCCCAGGTTCAAAAGATTGTGCACCAATGTGCTGGGTCCCAGGCTATGAAACCCAGCAAAAAGGGACACCTACATACAGGCACACAGGTACAGGGGAGGGCACCAGGACGGAGCTGGGAAATGGATTTTACTGAGGTGAAGCTGGGAAGGTATGGGTATAAGTATTTGTTGGTTCTGATAGACACCTCAGGCTGGGTGGAAGCCTTTCCTACAAAACAAGAGACTGCCCAAGTTGTAGCTAAGGTTTTGCTGGAGGAAATCATACCCAGATATGGCATCCCTGAAACTCTAGGCTCTGATAATGGTCTGGCTTTCATCAGTAACGTCCTACAAGGGCTGGCCAGGGCAGTGGGGACTAATTGGAAACTGCATTGTGAATATAACACCCAGAGCTCAGGGCAGGTAGAAAGAATGAATCGGACCCTGAAGGAGACCTTATCTAAATTAGCCATCGAGACTGGCGGAGACTGGGTGGCCCTCCTACCCTATGCCATCTTCCGGGTTTGAAATTCACCATATGTACATGGATTGACACCTTTTGAAATTCTATACGGGGCCCCGCCCCCCATTGTTGTCTGAACCCTACTGGACCAAGACCCCAGTACGGCCCCAAATTACTTGGCCAGCTTAAAAGCCCTGCAGGAGGTCCAACGTGAAATCTGGCCCATAGTGCGCACCTTGTATGAGACAAAGGACACATTGAACCCGGAACATGGCATCGTCCCAGGGGATTGGGTATGGGTAAATAGGCACAGAGCCCGCACTGGAAGAAAGATGGAAAGGCCCTTAACTGGTCATTCTGGTTACCCACACTGCTCTTAATGTTGATGGCATCGGGCCTTGGGTCCATCACTCCCACGTGCGTCAAGCCAATCAGCAGGAACAGAAAGAGGCTAGAGAGTGGACCACACGGTGGCACCCAGATAACCCATTGAAGCTGAAGCTTTTGTGATCCCAGGAACATGCAGAGTCTTGAAGAGCAGCCACAGATGGGTTGGCTGGGGTCGCTCTGATCTTGCTCAACACCCAGAGCAGGATCCTCAGAGAAACCAACCCTCACCAGCCCTATAAGCAAACCTGGATACTCACCGATGGGGAGACTCATACCACCCTTAATGAGACTACTTGCACTGCCCCCATAGGAACTTGGTGGCCGGAGCTTCAATTCTGCTTCAGAGACATCAATCCTGCCTGCAAGTCTACTGCCCCGGAGTCAGCCCGACGTTATGGTTTTTATGCTTGCCCCGGCCACAAAAAGAACAAGGACTGTGGGGGATACAATACTCCTTCTGTAAGTCATGGGCATGTGTCACATCCAACGATGGTGAATGGAAGTGGGGGATATCAAAACCGGACCTAGTCAAATTTGCCTTTGTAAACGGGGTACCCTGGGGGCACAGAATTCCATCACCCACCCATGAATGCCAGCCTACAGATACAGATAGAATCAAGGTCACCTTCACTGACAATGGCAAAGAGGACACCCCCAGGTGGATACAAGGCAAGGTGTGGGGACTTGTGTTTTATAAATATGGTGGACATTCTGGCTCGACCGTAGTAATCAGATTAAAAGTTGAGCCCACGTGGTCACCGTTCAAAATGGTAGGCCTCAACAAAGTACTCAAGCCGCCCTATGTAGAGCCACCTCTCCGACCTCGCACAACCCCAATCCCTACCTGGCCTCACACAAAGGCTAGTATTAAAACTCCAGGACCATTAGGCACTGGCCCTCCCTTGGTGAAGCCCAGTCTCATGACCGGGTCCACAGACCCCCACTGAAATTTGGTAAGTGCTGCATTCCTAACATTGAACCACACCAACCCTAATATGACTACCTCCTGCTGGCTGTGCTATGATGTGAGGCCCCCATTCTATGAGGCAATAGGGCTAAATGTCACCTATGATATCTCGACTAGTGAAAACCCCACTCAATGTTCCTGGGGAGACTGTAAGAGAGGTCTGACCATACAACAAATGAGCAGCCAAGGAACCTGCTTAGGGAAGGTGCTGGCGGAAAAACAGGACCTATGTGCTACTATAGATAACAACCCCACTTGGGGCGATGGTATTAAGTGGGTAATTCCAAAAGGCAATGGATGGTGGGTATGCTCACAGTCCAGGCTCACCCTTTGCCTATCAACTACTGTGTTTAACGGCTCTAAAGAATTCTGTGTCCTAGTGACTGTGCTGTCCCGCATCATCTATCATTCTGAGGAGAGCCTATATTCATACTGGAATAGAGGAACAGGTGAGAGAAAGAAGAGAGAGCCTATTTCTGCATTAACCATTGCTACCCTACTTAGCCTAGGAGTGGCTGGGGCAGGAACTGGCATAGCCTCCCTGGCTACTCAACATAAAGGGATGTCGTCGCTGCACGCGGCCATAGATGAGGATATAGAGAGGACAGAAGCCTCCATTAGTCACCTAGAAAAATCTCTTACCTCTCTATCTGAGGTAGTGCTTCAGAACTGATGGGGCCTAGACTTATTGTTCCTCCAGCAGGGGGTACTATGTGCAGCCCTAGGGGAGGAATGTTGTTTTTATGGTGATCATTCACAGGTAGTTAGTGATTCTATGGCTAAAGTGAGGGAAGGACTGGCAAAAAGGAAACGGGAAAGGGAAGCCCAAGAAAATTGGTTCGAAACTTGGTTCAATAGGTCCCCCTGGTTCACTACCTTGGTCTCTATCCTGGTGGGCCCTCTGGTCATACTACTGCTTATCTTAACCTTTGGTCCTTGTATTCTGAATAAGCTAGTGACCTTCATGAAAGATCGAATTAGTACAGTCCAACTAATGGTCCTGAGGCAGCAACACGAACAGTTACCTAGCCCTGAGGATGTTTACGCTCATTGCCTAGATGAGCATGATTCCTCATTATGAACAACTAAAGGGAGGAATGTTACGGTACCTTCAAGGCTTGCAGCCCACTCAACCGGCCATGACTAACATGACCCAAGTCGCCACTTACTGGAATAAAGGGAGGTGGGATGGTTTCTGGGAACAGGGACTGTTTCTGGTTAATCTTGCTAGAACAGTATGTGATTCAATGACTTAAGACACCTGGTGTTTATAAAGTTCCTGATAAATAATCTTCAAGTAATCTTGCCCCACCACCAGGATGTGGATGATATCAGAAATATGTGACCCCAGGGGCCATAAAAATTGCTGTGTGACCATGACTAATGTCTAAAAAAATATAAAAGCAGCCTGAACTTTGCATTCGGGGTCCTTGTTGAAACCCACTGCATTGGGCAGATACCTGGACCCCAGCTAGCTGGAAATATAAACCTCGCTTTGTGGCATACATTATCATCAGTGTCTTTTGTTCCTCTGAGGGGTGGTCAACCTCGGACCCCAACAATAGCAACTCACTTTGTAGCATGAAGAATGAGAATTAGCAACTGTAGTTTAGCACATATTAAGAATCCCTGAGGAGCTACTAGAGATTATGTATTTCAAAATCTCACTTGAAAGTATCCATGATTACAACTCAAGCAACAGGTATGCGATAATTCATGAGTGTGAAGTCATCTCATTGCAAATCCTTATTTAAAATGTTACTCATTTTAAGGTAATGTAATTCCTGTGAGAGAAGGTAATGGTGTGGTGGGGAGTGAATTCTGTCTCACTCGGGTTGTCTTGTTCTTGTTGGGGCCTGGATTAAAAAATGCTTCTCAGTTTCACATTCAATCCTTCAGAACAAACCCAAGAACAAAATCCTTTCTGATTATAGGCTTCATTTCTCTACATTTCTGTATTCTTTGCTAGCCTGCCTCACTCATTCCTCACTCTCTGTTTAGTCCTTCAATGCCTAACAAAGTACCATATTTTCATGGAGATTTTTACCTGTCTTCCCTGGGGCTATCTTGATTACCAATACTGGATACGATAATCTGCCAGATTTTATAAGCCTCAGAATTTTTGTGGCTGTCCTAATGATACTAAATGTCCTGTTGAACATTTTAATAACAGTAAGAAGATCAAGATTCTAAGTATACATTATAAAAAAATTGCATGGCACCATGATTCTTTGTTTGACTTATAATGGACAGAAAGAACTCAGAAGTGCCTATATATGTATGCATATATATCTATATTATACATAATAAAAAATATAAATAAAATAAATATTTTATTTAAATATACAATTTATATATTTATATAAATATATGAATAAATTATTACATTTATTTATATAGACAATATAGAAAATGATAAAATATATATACATATTTTCTTGGTTGGCCTGGAACTCATGATCCACCTGCTTCAGCCTCAGCCTCTTGAGTGCTGCATTTGCAAGCATGTACCACCATACCTGGCACTCAGAGGCACTTTAAAATATGCATTATGAAGGAGTCCTAGACTCAAACTCTGTGAGATGTATGAATAGAGTTACATTTATTTTATGAATATTTCATTTTGGGATAATAAAGCATTTTATTTTAAAGCTACAATTAATACAATGTACCTTTATTTTTTAAATAAAAAGCTATTAGTAAACTAAAGATGTTCACTCTTACTGATGATTCCTGAGGATAGAACAGTATTATATTTTACATATGAGGCTGTAAATGTGATCTTTCTGAAATGCATTGAGTATTCAACTGAGCCTTTTAGATAAATTGCTGATTATTGCCATTGAAGATCTAGTGTCTTCCTTGGCATCTGCATATTGAGGTCTTGCATTTAAATCGTTCCTAATAATGAGGTCTCCTGAAGAATCATGAACTAATATTTCTGGTTGGTAATAATTTCTACTGAAATAAATTACCTACACTAGAACTCTATAAGATAATCTCTCTGAAAGTTATAAATAGGTTTCACATGAGGGATGCTACTGAGTTTTGACTTAACAAACGTCTCTTGAGTACTTATTGTTAAAATATTAGTTACTAGATTTATCAGTAAATAAAACAAATTTAATGCAGCTTTGATAGGGTTCACAGTCCCTATCCATCCTTTATTAATTTTTATTAAGCCTAATTAACGTGATAAAATTCTGGATCCCTCATAAAGATATAATATGATTCTTTCTAGACTTCCAAAAGTGTGTCTGAGTATTTAATCTCTTAATGAGAATTTGTTGGCTTCATTGTTGAAGAGTGGGATAACTTAATTTGGTATAAAGTTGCTTGCTTTAAACTCTAAAACTCACATTATTGTAATAATTGCAAAATTGCATTCTTGCTTTTGTTTATTTTCCAGTAAAGCTATATATATTTTTTACCTCTGTGCATCTACTGGGAAATAGGCTCTCAACAGTTCTTCTCTTCAGCAGCTGAGGAGGATGGGGGAGGGATAGTGTGTGAGTATTAGGAAGGATTGGAATCCTTGCCCTGCCACTTGCCAAATGACCTTGAAAAAGTCATTTCATTTCTCTAAGCTTTAGATTATTTTTCTATCAACTAAGAATTGTACATTGGTGGGTTTTGAGACCACCAATAATGATAATGTATATGAATGTCTAGCATATGGTAGCTGTTATAAATATAAAAACATACCCTATCTTCAAGGTGGTATCAAATTACAAGTTACAGAAAAAACAAGAGGAACAGTTGGTTTCCTTGTTTTTCATCCTGAAATCTCTTTACAGTGTTTACATTAAGGCATTCCATAAAATCTTTGTTGCTTTCTCCAAGTAAAAGCATTAAAGCTATCTAATTGTAAATTAAACGATAAGCCTGCTTCACTGTGGGATATGAAGCTTGCAGACATGAGGTCAACTTTCTCCTGCTATGAAAAGAATAATAGCTTCTGGCTATTTAAGTGAGAGGATATGTTTCCCATGACATTTAATCTAATAATAAAAGGCTGTGGGTAACTCTTATGGGAGACAGGAAATGCCCCATTCTGGTTATTGAAGTTCAGGTTGAATAACTGCCCAGCAATGTGGAAAGAGCTGGTTTATCACAATTCAGCTGAGCAAATAAGCATGCTGGAATGCAAATGAATCTGATGTAATTGGTGATTTTTATATTCAAATATGCAGTCCATACAGAAAAGAGATTGATATTATTATGCCATATTTTTCCTTGAGAAAACTAAGTTTGAGCAAGTTGGTTTTAATCTTAGTTCTGAATGTCATGTTGGTTTACCCAATTTTAAAAGAAATTTTTGGCCCAAATTTGTTGGATGAATTATTTTCCACACCATGAAATCTTTTCGAACTTGTTCAAATGAGCTCCAACATGGTAAATCCTTTGCAAAATAATTCAACAGAATGGAAGAACAACTTAATATTTTTCCTACTTTGTGTAAATTAGAATATATTTTTAGTTATTGATTTCACATTAATGATAATTTGATCATACTTACAAATGACCATCTAATATAAGAGTTCAACATTGTTTTTATGAGAGTCAAGTGGGACATAAAAAAGTCATTATTTTTGACAAGTGTTTGATGTGAAAACTGGCATGAAATTTTTATTGTCCTTTTCTCCTTTTGCTTGATTTTGCTGAAAATTCACCTTTGTGACTTCAAACAAGCCATTGTAGTAGAGTCTTGTTAACATATACTCTTATATTCAAAATCAGTAAGCCCAGTATAGATCATAGATTTAAAAACCTGCTAGCTATGCACCTCAAAGATAATGTGTCTGGAGGATTAAATGATTTGTGTGGAGACCTAGTATCTCTAGTATCAACCTACTGCCAGGCTGGGTATCACATGGTCCTCACCCTGGATATCTGCTGTACTTCATTTCTGAGAATTTACTATTTTCAATTTGTTTTTATCTTTCTATCCAAATTCCTTTCTTACTGTAAGAAACTATGAATAAATTTGCCCTGAGGCCTGGAGTGGAGTCAGGGGCAGAATATGAAGCTCTGGGTTTTTTTTTCTTTTATTCATAATGTTTGGGTCATTTCTCCCCCTTCCCCCCACCCCCTCCCTTGACCCCCCACCCCTCCCTCTCCCCCCACCCCCTCGCTACCCAGCAGAAACTATTTTGCCCTTATCTCTAATTTTGTTGAAGAGAGAGTATAAGCAATAATAGGAAGGAACAAGGATTTTTGCTGGTTGAGATAAGGATGGCTATACAGGGAGTTGACTCACATTGATTCCTGTGCGTGGGTGTTACCTTCTAGGTTAATTCTTCTTGATCTAACCTTTTCTCTAGTTTCTGGTCCCCTTCTCCTATTGGCCTCTGTTGCTTTAAAGTTTCTGCTTTAGTTTCTCTGTGTTGAGGGCAACAAATGCCATCTAGTTTTTTGGGTGTCTTACCTATCCTCATACCTCCCTTGTGTGCTCTTGCTTTATCATGTGATCAAAGTCAACTCCCCTTGTTGTGTTTGCCCTTGATCTAATGTCCACATATGAGGGAGAACATACAATTTTTGGTCTTTTGGGCCAGGCTAACCTCACTCAGAATGATGTTCTCCAATTCCATCCATTTACCAGCGAATGATAACATTTCGTTCTTCTTCATGGCTGCATAAAATTCCATTGTGTATAGATACCACATTTTCTTAATCCATTCATCAGTGGTGGGGCATCTTGGCTATTGTGAATAGTGCCGCAATAAACATGGGTGTGCAGGTGCCTCTGGAGTAACCTGTGTCACAGTCTTTTGGGCATATCCCCAAGAGTGGTATTGCTGGATCAAATGGTAGATTAATGTTCAGCTTTTCAAGTAGCCTCCAAATTTTTTTCCAGAGTGGTTGTACTAGTTTACATTCCCACCAACAGTGTAAGAGGGTTCCTTCCCCACCCCCCCACATCCTCGCCAACACCTGTTGTTAGTGGTGTTGCTATTGATGGCTATTCTAACGGGGCTGAGGTAGAATCTTAGTGTGGTTTTAATTTGCATTTCCTTTATGACTAGAGATGGTGAGCATTTTTTCATGTGTTTTTTGGCCATTTGAATTTCTTCTTTTGAGAAAGTTCTGTTTAATTCATGTGCCCATTTCTTTATTGGTTCATTAGCTTTGGGACAATTTAGTTTTTTGAGTTCCTTATATATTCTGGTTATCAGTTCTTTGTCTAATGTGTAGCTGGCAAGTATTTTCTCCCACTCTGTGGGTGTTCTCTTCAGTTTAGAAACCATTTCTTCTGTTGAGCAGAAGTTTTTTAGTTTTATGAGGTCCCATTTATCTATGCTATCTCTTAGTTGCTGTGCTGCTGGGGTTCCATTGAGAAAGCCCTTGCCTATACCTATTAGTTCCAAAGTATTTCCTACTCTTTCCTGTACCAACTTTAGAGTTTGTGGTCTGATATTAAGATCCTTGATCCATTTTGAGTTAATATTGGCATAGGGTGATAAACATGGATCTAGTTTCAGTTTTTTGCAGACTGCTAACTAGTTTTCCCAGCAGTTTTTGTTGAAGAGGCTGTCTTTTCTCCATTGTATATTTTTAGCACCTTTGTCAAAGATAAATTGGTTATAGTTGTGTGGCTTCATATCTGGGTCCTCTATTCTGTTCCACTGGTCTTCATGTCTGTTTTGTGCCAGTACCATGCTATTTTTGTTGCTATTGCTTTGTAATATACTTTGAAGTTGGGTATCATGATACCTCCAGCATTGTTCTTTTGACTGAGTATTTCCTTGGCTATTCATGGCCTCTTGTGTTTCCATATAAATTTAACGGTAGATTTTTCAATCTCTTTGATGAATGTCATTAGGATTTTGATGGGAATTGCATTAAACATGCAGACTGCTTTTGGGAGTACAAACATTTTTACTATGTTGATTCTACCAATCCATGTGAAGCTCTAGGTTTAATCTCCAGCATGAAGCAGGTCTGTCATGGGACTCCACTTCATGAGAGGTGGATCTGACTAGCTATATTCTGAGAGCCGAAGAGAGCAACCAAGGAAGTTTGAGAGAAGTGTTAGAGTGCAGTGTAACTTATGATAGTGCTCATGTGGAGGCCTCCTAGGCTTTTTGTCATAGTGCTGCCCTCCTATATGCAGAGAGAGAATCAATAGTGTTGCGACTAATGAATATTCCCAAGTTTTTTGATATTTGTGGCTATTTCTCAAGTACTGGAAGGCATCAGAGTGCTAAGTGCACAATAGGTAATTTGTGTTTCCATACTAGGGTAAACTAATATTGGATAGTTTTTCTGAGTACTTTCTTTTTCAGTGATTCCTGTGGTCAGTATTTACCACAGTGCTCACTTGAAAGACTTTCAATATCTGACAATTTCTGTGAATATTTTTGTCAAATCTTGGATCAAATTTCATAATTTGACTAGTTCTAGAAAAACTGGTTTTTGATCTGACATGTAAAGATCTTGCTGGTCATTATTCCTGTCCTTACAACAACAAAAGAGCTGAACTAACTGAAAATCAATAACTGTTATTATAGATACCAGATAATTAAGGCTTTAAGGCCCATTGCTACTCTGAAAACTAAAGATGTGGATGCAGAAGACCTGGCACAGAAGCCAGCAGCTGAAGCTGGTATCTGTAAGAATACTTTAAACTACAATTGACAAATTGCTCCAAACTCAGTTGCAGCTTGGAAGTTAGAAACTCACAGGGAACCCAGTATTTGGGATGTCTTCATACTTCCTGTGTTTTACTTTCATGAGTCCTATTGTGTTCTCTCATGAAGACCAAAAAAAGGTCTAGAATTTCTGGCAGGGGGAAGGGAAAAGTAATCATTTTGGAATATGTCCATAGATTTATGTTCTCTTTAACAAGGCCTGCATTCAAGGAAAAATATTTTATCAATGCACATCAACTTTTTTTTTTTTTTTATAATACCTAACTGATCAGGGAGAAGAAAAATTTACAACTCCAGGCCCATCTAAAATTCAACAAGGGCAACTCAGGCACAGTAAAGAAGAGACGTAATAAAATGACTTCCTCTCTCTACCAGACTTCATCACCATCTCAATATAGCTCCTATATAATAACAGAGGATTGTATGTACAAGAATTGAAGCCCATGGGCTCTATTTAAGGACTCTTAGAAAAATCTAAGACAACAGGGGAGAAAAAAACAAGAACAAGAGGAAATTTCAGGCTCGGACACCACAGCTACAGCAAACAGTGAGGACAGACTAACTTGTAGCTAGATGAGCATAACATCTTCTCCTGGAGGCCTATTGACTTCACTTCCTCTTAGCTGTTTCATCATGTCCAACAACCAAAAAGTTATGAAAAATTCTGAAAAAGTAAAAGCAGTCTCAAGAGGAAAAGCAAACATAAGAACTAAACTCAGATATGGTTGGGATGTTGAATTCATTAGACCAGGAATTTAAAAGAGCTATTATTAATATGTCATTGAAGACTGAATGTCTCTCCCTCTCCCCCAATTCATATGGTAACCCTCGCCTCCAATGCTTTGATATTTGGAGGTGTGGTCTTTGGGAAGTAAGTAGGTTTCCACGAGGCCATGAGGGTCTGATTGTCATGCGATTAGTGTCATTATGAGAAGAGGAGGGAACTAAAGTGTGCTTTTAGCCTGTCACATAAGAAAGTAGCCATCTACAAACCAGGAAAAGAGATGTTACCAGGAACTCAATCTCCATGTTGAACTTGGATTTCACAGACTCTAGAACCATGAGACATAAATGTTCGTTGTTTAAGCTACTCAGTCTATGATAGTTTGTTATGGCAGTCAAGGCCAGCTAAGATACACTAAGAACTCTAAGGGAAAAAATGAACATGAAACAATGGAGGGGTAATTTTAACAGAGGAATGGAAATGTAAGTAGAAATCAAAAGGAAATGCTAAAATAAATGCATGGTAATAGAAACAAAGAATGTCATCAGTGGGCTCTTTAGTAGATGTGGCATGGCTGAGAAAAATGTTGTGCTTGAAGATATGTCAATAGAAACTTTAAAAAAAAATTAAGATGACAAAAGAAAAAAGGAAAGAAAAAGATGTAATACAGTATTCAAGAATACTCAACAAAGGGTAAATATGTATGTGTATATATATATATATATATCTACAACTGTACATGCATATGTAAAAGTGAGTGTTGATGCTGAAATTCTTTCCAAAAATAAACTAAAAATGGATCACAGATCTAACTGTAAAACTCCCAGAAGATAGCATAGGAGAAAATGTAGGTGACCTTGAGTTTGACAATGAGTGTTTAGTTATAATACTGTCAACATGATCTGTGAAAGAAAATATTGGAGTTCATTAAAATGAAAAAAAAAAAAAGACCAACACATCTGCTCTGAGTAATGTTTTTATGAGAATGAAAAGATAAGCCTATGTTTTGGGAAAATATTTGGAAATTACATATCAGATAAAAGGCTTGTTCAAAATATGTAAATATCTCTTAAAATTCAATAAAAAAAAAAGGACTAAATTTAAAAAATGGACAAAGAGTCCAAACTGACAATGATGAAGATATACACTGAGGAGGACATACAGATGCAAATGAACATGTGACAAAATTCTCAACCTTCTATGTCATTTGTAATTGCATACTAAAACAGCAACATATACACCTGTCTCTGTGATGGTTAACGTCTAACCATTGATGTCAACAAATACTGAAGAGCATGTGGGATGACTCTTACCCATTGCTGATGGAAATGCAAAATCATGCAACCATTTTGGAAGACAGTTGAAAATTTATTTTAAAACTAAGCTTAGTCTTACCATATTGTTCAGTAGTCATGCTTCTCAGTATTTACCCAAATGTGTTGAAAATGCATGTTTATACAAAAACTTGCAACACTAATGTCTGTAGTAGCTTTACTCATAGTTGCAAAAACTATGATAACTCTCAATAAAAGAATGGATAAGCCACCTGTGGCACATCCATACAACAAAACATTACCTAGTGATAAACAGAAATTAACAATCAACTTATGAAAAGACCTGAAGGAAAGTTAATGATTATTAAGTGAAAGAAACCAGCCTGAAAAGACTACATATTATATGATTCCAAATACATAACATTCTGGAAAAGACAAAAGATCAGTGGTGTCACAGGTTCTGGCTGGGGTGGGAGCTGATGGGAGGGATAGAGCACTGGCAGTTTTTAGGGCAGCAAAAATATTCTATAAGATACTGTAATGGTGGGTGAATTTTGCAAAACTCATAGAAGTAGGCAATACAAAGAGTGAATTCTAATGGAAATTATTTGACAATGTACCACTCAATGCAGGATGTCAGCAGTAAAGAGACAAGCAGAAAGAATATCTTATATTTATTTTTTCTGTTAACCTAAAACTGCCGTTGGAAACAAAGTCAATTAAAAATACATCTGAATTACAATACAAATACATAAAGCAAAATTATTCACCTATTTGCCTTTAATTTCTATGTTCAAATTAAAATTTGGCATTCTACTTTTAAGTGTTTTCATTTAAAATATGCATAAATTTACATGCTAGATACTTAAAAACATACAGACTCAAATGTACCTTAAATTTGTGTGCCACTAAATGTTCCTGACTTCACCGGATGAGTTTTACTTCATCATTAGAAGTTTTAGAAAACTCCATTTGGAACACTTACCCATCATGTACTGTCCTTTCAGCTTTTTTTTTTTTGGTGGTACTAGGGTTTGAAGTCAGGGTCTTGTGCTTGCTAGGCACTTGAGCCACTCTGCCAGCCCCCTTTGAACTTTTTTATCAACTCACTTCAAATGTTTTTATATTTGTGAGTAGTTCTCCACAACATACTCTTAGGCTTTTGTCTAGCTAAGTCCTTTTCTCAAAACATTCATATCAACCAGGCTGGGAAGCTCGGAGTATGCCCACCTGTACATGCTCAGTTCCACCCAGTCTTGCTCAGCTAAAATGCCAGTTCTTCTCATTTTCATCTCCTGAGCTCTTTACTAAGATTATGTTGAATTTATTGCTTTCATCACTCATATTTGCTAGTGCGATGGATAATGTGCTTTTGTATAAGATTTATGCCCCTAATTAGATTGCAAACTCTTTTATGGCAAAGCTTATATTATAAGACTCTTTGCGTTTCCATTTCTTAGCACAGTTCCTTACAATAAATATGGGCTTAAAAGGGTTTGTTGACATTGACTTTAAGTCAGATTTCTGAAGTTATTGGATTGTTGCCATCCTGGAGATTAACTTTATATTATCTCTGTGTATTTGTTGAATAGGTAGTGTCAATAAACTTTGTAAGTTCCTATAAGCACATTAGAAGTAAATATTTACATTCTAGACAACTGATGTAATTGTGGGAAATCATATCTATTCAATAAAGCCTGGAATTTCATTAGATAATCTACTATGAGTTTTGTTCTAGTCACATCATTGCTTGACAGTAATAGAATGGGCATTTCTTTGGAAACAATGTGCCATTATTAAATATTTCACTAATCAGAATGCTTTGTTTCAGTCCACATCAATGAATTTTGCTGGAAAAATAAAATGATATATGATACTAATGGAAATACTGCTATAAGCACACTTTACTTCTTTATAGGTCAGGGCATGCTTTAGACATTATAGAAGGAAATCTGGTTTTAGATAATAAAAAAAATGAGGCACATTGACATTCATAGCTCTCATGAACAAAATGAGACAAATGAATTGTGACTTGTTTTATTGTAGTGAAGTATGTATGCCCTCTGTAAATCTTAATTGTAATGCTACCTTCCTCTTGTAGTGTTTCCAGAAAATAAAAAAGAAGGAAATGAAGTCAGGCTCAGGTACACACGTGTAATCCCAGCACTTGTGAAGTAGACACAGGATGATTGTGAGTTTGAGGCTCAAAATTTAAAAAAAAGTAAAAAATAAAGAAAGAAAAGAAAAAAAAAAAGAAAAGAAAAGTGGCTAGGAGATTTTACATCTGAGGGCACCTGTATGTTGGTTGATGACATGTCTTTCCCTGAAGGCTTCTGTTGCTCCCCAGGCAAAGCTGGCTGTGGCTGATGCTCCTCTGTTTGCAGAAGCTGTCTGTAGTAAGGGAGGAAATTTAGAGATGATTTCTCAGTTGCCATGTGGCCAACAGAGAATTTATTTAGAAAAAAAAAAGAAGAAAGAAAGAAAAAAAAAAGAAAAAGTGTCACGCATGACTTGGAACCTGACAATGGCAATTGTTTTTGCAACAATTATACTACTCTAGCTGGGTCTGAATGGTTCAGATGCTGGGGAACGTTTTAGACTTGGAGTCAGTCCACTTCCCTGCTGCGTGGGAAAGCACTTGTTCACTTTCATGCTCTTTTGTCTGTTCTGTCCTGGAAGCCTATAAAATTGGAGTTGTTCAGCCTCACAGTTCAGTTAATGCTTCCATTTGAGCTAGGGAAGAAACCAGGAAGTGGGAGCAGACTCTCTAAACAGATTTAAAGAGTAGAGGTCAGTACACTTAACAGATGGTAGTTTGACTTATGGAAAAGTCAATTGCTTCTTTTCATTTTCAGCAGGCATTGAGAGGACCTGGATGAGCAGTCCTCAGAGTGTGGGAAAAAAAATGCAACTGAGTTTAGAAAAAGAGAATGAGGAACTTCTGTGCCAAGTCAGATCAAAGGGTGTTTGAGGATGGTTTAACATTTGGAACACTTCAAAAATGTGATGTGAGCTATTCTTTCTGCCTCCAGCCTCAAGTGCACATCCAATACCCCTGGGTGAGCTTTCATATGCAAAGCAAACCTGGTTTCCCATAAAACTTCTTGTTCCTTGTCTTTCATAAAGCTGGAACCTGAAAGCACAGAAAGGGAAAAACCTAAAAGGAGCTGACACTCTTATTAAGTCTTGACACTTACACACAGTAGTGTCTGTTTCAAACAATTATTTCAAATGGTAGTGTTGACTCTCCCTACTGAACTCATTTGCTCACTATTTGTGGATTGAATTTTTCGAATGAATGAGTGAACAAAAGGTAAACAATGAATGAAGGGATACTTGCATAAAATACCCTTGTTGGGAGCTTAATATTGCAAGCTGGCAATGGTTTGCTAAACAGACTGGTAGAGATAAATGGAGTGTCTACTCAGCTACCTTCTGAAGTTCACTGGCATATATCCTTTTCTCATAGTGAAAGCATCTGACAGTAGAAATATTACTTTCTTCCTTTTTTTAAAAGTTGAATGTCTGAGATATCATTCTGTTAATGGCACTGGTGCAGTCTGTGCTCAGACTTCTAAAGTCCTTGTGTCCCACAGGGAAGAATCCATAGCAGGACACCTGGGTATAACCGGGGTTTATTAAATGTTAGGAAAGGGAGATACAGGTGGAAGCCAGGAAGCAGAGAGATCATTCTCTTCTGGTACTTTTAAACTTATGTTGACCTATGGGAAAGGCAGAACCATGTGATTCCCATCCAATAATCAATGAGTGGGGAGAGGCATGTGTGGTTCCCTGGGCCAAGTGAGGGCAGTCCAAGCCATCCCTGGGCAACCTATACACACATACAATATTAAGTCATATATATATTGAGTCCTGAACTTTCCCTAATTCTAGTCCATCTCAATTCTACTCTGTCCTGACCTCAAAGGAATATATTTGGAGTCTTTTAAATTCAGAATAGAAGCCAGTGCATCAAGTAAACTGAGTAAAACTGGGAATGTCATATTGGTCTACTGATTAAACTTATTCACAATAAAATGGTGCTAAGGTTTGAATGTGTCCCCAAAGATCAAGCATTGGAAACTTAATCCTCAGTGCAACACTGTTGAAAGGCGAGGCATTTCAGAGGTTATGAGGACTCTGCCCTTACAAATGGATAACTAGTCTTATTATGGGAGTGCATTCCTGATGAAAGCTTGAGCTTGGTCCCTTCCCTTCTCTCTCTGATGTGTGCTCTCTTGCCCTTCCACCTTTCACCGTAAGATGAAGCATTAAGAAGCTGTAGGCTCCTTGACTGTGGGCTTCCCAGCCTCCAGAACTGTAAGAAATAAATTTCTGTTCTTTATAAATTACTCAGTCTCAGGTATTCTATTATAGCTGCACAAAATGGATGAAGACAAATGGGAAGAGAAAACAATGAACATAAATAAGAAAGTTTATTCCTCAATATATTGCAGTTGATTGAATAGGTCAATTATAATATTGTATTCAAGTTCCTTTTAAAATATTAACTTGGGGTAGGAGACATACAGAATTACTTGCACTTGTTTTAGAGACTTATGCTTTGCTCTGAGCCATTGACTCAGATTCATAATACAGTTTTCCTGAACAGCCGGCCACTCAGTTTCTGATGGACTCCATAATTTTGATGATACAGGTGGACAGGTGAAACAAATTGTTAGACCTCATCTATCTTGTTCTTCTTGAGGCATCAAAGGTCAAGTAATGGTCTATGCCATGGAACAGCCTGCTGAGATCTTCCTCTGTGATGCATAAGTTTAAAGGTTTTAAGGGTTTGGGTATGTGTGTTAAATTATTCCAATTTACCTCTTGAGGTAAGCTTAGTTTTTACAATTGTAGGAAACTTCTGATTAGATTTCACACCTGGGAATATCAAAGCACAAAGTCTTTTACTTAATCAAGAGCTTTTCCAGAGCATGATTTGGATCCATATGTCATAACTCATCCCTTACTTTAATATTTTATAAAAATATTTAAATGAAAAAGTCATTAAAGTCCATTTACATTTCCAAAATCCAGACTCTCTTAGACAGTTCCTCTTAACTGATGATAAACAGAGTTTGATTTCTGAAATGCAATGTGTGCCTGTTTTTTGTGGCAAGCATATTGTGTCCTGAGTGAAAAATATCCACACTTGAACTGTGAGCACCAAGGAGTAAAGGAATACATACAGGTCTTCAGAAGTGAACAAAACATTGAAAATAGGACAAAATTGACTTGCTTCTAAATAATAATGTAATTGGCTTGTTTATCAGCATCTTTGTCTTTTGTGTGAAATGGAATAATGATGACTTACTGGGGGAATGACAAAATTGTCACATAGCTGAGTGATAGTCAGGTACCTCTCCCTGAGTCTTCACTTTCTCATCTATTAAGTGGGACTGGTAATAATAGAAGGTAAGCAAAAGCCTGGGAAGATGGTAGCATAGGAAGCTCCAGAAATCTGTCTGCACATCCTGACAGCAGTTACACAGCAGGAATCTGTCCAATGTAACTGTTGGAACTCTGGGGTTTACTGAAGACTGTCAACTCTCAGGAGAAAGCTTAGACAGAAAGTGCAGTTAACATTGGTTAGTTACAACTCTTAGCTCATTGTGCTTACCCAACCCCACCCCAGCCTGGGGCAAACAGCACTGCACTTGTTCCTGGAGCAGAGTTCAGGTGCCAGTAGTGCTAATAGGGACCTTGTTCTCTAAATTTAGGGACTCTGTGTCTGATTGCTGATGTAGCACTAGATTATGGAGGTGTCACCACAGTAATGGCTGCTACCTCTGTGGCTGGAGCCTCTTACCTCATTGCTGAAGTGACTTATTTAGGACTTAAATTTTTAGTCCCCTTCATTTTTATCTTTTGGAATTAGATAAATGTTAGGTCAATCAAAAGCAACTGTATGTGTGAGGGGAATTAGAAACTTCATCAGCACAGGTAAAGGTACAGGCCCAGAAATGATTTGAATAGACATTAGGTTTACACAGAGGCAGCTTAAACAAGAACAGAAGACAAGGCCAAAAGCCAGCAAACACGGAGAAAGTAAATCTGGTTTCTAGAGTTACGTCATTATTAGAGTCAAATGTCCAAATCGCAATAAAAAAATTACAAGACATTTTAGAAACAGGAAAATATGTCTTCTTCAAAAAATATAAACCAATGAAACTGTCCACAAATCATATCTTAGGCAAACTGATAAGGATTTTAAAATAACTGTCTTAAAGATGCTAAAAGGACTAAAAGAAAATGTGGAGAAGGAAGTGATTATGAGTAAAATGGAGACATCAATAAAGAGATGGAAAACTTAAAACTTCAACAATCTTGAGCTGAAAAATGCAAAAGCTATAAGGAGAATCTCACTATAGGTATTCAAAGGCAGATTTAAACAGGTAGAATATTCAGCAAACTTGAATGAGAGAATTGAAATGATTTAGTCTGAGGAATAGTAAGAAAAAAGGATTAAAGAAACATGAGCAGAGCCTTAAAGAATCCATGGAACCAGTCAGACCAACACATGCATCAAGGGAGTCCTAGAAAGGTGTGTGTGTGTGTGTGTGTGTGTGTGTGTGTGAGAGAGAGAGAGAGAGAGAGAGAGAGTATTTGAAGAAATAATAGCTGAACTTTACCAAATTTGATGGAAGTCATGAATATAATCACAAGAAGTTTAGCAAAGTCTAAGAAGGATAATTTCAGAGGGGTATACTGACAAATATTAAAATTAAACTGTTTAAAGTCAAAGACAGGATGTTGAAAGTAGGGAAAAAGAAGTGACTCATGCATACAAGGATTCTTTGTGAAGGATCTTTAGTAATATTATCAGGTTTCTTATCAGAAACCTTGGAGGTCAGAAGACAATGGGCTAGGAAGGGGGCAAGATGGCAGAGAAGTAAAAGCTTTTTCCATCAGTCCCCATGAATAAGAGTTTGGATAAAAAAGAAGAAATTACATTAAGCAGTGCTAAACAGAGAAAGAGCATGGAGAAAGGCAAAAGAGTGACAGGATATCTGAAAAATATGGTGAATCAAAAAGATAGCCAGTTTAATCAAAAAACAGTTTGCAGCTCCAGCCCCAGTTCCCTCTGCAGGGAGGGGAAGCAAAGCTCACACCTTCAGGTAAGCCAGGCAGCTGCCATGACAGAATGGCTGACCTAGCTCTGGCACAATAACTACACCGTCTGCAAACCCTAAACAGTGCAGGGATATGATGGTATAGTAATTTCCTCTGTGTGACAGGCCAGCAGTATACAAAACAACTCCTCATTACCCATATCTCAGAGAGCTGTGCCAAGGTACCATCTTGCCAGAGGGCCTTCTGATGAAGTCTGAGGTACTTGGGGGATTTTGCAAAAAAGGAGTAGCCATTGCTCAGGGTGTCTTGAGACACCTGGCTGCAGAGAGGCTTTGACTTATGTGAACTGAGAAGTTAAAGGGAGCTGAGGGTCGGGAATTAGTGACCCAGCCTAACTGCTGGTATAAAATTTCCAAAACAAAGCACCTAGCTTTTGCTGGCAGAAAGTTCAGATATCTAAAGCTCCTTGTAGGCAGATGTGCTTGGAGACTGACAATTCAGGTCACTTGAAAAACCACAGCCCATAGAGTTCTGGGCCTCTCAGCCACAGTATCCACATGGCAATCTATCATGAGAGGTAAACTTAGGAAGGGAGAGTGTTGAACAGGGCAATCCACAATCCTGGGGTTCCTGGCAGGAAAATAGCAAAAATGCCCAGAGCTCAGCAGCCCTGCCCTATCCTGCCACAGCAGTCCATTGATTAAGGTCAATTTAAAAAAATACATAGCCCCCAATAACAGATAACTCAATTTACAGAAACTTCTCAACAGGAAGCAAAGACAAGCACAAACTTCAAAATTGAGCAACTCTAGAGATTTAATCGATTGTAGCCTGGGAGCTCCAGGTGACAGAGCACAGTTCAGCATGGGAAAGGGTGAGGTTTTGAATGGGGCAATCTGAATCTGAAAAGCAGCAAAGCGCACAGAGGTTGGTGGCCCCACCCTTTCAAGCTGCCTGGAATGGTACTCACAGAACAAACGACTTGCCACTCAGATCTCTCCACATTTCACCAGAAGTCCCACCCCTCTGTCTATGGAGGCCTGGCAGACCCATAGGGCAAAACTCTTTAAGAGAATTGACCTTGGGAACTTCAACTGTGCTGTCCCAGTTGCCCTCCCCTGAGGCTTCTGCTGCACCCTGAACTACTCCACTCTCCTGAAGTTGTTCCTATAACACCAGGGCATGAATGACTAACTTGGGCAAACACACTTCCCTCTAATAAGAAATATAAGTGGTGGGTTTTTTTGTTTGCTTGTTTTGTTTGTTGTTGTTTTTGTTTTGTTTTGGCTTTGTTTTATTTCTTCATTTGTTTCCCTTCATCTCATTAGGCTGTTTCTCTCCTCTCTTTCTTTCTGTCTTTCTTTCTTTCTTCCTTCCTTCCTTCCTTCCTTTCTTTCTTTCTCCTTCTTCTTCTTCTTCTTCTTCTTCTTCTTCTTCTTCTTCTTCTTCTTCTTCTTCTTCTTCTTCTTCTTTCAATACTGGGGCTTGAACTCAGGGCCTTCACCTTGAGCCACTCCAAGGTGGGTATTTTTGAGGTAGGGTCTTGCAGAACTATTTGTGTGGGCTGGCTTTGAGCCATAATCCTCCTAATCTCTCCTTCCTGAGTAGCTAGGATTACAGGCGTGAGCCACTGGCTCCAAGCTCTTCTTCATTTTTTTAAACTTGGTTTCTAATTATTGGAGTTTAAAAAATTTTTTTTCACTATCCCCTCTCATACTATTATCTCCTATACCTCCCTCCCCTTCTTTCCATATTCCAATCCATTCTCTTCCTCATGCACAACCCCCATAATACTCAATTTCTAGTCCATATACCTTCATTTAGTGTTAAGCTCCCAGATCATTCCTCTAGAAACCAGAGTTTTGCTCACAAACAACTTTACCTGGAAAATAGATAAGGGTTCCAATTATTCCCTACTCATTCAAACACTTGATTTTATTGCTGAATTGCTAAACTTCTTACTATGGTATGTTCTCCTCTTGCCCAGGAAGTAAAAGGAAACTTTGACCAACAGATGCAAAAATCACAGCTAGAAATTTAAATATGAAAAACCAAGGCAATATTTCACCTCCAAACTCACACCATGACAACTCAAGATCTAAATCTGAAGATAATGAATTGGTTGAAAGGTGTGTGAGAATTCAGAAGCCTACTGTTAAAAATGATGAGAGATCTCAAAGAGAATTCAAATAAATAAATAAATGAATTCAGGAAATCAGTCGATAAGAAAGACAGCAACTTGGAAGAGAAAGTCAGCAAGGAAATGGAAGTTAAAGAAAAATAGCCAAGTAGAAATGTTAAAAATGAAAACCTCAATAAATCAAATATAAGCCACAGTGGATAATATTATCAGCAGATAAGCTCAAACAGAAGAAAGAATATCAGAGATGGAGGACAAGATTGAGGAGTTATTGCATGTAAATGATCACAAAAGGAAAAAAAAAGAGTACTCATGAATATAACACACAAGAACTCTGGGATATGATCAAAAGATCAAACCTAAGAATTCAAGGGAATTGATTAACCCACGAGAGCTAGGAAAGTAGCAAGCATAATCAACTCAGTAAACCAAAAACCCTGAAGACAAACAGTCAAAAGCTTTGATTAAAACAAGACTCAATCTGAAAAAAAAAAAGCAATATAAACACAAGAGCTAGTAAATACCTATTAATCATAACCCTAACTTTAAAGGAATTTAATTATCCCATCAAAAGATACAGATTGTGTGATTGGATCAAAGAGCAAGATCCAACAATCTGTTGTCTACAAGAAACACATCTCACCACTAAAGACACACACAAACTAGAGAAAGTTTAGAAAATGATTTGTGAGGCATGTAGAAACTAAAAACAAGCAGAAGAAGCTATCCTTATGAGATAAAGCAGATTATATTTAAAAATCAGTTAGAAGAGATAAAGAAAGCCATAACATACTAATAAAGGGAATCCTGAATGGAGGCCAGAGCAATTCTAAATATATGTATACCAAACATCAGTGCCCCAAGTTCATAAAATAAACACTTATGAGCTAAAGGAACAGACAGGTCCAGATACAATAATAACAGGAGATCTCAGTGCCCACCTCATCAATAGACAGAATATCTAGACAAAAAACTAACAAAGATATCCTAGAACTAAACAATGCTGTGGAAAAAATGGACATAACAGACATTTATAGAGAATTTCATCCTATGGCACCAGATTACACATTTTTCTCAGAAGCCCGTGGAACTTTCTTGAAAATAGACCACATCCTAGGTCATAAAGCAAACCTCAACAAATATAAAAAACTGAAATAATCCACTGTATCCTATGAAACCATAATGGAATAAAATTGGAAACCATAGCAGGGAAAACCCCAAAAACCATTCAAACTCAGGCAGATTGAACAAACAATGGGTCATTGATGATATTAGGAAAGAAATTAAGAAATTCCTAGATTCAAATGAAAATGATGACACAAGTTACCAGAACCTATGGAACACAGAAAAGAAGAATTAGAGGGAAGCCTATAGCCCTGAGCACGCATGTCAGAAAACTAGAGAGATATAAAATAAATAATCTGATGATGCACCTCAAACTCTTAGAAAAACAAGAACAAGCCAATCCAAAAAGTAATATATGGAAAGAAATTATAAAAATCAGGGCAGAAATAAATGAATTGGAGAGCAAAAGAATGATGCAATGAATCAATGAAAAAAAAAAACAAAAATAAACAAGAGTGACAAAACTCTAGCTAAATTAACTAAAAGGAGAAAGGAGAAGACCTGAATTCATCAACTCAGACATGAAAAAGGGAATATTATAATAGACACCAGAGAAATTCAGAAGATCATATGGAAATATTTTGAAAACCTATACTCCAGCAAACTGGGAAGTGAAGAAATACATAAATTTCTTGACACATATGACCCATCAAAATTGAACCAAGAGAACATTGACAACTTAAACAGAACTCCAACAAGCAATGGGATTGAGATAGTTATAAAGAACCTCCCTCAAAATAAAAGCCCAGGATCTGATGGAGTCATTACAGGAATCCACTAGACCTTTAAAGAAGATTTATTAGCAATGCTTCTCAAACTATATCATAAAATACAAAAGGAGGGATTACTACCAAACTCATTCTATGAAGCCAGTGTTACCCTACTACCAAAACCAGGTGAAGATGCATCAAAAAAAAAGGAAAAAAAAAAAAAGATACAGGCCAATGTTCTTGACAAACATAGATACAAAAATCCTCAATAAAATATTTGCTAACATAATCCAACAGCAGATTAAAAACACCATGATCAAGTAGTCTTCATTCCAAGGATGCAAGGATGGTACAACATATGCAAATCAATAAAGGTATTACAACACATAAACAGAATCAAGGACAAAGTCCATATCATCATCTCAATAGATGCAGAACAAGCCTTTGATAAAATTCAACATCCTTTCATGATAAGAGCTCTGAAGAAACTAGGAATAGAAGGAACATTCCTAAACATTATAAAGGCTATATATGTCAGACCAATAGCCAGCATCATACTAAATGTTGAAAAGCTGAAACCATTTCCTTTAAAATCAGGAATGTGGCAGGGGTGTCTACTCTTCCTACTGTTATTCAATATAGTACTGGAATTCCTGTCCAGAGTAGTAAGACAGGAGAAAGAAATAAAAGGGATTCAAACAGGGAAGGAAGAAGTCAATTTGTCCCTATTTACAGATGATATGATGTAATACCTGAAAGACCCAAAAACATCTATCAAAAACTTCTTAGATCTCATAAACACATTCATTTGAGTAGCAGAATACAAAATCAACACTCAAAAATCAGTAGTATTTCTATGCACAAACAATGAATGGTCTTAGAAAGAAACCAGGAAAATAATACCATTCACAATAGCTTCAAAAATTAAAATACCTAGGAATAAATCTAATGGAGGTGAAAGATCAATACAGTGAAAATTATGAATCATTAAAGAAAGAAATCAATGAAAACATAAGAAGATGGAAGGACATCTCATGCTAATGAATTGGCAGAATAAATATTGTGAAAATGACTATACTACTGAAAGCAATCTATATGTTCAATGCAATCCCTTCAAAATTCCAATGACATTCTTCACCAAGATAGAAAAGTTGATCCTAAAATTCACATGGAAGCACAAAAGACCTCCAATAGCCAAGGCAATCCTGAGCAACAAGAGCTATGCTGGAGGTATCACAATACCTGATTTCAAACTATACTACAGAGCCATAGTAATACAAACAGCATGGTACTGGCACAGGAACATACACGAAGGCCAATGGAATAGAATAGAAGACCTAACCAGAAATCCATGCAGCTACAGCCATTTGATTTTTTGACAAGGAGCCCAAAATATGCATTGGAGAAAAGATAGCCTCTTCAACAAATTTTGCTAGGAAAACTGGATTTCCACCTGAAGAAGACTGAAACTAGATCCGGTCTCTCATCTTGCATTAGTATCAATTCAAAGGTCTTAGTGTAAGATAAGATATGAAATGGTGAAATTACTCCAGAAAAAATAGGGAGTAAACTGGATCACACAGGTATAGGTAATAACTTTATGAATAGATCGCTAATAACTCAGCAAGTAAGAGAAAGGATTGACAAGTGGGACTGCATGAAACTAAAAAGCTTCTGCACAATAAAGGAAACAGCCACTAGACTGAAGGAACAGCCTACAGAATGGGAAAAAAATCTTTGCTAGCTATACATCTGACAAGGGATTAATAACTAGAATAAACAGGGAGCTCAAAAACTAACCCTGCAAAGAATCAACAATCCACTGAATAAATTGTTAAATGAACTAAACAGACAATTTACAAAAGAAGAAGTACAAATGGCCAATAAAAATATTGTTATGTGCTGGTTTGAAGTGTTGGAGGCTAGCGCCGAGTGTCCTTGCCTTCACAGGCCAGGGAACTGGCTCATGAAGTAGCTGAATGATGAGCCAAAGCCGGTGTATAAAGTGGGATTTATTAGCGAGAAAGGAAAGGCTACAGCTAGAGAAGTGCAGCAGAGCCCAGAAACTGGTAACTTGCTGCTCAGGTGAAGGCTGGGGTTTTATGGATGTTTTAACTCTGGGGTGGGGGGGTGGGTTTCTCATTGGCCATGGATTTTTCTGGCTTTCTTAGGTGAACTGGTGTGTTTTGCACCTTTATTGGGGGAAGGGAATAATCTTGAGAGCATTTTGATCATCAGCCTTGTGGCAGATCTAAGAGACCCTGTATCTCTTCTTTAGGATGCAGAAATGCTGATTTACATCTCCCTCTCAGGATGCAGGAATGCAGATCTCCAGCTCCTCAAGACGCAGGAATGATATTGCTCTCCATGGAGGACGGGATACTCACTCATCTGCCTTAGGTCTCCAGACCTAACAAATATCCCCTCTGAGACAAGCACCCAACTGCTGTTGGGGAGAGGGGTGATGACTCATCTAGCTGACTCATGCTGACAATGGATTAGTGGGGGATAAGGGAGGTGGTTCTTGTCTTAGGGATTGACCTGTGTAGTCTCCAGGGACCCCCAATAGAATGGGATGGAGGGCTCATGTGTAGGCAGAGGTGAGTATTCCCTGACTAAAAGGCAGAGTTTGACCCACTGGACCTGTCAAGATAAATCTGGAGAGAGCATTTATTATACAAGGCCCAAATAGAACTATTAGAAAGAGCATAAAAAGGGGGCCAGCCAGAGGTAGTGCTCAAGGAGCCCAGCTCCATATATTGTCCCAGAAGGACCACGAATTGGCTAGCTCTTGTCTTCTTTTTGTAATGTGTTCGCTTAACTGTTGGGCCATGTGTCTCACCACCCCATATTTATTAGTATAAAAGCAACATTTGTTGTTTAGGAAAATGCATGTTACACCATTTTCAGCAGTTAATAGGTCAAGTGTATGCCTACTTTAGAGCACTACCGATGTGAGTGAATCTTCCTGGTCCTGTAAAGCCTCTATGGACTGAGTGACCTGTTCTATATCATTATTAAATTCCATTAACAGCTTTTGATAGATGTAGACTGATGAAGAGATGCCCCCAATGCCAATACCTATTCCAGCCATGATCCCCCATAGCTATCAGTAGGGGAATGATTTGGATTGTTCTTTTTGACCTAGTGTATGCCTCAAGAGGAATAGGAAGGGATTGGTTATCAAAGGTGACATCAATTTGTGGGGTTAGGATAGCCTTGGTACAGGTTCCCTTCCAGCCAGGAGGTAGGCAAGTGTAGGCAGCAGTTCCACAAATGAAATAAGTTACAGGACTTATGTGATATTGATGCAAAGGTTTTTGGACATTTGCCCCAGTGGAATTGACCCCTGTAAACTTTGGAGGCACTGAGGAGTAGAATGGGTTAGTTCTATATTGGTAATATTAGGTTTTGTTAAGGGAGGGTTTAATTTATTACCTGGTGAGATCTCAAGTGAGTCCATGGGGGTTGCCAATACCTGTGGAAAGCTTGGAGAGAGACAAAGCCAGCAATCCTCAGCCAAAGAGAGGTTTGTAGAGTTTAAAAATGATGGGCATAGTTGAGTAACCTGTATAGCTGGGGATCTAGATCTATGGGTGACTGAGGCTGCAGGTGTTGTAATTTTTTTCTGGGAGGAGAAGTGGGAAGTGGGAGTCTCTGCAGTACATGGTTTACATGATCCTCCTATGATATGTCAGTATTTCAACTTTTTTGTTTTAAATTTTCTCTCTTTGTCCCCTTCTGTGGCCAACAGATCCATTGGCCTGCTCTTCCAAGGCATTCGGTGGGACCAGACATGCTGACAAATCCTGTGCCTAATGCTTTGCCATATAGTTGTCCATTTTTTAAACAGTGAAGGTTGCACTAGGAGCAACCAGGCACAGCATTACAGTAACTGCAATCATGAGCACAGGGAGGAGGACCCACAGCCAAGGTGCAGACTATAAGAGGAAGGAGAGCACAAAGAGCAGGGTACACAGGATGAGATATCCCCACTCAAGGCTACTTGTTGGGGCCATATCTACTCAGGGGGAAAAGTTGCCCACAAACCAACACTCAGAGTAAATGGGGCCAGAATAAAAACAGCCCACAAAAAGGAAAGAAGTGAAGGCATAAGTTACGTGTTTGAGGTGTTTTTTTAAAAAAACATATTTGAGGTCTTCCACTGGCTCACAGGAGTAGGCTGGTGGAGCAGGGTGTGGCTCCAGGGTGGGTGCATCAGGCTCTGGTGTCCAACATTTGGCTTGGGAGATGTGAATCCAGGAGTCTAGCCCAGTGACCTAATTCCTGTGGGGGTAGATAACAAGGTCAGGTATGGCCCTTCCCAAGAGGGTTCAGAGAGGCCTCAGGAGTTATGGGGAGTTTGATAAGGACTAAATCTCCAGAACAAAAGGTAGCCAGGGAGAGGCCTTGAGGCTCCTCCCTCCCTATTTCAGAGAGGAACTCCTGAAACTTGGCTAGTTGTGTGATATGAGAGACCAGGTTTGTTACTTCAGGGTCTAAAGTTAAATCTTTTTTGAGAAAGGATCTCCCATACAAGGCTTCAAAGGGAGTAAGGCCCATTTTATTTGGGGTGTTTCTAAGTCAGATTAAAGCTAGAGTAGTAATTTTTGCCAGGGAAGGTGAGTTTCCTGAGCCACCTTAGACAGGTGTCTCTTGACTAACCCATTGGCTCGCTCAACCTTGCTGAGGATTGGGGTCTCCAGGCACAGTGGAGATGATATTCGATTCCCAAAGAGACTACCTGAGGGACTTTGGCTCAGAAGGCTGGCCCATTGTCACATTGGAGAGTCTGAGGGAGCCCAGATTTAGGGATAATCTCACTAATTAGCACCTTAATTACTTCCTGGGCCTTTTCACAGGAGCAGGGGAATGCTTCAACCCACCCAGTAAAGGTATCCACCAGAACCAGGAGCAATCTAGAGGTTGGACCCCCTGGCAGGTGGGTGAAGTCAAGCTGCCAGTCCTCCCCTGGATATGTCCCCGACTTCTGGGTTCCAGGGACAGGCAGGGCAGTGTTATGGGGGTTGTTACGCTGACAGATTTCACATCCTCTAATAATATCCTGGAGAGTATCCTCAAGTTTTATCCCCTCAAATAATCGCCCTGCCAAGGAGAGTATCATATGAACCCCCAACTGATAGGTCTGATGTAGGGTTTTTAGGACCTTCCATTGGCTACTCTGTGGGAGAAATAATTGCCTTCAGAAGTTATCCACCATCCTCTATGATCTAAACAATAACCTCTCTCTGAAGACTGGATGTTCAGTAAGTGAGTATAGGGGGCATTCAGAAGGAAGGAGGGATGTTCCCACAAGACAGGGGCTTGAACATAAGGTCTCCTACTGGCCTTCTTTGCTGCTGTATCAGCTCTCTGGTTCCCTTAGCAACCTGATCCTCTGACCTTTGATGCCCAGGGCAGTGAATTACTGCTATTTGTTTTGGAAGTAAAGCTGCTTTTAAGAGGTTTAAGATTTCCTTGCAATGTTTGATAGGAGATCCTTCAGTAGTCAACAATCCTCACTCTTTCCAAAGAGCCACATGGGCACGCAGGACCAGGAAAGTGTACTTAGAGTTTGTATAGATGTTGGCAGTTTTTGCCTCAGATAGTTGTAATGCTTTGGTGAGAGCTATCAGCTCAGCCAGTTGGGCACTCATGGAAGGAGGCAGAGGTTCAGCCCATAGGGTCTCAGTGAGAGAGACCACAGCTGCCCCTGCTCATATAATTCCCTCTCAGATGAATGAACTTCTGTCTGTGAAGAGAGTGAGGTCTGAGTCTGGGAGTGGCTGGTCAAGGAGGTCAGGCCTAACTGAATAACATTCAGCTAGCACTTCCTCACAGGAATGTATGAGTTGCTCCCCCTCAGTGGGGAGGAGTGATGCCAGATTTAGGGCAGAGCACACCTGAAAGCTCACATCTGGGCATTCTAATAATTGGGCCTGATACTTAAGTAGCCCGTTGTCCAATAACCATGGTCCTTCTTTAGCTGTTAGAAGCCCTCCTAGATCATGTGAAGTATATATGGTTAAGGGCCAACCAAGAATTAATTTTTGGGCTTCCAGGATCAAAATGCAGGTTGCTGCCAGGGCCCTTAGGCACCCAGGACACCCTTCAGACACATTGTCTAGTTCTTTGCTTAGATATTCCACTGGCTGTGGAGTTGGCCCTTGGAGTTGGGTAAGTACTCCTAGGGCTGCTCCCCTCTTTTTTCATAGACATATCATTGGAAATGGTCTTGGGTAGGTAAGCTTAATGCTGGGGCAGTTTAGAGTGACAGTTTGAGAACCTGAAAAGCTTTTGTGTTTTCAGGGTCCCATTCTAAAAGTGATTGAAAGTCTTACTGAGCATCTTTTAGGATCTGATATAGAGGCCTGGCAAGGGCTGCATACCTAGGGATCCAGAGCCTGCAAAATCCTGTAACTCCCAAGAAAATTCTAAGCTGCTTTATGGTCTGGGGGAGTGGAAAATGGAGGATTGGGTCAATTTGCTTATGATTCATGGAGTGAGTCTGTCCCTTTAAGATCACACTTAGGTAAGTGACCTGTGGGAGGCATAATTGTGTTTTCCTTAGAGATTTTCGTATCCTCAGAAGGCCAGAAAGTTTAAAAGGGACTCAGTCATCTTGCAGATGAAGGGCTCTGTGGCTCTGCACAGAGTAAGTCATCAACATATTGAAGAAGGGTGGCCTCTGAACAGTGCCAATCTAATAAGTCTCTGGTTAGGGCCTGTCCAAAAAGATGAGGGCTATCTTTAAGCCCTGTGGCAAAACTGTCCAGGTTAGTTGCTGTGAAGGGTTAGTGGGATCTTCAAAGGCAAACAGAAGCTGTCAGGATGCAGAGGAATGCAAAAGAAAGTGCCCTTTAAATCTAATAAGAGTAATACTGGGCTTTTGAGGGTACCAATAGAGTATAAGGATTAGGAACAATTTGGTGCTGGGGGATGACTACTTCATTAATGAGCTGGAAGTCTTGAACCAACTTCCATTTTTTTGGCCCCTTGCAGTTAGCAAGAATAGGAGTATTATTGGGGCTGGAGCAACTAATTAGTAGCCCTTGTTTTTTTAAGGAATTTGTGATAGATAAGAGGCCTTGTCTTCCCTCAGGCTTGAGGGGATATTGTTTTTGGTGTGGAAACTGTGAGGCATCTTTGAGTTTTATTTGAATAGAGAGGGAAGTTTTGGCTCACCCTACACTCATCTCATCAGTCCACACTGTGGGATCTATTTGTTCCTGAAGGAGGGGACAGCAGAGATAGTTGCCTGTGGGGAGGAGAATCTTTAGTTTAGATAGTAAATCCCATCCTAGCAGGGGCACTGGGGTTTCACGGACTATGAGGAAAGAGTGACAGAAGAGGAGGTTTCCCCAATAGCAGGCCAGAGGCCAAGTAAAATAGTGCTCTAGGGGCCTGCCAGATATGCTCCGAATAATAACCTTGCTATTCAACCAGGGACCAGTAGAGAATGGTAAGACAGAGTAATGGGCTCCATTGTCTAGTGGAAAAATGACCTTTCTCTTCTCTACCATCATTACTACCCTGAGCTCCTCAACATGGATGCTGAGATGTGGAGCCTAGAAAGGAGGCCCTGGAACACATCAGTCCATAGGAGGTGGCACCCCACTTCCATCTGGAGATGGGGGCACTTAGAGCCCCAGTGGTTCCCTCTGCAGAGAGGGCAGGGTCCTGGGTGGGGTGGCAGGGCTGTCTCCTGGACTGTCCCCCTTTTGAGCATTCTCTGTGGAAGTGCTCCTCCTGTCCACAATTAGCAAGTTAGGATGTAGGCCCCAGACAGGTGGGGCCGTCCCTGAGAGCTGCAATGTGGTCATGGTGTCTCTAATCCTTTTCTCTCCTTTTAGTGATGTCCTGGTTATAGTATACAGACATGGCTAGTTGCATTAGTTGATCCAATGACTTTTTCCTTCAGCCACAGACTTTTGGAGTTTTCTGTGGATATCTGGGGCTGACTGAGTTAGAAATTTATCTTTGAGGAGAACCTCTCCCACCTGTGACTCTGGGTCCACTGTGGTATGTTTTCAGATAATGTCCTTAAGACGCTGTAGAAAGGTAAGGAGGTTTTCTTCAGGGCCTTGTTGTATTACAGTCACCTGGGAATAGTTTAGAGGTTTGACTTCGGCCTTTTTTAGCCCTTCCACTATGAGGTGAATGAAGTGGCATTGACACCACTCATCTTCTTTACCATTTTGATTCCAATGTGGATCTGCCAAGGGGACTGCCTGTGTCCCTGTGGGTTTAGGCACATTTATTCCCTCATTTCCAGGTGCCACTGGTATTAGGGCTCATTGTAGATGGTAATCATTTCCAACCTGAGTGGCCTGGGCCAGAATCCATTGCTTTTCTAATGAGGAAAGAGTCTGGTCTAGTAGAAGCATAATATCATTTTATGCCAATTCAAAGGTTTGGATCACAGAGATAAAGGCTTGGATGTACTGGTCTGGGGTATCAGTATAACTGCCCCGATCCTTTTTAATCTCCCTTAGATCTGATAACTGGAAGGTGACATAGACTCACTCTCTTCCTACCATTGCCTGTTGAAGGGGGGAAGCACCCATTAGGAGGTTCTGAATATTGGGGTGGCTTAGAAGGTAGGGCAGAGGGTGGAGCAGTAGGGATGGGGGTTTTGTCATTGTTAAGGGGCTTTTCTGGTCCTCCTTCCCCATGTTTATCTTGTGGCTTACAAAGAATGGCCAGTGTTTGAATATCTAAATAGCAATTATGGAGCCATTGTGAGTAGTCTTGGAGATGAAGGAAAAGTTGTATGTAGGGTATCTCAATCCATTTTCTTTCCCTTTTACAGAAAAGGTCTAATTGGAGTATGGTATTGTAATTTAAGGAACCCTGTGAAGGTCACTTCTCTTGGTCATCTAAAGGATACTGAAGCCAAGCCTCAGTACAGAGAAAGATGAGGGTTTTTTTCTTGAGATTAGGGTCAAGGTCCTTCCAATGTTTCAGTAGAGAGGCCAGCGGAGACAGCTTGGGTACTGAGGCTGGCACACTGGAAGGGGGCAGGTCCCATCTAGAAAAACAACAACAACAAACTGGGTCAAATTCCCTCTTGTCAGCATTCTGATTGGGATTCACCCAAAGAGAGTGATGTTCCTGTCTCATGACTTTCTCCACCATCTGTGACCAGGATTGAGGAAGTGACTGGTCAGATTAGGCTACCTGACCGACACAGTGAGAGAAAAAAAAAAGCTCTAGGATCCTGCCTTTTAGCTAACAGCAGGCAGCTTCTTTAATAAAGGCTATGTCTTTAAAAAAGGAATGCATCATCTTTAAGGTTAGAGAAGGGCATTCAGAGGGCATCCTGGAGCAATCACAATGCCACAAGGGATGACTAGTGCTAATATTTGGAGGGGAAAAATTAAGCTGAGGCCAAAAGTGTAGGAAATTTTAAATGAGAAGTTTAGAGACTAGAGTAACGCCCATTTTGTTGTTCCTGGGAGGTTACATTAGTGCTTTTTGGGACCATAACCTTGAGCTAACAATTGGCTTCCAAAGGCTGAGTGCAGTGGCCTGAAGCGTGAGGTGGGACTGGGAGTGAGGCTTTTGCAAGGTGCCATCACGCTCCCCTATGCCTGGGACAAGTGACCCCTGTCCACCCAGGCCCAATCCTTTGGCCGGTCACCCCACCCAACTCCCTGTGTATGCATGCCTGTGCATGTTTATTTTTCCTCACATCCCTTTTAGGGGAGTGGTGACAGGCCACAGCTGCCACCATGTGTGGCTGGTGGTTTTGGATGTGTGCCGGACCCTCTCTGTAGATTCTCTTAGCTATGGCAGGCATTTCCATTGTGCCCAGGGACCAGCATCCCTGTGCATGAGCGTGCCTGTTTGTTTTCTCTCCTCCTCTTGTGGGGGTGGAGTTATGGCGTGCGTGTGGCAGCTGCAGTTTTTTTGCAAATGCCTCCACCTTCCCCGGTGCCTGGCAGCTGATTTAAAGTTGGTTTGGACCGACAGGCCTGACAAACCAGGTGTGGGAGTAACTTAAGAAAGTCATAAGGTACCTTGCTACAAGTTTTTCATGAGAGGCCAAGGTCCCTGTAAGCCCAGGGAGGGGAAGGCAGACAGAGAAGACAGACAAGGCATGGGACTGGGAAGGGAGCAGAATGGGTATCCTGACATCTTAGGTAAGGGAGGGGAAGGCAGAGCCTGGAGGCAGGATGCACACCTGAGGGATTAATGATTAGGTGTGCTTGCATGGTGGTACCACCGGGTGGTACTGGAACACTACCAGCAACACCAAACCTCCACTCTTGGGTCACTGTCTCTGGCAGAAGGGGTATTTGACAGGGGGGAAAAGACAAGCAGTCATCAGGTGCCACAACCAATCAGAACTCCCCCAATGTAGCATAAGGCATACCCAAATAAACCCCGGGCTCTGTCTTGGCCTGCGGGGAGGGAGCAAGAGCCCCACCAGAGCTGGAATCACTGTGAGGCCAAAGTTGGCAAGGAGCTGTTGGTCCAATACCATGATGGGAAATTCCCTCAGGGAGACAGGAAGAGACAGGCAGGGCGAGCAGCAGAAGGAAGTCTGCATTTGGCTAGTCCTCAGCAGGGGGTTCCCCCAACAGGAGCATCCAGCAGGGTGCCAGACACTCACGGTCACACCTTAGGGATGCTCTGTTGGTTTGGCACTCAAGTCATACCAACCTTGGTCCAGAAGAAATGTCCCTTTGTGCATTGCCAAAATGTTATGTGTTGGTTTGAAGTGTTGGGGGCTGGTGTCGAGGGTCCTTGCCTTCACAGGCCAGGGAACTGGTTTGTGAGGCAGCTGAATTATGAGCCAAAGCTGGTATATAAAGTAGGATTTATTAGAGAGAAAGGAAAGGCTACAGCTAGACAAGTGCAGCGGAGCCCGGAGACGGGTAACTCCTTGCTCAGGTAAAGACTGGGGTTTTTATGGACATTTTAACTCTTGATTGGGGGCAGTTCTCATTGGCCGTGGATTTCACAGACTTTCTTAGGTGAACTGGTTTGTTTTGCACCCTTATTGGGGAAAGGGAACAATCTTGAGATTTTCATTTGATGATTGAGATGATCATTTTGATCATCAGGCTTGTGGCAGATCTAAGAGACCCTGTATCTCTTCTTTAGGATGCAGAAATGCAGTTTACAACTCCCTCTCGGGGTGCAGGAATGCAGGCCTCCAGCTCCTCAGGATCAGGAATGATAGTGCTCTCTGGGGGTGGGGGCTATTTACTAACCTGCCTTAGGTCTCCAGACCCAACTCTAACAACATTCTCTAGTCTGTTGTGGCCACCTATCAGGCCCACCCTCCTTGTCATGAAAATGAGGCCTCTTGTGAGTGGTCTCTGCTCCTAGTTCTTACACTTCAGCCATCAATAAACTTGAATTTTCTTTTCTTTTTTGAGGAACTGGGATTTAAACTCAGGGCCTCATGCTTGCTGGGAAGGTATTCCACCTCTTGAGTCATTCTCCCTGCTCTTTTTCCTTTACTTATTTTTCAAGTAAGTTCGCACATTTTTCCCCAGGCAGGATTGGAGAGCAATCCTCCTAAACTATGCCTCCCACATAGCTGGGACTACAGCAAAGGTGCTACCAGTCCCAGATTATTGGTTGAGATAGGGTCTCCCTGACTTTTTGCCTGGTCTGGACTAGACATGAGATCCCCCTGATCTCTGCCTCCCGTGCAGATGGTTTATAGTCTTGAGCCAACATGTGCTGCCCTTTACTTTAGTTATTTTTCAGGTAGGGTCTCTTTTTTTTTTTTGACGGGGCAGCCTCAACCACGATCCTCCTACTTAACTCCCTACGTAGCTGGGATAATGGTGCATGCCATCATGCCTGGTTTATTGGTTGAGATGGGGTTTCACTAACTTTTTGCCCAGGCTAGCCACAGACCACTATTCTCCCCATCTCCACCTCCCAAGCAGCTGGGATTACAAGCATGAGCCACCACACTCGGCAGTACAGCTATTTTTCCTTTATATTCTACATGAAACTTTGTATATATAGCCTGAAATATGGTAAAAATAAATGAGTACTAGCATGTTTCCTTATTGCTTAATTTAGGGATACATGTGGTGAGTGCTCTACCCTCCCTTCTCCTTTTTATCAGTTCTGTATCCTAAACTTCTCTGAAGGTTCCATCTGTACTGACTGTCCTAGTCAATGCATGAGCTGATCATTTTTGACTGAATCTCACTGATAACTGATATTCCTTTACTCTTCTTTTCATTTCTTTCTTCCCTTCCAATCCATTTTCCACATTGGAATGAGGTATTTTTTAAGCCATGAATCATCTCTTAAAGCTCTTAAAATAATGTTATAAAAAATTTGAATGACAAGAAGGTTCTCTTTTCTCCTATTCATCTTATATATCTCAGAGAACAAGGATGCTTTCTGTGACCAGGCTGACTCCATTTCCTGTTTTGAACACTTAAAGCATCCTATAGTGCAGAAAGACAGAAAGAATTAATGTGAAATTATTCACATAGTACTTGTCCTCTTCCCCCACTATTCTGTATGAAAATATGGATTGTTATGCATGTATACCCCCAAAATATGCACAATTATATATTACTTTTTTAAAAATACGAGTCAGCTCTGTTTGTTTACTAGACATAAAGTAGGCATTAAAAATATTTTCTGAATGTATGAGTTAATTAAACAATCAAATTGATCCTGCCCTCGGGTTTTTACTCCTGCACACCAAATGATGTAAAAATTCTCATGTTTTGCTGCTGTAACAAATTACCATAAACTTGGCAACTTGAAAACAAAATTTATTCTATTATACTTCTGGAGGTAAAAAATCCAAAATGAGTCTTGCAGCGTTAAAATCATGGTGCCCTCAGGCTGGTATCTTCTGGAAGTTGTATGTGAGAACCCATTTTTTTCTGGCCTTCTGGAAGCCTCCCGAGCATCTTGGTTGTTGCCCCTTCCTCACTTTGTTCCATCTCCTATAACTGACTTTGATCTTCTGCCTGCCTCTCAAAAGGCCCTTATCACCTGCAATTTCAGCTCAGGAGGTAGAGATCAGGAAGATCACTGTTTGAGGCCAGCCAAGGCAAAAAGTTAGTGATACCTCCATCTCAATCTATAAACTGAAAGTTTACAGGCATGACAGGTGTCATGCCTGTCATCCAACAATGAGTGAGACCATAGATAGAAGGATCACAATTGGGTCCAAGACTAGCCCTGGCAAAAATTCTAGACCCTATCTGAAAAATAACTAAAGCAAAAAGGTCTAGAAGCATTATTTCCAGTGGAAGAGCACTTGCCTGTCAAGCAGGAGAGCCTGAACTCAAACCTTAGTACCACCAAAAAAAAAAAAAAGACCCTAATCACCACATAGGGCCAGTTTTATAATCTAGGGCACTACCCCCATCTCAAGATCCTATGTCATTCATATCTGCAAAGTTCTCTATACGCGTAAGTAACACATTCACAGGCTCCAGAGACTAGGATACAGACATCTCTGGGAGACCATGGGTCAGCCTACCATACTCAGCTGTAAGAGATCTTTGACAATCCATACGCAGAAATACCTGTTACATTTTCTGTCTCTTGGAGAGAAAGAAAAATGTTATTTATTCTAAATCAAGCCCCTTTTTGAAGTAGAGTATTAAATGGCTGCAAAAATTACGTTGGCTGTTTGAGAGTTTTTTATTATAATAATTTACAAATCTCATTAAGCTTTGTTATTGTTTTCTCAAATTCTGAGTGCACAGCTGCTGCCACAATGACATGCATGAGTTATGGGGTAAAAACCATTTGTGGGAAGACTTCCTGCTTCCTTCTTGATATTTGTGATAGGTTTTTTTTTTCTTGACTGAATCTTATACAGTGATTAGGTACCATAATTTGCCCAAGTAAATAAAGAAAAGTAAAAGACAAAAGTTCAGATTCATTTCTCTAAATCACAAAGAGAACTCTCTTAGACTATCCTGAAATAAGTATTGTTTATCCAAACACACACACACACACACACACACACACACACGACCTGCATTTAGTCTTCAAATTTAACATGCAAATTTAGAAAACACTCATGCCCATTCCTCTCTCATTAGTGCTTTAATAATGAGTCCTTGGTCCCTTAATGGCCATTGTAAAACTAAATTTAGCTGTAAGAGTAACTATCCTTAACACTGAAAGCATTTGGCTAGTATTATGACAATTTTACATATGGTAATGATTATCAACAGTCATCCTACATTTATGATTGATCACAAATCCTCTCATAACCTTTTTTACAAGACTTTCATTGTTGGTCCTTCCTCACACATGTGATGATAAGAAATAGAACTGACAATAGTGAGGGTGGCTATAAAGTCACAAGACTGATTTAATATGTCATTCAAACATCTGCTTCTTTGTTTTGCAGAAATATTTGCTATAATCTGAAAATTCACCAGAAAGCAATTTTATAATTCATTCTGCTATATGAATTTCAACTGATTTTTATTATTTTTAAAGTATTAGATAATTTTTATAAACTCACTTCAAATCATTGAATTCTATGGGTACAAATCAACAGATTACAGAGACGATTCACTTAAAATTGCATTGTGTGTCATTTTAATAGCTTCAGTAATACCCCACTGACTATATTGACTTCTGTCATATACTGATCGAGTCCTACTAAGTTCAACCACCAATGCAACAGTGTTGAAGGTAGAGCCTTTAAGCAGTGATTAGGTCATGACGGCTTTGCCCTTATGAAATGGATTCATAGGGGAGAGGGCTCATTATTATGAGAGTGAATTCTTCATGAAAGAATGAGTTTCTCTCTGCCCCACCCCCACCTTTGTCCTTTGCCCTTTTACTATAAGATGTAGCAGCATGGTCCTTACCAGATGCTAGCATGTCAATTTTGGACTTCCCAGCCTTCAGAACCACAGACCAATAAATTTGTATTCACTATAGATTAGCAATTGTCAAGTATTTTGCTATATAGCAGAAAATGGACTAAAACCACAGTATTATGGACACATTTTGTAGGTAACTTGTGATTTAATAAATTTAGTCTTTTCAGTCACATTTTATGTAGAACTAATTTGAATGTTTTGATATCTACTCTATATTAACTTGTTAAATACAAAATATAGGTTATTTTATCATGTTCAGTTCTGAATCTTGAGCTATATGGGACAAATCACTAAATTATAGAACTTTAATATCTCATTCTAGTCTGTATCTAATATATTCTGCCTTTATTTGTAATATAATAACATAATTACATATGGAAGTATTGGTATAAATAGTAAGTTTTATGAAATGTCCTGTAGCTTTTCTAGTCATTACAGTACCACTCAATTTGCTCCCTACAGTTAATTTATCTAACATAGTAAGGCTATCTTTTTCAGAAAAAAATGATCCTTTAGGTACTATTCCCCTCTTATGCTTGGGACTGCCAATCACCACCCCTATGAGTCCATTTTCTATTACTATAATGAAAGACATGAGGCAGAGTAGCTGATATGGAAAGAAATCTTCCTCACAGTTTTGGAGGCTGAAAGCCCAAGATAAAACAAGGCAATTGGACTTTGATCACATGATAAATTGAGAGCACACAAGGAGGGTATGAGGATAGGTAAGACACCCAAAAAGCTAGATAGCATTTGTTGCCCTCAGTGCAGAGAAACTAATGCAGATACTTTAAAGTGACAGAGGCCAATAGGAGAAGGGGACCAGGAACTAGAGAAAAGGTTAGTTTGAGAAGAATTAACCTAGAATGTAACACACATGTACAGAAAAGCAATGCGAGTCAACTCCCTGTATAGCTATCCTTATCTCAACTAGCAAAAACCCTTGTTCCTTCCTATTATTGCTTATACTCTCTCTTCAACAAAATTAGAGATAAGGGCAAAATAGTTTCTGCCTGGTAGTGAGGGGGTGGGAGGGAGAGGGAGGGTGTGGGGTAGGTAAGGGAGGAGGCGGGAGGAAGGGGGGAGAAATGACCCAAACATTGTATGCACATATGAATAAAAGAAAAAAAAGACATCCCCATTTCTCTATCCATATGAGGACCCCCTTGGCTAAGTTACATCATGGCAGATGACATTACAATGGCAGGAGCACCAGAAAGAGGGAGATCACATAGAGAGATAGGAAGCCAGAGAACAGAGAAGAGTCTGTGTAACCTCCCACTAGGCCACACCTGGTAAAGGTCCCAGCATCTCTCAAGCACTTCAGCACTAGGGACCAAGCATCTGAGATATGAACTCTTTGAAGACACATCATTACATCACAGCCAAATTGCAGCAGTACCACTGCACGACCCCATGGCTGGAAAGCAGCCCAAGGCAATGTAGCCAGAGTTCTTATAGGGCATTTGGTTAAAGTATAATGCAGAAAACAGCCAGGTTCTCTGCGGTGGTGAAGCCAGAGCAATATAAGCTAAGTTTTTTCTTATAATTTTAATTTCTTCCTCATGGAGAGAACTAGAATGAAAAAATTAATACAACTTGAGTAGAAAGCATTAATAAAAGGTGCAGAGTGTGGAAGTAACTGAACCTAGGTTCATGTCTGTGTGTGTATGTGTGTCCTTGGACTTGAACACAAGAGCCTACAAACCCCATTCTTTTCTCAAACTAGAAGAAGTGCAAGAACCAGAAAAGGATGGGGTGAAAGAGAAGCCAATGATTTCAGAAATCCATAGTATGTTGGTAGAGGAGATGGGAAGTGGGTAACAGGTAAGAAACAGGCTAAGAGATATAGCAGCAATTAGTTTAACCTGCAATAGAGGTGCAATTCCCCATTCTGATCCATTGATGAGCTTGTGCTGACAGGCTTCCTTCTGCAAGACCACCAGCCTGGATGTCATGGTCCTCATTTTCTATTTTGCACCTTGGCCCAGGCATTGGAAACAAAACAGACATTGGTTTCCTTTCCTGTTGATACTGATCTTAATATTCATCTGTTTCTCTGAGCCAGTCCCATTCCCCAAATTCAGGTGTCTTATATCATAAATCACTGAACTTCTCCAGGATCATGTCCCTTGTCCTCTCGCCCCATTACCAGCAGAAGTGACATCACCTTAATTCATTCTCTATTCAGTCTAAAGTGTTGGCATCAAAACAGGGCCTTTCTTTACTCCAGACCTCCCTTTGATTCTTGCACTCTTTCTTCTTTTAACAGAACCTATGTCTTACAAATCAAAATTTGGTTTTAAATCTATGGTTTCTAGAGTGGCTTCAAAGCTTATCTTGAAAATAAACAACTGATCACTTTCTATTTCTCAGGTCAAACCTGATGTCTCTAGGTGACTTAAAGATTTATTTACCAAGGTACAAATATTTATTGAGCATTTACTCTGTCAAGCACTGTTCTAACATCAAAAAAGAAAAGAGCAAAGCCTAGTAATTCTAAACATTGACCCATACATGCTTCATTCTGGTCAATGTGTCTCTGTCAAGATCATTTCTCTTATGCTTGCTTCAAATTCCTGAGGACTAGCAAACACTTAATCATGTGCTTTCTTGTTCCTCCTCCTATGTAACTCTGAGCTCCTAGGGGACTGACTGCTCATTCTCATGCCTTTCCTGGAGGACCAGAAGCAAAGAGTCTCCTCTGTCACTTCCTGCTCCTTGAAGATGGGGGTGTATGTGTTTGTTGTGTGCTCACCCCTTGGCTCCTTGTTGAGAGACTCAGTCTATTCCTGAGTCTCTAGTGTAATGACTTGCAGAGCTTTTGGGAATGGATAGTGCAATGGAAGCAATATTACCTCCTCACTTTCAGACCAGTTACTGATGTCTGTTTGTCCCGCCAAGGCTAATTTTTTTATTCATATTCAGTCTTCTGGGTTGCCCTCATGCCTTCCCTTCCCTAGTTCTAAGGCTCACTATAGCCTTCCAGGAACTCTCATCTATGCTTGCTGTACCTGTTGCCATAGATGACTGTTCCTCTATACAGCCCCACAACTATGCCATGCTGCAGTTCTGTTGAGACCCATGAAGAAGGCCTGTGCCGTGAGTACCTGCCTTTGCAAGACTACTAGACCAAGAGAAGAGGACACTTTGGTACCCCTCCTTAGAGCAGGGAGAGCTGAATTCTGCCCCTCACCAGACAGTGGAGGAAAGGCAGCATGAGCACTGTTCTGTAATCTCTGCTGTCTGGAAAGAACATGTCCTTCTAGTCAACTTTCAATTGATTCTCTAATTTAGGAAGAAGAGGTAAGAATAAGCCTGCTGGTCATTCTTATTTACTCAGCTTTGTCTTACACTTCAAATAGGGTCATCACTTTTCTCATTTCTTTGAGCTCAGCAATCTGGGATAGAGGATGGTGATGATAACTCAACCTGAACACACAAAAACCTGACATAAGTAAATGGGTCATCTGTCAATCCTTTTTATATCTTAATTATAATTTTGAATTTTGTAGACAACTTCAGGGTGTAAACTACAAAGTTAAAGAAGCTAACTTGGCAGACCCCAGAAATCCAAGCTCAGATGCATCTTTCTTCTGCTCATGCCCAGAACTAGGCTTTACACCCCAGTCTATGGTGCTGACTCCTAAAGGCTCAGACTCTCCTCTGAATCCAGAGTCATCTATTTCATAGCATTCTTGGCATCTTTCATTTTTCAATTAGTTCAGCAAATATTTATTGACATTTATTATTTGCAAGTCACTGTTTTCACACTTCTGGGAAAAGATTGATTGTTTTATAGTCATGGTAAAAAGTAACAACGAAACTGGAATTAAATTTGTTTGCTCAATCAATGATAATTCACCTCAGTGAACATGCTTCTGAAAGCCAGCCAGTCAGCAAACCTCACTCCAGTGGGCATGCTTCTGAAATGCAGCCATGACAAACATCCCCATTCCAGTGACTGGGCTTCTCTAGAGGGTTAACCCATTCTTGACACTAAATGTTTGCCACATCCAAACCCCAACACCACCATATAAGTAAGATCAGCAATATTCTTTGGAGAGACTGTGCCTAACCAACCCAGATCTTCCTTTCATAAGTAATAAACACAGGGGTTTTTTTTGGAAGGAGGGTAAATGGTATTGTGGTTTGAACTCAGGGCCTCATGCTTGCAAAGCAAGCACTCTACCACTTGATCCATGCCCCCAGTCCTTTTGGCTTTACCTATTTTTCAAATAGGATCTTATGATTGTGCCCAGGTTGTCAATCTTCCCACCTCTGTCTCATAAATAGCTGAGATCACAGGTGCCACCATACCCAGCTTAGGTTTTTGTTTGTTTTGTTTTGTTTTTTCAGCACTGGGGTTTGAACTCAGAGTCTCATGCTTGCTAGGCAGGCACTCTACCATGGGAGCCACTCTGTCAGCCTGCTTTGTGATACATATCTTTGAGATAGCATCTCACTTTTTTTTTTTTTGGTTCAAGTTGGCCTCAAACCATGATCCTTCTGATCTCTGCCTCTTGAGTAGCTAGGATTACAAGCTTGAACCACTGATGTGCAGCGAGCTCATTTTTTGAGACATGGTCTTACAAACTATTTTTTTTTTGGTGGTGGGGATAGGCTGTCCTCAAACCATGATCCTCCTATATCCACCTCCAGAGTAGCTGGTATTACAATCATGAACCATCATGCTTTGCCCAGAAATTCAGGTTTTGATCCAGAATTGAATACTGATCTCATATTTCAAGGATTGAAAAAAATGATTAAGTAATGATACAACTTGAGTGAGTGAGTTATATAAAATGATCAGTATAACAACTATAAAATATTGCTAGTATATACAAGCCACAACAGGAGAATCTGAATTAATCTCAGAATGACTGGTAATAGAAACAAAACAAGTTTATTACAAAGATGTTGGCTTCCTAGATTGTTGCATTTAATGCCAGGGCTACCACAAAAGCATTCCTCAGACTTTGCAGCTTATGCATCAGGAATTTATTTTCTTATGGTTCTAGAAACTTGAAATCTGACATCAAAATGTCACCAAACTGGTCATGCTCTCCTCTCAGAGTAGTCATATCCTCAATTGATCAATATACTAAAAAGCCACCCCTGGCTTCAGTCAGGGACAAATCTGAAACCCTATAGCATGAGGCTTCTATTGAAAGTGCATCATGAATCAGAACCCCCACCCCCAGCTCAATCGGCTTCCTTCCCTCCATTGTTTGGATTCCAAGAACACTCCCTACTGCATTTCCTAAACACTAATCTCCATCTCCAAGTTGAAAGGTTCTTAGGGGACCCAGTCTGAACCTCTTCTAAAATATATTCCAATTTCATTGGAAAAATAAGTGGAGGAAAATCTGGTTAGACTCTTATATTATTCATAAATTCACAGAAAATTATATTCCACATAAGGTTATAGAAATGGAGTGGAGTGTTTGGTTCTCCTTTAAATGATAGTACTTTGCACAAATTGTTTATCATAGGTCAAAAATGAGTCCCTTATGGGCTGTTTGCATAAAGTTGTCATATTTAGATATTCTCTAAGAGATGATGTCTATTTAAACTGTCACTGAAGTATGGAGTTTTTAGCTCTTGATAATTTTTCCCCTGGGTATAAGTGAGATGAACATATGGTGCTTAACAGAACATGGATTAAACAAGAAAACTGCTCAAGGATGAAAAAAATTCTGGTCTAGTCAACCTTTCTTATCTAGAGGAGCAGATGTGGTCACATTTTCTCACCTCGGTTGCTTGTAGATGCCTGAAATGTGAATAGTACACAACATCTTTGTCATAATCCTTATACACTAACTGATACCCAACTTCTCAGGCATGAAAACCAAAAGCTTTCTCTTCAAGCCAAGTTGAAGAACAAGCACTGCCCAAGCACATAGCATAAGAGTGTGTGACTAGTAACCAACTCCAAGGCAGATGGCTCACCAGAAACCCCTTCCTTTCCCATACCCGAGTGAAAACAAGCATAGTTCTCCTCTAGGTACAGGATGCCCTCTGAAAGAAGACCACTTCTTACTTCCATCCCACTCCACACATTATGAACATCTACTATGTTTACTCAACCATGAAGCTATGATACATTTTCTCCATACTTTTTGTTACTACGAATTTGTTCAACTCATAGTCTGATGGTAGCTTCTGTCAGGAGAGAGGTCTACGCTGTTTACAGGTCCCTCTATACTACTGCCTCCACAACACACACACTCACACACAAATGGTTTAGCAAAAAAGAAAAGAGAAAAAGAAATATCGTATGGGGTGAAAATAGATCAGCATCAGATAGTCATGTCCAAACTTCTTGCTGAGCTAGCCAAAAGATCCTTACTTGACTTCATATTAGAATATATGATAAATGTGATCAGAGGCTTTCTTCTTAGAGTTCCACATTAATAAAAGTTGGATAAATGGGAGAGAAGAAAGCTTTCTAGTAGGTAGGACACTGGAGTAAGCCTGGCATAGTGTCATTAACAAGTCTGTCCTTCAGGTCTCCAGAAACAATCACTCGAAGTGTCAGGCACAGAAGGCTGTCATACAGAGATCGAACGCCAAGAATCTGTACCCTGTGTCACTGATCCTGAAACCGTCAGGTGGTGAAAGGAGGGTTGTTTTCGTTTCTAATTCATTTTTATATTGTTGAACTCACATTTTGGTTCCATATCATGTTCAAGGTAATGAGTCTACAAAGAGACTCATTTTGACAATGCCAAAGTGCTGTAAAATGTTGCTATTGACTGACTCAGTTTCTCTGCCTGTATTACTACAGACTGATAAGCACTTTGTAAAGCAGCCTGGATCTGCAGGGTCTACTTTGAACAGCATAGCTCTGTGTAATCTGTGTACCGCTGGAAGGAAGATAGAAGCTTTACAGCAAACCATCTCTTTCTCACTGTTGAAGAAAATGAAAGATATATAAAAACAAATTGTCCTATGTATGTTTAAATACATAAAACCTATCTCGTACATTAATAGAGCTTAACATGGCAATCCACACTTACCTCAACTTTAACTTTTTAATAAGATATCTGAAGCAAAACAGGGCAAAAATTGTTAAGAAATACAGAAATTTGTTTTCTTAAACCCATGTCCTTCTGAAATTCTGTAAGAACTTTGAGAGATCAGTGCTAACTAGGTGCTTGAGGCATATTAAGTGTCAAGACCTTGGATGATATGGGTAATTCACTGCATATATTAGACATTACACTGGCTTAGCCTGTTTTGGAGGAGTTTCTACTCTAGAATTCCATCTGTTAACTAAAGAAAAGTCCCAAGGTCCCTAGTGAGTCTGTGAGGATAGTTCCTAAGGTGACATGAGCAGTATGAAGGAGGCCAATTTAAACTATGTTGCTGAACTAGAAAGGATGTGTGCCCACTAGCTGTTGTGAGCAAAGGCTGCATTGCTGCTTCCTGCAGGAGTTCATCAATCATGAGCCAGCCTCCAGGCGGGGCCTCACCTCCACTCTGTGCCACACACAGGTTCATACCAGCAGGCTGAGATTTCACTATCACCTGTCACATCACATGAACTAGTGTTTTTGCAATATAAATCACTTTGCTCATTAAAGAGAGACAATGATTTGTTTAGCTAACACATTTGCTTAAGGTCCACAGTAGCATTTTCTGACATCTTGTTAACCTGTTTGTCAGTAAGTCATCCTGTCTATTTCCTCACAGATAAGTTTTGCCCCTCAAATGTGCTTAGAATGCCCAGTCATAACTACAAGTCTCTCCTTAACAACTGAATAAGACAAATTATCAATTTGTTTCCATGGCACAATCTGCAGGCTGACTATTTTTAAGGAGAGTAAAAAAGATAATGGCAGAAGCAGCCTAAACGTCATAAAGGAGAGGCCTTAACTGGGAGTCTTACAGAGTGTGATTAATATGGTTGTTTAAGGAAATATGTCAAGGTACAGAATATATCCTCAGTTAAAATTGAAAGTTTTAAAAAGTAGGACCTCAGGATGGACTGAAGACAATTTAAAATTTTGCATTAACAACTTTTTATATTTGCAAATAGCTGAAATAAGAACACTTAATTGGCTACATAAACAATAAAATGATAACCAATACCAAAATTATAAAACAAACTATGGTTGCCTAATGTAAAGGAATATCCACACCCTCTATTACTATACAGATATAAATGTAAATAGATAGATATAAAATATTTGATGTAATGAAAACATCATGAGTTTATTGATAAGATATGATAAAGAAAAGAACATGCCTCACCTCACTTAGTAGTGGTGAAGTGTGTTCCCCAGTGCTTATCTTTGAAGCAAAATCAGACTTTCAGTAGGACGCAATCCCAATACTTGTCTTATGAACTGAAAACCTTCTACATACAAGGTAGTAACTCATCACTAGAATATCCCTGGTGAGCTGTTGCATGGTTGTACTTTGACAAGAAAAGGGTTAGTCTAACATAGAAGGTCCATAAGAGAGTCAAAATTCAAGATAATTTAAAGTAAAATTAGCTGCCTATTATTTACAGGAGCAAAGAAAACAATGAAATATTTACAAGAAATATTATTGCTCAGAAGATTGACTTCTGGGATAAGAAATCAATTTTAAGACAGAATAGTCCAAGACCAGACTTAGTGTAGTTTGTCTATTTAAATAAATACTAATATCAGATCTGTTATTTCCCTGAGTTCTACTAACCTATACAAAAAATGATTTTATGAGCACATACAGATATAGTTCATTTTTGCTCATCATAACATAGAATGTTCACATTTTCTGTAATTTATTACAATAAAAATTGTACCACATTAAATTTGGAAGGTTAATAAGTCAATATTATACACGCTAATGGTACCAATAAAATTTACTAAGTCATACATATTTTAAAGGCAATTGCTTTCCTGTACACATAATAACCAATATAATTTATTCTTCATAAAATATAAAGAATCATGCAGTCCAAATTGTTCTGAATTTTTTCTTCAGAATACCATTTGTTAATTATGTTTCTGTCAATAGTTATTTGTTGTGCATACAACATTCTATCAGATAATGCAGAAAGCTCAAAAAGAAATGGTTCTTCTATCTATAGACCTTTCTGCTGTTATTATCAAAGCATTTCCAAATTTTGTTTATGTTTTTGCTTTTTACCATGTAGTCAATAGTTTGTGAAATTTAGAGATAGAAATTTATTCTGGTTCCTTCATTTAAACTAAGCAGAACTAATAGGAAGTCAATTAACACAAGTATTATTTTAGTAAAAGTGACTAAAGGACTGAGAGATTTTACATAAATATATGTTAACTATTCCATCTTAACCAGGCAGTATTCTAATGTTACTGTGAAGTAGAATTAATGGTCTACATTCTAGAAAATGACAAATTTATAGCAAACTTAAGATAATTCTGTTGCTACAACTATATCTTCAAATGTCTGTCATCATTTTTTCTGATTCAACTGTATATAATCCTGATTTGGCATAGTGTAACTTTTTTCCAAATAGTGAATTGAAGCTCATTTGAGCCAACAAATACTGAACCACTAGAGTTATCAAAAGAAATCAAAGCAGCTATACTCATATCTAAAAGTAGACTTCAAGTCAAAATTAGCCAGAAAAGATAAAGCAGGTACTTCATATTCAGAAAGTAAACAATCCTTCAAGAGGATATGACAATTATAATAAATGTATTCCAAATGGCACACCCAATTTCTACTACTGAACATAAAAGCACAGAGAAAACTGGGTGCAGTGAGGTATGCCTGTTATCCCCAGCTATGCAGGAGGCTGAGATTGGGAGTATCACAACAAATACTTATGGAATTCAAAGGATCATTAGGGACTATTTCAAAAATTTATACCCCAATAAATGGGAAAATCTAGAAGAAATAAATTTCTAGATTTATTTCTACCAAAATTGAGCCAAGAGGACATAAACCACTTAGATAGGTATATAACAAGCAATGAGATCGAAGCAATAATAGATTCTTCCAGCAATGAAAAATCCAGGACTAAACAGATTACCTCTGAATTTTTCCAGATCTTTAAAGAAGAACTAATGCCAATGTTCCTCAAATGATTCAATAAAACAGAAAGGGAAGGAATGCTACCAAGCTCATTCTATGAAGCCAGTATTACCCTGATACCAAAACTAGATAAGCAAACAATACAATTCTACACTAATTTCCTTCATGAACATAAATACAAAAATTCTTAATAAAACACTTGCTAACTAAACTCAACAGCACATTAAAAAGCTCATACATTACGATCAAGTTGGTTTCTTTGGAGGGAAACAAGGATGGTTCAACATTTGCAAATAGATAAACATAGCCAAGGACAAAAATCACATGATAATCTCAGTGGAGATAAAAACAGACTAGATGAAATTCAATATTCCTTCATGATAAAAACCCTGAAGAAATTAGGAATATAAGGAAAATACCACAACATAATAAAGACTATATAAAATAAACATATAGCGAACATCATACTAAGTGGGAAAAAAACTGAGAACATTTTCTCTAAAGTCAGGAAGCAGACAAGGGTGTCCACTCTCTCCACTGTATTATTGAATACAGTGCTTGAATTCTTATCCAGGGTAATAAAGAGAGAGAAAGAAATAAAAGGGATATGAATAGAAAAGGACAAAGTCAAATTCTGTCTATTTGCAGATGATATGATCCTATACTAAGAAGACACTAAAGACTCCACCAAAAAAAAATTTAAATCTGATAAAAGCTTTTAGCAAAGTATCAGGAACCAAACCAGCATATAGCCATCAGTGGCATTTCTCCATGCCAAAAGCAAGCAGGCTGAGAAAAAGAGAAAGAAGATAATAGTCTCAAAAAATACCTAGGAATAAACTTAACTAAGGAGTTGAAAAGCTTCTACAATGAAAACTACAAAACACTGAAGAAAGAAATTGAACAACACCCTAGAAGATGGCAGGACCACCCATATTAATGGATTAAAAAAATTAAGAATGTGAAAATAGTATACCACTGAAAATAATCTATAGATTCACTATAAAATCCACATCAAAAGATCAATGTTATTCTTCACAAAAACAGAAAACTCAATCCTAAGATTTATATAGAAGAGTGAAAGACCCTGAATAGCCAAAGAAATTCTGAGCAAAAAGAGCAATGCTGGAGGTATCACAATACCTGACTTCAAATTATACTACAGGGCCATAACAAGCATCATGGTGCTGGCACACAAACAGATATGTAGACCAATGGAATAGAATAGAAGACTCAGAATTAAGCCCGCACAGCTATAGCTATTTGATTTTCAATGGAAGTGCCAAAAAAACATACTTTGGAGAAAAAACAGTCCCTTCAATAAATGGTATCAAAAAAACTGGCTGTCCATGTGTACAAGACTGAAACTATTTAGTCTCTCACCCTGTACAAAAATAAATTCAAAATGCATCAAAGACATTAATACAAGACCTGAAATTTGAAACCACCATAGAAAAATATAGGGAAAATAGTTGAAGATACTGGCATAGGAAACAATTTTCTGGAAAGTACTCCAATAGCTCAGAAAATAAGAGCAAAAATTAGCAAATGCGATTGCATTAAATTAAAAAACTTCTGCAAGTCCAAGGAAACAATCACTAGAATGAAGAAAGTCTACAGAATGGGAGAAAATGTTTGCCAGTTATTCATTAGACAAGGGAGTCATATCCAGAACATATAAAGAGCTCAAAAATTAAACATCAAAAGAAAAATAATCCATTTAATATATGGGCAAATAAATTGGACAGTTTTCAAAAGAAATACAAATAGTTATGAATAGATGAAGAAATGTTCAAGATCCTTATCCACAAAGGAAATTCAAATCAAAATGACCTTGACATTCAATTCTCAGCCCTGCTAGAATGAATATCATCAAGAAAACTTGTTGTCTAACACACGCAAAGCCCTGGGTTTGATCTCCAGAGAAAAGAAAAGAAGAGAAAGAAAGAGAGAGAGGAAGGAAGGAAGGAAGGAAGAAAAGAATGAGTGGTGAGGATGCAGGGGAAAAAAGAAAACTCATACAAGGCAGGTGGGAATGTTAACTAGTTCGGCCACCGTGGAAATCAGTATGGAGGTTCCCGGGCATTTAGCCAAAGAAATGTAAGTCAGCATTCAATAATATCAGCGTAGCCATATTTATAGCAGCACTGGTCACAACAGCCAACTATGAATCAGCCTAGGTGCCCACCAAATGATGAATGGATAAAGAAAATGTGGTGATATACCTTCAATGGAATACTATTCAGCCATCAATATGAAATTAGGTCTTTTGCAGGAAAATGGATGGAACTGAATATCATGATATTCAGCTAAATAAGCCAGACTCTGAAGGTCAAATATCGCATGTTTATTTTCTCATATGTAGAATGTAGACTATATATATACATGTGAAAAAATGCCATGAATCTAAAGGGGGACTGTTTGGGAGGGACCCCACAGGAGGGATGAGGGCAAAAGGAAATGGTGATGGGGAGTATATTCAAAGTATATTTTAAACATGTATGAAAATAAAATAATGAAACCCATTAAAATTATTTTTAAAGGGGAATGGGAATAAGAAGAATAATAGAATGGGTTAGTATGATCAAAGTGCAGTATATGCATGTGTGCCCCCTTTGCACAATTAATATATGCCAATAAAAACATTAATTTAAAAAAGGAGACAAAAAGAGAGAAACCAAAAAGGAATTTGTGACACATCAAACTCAGTACAAAGAAAAACGTGTGGATCATCCAGTTCAATCCAGCAAAAACTGGTTTTCTTTCCATTGAACAGAGGCTTGCCTATGAACCATGTGGTCTAATTATGCTCCATGAGTTGAAATATAAAATAGGTTAAACTAAGAATCTTCTTGGATAGTTTTGTCTCTTCATGTTACTTGTGTTTTAAAATATGCTCTCCTTTTATACTTTGTCTTTTTAATTTGGGAATGACTCTGGAATCAGATCTACGTTTATATCCCAGCCCAGCTATTAACTCTCTAGCCTAAGGGCTTGATTTATTTATTTATTCATTCATTCTCTCATTCATTGCACTGTAGTCACTACAAGCATGCATACTCCAGGCAGTGTTCTAAGCTTTGAGTTATAGCAATAATAAAAAAGTCCCCAGTGTCTACTTTAGTAAAGCCTGAGTTCTAACACCAATAATGTCCTCTGAGAAGAGGGAAATGGAGAAGCTCTAAGACTTGGTATGAAAAGTAAATGCTACTATGCTACTATAGTTTAATATGACTATGTTAGCTATGTTGCATACAGTCTGCCAGGTTCAAGTTCCTAGCCAGCTTTCCTACCCAGTCCAGGTGACCTCCATAAGCTTCCCCAGGCCCAAAGAAAAGCACAGGGAGCACTCGGTCCCTCTCAGCCCAGCAGTGGAACCCTGGTGCTCTCCTTGAGCAGGGCAGGAGGTAAGTGCTTGTTAGCATATCACCTTACACAGACCCAGCCTTCAAGTGACAGCCGCTCTGCAAGGCATGCCTAGGCCAGGGTAAGCCCAACACATCTGGAGAACATAGCCTCTGATCCTTCCCATTCCAAGTTAAACAGCTGAGCAGGGAATACTTAGAACTTACTCAGCCTCAGTCCATCTACAGTCCTGCCCAACTATGGATTCCCTTGTCAGGGAAGACAACCTGCAACCTTGCCTAATCAGAAGTAACTGCAGAGCCTACCAGCAGTTCAAACTGACATCAGAATCCATCTCATGCTCCCAGCAGACCTCAGAGCTCAGCCTCAGTACCACTCAACCTCTGAGCCCAGTGACTCAACTCAGTGACAGAATTCCACAGCAGGGTTGCCTGTCTGGCTTTGCTACCAGATGGCCCATCCAAACCTCTAGCTACACTAGACATTGAAGATCTGTCTCCATCAAAGAATACATGCACAGGGTAAGAAGTGCCCATTTCCTCAAATGCACAGACACCAAAAAAAAGGACACAAATGTGAAAGTCAGGGACACGTGACACCAGACACCACCAAACTAAACTAAGAAAGCTCCAGTCTGAAGAAATGGAAACCTGTGGAATGACTTCACAAAAACCTGAAAGTAAAGAGCTTCAAAGAAGGAATGAACTTGTTCAAGATATGCTGTACACACGAACAAAATTATCACGAGGAAATCCCCTTCTATTATTAATGGATGACAAGTAATTTTTTTTAAAGTTCAGGGAACTATGAGAAAATATAGGTAGAAAATTAAGAGCTGGAGCCATGGTTCAAGTGGTGAAGTGCTTGCCTAATTAGCAGAAGGCCTTGAGTTAAAACCCTGGTACTAAAAGAAGAAAGAAAATTAAACGAAATTTGAAAAACAATTTTGAAAAATGAGAAGTTTAACAGAGAAACAGAAAAAATAAAGAAAACAAATGGAAATTCTAGAGATAAATAATATAAAAGAAACCATTTGGTAGAAAGTTTTGATGGCAGACTTCATCAAGCAGAGGAACGAGTAAGCTTGAAGACAGAACACATGACGTTGTCCTGGCAGAAGAGCAAAAGAAAAAAGTAAAAATAATTAAAAAGGGCCACGGGAATTATGGGACACCATCAAGACACCTAACTTCCATGTAACAGAAGTTTCATAAGGAGTAGAGGAAGGCACAGAAGCACACTTACAGAAATAATGGTTAAAATTTTCCGAAATCACCAGAGTTACAACAATAAGGTAATGAAACCCAGGGGTTTCCAATCATGTTTAAGCAAACAGGCGTTCACCAAGACATACCATAATCAAATTAACAAAAGTAGAGATAAAGAAAGAATACTAAAAACAGCAAGAGAATAGAAACATATTACAAGGGAATTCAATATGGCTATTTGCCAGTTTCTCAGAAGAAGCCTTACAGGCTAAGAGAAAAGTAGGATAACATAATCAAAATGGGGTGGGGGAGAAAACTGCCAACAAAGAATGCTTTACCTGGCAAAGTTGTCTTCAAAAGGGGAAGACAGAAACTTTCCCAGATGAATAAAAGCTAAAGGAATTCAGCATTGCTAAGCTTTCTTTAATAGGAATTGCTGGAGGGAGAACTTTAAGCAGGAAAAAAAAGAAAGCTGCTAATTTATATCAGAAAACATGAAAGTAAAAAACATAGTCACTCTCACAATTCTCATACTACAAAGGTCATGTGTGAAGCAATTATAACCCTGCTTAAAAGACAAAACTAATTTTTTTGACAAAACTAATTTTTAAAACTGTAGAAATTGCTAAAGAACACAAATTCCAGATGCAAACACTGACATCAAAATTATAAAAGGTGGTGGAAGGGGAGTTATAGCGTACAGTTTGTATATGCGATTAAGTTAAGTAGCTATGACTATAAGATAAGATGTTTGTGTGAGCCTCAGAGTATAAAGCTAATGCCATGGCTCAAGTGGTAGAGCACTGCCTAAAAAGTGCAGGGCCCTGAGTTCAAACCCCAGTTATGAATTGAAGAAAATACAAAAAAAAAAAAGAACAGATAGAAACCATACCACTAGAGAAATCCATCTATTCACGAATGAAGACAACAATGGAGGAATAACCAAAGGACCTACAAAACAAGAAGACAAGTCACAAAATGAAAATTGCACGTTCTTAACTATTAATAATTACCTTGGCTATCAATGGATTAAGTTCTCCAATCAAAAAGATAGTACATATGCATAAAATAAAATGGACTGACCATATACTACCTATAGGAGACTGGCTTTACACTAAGGATACACATAAACTGAAAGTGAATGAGTGGAAAAAGATATTCCACACAAAGGAAATCAGAAAACAGCACAGGCAGCTATACCTGTAGCAAATGAATTAGATAATAAGTCAAAACTATAAAAAGAGAGAAAGATGGCCATAATGATAAAAGAGTCAGTCCACCAAAAGGATATGATGGTTATAAATGGATATAAACTCAAAATTGAGAACACCTAAACATATGTTACAGAAGCAACATCACTTGCTCCAGATCAAGCAAATGATCTAAAGGGCAAGATAGACTGCAATAGAATGGTAGGAAAAATCAATACCCCATTGTCAACAATGGCTACATGATCTATGTAGGAAAATCAAAAAGGAAATATTGGAATTGAATTGCAATTTAGAACAAACGGAGCTAACAGTGGTAGAATACACATGCTTCTCAAACTCCCACCTCATATTCTCCAGGATAAATCATATGTTTACCCCAAAAACAAGTCTTAACAAATTCAAGAAAACTGAAATTGTATCATAATGGTGTAAAACGAGAAAACAATAACAGCAAGAAATCTTTTAAAAGGACAAATATGTGGAAATTAAGCAACATGCTCCTAAAAAACCTATGGATCAGAGACAAAAATCAAAAATTAAATTTAAACAATACCTTAAGACAAGTGGAAATTGAAAGACACCATATCAAATTTTATGAAATGTAGCAAAAGCAGTCCTAAGAAGAAAGTAAATAGATGATGATAGATGACAGAGATAGATAGATAGATAAATGAAAGATAGATTAAAAAAATGAAGTAGAAGGAAGAGGAAGAGAAAGAAGGCCAGGCAAGCTGGCTCATGCCTATAATCCCAGCATTCAGGAGGCTGAGGCAAGAGTTTAAAAGCTAGCCTGGGCTACATTGCAAAATCCATAGCAAGCAGGAAGAGGAGGAGGCTAATTAAACAATTTAATACTGAAAGTCTAGGAAAAAGAAAAAGAAGAACCAATGAAACCCAAAGTTAGCAGAAGGAAGGAATCAACAAAGATCAAAGATGAAATAGAGGCTAAAAACAGAAAAAAATCAACTAACTAGTTTACCTGAAAAGATAAACAAAATGAACAAATCCTTAGCTAGGCTAATTAGGCAAAAAGTATTGAAATAAATAAAATCAGAAATGAAAGAGGAGACAACACAACTAATACCACAGAACTACAAAGGATCACAAAAAGCTACTCTGAAAAATCATATACTAAAACTTGGATGATCTAAGAGAAACGGTTAAACTCCTAATCACATACAGCTTAGCAAGACTGAATCATGAAGAAATATAAAAGCTGAACAAAGTTAAGGAGATTGAATCTGTAATCAAAAGTCTCCCATCAAAAAAAGACACAGGATAAAGTAGTTTTGCTGCTGAGTTCTACCAAACACTGAAAGAACACATACAAATTTTTCTCAAACTGTTCTTTAAAAAATCAGAATGAAGATAGAACTTCCAAACTCATTTTAATTTTTTTTAAAAATTACATAATTTATGTATAACCAAAAAATAAACCACCACAGTATAAAGAAAACACATTATTTCATTTGCAATGCATGACAAAATGTTTACATACTTAATCACAAATGACCAGAGACTTATTACAAAGGAAGTGAAAAAACAGAGAATAAAATACTACAGATGAGTAATATGAAGATGATGTACCTTAATAACAGAAATAATCTATAATCAATGATTAAGAATATACTATTACCTAATATGTATACAGTTTTGTAAATGAAGACAGCTGAGATTCAAGCACTATAAGAACTTAATCCAATTAGGAGAAAACTTAATTACAGATTTTTGTGTATACTTTGCTGTGGCAATTCTAATCCAAACTCATTTTAAAAGACTAGCATTGCCCTTGTCAGACAAGGACAATACAAGAAAAAAAATAGGCCAATGTCCCTATTGAACATAAATGCAAAATTCCTCAGTAAAATGTTAGCAAACAGTATTCAACAAAACATTAACAGAATTTGTCACTACTATCAAGTGAGATTTAACTTTTGCATGCAAGGACAATCCAGTATGATAGATCAAAAAATGTTACACAGCACATTAACAAAATGAAGAATAAAAACCACAAGATCGTCTTGTAGAGACAAAAAAGGCATTTTTACAAAGTTTAACATACTTTCATGATAAAACTCTCAAAAGATTAGGTGTAGAGAAATGTTCCTCCACACAATACAAGTTGTATGTGACAAACACAGGGTTAGCATCATACCCACAGGTGGAAAGTTGAAAACATTTCCTTCATGATCAGGGTCAAGGATGTCCACTGTCACAACTTCTCTTCAACAGAGGACTGAAAGTCCTACTAGGACCGTTACACAAGCTAAAGGAATAGAGAATCACATCAAAAGGAAAAAAAGAAGTTAAATGGTCTTTATTATTGACAATGTGAACTTTTATACAAAAATCTAACATTCTACCAAAAAATGAGAAGTTAATAAAGTTGCAGAATGTTAAATCAACATATAAAAGTCAGTAGTGCTGCTATACACTATAATAAACTATCCAAAAAGGAAACTAAGAAAAGCATTCCATTGATAATAGCAAAAAAAAAAAAAAAATTAAAGTATAAACTTAATCAGGAAGATAAAAGTTCTATATACTGAAAACTTTGAAACACTAATGAAAGAAATAGCAGAAAATATGAACAAATGTAAAGATCTCATATATTCCTTATTGGAAGAATGTTGTAAAATGTCCATTCTACCCAAAACAATCTATAGATTCAATGCACTCTCTATCAAAATTTCAATGTCACTATTACAAAAACAGAAAAAAAATCTTCATAACATGAACAATCAAACTCTAGAATAAAACTGGAGACGCCATACCACTTATCTTCAAAATGTTTTATAAATCAATTATAATCAAACCAGCATGGTAGTAGTGTAAAACATACACACTGGCCAGTGAAGCAGAATAGAAAGCCCAGAAATAAACTCATGCTTTTATGGTTAATTAACTTTTGACAAAGGTGTCAAGAGCACGTAATGGAGAAAGAAGAGTCTCTAAAAAATGGTGCTGGGTTCTGGGGGTATGGCCCAAGTGTTAAAGCATTTGCCTGGCAACTGCAAGGTTCTGAGTTCAAACCCTAGTACCACCAAAGATTTTAAAAAGAGAAAGAAAGGAAAAAGGAATGGTGCTAGGAAATTTTTAAAAAATGGTGCTAGGAAATTTTAAAAAAATGAAATCCTGCCATTTTTGCAAACATGGATGGAACTGGAAGACATTATGTTAAGTAAAATAAACTAGGCACAGAAAGACAAATACTGTGTGTCCTTCCTATACGTGGAAATTTTAAAAGTTGATATTATAGAAGTGGAAAGAAGAATAGTGGTTACTAGAGGCTGGGAAGAGTGGAGAAACGGGGTAGATAGAGGATGGCTAGTGGGTGTTGGGGTGTAGTTGGATAGGAAGAATAATTTCAAATGTCTTATCACATAGTAGGGTAAGCATGTTTGACAACTATTAATTGGTATTTCAGCATATCTAGTAGAGAAGGTTTTTAATAGTCCCAATACAATGAAATGACAAAAGTGTGGTAATAGATTTACCAATTGCCCCAATATGATCACGCACATCATATATAAAATATCACACTGTACCCCAGAAGAAAAGTAAAATTACATCTATTAAAGATTTTAAAGATGTTTAAATATTAGAAAGAGTTAAAATAAAAAAGAACTTGAAATTGGACTGAGAAAACTGGCTATTTTTTACATGCAGAAGAAAAAACATGGGTCCTCACCTCACAGCATATACAAAATCAACTCCGAATAGGTTAAAGACATAGATATAAAACCTAAAACTTCACAACAAGAAAAAAACAGAGGAAAAAAGATTGCTTTCATAATGGCATTTTGGATATAACAACAAAAGCAGAGACAACAAAAAAAAGTGAACGAGTAGATTGTACTGAACTAAAAAGCTTCTTCACAGCAAAGAAAACAATTGACAGGATGAAAAAAGCAGTGAGCAGAATGGGATAAAATATTTGCAAACCATATGCAGTAGAGCCTTGGTATGGGTGAGGTGTGGCTCTAAAGAGACCACGTTGAGAAAAAGCCACATAAGCTCCCAGTGCATTAACTCTGTACTGCTGATTCTTGGAGCATCTTCCCTATAATGCTGCTGACCAGCTTCTGCTGAAGACAGGCCATCTTCCAACAGATCTCACATTTTCACTTCATCACTTCAATTAAGCACATTCGCTTTTACCTTGCTTTGGGGGAGGCAGATTGTCACAAAATGAAGTCAAGGAAACAGCAGATCTCACAAGCACTGAAACACCACTGCTGATAAAGTGGGACTGACTGAGAGCTTCTCAACATCCACTGAGCTGTGTGGTATGCACAGAAATTAAAAAGTTTTGTTTTTGAGATTTCTTTTTATTTATTTATTTATTTATATTTTCAACCTTACTTGGTCAAAACCACATGTAATAAATCCACAAATAAGATAGACTTACTGTATTTGATATAGGGTTAATCAAAATAGCTAAGAATTCATTATATACATAGACATACACACATACATAAATATACATATACATACACACATATATGTACATATACGTATATGTATGCATATGTATGAATATATATATGTATATGTATATGTATGTATATATATATATATATATATATATACCCCAATTTAAAAATGGACAAAGGGGTTAGGATCATGGCTCAAGTGGTAGAGCACCTGCCTGAATTCAAGCCCCAGTACTGCAAAAAAACCAAAGGACCTCAACAGACATTTTTCCAAAGAATACATACAAATTAATGACCATCAGGTATCTGAAAAAGTGTTGAGTATCACAATGGAATTTCCCATCATACCTGTTAGAAGAGCTTTTGTCAAAAAGATGAAACATAAAAGTTGATGAGGATGCCATATTGTTAGGAGGAATGTAAATTAGTAAAGCCATCATGGAATACCAGATGGAGGTTCTTCAGAACACTAGAAATATAAGTGTCACAAGGGAGGCAAGATGGAAGGTTAGAAGCAGGCAGCATGTTCCATCTGCTTAGTGAGGTGAGCGACTGAGGGACATACTGACATTTGCTATTGCGTGACAGAGACCTGGAGAAACCCAGGGGATCTGGTTATTGAACAGAGGGCATGAAACAGGGCTTTAGCACTGAGCCCTGGGGTGGTAGACAGAAGGGAAGAATGACAGAATGAGAAAAAGGGAGACATGTACTAGGGGAAGATGCAAAAGAGAAAGGCAGTCTGACCTTAGATGACCTGGGGCTGCCTAGTGTGCTGGCGCTTGTGCAGGTCTCTGCATCTCTCAACATAAAAATGTGGTTCTGTAAGAAGGTGACATCTTGAGAAGGTTATGCCTAAGCTTGCTGATTTAGAGAACAAGATCCTACACCCAAAGCAAGCATTACCACGCTGTCCTTGCCAGTGTCTACCTGGTGGCCCAGTGTGGTTTAGCAGAATGGCACTGCAGCAAGCCCATTGAAAAGTATTTGCAGTGGAGGTTGATGTCACAGAATGGAGTGGATCTCATTTTCCCTAACAGTGGAGGCTCAGGTGGCCAGCTAAAGAGGAACAGGAGTGTGAGAAGGCACAGACAACGCTGTGCAAGGACTGAGCCTCAGAATACCATAGTTATGGGGAGTGCAAAGTGCAGAACTGGCTATGCCCCTCCACTACAGCCTTTCTGTGGAAGCTTAACGGGAGAACCACTGATCCAGATGCAAAGCCTAGTTCTGTACCAGTCCAGCTCTGGAAGTACATTGAGTTAATCTGACCAGAGTAAACTCAAGCTGAGGGAATTTTGGTTCCATGCTACCTAGAAGAAATTGATAAATATTTAGGCATGTAAGACGTCCCAAAATTGAACCAACAAGGTATAAAAACCTAAACAGATCAACAATAAGTAATGAGGTTGACGCAGTAAAAAAAATTCTTCCAAAAAATAAAGCCCAGGACTAGACAGATTGACTACCAAATTTTACCATACCCATAAGCAAAACTAACACCAACACTCCACAAACTATTCCATTTTATGAAGCTGCAGTTACCTTGATACCAAAACTGAACAAGAACACAATCAAAAAAGAAAAAACTACAGACCAATGTCTGTGGTAAACATAGATGTAAAAATCCTCAATAAAATATTTGCAAACTGGACTGGCAGAGTGGCTTAAGTAGTAGAGTACTTGCCTAGCAAGTACACGGGCCTGAGTTCAACCCATAGTACTTACTACCAAAAAATAAAACATTTGCAAAATGAATTTGACGTCACATTAAAAACATCACACACCATGATCAAGTTGATTTCACTCCAGGGATGCAAGGATGGTAAAACATATTCAAATCAAAAACATAATACAGCACATACATAGAATCAAGGACAAAAGTCCCACGATCATCTCACTAGATGTAGAAAAAGCCTTTGACAAAATTCAACATCTTTCCATGATAAAAGCCCTAAAGAAACTAGGAATAGAAGGATCATGTCTCAACAAAATAAAAGCTGAATGACAGATCTGTAGCTCACATACTGAATGGGGAAAAACTGAAAGCATTACCTTTGAAGTCGGGAATGAGACAAGGATGGCTTCTCTCACTGTTCTTATTCAATATGGTACTTGGATTTTTAGCCAGAGCAATAGGCAAGACACAAGAAATAAAAAGGATACAAATCAAAATAACTAAGACTGAATTTTGATGTCTGACCACAAAAATGGTTAGTAACAATGTATGACTGTTAACTGTAATTTCATCATGCCATGTTGTGTATATTTATCAAAAGATCACATTGTACCTTGTAAATGTATACAAATATGATTTTTATTAAAATAATGTTAAATAAATAAATGGTAGCATCCAAAAATTATAAAGTATGTTACAAACATTTTAACACACGTAAGACAGATTTAGTATTGTATGGCAGAACATAGATTCAGGAGCAAGCTGGTTCCATTCAAATCTTGTTAACATTAGCCCTGATAAGGTTGTTGTAAGGATTAAATGTATTAATATTTAATGTATATGATCATTATATATCATATTCTTGCAACAATACTTGATACATTCTAAGAACTATAAAAATTTTAAATTAATATTGTATTATTTATATTATTTCCCTTCTTAGGAGTCTTTGTAATACTTAAACAAATTTTGTTATGCACATTGTTATACCATGGGACACAGATGGCTCCTGTGTATTAGCTCAACTTGTCCCCACATTATTTATTTCTTCATAGCAGGCTAGAGCCATGAATGGCCCACCAGTGCCAGTCTCAAGGTCTTATGTATCTGACTGCTTTAAATATAGTCGCACACACATGCATATACACACAAGAAAAATTATATTTTGGGGACTGGGAATATAGCTCAAGTGGTAGAGCACTTGCCTAACTGGCACAAGGCCCAGCTCCACAAAGTTCAATTTCCATCACCACAAAAAAAATTTTCAATTACTTAGGGCCTATCTACTTTATGTATCCTACCAAACTGTACCCAATGCCTGCTCAGTGTACATAAGACAGAGCCTAAGACAGAACTTCAATACATAGAGGTCTCCACATGCCATCCATGACCCAGAATCACACACCTGCTGCTGAGAGCAGTAGCTGGATATTTAATTTTCCCCCCACTTCAACCAAAGTTTCAATGCCTTATTCTCCTTTTAGGTGATGCCTCTGTGCTATCGTCCCTGGAAGGGCTCTTGCTGGGAGCAGCTCTCCCTGTTGTGCAACCTTTTTCAAGTACTATCCAAATAAAGCTTTGCATTTATGCCCCTTGTGGCTCCATATCTTCCTTGACTACTGCAAAGTCCCCAAATTCACTATAACTTTCACTGAAAATCTCAGTAGAATTTGAATATAAACAGTCAAATATATACTCACTAAAAATGATTAAAATAAATGCACATTTCTTTTTTCTAAAATATCATGTATCTAATATAAAGGTGATCAAGAATAATAATCCATTCTATTGAACTTAAAATGCAATATTTCAGGTTTAAAATATTAAACAACTAGTTATAAGCTCTTGGTTCTTATTACTCTTCCCATTCGTACCCTTAGTTCTTCCTACCTATATTATAATCTTGTCCTAAGCCCAGGTCCAATATTTTTGAGCTCTATTTCCTTCTAAACAACAATGAAAATAAAACTCATCCTCTTTGACAAGCATCTAGCCTCTGACCCCAGATTTGAAGATTTTAGACATTACTTCCTTGATTCAACATACAATTATCACAATCAAATTTAAAGTTAATAATATATCTGAAAGATGATTGATGTCTTGCTATTGATATTTTAGCTATTGACTTACTTGAATCATCACTATAATAAAGTACCATTGCAAATTTCCTATCATTTTTCTAGCTTCTCATCCAATAAAAACAAGGTGCTATCAGTCCTGATTCTTTGCCTTTTCTATAGCCACGTGCCTTGCCACATGTCCATGCAGCGCCTGCCCACTGTAAGTGATACTGTCTTCTACTCCACCTTTGGTGTCTGGATTCACCCATGAAACTGCTTGGCTGATGGGATATTTAGCAGGTGTGATGTAAACCAAGTCTAAAATGTGCTTGCATGACTAGCTAGTCCCTTCCCATGTGCCTCTGTTATTACCATGGGAACAGACCCAATCCAGCTTATTAGATGAGAAGAGATGGGTATTGCACAACTCAGTTGCCTCAACTGCCCCAACTAAAGCCAGCCTAGGTCAAAAAATGATAAGCCAATTTCTAATCATGTTTAAAAAAAAAAAACCCAACAAAAACTGCAGAGTTGCCTCTCCTAACCCTATCTGATCCAGATGCATGAGGAACAAATGCCTCTTGCTATGTACCTGAGAATTTATTGAGGAATCATCAAGAAACAAAACTACAAGGAAAGTAGTTGAATAATACAGAGCTCTGATGCTCCAGACACTTAATATCAAATATTAAGAGAACCATATATATCAACAAATTTTAATGAAAGGAGAGAAAAAACAACTTTTTCAGTGTCCAAAGCAAGAATCTAGCATTATATCCTTCAAAGGTGAAGCAGGGGATGGGAAATAACCTTAAAATAACCCAGTATCTAACTAATTACTGTCCTGTTCTTCCCAGCAGATCTTGTTAAGAGTGCTACCTCCAAATTCTTTACATTAGTTAAATTACAGACCACTGTGAAGGAAAACATACAGAGACAAGAATAATGAAGAATAATATTTCTATAGCTGGATTATAGACCATAGGTAATTTAAAGAATTATGATGAATATCCTGAGAACACCAAAAAATCCAGACACTTATTTGTCCAGGGTATAAGCTAGAAACCTGAAACAGAAAAGGCAAGGCTCTGGACTAAAAAAAAAAATAAATAAAATAAAAATAAATTTAAAAATAAAATCAGAATTGCTTTTCTTTCTTCCCTTCTCCTCCTCCATCAAGCAGAAGTAAATCATCAACCAGAATCAAACCTTGACACCCTGAACCTCTAACCCATGAAAAGCTTCCTCACAACACATACACTGAAAAAATTTGAGGGCTGCCACCACTGCTGCAGCTGCCACTGCTGGCTCCAAACCTTCCTGAGACATTCAACAGACCAAGCAGGTGAGCTCCATGCATCACGTGGAATTCCCCCAACCACCCCCAGGATAAACCAGCACAACCCTTGAGCAGACTGAACCTCCCCCTAGAAAAACTGAACAACACACAGCAAACTGTAATCTAGCATAACAGCAGAGGACTGCACCAGAGAAAGGGGGAAGGGCAAAGAGGTAATCTCAGTGCAAACTATCAGTAAATGAACACTGGAAAGGCAGGAAGGCCAGAGAGGGCAATAAGTCACTCCCTGAAGCAGGGCAGGTAGTGGATCACAAGGCTCATCTCCTGAGTCAGTGAGCACCCAAAGTCAAACTGCTCCACAAAATTGAAAAAAAACAATGAACCATCATAACACACTGACAGTGGGGGTGGGGGGGAGGGGGGAGGGGAGCTGACAGAACACTGAATCTGCCCCAGAGAAAGGGGCAGGGCAAAGAAAGAAAGCCCCCAGAGTGGAAATCCCAGTAAACAAACACAGCAAAAAGCCACCTCCAAACCAGGACAACTAGTGGACTACAGAGCTGATCTGAACCAGAGGACAGCATGCAAACTTAAACTGCCCCACTTTGTAGGGGAAGTAGCTGACCAAGTAGCTGCAGCTGAAGAGTAACACAGCTATCAGCTGAGGAAATCAATATCTCTGACCACCCTGCATGAACTGACAAAGCTACCTCACCTGACAATTTCAATTTAACTGGTGGACAGAACAAAACACTACTCACAAGCCAGTCACCTGGCAAGACCATGTCAGAGCTTCTGCTTATATGCCAAATGAAGACTGAAATTCTATTGTTCCTAAACTTGGTGTTTTTCTTTCTTTCTTTTTTTTGTTTGGTTGGGTTTTTTTTGTTTGCTTATTTGTTTTTTTTCCATTGATTTCTTTGTTTTTTGTTTGTTTTGTTATTGTGGGTTTTCTATTTTTATGTCTATTGCTACTATCTTTTTTCTTTCTATACTATCAAGTATACCATTATCATCTTCTCATCCCTACTCTCACCCCCTTCACTTTCCCTCGTTCTCTTGTGCTAAAATCCATTGCTCCCCTCCCCAACAACTCATTCTGCCCCTTATCACCCACTCTCCCCCCAGCCCTCACCTTCCCTTCCCATTCTCCTCCAACCTGTCACCAGACTACCCCTCCCTCCTACACACCTATCACCCACTGACCAACCTACTATACCAACTTTACACAACCCCAAACTCTTGCAATCCCTAACACAAGCAACCTCTACTACAAAAAAATACACCAAAACACACACAAGGACCACAAAAACCACAGCCCCTGTACTGCTTCCCCCACTCATCCACCACACTTCCCTCCTCCCCCTTTAATGCCACCCTATCCAGGTCCCCAAATTTCTATACCTAGCCTTACAAACACTAAACCCCCAACTCCCACTGCTTATAGATATTACCACCAAGGGGTCTTCTGTATAACATATAAACTACTGGTTGGGTATTAAACCTGTGAATTATTTATTACTAAATTATACCCAGAAGAGGGACAGAAATAGCACAATAACCTAGCTAAAAACCCAAGACAGCCACAAAACAAAAATTAAAACAAGGGAAAGAAAACAGGTGACTAAAACCACCAACTAGCCTAACAAGAACAGAGTTGCACAGTACCAAGTGGAGCAATGGGAAGAAGAAAAAGGGAGGGAAACCATTCTCCCTTCAAAAATAATTTAATACAAGATGCAGAGGGAAATGAAGAAAACAGACACCCAGTTTGGGACTCCAACAACAAAAAAAAATGACACCAAGGAATCCACTGATGCCCACAAAAACAACCTCAAAGAAGAAATTCTGCAAGTAATCACTGAGAATTTCATGGAGATGCTATTAGACACAGTTAAACAAAACATACAAGAGGCACTCAAGAAATTTCAAGACCTCAAAAATAAAGAATATGAGAAGACACAGAAACAAATAAGTGAACTCATAGAAGCCCTAAATAAACACCAAACTTAAACAGAGAACATTATTAATAGAGAGATAAATGAATTAAAGATAAAAACAGAAAATATTAAAGAGAAAGTGACCCATGATTTAGAAAACCTCAGAAAAAAGAAAGAAACAGAAACAGAAAACACAGTGGAAGGCCACTCCAGCAGACTAGAAAAAGCAGAAAATAGAATCTCAGAACTCAGAGATAAAATAGAAATTAAGCAAAAAACTGAAGAACTGTTAGTCAAACAACTCAAGACCTGTGAAAGGAATATGGAGAACGCATCAACTCCATCAAAAGACCAAACCTGAGAATCATGGGCATTGAAGAAGGTGAAGAGGTCCAAGCAAAGGGAATTCATAATATATTCAATAAAATAATAACAGAAAACTTCCCAAATCTAGAGAAAGTTATGCCCATTCAGGTAGAGGAAGCCTCCAGGACACCAAACAGACTTGACCAAAATAGAACTTCTCCATGACATATTACCATTAAAACAACAAGCAAAGAGAATAAAGAAAGAATAATGAAGGCTGTAAGAGAGAAAAAACAAATAACATACAAAGGTAAACCCATCAAAATCACAGCAGATTTCTCAACAGAAACCTTAAAAGCAAGAAGGGCATAGAGTGAGGTATTCTGGGCAATGAATGAAAATAACTTCAACCCTAGGATACTCTACCCAGCAAAACTATCATTCAAAATAGATGGAGCAATAAACGTCTTCCATGATAAGCAGAAACTAAAACAATATATGATCACCAAGCTATCACTTCAAAAGATTCTCCAAGAAGCTCTTCGCACAGAAATTGAAAGCAAACAAAACCATGAGAGGACAGGCAGTATCAAACCACAAGAGAAGAAAAGACAAGGAATCAGAGAGTAACATTCATTCAGCTGCACACAATCAAACCCTTAAACAACAAAAACAACTAAATGACAGGAATCACCACATACTTATCAATGAATGTCAACAGACTCAACTCCCCCAACAATTAACAACATTCGACAAATTGGAGTAAAAAGGAAAATCCAACAATCTGTTGTTTACAGGAGACCCACCTTATTAATAGAAACAAACACTGGCTTAGGGTGAAAGGCTGGAAGAAGATTTACCAAGCCAATGGCACCCAAAACCAGGCAGGAGTAGCAATGCTTATCCCAGACAAAGTAGACTTCAAATTTACATTGATTAAACGAGATAAAGAAGTATACTCCATACTAATAAAAAGGGAAATACACCAAAAGGAAATAACAATTATCAACCTAAATGTACCCATTTTCAGTGCACCCAATTTCATCAAACATACTTTAAAGGACTTAAAAGCACAATTAGACTCCAATACAGTGGTAGTGGGAAACTTTAATACCACCCTATCATCAATGGATAGGTCATCCAAACAGAAAATCAATAAAGGAATCCTAGATTTAAATCACACCATAGATCAAATGGACCTAGCTGATGTCTACAAATATTTCATCCAACGTCCACACAATGTACATTCCTCTCAGCAGCCCATGGAACTTTCTCAAAAATTGGTCATATCTTAGGGCACAAAGCAAGCCTCAGCAAATATAAGAGAATAGAAATAATCCCATGCATTCTACCTGATCACAATGCATTAAAATTAGAACTCAACAACAAAAACAACAGTAAAAAATATGCGAACAATTGGAAGCTGAACAACACATTGCTCAATGATCAGTGGGTCATTGAGGAAATAAAACAAGAAATCAAAAAGTTCCCGGAAGTTAATAAAAATGAAAATATGACATACCAGAACTTATGGGACACAGCAGAGGCAGTCCGAAGAGGAAAGTTTATAGCCATGAGTGCATATATTAAAAGGACAGAAAGAGCTCAAATAAATGACCTAATGTTATACCACAAACTCCTAGAAAAACAAGAACAAGCAAAACCCAAAACAAGTAGAAGGTGCCGAAATTAATGAAATAAGAGACCAAAAAAAACCAAAGAATCAACAAAACAAAAAGACAGTTCTTTGCAAAAATAAACAAGATTGACAGACCCCTGGCAAATCTGACTAAAATGAGGAGACAAAACCTCCAAATCAGTAAAATTAGAAATGCAACAGGGGAGATAACAACAAACACCACAGAAATCCAGGGACTCATCAGAGACTACTTTGAGAACCTATATTCCAATAAATTTGAAAATCTTGAAGAAATGAACAAATTTCTAGATCCTTATGACCATCCAAAATTGAACCAAGAGGATATTAACCAACTAAATAGACCTATAACACGAAATGAAATTGAAGCAACAATAAAGAGTCTCCCAAAAAAGAAAAGACCAGGACCTGATGGATTCTCTGTTGAATTCTATCAGACCTTTAAAAGAGAACTAATACCAACTCTCCTTAAACTTTTCCATGAAATATAAAGGGAAGGAATAGTGCCAAACTCATTCTTTGAAGCCAGTATTACACTCATCCAAAAACCAGGCAAAGACACCTCCAAAAAGGAGAACTATAGGCCAATCTCCTTAATGAAAATTGCTGCAAAAATCCTCACTAAAATAATGGCAAACGGAATCCAACAACATATCAGAAAGATCATTCACCACGACCAAGTCAGCTTCATCCCAGGAATGCAGGGGTGGTTCAACATATGCAAATCTATAAATGTAATACAGCACATTAATAGAAGCAAAGACAAAAACCACTTGATCATCTCAATAGATGCAGAAAAAGCCTTTGATAAGATCCAACACCACTTCATGATAAAAACTCTAAGAAAACTAGGAATAGAAGTAATGTACCTCAACTTTGTAAAGGCTGTATATTACAAACCTACACACAAGATCATACTTAAAAACTTTCCCCTAAAATCAGGAATGAGACAAGGGTGCCCACTCTCCCCACTCCTATTCCACATAGTTCTGGAATTCCTAGCCAGAGCAATAAGGCAAGAAGAAGAAGAAATAAAAGAAATACAAATAGGTAAAGAAATTGTCAAAATGTTCCTATTTGCAGATGACATCATCCTATACCTCAAAGACTCAAAAATCTCTACCCAAAAATTCCTAGACACCATAAATAGATTCTATAATATGGCAGGACACAAAATCAACTTACAAAAATCATTAGCTTTTCTATACAACAAAAATGAACAAATTGAGAAAGAATATATGAGAACAATTCCATTTACAATAGCCTCAAAAATATTAAATACCTAGGAGTAAACTTAAAAAAGGATATAAATGACCTCTGTAAGGAGAACTACAAACCTCTGAAGAAGTAGATTGAGGAAGACTACAGAAGGTGGAAAAATCTTCTGTGCTCATGGATTGGTAGAAACAGTATTGTAAAAATTGGTATATCACCAAAAGCAATCTACATGTTCAATATAACTCCCATCAAAATCCCAATGACTTTCATCACAGAGATTGAAAAATCTACCTTAAAGTTCATTTGGAAACAAAAGAGACTGCAAGTAGCCAAGGCAATACTCAGCAAAACGAGCAATGCTGGAGGTATCACAATACCCAACTTCAAACTATATTACAAAGCAATAGCAATAAAAACAGCAACAAAAATAGCACAAAACAGATATGAAGATGAGTGGAACAGCATAAAGGACCCTAACATGAATCCACACAGCTATGCTCACCTTATTTTTGACAAAGTCACCAAAAACATGTGACAGAAAATAGACAACCTCTTCAATGAATATTCCTGGGAAAAGTGGTTATCTTCCTGCAGAAAACTGAAACTAGATCAATGTTTATCACCCTGTACTAGTATCAACTCAAAATGGATCAAGGACCTTAATATCAGACCCGAAACTCTGAAGCTAGTACAGAAAAGAGAAGAGAATACTCTGGAAACAATAGGTATAGGCAAGGACTTCCTCAATAGAACCCCAGCAGCCCAGCAACTGAGAGAAAGGATGGAAAAATGGAACTATATGAAATTAAAAAGCTTCTATACAAAAAAGGAAATGGTTTCTGAACTGAAGAGACCACCCACAGAGTGGGAGAAAGTATTTGCTGGCTATACAACAGACAAAGGACTGATAACCAGAATACACAGGGAGCTCAAAAAACTAACTTCCCCCAAATCAATGAACCAATAAAGAAATGGGCAACTGAACTAAACAGAACTTTCTCAAAAGAAGAAATTCAAATGGCCAAAAAACTCATGAAAAAATGCTCACCATCTCTGGCCATAAAGGAAATGCAAATCAAAACCACGCTAAGATTCCACCTCACCCTTGTTAGAATAGCTATCATCAAAAACACCACCACCAACAAATGTTGGTGAGGATGTGGGGAAAAGGAACCCTTATACACTGCTGGTAGGAATGCAAGCTAGTACAACCACTCTGGAAAACAATATGGAGGCTTCTTAAAAATCTAAACATAGATCTGCCATATGATCCAGCAATCCCATTCCTAGGGATATACCCAAAGGAATGCCGAAAATCATATGTCTCCCTCATATGTAGACTAGATCTAAAACAAATGGAGTAATATTATTGGACCTGGGTCACACACTAAGGGGGAGAACACATACAGAAGGAATAGGGAAAGGTAGGAAACCTAAAACTTAAAAGTGTTTGATGTGCCCACTGTAGAGGAGCTAATATAGTAACCTTAAAATGACAGAGGTCACTGTGGTAATGTGGCCAGGAAGTAGTGAAGAGGTCTGGTAGAGATGAATCAATTCGGGTTGTAATACATATGTGCATGGAAGCAATGCTAGGAATCTCTCTGAATAGCTATCCTTATCTCAACTAGCAAAAACGCATTGTCTTTCTTATTATTGCTTATGTCTTTTCTTCAACAAAACTGGAGAAGAGGGCAGAACAGGTTCTGCCCGGAAGCAAAGGGGGTGGGAGTGGGGGCTAAAGGGAGGGGGCAGGAAGCAGAGGAGAGAAATGGCCCAAACAATGCATGCACATATGAATAAATGAATGAATTAAAAGAAAAGAATTGCTTCCTGACTCCTTTGTTACTATTTTTGCACAGAAATCTCTTTCTCTGATCTATCATACTATCAGAGTCCCAATTTCCTGTAAACTCTCTCATACCTCTTCTAGTCATCCCCTCCTCTTCATTCCCACCTCATAACTTCTTAAATAAATCTCCACAGTAATTGTTCTCTTATTTCCCTAATTCTGTTGCTCCCAGCCTTCTCAAAGTAGACCTGACTCTAAATCACAAACATGATCCTACTGACTTGTTACAAGAGCTCTCTGTGGCTGCACTTCTATGTAAATTCTTTCTGCTCTTCTAGTCCATAGTCTTGTAAAACACCTATGGCTTACTCTTCCTCTTCTCTGCCCCTGGCAATGACTTATCAACTCCATTCCATAATTCTAGTCTTTAAGTCCTTGTCTGTGCTTTGTCTACCTCAAAATGTCTTTCCTATTTATTCATCTGGCCTCCTCCAACTTTTATTGTTTTCCCAAACTCAGATCAAACATTACCTCCTCCACAGAAGCTTCTCTACAGAAGCTTACTTAGACTTGCCTTCATTCATCCCCTTGCATCCTCTGGAAAGTGGTCACACAAAACACTATTTGAATGGATATCTTTGGCCAAAGAACACACTGAACACACAAGTTTGTCCAACATAAAAACAAAATACCACCATTAGCAAACTTCTTTTGTTGCCACAATATGTTAATTCCAAAATAGAATAAATACAGGAAGGACAACAGCCAGGACATGGAGCATGTATTATTTCTTAGAGACTTGCATTAAGTACTTTAGATGGAATAATTCTTACAATATACATCAGGTTTTGCTTTTTTTTTTCCAATATTTTTACTGTGGTAAATACACATAACATGAAACTTACCCTCTTAACTATTTTCCAGTGTATAATTCCATAGTTTTAAGTACATTTATACTGACTATCTCCACCATCCATCTCTAGAACTGCTCTTATCTTGAGGAAGTGAAATTCTATACCCATTTAAAAACTTCCTGCTGAGGATATGGCTCAAGTGGTAGAGCACCTGACTGGAAAGCAAAAGACCCTGAGTTCAAATTCCAGTACTTCCAGTAACTAAATACATAAAAATAAATTTTCCCTACATATATCTGTATGTACATTATATATATATAATACATACATATATAAAAATATATTGCGGATCATGTAGGTTGCCCAGGGATGGCCCAGACCACCCACGTCCCTCCCAACATACTCATTATTGGGTGGAATCTCCTGGTGCTGTCCTCCTCATGGGTTAGTGTAGGTTTTAAAAGCACCTGAAAAAGAAAAGCATGCTTTCTTTTTTTGGGCAGATTTCACCTGCGCCCCTCCATGCTCCCCTTTGAATTTCCCTTTCCCTAACTTTTAATAAACTCCATTTACACCCATGTGTTCTGCTTGGATTCTTCCATACCAGAACACAAGAACCAAGGTCTTCTGGAAACATCATTTGCCATTAACACAAACACACATGCACACACACATACACACATGCATACACATATATGGAAATGTCACAATGAAACTCTCTGTATAGCTATCTTAAAAAAAAATGAAATGTTGTTTTTTAAAAATAAAGGACAGGAAGGCAAACTAGGTCCTGTCTACAGGTTGGTACCACTGGAAGGAGGGAGGACATAAGGAAAGGGTGAAGGAGGGCCAATATGGTGGAAGTACTATGTGTTCATATAAGAAAATGGAACAATGAGACCTGTTGAAATTGTTCTAAGAAAGGAGGATGGGGGGAGAGATAAAGGAGAAAGATTGGGGGTGAGTACAACTAAAGATATATGTTAAGTACTTTTGTAAATCTCACAATGTACCCCGGGCAACTATAATATGCTAATAAATAGAATAAATAAGTTAATAAAAATTTCCCAATCCCCTCTGTCTTAGAAATCAGCATTCTTCCTTCTAGCCCTTATCATACTCTTAGTATCATGTTTAAATGAAATTTGATTTTCACCTACAACATCTTTAATTTTCATCCATGTCAGAACTTCCTTTTTAAGGCCGGATAAACATTACATTATATGTATAACTGCGTTTTGCTTTTCCATTCATCTGTTGACGAATACTTGAATTGCTTCCACATTTTAGTTATTAGTAGTAATAATTATAGTTGCTCTGAACATGAATGAACGAATTTCTTTTCAAGTCTCTGTTTTTAGTTCTTTTGGATGTACACCCAGATTGATAGACCATGTAATAATTGTATTTTTAATGTCTTGAGGAGCTGCCATACTTTTCTACAGTGGCTATCACATCTTCCATTCTTACCAACAGTGCACAGCAATTACCATTTCTCCACAACCTTGCCAACATTTTAGTTTTTTTGATAGTAGCTATCATAATGGGTGTGAGATGCTATCTCACTATACTTCCCTAATGATCAGTGATAAAGAAGAGCAGTGGAGGGTGAATTCAAGTATGATATATTTGACACATTGTAAGAACCTTTGTACATACCACAACACAACACACCTGGCACAGCAATAAAGGGAAAAAAGCTGGGTGTGGTGGCTTGTGTCTGTGATCTCAGGAGGCCATATCAAGAGGATCATGGTTTAAGGCTAGTTGGGGCAGGTGTTTGCAGGAGAGTTACCAAGACACCATTTCAAACAACAAAGCTGGGTGCAGTGGCATGTACCTGCCATCCAACTATTTAGGAAGGATAAGTGGAAGGATTCTGATCAGGCCGGACCAGGCAAAAATGCAAGATCATGTTAGAAAAATAAAATAAAAAGGGCATGGGCTGGGGCTCAGGTGATAGAGCACCTGCCTAGCAAGTATAAGGCCCTGAGTTCAAATGCCAGTACTGCAAAAAAAATTAAACTTTTTTTTCATGTGGTCTAGTTTGTTTTTTCTTTGATTGCCTGTGTCTTTGGTATCACATGGAGGAAATCATTGCCAAGTCCAATGGCATAAAGCATTGTCCTTATGCATCCACTAAGATTTTATAGACTTCTGACTCATTTTGAAGTAATTCTGCATATGAGGTAGGGAACAGTAAAGTTTTTGCATGTGGCCATCCAGTTTTCTCAGCACCAGTGTTGAGCATATCATCATTTCCCCCCATTAAATGGTTTAGAACCTTCAAAAATATTGCTTGGCCATATATGCAAGTATTTATTTCTGGGCTCACTATTCTGTTCCATTGTTTGTATTTCTACCTTTCTTTTTTTTTTGGCAGTACTAGTGGTTGAACTTAGGGCCTTGCAATTGTTAGGCAGGTGCTTTACTACTTGAGCCACACCACCAATTGTTTTGCTTTGGTTATTCAGTTTTAAAGATAGAGTCTTGCTTTATGTTCAGGCTAGACCACAGATCCTCCTATTTGTGCTTCTGGGCATAGCAGGGATGACAGACATGCACCACCTTGCCCAGGCATTGGTTAATCAGAAGATCCTGGTTTTTGAGCTCCAAAAGGAAAAATCCAAGCAGAGTAAGTGGATGGGGTGAGATAGGATAGCTTTATTGAGAAAAGGGGCATCACCTGTTCTACAAGGTGAGGAAAGGGAAGAAGCAACAGAGGGCATGGTGGGTGCCAGTGGAGTCTGCTGGCAGACAGAGTGTGCTTTTATTTTTCAGCCGTCTTTAAAACCTACACTACCCCATGGGGGGCAGGCCCAGGAGGTTCCCACCCAATGATGAAGGAGTAGGGAGGGGCATGGGCAGTTCCCAGCCAGGTGAGGGTGGTCTGACCCATCTCCAGGCAACCTGTATGAGCCAGAAACTTTTCCTACTTCTAGCCTGCCTCAATGGGACCTCACAAACTTTTTCCCCAGGCTGGCTTCAAATCACATCCTTTAAGTAGCTAGGATTATAAGCTTGAGCCACTGCACCTGATGAGTATTTCTACTTTTATTCCAGTACTATACTGTTTTAATTACTGTAGCTTTTCAAAAACATTTTTACTAGCATACATTAATAGTACAAAAGGGTTTCATTGTAACAATTCCATAGATGTATACCACACACTTTGAACAAGTTCACCCTCTATTATATTCCCTTAGCCTCCTCTCCCCCTTTCGAACAGTGTTTGGTAGGTTTCATTATGCTGTCTTCACATACATGCCTAACACATATGATACTCTTCCCCCTAATGATCACTGTAGTGATCTCTACAGTAGTAGTAGTGAGTTTTGAAGTCAGTGAGTGTCTCCTGATGGTTTTTTTTTTTTAAGTTTGATTTTTTTGTTTGATTTGGCTTTGGTTTTCTGTTTGTTTTTGTTTTTTGATTGTTGTTTATTTATTTTTGGCTATTTAATTTTTCTATCATTGTAAAAAAACCTAGAGATTTATTAGGCATTGCATAGCATGTGTAAATTGCTTTGGGCAGCATGATATCTTAACAATATAAAGGGTACCAGTACCTGAGCTGAGATGTCTTTCCATTTACACTTAAAGTAGCTACTGAGGAGAGGGCTGGCAGTGTAGCTTAATATATCTGAGGTCTGGGGTTCAATGCCCAGAACCAAAAAAAAAAAAAAAAAAAAGCAGAGGGAAAGTAATTGTTAAAAAGAAGGAACTTAGCTCTACACTTTTGCTGTCTGGCTTCTATATTTCTTACAGCTTTTCGTGCCTCATTTCCTGCATTACTGTCATCTTTTGTGTTTTATTTGATTTTTTTGTATTAAACTGCTTTAATTCCTTCTCTTTTCCTCTTGTGTATATCCTATAAGAATTTTGTGGTTGCCTTGGTGATTCTATTTATCATCCTAAAGCTAAATTTACACTCTGGGTTAAATTTATACCATATCAACTTCAGTAACACATAAAACTCCACTCTCCTCTCAGTTGTTGCATCAAAAATTAGCATCTTAGGACTGGGGGCATGGCTCAAGTTAGATCACTTGCCTAGCAGGTGCAGAGCCCTGAGTTTAATTCCCAGTGTCAAAAATAATGACATTTTAATGTATTGGGTGACATAAGGTAATAATTCTTCTTATTAATTCATCAGGGCTTTAAAATTATGTAGAAAAACTGTCCAGGGCCCTTTCATTTTGAAATGTACGAAGGACCCCCTCTTCTTTCAGATCAAGAATAATAGTAATGAATTCCAAAATCTTTTATTTACCTGGGAATTTCTTAATTTCTTTCTCATTTCTGAATGACAGTTTTGCCATAGAATTTTTAGCTGACAGGTTTTTTTCTTTTAGACTTATATATATCAGCCAATGGCCTTCTTTTTTTTTCTAAGCATAAGATACATGGTGACATTTATGCACGTGCTTACAATGTATCTTACTTAGATTCTCCTACTCCATCTTTCCCCTTCATCACTGTTCTGCCTCTTCTTGGAACAGTTTCAACAGGTTTCATTATTCTATTTTGATACATGAATACAAAATATATCCAACCATATTTGCCCCACTTCATCCTTTCTTTATACCCTCCGCCTCCTACTGGAACCCACCCCTGCAAAGGACCTAATTTATTTTCCTATCCCTCTTTCTTTAAGTGTATGTTGACTGCTCAAGGGGCATTCACCTTGGTCTGTGTGACATGTACATATATCATGCTTTGATCAGATTAACACTGCCTGTCACTTGCTCTTTCTCCATCGCCCTCCTCCCCCATTATTCACCTGCTTACAGTGCATTGTGTTATCTTCAAATAACACTATTATAACAGATGCACTATTTCAATATTTTCACTCTCTAACGTTCTTTTCCTTTCCCATGTCCCAATAGTCCCCTTAGACAGACCCACTAATACAATCATGTTCTCTCTCTCTCTGTATGTACACATATTTATGTGTACATTTAGCTTATAGGTCTAGCTTCCACAAAATGAAGGAAAATATGTAACTTTTGACTTTTTGAGCATGCTTTACTTCACTTAACATGATGTTCTCCAGTTCCATCCATTTACCTACAGACAACATAATTTCATTCTTCTTTATGGTTGAACAAAACTCCACTAATCAGTTATGGAGCATCTGAGCTATTGCCAAAGCTTGGCTACTGTGACCAGTGCTGCAATAAACATGGGTGTGCACGTGGCTGTCCTGTATCCTGGCTTACACTCCTTTGAGTATATGCCCAGGAGTGGTATTGCTGGGTCATATGGTAGTTGCATTTTTAGTTATTTGAGAAATCATCATACTGCTTTCTATAGCAGTTGAAATAATTTACATTTCCACCAATGCTGTGTAAGAATTCCTTTTTCCCCAAATCCTCACCAGCATTTGTTATGAAGGACTGAAGGACAGACCTCAGGAGGTCAAGGAGACACTTCTCTGTAGGAAACTCCCGTTTACATCTGAAAGGCAGCTCCACCATCAGGCAATGCAAATAGGCTATAAAACCCCACTCTCCACCCTGGCCCACAGGATCACCGGTTTCCAGGACCCCCTGCATTCGCCAATATGCAGTCTTTCTCTTCTTTTTTCTCCAACTAACTCTCTACAAATAAAGTCTTTCCAACCTCTGCTGTTAGAGTCTGTGCTTTCATTCTCAGAGCAGGCTCAAGAACCCTGAGCACCTGAAATTCCTGCGCGTGTCATCCGTGCATCAGTTATTGTTGGTGTTATTGATAATAGCCATTCTGATTGGAGTGAAATGAAATCTCAGTGTGTTGATTTGCATTTCCTTTATGGCCAAGGATGTTGAGCATTCCTTCATATTGTTGGGTCTGGAGACCTAAGGCAGATGAGTGAGTAGCCCATCCCCCCCCCCCCCCAGAGCAATATCACTCCTGCATCCTGCGGAGATGGAGGCCTGCATTCCTGCACTCTGAGAAGGAGTTGTAAACTGAATTCCTGCATCTTGAGAAGGAGCTGTAAATCCACATTTCTGCATCCTAAAGATAAACAGGGCCTGATAGATCTGCCATAGGGCTGATGATCAAAATGGTCTCTAGATTGTTCCCTTCCCCCAATAAAGGTGCAAACCAAACCAGTTCACCTAAGAAAGCCCGTGAATCCACGGCCAATAAGAAACCCTCACCCCCCCAACCCAGAGTTAAAATGTCCATAAAAACCCCAGCCTTCACCTGAGCAGCGAGCTACCGGCTTCCAGGCTCCGCTGCACTTCTCTAGCTGTAGCCTTTCCTTTCTCTCTAATAAATCTTACTTTATAGGATTTGTATTCAGCTGCCTCACGAGCCAGTTCTCTGGCCTGTGAAGGCAAGGACGCTCGACCCCATTCTGCAACACTTCCAACCAGCACATAACATTAGCATGCTTTAGAAAACCCCACAGGAGTGAGAAAAGACTAGTGAGATGGATGAGGCACTGTGTCCGAGGAGGTGACATGACCTGAGGCTTGCACCTTCAGAAGTTCCTTGGAGCCTATGTGCAGCTCAGCAGTGACAGCTTCAGACTCTCCAAAGACCCAGGTTATGGGGCAAGGCCCTGAAGAGCTGAAGCGTTCAAAGGATGTGTGTGATAGGAGAGGTGGTGGGGAGGGAGGCGCAAGATGAAAATGAGGGAAGGAGTACAGCGGCTTATATGGGATGTTCAAATGTCCTTCTTGGGTATGAACATTTTAGATCCTTCTTGATCAGCTTGAATTGAGAGTGATCAGCTATGGTGGGGAACATAGGACAACTCACTGTCATGAGGGAGAATTATAAGGTAGTTACTTACACAATACCCTTGCACTTAAAGGAAATAGTGTCATTGGTAATATATGTGCACATGGCAGAAGAAGGCGCATGGCTACATTTTGGAAATGCAGTATGACTTCAGTATCAGTCGAGTACCACGTTAGCATCTGCTGTTGGCTAGCACATGACTCCTTTAATGCAATGCTTTATCATGAACTCACACACTTATTTCAATGCCATTTGATACTTCCTCCATGGGTAGAAGGAACCTGGCTCCCATCTGAGATCTCACATTAAAACTCACTTACTAATACATGGAACAACCATGTTGAAGCTAGGCCATACAGTTCTTGAGAGAGGACTGTAAAATTATCAGGAATTTTGTGAGCCAATTATTAATAACATAGCCATTATTAAGTATTAAATCATGCAAACATAACTACATTCAAAAGATAATAAGCACACAGAACTCCTTATTTCCTAATTACTTTACTACATTTTTGAGGTTATCTACACCTGTTTTATGCATATGGTCAACACTTTGTATAATGGTATCTGCTACACATCTTTTCCAAACTCCATTTTCAGTGAAATCATTTTGCTAGCTGGAAGCCAGTCAGATGAGGAGTATTTACATTATGGAAATCAGCAAATGTTACAAACCAGGACTTTTTTTACTTATTGTGTAGCATTAAGGAAATAATAGAGAAAAAGTCAATAGTGTACATTAAAAGTCTACATGTTTGTAATCATTAAATTGCAAAGAGCAAAAAAATTGAGAAACACTGGCATTATTTGAAAATTAGTATCTGATTCAGCAAAGAGTTTGCTTACATAGCCACTGAACGAGTGAAACTCCAACATATATCTTTGATTCAATTTCATCCTAATTATTAGTGGAAATGAAAATTCAAATGACATTCATGTCATAATTGTATTTGTTCATCACTGGTATCCAATTTGGCTATTGATACAAGTTTGGCAAAAGTCAGTGAAAAATATTCTGTGAGAATCAATTACCTATATGAATATACCTATATTGTATGCATGCAGTTATTTGTAAGTTGTGTGATATACATTCTTACATAAGTAAAATCCATAAGTTTAGGTATCATGTACCTATACAAACTTTTCCTGTTTTTTTCTGGAGAGCTTGTTAAACATTTATCAGCAAATAACTGCCCAGAAACATATTCACAGAAGATGCTGAAATTACCATTTTCCAGTTTTATTTAGATTGGACCGTAGCCAATCCTGCAATATTTCCAAAAGTCTAAATTCTCTTTTCTATTGATTCTGACCCTTATGATAATGGGTTGAAGTTCTCCAGGAAAGGCATGATCCAGACTCATCTCTCTTGGAAACCATTTCAAAGAGAAAGACATATTTCCTGTCATGAAGTCCTAACATTGAGCTCTGCCTAGATTTGGTGGGAAAAACAGAGAAAAGAGGGATGGATAGACTCTATAAACACCAAGACCATGGCTTCTGGGTTGCAGCTCTTGAGGCCATATAAAATGTGGCCAAGACTAAGATATCCAACCAACTCAGTGGGCAGCGGAAACAGGCTTCCTATAGTCAGAGTGAGGAGGTGATGACTAGAGGCTATAAAAATTCCATACTTAATCAAGAAAGTTTGCACTTTCTTAACTTTATTAGAAATCTAACCTTTAAGATTGACATTCAGATGAGCAAATTTACCCTTTTTAAGAACAGCTTAAGAAAGTTCTTCCCTTAGAAAAAGAATTGTGATCCTGTACAATTCCTCCCATCTTTCCTTTTTCTTTGTTTCATCTTAGTAAGGGGAATGTGCCATCCATGAGGGGGATTCCTTAGCACAGATTCAAGAGACCTGGGGTCTTAACCCTGCTTGTCCATGAACTGGGACAGTTCCTGATTTTCTGTGTCTTGGCTCTCTGTCTGTATAACTAGTTACCTTTAAGGACATAATCTTTCCCAATGTTCACATTCTTTATTGTTAAGGATATATCTTTTATATCATTTCTCTTTCAGTTTTCTTAAAATTAAGTTGAATAGTATTTTTCAATGATTAACTGAATGTCTTGAGAATGGAAGAGATGTAGAATACACACAGTTGGATTTCTCCTGTAACAAATGGGTAGAAGAAACTCCTGAGCATTGAACCCTAAGTCTGCTCAAACCCAGAGAAATGTCTGATGGTGAAATAAGAAGAGGAAATTTTTATGTAAACTTCAGCTTGAAATTTATTCTCTTCCTAAAATTCTAGGCAACTATGTTGCAGTAATTTCCTTTATGTCATTTCAGCAGTCATTTCATTGCTGGGATGGCTGCTTTAGAGCTCGGTTTTACACCTGAGCACTGGGATGTCATCACCCCGCATGTAATGTGGTTTGTATACTCAATTCTTAGTTCTGAAGTTAGTTTATATAATATTTTATTGTTGAAGTAGCTACATTTTGCACCTTCTAATTAGTGGTTTAAATATATATTAATATAAAACTATATATATAAATATATATTATGATATATATTAAATATATATCATCTGTTTATGATTTTGAACAGATGTAACAGTAACTGCCAATTATTAAGCAGATTTCTATAGCAGAATGAACTATATATTTTTTATATACTGTCTCATTTAAATTTCTCAGAAGCCTGTGCTTTTTCAGCAGCTTGCTGAAAAAGAACACGAAGCCCAGGATGTAGGTAAGTCACTTAAGATCAGACATCGGAAAAATGAGTGATTCTTAATCACTATTTGGAATTTCACTATTTGGAATCACTATTTGGCACAAATGGATATCTATCCCCATTTTAATGTCTACATGATATATCATTGTAAGAAGTTATCATAATTTGTATTATTTTAAATTTGTCTTTATTTTTCCATTTTTATTATACAAACAGAATTTTGCCATTTAACTTTTTTCTGATTTTTTGCTTACATCCACAATGTTGTAATTGCTATAATTATACTTGTTTTATATCTATTGAGTGCCTAAGATGAAAATTTTAAAATGAATTCAAAATGTCATTAAGTGTAACAACTTAAAAATTTGATATATATCATTAAATTACCCTACAGAACATTTTTACTGGGAACATATGACAGTGCCCAGGTTTTTTACAGCCATGCTATATTGAATATTAGAAAATGTTAAAAAATTTCTAACCTAGTTCATAAAAAATTTCGTCTTCATTTTATTTCCACTTCTGTTACTAGCAAGAACACTTTAAGAATTTATTTCTTGGATTTTATATTTAGTAATTTTTAATACATTTTATCCACTTTTAGATGGTGTGTTTATTTTTATTTTTGATGTTGCTTCCTTAAAGGAACTAATCTTTTTCTTATCATGTGCAGGGTAAACGTTCTTCACAGTTTGCCATGTAACTGTTGTTTGTTTTTAACAAATTACTACAAATTTAGTGATTATAACAGCAGCCGCATAGGTGTCGTGGGTCTGTAAGTGTGGTGTCGGGATTAATGTCTCCATCCCGAGAAAGTTCTCTACGTTGAGAGGACCTGGACAATGCAGGATAATCTCCCCATATTAAGGCCTTTAATCTTAATTACATCTGCAAAGTCCTTTCTGCCACGTCAGGTAGCACACTCACAGAGCCAGTGATTAGTGTGGATGGATGTCTTTGGGGGTCATCGGGCTATAACAAACAATCTGACACTGAAGTATTTCATTTATGCTAAAACTGTTTTGCAAATGCTGTGCAATAGTGTCTAATATTTTCCCTTGGTTAACTGCTTGCTGCACTATTTCTAAACAAAATGTGACTTTTGTCACCGAAGCCAATCTTATGCAACTTGCTAATTTAAAATTTTCTATGCTTTTTCTTCTCCCTTTATTATGACTGTTTGCTATAATTTGGATCTGGAATGTCTCCTAAGGCCATATAGTAAAGGTTGGTTCTCAGTTGGGGATCCTTAGGTCTCAAGTCACTGGGGACATGGCCTGAAGGAGACAGTGGGACCCGAGCCCTTCCCTCCTCTCTTTCAGTGGTTTTGTTCCAACATATGGTTAACTTGGTTTTTTTCAGTAACCAAAAAACTCAGGGCTTAATCTCAGGCTTGAGCCACACCTCCAGTACACTTTTCTTTTTTATATGTTGATTATCTCAGATATTTATCACAGTGATGGAAAGCCGACTAATATACTATTTAAAAACTATCCTTAAAAATATAATAATCTAAAAGTACATTTTCTTAAAATTGTGTTAAATACTATAAAGCCAATTTATTTTCAATGCTGTCCAATATTTACCACTGTGGCTTTCTCATAAGAGTTAACTACTGTTAAAACTTGCCAGGGAGCACTCTGTAGCCTGCTAATGATTTTAGCTGCATATGTTGAAATGTATTTATAGAAAGCTATGCATTATTGTTTTGTAGTTCTGAGTTTCCACTAAAATGGCCTGACTCTGCCTAACATGCTTTTTTCACCTATCACTGTATCTTGCATGCAGATTTCACTTGCTCCTTTTATTAGTTGTATGGCACTTTAATTTGGAAATACTATACTTTATTTTACAATTCTTTTCATACTGAACTTTTTGTTATTAATAGAGATATGATATTCTTATTGAGTATGTGTGCCAGATGTATTCAATCTTAATTTCATAGATGGTGCCATGCTGCCTTCTGACATGGCTACACCAGTGAGCATTTTTACCAGTAGATGATTAGAGTACTATCAGGACATTTGCAGACTAACATTAGGGTAGAATGTTAATTTATGTTGTTAGGTTTACATTTTCCCAGTTACTAGTGATATACTGTCCCCTTTCATATGTTTATTGGCTACTTGACAAGGTGCTGATTTGCATAAAAGGGAATTCCTACTTTTGGTACTTCTGGATCATAAATTTTTCTTAACATTTTCATTTAAAAAAAAATTTGAAACTTACTTTTGTGCATGTTGTGAGCTATAAGATTATTTCCAAAGGAACAGATATTTGATGATCATTTATATTTCTTTTACTATTACAAATTTACTTGGGTTTTTGATTACATTTTGGGTCAGTTTCTATAGTTGAATTATTCTACAATAATATCTGCCTTTTTAATTTTAAAATTATTTTTCTGAGTTCTCAAGTTGAGTGTTTATTTTCAACCTCCATATGAAATACATAAAACTATAAATTTTCCTCTGAATCAATTTTGACCATATCCCCAAATTACTAACATTTATTATAATCATGGCTAACATCTAAGTGATGTACCATTTTAGTTTTTATATCCTATTTGTCTCAAAATATTGGTTGCCTAACATAGATGAAAGTTGGCAGGTGGAATGAACTATAGAGTAATATGGTTGTCTACTTAATATCAGTAAGAATACAATTTCTCCTGTATGTCCTGCCATCTGGGTGTTTGCTTGTCTTGAGACTTGCTCTGTTATTTTAATATTTTCCTGCAGTTCAGAACTTGAACCCAGGGCCTCAAGCATACTAGGCAAGTGTACTAAACTGAGTCCACATCCCAACAGCTCCACTCTTTATCAGAGCTGGATGCTTTCTTGCTTATATTCAACACTATCCATGAAGTATGCATCTTTTTCTCCAGAATGTAAAACTTCTAGCAACATGTCTACTTCTGGACCAAAAACAGACCCTGGGAGCCAGGACCAGTCTTTGGAGTGCCCAAGATAATCAAAATCCATCTTGAATTTGGGAATGGATTCAACTTCCCCCAAAGCACGAGATAAATACACAATAATATTGGAAGACAGAAGAAGGAAAAGGATGCTGGCTAGGAACCCAGCTGGGTTCTTTTGCCAGGTATGTTTTTTATATTGTTTTGCATGGATTTTAATTTTATTAATTAGTTTATATAGGTCCTTTTATATTAAATATAGATACTGAGCTGCAATATGTACCTACTTTTTTTCCTACCTTATTTAACTTTAATTGTTTTTATGATTTTTTTTTCACCCAGGAAAAGATGGCAGTTTTATATAATCAAATCTATTAATTAAAATTTCTTCTGTTTCATTAATTTGCTAATTATAGGCATTCTTCTTACGTGGTATAGGATGAGATTCCTGTTTGGTTTCCAAATGATTCAGCAGCTGTCTACTTACATTTACTAAGCAAAACTTCCTTTATTCACTAACTTTTTAACACGATAACAGGGAGATATTTAAAATTTTACATCCAGCGAGAATGCCACAAAACAATTTATGGTATGTGAAAACAGATAGTTCAGAATATTGGTGATCCAAACAAAATTTTCAGGACTTTTAAGTAACCCTATAGGGGAATAAACAGCAAGGAAGCTAAATTGTATTGGGCACCTAACGTGTGCCATGTGATTTGTACTGTCTAATCTTTATAGTAACTTTGTAGGGCAGTGGTGATCCCCACCTCCTGGGGGAAGAAACTGAGATTAAATAATTTGTTAAGGGTCTCTGAGCTGGTAGTTGAAGAGCATGACTTGCTTGACAGCTCATATCTCTTCACATTTTGTTTCAGAAGATATAAACAAAAGATGCCAGCACTGTCTACTGTAACAAAATTAGGGATACTGAGGCCTCCTTAGATGAAAGTCATGCAAGATTTGCAGTCATTTTGCAGTTGTAAATTCCCCCCAAAGAGGAATTTTGGCTAGTTCAGACAAGAAGTGGCACATGCTCTGTAAAGGGCAATCTGTTCTTAATCTGACCTTTCAGGTAAAGCCCTCTACTTCAGACTGTGTGAATAGCGACTACATTTCATTCATATAATTGAAAACCTGGGACTTGGCATAAGTGCATGCACGGAATGCCTATGCTATATAACAAGACCTTGTCAATTAAGCTTGTCAATAGTCCCAGCCCTTCTTGCAAGCAGCACCCAGATCCCCACCAGTTGCCCTTACAATTTATCAACCGTTGAGCAGAGACAGGCTCAAGCCGTGTGCCCGGAGCCCACCATGCTTTCGCCGTGTGTCCGCCTTATGCTTTCCTTCCCTTTTGATAAACTTTGCTGCTGCTTTGCAACCTGTATGTCTCCGTCCACTTTGTTGTTTGGGACACAAGGACCTGAGATCTTCTGAGCAAGGTCTTCTGGAGACTACCAAAGGCCAGCACTTTCATGTTTACCTTGTTAATTTGTTTGCATTAAACAGAAAGTAAAACTCTTTGGATGGAAGCCATGGAAATTCAATTAGCTAGTGTAAGTTTCAATAGAATATGGAAGCAGCTCAGGTTTTCCATGTGGTGAATGACTCCAATGCTTGCTTGTGTTAGAGAATGAGTATGTAGCAGTTTAAATACTTCCCTTCTCACCCCTACCAAAGCAAACAAACACACAACCTTTAAAAAACTTTAAAGCTAAACTAAATCAAGCAAGCAAATAACTTAGGCAGTATCCAGAATGCTATCTTTCTCACTGTGACCTTGTTGTAGTTCGTCACAGAGATAAGCAAGTCTTCATCTAGGCTTGTTAATCTATGCGATCACTCCAGCCACTTCTCCCTAATTCCCTGCCCAACTCATGCAACCAGTTACTCCAGTGACTCAAAAACATCCCCAAATTTAAGAACACTGAACCACCTCCCCACCAGACGTTCGTGATTCTTGCTTAGCAGAACAGGAAAGCTAGCATCTAAATGATAATTAAACTTGTCTGAAAAGTAACTTCAGCATACAAGGAGTTTATAGCAAAGTAGATACTGTTGAAATAGAAAGTCTTGATACACAGGCATAAATGCTTTCAATGTGTTGATGGATTTATGACAACAAGTGCACCCCAAGTACTTTGTAATTGTCTCTCAGATTCCAGTTTGCTGTCTTGGCTTAGAATTTTTCAAATAATAAAACATGTGTTGTGGGTTGATGAGTACCATAAAACCCATTGTCTCTCTTAGGACTTTAAACCAGTTATTATGAATTTCAAAGCATCTCTTATAATAATTAAGATTTTGAGCTTCTACCTGGAGAATTTGACAGACATGACACATCTTTTCTAAAAACAAGAGGAGTCTTCTTGGCGTTCTGTTTGGTTAGAGTTTCTATAGTCTGTCAGCTACCTTTGTGGGAAGGGAGCTATATTTGGAAAGGAGTCAGCAAACCTCAGATTATAATTGTTTTCCCTGCCAAAAAATCAGATTTCTACTGAAGCTCTGACAGCTGTGCCTTGTCATGGAGGAAAAATTTCAACAAGAAAACAAAGGATCATTTATCCCTATCATGCATTCTGCTCAATAGTGTGCATAAACTGTCCATCATTTTAAAACAGTACACATAATTTTAAATAACTCTACCATGAAACAATATTATTTTTTCCTTTCTATTTTGGCTTTATAAAAATCATGAAAACATTTTTGCTCAGGGGAAAAGAGAAGATAATTATGGATGGATCAACTTCAAGTACGTTGGGACAAAGTTACAAAGAATAAGTATTCAATTTTTGCGGGAGCTTATTCCTGTAGATGACACAGCTGGAATTTAGGCATTTTAATCATTTCAAGAGTCAGTTTAAATAAAAACTGTATTCAGTTATGCTATTGCAGCTTTAGGCTGAAGTTTAGAATTCCTTGGACAACTGTTCATGACTTTAGCTTCAAGAGTAAGAATTTTGTAGTTTGACAAAATGGCTTCCTGACAAGACTGATGAGAACTCAAACTCTCCCTTCCCTTTTGATATGGAATTAGGGGAAATAAACATCAGCACTTTGTAAAATGAGTGTGGCAGGGATGCATGCTCTTCCAGAAGCTCAGCTGTGCCAGTCATGGTACATTATATACTCTTTCTTTTCTTTTGGAAGTACTGGGGTTGAACGCAGGGCTTTGTGCTTGCTAGGCAGGTGTTCTACCACTTGAGCCATGCCTCCAGCCCTTTTTTCCTATGGTTATTTTGGAGATAGTGTCTTGCTTTTTGACCAGGGTAGCCTAGACTGCGACCCTCCTATTTTATGCTTCCTGCTATAGCTAGGATGATAAGTGTGCACCATCACACCCAGGTTTTTTTCCATTAAGATGGGGTCTTGCAAATTTTTTTGTCCAGGCTGGCCTTGAATTGCAGTTTTCCTGATCTCAGCCTTGCCAGGATTATAGGTGTGAGCCATTAGTGCATGCCCTTAAGTTCTTTTTCTAAAGTTGAATTAAATCTCACTTCAAATGGCAAGATATGGAAACCCAGTTATTAACAGGTTTTCTTTTCTCCCTGTTTTAGTCCATTTTTGTTGGTCACAATAGCAAAATACCCAAGGTTGGGTAATACGTTAAGAAAAGAGTTTTAGACCACAGTTTTGGAGGCTGGCAGATGGGTAGCACCATCTGGTGACCTCTGGTAAGGGCCTTCTGGTTGAGTCATACATGGTGGGTCACGTGGTAGGGGTGTGTGTGCAAGAGAGGTCACAAGGTTTGAGAGGAAGCAAGAGACTAGGATCATTCTTATAACAACTTGCTCTTGTGGGCAGACATCCGCTGCTAAGACCTGACCCATTCTGTAAGACCAGCATGATTCCTTCACTAGGGTGGTGATAAGCTGATTACCTCTCTCTTATCCCTACATTTTAAAGGTCCTACACCTTGCATTATCATTGCATTGGGATGAAGCACATGAACCATTGGAAACCAGTTACAGAACTCCTCATCTTTATCATGTGATACTTACCAGAGTTCTTCCTTATAATACTCTATGCTTTGGCCATGTTTGTCTGTACAGCTTGTCCAATTTGGTATGATTCCTTGACAGTGAGAGGCACAATGTGTTTAAGGAATGGATGGGTATGTTAGTTAGGGCTGAGTGTCCTGGGCCACTCTCTAGCTTTCACTGTAGTGGACCACACCGAGACTTCTTTTCCTTCTGCGTACTTGTCATCTGAGTACATAGAGTGGGAATAAGATGATGGATTCTCTCCTTGGGAATCCTCAATCCTCTTCCACTTCCCTGATTGTGGAAAAGCTGAGATCCTCAGTGATTCTTGTCTAGGATGTTTTCCTTCTAACAAACTCAAGAACTATTTTGCATGATTTCCTGTATGGGGTTATCTTTTGAAAATAACAAGGGAACAATGACATCTACCACCACCCACACCCTACCCTGGCTGTTCTGCTTTTCTACCAAGCAGAACATTAAGGATGCACTGCTTTCTTAGGGAAAAAATGAAGGAAAAATACAAGAGACAACAGAGGAAAGATTACATGCCACAGAAAAAAAGAGGTAATACTTCAGAGACTCCTCTCTGAATGAATTTGAGCAAGTCATTTAAGCTCTCTGTACTTCATTTTTTTCATCTATCAGATAGGATAATAATTGTATTCACCATGAAAATAAATATATATCATACACTCACAATTATGTCTGACATGCACGTGGTGCTTGTTAATATTCTCGCTCTTATCTTTGAGACAGTAGGGCACAGCCTAGTGAAGTATAGCCTCTTAAGCTGGATTGTTGGAGTTGGTATCCTGAGCTATTAAAATTTGGGCCAATTTACCTATTGGAGTATCTGTTTCTTTGCTTGAATAATGGGGATTAAAAAACAAACTACCTGTAGATTTGGGGAGAATATAGTGTTGGGAAAGTGCCTTGTGCCTAGGAAGTTCTTAATAAGTAATATCAGTCTTTATTGCCCTGTCACATTGGTGCTAAGGATTTTAGGGCATGTGTGGTACTTTTCAAATCACCCCAGGACTATTACTCTGTGAAGATTCAGGTTTGGGAAATTTTGTGATGGTTTTGTCTCTTTTTGATGTTTTCAAATGAGTTTCTCATGAAAATTCATCTTTATAGAATATGTAAGTCCAATGTTCACTATTCTTTAAAAACCTAAATGAAAGAAAATTCTGTTTATACAGGTTGATGAGTTTTGAAAATGCTGATGACTAACTTGAAAGTAGAAGTAGAGAATTGCCATTGCAAATAAGGACAGCATGGAAAATCGAACAGTGAATTTGAAGAGCCAAGTCCAACAAATCCATGTTTTTTGAAGATTAGAAATTATTGTAGCATATAAATACTATTGGAATTACAGTAATGCTCAGGACATTTCAAATGACTTTAATCTTTGCTACCATACCTCATCTTATCAAGTCCAGAAGATACTTAAAAAACCATTTTACTATTCTTTGTTTATCCAATATGTATAATATGAAATCTGTTTTTTTTTTTTTTTGTAAATTTATACCTATATCCTTGGTATAAGACTACTTATTTTAGTCTAAAACTCTCTTGATGAATCTATAAGAATATAATAAATATATTATAATAAAATTTAATAATATAAGAGTCTTTAGCTAGGTCAGTACGAATCCATTTACACTTACAAATGTCAGAAAAAAAACATTTTTAACATTATGCATAAAAAATAATGAATCAATTTGTTTCAGAATGTCTTCTGAATTTGAGAATATGTGCTGTAGACACAAAGATTAAAATAATTTTAATTGTTCTCACCTTTTGCCCTTTTACTTAAGAATACCACCACTACCAGCACCTCCAGCAGCTTCTGAGGGTGAGTAAATTAGGGTCATAGATATAGTTGAATAAACTCTGGGGAAGATTTTTATGGCTAATTGAGTTAAACCAAACATTGAGTGATATCTTTTCTAGATATCACTGGTACTAGATTTTATTCCATTTAAAATGTTAACTTTTATTTCAGCTGTAAAATATATTTTAGAACTTTTACTCAGTAGAGAGGTGAAGATTTTAAAGCCTAGTTCTTGCTATCTTCCCCTCCTTTAGGGAGAATACTCACAACATACACAAGTTCATTATCAAGTCCCTTGTGGGCCGTAAAACCCACATTGCCTCATTTATTGCATATAACAGTTGTCCAGGGGGAGACATTGTGATATTTACATATATGCTTACAATATATCTTAGTTAGATCTACCCGCTCCATCATTCTCCTTCTGCCCACTTCCCTCTTCTTAGAACAATTTCAATAGGTTTCACTCTTCTGTTTTCATATGAATACAAAATACATCCACAATATTCACCCTCATTCTCCCTTTGCTTATGCCCACCTCCTCCCACTGGTACCCACCACTGGAAAAGACCTATTTTACCTTCTTGCCCTTCATTTTTTAAAAAGTGTATATTGATGGTCCAAAAGGGGTTTGCCGTGGTACTTCAGGCCTATATATATGGTGCTTTAATCAAATTCTCCCCCACCCTCATACTTTCTCTCTCTCACCATGCTTCTGTAACAGTGAGCAGCTTACTGTAGAGTATGTTATGTTATATTCATACATAGATGGGTCACTTCAATATTTTTATTGTCTAGTGTTTTCTTTTCCTCTCCTTCCTCATGTAGTCCTTCTCAGACAGACTCACTGATACAGCTTTGTTCTCTCTCTCGCTGTAAGGAAATTAAGACCTATCACATAAAAATATTTAATTTTGTACATATGGCTTTCAGAGGAGAAATGGAATTGACATTTTTCTGAGGTTCTTCTATGAGTCAGTCTGTGCAAGACACAAAAACCTGATTTGTTTTTTTATGGTATAACGTCTTAAAAGAAGAAACAGAGCTGGCACTGGTGGCTCACGCCTTTAATCTTAGTTACTCAGGAGGCAGAGATCAGGAGGACTGCAATTCAAAGCCAGCCCAGGCAAATAGTTCACGAAAAACCCTTCACAAAAATAGGGCTGGTGGAGTGGCTGAAGGTGAAGGTCCTGAGTTCAAACCATAGTACCACAAAAAAAAAAAAAAGAAGGAACAGAGACTCAAAGATGTTAAATTGTCCAAGGTCATACAGTTACCAAGTGGCAAAACAGGAATTCAGACCCAGCTCTGTTTGATTCCAAAGCCAGAACTTTTTCCATTACATCATCCTGCATCCTTTTATGGGGTGATTTTGTTGGCAGCTGGGGAGAAAATAAATGACCTTTTGAAATTAAAAAAAAAGAATACTCGTAACAAAAATAAGGAAACAAAAATAATTTTAGTCTTTGTAGTTTATGTAAATCTTTATAAAACAATTAAGCTTTCTGAAAATGAGGCACATTTTCAAATACATCAGGAAGAATGTGAAAATACAGAAAAATATTGCTGAAATGTCTAGTGTTACTCTACTATTTTTGATATCTCATATGGTCATGTCAAGTGTCTTCAATAATGTATCTGAACCGTCAAAGCCAATTTGGCTCGTGTGGTAGGGAAGATAAATCCAATCATATTCTTAGTCACTTGACCAGATATTGGAAAGGAGAAGAAAAACATATCTCATGGCTGTTACAGGAACAGAATCTGATTGCTTACTTGATGTCCAGTGGGAATTTCTGAATTGTTTTTAAGACACATTTTATGTAAAAATAGATTATCTATATATAAGATAAACATATTGTTTCAACAGGAATAATAAAAACACGTGAGAGAACTTGTGGGGATGTTTCTATGTTAATGATTTAAGGTAATACTGTGCGTGTGTGTGTGTGTGTGTGTGTGTGTACGAAAAGATTTTGCTAAAAGCAGTTCAAGGTATTTGAATTTTATACTTTTGGAAAGTATGCTTGATATCAATTTTAAATCAAGTGTTTTGGATATTTCAAGCAATTATATGCTACTTAATAGACTTTCAGCTCATAACATGAAACATGGTAAATTGAAAAAATTTATTGCAATTTAAAAGTGATAAAATTAGGCAAGAATAAAAATACTGTTGATAATAATTGTTGTATAACAGAGGATAATACTATTTTTAATCAAAGTACCCACTTCTTCTTGGTGAGCTGTAACCAGAACTTAAAGCTGTTTCATTTGAATATTTTCATTAGTATAATATATCCACAATAATTGTATATAGAACTCAGAAAATCTCAGAGGTATACCAAAATAATTCTTTCTTTTGCTCACACATTTGTGTGTTTGACTCTGGCCATCTTTGGCCAGGTTGGCTCTGTTCTTTGTGTAACTTCTCTTTCTTGGATCAACAGGTGAACATGACATGTTCTCCTTGCAATGATGACTGAATTACAAAAAGTGCCCTTAACCCAGGCAATCATATGTCACATTCTCACTCAGGTAATGATGTCTGCCTTCTCTTATTGATCAAAATGAGTCAAATGGGAGAGCCACAAGTCAAGGGTTAAAATATATTTTTCTACCCTTTTCCCTCAATAATGACCCCCAACAATGGGTGAAGAAACAATATACCACACATCAATTTTCTTCCTCTTTACCACTACAAAATTAGAAAAAATAGCTTAGATGGGTGTGTTTCATAGCAGAAATTGGCTTGGTTGAAACTGTTTTGACAACCTGGGTGGGTACTTTCAGTTCTATGCTGAATGACAAGAAAATGAGTTAATTATTTAGTTGGTGGTCTGAATACATTTAACCTGGAATGTAATAATAAGTGCCTCCTAACCCAAATTTGAATGTGTTTGACTCTGGAAAGCACTTCATCATGTTCTGAGAAGCATTTTGGAGTCACTGTGAAATACGCTTGGTGCAATGCCTTTAATTACTTTCCTTTTGAGTATCTCTTTTATAGTTGAGCCTTCTTGCATCTCTTGGCCTCAGTATCCTTCTTCTACTTTGAAGTAACAGCCTTCAGCTATTCCAGATGCCGGATTCATCCTGAGTGTTACTGGCATTAATACAAGAGTGAAGACCTGCTGATTTTCTCTCTCCAACCTGTGCACACACCTTTTCTTTTGAGGGTAGCATACACTAGCAAGGGAATACAGGCTGTAGCCTTACCACCAGTTTTTTATTGAGTACTGCTATGGTTAGGAAAAGTGTCCCCAAAAGGTTCATGTGTTAAAGACTTGGTCCCCAGGACAGTTCTATTGGGAGGGGGTGGAACTTCTAAGAAGGGGGCCTTGTGGAAGGTCCTTACAGAATTCTGGGTGTGCCCTCAAAGGGGTTTTGGGGCCCTTATCTACCTTTCTTTTCTCTTTTTGGTTCCTGGCACACAGGTGAGCAGTTTGCTCCACCACACACTTCTGCTGTCCCATCAGAGTCCCAGAGTTGTGCGGCCACTCTACCTTGGATGGGAACCTCCAAAACTGTGAGCCAAGATAAACCCTTGCTATTTAGAAGTTAATTGCCACAGGTATTTTGCTGTAGTAATGGAAAAATAACACAGTTAACCCTCAAAATATTTATGCTTGGGGCACGTATTTTTCCATAATTTCCTTGATACTGAATTAAAAAGACAAGACAAATTGTTCTCTTTGATTAATGAAATGCGGTAATTGTCATTGAAAACTTTCATTTGCCATTTTTTCAGATGGTAATTTACTTTTTTTAGCATAAACTATGCAAAGTGTTTTCATGATAATATTTCCATACATTCATGTAATGCATTTTGATTAAATTCATCCTTATATTGATCTTTATCTCTCTCTCTTTTAAAAACAATTATTTACAGATTTCATTATTTGGTTTTCATACATGTATATAAACTACTTTGTTATTTTCACTCTCCCTTCAAACCACCTGCAAATATGGTTTATATATGTCCTTCCATTTCTTAACATAAAGACTCTGCATATGAGAGAGAATATGGGATGTTTGTCTTTCTCAGTCTGGTTTATTTTGGCTAACGAAATGATTTCCAGTCTCATCTAGGTGATGGACGCCTAGGCTGATTCCACAGTTTGGTTATTGTGAACAGTGCTGCTATAAATTATGTTGTGCCCATATCTTTGGTGTATGCTGATTTTGATTCTTTTGGGTGTGTGCCCAGGAGTGGTATAGCAGGATCACATGGTTGATCTATTTTTAGTTTTTTTTCAGGAAACTCCATACTGATTTCCATAGTGACTACATTAGCTTATATTCCCACCAACAGTGTAAAGTGTTCCTCTTTCCCTGCATCCTCACTAACATTTGTTGTTGTTTATTTCTCAATGATAGCATAGTAACTGGGGTGAGGTGGAATCTCAATGTAGTTATTATTTGCATTTCTTTTATGGCCATGTGTATTGAACATTTCCTCGTCTCTTCATTGGCTGTTTGTGCTTTATCTTTTGAGAACTTTCTGTTCATTTGCCAATTTATTAATTGGATTGGGTGATTTAATTTTGATGTTTGATTTTTTGAGCTCTTTTTTTCATATTTTGATATTAGTACTTTATCCAATAAATAGCTGACAAAGATTTCTTCCCATTTTGTAGGTTATCTCTTGATCCTAGTAATTGTTTCCTTTGCTGTGCTGAAGCTTTTAAATCTGATGCAATACCACTTGTCAGTTCTATTTCCCAAGCAATTGGAGTCCTGTTCAGAAAGGCATTACCTTTGCCTGCATCTTCAAGGGTCTTCCCTGTATTTTTCTGTAGTTCTTTCAAAGTTTAAGGCCTGATGCTTAGATCTTTGATCCATTTCAACTTAATTTTTGTACAGGATGAGAAGTGGGGATCTACTTTCAGTCTTATACCTGTAGAAGATTTCCCAACACCACTTGTTGCAGGGGCTGTCTTTTCTCCAACATGTATTTTTGGCACCTTTATCAAATATCAGACGACTGTAAATGTGTTAGATTATTTCTGGATTTTCTATTTTATTCCATTGTTCTAGATGTTTGTTTTTGTGCCAGGATCAGGTTATTTTTTGTTACTATGGCTCTGTAGAATAATCTGAAGACAGGTATTGTGATACCTCCAGCATTATTCTTTTTGCTCAGAATTGCATTGTATATTTGGGGTCTTTTATGCTTCCAAATGAATTTCAGAATTGATTTTTCTATTTTTGTGAAAAATAGCATTAGCATTTTGATGGGTATTGTATTGAATCTGTAGATTGTTTTTGGTAGTACATCTATTTACACAATATTAATTTGGCCAATCCATGAACATACGAGGTCATTCCATCTTCTGGTGTCATCTTTAACATCGTTCTCCAGGGTTTTATAGTTTTCATTGTAAAAGTCTCTGTTACCTTTATAACTAGGTATTTATATCAGATATAGGAAGGTTTTTTTTTAAATTATTTTTTTTTTAATTTAGTGGCATCTTCAGTGTGTTTTAAGTATAGGATCATATTATGGGCAAATAAGAACAAATTGAATTCTTCCTTTCCTATTCACATCCCTTTTTATTTCTTTCTATCTCTTATTTGTTTAAGAACTCAAGTGGTATATTAAATAAAGGTAGAGCATGGGCATCCTTGTCTTATTCCTGACTTTAGATGAAATTATTTCAGTTTTTCCCCATTTAGTATGATGTTTGTCATATACAGCCTTTAGTTTTCTATGTTTCTTGGGCTTTTATCATGAAGGGATGTTTAATTTTGTCTAAGGGTTTTCCTGCATCTTTTGAGATAATTGTGATTTTTGTCTTCCATTCTGTTACATATTGTATTGTATTATGTTTACTGCTTTGTGTATGTTGAACCATCCTTGTATCCCTAGAATAAAACTAACTTGGTCATGGTGTATGATATTTTTAATGTGTTGTTGAATTCATTTTGCAAGAATTTAAGGAAATGGATCTATAATTTCCTTTTGTTGTTGTGTTCTTATCTGGTTTTGGTATCAGGGAAATACTGGCTTCACAGAGCAAGTTTGGTACTGTCCCTTCCCTTTCTGTTTTATGGAATGGTTTGAGTAGCACTGGAATTAGTTCTTTAAATGATCTGATTGAATTTGTCACTGAATCCATCCAGTCCTAGGCCCTTCTTTGTTGAGACTTTATTACTGCTTCAATTTCACTGCTTATTTTTGGTCTGTTTAAGTGGTTTATTCCTTTTGGTTTAATTTTGGTAAATCATATGCATTTCGTTAATTGTAGACTTTCCAGTTTACTAGAAAGTAAGTTTTCAAAATATTCCCCAATCCTCTGAATTTTACTGGTAATTTTTGTTGTAATATCCCTTTTCTCATTTCTAATTTTATTAATTTGGGTCTTCTTCCCCTTCTTTTTGTTAGTTTGAATGAGTTTGTCGAAGTTTATCTTTTCAAAGAAACAACTTTTTGTTTCGTTGATTCTTTGTGTTTTTCTTTAATCTCCAGTTTTAATTTCTGTCCTGATTTTTATTATTTTTTTCCATCTACTGTTTTTGGGTTTGGTTTGTTCTTGTTTTTCTAAACTGAATGTCATTTTCCATTTTAAGAAATAGTGTATATTAACCATACAAAATAGTGGATTTCATTGTGACATTTTTGTAATGCATCTAATGTATGTGTTTTGATACTATTCAACCTCCTATTGCCCACTCTTTTCTCTTCCCCTCCTCTGATCTCTTTTTTCTTTCCTAATAATCCCCCTCTACTTTCATGTCATTTTCTCTAATTTCTATGTATGAAAGAAAATACATTATATTTGTCTTTCTGACCCATTTTTACCTAATATAGTTATCTATAGTTCCATCCATGTTCCTGCAAATGACATAATTTCATTGTTCTTTATTACTGAATAATTGTAATAATATTTCTTTGTGTTTATATACTATATATGAGTATTCATTCATTCCTTGACCAGTACCTAGGTTTATTCCACAGCTTGGCTATTAAGAATAGTATCATGAGAAAAACGGGTGTGCTAGCATCTCTACTGTAAGTTAGCTTGACTCCTTCAGGTCCATATCTATGTGTGGTATGGCTGCATTATGTGATACTTCTGCTGCTAACTTTTTGAGGAACCTCTGTATTGATTTCCTTAGTGTGTAGAGTAATTACATTCCCAAAAGCAGACTATTCTTTAGGAGTTTACTTTTTAAAAATTGTGTATTTACTTATTTATTTTATTTGCATGCAATAATAGTACAATATTTTGTTTAGATAATTCCATAGATACATGAAGTATACTTTGAGTGAGTTTACCTCCTGTATTATATTCTCTTTGTCCCTCCATCTCTCCTTGTCACACAGTATATGGTGGACTTAATTACACTGTCTTCATATGTATAAATGTAATATGCTTGAATCCTCTTTATCCCACACCATTTTTCCTTTCCCTTCCACCTGCCACTGATTCTTCCCACCCAGCAATCCCTCTTTTACATCCATATGATATTATCATTATTGTTTTAGATCTAGATCCCACATTTGAGTGAAAGCATGCGATATTTGGGTTTTTAAGCTTGGCTTATTTTGGTCAACATTATGATCTCCAGTTCCATCCATTTTTATTCAAATGACATAATTTCATTCTCCTCTAGGGCTGAATAATGTTCCATTGTGTGTATATAACACATTTTCTTTTTTCCATTACTCAGCTGTTGGGCATCTAGGCTGATTCTACAGCTTGTCTATTGAGAACAGTGCTGCGGTAAACACGGTTGTGTAAGTATCTTTAGTATATTGATTTATACTCTTTTGAATATATACCCAATAGTTATATAGCAGGGTGGTAAAGTAGGTATATTTTTAGTTTTTTGAGGCCCCTCCATGTAGATTTCTGTAGTGGTTGTGCTAGTTTACATTCCCACTAACAGTGAATGAGGGTTTCTTTTCCCCTCATTATCACCTATTAATCCTTTATCCACTTAATAGATGGTAAAGATTGTCTCCTATTCTATGGGTTGTTCTCATTCTGTTAATTGTTTCCTTTGATGTGGAGAGTTTTTAAAATTTTATATAATCCAATTTATCAGTTCTTCCTCTTGTTTCTTGAGCAGTTGGAATCCTATTCAGAAAATAATTGCCTAGGGCTGTATCTTCCAATATTTTCCCCATGTTTCCCTGAAGTAGTTTCATAGTTTTGTGTCTTATGTTAGATGTTTGATTCATTTTGAATTGCTATTTGTATAGAGTGAGAGGGGGTTCTAGGTTTAGTCTTTTACATGTAGGTAACGAACTTTCCCAGCAACATTTGTGAAAAGGCTGTTTTTCTCTGTTATGTGTTTGGCCCTTTTATTAAAAATCAGATGCTCTAACTGTGTGGGTTATTTCTGGGAATATCATTCTGCTCCATTGTTTTTGTGCCCATATCATGCTGCTTTTCTTACAATGGCTCTGCAATTGTAAGAAATCTGCTCATATTTCTTATTATTCTTATTATTCAGGGTCTTTATGAATTTTAAGATTGATTCTGTTGTTTATTTGAAGAATGACACTGGAATTTTAAGGGGAATTGCCTTGAATCTATAGATTGCTTTTAGTAGTATGCCATTTTCACATTTGTTCTGCCAATCCACTGACATGGGAAGTCTTTCAGTTTTCTGGTGTCTTCTTCAATTTCTGTCTTAAGGGTTTTATAGTTTTCATTAATGAGGTCTTTTAGTCAAGTTCATTCCTAGGTATTTTTTGGGGCTATTGTGAATGAGCTTGTTTTCCTGATTTCTTTCTCAGCCTGTTCATTGTTGGCATATAGAAAAGCTTCTGATTTCCTTGTCAGGGTGGGCAGGGCCTCTGACCACAACACACCTTGCTGGTGGAGCTCCTCACTGCTTGAACTTCTCTGTGGGGCCATGTCAGACCCTCTCTCTTTCCTTAACTACTTCCATGGCTGACTCCCACCCAAACATGATGGCAAGGTGTTGTCCCAAGTCTCCCGGAGCTGTGAGTGTTTCTGAGAGTCTTGTGAGACTGTCCCAGTCTCAAATAATAGGTCTTCTCTTAAGATGGTACCTTGGTATAGATCTCCAGATAAAAGGAGGCACAGATTTCTTTCTTCAATGGGACTGGCTGCCCACAGTGGAGCAGACACTATCTCAACAAATCCCTGCACTGTGGGCTTAAGGCTTATGGGAGGTATGGACTTACCTTGCAATTAGAATTGCTGGTTGCTAGGGCACCTGGTTTGCCTATGTATGGCATCTCCAGCTTTCCTTGCCCCTTGGAAGCTATGGACAGGGTTTGGAACTGTTTGCTTCTTTTCTGTTGCCTCTGTTCTGTCCTTTTCCACTGTCCTTCCATCTCTTTTTTGATTCCTGATGGTTTTCTTCTTTCTCTTTTCAGAATATAGTCTCTCTTTCTCTGTGTTACCTGACTTCTCTCCCTCAGAGTCCAAATGGTAGACCCTTCTGATCTTGTCTTGCCTCCCCTGGTATTTAACTTTTTGTATTATTTATATATTCTGCATAATAATCTCCTGCAAGATGAATATCTGGCTAAGATTTTCTCTCTTTCTGTAGACTCTCTTCACTCTTATGATTACTTTGATGCAGTCTATTTCTCATTTTTGCCACTATTTCCCGGAGTATTGGAATCCTATTCAGAAAGTCATTGCCTGTGCCAAGATCTTGAAGTATTCCCACTTGTTTTCTTCTAGTAGTTTCAAATTAAGATGCAAACTTGGAGTACTTATCTCTCCATCATCGCATTCATAACTGCCTCTCTGTCTGTACTTTCATAATATATTGTACTTTTTTCTGTTTTGATGCTCAAAGCACTCACTAATTAAAATGTCTCTTTTCCCTTATGAGTTTTCATCAGCAACAAAAAGCCCATATTTTTTCTCAAAACTTCTTATTGTACATATGAGAAGATGTGTCAAGGTCTGCTCATTAAAGGCTTTATCATGCACTAAAGTGAGGCCATTTCTGGTGTGCACAAGAGTTGACATGTGCTTTTTTCAAATTACATATTTTTGTCATCATGTGTTATTTAATGAAGAACTTTTGCAAATACTTCATTGTATTTTTTCACTGAATTTAATTCATGACATTTATTTTGTCTCTGCCTTTATATTTTCTTGGCAATTGAGTGATTTGTGTGTGTGTGTGTGTGTGTGTGTTTAAACATCTTACTGAGATATCATTGAGCTGGGTGTAGTGGTCCATTCCTGCAATCCCAACACTTGGGAGGTTGAGGCAGAAGAATCGTGAATTCGAGGCCAGCCTTAGCTACATATTGAGGCCCTGTTTCAAACAATAATAGGAATAACAGTAACAAGAAGAACAGAAAAGATATTCTTGACATGCCAAAGCTATAAAATATCTGAAGTTTACAATTTGCTAAAGTTCAATATTGGTATATACATGTGAAACCATCACTTTGCAGTAAACCTGTCCACTTGACATAAACCTATCCTCTGGGCAAAATTTTAGGTACCCAATACAGTATTGTTAATAATATGCAGCCTTCTGCAGGACTTCTTCATCAAGGGTATAAAACTTTGTACCCTTGAGCGTCTACCTTCCCATTTATCCTCCCCCATGTTTTTTTCTTTCAGCAGTTTGACTATTTTGGACTATTATTTTTTTGGTGGGACTGGAGTTTGAACTCAGGGCTTCATGATTGCAAAGCAGGCACTCTACCACTTGAGCCAAACCTCCAGTCCATTTTGCTCTGGTTATTTTGGAGATGGGATCTTATGAACTACTTGTCTGGGCTGGCCTCAAGTTGTTATCCTCCCCATCTCAGCAACCCAAATAGCTGGGAGTGAGCCATGGGCATCTGGCTATTTTAGATTCACTGTACCAGAGGCATAATGCAATGTTTGTCTCTCTCTGCATGGTTTATTTCAATTAGCATGTGTCCTCCAGATTCATCCACATTACTGCAAATGGCAGGATTTCCTTTTTTTTTAAAAGGCTATTTTCCATGTTGCATGTATGCACCATATTTTTTTTTTATTTGTTCCTTCATCATTGGGTACTTAGCTTGCTTCTACATCTTGGCTATTGTGAACAATGACACAATGAATATGGAATGCAGATAGTTCTTTCAAGTGAAAATTTCAGCATTTTTGGATATACAACCAGAAGTAGGATTACTAGATTATGTGGTTGAACTATTTTAATTTTTTTGGAAACTTGATATTGTTTTCCCTAATGGTAGCTCCAGTTTGCATTCCCACCTACAGTGTACAAGCATTCCCTTATCTCCAATATGTGCCAACATTTTATTTATCTTAATTCATATATAAATATTTATGGGGTACCTTCTGATGTTTTCATACACACATCTGTCTATCTATCTATCTGTCTATCTATGTATCTATCATCTTTATACACACATTGTGTAATATTAAAATCATGGCAAGCATTATCTATTTTTTCCAGCATTGGCCATTATTTTGATGTGAAAATATTTTAAATTCTTTCTTATCATTATTTATGGTCACTCTAGTGTACAATAAAAAACAAGTGCTTGTTTCTTTCATCTAAATATAACAGTAACCAATTGATCACCGTTTCCATGCCACCTTTCCCTCTACTCTCCACAGCTGGTCTATAGTCTTCTCTGTACTTCAAAGAGATCAAGTGTAAAACATTCCACATGAGTAAGATCATGTGGTGCTTGCATTTTTGTACTGGCTTATTTTGCTTAATGATAATGACCTGCAGTTGTTGCCTGTGACAAAATTTCACTCCCTTTATGGCTCAATCATACTCCTTTAAGTATGTGTGTGTGTGTGTCTGTTTATTATCTATGTATCTATGTATCTATGTATCTATGTATCTATGTATCTATCTATCTATGTTTCTGTGTAAGGAAACTTGCACTTGCTAGGCAGGCACTTGACCACAGAGTCATGCCCTCGCCCTTTTTACCTTAGATATTTTTCTCACATTTATGCCTGTGCTGGTCTGGACCATGAGCCTCCTATTTATACTTCCAGTGTAGCTGGGATGACAGGTGCACACCACCATACCCAGCTTTTAATTTTTTAGATGAGGTCTCCTGGACGTTTTGCCTGGGTTAGGTTTAAATTGTGATCTTCCTAACCTCTGGGTCCTGCGTAGCTAGCATTACAGGCATGAGCCACCATGCACAACTAAGAAACATTTTCTTTCTCTATTCACTAATTGGTATATATATAGGTTGTTTCCATTCCTTATCTATTGGAAAAGTGTTGCAATAAACATGGGAGTGAAGATGTCTCTTTGACATACAGATTTCATTTTCTTTGTATATATACCCAGTGGATCGTGGAGTAGTTTAATATTTTGAGGAACTCCATGTTGTTTTCCATAATGGCTACACTAATTTACATTCCCAGTAATTCTGTGTGATGGTTCCCTTTTCTCTACATCCTCATCAGAATCTGTCTTTTTGATGAGAGTTATTCTAACAGGTACAGTGTTGAAAAATGCTTATTCAGATTGTTTGCCCATTTTGAAATCAATTTTTTTGTTGTTGTCGAGTTTTGGAGTTCCTTGTGTTTTATGGATGCTAATTCCTTTTCAGATAAATATCAGATACTTTCTGTCATTCTGTAGATTGTCTCTTCACTTTGTTGATTTTTCCATTGCTCTGTGCAGAGTCTTTATAGTTTGATGCAATTCCATTTGTCTATCTTTTTGTATAGTCTTTAGGATCAAATCCAGGAGCTACATGTGCCAGACAATTGCTCTACCACTGAGCTAAGTCTTCAGCTTGGTATTTGTCTATTTTTGCTTTTGTTGCTTGTGCTTTTGGGTTATTACTCCCCATAATCATTGGTTAGACCAATATCTTGACATGTTTTCCCTATATTTTCTCATAATTGTTCCATAGTTACAGGTTTTACCTTTAGGTCTTTAAATTGAGTGCATTTTTTTGCATCTATTGCAATGATCATATGATTTTTATCCTTCATTCTGTTGATGTAATGTTTACTGATTTTCAAATTTTAATGCATCCTTACATCTCTGAGAAGAATTGCACTTGTTCATGATGAATGATTTTTTTATGTGTTGTTGTATTTAGTTTGTTCTTATTTTATTGGTAAATCTTTGTTCATCAGGCAATGGCCCACAGTTTTTCTTTTTTGTTGGGTCTTTGTTGTATCAGGCAAATGCAGCCTTTAGAATGAGTTTGGAAAAGTTTTCTCATTTTCAAATATTTTGAGAACATTGGTATAATTCTTTGAAAGTTTGATAGAATTCATCAGTGAACTCCCCCAATTCTGAGTTTCTCCATGTTGGGAGACATTGCTGATTGAACCCCATTGCTGTCCACTAGTTTGTTAAGATTTTCTATGTTCTTAAAGTTAGGTATATTATAAGTGTCCAGAAATCTATACATATTTTCCAATTATTGGTGTTTAGTTGTTATAATAGTCCCTAACAATCCTTTGTATTTCTGTAGTGTCATTTGTAATGTCTACTTTTTTATCTCTCATTTTATTTATTTGAATCTTTTTTTTTCTTGGTTAGTTTAGTTTGCTTTGTCAATTTAATTTACCTCTAAAAATCCTATTCATTATATCATTGATATTTTCAAATTATTTATTTATTTATTTAGAGATAAACTGGACTTGAATTCACTATCTTCTGGCCTCTATCTCACAAGTGCTGAGATTACAGGCATGAGCAACCATGCTTAGCTTATCTTTTGTATATTTTAGATTTCTATTTAATTTATTTTTGGTCTGATATTTTAAATTTCTTTCATGCTGCTAATTTTGGGTTTATTTGTTCTTGCTTTTTGAGGTCCTTGAGATGTTACAGGGTTCTTTGAAATCTTTCTGTTTTGTGTGTGTGTTGGTACTTACTGTTATAAACTTCTTTCTTGTCACTTTTTTGCTGTACCCCATAAGTTTTTCTATGTTATGTTCCCATTTTCATTTGTTTTGAGGAATTTTTGTTTCTCTTTTGCTTTCTTCAGTAACCAATTGTCCATTTAACTGTGTGCCATTTGGTCTTTATGTGTTTGCATGAAGTCTGAAGTTTTGTCAGTGAGTTCTAATTTTATTCCACTGGTGAGAAAGATATATATGATTTTGATTTTTTTAATTTATTGAGACTTTTGTGGTCTATTCTATTATGTGGTCTATTCTAAAAAATGTTGCATGTGCTAATGAAAAAAATGTATATTCTATAGCTTTTGACCACATGTTCTGTGAATAATTCTTAGGCCCACTTGGCCTATTGTATAGTTTAACTCTGACATTTCTTTGTTGATTCTTTTTTGGGGGTGTCTGGAAGTTATTTCCATGGGTGAAAGTAAGGTGTTGAAATCTCAAGCTATTATTTTATTTGAGACTCTCTCTCACTTTTGACCTAATAATATCCTATAGCACCAGGTGCATATACATTTATAATTATTATGGGTTTTTTTGCCAATTTGATCTCTTGATTATTATACAGTGGCTTCATCTCTTTTTAATTTTTATCTGAAAGTCCATTTTGTGTGACATAAGTACAACTACTTCTGCTCACATTTGTTTTCCATTTGCATAGTCTATCTTTTCCTTTCAGTCTGCATGTCAATGAGAAAAGTGAGTGTATTTGTAATGAAGTGAGTTTCTTATAGGGAGGATATTCTTGGATCTTTTCTGGTTTTTTATTTTTGGAGGTAGGGGCTGAACTCAAGGCCTTGAATTTGCTAGGTAGACCTTCTACCAATTGAATCACATCCTCAGGCCTTTTTGCTTTAGTTAGTTTTGGGAAACAGTCTCACATTTTATGCCTGGGCCAGCCTGGTGCACGATCCTCCTAGTTATGCTTCCCATGTATCTTGGAAGACAGGCATGTACCACTGTGGCCAGTTATTGGTTGAGATGGGGCCTCATGAACCTTTTCTCTTGGCCTGATTTCCACCGTGATCCATCTTATCTCTACTTATCAAGTAACTGAGGTTATAGGCATGAGCCATTGTGCTCAGCTTACTGATTTTTTAAAATCCATGTTGACAGTCTGTATCCTTTGAGGGAATGTATTATTGATAGGTAGGCAAATTTTCATGATTTTTGTTTATTTTTAATATCATTTGTTCTTTGGTTATTTATCTTTGTGGTTTAGTGGCTTACGTTTTGATCTATTTCTTTTTTCTCTTTGGCGTGTCTTCTCTTTGAATGTGTTTTATAATTTCATAATGGTATTTTTCTTTCTTTTGCTTCTGGATGAAGGCCTATCTTAAACTCTTCAGATAGCTCAGCAGACTGATCTGGTGGTGATGAATTTACATGTGTTCATGCTGCTGTTTGGTGTCCTCTGTTTCCACTTGAATGACTCCTTTCACACTGTTTGTGAGGAAATTCTCATGGTGGTGATTTGTCTCAGTTTTTATTTGTATGTGAAAGTCATTATTTCTCCTTTATTTTTAGAGGAGAACTCAAAAGCTCACCATGCAAATGAGAGTTTATAGCAGCAAGTATATTTCTCATTCATTCATTTTTGGAGCATCTGCTGTGTTCCAGACAATCTTCATAGCCTGGGGGATATGGTTAATGAATGGATGAATAAGGAGTGCAAGGATGATATGCAATAAAGAAGGATGATAAGCCATAGGAACTTTCAATTTAAAAAGTGTGTTTTATCCTCACAAAATTCCTTTTAAAGTTAACTAATTTAAACAGAAAAGTGAAGAACTCCTAAGCCTTATTCCATCATCATGCTGAAGAATAATCTTTTTTTCCTGAGAAAATATAGCTCTGATTGTTTAGTATTTTAGCAAGCACAAAGGGCTAAGTAGCTTTACCAGTCCGAAATTCCCAGAGCTAAGTTTTGATAAGTTAGATATTGACAAATTACAAGGCCAGAAGTTACCAGAAAGGTGGAATGGAAATAGGAACACATTAGTTGTAGGTTCACAGGGGTTTGGAATTTGTGAACCAGTTTTTTTGGGGGAACTCAAATAAAGTAATATAAGCTCTGATCAGGACATTGTTTTGGGACATTAATAAAAATTAAAGCCAATATATTCTAAAGAAAAATTTAGCAAAAACCTTTATTGAATAGATATGATTTCTAAAACAATGATAAAACAACCTCTACCAACCCAGGTCTTTAATTCTCAAAAAAATCCCTGTTCAATATTCAGCCTATGGAGATAGTTGATGGAATTTATTATTCCATGTGATGGAGTAATTACATTTTGTGCTCATCAGATTTGCTTACTTAGCCAAGGTGGAAGAATCTACAGCAATCTTTAGGAGATAATTAAAGTTTCTGCACCTGAATCAATGAGGAAAGATAAAGGGAGGGAGATAAGTTTCAGAAGATAAGTTTGAGAGGTGACTCGATGCTGCTCTTCAAGTATGTGGAGAATTATCAGACAGAGCAATTATTCTCTTTCTTTTTAGCATAACACAGTAGGAAATGGGTTCAATTGATCTTTCATCAAATATTTATTTAATGCTTACTCTTTGAATAGTACCTTTCAGGATGCTGTAGGCAACAAAGAAAAATAAGGATTTCCTCAAGAATGTGGTATCTAAGGCAATTTAAAAAATGATTATACTCTTTCAACATGAACTGAAAACCTGGGCTTTAGCTGGACATATGCTAACTGAAGAGCAAATCTGGAGTCTTTGCAGTGAGATGAGCTGGCTTGTCTAAGCTGTGATGATGAGATAAGAACACAGCTAGAATTGTAGAGAGTGCCCTTCCATAGAGGAAGGGTGTACTATGTTTCCTTCAGGGCTGAATTGTGGAGCTGGACTAAGTACCACAAAGTAGAAGCTGAAAAATCATGGAATAGTAGGAAAAAAAAGATGTTTTTTAATTTGAGAAATTTAATAGTGTAAAATGCTTCCATTTGTGTAAAGTTGCTAATACAAAGTTTCCAATGCATAACCCTCATTAGAACTGTGCAATGCAGAACCTGTAATGCCATACTTGGTAAGTTGCCCTGAGTGTCCTGGGACCACCATAACTAGTCTTGGGTAGCAAACAGCTTACAGTTAACCCCTCACCCCAGTTTTAAATTTTTTGCCACTTAAACCTGTACCTAATTTCAATTTAAATACTTTACTCAAGAACATACACTTCTGTGCAACAGAGGTATCGGTTGTGTTTCCATGATACTTTCCAGTGCTCAGACACAGACTGCCATGTAGAAGACACTAAAGTATTTGTAGTCTGAGCTGAGAGAGAGAGAGATAGAAAGAGTTTGTGGCTCTTTGAGATTTTATCATCTGTAAAACGGTTTCCATTGGAACTGTATAAAAAATGAAGTTGAAATCAAACCATTAAATATTCATCATACTTTATGATTAAGAAACTTATTTTTAGAGTGACTTTTTACATGTAACCAAATCATGTGTCTAAAATAATTTAGGAAAATCTTTTGTAAGACAAGGCTTGGCTTCTTATTTAGATTGAGAAGTAAACCCTATAAAATTTAAGTTGTGACCATTTCTGATGGGTCAATAAAAGAATTAAAGATCTTTTTGTAAATCATTTGGCATTTACTAAATTTCTCTTGTGAGAGCCATGTTTTGTTAAATCTGTGTGGACCACAGATTTTCTGTGCAATCACTGACCCAATAATTCTGTGTATGATTCTGAAGTGATGGGGAAAGACAAAAAATGTTGGTGGAGAGGAAAATGTTATCTCACTGATGGTAAAGCTGTCCTGGAGGTCAGCCTCGTGAGCCTGGTTTTCATGAGGCAGCAAGAGGAGGGACAGAGTGCACAGGAACTGTGGCCACCAGTCTCCTCCCTGCCATTTCCCTAGATTCCTAGAATGCACCTGTCTATCCTTCCCCTTCCCAGTGATGGTGGAGGTGCCTCTCCTCCACCCCATCAATCTGATCTCTCCTGTCTAATTCTAATCTAATGTTAATGCCTCCCCTGTCTTTTTAGTGTTGAATATATTTGCCATTTCTCTGACATTCTGGGATGGATATGAGCTAAATGGATATCCAGTCTTTTTTTATGTTACTCTATATATCAGGTCACCAGGATTTGTGAATTTTCTCTTTTCAATCTACACTTATTCTAACTGAATAAACATAAAGAAAAATAATTTGTTTCTGCAATCTTATATATTCTGAAATACATTTTGACTCTCTCCTTTTTAAAAAATTTTAAATGCCAAGTTCACATTCATTGGAGAAAAAAGCATGATGGTCCAAGAAAAGAGCTTGAATGAATGAGAAAATTTGTTTACCCTGGTGCTTGAGTCATAGAGGGCATCCACATGTATGAAGTTAAAAGCTGGCACAAGTATTTTGAGATTCATGCAGAGAAACTTTCATTTAATCCCTAGTCCAGCCTGACAAACTTCACACAAACACATTTTTAGAGTTGAGCTGAATCTTCTGGGTGGTATAATCTCAGTTTAGTGAATTGGAATCTGGAAGGTTCAGCTGTTAGAAATGGAGACCATGGAGTTATACATAACCTCCCCTTAAATGGATTCTCCCCAACTTTTTATCTGTAACATAACCACTGTTTAAAAAGAGCTCGTGAATGTTGGTATATTTTTCAAAATGTTATTTTTTACATGAAAATATTTTGAGTCCAGGAGAATCTGGCTTATTAAGAGAGTAGATCTAACCTGTCCGTCATGACTAAGCATATTGTCCAAGAGATTCACTAGAAGGACTTGGAATTATTCACTATAGAATCATAGTCATGGTCAGACTTATTATAGTAAAATAACATAAAACAAAATCAGCAAAGGGCAAAATTACATGAGACAAAGTCCTAAGGAAACCAGGATTTACCTTCCAAGGGTTATTTCCTGAGGAAGTCTCACAAATGTGCCCAAGTTCCTCCCAGCAAAGAGCTGTTGAGAAATGCTGTTCACCTAGGAAGTTCGTGAGAGACTCTGTGCCCAGGGATTTTATCAGGGACAGATCATTTAGATACCCTCTGCTACTGTATGACCAAGTTCTAGACTCCCAGAAGAAAAGGAGATATTCAAAAAATACCATCCTCAGGCACAGTATAACACTCTTGCCTGGTAGGGAATGGTGGGACCATTCCAGAAATCCTAGTCTCTTGGTGCCAGTCAGGTCTGGAATCCAGTCTCTGGAAGACCAACCAGCTTTTCAAATAGACTTTCTAGGGAGAGGTAGTGTCTTAGGCCATTTGTGTTGCCATAACAGTATACTTCAGACTGAGTAGTTTATTAAGGAAGGAATTGATTTGGCTTGTGACTCTGGCAGGTGGTGCTGGCATCTATTCAACATCTGGAAAGACCTTCTTTCTGCAGCATGCCATGACAGAAGGCAGTGCTCACATCCATCCCAAGGGATCTGGAGGGCAACTCTTAGTCCCCTTCATGGGCAGCAACATCACCTCTTAGAGGTCCTACCTTTTAGCACTGTTGTACTGGAGACTAATTTCCCAACACATGCTTTTCATGGGACACTTATGAACACCAGCAGACAGCTGCTTCACTTCAGGCCTGAAGTGAAGTTTTTATTATGCACCACATATTGTCTTGTCTTTCCTACTGTATAGTTATTAATATTTTGCCCTTTTAGCAATCTTTCAAACAACAAGTAAAGTAGAAGAAATTAGTTCATTTGCATTTTATTGAATAAACCTTTCAAAGACTTAAGAGGGAACGTTGTTAAAAATACATATGCATGTACTTATATATTACTATAGGTTACAAATAGTCATTATATTCCTTCCTACTCAATGCTTGCACATTTCATAAAAATTAACCTATATTTTATATATTCTATACTTTATCAAATTGTTTTACTTTTAATATTGATTCAGTTTCAGTTGTAAGAAGTAATGCTGAGAGCTTCTACATATGATCCAGTCAGTTTCACTGATGGTACCATCTTGCATAACTGTACTAACAGTGTTACAACCAGGAAGCTGACACTGGTAAAATTCACACTTATTCAGAGGTCACCAGTTTTTCATTCATTTGTGTGTGTGTGTTGTTCTATGAAATTTCCTCATGTATTGTAGATTACATAAAGTAAGCATGACAACAATCAAGATAGAGAACAGTTTGAAGCCCACAGGGATTCCTGTGCTATCCTTTTGTAACACATCAGCCTCCCTCTTCTCATGCTACCACTCCCACATCCCACTCCTAATTCCTGAAAACCATGAATCTTTTCCCTGTTTCTATGGTTGTGTCATTTCAAGAATACTGTAGAAATGGAACCATATTCTGTGTAACCTTTGGGACTTCGTTTTTTCACTCAGCACAGTTCCCTTGAGATCTACCCAAAGCTCCATGTGTCTGTAGCTCATTCCCTGTTATTGATGAGCAGTGTTCCATGAAATGTGGTTTGTCTAACTGCTCACCCATGGGCAGACATTTAGCTGTTACAACTAGAGCTGCCATAAACATTCATGAGTTTCAACATGAAAATAAATTTCATTTTTCTATGATAAGTGCTGCTGAATACAAGTGCTAAGTTATGTTATTACGTGTCTATTTTTATAAGAAACTGTCAAACTATCACCTTACCAGAAAAACATGAGGTATAGTTTTTCCACATCCTCACAAGCTTTTATTGTTTGTCACTGTTTAGCCACCCTGATAGATGTATATCATTTTCTTGTTTCAGTTTTAATTGTCATTCCCTGTGGTCTAATGTTGCATAGCATTCCATAAGCTTGTTTGCTCTGTGTATAAACTATGAGGTGAAATGTCTATAGCTCATTTTCTACTTGAATTGTTTTATTGCTGAATTTTGAGAGTTCTTTAGTCTAGATACTAATTCTTTGTGTAGTTCTAATATTTTGAAATACTTTTCCCAGTTGTTAAATTGTCTTTTCATCTTATTATAAGATATTTCATAGGGTAAAAGTTTTTAATTTTGACATTTAATGTATTGACGTTTTATTTTGTAGATCCTATTTTTGTGTTAAGTCTAAGAACTTTTCTCTTACCTTACATCCTGAAGATTTTATACTAGTTTTTTTTAAAGTTTTATATCTGTATATATTATATATTTAAACTTACTGCTTAGAGTAGCAGTTCTCAACACAAAACACCACCTTATAGTCAACTTAGTGAATGGTGTCACATTCGATGTGTTTTGTCACTGTAATTGTCAAGATTTGTGTGAAGACATGTGATATGTTCTGTGCTGGGTACAGAATGCCGCTGGTGGTGAGTGAGAAGTCTAGTCTGGGACAGAGGTTAGCTTTAAGTATTCATGAAATTATCATTCTTTAAATTAAACTTTATCACATTTTTCTACCTCAATCTTTTGTTTGGTCGATCTGAATAATTGAAACAATGAGAAGCAAAACACAGGAAAAGTTATTGTGACAATGTGGTGTTCCTTATAATTTTTCTCTAAACTTGAAATCAAAATTTATATTTTAGAAGCAGAGTGACCGTTTCATCTTGTTGAATGATTTTTTTAAAGGAAATTTGAGGATGTATTTCAGAGGTGTTTAGAAAGAATGTGTTTCAGATTTTAAATGAAAATGTACAATGGCATTCGACTCTCACAGTGGTCCTTTTCCAGGCTACTCTGGTCGCCAGTCTTGTTCGCAACATGAAGCACATTCTCAAACTCAGTTCCAGCGTCTGATCCTGCATGGTTTTATTTACCAACCTCTGCACACAGAAAGCCACACCATCCACCACGTGGCTTTTAGCTGCCTTGGCTTTCTTTCTTGACCTCCTGTGAAGTAGCATATAGCTCACTTCTGGAAGATGACAGAGATTGGCTTCTTAAAAACCTCTGGAGAAAAAAAAAAAATCCCCCTTTTTAGATGTAAAAGTTGAAATTTCTAAGAAAGTTTTTGATGCCTATGGATTTGGAGGCAGGAACTACATCAATAAAAAATATCACACTGCTCAAAACGACTCCACTGCCCTGTAGATGGCATACGGTTGTTATTTTCTTCTCCGGAAGTCTTGGTTTCATAGTCACCAGTTTAGCACAAGTGCCTGGTCCCAGTTCCAAGAATCATTCTATTTTCAAATATTTTTAAAGTGATTTCTATCTTTTCCAAATTTGCTTGAATATCTGCTATTTTGTTTTGGCTCAACATGTTAACATGCCTCAATGTTCAGATGTTATATATTAATTATTTGTAAATAGCCTGCTGTTTCCACTCTGACAATCTATGTACACATGCATACTCTAAAATCCCTCACTGGTATTTATGTGCAGAATCTGCTTAAGAGCATTACTTGTAAATAAAATGTAAGGAAATAAATATAAAATTAGTTTACTTCATGTCATTCCTCAACTGAATGGTGTTACCTAGGCAGAATATTAACTTTGTTTCCATATAAACTGAATTTTTAGTAGACATATAAAATTTAGCTTTAATTTACCATTTATGTGATGGGGCCACTAATTTGAGTGTCAGACTAATGATGACAGAAGAGCATCAGGGAAGTTGCAAACCATGGCAGAAGGGCATCCTTAAAAATTAAAGTGAAAACTCTTGTTGCAGTTGGTCTACAAGGCATTTAATATTTTCTTTTCAGTGTTTTAAAAGTAAGTTTTGTTTCATAATAACTTTTGAATAAAAGATTAATTCTGAATTTTATTTTTACTGTATTATAGGATTTCAAGCTTCAAATTCAATTCAGTTTATGGAATCAGTCACTATGTATCTTGAAATAAAATTTTAGGTACATAAAAAATCTCAGGTTGGCCTATTTTCAGTGACTGTAACAAAGTTAGGGCATATCACAGTCAGTAATATTTTCATTGTGTCATAAGAAAAAAATTGGAAATATTACTTTCTCTAATCTTGAAGTATTCTGTGAACCAAAAGTAATGTAATCATCATTATATCTAATAAATGATGAAAAAAGAGCCACCTCTTGGGGTTATATAGAATGCCAGTCACACAAACTGCATGGAAAACAAGTTTCATAGCTGCTTCATGCTGTTAGTCACTGGGTTGTAAGGAGATTAATCTTGAGAAAGATGACAAAATGCAGGAGGAGCATCCTACCTGGGAGATGTTTTTTCTTATTGCTTCTAACCCTGGATTCCTAATTATTTTCTGTATTCTGACCAAAACCCATGAGTACTGATTAGGTCAGATAGATGCTCACTGGAGGAAATAATGTAATTGCACATTGTATCTAAAAATCTTTTTTATCTAAAAGTCTTGTTTAAGAATGTATCTTTAGTCATTTCTTGCTAAACTACATAACAAATTGAGAATTTAAGAGCAAAAATAGAAACAATGTGATCTGAAAATAGGTAACAGACATTTCACTGAAGTGGATGTGAAGATGGAAAATAGCCACATGAAAAAATGTTCCACATCACTAAGCATTAGGGAAATGACAAAACTGCAGTGAGAGTGAGACATGGCTGTGTCCCTATCAGAATGAACAAAACAAAAAAGGTGACAGCCCCAAATGCTGAGGCCAATTTGGAGAAACTGGTTCACTCATATTTTGCATAGTGGTAAAATCATTGTGAAAATAGCTTAGCTATTTCTTACAAAAATAAATGTGTTAAAAGAAAGACTTTAGATAAATTAAATTTAGCAGAGTTTATTTGAACAAAGCATGACTCAAGAGTTGGGCAGCACCCTTAACCAGAACAGACTCAGAAAGCCCACCAGCAATGTGGATAGATTTGTAGCTAATGCGTTACAGTTGGGCACTTGTCCTATATGCATATGGTCTGATCAGTATTCAGCTCAATTGCTGTGATTGACTGAGACTCAATCACTTGTTACATAATATTAACTCTTAAATTATCTTTCAGTTTATGTACACTAAGTTAGGTTTTAGTTTGCTATGTATACATCTTCAGATCAAATTTAAGTTAATTTAACACATGCAATTGCCATATGAACTATCAGTTACAATTTTGGACATTTATTCTAAGGAAATGAAAACCTGCGGTCAAATAAAAACCTACACATGGATGTTTACAGTAATTTTATCTGTATTATCCAAGTGTTTGTCTATGGGCAAATACTTAAAGTGCTTCTACACTATGGAATACTACTCAGTGATTAAAAGGAACAAACTACTGTTGTTAAGAGTGTCCTGTAGGAATCTCTAAGGAATAATGCTGAGTAAGATAAACAATCACTTACATACTGTATAAGTTCATTTATGAACTGTCTATGAAAGGACAAAATTACAGAGATGGAAAGCAGATTATTGCCATGGGAAATAGGAATGCAGAGTAGAGATGCGGTGGAGAGGTGTGATGGGATGGTTCTGCATTACAACTGTGGTGGTTGTTTCATAAACACACACATGTGACTATTACATGGGAACACACACACACACACACACACACACACACACACATTCTCGAGACACAAAAACTTCTGCAAAACTGCCAAAGTCTGATGCAACTGTGGATTAGATTGGGTCAGTTTCCTTGTTGTATCATACTATAATATGCAAGAGGGTAAAACTGAAAATACAAAGGGTGCAGGGACCTCCCTGACTTTTCTTTTTTGGTTTGTTTGCAACTTTCTATGAATATATAGTTATTCTAAAGTAAAAAGTTAAAAACCCAGTGTGCTTATTTCTCTTAGAGATTGTGCTGTGCTGAACTCCCAGAGATTAAATAGTTACCCTTCTGAAGCAATGATTGTTATCATAGCAATTCTAAGTTTGCTTTGAAAGGGACAATAGTTAGATACAAAAGTGGTAAATGCAACAATGTTTCATTAAAATAATTTTCTTCAGGAATCAGCACTTTTAAGGCTGTGTCATAGATGTTCTAAGATTAGTAATTTTAATCCTTTTCACCTAGTAATTTCTTTCCAGGCGAGATGGTGCATGCTGTAATCCTAGCACTGGGGAGGCTGGGACAGGAGGATCCCAAGTTTAAGGTTGGCTGGGCTACATGAGGAGACACTATCTCAAAAAAAAAAAAAAAAAAAAAAAACCAAGCAAACAAACAAACAACAACAGCAAAGGTTTCCCAGGACTCTGCTCTTTGTGGTGGAGCCTGTTAGTTTTTCCCTCCACATCTGATCTGCATTAAGTTATTTAGCTCTAGCTCCTAAGAAACTCCAAGCCACTATGTATCAAAATGAAGATATGCATGTAGATATTTGTGAGCCTAGTAGACTTCTTAATGCATCCTTTGTGAAAGTATTAACTTTATGTTAAAATAAAGGCATGGATATTACTAGAAATTTCCTAAACAAATTTCTAGTAAACTATAAATGAATTACCTCAAAAAAACCCTAAGTCTTAAAGACTGACTGGAATCAGTGTCATGGCAACAGCAAGACTGAGGCTTTGAAAAACAATCATTTATTTTAAAGAAGTATTAAACCTCCACATTCTGTTCTTACTCGATTCTATAATGAATCTCTTGTAGGCTTGTCTTTCTGCTTTAAGTATTTGTGTGCCAAACTCATCATTTTGGAAGCAATTAAACATCTTTGATCTGTTTCCTTCTGATCTCTCTGGGTTTCCTCAGCTCTTAAATTGTTCTTCCTATTTTTCTTTTCTTTCTATACTGAGAGACTTTGGACTGAGCTTTCCAAACTTTCTGGCAAACAACAGCAGTGTTAAGAGACCCAGTGTTCTGCTGGCTGCTCAGTGTGAGCTGGTGTCGGTGTGACTCACAGGACTGCGCAGTGAGAATTAGAGCAGAGTGGCGCTTATTAAGCACTGCAGCATGCATGCATAGGAGTGGGCTGTGGTTTTGTGCAGGAAGAACAAAATGCACCCAAACGGGCAGGGTATTTTTTCAGTGTTGCATATCATCCATAGATTAGGCTAGACATTGAAACTTCTGCGTATCAATTTAGAAAAATCTGTCATTTGAAACGTCTAAACATTAGCGTAACAGTGTTGGGTTTAGTCAGGAGATCTGGTTTGAGTGCTGACTTTCTTTTTTTTTTTTTTCATTTTTCTTTTATTATTCATATGTGCATACAAGGCTTGGTTCACTTCTCCCCCCTGCCCCCACCCCCTCCCTTACCACCCACTCCGCCCCCTCCCTCTCCCCCACCTCAATACCCAGCAGAAACTATTTTGCCCTTATTTCTAATTTTGTTGTAGAGAGAGTATAAGCAATAATAGGAAGGAACAAGGGTTTTTGCTGGTTGAGATAAGGATAGCTATACAGGGCATTGACTCACATTGATTTTCTGTGCGTGGGTGTTACCTTCTAGGTTAATTCTTTTTGATCTAACCTTTTCTCTAGTACCTGTTCCCCTTTTCCTATTGGCCTCAGTTGCTTTAAGGTATCTGCTTTAGTTTCTCTGCATTAAGGGCAACAAATGCTAGCTAGTTTTTTAGGTGTCTTACCTATCCTCACCCCTCCCTTGTGTGCTCTCGCTTTTATCATGTGCTCGACTTTCTAATGTTACAGTTTTTTATTTTTTATTTTTATTTTTATCTGGAATGTGTTAATCTAGGTTGTTTAATACTCTTGTGTGTGAAGGGAAGCTTGTAATATTATTTTGTTTCTTTTTTTGTGACAGAGTTCTGCTGCGTTGCGCGGATTGGTCTCAAAACAGTCTTCTGAGCTTAAGCAATTTTGTCACCTGGGCCCCCTGAGTAGCTGGAACTACAGTTGTGAATCTCTCTGCTTGCTTGTAATACTATCTGAAACTAGTTTTTTATGAGGGTTAAATATGTTAGTGCACATGTGGAATAAAATTCCAAAATATGAAGACTTAAGTTCTAAGGTGTTATTGCTTTTTGTCAGCCATTAAACTTAGTAACTACATATTTTTGTGTATGTGAACTTGTAACAGTATTGTGCATGCAAATAATTCTTCATGAAGGCTGAGCACAGGTTTTTTTTTCTTTTATTTTTTTAAAGGAGTATGTAATCATTAATTGTGGTACTCAACCAAGCAGGACAACAGAGTGGAAAGATTACCTCAGAGTTGTAATGGAACCAAGGCATCTAAAATGTGGGTGTTTCTTACAATTCCTTTAGTAAGTATGAAAATTGGTAATGTGAGTCCTAGTGGCATTATTGTAGGAAAGTCCTTTATTCATTGTTGCTTTTTCCTCAAAAAAAAGCAACTCTGATTTTTCATGCTCATTGATTTTGCCTGGGCAGCCCTGCTTCTTATCTTGATGCCAGTGTGTTTAAGAAAGTTTTTTCTCCTGATTTCTTGTAATGAAACGCCAGGGGCAGGAAGGGATGATGCCCAGATGACAGACACTGCAATTTGAAGTGGAGCAGAGGGATTTTTAGGACAGGATCTTCCTATTTACCTACAGAACACCTCTGGGATTGTCTATGCCAGTTCACAGAGCAGGACTAGACTTCAGAGGAAATGTGGCTGCCCCACTGTTGAATAAATGAGCAAAGCAGAACAAAACCAATCAATGCTAAACATATGAAAGATTCAATGTTGGTTTTCTTCACGTGTGGCAAGATGGCAAGTGGCCAGTGATACCTAGTGTTGCCATTGCTACTGCAAAAGGCTGTCATGCCTTTATTTTTAGGCAATGGAACCTCTCCAACAGCTTCTTCCTTTCTATGGTCATGCTACTTGCTGATAACAGGTTGGATGCATGTTCTAGCTTACTTAGATAGAAACTAAAATTTTTGTATGAAGGGGCTAAGGTGGGGAGGATGGGAGAATCATTCAAATTTAAAAGGTCTTGATCTAGTCATCAGTAACCTTTCAGACACATACAACAAAGTGTCTGACAGTTCAGAAAATGGCAGAGTACACAGTACAGAAAACAATGCCGTTCTCTCCATCATTTGTGTGCTGATCTTCTAGGCTAGTTGAAGATGTCTTTCATGTAGTCATGATAGGGTCACTTTCAGAACCAAAGGAGAAGTTTCTTTTGGTTCCTGCTCTCATTTTGGACATTGTGGGATGGTGATGTCCTTGGGTTAACACTGGGAAGAGGAATCAGTCCAGCTGGGCAGGGATCCTTCCTCACAAGAGCACTGGTGCAGTGCCAGGTGAGCTGACCTGGAAAAGCTCAGCTCACAGTCATGCACCTGAATCACCTCATTCCTGTGTGTTTGTAGCAATGTATCAGTCTATCCAAACAGGCAGACTTCCAGGTACAGCCTTCCCCAGTTGCACTTGTAGGACTTCTCCCATGTATATGTCCTCTGATGAGCCTTAGATGAGAACTTTTGTATACTTTGTGGCATCCCTCAAAATCCCATCTGTGGATGCTTCATTTCCTGGGATCTGAAGATTTAGGGCATCTTTGATATCTTGTGCTTTCAACATTAAATGATGAAACTGAACCAGTGAACTTCTGGCTATTCATCTGATTTCCCGGACCTGTGATAACTGAGGATGGATGTACCTTGGCTATGCATGCAGTTTCCTTAAAGCTGTCCAAGGTCACATTTGGCAGATCATCATCATCATCACTGTCACTTTATAATGTCTGGGACAGAAGCCTTGGGGGTTCATTTATGCTTCGTCATGGCTTCTTCCATCTTCCAAAAATGACATAACAACCATGTTGTTCACATTTCCAGGTGACTATACTGTTGTGTAGACAACAGGCACTGACTCTATCACCACAGGGATGAGGTGAACCTGACTTGGTGTGCTAGACTTGAAGGTACAGGATGAATTGTGTGCATAAACTGTTGGCTTCCCATGTCAGATGCAGAGGCAACAAGGGGACCTGGGGTCCATGGAGACGATACTGAAGATACTGATAACAGTTGCAGATGAGACTGGATGACTAGAAGATGATGGAGAGGTTGAAGAAGATGGTGAGGAGGCAGATGATGAGACTGGAGTTTTAGGTGCCAGACAAACTTCAGGGGTTACACAGGTTAGGTCCAGCTGCTGACCCCAATATGCCAAATAAAAAGATGAATAATGAAGGGAAGAGAAAGGAGGTTTAATCCTGGCACAGGACACAGTGCAGGGAAAATCAGCATAATCATTTCAGCTCATATCCCACCATCTTCAGGGTACAGACATGAGTTTTAGGTTTAAATAGAGAAAGAATTTGAGCAGGAGGTGAGAGGTATGCATAATGACTAAACAGTGCTGGTCAAAATATGGCTTTGTTGTCTATCCTTGTTAGGGAAGGGTTCCAGAGAAGTTGTTATGGCTGTCATCACTTGAGGGGAGCAATCTGGTCTGGATGAGCACGTCACTGTTACCTGGTAGGTGGTATGTCCTGAGGAGGCTCTGCTGTTCTTTTCCTTGTTCTCCATCCTTCCTTGTGAAGATGTTATTGATCAGTCCTGTCCTTCCTGCATTCCAAGGTGACTGGCTCAGAGTAAACAAAGTACTAAAATGGAGGCAAGAATGCCAGGCTTTTCTCCTGTTGTTAGTTAATTGGTAAGGAGTCAGTGATCCTCAGCAGCAAAAGCAGTTTAAGTACCTGTTACAGCACTACCATGGAGATTGGGGAGGATGACACAGCAGTAGGGGACATCTTGGTTTTATTTATTGACAAGTCCACTGGCTCAGTTTGTGCTTGGACATGATATATGGGTGATGAGTTGGGGCTTCCCTCTCACATTTTATAGCAACAGGGAAACAACTTCCAAATTAGGATGGTTGAGGATGTTTGGAGAGACTTGTTCAGATTCTAAAAACTCTGTTCTGACTCTGACTGAGGGCTCCCCACCAAGCCTTCACACTGGTTCAAAGATGATGATATTCTTTATTGTTTTCCTCTTCATGTGGATATCTGTACATCCATTTGATTCTAGAGACACATTGATCCTCTTCCTAAAGTTTTGTTTCCACACCTCCATCATTAACCCTTCACTCCATGCCCTTTTCTTCCTGGCAGTGCTTGGTGTACAGTAAATAAATCCCTGGTGTTTAGAACACATAATGTGCTGAATATAGGGTGGCCTGAACTCACTCTAGGGGTGAGTGAGTGGGTGTGGTGAGGTGGTAGAGAATTTAAAACAACAAACAAAAGGCTTCAGTCCTCCTCCTCAGAAACAAAGGCCAGTTACTGCAGCAAGCCCTAGGTGGGACTTCTTTTTCTTTTTTTTTGAATCATATATACCCAGTGCCAAGCATATAGGAGGGACTTAATATATATGTATCGAATAAATGAAAGGATGAACTTAAAGGAAAAGAAGAGCCAAACTTGAGAATTAGTCTGTTCTAATTTAACTGACATCAGGTTAAAAATAATACACAAGTTTGTAAATGGAAACATGAGACCTATTGAAACTATTCCAGGAAAAGGAAAAGGGAGGAAAAAGGAGAATGATGGAAGGGTGAATTCAACTATGATATATTGTAAGAACTTTGGTAAATGTCATAATGTACCCCCAGTACAATAATAATTTTAAAAAATAATTTAAAAAAAAGCATAGAAAGTGGTAGAGCAAGAACTGAATTACAGTATCTCCTAAGTGAAATGAAGTAATTTAGAGTGATGGTAAATGTCTCTTAACAGGTTTCATTTCACTGGTATTGGCACAGCTATTAAGCATCAATCATGACATTCTTCTCATTAACCTTGACTAACTCCCATTGTCCTTACTGCTTAGAAAAAAATTCAATTCTGTAGCATGGCACCAAGCTTTTCAAGTTTATTTTCCCACATAATGATTCTTGTCTCTTTTGGATATTTCCGACATATGCCCAACTGCTTCCCTTATCCCATCTCTTACCCCTTTCCTGTGTTCTGAATTGTCCTTCAATCTGTGACTGTAGAATTCAGTCCCCTTCTACCAATTTTATCCCTAATGCCACTGCTTTCATGGAAACTATGCAGATATTCCAAATACAGGCAATTTCTTCTTTTCTTTTTTTCATTAGCTTATATGAATTTTATAAAGCGGTTTCACAGTGATATTTCTATATATTTATATAATGTGCTTTGGTCAAATTCACTCCCTCTACTGCTCTTTCTTATCCCTTCTCCCTCTTTTTTTTAAAAAGCAATTTCAATTTCAATGTTTTTACTTATTCTGTTTTCATACATGCATATGAAGTACTTCACATGCCATATGCAAAAAAAAAATAAAAAAAGCAAAAAACAAGGAAAAAAAGAGAGTTCAAACTCTTATTGCATCAATTACAAAAATTAACTCATAATGGATTGTATAGTGAAATTTAAGCACTAAAAGTATAAAACTTAGGAAGAAAACACAGGGGAAAATCTTTGTGCTCTTGAGCTATAGAAAGAGATCTTATATTTGACATAAGAAGCATGAACCATAGAGAAAAAAGGATAAATTAGATTTTTTAATTTGAAAACTAAAATTTTGTTCCTCAAAGGACAGTAGTAAGAATGTAGAAACAACACTTGGAAACCTGGAAAAGATCTATGTGAATCACACACCCAATGAAGGGCTTTATCAAGAGTCTATGAAGAGCTCTATAACTCAGTTATAAGAAGTCACATAATCCATGGGAGAGATGGACAGGAGATCTGAACAGATATTTAAGAAGTGAATCACTAGCAAGTGCATGAAAACAGGCTAAAGATTATCAGCCATTAGAGAAAAGAAAATTAAATCACAAGATACCATACCACACTCTGTAGAATGAATAAAATAAAAAAGAATATATGAAGTGTTTTCAAGGATGTGGAGAAACTAGGACCAGGATACATTGTTCATAGGAATGTTACATTACACAGACACTTGAAAAGTAGCTTCATCATGTCTTAAAAAGTTAATGTACCCTTGCCATGTGACCTAACAGTTTTACAAAAGTAAAATTATACTGTCTAGCAATATAAATGAAAACAGGCATCCACATGAGATTACCATGTGGATGTTGATAGTAGCATTGCTCTTAATGCTACTGATGAACAGGTAAATGAAATGAATTACAGGCTTAAAATGAAATATTATTCATCAGTTGAAAGGACCAAAGTACTGTGCATGTAACAAAATTTATGAATTTCAGAAACATCCTGAGTGAAAAATACCTATGATGCATGTACTAATAGAAATATGCAGGCAAAGGTGCCTCCATTTTGGGCCCAGCTGGATCTCCATTCTGATTGCCATTGTGTCCCTTGGTTAATGATAAACCACCCCTCTGCTTCTGGAAAACACACCTCAAAGAAACAACCATCAGTTCTCAGAAGATACGCACCAGAGACCCCTTGCTCAATTGAGAACTTTCCGCCCAATGACCTCAGTAAATTTTTCACATCACCCACTTCCTCGTTCTCTCATACAAAGCATACATAAAAACCTCCCTGCCTCAGAGTCAGCTGCTGCACCACTCTTGTGGGCAGCCTGGCAGCTTTAGCCCATCATTAAACTTTGCTTGCTGGACATGAGAGTCTCTCGCATGAGCTTTCTTTTGTGAGTGTTTCCCTAATGTACGAAAATAGAATAATGAAAACTGTTAAAACTGTACAAAATGGAGAGGGGAGAATAAGAAAGAGTAATAGAGGTGGTGAATATGATTAAAGAACATTATATAATGGAATACATGTCTACAAATATCACAATCAAACCCCTTTGTACAATTAACATATGCCAAAAAGGATAGCAGTAGAGATAGAGAGGTAGATACTCTGAGAACATTTCAAAGACTCGTTGAATTTTCTGATCATTTGGATATGATGGATTAAGTCAAGAAAGTAATCAAGAAAAAAAAAGAATGCATATGGAACAGCTCAATCTATATGAAATTTCTACATAAAACTAGACTATAGAGACAGCATATCAATGGTTGCCTGGTACAGGGAGTAGAGATTGCCAACAAATAGCCATGCTGAAATTTGGGGGATAATATAATTGCTTTAAGTAGGGGGATGGAGGGAGATAAGTTACTTTTATTTAGGTTTGGTCTCAAGGAAAGTCTCTAAGGAGATATCGTTTAATCTTCAACCTAATATATGCATAGAATTGAGGGAAAGAGGACAGATCATTATAGAGCATGCAAGAAACACTAGAAATCAACTGCTGAATGAATGAAGTAATTATGTAAGAAGTGGAAACTTCATGAAAAAACTCACAACCTCTCAAAACCATTATGATTTGAAGTATTTTCTTGTTAGAAATATTTGTTCTACCATCTATTGATTCCAAATCTGCATTCCTGTAGATTATATTTATTGACAATGTTTATATGAATCCAGGGTGATATAGATATCTAGCCCTCCCAATGTATATATAAACTAACAGGTCATTTTTTAGTGTTCTCCAAGACACAGTCTATAATTCCCTTAATGTTTTTTTGCCTGACTTGTTTTAAAGACCTTTTACCATTTAGATTGCTAGTGACGGTGTGTGAGCAGACAGGGTGGCCTTGAACTCTTAATCCTCCCATTTCAGCCTTCTGATGGTGGTGACATTGATGTGTCTATTCTCCCTATTCAAATATGATTTTGAGAACTCTGGGCATTTGTGTAGATTGAGCCCAGAAGTGAGTACAGTTGCTGAGTTCAGTTCTTGGGACTACACAGCCTGTGAAATGTTTGTGTTTGTGAGGTCTTTCTCCTACTCCAGGAAGAGTTCGACTCTTTCTTGGATTTTCCACAAAAAATAATATTCATTCAAAGCATTTTGAGCTGAAGACATGTCCTGAATATGTATTGGAGATAGTGTTTGCATTCGACAGACAGACTTCTATGGAAAGGTAGATAGGACTTGCCACACATTTCTGTGAAACAAGTGATGATGTAGCTTTAGGGGTTCTAACACAAGTTTCTTTGAGAGATTTGTTCCTAATTTGAAATTTGGAATTTTGAATTTTTTTCTTAATAAAGACAACCAAAATCATGTAAGCTTATTCCTCAAGGCTTAGATCTTCTCTAGGTATCATTGTTGGCTATTTTTTTTTTTTTTTTGGTTCTATTGAAGTTTGATCTCAGGTCCTTGAGCTTGCCAGGCAGGTGCTTTATGACTTGAACCACACCCCAGTCTGCTAATTTCTTTGTTTATAGTGTATATTAATTGCACAAAGTAAGGAGCTTCATTATGACATTTCCTTACATGCATACAATGTACTTTGACCATTCTACTATCCTTTCTTTCTGCCTCCCCCTTTTCCCCTTTCCTTTCTAGCTCCCTATACTCCTGCTTTTACATTCATGTCCTTCTTTTTAAATTTATGTTTCTACTAGATTGCACAGATAAGAGAAAAGATATAGTACTTGTCTATGTTGGACTGCCTTATTTCACTTAACATAATGATCTCCAGTTCCATCCATTTTCCTGCAAATGGCAATTTCACTTTTCTTTATGACCAAGTAAAACTCCACTGTGCATATATGACACATTTTCTTACCCATTCATCCTTTGATGGGTACCTAGGCTTATTCCATAATTTGGCTATTGTGAATAGTGCTGCAATAAACATGGGTGTGCAGGTATGTCTGACTGAGTCTTTTGGGTATATACCCAGAAGTAGTATGGCTAGATCATATGGAAGTTCTATTTTTTTTTTTTTGAGGAATCACCATACTGATTTCCACAGTGGCTGAATTAATTTTTGTTCACATCAGCAGTGAATAAGTGTTCCTTTTCCCTCTGCATCCTTACTAGCATTTGTTGTTCTTTGTTCTTTTGATGATAGTTGTTCTGACCTGGGGTTGATAACTAGAATATATAAAGAACTCAAACAATTTAACAACAAAAGAGCAAATAATCCAACAAATGGACAATGGAACTGAGCATGAAGTACAAATAAATACATGGTTAATTTCTTTTTAGTTATTTTAGTTTCCTTGGCCCTTACTTTCTTCCAAATTTTGCCAGTGTGTCATCATGTTCATATTTTTCTCTAACTTTTTTCTCTTCATTGTATTCTCCAAACAAAACTGTGAATTTCATTTGGATGAATTAATTTTTCTCTTCTTTAGGTCTCTAACTGGGCTGTTTTCCAAGTAAAGTATTTTTCTCAAGAATATATCCCATCAGAAAGGAATTCTCATGTTAAGCCCCTGACTTTCCCCATCGATTTTACCTTCATTTTGTTTTTTACTTAGAGTCTCTCCAACTTATTTCCATGTGAATATATTTTTTGATCCAAATAGTTCCATTTCTTATGGAAAAGGTATAGATGTTTATCCATTACTATACTCTAATTTAAAGCCATATTTCTGCCTTTGTAAATGAAATCTATAACTGTATCAATTCTCCTTTTCATAATTCCAAATGCCTATTGGTACTCATGATAAGGGAGTTAAGGGCTAAAAACACTATTTTCATTTCCTCCCAAATTTTATTTACACATGGACCACTTCAGATAGTCTAAATTCCTAGATTGTTTCCCACTGACTTACTAGTGGGTCCCCTGTGTGCTCAAGTTTATGGCTATAGGATTCATTTCTCTGATAATCTCGCACTCATTATTATAATGGCTAGAGGTCATTAGCTATAGACTGTGGCAAAGTCTTTTAATCTTTTTTCTCATACAGACTACCTGTAATGGAAGTTGTGGGCAATCTCCTTCAATTTAAAAATACATACATTTTTCTCCACTGTCAGTATTTATCCAGTCTTTGAAGGCCACCCATGAGCTCCAGGCCTGGAGATATCAGACTCAGTATCTTTGTAGTAGACAATTGCTATAACTTCGAGTATGTAGCAATACACGCTCAATCACTTGGGAAGTTTATTTTTATCCTCATTGTTTCAGTTTTCTGTTACGCTCCTTGAGATCTTTCCAGGCAATGTTCTGCATGTATACGAAGTGTGGGATGGCTACATTCTTGAATCGTCATCATTTTCTGAGAGGATACTGAGTAATGAAGTTGACTAAAGACATCTAAAGAGGCTTCTTTTTAAAAATAGAACACTGTGAAATTTCTCTTTTAAAACCCATTAAGGGTTGAAACAGTCACTAAGATGTGAAAGTGGCTATCTTAGGAACTGATGTACTATGATTGGAGCTGTTATATTGGGGAACGTGAGATTATCATAGAAATGGATCAGGTAGTCATAAACTGGTAACACACAGTGGGGTCCATTTCTCTGTCACTGGAAACAATGTGAGGTTATCAAGGAACATGGGATTTTGCAGGATAATGGAGAGAGAGTGTAAGCAGAACATGCAGCTAAATTTTAGAAAACTGTAGGAGAATTTAAAAGCTAATAGTGCCCCCATATCTTAAAAGTCTTGAAAACAGGCTCTTGAAGATGATATTTTATATCATCTAATAAATGTTGAAATTAATTACTATAAAATAATTCACTTTTACCTTTCTTTTAATATGTGTGGAATTCCTGCTGGTGTGTGCATGTGTCTTTTTTGTCTGCATCTATCTTGGCAGCCTAAGAACCTGATAGAAGTTCCTTTTTCTGAAAGCCACTCAAGTGCTCTGTTAAGAAAGGTGGCTTTGGTGTAGAGTTGGAGCTAAAATAAAAAATATTAAAAAGTTCAACTTTAATTTCCAGTGACTGCAATCAGAGTGGAATCTGAACTTCTCTTAAGCATTAAAAAACATGGGTGAAATTTCTTACAAACATATGGTGTTTAGTTGTTCTCCAAGCTGAAACCAGCTTGATTAAGTTTAGACTGAGTGTGGTGGCAGACATGAGAAGTGATTGTCCCCAGTGACCACCCAGAGTAATACTCCACTTAATTTTTTCTGAGCAGTCTCATCCAGGAAATGATTATTTAGATTTTATTATTTTTCGTTGTTGTCATCTGGGAATTGACTTAGATCTTAAGCCACAGGAAATTTCACATCTCAATCTGGAAATAATATCTTCATATGACTTCATATTTTCCTCTTGTACTCTGAAAGAGCATAATAGCTATATCTAAAGAAAATATTTTTTGTCATCTATTAACCAATATTTGTGAGACATTGGAAATTAATAAAAGTAACAATTTGTACCCTATTAGTTCAAAAAATTGAGAACTTATAACCTAAGCAAATAACTGTAGGGGAACTATCATGTTTAATAAATGTAATTGTGATTTCTAGAAATAAAAGCAGAATGCCTAGTAAGAAGCCTAATGAACATTTATTTAATTGCTAACTGAAAAGGTAAAGTAAGCTTTCTCTGGCTCCGTCAAACCAACAATTAATAGATGTTTTAAGTATGTTTTGAAAAATGCTTGGTGACAGGGCACGTAGAAAGTGGTACAGGGTGCTAATAACTCAGGAAGATGATTTCACTTAGGAAAATTCTGGTAGCCTAGTTTGTCCTCCACATATCTCACTGATCCATGTTACTGTCACCTGCCTTACACCCTACAGGTGTCTAACAAGTATCTTTTACATAAATACACGAAGACAGCCTGCCTGCCCCCAAGAGGTTAACAGTCCATCTAGGGAGACAGACTTGCAAAGGAGTCTTAACTGCATGTTAACGACATCAACACCACCAGTAACAACAATGGTCACATGGTGACCATTTTCTTTGTGGTAGAAACTATGGTGTTTTAAACTTTTGAACAACCCTAAAAGACAAAAATGATGAAGCAGTCGTGATATTTCTGTTAGGCATGTCACATGTGCATACTATCATGCATACATTTTTATTGGTTGAGACAGATGAGGGAGAAGAGCTATGAAACTCTTAAAACTCTTACAAAATGTTCTTTTACAGATTGAAAGCTCATACTTTTAAAATAAGTAAATGGGGAAGGAGCTGCTGAAATTGCTCTCAGTCTTTCTTGTTTTCTGCCAGTGCTTCAATGTTAGAATAATGCAAAAAAAAAGAAAAGGGAAAAACACTCTTGTGAGCTCAGCTGCACTAAAAACGCCGCTTTTAGTTTTTCTTTCTTCAAATGGCAAAAGTGATTTAAGGAAAGTATTGGTCACATTAGTGCGAGGATATGGCATATTACGGATAAAAGTCAGACCCCCCCCACTCCCACAAGAGAGGTTTATAATAAAATTGTCAGCACTCCCTTTTAAGAGGCCCGGCTGGAGATCACTGGACTCACATGGTTATTTTTCTTCTTTGTTGAATCACTAACATCAACCAAAGGTGATAAGTGGTGATCAATTATGCTCCCACTTTCAAAATTAATAGCATTATGCAGTCTGACAGTTACGTAATCTGAGCCTATGTGTCTTCACTGTTAGCCTGCTGTTTCTCTCTCCTTCTCACCAGGGAATACAGCTGACCAGAGTTCATACGTGTCTCCATCTCTCTAGCAATGGGCTGCCTGTAGCGCCACATCACCCAGCCGAAGAGGCAGTCTTCCCCGGGAGTCCACTACACCAGCAGTGCCTGCTTCCTGCATCTGCCATGGCCTCCTTGCCTGGACATGTGACTCTAGTGCAAGTGCCATGGGGACATCTTGTTGCCTGATCTTCAGGTGTTTCTGGCCTGAAATTCTTAAAACACAAAGTATAAATACAGCATTTAATTGTCTACGCACCCCCCATGACCACCTGAAGCCACTTTGATTAATGAAATCGAGATGTTTATAACTCAAAATTGATATTATTAGTATTCAAATTTATCTCACAGTGCTCTTATCCCTGTTCTATCCTGACTTTTCTTACTGTTGTTGACTGCAAGCACATACATTGCTTCAAGCCAAGAAAAGTCTTTATGAGTAGAAGTTTGGATGACTGTAGTAATCTTCTAAGCTATAGAGCCCCAAGACATCCCCTCTGCTGGCAAAGTCCATACTATATATTTGAGGCCAATCAGTCTTCACATTATATTTTCTTTTTGGGACCTTTACAAATTTCCATACTTCTACTACATTGAAAATCTGATGCCCTACCTAGCACAACAATAAAAAAAAAAATCTGATGTAATCCACAAGTAGGTAAGTGTGTCAGGAGGCAAATATCCTATATTTGGCTCCAATGAGCTCTCATTCAATGAACTTTTTCTGCTCTTTCTTTATCATTTGTTTCTGAAATATATTTCTACCACTGCCAGAACAAACTTCCTTCCCCCCGCCCACCCTGTGGTGCTGGGATGGAACTCAGGGCCTCATGCATGCTATGCTAGCCTCTACCACTGAGTTACATTGTTAGCTATTTAATTCTATCTTTCTTGATAAATAATCTGTAATCTTTTCTGACAAACTACTCTTACTGTTAGTGGACAATCATTTCATGTGTGATTTTCAAGGAATGCAATTTCATCTATCATTTGAAATAAATTCCACATATTTTACCTTCCACTCCATATGTATTTGTGTTTATTTAAAATGATATTTCAAGTCACTTGTCATTGGATAAGTTTACAGTTCTAGAATATGCACCATGTTTATTTTGTGAACCTTTGAGAACCCAGATAATCCTACTTAGTATTTCATGCATGCAGTCTTCAGCTTAAGAAGCTGGTCTGTCTGCATACTATTCATTTCTGTGTTATAAATTTTGGTCTTTTGTTTATTTAACTCTAAGCCAATCTCATTTCTCATTTCAGTTTAAAGCCCTCCTGGCTTTCCCTTTAGGCTTTATAGGTTGTCTTAGTTTTTCAACTCTTAAAATAGTAGACACCATGCAATGAATTTATTGAATATCTGATTTGGAAAAAGAAAAAACCTAATTATTCTGTCTTGTGACATTCCATCTGTTTTAATTATATTTTGAGTTAGACTAAATTCCTTAAATGTTTGATAACTATATCTTACACTGAATGAATATCTCCCATAATACCTTCCTAAATATGTAGGAAGTAGGTAAGTGGTTGATTGTGGAGTGTTCTTTAATTATTGGCAAAAAAAGATTAAGTGGTGAAAATTGTTTTGCTTTGATAGTTGGACTATCTTCTTTTAAGATAAGTTACCATGGGGATTACAGACAGATAACTCCTCAGAAGAGTGATAGAATCTCTTTTCATTTGTGTTTTTCTGGTGAGTTTTATTTAATTTATTTTTCATGTGCCAAAATCTCTTGTGATGATAGTCACTTGAATAAATCATTAGAATAAGGGGCAAAGCTTGATGCAAGGAAAATCTGTTTTTTCCTGTGATTCCTAATGATTACTTTTCTGGATCCTTGTTACATTTGTAGTCTGAGCTACGCTGTTTAGTATTTGGCTCCATGTTGTTTTTTTCTTTAATACTTTTTAATAAAGAATTAGTCCATATAATAAAGGATAGAACCTACTCTTGCAAATACTTGTGCACCCCACTGTCTGTACTGGGTGTCCTGAATACTTACCTAGTTACCATTCAAACCAGTGCTTAGATACAACCAAGAAATGAGCAGTGTGCCTGTAGAGAAAGCAGCTGAAGGCCAAGCTCTTATTTCATATTCAACTTGCATTTCATAAGGAGGCAGTGACCTTGCATGTGCATAAATGTTTACCTTTTCAAAATGCTTTCAAATTATAATCTTATTTCATCCTTCTTGGTATTTTATCCTACTGATGCCTAACCTTTTATAATAACAGTGCCTCTGGTTGATTTTATAAACTACACATGACACTTGTAATTCAGTTCCTGTTATCCTTCATGTCACAGCAGTTTTAAATAATCTTTTTATAGAAGACTTTTGCTTTTAGAAGTGCAATACCATTTTTCTCAGTTTCATACTTTAGAAGGTTTTCAATAGTTATCTAAAATATTTTTAGCACTCTATAAATTTTCTCATCACATCCATAATGAAATATAATCTACAAGTTTGTATGTCACCATCACTCAACTTGTGCTAATATCATGAAGGTTTTATCAAAAGATATATACTTGCTTATTTATTTATTTTCATGTCCTTGGTGGAGCAGATCAAGCATCCTCCTTGTTTCTTCATGTCACAGCATCTCATTTTCTTCTTATTGAGAAGTCTTATCTTTGAAGTGTGCACCACTCACTATCCACAGTGTCTACTAACTTCTGATTACTCATTCACTGAAAAATTCAGCTTCCAGCTCACTATTATCTTCCCCCTTTCTCCTATCACCATTGTTATTTGTGGTCAAGTTAACATTCACATGAAAGATCCATTCAATATCCTCACTTCCTAAATCATACATCTTTTCATTTTCAAAAATCTGTTCTCTACTTACTTTGTGATATGCTGCCATGATTGTATATGTCGTAGGCTTTGTTACATCAAGACCTACTGCAACTTCTATTTCTCTAATTAATTTATCCCAACACATCCCAATTCTGAAAGTTCATGACTGTAAGCCCTTGCATCGATTTTCACACTGCAGCATCTCTCCCATATCTGCCCTTCATACTCCAGTCATGTGGAGTCTATGCTTACTCCAATTTCTTTGCCTCTTTTTTCTAGTACTTACACAATTATCCAAATTCCAAACTTGATTTATACCAAAGTATTTTCCTTTTCTGTGGCTATCCTGGAGAAACTGAATATTTTTGAAGATAGGAATCACACAACTCTTTGACTCCTTTAAGTTCACGAGTACAAAAACTTAGCACTAAACTCATCAAGGAATTTTCTTGCCTTTTCTTAGTAAGTTTAGTTTTCCATTCTCTGCAGACTGTTACTGTACCTTTTCTCTCTTCATCATTTTTCACACCATTCCAGCTAATGAACTCCATTCTTCTGGCTAACAACTCAGCAAACATCTACCTGCACAGTGGTAGAACTGCCCCTGTTCAGTCAGAGTCAATCTCCTTTTTCTGTCTCATCTTTCTCAACTCCTCTCTACTGCTCTTGTTCTTTTTTTTTTTTCAACTTTTTTTTTCATTTTTCTTTTATTATTCATATGTGCATACAAGGCTTGGTTCATTTCTCCCCCCTGCCCCCACCCCCTCCCTTACCACCCACTCCGCCCCCTCCCTCTCCCCCTGCTCTTGTTCTTTATCTCTACTTTATTGTTTTCTCCCCTTCTATGTTCACTCCATAAAGCATATAAATGTGGGTTTGTGCCAGCTGTTCTATAAGATTTCCTCCTTCTCCACAAATCAGCCCATACTCCCCAGTTGTGAGGGCTGCATCTACTCACTGTGGACATTTCTCTGACCTCTCTTCTCTCTTTACCCCTTGCAAGTCTAGTTTTTACTAATCACTCCCACCTGGCCACATGTTTTCAGAACCTGTTCTTGTTCTTAATGGTGCATAATAACAAATAATTATAACATGTCAGTGCTCTAAAACTCATTCATTAATTCCTCATATTTCTCATAGTTGGCCTAGGGCAGGGTTCTGTGGTTCTTCTGGTAGGCTCTACTGCTAGGCATCTGAGACCATAGCTTATAAAAGAAGCAGGTTGGGAACTGCTGGAAGCAAACACAATGAAAGTACTCAAGAGAATCAATGAACAATGTGGCTTTTACAATAAAGAGTACTTCACATTTTTAATTATTTTCAAATTGTATGCTATTTTTTCAATGAGAAAAAATTTATAGTTAACTTATGTTTGAAATATATTTGTATACTTTTTCCCTTGGGAGTTTAACCAATGTTATTATACATTTCCCAGCACACTACTGCTAGCTTGCATCTTACTTGGAGCATATCTAAGAAAATGATTTGCTATTCTGTAGTTCACAGCTCACTCTGTCATCACCATCCCACTCCCCCGTATCTTCCGTCTCTTCTTTCTCTGTAAATGATATAATCATTCAATCTGTTGGGAAGTCCTCAAACCTAGTAGTCATGCTTGGTCACTTGTGTTTGTTTGTCTTCTACATCCAGACAATCTTGTCCTTTCATTTCTACTTAAAATAGAAATTAGTCTCCACTGGCACTGCCATAATCTTTATCCAGGTTGTCATCAGTCATTGCCTAGGCTACTAGACAGTTCCTTAAACTGTACTCCATCATTCTGGTTTTGTCACCCTATAGTCTCACCTCACCCAATGTAGTGATTTTCCAAAAATAAATACTTTGGTGATCAATGCCTTACTTAACTAGATTTTCTTGAACCACAAGTTTTCTTTTAAATAGACTTTATTTTTACAATGGTTTTACTTCACAGTGTAATTACACTGATGTACAAAGATTTCCCATAAATTCCTTGCCCATACACATGCACAGTTTCTCTCACTACCAACTTCCTAACCACCGTGGTTTAGTTGTTAAAAATTGATGAACAACATTGATACAACATTACTGAATACAGTCCAAAGTGTGCACTAGGGCTCCCACTGGTGCTGTGCACTCTGTGGGTGTTGACAAATGTGTGTCTACTATATGCACCATTGCAGAGTCAAGCAGAATAATTTCAACGACCTAAAGTCTTCAGTGCTCTGCTATTCATCCCTTTCTTTCCCTGGCTTCTGGCCCCACTAATCTTTTTACCTTCTCCATAGACAGAATGTCTCCTTTCCCAGAATGTCATGTGGTCAGAATGGTATCCTATGTCACCTTTTTGATTGGCTTCTTTCATTTGGCAATACACATTTAATTTTCTTCCAGGTCTTTTTATGGCTTTATTAATAATGTTGAATAACATTCCATGGTCTTGATGAACCGAAGTTTGTTCTGTTCAATGTTTAGTTTAGTAAACTAAACAGTTTGTTTAGTACAATGTCTTTGTACTAAAAGACACTTTAGTTGCTACTATTTGGAAAATCATGAATAAAATATGAAGTAAAGAATATTCCACCTCAAAATAGGCATGCTGACTATTTTTAAGTTCAAGGCAATTGAAGATGAGCAGGTACAAGAAGACTACTTTGACCTTCATGCTCTCAAAAGCAGGTAAAATTTCCATGTAAAGGATGTTCTCTGTATAACAAGAAGGAAAGTATTATTCTTATCATTAAGGACAGAAAATTGATGCTGAGAGAAATTTATATAAACCTTGCTACACTAATTATTATCTTTCTTGCCACTTAGCTACACAATTAATTACCCCAACCCCAGCCCTTTCCTTGGGCACATTTTCATAATTTATTACTCTGGTATGGTATGATATGGCTTGAGTAAATTCTCCAAATGTTAGGTGTTGAAAGCTTGGTCCCCAATGAGTGATGTTAAGAAACAGTGGGGATCTAGCGGGAAGTAATTAGGTCCTTAAGTGCCTTCTCATGGGATCTTAGATCTTGTAAGAGGGTTGTCATAAAAGAGCTAGCCATGCCTCTGTCCTGCTCCCTTTCTGGCTCCTCTCTCACCATGTGATCACTTCCTCTGACCTGCTCTCCAGCTATTGTGATGTCTGCTCCTTGTGGGACCCTCATAAGCTGATGATGGTACCATGCTCTGAACCTCCAGAACTGGAAGCCAAATAAGCCTATTTTTTCATTATAATAACAGAAAATGACAAATGCATACTTTTTGTCAACTCAGTACATAAATGGTCAACTCTAATTGCAGTTTTGGATCTTAATTTCCTTATGTGAGCTCCCATGTCATGCAAACCTATATAAATAAGTGTGTGTAAAATGTGTATGTTTTCTCATAATGATTTTTGTATCAATTTAATTCTCAGGCTCAGAATAATAAAATGTATTCAGTTTTCTCTTGGTATATTCTGTTGGTATGTTTCTGTTGAGGATGGCTAATTTGTAGAAAAGAGGTTTATTTAGCTCACATTTTTGAAGGTTCAATAACTTGGGACCAACTTATGCATAACTGTGGCTTATGATGATGCTGTATCATAAGATGGCAGAAGGCATAATGACAGGAGCACATGTGAGAGGGAGATATGACAGGACAGGAGAGCTGAGAAGGGGACAGTCTTTCTTTTTAGAACAGTCCACTCTTATGGGAGTTCACAAGGGTCCCACAAGAAGTGCACAGGTCTCTTCTGTGGGCAGTGCTCTGTGACCTAGTTACATCCTGGTAAGCCTCACTTTTTCAGTTCCACTGTCTCTCAGTGCCATCACACTGAGGGCTGAGCTCCCAGCTCATAAACCTTTAGGGACACAGCTAAACCATGTCCAAACCATAACTGGGAGATAAGACACAATTCCACCTTCCCTTCAGCTGCTGTAAACACCTGTGTGCATGTCCACTCTGTGTGGACGTAAGTTTTCAGATTCTAAGGTTAGATACCAAGGAGTACACTTGCTGGATCATATTTTCCATATGGTATGATTAGTTTTCTGTGAAACCATCAAACTGTATTCTAAGGTTGCTGTACCACTTTGCATCCTACCGGATACACAGGAACTCTTTATTAAGCAATGCGGTCCTGTTGATGTCTCCCTCTAACAAAGGGTGGCATCCTGTTGAGCCTGAATTAAATAATGGAATCCACAAATTGCATGCTCCGCTGCTGCCTTTTCTACTGCTCAGGTTGGTAATTTTCAGTTGCATTCAATTATAGAGTCATAACAGCAGAAATTCCTACAATTTTCTTTTCTTTCTCCTCCCCTTCCTTATTTTTGGCTATCTTGTTTGAAGGTGTATTTTTCTGATGTCTCATTAGAGAACCTCATATTTTGGGTTTATCTTATATTTCATGGTAATACAAACAGGATTTACTACAGAGTTGGGTTTGGAACATTATGGGACAAAAGAGAGAGACGATAGAGAGAGAAAGAATGTGATCTGTGTGTGTTGGTTGAAAGTGAGCAACACGTGTAGGTGTTGACTGTTTTTGAATTTATCTATTGCTGAACAAGGGACTGAAACCAAATATTTCCTACACGAGGGATTTCAAACCTTATGTGGGGTAGATCCCGCTTAGCTCTCATTTGCTGTGCCCCTTTCTTCTCAAACATAGTGTGGACCCTCCCTTTCAAGAGTCTTTTTACTGGATGGTACTCAGCCATTTGTCCCAAACAGGAGACTGGAACATTCCTTTCTCTATGCCGTGTGTGCGGTTGTGTCTTTCGGATGGCAGTTCAAATGTGCCTTTCCAGAGAACGCTTCCTGACCCTCCATGCCTAGCATAACCCTCCCCATGTCCACAATATGATCAATCTGTTACTTACTTTACTTCATTCTTTGTAGCTTTTCGCTTCTGAAGTTATGTTTATGTCTGTTCCTCACCATTGTCTTCCACACCATGTTACAAGCATTATGAGGACAAAGACCCTGTCAATACTCTTCACCATAGCCTCCCCAGTTTTCATAAGAGTGCTTACATGTAGTAAGTGATCAGTTAACAGTTAGCAAATGAGTAAATTAATGAACAGAGAATAGCAAGTGACCTTAAAATCAAATTTCAGGGCCAGGTGTGGTGGCTCACATCTGTAAACATTACTCAGGAGGCAGAGACAAAGGTCACAATTTTAGGCCAGCCCAAGGAAAAGATTAGTGAGATGCCATCTCAATCAATAAACTGGGTGTGATGGTTGATTTATGTGGGAGGCCATATGTAGAAGAGGCTGGTCCTGAGCGAAAATGTGAGAACCTACCTAAAAAATAACTAAAGCAAAAAAAGGTTGGGGGCACAACTCAAGTGGCTGAATAGTGAAGGTAGTGGGGGCCTCTTAGGTGATGCAATATCCACACCTGGGGTGCAGGGAGTCATGAGAAGCCTGCCTTCTGATGAGACTGGAATTTGGGGTGTAACTCATCGTGGTGAGTGCATACCTATTGCTAGTCACTGAGGCTGCTTCCTTGAGTGCCTAAGGAGGGCCCTCTGCTTATCTCTCCTCAGTTCCTCCTACATGCAGTTTCCTGTTTCTCTCCAGGCTGTTGTCAGTGTGGAAGACAACTTCTTAGTTTCCCATTTCTGTACTCCCTTCTAATATACCTATAAAGGCCATCCATTTTAGAGATTCTACCACTACTCAAGGGAGCAGAGAGGATCACACAAATGAAAAGGGCAAGCACATCATGGAAATTAAAGGATTTCCCAAGTATGAAATTTATAAATCTATCACAATTCTCTTGTAAGTGTGATTTTATGAAGACACATGTTTTTCCTTTTGCTGATGTTTGGGATGGAGTCCAGGGCCCTGTGCATGCTAGACAAGCACTCTACCACTGAGCTACATCCCTACCTCAAGACAAGAGTTGTGCTATGTGAGGTGATGATGAATGAGTGAGGTTTCATTCACTTTGGGCATATTAAGCAGAAAGGGATTTAATACAGTGAATGAGAGCCTTAGAAAATCACTGGAAGGGATGCAATAGTGAATGTCAGTGAAGATGGTGTGAGCATTCAAATGTGGCCCAGGAAATCTGGAACTTGATGCTGTTCCTCTTCAGAAGTTGTTAAGAAATTTCCTCAGAAGGTCATAGTTTCCCATTTGCAGACAAGTGGTTATTGGCAAATGGGAATTAGAAATAGGTGACACTTGGAACCTCCCAGCAGCTGAAGCCCCACATACACTCATCCCTGCTCTGGAAGAGGAAGGCAGTGGATTCTGTTCCTGTTCTATTTCCAAATGTCACACAAGTGACTGGCAGAATGTAAGTTTCATCTAGACAGGCAATGAGGAAATCTGAAAGAGACACTTCCCAAACCTTTAGCCCCTGACAGGCAAAGAGACCAAAGACAGTGGCAGGGATAAAGAAAGAAAGAAAGAAAGAAAGAAAGAAAGAAAGAAAGAAAGAAAGAAAGAAAGAAAGAAAGAAAGAAACAAGCAAACATCAGTGTCCAAGACACACTAAATATTCCATTCCTGCCTCCAGATGAGTGACAAAGGCAGAGCGAAGCAGATGCCCAAAGAAGATCATTTTCTTCTCCAGGGCATTAACTCCTGGATAAAACGTTCTTGTGCCATTGGAAGTTTGATTCAAACACAATTCCTTATAACCATTTTCTCTAATATAGCAAAAGTGATAAGAGCAGTTCAGAAGGAAAGGTGAAAGGGTTGAAGGATCAAATGGAATTTCCATTGTTCTGGATGATGTTTGTCCTTTGAAGGTATAAGAAAGGGGAAGAAATATTGTGTCCTGCATTGCAGTTCTTGAAAATCTAGCTGAGGAGATAAGATTGAAGCACATAGGACAACTGAGAGCAAATCCGAGGGATGATGAGGATGACATGCTTGTTTTGGTAGCTTGTCTTACAAAGAAGGAAATATTGGTGTATTTGAAATAAGGTGAGGAAGGATGATAAAGGAAAGAACATTCAAGTTGTATATACTGAGGGGAGAAAGATACAGGCAAAGGCTGGAATGAGCAAGGGAGGGACTGTGGGAGGCTTATCAATAACCTCTTCTCTATGTCTTCATTTTTTTTTTTGACAGTACTAGAGTTAACTCAGGGCCTACCACTTGAGTCATACTGGCACACCAACAACGTCTTAAAGTAACTTCTCTGTTTCTAAATTTGCTCCTGCCGGTTCATTCTCCATACCAGTTACCAATGATTCTCATTTTTTTTTCCTACTTTGACACATGAAGACCTTTATTTAATGGCATCACTCTCAAGAATTTGCCCAGAACTATTCATATTTTATTAGCTGTGATTTTACCCTTTTCTTTCTTTATTAGAAAAAGACATAAAAAAGTAAGTGAGGGAGACCAGGGATGTCTTTCAGTGGTAGAGCAGTTGCCTCACTCAGTGGTATGCCTGATTTTTACCTATCTCTGTGGTAGCTACTGAGACTCCACCCCCCAGCACTGGTGAAAAAAAATGAAAGATAGTGATTAATAATACTAATGACTTCTACTTAGAAAAGCATAACAGAAAACAAATTACTGATAGATAATTCAGTGGATTATAAATTTGCTCTAATATTTTTTAAAAGTTTACAAACATTTTACTCTATTAGTAATGAATAAATTCAGTGTGTCTTTCCTTTATTATTTCCTTAAGGCCCAGCATGGTTTCAAAAATTCCCCTGCCTCAGCCTCCTGAGTGCTAGGTTTACAGGGATGTGCCACCTTGCCCGTTTATACCTTCATGTTTTGGAGAAACATATGTGAGTTTTGATACAGTTACTGTGTAGATGGATACAAAATGTAAGGCTTTATACTTTCCTAGAATAATTCGGTGTTTTCCATCATATCTATGCTTCTTGTCATTTAAAGTCTGGTCCCCTGTGCACCTCTTTGCTGTCACCTCTCACCTCTCTACTTTATTCTCTAGTTGGCTGCATGGTTCACATCACATGGTCTTTGCTAATATGCTTTCTTTCCCTAAAAGACTCTCCCAAACCTGTTTAACCTAGTCAGTATTTCTTCCTCATTTGGCTTCTGCATTGACTGCTGCAAAAGACCTTCCTGAACCTTGTGGAGTAGGTTTAATGTCCCTATGCTTTCATATCAACCTTTTATTCGTGCACGGTCCCTACTATGTCAACAGTATTGGTGTGCATTTCTGTCTTCATTACCAAAATGAAAACTGCAAGAATAGGCAGTTATTGCATTCCTTACATTCAGCAGAATGCCTTGCATATAAGAAGAGATTGAATTGAACTGAACTGATAAGAGTAGAGATTGAAATATCAGGGAAATATTTGGAAGCCCAGATAGCTAGATTAAGGAGGCTGAGGATGGCCAGCTCAGAAAGTTGGGCTACTGCAATGGAAAGCCATCTTACTTACACTTACTTTGTATGGTGTACTTAAAAATGCTTTACATTGCATAGACTAATTGAATGGCACAGAGAGACCAGAAATAGACCTACACGTATAGGTCACCAAAGGTACAAATGAGACAGATTGGAGGGACCCATCTATCTGGGCGCTGGGGCAGAAGTTACACATTGTGAGAGCACTGTTAAAAAGTGTTAAATCACTGTTAATGTTAGGCTTTATTGTAAGCACACCTTTTAATTTCCTTTAAATAAGCTAAGATGTTGGGGAATAGAGTGATTTGACTTCCTAACTGAGGAGTTAGAGGAAGCTGTTAGGCCTTCTGTTGGTGTCCAGGTTGCTTTGAATGAAGCACTGTTAGCCCTGCAGCTGGCTGGACTGTTCTCATGCCAGCCTGGTTGATCTGAACACCCCATGGATGTTGAGAAAGCTACACAGCAGCCAAAGCTGCTTGCTTGGAAGGACAACTGGCTCCAGAAGGCCCTGTCCTGACTCTGTGTGTTTCAAACAGCTTGTGCCAAACTTATTGAGATACAAGCCCTGAAGCCTGCAGCTATTTCACCCATGCCACAGGGGGAGCACTTCCCCTAGAAGCCAAACAGAAGGCCTTCATTTGCATAAGGGACTGCTATGATTGGTGCAGACACTGTTACACACCCCTTTCTGGCTATATAGCCGACTGTTGGGCTCACTTTTGAGTCAATTAGGAGATACCTTCCTGTACTGTTTGCTGGTGTTGCAACATTAGGCTCAGTAAGGCTTCTCCTGAGGAGTCTTTGGCTGCTTTTGGTGTTTGCCATTTGTAGAGTGGGCTGAGCTGGTAGCACAAAGAGAAGATGGTGGAAATCACAGCAGAGTCATGGTAGCAGTAGTGGTGGAGGTGGCAGCTGTTACTCTGGCAGTGGTGGAGGTGACAGTGGCAGTAACAATGAGAGAGCAGCTGAAGAGTTCCAGAGAGTGACCAGGGCAGAAACAATAGGGAGCAGAGGCAGTGGAGCTGAAGACACGAAACTGTGGGCTCTGGGCAGTAGAAGAAAGAGTTCCAGGAAGCTGCCAGGCCTGGAGGTCTCATATAGTCTAGGCCCAAGAGCTATAACACTCACTGCTGTCTAAGCCTGAGGGTCTTGTCACTCCAGGCCTGGGAGCTGTCACACTTCTTGTGCTGAGGGTCACTGCACTTGAAGCATGTTTGAAAGCTGCAACACTAGCACGTGCAGCCTGGTGTTATTTGCTGCTGTCTACTGCTGCCTCTCACTGCTGCCACAAGGTGAGAATTAAAAAAGCTGCTAAGTGCCAGAGCCACTGGTGGTTGAAGCTGAGAGCAATAAGGCTCCAAGATAAGTACCCAGAGCAAAAGTCTCTGGCTTGTAAAGCCTACAGTTATAGGTCCCTATCTCTCAGAGCTTGGAGTTGTAAACCCCTGGCTTGTTTGTCTAGCCCCTAGGCTTTGGTTACTCAAAAGTTCAGGATTGCCAGCACTGGAAAAGCTGGTCACCTATCCTTGATTCCTCTCGGGTAGAGCAAAAGGATTCCAGCCAGTTGATTGGTAATACCAAGAATATTTGATGAAGAAAGCATAGATTCTTCAACAAATGGTGCTGAGAAAACTGGATATCCACATGCAGAATGAAACTAGACCCTTATATTATACAATATCTAAAAAAAAACCCTCAAAATGAATTAAAGAGTTAAATACAAAACTCGAAACTATTAAACTCCTAGAAGCAAATACAGTAAAAAGGTTCTTGACATTAGAATTAGTAGTTCTTTTGGGGATATAACATTAAAAGCACAGGCAACAACAACAAAAAAAGCAAAAATAGATGAATTATATCAATCAAGATGGTTCTGTACAACAAAGGAAATAACCAACAAAGTGAAAAGGCAACTGATGGACCAGGAGAAATATATTTACAGACATATGCTATGGTTTGGACATGGTTTGAATGTGTCCTTCAGGCGTTTGTGTGTTGGAAGTTTGGTTTCTAATGTGGTGGTGTAGAGGCACTGGGAGTTTGAAGAGGTGGAGCTTAGTGGGAGGTGACTTGGTCATTGAGGGTATCACCCTATGAAGGGATTTGTGCTGTTCTCAGGGAGTAAGTGAAAAAGGAATGTGTTTGGCCCCGGTGGTCTTGCTAACTTGCCATGTATTTGATCTTGCATGTGCACCAGCCATTGCGATGCCATCCACTATGAAGCTCTCACCAGAGACAATCAGAAGCCAGTGTTATAGTCCTGAACTTCCAGAACTGTGAGCTACATAAACTGCTGTTCTTTATCTAACCCAGCTTTAAGTATTTTGTTGTAGTAACAGAAAATAAACTAATATACCATATTTCATAAAGGGTTGATATATAACCATAAAAGGTTGCTTTATAAACAAACTATTATAACTTAATAACAGTAAAATAAATAACCTTAATAAAAATGAGCAAAGGAGCTAAATAGACATTTCTCAAAAAGCATTTCAGTGGCCAAGAGGTATATGAGAAGGTGACCAATGTCATTAATCTAACCATCAGGGAAATGCATATTACAACAACACCTCATACCTATTATGATAGCTATTACTACAAAATCAAGAGATAATTGTTGGCAAAGATGTACAAATAAGAAGACCTTGTTGGGAATTTAATTGGTGCCACAACTCTGAGAAACAGAGTTAAAATTAAAAAATAAAAAAAATAGAACACTCTAAAACAGCAATTCCACTCCTGGGTATGAATCCAACAGAATTGAAACAGGATCATCATAAGAGACTGGCAATCCCATTTTACCACAGCATTACTCATGACAACAAAGATGCAGAAGCCACCTAAATGACCCTTGATTAATGAATGGAGAAAGAAAATGTGTGATATTCATTTGCCATTAAAAACAAAGGGAAGTTTGTCATTTGTGAAAACATGGACAAACCTGTAGGACATGATGCAAATTGAAATAATCGGACACAGAGACAAATAGTGCATGAGATTGCTTATATAATGAGTGTAAGAAGTCAAAGTCATAAAAGTAGGAAGCAAAATGGTGATTTCCAAGGCTGGTGTGTAGAAACAGGGATGTGTTAGAAAAAGGGTGTTTTCGTGAAATAAGTGCCTCCTGGACATTCACCATCCAGCATAATGCCTCCAGCCAGAGAGATTCCATTATGTACTTATTGCTAAGGGAAGATTTTGTGTTACGTGTTCTTATCACACACACACACGTTCACAAATAATTAACAAAGAGGATGAAAGGCAACTTTCAGAGGTGATGGATTGGTTTATTGCATAGAATGCGATGGTGGTTTCATGAGTGAATGCTGATCTAGAAATTCATCAAGTTGATTACATTAGTAATATGCATCTTTTTATCACTCCTCAATAAAGTAGTTTAAGAGTGCTCTGAGGTTAGCCTGTCCAAAAGACCAAAAATCGTATGTTCTCCCTCATATGCGGACATTAGATCAAGGGCAAACACAACAAAGGGATTGGACTTTGAGCACATGATAAAAGCGAGAGCACACAAGGGAGGGGTGAGGATAGGTAAGACACCTAAAAAACTAGCTAGCATTTGTTGCCCTTAACGCAGAGAAACTAAAGCAGATACCTTAAAGCAACTGAGGCCAATAGGAAAAGGGGAACAGGTACTAGAGAAAAGGTTAGATCAAAAAGAATTAACCTAGAAGGTAACACCCACGCACAGGAAATCAATGTGAGTCAACTCCCTGTATAGCTATCCTTATCTCAACCAGCAAAAACGCTTGTTCCTTCCTATTATTGTTACATTCTCTCTTCAACAAATAGAGATAAGGGCAAAATAGTTTCTGCCAGGTATTGAGGGGGTAGGGGGGAGAGAGAGGGGGCGGAGTGGGTGGTAAGGGAGGGTGTGGGGGCAGGGGGGAGAAATGACCCAAGCCTTGTATGCACATATGAATAATAAAACAATAAAAAAAAAAGAATGCTCTACTAATACTCCATTTCTTTGAGGATCTTGGGGGTGGGGGGTCATTGCTTTTTTTATAACCTTTTCTAAGCAGCTGATGGTCAAAATGATAAATAACTTTCTTAGTATTACAAAGCTGGTTAGAAAATGGAGTGAGGCTTAAACCAAAATGTGTCTCTTAAATCTTCTCAGGTCATGTTGAACAATATGAGGAAACAACTGTTATGGTCATTTGTAACCACTCTCTGAGTCCTCACTAGAGGGTGTAGAGATTTTTTTCCAAAGTTTAAACACAATACAAGTGACTGCAGATTTTTCCAATTCCATGCTGGTTCTTTGACCTTCTGGAGTCATGGATCCATAGAGAGAACTAATATAACACACAACCAGTTCCATTAGTTGAGATGCCATTCAAGGAGCGCTCACAAACACTTCTGCCGAAGGAAATTGCAGAGTGGAGGTGAGACTACTGCAGGTGATTGAGCTACCTATTTGTAAGTGCTATCTGGACTCATTTTTTCTTTTCATTCTGCATCACCACAGGTGGGTAATCTTTTGCTTCCGGTATTGTTTTTTTTAGCCATTCCTCTTAGAGTGGCAGTCTCACCCAGAAGGTGCCTGAAATGTGCCAATCTCATGTGATTTCCACTCTGATTGTTTCTGGGCGAGGTCAAGGGTCAGAGGTTGAAAGATGGAGCTCACTCACTAATGAAAGAGCTGACTTCAGCAGGGTTTGCTTCATGTACACGCAAAGATCATTTCATAAGCTATGTTCATTTTTTCCAATGTTTTGCTGTTCTACATTGTATATGTTTTATTTATTTTTCAATTTTTTTTATTGTGCTGCGGGCGCATACTGGCGTTCACAAAAGTTCGTGCAATCTGTCAAATATGTCATATTGAATTCACCCCTCCATCTTTATCACCTCCTCCCATTGTTTTCTTCAATTTGGATGAGCAAAACTCAGCTCAAGTATTCTTTTTCACATCCACTTAGTGCGCTGGTGCTTATCGTTTATTTTATTATTATTCTTAGTAGTTGTTGGTGGTACTGGAGATTGAACTTAAGGTCCTGTGCTTGAGCAACACCCCCAGCCCTTTTTGTTTTATTTTATTTTTCAGGTAAATTCTCATACTTTTGCTCTGGCCAGCATCAGACCTTGATCCTCCTAACTCTGCTCCTGAGTAGCCTGGGTTGCAGGTATGCACCATTGTGCCTGGCTTGTTGTTGATACAGTCTTATCAATTTTTGCCTGGGTTGGCCTCAAACTGTGATCTTCCTATCTCTGCCTCTATAGGGGCTGGAATTACAGACTTGTACTACTGTACCTAGCCTCATTTAACACCTTGGTTGTCTTTTTCAGTACAAAAGTCCTGTTAGTGACTTCCAACTTCTCACACAGTTCATGCCTTGGAGATAGCACTAAAAAGACAATTACTGAATGAAGACTAAGTTATGAAAAAGTCTCATAGTTTCAATAATTGCAAAATTTTCCATACTGTTGCAAAAAAGAAACATAATCACCTAGATCCTTTAGAGCAGCTCTTCTCAAGTTTCCATGTGTACCTGAGTCACCTCAGGGCTTGATTATAGCACTGGCTTCAGGGGAACCTGAGGAGCGTCTGGAAGTCGTCATTCTACTGAGATCCTGGAGAGCTGCACTGCTGCTTCCATGTTACAGCTACATGTAATTGCCGTGTGACTGTCACCCCTTCTCCAGTTTTATTTATCAGCCAGTGGGCTAACTTGCCTTCCATCAGACTCATTAAACTTCTGTAGACAGATGCATTTCTGTTTCTACTCAGCCTGGGGCACATGGCATGGTCACTCCACTGGGAAACAGCTCAATTCCAAGTTACTGCCTTCAGTTTAGAGGACCTGTCCTTGTGACTTTTGATTTAGGGCTCATCTCTGAAACCCCCATTTATTTTATTTGTGTCAGTCTCTTAATACAAACAGTGCATCTTTCCTGTCAGCAGAGAATCAAATCTTGCTTTTTACCTCGTTGTCAGCTGTTTTGAAGGACTCTCCAAAATAAAATTTGTGGATGTGTGACATAGCCCATGTTTTATGGCTATGATACTACTAAGTGTCTCAAAAAATCCAGGTACATAGAGGAGTATCAAAGCCAACAAGTGGGGTGAGTACACCCATGCTTCACTGCAGTTATACAGTGCTATAATAACCAGCCCTGGAAGGCTTACTGTGAGGGTCTGTGAGGTCATGTGTGTGAGTCAACATGCTGATCTGTGGCTAAGAGCTCAGAGTCATTAGAACATTTAACCAGAGTTATTATTCAATTCTATTGTTGTCACCTTAAGGTGTGTCCAGCATTACACAATAAAGACACTTCATGGATTCCAGTTGGGCAAAAGAATGCCTTTTATTATGAACCAGTTGGAATGTGAGAACTATTCCTAGCCCCATCCCTAACTCAAGTTATTTACTGACCACCTTACAGTTTTTTTAATAGAAGAGGAACAACTTCTATTAAACAGCTTCTCACATAATTAAATCCTGTATGTGCTTTTGCGTAACTTTGAAAAACATTTAATAAATGACTTTTTTCCCTTCTAAATGAAATGTGTTCTGCATTACATCCACTTTTTTCACAATTGTTCACACACCTTTTTGTCTTTCCTATTTTTTTGACTGATGTTTTAATTTCATAGCCTTCCCCTTTCCTCATTTTCTCATCTCAAGTTTAATATTAGAATAATAGCTCCTTTGCAGTTATTTGTTACGAGGTGGTTCTAGACGGATTCTTTACTGGACGATTTCATTAGCTGCTAGCTCATTAATCCGCCTTTTCTTTTGCTCTTAGCACAGGATTTTATGGGGTTGGATAATGATCCCTCCCTTCCTCTTCAGAGCTGAGAACCCACGCTGCACCTGTCCACCTTGGATTCTGTGCAGCTGCTTATTTCCGCCTCAGTGCCCGTCTGTGCTTTTGGAGGGATCTTTCTGAGGCGCTACAGTCTTGTGCGGCCCAGAAACCCCTGCTCGTCCTGTAGAGCCTCGATGACTTCACACAGCCTTTTCTCCTTGCACTCAAGCATGTCTGTTGTTTATTTCACAAGGTATACAGTCCTTCTTTTGTTTAGGTATTTGTTGGAAATAATAAAATGACATTTGAGGACTCTTAAAATCATCAGAATTCCCTGAACCTTCCTTCTACTACTTCTGCAAAGCTGATAAATTCATGGAGTTTGGACTTCTTTTCTCATATTTGGGTCTTGTGAAAGAAGTTTAAATTATCCTAGATGCTGTGTCAGTTTTTAAGAGAGGGCAGTGTTCACTGGCTTTTCATTACTGTACCAAATATCTGATATCTGAGATAACCAGTTTCCAAGGGAAAGGCTTATTTTGGGTCACAGTTTTCCAGGTTACATTTCACAGCTAATGGCCCTGTTGCTTTGGGGCCTTGGTGAGACAGCACATATTGGCAGAGTTGATGTTCTTGAGCAAATGTTTACTTCATGGCAGAGAAGAGAAAAAGAGAGACCAAGAGGAAGCCGTCAGGAGGGCAAGCGTGCCGCAGAGGGCACGCTTCCACTGACTTAAGACCTGCCACCAGGCCCCACTTCTTACAGTTTCTATCCCTTGCTGATAGCACCAAGTACATGGGGGTGGGAAGGGAATGTTTATCCAGACCACAGCAAGGATTTCAGCGGTGATCAGTTTTATAGAATCACCTGGGAAGCTTTTAAAAAGCCAGTGCACACTTCTTGCTTCAAAGATTCAATGGCCTGAGGTGGGGCCCAGGTCCCAAAATTACTAGACTGTCTAGGGTGTTCTAGAAGCCTAGCAAGTGAGTTCCATTGACAGGTAGATTCCTAGCCAGCATAATAAGGCTCACTGGGACAAGTAGAAGTCATTCTTTCAATTCAAACTTTCTTTTTCTTGTGGAAATGTAAAAATTCTAATCCCTTCTCTAAAAATATTTTTCTCTATATCTCTTTTATTTTTTATTTTTTTTGCCGTCAGAAAATACTTTTAAAAGTTAAGGACTTTCATCTTTATGAAATGTAAATATAGAAGAATTCTTCTGTCAACATTTGTTTCTCATTCAAGTATTTTTGCTGTTGAATGTTTTCTCATGCTCTTAATTGTATTCAAATAATTACCATGTTTCTAGTTTCCTGAGGCAGAGAAGAGGTTTGTTCTATTTGACACCATCCTAAAAGAGGCACAGTGAGTAAAATTTTACTATAAGAAGTAACATACATGTAACTGAATATTTTTTCCATCACAGTGAGTTTTCTTCAGGAAAGAGATTTATTTTCAGTAACATAAGCACTTAGAAAATATATGGCATAAAGTATATAGAAATTTGTTGAGTAAATGAAACTTCAAATGAAATGAGTGACATAATTATTTAGTGTGTATGATGTTTATTAGTGGAATTGAAGATTTTCAAACTATATGCATTTTTTTTAGACACAACAAAGGGTACGTGATTAGATTGTGTAGGTGTATCAAATCACTTACAGAAACAGGTGTTTATAGAAGCAAACTTTCAAAATTTAAGAGGAAAATCTAAAAATTAAGGAATATACAGTTTTGAAGAAGTGCTGTTTCTTGCTTAATATCCACATTTTAGTGTGCTGACCATGTGGTCATGAATCTTTAATCTTCATTTTCAGGGAAACTTTTATTCCTTTATCTGAACTTACATATACATTAATCATATGTATAAACATATAGCTGTGTTATACTGACATGTAATTGTTGTACGGGGGATACTTTGCAGTATTTACATATGTGTTTGTAAAATATCTTTGTTAGGTTTACCCCTCCATCATTCTCTTTCCTCTCTCTTGCCCCCTTCTTAGAACAATTTCAACAGGTTTCATTTTTCTATTTTCATATATGAATAGAAAAGTCTACTATGTTCACCCTTCTTCACCCTTTCCTTATCCTCTCACTGGTACCCATCCCTGGGAAGGAAAAGTTTTACCCTCCTGCCTTTCATTTTTTAAAAAGTATATATTGAAGGCCCAAGAGGATTTCACCTTGGTGTTTCAGACATGTACATATTATATTTTAGTCAGATTACTCACATTACTTGCTCTTTCTCTATCACCATGCTCCCCTATTACTCTAAAGTTTACAGTGCATTATATTATATTCACATTTAGATGAAATGTTTCAATATTTTCCATTCTCTAACATTTTCTCTCCCTCTTCTACCTCCCAAAATGTGTATTTCTATGAGATGAATTGTTTGTACAAGAAACATTAGTGTAGTCAGGTGTTCTGTTTTTGGTGGTATTGGGGTGTGAGCTCTGGGTCTTACACCTGCATTCAAGTCTCTTATCTTCAAACTGTTGCAGTGTAATACATGTGCTCTTTCATTCAGTCAAATGTGTCTCCATTTCCTTATAGTGAGATGAAATGAAGTCAAGACTAAACAAACTGGTCAGTCTGGAGAGGGAAAATAAATTTAGAATTAAATAAAAAGCTTTGCTTTGAAATATGTCACAATATATTACAGTAGTTTGGCATAATTAATACAGTGTGCATTGTTATATGGAATTAACCTATGCCTCATATAAGGATACATTTGAACTTGCTAAAACTGTGTTTACAATATGAGAGAGATTAGCCTGAGGTTGATGAAGGGTGATATGAGTACCTGTGTGTGTGTATTACACAGGAATAAGAAAACACATTATCTGTGTATTCTTTTCATAAATCATGAACTGAAGTGATTTGTCAATACATGTAGGTTCTAATGTACATTTAAAAGTAACATAACAGAGATAATTTTATACTTTTTTTAGATTCCCCAAAGGAACACTCTGTAAAATTTAGATTTTAGAAAAGGAGACATAGGTGAGGTATGGTTCCCTATTTTAAAGGGTGGTGTTCTGTAATCTTAATAAAATATAAACCTGTCAATCTGCTTTTTCCTAAACAGAGGGCACAGGTGTGAATTCCATCAGGACAGGCCTGTGTTTAATAGATACCAGGGTGATCTTCATTCAAAATTTAGCATAAAACTCTGCATTCGAATTGATCATACCAATGGCTACAAATACAGACACCTGACAGAGGCCCCAACAAAGAAGAAACTTACCAGAAAACAAGCAAGTTGCAGATCACATGAAACAAATCAGCAGTTGAGCCTTGTTAAGCTGTTTTCTGCAGAGGAGAGATAAGATTGATTGCTGCAACCTTACAACTCTCCCAGGCAATACTAAGAATACAAACAGCAGTATTTGGAGGGCAGCTGAGAGGTTCCACAGGAAGGGAGAGCAGTGAGAAAACTCTAGGGAGCAGGAATTAGCAGATGGCTGCCATGTAAGGAAGCACTCTAGTCACTTTTCACATTGCCTGTGATTATCTGTTTGCCTTGGTTGCCACAATTAGAAATGGAAAGTGGTATTTCTTTTCCTTCTGGGAAAAAGGTTCTTGCATTTTGAATATATGATACAAAACCAGTGAGACTATAGTTAATGATTAGCATCCCAAGTATTTTAATTCTGGGTCTTTTATGTGAGATTCTTCAATGTAGTTATGTTTATAAATTGATCACGTACTACCCGTTGATTTAATCAATTTAAATAAGGCAGAATGTTAACGTGTAGCTTAGGTTGATTGGTGATAACAAGTGCTTGAGAAGTAAAGGGAGTCACTAGAGCTACTTTTTTTTTAGTATACATATATATTTTTGTTGGTACTTAGTGTCTTAGTCTTGCTAGGCAGGTGCTTAACCACCTGAGCCACTCTGCCAGCCCTAGAGCTACTTTTAAATGATTGTTTTTATGATGATAAACATTCCAGAATATATTACTTATTCTTATACTAAAATCACAAAAAGGAACTGGACAGTATTTGTGTGTGGCTAGAGTTCTTTGCCTGATTGAGTTTTCCCCTCTGGAGGAAGAAGAATCTATGCATTCTAAAATTCAATTCCATGAGCAAGGTGATCATAAAGGTACCTGAATTAAATCAATATTTTAATTTTCAAATACATTATAAGTGTCTAGGAGATACATGCTTAGGGAAATTATTTTTAAGACATATTTGTAAGGCAGTCCTAAAGATATATATTGGCATTGCCACATAAATTGTTATGTGGGAAACTGATGGTTGAAACTAGCCCAGATACTTCTTTCCATTAAATCTAGTAGAAAACTATCAATTTTCTAAGTGTCTTTACTTATGTGACTCCAGTACAAATGCTGAAAAGTACTGCAATGTAGTAGCTGACAGCATGAGCTCGGGAATCTGGTGGACCTTGGGTCAAATTGCAGCTCAGCCACTGAACAACTCCATGACTTCTTGCCTGTTACTTAGCTGCACAAGTAGCCTTATGTTCTCATTTGAACAGTGGGACCCATCAATGACCCCAGTCTTCTGAAGATGGAAAGGACTAAGGCATGTTTTTTTTTTTTTCTTTTATTATTCATATGTGCATACAAGGCTTGGTTCATTTCTCCCCCCTGCCCCCACACCCTCCCTTACCCACTCTGCCCCCTCCCTCTCCCCCCCCTCAATACCCAGCAGAAACTATTTTGCCCTTATTTCTAATTTTGTTGTAGAGAGAGTATAAGCAATAATAGGAAGGAACAAGGGTTTTTGCTGGTTGAGATAAGGATAGCTATACAGGGCATTGACTCACATTGATTTCCTGTGCGTGGGTGTTACCTTCTAGGTTAATTCTTTTTGATCTAACCTTTTCTCTAGTACCTGTTCCCCTTTTCCTATTGGCCTCAGTTGCTTTAAGGTATCTGCTTTAGTTTCTCTGCGTTAAGGGCAACAAATGCTAGCTAGTTTTTTAGGTGTCTTACCTATCCTCACCCCTCCCTTGTGTGCTCTCGCTTTTATCATGTGCTCATAGTCCAATCCCCTTGTTGTGTTTGCCCTTGATCTAATGTCCACATATGAGGGAGAACATACGATTTTTGGTTTTTTGAGCCAGGCTAACCTCACTCAGAATGATCTCCAATTCCATCCATTTACCAGCTAATGATAACATTTCGTTCTTCTTCATGGCTGCATAAAATTCCATTGTGTATAGATACCACATTTTCTTAATCCATTCGTCAGTGCTGGGGCATCTTGGCTGTTTCCATAACTTGGCTATTGTGAATAGTGCCGCAATAAACATGGATGTGCAGGTGAGGACTAAGGCATGTAATGTATTTAATACAATGCCTGGCCCATAGTAGCTCTCAAATCAGTTATTACTTTAACATTATTGGCTTGAATCACAAGGCTTAGGAGCACAATTTAGAAGAGATACACTGATTATATATATTACAGCAGAGTTCTTATCTAGTTATTTTTTCTCCTAAGTTAATTTTTTTCAATTTTTATTAAATAATGCCCAAATGATAAGACTGCCACTGCAGGCACTCTACACACTCTGCACTCACCTGTCTTGTCTTCCCTGACTCCACTCTCCTGTCACACACCTGCACATACAAACAACTCACTCTTGGTAAATATATGCTCTCTTTTCTACCATCAGTGCTTTGCTCACTTTGTGTCCTTTGCTGAGAATGTTCCTTTCTGTGTTTTCCAAGTTCAGCTCCTTATCAATTTTTAAAATCCTATATAAATTCAATTTTTTAATTTGCCATGGGTCTTTCCATCTCTCCAACAGTCATGGTGGTGGCGAGGACCTTCCCTTATTTGATCTAGAAAATGTAATCTATTTACCTCTTCTGAAATTTTTTTATGAGCCCATCAACCGTCTCCTGATAGTGGAGTGTACCCATCTGTATTCTTCCCTCCAACATACACCTTGTATAGATGAGATACCCTTTGTTCCTGAATGAACTAGATGCGCGTTATGTTCAAAACCAGTAGATATGTCATAACACCATTACAACAGCGCATTGTTAATTACTGATATCACAGTTCTTGCCTTCATGGGCCAAAGAATTAGCTCATGAGGCAGCAGATTGACTTGTGAGACAAGATCAGCACACAAAGTAGGATTTATTAGAGAGAAAGAAAAGGCTACAGCTGGAGCAGTGCAGTGGAGCCTGGAAACCAGTGGCTCCCTGCTGAGGTGAAGGCTGGGGCTTTTTATGGATCCTTTAACTCTAGGTTAGGGAAGAGTTAGGTGGGTTCTTTCTATTGGCGGTGGATTCACAGGGCTCTCTTCAATGAGCTGGTCTGTTTGCCCCTTATGGGGGGAAACAACCTTGAGAGCACTCTGTTTATCAGCCCCGTGGCAGATGTATGAGCCCAGGTATTTCCTTCTCAGGGTGCAGGGCTCACAGTGCTCTCCATGGGGGATGGGATGCTCACTCTTCTGTCCTTCAGGCTCCCAGACCCCAGCATGACATGTTAAAGGAATGTTAAAATTTTTATTTTAATCATTATCATTGTGGGCTGCTGACATGGCTCCAGTGGTACATCTGTCTAGCCAGTGCTAAGTACTGAGTTCACACCTCAGCACCACACATACATACAATTGCAAATTTATAGTTTCTCAATCTCACCAGGATCTTCATTTTGTTCATTCTTGTATAAAAGTACATCACCCATATTCACCTTCTTAACTTCTTTCTTTTACCCTTTCTCTCCTGTTGGTGTGACCTCTCCTTAGCATAACCTATTTTTCATAATATTGCTTGCATTTGTATTGTATTTATCTCTCACCTATGAGAGAAAACATGCAGCCTTTGTCTTTCTGAGCCTGGCTTACTTCACTTAACAATTGCATCCATTTACCTTCAAACCACATGTCTTCATGCTTCCTTATGGCTGAAGGGCTCTTCATTTTCAAATGGAAACTTGACCTCTGTTTTTACAGCTAGCCTGAGAAGCTGAGTATTTAATTAAGGAGGGGCAAGCCTGGCCACTGGCCCTCTTCACTTCCTTTTTTTCAAACATAGATCCTGTTTTCCTGGATTATTTAATTACTTTCATTCTCCATTTTTGTGATTTATTTCAAGTACTGAAATAATTTACATTAATTTTTTTGGTGGGATGGCATTTTGAGCTTAGACCTTTGTTCTTGCAAAGCAGGCATTCTACCACGTGAGCCAGTACATTTTCCTCTGGTTATTTTGGAGATGGACTGGCCTTGAACTGTAATTGTCTTGATCTCAGCCTTCCACGTAGCTAGGATTGCAAGTGTGAACCTGGCACCTGGCTTATTAAATTTGTTTTTAATGGATACATAAAAACAGAATTATGCATATTAATTGAGTACCATATGACCTTCTGATACATGTGTACATGGCCTGATGTTCAAATCAGGATAAACACTATTTTTTATGTTGCTCAAGAATAAATTTTCTTTGTTCAAGTTTTTTCCACCTTTGTGCTACAATCAAAATCATTTAGTAAAGCAGGATAAGATACAGTAGACTTGAGTTAAAAAAGGGAGAGGTAGGGAGGAAGTAAAAAAAAAAATTCAAAGGAAATTTAAGGAAAAAAACAAGAAAGTTGAATTGAAAGAAAACTGTAAAAATAGGAAGATTATTCACACTGAGTTGTAATTGTCCCAGATTACATTAGGTCACCTCATTTTGATGAATTTGAAAATAGTTCTAAACAGCCAAGATGCCCCAGCACTGACGAATGGATTAAGAAAATGTGGTATCTATACACAATGGAATTTTATGCAGCCATGAAGAAGAACGAAATGTTATCATTTGCTGGTAAATGGATGGAATTGGAGAACATCATTCTGAGTGAGGTTAGCCTGGCTCAAAAAACCAAAAATCGTATGTTCTCCCTCATATGTGGACATTAGATCAAGGGCAAAACACAACAAGGGGATTGGACTATGAGCACATGATAAAAGCGAGAGCACACAAGGGAGGGGTGAGGATAGGTAAGACACCTAAAAAACTAGCTAGCATTTGTTGCCCTTAACGCAGAGAAACTAAAGCAGATACCTTAAAGCAACTGAGGCCAATAGGAAAAGGGGAACAGGTACTAGAGAAAAGGTGAGATCAAAAAGAATTAACCTAGAAGGTAACACCCACGCACAGGAAATCAATGTGAGTCAATGCCCTGTATAGCTATCCTTATCTCAACCAGCAAAAACCCTTGTTCCTTCCTATTATTGCTTATACTCTCTCTTCAACAAAATTAGAAATAAGGGCAAAATAGTTTCTGCTGGGTATTGAGGGGGGGAGAGGGAGGGGGCAGAGTGGGTAAGGGAGGGTGTGGGGGCAGGGGGGAGAAATGAACCAAGCCTTGTATGCACATATGAATAATAAAAGAAAAAAAAAAAAAAAGAAAATGGTTCTAAGAGTTAATGGCTAGATAATAAGCATCCACTTTTTACAAAGTAGATAACACACTGAAGGCCCATGAAGAAACATAAGGAAGAAGAATTATAATTAGAAAAGAATTATAATTAGCTATGGATATAGATAATGTGAGATAAATTCGGAAACTTTTAAAGGAAAGTAGAAGGGTGAAGTGTATGTAGAAGACAGAAAAGTTAAGGACAGATTGTATCAAGAGAAGTCTTGTATGTAATTGAAGACAGAGGTGCAAGACAGGGCAAGAGGGCAACATAGAGACAAATGAGCACATCAGGGAATCAAGAAAGAGGAGAAGCAAGTTACATTAAAGCAGCCTTGAAAAGTGCAGGAAGGAAACAGAGCATTTGCACGGTGGGACGTTTTCCCTTTAAGGATGGTGTATTTATTTTTCCTGAGAAATATGTGAGTTTAATTCTTTGGAAAAAAGAAAGTGACTGAAACTGTCAACGTAGTGCTTGGAACTCAGTACTCGTACTATCTGTGCCCAAAACAAGCTCCAAGCAGCACACTCCTATCCTAAAAGAACTATTGGGCTCATGGTTATTGTTTAGAGAACCTGGTAACCCATGTGATTTCTCCTTTTGGGACACGTGGGAACACACGTCTGGAATTCTGACTGAGGACCCATTGTGGACTTAAGAGAGAGAAGGGGTGCGTGACAATAAAGATCATGTGGAGGTCGTATCTTCCAAATGTGGTCTAAAAATGCACCTGCTTCCACCTAAATAATTTTGAATGTTTCTTCTTAGAGGAGCTTATTTGTTTTAGGGTACAAAAGCTTTCACAAGACTAAATTCCATTAAAATATTTTTAAAATGCTAAATTAACATTGTTTACAGTGGATTTGCTCTGCAGTGTATTCAGAGGCCTCTGAAGTCTTTTTGCTGCCATTTGAATGCCTATTAAATCCTCGTAAAGCAGTTTGCTGCTGAAGTATTACCTGTGCTGCAAAGCCTGTTTCTCTCAATGTTAAATATGGGGATTTAGAGACCCCATCCAAATTTATAGCCATTTGAGAGATACACAGAGGAATTAGGTAAATAGGGATTCGTGTATCAGTCTTCACACTGATGAGGCTGATATTGAAGGTCATGGTTTATTGTGATGACCAAATGAGATTTATACTTTCCTAAAGGTGGCCAACTTACCCACCCAACACAGACAATGGCAGGTCTCCTCTCCTTGAAGAAGCTGAGCCTTTGGTATCGAGCATGGGGCAAAATGGAACAGACACATTCTGCAGGCAGGTGGAACTCAGGACAGAGAGAAAGGCCTGGGCTAAGCTTGCTTAAAGTCTTCTCCCAAATTTGTCAGTCCTAATCACTCTGCCACCAAGCGAAAGAGGAAGGCCAGTAATGTTCCTCTCACAGTATCTTTTCTCTTCAAACTGGAAGGTGTGGGGAGTAGGCACCCATCCTGAGGTTAGAGGTCCATACAATAGTGTTTTATATGAATATCAGTTGTTATAATACATTTAACAACTCCATAAAGATTCCTGGATAATAAAACTGGTCCTATAACTTCCATTAAAAAAACCTTCTTTCCACGCTTTCTGCCTCATGGAAAGACTGTGAGAACCTCTGCAAACAGTTAACTGATATAAAGACATCATCCAATGCAGCAGATTAATTTGCTGTTAGCAGCATCTGCTCAGAATCTTCCTCAGTTTGTCTAGTGAACAGTATTATATACTAAAAATGATTTGTCCTGAATCTGGGGGTGCTTGCCTTTTTCAGATCTTGTCATTCTTTCTATTGCTAGGATAGAACTTTTAGCTGACAAGCTTGAGTTCTGGGATTAACTCAAGTTCACTTTCTAGCTAATGTTATGACCAGAAATTTATTCTAAATTATAAGGTATGAAAGCATATTATGTATTTTTATATTACTGGATTGTTCAAATGTATTTACATAGATAGGTACAAATGTTCTTTAAAATGACCTCTGTGAGAGAGTGATTATGATAAATATCTATGCAAATTCATTTTATGTTTCTTACTGAATCAAATTTCTTAAGCAATGTCAGCTTTCACTGCAGCCACAATGTTGAGTCTGATAGAAAAATGCCTTATAGTTGAGTTTGTATATTAAGGCAGCAACACATAGACAGTGAAGCCTTAGGCTGGGGTTTAAACCTAGCTTTTCTGCTATAAACACCATGCTTACTTCAGCAAGTTACTTAATTTCACTTTGCTTATTTCTTTTTTTCAAAATGAAATAGTATTCAATTCAAGGTAATATATAAAAATAGGTTATACATGTTGTTAATACAAAAAAAATTCCCACTGAGTATTTAATAAATATTGGCTATTGTTACATTGTTGTTCTGTTGATTGCCAGAGAGGGTTAGGTAGTTTCTAAATAACTGTTTCTTTTCTGTGAATATTTTGGCATGTCCTGATTAAATGGAGACATTTGAAGGTGTTTGTACCATCTTGGCTCACTATCTCTGCCTGTCTTCCATTCTCAGGGGTTTCTTATCATCTCCAACTGTTATTAAGGTCTTAGGATCCCTTTCTGAAATAATAGAAAAGAAACCTTTCTTTGATTCATTGCAAATACAAATTCATTTTCCTTTCTTACTCTACCTTCAGGACTTGGAGAGTCTCCATCTCTTTATTTTCTAAGTCATTCTTCAGTTTCTGTTTAACTGTATCTCACAAATACTTGTGTTGGATTATGGGGATACCATGGTGAACCGTATGCATCCTGACTCTGAGGTGGCCCTCACAGAAATTCTGCTACTTTTTTCTGCTGGAACTTCTCTTCAGAAAAGTCAACGAAGGCCTCCTAACTAGAGATGTAATGATGGTGTTCCCATGTGCTTTCATGCCATCTCTTTCCCTGAGTCTTTTCCTACCTGCTAGCACTTTCAAACCAGTTTCCTTTTGTTTCTCTTTTTGCTTATATTTAGATGTTTCAGTGATGCTGTTTTTGGTTCTCTTCTTTTTGGATCTTCAGAGAAGGACTTCCATTTGTTTACAAAACATTCTGAACTGTTAATTCCAAAACAGATCATAGTCATCATTTGCTAACTTGCGTGGCATCTCTTTCTCAGTCTCTCAAATCTGCTCCTGTCTGGCATTTGCTGTTTCTCTTCAAAGCATCCCTGTTGATCATTCTATTTCCAAACTGGAAATCTCTACATGATCCTCCATGTCCCTCTGTCTTCTTGCTGTGTGCACTTGATCTGGTCTCATAGACTTTCCTCTAAATCTACCTAACTGGTAAATGTGGCTAAAATAAGAGCTTGAATCTGAATCTTTCATAATATGACCCTAGTTTTCTCTCATAGCTATGACATCTGCTAGTTTTCTCTACCCCAGGAACTATGAAGATAGGACTGTAAGGAGTAGTTAGTGTTAAATGAGGGTTTATGGTGGCTTTGGAAGTAGAAACAGAAGAATAAGATGGAGAGGAAGTGGAAGTGGAAGAGAAGGGGAGAGAAAGAGAGCTGTCTTTCCTCCTGCCATGTGAGGACATGATGAGACGGTGCCTGTTTACAGTCCAGGAAGAGAGCCCTCATCAACAGTGAAATTCTTGGCACACTGACCTAGGACTTTGAATCTCTAGAAGCATAAGAAAATAAGTTTTCGTTTTTTAAGTCATCCAGACTATGGTGTTTTGTTATCTCTCTGTCAAGGAGACCAACATACCATGCCCCAAGTAAGATCAGACTTTCATTTCCAACCTTTGGTGGTTGTTGGATAGTAACACGCCATGTGCCCTTTCTTCCTTTTTGTCTAGAATTCTTTCTGCTTCCTCATGGAAGAAATTCTCATCTTCTACAGGAGCAGCATTAGGGACACTTGGGGACATATGTGCTTGTGTTATAGTAACGACAGCATTGTATTTCATATTTCTTTGTCTTAACCAAATAAACTGTCATTTTGTTCTTTTCTGTATTTCCAGGGCTAGCAGACAGTACTGACAAGGAGTAAATACTGTTGAATGAGCTAATGGGCTGGTGAATGAATGGAGAGCACAAAGGTTGAATGCATTTCCCTAAACCAGAGTCTCTAAAGTGGAGGTGAACAAGTGTTCCCTAGAGTAGTATTCTAGTTCTGTGCCAGCTAATTACAAATTTATTCAGCATTATTTATTAAATAGCTCGTGCCATTAGCTTTATTCCATTAGACAAGGGTGAGACCAGTGAGTTGAAAAACAGGAAGTGTTTTGTTCCATAAATAGTTTTGTTTTTGTTTTTTTTAATAACATCATCAAGGGAGCAAAATCATAACAATCCATTCTAACTAAGCACAGGACCTCCTAATAAGTACTTAATGTGCCACTTTTATGGGCCACTGAGAATAACACTGGGTTTGTATCAGAACAGCTGAAAAATTTTCTGTTAAAGTAATAAGGATCTTTGTTTTATGTAAAGTGCTGACAATTATGACAGAGAGCTACAGTGACAAATATGTTTACAATTTCAGAAGAATATTTGCAGAGGTGCAATAATCACCAAAAAGATTTTGGCGAAATACAAAAAATAATATTAACCTTGTTATAATAATGCAGTCAGTGTAATTGCATGTTTTTAATAGGTTACCATGAAATAATAGCCAATATTAACATTGGTTCCAAAAATGTAACCTGATATATCTTATACTCTCATCTTGTAACATGATATTGTGAATAAGAACTTCAGTTAAATCTTCCTATTTTATTTCCAATGAAATTTGCAACTCAACAGCTGTACCTTAAAAATGAAATATCTCAGCATCAATATTTGTGGTAATTTACAAAATTTTACAATTTAGTTGTTAGGATTGAGAAAACCTAGATTTTGAGGAAGACTTAACAATTTATCTTTTACTTTTATTGAATAGTTGATCAGACTGTGTAATATGTACGTATATAATTTATGCTTTAGAAGATAGAAAAGTTTTCTTTAAACTTTCAATACTAGTGTAGAGAAAAGCTCTGCTAACACTCGGTTATAATTTTCAAGGTGAATAAGAATCAAAGTGTAACGATGGGAAGGGTGTAAGGTTTGCTTCTACCAACACTGGATCTGAGCAGTTTTTCTTGCTGCCCAGATGCCTGAGCAAGTTAGTTATTTCTGCTCTATATCAGCATTCGAACGGAATGAGGGCTTGCATTGTACTGCCAGAGCCTGGCACAGGGCCTAACATTCAGAACATGGTCAAAAGGTGTTTGTTGAGTGAATAAAGAATGAAGAAATGTATAAACTAAGAGCACCGTTCAGAGGCAGAGTTTTCAGCCTCTTCCTTTTGTAGTTATTTAAGCTAGGATGGGTATTGATTTGGATCATTCGATAATAAATCTCCTATGTTAGTAATTGATATTATTTCAGGCATTTAATGTGCTGTAACAGATGCATTAAAGATTGCTCAGTTGCGGTGGGAAGTGCCTTCAGCCGCTCTCACCACTCCTTGGAAAGCCACTCTCTCAAGCGCAGGTTTTCTACCCACTTCTGCAGTCACTCCTGGGCTGTCCTTGCATCCCCAGGATATGGCCCACTTCATTATAGTGTGCAATCATTTTGATGTGTGGTTGGATTTGATTTGCTAACATTTTACTGAGAATTTTTGCGTGTTCATTGGGGATATTATTCCGCAGTTTTCTTTATCACATTCTTGTCTGATTGGGTGTCAGGGTAATGCAGGTCTCAAAGAATGAGTTTGGCCTCATAGAATAGTTTCCTTTGTTTTAATTTTTTTGGTTAGTCTGTTGAGACTTGGTTTTAGTTCTTTAAAACTTTGGTAAAGTACAGCAGCAAAGCCATCTAGGGTGGAGCCTTATTCATCAAGAGACTTTATGTTATGGATTCAATCTTGGTATCGTTATTGATCTGTTCAGGTTTTCTATGTATTTGTGGTTCTGTTTTGGTAGTTAATGGCATCTAGAAACATAGCCATTTCTTTTAGACTTTTCCAATTTGTTTGGGTATGATTGACATAATAGTCACTAATGTGCATTTGTGTTTCTATGTTTTCAGTCAGTGTCCCCTTTTTCATATTTTATTTATTTGGAGCCCCTCTCAGTTGGTCTCAATAAAGGTTTTTCAATTGCTTTTTTTACAAACAACCAACTTTCCATTTTGTGAATCTTTTGTATTGTTTTAGTGTCTGCTCATTTATTTTCTCTGACCTTTGCTCTTTCCTTCTACCAATTTTGAGTTTGGTTTGCTGTTGTTGTTGTTTGAATTGCGTCATTAAATTGTTCATAGCAATCTTTCTAGATTGCAATCTGGTCACTTGCTGGTATAAACTTCCCTGTTCTAGTTTTTCTGTATCCCATAGAAGTTTGGTATGCTGCATTTCCATTTTCATATGTTTCAAGAACATTTTAAATTTCCCTTTTGACTTTTTGTTGACCCAATGATCACTCAAGAGCATATTCTTTAATTTATATGTATTTGTACAATTTCTGTTGTTCCTCTTGATAATTTCTTGTTTCATTTCATTGTGTTCTGAGAAGAACTGTAGTGTCATTTTGTTTTGTTATTGTTTTGTGGTGGTACTGAGGTTTAAACTCAGGGATTTGTGCTTAGCAGGTAGCCAAGCACTGTACCACTTGAGCCATGCCTCCACTCTGACCCTTTTCACTTTACATATTTTCAAATAAGATCTTGAAGTTTTTTATGGGGTAGCCTCAGACCACACTCCTCCTGGATTAGTCATTGTGCCTGGCATGATTTAGATTTGTTTTGTGGCCTAACACAAATGTTTGATGAAAAGAATGTATACTCCTTACCTCATGGATGAAATGGTGTGTAAATATCTATAATTGGTCTAATAGATATAAGATCTATTTTTGTCTATGGTATGGTTTAACTTCAATGTTTCTTTGGTGATTTTCTGTCAAATGATCTGACATTGGTGAAAATGGGGTGTTGAAGTCCCAAACTACTATTGGGTCATTTACTACTTCATTTAGACCTAATAATACTTACTGTTTATAACAAGATGTTCAGGATTTGATACATTCTTTTACAATAGTTGCATCCTATTATTGAGTTAATCACTTTGTCATTGTATAGTGATTTTCTTCATCTATTTTATAACTATGACTTGAAATGTATTTTATTACACTTCTGCATTCCATTTGCATAGCATATCTTTTTCCTGTTCCTTTAATTTTAGTCTAGGTGTGTCTACTGGTGAACTGAGGTTTTTGTTAGATTTTGCTTTTGTTATCCATTCAGCCAGTCTGTATTGTTTAATTAGAGACTTTACAATGACTATATTAAAAGTTACTTTTGATAAATAAGGGTTAATCATGTTATTTTTGTCACTTTTTTCTGGTGGTTTTGTTCATTCTTTTGATCATTCTTTGTTCTTTTTCTCTTGTTCACTTATGTGGTTTTGTAGTTTTCTGTATTAATGACATGATTCTTTTGAATTTCCATTTTGTGTATTTCTATACTAGTAAGTTTTGTATTTTTATGTATTTTCAAGATGCTTATTGTCATTTTACTTCTACATGTAGCACTTTCTTAAGCTTGTTGTAGGCTGTCAGAAATTAGCTGGTATTTTTTTTTTCTCTCCAGACTTGGAGTATGTCATCGCATTCTCTCCTGGCCTGTAAGGTTTCTGCTGAAAAATCTGCTGTTGTATAATAGGAATTCCCTTATGTGTAACTTGACACTTGTCTCTTAGTCTTGAATTTTCAACTGTTTGAATATAAAAAGATCATTGTCTCTTAGTTGGAGTTCTTTGAGTTTTGATGCCTGTATCCTTCTAGGACTTGGATAATTTTCAGCTATTACTTAGTTGAATAAGTTCTTCATGCCCAATCTTCTCTCTTTTCCTTCTGGAACAACCATAAATGTGAATCTTTGTCTGCATAGTTGTGTTGCATGAGTCTCATAAGCTTTCTTCATTCTTACTCTTAATCTTTTTCTTTTTGGTCCAAATGTGTGATTTCAGGCGACCTATCTTCAAGCTTAGCAAGACTGTTATTGAGGTTCTTCTTCTGCTTGAGCTGTCTGTTGTTAAGGGTCTTAACTGTATTTTTTAAAATTTCATTTACTGAGTTCTTCAGCTCCAAGATTTCTGATTTTTTATTTTTAGCTCTGTCTCTACTGAATTTCTTACTCAGATCATGATTTTTGTTAAATTATCTGTATTCTCTAGTTCATTGTTTTTTTATAGTCATTATTTTAAATGAGTTTGCAGGCATTCTGTTGATTTCTTTTTTGGGGGAGATGAGGTGCTGTTATTATACAGTTAATGTATTCCTTTATAGGCATGATATTACATTGATTTTTTTTTTTTTGCTTCTGTTTTCCTATATTGATATTTGTGCATCTGGTGCATCAGTTGCTTCTACTAATTTTCTAGGGTGTTTTTCATAGTAAAAAGACTTTCTCCTGGAACTGTTGTATGGTAAGATATGCTGGTTTTGGTCCAATGTGGGCACAGCAAGATGATTCATGGAGTTTCTTCAGCTGTATTCATTGTCAGCAGTCCTGTGGGTATCTCAGATGCCTGGGCTGCAGTGGTTGCAGTGTGCAGCTCTCATCAGTTCTGGGTGTGATGGGCGTGGTTGAAGGGAATCTGTTAGTTTCTATGAGCCACAGATTACTCTGGTTGACCTTATAGGTGAGGTGCTTCTGGTGTGGTTGTGGGTGAGGGCCTTCATCAGTGTCTGAGGGCTGTATGGAGGCTGGACCACTCTGGTAGACTTAAATAGGGAGTATGTCAAGTTTTTTGGGGGAGAGAGTAGTGTAGGGACCTTTATGGGCCTCTTTTGCTCAGGTTGGTCTGCTTGAGGGAGGGTGAGCAGGTCACTTTGGTGCTTCCTTGGGCCTTGGCAGGGTGAGTCACTCATTGCGTGATGCCTGGCTGCTTCTCATGGCTCTAAATGCAGAGGCCCATCTGCCCAGCTACTGTATGGGACCATGAGTTGGTGGATGAGGCAGATTGGCTATTTCTTAGGGTCTTGACAGGATGAGCCACTCAGAGTAGCCTACCTGCTGGCTTTGCCAGGAGGCTGGGCAGGGCTGCCTGGTAGCTCAGCTACTTCATGGAACTGCAGGTGGGTACGTAGAACCACGCTGATAGTTCCTGTGGCAGCACCTGAGTCACTACATACAGGACAGGCTTCCAGTGTTTGTGGAGGACCATGAGTGAAGAGGTCTTAACATGGCAGTGTGCAGCAGGAGCCTGGGTAGGGAAGGGTAGAAGATGGCCAGGCTCTTTCTCCTGGCTAATACAGAAGAGTGGATATCTTGGTGGCTTATCAGACTTGGCTCAGGGTTTGGGAGAGCTGTAGGCTTCTCCAGAGGAAAATACTTCAGACTCCATGGCATTAGTAGGGACAGTGTGGGGCGGGGAGAGGTCCTGTTTTTCCTGCCATACAAAGTGCCTAGTTGTTAGAGCTTGATCTTGACTAGAGAGACAGAATGTAGATGATATCTACAATTCTTCAGACCCTTCTTTATAAGGCCACCCTGGGTCTCCATGCTCCCTGGCATCTCTGCCACCCTCCTACTGTACTCTGGTGCCCTCCCACAAACACTATGGTAGAATAGCAGACACTTTTTTCTTGGTTTTGGACTTTTTTTATTCCTTTATTAGTCTACATTAATTCTGCAAAGGAGTTTCATTTTGATAGTTCCATATAAGCATATAGTGTGCTTTCACCCCCCATTACTCTTTCTTATCACTCCTTTCCCCTTGTTAAAATATTTTAATGGGTTTTATTATTCTATTTTAATACATGCAAACAAAGTCTTTCAATAATTTTTACTCCCCACTTCACCCTTTTCTTTAACCCTCCCCTCTTCTGCTGGCTCATATGCCCCAAACAGTACTCCTGTTTAATATTCCTGCCATTCTTTCCTCTTTTTATAGGTCTAGACTGTGCCTAAGAGAGAGAACATGTGATACATGTCTTTCTCAGTCTGGCTTATTTCACTTAAGATGATTTCCATTTCTGTCCATTTTCCTACAAAAATATAATTTCATTTTTCTTTATAGCTGAATATCACTCCATTGTGTAGTAGCACCTTATGGGTTCACACATGTTAAAATCATAAGGTTTATATGAGAAAAAGACAGCAGTGGAACACAGGTTTTTTTTTTTTTTTCCTATTCCCCTTTTCCTATTGGCCTCAGTTGCTTTTAAGGTATCTGCTTTAGTTTCTCTGCGTTAAGGGCCACAAATGCTAGCTAGTTTTTAGGTGTCTTACCTACACAGGTTTCTTAATCCTGTTTCTAGAACACAATACTCTTTGTCACATTTTAAGCCTTCAGGAAGGAATGGTTAAATTGAATGTACTGAGAAGAGGTAAAGAAGAGACAGCAGAGAATAGTTCAAGTATCATAGAATTGAGGTCATCCATGGCATTAGAAAAATAAAGAGCTTTTCTTTGGGCAATGTGTACACAGGCTTCTGAAAGTCCAACCAAAAACCTTGTCAAATGCTTGGTGACTCATATGTGATATAATTTAGTAATGATGTCTACTCAAAATAGTAAAAGCAAAAAATGGGAGTCACAGACTCCCTATGTCATTCTTTATAAGCTAGTCTTTAGTTTTGAGACATTAAATGCAAACTTACACAAGTTTTTGTATTTACTTACATTCAAATTTATTATCATTTGATATCGATCTCATATTAGAAATACAGAATAAACTTTTGTGTTACCAATTCAGTGTCTACTTCAATAAATATTGATTAAGTGTTGTGACCTAGGCACTTAGGATGCAAAGATGAATATAATTGTCTCCACTCTTACAGAACTTGCAAGGAGATAAAACATCCACTGTGTATGCAGTAAAGCGTTGTCAGGCTGGGGCAAGAGTATGTACAGGACACAGTACATTTCAGGCAAGTGTATCACTTCTGCTCTAGATTACTTGCCTGGCTGAATTTCCCAGATAAGTGGCTATGATGGGGATGGAATAGAAAAGGAAGAATGTACAGGCAAAGGATGCAACATCAACTTGGAAGTATGAAGTGCTTTGGTATGTTCAAGAAATTGGTGTTGTTTTTAAAGTATGAAACAGTGTGCAAGGGTGGTAATGTGAATAAAGTTAGAAGACCATCAGAGATAGAGTGTGGCTGTTTTGTATTCTTATTACAAGGATGTGGATACTGAAGGCAGTAGAAAAAAAGCTAAAGGAGGTAATTGACTTTGACTAAAATTAAGACATCAAGAAGTATAAAACTCGAAGGCATGGAGACCAGACAGCTGTGGTAACACAAGCAGGAGGTGCTGTAGGGCAAAACATAAATCAACAGAGGAAATAGAGAAAAGACACTGGATTGGTTTCACTAAAATGGTGGAATAGATGGGATTTAGAGACAGCTGGTATGTGGGGTTTAGTGTAGTAGGGGTTCAGGGACAGCTATAAATAAAAAAAATTCTGTTTATCTGACTGGGGAAAGCAGGTGAATGCAGAGGTTGTGTGTTTTCTTTCCACATCCGCGGACTTGCTTTTATGCAATCGATACATACTCCATTTCTCAGCAAGTGAACTTCATGTTGAGTGGAGCCCTTGTTTTGAGATGTATGTCCTAAGTTATTATGAGAGATTGCATTTTAGAATTTCCTCTTGGAAAAGAGTTTCTCAGGACATCTGCGAGTAACAATGAAGTACTACGATTAGCTTGCAATTGCTATGATTTAAGACGTAGATCAGTGTCAATAGCTTGTTGTGATAGCTCAGTCAACTGCTCTTTTCAAATGCTTGTATTTAAGTTTGTCATCTAGATATAATACTTCTCATCTTGAGTTCTGGGGACTTTTAGGTCTGGATGAACAACTGATCTGATTCAGAATCGCCTGAAGCAAAATGTAATCGTTTCATGTTTTCTTTCTTATCAAAATGCTCAATAGGCAGTAAGAAATGACTTTTATGTTTACTTGTCAAGCTGAAGAAAATTAACACTTTGTAGTTACAAGTAAACTGGATTCTTACATAGAATTCCTTGCACACTCACATGTGCTGAAATAGAATGACAGATATTACACGATGTGTAAATAACCAGGGTGACTCCAACATTATACTGACAGGGAAAAAAATCTCAAAAACAAACCCTCCAAAGACATTTAACAATAATTTTAATATGCCATTAGCTATTTGGAAATACTTACATATTTATTAAAATTAAGGAAGTAACTATGAAAATTAGAGTTTAAGTGTGTTCTTTTGTTGAAAACATTCATTTAATCTTCTATTTCTTGCTTCCAAGTATGTGCTATTTCTACTAGCTAGAGAAAGAGTCAACATAAATGCATGGATGACTAATGTGTTTCTGTTTAATTACTAAATACTTCAGTTAACACGCTAAGGGTAAGTGGGGGAACATTTTGAAATTCCTATTTCATAAGCATCTTTATCAACCATATAATCAGATTACTGAGTTCTCTCTGGGCTTTTTTTCTTGTGATACTGGGGTTTGAACTCAGAGCCTCATGCTTGCTAAGTAGGTGCTCTGCCACTTGAGCCATTCTGGCAGCCCATGTTTGGGGTTTTTAATTTCTTGTGGTTTGATTAATGAGAATATTTTAATGTTTCATTATCATTCAAAAATAGTTCTGTTAAATCTGGGAACGTTGAGGGATTGCATTTTTCTTATAAAACATTAGACTGTGACAGGTTATTAGGTAGATAATTTATGTGCCACAAAAGGAGGTGGATTTTGATTAGTTATTTTTAAAATATTCAATTAGCATAGCTTTTGAGAGAAGAGGACCAATGCTATTCCTTATTTTTATGGAATGGAGAATTGTTGTACTACTTAGTGTACAACACTTTGACTCACTGCTATGTTTTCTTTGTTGTTCAGTTTAAAATTAGTCACACAATTGAAAAGAAGTTTATAAGGGTAGTATTTGAACATATTGAACCTTGTGAATTTACTTAAAAGATTAAAGTGGTCTAAAAGGCTTTTTCCTAATATCATTAGGCTGTCTGAGTTATAAATAACATTTTAAGAATTGTGTATTACAAAGAGGCAAATATTGTGTACTGGAGAGAGCAAAATGTTAGAGAGGTAAACCATTACATATGATTTCTGTTTTATAAAAGCGTAATATTTTAGTAAAATCCCTCCTAGTGGCATTCTGCCACATTTCAGTAACTATTTAAAAATTTCAAGGGCTGGACACATGGCTAAAGTTGTGGAGTGTTTGCCTAGTAACTGGGAGGCCCAGAGTTCAAACACCAGTACTGCCAAAAAAACCCAGTAAATGTATTAGAATTGTCTGGGATGTTAACTATCATGTGGTTAGAAGGAATAGAGCTAAGTAAATTGAATGCTAGCACAAGGTGTTTTCATTATATTGATTTAAAAAACAATAATGAAAGGACAGGACATTTGAAATAAGGAGTGCAACGTTCTCATAATCCATGGGCTCTTACAGATTTACACATGTTGATCTTCCATATTCTTTTAAAATATCTAATGTGCTGTTAGAAATGAATTTAAAAATATATCCTTCTTACAGCAAATTCTTGAGTTTTTATTGCTTCCACTTTTACAGTCCCCTTTGCCACTCCTTGCTGGTTGCTTCATGTCAGGAACACAGACACATGTTAGAAGACTGTTGATTTGCTTCTGCTAACATCTCATGGGAGCTTCATAATTTCTTTGTTTTGTTTTTTTTTCTTTGCACTAGGTAATTTTTAAGCTTTTTTGTTGTCATGTTAATAAACTGTTCCTAACTGTAAGCCTCAAATGTTTCCATGGTTTGGATACATTATCTGAGAATACGAAGCTCTCATTTAAAATTTGAATTTTCATACTATTTGATGCTGTACAAATGTCTATAAAAATAAAAATTGAGATATAGTCTTTCCTTTGTGTTCTTATAGCCTACCTTTTCTTGAGTTGTTCTCATTTTACATTTAAATTATTTATTCCTAGAGATTTTATATATCAAAGGTGCATATAATGTATGTGTGTGTGTGTGCATGATATACTTATATGTAAAGTACATCGTTTTCATAATAAAATGAATTTTTCTGCTATGTGTAGTTGGGAAATTCGGTTTCTTATGCATGCGCACTAAAGTGGATTTCAGTAGATTTTCAGCTACTGGGTTGATGAGAAAAATCACAAAATATACTAGTAGGAAAAGAAGAAAGTTGTTTTTTCCTCTCTGCTTGCAAAGTGACAGAATAAAAGCATCCTTGAGAAATGTGTCAGATAGATCTTTCCCCCTTGTAGAAGAAAGGAGTCCGAAGCTGAAAGAGACGGCAATTTGTGTGAGTCTTACTTGCCAACGGTGCCAGGTGGCTGAGCTGTTTGTTCATTCTTAACACATTGAGTGTCTTGAAGTATCTAAGAATATTGAGATGGAGACAATGGTGTGAGATAAGGTAGGGTATCATTCTAATTATCAGTTTTGAAATGAAACTTTAGTAGATATTTTTGGTAGCTTAATAAGTGGTTCAAGCTTTGAAATGCTTCTAACATTTAAAAAAAAATCAAAGTAGAGTTGGATGTGAAAATTGCATCAGTTGGTTGTACTCCATGAACTGCTTATATGTTTATTTCAGCTATTCATCACTGGAACAATCCAAGCTGGCAATATTTTCTATTATATCCAGCAAGAAATGTATTATAACAGACTGACAGACTTCATAAATCTTTGCTCATTTTCATGTTGATATTGTGCTCTGTTCCCCTAAATCTAAAAAAGTGGAAGCATATTTCATTCTGTAAAATTTGCCACTCATGAAATCTCATTGAACATAATTTCAATGTTCTATACACAGTCCATGGTCAGTAAATATTTGGGCCATGCTAACAAATAATGTACATGGTGACACTAACAATAATGAGTCCTAACAAGGAATTAGTATGTTAAATATATTCTAATGAGTGGGTCATTTATAATGAGCTGTCAGGGTTGTGAACTCACATTTATAAAAAATAGCTCCACTTTTAGCTTTCTCATTCAGTCTAGTTTTTTTTTTTTTCCTAGTCAGCGCCTTACTGCAGTGGGAAACACTTCATTTGGTCAACTTCAGAGCACTCCACCTAAGATAGACACCTAAATTCTGGGAGTGGCTCTGTAGAATCCCATGAGACTGGAGGAGTGGAAGCAGATGTTGCCCTCCACGTACAGAGCTGGTGAGCTGCCAGTTCCCCCTTTTCAATCTTGAGCTTTGAATCCTGAAGATCACATTGAGTTGTCTTTTGGGCCTACTGCCTGGTTCCTTTCGGTCATAGTGACATCTTTGCCCTTCTGGGCCTTACCTGGAAACACAAGTCATTCCCCAATTCTTTTGTCATGTTAGCGACACAGGCCACAGGCAACCAAGACCCACAATCTGGCTATGCACCCCATAAGGAAACTTCTCAGGAACACACCTGACCTTCTTTGCTCTTGAGTCTCACATACTGACCTCCAAGTGTGGCTGTCTCCCTGTGGATAGGCTTCAGAATCTCTTTATGTGGGGCCATATGTGTGTTGTCATTCGTTTCTTCTTTGTGTTTCTTTTTTGTGTTTCTTTCCCTCTGTTTATTATCAATAGACAAATAGATCATGTGCATTTATGATCCGAATACTAGAATAAGAAAACATACTCTCATACAGTCGGGATTTCTTCTAAGGGAAGTGTAGAATTCTTTAAAATACAACCATCAAAATCACAGGTGGGAAGTATATATTGATTCTCATCTGACTCCATCCTTATTTCAAATGAATGAGGAGGGATATTTTGAAAAGACCAACAAATACAGAGAATAAATGGGTGCTGCTCAAAATTGCCTGTGTTTTTCAAACATAGTATGATAAAGAAGGTTACAGGTAGCCGGTGCACAAGGGTCATGGAGTGCACGCCACATGTCATCATTCACCAATAGGCTTGGAAAGAGAGTCTGCAGACTTGCTGAGTTCCACCCTTCTTTTTGAACAGCATTTCTTTATCTACAAAAGCTTTCAGGAGCTCTTCTATAAACTAATCCCCCAGACAGAACCTTTTAGAGAAAGGTTCTCTTCTATCCTGGGGCTAGCCTTTATGTGACAAGGCCCTGGAGGGCACTGCAAAGAAAAGTGGAGTTTTATTTCTAAGTCCTAAAAGTGGGTGATCTGAAGAAGCAGACTTCTGATGAAGGCTGAGGCGCTGGTGACAGCACTTCATCAACAGAGCAGCGATGATAGCTTAGGAAGCTATCACACTGTTATTCTGCTCATGTCACTTTGAAAGAGTCTGAAAATTATGTGTAAAACCTGCTCTGGATGTACAAATACATTTTTATATAAAGCAGATCATAACTTGGGCCTAATTACAAAGCAGTGTGGTTGCTATGCCTCTCTTGGGGTTTGAGCCAGAGCTGGCTCTTCTCTTTTGTGACTGGCAGGGGGCAGCAGATGACAAAGATACCCTTTGCCACACACCAACTTATTGGTGATAGCACTGGCTCAAGGAAATTGTTGCAAAGATGGTCAGAGTGCCTGAGGAAAACTGGCGGGGAGTGGGGCAAAACATGGAGGGCTTGAATGCTATGCTCCATGGTCTTTGGCGGGGACCTTTCTCTGAAGAAGCCAAAGTGGCGAGCATTTCATGTTTACTCTTTCTATGTCCTGTGTCAGGGCCAGATCTGCTTTAACTGCACTGGTAAACCCTAGGAGGAGAAAAAAGAACTTAGCTCACACTACACAGAAAGGAAGAGACACCTGATTTTCATCTACTGTATTATGATATCTCCTCCTGAAGGGTGGACAATAATTTGGGAGGAAACTCTGGTAATCCAAATGAAAATATATGGCTCTCTGATCTGAGACACAGAATTAAATACAAAGATTGAATTAGCTATGGTTTCATGTAATGGAGAGTAGTCTAGAACTACTTCTAGTTGTGTGAATGAGGGAAATAGGAGAGTATCACTGCTGCCATCTGAGATAAGAATTGTGAGTTAAGTGTTTTAGTGAGTGTGTCTGTGTGTATGTGTGTGTGTGCTTGGGTGTTTGTAGGGGTGTGCTGGAGAATTGCAATTCCTATGGGACACTTAAGTTTAGATACATAGTAGGATGTCAGTAAAGTGGACCTTTCTTTCCAGCTTTGCTGGAATGAGAGATTTGTGATTTACATGTATGGAAGGGTGGCCACAATGGCGCATAGTCCTAATCCCAGTTACTTGGGAGGTGGAGATCGGAAGGATCACAGTTTGAGGTCAACTCAGGCAAAAAGCTTCCCAGGACTACATCTCAACCAATAAATAGGGCTCGGTGGCAGGCGTCTGTGGTCCCAGCTACACCGCAGGCCATAGGTAGAAGGATTGCAGTCTGAGGCTGGCCACTGGCAAATATGTGAGACTATCCGAAAAATAAATAAAAGCAAAAAAAAATCCGAGTGTGTGGCTCACGTGGTGCAGCAGCTGCCTAGCAAGCATGAGACCCTGAGTTCAGACCCCAGACTTAAAAAGGCAGCACTTATGTGGTGGATGGAAGAAATCATCGCATAAATTTTGTGCTAGTGATGGGTGGAGAGAACCGAAATCTGGGGGACAATGACTCTTAAACCAGAGATTCTTTCCTGTGTGTAGAAATCCCAGCAAAGTAGCCTTCCATGCTTGGTTAGTCCGGTGTGGACAGCAACTCGGGAGCTCAAGACCCCAGGAGTAAAGTCCTTGGTTCCTGGGCCTGGTGGCCCCGGGTCTCTTTGGCTGTCTTCAGTCCTCTCACCATGGTGCGGCCCAATTTCCTTCCGCTGCCACCTGCTCCCGCCACTCTTTTAAGGCAACAAATGCTCAAGAGTTTTCGGTAAGGTGTGCTGCCATCATTGTCCCCTGCTGGGCCCTGACTTCCAGTGAAAACTGAGAACACTATTTTTAGCAAAGATCAGACTGGATGTTGTTCAGAACCATCTCCATGCCCCGCCCCACTCCTCCCCGCAAAAGCCCCCAACAAGAAGAAGGACTCAACGCGTACATGCCACCATCACGTTTTGTTCCTGAAATGCTGGGGCGCTTCCTCCAGAATCCAGTGTGAAGGAATACTGGAAAGGAGTCAGTTTCAGCTGCCCAGTGTTCTTGTCTCCAGTGCGCTATGAATCCAGGAGGTCACTCACTCACCCTCCAGTTTTCATGGGGTGGGGGCACCGCTTTTGCTGCATGAATTCCCGTGCGATTGCCTCTCCCCAGCTCCATGCACCTCACCCGCAAACCCCATGGGGTATTGCAACCACTGGAGTGGGCAGTGAGCAAGCAGTAAATGCTACTCGTAAATCTCTAAGTCAAGCCTGAAGCAAACTCACACAGAACACTAGAAAATGAATTTTATTTTAAATCAAAACAGGGATCAGAAGATATAAGTTGGGATTTGGGGGTGATTAAGTGAAGGATTCAGTTAAGAGATTTCACCTCTCTGGAAACTATAAGGCAAACAGTCCCATGACTGACCTATAGATCTTTGCTGTGCTTGGAGTAATAAAATGACAGAGCTGATCATGTGTTCCTGCAACAGGCCTTAGGACAACTTGACTGCCATGTGAAATTCTGAACAAATGCAAGTCAAGTTTGAGTTCACTAACCAAGATCTTTTTTATTTTTGATGGGTTTAAAAATTTCTGTATAAAATTGCTTGGTAATTCTAATAAGTGTTGCCTTTTTGACTGAAACACAAGAATTGACAATTCTTTGATATATACCTACAATTTTTCCTAAAGAATGTTGATAAAAAAAATCAGCATATCCCAAATCACCTAAGTGTAGAAAACTGAGAGTGGTTAAACAATTTATCATAAGCAATCTGTTAAAAATATCTTGAAGGGTAAAATTAGAAAATAAAGGGAAATCTGATCTATGCACAGCGGTTTCTCAGTCACACAGGGTGCCCTTAGCACTAATCTCTCTCTGTTGATCATTACTTCTCCATGTCTCCTCCTCCAGGTTTCGCTAAAGGTTCATTAAGAGCAGACATTAATAAATTTCTATTCCCATCCTCCTTGCCTTGTGCACAGTTTTTGTGGTTAAAGTCTGTATCCTCCCGCTTGTTCAGCGACTTTATGCTTTTTTTAACTGAACATCTATTCCTTAAGAAATAGTGATATACATAGAAATAACCCATATATATATATAATTAAATATTTTGTGTTCCAATTAATGAGTGTTAAATATCACTAGTATGCTTCTCATGTGCTAAGGAGAAAAATGTCAGCCGTGTATCGCTCTTGACGAGCAAGGGGGGAATTAATAGCTGAGTGCTGGCTTGCAGAACCGTGCAGTGACAGCTGCCTTGGACTCATAAATGAGATGTCTGAAGAGGGCATGAACGGGGCGGTAGGAAAAATACTTTGCTTAGCAACACCTGTTTCCTGTTTTAGATTCTTGTGAGATGAACTTCGTTGATTAGAACCTGTCTCGCCTTTTCCTCTCTGCCTGTTGAATTTTCTAACACAAAGCCACACACTAGTATCAAAGGGGTGCTGGATTTTGGGGATGTCTGATCCACAAGGAGAGAGTGGTTGCCACATGTGTAATTAAACCAAGAAAAAGCACACACAGATTAGAGTGATACTGTACATTTATTTGTTCTTAAAATTATATGTATTAAGGCATGAGAAATAATTTTGAAGCTTAAGTACATATGCTTTTGAGAAAAGAGTTTCATGTCTAATTTCTGGATAAAATTCATTGCTTTTTACAACTTCATATACACAAGTAAACCTATGAATTAGGTAGACAAATTAACAGACAGGCTTTGAAAGTCACTGTGTTTTTGGAACAAAAAAGGATTTACTTTCAAGGTTTCATCCAAATTCAGACTTGTTTATGAAGGACCTTTCCTTCAGTATCTGCTCAGGTTTGCTTGCTTGTTTTTAGATTTTTCTTTTTCTCACATCTAAATAAGAAGGTAGCTACCACTTTTCTGACGCTAAGAACAACTGTTTGGCTAGATGACATCCAGCTGTTGATCCTGCTTGTTGGTTAGACGAGGTGGGTTTGTGGCCAGATGGGAAGATTCTGAGGCAGTGGCCAGGAAGACACATGACAGTGATTTAAAATGTAAAAGGAGCAGGTACCATTGAAGGGCTATTCTCAGAGACAGTAACAACTCACGGTGTTGCTCAGAAGAGGATGCTTAATTTTTACAATTCCATTTGACAAGGAGACCCTTTACTTCTCTGCAGGAAAAAAAATTGGATAATATCTATTGTTAGCTTTCCTGTTTTTAAATACTTAAAAGAGTTGAGCATCACTAAAACTAGAAGAAAGTGAGGAATGTTTGTTGCATACTTTCGTAGGGATGTCATCATATTTGCAAGGAGTTTTAGCACAAGGCATGTTTAATTCAAAAGCTAGTATGTATCCTGGCCTTTGGGTGAGGTCATATTGGACTTTGAAGATGCTTTTCTCTTAATTGTTTTCTGGTCTTTATACCTCAAAAATTAAATTTTTAGGCTGCACAAAAGCCTAAAAGCCATGCTTTCTAATCTTCAGGGAGCTATTTGTCCTCGGTTATTGTTTTTATGCTTTATGTAGAGAACTTATCTGTTTGATGAGTTGTTATTAGTACTGAAAAATGTATTGGACCCCATCATATCAGGTGTGTTTACAGGGTATTCTGTTTGCCCTAAAGGGACTTTTAGTTTGGTGGAGGAGACAGAGAAATAAATGAGCAATTATGATATTGTGTGGAAAGTGACACAACAGTGGTAACATGGGATAAGGGCAGATTTGGTTTTCACAAAGCATTCCTGCGAATAACATTATTTGGCAGAAAGATGAATCCCAATATTCAGACAATGAGAGGGAAGACATTCTAGGCAAAAAGGATGTGTATAAACTCCTTGAAGTAAGAAAGATGCCAGGTTGCTGCAGTGAGTTCATATATCAAAAACAAAAGGAGTCAGGGAGGAGAAAAGAGAGAGGAGAACAAAGAGGCAAGCAGGGGCCAAATCCAGACAAGCCCAGTGGAGCTCCTGAGAGCCTCTGGGATCTACTTTTAAGTGGAATGAACAAAGATGTAGTTGTGGAAAGCTGTCAAAAGCATTTCAAACTGAAATTTCAAGCTGGAATCTCCATGCTGTCACTCAAACTGGACATCACAGACTTCTGTATCTCAGTTAATGGTGGTTCCATCTTGCCGTTAGCTTAGGTGTCATCTTTGACCCTTTCTTTCTCTCGTAGCCTACAGCCAGTGTCAGGAAGTCTTGGCTCAACCCTCAAAATATATTGAGAATCCATCCCCTTCTCTGAGCCTCCACTGGCTGTACCTCTAACCCTTTGCCCCCTCTTGCTTACATACTGGAAAGGATTCCAGCTTCTTTCCTTCACCATCGCCTCCCCTGATCACCACCGCCCTGAACTGTAGTATTCAACTCATGTCAACTTTGACCTCTTGTTTGTCTAACTAGTCTCTCTGTTTCTGGGAGAAGCTTGGTAAAAACTGCCACTGTAAGTATGGCTCACCCTGGTTCTTTCTTTAGTCCTGTTTTGCCTTATAAAATTTGAGGACATGCTATTAGGTGTATTTTTATTTAGAATGGTAGTATTTTTTCCTGTCTTACCATTATTAAATATTTCTCTTTTTAGTAGAGTTTGCAACTTTAGTGTACCTATTTTGTTATACTTGCTGTTTCCCTTCGGTTAGTATTTGCATGATATATCGGTTTTCTAGTCAGGAAGACAAAATCACATTAGATATTCCCTGCAAAAGATTTAATAAAATAATTGGTTTTATAGGTTTGGAGGGTCGGGCCTACCACTGTGTGGTCTCTGAATATTGATTGTTGTTATAAACAGGATGAAGAAGGTAAGCCTCCTGCCACCCTGTATCCTTTCCCATTCTCTCTAGTGGACATTATTGGAAAAACTAACAGGATATTGCCTAGCAGTTTGAAAATGTAGTTTGCTCTGTCCTCGCTCCAGGATCACAGAGCAGAGTATCAAAAAGAATTTTCAGAACTGAGACATAAAAGACAAAAACCCCGGCAAGCATAATATGTATTTTTCTCCCTTTATTTTCAAACTCTTTGTATTCTTATATTTTAAAAGCATCTGTTTTAATCATCAGAGTTGCATCTTAAAAAGTTGAGTTTGACAATTTTGATTTTAAATTAGAGAAATCATACATAATCAACTTTACATAATAATTACTGTTACATTAATTACTAACACTTTTTAGTTTAGGCCTACCATCATGCTATTTGCTTATATATTTATGTATTTTGTTTCTTTTTCTTTCCTTTAGTGGCTTTTAGAAATGTGACTATCTTGTTTTTATTATTTCATTTTCCCCTTTCATCAGCTTGGAAGCATCATATTCTTTTTCGATTCTTTTTGTAGCTATTTCATGCTTGTAGCATAATACTTTGCCTGTGAAAACCTAGTGTAGGTAGACATTCCCTCTTCCTATCCCATTGCCTGGATACTTAGCAACCCTCACCCATCACTCTCTGAATCCCAGTTTTTGTCCTCTATGCCCAGAGCTCAGAATCTCAGAAATCTCTCCTTCCATCAAATGTCAGCTCCTGAGGGAAAACTGGTCCCAGGTGACAAGCAAACTTTTGAGCTTTCTTTTACTTCCAAATAAGCAGCATCCATTTTGACTCTCCAGTTTCTTCAAAAGATTTTTAAAAATTCTACTCTTCTAGCTCTTAGTGAGAGGAATGTTCTGAATTACATAGCAAAATGTGGAACATTTTACAATCTGTTCTCCCTAGAGAAGTGTGCACGTCACATCATAGTCCTCTGCTAAAACTCTTCCAGGGTGCCTTGCCTCCTTCAGAGGAGAAGCAGTGTGCTTGGGTGGCTTGCCACCCCTCTCTGCTCTCTTCACTTCTTTTTGGTGGCACTGGTTTCCTGGCTGTTCCTCAAACTGAACACACTTGTCCCCAGTTCAACTCTGCTTTTGCTGTACTTTTTATCCTACAATCAGATTTTTTTCTCACTTACTTCCTCCGTTTGGCCCCAATTCCTCTTCAAATTATTTCTCAGTGAGGTTTTACCTGATGATTCTAAAGGTGAATTATTTAGCAACTATCTATCCTCTGACTTATTTTTCTCCTAAAGAATGATTAATTCTAATAATTCCACAACTCATCAATTATTACTTTTTGCTTGCATCCATTAGAATGTAAGTTCCAAAGTGAGAAGAGATTCTTTTAAAAAAATTCACCTGTATCCCCAGAATGTAAAATAGTGCCTGACACACAGCAGGTGCTCAATAAAGAGTTCTGGGTTTAGGACTGAGAGGTATGAAGTAAGCAGAATGCAGAGTTCTACTGGTTTATTGGATGAGCATGGTAATGCTGGAAGTATTAGATGACAGTCACCTTTCCGTCCTGGAGTCACCTGTTCCTCTGAGTGGACACAGTCACTATTTCCTACCTATTTTTTCTTTGTCTGACTCCATTTTATTGGGTTGCCATGTAGCGCCATTGTTCACTTTGCAGGGAATAACTACAGTGGTGATGCTGGCCAAGATACTGTCAGAGATGTCGAAGGACCAAGGGCATCCTGAGAGCCATGCTCCTGGTAGCTACTGAATGTGGATAAAACTCACCAAATGCCAATTCAGTGATGAAAGTGATAAGTGCTACTTATGTTGAAAGAAGGGAGAGATTTTAAATGGTTCAAGAATTTGAGAAAGGGCCTGGAAAGAAATTAACTTTTGCGTATGCCTGGTAACATTTAGGTAGATTTGGCTATTTGAGAAGACTGGTTTTTCAGCTCAGACAGAGCATGGGAGTGAGCACTCATGTATGAAGATAGAGATGGGGCAAATGGAATGATTCTGGAAGAATGTGAAACAGTTGGACTGGGACATGCAAGGGGAGTATATTTGTGGAAATGAAGATCTTTACATTGTTTTTGAGAAAGATGAATATATCAAAGTGACATAGTTTACAATTATGCAGAATGTTTATTTAAAAAAAAATGAAGGCTAAGACTGGAGAATAACTGGTTCATCCAGTCTATTTCAGTACCCAGGCATTTCTCAAAGATGTAAGCTGTGCTACTTGATGTAAATTTATTTAGTAAACTCAATCATATTACATTCTTACATTCCATTAGTATGCCACTTTTAAAAAGTAGCAAACAGGGTATCTTTAAAAAAGGCTCTTTTGGCAGTACTTGGGTTTGAAATCAGGGCCTTGTGCTTGCTAAACAGGTACTTACCACTTGAGCCACACTCAAGCCCTTTTATGCTTTAGTTATTTTTTAGATAGGGTCTTGCTTTTTTTTTTTTGTGGTAGGCAGGTGCTCTACCACTTGAGCCATTCTGCCAGCCCTGTTTTATGTTGGGTATTTTCGAGATAGGGTCTTGAGAACTATTTGCCCAGGGGTGGTTTCGAGCAGTGATACTCCTGATCTCTGCCTCCTGATTAACTAGAGTTACAGGTGTGGGTCATGGGCCCTGACTAGGGTCTTGAATTAGTTCATAGGACTGGCTTTGGACCATGATCTTCCTGCCTTAGTGTTCTGTGTAGTTGAGACCACATGTATGTACCATCACACTCAGCTTATTTGTTGACATGGGGTCTTGCCCAGGAATCACTATCTTCCTAATCTCTACCTCCCAAGTAGCTGGGATTACAAGCATGAGCCGCATCAGCAAATAGGCTCTCTATTGAGATAAGAGATACAGTTATAGTTCTTCTAGAAACTGTTTAAGATGGGAAAACAAATCTTTGAGAAATATGAGTGTGCAAATCCTAGCAGAAACCTATCCAGTTCATTTAAACAAGCAGGCAAACAAACAAATGGAGAAAAACCCCACAAAATAGACTGTTTACAGAGGAAAGTAAATTTAAAAGTAAAGATCTGATGTGAGCCACTAACCTTCTCTGGAGCCTGAAAAGAAGTTGTTTTGGCTGGCTATGGAATCAGATGCTAATCAGGTCAGCTATAGGCTTTTAATTTGTCCTGGCTAACTCCTCCCCTTTGGGTTTCTGGAGATTCAGCTATGCCTTCTCAACTCTTTCAGGCAACTTGATATAGCAAAGTCCTTAGGACTACCCAAGCCTCATAACATCAGCAATCTTGGGTAACTCAGTTACCATGTGAGTGTGAGAAGCTGGGGTGCCTTTTGTGTGTGTGAGATGTTGGGGTACTTTGTGTATGTGTGAGATGTTGGGGTACTGTGTGTGTGTGTGTGTGAGATACTGGGGTACCTTGTGTGTGTGTGCGTGAGATGCTGGAGTACCTTGTGTGTGGTTGTGAGATGCTTGGGGACCGTGTGTGTGTTCGTGAGATGTTGGGGTACCTTGTATGTATGTGTGAGAGATGCTGGGGTACCTTGTGTGTGTGTGAGATGTTGGGGTACTTTCTGTGTGTGAGATGATGGGGTACCTTGTGTGAGTGTGTCAAATGCTGGGGTACCTTGTGTGTGTGTGTGAGATGCTGGGGTACCTTGTGTGTGTGTATGTGTGTGTTTGAGATGCTGGGGTACCTTGTATGTGTGAGATGCTGGGGTACCTTTTGTGTGTGAGATGCTGGGGTGCTGTGTGTGTGTGTGTGTGAGAGAGATGCTGGGTTACTTTGTGTGGGTGTGAGTTGCTGGGGTGCCGTGTGTGGATGTGAGATGCTGGGGTACCATGTTTGGGTGTGAGATGCTGGGGTACCGCATGTGGGTGTGAGATGCTGGGGTACCATGTGTGTGTGTGAGATGCTGGGGTACCTTATAGGTGAGATGTTTGGGTACCTTGTGTGGGTGTGAGATGGTGGGGTACCTTGTAGGTGAGATGCTGGGGATCCAGCCCAGGACCTTGTGTGTTCTGAGCCTGCATTCTACCACTGAGCTGTACCCCCAAGCCCCAACTCACTTCTTCATTTTTTTCTTTTTGGATTGTACTGAGGTTTGAACTCAGGACTTTGAGCTTGCAAAGCAGGGTCTCTACTACTTGAGCCATGATTCCAGCCCTTTTGTTCTGGTTATTTTGGAGATAAGGTTTCTTTTTGCCCAGCCGGGTCTGGACTGCAGTCCTATTTTATGCTTTCCACTATTGCTGGGTTGACAGGACTGCACCACCATGCTCATATTTTTCCCACTGAGCTGTGGTCTCATGAACTTTTTTTTTTTTTGGGCTGGCCTGGAACCATGATCCTCCCAATCTCAACTTCCTGCATAGCTTTAATGACAAATGTATGACATCATGCCTAGCTATTGGTTGAGATGGAGCCTCTCAAACTCTTTGCCCAGGCTAGCTTTGAACTTTGATCCTCCCAATCTTAGGGTCCCAAGTAGCTAGGATTGCACTTGTGAGCCACTGGCTCCCAACTTCCCAGTTCACCTTTTAAAGCTTCAGTTTCCTAATATGACATTTAGAAGAATTGAAGAAGATGCTTTCTATGTTGCTTCTAAGTTTAACATCACCTAGTTCTATTGAGCCTTTCTCTGCATCTGTACCTCATTCAGTCTTGGGTACTGCATTAGAGGAAAAGCAAAACATGACTCAAGACTAACTTGCACCAACACAGTGCTTGTAGATGGGCTCTCTTCCTAAAACAAACAGTGAAAATGGATATGTCTCTATAGACTCCTGAGGAGAACAACTGAGAGTCTTGATCCCACAAAGCACCAACACAAGTAACTGGGTGCTTTCCATGAGGAAGAGTGTATTAGCTAAATCAGTTCTCCACCATTGCCTCCTTTTTCAGAATGTAAGGAGGATGAAGAGCCTCACTGGACAGAGGGTAGGGATGGCTCTCCTTTGTGGGGACATGGCCTGGAGATAGTTCCTGTGGTAACTCTGGTGTCTGGAAATGCAGACTCTACTTTCACGCTGTTCCAGACTGTGCTGCTGCCTGCGTTAGGTACAAGAGATGACAAGACACACTCAGCAGGACTGAAGCCTTTCATAAATTCAGTGTTTTATTGAGTGCCTTGGACTAGAGTTGATAGTTACAGAGCAATGTTAGTAGGTCACGTTTAGATAATTGGTTTGTATGAGGATCTGTATTGTTTATCAATAGAGAGCAAGTAATTTACATTTATGGCTTTTGTCTGTATGTGGGAAGGAGCTTGGTGAAGTGGAAAGAACATGGGCTTTCAAGACATGGTTTGCCTTTCAGTTCCCCCATTTGCTATGCGTGGGATGTGGAAATAGTTACAGAACCACTTTGTTTCTTAGTCTAAAAATGTTATAATAAAACCAAACTCGAAGGTGTGCTGTGTTTGAACAAATGAAGTGAGCGAAGTTCTTGGCATAGTTCCTGTCACACAGTAGGTGCTAAACAACAGGGAATGCTCCTCTCACTTTTGAGAAGTCAGCTTCACTCCTCAACTTCTTTAGCTCTTAAAAGTTGTGGAAAATAAAGTATGGCCACTCTGACAGGCATCAATCTGCCCATTCTCTCCCATTCCTTCTTTTCTCAAATTCAAAGTGTTTCCTTTGAGAACTGTGCATCATAGCTAGACTATAAGACTGTGACAAAATTCACACCAATTTTACATGTCTTTTCTGCTTTCTCAAGGAAGCAAGGAAGGAAGCATATAAATGACCAAAACTAAATGCCTTCTGTTAGCTAACTCCTGCACAAGCAGGGAGAAATACAACTGAGGCACCATGTCCTAGAATAGCTGAGTCTTTTTTCACAGTGTGCATGCATACTGCCATGGGTGAGAACAGGATTAAGCAAAATGCAGATTTCACAGTCTGAGGCTGAGAAGGACAGGGTGGAGGCTTTTAGCCCCAGTCATCCTGATCTAATACCAAAGGCGTAATAGACATGAGAAGATCTAGTCAATGATGTTGAATTACTAAGACAGTAAAGTGTGTGCAATTTTGGTAGGTCATGTATTTTGCAGGAACTGTTATCTATTTTAAGACCCTTCTCAAGTCTGAAGTAATGTTTTTCGCTATTCTTTATCTGCGAAAAAGAATCAGATGGAATAGGACTTTATGTCATTAATGTGGATGCAATTGCTGTTACATTAAAGGAAAGGGAACAGACATTCTTGGATCACAAAATGTGACTCACACATTATTGAGCGAAGCTGTGAGGAAAGGGACCAGAAAAATGATAAGGAATTAAAAGTGATAAAACTGAAGTTACAAAAGAATGAGAGAGGTGTTTTCTCAGTAGAATAAATATTAGGCTGTATCTTTAAAAGTAATAATGATGGCTATTAATTTTGGAACTGAGACTTTAAAATTAATTACTTATGTTATTGTTACTTTCTCCTGGATTACGTCAACACTGTGTTTATTAGCCACACCCACACAGATGGCTGCCCAGACCACACAGCACAGGTACACTTACCCAGAAAAGTGGGCGAACATGGACCAAGGCAAGGAAACTCAGCATTTAGAAGAGCACAGGGCCATCTGGGTTGGAAGTGCTGAGGCCACAATCACTTCATTAAGAAGTGAACTGGAGCTCGGTTGTGCTTATACCCAATAAGCAATCTCAAGTGGCAAAACAAACACACATACCAAACCAGCAAGCAAGCAAACAAAAACTAACACAGACTTGGAATTGAAACAGACCTAGTTTTAGATTCTAGCTCTGTTTTTCATAGATTTGTGATCCCTGACAAATAACAACTTATCTTTGAGGTTCAGTTTCATTTTCTCTGTGTGTCAGAGTTTGACTGTTAAATGAGATGGTGCATAAAGCACTTGCAAGATCTGAGGTACTCATTCATGGTGGTCATTATTTTTTCTCCATAAGACTGGCACTGAGGAGGTATTAAAGTGAATATATATAACTCTTGGGATGGATGCAAGGACATACTTAAGAAATATACAACAATAACAACAACAATAGCAGCAGCAATACAAAGTTCAAAGTTTGATGCAGGAAAGAGAGCAAGCACTGTTGGCTCCTATTTTCCCCATCTATGAAATAATGAGAGGTAGTACTAGATGGCCTTCAAGATCTCTTTTTAGCTTTTAAAATTCTGCAATTTAATAGATTCTGATTTTCTTCACAGGAAAGTATAGCTTTGTGTGGACTTCAATATAGAAAAATACCCAGTTTCAACAGAGCACTCTATCTGGTTGTACATCAAAGAGTGACTCCAAATGCTTCACACACACACACACACAAAACTGATTTTCTGTTTTTTTTTTTTTTTTTAAACAACAAAAACCTTCCTTTCATTGTTTGTCTTGTGATAGCAAGGAACAGGAAAGGTTGAGAGAAAATGAACGGTAGCACACTTTAAGGACATTGAAACACAGGTGGAAAGAAGATTGAGTGATAATTACAATAATGGATGGAGCCTAAGGAGAAAACGTTAACGAAATCACATTTGAAGACAGAGGAATGCGCCGGGATATGAGTGAATGACGGAAACAAGAGGGCAATAGATTACAGTGTGGCAGAGGAGAGGAAGAAATGGCCAAAGGAAGGTAGGGAAGCAAGAAAAAATGTGAACTGAGTTTTCTAACAAAAAGAAAAAAATAAAAAAGAAAGAGAAAAGGATGAAAGACAGGTAGACAACAGGTAAATCTTTTCTAACGTGGCTTTCATGTGTTGTTTTAGTTTCTATTTATTAGTAATGTAGTTTTCCTCTGAGATTTATACACCATGGCCTGGTCCTCTCAGGAGGTTGTTAGCAGTAAGACTGGTACATTTCTTTTATTATTTGTTTTGGGGCTGGTGATGGAACCTGGGGTCTCTTATATGCTAAGTTTACCCTTTACCACTGAGCTACACCCCAAATTGGTTCACTTCTAACTTAGCTCTAGACAGCTAAGACAAGACCAGAAGCCATTAAGTTAAGCATCACAGGAGGAAAACCTTAATTCCTAGAGCCAAGAGGAGACAGTAAAGATGTTTTTTGTGGGAGCCAAATTCAAGCATGGTAGAGGATGGTTTGAGGAAAGGAAAACACAAAAGAATGCTGTCTGTGTTTGATTTGGAATTTTAGATGACAAAGTCTATTAGGGAGCAGATAAGTAGCTTTCAGGATAGCACCACCATATTAAAAATTTATTCCACTTGGGAAACTTACAAATACCACACTTATAGTTCTCTAAAAAGCAAATTCAAATACAAAGCTTATGTTAAGTGATAAAATTAAAACCATATTTCTCCCCAAATAGTTTGCCGCTATTACTGGGGAAATTTCCTTTTAAAATATGGATCCTTCAACTATGAAATTTTTTTTCTCTAAATGACCCATATCTCCTGGGTAATGATTTCCCCTTGTTCTTGCATGGTAAGACATCTCTCCTGCCTTCCAGGGTTCTCTCTCTGGAGTTTACTCCTGTTTGTATTTCATCCTTTCATCAGATTCTTCTCACTGTGCAAGGCTCAGGACTGAGCATGTCATTCTTGGTGGGAAACTGAGTGGTGGTGTACAAGGGGTACTTCAGGGAGATGACTTTGGCAAGTCTGTGTAGGAAGGGTTAATGTCTGAAAATTTTATGACACTGCTAAAGTGTGCATATACTCAAATTTTTGTATCAAGATTCTTGTTCTAGGGGCTTTTTTGGGGCCCACTCCATTTCAGACTTAAAAAAGATCAGTGCTTAGCTTTGGGAGATCTCTATGCCTCACTAATGGCTATGGTCTTGGGTTAATTGTGGGCTGTGCTGGGAGTGAGCATCGCACATGCTCCTCCACAGGTAGCAGTTTTCTGAACATCAGTTACAGAAATCATATTTTAGATAGTCAATGGCCTAAGCATGAGAGAGAAAGGGAGGAGAAGAGAGGAGAATAAGTACAGAAAGAGTAACAGAGAAAGGAAGAAAAGATGAGCACATCAATTAATGGCTCAACAGTTAACTTGCATTCATTCACTTATTTGTTTCTATTATTTTGTAATTCTTTTGCCTGAAAATGATGGTGTCATCTATAAAAACTCTCATCACTTCATTCTTTATATTACAAATGGCAGTATCTTCCTATTGACTGCATATTTTTGGTGAAATAAACTGTAGGCTATTTCTCTCCCTCCTGGCACACTGAGAGAGGACACCGGGGGGTCTAGAAATGAGTGGAGGTGGTGCTTTTCATACCCCAGAGACTTCATTCTGCTCAAGTCCCTCACACTACCCCATGGTCAACTGTCACTCCAGCACTGCTGTCCAGCCACACAGCAGGGTGCAAATACTTTAAACTCACGTGTTATTAAAGCCAAGAAAACTCCCTAACCACCCCTGTGTTTGAAGAATCCCCAGATTCTGCTCTAAGTCTTAAGAAAGAAGGAAAACAGAGAAAAAGAAAATGAAGAGCTAGATTAGGCTCACGACAGAGAGAAAGACTGAGCAGCACGCTTTCTTCTCAAGGATGTAATAGGCACCCGGGACTTATGGCTTCTCAGTGCAGCCTAGTCACGTTAATAAACAAATGCTCAGGAACTGACTCTGAGGAGCAGGAGAGAGTTAACAAGAAAGGCTCAGTGACGTGCCCCAAGTGAACCAGCAAGAGAAAGCAAACTCACCTGTTCTCTAAGGGTTCATAAAATAAATGAGAAAACGAAAAACACACTCCAAAGACACTAAGAATGGTATCGCTAAACTCAAAAGTACCTACTGAGCAGGTGCATACACTGAATCCAGGCAATATTCAGACACTAGATATGACAATAAGCAAAGCAGTCAGATTCTTAACCCTTGTGACATTAACATTCCAGTATGGGGACAGATAGCAAAATGCAGTATGCCAGCACTTCTGCTTTAGCCTGAAAGTATTAACTACACTGGGAAAACTAACCAAACAATGATTAAAAAAAAAACAGAATAATTGTTTTCACACAGTACACATCAGACATCTCAGGATTGTGAAATCTCAGAGATGGGAAACACCGAGAGAATCAGGAGCGTTGCTCCAGATACCGCCTGGAAGCAATTTCCAGAAGGCAACAACAGAGCCTGGAGTTCACTGAATAGAAAAAAAAAATAGATAGAAGATGGGGAAATGGCTAGAATAAAGGGCAGAGAGGCAGAGTGTCCCTGTTGAGAGGGACTGTATAAAGAAAGAACAAGAGATCTCAGAAGGATACTGTCATGTCTTCAGCAGAGCACCATCCTGAGCTACTGTAGGGTGAAAGACCATGAAGATAAGCAGGTGAAAGCTTGATTCCCAGATGTGTGCAGCTGGGAATGGTTTGTGTTCCCACCAGGGAGAATGAAGAGACTTTTCAATAAACAGTGCCTCATTCCTCATTCCATAGAGACTTTAGGAGAGTCACATCTTCATAGAGGATATATTACACATAAAGACGTTCCTGATTCATCATAAAAAGCTTAAGCAAGCAACTGCACTTACTTTCTACTGCTGTATAAAAATTATCACAAATGTGTTTGCTTAAATCAAGGTGCAGTCAAGGTGTCAGCCAAGTTACAGTATCATGGAGAAGCATCCACTTCCAAGCTCAGACAGGGTTTTTGGAAAATTAACTTTGTGATTGTAAGACTGAGGGCCCTGGCCTTTGCTTGTTGCAACTTGGAGGTCACAATCAGATCCTGGGTACCATCCTTAGTTCCCTGCCCCATAGACCTACCAACATAGTCCTTTCCTCACTATTCCCAGGTGACACCCATCATCTTTGCACAGTATCATCCAATCAGAGAGTGATGTGCTTTTGCCTTCACTGCAGCCTATTGGTTAGGAGAACTCAGGGGAGGGGACTATACAGGGTCATAAATGTCACCATAAAATCTGTCATTCACAGTGTGACAGAACAAAGTCCAAGCTCTTTAAATCAGCACAAGGAAATCTAGTATTCAATAATGTGAAATTTATAAGATATACCAATCAGCCAAAATCACAAGCTGGAAATGTGAACCACACCTGAAAAAAATCAATCAGTAAAAACAGACAGAGGCAATGGAATGACCTATCAGAAAAGGGCTATGAATGGCTACTGTAAATCTTGCAAATACTGGCTGGAATGTAAACCAGTGGATGAACATAAGAAGACAATGCATGAAAGATTTCAAAAATCCCAATTAAACAGGGGAAAGCTATGAAATCTTAAAACAATATGTTGGTTCCATTCAGCAGATTAGACACTGAAGATAAGGAAACTTAAAAACAAAACAAAAATCAGGAAAAAGGAACAGGGAGTGGTGGTATGTTCCTGTAATTCCTTTTACTGCAGGAAGCATAAATGGGAGGATCACATATAGGCTGCACCTGGCAAAAAGCAAGACTCTATCTCAAAAATAACCAATAGCAGAAAGGACTGGAGGTGTGGCTCAAGCCGTGGAGCTTCTGCCTGGTGGACATGAAGTCCTGAGTTCAAATCCCAGTAGTGCCAAAATAATAATAACGATAGTGATAATAATAATAAACTTTCAGAAAATTATGGGATATTATCTAACAGTCTAACATAGGTGTAACTTCAGGAACAGTGGAAAGAACACTTTTCTATAAAAGTGACGTAAAGATATTTATAGAAATAATCACTGAAAGTTTACAAATTGGTGAAAATTATGAACCAAGAGATGCTAGATGCAAATACCAAGCAAAGAAACTTACAAAAAAAGACACTGGAAAAACAAAGGACAGACAAAGAAATAATATTCATAAACAATTTATTGGTAAATGATATATATCCAGAATTTTAGAGAAGTGTCAAATACCATAAGAAAAGCAAACTCATAAAGAATGGACAAAAAAGTGTTTTAAAAATACACTTATACAAAGAACATAGATTTCATATGACCACACAAAAGTGTTTAACTTCATTAGTCATTAGGAAAATGAAGAAGAAATCACAAGGAGATAGTATTACATACTCACAAGAATGACTAGAATTAAAAGACCAGTAACACCCACGATGGCAAAAATAATGTCCCTGGTCTGAACTGCACACCACACAAGCGTCCATCAAGGGAATGAACAGGGGAGGGGTCCAGGATGGCTGAACAAGGGGCCTAGCACTCTCCTCCTCTCAGAGAATAGGGCAACAAACGAATGATAAACTTCTAGGAGAGCAACTGAGAACAGCACCAGAAGCCAGCAATGGAGTATGCAAACCCAAGATGGCACAGAGACTCAGGATGGTGGCTTACAGAGCAAACCTCCCTGGCCAGGGAAAGTAGGCAGAAAGTCCCAGTGGTCCCCAGCCTTACTGCAGACTGGCCATCCAAAGGACAGCAGAGTTTAAGGCCTCTGTGGCTCAGGACCACTGGAATGTCACCTGTGGTATAGGCAGATGTTTTGCGGCAGAGAAGTTGCTCCCATTGGACACCACCAAGCCCGAGGCACAGACTACTCTGAGTTTGTCACTGCAGGCCCAGGTGGTGCTGCCATAGCCTTGCAATGGCCTTGCTTCTTGGGTGCAATGTCTAAAGTTAGAGCACCATGCTGGAGGCAAGATTAGGATGATGTTACAAAAGTTAAATAAGATGCCCCTGGGGGAAATAAAAGGGAACTAAAACACTGAAGGGAATAGCATGTTGCCTGAGTGGGAACATGATGGAATATTATGTGCTTACAAACAGCTTCTCTGGGGTGGTGGTACTCAAGCAAAGATCTGAGAGCAGTGAAGGAGAAAGCTATGTGGCACTGAGGAGCTCCATGCTGAGCAGCCAGGAAGGTAGGCCTGGAGCGGAGGGAGCCGGGGTGAGAGCAAGTCAGGTCAGGTAGGTAGAGTGGACAGATCTCTCAGCGCCACTGGAAAGAATTAAGGTTTGTAGATTCCACATGTGGTCCTTGTCTTTTTGTGCCTGCTTTATTTCACTTAACATAACCTCCAGTTCCGTCCGTGTTGTCACAAATGACGGGGTTTCATTCTTTTCGCTGCTGATGATATACTCTATCGTGTATACTTACCATATTCCCTTTAATAGGATGGTGGTTACCAGAGGCTGGTAGGGGGAAGAATGGGGAAGGTGATCAATTGAATGAATTGAAGCTAGATAGGAGCAAGAAGTCCTGTGTGCACAGTAGGGTGACTACAGATCACAGCTATGTACATGTGTGTTTCTGCACATTTCAGAAACCTAGAAGAAAGGGTTCTGAAAATTTCCACCACAAAGAAATGATACATGTGTGAGGAGATAAGTATTACATAGTGTGAACCTGAATTAAAATATCACATAATATCCTGTCCCATAAATACATGTGATTTTATGTTTTTATGCATCAGTTAAAAATAAACTTAATTTTAAAATTAAAATAAAAATAGAAATCCAATAGGTGATTTTGAGGAGAAGATTTACTTTGTTTTCATTTATCTCTTTTTACTTTTTGATTTAATTAATAACCAAGAGAGTTTGTGAGTTTGCTTTCTCTTGCTGGTTCACTTGGGGCACGTCACTGAGCCTTTCTTGTTAACTCTCTCCTGCTCCTCAGAGTCAGTTCCTGAGCATTTGTTTATTAACGTGACTAGGCTGCACTGAGAAGCCATAAGTCCCGGGTGCCTATTACATCCTCGAGAAGAAAGCGTGCTGTTCAGTCTTTCTCTTTTCTCTGTCATGAGCCTAATCTAGCTCTTCATTTTCTTTTTCTCTGTTTTCCTTCTTTCTTAAGACTTAGAGCAGAATCTGGGGATTCTTCAAACACAGGGTTTGTTGGGGAATTTTCTTGGCTTTAATAACAGTGAGTGTGAAGTAGTTGTGTCCTGTTGTGTTAGTTGGAGTGATAGCTGACTGTAGGGAGTATGAGGGTCTTGGGTAGAGTGAAGGCTCTGGGGTGTGAACAGTGCCACTTCCACTCCTTTCCTGACCCCCGGGGTCATTCTCATTGTACCAGAGGGGAGAGGAAATGCCCATAGTATTTCCAACATAGTACTTCCTAAATAACATGTACAGGAACGCAGTAAGTTAAAATAAGAATAGATGGCTTTTGGAATGTTCCAATTGTAAATCTTTTGAATCTAAAGTATGATGTTTCTGTGAAAATATGGCCATGCATGTATCACACAGAACTTTCTGCACAAATTACTGGTAGATCAACTTAATGTCTGGTGTTCTGGGGGTTCCTGCTTAGAAAGTGCAGTAGAAAGAAGTCTACCATATAGGATCTTCAAATATGAGGTGAAGCCAAATTCCTGCAAAGATCATCACAGAACCACATAGCTCAGCTTCAGTAAGGAGAAAATAAACCCAACCTTTGATAATTCTGTAGCTACAATATACCTCAGTTTGCTACAAACATTTCCATCAGGGTGTTTAGAGATTAAAATGCTATGTTATTGAAAAAAATATTTTTGTAACCTTGCTGTACTTTAGAAACTAATTTTTTCAAAGTTGCTGAACAGTTGTTTCCCAGGAAGCATCTTAGGTGTATACATAATCCAGAATGGGCAATTGTAAGTGCTCGATGATCATTTGCTAGGTGGGAAAATAGTTCTTAGTGATAGCGTTGAAATAAGAATGTTATTAGTGGAATACAGACTGCATACTATTGTACAAGACTAGTCCCTGTCAAGTGACTGCGTCAGAGAGCACATCATTTAAAAAGCAACTTGAGTTCAGTCACAGTGTGCTTAGCCACGTGCTCAGACTTGGGTTAAATCTCTAGCCCTGTCCAAAAAAAAAAAAAAGCCATACTGCAATTCTAATGAAAATAGAATAGTGGTCACTAGAGATGGAGAGCCTGTGCTTGTGCGTTTGTGGAGAGGAGGGGTAGAAAAAGGGAGGCTGGATTTGATCAGCACATACTGTATGCATGTAAGGAGTTATCACTGAACCCCATGAATATGTACAGTTAAAATGTGTTCCTAAATAACATAAATATAAAAAGAAATTCTTACTGATCTGATTTTAAAAATCATTTCTACTGGTTTAAACCACATAGCTAACTTTAGAACATGAAACGATAAAATAAATAAGAAGAAAACAATCATAGAAGTAGTCTATGTGTTTAGCAGAAAATATGTCCTGATACACCATTATCTGAGAAAACTGAAATGGCTCCTGAGCGGCAGGTAAGACAGTTACTTCACTTTCTCGCTCTTGAGCAGGCAGAGAGGAGGTCACGGGTGAGGGGTCTGGAGGGGTGAAGGGTCTGGAGGAGGGCCGGGAGGGCACTCAGGGGAGGGAGCTTTCTCTTTTTTTTCTTCCTTTTTTGAGTGGAGTGGTTTAGTTGGGAAAGCATCTTTTTTTGAGTTTTGGAGGCTAAACTTCCTTGCAGCTTTCATAACCCGTTAGAGGAATGTTGCCATCCTAGAGAGCAAAGCGTGCAGCAGAAACCTTCCTCCACAAACCCAACTCGCCCCATGCTTTGCCCTGGCTTGCTGGAGACCCTGGAGGGGGACATTTTTATCAGTCACTTTAAGATGGGCTTCTGCTTCCGCTTGGACACAGGCAGCTGGCTGATCTTCAGTATCCTGAGAATAACGTGGAGCGGCCACGCATGGGGACACCCAGCTATCTCTTCATATTGTCAAAATCTTAACCGGCCTTTGAGTCAGTCCTCCTTGGTTAACTTTCTGAAGCATTTTGAATGTGTTTGTTATTGCTGCCTCCTTTAGCTAGAATTTGCCTGTGGAGTCTGGCTGCAGATTTGCTTGTGAATATAAGATATTGTGCTTGCTCCTTATTCTAAGGACAAATCAGAAAGGGATTGATTATTTTTTTCCCTCAAAACTCACTCTCTTACAGCATTACCAAAGACAATATCTAGAAGAAACGTAAGGCCAAAATAAGAGCTCAAATTAAATATACCATAATGTTTACAGTTTTTTGTTCTTTAAATTCTTCATTGCATCCTAAATTATGCCCCTCTCCCTGTATCTTTAAAAACTACACACTCCTGCATCAGCATGTAAAGTTTTATGAGGAAAAAGATCATTTCTGGAGTGACCTCTCAGTTGTGTGAATGTTTATAAGGAAGAATGAAAGCAAATCATTTTCATCACAGATTCAAATGCTATCCAAGGAACAAGAAGCCACACTCATTCATGCAGACACTGTCACTTCCTTTTGAAGGAAATCAGATATGGTGGTTTACTTACTGGTGAGAATGGCTTGCTCTGGTCTTCAAAATAAGCCATAAAATTTTATAAGTTACAAAATAGTAATAGTCTCTAAGAGGCCAGGAGAGAGTTTTGAGAATGAAAAGAAGATAAATAATTGAAAAGAAAAATAATTCCGTGCCTCTCAACTTAGATTTTGGGCAATAAAATGAAGTTATTTTATATAATATTTATGCTATTTTATATGAAGAAGTGAATGAAATGACCTGTATATTGGCTACAATAAAGGGTGCATAAAATTGTGACTATAATACAACAGAATTTTATTATTATCTGATTTACAGTATTCATATTTTCTTCTCACACTGTTACATTTGCTTGCGTCCCCAGCTACTCTGCTATAAAAAAAAATCTTTGACAAGGGACCACATCTTACATTTTTCTCATAGTGTCTTATGTAATATAATGACTTGCTAATTTAGATGATTGAATGAATACAATTTTTTGTATTCATACAATTAGTTTTACATTAAGATATCTGAAATGATTTTCTTTTTGGTGCATAGGATTTTCAAGAATTGAATTTCCAAAGCTCCTAAAATGTTTTTTAAAAATAAATTGCTCTAAAGAATGGGGTCAAAGTTACACAGCAATCTGTGGAAAGGTGTGCTATGAAACTTGCTCACTGAGTGAAGACGTGAGGTGAACACCTTGCCCTCCTTTGCCTGGGATTTTACTAGTTTAACAGTCAGTCTTGAATCCTAGGTAGACTCTCAATCACTGTAATCAACACACAAAATTTTAGTGGGTCGAGTTATTCCTACTCTGTGTTTATGTCTTTATCTGTAAGTGAATCCATGTCTGCATCTGCATTCAGGTATATGAAACAGGTATGTGATGTTAACATACACAGTAATTCACAAGAAAAAAATCAAAGGAGCCTCTTATACTTACATGTATGGACCTAGTAGTCACACAACATCTCCAGGTGCATCTATTACAGTATTCACTTCTTAATAGTTGTCATACTGGTCAATTCTAGGACGCTTTTATTATATTCCTTTCACCTTTTACCTTTCATGAGTTATTTCATTATTTAATAATATATTCCATGTACTTTCTCAAGTATTTTTAAATTCTTATAAATTTTGAACTTGTTGATTTCTGTGCATATGGATTATAATTTACACAAATGTTCTGGAATTAGAAGTCCTATTCTATTTGGACCTATCTAGGATTCATAATACTCTGGTGTAATCTAACTTATGATTTCAAATCACTGTATTTTATTCTCTCATATGCATCTACTTTATTCTAACCCTCCCTTCCTTACTGGTGGGCTAGAGCGCCTCCTACTCCCTTCTACCATAAATAGTGAAGCATTCAAAATCCTTGGATCTTTGTGACTGTTCATCTGATTTCTTACCTGACAGTGAGAGTGCACAGGGCCTTTAATTTCAATATGTTCCGCCAGCTTGCATTTCAGAATCAGTGACCGTGTTTACGCCTTCATTTCCATGAAGGAAGACCTCCATCTCCCTGTTCCTGTTCCAAAGCTTGATGTTATCCACCATTATAATCGACACTTTGTGTTTGGTGCTCGTTTTGTTTTGTAAAATGTATTAGCACATATGTTAGTTAGCACACATGTTTAGTTTCCCCTTCTCTTATTTATCTAGACACCTGTAGTTAAAATACCAAGCCTGCAGGACACATTGAAGGAGCACATATCAGGGAGAAGCACCATTTTCTTTGTGCCAGATTCACTTTCCTTTTGAGAACTGATACTGTTAAATTACTCATAACCGGATTTTTCATGTAGCATTTTAAAGCATGAAACCACTAAAATACTAACTGAAAAAATTGCTCCAGATTTCATTTCAGCTAAATATCTAGTTTAAGCGAACAAAACTGGCCCATCTCATGTATTGGGATCTTTCCAAAGATTCCACGATTAAGCATGGATGACCTCAGTTAGGAATCAGTGTATTTTACACATCAACCATAGGCCTCACTGTTCTGTGGTTACTTATTGGGTCCTGTAACCCTTTGTATTCACACTTCACTTACTCATAGACCCCTCAAATAACTGCAGCATCTTAATTTTTTAATCAGAATCCCCTGCCCTGTGTTGAGAATTCCTGGGGCCTCTCACCTGTCCCCCATCCCTAGGATTTAACTCGCTGTCCAGCTGTTGTCCTCCTTGAAAACAGTGCTTTTCTCTGTTAGATTCTTTCTTCTTTACTGGGTTATGTTTTGCTATAAAATGCTCTGTCTTATTTGCTGCCTTGTCCCTGGTGCTTGAGGTAGTACCTGACTGTTCAGTAACTATCTGTAGACGGTGTGAATAAACGAATGGCTTCAGTTATTTGCACATATGTATTTAGTATTTAACATGCACCAACACAAAGTTGATGGCTGAGGCTATAATGGTGACCACAAGTCATTGGCCCTCCCATAGAGAGGAGGTGTGTGTGTGTGTGTGTGTGTGTGTGTGTGTGTGTGTTACTGTTCACCAGGGAATACACAACAAACATCAGTTGAACTTGCCATTGCAATGCAGTGCAGGGGGCCAGGTGTGGAGAGAGGAGTGCAAGTGTGGACGCAGCAAAGAAAGTAGCCCAGCTTCTCCATTTGGCATCCATCTGGCTACCTTGGTCAGTGGATAGCTGGTTATGCAGTATGTGCTTGGTTGACGATGGCTGAGAAGTTCTTACTTCTCTGGACTCAGAGGATCATTTGCTAACAAAATTCTCTCCAGAGCTGAGCATCTCCACAGGTTCTAGACTGTTTTGGGGTTTGAGGTCTTAAAACATATGCATATTGCTAAGGCAGAAAATTGGTTCTTTAATGCATTTCTGTTTCTAACTTACCACAGAGAATTTCCAAGAATATAAATTTGTCTTGGAAATTTAAGAATTTAAGAATATACATTTTTTAAACTTACGAAAATGTAGCATACTAACTATAATGTCTGAAAAGTGTGATGAAAGGCTAACTCATTTTTCTGGTGGAACATATACCAATGTTTTTTGGTCTTCACTAGTATAATGATGCTGATTTTTTTTTTTTAAACTCTGATAAGTATTTAGTACACAGTTATATTTTCATGAAATAAGTATAGTGGGACCAGGGCATTCTTCGGGACCATTGACTAGCCCATGGTGATAGACCACTGGACTAGGTAAGAAATGTTCTAAACGTCTTCTTTCCCCATCACTCCTGTGCTAAACCTGCCAGGTTTTCCTGTGTGTCCTAGAACTTGGGAAAACACTGTCTCTGGATGCTTCATTCACGCTCATCAAACTACAAAGAAGACCAATGTGCACACTTTTAATCACTTTCTTACTGATAGCACTTTGTCATACTTCTATGACTATCATACAATTTTTAAAAATGGTTTATTAATGTTCACTTTGAGTTTGTATCTGAAATATATCAGCTATCATTTATTTATGTATTTATTTTTCATTTTTCTTTTATTATTCATATGTGCATACAAGGCTTGGTTCATTTGCCCATCTGCCCCCACCCCCTCCCTTACCACCCACTCCGCCCCCTCCCTCCCCCCACCAATACCCAGCAGAAACTATTTTGCCCTTATTTCTAATTTTGTTGTAGAGAGAGTATAAGCAATAATAGGAAGGAACAAAGCTTTTTGCTGGTTGAGATAAGGATAGCTATACAGGGCATTGACTCACATTGATTTCCTGTGCGTGGGTGTTACCTTCTAGGTTAATTCTTTTTGATCTAACCTTTTCTCTAGTACCTGTTCCCCTTTTCCTACTGGCCTCAGTTGCTTTAAGGTATCTGCTTTAGTTTCTCTGCGTTAAGGGCAACAAATGCTAGCTAGTTTTTTAGGTGTCTTACCTATCCTCACCCCTTCCTTGTGTGCTCTCGCTTTTATCATGTGCTCATAGTCCAATCCCCTTGTTGTGTTTGCCCTTGATCTAATGTCCACATATGAGGGAGAACATATGATTTTTGGTCTTTTGGGCCAGGCTAACCTCACTCAGAATGATGTTCTCCAATTCCATCCATTTACCAGCAAATGATAACATTTCGTTCTTCTTCATGGCTGCATAAATTTCCATTATGTATAGATACCACATTTTCTTAATCTATTCATCAGTAGTGGGGCATCTTGGCTGTTTCCATAACTTGGCTATTGTGAATAGTGCCACAATAAACATGGGTGTGCAGGTGTTTCTGGAGTAACCTGTGTCACTGTCTTTTGGGTATATCCCCAAGAGTGGTATTGCTGGATCAAATGGTAGATCGATGTCCAGCTTTTTAAGTAGCCTTCAAATTTTTTTCCAGAGTGGTTGTACTAGTCTACATTCCCACCAACAGTGTAAGAGGGTTCCTTTTTCCCCACATCCTCACCAACACCTGTTGTTGGTGGTGTTGCTGATGATGGCTATTCTTACAGGGGTGAGGTGGAATCTTAGTGTGGTTTTAATTTGCATTTCCTTTATTGCTAGAGATGGTGAGCACTTTTTCATGTGTTTTTTGGCCATTTGAATTTCTTCTTTTGAGAAAGTTCTGTTTAGTTCACGTGCCCATTTCTTTATTTGTTCATTAGTTTTGGGAGAATTTAGTTTTTTAAGTTCCCTATATATTCTGGTTATCAGTCCTTTGTCTGATGTATAGTTGGCAAATATTTTCTCCCACTCTGTGGGTGTTCTCTTCAGTTTAGAGACCATTTCTTTTGATGAACAGAAGCTTTTTAGTTTTATGAGGTCCCATTTATCTATGCTATCTCTTAGTTGCTGTGCTGCTGGGGTTTCATTGAGAAAGTTCTTACCTATACCTACTAACTCCAGAGTATTTCCTACTCTTTCTTGTATCAACCTAAGAGTTTGGGGTCTGATATTAAGATCCTTGATCCATTTTGAGTTAATCTTGGTATAGGGTGATATACATGGATCTAGTTTCAGTTTTTTGCGACTGCTAACCAGTTTTCCCAGCAGTTTTTGTTGAAGAGGCTGCTATTTCTCCATCATATATTTTTAGCTCCTTTGTCAAAGACAAGTTCGTTATAGTTGTGTGGCTTCATATCTGGATCCTCTATTCTGTTCCACTGGTCTTCATGTCTGTTTTTGTGCCAGTACCATGCTGTTTTTATTGTTATTGCTTTGTAATATAGTTTGAAGTCAGGTATTGTGATACCTCCTGCATTGTTCTTTTGACTGAGTATTGCCTTGGCTATTCGTGGCCTCTTGTGTTTCTATATAAATTTAACAGTAGATTGTTCAATCTCTTTAATGAATGTCATTGGAATTTTGATGGGAATTGCATTAAACATGTAGATTACTTTTGGGAGTATCGACGTTTTTACTATGTTGATTCTACCAATCCATGAGCATGGGAGATCTCTCCACTTTCTATAGTCTTCCTCAATCTCTTTCTTCAGAAGTGTATAGTTTTCCTTGTAGAGGTCTTTCACATCTTTTGTTAGGTTTACACCTAGGTATTTGATTTTTTTTGAGGCTATTGTAAATGGAATTGTTTTCATACACTCTTTTTCAGTTTGCTCATTGTTAGTGTATAGAAATGCTAATGATTTTTCTATGTTGATTTTATATCCTGCTACCTTGCTATAGCTATTGATGATGTCTAGAAGCTTCTGAGTAGAGTTTTTTTGGGTCTTTAAGGTATAGGATCATGTCATCTGCAAATAGGGATATTTTGACAATTTCGTTACCTATTTGTATTCCTTTTATTCCTTCTTCTTGCCTAATTGCTCTGGCTATGAATTCCAGTACTATGTTGAATAGGAGTGGAGATAGTGGGCATCCTTGTCTGGTTCCTGATTTTAGAGGGAATGGTTTTAGTTTTTCTCCGTTAAGTATAATGCTGGCTGTAGGTTTGTCATATATAGCTTTTATAATGTTTAGGTACTTTCTTTCTATTCCTAGTTTTCTTAGAGCTTTTATCATGAAATGGTGTTGGATCTTATCAAAGGCTTTTTCTGCATCTATTGAGATGATCAAGTGGTTTTCATCTTTGCTTCTGTTAATGTGGTTTATTACGTTTATTGATTTTCGTATATTGAACCACCCCTGCATCCCTGGGATGAAGCCTACTTGGTTGTGGTGAATAATCTTTTTGATGTATTGCTGAATTCGGTTTGCCATTATTTTGTTGATGATTTTTGCATCAATGTTCATTAAAGAGATTGGCCTATAGTTCTCCTTTTTGGAGGTATCCTTGCCTGGTTTTGGGATAAGTGTAATACTGGCTTCATAAAATGTGTTTGGCAGTTTTCCTTCCCTTTCTATTTCGTGGAACAGTTTAAGGAGGGTTGGTATCAGTTCTTCTTTAAAGGTCTGATAGAATTCAGCAGAGAATCCATCAGGTCCTGGACTTTTCTTTTTGGGGAGACTCTTGATTGCTGCTTCAATTTCATTTTGTGTTATAGATCTATTCAGGTGATTAATTTCCTCTCGGTTCAGTTTTGAATGATCATATGTATGTAGAAATCTGTCCATTTCTTTTAGATTTTCAAATTTATTTGAATATAGGTTCTCAAAGTAGTCTCTGATGATTTCCTTGACTTTGATGGTGTTTGTTGTTATCTCCCCTTTTGCATTTCTGATTCTACTAATTTGGATTTTTTCTCTCCTCATTTTAGTCAGGTTTGCCAGGGGTCTATCGATCTTGTTTATTTTTTCAAAGACCAACTTTTTGCTTCATTAATTCTTTGTATGGTTTTTTTTGGTTTCTATTTCGTTGATTTCGGCTCTTATTTTTATTATTTCTCTCCTTCTATTTGTTCTGGGATTTGCTTGTTCTTGTTTTTCTAGGAGTTTGAGATGTATCATTAGGTCATTGATTTGGGATCTTTCAATCTTTTTAATATATGCACTCATGGCTATAAACTTTCCTTTGAAGACTGCCTTAGCTGTGTCCCATAAGTTCTGGTAGGTTGTGTTTTCATTTTCATTGACTTCCAGGAACTTTTTAATTTCCTCTTTTATTGCATCGATGATCCATTCTTCATTAAGTAATGAGTTACTTAGTTTCCAGCTGTTTGCATGTTTTCTGTCTTTACTTTTGTTGTTGAGTTCTACTTTTACTGCATTGTGGTCAGATAGTATGCATGGTATTATTTCTATTTTCTTATATTTGCTGAGGCTTGCTTTGTGCCCTAGGATATGATCTATTTTGGAGAAGGTTCCATGGGCTGCTGAGAAGAATGTATATTGTGTAGAGGTTGGATGAAATGTTCTGTAGATATCTACTAGGTCCACTTTATCTATTGCATATTTCAGATCTTGGATTTCTTTATTGAGTTTTTTGTTTGGATGACCTATCTATTGATGATAATGGGGTGTTAAAGTCTCCCACAACCACTGTGTTGGCATTTATATATGCTTTTAGGTCTTTCAGGGTGTGTTTGATGAAATTGGGTGCGTTGACATTGGGTGCGTACAGATTGATGATTATTATTTCCTTTTGGTCTATTTCCCCTTTTATTAGTATGGAATGTCCTTCTTTATCTCATTTGATCAATGTAGGTTTGAAGTCTACTTTGTCAGAGATAAGTATTGCTACTCCTGCTTGTTTTTGGGGGCCATTGGCTTGGTAAATCTTCTTCCAGCCTTTCATCCTAAGCATATGCTTATTTCTGTCGGTGAGATGAGTCTCCTGTAAGCAACAAATTGTTGGGTCTTCTTTTTTAATCCATTTTGTCAAACGGTGTCTTTTGATGGGTGAATTAAGTCCATTAACATTAAGTGTTAGTACTGATAGGTATGTGGTGATTCCTGCCATTTAGTTATCTTAGTTGTTTGAAGGTTTGATTGTGTGTACCTAACTTGATGTTACTCTCTACTGTCTTGCTTTTTCTTATCCTGTGGTTTGGTGCTGCCTGCCTTTTCATGGTTAAGTTGGGTGTCACTTTCTGTGTGCAGGATCCCTTGCAGAATCTTTTGTAATGGTGGCTTTGTGGTCACATATTGTTTTAGTTTCTGCTTATCATGGAAGACTTTTATTGCTCCATCTATTTTGAATGATAGCTTTGCTGGATAGAGTATCCTGGGGTTGAAGTTATTTTCATTCAGTGCCCGGAAGATCTCACCCCACGCTCTTCTTGCTTTTAATGTTTCTGTTGAGAAGTCTGCTGTGATTTTGATGGGTTTACCTTTGTATGTTACTTGTTTTTTCTCTCTTACAGCCTTCAATATTCTTTCCTTAGTTTCTGAACTTGTTTTAATGATGATATGTCGTGGAGTAGTTCTATTTTGATCTGGTCTGTTTGGTGTCCTGGAGGCCTCTTGCATCTGTATGGGAATATCTTTCTCTAGATTTGGGAAATTTTCCGTTATTATTTTGTTGAATATATTATGCATTCCCTTCACTTGCACCTCTTCTCCTTCTTCGATGCCCATGATTCTCAAGTTTGGTCTTTTGATGGAGTCAGTGAGTTCTTGCATTTTCTTTTCACAGGTCTTGAGTTGTTTAATTAATAGTTCTTTGGTTTTTCCTTTAATTACCATTTCATCTTCAAGTTGTGAGATTCTGTCTTCTGTTTGTTCTATTCTGCTGGATTGGCCTTCCGTTTTGTTTTGCACTTCTGTTTCGTTCTTTTTTCTGAGGTTTTCCATATCCTGGCAGTTTTCTTCTTTAATGTTGTCTATTTTTGTCCTGAGTTCATTTATCCGTTTATTCATTGTGTTCTCTCTTTCACTTTGGTGTTTATACAGTGCTTCTATGGTTTCCTTTATTTCTTCTTTTGCTTTTTCAAATTCTCTATTTTTATTGTCTTGGAATTTCTTGAGTGTCTCCTGTACATTTTGGTTGACCCTATCCAGTATCATCTCTATAAAATTCTCATTGAGTACTTGTAGTATGTCTTCTTTTAAATTATTCTTGTGGGCTTCATTGGGTCCTTTGGCATAGTTTACCTTCATTTTGTTGGAGTCTGGATCTGAGTTTCTGTTCTCTTCATTCCCCTCTGGTTCCTGTACTAATTTTTTGCTGTGGGGAAACTGGTTTCCCTGTTTTTTCTGTCTTCCTGTCATTGTCCTTGATGTTGTTACTGTCCCTGTACTGTGTGTAATTAAGTATTTTCTAGCTTGTAATAATAACAATGGTAATATTTAGAATGGAAGAGTGAGCTGAGATGGAAAGCAAGAAGTTAAAGAAAAGGGGAAAACAAATATACAGACAAGAGGGAGAAAGCAGAACAAGGTATCAGACAAGAGAGTTTCAAAGGTATAAACAGGGAGTGTTAGCGTACTAATTGACAGTAAGCTGAACAGACATTAGAGAGACAGAGAGAGGATTGAAAATCAAAGATAAAAAAATAAAAAATAAGTAAATGAAAGTAATATCTATATATAAAAATGAATTAAAATAAAATGGAAAATAGAAAATTAAAAAAAAAACAAAAACAAAAAACTTCCAAGTTTACATGCAATGCAGTTTCAGTCTTAATAATTTGGGTGTCCGTCTCAATCTCCAGTCCTGGAGTTGGTGCCTCAGATGTTGTTCTGTAGTTGTCTCATCAAAGGGGATGCATAAAGTAGAACAAAAGTACACACTCACACACACACACACACACACACACACACACACACACACACACAAAAGCCCCACCAAGTGTCCCCAGTTCAAATGTAATATAGTTTCAGTAATTTTTTCGGCTTGCAGGTGTAATTTGGTTGTTCTCTCATCAAAGGTAGGGAGAAAAAGAAAAAAAGCGTCTGGAGACAGTTCTGAGAGTGGTATCTGCAACTGTGGCTTGCCTGCTTGCTGCTCTCAGCCTGTAGCTGGCGGCGTTATTTTTGCAGATCTCTGGGGTGAGCTACCACTCACCTGGTCCCACAGGCTTTGTTTGCTCAGAGTTCTCCTGTGCGGGAGCCTCTGCTACAGGCTTTCCCCTTTCCAAGCACTGGGAAAGGTGACACTGCCGCTGCGTTGTCAGGCCTGCGTGTTTATTTACAGTTCATGTGGGAGGTGGGTCTTCCTCCCTCTCCTCTGAAGTTTTCCTCCCACTGCCACTTTCAGAAGCTTTCCTGCTCCTGCTTACTGGGCAGTGCTGCTGCTCCTGCCAGCCGCCATGTTTGTTTACAGTTCACGTGGGAAGTGGGTCTTCCCTCCTCTCACTAGCTTTCCCACTCCTGGTTGCTGGGTGCGCACCCCACTCCCACCAGAGCCTCTCCGGCCCGCCCGGCTTGTTTATTTACAGTCCCGGGAAGGATTCCCTTCCCCCAATCTTCAGCGTTCAGGGTGCCCCACCCTCTTTCCAGCGTGTCTTAACTGTTCTTATTGCTTATTACTCAGTTTCTGTTTTTTTTCCCGGGTGGAGGTCAGTCTGTCCAGGGGGCTATGCTGCTCTGGCCCAGGCTTGTCTGTGGGGGTACCGTGGTACCATGAAGCTCACCTGGTCCGTGTCTTCCCAAGCCATATGGGCGCCGGCCACTGGTGGCCCCGGGGGCCCTCCTCGTTTCTCTGTTTAACGTGAAGTGGAGATTCTCTGCACCAGCTGGAGATGTGGAGGGGTCAAAGTTATGCCTTTTCTCGGTGATTATGCCTGCAAAGTGTGTCTCCAGTGTCTCTCCAAGATTTCACTATAGGAGGGTCGCTTTCTGCTTCCTACCTCTAGCCACCATCTTGGAATCTGCCCGCTATCATTGATTTAAATGAACAGAAAAATCAAATAAACATTAAATAAATTCTTCCAGGTTTTGGTAGTAAGTTTGTCAATGAAAAATAGATTTATTATTTGTATCAGGGTAGAATTTTTGTTCACAATGATCTAATCTAAGCTATGATATGGACAGTAGACATTTTCAACATATTACTCTCTGAATAAAAGGGAATAGTATATATGAAACTGGCTCCTTTTCTTCAACAAGGTCTTTGTGTTGGTGACTGTTGCTCCTTCGGGAGCACAGGAGGCCCCCATCGCCCGAGTGTGGCCTAGCTACCCAGGGCTGAGAGGGTTCTGCCTCCACCTGCTGTGCTGTCACAGATCACTGCCTGGGAAGCTCCATACTCTGTGCCCAGAGCAGCTCTGGCAAAATTGGGAACTCATCACTATAAACATGAATGTTGAGTTTTTCCCCTTCTTTCTTTTCCTTCTCTTTCTCATTCTCCTCTGAGAATATTTGCAGTGTTTTTCTAAATGTCACAAATATTTATTCTAAAATGTTTTAATAGTAAGTGTAGATAGTAACATAAAGTTATTCATAATTCCAACACCCCCAAAGAAGTGTGGTTATACTGTGCCTGTGGTTACATCATGTGACAGTTTTGTTTGTTGCTTTTAAACTTAATGCTCTGTATACACTTCCAGACAGAAGTAAATATGATTTTTTTTTTGAGACAGTGTCTTGCTATGTACCCGTGCTGTCCTGTCACTCACTGTGAGGCCCAGATTGACCTCCAATTCATGATCCTTCTGCCTCAGATGGGATTATAGTTGTGCACCAGCACATCTGGTCTGAACATGATTTTTTAATTTTATGAGATATTCTGTAAAGCAATGTTCTGTATTCCTCTTATACCTTATTTTTGAGTAATTCTCATATTTTCCTAGTATTATAGATAACGTGTCAATATAGGTCCTTAAACATTATTATGATAAATTTCTAAAAGTAGAATTAAAGGTCTATTTCAGTTGTACTATCTGCTATGACAATTAAACTCCATGATATCACTGTTTAGCTGAAGATAGTTTTTGCATGTAAAGGTCAACCAGGGTGTAGTTTGGAGGTGTAGTTTGAAGGTTAGGGTAAAGAAAGAAGGTCATTCTCTGATTCCCAGGGTAGTAGCTGCAGGCTCTGCTCCTGTCAACATTTGGTTTCTATGGTCATCATGGGAGATATCCAGCCAACAGATGGGCATGAGAAGACTGGGGTGCTGCATGGAATGTGGATATGGGCCCCAACTGGGGGTGGCCTCAGTCCTCTCATACTCCATACCTACATTGCAGAAAATCTCTAGCTATGCTGGGGAAGGTGGTTTCATGGTGTGCCCAGATGTCTTGCTTCATCTCAGGATCCCAGTTCCAACCATATTTAAATTTCTTGCTAATTATTCTGAGAAATAATTATACAATTTACACCCTTTCCATCTGTGAAAAAAAAACTGCTTGTTTTACCCTATGGTAATGGCCAGAATTTTGAAGTTTTTATACCTCAAGGTGAAAAAGAAAGGCTTCCCACTTTTGCTTTGAAAGGTGGTTCTTTGATTACCAGCAAAGTTTAACATTTTCTATATGTGCATGGGCCATTTTTTCCATTCTTTCTGAACTATGAATTTATGATCTTAACTATTTTTCTGCATAGGTATAAAGATTTTTCTTAGTGATTGTAAAATTTCTTTAATAAAGTCAAAAAGAAAGCACACTTTGGGGGTGGTTTTTAAAAAGCTGTGTTTTTGACTTTTTTTCTAGAGAAGACTTTAATTCTTATGTAATTGAGCCTAAGCAGTCTTTTCTTTTATGTTTCAGTTTCTCCTTTTAAGTGCCTAGCTTTCTTGTTCCTTCCTTAGTCCCTTACTTTCTTCTTATACCTCTGTCAGTTCTGGCTTTCTCCATCAGCATTGCCCCTGCCTGCCTCTTGGAGTGGGCCTCTTTGCCTTGGTTTGTCAGTTCTCCATTTCACTTTACCCTTGTCTCAGTCAAAATTGATTGCTTCAGAAAATCATCCTGTAGAAAAAAGTTCTTAAGTTTATCTCCTAAGGTGCTTAATGTGTGCCAGCCCTCTTGAGTGATTCAAATGCATGCAGTATTTCATCTTAACACCATTTGGGTTAAAGAAGTTAGATTACTTGCCCAAGGTCACACAATACAGGAATAGCAGAGGGAAGATTTGCATTGCTAGTGTGTGAAATATCAGAATCAGGTTCCTGGAAGATAATTTGACCCTGGTGCTTTCCAGGATCACTTTACTTACAATGCTCAGATTTCTCTAGAGACTGGTGACTCCCACGTACAAACTCCAAGTACACCCAGAATTTGTACATCCAAATTCTGTACATTGAAATCTCTGAAAATCTTTCCAAATAAAAATGCCATGCTTTTGAAAAGTCTTTCTTTTTTTAGGTTGCATCAAGAATTATTGGCACTGGTTAATATATTAGAAATGAGGAAACATCGTCTCAACCCTGACATCCCATAGTTCTATGGTAGAATAAATACCTCCATCCATGGATTTGCCATCCCTTGCTCCTGGAATGGTAAGGGACTTCCATCACAGACTATTTGACTAAAATTTGTTCAAAACTTGTAGATCAAGAGCGATAAATATGCAAATCTCATCACTGCATTTTTTTCTTCCACAAAACAGTGACTCTGCACAAGTGGGACAATAAAGCTCAAGATGCTATGAATGATGACATGTGGACTTAGACATCTGTATTTGAAAACCAGATTACATCTGGCCTTTCTACATACTATAATTCATTCTTATGATTTATAGCATCATCCACTTAGGCAGCCATAAGAATGGCTACCCTCCCATCAAGCAGATAGTGCACTCCTAATTGTTATGCATATATTTTAGGGGAGGGATATTCAGGATTGATCTTCAACTATGAATATAACTATGAAAAGAAAACCTGAACCAAGCAGCAGTTTCTCAAGTGATTTCAGAGTGGATTAGTGGACAGCATTTTAAATAGAACCATCTGTGATAATTGAAAGATTATCTAGAAGCACTTGTGACTATACAAGAATGACATAGTTTTTGGCAATTGGCTACGGTATTTTCTCATTACTTTGGAGCTGGATCCAGTAATTTCCTTCTCTATTGACAAAATCATTTGTACACAGTCACAAACAAAGAAAAATGCCATATTTAGAAGACTTCAGAGCAAGAAATCCACTACCTCCTTTTATGAATGCCTTTTATATCAAAGAAATCAGTAGTAGAAAGCGTTTCTAAACATTCGATCTAAATTACCAGAACCAACAACATGTACAGCTCTCAGCAGAGTTGTAAACACTCCAGACTCATTTCATGTTTTTTTCCTCCATATTTTCTCTAGAGATAAGAAAACAGTACCTTGGAAAGATAAAAGATTTAACTTCTATGTACAATGATTTTAAAATTACAAAACAAAATTGTTGAAGTTAGGGGACCAAATGACATGTATGTGAATTTCAGATGAAAAGCTGTATATGTATTCCTTTTGTTGACTGTGCTATAATTATTAAAGGCTTAAATTCCCTGAGAACTCATTTCTGCTACAAAAACAAAATGAATGTCAGTTCACTAGCCTTCAAATCCATTTGTATGACCCTTTGTCAGAGAAGCTTAATCCCTTTATTGTTTTAGCCTACTTATGTTTACTAATGAAATTCTTTAGATATACCTACTTTTTTCTCATGTAGGAAGTAGTGGAAATTATAAGTACTAAGTCCAGTATTTGAAAGTGATTTTCATTTTAGTGATTATCATTTTCGTGTTAAACTTCTTTGTCTATCTAAATATATTTGAGTCCCTCTTTTTTAAAAAACATTTTTTTTTCACTATAAGCCATGTAGATTTTATTTTTCAGGCTTGCCTTTTGTAATACATTGGTTAGAGTAGTATGAGTTTAAGGTAGTTGGAATGGGATGGAAATGTTGAGGTATATATTTTTTCCATATAAATTACTCCATAAATCTGTAAGAAAAGCTTGGGGTATGTTTGTGAATAATGTATTGTGCTTCCAGTGTGACACTTTTGTTCCTGTGACTATGCATTTTATAGAGTTCAGCTTGAGTCTACTGGATTGCACTTGAAAATATGTCAACTTTATAAAATAGGTTACTGAATATACCCATATGATCTATTCAGACTTAGTTTGTAATGTATTCCAGTCTTCCTTTTGGGGGCCAAAACACTCATATTTTGCTGCAATAATTACCATTCATCAAACCATCTGAAAGCTATTGGATCAAAATCCAGATTTTCAGTTTCTGGAGCTTTTATAATACAACTCTGAAGATGAATATTTCAAATTTATAAAGTTTTGATAATATGGAAGCTGGATTACTATGAGCCATTCTAGGCAGCATTGTATATTCCTGATGTCCTATGAATGTGATTCTATTTAATCCTGAAATCTTGCAGAGATAGTGTCTTTATCTCCTTATGCCTGTGAAGTAGTCTGTTTGTACACTGTTGAAAGTTGTTAGGAGTGTGATTATGGCAATTCTCCTAAGAAAAGTGAAGAATTTGTGAAGAACTTTCTTTAAATTCTTATTCAAAAAGCTTCACCTGCAAAATTACATTTATATTAAATAAGGTTGGGGAATGGGATAAGAATGAAATGTTCAAATTAAAATTATGATTAGCCTTTTATATAAATTCCTTGACTTTATTAACCTTTCTGAATTAAAAATAAAACTGCAAACCATTTTTTTGTTCACTGATATTTTATTTGAGGAATAAGTACAGAATATGTGCACCCCATGGCATGTATTAATCATAAATTAGATCCATTCAATAAGTTAAGTATTGGTTATTCAACTCTCTACAAAACATAAACCAGTAATCAGTGTGTATATGCTCCATTATAATAAAAAGCAAGCGTTGACAATTGAAGTCTTGTGACTTCATGATTAAAACAGGGGCAGCTGTGTAAAGTGATGCCTAAAAGGTCACAGATGCTTTCTCTGTGGGAAGTCAACTGCTTTACTTTGTGACAAATTAGTAAACAGAGTTTTTCTGTGGATGAATATGAAAATTCAAACTGTTTCATCTTCCGTAATGCATTGCTTTATACTTATGAAATATTTAGTGTATAAAACCTGCCAAACTCAAAGAAATTTTAGGTAAATTATATCAAGTTACATGAGAAAAGTCCAATCAGGAGGTCAGGGGAAAGGGTTTGATTGGTGTTCAGTTGGAGTTTAGGTATGAATTACTTTGAGTCAGAACTTGGCTATGGCAAATATGAACTTTGAGTTTCTTGACGTCTAGGTAACCTTTGGGCAAATTCTACACCCTTTACTCTTTAAGTGTCTGTTTTTAAGTTTTAAGTCTCTTTTACTGTTTTTAAGTTTGTTTCTGCAATTTGTAATATGGGAATAATAGGACAGTATCTACTTCAAGGAGTTGTGTGGTGTTTGGGACAAAAATCCTTTTACTATTCTCTCTCCTTTGTCAACCTCATTAGTTCTCAGGGTTTGAACCCTATTTCCTATAGATATGTAAGATTTACCTACTTCAAATTACTCTGCTTCTCCTGCAAAGAAATTACCTTGATTCATCCTTCCATTCAAGCCCGAACATGGAAATCATTAATAATCCTGCTGATTAGTCAGCCATCATCGGGCTTGCATCTTCCCTCCCTCTATAGTATACTTCCTTAGCTAACCAGCTATCTTGTTTCTAGATTGTTACCAGTGTCTGTAATCTGCTTTTTTCATTCTGTGTTTCTCCCATCTGTCTCTTCACTGTTAAAGCTGTGATCTCCTCAACACCTAAATTGGGTCACTTCATTCTTTTGTCTATCTTCTGGGTAGTCAGCTTTCTATTGCTATAACAAAATACTGTAGATAATTAATTTATAAGGAGGAGAGATTTATTTTGGCTCAGATGTCAGAGGTTTCCTTTGGGTCTGCGGTGAGGGATTGTGTGGTGGGGAGTGTGCAGTGCAGCAAAGCTGCTCAACACATGGCAGCCCGGAAGCAGAGGCAGAAATAGATAGGAAGGGGCCTGGGTCCCCGTATCCCCTTCAAGGGCATGCCTCCAATGACCTACCTTCTTTCTACCTCCAGAAGGTTTCACCATCTTCCAACATTGTTGCAGAGTGGCAACCAAACCTTCACCGTATGGCCTTTGGGGGACATTTAAGATTGAAACCATAGCACATTTTATGGGGTTTCCCACTGAACTTAAACATTTCTTACCATGGCCCACAGGCTCTTCATGATCATGTGATGTATTTGTGGCCACATTTATTTCATGCTGCACTCTGCCTTTCTTGCCTGGAACTGTCCCTAGTTTTCCTTTGCAATTATGTGACCCCTGCAAATGCTTTCTAGTCTTGGCATTGGTATAAAGTAACCCTTTGCATGGCATGCTCTTCTCACCTTCCCCACCTCCCTGGATTTGCTGGGTTGTTTTCTTATGCTAGTTCTTAGTTTCAGGATATTTTCTTAGAGGTCTAACTACAAAAGATCTCTCTCTGAGTGTGTGTGTGAGATTTATTTGACTGTTGTGAGTTTCTGTGTTGATATTCATTCTGAACTGAAATTATTTTGCTATATTCTCCATGAGAAGTTAAGCAAATGAGGATGGGACATTGCCTGTGTAGATACTGTCCAGTCTAGTACATTAGTCTCCACCCAGTTGCCTGCAGTTCCTGGTATATAGTTGAATGAATATATGGATTCCATTCTTGTCTCTTCAGTAGATACTCTGGGATCTCATCTTAGTGAGGAAAATCAAATGGTCACCTGTGGGCAGCAGGAAAGGCCCTTTGGATGCAGACATTTGACCGTTTGTTTTTCCCCTAGTCTTCTCTCTCTTTTCCTCCTAATCTTCAGATTTACTTTTACCTTCGTTACTCTACCTTGTGAAGTAACAAATACAATATTCTCATTTCCCCAGTATTAGAGGATATATTTTCTGTTTTATGAGGGTGCTGGATTATCCCAGTCTCTAGGCATAGTCTTTACAATACTGCTAAAGCAAGGCAGTGAGTACATGTGAGAAATTCTGTCCAAATGACAACCCTATTTGTAAGGAGCTTTCTTCCAACAAAGTTCTCTTTTGCTTAAAAGTTAAATATTACCGGGTTTCTCCCCTTTCCCTTTCATTCTTTCTTTAAAAGGTTCTAGTCTTATCCTACAGACAAATGGATGCATTTGACAGAATAAGATAAGGATTAGCTATCATAAAGGTAATCATAAAAGGAAAAGAGATAATTACACACACAATGGTCTAAATAGACCCTGCTTTATGTGAGACATTCTCATTGAACAAAATATTTGGAGGGATAGAAGAAACAATTTGGTAGATGTCAAGTTACTTCTAAAACTGAGAGAAAACTAGGAAAGAAAATGGAGAGATGTTAAAAGGTGTTTCCATTGAGGCCACATTGACCTTCCACTTGTGATCATCCTGCCTCAGTCTCATGAGTTCTGGGATTACAGATGTGCACTACCACACCTGGCATGTCTTAGCATTTTTGTATTTGCACTATGCATTCAGTTTACCATATATGAGTTACTCTGAGTTAGCATGTGGTATTAGTTTCTAAAGTTCACGAGTGCTCAATATGGTATTTTTGGGATGGCAACATCAAAATTCAAGAGCCGTTATCTGTTCATCCTTCCCAACCTCAAATCTCGTCTGCACATACTGCACATAGTCCATCTCTTGTCCTTGACTCTGCCTGATTTAGTGAGGATCAAGGTCTATTTAAAGACATTGCACAGTCAGCGCTTAGAGAAGGAGACAAAATTTGTAGTGTTGGCTCTGCTGGTAGATAAGCTGTAAGAAAAGATTGTGGTTATTAAAATAAGATAGTGACTGCTGGATGCCTTTGCCAAGAGGTTTATTATAATGGGATATGGATCTTGTTAATTAACTCAGTAAAAGGTACTAAATCTAGAAGGTCCTCTCTGGGAAATAAAGTAGTGGTAATTTATATGCTTTAAAGAGTGTTATAAAATCATCAGCTTTTTCATTCAAATATGCATCATGCTTACAATGTACCAGGCACTCTGCTGGTGGGTGGAATAAATTGGATGTTTGATTGAGGCACCAGGGCATGATATTTACACACCAAAGTGAGAAGCCAGGTCCAATAGAGACTTTTTAAAGGAATACCCAGTCTCAATATCATTACAGGAGGGGAAACAGCCAGGGGAGAAGTGCAGATGGGGGCCGTAGCAGGAGAGGAACTCCCAGTATCATCCGTGAAAGGAAAGTATACTTTAATGCCATGTTCCAGGGGTATAAGCAGTCAAGATAAACTTTATTGACATATGATTTCCTTTTCTCTCCCCAAATTCAAGCTGTAGAGGACCCAGAAGCTTCTGGCAGCAAACTGGATAAGGAAAAGAAAAAGAAAAAACACTGTCAATGCTCCCTTCCCAGAATTCAGGTCTCTCTGAATTTTCAATCCTCAATCTTTGAACTTCAGTGGCCACATGGATTACCAAAAGAAGGCTCAGTTCGGGACCAAAGCAATGCTTCTTAGACGTGGGTGTGCCAATCTCCAAAGGATGACTGAAGGGAAATTGTTGACCCTCTCACTGTCTCCATTTTGTCACCTCGAAAAGTGCCTTTTCTATTTTAAAATGTTGTTTTTAGAATAAAAGAGTTATTATAGTTTGCACTACCAAGTACCACACAAATGTTAGTTAGTATTGTTTTGAGAAGAGAGCTGGTTTTAAATCCAGGACAATGTGAGCACTGGGGGATTGGAATTCTTTCACTTCTTACAAATTGAGCATCCTTGAGCAGGTTTTTAATCTTTCTATGTTTTACTGTGCATGTATGAATTGTAAGCAGTCTGTTTTGCAAGGTTATTGTAAGTATTAGGAAGATTATTATGCTGATATTGAGTTGAGAGTGTGGCACTTACAGGTATTCAAAAATTAGTAAAATTGTTTATTAGCATTAAAGTATAGCCATGTGTCACTTAATGATGGGGATGTTTCCTAAGAAATGTGTCATTGAACTACTTCATCATTGTATCAACATCACAGAGTATACGTAAATAAACTAAGATGATCACCAACCACTAGGTGACATAATAGTATGATACCACTGTCATAGGCAGTCTGTCACTGACCAAAACATCACTATGCAGTGCATGAATGTAGTATAATTACTATTATTATTAGCTGTCCTTTTTCCCTTGTTACAATTGTCTAGGGCTGGAGCTAACCCTAGATGCCCTGGTAATTGTGTTTAATTTCTGGATCTGGCCTGACTGTCTCCATTGAGTGCAGCTGGTAGCCAGGCACATCCCATTTTGTCCATCCTTCAAAGCTCTATGTTGTTATGGTATTGGAGGGTGGATACTTATTTTTCTAGTTTCTAGCCTCTGTGGATCATATGTAACTTGATGTTCCCATGCTTGACTCACTCTCACACTCTTGAAGAGGGATCTAACAGACACCTGAAATCACTTAAAATCAAAGTGATGAAGTTTGATTCCTTTACTCTGAGAATGTGGTTAGAATTTTTTCTTCAGAGAAAACAGTGGCTGTTGTTACTACTTTCCCCTCAGGAAACCCTAAGGTGTTAACTTTCTCCTGCTCCAGGATCTTATCTCTGTCTTTAGGACACGGAAGCTATGTGTAAGCTGCAATTCATATGGGCTTGCTTTTTCTCATTAATGGCACCAAAATCAAAATAAAATGAAGATTCAGGGAAGGACCAATAATTAGGCTTTTACTGATCTCATTACTTGTCTATAATTTTGGATCCTTTTAATCTAAAAACAAAAAGATAAACAAATTAACAAAATTAACACTCCTTTGGAATTGGCCCAAATCCCATTTTCTTCATTGAGATGAGGTTAGGTAATTTAACCATGAGAGCCTATTTCTAAATCTATCTCAGAAATGCAATAAACTAGAAGCAGCACTTTTTTTGTCCATGGTCAATCAGCAGATTGATCAGCAAACATGTAAGGATTCCCAAAAAGGTGACTATTATCACAGGCTGCATGACTATTTGAAATCCTTGGGGTATCAGAATTCAGAATTCTTAAGGTTTAGAAAGGTGATGAAGTATTTATGTATTTTATACAACATTGCCAGAGAGCTTTCTAACAATATCTTATAATAAAATATATTTTTATTCCTGTGGTGAAACATAAAAACTGACAAACTAAATGGGATGAAATAAAGGTTGTAAAGCCTTACATCATTTTGGAGTAATTCAACTCACAAAGAAGGAAGGTTTAATGACATCATAGGTAGCCATATTGTATTTGCTATTGTGAAATATGATAGGCTGAGTAATTTATCAGAAATTTACTTTCTCACAGCTCTGCATGCTGGGTGTCCAAGATCAAGGTACAGCAACTGGTGATGGTTTGACCTCTTACAAGATGGTGCCTTGAATGTTGCATCCTTTAGGGAGCAAGAATACTGAATGAGGTTTTTTTAGAAAACCTTAAAGGAGATGGTGATGGTGGTGTGGGCATGATCAAAGTATATATATGCATGTACGAAAACAGAACAATGAAATCCATTAAAGTTAAAAAAAAACAAAGAAGAGGGGATAAGAAAGAGTAATGGGATGAATCTGATCAAAGTACATATGCATGTATGGAGACATTACAATAAAACCCCTTCATGCAATTAACATACACTAATAAAGATTTTTTAGGAGACCTTAATCTCATTCACAAGGGAGGAGCCCTCACGACCTATAGGCTACTCAATACTATTACGTTGGCAACACCTGCATGTTGGGGCAGACACACTTGAAGCTTAACATAGATTATTTTAGAATTTGTGTCCCTAGTTTTACCTTCTTACATTTTGCTAACATGAGCACTCAATTTTAGCAAGTGGCCAACCCAGATCTTGTCGCCTGACCCTCCCATTCTCACATATCACCTCCTCCATTCTTCCTTAAGAGAAGTGTATCATTATCCTGTTGTCATTTTATTCTTCCTCATTTTGTGCCAGTTGTGAATTCACCATGGATTCTTTATTTTGTTACAACAAAAGTGGATCTCAAATGCCTCCATGCAGAACTAAAGTGTTTCTTTACAGAGATTTTATGTTTTTCCCGTTGGTTAGTACTCTTCAATGACTAACCCTAAATTCTTCACAATTTCCTGGGGTATCTGGCTATTGCTCCCACATTATCTTCCTTATTATCTTCTATATGCTTTTTATTCTTGCATAGCTCAAAATTATATCTCTTTAGTCCAATAAAACTTGTGTCCTGTGTTTAGAGTGATTTTGCCACTGCCTTCCCCATTCCTTATCTGTCTCATACTCATTCTTCTTTAAGTACTATTAACTTAAAGAGATTCCCTCTGAGTTCAGTGTAAGTCTCCACTCTTACTCTTTTTCACAGTACACTGGGCTTTCCTTTGTGATCAGTTGGTCAGCTTCATTACATCATTATTTCTTTGTGTCTTGATTGCCATCTATCTTCTCCATTAGACCTTGAGATCCACAGGCAGCCATCTATATCTTTTGAGGCACTTCTTTGTGCTCCATGTTTAGCACAGAACTGATTTAGGGTAAGAGCTCAAAAAACATTGGAAAATGAATGCATGAATAAACGAATAACTTAATTGCTGGTGACTAACAGCTAGCAAAGCAGTCTCATACTTATTATCACATTTAATCTCAAATCAACCATGTGAGATAAGCAGGACAGGTATAATCAGCTCTAGGTTATAAGTAAATACGCCAAGCTTTAAAAGAGTAAATGATTTGATCAGAATTACACAGAGCAAGAATAATGTTTTGGGTTTCTGATTCTTAGCCCACCCTTTATTTTTTCCCTCCAACTACTGTACCTACCAGTCTCTGAAAATGAAAATAGATTTTGAACTCAAATTTTACAGATTTCAATAGGAAAAACTTATGTGACAGATTTGTAGGATTAATTAAATCCCTGGATGGTTTCCTATACCAAGTGGATTTTATAAAAATTCAGGAGGAAATAAAGGTAACTTACTTGGTAACCTGAAACGCATTCGTAAAGTGAGGACAGAGCACCCTATGATGAACCTAACTGCATTTAAGGATGTGCTCGAGGACTGAAAGCCAAGTCATAAAGGCAATGAAACTCTGCTTAGCATAGAGAAAGAGAATAGTAATTGATATTATGTAGAAATAAAAGTACTTTCTCATTGTTTGCATGAGAAACCTTATTGAGGCCTTCTTTATTGATTAAGGAATATTCTTTAGCTCTTCTACATGCTGAAACCCTGTAGAAAACACTAAGAGTATTTTAAGGGCTTAAAAATAATTCTAAATTGAGGGCATTGACAAGTAAACTTGTATTTTCAATGAAAAAGGCCAACCAAGCTGACCAACCTCTTGGTCTTGTTTTTTCCTATCTATAAAATCAAAGGGCTGTACTGTATGTTTCATAAAGTCATTTCAACTCCTGATATTATTTCATATGGAATCTAGAATTGGGAGGAGAAGCTCTAGTTGTAAAGTATTTAGTATAAAATGGACAAAGCTGACTGACCAACTTCTTAATCACATATCATTTCTGTCTTAAAAGTAGTATCTAACTTTGTGTTAGGTAAAGACAACATTCTGTTACAGATTTTGACAATTCCACAAACCAGGTCAGGTCATCTCTACAGTACGAGATCACCAAACAGCATCTCTCAGAAGTCAAGGTCAAGTGTACTGTGTATCAGAAATGGGCTGACAGGAAAAGAAGCTGCCTGAGGCAGAGGCAAGGCTGCTGTTCCCAGTAGACTCCAAGTATACATCATTTTGTTCAGGAAATATGCAAATTAGTCTTGTAGAGATACATCCATGAACTCTCACATGGGAAGACAAGCCTGATTTTAGAATGGCTCTGGGCATGTGTAGCAGATTTTGAAGTCTTTCTGTCATAATCCATGCAGTGGAAGACTATATCTTGATGTTCTAAGCAGCTAAAAGCCGGAGACTTGAAATCACAGTGATCTGGGTTTGAATCTTGGCTATGTAATTTGCTCTTTTCATAATGTTGGGAACATACTATTCAGTCTATAAAATAGAAATCTCTATTTTTATAAATTAGATAATACATGTTATATTCCAGAGTATTACTCGTTGTCACATAGTTTATTCCTTATTTAAGAAAGTTACTAAAAGTATATATAGAAACATGACAATGACCCCCTTGTACAACTAGTAAAAAGCTAATAAAAGTGTTTAAAAAAGAAAACTTCTTATGCTTCAGTACAAAACATTCACAGTTAATGGAGAGAAAAAATCATTTTATTGTTAACAATATTGCTAAGAAATATTTAGTTTAAACTTTGATTATTTTAAATTGGATGATAATGCATTTATTATGAGATAATGAAAAGCTGCCTTACTTAGATGGTATCTTCACCCTCCCATTTTTAAGATCATTTTGTTTACTTCAGCTCTATGACCACGACTCCATATGAGGTGACTTCCCCATCCAAGCTAGGCTTTGTGGGGCTTCCCTTTACAGTCACACAATTACCTCTGTCTGCAAATCTCACAGACTGCTCAGCAACAAATATAGTGTGGTGATTGTACACAATTGTAAATCCTCCTACTCTTCTTTCATTTTTGTTCATTGTAAAGAATCACATTTTTGTCCTCAGCTGGAGACCCTCAAGTACATTAATTGGCACAAAGTTGCTACTGGCTACCACTTTTATATTGGGAAAGAAATACAAGTTCTAATCCAAGCATTCCAGTTATTTGAATTCTTTACATGTAGCACCTAGAGAAAGTATACACAGGCCTTGCTCTTGATTACTCAGATATAATTAGAAGCTTATTGCAAAGGAAATAATATAACAATTACCACCTTACATCAGACACAGAATAGGGTATTTTTTGAGGAGATGAAGAGAGACAGGAATAGGTATAAGCATAACGTAAGCAAGTCCAAATTTCAAGTCATTTGAAGTGAAAAATAAAGGAAGGCAGATGGCTCAGTGCTTTTTGGGAATGTTGATTTTATGACCAAGAATTTGACTAGATATTTAAGGAAATCTTGATGTAGATATTTGAGACTTGTAGCCTAAAATTGGAGAACTAATTTTGGATAAGACCTAGAAGAGTGAAGACACATTTAATAGACACAGCAGACCCTGTATTACCTTTTACCATTAAATTACCATTTAAGGGCCCTTGAAGTATCAGGGTTTTCCTAGTATTTATCAGAGAACTCAAGGTCTGAAAATCGCTCAAATTGTCCAACTGGTTTCTTAAGGTTCCTTCCCAAATACTCACCAATGTATAGGAGCATATTAAAAAAATAAGGAGAATTACTACAGTAGAAAATCCTTTTCAACCTTGTTTAATTCATCATCTAATTTGTCTGGTCATGGAGTCTTACTTTCTGTAGTGAAATTGATGACACAGATATGAGGAACTCTGGGTTAAGTATTAGCTATAGAAGGCAAGTATTCAGTTACAAATACTTGGTAGCTAACACTCAATGGCAGTCAAGTTTAGAGTATCAACACTTAATATGCCATTATGAACTAATTATTAGGTTATAGGGCCTCTCATTTGCCAGAGTACAGTATCATAATGGAATGGTGATAATAATTATTATACTAATAATTTATTTTGAAAAATTATTAGGTGTCTGATAATATGCATGATATTAAATATGTTTAATTTTATTTAAGCCTTATAAAAAACCTAACAGGCATACAGATATTATCTGTGACTTCCAATTAAAAAAAGATTTAAAAATGTTAAATAACTTGAAAGAGTCATACAATTAAGGTAGATCTGAGATTTCCATCCTTATTTTCTGCCTTTTGATTATCTAAGAGTGTTGATGGGCAGGGGTGCCAATCTGTAAAAGATGGACAACTTCCCTCACACACTTCCAAGTGTCTGAGTGTCTGTGGAGTGAGGGACTGTGTCCAAGGCAAAAGGTCACTGGCATCCTACAAAGAATGGTCAACTGAGGCATGGGAAGGAGAAAGGACAGAGATTAATCTTGATTCATAGTTTGTCCATGCTGGTACTAATAAGTAAGCCATAGAATTATGGGACTCAAAGAATTTCCTAAGTTTATCTCAAATATAGCATTTGATAAATCAACATAAACCAGTCACATGGATTAATTTTTCTGAGCGACTCCTCTCAGCACCTAGTTTTGCAATGAATGAACAGATGATAGTGTGCATTAATCTTATGATTAAATAAGGAATTGTGCCTAAATGGTGATTGGTTTATAATAAAGAAAATACTTTTTCCCAGTGGAAAATGTGCAGTTGTTATTCTTAATTATGTGCATTTCTAAATCTCATTTTAAAAATTATGGAGCTAATCATGTAATAATAGTTGCTAACAAGTTAATGAAATCAAAGTGAGAGTTGATTCATTCTGTGTACGAATTGGTACAAGACAATAGGTATTAATTATATTGGCAGGTTAAAAGGAAAATAAACCAGAAATCTCACCTCAAGGATGTTGAGAGAAGGAAAAAAATCATACCTTATGGTAAATGTTTGACTCTTTTTCAAGATTTGCTCATTTTTTTATTACTGAACAGTTACCAAGACCTATGTGTTTCCCTTTGTATAATCTCCCATTGTCTCACATCTTTTCTCTCTGGTGATCTGGCTTATGGAGGGGTCACTGCCTTTGAAACGAATGTCTGTTGTGCTCCAACTCAACTACAACTCATAGAATGCTATGAAATTACCTTGAGAAATAGCTTTGAGTCTCTCACTACCCACTTAAGTACCTTAATTTCACAATGTCCTATTTTGTCATCACTCACAAATGGGTCTTACCTTTTGGACTCATTTTCAAATATTCTGTACTTTGCACATATGTCTCCAGCTACTTGGAACACTTCCATTTCTCAAGCATAGCAAGCATCTCAATTATTCTGTTCAGCCCTTCTCCTTAAGCTTCTCCTTCACTGAGTAGATAATACACATTTCTAAATTCTGCTCAAATGTCCCCTTCTCTAGGAAGTAAATATCCCTTGAGTTGAGTAAAGCTAAAAATATTATGTTACTAGAAGCAAATGTTCTTGCCTCTTTCCTCACTACCATAATGTGTGGGAATTTGTTATATATCTCTGAAAGCCCGCTAGTTAAATAAGCAAATGAATAAGTTCCTAAGTATAGCCAGTGCTAGATTCTGGATATCAAAGCACAGGTCCTGAATTTAAGGAAATAATAGCCTAGTTGAAAAACAAACATATAAGGACAATTACCATACCCTAAACCAAGTCATATGGCAGGGAATAAAAGAAGACCATAAAAACACAGAGGAAGAGACACAAAATCAGTATAGATGGATGAGGGGCAACCCATGACTACCACTGTTCATCTTGGAAGACCAAATGTATTGAAAAGATAATTAAGTCACTCATCATGTTTTGTGTACATATGTTACCTACAACTTAGATAAGCAACAGTTTTGAGAGCATCACAACATATAAAATGTTGGTCCATTGGAACAAAATCCATTTGTGCCCACAGAATTAAATATGTTTGACATATTTCTTCAACCCTGACTCTAGAGTCTTTATACAAAAAGGAAAACATTTTATATAATTATAAAACCTACAGTTGTAGAGAAATTTTAGAAGAGGGTAAGTTGCTTATGTCTTGGGTCCATGGGAAAGGATCCTACAATTGGTTCATAATGTCTGCTAAGAAGTGGATAATAGCATTACAAATGTCAGCTAATCTTTAGAAGCTGGTCATTTAGTTCAAACACACTTTATCAAGGGAAAAAATGGAGGCAGAGAGAATTGAAGTGACTTTTCCACATGATGAATAAGTGTCAGAAATACAAATAAACCTTCAATCTTTTGTTTATAAGACCAGTGAACTTTCTCTTGAACTTCAGTATACAGAAATATAATGTCCAGAGTCCTTTTCTCAATCAGTACAATAAAAAATATCATGAAAATGTAAGAAGTAATTCATAGAATATTTTATGTAATAAAGTTTTGGATTCTTCAACCTGATAAGGAATAAAAAATGACTTTTATTCTGTCACTGAATGATTCTCTGTTATGGATAAAGTGATACTGTTTTGAAAGCTTAGAAAGCCCAAGCTACCAAAGAAGGTATTGAAATGTCATCTAACCAAACAAAAGTAAAACAAAGTTCAGTCCTTACATTTTTGTGTCATCCTAGTACTGTATTTTTTTCTCTAAATGTAAATATTCCTAATAGGCAAAATATTAAAACTGTTATTCTTGGTTATTTAATTATCATTAATTATTTCTCCCATCTGAAATCTCCTTTATGTCAAGAGAAAATGTGTAAGTCACAGATTTTCAAAATATATTGTTTATTTATTTGGGGGAAGTTATATATATTATTATAAATTTATGAATAATTATACTTATTCATAGAATGCATACATTTTCTTGGTTTTCCTTTATTGTTGAGATGGGTGGGGATACATTGTGGCATTTACACAGGTTCTTACAGTGTATCAAATATTTCATATAATTGTATGCAACATGTAATGATCAGGTCAGGGTAACTGGCAAATCTATTACCTCAGATACATATCAATTCTTTGTGCTAGGGACACTCAAAATCTACTCTATTATCTATTTTGAAATGTTCTGTTGTCATCAACGATAATCATTCTACTGTGTTATATAATCTTAGAAGTTATTTCTCCCATGCACCTGAACCCCTGTAGGTACTATCACCTTTTCTCCAGGTTACCAGGCCCTGGTAACCACTGCTTTATTCTCCACTTCTATGAGGTTAAATTATTAGTGAGAATATTAGTAGTATTTGGCTTATTTTACTTATATAATGTTCTCTGATTCAATCAGTACTGCATTAAATGACAATTTTATTTCTTTTTGTAGCTGAAAAACATCACATTGTGTGTGAAACTTATCTTTTGTTTTTTTCTTCTTCCTCTTCCTCCTTCTTCTTCTTCAATATGGTCTACCTATGCAGTCCAGGCTGGCCTTGAACTTGTGATCTTCCTGCCTCAGACTCCCAGGTACTGGTATTACAGGCATGTACCACTATGCCTATCTATGGCACATTTGTTTTAACCTACTGATGGACACATAGGTTGATTCCATATCTTTGCAATTTTGAGTCATGCTGCAATACACATGGGACGACAGATATCTCTTTGACACACTGCTTTCATTTCCTTTGGATATATGCTCAGTAGTGGAATGCTTGATCATGGTCGTTCTATTTCTAAGTTTCTAATGAACATCCACACTGTATCCTATGATGGCTGTGCTAATTTACATTCCAGCCACTTATGGGGGTTCTCCTTTCTCCACATCTTGGCCAGCATTTAAAAATTTGCACTTCCTTGATGAATAGTGATGTTGAATATTTTTTTCTTATGTTGGGCATCTGAGAAATGCTTTATTTAGGACATCTGCCCACTTTAAAATTATATTATGGGTTTGTTTTTTTCTTTTGGTGTTGAGTTATTTTATTGGTCTCTTGGTGAATAAGTAGTTTGTAAATATTCTCTTCCATTCTGTTGGTTATCACTTCACTCTACTATTTTCCTTTGCTAATGCAGAATCTTTTCAGCTTGATATAATATCACTTATCAGGCTTTGCTTTTGTTACTACTGCTGTGGGCTCATATAAAAAAATCATTGCTCAAATCACCAATTTCCCTAAGAAACACTTTGAAGTGTTTTCCCCCTTTAGTTCCATAATTTTGGGTGTTACAATTAATTTGAATAGATTTTTGTACATGATGAGAGTTGGGGGTCAAATTTCATCCTTCTGCATATGAATATCCAGTTTCCCCAGCAGCATTTATTGAAGAGAGCATCTTTATCAGAAACCAGCCACTATAAATCATGGATTTATATCTGGGCTCTCTTTTCCATTGATCTGTGTGTCAGTTTTTATGCCAGTGCCATCCGCTTTTCGGTAATAAGGCTTTGCTGTATGTTTTGAAGTTAGGTATTGTGGCTTCTCCAGTTTTATTATTTTTGCTCAAGATTACTTTGATTATTCAGAGTCTTAGGGGTTCCATGTAAATTTTAGGATTCTTTCTCTGTTTCTTTTTCTACTGCTATGAGAAATGCTATTGAGATTTTGATGGGGATTGTGTTGAATCTGTAGATCACTTTGGGTAGTGTAGACATTTAAATAATATTGTTTCTTCAAATCTATGAATATGAGCTGTCCTTATACTCTTCAGTGTTTTCTTCAATGTTTTTTATCAGTGTTGTAATTTTCTTTGTAGAAATCATTAACTTGTTTAAACTTATTCCTTTTGTATCTATTATGAATGAGATTGTTTTATTTCTTTCTCAGATACTTTATAATTGATATATAAAGATGTGACTGCTGTTTGTTGATTTTTTTAATACTTTGGCTTTACTACATTCATTTATTGGTTCTAAAAGTCTATTGAGTGGATCTTTAGGGTTTTCTCTCTATAAAATCATTTCATCTGCAAACAAATAATTTGTTTCCACCATTCAACTTAGATGCACTTTGTTTCTTCCTTTCGCCTAATTGTTTTGCTAAGAATTCCAATACTGTGTTAAATAAAAGTTGTGAAAGTGGTCATCTTTGCCTTGTTCTTGACTTTAGAGAATATGTATTCAGTTCCCTCTGCCCCCACAATTCCACTTTCAGTATGATGTTAGCTGTGTGTAGATATGTTCCTTTTGTACTTAATTATCAAGAAATTTTTGTCATGAAGGAGTGTGTCTCATTAAATCCTTTATCTGCCTCTGTTGAGATGATCATATTTTTTCTCATTCATTCTGTTGAAGCAATTCAAAAAATTTATTTATTAAATTTTTAAAATAATTAATTAATTAATTAAATTAAAATTATTTATTGAATTTTTTTTTTTTTTGAGACAGGGTTTTGCCATGAACTCACTATGTAGTCTAGGTTGCTCTGGAACTCACTATCTTACTGCTTCAGCCTCCTCCATGCTGGCACTATAGGCATGTCCAACTTAATTCAATTTATTGATGGCTTAGGTTGGATCATCCTTTCATCACTAGAATAAATCATACCTCATTATACTATATAATATTTTTCCAGTAATTTTTATGCCTATGCTCAACAGGAGTAATCTCTTGTGGGTTTCTTTTTGTGTGTGTGTGTGTGTGTGTGTATGTACCTTCTGGTTTTTGCATAAAGGTAGTGGTAGTTACACGAAATGAGTTTGGAAGACTTGCTTCCTTTCAATTTTTTTTATTAGTTTGAGAAGAACTTGTGTTAATTCTCTAAGTATTTGGTAAAATTCAGCAGTGAAGTCATCTGGTTCTGGGCTTTCCTATGTTAGGAGCCTTTTTCAAAAAATACTGATTTAATATTGTTATTTGTTTTTAGTCTGTTCATGTTTTCTATGTCTTCATGGCTCAATTATGGTAGGCGTCTCTAATGGTCCTTTTATTATTTTTAATGTCTCCTTTTTCATCTGTGATTTATTACTTATTTGGTTCTTTTATGGTTTTTTCCTTAATTGGTTTAGGTAAAGTTTTGATGATTTTGCTTAGCTTTCTTCAAAACAATTCTTTCTTTCATTGATCCTCTCTAGTTTTAAAATCTATCTTTTGTTTGCTTCTGCTCTGACTCTTCGTTATTTATTTCCTTCTATTGGTTTTAGATTTGCTTTGTTCTTACCTTTCTAATTCCTAAAGTTGTCTTATGAGGTTATTTATTTAAGATCTTTTAAAATTATAAGCCTTTATTGCTCCTAACTTCCTTCTGAATACTGCTTTAATCTGTATTTTTGGTACATTCTGTCTCCTTTTTCATGTGTTTTAAGAAATTTTTAAATTTCACCTCTGATTTCTTTATTGACTCATTGGTTATTCAGTAGCATGTTGTTTAATTTCTATGTGTGTGTACAATTTCCAAAGTTCCTCTTGTCATTGATGTTTATTCTTATTCTATTGTGGTCAGAGAAAAAGCCTTAAGGCCAGGAGAGATTGGGCTCATAAATTCAAAGTCCTGAAGGAAAAAAACCCTGCCAACCAAGAATACTATGCCGGGTAAAGCTCCCCTTCAAAGCTTCCCTGGTTTGTAGGGCCAGGTCAGTCATGTGGCTAGGGTCCGCTTTCCAGCTCCTTCATAGTGCCCTGAGTGGGCAGGGTTGTCAGATGGTACTGTGACATAAGAGACCGAATGGTGGTGGGGAGGCCCACATGAGCAGGGCACTTTCTCTGGATAACACAATGATGTAGAATTTTCTGCACCATGGAAACTGGGATTGGGGCATGCAGGCCGCAGACCTCTCCAGCAGTTCTGACTTTTGATGTTGGTGGCATTAATGGGGACTGTCAGGAGTATCCCATTTATGCCTCCCCTTCCATCTTGGTTCACCTTGACTGGAAAGGCAGCATGATGGAGTAGATGCTGTATGCTAAGTTTCTTTCTTCATCAGGCCATTGTACATCTCTGTGCTCTGTGATATCTCTGCCCTATCTCTACTGTATACACTCTGGCCAAACAAATGTTTGTGGTTGTTTTTCTGACCTTTTTTTGAGGAGGGAAGGGCACTGGGCACCTCTGGTCAGCCATCTTGCTAATGTTGCCACTTGTATTATTTTCATACTGTTTTAAAATTCTTCATTGTATACCGCTGCCCAGTGGAGCTTTTTGCAATGAGGGAAATGTTCCTTGCTGCAAAATATAGTGGCCATTGAGCACTTGAAATGTGACAGTACTAGAGGAGCTGAATTTTTAATCTTACTTAATTTTAATTAAAGTTAAAACTAAAAGTCAACCATGTGTGGATAATGGCCACTGTATTAAACAGCACACATCTAACAGTTACTTCTACTGTCATCAGTCCTTTAGTCACATTTTGATGCTTCCATTCTATTCTTTCAAGTTCCTGTCTACTTTTTAGCTGTTGAAATTAAATGTGCTTTAAGACACACTCCCTAAGTGTATCTCCTTTCTGATCCAAAACTCATATTACCACTCTCTGTGGATCTGCCCTTTGACTATTATGGTATTAATTTAAATTATGCAAGTAAGATGTCACTTACCTTTTTTTAATTCCTGAGTACTTTCTTTACTGTAAAGGACCTAGAGTTCTACAAGGCTGTTTAACTTATGGGCTATGCACTCATAATTACCTGCACATTTTTATTCATGATAATGAAGGCACGGAACAAGTTTCCTTATGATCCAAGAAAAAATATGCTCTTAATAGTCTTTTCCACAAGTAAATAAATTTCATCAAACTACGAATTGCCTTAAAATAACAATAACATGGCTTTGTTAAACGTTATGGAGCAGTGCATCTGATGAACAGTAGAGAGAACCAGGACAAGCTCTAAGCATAAATCCATTCCTCCAAGACAGTGGTCTTCGCCTTGTGAAATTTTCGTGACTTTTATTTTCTAATTATAATTACCAGCATCTTTTTCTGGCCTGATAAAGTAGTTGAATCATTGGAACAGATAAAAACACACTATAAACACCATCAGTTGGAAAATTGATGATAGAAGGCAAAAAAAGAAACAGGTGATAATAAGTAAGAGAATAGTGAGAAAGTGTGAATGCAGATAAAACAGCTGAAATGGTATTCCATAGAGAGTTTAGTTAAACAGGCTTTATCACCTGTCAGTGAGAGCTAAGAAAATAATGAGTTGCTACCCTCTATTAATGCTTGCATAGTGAGAATAGAGTATAGTATCTCTTTCCTTGGGCTAGTGTGGCTCATGTTTTAATTTATTACATGGTATTAAAAGTCATTAAGTTATACATTTCTTTAGTAAGTTTATACCAGCAGTGGGTAAACCTACCATTTCAAGTACCACAAGAAAACTCTAAAATATAAATAATTATTTTAGAAAAATGAAAAAAGACACCTTGTATAGATGAGAATGATTTAATGAGAAAACACTTCTAACTTGAAATATTTGCATTTTATGTGCCAAAGGAGCTTTCTCAATACCTTGTAACTGCAACCCTTCCAATAATTGGATGGTGTATTTCAAAGCATCAGTCTTATAGAGGAATGTGACACTCACTCATTCATTTGTAAAATAAAAATACATCAAGACCCAGAGTCTGTCAGTTCCTGTGCAGGTTACCTGAGACACAAAGAATAGCTCATGGCACCTGCCACCAAGATGCTCACAGTCTGCTTGAAGATTCTTGAAATAGGTCATTGGATTTTGAAAAAGGTGCCGTGTAGAAGCAGAGGAGAAGCACAAATTGGGGGAATTTGGAAGCATTTACCTTAGAAAATGACATCTGAGCTAAGCCTTGAAAGAAGAAAGGGAAAAAGAGCATTTTTAAGGAGAACTCATAAAAAGCCATGATCTTCAAAAAATTTATTATTGCTATAATCTGTGTTTGATGTGTAGGGTGACAAGCAAAGAATTTAGAGCACCCAGGTACTGAAAAATCTTGTGTGATCTATTAAAGAGATTTGATTTTTTTTCTGTAGTTATTAGGAAGTAGGGGTTTAAATTTCTATTCTTGAATTTCATTGCCAAAAGAGGTCTTCTAAAGTCTGTAATTTGGGAAGCAATATGTCAGATCTCTAAATGAAAGCAACTTCAATAGTTCATTATTATTGTGGTCAGTAGAGAGCATGTTCTATGTAATGTAGAATCAGGAAACTCATTCTTCCTTTTTCTATTATGAGGTTATGAAGCAAAAAGAACTAATGTTTTTATTTCACAGTAAATAAAAATAGCATCAATTCTGCTTCCATGAACATTAATCAGATCTGTCTTAAATAGCTTGCCTCAGTCCATTCGGACTGCTAAACTTAAATATCATAACTGGTGGAATCATAACAGCATTTTTTTCTGACAGTTTTGAAGATTAGGAAGTCCAAGATCAAGGTACCATCAGATCAGGTGTCTGATGAAGGCCTTTTTCGTAGACGGGGTCTTGTACTTGTATCTTCACATGGCGAAAGGGGCAAGGCATCTCTTTGGGGCTTCTTTTGTCAGGGCCCTCATTCCAATCACATGTCTCTGCCCTCAGGATCTAATCATCTCCCAAAAGCCCCATTTCCTCTGACTGTTTCATTAGTCATAACAATTTTAGGGAGCTGCAAACATTCAGACTTGCAGCATATTTGAATTTCTCTCTGGTTTTAACCATCATATGAACCTAGACCTACAGTTAGACCTTGTACACTCAGATCTCTACTGCTGTCTATCTAACGCAGAAAAGACTTCAGGTTTTTATTTAACCTCATGGGTGTGAGGCCTCAAAGAAAGTGGTATTGCTCTCAGAGACATGAAACTAAACCATTTAAAAACTGAGATAAATATAACCACTCAAATAATCTTTGCTTTCCCACTCCATTTCCTGATAAGTCATGCAGATAATCAAAATAGAGTGGAAGATGTCTTGGATCAATTAGCATGTACTCTTGAATACACTTTCATGGTGAATATACAAATGTTCCTCTGCAACTTGATCTTTTAATTCCAGATAGAAAGAATCTCACAGTTTAAATGTTAAAGAATAGGCCATACAAAATTTGATTTTTAAAATGAGAGTAATTTTTGAAAGCACTATTTTAAAAACATTTTACAGCTTGATCATTTTCTTAATTTAATCATTAAGTATACAGTTTATGTTAACTTTCTAAATGTTTTCACACAGTACTTTATTAGTGAGTTTAGCAATTTCTTTTGCATAGAATCTTCATTTAATGCAATTAAAACATTAATGAGAAAAGTATTTTCTTTTAATGTGTAATGTTGGACAGATTTAAAGGATGTGCAATTATGGAACCTACATTTAGAATACAGGTAGGTTTATACAAAATATTTAATTTAATAATTATAAAACATCATTAATTTTATATAAGTTATACAATTTATAAGAATTTATAACAAAAACAAACATATTATTTGGCTAGAACAATAAAATAAGTACTTTAAGGGAAGATAGAAGATTAAGGCTTGGCATTTACAGATGCTAGTGAGCTCTAAATTGTCTCATAAAAATATTGACGGGAGTTCCCTGTTCCATCATGGTATGGTAACCAATCCCAAACTTACTTTAGTTCCCTCTGGAACTCTTTGCTGCTATGTACCACTGGTATAGCTGCATTAATTTGCCTCCTTAAGCAAATGTATTCATGTAAAAGCTGACACTACATTAGGAAAATAATTAGGAGCTGTGACAGTTTGGAAAGACCACATTGTAGGACTCGCAGTCAAGGTCACCTGTGGAAAGTTTTGATCCAAATGCTGATATGTTGATGAAGATGAACCCAGTCTCCCTGTGTCACTGTGCCATTCTATTTCAAAGTCCAGGAAGAAGGTGTTTGGTTGGCCTGTTTGGTGAGTTTGCCAGAGCAGGAGGAGACTATCTCTTCTGCTTCTGTAGGTGGGGTGGGTGCCACCTCAAAAAATGATGTACAAAGAAGGATTCTCCAGGGGAGAGACTGACACTAAAGTGGGGTACGTATCCTGGTAGAGACAAAAAAGGACAAATGTTTATGTCTAGGTTTGTATTTCTGTCCTGAGATACTTGCAATTGACATATGAATTTAAAACTTTTTTCAAGTGATGAAGATGATGGCTGTGCTATCTGTAAATGTCATTATTGGAGCTACTTCAGGCATGTACTGGTTCTAACCAAAATATATCCGTGGAAGCAAAACATGCATCATTTGCCACTCCTCTGGAATGTGGATATTTTTCTCTTCTCTTTTGGAATATTTTTTTTCCTGCTAAATTCATTCTTTTACTCTTCCCATTAGATTGTCTTCATTTATAAATTTATCTTCTAATTTTGCCTCTTGCCACTCCCATTAGTCGGCACCTGTGGACATTTTGACTGATGTAACTGTCTTAGTTTGGGTTATTCAAGAAGTAGACTCTTATACAAGGATTTGCCTGTAAATATTTTCTTTGGGAGGGAATCCTGAAATATTTTATCAAAAAGTGTGGAAGTGAGAAGGGAAGATTTTCAAGAACAAGTTTGTAACCAAGGCCATTGCCATTATGGATGACTTGAACTTGGTTCCCTGGGGAAATCTGTGGCCAGAGTAGAACACACCCATCAGTGTGATTCCCAATGAAGAGTGTGGGAGCTGAGGTAATTTATATTTCATTTTCCACTAGTCACTGGTTAGGTTCTTCCAGAACTACTTGGTTTGATACAGGTCAGCAAAATGAGCTCTGGCAAACATGTAAAGCTATAAGGCAGGAAATTGTGAAGTCCTGGTGGAGTCCAAGGATATTTTTGCCTCAGGTAGCAAATCTGAGGACTACTGGTCCTGGCTATAGACAAAGAAATGGCCTGCCAAACTTGTTTCTGCTGAGGATCCTAAAACCACCCTGCAACCAGCCTCTGACTCCATCTACCACATCCAGGAGTTGTCCTGCCCAAACTGGTTCTTGTCCATGCCACAGATGCAGCCAGGCCTGAAGATCTTGATACTGGCACAGTCTGTGTCTAGTCCTTCCCAGCAACCCACACAGGGATATGGGGAGAAACCTCTCACTACTTTGCCATAAGGCAAAGAAATAACAGTGAGGGCCACTAGAATTCAGACCACCATGAAATGAAATGATAAGGAGGAGGACTTACAGATGGACAACCACTGGCATCTGCCATGGTGACAGAACCTATTCTTTTCCCAGCTCTAGGCACAACCAGATATTAATTTACTTTATGAGACTCACTCAAATAGGATGAAGTGAGATTCCCAAATGAGCTCTGGAGTAGCTAACAGGCATGTAAGGTCTTGAATAGGCAGTAAGTCATCAGGACCAAGACTTTCAAAGATTTAGGAGAAAAAAGAGAAAGCTCTTTCCATTAACTGCAGTTTTCCATTAACTGCAGTTAAATGGAATATGGTAGTAGCATAAATAAGCATGGAGAAAAAGACACAAACACTGGAAAGAACCTGGAAACTATAGCACTCTGTTCTATTCCTCATCTGCAGCTTGTGGGAGTGCTCCTGGCTGACAGCCCACGACTGAGTCGTTCTCTCATAGTATCCTTGAGAGGGAGCTGTCTTGACTAACAAGACAATGCAATGCTATGTGTCCAGGAGAAGCCCAGTCCCATGACTTGTCAGAATAGGGTCACAAAGGCCCTGCTTCCTTACCTCACCACGGGACATCTTTGAAGGGCCAGAGCTGTTTCAAAGCCGCTTAGGAGACTGGCCCAATCTCACTTGCCTCTCTTCTTTATGGATGTGTTTTTATCTCCCCAACCACAGCATGAACTAGTGTGTTAGTTATCTTTCCACCATTGTAACAAATGCACAAAATAATCTATAGAGTGAAAGGTTTATTTTGGATCAGGGTGTCGGAAGTTCCAGTCCATGATCACTTGGCTCCAATGTTTTTAGGCCTGTGGTGAGGCAGAGGGAAGTAGGAGTTCATCTTGGGGCAAAATTGCACACTTAATGACCAGGAAACAGAAGAGAGGAAGAGAAAATGCCTGGGGTCCCGTGATCTTCTTCAAAGATATCCTCCAATGACCTAAAGGCTTCCCAGTAGGTCTCAAGATCCTAGCACCTCCTAATACTGCCAAACTGGGTACCAAGTCTTCAATTCATGGGTCTTAGGGGTCATTTCAGATTCAAACTGTAGCAGCAAGCAGGTCTGGTAAAGTTCTTGTTGACAAATTTACTCTGAAGATCTGTTTCCTGAAATTCCAACAAAAACAGAAAAGTGGGAATAAAAACACTTATCTCATCCTCCGGAAGCAGGGTAGATATTAACTGCTGTCACTTGTATTTCTTTATTCCAAGCATATACAGAAATAAGTTCTGATCCGAGCCTCAGTTCATATGTAATTGTTAGTGTTTACTGATGCATATTCCATCTGTATCTAATACTGAACACTTGTAGCTTGCTTTGATTTCTACTATATAAAAATACCAAATAATGTTGACCCATGGAGCATACACAAAATAAATGGTTTTGTGGACTGTTATGAACACATCAATTCAGAAAGGATTTGGAGAGCAAAAGCATGGTTGTCACCAAGGGAAGCTGGAGCTATTGAGTGTTTCATTCATTTGTCAAGTCTTTTGTTAGTGCCAGTCTGATTTTTTTTTTCAGCAATATTGAGAGGAAATGCTAATCAGGCTAGTGCAATTAGTTTTCTGTAAAAATGATGACCTGCATTATTGTGAATCTTAATTTCACCTTGCTATTTATTTCTCATAGTTCCTGGCTTCACAGGCAATCAACATCTCAGGATATTGTGAACATTTATTTTAGCACAAGATTTTCATCCTTCATCTTGAATAAAAAGATATTTTTTGCTTTGGAATGATTCTGCCTCACCAAAACTGTGAAATCACGTTTCTACTATATGAACTCAAATATGTTGCTGAAAAGGCTCTCTTTTTCTCACAGTTATAAACTCATTTCTTTCCTTGTTATCTTAGTATATCTTACCGCTCCTTGAGCCAGGGAATAGAAATGACTGAGAAGAATGGCACTGCTGTTCTCGGGGTCTTCTTTTCTGAGGACTGGAAAATTAGGCCTGACCTTTTTTCAGCAGAATATCATGGAACAGCTAGGGCACGTTAGAGATTTGAGAAATAAAAGATCACGTCAAGAACACCAGCACCCAAGAGAGACCTTTTCTATATTCCGGGAAAAAGTTTCTTCTTCTCCGCCATATTAACTTTAGATAAAAGCTTAATTAGAGTAGAATCTTCAGTATTCTTGTCTGATTGTAGTTTTACTTTTTGTCAAGAAAGTGAATGAGTGCAGCTTTAGAATTTCACCAAAGTGATCTTACCAACATAATGAGGATAACAAGCTGAAATTAGGCTCCTGGGCTTAGAAAAAATAATTTACTTATGAAAAGAATTTTTAATTAAATGGAAGAGACTTCATGCAAATAGCACAATTTGCTAGTCTGAGATAAAAGGTTGAGATCGGCCTGAGAAGAGGAGATAATGCCAATGTAAAAATATATGAGGTTGAAAATCAGAGTGTTCATTTTAATGCATCTGTACCCTCGCACCCTGTCATACCTCACAGTGTCTTGTGGTACTCAGTATTCTGCAGTTTCCTTTAGTGTCCTTGTCCCCAGCATGCTGCAGGACAACCCCAGCACACTATAGCTTCCCTCTGAGCCCTGCAGTACCCCTTGCACTGTGTAGTACCTTAGTGTTCTGCAATACCCTTCAGCCCCTTGCAGTTCTCATTAGTGTCCTGCAGCAGCCCCCAGCAGGCTGCAGTACCCTTAGCACACTGTAGTGCTCCTGTGTACACTTTAGTACCCCTCAAATCCTACAGTACCCTTCAGCATCCTACAATAACTCCATTGCCTTGCAGTACCCTCAGCACCTGCAGTAACACTGAGCACCCTGCAGTACTTTCAGTACTCTGCAACACCCTGAGTACCCTGCAGTACCATCATTGGATTAGGTAACAATCTGATATAATCTTATCTTAATTCAACTAATTATATCTTGAAATATTATTTCTAAAGGAGATCTCATTCTAAAATTGGATCTTAATATCAGACCACAAACTCTAAAGTTGATACAGGAAAGAGTAAGAAATACTCTGGAATTAATAGGTATAGGTGAGAACTTTCTCAATGGAACCCCAGCAGCACAACAATTAAGAGATAGCATAGATAAATGGGACTTCATAAAGCTAAAAAGCTTCTGCTCATCAAAAGAAATGGACTCCAAACTGAAGAGACCACCCACAGAGTGGGAGAAAATATTTGCCAGCTACACATCAGACAAAGGACTGATAACCAGAATATATAGGGAACTTAAAAAACTAAATTCTCCCAAAACTAATGAACCAATAAAGAAATGGGCATGTGAACTAAACAGAACTTTCTCAAAAGAAGAAGTTCAAATGGCCAAAAAACACATGAAAAAATGCTCACCATCTCTAGCAATAAAGGAAATGCAAATTAAAACCACGCTAAGATTCCACCTCACCCCTGTTAGAATAGCCATCATCAGCAACACCACCAACAACAGGTGTTGGCGAGGATGCAGGGGAAAAAGTAACCCTCTTACACTGTTGGTGGGAATGTAGACTAGTATAACCACTCTGGAAAAAAATTTGGAGGCTACTTAAAAAGCTGGACATCGATCTACCATTTGATCCAGCAATACCACTCTTGGGGATATACCCAAAAGACTGTTATTCCAGAGGCACCTGCACACCCATGTTTATTGCGGCACTATTCACAATAGCCAAGTTATGGAAACAGCCAAGATGCCCCACTACTGATGAATGGATTAAGAAAATGTGGTATCTATACACAATGGAATTTTATGCAGCCATGAAGAAGAACGAAATGTTATCATTCGCTGGTAAATGGATGGAATTGGAGAACATCATTCTGAGTGAGGTTAGCCTGGCTCAAAAAACCAAAAATCGTATGTTCTCCCTCATATGTGGACATTAGATCAAGGGCAAACACAACAAGAGGATTGGACTATGAGCACACAAGGGAGGGGTGAGGATAGGTAAGACAACTAAAAAACTAGCTAGCATTTGTTGCCCTTAATGTAGAGAAACTAAAGCAGATACCTTAAAGCAACTGAGGCCAATAGGAAAAGGGGAACAGGTACTAGAGAAAAGGTTAGATCAAAAAGAATTAACCTAGAAGGTAACACCCACTCACAGGAAATCAATGTGAGTCAACTCTCTGTATAGCTATCCTTATCTCAACCAGCAAAAACCCTTGTTCCTTCCTATTATTGCTTATACTCTCTCTTCAACAAAATTAGAAATAAGGGCAAAATAGTTTCTTCTGGGTATTGAGGTGGGGGAGAGGGAGGGAGCAGAGTGGGTGGTAAGGGAGGGGGTGGGGGCAGGGGGGAGAAATGAACCAAGCCTTGTATGCACATATGAATAATAAAAGAAAAATGAAAAAAAAAACAAAAAAAGAAAAACAAAAAAAACCTAAATTCTCCCAAAACTAATGAACTAATAAAAAAATGGACAAGTGAGCTAAACAGAACTTTCTCAAAAGAAGAAATTCAAATGGCCAAAAAACACATGAAAAAATGCTTACCATCTCTAGCAATAAAGGAAATGCAAATTAAAACCACACTAAGATTCCACCTCACCCCTGTTAGAATAGCCATCATTAGCAACATCACTAACAACAGGTGTTGGCGAGGATGCAGGGAAAAAGGAACCCTCTTACACTGTTGGTGGGAATGTAAACTAGTACAACCACTCTGGAAAAAAATTTGGAGGCTACTTAAAAAGCTAGACATTGATCTACCATTTGATCCAGCAATACCACTCTTGGGGATATACCCAAAAGACTGTGACACAGGTTACTCCAGAGGCTCCTGCACACCCATGTTTATTGCAGCACTATTCACAATAGCCAAGTTATGAAAACAGCCAAGATGCCCCACCACTGACGAATGGATTAAGAAAATGTGGTATCTATACACAATGGAGTTTTATGCAGCCATGAAGAAGAACAAAATATTACCATTCATTGGTAAATGGATGGAATTGGAGAACATCATTCTGAGTGAGGTTAGCCTGGCCCAAAAGACCAAAAATCGTATGTTCTCCCTCATATGCAGACATTAGATCAAGGGCAAACACAACAAGGGGATTGAGCTTTGATCACAAGGTAAAAGAGAGTGCACACAAGGGAGATATAAGGATAGGTAAGACACCTAAAAAATTAGCTAGCATTTGTTGTCCTCAATGCAGAGAAACTAAAGCAGACACCTTAAAAGCAACTGAGGCCAATAAGAGAAGGAGACCAGGAACTAGAGAAAAGGTGAGATCAAAAAGAATTAACCTAGAAGGTAACACACATGCACAGGAAATCAATGTGAGTCAACTCCCTGTATAGCTATCCTTATCTCAACCAGCAAAAACCCTTGTTCCTTCCTATTATTGCTTATACTCTCTCTTCAACAAAATTAGAAATAAGGGCAAAATAGTTTCTGCCGGGTATCGAGGGGGTGGGGGGAGAGGGAGGGGGCAGAGTGGGTGGTAAGGGCGGGGGTGGGGGCATGGGGGAGAAATGACCCAAGCATTGTATGGACATATTAATAATAAAAAAATAAAAATAATATAAAATTTCTAGTGACTTGAAGCTTGGGAAGAACATTTTTTTATTAGCATTTCATTGTTGTACTGGGGGTACATTGTGACAGTTACAAAAGTGCTTACAATCTATCTTAGACTCACCCGTCCATCATTCTCCTTTATCTCCCTTCCTCCCCTTCTTAGAATAGTTTCAAGAGATCTCATTATTGGGAAGAACATTCTTCAACATAGTACACTATATAAAAAATATCTCTAAGGAAACTTCAAATTAGGATAATTTTTTTACTTTAAATGATGAGATTTTGGCTTCTTGTCTTTTCATTCTTGGACAAAACTGTTGTAATAACTTTATAAGAATATATAATCTATAAGAGTGTATGCATATTTGATTTTTCTGATTAGAACTACAGAGAATTTGATGTTTAATTTTCTTTGACCTCTGTTCTAAGTTATTGTGTTTAATAATTAGCTTGGAAATGAAAATAGAAATAATTTCTTTCTTGAAAATTGATGGTATGTTTTATTGAATTTGAATTTGTGCTTACCTTCTGAGGATATCAGTGGGAAAACTGTGTTTTTAAATAATTTTTTTATTTTAGAAAATTGTATTTACTGAAAATTGTAAAGAAAGTATAGAGTACTCATACTCCATATAAAACTTTCCTAATTGTTAACATCTCAAGTTAACATGAAAATTTATTAAAATTATTGAAGAAATGTTAGCACATTGTTATTCAGCTGACATCATACTTTATTCAAATTCCATTTTTAAGTTTTATTAACACAGAATCCAACCCAGGAGCACTGTGTTAACATTTACTACTCAGGTCTCCATGTATACTTTTGGCTATGACAGTCTCCCACACTTGCTTGTTTTTAGTGACCTAGGCAATTTTCAGGACTACTGGGCTGATATTTTCTAATGAACTTGGGTTTGTCTACTATTTTCTTTTTTTCATGAATAAACTGGGGGTAAGTATTTTTGGAGATAAAATGCATGTTCATTGACATGTCTCATCTTTGTTGACTTTAACTTTGGTCACCAGGCAGAAGTGGTATTTTGTTTGTTGGATTTTTCCACTGCAGTCACTCCTTTTGCCCCCTTTTTATTCTACATTTTTTTGGCAGGAAATCATTACACACAATCCACATTTAACAATTTAACATTCACATCTCCAGGATGGGACAGTGCCTGCATCATTTATTTGTAGTTCTTCTGTGTTAGATACTTGTCTGTCGTCTACATTTTTATTCAATTATTTAGATCACTATAGGCACATGTTAGTTCATGCTTTGAGTTACAATTCAGTAACATGTTATTTGTTTTGTGGCTCAAATTGTTCCAATTATAGCCAATGGCAGCTTTTCTGGTTGGCTCCTGTTCCCCCTTTGACATGCTTCTGCCATGGTGTTGGTAAAATGTAGCACTCCCTTACTTTTGAGCATTAAATGATGTTTCAGACTCATCTTGTGTATTCCATTCCTGAGGCTAGAATTGGCCATTTCTCCAAGGAAGCACATTCCTTTTATTGCAGAAAAGGATTGGAAACCATGATCTACCTGGTGGATATGCTTGTGGAATCTAGGCCCACAGAATCTGGAAAAATGTATGTGCATACTACCCTGCATATGCACACAAATCTTTAAGTATTTATTGCTATGTCTGTATTTATATTAAGTAACACAGAGTTCATACTGATGTCATAACCTCTAATCCATGACGAATGAATCCTTTTAGTTTTCTTCCCTTCTTGCGTATCTGCAAACTCCTACTCCAACAGTGAAAAACCTGGCTTTGCCATTCTCTTACTTATTTCTCCATCCTGGAGCACACCTAGATAGTGCATTCAGGATCCCATTATAGAAAGCAACATTACCAACTAGAGCTCAGTGCTCATAACCTTTCTTTCTTCTGTACTCTGTACAGAGGGCAAACCTATATTTCTAAAGTTACTCACATCAGAAACTTTCTCTCCCCTACTTATCAGTGAGGTTATAGCATACATTTGTAATATGATTAGATTCTACAGTACAGTTTGTACTGTAGCTTGGGATTACTGACCTCCTTGATATTTTTAAAAATTATTTGACTTTTTTGTGGTGAAAAATTATGAATTTTGACAAATGCATAGTGTCATTATATCTGTCTGTACACCAAACAGTATAGTTATATCACTGAAAAAATATTTGTGCTTTACTAAATAGCACTTCCCTTACCCCAATCCTAGATAACCACTAATCTGTTTTCCTTCTTTATAGTTTTGCCTATCCCAATGTTATATGAATGAAATTTTATAGAACATTGTGTTCCAGACAGGCTTCTTTAACCTATCAATATGCATTTAAAATTCTTCTGTGTGACTTCACGGGTTGGCTGTTCATCCATTTAAAGCATTGGGTAGTATTCCATCAGGTGATATGCCATGGTTTATTCACCTACTGTTAATAGGTGTATGGATAAATTTTGGTTGCTTCTGTTTTTTGATGATTATGAATAAAGCTGATATAAAAAGTCATGGGTATGTTTTGTGTAAATATATGTTTTCAAATCAGTTGTCTAAAACTTGAGTATGATTGCTATAAAATTATGGTTAACTTTATAAGAAAATGGAAGAATGCCTTCTATGGTGGCTGTAGGTAATTGCATTCACACCAACCATTACTGAGAATCCCTCTTGCCCCACAGCTACATCTGTCGTTGATACTGTCAGCTGGGATTCGTACCATTGCAGAAGATGTGTTCTGGCCCAGCACTGTTCGTTTGCATTTTTGTACAGGCAAATAGTGTTGCAGATGCTTTCACATGCTAGTTGCCATCTGTGTATCTTCTTTGGTGAGTTGTTTGTCCAACTCTTGCCCATTCTTCAATTGGGTTGTTTTCTTATTGCTCAGCTTTCAAGAGACTTTTATTATACATTACTTTGCTTTTTTTGAATATGTATCTTTTATCTTATTACTGATTTATAAAAATCTTTCCACTCTGTGTCTCCTCTTTGATTGTCTTAATAATATGCCTTGCACAACAGTTTAAAGAAATTTAATAAATTCCAACTTAATCTGTTTTCTTTCATAGACTGTGCTTTTGGTGCTGAATGATACCTGAAAAGTCATCACTGGCCCTCAGGTTTCCTCATGTGCCATTCAGAAATTTTACAGTTTTTCACTTTACATTTAGATGCATGGTATAGTTTTGATTGCTTGAGTTAATATTTATGTAAGGTATGAAGTTTGTGTCTTCCTTTCTTCTTTCCATTCATCCTTACCATGTTCTAGGCTGTTCCCTTCTAAGACCATAGAATCAGAAACATAGAAAAACACTAAGTAAACAAATGCATTCTGTGACATATATAATATGATTGCATCTAGTGATTAGGAAGATAAAAGGCAGAGAAAGATGACAAGGATTGACAGGTGTGTGTGTGTGTGTGTGTGTGTGTGTGTGTGTGTGTGTGTGTGTGTGTGTTAGGCAAGGTTCTTATCCCAAAGGGTAATTTGGGGGAAGTGGTATTTAATCAAAGACTTGATTTAAGCAAAGGATGAACATTGCAAAAATTTGCAGTATAGCAAATACACAAGCTGTAAGAACAAGCATGCTGTCTTAGAGGAACTGTTCCCATGAGCCTAGAGAAGAGTAAAACAGGCAAAAGACTGGTAGGAACAGCAGCAGGAGAAGGTCAGAGTGTGCACAGTGCCTTCTAGACCATGTGGAGTGGGGGTTTGAGAAGGAGATTGAATGACCCAATTTGTATTTTTAAAACATTAGCCTGGAAGCTGTGAGAAGAATCACTAATGACAAATTTACTCAGCTTTGGGAAAAACAAGACACTGACAGGTAGTATTTGACTTGGAATCTAAAATTACTTGAACGTAACCTGTGTTACAGTGAAAAGGTCTGATATGCTTTAGTCAGATGTTCATAGCAAATTCCATGGGATGAACCTCAACTTTCTGTCATTAAAATGATCAGAGGCAGAGAGGAGTGTTGGGAAATGTGGCTAATGATTTTAGTCTTGTCACAGTTGTTCATGGTAATGACAGCGGGGACTGCCCTGGAAATCAGCTAGTGTGAAAAGTAACTGTGATGTTTTCCCCTTGAGCTGGACAAGTTTATATATCTCCAAGGACATTGCCTGAAAAGTGGTGATGTGGAGTTAGGAAAGTGGTGTTTCCTGAATCGATATTCAAAGAGAGTGAGACAAGCTTCTTGGAGCTCTTACCTCCTTTACTGTTACTACCTCAGTATCCTGGAGGGGTAAGTCAATATCATTGCTAGTTAATGCAGTGTTATGTAGATACTTGAAGCTCTGCAACTATTTTGAAGTATGGAAACAAAAGAAGAGTTGGCTCCTGCTAAACTGAATACTGAGGTATTCAGTATTCAGTATTACTGTGTTCTTATCTTGAAGAACTCAAGGAGACCAATTAGATATCACCTATGCAGACAAATCTTTGGGTGTAAAATATAGCACATTTAATGCTCACTGTGAGGAAGACAAAAAAGGACAAACTTAAACTGTAACAAGCTTGTCCTAAAAGAACAGAATTTAGACCTGTGCTATTTTCCAACATGCAATGTGACTTCTCAATGTGTAAATTCCATTAACATTCAGAGTTTGTTTTGCTTGTTTATTCATTTATTTAGTAGGACTAAGGTTTGAACTTAGGGCTTCATGCTTGCAAAGTGGAGCTTTACCACTTTAGCTATGCCTTTAGTACATTTTACTCTGCTTATTTTGAAGATGGGTCAAAATAATACAAACTATTTGCCTAGGCTGGCCTCGACCCTTGATCCTCCTGATCTCAGCCTCCCAAGTAGCTAGGATCACAGGCTATTTTGTTTATTATTTCTGGATTTTTCTACCATTTCTGTCATATTGCTTCTTTTTTATTTGTTTTGTGTTTGCACTGTGGGTATTTGATTATTATGACTACTAAGAGCAGGTAAATAAAATGATATATGAAAATTTCTCTATTTAATAACTGTGTTAGAGAAATAACTCACTGAGGAAAGTGCAGCAGCTCACTAATTTTCTCCTTATTTTTATCCATTCATTTATTCATTGCCTTGCATTTGATAGCCATCTGGTTTAGATTTAGAACAATACTAAAGGACAAATCTATGAAAGATGAATAATATATATGTTGTTTTAGATAAGCTCATATTCTAGTGGGGGTAATTATAATAGAATTTATTATTATTATTTTTAATTTTATAGATGAGTGGGCTTCATTACTGTATTTTTCTATTTTCACACTATGTATTTCAATCACACTTCTCCTCTCTTGTCTCCTTCCCTCCTCCCCCCATTGGACTCCCCTTCTCTCCAACAGACTCCCGTCTGTTTTCATGACTTCTTTTTTTTTTAAAGTTAGATTCCACATATAAGAGAAAACATAAGATATTTATGTTTCTGATTGTGGCTTATTTCACTTAACATGGTGAACTCTAGTTCTATCTTTTTTCCTACCAATGACAATCCCTTCTTGTTTAAGGTTGAATACTACTCCATTGTGTGTGTATATATCACATTTTCTTTATCCATTCATCCACTGATATACATCTAAGCTGATTCCATGACTTGGCTATTGTGAGTTGTACCATAATAAAAATGGGTGTGCAATTATCTCTATTGTATGCTACCTTTTATTGCTTTGGGTATATTTACAGGAGTAATATAGCAGGATCATACAGTAGTTCTGTTTTATTTTTTGAGGAACCTCCACACTGATTTCCATAGTTACTGAACCAATTTACATTCCCCCCACCATTGTATCAACCCTCCCACCTAGATCTTCTCCAGCATTTGTTGTTTGTTTTCCTGATGATTGGTATTCTGTCTAGGGTGAGATAGACTCTCAATGTTGTTTTGACTTGCATTTCTTTTATGGCTTAGGATGCTGAACATTTTTATTGCACTTTTTGACCATTTTTACTTCTTTTGAAAACTGTTCATTTGCACATTTATTGACTGGGTTTTTGTTTTTCATTTGGTGCTTAATTTTTTGAGTCCTTTATGTACTCTGGGTATCAGTCCATTGTCAGAGAAGCAGCTGGCAAAAGTTTTTCCCCATTCTGTACACTGTTTCTTCACCCTGTTGACTATTTCCTTTGCTGTGCAGAAGTTCTTTAATTTGATGCAATCCCATTTGTCAATTCTTGCTCTTATTTTCGGAGCTATTGGAGATACATTCAGAAAGTCCTTGCTTATGCCCATGTCTTGAAGTGTTTTCTCCCAGTAGGTTCAAAGTTTCAGGTCTCACATTAAAGACATTGACCCATTTTGAATTGATTTTTTGTGCAAGGTGAGAGATAGGACTCTAGTTTCAGTCTTTTATATGTGGATATCTAACTTTGCCAGCACCATTTGATGATGAGGCTATCTATTGTCCTATGTGGTTTTGGCAACTTTGCAGCGAATCAGATATTTGTATCTGAATGGGCTTATTTCTGGGTGCTGTGCATGAGCTACAAGTCTCTATCCTAGGACCATGCAGTTTTCGTTCCCATAGCTTTGTAATATAATTCACCTCAGCTTTGCTCTTTTTGCTTTGGCTATTCTTGCTTTTTTGTGCAGCCATATGAATTTTAGTATTGATTTTTTTATTTCTGTGAAAGATGTCATTGGAATTTTGATGGAGAATGCATTAAATCTGTAAGATGCTTGAGGGATACAGTCATTTTCACCATATGATTCATGAACATGAGACCTCTTTCCATCTTTTGATGTCTTCTTCAATTTCTTTCTTCAGCATTTTATAGTTTTATTGTAGAGCTCTTTCACCTCCACAATTACCTTTATTCCTAGGCATTTTTATTTTTTGAGTCTACTATGAATAGAATTATTTCTTTGGTTTCTTTCTCAGCTTGTTCAATGTCTTACTTTGCTGCAGTGTTTATCAGATCTAAGAGTCTTCTAGTGGAGTCTTTAGAGTCTTCTAAATATAAGATCATATTATCTGCAAATAGAGATAATTTAGATTTTCTTCCTTTTTATTTGTATCCCTTTTTTTCTCTTGTCTTATTGTTCTGATTAAAATATAATGGAATTTTAAAAGTGCTTTGTGACATAGGGTCAAAATTCTAATGTTATGGAAAGAAGGAAGCATTCTTTTCGGTAGGAATGATAAAGAAAGCCTTTTGAAAAGGGTGCCATTTGAGAGAGATTTTCAAAGTGGAGTAGAATTCCCTCACGTCAGAATCAGCATGATCCTGAATGATACGAAGATCTAAAAACAGGCAACATATAGTCCAGTGGAATTATATAGGATGCATAAATAAGGAAGCTGATGAGAGATAGAAGGTTGAATGGGGCCACATTGTGAAGGGCCTTTACGCTATACTGAAGAGTTTGGATTTTATTTTATAAAAAGTAGACAGAGAATGTGTTTGAATGCTGTTATGGTGGAGCCCTAACTCCCAATGTGACAGTATTTGGAGATAGAGTCTTTAAGTGGAATGAAGGTTAAATGATGTCTGAAAGTGGGGCTCTTATCCAATATATACCATAAGAAAAGGAGGAGGAGACAGCAGGATGTGTGCTCATAGAGAAAAGTTATGCGAGGACACACTGTGATGATGGCCATCTGACTGCCAGAGAGAGGAGCCTCAACAGAAACCAGTATCTGGTCTTGACTTCCAGCTTCCAGAATTGTGAAAAAATTAATGTGTTAAGCCACCCAGTCACTGGTATTTTATTACGGAAGTAGATTAAGATAAGTACTAAGTTATTTTATAGGATGTTTAATATTGGACTCCTGCATTAGTGCTGTCTCTGGTTATCTTCCTGCCCTCTCATTATGACTTTTCTGCTTGTTTCCTTGGCTCAGCTTTCATTTTAATCTGCTTTAATGATGCTTTACTCAAGGTTGCTGTTCCTCAGGTTTTTGTTGTTGTTTTTCTTTTGTCCTTACCTTATTTTCTTCACACTCAAATCTTTTACATTTCTATAGTTTAAATATTACACACATCCTAATGACTCTAAATCCATATCTTAGCCGGGACTTTCTGAGCTCTTGAATGATATTCACAGCTGCTCTTTCTGCATCTTCTCACTCACCTGTTGTAGCTGACTCAAGAGAATGTTCTAAGATGAACTGTTATATTTTGTCTCCAAATGGTTCTGTTGGTGTAGACTGATTTAGAAAATATCATCACATACTCAGCTACCTCAGTTGCAATGGTGAGTTACTGCACACTTATACCTGTTCATAAATCCAATCAACCACCGGTATCCAAAGATCCTACCTTTATAGCAATTGTATTATTGGAAATTTCTGTTCATTCCTTTGCTACTGCTTTTTTAATTTTAAAAACTTATTTATTTATTTGTTTTGGTGGTGCTGGGGGTTGAAATCAAGGCTTCCTACTTGCTAGGCAGGTACTCTGCTACTTGAGCTACTCTGCAAACCCTGGTACTCTTTTAGATCAGGGATCAACTCACCCGTGCTAGCCCTCTAACAGGTAGGCATTGGGTTCATTACTTACATTCTGTGAAAGCTGGTTAGTTCCTCATATCCTATAATTCTGAGATTAAAGCTTGATAGAAATTCTCTTTGTACAATTAACATCCTATCTAGTTTTGATATTTCTTACAATGTAGAGTTTCCTACACAAGATGAATAATCACTACAGAATATGCCTCCAGGATTGTTTCAGCTTAAAAAATTTAGACTGCTTAATGTGATATTTAGTAATTAAGGATCATTAAGAAGTTTCAGCTTCTTAGAATGACAGACTTTTTTCCCCATAGTAATGAATCCTTGTCTCAAAATTTGCATATGTAAGTCAAACCAAATTTAATTTGAATAAAATTCTATTGAAATTCTTGGTGTATCCCTATTTTTCTTGAGTAAAACTGAAAAATGCATAAAATACTTGGTTAACCAGACCTTAACTACTATACTCATTCACTTCACCCACTTTGATACTCACTATTGATGATTTTTAACTTCTAGAATCTTTATAGTTGAATTAATTTCTTCATACTGCTCTATTTTTGCCTTTCTTGTTCATAAATCCAGTAAAAGCATCCAAACTTTTGGCCTTCACAATTCACGAGTGGTGATAGTTTGGATCTTGCAGCATGGGATACAGTGGTGTATCAACAGAGTTTGAAAAGAAAACCATAAACTGTTGAATGAGAAGCCAAATGCACACAAAATAAAAATGCTGTTATTTCTTCTGTAGTTTCGTCCTTTCTAAAGAGTCCCTTCTATCATTTTCATGGATTTTGTTATGCTGTCACAATATCCTGTGAAACATTCTGCTGGAAAATGTAAAAGAAAAGCCACGGAGACAATACAAATACAAGTAGGTATCATATTTTTATTAATGATTTTTATTCATAGATGGCTTATAATTTCTATCATATATTTCCATTGGATGTACATATTTTTCATTGCTATTGTTTTTATAGTTGGGTCAAATCAATGGACTAATTGGTGAGTACCTCAATAAGATATATAGATTGCCTATCTCTGACAGAAAGCAGAGCTGCCTGATTCTGAAAGCACAGCATTTCTGTTATCAATAAAGAAGAATTACTGCTATACCAATAACAAAGAGCCTAATTAGCATTGCTCACCTATGCTTGATGTTGCAGTGAAAAGTGGCAAAAAAGGTGGCTGCATTTCCTTCTTGCCTCAACTGAAGACAATTTGGAGCACTACAACAGGCCATGAGGTTTCTAGTCTCCTGATTTTGACCTAATAAAACTAAACAGTCCCTCTCTCTTCCAGTGGGACTAAGATGAGGACAAAACAGAAGTAAAAACAAGAGACTTGTCAGATGATACTTGCTTTTGGGACAGTCACTGCAGGTTGCCATTGTTTTGGAATAGTGGTACTTTGGGACAGCTGCCTGGTTATCTGTGCCCTGACTGAAAGAAAACACAACTGTGTTGGGCAAAAACATACTACTTGTATCTTTTTCATAGCAAATAAACTCACCAAAATTTTTTGAAGAAATCATGGATTACTGATAAAGCCCTTCAAAAATTAAAAAATAAAAGCATCATCCTTTAAGCAAGAAAAATCTTAAGTTATCTTCACTGATTACATTAGATTCTCCCACAATGTGAATGTGCTACAGGGAAAATTATGTTATATATGAAAGACATGATCTTTGGATTTACTAGAGCTTGGTTTTAAATCTTTTTTTAAGCTGAGTGTTCTTGAGTAAGTTAGTTACTTTTTTTCCTTTATGGTCATGGGAACAGAAGCCAGGGCCTCATGCAAATGAGATAAGCACTATTCCACTGAGCTACAGCCCGGCCCGCTTAGTTAACTTCTATAAATTTTAATTTTCTCATATGTAAAAAGAATAAAAATACGTGATTGGCTAGTGAGAATTTTAGTCTAGCTTTTGGCCTTGGCTAATGCTCAGCAGAAGATAATAATGAAGAAGAAAAAATGACAGTGACCAACCAGAGTTGTTGTCTTGTCTTTGTGATACTTTGGATGAAACCCAGGGCCTTGCATATGCCAGGCAAATGGCTCTACTGCTGAGCTACTGACCAGCTGAAAGGTGTTTTCCTATACATAAAATTCCTTATTCTTACTCAGAAAATGGAACAAAGAAGTCCAGATAAGATGCATTTACCCCAAGTTACACAGTCTTTTATATCTTCAATGCTCATTGTTGTAATTTGCATTTTCTTAGCATTGCAGCTATATCTGAACTAAATGATACTTAAAACAGATCCATTTGGCTATGGATGGATCATTATACACCTATAATTCTAGGTATGTTGGTGGATAAGGCAAAATCACATGTTCAAGGCCAGTCTGGGCAACTTGGTAAGACTGTTGCAAAACCAGACTAAAAATGGGCTGGGGATATAGCTCAATGTTAAAGTGCTTGCCTATCATGCAAAAGACCCTGGGTTCAAACCCCAGCACCACAAAAACAAACAAAACAAATCCTCATGAAACAAACTTCCAAAACACAAAGAAAAAATCAGATCATTAGAATATTATAATGAGGCACCATTTAAAAATTATTTTATTGTGTATATTGATTGTCCAAAGGGGTTTCATTGTGATATTTTCAAACATGCATATAATGTACTTTGATCAAATTCACCCTATTACTTTTTCTACTCTCCACTCCCCCTTTTAGAATCAACAGATTTTTATTGTTCAATATTCACACATGTCTATGAAGTACTTCCATTAAATTCATTCCCCTTCACCCACTCCACTTGCCCTCCCCACTCCCACTGGTTCTCATCCCCCAGTGTCCCTGTTTTTGACTCATAATTTCTTTAAGGTCTAGATTCAACACATGAGAGAGGACATGTGATATTTATCTTTCCAGCAGGTTTAGTTTTCTTCATCCATTGCTCAGTCGAGGAACTAAGCTGATTCCATAGTTTGGCTGTTGCAAATAGTGCAGCTATAAACATGGGTGTGCAGTTATCTCGTCACATGTTAATATGCATGCCCGGGAGTGCCGTAGCAGGACCATATGGCAGTTCTATTTTGAGTTTTCTGAGGAACCTTCATCCTGATTTCCATAGCAGCTGCACTAACTTACATTCCCGTTGACATTGCCTGAAGGTTGCTCTTCATGTCTGCATCCTCACCAGCATTTGTTCTTTTTTGTTTCCTTGATGATAGCCCTTCTGACTGGGTGAGATGGGATGTCAATGCAGTTTTGATTTACATTTCCTTTATGGCTAAGGATGTTGAAAATTCCCTTGGATATTTATTGGACACTTTACCTCTTTTGAGAAAGAACTATCTGTTCAACTTTTTGTTCATTAATTAATTGAATTATTTATTCATTTGGTGTTTTATTTTTGGAGCTCTATATATTCTGGAAATTATCACCTTTTTTGCTTATTTGGTGGTTCTGGGGTTTGAACTCAGGGCCTTGTGCTTGCTAGGCAAGTGCTCTGCCACTTGAGCTATGGCTTTACGTATTTTAGGAATAGGGAATCACATTATCTGGTGGGTTGGGGCTGACAGCCCTCAGCCCCACCTAGTAACCAACACCTGCAACCAGCTGTTGCCAAAACTATCCAGCCACAGGCAAGAAGCTTTTTTTCCACCACAACCCTCACTTGCTTGTTTGACTATGCAGATCTTCTGCAGAGTTCCACTGCCTGAGCTTTTTTGTGGTGCCATCTCATACTCTGCCTTCTTCATGATCATGTCTCATGGCTATCTCTCCCATGCGGATACTCTGGTGTGGTGTCCCAAGACTCCCTGAGCCTTGATTTCTCCTTGTTTTCAAGGCCCCAGAGTAGCTCTGTCTCAAACAATAGGCCCTCTATCCAGATGTCTTGCTTCAGCTCTCAGAGATGAGGGGAGAGGTGAGGCTAGCTTTCCACACCAGAGCAATCCCTGTCTCACCATATCCCTGCACTGGCTCTAAGACTTGTGGGTGTGTTGCTCGCTTTTTTTGTGAAGGGCATATGACTGCATATGTGGGAAGGATTTGCAAATGTGTATGTGTGTGTGTATATATATATACTATATATATATTCTATAATGTACATACAGTATGTATGGATATACACAAATATAAATACATACACATATAAAAAAGGTGACTTGCTATATATCTGCTTTCCTAGTTTGATTTTACTGTTTTATGTAAATTTGTTCTAATTGGTGCATTAAAGAATTTGGCACAGGACATAATACAAATTGTCCCTAATTCTAAGCAGCTTGGTTCTAAAATTTTAAATACTCTGAAGTTGCTTGTGGACATTGTGAGAAAATCATTTGAGTTGTAAAGTTGGATAAGAGAAAAGTCTTACTGATATGATTAAAAAACTATCTGAATGCTCACTAACTTCAACATTTATGTTAGGCTCTGTTAAGGAGAAATATGCCACTAAAAGGTATCACTTCTTTTGCAATCTGACCTGAAAAATCTGATGGAAAATGAAAAACCATTATGGCAAGCTGGAAGCGAGTCCAATTACAAATGACTCCAGAGCCCTCTGCAATGTGACCTGACTCTAAATCATCCTTTAGGATTGTCATCCAGTCTGCTGGCCTTCTGCATTCTGCCTACTCATATGTAATTGGGAAATGGAAGGTACTTATCTGTCTTGTTGATGGTACTGCACTCATTTGATAACAGTTGCTCCACAAGAGTACAAGAAGGAAAGTACATTTGCTGAAGCTATAAATCCACTCGCAGGCATGCATAAATCATCAGTATTGCAGCTGGACAATGGACATTGGACAGGGGGTAGGGCTAACAGGACTTTTTCCTACAAACAAACAAACAAACAAAAAGAACAATAAAAACCTCTTCCTTCACCCACTTTATTGTACTTGTATCTTCTTATTTATCAAAAAATGCAGAAAAGAAATAGGAGAACGGCACTGAGGGAGTTCACAGCAGACATCAGCTGCATTCATTGCAGGAGAACCTACACACCAGAAGCAGAGTTCATTCTACTCTGTGCTGCAAGAATTCTCCTTTGACAGAAGATGTTCTATTTTCTTGCTGCCCTGGTGCTGCACCCGAAATGCTCATCATCATCATCATCGTAATCACCGCCATCACTATTGTTGGTGTTGTTGCTTTTGCTCTGGAGTTGGCCCATCAGACAGGCCAGGCTTCTTTGCAATAGGGAGCTGCACAGCATCCATTTCTCTTTGATCTGTCACCCAACCACACACCTGTGAAGTCACTGCAGGTGCCAGGCCAGTGGCACTGAGTGACAGTTAAGGACTCATGTAAATGTAAGAATTGAATGTAGAAGTGCTTTGGTTTATACATTTTTTATTTTTAATGTATTATAAAACATAAATGTACACAAAAGAACATCCACAAACAATCGGAGAGATCTAAAACTGTTTTGGGGACTTGCAGATGGGAATTTTCACCTCAGCAAGCACCTTGAGTGCTTAGGGAAAGTGCTGTCACAGTCATAAAAGCAAGGATTTTACATCTTTTATTAGCACTTCTGATTTAGAGAGCTGAAAAGCACTTTGACTCATAATGTAAGAATGAAAATACCCAAACCAAAACTTCTTTCTTTTTGGAAATAAATTTTTGTCTACTTCTGAGGGTTGTTTTTATATTCTCCTTGAAGTGGTGCAGCAGGGTGGAGGTGGGGGGTTAGCAGCAAAACTCTTACAACCTAAAGCAAATGCCTTTATTTGAGTCATTGATTTCTTAAAAAAAAAAAGAGGGTTGTGATTAGGGGAACTCAGAGTCAGTATTACTTCAATGACTTGAAATTCCTTAAAGAATCTAAATAATTGAGCTAAAATTGTATTTAACCATCACAACATTAATAATAAAATTGATTATTTGAAATCAAATAACCATAATTTTTTCTGATTTGATGTTACAAAACACCTGAATTTCTTTAAGACACTGCTGAAAAGAGCATTCTGAGTTTCTGATTCTGTCTGAAGTTTTCTGAAAGGAAGACCCTTTTCAGAAACCACATGCAGAACTGGGATTAAAATGATTGAGTCCTTATTCCTGGCTCTGCCTTTCTCTTCACTTCACAACATATCATCCTGCAAAGGAGCAAATCAATAATAATGAAAACTCCCTGGTCCTCCCCAGAGTGTTAAAGAGAACAGGTTCACAGAGCATTATCTCTAGCAGCAACCACTGACTGTTGACCAAGACCTTAGCCTTTTCTGTGTGGAGCAGAGGGACTCCTTAGGATGTGGTCCAGGAGGAAAGTGGCAGTAAATAATGAGACTGGCAGAGAGGAGAGCTCTGTGGACTAAACACAAGCCATCTCCATCTGACACTGATTGGCTCTGCGACTGTGGGCTACTCCCATAATTCGAATGTGCCTTATCTTAATCACAAGCAAAATGGGACATGGAGACAGAACAAACTTGCTCTGGCAGTTGTGGAATTCAATCAATTGCAGGGAACTACTTTCAAACCCTAGGTACTAGGGAGCTCTTTTTTGTATTGATCATTATTCTAAATCAAGTTGGCATTTAAAAAATCTTTATTAGGGGATTGATTAATGTGTGACTTGTTTGGTACAAAGAATGATGGCTATGAAAACAAAAACAAAGGTAACTGAGACCAGTACGTGGTGTGCAAAAATGACTTAAAAGATTTTTAAATGATAAAGGAACTCAATTTTTTTCTAGAACAGAAGCAGTTAAGATGAGTTTCAGTTCAGTACAAACTTTCCTGACTCGGGTCTTTTTTTGCTCATGTAGGATACACAGGTCCCCTCAGTGTGCCCTCACCCCAGTGTCCTACTAGTCATCATGAGCCTACCTTCTAGCTGAGCTAGTCCCTTATTGATTCTGGTGCTCTGCCTGCAAACCTGTGATGCCCACCTGGAGATGCCATGTCCACCTTTAATTGGGGGCCTTCTAGGTTGGTCCTTTCCTGTGTCTCCTGAGGTTGGAAGAATCCCAAAGCTAATTTGTTTGAAAGACTACAAAATGTAGTTCTTTTGCCTTTTAGCCTGCAGAAGCCCACGGGAAGCAGCTTCCTCAGTCCATACCTCAAATTCTTTACTTTGTTAGTGTTAGAGAATGTTTTTATGTGTGGATAGAGGTGGAACCTATACCCTTCTCTCCTTGTTATCCCTCTCCAGGTCTGCTGCAGAGCATTTCTCCGTTTGTCTGTCTCATGCTTCTCCTGTAAACAGAAATCTCTAAAGGAGCATAGGACATGGCCCCAGCAATCCCACAGACAGCTGGATTGTGAGCACAAGTTTGGGATTAGTGAGATTTGCCTCATATCACTGTTTCCATTTTTCTTCCTTATACTTAAGGAGAAAGACATAGAAAAAGAACAAAACAATTTTTAAAAATCATTTTATTAAAAAATACTTCCTTTCTAAATAGTAATTTTTATTTATCACTGCGTTCTATGTGAGATTTACTTATTTTGACCCCAAACAGTTATGTATACCTTAAATAATTTCTTATTAAAATAAACAATGCAGCATTTGCTAGGTTGATCTCCATCGACTTTATAAAATTTAAATGTTTTTGATCTATAAAAATAGCAATTCATCTACTGCAGCCGAATGGTTCCATTCTTCCTTAAAACATATGCTTCATTTATAAGGTCTTCAATTTTTAAAAAATGATCTGTGGTTAAAAAAAATACTCTTTCCAGGGTAGATGGGTCGAACCCATTATCAACCTATAGTATTACTACTTGGAATATTTAATTGAAATTTTTGGGTGAGAAGCACATATTTATTAATCACCCAACCAAGGTTCTTTTGCATTTTGTCTGTGCATAAACTTTTAAAATATCAGACTGAAATTTAGAAAGTATATTTTTCCTACAACAGGACATTTAATTCGAATATCTCACTTTTCAAAATATAAAACTCTAGTGCTAAAAGGATAGCTGTTTAGCCTGAGGGAACTCAGCTATAATGAATAACAGAATGCGGCAGTGGATGTTATGGGAGTCAGCAGTAAATAGGAGTGGAAGGAAATCTACAAATAATGCCTACAACTTCCTGAACTTGATAAACATCAAATAGTCTATGGAAAGTCCCTCTCCTCCTGAGCTACAGCAGAGGTTGTTGGGGTGGAAACACATGCACTCACATCCTCAGTCTTCACAAAATCACTTTATGACTTCTCTTGCCCTTCAAAATTTCCTTGGTGATAGAGCATCAGTAATATCGCATAACACAAGATGTGAAGGTAGAGGATATAAGGATGTGCATTGAAAGCTGTTAAAAAATAGGGGGCGGGGGAAGGTAAAGGGGTAAGGGAGAGTAACAAAGTGTTGAATTGACCAAAGCAAAGTATGCCCACAGTGGGAATATATTGAAAAACCCCTTTGAACCTCAACTTAAATATTAATAACGAAAAGCAGGAATGTAAAATAGGTACAGTGTGTGTATGGGGGGTAGAGTGAAGGAAGTAGATTGAGGTTATGGTATATGGTAGATGGACTTCCTATACCTATATGAAACAGAACTAAGAAACTTCTTGCAATTGCTTTAAATGGGGTGAGGAGGGGGTTGGGGGAGAGAGAGACACGGAGGCGATGTAAATGATATACAACATAAGTCTAATCAGAATTGTCACTACGAACTCCCCCCATAATGAATATATCCTAATTACACAAACAAACACAAAAATATTTACTAACACTGAAAAAAGAAAACTTCCATGGGTATTCATTTTGTCATCACTTAGTATGTATAAAAAAATGTCATGGCTGTCAAATGAGCAGCAGAAAGATAGTTCTACAAAACTGAGTAGTTGAAACTGTAGCATCTCCAAGTCAGAACTGATGAATAAGTCGTGTTTCAGGATGAGGATGACTTGACATCTGACCTTTTACACAAGTGCTTTTGAAGACTGGTGGCTAAGGTTTTACAGAGGTTGCACAGAAATGAATTTTTGTTAGACAGAGAGTGAGAGCGCAGTGATTATAAATACGCTTCAGTCTTCTGCAAGATAGGTAAAAGAGAGAAGTTTGTCGCACCAATAAATTTTCTGCTGGAAAATACCACAGTGAATTCACAGTAGCTCCAAGAATAAAATGCCCAGAGGATTCTGAAGCTCTGTTAAAAATATGGTTTTCTGAACGGTATTCTTCAAGGGAATTATTCACTTCTTATTTACATTTTTGGATAACTTTCAGACCAGTCACAGTAATAGCAAATGAAATTCCCTTTCCTACCTGTTTTTTTTTTTTAAAGTAATATCTCCTCAAGATAAGTGACATCAGCAAGATGGTAGACCAGAAGTCCCAATGCTCACACCCTCCCCACAAAGACAACAAAAATAACAAATAAGCAATCATGCACCAAGAAAAATAACTAGAAAAGCTCCAGTCTATAGCATAGAAGCAAGAGGAATCCTGCTGAGCACAAAAACTGAGGATGGCTGCATAGAAAAACATAGGAAGCATTTTACCAGTGAGTTCTCTTCCCCCAGTCCAGAGAAGCTAGGTGCCAAGAACAATCTCCTCAAATGATTCTCCTCATGGGAACAAGGAAATGGGAAGGACCTCAGTAATCCTTGCTGCTGGGAACAACTGCAGCCTCCCCATGGTGATTCTGTCTTCACTGATGCTGAGCCTGGGTGATGGAGTCTTCAATACAGCTTTTACCCCAGTAGAAGGGCTGCTGCTGTGTCCTTCCCCTAGGACTGGAGCTGTTGCCATGCTGAATCTTGCTTGCAGGGGCCTGAGTTTCTGCTATATCCCACATTCAAGATTCAAGTGTCACAGTGACTCCCTGCCTCTGGGACAAGAGCTGCTACTGTGTTGTGCCTAAGCCCCTGTGGTCTGAGTTGCATCTGTGACTTATCATTACAAGGGCTTCACTGTGACTGTGTGGTGCCCTGATCCTGGGTTTTAAGTTGTGCTGCTGCTGCTCTGCTCCACTCCTTGAGCAGGGAAACATAGCCATGGTACACCACTCCTGGGGGAATGCCTTACCATGCCCTGGCTTTGGGATTTAGATTGCTGCTGCATCCTGTTACCCTAAAGGCCATATGTCTTCTACTCAATCTTACCTTCCCAGGGCTGTGTAATCACAGCATGCCCTGGACACCCAGACCTGTTTCCATTCACAGTCTATACATGCCTGTGCCTCAGTTGTTCATTGCAGAAACATGGCAACTGCACTTATACTTCTGGACCCAGATAAGCAGCTCCTTCATGCCTGTGAACCCCTGACACTGGCTCTATTGCCACTTTGAGTGTCTTATGTCCTCACTGCTGCTGAGGGCTCACTTATACCCTGCATCCCCTTGCTACCATGGCAACATGCATGATAGTGCCTGATGTGCTGTCCAAACCTCCCCCAATGAAGAAAAAGAAACAGATAGGTTAAAGCAGCCTAGCTGCAGCTGCTGTAGACAGCGGCAGCTTGGGCCACTCTGAACTCCCATAGTTTTGATCAGAATTGGCTTCGACAGGTGGGTATGTATGAAGTCAATACTGCCTTGGAATGGGTGATGCTGTCACTCATCAATAATAGACTCAATCAATGAGGACAAATTCTGCATACTCAAAGACAAGTTTTTGAAATATGAAGACAGAAAAGAGAAGAAATAAGTAAGAATAGAAAAGAGCAAAAAAAGCCTCTGGGAATCTGGGATACCATTAAGCAGACCATTATTTGCAGTATCAAAGTCCAAGAAAGAGAACACAGAGAGAAAAGTAAAAATAGCTTCTCTAAAAAAAGTAATGGCTGAAAACTTCCAAACCTTAGGAGCAATACGAATTTAGGTCTAGAGAGGTCAAAGCTCCCAAATAGATTCAATTCAAACTTCACTGAGTATAACGTAAATAGGTATAAAACCGATTACCTTCCTTCATTGACAAGTTCAATAAAAGCAGTCTGCCATTTTCTGAATAAAATTCTGCCACTCTTTAAAAAATGAAAAAAAAGAAAGAAAGAAAACAGGAAAAATTAGCTAAAAGTTCTCAAAAAAGTCAAAGTTAGAAAATAGTACAATGGTGGCTGTCAGGGAAGGGAGATGAATGTTGGTGAAAGTCTACAAACTTTCCGTTTGCCCAATGAGTTCTAGAGAGTTAATGCCCAGCACGGTAACAACAGTTACTTATAATGGATTATGTACTTGAAATTTGCTGCCTGAGTGGATTGTAAGTGTTCCACATAAAAGTAACTATTTAAGGTGATGGATATGTTAATTCGCTTGACTGTGAGAATGAAAACATCATATCTGTACATCTTAAATATACGGAATTAAAATTTTTCTAAGCATACCTTACTAAGGCTGGAAAAAAACAGTATTATCTTTATTCTCCATTCAATAGGTAGAATTTTTCTTATTTTTAGTTATTTTTTAGGGATTTTCCTTATTTCCTTGAAGCCTTATCCTATGGCCCTCCATCCTTTTTGCAACTGCATAAAGTTATACCTGCTAGAGGTTGGCACTGAACAAGCTGGATCTGTCCATTGGTGTGGATTCTGGGATGATTCCAGCAGTCTGTCTGCTCATTTTCAAAAGAAAATACATTCTCAGCAGAACAGAAGCTGGTCCTCCTAGGAAAATAAACAAATCTCTGACTGCTCTTATAAAACTCACAGATCTTGTCACAGTAAATTCAATGCTGCTGACAGATCATCAATTAAAGGGTGCTTGTGTGAAAACAAATGTGGGAAGTGATTGGTGTGTGGCTTTTTGTGGTATGACAGTGGCTCTCACCAGATTGGGAGATGAACTTGAATCCATCTTGCACTTGACTGGCTCAAAAGCATTAGTGCTAGATTTCAAAAAGAAGGAATTAACTTGCTAAAACTGTCTTCTCTTCCCTCCAACCGGTATTTGTAGATCCCAAAGAACTGACATAACTTAAATCAGTTAATACCATATGTCATCCTTGTATGAATACACGATTACTCATCCCCTTGATTTATTCATTCCATTAGAGCAATGGACAATGTAGAGCACAGTTCTGTTGGACACTAACTAGACCCAAGCCTGTTGGTTGATGGCTTTGATTCATCAAGAGAAGACTTAAAGGGTAGATTGGTGATTGTTTCAAATATTTCCGTTTTATATATTTAATGAGAATGACAAGATAAATTTCTTTTATTGTTCTCTCCATGAAGGAGCACTATGAATGTGGACTTGACATCAACCTGCAATATGCATTAGGAAAACAACATGGAGTGTGGAGTCAGGTCGATTTGTGCTATGCTGTCCAGAGGCCATGTGACCCGAGCAACTTGTTCATTCACCTGTAAAGTGGGGACAATAATACCTAGTTTGCAGTCTATTGTCAGAATTAGTGAGGTCCTATAGCAAAACAAACATACAAAAAACTTACTTATGAAAAGTACTTAATGGTTATTAGTATTTATAACAATGGCAACAACAATTTCTGCAGAAACTAGGCACTAAGATGAAAGATGTTGCTTAAGAGGAGCATTCAGCTTCCTAAGCTGTATCCAAGAAAATCTTGAACCATTTCCATGTATTAAGTTCCCAAAAGCACAACAAGGATTCCTCAAAAACACTGGTACAATATAAACCAGAAGCCAGGACTCCATAGACCTTAATCAGAAGGCCACATAAAGATGTATCAGTAAAAGTAATCTATCCAAAGGGTCTTGATTCTAGTAAATGAAAATGCCTTGAAAAGAAACCACTTATAAGTGCTTTCTTTAGTTTTCACAGGATGTAGTTAGCCCTCCTTGTTCCTGGAGGACATGTTCCAGACTACCTGCGGACATTTGAAACCATGGATAATACAGAAAACTGTATATACTATATATACTTTTTTCCTATGCATATACCCCCTGACTTATGAGGCATTAACTCTCAATGAATTCATTGTAACGTCATAACTTGAAAATGCGTTTACCACACCTTAACCTGTCAGACACAGGTCAACACAGCACACTGGAGAGTATGGGTGCTTGCCCTTGTGACTACATGACTGAATGGGAGCTGTGGCTCACTGCCCCTGTAGCTCAGCCTGGAAAATGATCAAAATTAAAAATCTGATGTGTGATTTTTATTGAATGTCACTTTTGCATCATTGTAAAACTGAAAAAGTATTATTGAACCATTGTAAATTGAAGAGTTACAGGCATACCTACCTTTATAAAGTTTAATCAACACATAAGGCATAGTAAGTAACTAATTACAATAACTAATAATAAAATATAATATCATGTACTAAGTTATTTGAAAGCTGTGATTTTTTTTAATTTCTGAAATTTTCTCTTTGGTATTTTCAGACTACAGGAAACTCAACCAACAGAAAAAGGAACTGTAAGTGAGGGAGACTATGTATTAATCTCAGAATGACTATATTTCTACTCCAAAAAGTCTTTGAGATACAGAGTTTCAAACTTGTGTTAGCAAAGACAGACTTCAGGCTTTGTAATCTCTGGATCTTCCACCATCTATTTTCCCTCACTGTATTTCTCCTTTCTTCTCACTAGAAAGATGAATGTTTCAAACCTTACACAAGATGCTACATAGTTATTCATCAGAGATTTAGACTATTAAAGCTGGTTGTAGATATCCATCACAGCCGTAGGATTTCAGTAGGCTTGCACATTTAGTGAGTATTTAAAAAGATAAGATAAAATTGAGTATTTGGTGATGTACTTTTCTATTATAGTGATAACATCTATTAGAAGAAAAAACCTCAATGCATTGGGTTAAAAATTGAGAAATATAATTAAATTATATTCTTGCTTTGCTCATTTTTCATAAATGAATTTAATTTAGTAAAACATTTTTCTTTAAGGCAATGCAAAATTAAATTTACCCAGGACAGAACTGTATTAAAGAGGCCTATATAATTGCTTAACTTTAATACTAGTAGTTTTGAAAGCAGTTTTAGGATATGTAAGTATATAGTCAATAAATCACATTTTTGAAACCACTTAACTTGAATATATGTAAAGTCTTTACAGTCATTCTGGGGAATGGCATATTTAATAACTTTCATCAATGTTATTGAAAAGATAACAAATAAGACAATGTAGTTGTTCAGCAGGTCTAATTAAATCCATCACATGGGTAATTGAGTATGTAAATATTTCATTGAGTGATAAACTTCATACAAGGCACCCTTCCAGTCCTCTGTGATGCAGCAGGTTCTTCACTGAGCCAATCTGTGTGAGCAATGGCATGTCTAAGAAGGAGCAATGAGCTTAAAGTGGAAATAAAAATGACTTTAAAGCATGCTTGGAACTGGGATTGGTATTTTTTCCTGAACTGTTTCTGATTTACACCTATTTCTGTTTCAGAGTATAATTGTAATTTTTAGCACCACCATATTTAAAAGAATAAGATCAGCCAGGCTCCAATTGTTAATGCCTAGATTCCTAGCTACTTAGGAGTCTGAGATGTCTATCTCAGCCAGGCTTGGAAAAAAAAAATTAACAAGATTCCATTTCAATAGAAAAAGCTGGGGCTGGTGGTGTGTGCCAGTCATTGCAGCCATGAAGGGAAACTTAAAATAGGTGGATTATAGTCCATGTCAGCCTGGGCGAAAAAGGGAGACCCTATCATTAAAACAACCAGAGTGAAAAACCAGAGTAAAAAAGGTTGGAGGTATGGCTCAAATGGTAGAGCGCCTGCCTAATAAGTGCCAAGCCCTGAGTTCAAACCCTAGTACCACCAATAAAACAAAAAGTGCAGGATAAAAAGTACAGGATAGTATTGAAGACTAAAATGCATTTTTACAATAAAAATAAGAACTTTTGGCTTGGCCTCATTATGACCTAATTTACAAGACTTTTAGCTTTATATCTGGATGTAATTTGTTTCCAGATAAATAACTGGCAAATACCAATATATCTCTGTTTTCTCTCAACTTAGATGTACATACTCCAGCTATCATCCACAGGTCTAATCAAATTGAATGTAAAAACCTTCTTTGGGTCTCAAACAAAAACCATTAGATTTTTATTGAATGTTGCTTTTGCATCATTATAAAATAACTATAAAACAATTACCCACTTTCATAATTCCTTTCACAAATATCTTTTACTACATCTTTACAGCCAGTCTTTAAAAAATTTTTTTATTATTATTCATTTATTCACATGTGCATACATTGTTTGGGTCATTTCTCCCCCCTGCCCTTCTCTCTCATGCTCTACCCCCCTTCCCTCCTCAGTTCCAGGCAGGTCCTGTTCTGCCTTTATCACTAATTTTGTTGAAGAAAAGACACAAGCATAATAAGGAAGACAAAGTGTTTTTGGTAGTTGAGTTAAGGATCGCTATACAGAAATATTCCTAGCATTGCTTTCTTGTACACATGTGTTATGACCCATGTTGATTCATCCCTAACTGGTCTTTACACTGGTTACTGATCCCCTTCTCATGATAACCTCTGTTGCTTTAAGGTTTCTGTATTAGCTCCTCTGGAATGGGGACATCAAATGCTTTCATGTTTTGGGTTTTCTACCTATTTCTATATCATACATGTGTGCTTTCCCCTTGTCATGTGATCTCAGTCCAACCATATTGTACAGCCAGTCTTGAGAAGTAAGTGATGCTCATAATCCACAAGTCCGTAGAATCTTAAGAGACTGTTGTACCTCTTTTTATACTGAAACTCACATATCTGTCTAAAGGGCTATGTGGGAGGAAACAGTTGAAAAAGTGAGTGTGACAAAAAAAGATGTCAATATACAGCTGCAGAGTATACAGGAAGTGGCAGGTGCTTACTGTCTTTTAGCTGGCTGTGGTTGTATAAAGTTGGTAGGGTTCTCTTTTTCTTGTTATGGTTCCTCTTACTCACTTATGGTTTTGCTATTAAAGTTTTTACATGTAGTTCAATAGATGGATACGGTAGCAGTAATCTTATTTTCCAACTGATAGCATTTGGAGGTCATTCCACACATGGAATAAAGTAAAGCTATAGTTTCAGCACTCTTTTTGTTTTGGTATCTTAGCCTTGGAGGCAGTATATCTGTTGAAATATCACTCCCTTTTTGATAAGATAGTCTTCCATAGCTTGCTTCAAAATCAAAGATAGAAAGGCAAGAGAGATAAGAAACAAGTGCCATACAAATTCTGAATTAGCTTCTGCAAAGTTGTGAGAGACTTGCCCCTGATCGTCAATAGACAGGTAAAAATATGGTATAGACTTATTCTTGGGAAAATAATCACTCAATAATCATTAAGGGTTGTTTGCTCATGTATGAAATGATACCTATCTTTTGAATTAATGAGCATTAAATAAGATGAACAATTTAAAAAACTTAGCTGGTTTCTTATATATGCAAATTATTGTTAGTTGCCATTAACTTTTTTGAACTTTTTAGAGATATAAGCCTTAAGTATCTTGGAGCTAGCAGAATATGAATTTAAAAAGCTTTTTCCCACTTTTTCCAGTAGTTAGTGTCACTTGTATTTCTTAGGCTTTTGCAAGTTGGAATTCATTTTGCATTTAGAATGCTTGATGAACTAGGAAATATTAACAACACTGCTTCCTATTCACCCACTCAACGTCAAAATGTAACAGACTGATTAAAGAGAAAAGAGATGAATAAATGACAGAATACGCATGAAATTTTAATCAATACAGGCTCATCTAAGACACGTAGCTGATACACTGGAAAGGAGTTATATTTAGGTCAGGGAGGTGATAGTGTTGTTCAAGAGGGAAGCTGAGTCCCTTAGTTAGGGGAAAGGCATAGGTGAGTTTAGGGCAGGAAGAATGCAAATATCTTTCTGCTTTCTAACATAGTCAGTTAGACCTCTTAATCCCAGACAAAGCTGGATGGTATTTTCCCTGTTTATGTATTTGGAATAAAATGCATGTGAAAGTAAAAGAAATCTTCCTTGGGTTGAATCCTCTAGCATTTTTCTAATTTCACTGTAGAAAGATTCCACAGAGATTCCTGAAAAAGCTCCTATCTGTTGGATACAAACAGTAAGATGAATTTCAAGAGACACATTGTTTATTACAGGACTAGGTTATTGATTAGTGTGAGATTGTATTTTTTTACCATGTCATTTAATTTATTCCTTCAAAGAAACTGACATGTTTGGCAGACTGAGGTGTAAGACTGTTTTAACTGCCTACCTGAAAGTGTTCCATTCCTTAGCATAAGGTTTAGTGGAATTCACAGACTGAATGCAATATGCCTTATCTTTCACTTTTTTTGTTTACAAATTCCATGATTCAATTACCTGCAGAAGAGAGGGTTGTCAGATGCTCGCTGGGACAGGACCATGGGGAGGACCAAGAACATACTAGAAAATCCACTCCTGTTTTAGTATCACCAGTGCCTGTTCACCATTCTAGTTGCAACTCAAATGGTGTCCTTTCTGCTCCCATCCTTTTATCCTCAAGGAAAAGAGAGTAAGTAATCTTGCTTTTCTCCTTATGCTTTTGACCATTTATCTATGCCTAACCTTGGATTTTGCACTGATGTTTCAAAGTTATTGTGAAGCATGGATCAAGGCATCTGAAACTTGAGATAATTAGGGCAGTTTGAATGTTTCTGATGATAAAATAAAAAATAACAAGCAAGATTTAGTTTAAGGCAGTAGCAAAGGTGAGAGAAAGGAGAAGCTGATTTTTATGAAAGCTTGACAATGTCTAGTCATGGATTTAGTTAGCCTGGGAAGTGCAGAAGGAATCAAGAATGAGTCTGAAGTTGCTGGTAAAGCCACAATGGACAGCACAAATACAGCAGAGATAGGTTTGCGAACAAAAAGAGTCAGTTTCAAAACAAATGAGGTTAGCGTGTGTGATGGCAAGTGAAGGTCACTGGAATTAAAGAGGTCAGACAAGTATAAGGTGAGGGTCCTAAATGTCTCATTCAAGAAATCTTTAACCTGAACAGAAAGGTAGGAGACGCTGGGTAAGCAGAGAATGCAGTAAGCCAGAGGCAAAAATGTCTGGGGAAAAGTGTGCAAATTACCAGGAGATGAGTCTATGAAATTGATAAGGAGCAATTTCATAGAAGAAGGCGATGAAAGATATGTCACAAAACCTGCCATCATACCCAAAGGGTCCAGCATAACTATTGCTTGCTTAGGAATTGCATCCCAAGATTTTTATTGAGCAAATATAAGCACATTACATAGAAGAAAAAAATGCATGTGCCCACACCATGTCACACATTAGCATCAGCGATGAGCTCTATGAAAGAAGTCAAAGGAGAAAGAGAAAGAAACCAGCAGCCATCGAACTTCTGAGACACTATGCCATGTAATTTGTACAGGCAGCTTTGGGGTTTTATCATCCTTTAGAAGTAAAAGAATATATTCCAAACAGCTAAACAAGTTGTCCATGTAAAAACAGAGAAGACTCTGATCCTAAAACCATTCTTTTTCTTCATAAAAACGTGATGTAGGAAGAATGATGATGGTGTAAATGCCATTTCCCAGGCACTATGTACAAAATCTGGTGCTGTGAGCACTACACACCACATTTTATTTAGTTCTCTTAAGATTCCCAAGAAGCAGGTGTTTCTCTAACTTATGAATACAAGAAAACTAAAGCTTGGAAGAGGGAGTAATGTGACTATTATTACTCAACCCTCACAGTGGTGAAGTATAGGTTCAAACCTGATGCATTTGATTCCCCAGCCATGTTCTTCACCATTAACCAATGTCCTTCAATTCCTTGGTGAGAGCCAGGAGTGGACAGAGTAACTTTATGACACATGGCAGCATGTTCTCACTTACTACACATTTGAGAAATCAGGGACTTATAATGATTGAATCTTGCCATTGTCAGTTCTCATGATGCCCTCATTGCCCCTTGCTCCAAAAAATTCACATCATATCCAAAAGTATAAGATATCTGATAATAACATTCTGTGCTTGGACTGACAGCTCCTTTGAGGTTCATTAGGAATGTCTATTTTAATCAAATGTCTACCTCACTTCAACACTTGGAAGAATCACTATATATACTTTGGTGACAACTCAAAGAAGATATGTGTTTGATGTCATTAGGCTCTCTTGTTGGAATGACTAACGTTCATTAAAGCTAAAGAGTTAAGTGTGCTGGAGTATTAACAATGAGCAACAGCTTTTCAGTTAGTGAAAATATACAACTGAGGCAAGGTATATGACAGCAAAGCATACAAACAGGAGAAAATGTGGAGCGATGACATATGTAGACATCGTGCTACTTACCAATCAATTAAAAGAAAACTATTTTTAAACATAGGAAGGCAGAGCAAATAGTCAATTAATTGCAACTAGATGGAGTCTGACATCAATTGTTCCTTTCTTTCAAGATTCATAAATAATACAGACATTTCCTCTCCCAGCGGTCATTAGGTCATTAATGAAAAATGCATGAAGGAAATTACCCTGCTTAAGAGCCAACTGGACTTAGAATCGGGAAGAAAAAGATAAACAAAACCAAAAGTAGATAGGAAATCCAGGAATGAACTTAGGAACAGTAGAATGATCTCATGCATTCAGAATGTAGCTCACATAGCTTTGCCAAGCTGTAGTGCTTCTGTGCCAATGTGTTCATGCAAAATGTTTTCACCTCTGTTGCCAACAAGTGAAAGGAGCACTTAATGTTTTTAGGTGTTCAAAATGAAAGTTTTGCTGCAGTGATAAATGTTTACTCATTATCAAGTTCTGTCCTTTTAACAAGTTATACTTTGTACTTTCTACCTAAATTGGATTATTTTGGTAGGTTCCAAGATATTTTAAATGATGACAGATGTACTTGATAAGCCCGTAATTAAGCACATGCAGATTATGGTGAGGTGCATTTAATTGGTGGTTATAATTTACCACTTGTAATGTCTTTAGTTTATAGAACACTGTTCTCCCAATAGCAGTTCACATTGTTTTCCATAGAACAGGTGGTATTTTCCTTATTTGTAAAGATGCAATTAATACCTATCAATTTAAATGCTTTATGAATGACACAATAAAATTTAGACAAATTGGGGATTGAAGTCAAGATTTATAGGATTGAAACTTGACCTATGATGGATCATAGAGTTTTAATTAGGAGTAAAAACTCCAATATTATTTACTTGGATATTAGTTGCATTAGTTTTCTGTCATTACTGTAACAAATTGCCACAAATTTAGCAGCTTAATGCACCACCCATTTATTATCTCCATTTCTTTGGGTCAGAAATCTAGTGTGGTGGGGCTCACCTGCTTCTCAACTTGGTCTCACAAAGCTGAAGTAAAGGTTTTGGCCTGGATCTCTAGGGAAGAATCTACTTACAAACTAACTCAGGTTTTGGCAGAATTCCATTCCTGATGATAACAGGATTGAGGTCTCAATGTCCTTGCAAGCTGTTAACCAGGATTCATGTTAAGTTAATAGATGGTTCCTGTATTCCTCAGCTCTATGGCCTGGCATCTCCAAAGCTAGAAATGAAGAATTAAGTCATTTTCATACTTCAAGTCTCTCAGATAACCTCTACCTCATCTCTCTATTGCCTTCTTTTTTTGGAATTTGTCAAACTGTTCCTCAGGGCTCATGGAATTCCATTAGTCCCACCTAGATAGTTCTAATTTCCCTACTTCTATAGTTAGCTGATAAAGTAAACACAATTCCATCTGCAAATTCCCTTTATAATAGAACCTAGGTTAGTATTTGATTGAATAATTGGTAGAAATTTTGGGGGATCCCTTTTGAATTCTACCTAAGAATTAGCTATTTCAGTCTCAAGAGGACAACAGTGAGAAAGCACAAGAAACTCTGAAAAGAATCCCGATTTTTATCAACACATATTTATTGTATATATTGCTGAGGTTCACTGTGATATATCCATGCATGTATACAGCATGCACTGATCAGATCCAAACTCCTTTCCTTCCTCCTACCTAATCTCTAACAACCACACTATCTTATTTTCAGGTTGACTTTTTTTAAGTTTCTTTTTTTTTCCTCTCCCCCCAACCCTCAATGCCCAGCAGAAACTATTTTGCCCTTATCTCTAATTTTGTTGAAGAGAGAGTATAAGCAATAATAGGAAGGAACAAGCGTTTTTGCTGGTTGAGATAAGAATAGCTATACAGGGTATTGGCTCACATTGATTTCCTGTGCGTGGGTGTTACCTTCTAGGTTAATTCTTTTTGATCTAACCTTTTCTCTAGTACCTGTTCCCCTTTTCCTATTGGCCTCAGTTGCATTTAAGGTATCTGCTTTAGTTTCTCTACGTTAAGGGCAACAAATGCTAGCTAGTTTTTTAGGTGTCTTACCTATCCTCACCCCTCCCTTGTGTGCTCTCGCTTTTATCATGTGCTCATAGTCTAATCTCATTGTTGTGTTTGCCCTTGATCTAAGTCCACATATGGGGGAGAACATACGATTTTTGGTCTTTTGGGCCAGGCTAACCTCACTCAGAATGATGTTCTCCAATTCCATCCATTTACCAGCAAATGATAACATTTCGTTCTTCTTCATGGCTGCATAAAATTCCATTGTGTATAGATACCACATTTTCTTAATCCATTCATCAGTAGTGGGGCATCTTGGCTGTTTCCATAACTTGGCTATTGTGAATAGTGCCACAATAAACATGGGTGTGCAGGAGCCTCTGGAGTAACCTGTGTCACAATCTTTTGGGTATATCCCCAAGAGTGGTATTGCTGGATCAAATGGTAGATCAATGTCTAGCTTTTTAAGTAGCCTCCAATTTTTTTTCCAGAGTGGTTGTACTAGTCTACATCCCCACCAACAGTGTAAGAGGGTTCCTTTTTCCCCGCATCGTCACCAACACCTGTTGTTGGTGGTGTTGCTGATGATGGCTATTCTAACAGGGGTGAGGTGGAATCTTAGTGTGGTTTTAATTTGCATTTCCTTTATTGCTAGAGATGGTGAGCATTTTTTCATGTGTTTTTTGGCCATTTGAATTTCTTCTTTTGAGAAAGTTCTGTTTAGTTCACTTGCCCATTTCTTTATTGGTTCATTAGTTTTGGGAGAATTTAGTTTTTTAAGTTCCCTGTATATTCTGGTTATCAGTCCTTTGTCTGATGTATAGTTGGCAAATATTTTCTCCCACTCTGTGGGTGTTCTCTTCAGCTTAGAGACCATTTCTTTTGATGAACAGAAGCTTTTTAGTTTTATGAGGTCCCATTTATCTATGCTATCTCTTAGTTGCTGTGCTGCTGGGGTTTCATTGAGAAAGTTCTTACCTATACCTACTAACTCCAGAGTATTTCCTACTCTTTCCTGTATCAACTTTAGAGTTTGTGGTCTGATATTAAGATCCTTGATCCATTTTGAGTTAATCTTGGTATAGGGTGATATACATGGATCTAGTTTCAGTTTTTTGCAGACTGCTAACCAGTTTTCCCAGCAGTTTTTGTTAAAGAGGCTGCTATTTCTCCATCGTATATTTTTAGCTCCTTTGTCAAAGACAAGTTGGTTATAGTTGTGTGGCTTCATATCTGGGTCCTCTATTCTGTTCCACTGATCTTCATGTCTGTTTTTGTGCCGGTACCATGCTGTTTTTATTGTTATTGCTTTGTAATATAGTTTGAAGTCAGGTATTGTGATATCTCCTTTTTTTAAGTTTCTACATGTGAAAGAGGACATGTGGTACTTGTTTTTCTATGTCTGGCTTACTTTACTTTACCAGTTCCATCCATGTTGATGCAAATGACAGGATTCATTCTTATTTATAGCTGAATAATACTCCATTGTGTATATGTGCTACATTTTTGTTAACATATTTATCTGTTAGTAGGCACCTAAGCTGATTCTGTATCTTAGCTATTGTGAATAGTGCTACAATAAAAATGGGTGGACAGATACCTCTTTGTTATACCAATTTAATTTCCTTTGGATATACACACAAGAGTGGGCTTGCTGGATCCTATGGTAGATATATTGTGAGGAACCTCTGTGATGGCAGGATTAATTTAGATTCCCCCAACATTGTGTGAGTTCCTTTTTCTCCATGTCCACACCAGCATTTGTTACTTTTGTTTTTCTTTTTGACACTTGCTGAAGAATCCAAATTTTGAAGAAAAACATAGTTTTATATTCTTTTATGAGGACTGAAAAAGAAACAAATCACCTGACGAACTTAAAGTATGTCTCTATGTTCTCATCATTCATTCTGTACAAAATTTAATTACATCTGGTGGTATACAGCATTTTCTCTGGCAAAAATTCCAAAACACACTTAAAGAAACTGGTCATGTTGAAGTTGTACACATTTAACTATGTGATTTGAGCAGCCTAAAATGATAGGGCAAAATGGTCTCCAAGCATGAAAATGTTCAACCATGTAGTGTTCTATGTACAATTAAATAAAAATAAATTCTGTGGGCAGAAAACAGAAAGGAGAAAAAGGGAAAGAAAGCAAAAAGAAGAAAATCAAGGAACAGATTCCCATTGTAAGTTGTTGATGTTTAGATAAATGTTTTTTGTAGTGTGCTTTGAACTTTCTACAAAATACTGTCCTTCTGCTAAACCCAGGAGCTGTAGGAGGTGTTCATGGCTTGCTGATTACATGTTTCAATATCTCCTGGGTATTTTTTCCTCTCCTAGGTATCTTTTCTTTTCCTTTAGGTATGTCCCCAGGAAGAATACTTTGTATTCCCTAATGGGCTTTCAGATGGTAACTGATCATGCTTTCTCTGCAGAAATGACTTTTTTTTCTTCTGAATTCTTACAGCTGGTATTCTGCTCTTCTCTTTCACATCAGTTTTGGCAGTGACTGTCACTTGCTCCTTTGTTGTTGTTTTTAATCTTTGCTTGCAACATGGTTACCTCTCATTGGTATTTTTTTCTCTTTACATCCCTTTTGTTACTTATCTCTTCCACCATAACAAGTCTCTCTTATTTCATTCAAAGTTATTGAATGTGCAGGTGAGTCTCACTGTCTCTTCTTCTTGTTCACCCAATACATAATTCCACCATTGAAATCTACCTTCTTGTCCTCCCTGCTCTCTTCAAGGACACCAGTGCCATGTAAATTGCCAAATGTGGTGGACATTTCCCATCCTATCTTCCTGTGATGCTCTGCTAAATGGGAGATTCTCCTCTCACCTCTAACTTGTCAGTATGTGCTCAGATTCTCTCTTAAAATTTCTTACTGATACCCTTACCCTTCACAGATCTTTTTCTCTGAGAGTTGTCATGGCTTCTTAGTGTTTCACTGTTCATGCCTATGGTGAACATTCTCAAATTTATACCTCCACACCAAAATGCCTCTCCTTAAGCTCCATATTCATTTATCTCCCTCTCTGCTAGGAGAGCTGTCCTATTACAGGTTGAGGTCTCCAGAAACAAATGAGACAGTTAGGTGTATGAAATGAACAACACCATGAAAGGAAGGGAAAGAAAGAAGGCTTAGGGAGAAAGAAATGTTCCAGCATGGTGGAGACCTGGTAAAGTCTCAGCCAAACCAATGGGATGTTCCAGAGCAATTCCTTCCCAGAAGAGTCCTTCACTGGCTCAGAATTACCTGGTTCTTTGACTCTTACTTTGCTTACTCATTGAATGGAGCCATTTGGGAAAAGTATGACTCTAGCTCAGGCAGGGCCTGAAGGAAGGACAGTTGAATGCTGTCTGCTGATGGCATTCCTTAGCTGGGCAGCAAACCCTTCTTGGAAGGACAATCTGGGTAGCACATCTCCACATCAGCTGCCCCTCCTGAGTGCTTCCTCATTAACTCAAATTCTCACCTTCTTGATGTCATCTGAGGTTCTCACTCTCTGCAGCTGAGTTAATTTATATCTCCAATTAATTTGTTAATTCAAATAAAATTTATTGAAAGTTTATTGAATACTGAATTGTTTTACACACTGAGAAGTTGATCAGTTAAGACCACAAAGTCTCACCTTCAATGGAACTTGCATTTTAAACAAATAGTCAAAGATATAATGTTCTGGGAGTCACAATGTTGACCTGGAATTCTCAGGTGTTGAGGGTCCTTTCTCCATGCTTGGATAGAAATCAAAGGCAAAATCACAAGCAAAGAGCAAAGAAATTTTATTTACATAGAAGGAAAGTAAATGCTGCACTGAGGGGCTTGCAGTGGGACTGGAATCCGTAGTCTGGAGGTCAGGTTTTATAGTTCTTTTGTTGTCACTGGGGGGAATATGTTTCAGCTTGAAGATTTTGGCACAAACAGGTGTCTCTTGGGAAGGAGATGAGGGGTTTTCTTCCCTAGCTAATTGCCATCTTTGGGGAACATGTGGACCTCCCGCAGTCTACCCTTCAAGTTTCCTCATCAATGATCGCCCTAACTGCTGTTAGACACAGGGACAACAAGGTCTATTCAATGACTACATCCTGTTAAAAGAGAGAGGCTAAGGGGACAGAGACATCAGGGTTGACCACAGAGGGGTCACTGAGGGGACCACAATAATAGGTCATCTTCACTTCTGTCAGCATCTGCAGTTTGATGGTTCTAGGCGAGAGGAAACAAACTTGACAAGTAAATTTAAAATACAAGTTCCAAACACAAGTAAGAGAATAATGGCAACGATAGTACCCAGAAAGGGTAGGAACCATGTCCTGGAGGGGAGTCGGGATTTTGTTTGATCCCACACCTGTGTGGATACCTGCGTTTCGAGGGATTGTTCCCTGAGCCACTTAGCCTATTGGAGAATGTAGTTTGTACATTTCTCTACAATGCCTGAAGTATTTATTTATATGTATAACAGGAAGTATTGACAAGTATACTTATTTCTCCCTATTTAGCCAAAAGATAATCTCAGGCTGTGGTCCATGAGTCTAAGAAAAACCCATTGTTTAAGTCCAAAACTAATAACACACCTTTAAGTACCATAGGGCATATCTGGAGCCAATAGAAATAGTCACTTTGTTTCTATGAAAGTTGAAGACCTTGGCCAAAAAAATGAGTTTTGCCCAGAAGGCCTTTAATGCCACATAGCCACACATGCATAAAAACCACTTCTTTAACCCTCTCAGTTTTGATTAATTTTTTTTGAGTGGTCTGGCATGAGTGACTCCATTTGAACTTTGACAGAATTCCCTCCTTGTCTCTAAATTGTTTGTCTCTGAGCAGTCTTTCTGAAGATTTTTCCAGTTGGTCGTTTTGATCCTTTCTTGTGAGGATTAGCTTTCTCGTTAGGTGTCCCATGTTAGGAGGAAAGAAACAAGCAGGTGAGGTGGGAATCGGTGTCAACTAGACCCTTTTGGCAAAATTTAAGCAACAAAGAGGTTTAGAAGGAGTTGCTCTTAGGCAGTGGGCTTCTAGACAATGATAATACAAAAAAAACTAACAAACTAGATATTTAAATAGCTAACTTAGTTGATAGGCAGGTACTTATTAGAGTCATTTTTCATGGACTTCATTGTAAATGTCCCAGAAGGATCAGAATTGTAATGACAAAAACTTAAAAGAGGCATGGTTAAAGTTCTGATGGACAGTTTAGCAACTAACAGAACAATATGTCAGTACTATTAACTTTTTTGTTACAGTGTTCATCTAAATTTTGAATCTCAGAAGGCCTGATATACTTGGAAAACACAAGTATATTTAACATATAAGAGCCAACAACAGCAATGCAGCTCTCTAGAGGTTATACATACATATTAGTTGTTATCCTTGGAGTAAAACTTTAAATTTCCCAATAGTTGAGGGGACGGTGTCAGTGACCCTAAGTAGCCTAATCACAGGCCTTTATAGGGTACTAACTGTATTAGAATCACCTAAGACAATAGTTGCTTAACCACAATTATGAGATCATCTACAAGATTTTACATAAACCAACTCTTAAGTGAACTTTTATTTAATTATGACTTAGTTATCTCAGTAGTCAAAACCCTGACTAAAACCAACAGAGAAAACAAGTTAAATATTCATGAGGACAAAACATAGAGTTAGGAAACCTGATGGCTGACATTAATGGATGGCTTATAACATACAGCAGGGTTCTTTCTGCTGACCTGTGGCCAATGGAGCCCCCCAAATTAACAGGCTCAATTTGACCATCCCAAGCCAAGAATGTCCTCCACCTGACATGTGGAAATTGTTGATAATGCATAGCCAGTGTTCTTGGGTGGTGAGGGTACTTGTGTCACACTTGTATAGAAATTAGAGACAGAAATGCAAGCAAAGCTCAAGGGAATTTTATTTGCTGAGAAGTGAAAGAAAAGGCCACATGGAGAGGCCTGTGGAAGGACCCGAAATCCGGTAGTCCCTTGAGTTGGGTTGGTCTTCAAGTTTTATAGTTCTTTTTTTGCCAGTGGGAGGAGTATTTTTCAGCACAAAGATTTTGGTGCAAACAGGCATCTCTTGGGAAGGAGATGGGGCATTTCCTTCCTAGGCTAATCACCATCTTTGGGAATTAGAAAGCAGCAGGACAGATCTGATTGAGGAATGTCTGCCAAACCTCCACAGGACTGCTAACTCAGCTGACCACAAGACTATTGACCTTTATAGTCAGGCTATTTATAAAGAACCAATAAAAAGTGTATATTCCCAATGCCTGATTAGCATAACTAATTGAGCAATGCCTTCTTCAACTGAATAAATAACCCCAGGCCCCTAGACCTAGTACAGCTTCCATAGCCCATTCAGGTCCCCTCCCTTTCCTGTGGGAGCATTGTCTTTTTGCTTAATAAATTTTACTACCTTTATGCTCATCACTCATTGTCCATGAAGCTCATTCTTCAGCTTTATGAGACAAAGAACTCAGCATGAATCAGGAGGTTCCTATCCCTGAGATAAGAGCTGTTAACTTAGCCAGCACAGAAGACCCTGATCTCAAAAGAAGACCTGATTTCACCTTAACCTGGAATACCTACCTCCTTCTGGTTGAGTGCTGTGACACTTAAGACAGGAATATTGAGTGAAGGCCTTTAGTCCTGCACAAATTTTCATATCATTATCAAATTCCTTTCCTGATAAACTTTACCATTGTGTTTACTACATTTTTGTGTCTTGCTTGAATTCATCTCTTGCCTTTCTGGTAACACAACTATTCTGTAATTGGGGGAGAGGTGGTGGTAATACAATGGTGCACAGAGAAACGTATCTGTCTCAAACTTAATGGGAGGCAGGAATTCTTAGGGTAGGTAGAGAACTTACCTAGTTATCCCTTTCCCCGGGGTCTTGCTTATAAGAATTTGGCTTCCAAGTCCTGGTGCATGCCAATTCCCATTTTCCAGTTTTAAACTGGGCCTTCTGGTCACAATTTTGGTTTTGTCTCTGGTCAGCAAATGGTACCTGTCTATCTTCAGTTTCCTTCCAACACAGCTTCACTCTACATGGAGACACTTTTGCTGCTCTTGGGAAATTTTAACTGTCTGTGATAGCTTGGTGCATTTTCCTGTCAGATCAATGGATCCATGAAATGGGTTGTCTAAATACATTCTGCAGCATCTTGCCATGGTTTCCTCGCAAAATATCCCTCATGCTTAAAATCTGTGCTCAAGTCTCCCATTCATCCCCTTGGAAGGGAGCACAACTTTATTTTTGGAGTTTCAGCAACACTCCACATCAGAGGATCCAATAATACAATAATGAAGGTGACAGCAATGACTATGCCTAAAGCCTTTTGCATGCCTCCTTCATCATAAATGTCATTGAAGGTCTGATGTTCTAGAGTCTATCATCTAAATGTGGCAATGCTGAGTAGTTTGTTTTGTTAATTTCATACCACTTTTTTTTTTCCTTTTTCTTTTTCATACCACTTTTTAAAAACAACCATTAAAAGTAACTATTTGGTTACTGTTAAATTACCATAAGTGGAATTTCAGAATGATGAAAAGATTTTAAATACATACATGTGTATGTATGCAAACCCATATCTACATATATGTACATTTATGTACTTACTCGGAGAACCAAGAACTGAATTAATTTTTGAAGAGCCAGCCCTTTGGCTAGAGTCAACTGAGTTTCAGAAGCATCTCTTAGGGCAGTTAAATACCAATTTCTAGTTATTAAATGCCTGAGTTTTGTAGTCACGTAATTATGTTTGTATTGTATTGGAAGTGTTCTCAGAAGCAATGCCATTTCCTTCCTTTTCAAACATTTCCCTGTGAAGAGTTGCATACACCCACCTGTATTATAAATCAAATTTGATTCACACTTCCTTGTAAGGTCCAGAAACAGGATTTACAAGGTGTGATGGGTATTTTCTCTTCATGGAATGAGCTTTCTTTCCCCCATTTTAGAATGAGTATAATATGTCTTCAACCAATGTGAATCCATTCTGGCTGATGTCAGATTAGATGATATTTTCCATTAGTTTTTGGTGTCAGTTAAGAGGTATTGTCAGATAGCAGCTGAGGCATACTTTACTTTTGCCATTCTTATTTTTTCTATGACTTACTCAAAAGTTGATTCAGTGCTTCTTGAATAAAAATTACCTCTTTTTCAAAATTTATAAGAAAAAAGTTAAATGATAAAACCATATTCTGTCAGAATGGGAGTAAACAAACGTAAGTCTCTTTGGTTCCAAGGTGCTTGGGTTTCTGGATTTAAGAGATACTAGCAGGAAGTGGAAACGTGAACTGCAGAAGCAGTCTAAAACAAACCTCACCTGATGCTGGGTCACACAGGAAAACGGGGAGGATGTGGAATTGCAGGCACTCCTGCTGCCCTAACTCCTCTTTGCCGAGCATACAGTTTAACCCTTTACTTTTTTTTTTTTTTTTAATTTTTGTTTCATGCTTCTTTCCTTTCTCTGTTAGGCTATGAACTAACAGAGCTAATTGGAAGGTAAGGATGATATCTGGAACATTTTTTTCCTACCTCAGCATTGCTTCATTTGGAGTAGGATTTAACAGATGCTTCAAATTCTTTGTTAATCGATCTTCCTCTTTTCAAACTGATAGTCTTCCCCCATCAATGGGATAATTGAAATCCATTTGTGCAAGTGATACTGATCCAAGAAAGGAGAGCTGGGGAAGTCCGGGGGAGCCATCTGTTACCACGGAGTTTCAAATCGGCATCTCACAGGAGGCTAAGATTGTTGGACATCGTGTAAACTAAGTGGGGGACAAGTAGAGCCAATGATTAATGGGGCGATTGTACTTTACATAGGAAACTGGTTGGGAACATGTTACCCGGGATCCATTCTTGCCCTTATTTATCCCAGGAAATTGTTCAAAGCCGATCAGGTCGGGGCCTCTGCTGGAGAACTGATTCTTACATATTTGATGCGGTCACAAGCCCCCAGTGATACGCTGCTTTCTGAGTATCTTCCCATGCTGTCTATTTCACCTGTCCTAAGTGTCTACCCACCCAGACTCACATTCTAAACAGAGTTTAAGCCAATGGAATGCCCAGAAATATTGCTGTCAACAGACATAACTGGAGGCTGAATACCATGACCTATATTTGTATAGGCTTTTTACAGTGCTGGCAACCTGTCAATTTTATTTTATGGTTAACTATCATGAAATGCTGTAGGAAGAAGTTTCATTTTCTCCTCCATGGTAAAGCTAAGCTTTGTAATCCCACACTTTCAAATTCTGTGAGCCCTGCTGTTTAAATATTTATATGTAACTTTCAAAGGTAAATTAAACATCAATAATTCCAAGGTTGTTTTAGAAGAACATTAATAAATGTGAAGATGAAAGAAAAACTTAAACATTTTTGGATAGGAGAACTACTTATACGATTTTGTTTTGTTCAGGCAGACTGATCTCAGTTTGTTATAGTTTTAATGCCTGGAGTGTAAGAATGAGATTTATTTCATACATGAGAAGCAATAGTCTAACACACATTGCCTTACTTTCATTACTTTATCTCAATTCTACTCACTCTTAAAACCATAATGGCCACATCTTTCATTGCCTCTCCCTCCTTTTTATTTTAAAAGATAGAAACACATCAGATTATCTCACTTTTATTTGGTAACAATCTTCAGATGTAGCATAACCTACATCCTTATCTGCACATTAATTTTAAATTTAAGGGACAAGAGTGTGAAAAAAAAGAAGAGTGATTTTATTTTAACTAAACAATCCCACACTTAATTATGGAAGAGAATCTAGAACCAAGCACCTAAGACTTCTGGTATATCTTTGGTGTGTCCATCCTCCATTTCTTTATTCACAAATGTTTCTTGAACTAGCTTCAGGAAATATAAAGAAAAATGGCAAGCTTTCTGAAATGTAGGCAATATGGGGAAAATTCTTTTCTCTCTTTATTCAGCACTGTCTCTAGTTTCAGCTTCTTGTATTGTCATGATAAGTGATATTACTTTCTTTGGTGAAGAAAATAAAAAGACTGAAGTGGGCTTCCTGAGTGCTCCACAGGTAATCCTAAAGAGACCACAGAAGACGGATGGAGGCACTCTTTATTGTGGTCACAGGAGTGAGGCTGCAGTGTGTTGCTACAAAACCTCTCTTGGCAGAGCAATTGCTGCTGGGTGACAAGGCAAGACCCAGCCACAGCCCCCAGCACCAGCCCCTTCTGAGAGACTCCAGCTTCTCACCAGCCACTTGGCCCTGAGGCATCAGACAGAAAAGGTGCCCGCCCCTTGTTCCCTCCTCCAAGGAATCTGGTGCCAAATCCTGACAGGTAGCTCCTACATCTGACATGGGTAACTGCCTCTCCCCTTGGGAAATATGTCTGAAGGCCCCAGGTACTTTTTAGTTTTTGGTACTAGAGTTTGAAGTCAGGTCCTGTGCTTTCTAGGCAGGCACCCCAGACCTTTTGGTTTTAGTTATTTTTCCACATAGTGTCTCATATTTTTGCCAGGGGCCAGCCTCAGACCATGATTCTCTTTCCTATGTTTCCTGCATAGCTAGAATTACAGGTATACTCCACCACACCTGACTTGTTGGTTAATATGGGGTCTCCTTAACTTTTTGCTGGGCTTGCCTTGAACTGTGATCTTTCCAATCTCTGCCTCCTGAGTAGCTCATGTTACAGGTATGACTACAGTGCCTGGCCACAGGAACTTTTATCCATATCTTTTGGTTTATAAAAATAAGCAAGATTAGGCCTAAGTTGATAGCCTTCATTCCCCAAGAGTGATCAGAGGTCACACCCCAGGATGAGACTTCAGAGGGGCCATGGAGGAAGACAGTTCTTCCTGTTCCTTCCTGGGCCTTGTAGATTCTGATGCACAAGAGGCTATTGTTGTGCAACTTCTGGCACCAAGATGAAGGCAAAATAAATAATGTTTCCTGGTTTGTTTGAGGCAGTCTCCATGAGGACCCTTGCCCAACTCCAACTGGGGCCAGGTCCCTTTGGCCTTTGAGCCTCCCTTGTTTGGGCTCCACTGCTGCCTGTCTTATTGTTGTTAATGTGTGATTGTGTGCAGTCTTCTTAGTCTTTGCTCACACTGCTGGTGGAATTGTGCAGGTGCAGCCACTTTGGTGGACATACGGAAGACTGTGAGTCTACAGGATTCCTGGATCCTAGCATTGCCAAACCTCAGATTGACAATAAGACCAACCTTCCAATGGGGCTGAAACATTTAGAAAAACCAGCCATGCTATTAAAAAGGTTTTTTTTTTTTTTTAAATTCATGGGGATGCTCACTAAGGATTTTACCCTAACCAAGAGACAGTATCAACTTCTTAGCTGTGATTCCCTGTGCAGTGCTTTCTAAGGGGATATTGTTCTCCAATCTTACCTTCTTCCTTGATGCTGAATGCAATGCTCAGCAGCTTTTTGTTGCTTAACGCCCCTGTGCACCCCCTTGCTTCTCTCTGTGGTGCTCCATCTCCCGTAGTGAACGTCCACTTAGCCTGTTCAACCTGCTCTGACACAGCTCACATCAAGGAGGGCTTCGGCGCTGATGGATGCGTTGTTTCTATAATGGGGCATTTTTAAACACAAGTTGCTATAATGGAGCTTTTTAAGCTATGTGTTTCTGTAAGAGAGGCTCAATGGTTTACTCACCACTGTCTTCCCAGCTCCTTTAGTCTTTCCACGGTATTTGATAACTAAATAAAATCCTGAGTAGGTAGATATTATTTCTCTATGTAACTCATGAACTAGACCAGATGTAAATTATATGGCCCAAAGGGTAAGACCTCAAAGTTCACTCTTAATTAATATTGCTGCAGCTGTATCAACCAGTTTTCTGTAGAGAGTAGATGGTTACAGCTGGAAAACATTTTACATATCATGTTTTGTAAGATATAAATATGACTGATGAAGAATGAGACCTCAATTAAGGAACCCGGGCTTCGCATCTTGCAGCTGATTGGTGCTGACTGGTGTGTGGCTCTCAGCTGATTGGCCACATTTCTATAACTTCTGCTAAGCATATGCAGCGCTGAGGTTAGGCCGTGTAGAGTGAAGCGCTGAGCTTCGTCCTGTCTTTTATCTGACCCATCAGAGAAGCTAGACTCATGGGCCTGATAAACTTAGCGGAATATCCCCACACCAATATCTGTACCTTTTCTTTTATCTATAAACTGTTGTGGTTTCATTGGCTTATCAGTTTTGAAACTACAAAAGAGAATTTAACTAACCAGTAATGATCTATAGTGTAGGTTATTATAGCAGCTGTTCTATACCTGCTACTTGCTAAAATCAGTTCTTGACCCCATACTATACTCTAAAGTCACAATACTTACATTTCTATAAGACAAGAACAAATTAGACTTTTTTTGTGGTTGGTTGTTCTTGCGAATAGCTGTTTCAAAATGTGTTTCCCTATTTTGTTCTTATCTTAGTATTATTTATCCGAATTCAATAAGTTTTTTAAATATGAAAAGCAACCACAATATCTGTATTTATTACTTAAAGATATGCCTTTTAGTGGAGTTTTAATGCTTGTAAAAGTAAACAAATCTGTTCACTCTTGGTAAAGTGTAGCCCCTCCCAAAGCAGTTAGAGATGTAGACTCATTGCCATTCCATCTGGCAACCACTGTGCAGGACAAGAGGAGCTTTTATAGCAAGAAAACCTAGGGTCTTACCCGGTCTTCATTTCCAAAGAGCTCTGAGATCCTGAATAGTTCATTTAATTTATGTTTTCAGTTATCTCATCTATTAAATTCATTTACTATCTTTACAAAGTAAAATGCAGAAGACCAATGCTATTTTAAATTAACTGTGGCCTTTATCTCTTTCACCAAGATGGGCTGAGATGCTGGTGTCCTCTTAAGGGCCTGGGACCGTGCTGCCCAAGTTTGTCATTTTCCAGCATCACCTCAGGTGAGATCCTTCCTCTGCAAATAGGGGTGACAATGGCATTGTCTCATTGCACTCAGTGCTCTACCAAAGTATTTCTTTTCTCTTCCTCTCTTCTAACTACCTGCCTATTACCTACGGCTACAATGACACAGATTTACAGCCAATTCACAAGTTTTGTATTATATCTGAAAATAACTTTGCCAGAAAGAAAAGAAAGAAGAGAAGGGAAAGAAGTTCACAGGCACAGGACTCAATGCATGCACACTTTCTCCACTGGCAGAAATGGGGTTTCTGCTGAGGATTAAGTACGCCATGTGGGTCCTTATAGAGGCAGCTTTGCCAGCGAGATGAGCAATCACAGACATCAATACCCCTGAGGAAGGTGATCCTGACCTCTGCTTCACCCACTCCTGATGGCTGCGCTTTTATCCCACATGGCAAATATTGCCTCCTTTTTTTTGATTCTTTTCAAGTCAATAAAAACTTCAAAGGTCTTTTAGAACTACAGATTTAGGCTGTAAATCCCTTTATTTCAATGTCTATGTTTTGAAACTTTAAAAGATGATTGTAGCATGATGTATTTGAGTTTTCATATTATCATGGCCACTCTGCATTCAGCTTTTCACACTGTTAAGATTTTTTAATGTACATTTTATACACTTAGGAGTTCTGTCTCCAAATGAACTGGATAACTATAATACGAGCATCAAAAGTAATCCACTGCTCCTGAGGACTAAATAATACTGCACTAGGCTGTGTCCTAAAGGTTTTAAAAGCATCATTTAAATAAATGAACAGAACAATGCTTTTCGTGTGCAATACACACATTTTCTGAATGATGAAATGGCAGTTCAGAGATTTAAGTAATGTGTCCAGAATATAAAGATACAAAATTAATAAGTAGTGAAATTAGAATTCAAAATCTTGTTTACCTTAAACACTTGTAAATGCTCTATCCATCATTTGAAAAATACCTTTTAGAACTACTGTTAGCCTTTTGTCAGTTTCAGAGTGTCTTTTCCAAGACCTGGCCACCATCTCTTTGAAATATCAAGAGACATGGACCCCTATCCCCACTTCTCTGGAATGAAAAGGGCCTCACTTCATTCCCCCTTCCAACACACACACTGTAAAATGATCTCTTTCAGAAAGTTCAGTTTCCATTACGCCTGTCCCCCCACATGCAAAAAAGGCAAATAGCTAACGTAGACACTGTCAAATCTTGCTTGAGAACTAGCTATTGTTTACCTTGAAAGCACGTGTCACCTGGCTATAGGAGAGGTGAGTGTGATTTCCTTGGTCTTTTGCAGTCTCTTAGAGATTGTCTGTGGCACACAGCACATTCTAAAATCTAGAAACTCTTAGCAGAAGACTCTTTGGTTTACTTTTCCAATTTTATCCTGCTAACATTCCCTTGGAGAACTAGTGGGCATGGAATGCTTACCCAATGATAAAAGTGCCTTTTTTCTCTAACACACACACACACACACACACACACACACACACACACACACACACCCCACCTCTTATTAGTTTGACTTCAATGCCCAGGCACTCAAATGATACTCTACGGTGACCTGTCTTTATTTAATTAATTTGGACTTAAGAGAAAGTCTAAATGGGGCATGGTTGATGACTGTAAGGCTTCTGATTCATGAATCAGAACACTAAGAAACAGCTTCCCAGGACCTTTGGGGCTTGGGATTTCATCCAGACTGTGTGTGACTGGTAACCCCAGTATTGAGCAAGCTCACATTGATCTGATTTTCTAAACTGTCCCAGGAGAATGGGTTACTAGGAGCTAGGTGACCTGTTCAAAAGAAAGTGGCATTGTTCTTGTCAAAGTGACCATTGATTTTCTCTCAAGCTTCTATAGGGAGTTGCAGGATAAATTTCTATTTGCTAAAAATGAAAAAAACCAAACCAAACCAACCAAACAAATAAAAAACTGTGTTCTCATTCAGATTTCTGTGTCTTAGAAATATACTTTTGGAAGGAAAAGAAGTCTAAAAGACTCAGAACTTTCTTAAAGTCATTCTTGAGGTTTCCCCTTCGGAGACAGGAACTAGTCATGACCAGATTTCTTTTTAAGATTTGTAAGAGCAGCTGAATTTGGGAATAAGACATCTTCTTAGCTACACATATGACTACATTACAATGTAGTTTGTTATGTACTCGTATATATTTACATATCAATAGAAAGCTTTTCAATTTTGATGGGCTAAACATATTGTTAGTTCTTTGAACTCCTGGAGGAATGACTTTTTTTTATAATTGAGTAAGAATGTGCTACCCAGAGCCAGGGGCCTAATACCATGATGTGAAGCATTAAGCAGAAAAGTAGTTTTATAGTCCAATCAGTCTATCTTTTTCATTCTTGTCCCCATAAGCAATCTGAAGCTTTAATTAGCTGATAATCATTCTCCTTTACAGAGTCAAAGTTATGTCTAGAGGGATGCTCACCAAGGCTGCATGGGTTTTATCTAAACATGTTAAGGGTATGATTCATGATGATCTTAAGCACTGTGAGTATCCATGTGTGGAAGTCACAGACCAGGGTCATTTTTAGGAAAGCCGGTTTCATTTCCCAGCCAGGAGAGTTTTTACTGCTTATTGTCACCACTGCTTGAGCGCCCTCATCACCGTTAGGTCACAGATGCATTTTTAAAAAGAGCCAAAAGGCTCATTTACAGGACATAATAGAAAGTAACAGCTGGGAAGACATTGTTAATGTCTACTGGGTAATTAAAATGAGTTTTCAAGATAAGCACACAAACTGAAATACATATTTATTTGAGAACTCATAGTGGCTCCCCAAGAGCTCATAGGGGCTGTCCGGTAAATAACAGCATGAGTGGAAACGAGGATGTAGTACAATATATGACAGGTGAGGAAAACACTGGCTTCTTTTTCTGTGATCAGATCCCTTGTGAGACTCATGCGTTAGTTACACTCTGCTTCCTCTGCTTGTGCAGTAACAAGTTCTTCCATCTTTGTCCTGTTATGACTACCTAGTACATCAATAGGAAAAGGGGACCAGGTACTAGAGAAAAGGTTAGATCAAAAAGAATTAACCTAGAAGGTAACACCCACGCACAGGAAATCAATGTGAGTCAATGCCCTGTATAGCTATCTTTATCTCAACCAGCAAAACCCCTTGTTCCTTCCTATTATTGCTTATACTCTCTCTACAACAAAATTAGAGATAAGGGCAAAATAGTTTCTGCTGGGTATTGAGGGGGGGAGCGGGAAGGGGTGGAGTGGGTGGTAAGGGAGGGGGTGGGGGCAGGGGGGAGAAATAAACCAAGCCTTGTATGCACATATGAATAATAAAAGAAAAATGAAAAAAAATAAATAAATAAATAAATAAATTCTCAAAAAAAAAAAATACTTTGCGCATGTTAGATTTAACCATGGAGAGCATGGAAGGAAGAACAGATTCTGTTGGAGGACTTAGAATCATCATTCTCAGCAGAAGGTGGCATCCATAAGGCTGCAAAAGAACAGTAGTGGAAATAAGTTTACCATTATAAGGGAGAAAAAGTTGTTCAGGTTTTTTTTTTTTTTAACTATAAATTCTTGAGTAGTTATATAAACACAAAAGGTATCTGTGGAGCCCATTAGATGAGATGGGGTCTTTAAAAGAATATTCATTTAGACAGGCATGGTGGCACACACCTGTAGTTCTAGCTACTCAGGAGGCTGAGGCAAGAGTATCTCTTGAGACTGGGAGGTCAAGGTCAGCCTAGTCAGCCTAGGGAGATCCTGTCTTCAAAAAGAAGTGTATACATTTGTTGTTTTTAATGACTTTCTTGAAGAATTAGGACTCCTGTTAGTGTTTATCCTGACTGTAAAACCCCCTGTCCCATTCCATCTGAAAAGATATTGGCCTAATGAGGAGCACTATGACCTCCCCTTATGACGTGTTCAAGCCTCCCTTCTCTTGACCCACTTTTATTGTTTCATTGCAACTTTTGCCTTTATAATGAAGGCATAATGAAGGCATTCATTTACAACTTTGGCTTTCATTCTCCAACACAGCTCTGATCTATTTCTCTTTCCTCACTGAAGACCTCCAGTGAGATGCTGGTCCTCACTTCAAAATTCATGACTTCAGAGCTAGATGTCTTCTTCCCCATGCTCAGATTCTGATTTGCTTCATTCCTATTCATGCTCATTGTATAATGATGAGGTCATCCCCCTCCTTAGCTTACGATTCTCAAAGGTATCTTCACAGTACTTTCCCCTCACAGTTCACATTCGACCTATCACTTTCAGGTTTTCCAGAAATGTTCAGTTTAACAGTACCTGTGTTTTAATTCATACCTATAGCAAAGTAGATATTCTTATCTCCAGTTTGGACTCTTCCTGTAGTATTTACCTTTAAAGCTCCATTTCAGATTCTAGTGAAATATAAGACCCTTCCTAAATTGTGTCACTTCTCTACAAATAAATTAATAATAAATAAAAACAAAATGCACATGAACCCCATCCTAAAGCCTGAGGATTTAAATTAGTTTAAATTTCACTGGTATATTAGTGTGAAATATTTACTATGATATTACTTTCTGGTTCTTTTAAAAGTACTGCATCCTGATAACTATACAATGTGAAATATGATGTATGGTATATCCTCTGCGAAAATAAGATATTCTGTTATTTAGTGTTAGGTAGTGAAATATACTAATGGATACAAGAAATTGCTTTGTAATAATTTCATTCAAATACAAGAAACTCAAAAACTTAGCACAAAATATAGTAGGATAAAAGATTGTTAGAAACTTTTTTAAAAGATGGATAAACAAAGTATAGATTAGGAGAAAAATAACCTAGGATAGGAGTAGGAAATTCATACTGTATTTGGCATGTATAAGGATATGCAAGCACAAGAAGTCTTATGGAAGCAGAAATATTAAGTTCTGGATGAATCATTACATATCCTACACAAAGTTCCACAGTGATGTGTATCAAATGAATCTAGTGTAATCCAAAACACTGGAAGATTGAAATTAAAAGTATTATTTTGGAGTATGAGAAAAATCATATAATTACATTTTCAAATCAGACAGAATTTTCTGAAAATAAAAACTGGGCAGGTGCCAAGCAAATTATAGTGATCCTCTAGGGTTATAAACAATGCTCACAATAAGACAAAAAATAATGCACAAAATAAGTGACAAGTTCACTCCAGGACAATGACAACTGTTTCTTGTCTTTAATCTTCTTGCTTTCTAGATAACCCTTATTAAGATGACCAGTCACTGAGTTCATCTTGCTCTCAAGATTTTCCAATCTAGTATTGGCCGCCCACTTGAATCTCTTGTTAGAGTTCCCTAACATACACTCCCACCATTCAGCACATCCCCTCTCTGAGACTTCACAGTTCCTCTGTGGGGTTTGCCGAAGGATTTTAGAAGTTGTAAATCTGACTTATATTTGAGTAGAGATTTGTTCTTGGTTGTGTTTGGTTGGTGGGCTTCACCATCAAAACACACCCCCCAAAAGACCAGGAAGATATTCCAGTTTCAGTGAAACAAACAGAAATTATGTTCATAGATAACTTGAAAACTGTTTAAAGGCAGTCAGGGTAAAAGCTTGAATCTAAGTAATAAGGGTGGAGAGATCAATATGCAGATGAGTCTGTCTATCTATCTATCTATCTATCTTTTACCTATCTTGAATGTAGTTGAGTTTTGATTATCCTATATATGAGAAAGAAGACTAATATGGAGTCATACTTTCCTACAGGTAACAACAAAAATTAGTTGCTAGGTGACGCTGGAGATAAATGGAAATAAAATATGCAGTTACAGCTCTGAGGAAACTGACAACTTAGAATAAATGAACAATTGCAAGAAATCCCAAAGTAGGACATGTACTGCAACACAGGAACCAAAAAATTGACTTAAGATTACAGAGTCCATGAGAGGAGGTGCATCTTGAAGGAATTAAAGATTAAGCTAAATTTTGAAGGAAAAAATAGGGATTGGCCAAAGGAAGGAGGGTGATTTAGTTCATGGCTTCTCAGGAATTGGCAACAAATGTCAAATGCATACAGATGTGAACACATGTAACACAATGAAGGCCTTATAAGACGCTAATGAATATATGTAGTGGTACTTAGATTAGAGAAAGGAATACTTTGGAGAGAAGTTCAGTAGGTAAAATCAGGTAAGATAAAGGGGGAAATCAAGACAGCCTCCAGTCATCGTGGGAGTGCGTGGACTGTGAAGGATACCAGCCACCAGCCAGCAGGCAGTAAGATTCAGGTGGATGGATAGATACTGGGATGTAAGTTTTTTTTTTTTTTCTTTTGCTGCATTTGAATAACCTAAGTAAATCTAAACATCTAATGAAATTTCTAATAGGAACTAAAGCAGATACCTTAAAGCAACTGAGGCCAATAGGAAAAGGGGAACAGGTACTAGAGAAAAGGTTAGATCAAAAAGAATTAACCTAGAAGGTAACACCCACGCACAGGAAATCAATGTGAGTCAATGCCCTGTATAGCTATCCTTATCTCAACCAGCAAAACCCCTTGTTCCTTCCTATTATTGCTTATACTCTCTCTACAACAAAATTAGAGATAAGGGCAAAATAGTTTCTGCTGGGTATTGGGGGGGGAGCGGGAGGGGGCGGAGTGGGTGGTAAGGGAGGGGGCGGGGGCAGGGGGGGAGAAATGAACCAAGCCTTGTATGCACATATGAATAATAAAAGAAAAATGAAAAAAAATTTTCTAATAGGGAATTAGATATATAGGCTAAGTGTACAGACAAGAAATCCGAGCTGAGTTATAAATTTATGTGTAACCTGGGTACATGCATTAGATTAAATTAGTGGATTTAATGAGATAACCCACAAAGACAGAGCAATATGAATGGAGAAAAGAAAGAAAGAAAAACGGAAAATGAAAGAAAGAAAATGAAGTGACTATGGCTAAAACCTGGGGAATCTCCAGGGCTGGAGATGTGTTAAAGTGGTAGAGCACCTGCCTAGACAACAAGAGGCCCTGAGTTTAAACCCCAGTATCACTAAAGGGAAAAACAAAAGTCTTAATAGCTAAATCCCAAAGGACAGTGACAGGAGGGACAATATTCCCACTAGGTGGGGTCTGCAGCCCCCTGTCAGTTCTGAAGTAGATAACAAAGATGAACTAACCCCTCAGCAACCCTGAAAAGAATATTTTTGGAATGTTGTCCCTTGAGGGGGGTGTTGAGGCATATTAGACATTAGGGAAAGTTCAGGACTTTAAAAACCTATACAGCTTGCTTTAGAGCACCTCACTCTCCCTCCCTGACCATTCCCTCTGAGTCCAGGGAGCTCCATTTTTTTTTTTCATTTTTCTTTTATTATTCATATGTGCATACAAGGCTTGGTTCATTTCTCCCCCCTGCCCCCACCCCCTCCCTTACCACCCACTCCACCCCTTCCCGCTCCCCCCCTCAATACCCAGCAGAAACTATTTTGCCCTTATCTCTAATTTTGTTGTAGAGAGAGTATAAGCAATAATAGGAAGGAACAAGGGGTTTTGCTGGTTGAGATAAGGATAGCTATACAGGGCATTGACTCACATTGATTTCCTGTGCGTGGGTGTTACCTTCTAGGTTAATTCTTTTTGATCTAACCTTTTCTCTAGTTCCTGGTCCCCTTTTCCTATTGGCCTCAGTTGCTTTAAGGTATCTGCTTTAGTTTCTCTGCATTAAGGGCAACAAATGCTAGCTAGTTTTTTAGGTGTCTTACCTATCCTCACCCCTCCCTTGTGTGCTCTCGCTTTTATCATGTGCTCATAGTCCAATCCCCTTGTTGTGTTTGCCCTTGATCTAATGTCCACATATGAGGGAGAACATACGATTTTTGGTCTTTTGGGCCAGGCTAACCTCACTCAGAATGATGTTCTCCAATTCCATCCATTTACCAGCGAATGATAACATTTTGTTCTTCTTCATGGCTGCATAAAATTCCATTGTGTATAGATACCACATTTTCTTAATCCATTCGTCAGTGGTGGGGCATCTTGGCTGTTTCCATAACTTGGCTATTGTGAATAGTGCCGTAATAAACATGGATGTGCAGGTGCCTCTGGAGTAACAGTCTTTTGGGTATATCCCCAAGAGTGGTATTGCTGGATCAAATGGTAGATCGATGTCCAGCTTTTTAAGTAGCCTCCAAATTTTTTTCCAGAGTGGTTGTACTAGTCTACATTCCCAACAACAGTGTAAGAGGGTTCCTTTTTCCCCGCATCCTCGCCAACACCTGTTGTTGGTGGTGTTGCTGATGATGGCTATTCTAACAGGGGTGAGGTGGAATCTTAGCGTGGTTTTAATTTGCATTTCCTTTATTGCTAGAGATGGTGAGCATTTTTTCATGTGTTTTCTGGCCATTTGAATTTCTTCTTTTGAGAAAGTTCTGTTTAGTTCACATGCCCATTTCTTTATTGGTTCATTAGTTTTGGGAGAATTTAGTTTTTTAAGTTCCCTGTATATTCTGGTTATCAGTCCTTTGTCTGATGTATAATTGGCAAATATTTTCTCCCACTCTGTGGGTGGTCTCTTCAGTTTAGAGACCATTTCTTTTGATGAACAGAAGCTTTTTAGTTTTATGAGGTCCCATTTATCTATGCTATCTCTTAGTTGCTGTGCTGCTGGGGTTTCATTGAGAAAGTTCTTACCTATACCTACTAACTCCAGAGTATTTCCTACTCTTTCTTGTATCAACTTAAGAGTTTGGGGTCTGATATTAAGATCCTTGATCCATTTTGAGTTAATCTTGGTATAGGGTGATATACATGGATCTAGTTTCAGTTTTTTGCAGACTGCTAACCAGTTTTCAGGGAGCTCCATTTTAAATTGCAAATCCTTCACTAAATAAGAGTGGAAATTTCCTCCAGCATGGACTTGGGGTACCCAAGAATTAGCATAGGTGTATGTGTGAGTTCACCAAGTCCTTTCCTTGGCCCCAAGGCCATTGGAGACAAGGAGTGATGCAGGTCTTCTCCCCACCTACAAGTTAAGGATGATAGAAAAATGACCTAAAATAAAAATTCTCCTCTTCTCCATTCTACCTGGCAGAGACCCTCATCTGTAATCCCTTTCCCCCTTTCCTATATAAAACTCTGTTATTTCCCTCACTAGCCCCACCTAAAAACAAAGGAACAAACATAAAAAAAAAAACCCTTAAGGTTTAGATGTCCAGGAAGGACATTAAAAAGGTAGGGAAGGACTGCCTAGTACCTAGAAACAAAAGAAGGGCAGTTTTGGGCAGGAAGAACTCAGATGATAAGGAAGTCATATGAGAAAAAGATCGATAAGGTATGGACAACTGTGCTGAGTTAGTCAGTATACATCATTGGTAATGAGTTAAAGGAAGGAAGGAAGTGCGAGACTCTGGACATAGGGTTGAAAGAAAGAAAAAAGGTAAGGTAGTAAATAGAACCACAGAATGGGAACTCTGATTATGTTTCTTCGCTGAAGGAGAAAGATTAGTGTTACTTAAATAGAAGAGGAAGGGACCAAAGATGGAGCCACAACCCTCACGAGGTGGATGCAGATGGAGTTAGGAACTGTGGTGGGGAGGTTTCCCTGTGTATTATACTGAGGTAATTAAAGGAATATGCTCTGGGTTTAGTTGCACCTTACTTGAATTTCAGCTGTGCATTTACTAAGCATGTAACCTTGGGTTATTTGTGAAATTAATAGTAGCACCTCTCACAAGTCAGTTATTAATGTACTGAAGATACTGCATGTATAATTCTCTGATACAGAAATTAATACAGTTTTGATATAATTATTTATAATAGTATACCTTAAAACTGGTGGTAAGAATATAAGGATTTGAATGGTGAGAATTATTTTTTATGATGGATACTGTCAATCTGTGAACATTTTCTAACTTCTCTGTGTTCTGGTAAGCATGCTCATCGGTTCAAGGTGGCTGAGCAGGTGGCAGGCTAGGGAGCTTGAGGCTAACATCAGAGAGTTCACAGAGTTTTGTAGAAAATGGAAGAAGGAACATCAAGGAAGATGATGGAAGAAATGTGTATGAATTTTAAACCTTTTTTGTTGATGATTTTTGAGACAGGGTCTCATTATGTAGCTCAGACTGGCTTGGAACTTGAGATCCTCCTGCCTCTATCTCCCAAGTGCTGGGATTACAGGTGTGTGCCACGCTACCCAGTCTTGAGCTTTTAAAATATTCCTTTTCTTTTTGTCTTCCTTTTCCTCATTCTCCTTTGTTTCCTTTGTCTTTTTCATCTATTTCTCCTCCTTTCCCTTCTACTTTCCTTTTTTTCTTTAGAAAATTTAAGTAGACTGATTCACTTAGGTTCAGGGACTACTTGCTGAGTATGAAATAGGGCAAAGGAACTGAGAATATTGACAAAAAGTTAATGTAAGCAGGAAGAAGTGATAGGAGGAAATTATATTAGAGAATGACAAGTTAAAGAACTTTTGAAGAACAAAATGTTGTAATAGAAGGGGATTAAAACAGCTGGGATAAATAGGCTATATATGAGATTCCATACACAGAGTGATTCTGGGTGAGGCATGCTTATATACAATATGGATGCGAAGAAAGGAAGTAAATGCTAAGTTGAAGGGACTCAAAAGGTTGAGAAACAGGCCTTACAAGTGTCACTTGCATGGGTACCTAAACCATGTGCCGACATTTTAAATGAATGTTAGAAGGTAACCAAGTTGAGAAAGACTACTAGTGCTAGAGGATAGTGAAGGACTTCTAAATAATGGGGAGGTAACAATGATTTGGATTCAGTAGTTGAGAGCAGAGTGAAGGCAAACACATTAGAGAGTGCCTTGTCACCAAGAGTGCCTTGTCACTGAGAGTGCCTTGTCACTGGAGAGGGCCTGGTTTCTCTTGTGGCAAGGAGGTTGCTGGAGAATTCTGAAGAGGATTTTGGTGAACTAGAGAGCATATGTGTAAAACATAGAAATTTATCTGGATAGGGTACAGCTCAGTGGTGGAGCACTTACCTAACATGTGTGAGGCCCTGGGTTTAATCTCCACACTGGAAACAAACAGTCTTGAGAGAGTGCATTGGAGCTGAATTTGATAGAGTGGACAAGGATTTCCATTCCAGAAAACCACTCATTGGTTTTCTGGTCTGAGTTCCCAGTGGAGCTCTGTGAAGAGACATTTGGTTGCTAAGGCAGATTTTGGCCAGAAGCCTCCAAGGATCCCCTTGAGACTGCTCAGAGTCTCCCTAACCACTGCTCACAGGTCTCAGAGACATCTATATCATGCAAGAAACAGAGAAGTTTGACAGTCTTCCTTAAGTTGATATTTGTTTTGGTGCTATCAACAGTTAGTTTAATTGTGTATTAGTAGCACTTGTATCCTCTCTCAGGTTACTGGGTCTTGGAGCTGCTCTTTGGTCCTTGTGCACTCAGCCCTTGTTCCTGTAGGGCTGCCAGTCCAAATTCCAAATGATAGCTGTTGTTGTCAGAGCCTGTTCTGCCCCTGCATGTGGTGTTCTATGCCAAACAGCTAGAAAATCAAGCCTGACCCCACCTCTCTGCAAACATGCTATCCACCGGTGACTGATGGCATTGTTGTATGAGCACCCTGCTTTCTGAACCCTGGCGGGGTAACTTGGAGGCACATTTCCACAGTGAGACCCAATCTCTCCTGCCTGACTAGACTCCACGTGATTCTAGCAGAAGTATGTCTTCTCGTCTTTTAGTCCTTTGTTTTACTTTCTCACTCCCACATGGAACACAGCTTATGTGCTCTCAGGTCTTTGCTCCAGGGAAAGCAAAACTAAGAGAGGCCTTAGATAATGGACACCTACCATTCACACATTCCAACAGAAGAAGCTGGAACACTTATGAAGGGCTTGCAAAGGAGTGCTTAAGAGAAATTTGTGACCAGTATCTATCAGATGATAGAGAGGACTGAGGGGACCAAGAGTAGACTTGGAAAAAAAGCAGAGTTTCTTTGGAGAGAGGTGCAGGTGTGCAGAACCTAACCCTACCCTTGTGGAAGGGTGGGTGGAGCTTCTCCCTAGACTACTTTAGTGATTAGGTTTTAGAGAGACAACTAAGGAGCTTCATGCATTTCCAATGGAATGGCTTGTTAGTTTCTCTGATGGGTGAGGAGCATGTGGCTTTAAGAATTCATATTTGGTTCCTGTACTCATACGCAGAATTTCTGGGGCAAAGGATGTTGATTTTTCTTACACAAGGTCAGCTGTGAGAGAGAGAGCTGGCCTGGAGTTGTCTTAGGAGGCTTTGCCTTAGAGGACTGTGGTGAATTCAACTCTAAGGAAGACAGATTACGTGGCAGAAGAGGGTGGAGGATGAGTCACAGCTGATGAGGAAAGGAAAGGTTACCTTCCTTCAAAGGAATTGCAGGAAACAGATTGCTAGGGAATATGGAGAGGATAAGGGAGAGGGTAGGGCAGAAGGATCTTCAAAGATACCAAGTAAATGCCATGAAAAGAGATTTAAATTTGGTTATAGAGAGTACTGTGGGATTAGAGCAGTGCTACTGAGGGCATGGATGGGGAGGGTGAGCTTTTTCAAATTTCATCCCCACTGAAACCTCGGAGGAGCACCAAACAGCCGTATTCCCCTCTTAATTCAACCATTCCTCTTCCTCAGCAATTCCCAGGTCTGAGGTAAAGAAGAGAATGTTATCATTGGCAGGTACTAGATACTTCAGTTCGAGCATTATCAAGTTCTAGTTACTAAAGGTGGCCAAAGAAATTTTTGTTGTGCAAAAGAGACTGGAAATCATGGGATGAGAATTTACTTCACTCAGGGGTGGATCTCCCCACCAGGACAATGTGGGGGAAGGAAATCTAGTTCTTTTGTAATTCCACCTTTCAGCATAATTGGTACAGCCTTTTTTGAAATTCATAAATTCATATTTTTCCTTGGTAGTAAGATATTCAAGGGTCTCCAGAGATAGTTGACAAAAACTCAGAAATATCCTGGTAAGATGAATATGGTTAAAACTAATAATGGTCATCACTAGTGAAAAGTTAGGTATTGCTTTCCACTCCTGAATTCTAAATATATTACTCTGTGAATATCTTCTCTGTCATATTTAGTTGTACACGTAAATTTGGCAAATGAGTCTGATTCTTGATGTGGGAGACTCTTACATACTATATGCATCTGCTTTGAATGGACCAGACACAGCTACTAACTGAACTATCCTGGCTCTATAATTGACTGGCTGCTTCATCCTTGTTGCCAGAGTTCAACTCAGCTTCAGGGCATATTTCCTTCATGTCCTGTTAGTCTCACTTCACTTTTGCCTGCCCAACAGTGGCTCTTTGTACTTCTTATCCATTTTCTAAATGCGTCTGGCTCAGGAGGCCTATGCTGTCGTGAGGTCCTGTCAGTGTTGATGGACTGGCTGACTTCCAGGCTCTTCTTGTTGGTGATTTTGTCGGACTGTTGCATGCTGCTTATGGTTTATTGATGATGCCTGTGAAACTGCTTAGGAGGCCAGATGTAACGTCTCTGAGCAGCTGGAGCCTCATGGCTGGCAAGTATATTGCTCCCCACTTCTGCTTTCTATCCCACACGATGCTGTACCAGTGACGCGTGCCTGATAACCTCCTGAAGGACATGTGGTTCTTTCTGGCTGAGTTACTTCCATGCCCCAGATGCTTCAGCTTGCATTGTTCCTACATAGAAACTTGCATAACTATGTACTACTGCTGTTTTTTCCTGTCAGCATAACTATGTGTGTATTTTATATTAAGTCTATTTTATTTGTATCTCAAAATTCTGCAATTTGACCAATTCCTCATAAACATCATTTGAAATTTTATTATTACCAATTTATTTTTTAAATTTATTTATATTTAATTTTATATTTATTTTTTGAGGCAAGATTTCATTGTGTAGTCCATGCTGGCCTCAAACTCCCCATCCTCCTGCCTTAGCCTCCTGAGTGGACCACCACACCTGACTCTTATTCACTTTTGAGACTAAGATAATACTAATGTTATCTGAAATATCAAGAAAAATTTCTTATGTAATTCACTTACCAAAATTTTTACCAAGAGCCATTTGAGGTTTATGATATTACTAGAAATAATTGTTGAACAAGAAGTCAGCTCTAAAATAAGGTGACAGTGTAACTCCTAGATGAGTTTAATTCTGGAGGTGAATGTTACTATTATTTTCATAATTAATAAATGTACAGGTATGCCTTAATATTCAAATTACACAACATCATGTGCCTATCATGTATCCTACGAGCTAGGAACTTAGTAATATTCCAGGGTTGCCAAAATCATGCTTGTCTCAAAACTAGAGCTGCTCTTGCAGGTGATTTATGAAGTAAATTATTTCCGGACCACTAGATGGGGCTATGAACCCTCTTGCGGTATAAACAGTTCTTGCAAGTATTTACTTCCCTTGCAGGGGAAAAAATTTCCTTAACATTTCTGAGAGACTTCTCCCTTCCATTTTAACCCCATCTTCTATTGATGGATAAAAAATACTCCACATTTTCTGTGTAATGACAAAGCAGCATTACAGGAATGATGTGAAAGTGTGATCATTATATTATGTTCTAGGAAAGAAGTAGATCCATTGCCAAGGTCACCTTACACTTAATTCAGGCTCTCCATTAGTAGTAATGAGTCTATCATGGTAACATGCCTGCAAGTCTTTTCTTTCTTTCTTTCTTTCTTTTTCTATTCATTGGTCCAAGATACAACTCATTAACTTCATCTATTTGGACTGTAGCTCTTAGCTTGTGCCTAGGACTTAGGAGGCTGTGGAAATGTGATTACATTTGGAGAGTATATAAACCACTAACAGTAAGGCAAGTACAAGTAAAATTTTTTTCTCATTTTATCAGTTGCCCATGAAGACTGACCTTGTGATAATCTGCAGGTCCTTGTGAGTCTGGAGGGATGGAGACGCTCCTGAGCAGTGACTAGACTGCATATGAAAAACTGAGTGTGATCCCATTGTGCTCCTTACTGTTTATCCTTCCTTTGAAAGTGTTATTTCAGTTTGATTTAGAAGCAATCGCTTCACTATTTTGGCTTTAATACTAACTTAAATCAGCAAAAAAATCAATTTCCTCAAATATTTCATTTTATCCTCAGCAGAAAGTTACAATACTATGTACTGTAGTACTAGCCATTTGATAAGTTCCTATTTGATGTATGAAATATTTATGACACCACTGTTATATTTTATATCACAGAGGCAATGTGATTTAATTTGTCTCTTACTATTGCTCAGATTTGAATTTATTAAATTATATTTTAAGTTTTTACATGTGCTATTCTATTATTAAGACAGATTTTTGGATGTTGAAGTAATAATGTCAAATGTTAAAAGACCATATGGTTCCTCATTGATTCAGGTATTAAATAGGTGATTCATGCACTAGAATAATTTTGATCAAAGCATTTTTTAAAATTTAGAAATTGGTAAGTAAGCAGAAATTGGTGGAGAATATTTGTCAAGAAAGATAGAATCAGAAGGTTTTTTCTCTTTTTTTATAAAAGCTAGGTATTTTTGGTGAGGAAAGGGCACGGAATGGGAATGCTTCACACAGCTCTTGCTTCTAAAATGAGGCAGTCCTGGAAAACCATAGATAAAGAATCACTTATTAGTCTGTGTTGGCATTGGAGCTGACCTGATACAAAAGTGGGAACTAAAGTGAGTCCATTTTACTTTTGAGAGTAAATACAACCTCAATTTTCTTCCAGCCTGTAAAGGACTTCTAAGAAATGTGATGATACCTGGGCTAACAGAAAAGAAACACATTCAATATGTATGCTTAATTTGCAAAATGAAATAAGCATATTCCCTTGATTTTGACAGCAAGAAAAATTCAAATGGAAAATTCTGAAAATGCAAAAATTATAAATGAGTAATGAGAATTACTCAGAATTCCATCACCCAAAGAAAATGACTTTTAGAGTTGTACATATGCTTTTGTGTATTTATGGAACTATACTAGCTCATTTAATTTTGCTTTTCTTCCCTGTGATATAAATGTCTAGAAACCATGTTAAAATACTAATTCATCTTCTAAAATACAGTTTTAACAACTGCAAAGAATTCTGTTACATAGATGCAGAATAATAACTCAGCAAGGTATATATTTTGGATCTTTGGGTGATTTCTTACTCTTGATTCATTGTAATCAATGTTACAGTGTTTTTGTTGTGTTGTTGTCATTATCATGTGAATTGACTTATGGTGAAAGTCTATCTCAGAATGATATGTTATATATTAATTGCATATAATTATGTTACATAATTAATTCTGTAATTAATTATATAAATCTTGCACAGCAGTGCAATTCTTCTACTGAGAAAGCATAGGGAATGGAGAGGATGAGTGAAGGGTTTGTTCAGTTCTATTTTTGAAATAGTTGGCAGGAACATATAAAGATTATGTCTATCATCAGGTATGGTGGCATTCACCTGTAATCCCAGCCACTTAAGAGGCAAAGATCAGGAGAAATGTGGTTACAGGCAAGCCCTGGGGAAAAGTATAAGACCCAATCTGAAAAATAAAAAAGCAAAAATCACTGGTAGTGGGGTGCACATGGTACAGCACTTGCCTCACAAGCACAAGGTAGAGTTCAAACCCTAGTACCACCAAGAAAACCCCAAAAACATTAGCTTATGTCCATTTATACTTTCTTAGGTACTTGTTCTGATTTCTGAGGAGAACCTAAACACAAGATAACACCTCAAAGCAAGGTATATTATTATGGTGATTTAACCTGCAGACACAGGTGCCTGTTCTGGCAGGCCTGCTGGCAGTCAACATTTCACCATTTTCGGTGTTTGGCCATAGCTTCTCTCAATGCCACGTTTGTAACAATGATCCTGAAAACTTTAGAAACACAATGCAAACAGAGACAAGGTTGTGTTGTGTTCACCCACACGGCATTACCAGCTTGTGTCATTTGCTGATTCTCCTTCATGTAAATCTATTTTGCCATTTTCTAAAAGAGAAGTTTAGACATGCCTTTTCTTATTTTATTTTTTATTTTAAAATAACTTCAAATTTAGAGGAAACTTTCAAGCACAGTGTGAAAATGAATACCTGTAACCTAGACCCCACAGCTGATGACACAGAGCCACGGTTGTTTTAGTGTATTTGCTACCTGCCTTCCTGCCTACCTTTCCACACCTGAGAGGTGTCTGGTGGGAAGACACTCACCTAAGTTGTGTCCTGTGCTACTTTATTCTTAGCTTGCTCTAACACCCACCCCTCATTCTCACGACTGGTGAGTTACTATTTTTGCTCTGTGTGAATAATTACCTTTTATTTTTGCAGAAGCCATTTGGAAAGTATGAAAGCTTCACTTTCCTCATCAAACCTTCACCCATTGATGATTTTTGCCTAAAATAGTTTTTTTTTTTTTTTTTTTTTTGCCAAATAGTGGTTTTCTAACTCCATTATCCCTCACTTACATAAACTGTCAGATAACACTATAATTATTTTGCTGCTTGACTTGCCATGAATTAAGCCACTGGAGCCATTTGAAGACAGTTCCTGTATCTTTTTTTGTTGTTGTTACATTTTCCACTAATCTGTGTGGATATTGTTTTCCAGTGCATCCACATGTTCTAGGTTCATTTGTGTTTTTCCTGGCCCAGTCCCTGAATCTGTCATTTTCCTAATGAGTCCTGGTTTTTATTAGTGGAGGATGATATTTTAGAAACAAAGATATAATACTTATTGCTAGCTAGTCCCACTCAGAGGGCTAATTGACTAAGCCAGGAAAAAAACGAATGCACACAGGGTATATGGGCATGCATGTGTACATACATGTGTGCATATGCATACACGTCTGTGTTCCTCTCTTACCTTACATTCATACCAAAGCAGAAACATCACCCCACTACCTCCACTTCTAATCAAAACTCACAAAATTCACTCTAACTTTTCCTCCTTTCTATGTTTGTAGGTCCCTTTGTTGATATTGAGAAACCTGATTTCTCATTTCTCGGAACCTCTGAGATGAATCAACCTTAGTGATCCCTCAGAACTGCTGCCCCAAGCCCTGAACTGTTTGTCCCCACCAACACCAATGGTGAAATTCATTGTAGGGCATAACAGTGTTGAAAGATGGAGTCACTTAAGAGGTGATTCTGCCATTAAGAGGGATTAAGGCCTTTCACCCAAGAGCCTCTTGCAGGCATTTGTTTGCTCTCTGCTTCCTGACCTGAGTTGAAGCAGCACAGATGCCAGAAGCCATGGTCTTGGACTTTCCAGCCTCCAAAGCCAGGAGCCAAATAAGGTACTTTCTACTTTTCTTCATAAATTATTCAGTTTTAGGTATTGTGTTATAGCAATAGAAAAAGGTCTAAGACACCATTCCTGGCTATCATTTTGAAAGGTAACTAACTCCATATCTCAACTGACTAAAGAAATATTGGGGCAGACAAAGTAGAGAGAAAAATAATGGAAGTGAAAGTCCCTAGTGGCTTTTTGACTAAATTACCCAAAGATGGAAGAAAGGAAAGAAGAAAAGGACCTGTTCTGCCCTCCTGCTCTCTGATTTTGTAGAAGAAAAAAGATAAAAGATGAAAAGAAAAACATGACATTTTCACTAGTTAGCTAGACAAGGAGTTTCCTGGTGTTGTTGGGGGTTTTGGCACAAGTGGGAGAGGGGAGGTGGTTGGGAAAGGGGGAAGGAGATTGAACATAGTGTAAATAATGTTTACACATGTATGTAAATGCAAAATGATACCTGTTGAAACTGGTCCAGTAATTAGGGGAGAGGGGATGAGGGAGAGTGATGGAGGGGGTGCATTCAAATATGATATATTTGATACATCGTAAGAATCTTTGTAAATGCACATGCCCCACTGTACTCCCACCCAGCACAACAATAAAGGAAAAAAGAAAAAGAAAATGAGGGTGCTATTTATTTTAGTGGCTAAATAGTTTGGTTGGAAAAAACTCTTTACTTTCAACTTTTTTGAGTGATTTTAATGCAACCAAAGTAGATATATAACTATTGGAAAAAAATCCTTGCAAAGAACATGATTCAGGCCTTTGATTAATAACGAAAGCCAGTGTCATGTGAAATGATCTGAGAATTCATGCAGTTTATCTCCAAATTATGGTTTTTCCCTTTATGATTTAATCACAGCTGCATAAAACTCTAGGGATAGCTAGCAAGCACACCTAGGTTCATCCTTAATTCATTTGGATGTAGTCAGTTTTGTTTAAATTATATTCAAGCATTAATGTTAACTATCTAGGATACAGGCTTTTGATTTTTTGAGTAGTATTCACTCAGGAATATGAACATCAAAGATATTCACAGAGCTTCAAAGACATCCAGAGCATTTTCATTTGATTCCCAGCTGAAAGAGCATCATGAAATTAAAGTCATCTTCCCTATTACTTCATAAATGATATGAATTGGAATGAGAGCTAATAACTGAAGTGCCCAGTCTTTGACTATTCAGCAGAGCTGTTTACCAAATTCTTCACTGGCACAAAGTTGCTGAACACAAGGGAAAGGTAGCTGAAACACAAAGACTGTGGTGAAAATCACATATTGTTTTCTAAGAATATTGCACACAGGACTGAGTTATATCAAGGAAAGAAAAATGTTTTGCAACTGAAATAAGTTATTGACATTATGCTAGAAGGCTACAATGAATGGGATGTAGGCTTGCATACATTACCTGTTTAATCACAATGCTTCAGTCACAAAAGAGCTTATATCTTCCTGCATTGTTGATCCATACTTCAAACGAAGAAGAATGGATGCTATACAGTGGCACCATCTTGCAGCTTCAACAAATCTTTATTGAATGACTACTTTAGTTCTGCACATCTTTGTCTTTTTGTTTGTGATAGTTGAGAAGTTTCTATAACTTTTGCCGCATCTTTATTAATGCCACCAAACAAGTATTTCCTCAGAAGTAGTTTTTGTTTTTTGAATACTCATTAAAAATCAAATTATGTCATTTGAGGAAAATGGATGAAAGTGGAAGTTATCATATTAAGTGAAGTAAGCCGAAGTGAGAAAGATAAATATTGACTGCTTCTTTCAGACACAGAAGTCAGTCTTCAAAAAAAGAAAGAATGCCACAGTGTAAAACAGGGACTGTTTGGGGATAAGAACCAGCAGGTTAAGGGAAGGAAAAAGGAGAGTATGATAGATATGAATGTGGTTGAAGTGGCCATATGCATGTATGAAAATTGAACAATGAAGCACATTTAAATTGTTGCAAAAAGAGAGAGATAAGAAAGAGTAATAGAGGTGGTGAATTCGATTTGATTTGACTAAAGTACATTATATCCATGTATGAAAATGTCACAGTCAACAACGACAATAACAAAATGGCCACCAATGGTGTTATCTTAGATAAAAAGTGTCTTCCTTTATCTCTAGGTCTTATTTATTCTTCTATTATTCCCTCGATAGTGCCCATTTCTTTGAGTTCACCTATTTTATATTATTTTTGTCTGTTTCTGTAACAGTAAATCCTTTTCTCAAATCTCTGCCAAGTTGTTTTCTGTTTATACTTAAGGCTGAGGCTGAAGCACTGTTGGGGGATTCTGTTTTTGCAGGTGATGTGTGTGGTCTCATGGTCTTCACTGTGGCATGAATAGGGGTCTAGCCAGTGAGGTGGGGGTATACCAAAATGTCAGCATCTGTGGATGTTTCTCGAGGCTAGTCAGTGTTCCTAGAAAAAATTCTTCAGATTTCCTTCCAGGCTGTTGTAAATGTGGCTCCCACTTTTCTCAGAATGAATTTTTAAGGTAAATTATGTTTTTCACTGTTGGAGTCACTTTCCACTTCTTCCCACTTTTGAGTATAACTTCACCCCTCATCAACCTCACTGGGGCTTTCTGTCTAGCCTGTCTGCGTTGAGCTTTCTTGAGAGTAAACCTCTGGTTCTATTATGGTGGTGAAAGGTGGGAGCCAGCTGGCTGCTTTGGATAGCTTAGGGTTTGGGGGGCTTCTGGTTCCTATCTGAAAAGACTATGAACCATTGTCTAGTACTTAGTAGCACTTAGAAATCTGCCTTCAGAGGTATTTCGGGCCAGTTTTCCTCAGTTAACCAGGTCAGTCATCCCTCTGTGTCCACATTGTCAAGTTAAAATACTTTGTTATCACTTTCTACTGTCATTTCATGGACTCTGTTCTTGCAGATATATGAATTTCTATTCCTTTAACATCAAGAATGTTTTAAGATGGAGCAGAAATAAGCACATCATTCCATCCATCCGTCCACTGCAAAAAGCTTCAGAGCCCTTTTCCTTCTATATTAGTTGTACATTTGAAAAGTTCAACTTCAAATAACTTAGTGTAATTTAGTTTTTAACCATAGAAATGGTAGTTTGCTTTACAGAAAAGTAAAAAGGTATAATGTTTATTTAGAATTATTTACATAATTAGGGAAGTATACTATATAAAAGGAAAATGCACTTGGGTGTACTTTTGTTCTAATAAACAATCAGCTCAATCTCTTCAGATGAAAACAAACTGTTTGGGACACATGTGGTTTGTGATACAAAGTCCACATTATTGCTGTCTTTTGAATGGTTAATAACTGCAAGTGCATTGGTATTGGATGTTGCAGAAATGAATTCACAAAAGATCTTTGGAGATTTTTGAGGATAATATAAGTATAAACATTCATAAAAACAACTTTAGGCAAATATCAATTTATGAAACATTTTATTATGTATTAGTGAAACAAATCCTATTATCCAGTATTCATTGTTGCTGTGATGTTAAGTTTTTACTCAGTAATAATAGGATTAGATTCTAAAAGTTTTTCTTTTTCTTTTTTTCTTTACAGAAGGATGCAAGGAATAAAAACAATAGTTGTATTTTCCTTCTGATCCACATCCAAGCTCTGATTTGCTAACTCTTTTTGTCTTCTCTGTTTTCCTTTCAAACTTCATTTTTCCAGTGCTGATATCTATTAGTGAAGGTGGAGTCTTCTGTCTCCATAGCCCTCTTTCCAAATACACTCACATTTTCAACAGTTTGACCTTGGCCTTCTCATCTGGACTTATTACCCACACTGTATCTTTTCTTGCACTTATGGAGTAATGATTAGTAAAAGGCTGGGTAACTAAACCCTTATACTTCCTGAAGGAAAGCTATTATTGTTACCTGAGAAGAGTCTTTTCTATCAGTTATGAATTCTTTGTAAGTCAAGTCTTTGGCATCCTAAATTAGTAGTTAATTAGAGAAGAATTGAATCGGTGAGTTTCTCACTCTGTAACATGACATGTGATTGTAATAAAGCATAAGCTTGGCAGGTGTGAGGGAAATTGGAAATGTGAATGTAATAACACAAAACTTCTAAAAAATCTTAAGCTCTGCAGGGGAAAGTAGATACGATAGACTAGGAAAGAAAAGAAATCCATAATGCAAATGAGCAAGAAAGCCAAAATGATTAAAAAGGGCTTAAACATCATTCTTGAACAATATTCATGAAGTGCCCAACTAAGAGAGAATAAAAGTGGAGAGAGATTTAAAGATAGCTTCAGTGATAGGGGGCATAGCTACAAACCCATTGGGACAATTTCTCTATCAATAATTTAAAACATTATTTAGACAACCAGAGAATAGTCAATTTAGTATTTAACAGAATTCCATCATTACTAACTCTTCTGTGGCTTTGTGTCAGTTTGATTCTCTAAATAGCCTGAAATCTTTCAGATGTCACATAATACAGTTCTCAAGACAAAGTAAAAAGAATAAACTTGGTCAAAATGAAACAGGCTGTAACAGAAAGCTAACGCTTTCGTAGGAAAACAGCAGGATCAAGGAGTCCATTTCTAATAGCTGCTAATCAGAGACAAATCTGAAATCACTAAGAAGTACCCAGCTACTGCAAGATACACTTACCAGTGGGTTACTTGACATTGTTGAGTTCTTTGCTCTTTGGAATCGAGGCTCTATTAAATAACAAAAGGCTCCTCTTATATGGACTATTGCCTCTAATTTGTGGCATAAATCTTGGTAAGTGATAGCTCAAAGTCAAGACAGTTAGCATCATGGATGTTATTACTAACAAGTGTGTATAATTTTAAATGCTGTACCTGATTTGTATGCTTTAATCCATAACACTGTGTAGCTGCTGGTGTTTAATAGAAGTTGAAATTATTATTATTATTATTGTTATTATTATTGTGACTGGAAGATATACTGTTGGTGTTTTCAAGTAGTTTGATAACCATGTAAGTAATTATCTTACTATTTTTACATTTTTGGGTAATTCTCAGTGACACTATTGTAGAGCTCTTCAGTATATTTTAAATATGTTTTTCAGGTTAGTTAATTCATCTCTTTGCACTGATTTTTCAAAAATGACAAGCTATTATGTAGCCTTATTCTAATATTTTAACTTGAATGTTTCTTTAAAGTATTCTTTAAAGTATTTCTTTACTTTTATAATTTTATTAAAATAAAAAATGCATATATCTGGATACAATAGGCTACATTTTTCCTTCTAGATTTTCAGTTGCCTAACAGAGTTAGAATACAGATTTTTCATTTTTGTTAGTTCTAAATTGTTTGGACCTACTTTAAGTACATGGGTCACTTTACTAGCATGCATTTTGAGGTTGCTATACAGATTTTATTTTGATTTTCACCTTTGCTTATTTGTTAATTTATATTTTTATTGCATTATGATTAAAGATCATGGAATGTTTCTTCTCTACAATTTACTAAGGCATCATTTATAAACCACTTACATTTGATTTGTTTTTTGTAAGTGTTCCTGGTTTATACCAAATTTGTCAAGGTTATGAGTATAAGTTATGTTCTTACATGTCATACATCTTTGTATACATCATATGCAATTTTCTGAGCACAGTGTTAAAACCTCCCATCAATTTTGTTGTTAGTTTTTTTTCCATGTGTTGTGAGCTTTTCTGTTACTGTAACAAAATACTGTAGATAATCAATTTATAAAGAGGAAATGTTTATTTTGGCTCACACTTTTGGAAGCTTCAGTCCACAATTGTTTGTTTCCATTGCTTTTGGGCCTGTGGTGAGGCAGGACATCATGGTGGCAACACACACAGAGTCAAATGTCACCTCCTGGGTGGGAGTGAGAGAGGGGATGGGGGATGCTGGGTCCCCTTTGAAGCGATGCTCCCTAGTGACCTCAGGGCCTCTCTCGGCCCCTCCCCTTAAATTTTCCAACACCTTCAAAAATGTCACAGGCTGGGGACCAAGCCTTTAACTCATGGGCTTCTGGGGTACATTCCAGATACAAACTATAGCACTACAGTGCTAAAAAAAAAAAAATCCCTTGCTTTATGTACTTTAAATATATTGTTAGCTATATCTGCATTTATAGTATTTTCTGGATCTCCTGCAACTTTTATCATGCAATGCCTTTGTCTCTTAAGAAGATTTTGCTAATTACACATTTTTAAATGACAATGTAACATAAAATATGAAATTAGAATTCAACATTTATATAACTATATAACCAAGAAAAAATAATATGAAGAAGAAAATGAAAGGATGGTAACAATTAAAGATGAATGTTCTTCAGGTGAAATACTTCAAAAATACTAAGTAGATTTTGTTCTATCTATACCTAGATGTAAAGCGTGAATTTTAAACAAATTAAAGTTAATTGCTTTGGTCAGTTATATTTTTCATATAAAGTACAACTGGGCTTTACATCTAACTACTTGTCTTTCTGTATACTGCAGCTACTTGTTGCAAATGAAAATTTATAACATAAACCCTGGAGCCCGCCGCATGCTAGGCAAGCAATCTGCCACTTGAGCTGCGGACTCTGCCTCGTTTTCATTTTGTTTTTTGGACAGCATCTTGCCATTATATCTGCCCAGACTAGTCTTGAACTCACGAGTCTCCAGCCTCTGTCTCCCAAGAAGATACAGGCATACACTCCCCCACCTGGCTTCGGCAATAAATTTAACAAATCCTGTCAAGTCCTCTGCATGAAAAACTTTAAAATATTGTTGAGAAGAAGTAAAAAAGGTCTAAATAAAATTGAAGAAATGACGTATTTATGACTAGAAAGCTCAATACCAACACAGTTGAGATAACCTTCTAAAAATACTCAAGTATTCATTTTTGAAAGGAATATATATTTATTTATTCTGTTTGGAGTTTGTAAGCATTTGAATCTTAAGACGGTGTTTTGCATTAAAGTTGCAAATATTCTCAACCATATTTCTTCAAAGACTGTTTTTTCTACCATAATAGCTATCTCTGTCCCCTGGAAACCCAGATGTACATATATCAGCCCACGTGGTATTTCTCCCCTGTCAGTACGTCTGTTCATTCTTTTTAGTTATGTTTATCTCTGAGTTTCAGACTGATCATTCCTGGAACTGTGTCTTCAAGTTTGCTTGCCCTTCCTTCTCTATCTTTGGTCTGTTCTTAAGCCCACAAAGTGAGTGCTTTGCTTCAACTAAGGTACTTTCCCATTCTGCAATTTCTATGTTTCTTTTTTGTGGATTGTGTGTCTCTTCTAAGAGTCCTGTTCTGTATAACCATTATATCAAAAGGTTTTGGGGTGTGCTTCAAGAGGCAAAGCCTTTTTGTTTGCATTTTGTTTGTGAGGTGGGGTTTCTCTAACTTTGCTGGGGCTGGCTTTGAATTTTCCTTGCTCCTGCCTCTACCTCCTGAGTAGTGGGATTACAGGGGTGAACTACTACGTTTGGACCTTTCTTCTTTTTGATGTCTAGTCTCTTTGAGCTTTAACAGTAGTCACAGTAGGGTGAAGATCATGCTTGTTATCTTCTAAGCATGGCCTTTTGGGATGTCTCACCTGAGAGCCTGAGATTCATTGCAGCTTCTTATGCTATCTCTATGTATCTCTTAGCCCTTTAGTTTTGTTGTCAAATATTACAGTCAATCTAGCCTTGACAAAGGGCTTGCACCAGCCAGTGCTCAGTGAACACCTTGGGAGGAATACCTCACAAGCTTCTGTGTCTCTGCTCACCCAACATTTCCCTCACTCCTCTCCATAGCCAAGTGCCACCATCAGCCTCTGTAGCTCAGCGAGTCCCCTGTGTGTGGCTGCATTCTTCCTTTGTGCTGTGGTCTAGGGAGAGGTCTGGCAAAAGTCCAAGGAGTGTAACACCTTAACCTTCTGGATTTCACTTCTCTCAAGAATCACCTTTCTGAACTGCTTGTTTTCTAGAAGCACTTGGCTCAAATATTTTGTGCAAGGGCTAGTGAAATCAGGATCCTCCTTGTTTTATTCTTCGTGGAATTTTAATATAATTAAGTTCATTATATGTCTTTGGAGCCCAAGGAGTGATGAGTTTTCATAGGAAGTGTCTTATGAAACATACTCTTGCTGTGTTATTTGTTATTGCTACATGGCACCATCACAAGTGAATTCTGTGCCTGAAGACTTTTCTTTCTTGGAATTGTGTGCAGATTGATAAATATACCTTTTTAGCTAGAGTTCAGTCCAGGAGACAAAAGTCTATGTGTGTTAAGTATGAAGGATTGGAATGTAGAAACTAGAGCCTTGTATTACTATAGAAATGGCTGGCAACAGGAAGGCTAGGAGACCTTCTCAGACCTGGGTGGCTCTCCAGCTGCTCAGGGAGAGTTGTCCCCACATCATGTCCTCTACCAGCAACACCCATGGAGAATGATAGCTGCCCCTCCTACTTTTCATAACTCTCATGTCTCCTTGACAGGCTCCACCCTGAAGCCACATGGAGAAGGACACTCTGGGGAATGTGTTTCTGGCTTCATATGGCCATGGGGAGGAAATCACAGGAGGTCACAGTAATGGTGATTTGATAATAAACAATGAAGCACACATGGTTTGCCTTGGTCTATATTTGTATTTTTCTAAAATGAGAAAAAAGCTAGGTGCAGTGGCTTATGCCTATAATCTCAGCTACTCAGGAGGTGGAGATTAGAAGGATTGAAGGTCTTTTTCTCTCTCTTTTTTTTTTTATTCATTTATTCACGTGTGCATATATTGGTTTGGTCATTTCTCCCCCCTGCCCCCAATCACCATCCTCTCCTCCCCCCGCCCCGCCCCGCTTCCAGGCAGAAACTGTTCTGCCCTTATCTCTAATTTTGTTGAAGAGAAGACATAAGCATAATAAGAAAGACAAAGCATTTTTGCTAGTTGAGATAAGGACAGCTATACAGAGAGATTCCTAGCATTGTTTTATGTACAAATGTGTTACAATCCAAGTTGATTCATTTCTAACTGATCTTTACACTGGTTCCTGATCCCCTTCTCATGTTGATCTCTGTTGCTTTAAGGTTTCTGTATTAGTTCCTCTGGAGTGGGGATGTCAGACACTTTCATGTTTGGGGGTTTCTACCTATCCCCATACTTCCCAGTGTGCTCTCCCCTTGTCTTGTGACCTAAGTCCAACAACATTGCTGTATTTGCCCTTGATCTAAAGATAGCATATGAGGGAGAACATATGATTTTTGGTCTTCTGAGCTTGGCTGACCTCGCTCAGGATGATGTTCTCCAGTTCCATCCATTTACTTGTGAATGATAAGATTTCATTCTTCTTCATGGCTGAGTAAAATTCCATTGTGTATAAATACCACATTTTCTTGATCCATTCATCAGTAGTGGGGCATCATGGTTGTTTCCATAACTTGGCTATTGTGAATAGTGCTGCAATTCACTAAACACGGGTGTGCAGGTGCCTTTGGAGTAATCTGTGTTGCATTCTTTTGGGTATATCCCTGGGAGTGGGATTGCTGGATCATATGGCAGATCAAGGATTGAGGTTTGAAGCCAGCTCATGGGCAGAAAGTTAGCAAGACCCCATCTCAATCAACAAGCCAAATATTATGGTGTGCATCTGCAGTCCCAGCCACACGGAAGGCCTCACATAGGATGATTGTGGTTTGAGGCTAGCCTTGTGAAAAATTGCAAGACCCTATCTGAAAAAATAGCTAGAGCAAAAATGGTCTGGGGGCATGGCTCAAGTGGTAGAGTGCCCTCCCAGCAAGAATGAGGCCCTGAGTTCAAACTCCAGTAATACAAAAAATAAATAAGTACAATGTGAAAAAACTGAAAGTTGTTTTTGTAAGCAAAGAATTCTAAACACTCTTTAGTTATTTATATATTTTATTTTTCATCTTCATTGAAGAATATGTTGAATAAATCTTTCCTTAATGCAGAAATGTCATTTGGATATTTTCAAGAATGTCTGAATTATTTTGCATATAGAAAAAGAAATGATAGTTTCAATTAATTGTTAGAATAACTATGAGAGTCTTAAGAGAAGATACATTCTTAAAATTTAAAATTAAAGTCTTTATGATTCTGTGATTTCAAATGTCAACCTAAAACGTCTCTAGACTTACATGTCTGAAAATGCCCTGTTTGTGTAGCACTCTAATTTTTAGGAATCAGTCTTACAAAAAGTGAGTACTTACAAGGCAAAAATCTATATTTTGCTCTATGATTTGATGGACAGCTTCCTCCACCAACACTGAAGATTCAGTGTCCATTAAATTTTAAGTGGGCATCTGTGCACCTGACCAGGGCAACTACTGCTGCCACTTGAACCTGAAGAACTTTGTGAAAGAACACATGGAACTCAAACTTCATGCATCTTAATTGTCACTGCTGCCTACTCCAAGTGTGTGACAGTCATCTTAAGTGCAAATGACCTTTTCGTAGTTTAAACCTCTTAGTGGTTTGTACACAGATCTTTCTTCAATACCATAGGGAAAAAGAACTTTAAAGCATCATGGGGAAAAAACAGAAGGAAATTCCTGCACAGGCAGTGTCAGCTTTTTCTCTGATCATCCAGGTGTCTCTCCCATCCCACTATCCATCACAACAACTTTCCCTGCCAGCTATTTTTTACTCACTAATTTCCACCCTGCTGGTGTATGCAGTCTGATGTTGCCATTTCTACTCTGCATTTCTCTTATTTCCTGATGTCGATGTCACTTATTCAATTATTGACAGGTGTCATTACTGAATGTGGTTATACAGTTATGAACAAAGGTTGTATTTAAGCAATCAGTAATGAAATAAAAACTTATACTATAAATATGTTAGCAATCACTAATGTAGGAAAACCCCAGGGGAGAGGTGTGAGCGGTCATGACATGGGGAGGAGGGAAGGTGGAGTTGGAGGAGGCTTTAGTGACACTGTAACATTTAAATCACTTGTTGAAGGGATCATTGCCATTGTATATCATTCTCCAGTCCTTCCCAATCTCCTTTTTCTATCACACATCCCTTCTTTCTTTTTTTTTTACTTTTTTTATAGATATACACAGTACTATGTAGACATACACAGTATCTTTTCTTTGTTTTGTTCACTGTTGTGTCACCAGCTCCTTGAAAGTGCTTAAGTTATAAAGAAATGATAAATAGACCTTGCCAAATGAGAGGTTGAATGAGCAAATGAAGAAAAGCATTTCAGGCAGAGGAAAAAGCTTGTGCAAAGGCCATGAAGTGAGGTGTGTGGTAAATTAAGAAACAGTTAAGGAATCAGTATGGCTGTAGTGGAGTGACCAGAGCAGCCGATGGATGTAGGAAGGTAGTGGAGTAGGGATAGCAATCTGTGAAGAGCCCTTAGGACATAGAGTGACTCAACTCCTACTTTGAGTGAGGCACATAGCAATTTGGATGGGTCACATTAGTGGCAAGACCACACTTTCATTTTTATAGGATCACTCTGATTTTGTGTTGTGAATTGATTGAAGAGCCAAGAATGGAAGCAGAGAGGAGTTTATTTAATAACAGCCTTCCCAGTATTTGCTGCCATGCAATCTCTGTAAGTATGATTCCCTTGTAGTCTAGAGTACGGTTTCTTCTATTTAGTTCACGGCAAGGAGAAATAAAAGCAAATATAAAGTGCCATAATAAGTAAATTAAATTGGAGAGAGAAAGATCCTGAAAATGATGTGACATGGGTTAATCATGTCCACAGAAGCAAACACTTTATATTAATTACCCTTGATAAGTGAGAATTTTAAATTGCAATGAATACAAATGTGAATAGAAGGCACACTTTAAATAATGCATAAAGCTTCTGGTATAAGAATTCAAATATATATATTTGAATTTAGGAGAAAAAGTCAACTCAATTATGTCTGAATGAAAGTATATTTTTAATCCTGATAAAAAATAAATGTAATTTGAATAATAAATTGAAGTCAATATATTTCTCATTCTAAATAAAATAATTTAGTCATAGAACCTACACTACAATATTGCTTTGTCCCTAATTATGGCAAATAATTGTACCTTAAATCTCCATTTCTATGCAAATAGCCCTGAGCTCAATTGTGACTGAAGTAGTGATGCTGTTAGTCAATCCTGTTTTTGTACTGGGAGGGTTGAAGACCTCAGCATTCCATGGGATAGGTTTGATACGTGGTACCCTACGTGCATCAGGGGTACCCTGTTTATTTCCCTGAAAACACACATGCACACACACATGTACACCCTCTCAAAGATACTCCCCAATTATTATTTACCAATCCCTAGTGACCAGTACTTTAATGGTTATACAAGAAAATTTCTTTCTGCTCCTAGTTAAACATTGGAAGATATTTTAATTGTTTCTAAACTTTTCTTAGTTGTTAACATGCTGGAAACCAACAATAAACAGCATGTAACCAATGCTTATCACGTGCTAGCCAATAGGCTGCATGCTCTATAAGTATCATGTCATTTAAAATTCATTAAACTGTTGTGAATAAGTGGAACCATAATTCTTATTTTAGAGATGAGAAAACAAGGCTAAAGGTTAATTTTCCAAGTTCATATAGACTCTAAGTAACTCACAGAGACCCAGGCTCTGATCCAGAAAGCAACTTTAGGCTCATAATTTGTTTTTGAAACCACACTGGGTGTAATTAGTTATAGATGTTAAAAAATTAAGTATTTGTTAAATGAACCAAAGCCACTTATTTTTAAAACATGTTTCCTCTAAAAATTAAAGGATTTCCAAAGTTCTGTTTCTCAAGCCAGTTAATCAGACTGTTTTCCTAATTAGGAGGGGTCAAGATTGTACAAAGGATGTACTAATGAAAAATGTTTTGCTTTTATATGCTTGGAATAGAGATGTGTTTATAGAGATGGTCTTAGGAATTGAGTAAATTATGAGTTAACATTATTTTTCTGTGTAATAGACAATTCCAAACTGTGGAGGTGTAAAGTGACACTGTCCTCCCTCACAGTTCTGTGGGCCTCCAGGTTTACCTCCATTTTCTCACCTGGAGTTACACATGGTTGAAGTCTGATGAAAATTGAAGGGCAGTTGACTGAAGACCCAATGGGGCTAGTCATCCTCCATGATTCACTCACATGCTAGACAGGTGGCGATGGCTGTTGTCTATAAGCTTAGCTTCTACATGTGGCCTTTGCACATTATTAGACTGTTCAGAACAAGGAAGCTTGATTCCAAGAGAGTATCCCAAAACTGAGTTCTGAGAGATCTAGGCAGGAATAGCACAGATGGCCAGAATATCCCTCTGCCTCGTTTTACAGGACAAGCAAGTCAGTAAGGCCAGCCATGAGTCAGAGGGGAAGAATGGGCTGTTTTCTCTTGATGGAGAACTGTGATGTGGTTATAGAATGAAAAAGTGATAGGGCCATATTTGGCCCATCAAATTTATGACTTATAAGTGCAGTATAAATCAAATCCTTGTCAGAATATTGTTAATATTATTGTTAATATTGACTTATATTTGAAAGCAAATTGCAAGATTATACAATGAAGCAATAGCTTGAAAAGTTTAATGAAAGCATCTTATATGGCCTGCAAGATTTCTCCTTTTATAGGGCTGGAGTTCATGTTGACAGAATAAAATAAAACCAACAGCAACAACAAGAACAAAACAAAAACCTTGATAATGAGCCATATCTACAGTTTTGTCTGTTGGCTTGACCATGAGACTTCATTAACCAAGGGTTTTTTTATGTGTGGTACTGGGGCTTGAACTCAGGACCTACACCTTGAGCCACTCCACCAGCCCTTTTTTGTGAAGAGTTTTTTGGAGGTGGGGTCTCAAGGAAGTCTTGCCCAGGCTGGCTTCGAACCATGATCCTCTGAGTAGGTAGGATTATAGGCTTGACCACTGACTCCTGGCTCATTAAGCAAGTTTTGTAGAATGTATTTGGATCTGCTTTTGCCATGGACCACTCCATAATAAACTGGACAATTCTGAGCTTAACAATAGAAAACTATTTTCATATAAAAGAAGAAAATTCATTTGTAATATTCTGAATTTTTTCCATTCATAGACATTGGTTTAGAAAAGGGGGGCTCCAGTCTTGACTTAAATGGATGAAACTCCCAGGCTGAGATTTCATTATCATTAAATAAGTAATGAAATATTTTCAGTTGGAAGACTTTGTTACGTTATATTACTTTTATCTACTATGTATCTGTCTATCTATTCATCTATCTACCTACTTATCTATTGATCATCCATGTATTGGTTTGCTGGAACAGATGTGATAATGTCATTTAAACTGAATGGCGTAACAATGGAAATTTGTTGTCTTGTGGGTTTGCAGTTCTCTAGGCTAGAACTCTAAAACGTAGGTGTCTGCAGGGCTGGTTGCTTCTGAGGGCTGTAAGGGTAAATCTGTCCCATTCCTCTTTCCTGGTTTGTAGTTGTTTGCTGGCAGGCTCTGACCTTTTTGGCCTGTAAAAGCATTATCCTGCTGTCTTTCCTCAGCTTTATATGACACCCTCTCTATAGCAGATATGTTTCTTTTCTAATTTTTTCCTTTTTTAACTACTCCAGTCACCTTGGATTAGTCCCCACTCAATGACATTGAAACATTCTTTGGCAGAACTAGTTTCTTGCCAAGCTGTTCACTCACAGATCTTAAGTTCTCTCAAGTTTCTTGGAAAACTGAGGTTTCTTCTTTTGTGGCAAGTTGAATTATAATTATGCTTCCATCTCTTTATTCTATTGTTCCCTTTTGTACACCTCAATATTCAACATCTCAAAAATTTTTGAACGTGAGTTCTTTTGGCAGCTCATATCTTATTTATGTAAAAACACACATATTTGTGTGATATTTCATAATATGTATGATGACCATGACAGATTTGAGGTTCATCACTAAAGCCCTGATATAGCATCGGTGAGTCAGTGCATACATCTCAGAAAGATGTCTGAAACTGCATGTACCCAAAGTACAGAATCCTAAACATGGAATGTTTCTCTTTCCTCCTCTTCTTTTTTGATTGGAAAATAAAAAGTGACCCCACTTCTAAGAGAAGGAATACTAATGTAACATCACCAGTAATAAGAAAGAATATTTTGAAGACCTGCTGCTTAATCCTCTTCTTGAAAATTATTAATGAAAATATAATTAACATTTTAGAATAATAAACAGTAAAACAGAACATTCTTTTCAAGAGTTCATATTATTAATATTAGTATTTAGATTAAGTGCACCAGAATAAAAATGAAAGTATAGCACAAAGTAGTCCTGAGACATCCCCTGGTTCCCTTGATAGCATTCAAACTGAAATTAGAAAACAGAGTCCAATGATAATATGGTATCATCAAATGCTTCACAACAAAGTGAACGGTGAATCTGGCACATGATCCAAGCAGGATGACATCCTTACTAGAAGAAAATCCTCCTCCTAAACCTGACTCTTTCCCCTTCACTGGGACTCACCATCACCTGATCTCACAGAGACATCACTGCATCCTATATCTGGTTACTAAGTCAAACAGATTTGCCAGAAATAGATCGCTCAAGGCCAAGGAAGAAAAAAAATCACAGATTGAGAGTGGCAGATAGTTTTCACAGTGGCTTCTAATAAATCCATCATTCTACCCACATTCTGCTTCTCACATCTGTAGGGAATTAGGTCTAATTCCCACTTCTCATGAATCTGAGATGGGACACAGGAAGCCTTGTAGTGTCTCCCTAGGCCTCTTGGAAATCTTGCTTCTTGTGGGAACTAGAAACCAGAGTGTGAGGAACCCAAACCACATGGATGTCCATGTTAGTGTACCTCAAGTGACAGTCTGTTCAAATTATTTTTATAATCCATCTTTTTATTCACTAATTCTTAGTATACTGTGAACTTCTGTGAACTTTGTCAGATAAAGCTAGGGAAATTTTAAAATATATTATCTGCCTTGTGGCACTTAGAGTGGAGTATACGTATTTTGAAAACAGTTAGAAATGCAATGAGCAAACTAATTTGGGTCAGGGATTGATCTGCAGGCCTGACATCTGCACATTCCAGATTGTTTTGTCCAGCTCTTGAAATACCTGGACTGACAAGAGTTTCTTTGTTTACATTGAGCCTTGGGCCATGCCACATAGTTCATGCTAACTGTGTGATTTATGATATGGAAACAGTTTGGCCTCTGAAGGCCTAAATGCTGAATAACTAGGGTCAGTAATAGGGTTACTCCTACTGACCTAGATTTTAGTTACAGTTGAATGTTAAAATAAACTCCCCCAAATTTTCTTGGCCTTGTTAATTTTGTTTACTTAATGGAGGTAATGATAGTTCCTTTCCCTATATAATAAAATTGTCCGGAAAGCAGAACTATCATATTTGTTAGAGGGCACTGCACAGTGTGCATTATTACCATGTGGTAGTCAATGTCACTGTTGCAATTCTTGAGTTCTAATTCTATGATCATGGCTTCCACTAGCACCTCTGCAACCAATGCACTATTCTTCCTGTCATCTATAAAAGTTAGGACAAAAAGGTCAAGAACATTAACATAGTCTTGCTTTAGTTAAAATCATATTAAAAGAATAATTTTCAGGGGCTGGAGGTACAGCTCAGTGCTAGAACACCTGTCAAAGGTGCATGAGGCCCTGGGTTTGATCCCAGCGCAGCAAACAACAAACAAACAACAATACAACAACAACAAAAAAAGAAAGAACTTCATCTTTTCCCTCAAAATCAGGAAAATTATAATAATATGAAAAGCTAAAAGCATTAGCTATATTCTTTAACGAAATGTACAGCCACCATCTTTGTTTTGAGAAGGAGAAATCTCTTTCACTAGGAACTACTAAGTGTAGTCTGTTTTATATTAGCCACAATTCGTACTGAGAATATCATGAATGAAATTCTTTGTTCTTGCACAAACCACTCTTTCTTCAGGAAATCTAAAGACAATGTAAGTGCATTATTGTCTTAGCAACTTGCGGAAAAAGGAAAAGAGTTATTCCAAAGAACAGGGATTCTTCAAAGGATCATGGAACACAGGAACTAACAGAAAAAATTTCACCTCACTGCTCCTTACACTTCACTTGAGAATTTTATACACTGTTAATTTATTCATTGAGTTCTGGTTCTAAAGTCTCCAGTGGAATCAAGACTGCTTTTCTCAAGGGGCAGAAAAAATGCCACAGGGTTTTCAAATCAGAATTCGTGTTAATAATTCTAAGTGCAAAGGCTTGTCTGCTGAAACAGGAAAATTAACTCTGCATGTATTTCTGCCCCTCACCTTTTTTTGTGGCGTTAATACAAAATGTGTTTTGTTGACTCATGATGTGCCATATTAGTTAAGTTAAACATCAAACATCTGTCTCATTTTAAGGTAAAACTTGAGCTGTTAAAGGCCCTCAATCAGTCAGGAGGATAGAGAAGCTGTAATGGCAAACTCAGCAAGCAATTACATCAAAGGATTTGAAATCTATTTCAGTAAGCCTTCTAGATAATGACATTGATCTCCGAACTCCCTGTGCAGGTTGCCTGGTATGCTAGAGCAGGGTTCTGCATTCTTTCACATGCAGGAAAGCGCCACTCACCTTTTCTCTTTATGTGAACATAACTCAGTTCTTCTGAATACAACTGCACAGTAATTTCAATAAAGCTAATAGACTTTCATTCACAAAGCCAAAATTCATGCTATGTGTGGAATCCTTTCTTTGTTCTCTTGTCACAGCAATTTTGCCAAAATGATAAAAGTAATAAGGACTTTACTACCTTTTCACAATCATACCTTTTCTTTTACCCTAAAGGAAACAATACAAATAAGTAGATCAACCAATCAATTCATATTTGTCCTTTGTCTTTGTATTTTAATATTCACTCAGTTTACTTGCCTTCAGGGGTTGACATGAATGAAATTATTGTGGGTGGGAATTGTTTTTTTAATTTATTTTTTATGAGGATCATACACAAATATATTTATTGTATGTTTTCATAGCATAAAAGAGAAAGCTCCTAATGCCTATCAACCAGGGAAAATTAATTAGAATTCATCAACATAATGAGATGTCACACAACTATTAAAATAAGTTTGATCTATTTGTACCGACCTTTAAGTTTAACTAAATCACATTAAGTGTAAAAAGCAAAATGCAAATTATTGTGTGTGGCTCGATATTCCAAATGCTTTATATATTTTAGCTCATTTACCTACATGTGACAAATGCTCTCATAATTCCCATTGAACAGATGGAAATGTTTGCATTAACACAGAAAAATATATGTATAAATACATTATTCACCAAATAAACATTTCAAAGTATCTTGTATTTAATGGGGACATAGCAATAAAATACAAAGGGAGAAAAGGTAGGTTTCCTGTAGATTGCAAAAAGCCTCAAAATATGCCAAGAATGTTTTAAATTAAGTTTGCAAATCTAATCCTTCTAATCCCTCCTCCTTCCTTCCTTCCTTTCTTCCTACCCACCCTCCCTCCCTTTCTTTCTTCCTTCCTTCCTCTCTCCCTCTCTCCCTCCCTCCTTCCTTCCTTCTTCCTTCCTTATTTATTTTTTCAGGTTTGGGGGTTGGTCTGGGGACAGATTCATTTAGGGAGACTTGTGATCATAGCTAGATCATTAAAATAGGTTTTAACACTGGACAAATTTTTAAAAAAATTGTTCTAGCACAGAAATATCTACATGTGACAAAAACAACTATTGAATCGAAATCATGTGTGGTTTCCTGCCTTAAAAGAAGCAAAAATTCAAATCTAATTCTACATGGAGATTATATATAAATAGATAATGCACAAGATACAGTTTGATTATTTGTTTGTGGTTTGTTTGTTTGTTCTTTGAATCTAGAACCAACTCCATATGGGAATCCCTAGTCCACCCTTACATAAGTGAACTCAAGCATGCATTTCTAATCCCTTTGTGCCATCATGCTGTTATCTTTTCCATCTTAAACACAATGAACACTCTCTCAGCACCATATTCCTATCAGTTGTCCACCCTATCTCTGTCACTTTTACAGTCAGGCACTTTGAAAGGGTTTTCAAAAAATGCTATTTCTGTTTCTCACCTCTAATCCATTCCTCTAACTTGACCTCCATTGCCAAGAGAAAGATTAAGGATGGATCTGATGTCTCTCTATTCCCAAGGGGAATTGACTCCATATACAATTGTTTGGGTATACGGGGCAAAGTCCATATGCACCCATTTGTGTGTACTGGAATTGTGTGGGGACTGAAACCTCTGTCCTCTTTTATCCAATGCTTGATAAGCAAGCACAGTCCTTTCCAATTCAGTGGGGGAGCTGCACCTGGACACAACTGTCAAGATTTGGTCAGGATTTGCAGTGTGGGAGGAAAGGTACTGTGATGTGGTAAATTCATTGTTCTGTGGCTGCCACATACAAATGCATAGCAGAAAAGTAAATGTTACGTGTTTAAATTTCCTTGTTCCATAAATGCTAAAATGAGCTCTTCTAATTGTGAAGAAATGCATACAGAAAAGTGTTTGTAACCTTGGGACCCTACAGCTCTAATGGGTCCTATGGGTTTCTGTGACTGATAATTTTGCTGATTGGAGCTTGTGGCAAAGAAAAGCATCCTTCACTTGGAGGTGCCTCTTAGTGTTTGGGTCTAGTTGCCTCTCTGAAAAATCTTAGCTACGACCTTGCTACCAGGCCCTTGTCAAAACTGAATGTCTGATCCAGGAAGGCCTTGTTTTGGGTATTTAATTCCAGCAGTCAATAACAAGGTGGGAAAAGCCCTAAGGCACTGTCCAATGTCAGTGTTATATTCATGGGTGCAGCAACATATCCTTGCTTTACATGAACAAAGTAGTAGCTGTCCCTTCCTGGGACACCTTATCCCCCCTTTGCTGTCAAAGCAAAGCTGCTAACTCAGAGAGGACACAGGGGTCCCTTAAACACCTGGGCCTGATTCACGGATGGCATTCTCTAGGTTGTTCGGTTAACCCACATCAACACCAACTATGCGGAACCAAAAGTGGAAGTGATCACGCGCTTTGTGGGCAGGTAGTCCTGAACACATCTTCCCCTTCATAAGCCTTGTGATAGTCTTACTGATCCCCCATGTGTTGCCTGCATCTTTAATCACAGACTAAATGTAAAGACACCCAATTTGGGACCATGACTTCCAAAAACAAAGTTTGCTGATGAACTTTACCCTATGATCCCTGGGCATGACACGTCTTTCTTACATTCCCTTAACAGCATCTCAGCATCCTTGTCTGCAGACCCAGTGGGGAAGCCTTGCCACAGTGGCCTAGAGAACATAAACTTGATCCTGGCTCAGCCGCTGTGATGCTCTTGTTAAATTGGCATGGGCACAAAACACATGGGTAACCATCCTTTGGTCGATTACATTTGCTTGTTGGATCCCTGTATAGTGGGACATATGGACCAAAATGAAATACATAATGGCTCTCTGAATGTGATTATCTTTTCTATAAATTTTATTTTATTTTTGAATTAGCATTAATTAATTATACAAGTGAATTTCATTGTGATAAATCTTACATATGCACACAGATTACTTTTAACAAGTTTACACCCTCCATTACGTTTTCACTCCCCTCGTCACCTCCTTTTAAAACAGCATTTGGGGGTTCTAATATGCTGTCTTCATATGTGTATGTACAATGTACTTCCTTCCTCTTCATCCTTCAGCATCCTTTCTTTGCCCCCTCCCTCCTGCTGATTCCTCATCCCCAGACAGAAAATGGTGGTGGTGGTGGTGATGGTTGTGATAATAATGGGACATGAATGATCATCTTTCTTGAACCTGACATCTAATGAAAGAGTCAGGCCTAGAAAGAGATGACTGGACAAAAGTTGAATTTAGAGCTATGGGAATAAGACAGCTAAATTTTGTCATGGTAAAGGATAAAAATAACATTGGTATCTGGGAAGGAAATATGTTGGAGACTTGTAAGTAAAGTTGAGGGAAAAACTTTATGATCTCTATGTTTCAGAATTACTCTGGAGTCTTCCTCATGAGAAAGGTTTTTTTTGGGAATTGAACTCAGGGTCTTGTGCATGCTAGGTAAGTTTTCACCACTGAGCCTCACCCTGACTCCAGATTAGTGCTCTTGTATGAACAGGAAGAGATACAAACATGCTTCCTCTCTTTGCCTCTGTCTCTTTCTCTACATAAATACATTGAGGACCAATACCCATACGAGGGGGAGAGAGAGAGACAGAGAGAGAGAGAGAAAGAGAGAGAAAGAATCTACAAGTCAGGAGAAAGATTCTACCCAAAACTTGACCATAGAGCCACTTTGACCTCGAGCTCTCAGCTTCAAGAACTGTAAGAAATAAATGTTATTTGAACCATCCAGTCTGTTTTTCAGGACTGGAGATTGATTGAATCCAGGGCCTCAAGCATGCTAAGCAAGTGTTCTACCTCTCCAGCCCTTTTGTTTTTGTATTTTAAGATAGCGTCTTGCTAATTTTTCCCAGGCTGGCCTCAAATTTGTGATCCTCCTGCCTCTGCCTCTCAAATAACTGGGATAACAGGTGTGTTCACAATGCCCAGCTCATCCAGTCTTTTTTGTTACTGAATCCCAAACTAAAATGATAGAATTCTTTTTTCCTTTTTGAAGGCCAAGGTAGAATTTGTGAAACATTAGCATCTCCTGGATTAATGTTTTAGGGCAGGTGGATAGACCAGCATGCTATCCTGAAGAAGAAAGTCATTTGGCTTTCTCAGGTAGATCCTGGTGGCTTATGGGATTTGTTCAACTTGTTGAATTCAAAACTCTGAAAAAATGCATCTGGATTCATCCTACTGCTTGGACTCATGTTGCTAGTAGCCTTAATTAAATGTTGTATGAGATAAATTGAACAGATTTGGTTTCAGAATCTATCAGTGGAAAATCATGGAAAAAATATCTGCCAGAAGCCAAAATTGTGAGAAATAAAGTCTTATGTTGCAGAAAGACAGTTCTTCATGTCTCCCATATTTCTGCATGCCTGCAAGTGAGACCCTTACTTTCTTTTGTTCTAGCCATATTTTAAAACATGTTTGTATAGAAATCCTTAGAAGATGGAGATAAAGGTAGCTTCTGCTTCAGAGTATAGGGTGGGTTTGTCCACAGCTTTAGAATTCTGAGATAACAGCTCCAATGGAAGAATGCTTACTGCCCACCATAATAAAGACAATTTCTTCATTTACAACAGAGGCCATTCATGCTTACTGTGTAATATAAGAGATTCGGATCTGAACCTCTGCGTTTCTCTCCTATAATGCACCTCAGTGCATGTGGAGATAGTTATTTGCTGGTCAACTCATCTGTGTTGCCTCTGAGGGCTTTGTGGGATAATTCATAAGCATGCTGGTACCCATCTTGCATGCTGAGCCATGATTAAGCAAGCACGAAATTGTGGCAGGCAACCACATTAGCTTCCATGCACAATAAAGTCTCAGACCCTTAAAAGGTACATTTTTAGAGCTAAGTTCATACCTCAAGTTTTTTTTTTTACATTAAAAAAACATAAAAACTTGCTAGAGCACCTGTCTAGCAAGTGTGAGGTCCTGAGTTCAAACCCTAGCACCAAAAAAATAAAATAAAATAAAATGTTAATAACCAGAGTTATGCCTCAAGAAACTAGTTTTGAAGAACAATGATTTTTTTTTCTTTTATTATTCATATGTGCATACAAGGCTTGGTTCATTTCTCCCCCCTGCCCCCACCCCCTCCCTTACCACCCACTCCGCCTCCTCCCTCTCCTCCCCACCCCCTCAATACCCAGCAGAAACTATTTTGCCCTTATTTCTAATTTTGTTGTAGAGAGAGTATAAGCAATAATAGGAAGGAACAAGGGTTTTTGCTGGTTGAGATAAGGATAGCTATATAGGGCATTGACTCACATTGATTTCCTGTGCGTGGGTGTTACCTTCTAGGTTAATTCTTTTTGATCTCACCTTTTCTCTAGTTCCTGTTCCCCTTTTCCTATTGGCCTCAGTTGCTTTTAAGGTATCTGCTTTAGTTTCTCTGCGTTAAGGGCAACAAATGCTAGCTAATTTTTTAGGTGTCTTACCTGTCCTCACCCCTTCCTTGTGAGCTCACAATGATATTTTTAAAGAAATAATGAGCATGTTAAACGAGAGGAATAAAAGAGAACGTATGACTTGGGAAACACAAGAAGGAATAGTCTTAATAAAGGAAACAAAGATTTGATTGGAAAAAAAAGCAACAACTGGACAACACCTGGAAAGCTAATTCTACAATGACGGCATCCGGAGACAGCATTTCAAAACTAAGGGAGTATAATAATGAGAAACTGGACCTTGACATAAAACTAATCCAATGTGGAATCATTATGTTGATAGTCTATTCATCCTTAAATATGTCTTATCCAGAGACAACTTTGCTGATGATTTTGGAAAGGGCTAAAAATTCGGTTATATAATGGGTTGGAATGTCCATACTCTGAAGATTGGAAGACAGCAGGTACTCTATGTTGAATAGGGCATCGGTTCTTTTTATTTTGCCATGGGACATATACGTGTTCTACATGCTAGGGGAAAATTTTTGTTAGGGGAAAATATTATGATTTACATTTTATAGGTATAAACAATTGTTGAATACAAATAAAAGGAGACTGGTCAGAGGTGTTTATCTAAGAAAACATACATGCTTTGAATAAAGTTAGAAGTACTTGACATTGACTTATGAAACTTAAAAGTAGGTGGCTAGTTGTTGCATTGGAGAGTTGACCTCTACTTAATTTAAATTCTTAGCATAATGACAAAAGAGAAAGAAAGAAAAGCATTTTGTGGGAGGCAAATGAAGGGGAGAGACCTTCTCTCTACTTTCTCCTGAGTTTCTGATAAGGGCTCACTGGTGAGGTCTAGGAAACCTGTTAATACAAGAGCTGATTAACCAGAGAAAAGCATAAAAGTTTTACTACATTTCTATGTATTTCAGGGTTTTCACAAGGGAGTGAATTCTGAAGAAATTACTAAAGCATGAGGCTTTGTACCTTTTAGATAAAGAACAATAAATTTCAAAGGAATACAACAGAAATGGGTATCTGGGCCAGGCAGTAGTTGTAGGGATGTTGCTCAGAGTGGGTGCAGAAGTGAGCAAAGGAAAGGTTACTTCAAAGAGTTTATTCAGGTTTGCGGCAACCTCAGTTACCAGTCTCTGGTGTTCAAGGTGACTTTTCAGCCATGGTTTGTGATGGATGTCCCTTCCCAGAGAATCGTTCTGGCTTGCTGCTTGTGGGAAAGACAGGCTGCATGATCCTTTCTGAACTCACCATTCCTCCAGTGATTTCAGCTTGGTACAATAAATGTACCCATTTGGTAGATTTTGTAATGGCACATCTTCAACTCCTTACCAAGTCTGATCTAAACCTGTGGGGATTTCTAGTAAATTCAGAGCCACTAAAAATAAAAAAGTCTGTTATCAGAAGCTAAAACAAAATAATTTTAAAGTTGTGTATCAAAAATCTTCTTAAGCCAGGCATGATGGTTCTTACCTGTAATTGCAGCACTTGGAAGGGGGAAGTAGGAAGAATTAGAAGCCTGCCTGTCTCAAAACAAAACAAAATAATTTAAAACAAAACTTCTCATCCTCACTTCAACTCAGCTGCAGACTAGTGTAATGATGTCAAATATTGGTAACAGAAAGAAAATAAATATGAAATAAACATAATCTTTCTCTTTTGTCTGCCCTCTGATTTCCCAAAATAAGAATAAGAGAATTCATCAGCCACAGCGTAAACAATTAGAAGCTCATGGGAGCATGCTGATCCCAGAGGATGGTGGTAGCTAAAATTAAACCCTGAAAGTTAGGCTAGTTAATAGAATGCTAACTGCTGACATGGCTTCAATTAGTGTATGTTGTAGATTGCATAATGCTATTTCAAGCATAGACTATAAAAAATTACTGAGCCAAAAATAATGAAAGATAATTTGAATAATGGTAACATCACTGTTTCCCATCTAATATTTATACCATATTTGGAATTTTATATTCATCCTCATTACCGTCAAACAGCAGCAAGAACAGAAACGACTTCATTGCTTTCCAGAATATATCTTCCCTGCCAGATGGAAAGAGAAAGTTCCATTTCAGTAATGAAATTAGAACACTGGCTCTCTTTTGGAAAGAGAAATACTCATGCTATAATCCAATAATATTGTGACTCTCAAAAGAATAGCAGTTGAGTTTTCATTCTGTTAGTGCTCTGGAAATTTTCTCACCAACACAAGAGAGTTAGGAAATGATATTCTCAAATGCAGATAAGAGAAATCACCCCGCAATGGGTCTGTTCACTTTGCATTATCTTTTATTCATGGTATGACCAAAAGATAGCATTTATTTATAGTTTGTATTTTTGACTATAATGTGATGACAAAGAAAAATATTTTGATTTTGGCTATTTGAGTATTTTACACTTACTTTTGAAAATAGCCATGAAATAATATATTATTGAAAATATATGCTTAGAAAGCTATTAATATAAATGGAATATATATGTTCTTATTAATAATTATAGTTTTTCTTCTATTACTTTGGCAAATAATTGGCCCTCACTGACTTTTTTCATTTTGTCATTACTCTCTGTCTTTTTAGAACTTCCAGGCACATAGTATTTCTTATCCACTACTATAAGCAACAGAGTCTAGTATAATACGTAATACTTGGCCAACACTAAAATACATGAAGATTGTTGTTAGAGGGGACTGATGTAGGAACCTATACTCACTGATTAAATCACCAAACACACCACTATTTTCAAGTGGGAAGACAGATTAACATGGCTAAGGTTTCTGGTATTCCCTAAGGAAGTAATTTATCAATACTGTATGTTTTACCATAAAGCAATAGTTACACTCAGCATTCATTTCCATGCTGATGAGTTTATAATCTATGTTTGAAATTAGCAGGGAAACTATCTTCAATTGTATCCTTTTTTAAAAAACATTTTATTTTGAGATAATTCTAGACTCCAGCAAATTTGCAGATAGTGATTAGGGTTTACAAGTACCCCTCACCCAGGTTCTCCTCATGTTAACATCTTACACAACCAGAGCACAATGACAAAACGAGGAATTAACACTGGTACAATGCTACTAATAAAACTGTAAGCCTTTGCCAAATGTCACCATTTGTTTCACTAAGGTTCTTTTATGTTCCGGGAGCTTATCCACCCTATCACATTGCTTTTAGTTATTTCTCCTTAATTTCTTCTAATTTTTGAAAGTTCTTTAGCCTTTCTTTGTGTTTCATGGTCTTGTGACCTTTGACAAGGACTGATGAGTTGATTTTGTAAACTGTCCTTCAGTTGGATTTGATGTTTTCTTGTGTGTTGTATCAAGGGGCTCATGATGTCCCTATGTCTCCATAGTGGTGACACAAACTTGGGCACCTGGGCAAGGCGAGTCTGGCAGCTTTCTCCTATAAGGTTTCTGTCTTTCCCTTTGTAGTAAGGAACTAATTTGGAAGAACCACTATACCTGATGCTCCTCAAACTGTAAGCCACTTATCCTAGTATATCTCATTGGCTCTTCAGATACTACTTTTTGCCTAATGGTAGCCAACTATTTTCCTTTTAAATGTAATTTTACTATGGTGAAGAGTGGTCTATTCTCTCTTAAATAGCATACTGTTTGATGATGGATCTTTCTCTGTCTAGAAAAATAAATATTTTATGAGTTACCATATAAAATATCATTAGTTTGTTGCTCAAATTATTTCATCTTTGGCCAGGAGTTCTTTGGCCCTCAGGTTGTTCTTCTGTACTTTTGACAAGTCCCCATCCTTATTGATTTGCTTAAATGGTATTTACTTATATTAAATACAGGCCTGGATCCATCTATGTCTCCAAGAAACTCTGTTTCCTTCTGTGAGAGAAAGGCATTTTAGAGACCAAGATCTGGTGTCAGGTGTGCTCATTGCTCTGGTGATGTCATTGTTTTTTTGGTCTCTCAGCAGAGCCAATCATGTAGGCGTGATCACTCATGCACATATACTGTATATCCTATCTGTATGGTTGTATGTTTTAAATAACATGAGTGCACACTAATACCTTTAACTGTAGTTTATACCCCAGAGTTCATTTTAGCCTATTGCATTTATTAGTAATTTGTTTTCTTCTTCACTGTTGGAATTTAGTGATTCTTTTCTTTTTCTCACAATTACTTTGTAGTTTAGGTATACCGTGTCTTCATTTAGTTCCGTGGCTTTATATACAATTTTTACTGTTGTGAACTTGTTTCATATCATAGGGAAGAGATTATGAGAGGATGGTTACTATACAGTCTGTGTTGTCTTTAGCCATCCAGGAACTTTTTTATTGTCAGACACAGATGTAGGGAGAAAAATCCAGTGAAATAGAAAGGCTAGGTTCCTTTCCAGCTCTACTGATATCTCTGTAGTTTAAACTTTACACACGGGGAATTAACAGCTGTGGAAATCTGAAAATGGGCTAACTAAAACTTTAGAATTCCTTCTATTGTATTTTATAGTAATTTCACAGATTATTGGAAGGCAGATCAATTTTGTGTCAAACTTAACAATGTGAACTCAGTAGAAAGTGTTGACTGACACACCCTCTGAGGGGAAATTGTTCCCCTGATACTGAATAGCTCTGCCCTATTATCCTAGAATTTACCGGAAAATTCCTATCACAGTTTTATATTTGCCGTGCTTGGGATGAGCCCAGGGCCTATCCATGCTAGGCAAGAGCTCTACTGAGCCACCCCCACCCCGAGCCCTTCTAACACCACCTTTCTTCTACTCTCAGACACAATCCTTTCACCTGCTGTGAACATGGATTGCCCTTTTAAGCTTCTGTAACTTGACTCTTCCTTTTCTCTCTGTAGGGACTTTCTTCTGTTGGATTTTGGCAAGGACCAAATTATTGCTACTTAATTGGGTCTTTTTTTTTTTCCTTTTTAAATCTAGAGAACAGTTCCCTAATTTCTTTCCCATATTGTTTATTTCCTTTCCTATACATACTGCAGCCTGTAATGATCTTCTCTGTTTAATTTACTTGTTTATTCTCCTCTGCCGTCACTGCAATTTGTGCTTCCAAGGACAGAGTGCTCACCCCAGTGCTCACAGCAGATTCCTCTGTGAATCTTGTTACCTCATGAGTACTCTACACTCATCCCCAGACCTGTAATGGGGACCTCTTGAATTGCTAAATTCTTTTAATTTAAAGTCTGAATTTATGTGAAAAAAGATTTAATTCACTGAGGATATCTCGTCAATAGTTTTTGGTTTACTCATCTTTTTCTATTTCTTTGTTGTTCTGAAAAACATTCTTTGACAGTGTCTCCATAGCCCAGGCTGAATTTAAACTTGGTATCCTCCTACCTCAGTCTCCTGAGTATGAGATCACAGGCATGCACCATCACACCTGGCATATTTTTTCTTTTTGCAAGTTATATTTCTTCAAGAATCTTTCAATTTCATTCAAGTTTATTAACATAAATTTATTTATAATATCCCTTATCATATTTTTTGCCATTATTGGAGTTTAAACTCAGTGCCTTGAAGGTGATATGCAGATGGTCTACCACTAGAGCCACACCTCAGTCCTTTTTTGATTTAGCTATTTTTTAGATAGGGTCTTGCTTTTCTTACTTTTTTCTTCTTCTTTTTTTTTTTTTTTTTGATGGAACTAGGGTTTAAATTCAGGGCTTTGCACTCACTAGGCAGCACTCTACTGCTTAAACCACGCCTCTCAAGCTGGCCCAGAGCAAGATCCTCCTATCTTATGATTCTTGCTGTAGCTAGGATGATAGGCACATGCCACCATGCCTAGCATTTTTTTGTTGAAATGGAGCCTCATAAACTTTTATTTTTGTTCATGTTGGCTTGGGACTTCAGTCCTTACAATCTTAGCCTCCCAAACAGCTTAAGATGATAGGCATGAGACTCTGAGTTCAGCTATCAGTTGAGATAGGGTCTTCATAACTTTTTTGGCAACAGGCTGGCCTCCAACATCTATCCTCCCTATTTCAACCTCCCAAGTATTAGAGGTATGAGCCACTGGTGCCCAGTTTGGAGTCTTGAATTTTTGTGCAGTGCAAGCCTTAGACCACAATCCTCCCACCTACAGCCTCCCAAATTGCTGGAATTATAGGCACAAGCCACCGTGCCAACCTATTCCTTATAAATTTTTAGGATTTCAAGAACTTTAGTGATATTTCTTTTTAGTCCCAGATTAGATTATCCACATACTCTTTCTCCTGATTTATCAGATTTACTAGCGGTATCACAAATTTGTTACTTATTTCTAAAAACTAACTTTTGGTTTTATTGATCTTCATATGTCATTATACTTTTACTTTTTCCACTTTTGTGTAGAAAAACTTTATTAAAATTGCTGCAGTCTTAATGAATTAATATTTAGTTCATTAATTTTGAATTCTGTATTTTAACATAAGCACTCACATCAATAAACTAAATGTCCAGCAGAAACTATTTTGCCCTTATTTCTAATTTTGTTGTAGAGAGAGTATAAGCAATAATAGGAAGGAACAAGGGTTTTTGCTGGTTGAGATAAGGATAGCTATACAGGGCATTGACACACATTGATTTCCTGTGCGTGTTTCTGCTTACTTAGAATGAAAAACAGGTCTTACTAAGGAGGACTGATGGGAGGAGTGTCAAAGAAAGAAGTTAAAAAGGTGAATATAGTTGATGTACTTTCTATAAAAAAAAGAATATAGAATTTTCAAACCCGTTAAAATTGCCATTAGAAGAGATCTAAGGCAGAAAGAAGAAAAATGGGGGGGGGGGGATGAGCCAATTCATATATATATATAGAAATGTCATAATGGAACTCCCTGTCATAATGGAACTCCCTGTATATATATCTTAAGCCAACAAAAAAATGTCTTTCTTCAAAAACAGGGGACAAGAACGTAAAATAGATCCTGTCTCTGGGTTAGTACCAGTGGGAGCAGGGAGGATATAAGGAAAGGGTGTAGGAGGGTGAATATGGTGGAAATACACACTTTTGTGTGAAAATGGAAACCTGAGACCTGTTCAAACTATTCCAGGAGTAGGGGAAGGGAGATAAAGGAGAATGATGGAGAGGGTAAATTTAACTATGATACACTGTGAGAACTTTTGTAAATGTCACAATGTGTGGAGAGCAGATTATGAGAAGCCTATGAGAACTTGTCATAAACACAATTGTGCTCAATAATCTACAGGATGAGTTTGGCATGGCCCCAGCCACAGAAGAGAGCAAAGTGCAAGATGCAGCACAGCTGCTTTTCCTAAATTGAAGTAGGAACACAGGTTTCTCTTGTTACAATGTCACGCCCCTCCCCAAGAACTGTTGCTCCACCTCCTTGCTTAACACTGGATAGAAAAGACTTGCTGGAGGAGGATGTGGGGTTTTTTTGATGGAGGTCTTTTGATGGGGGAATTTGTTTGGCTGATGCAGCTTTCTGCACTGAGAACTTTATACATAGGCTGTAGAAAAGCTAAGCTAAGGGAAAGCTAAAGAGAACATGGGACAGTGCAAGTCTAAGGACTGAGACTTGTTTGTTTGTTTGTTTGTTTATTGTTTTATTATTCATATGTGCATACAATGATTGGGTCATTTCTCCCCCCTGCCCCCACCCCCTCCCTTACCACCCACTCCACCCCCTCCCTCTCCCTCCCCACCCCCTCAATACCTGGCAGAAACTATTTTGCCCTTATCTCTAATTTTGTTGAAGAGAGAGTATAAGCAATAATAGGAAGGAACAAGGGGTTTTGCTGGTTGAGATAAGGATAGCTATACAGGGCATTGACTCACATTGATTTCCTGTGCGTGTGTGTTACCTTCTAGGTTAATTCTTTTTGATCTAACCTTTTCTCTAGTTCCTGGTCCCCTTCTCCTATAGGACTGAGACTTTAAGAGTTATGCTACTGTAGTTTTTAGATGCGACTGGCTGCTATTGTTTGTCTGAAATCTGAGCACCGAAATTTTAAGAGAGATTATGCTAAAGAAAAGCTCAGAGCAAGTCTAAGGAAAGTGACTTTAAAGAACAGAAAAGAAGACTTTAGAAGCAAGGTTTTAAAGAAAGACTTTAGAAGGAAGTCCTTAAAGAATAAAGATAGAGAGAAGAGGCAGAGTAAAGAGAAATAAAAAAAGCAACGACGTTGCTGTCTGTGCATCTCCATCTGAGTGCCCAGAACACCTGGCCCCAACTTTATGCATGTCGGCCCATCTTTTACCCTTTCTGCATCTCCAGTCGCCCCCAGTCAGGCCAGTTAGGTCAGGAGAACAAGGAAGAGAGAAAAAGTTTGCTCCAACAATGAACCTCCAGTACAACAATAATATAATACTCATAAAACTGAAAAAAGAAAGAAAAGCTTGTTGCAATTTTAACAAATTAATATTTAGTTCATTAATTTTGAATGGTCTATTTTAACATATGCACTACCATCAGTAAATGTTAATTCAAGCCCTGCCTTAAATGAAACCCATGTATGACATATAAAATTTTCACTGTCATAAAGTTTGAAATGTTTTATTATTTTAGAAGCACTTTAATTTTTCTGAACATATAGATATTCATTAATTATATTTTATTTATAACATGCTTATCTGCATTATTATTAGAGTATCTTGTTTGTATATGTCAATCTTGTAAAACTTGTAGTGACTTGTGATATGATGCATTTTTAAAAGTGATTTACGTTTGCACAAGAAGAATGTGAAGGTCTTCTACAATTCTTGAGAGCAGTACTCTTCATCTGTTTTATACTTCAAGTTGTTCAAATCTGAAATATTCTCTTGGTAGTTTTCCACACCGAAGAACGTGTGTTGAAACCTCATATGGCTGTGTACTTTGTTTTTCTCATGATTTTTCTGTTTAAATTTTGTGATACCATATTATTGTATACATTCATAATAATAACTACTATATTTACCTAGAGACTCTGTTTTTTTCTCATTATACAACATCTTTATATGTAGAGTGACTTTTAAATTAAAGCTCATCATGTCATTATTTAATATAGGTATACTAACAGGTTTGGGAGGGTTATTAACTTCATAGCATACATACATTCAGTCCTTCTACTTCCAGTTTTCCTTGTATTTTTATAATTTTTATATATCTCATTAACAACCTGTATTCTTTACTCTGTCTGAAAATCATTGGGCATTCAGTCTACTTCATTCTAATGATGAACTTAAACATTTACAACTGGCAACATCTTGTGCGCTTTCTATTTTCCCATTTGTTCTATGCATTCCTATTTCTTCTTTTGGATTGAGTACTTTTAAAATTATTCTGTTTGTATCCTTTACTTTTCTATTCCTTTATAAATCTTACTATAAATTATTATACTTGTATTTTTTCTTTGATTTAAGTAAACCTTTTACTTTTTCTCTCTTCCTGGTTGATGAAAGAAATTTATAACTCTTTTGTATTCATTCACCCTGATAAATGTTTTTGCTGTATAACTCTAAAAAATTTACTGTTTAAAATATAACTTTTCATTTTTTTTTTTTTTGAAACAGGGTCTCACTTTGTAGTCCAGGCTGACCTCAAACTCTCAAATCTTCTGCCTCAGCCTACTGAGTTCTTGGATTACAGGTGTGAACTGTCACTCCCAGATCCTGTTTAAAACATAATTTTAAGACCATAATGCAGTATCATTTTTACTTTATAAAGTTAATGTTTGACTAATTAAACTGAATATTTACAACTTATTTCTCTCTTCTTTTTTGTTGGATCTCTGAAATATCATCTAGGGTCATTTTTCTTCTGTCTGAAGAACACTCTTTAAAAATCCATTTTATGGTGAGTTACCTGGTAGTGAATACTCAAGTTTTAGGGTTTCAAAGATACCTTCAATCATAAAGCCTACTTTACTTCAGTTAAAATTTTTGTGCTATCAGTTTTTCTTTTTTGGCAATTTAATACATATTTTGTATGGCATCTGCCAGGATATTGCTATTGGGTTTTCAGCTATTTTATAAAGACTATTCTATGTCTTTCTGTTGGGTTTTATTTCTTTGAATTTTATTTTCTGAAATTTCATTATGTAGACTTAGGTATGGACTTCTTTTGATTTCACTTGTATAGACTGTTTGAGACTTCTTAAATAGGAGATGGAGATCATTTTAGAGTTCTTAGCTATAATCTCTGAAAATATTACCTTACTTTCTTGTCAGTAAAATTTTATACTTTGGAATAGGAGCATATACTTCATTCAATTTTGATAGCTTATTGGCCTATACTGATGAAAAACATTCATATATGCTTATATTTCTGGATTTTTTTCTTTTTTCTTGATTTCCTTATTTTTATTTTCAGACCTACTGCTTTAGTTTATATATTTTCTTGTTCTATTCCATAGAATCATTTTTATCTTTATGTATCAGTACTTTCTTTGTGTGTCATATAATTTTTTTTTCAAATATTATTTTTAATATTTGTTCTTTCCATTTATTAGTTGTATCAGGCTATTCCTTATGTATCTCTTTTATTTAGCAGTAAGAGAACTAATCTCATGTTCATCTAGGTTAAAAATCTATCTGGTATTGCAATGGGAGTAGGACAGCACTATAATGATTCATTAGCACCTGAAATTGGTATAAATAGCAAATTCAGTGGTGTGGAAGCATTTTATAAAAGTATCTGAACTCAAATGATGTTTTAAATATTGTATTCACTCCTAATTTCTTAGCCATGATGTTCAATGGCTTCCATTTTCTCACACTGAAATGACTACTGATCTGTTTGTAACAAGACTCCCACAGTGACCACTGGAGGAATCTGGACAGAGTCCAAGGGATTACTCTGACTAGAATCATTAAAACAATGGATTAATTACCATTAATTAATTAACTAGTTAATTAATTTCAGATTAAGCAGAGTTACTAGGGAAATACACACACACATAAATATTTTTCATCTATGCTGAACTGGGAAAGAAGATTATACTACCTTTAATCCCACATTTTGACAGTTTTACAGAGTGAATTAGAAGGAAATGGATCATAAAACATTATGGTGATCACTTTTGTTCAATATGGAGTTATAAAACCTGGACCACATTGTTATATTTAACAAGTAGAAAAACACAAAAATATGTGACATTTTATAAAAAATTAAAAAGTACTGTCATCCTTGAGAAAAGGAATATAAACAAAGCAAGCCACCAGCTTTTTATTACTTGGAGGTAGTTGTACTCTATATGTGTAGGAGGGAAACTAAATAGAGACCTATGGCATCACTGAGCTGAGAATATGGACATCTATATTCAGGCCAAAGCAACTGGACTTTGCAGGACAGTACTCTGTACTGGGGGCATTTTAGAGAGAGAACCTACATGGCCTACAGAAGTGGTGGATGACAGCAGATTTCCATCTGAACCTATGCAGTCAGAAGACAGTGGATAGGCACATTTAAAGTGCAGATGTCTGGTCCCTGACTTAACGATGTTTTGGCTAATTAATTTTTGACTTTATAATGATGTGAAAAATGATATGCATCCATTAGAAGCTATGTTTGGAATTTGGAGTTTTGATCCTTTCTGGGTCAAGCAATATATAGTACAGTAGTCTCTTGTAATGTTGGATAGCATTAAGCAGCTGCAGCTGATAGTCAGCTGTGCAGTTATGCATGGTAGTGTGCACTATGTGACTGAGCTATGATTAGGTGTATTAAATGTATTTTAGGCTTACTACACTTTCAACTTACAATGAGTTTATCAAGATGTAATCCTATCCTAAGTCAAACAGCATTTGTATTAGAATGAAAAGAAACCCCAACAATTTGGAATTCTAAATAAAGTGAAAATATCTCTCAAAGATAAAGGTGAGCCAGGCACTGGTGGTTCACACCTTTAATCCTAGCTACTGAGGAGGCAAAGATCAGGAAGACTGCAGTTCAAAGTCATTCCCAGGCAAATAGTTTGTAAGACCCTATCTTAAGAAAACCCAACACAAAAAAGGGTTGGTGGAGTGGCTCAAGATGTAGACCCTGAGTTCAAACCTTAGTACCATAAAAAAAAGATAAAGGTGAAACAAGCATAATTTCAGGCAAGCAAAAGGTAGTAAAATCATTGTTAATATACTTGAACTTCAATACATGTTAAAAGTAGTCTGCAGATGGAAGGTAAGAGACACTAGGTAAACCATTTAGATCTATCTGATGGAATCAAGACTATGGGAAATGGATGGGTAAGTATAGTTGCCTTTTTCATTTTTTTAATTCCTTCAAAAGAGAATTGATAATTTAAAGAGAAATAAACAGTAACAGTAATTGAATTTTGTGCTTCATAAAAGCAGAACCTTTCTTGATCCAGGCTTAGGTGGTTATAGTCACTGCTGCCATCTTGACTTCTGTCTTGTGAAGGATCCTGAACCAGAGGATTTAAGTAAGCCTCCTATGACTCCTGACCCAAAGAAACTGTGAGAAAGCAAATGCTTACTGCTTCAATCTGTTGGGCCCTAGAGTCGTATGCTATAATTCAATAGACTAAACCATGATGAGAAATGCAAACTTCATTTGGCAGACAGGAGACTCACTGTAAATGCCATGGCCTTTTAAATTTTTTTAAAAAGTAGGTTAGTCTAGTAGTAATGAGGACAAAAGAAATAAGAGGAGCAAAGCTGGATGGATGATAACTCAATAAGAGGTACTGCTTTTGAGAAAGTTCTGTTCAGTTCACTTGCCCATTTCTTTATTGGTTCATTAGTTTTGGGAGAATTTAGTTTTCTAAGTTCCCTATATATCCTGGTTATCAGTCCTTTGTCTGGTGTGTAGCTGGCAAATATTTTCTCCCACTCTGTGGGTGTTCTTTTCAGTTTAGAGACCATTTCTTTTGATGAGCAGAAGCTTTTTAGTTTTATGAAGTCCCATTTATCTATGCTATCTCTTGGAATGTAAACTAGTACAACCACTCTGGAAAAAAATTTGGAGCCTACTTAAAAAGCTAAACATTGATCTACCATTTGATCCAGCAATATCACTCTTGGGGATATACCCAAAAGACTGTGACACAGGTTACACCAGAGGCACCTACACACGCATGTTTATTGCAGCACTATTCACAATAGCCAAGTTGTGGAAACAGCCAAGATGCCCCACTACTGACGAATGGATCAAGAAAATGTGGTGTCTGTACACAATGAAATTTTATGCAGCCATGAAGAAGAACGAAATGTTATCATTCTCTGGTAAATGGATGGAATTGGAGAACATCATTCTGAGTGAGGTTAGCCTGGCCCAAAAGACCAAAAATCGTATGTTCTCCCTCATATGTGGACATTAGTTAAAGGGCAAACACAACAAGGGGATTGAATTTGATCACAAGATAAAAGCGAGTGCACACAAGGGAGATATGAGGATAGGTAAGACACCTAAAAACTTAGCTAGCATTTGTTGCCCTCAACGCAGAGAAACTAAAGCAGATACCTTAAAAGCAACTGAGGCCAATAGGAGAAGGGAACCAGGAATTAGAGAAAAGTTTAGATCAAAAAGAATTAACTTAGAAGGTAACACACATGCACAGGAAATCAATGTGAGTCAACTCCCTGTATAGCTATTCTTTTCTCAACTAGCAAAAACCCATGTTCCTTCCTATTATTGCTTATACTCTCTCTTCAACAAAATTAGAGATAAGGGCAAAATAGTTTCTGCTGGGTATCAAAGGGGTGGGGGGAGAGGGAGTGGGTGGTAAGGGAGGGGGTGGGGGCAGGAGGGAGAAATGACCCAAGCATTGTGTGCACATATGAATAATAAAAAAATAAAAATTAAAAAAAGAGGTATTGCTGTTTAGATGAAAGAAGATGAGGCCTTGAGTGGACATTTGAAAAATATAGTCAGAAAAAAATAAGCAAGATCTTATACTACCAAAAGCAATCTACATGTTTAATGTAAACCCATCAAAATTCCAATGACAGTCATCACAGAGGTTGAAAAATCAACCCTAAAGTTCATTTGGAAACACAAGAGACTGCAAATAGCCAAGGCAGTACTCAGCACAAGAAGCAATGCTGAAGGTATCACAATACCTGACTTCAAACTATACTACAGAGCCATAGCAATAAAAACAGCATGGTACTGGCACAAAAACAGGTATTAAAGCCAGTGGAACAGAATTGAGGACCCAGATATGAATCCACACAGCTGAGCTCAACTTATTTTTGACAATGGTGCTGGGAAAAGTGGTATTTGCCTGCAGAAAACTGAAACTAGAGCCATGCCTGTCACCCTGCACTAGTATCAACTCAAAGTGTATTAAAGACCTTAATATCAGACCTGAAACCTTGCAGTTAGTACACAAAAGAGCCGAGAATATCTTAGAAACAATAGAAATAGGCAAGGACTTCCTCAGTAGAATTCCGTCAGCCCAGCAACTGAGAGAAAGGATGGACAAATGGGACTATATGAAATTAAAAAGCTTCTGCACAGCAAAAGAAATGGTCTCTAAATTGAAGAGACCACCCACAGAGTGGGAGAAAATATTTGCTAGCTATACATCAGACAAAGGACTGATAACCAGAATATACAGGGAGCTCAAAAAATTACTCTCCCTGCCCCCTGCCAAATCGATGAACCAATAAAAAAGTGGGCGACTGAACTAAACAGTACTTTTTCTAAGGAAGAAATCCAGATGGTCAAAAAACACACAAAAAAATGCTCACCATCTCTGGCCATAAAAGAAATGCAAATCCAAACCACACTAAGATTCCACCTCACCCCTGTTAGAATGGCTAGCATCAAGAACACCACCACCAACAAATGCTGGCAAGGATACAGGGGAAAAGGAACCCTCACACACTGCTGGTGGGAATGTAAGCGAGTACAACCACTTTGGAAAACAATATGGAGTTTCCTTAAAAACTAAACATAGATCTGCCATATGATCCAGCAATACCACTCCTAGGGATATACCTGAAGGAATGTGACTTAAGTTAATACAAAAGCACCTGCACGCTCGGGTTTATTGCAGCACTATTCACAATAGCCAAGCTATGGAAACAGCCAAGATGCCCCACTACTGGTGAATGGATTAAGAAAATGTGGTTTTTATACACAATGGAATTTTACTCAGCCACTAAGAAGAATGAAATTTTGTCATTTGCATGTAAATGGATAGAACTAGAGAACATTGTCTTAAGTGAAGTTAGCCACTCAGAAGGCTAAAAATTGTATGTTCTCCCTCATATGTAGATTACAGACCCAAACAAATGCAGTAATATTATTGGACATGGGTGACACACTAAGGGGAGAACACACACAGTAGGGAAAAGAAAGGAAAACTAAAACTTGAATGTGGTTGATGATGTGATGCTCCCTGTTGAGGAGCAAATAAAGTAGTCTTAATTTGTCAGAGGCCACTATGGGAAGGGGACTAGGAAGTAGTGAAGAGGTCTGGTAGAAATAAACCAATGTGGGTTGTAGTATATAAGTGCATGGAAGCAATGCTAGGAATCTCTCTGTATAGCTATCTTTATTACAAACTGCAAAAATGATATGTCTTTCTTATTATCTCTTATGTTTTCTCTTCAACAAAATTGGAGAAGAAGAGGGCAGAACAGGTTCAGCCTGGAGGAGGGGATGTGGCACAAACAGTGTATACAATGTAAGTAAACATAAAAACCATAAGATAAAAGGAGAAAAAAAAAATAAGCAAGACTTGAAGATTAATTCTGAGAAGGGTGAAGAAGCAATGTGGGATATGTCGGTGTTTCTTGCTTAGATGACCGGGTACTAAAAACTGGTGATGGGAATGCAGAGCAAAGGCACGCTGGTCCTCATGGAATTCTGTGGAGGCCCCACCATGCTAGTAATGCTGACTCTGCCAGAGTTAGAAATGTCAGATCCACTTCATTGCCCCTCCAACATTCAGCCTAAACTCCTACTGTGAGGAAGTTACATCTCCAACTTAGAATCGAGGACTCAGTATTCAGAGTCCTGAGTGAAACCTGGGAAAGCCATTGCAATGCTGCCTGAAGTGTGGGCCCTTGCGGCCTCACTCCTGGATGTGGCCCACCCCAGAGCACACTGGTCAGGCCTCGCTGCCCAGTTGGCCTTCCTGTCAATCTTTCATTCCCCCAAAAGTTCTGGGCACCAACTTGATGGTAAGCTGAGAAGCTAGGGGTAAGGCAGTGAGCAGATTATGTGCTGTCTCTTCTCTCCTAAAGCATGAGAGAGCAAGCCAAAGACTAAAGGTATGAAATGTGTAAGTTACATTTGGATAGGAGGACGAGGATCTAGTGTGCTGTGGCAAAGGAGTATGACAATCAATTGCAATCATGTATTTTGTATTTCAAAAAGCTAGAACAGAATTTCACTTCTCACCACAAAGAAATGATGAATGTTTGAAGAGATAAATCTATTTATCTGATTTAAACATTATACAATATGTACATGTGTCAAAATATTATGTCACATCAATATGTATAATTTTTATGTAAAATAAATAAATAAAAAGTGTGCAATGCACAATAATGGGGAAATAAGGAGACCTTTCCCTGTTGGCAGGGTCAAAGTGAACCAAAGGAAGATGGGATCCATGGTTTGGTGACAAAAAGTTCTAGTCTGATGGAAGTCCTGACAAGATTGGAAATTCATGTGTTCAAGATAGAAGCCAGGAGGACTGGAGGTTAATCAGACTACATCATTCATTTGGAAGAGCTGCCCCTGGGGTAAGGTCTGGATTGTGGCAATAGCTGCAGCTTCCCTATGGATTTGGGTCTCCCAACCCATTTCTCCTGATGCTGGGTTCCACAATCTCAGGCTGCCCTGGCATCCTGAACTTGCATGGACCATGTGAGAGAGAGGGATCTGGAAAGATGGGGGAAGAGATTAATCACCTTTTCAGAAGAGGAATCAGGTCAAGTGAGACCCTGGCTTCTTTCTCATAAAACAGAAAACCAAAAGTGCCAAATACATAGCACTTTAGGAAAGGAGAGGCTACGGCTAATCCTTGGGACTTTCAGAGGATGACAGGTACCTTCTAATGCACTAACTTTGGTCATCTTAATGACTCTGCAGTGACACTGAAGACAAGCGAAGAGTGAAAGGCTGGACTTGGTTTTTACTCTCCATTCTCAGGAAACTTCATTATTCATGACTGACTTCCTATGTTGAAAATAATGGATTTTTGTGCTGCTCCTTTTTAATAATTTTAGTGGAAAATATTCTCTTTTTAAATTTAAGCTTTTAAAGCTTAAATAAGTGCTTTCTGGATGTGATCCTCAATTGATTTCTTTTCAGTCTTTTGTCCTGTGCTGGAGAAGGGTACAGAGTTTTAGCCTACAGGTGCTGTTCAGTGTGTCAGATGGCATCTTGCTCCTTGAGGCAGGAGTGTGGGCTGTAGGACCAGATCAGGGGCTTTCACAGGCTCTTCATTGCTGCATAGACTAGACTTAACACAAAGGTAGGACACATCACAGAAACACCTTCAAGGGGAAGTGTTGAAGGATTTTGTTCTTCTGCAAGTGACTTGAGCTCTTAACAATCTAACATATGGCACTGAAACACTGCACAGTCCACAACACTGAGCACTGGGATTTTGCCACAGAAATCTCTGCACACCTACACAGGTGCTCTGTGAGCACTGGTGTTACAGTTCTACTCTAATGCCTGCCCTACCCCAAATTCTCTCCAAGAAATTCCCTTTTTAGGTGTTGGTTTTTCCCAACAGGATTGAGTTTTAAAAGTGGGAGGAGAAATATTTTTAAAAGTCAGTTTTTGTTGGGATTTTCTAGAGACCTGGAGCTACTAGATTTATTTTAAGGAAATGCCTCATGCAGTGGATAGGGCTGAGAACTGTTATCTTCAGGGCAAGGTGGCATGTTTGATGCTGGAGGCCTAGGAAAGCGTAAGTATTGCACCTTGAGTCCAAAGGCAGTCTGGATAATTTCCTTTTCCTTGGAGTCGTCAGTCTTTATTGGAAGGCTTTCAACCAATTGGATGGGGTCCACCCACATTGTACCAACATGTAAACTGCTGTTTGACCACAAACTTGGTATCATAGGCTAGTTATATGATCACATAAAATCAACCTTAACATTAGGCATTAGACCTAGGACTTTTTTACCTGATTGTGACTCTGTTTTCCCTCAAGTACTGATAAAGTTTGAGTCTTCTTTAGGTAGTAGATACAAGAAAGGAGGTTTGCACAACAAACAGGACACAGAAGTTGGGATTTCATAAAGTGAAGGTAGGTGTCAACCATGATTTCTCAGAAACTTATCTGAAATGAACTGCTCAGTTAGACAACTTAAAGTACAAATTCTAGGCTAGAGTGCATGCTTGCATTATAGACTTACAGAACATCTCCACATGGCTGTTAAACTTGGGTGGGTATAAAGAAAGGGCACAGCCCTTCATGTCCCCATTAGGTTTACCCATCCTTCTGCCTCTCTCTGAATTGAGCCTTCAGGACCTTCCACTCTATGCTGGGCCTTATTATTCTCCAGTCACTTTTTCCACATACCGTATGTGATTCCCTTTTGGTCAACCTATAATCTTGATAATAACTGGATTCCTTCACCCATGGGAAATATCAATTTTGGAATCCACCAATTTCACAGCTTTCAACATTTTATGTTCTCTCAGGTGATTTCGCTAATTCCCATGATTTACACCTTGGAAATCTCCATTGTCCTCCCCTCCAGCTCCTCTATGCAATCTATTTTTTGTTTTGCATCAACTTAGAATTCAATCCCCCTCTTCATTGTCCCTCAAAACGTCACCAACTTGAATGTCGTCTGTAAGAGGGATAGTGAGAAAGATACACGGCACATTGCATGAGAGATGCTATGAGATTTGCCCCAGTAATTGTTTTTCTCCTGAAGTCTCTTTAGGCTCTACCCCACCCTAACTTGTTCCTCTGTCTTTTCGCTCCCATATTACCAACCACATAACAACATTTTTTAAATGTGTTCTTTTTTTACAGCACATTCTAAATTTGAACCCCTGTTCTGGTTTGGAGAGAGGAACAGGACTTATCTTTGATACATCTCCTCTATGCGGAGAACTGTTTGAACAAACTTGTTCAGTCTGTTTTGAATTATGCCTGTGGACATTTGTCTGTAAAAGCCTTCTTGATTTAGCTCATTTACTTTCTAACTTTTCACCAACATGTTATTAGTCCTCTGAATGGTTTTCCTTTGAGATTACATGTGTCACCACTCAATTCTAATTTTTCTAATTATTAAGTGCCAGAAAAAATCCAATGGATATATCATGAAATATGTTTCTGTGCAAGTAGATTTAGGCTGTTTAGAATATTACAGCAATCTTAGCATATTGAAAAATTTAAAGTATGCCTTACCAATGTGTATAATTTACACACAGTGAAATTAACTCTTGAGCTACACAATTGCATGAATTTTGACAAATGTGTAGTCATGCAACCAAAACAATAGCCAAGATATAGGGCACTCTTATCATCTAAAGCATTCCTTCATCTTCTAATTTCTGAAAGGACTGTCTAAAACTGACATTTGGTTCTTAAATATTTAGGCATTTGGGCCTGTGTTTGTTCGTTTGAAGTCTTTTTTTCTGAGTTTATTTTGATGGCACTAGGGATTGAACTTAGGCCTCTATTTTATCATTTGTGTTTTAGAGAGGGTCTGACACTAACTTTGCCTGGACTGGTCTCAAACAACCACTGTCCTATCTCTGCCTCCAAGTAGCTGGGATTACAGTATTTGCCACCATGCCTGGTTGTGTTTAACTTTTGTCTGGCCTAGCCTTGAACAGTGCCCCTCTGTCTCTACCTCCTGAGTATTTAGGATTGCAGGTGTGCCCAATACACATAGCCCTTAAATTTTTTTAATAAATATAATACCGTTTACTTATCTATTTCTTCTTTAGTTGCCATTGATAGTTGTGTCTTTCAAGGATTTTTCCTTCCATTTACATTATCAAGTATTTTGTTATAAAGTTTCTCATAATAATTTTTAGATTTCTATATGATCGGTGGTGATGCTTCTTCTGCTCCTGTTTGGGTGTAGTGTGGCCCATGGCAGCTAGGTCAGATTGAGTAACAGTGCTGTTGAGGTGTTTATGTTCTAGCCATTTCCTGTCAATTTTTACAACTGTTAATAAGACTAGAATGTTAAAAGTCTCCAACTTCAATTATAGGTTGCCAGTTTTTCTTTTCAGTGCTATCAGTTTTGCATCATGTATTGAATCCATTAGGATCATAAATGTTTGGGCTCTTTGTAATTTTACAGGCGAATGACTCCTTCTTCATAATATAAATATCTTTATGTCTGCTAATTTCTTCATTCTGAAGTTTATTTTCATGCTAACACTGCCACTTTAAAATTCTCTTTATTAATATCAGTATATTTTTATCCATCCTTTTATTTTTAACCTATTTATGGATTTATATTGTAATTAGATTTATTACACTGTATGGTATAATTGGGTTTTGCCTTTTTTGACTAATCTTATATCTACCGTCTGATATATTTTACAGCTACTGAAAGGTTAGGGTTAAAATGACCATCTTGTACTTGTTTTCTGTTTGTACAATTTGTGTTCTTTAACACCAGTATCAAACATTTCTATCATTACCATGAGCATAAGGTGAAGGCTTAATTCAGGAGAGCTGTTCCCAGTGTTACTAAATCACCATTACTTTACACCTTCTCTGTCCAGCTGCATCTCAGAGAAGACATCTATGCTCTTGCTCTCCTGTCCCTTTCTGTCCCCCCAGTAATAGACTAGTGTTGCTTTTTTATGATTGCTCAAAGGGGTTGGGATTGGGTTCTTGGCTGTCCTCAGTCTAGCCAGAGACCTTGTGTAACTGAGTTCAAGGATAGGGGTCTCTCAGTGGTCCTTCCTCCTCTCTAGCAGCAGGGCACATCTAGTAGCCTGGCCCAGGATGGTTTCCTGCCTCTCTGCCAGGGCAGGGTGCTGTTCCCTTCCTCAAAGACAGTGTATATTAGCTGAATGATTTTATTGCTTAGTAGAGAAAGGTTCAAGCAATCTGAAATTTCAGGGTAGGTTTCTTATGGAACTTGTCATGCTTGAACTGGGTCAGGAAGGACAGTTAGGAAGTATTCAAGTAAAGAAAAATAAAAAGGGAATTTCAGACAGGAAACACTATAAGCAAAGACATGGAGACCCTGAACATCCACCCAAACAACACAATTTTTCTATCCTAGAACAAAAAAAAATGCAGAGCAGAGAGTAATTTCAGAAAAAAATCTGCCAAAAGTGTAGAGGGAGATGAGCTGGTAGCAGGAGAAAGAAGTTGAGGGACAGATTTGAGTAAGTGGTCAGTTAGGGGACCATGATATTCTTTCCATGAGAAAATGGGGCCTGGTCCACCATGGTAGCATGAATTGAAAGAAGAGATATTTTGGGGAAATATTTACATGACAAAAATTGGAAAATAAATCTTGGCAATTGATTAGTTTTGGTAAAGATGAACAGGGAGGAAGAAAGGATGTTTTGTAGGTTTTGTGCTTGACTCATTCAGGTTAATTGGCGCTGAGAATATAAGAGCAAAATAGGTTGGTGGAGTTTTCCCTGTGGAAAATTGAGGTTAGAATATTCAGAAAGCAATTGAATTGATGAGCTTGGAGCTGACAGAAAATGTAAGTAGGTGGAGTACTAACTGCTAGAGGGAATAACTCACCTTAAGCCATTTCCAGAACCTGGAAACAGAGACCATCATTGAGCCTCTGGATGGGGAGCCTGGGCTTCCTGGTTTTCACTATACCCTGAATGTAGCAGGACTCCAGTAAACCAGGAGTGTATCAGGACTTGAGTACATGGAGGTAGCTGCCTCAGACTTTCTTCCATATTTGTACAGGAGCTCATAGACCACACTCAGCCAAGTCTCTCAGAGTGCTCACAGGATGATTGCCCACCAATTTCATGGTGCAGCTGAGCCTGGCCATTATCATTGTATGGGGGCTCTGTCCTTATTCCCACCACTCCTGACCCAGGTGGGCAGGTCAGGAGCAGCCAGTGTTGCACATCCTCCTGATAGGAATCAGCCTGCAGGTCAAGGCCATACCAATCTCCATCTCATCTCCATGCTACCTCCATCTACATTTCCATCTCCATCTCAACCCCAAATCCCAGCCCCATGCCCAGTTCTGTCTCCATCTTCATCATTGCCAACTACATCCCCATCATCTGCACCTCCATCTCCATCCCCATCCCCATAATCTCAATGTTCATCTCCTTCCCCATGCTCATGTCTGTCTACATCCCTACTTGTCTCAGCTCAGCTCAGCTCAGCTCAGCTCATCCCTGTCCCCGTCTCCATTTCCATCTCCATCTCCATCTCTATCTTACCTCCTTCAGCTACACCTGGAGAAGTGGACTTCCATCCCTATCTCAGTTATACTAGTGACCCCTGAGGACGTGATTGTCTGCAGCTGCACACAGGCTGGAAGATCCCATGACTTTCTGAAGGGTTAGATCTTCATACCTGGCAGAAAAGATGGGGCAGTTTGAAGAGATTTTCAACACAGGAGATGTCCAGATAGACTCTCACCCTCTGGACCTGCACCCCACAGAGCCAGGATGGGGCCACTTTCGAGGTTCCCTGTCCTGGCTCAGGCATTTCTTCCAGAGAGGTCTGGAGTCTGCTGGATGCTGAGCCACACGTGTGGAAAGTAGAACAGATACAGGATCCCTGTTCCAGGGGAGACATAATTAAGTCAGAAGTTACAACACAGTGTAAAAGTCACTGTGATGGGGAAAGTAAGAGCAGACATCTCAGTGAGAAAAGGGGGTAGAGAGAGAGGGCACCTTGAGATTGATCTTATCTGAGACTTTGATTTTGTGAAGCCTGGGTCCATCACAGCTGCTGAGTAGTGTGGGCCAGAAGTTTAAGGAAACAATGATATAAATGCAATAGTGATTAGCATTTAGTAGTCATTCAATAAACACCCGTGAATTATTGGACAAATGGGTACTTTGCAAGGGGTACTGTATTATTAGTTGTGGACTTGCTTGTAAGATTTTATCTAATAGAGACATTTAATTGGAGGGAGAGAATAGAAAAAACAAACATTTGGGATTTTTTTTTTTTTTTTTTTTTTTGCGGTTTCTGGGTTTTGAACTGAGGGTCTCTGTGCTTGCTAGGCAGGAACGCTACTGCTTGACCCACATCGCCAGTCCTTTTTTGGCTTTGGTTATTTTTTTAGGTTGTGTCTAGGATTTTTTGCCTGGCTGGCAACAGACTGCAGTTCTCCTACCTATGGCCATCCCAGTGGCTAAGATTACAGATGTGACACCATGGCCAGCTTATAAGTAGAGATGGGATCTCCCTAACTTTTTACCTGGAGTGGCCTGAAATCACAATCCCCCTGATCAGTTGCACTGGTCCTGACAGTTGAGATCTTCCAGGTAGGAAAGAGAAAAGGAAAGGTGTGTGGATATTCAGGCTGTACTTAAGTGATAGATCATGAACACTACTGTGAAGGAGGATGTGAAAGTAAAAAGTTATGGTAGGAAGGACAGTGGACTGGCATGCCTTGCAGAACCGGAGAATTGGCATTTGAAAACGCAAAGCTGGAGAATGAAGTCAGACTGTATTACTCAGAAGGAGTAACTATTCCTCCTGATAAGAACCAGGTTGTGACCATGAAGGTAAAGAAATCTGAGATGAAATAGAATAGGAATTCAGAATTCATAGAGGCCTAGGGGTCTCCTGGTATTTTCCTCCTTTTTGGAGACCCTTGTCCTGGGTCCCATCCTTCCTGTTCCTTACTGTCTGTGGTCTCTAAAAGAGCTGGCATTCAACTTGACAGCAAGCTTCAGAGCCTGGGGAGCAGTGGTGGGCCTGTGGCCCAGAGCTAGGAGTTGGAACATGAGGTAGGCCTGTAGTGGAGACCTCCTTTGTTTTTGCTTTATTTTGTCACCCATCATTCATTCATTCTATTAACTGGACTTTCCTTGCCCTCTGGGGAAGTTAAGCCCATTTTTCAGTCAAGGTCCAATGTGCTTGTAGAGTCTTTCCCCACATCTCTGTTTATGCTTGGCCAAAAAAGGATTGATTCCACTCAATGTGCCATCATGACTCTTCCATGACTCTAATTAGTGCCACCTGCAGGGACTGTTGGAGAAATCACCACATTTTCCCCACACTTGAACCTGGCAGGATCCATCCAGCTGCTTCCTGGAGCCTAAGGATGAAACCAGCAAACGAGGAAAAAAGCCAAAGTCTTGATTTTATTCATTGAGCCCCTGCCATGCTGCTGCTTGAAGCTTACTCTGCTCCCAGACTTTCAACAGTATGAATCAACACTTTTCCTTAGGATAGCAGCAAAGTTACCTGTCACTGCAGTCATCACCTGTATTTATCTAGTAAACACTCACTAACTTTCTGTACATCAGTAGGGATGAACAAGACCTTTTTGAAGAATGGACATTAAGTGGAATAATAAACATAAAATCATAAGTTTGTTGCACAGAACTGAGGTGCAAGATAAAGAATATTAAATTTTTCATTCAAATTTAATCTGGCTTCCAGCCACCATTTATGAGGGTGGTAAGGAAGGTATGTGCAGACTATGTCCTAATGCAGTAGCATATACTCTGAATAGCAGCTTAGAAGAGAACGTCTGGCATTCGGTCTCTCTGTGGCCGTCCATGGCATGGCCATACTGCTTGGTCCATGCAAAGGCAGTGACCTCCTTTGCTGCATGGACAGACACTTGCTACTTGATTTTGTTCTTCCCAGGAAATACATTCACTCATTAAATCAAATACCAGTTCCCCCAGACAGAAGCCTGCCACTGTGGAACTTGTCACAATATTCAGTGACTGACACCACTGATACCCTTGTGCAAGTCCTCATCTCCTCTCCTCCATCAACACTGTGGTAAAGAGCCACCCCATAAAAAAAAAGTGAATAGGGTTGTAAACTGGAGCTTATCAAGTTGACTTTAAGACAGGAAATGCAAAAGATTAAGAATGCAGGCAACCAGAAGCCAACAAGTTTCTAAACAGAAGGAATGCAGAATTACTCTTTCATCCTTCTGGGAGTACACTGTCATGGAGTAGGAGATGGCAACTAATAGCTTGATGAATTATCCTGCCACAAATATAAATTACCCAGCACTCTGTGCATGGGTACAATAAGAATACTTCTTCCAGTTATTGAAAGCCCAGACTCCTTCTCACACTGAAGGATGTCACAGCCCTTCACACAACCTCAAACACTGAGCCCAGGGAAAGGGATGCCGAGCTTCTGTCCAGGTGCAGTGGCTTACACCTATAGCCCCAGCTACTTCAGAGGCAGGGATCAGAAGGGTCAGATTTGCATTCAACTCAGACAAAAGTTTAGTAGACCCCACTCAACTACAGGGTTGTAAGTGATGGTACATGTCTGTGATCCTCGCTACATGGGAGGCATGAATGGAAGAATCACGGTTCAGGCTGGCTTAGGCAAAAACTCAAGACCCTGTCAGAAAAATAACTAAATTATAAGGACTGGGAGTGTAGTTCAAGTGGTAGAGAGTTCACCTAGCAAGCTGAGACCCTGAGTTTGAATTCCAGTACCACCACAAAAAACAAAAAAGATGAGCCACCTGCTCTGAATAAAATTCAAACATATTTTTGGAACTTAAGAAATTAACAGTATAACTGGGTTCTAGTTTTCAGAGGTATGGGAAATGCTAGATGAGAGGGTCAGGGAGCCCCTTGGACTCTGCCTCAAGCCTCAGATTCTAGATAATGTCTCAATTCTAAATCCTCCCATGGAGGCTGCCTCCAGGAAGCTGAGTGCCTTAGACCAGACCAGGCTCCTGGTTGAATGGTCCCTCTTCTGTCCTCTGGAAGGCCTGTGCCTTCTCCATCCCCCAGGTCTCTGAAGATGGTGGAAGAGGTAGTGTTTTATTACTTTGCTCCTTGTTCATGTCATTCCTGCAGCATACCTTTAAAATGCAAATTATGTCCCTTGAAGTTGGACAACACTGAGCCCTAGGTCTGGGTAAAAGCAACTAAGCATATTTTTAATGGAAACAACTCCTGTCTGTGTTGTTATGTCCAGTTAAGGAGCTGTGCTATTAGCAGCGGTGCTAGGCTGGGGTTTTCCTCCTGGACTGTGTCTGCGCCTCAGTATGGACAGGTCACTTACTAGTCCCTCTGTGTTTGCAATCCTGTCTAAATGTTCCTTCGCTGTGTGTCTTGGACAGCCTCTTAGCTTTCTAAAGCCACCTTCTTTTCCTTGGTGAGAAATCTTGGCCCCTATGTACATGGAAAACCTCCTAGCTTTTGCGTAACTAAGCTATTTTAAATTCCAAGTGGGAGGATTAGCTACAAGCATGAATATCTCATATTATTAAATCTATTAGTGATAATGGAAATCAATCCTCTCCCGCAGGAAGCCTGAGAATGGCTGTGTTTCCTCTGTAAGCCTGGACTCCTTGCAGAATGTAACAGTTTCTCTGTGGCAGTTTTAGCAGGTAAGGAAAAGTGGAGACAGGGAGACAGTTGTCCAGCGAGGAGGAGCTACCTTGCCCCATCTTCTCCTTTTTTCTGGGCCTAATAATCATTGCTGGCACTTCGTTGGGTCCAGTGGCACCTGCCATATCAGTTCCGTTCCTTTTTCCCCTTCGGAGGATGCATGATTATGAGGGTCCTGGAAGAAATATACCAGGGTGTGGGGAGCATAGTGAGCTTAGAGGGCTAGGTTCTGCACACTCTGGGGCCATGCTGCAGAGTGTGCTTTGCCTCTCCTCTCCTGATAACACCTCACCTGGCAATGTAAGTCTGATCATGGCAAAGGTAGGAGGCTCTAGTGCTCTGCAGCAACTCCAAGAACCAGGGCCTCAGCCAAATGGTGGGGTTTGGACATTTTTGGAGTTGCAGACTATTGGTGACGAGTTGATTTACCTCTTATACGTATATTGTTTTAATTTACCTGTTTTGAAAATATTGCTGTTTAATGTAGAATTAGTTGGACAGCTTTTTAAATGTAAGGTTTTGAAATTTTTTTTTTCACATTTAAGTTTAGAAATGATGCCTGTCTTTGACTTCGGATAAGGAATGATTTCATTTTTACCTTCCTTCCTCTGCAGTAAGGTGTCTTTTTCTCTGACTTCCTTCAGTATTTTCTTTATTGCTATCTTTAAACAATGTTGTATTGTGACAGTTATTTTCCTAAATTTATGTTTTGGGGACTCATTGAGCTTCTTGCATCTTTGGATTGAATTCCATCAAATTTAAAAAAGTATAATCATTCTTTCTTCAGATAATTTAACTGTCTGCCAATATTCTTCACAGCAGGCTTCTTGAGTTGTTTCAAAACTCATTTGTGCTCTGTTCATTAACAATATTTGCAATAAAATACAAGAATGAATATAGAATTTTTAAACTGGTTGAAATAGCCATAAGAAAGGGACTGAGGTAGAAAGAAGAAAAATAGAGGAGATGAACCAAATAGGGCTATAATACACATGTACATGGAAGTGCTACAAAGAACCTCCCTGTGCAGCTATCTTAAACAAGCAAAACTGTCATTTCTTTTTCTTTTTTTTTGCAAAATTAGAGAACAGGAGGGAGGAACAGGTACTGCCTGTCTGAGTTGATACCAGTAATGGGGGAAGAGGGTGTAGGAGGGTGAATATGGTGCAAATATTTGGGTACACATGAATGTAAAAGGAAAAAAATGCCTGTTGAAACTGTTTCTTTAATGGAATGAGATAAAGAAGAATGGTGGAGGGGGTGAATTCAAGTATGATGTATTTGATATAGTGTAAGAACCATTGTAAATGCCACAATGTTCCCTCACTCAGCACAACAATAAAATAATAATAATAGTAATAAAAAGCTTGGAATAAATGCAACCAATTCAGACTTTCTCTAAACTCTTTGTCATCTGTAATCAAAGAGGAGATGGAAAGAAAAACTTAGAAAATAATAATAAAGCAATAAAGCTCTGACGAATGTTGAAGACTAAGGTCAGTATAATTTTGTTGAGAAGAGAATGAAAATGATTGATTATAAAATAACCAATATTGTGAAATAAGAAGAGAATAGAATGAAAGTAATGTGGTTATAAAATAGCTTAGAATTCTAAAGTCTATATTTTAGAATTTTTTTGCATTACATGTTCAGTTTTTTAAAGTAGACAGTAAAACCCATCATCCACCCTATTACTCCTACCAGAACCTGAAACCTTGGACAGTATCAAACTCTAAATAAACTATATTTTTTTATATAAATGGAATATACATACTTCTGAGATTGTTTAGATATCAAAATTAGGCAATATAAGAGATTAACAACAATAACTAATACTGAAATATAAAATTATAATGCTATTCTTCAATGAAAGCTATGTTTATGTAGGTTTTTTTCATAATGTCTTCTTGTGCTGTACTTATTTTTCTTCTTGTGATGATGTGAAAAGGGGTGAATGACAGAGGCAGGCATTGTGATGTAGCATTAGTTTCCTACATAAGGGTCATTTGGACACAAGCACATGATACAACAGATAGGGTAACTGAGATGGCTACTAACTAACTAACAAGCAGGGAGAATATACAAAATGGATACATTGTACAAACCCAGATAGGATGTAAAGGAAAGTGTGGGATTTTTATCATTCTGTCATAGATGGCATGCAACTGAACACATAAATTGTTTTTTTCTAGAATTTTTTATTTAGTATTTTCAAACTGTGGTTTACCAGGGACAACTGAATCTGTGGAAAGTAAAATCAGGTGTAAAAGGGCACCACTCTGACGTTCTACAGGAACTTGAGTAGCAAACACTATCATCACTTGCATTCTTTGCTCATCTGTGCATAAAAGATATTTACTTAATGCTTTTATTCAAATCATCTGATTCCTATTTCTTTCCCCCAATGTCAAATGTCACAAATTAACATTAAGTTAAAGTCTCCTATTGTTACTCATTTCTGATATTTTTTTCTTTATGTCTGATAGTTTCTTTGGAATATTTGCTATTCTATTATTTGCCCTACAAATGTTAATATTGACTTCTGTCTTTACTGTTTCTGTGTTTAGTTAGCAGCTGCTAATTTTAGTCCTTTTGTTTTTATATCTTAATATTCTTGTACTTTGAAGCCACTTATCTTTTTGCATGGTATATAGATTATAAGATATTGAAAAGTTTTGTTCTTTTTAGAAAAGATAGATAAATATTATTTAGGTATTCATATTTATATTTAACTCTATGTTTAGGTGGAATTAATGTTAACATTGATCTTTTTATGTTCAGATTAATTTTTATTTGTATTTGATTTTGATACACATTTTATTTTACTGCTTTATCTTTCAGGATATTTTCCAAGAAGACCTCATTAGCACCATGCTTCCTGAGTTGGGATATTTGGAGACTATTTTCCTGTTGCTTTTGTACTTGAAAGTTAGCTTTCTTGGTTAAAGCATATTTGGGCCTTTTCCATTTTTGTTCATCTTTTCATTGTTCATTTTTGCAGGATTTCTTAATCTGTGTATTATTGATATTTTGGGTTGGCCGATTCATTACTGTGGGGGTGAAGCTGTAATATCACTGGCCTTTACACACTGGATGCCAGTGGCACCTACTCCTTTATGACAAGCAAATTTGTCCCTGGGGTAAAGTGCCACTGGTTAGAAATTTCTCTGTTGTTTCATGAAGTCTAGTATTGGTGAAGGGAAACCATGCATTCAGTTTTTGAATTCATGAAGTTAATAGTGACTCTTAGTAAACAAATTTTAACCAAGAATAGTTTGATTTGTAATATGTGAATTTCAATAGATTCCAAAAGATATAGAGAATATGTATTTTGAAAGAGTTTAAAACTGCATGCACTTAATCAATTAATTAAATAAATAACTATTGAGGCTGTGGATATAGCTCATTTGTAGAGTCCTTGCTTGGTGTGTGTCCTGAGTTTAATCCCCAGCATCAAAGAGATATATAATTAATATCCTACTCAGAATTCCTCCTCTCTTCACTAGAAAATCTTGATTCTCTGAGCAACCATAATAGCAAGGTATTAAGAAAGATGTCTTTGATTCTACTGTAGCTTATGTAAGAAGTCAGACCCTCAACAGGCTATGAGAAAAAGCACTGGGAAATGTCCCTACATTTCCTACTAAACCTATGGTATTAAACTCTGTTTGCTAGAACAATACTTATTACTTTTATGCAGATCATCTCTTTATTTTTTATTCACTTTTCAGGTACAGATAAGTCTTATAACAGTAAACCAAATGCTGATTTGTTCTAAAAAAAATAAGAGGGCACGAAACATATAAAAGAAGTGAAATAAAGTTGCCTTGGTTTTAACAATAGCAATCTTTGAAGATGTTTTGAAGTTTAAGAATATTTCATGATTATAGCTTGACCTTCTATATTTTTAACATTTTTTTGTTTTGAAATTTGTTAGTAAAGGAGCTAGTGCTGGTTCTCTGATAAAAGGAAATCGTCCTCTCCCTACCCTGTCTTTTCCTTGCTTTGTTTCTCTTCCTTATTCATCTTAATGACATTGCTCTTGCTTTAAAATGAATGCAATAAATAACAAAAATTCTTGCTAAATATTTACCATGGATATCTATAATATTCATTTTTAATTACCAGTAGTAGATGTGTAAATCTAGACAATTAAACTCATAAAAAATAATGTCAGTTATTTCCCTACCAATTTAGAGAGAGAGCAACCAAGAGAACAAAGAATAATTTTCCACAAAAATTAATGAGACACAAATAACCCATCTTTCTTTTGCTGTAAGGACAAAATTTGCCATGGCATAGTGAACAGAGCAGTTTGTGGGGAGATGTGAAGGCCGTACATTCTCTTTAGTGTAGCCTTTTAGACTTAAACTGAGGGTTTTATCTGTAGTTCTCATTATAGAAAATTAAGGTCAAAACCAGGAAGGGTGTGATGACTTGACTGTCCTCAATGACAGCATTTGCATGTCTGGTAGTAATTAAATAGGACTCACTGAGAAATAGTCCAATTAGCTTAGGCTTTAAGCTACTTAGAAAACAAGAAATAATCAGTTGGCCCAGTCAGGGTTGTAGTTATTTTATGTTTTACAAATGGGACAATAGAAAATTTAATAAAAAGTCATAGTAAAGATTCAACTGCAAAATTATCTATATTATTTATGTAAATAAATTAAGAAGATGGTTAAAAAGTTAAAGATACATGAATATATTGTACATATATATACACACATATATGTATATATACAATTGAATTGTTATACTAAATTTTAAAACAAAATCTGAATAACTACTTACTTCAGTTAGTTATAGTCTATAGAGCTACTGACTAAATAATTCTAATGACAAACTAATATTGAGTAGAACATCTCATGGAACTTCACAATATTTAACTTTTTCTTAACTTCTTTTTTGTTTCTTTGACTTTTATAACAGATTTTCTTACAGAAAAAGCTTAAATCTATTATATTGCCTATTTGTTCTTAGAAATATAAGGAGAAATAGATAAGGCCATAGCTTAACTAGTAATTATTATTATTTTTTTTTTGGTGGTACTGAGGTTTGAACTCAAGGCCTACACTTTGAGGCACTCTATCAGCTCTTTATTGTGATAGGTTTTTTCAAGATAGGGTCTCGTGAACTATTTGCTTGGGCTGGCTTTGAACCTCGATCCTCCTGATCTCTGCTTCCCTAAGTAGCTAGGATTACAGGTGTGAGCCACCAGTGCCCAGTTTAACCAGTAATTCTTAACTATTAATTCACCGTAGACAGATACCCTGACTTGTTTTCATGACAATTTTCTCTTATGAGACTATGAATACTTCAAAGATACAGATTGAGTAACAAATCTATACTAAATATAAAAGAAATGTGGGTTGGAGATGTTAAAACATAACAGCATATTCCCATCTAGAGAAATATACTGAAGATAATTTTCTCAAAAAAAAATAGTTATGAGCACAACTATATTCAAGGATATATTTTACCCTGCTTGGGGAAACTAAGAAAAACATTTTCAAGATCTTTGTCCCTGGGAATTTTAGGCATTTCCTGTTATTGGTTATCAAACAACCTGCACTGTATTTTATACTATTTTGATTATTCAAATATACAATGTATTCTGGTGGTTTGGAATCTGTGAGAAATACTATTTTCAAAATATTACTTCCCATTAATGCACCTGTCCACCCACAAGTCTGACGGAGATGTACAGTGAGATTACTGTTTTCATGCTTGTGAACACAACATCCATTTGTAGCCGAAGGATCAAGGAGCAATCAAGGGTTGTGTTCTTTTTAAACTTGAAAAATGACCAAAGAAGTCATAGAGATGCAAAGTGAACAATGTCACTTTGAGTAAAGCAATGTTTGATGTACGCCCATTGCTGTAAGTTAAACAGAGCCTAGGAGCTAGATATAAAGTCAGAACAGAGATACAAGTAGATATACAGTTATAGGAGTACTAATAGTTACCTTCTAAAGCATGACATGTCAAAAAATGTCATATTTATGAATTTTAATCAAGTAATTAATGTTTCACATTCTGTAACATATGCTGATTTGTCAAATTACATACAATTACCAAGAAAGCATGTTTATTTTATGAGAGTATATTGGCTCATTCAGGATATTGTTTTTTTCAGGGAAAAGCTACAGTCACTAATATCACTGTAAAACAATGAAAGCTTAATCTGTGCTTTTGCTACCTGTCCAAAATGGGACAGATGGAAATATCTCTTGTGCTGTGTTTTTACTCAGAAAATCCAGGATGAGTGAAAGTCTATTTTGGTGTTTTTTGTGATTGCTAAGGCAGGAAACATGAAATGTGAGACCCTGACCACTGACTTGGTTTATGAGGCTAAGGAAGAAGCTGTCTCCAGAACATCAATGTGCAAGGTGTAGTGTTGATGTAGAGGCAACAATGACTTATCCAGAGCTCTAGCTAAGATGATCGATGAAGGGGGTTACACTAAATGACAGATTGCCAATGTAGATAAACAGATAAACAGCCTTCTTTGGGAAGAATATGCCATCTAGGACTATATGGCATCCGTGAAAGAGCTGAAGAGAAGTCAAAGCACAGGCTGACTTTCTTGTTGGGGGCTGATGTGACTGGTGAGTTCAGGCTAAAGTCTGGCTCATCTACCATTCTCAAAATCTGAAGGCCACTAGGCGTTACACTAAAGCTCTCTACCTGTGCTCTGTGCAAAGAATGACAAAGCTTGGATGACAGCAAATATTTTACAATGCGGTATACTAAGTATTTTATGACCATTGTTGAAACCCACTGCTCAGAAAACAAAAACAGAAACAAAACATTCCTTTCAAAATATTGCTGCCCACTAACAATGCATCTAGTCACCCAAGAGCACTGATGGGATGTGCAATGAGATTGCTGTTTTCATGCCTGTGAATACAAAGCCCACTCTGTATCTTCTAGATCAGGGAGCAAATGTGGTTTTCAAGTTTGGTTATTTAAGAAATATATTTCATGAATCTATAACTTCCACAGGTAGTAATTCCTCTGATATGTCTGAGCAAGGTAAATCTAAAGCCTTCTGGAAGGATTTGCTCATAGACTAATTAAGAATCCTTGTGATTCATGAGACAAGAAAAATATCAATACAACCAGGAGACTGGAAGTTGATTCCAACCCTGATGGATGACTTGGGGTTTTAGGACCTCAATGGAAACAGTAAATGCATGTGGTGGGAGCGGCGAGGGAGCTGAGTAGAAGGGCAGCTTGGAGATGTGACTGCATTGCTGCAGTTTCATGATACAATCTTAATAGATAAGAGATTGTTTCTCATGAAAGAGCAAAGAAAGTGATTTGTTGAGCTAGAAGTTATTCTTGGTGAAGATGCTTGGAACTATTGAAATGACACCAAAGGTGATGGAACATTACATCACCCTAGAGGATAAAGCTACTTTGGAATGTTCTGCAATGGCGAACAATGCTGTCAGACAGCATCAAATGCCACAGCTAAAGCTTTCATGAAAAGAAAAGAAGTCAAGCAATGCAGCAGACTTGACTTTTTTTTTGTTTTGAAACAAGGTTTTGCTCTGCAACCAGCTTTACCTTGAATTCATTATACAGCCCAGCTGTATCCTACTGCCTCCAGCTCCCATGGAAAAAGGCATGCACCACCATCTTGGCTTTCACTGTTGTCTTGTTTTAAGAAATTTCCATAGCTACCTCAATCTTCATCAGCCACCGCCCTGGTCAGTCAGCGCTATTAACACTGAGGAAAGACCCTCCACCAGCAAAAAGCTTACAACTCACTGAAGGCTCTGCTGTTTGGGTACATTTTTAGCAGTAGATTATTTTAAATTAACACAAGGACATTTTTTTTTTTAGCCATAATTCTATTGCACAGTTTATATGCAACACTATAGTTAGACGTAACTTTTATATATCTTGGGAAATCAGATTCATGTGGCTTTTTAAAAGTGATACTTGTTTAATTGTAGTGCTCTGGAACTGTACCCGCAATATTCTTGATGTGTGCATTTATGTATGTATATTGTGACATTAACAACACCAAATGTAAGGACAGAACAGGTAAAAATGTTGAAAGTTTATATATGATTAAGTTATTAATAGCATAGACTATCATCACATAAGATATTTTATGTAAGTAATCCTTATGGCAAAAATGAAGAAAACCTATGGAATATATGGCAAAGTAAATGATGAAGTAATCAGAGTATATGAACATAATCAAAATACATTATACACATGCATGAAAATGCCATAATGAAACTCATTTATCTCATGCAATTAGTAGGCACTAATTTTTTTATAAAAAAATGACAAAACACATAGGAAGACAGTAAGAGAGGAAAGGAGGGACAAAAACTAGAAGATAAATAGAAGAAAATAAATAGAATGGCAATAGTAAGTCTTTATCAATAATTGCTTTAAATTTTAATGGATTCAACTCCTCAATCAGAAGACAGAGACTGAATGGATATCTGACTATGCATGCATTATTGATGTTAGCCAAGATGCGGAAACAATCTAAATGCCCACTGCAGGATGACTGAATGAAGAAAATATGGTACACACAGACAATGGGATATTTCAGCCATTAAAAGCAGGAAATCCTGCCATACACAGCACTATGGATCAATCTGAGAACATTAAATTGTGATAAACCAGTTACAAAAAACAAATGCTGCTTGGATTAATTAGAATGAGGTATCTAAGGCATTCCATCTCATACAAACAGAAGGCAGGATAGTGGTTGCTAGGTGCTGGCGGTGGAGGGAGGGAAGATGGGGAGTTGCTATTCAGCCACTATAAAATTCCGGTTATGTAGATGAGTAAGTTGTGGAGGTCTGCTGTGTAACATTGTGTTTATAGTGAACAATAATGCACTATAACTAAAATGTTTAAGAGGGTTGATTTCACGATAGCTTTCCTTATTACAATAAGAAAACAAACAAAAAACATCCTGTAAGCAGAATTCTCACCAGTGGCTTTGCCAGCTCTTAGTCTGTTAGCAACTGTTTCTTGCTAAACAAAAGTAAGGATTATTTTCTCGTTCTAGCTCCTTGTTTAGCTTTTTAAGCTCCAATGCCTCTTAAACATTTCTCTGTCTATGAAGAACACTGCATACAGTGAGTGTGAGTGATTTAACAGTGGCCCCTTGCACTGGACTGACTTTCTTCGTACTGCTGTAAACAGAGGTGTTCCCTTCTCTACCAATTCATGGACATTACTCTTGGAAAACTTATAACCATGCAGGTCATTTCCATGCTTCAGTGTGAAAGGATATCCACCCTCAGTTTTAGAGTTTAATATCGAGTTCTTTTTACAAAGATATGGTTTCATTATCATCTCATTTCAATACAACAAAATAGCAGGCTTACTTTCTATTTAAACAACATTTTCAATGACCGTTTTTTAAGCAACAATTAGTATTCAAAGTGATGGGCTTCATATTCTGTACAGTTAAGGAAAAATGTAATTAAAAAAAATAGCTGAGCTAGTTCAACCTGCTATTTTGGAAGATGAGATTGGGAGGATCATGGCTCAAGGTTAGCTTGGGCAAATAGTTTATGATACTCCATATTCAAAATAACCAGAGAAATTATGGACTGGAGGAGTGGCCCAAGTGGTAGAGCACCTGCTTTGCAAGTGTGGAACCCAAAGTTCAAACCCTAATCCCACCAAAAAAGAACAAAAATAAAAGTAAAATTTTAAAAATTTGCTGTCTAGTTTCATTATAGTCTTTTTAGAGACAGGAATATACCTCTTTAATTCACAGTTCAATCTAATAGCAAGTTGTTGACTGGTACACATTTCTCTAGCATTGGATTAAATACTATTTAATATGTACAGATAAATAAGAAGGTAATTTCACCCTTAGACCTATGTTATCTTTGCCCTCATCACTATAGTAACCATTTCAGTATGTATATCAAAATATCATCTAATACACCTTAAAGATATACAATGAGAAGGACTTTTAGTCTATTTTTTCTAGCCTAAGTTGAAGCCTAGCAAAGTTAAAAGAATAGATTGCTGGGATATTTAAGTGCCCACTTATTTTTTGTTGTTGCCTTGATTTGGTAATTTATTGCTCATCAATAGGGCGAATCAAAGCAAGGCTATAAATCCTGATTTCTCTGGTCCAGAAATCCATAGCCTTTTCTTCTAAGGGCCCAAAACATAAATTTTCCTGATCTATGGGCTCTATGGTGTTACCGCTTCTCAGCATTGATAATGTAGTATAAAAGTTGTATCAATGATAGGTAAACAAATAAGTGCAGCTATAAGTATAATAATATTTTAGTTATAAAAACAGGTGGTGAGCTGGTTTGGTCTTTGGGCAGTTTTTGCCAGGTCTCTGCTCTAGACCATTGTTGTTCAATAAGTTAACCTTTAGACGGTGATGTATAAATACTTAAATGAAAACTAATCAAATAACATTAAACATTCAGCTTCTCAGTCATCCTAACCATATTTCAAGTACCTAATGGTCACACATCACTGGGGAGTAAGCATTGTATTAGTGTAGCTATTGTCACAGAACTTTCTGTTTGGAAAGCTTTGTGGTCTAGACCAAGTTTATAGGGATTGCCGGGTAGACTGTGTGCTGTGCACAGAATTCCTAAACTAACTCTGACCACAGCAGGTATTCCCATATCTTTGCTTGACTATATAAGTGATTGACTGTGTGTCAACAAGAGTTGCTGCTTAGTGATGCTTTAGGTATTCAGGTGGTCAAGAATACATTCTAAGTGCAGATGATCCTGACTAATGATGACTCAATTTACTCTACTTTGTTTTTTCTGCAATGATGCAAAAGTGATACACTTTAGGTAAAAACTATACTTCAAATTTTAAATTTTGATCTTTTGCTAAGTTGGCAATATGTGGTTTAAGTCTCTGGTGATCCCTGGCTGCCATAGCAAGCTGTAGTTGGTAGTTAGTCATGTGATCATGAGGTAAACAACTGAGCTCATACAGTGTGTCATGTTGTCAGTGTTCTCTGGACATGAGTACTCAATAAGTTATATGGTCTAAACTTCTCTATTCAACTGTCTTTGTGTCAGGAGATGTGTCCAATGGCAGGCTCATGTAAATGGTCTGAGCATATTTAAGGTAGGCTGTGTTGTTCAGGAGTTTAGGAGTATGAAACACATTTTCAGTTAGGATATTTTTAATACATGATGGGACGGATTGTTGGGATGTCACCCGTGATTAGGTGAGGCAAGTCTGTGATTTGATTTCAGGTCATTATTTGTTGGAACAACTGTCTTTTTATTCTCCATGTGGTGAGGCTTATGTTAAGTTTCTCAGACCAAAATGCAAATGTCAATAGCACTGAAATCTCCCCATTGTGATTGGTCAGACATTGTTTTTATCTCTTCCAAAGCTGTTTAAAAGAGGCTGGCTTCTCCCATACCTTTAGGGATCCTGATTCACAGTATTTGCCTTGGCTGCCAACACTTTTCCCCTGTTTGGGCTCCTTTTGCACTAATTTTTGCCAAGACTTTGTTGGGGTAAAGAAACTTCTTTCTAATGTCAAAAACCATTTCAGAATTTATACATCCAAATGAATGCCACCCATGCCAAGCTAGTCGGCATGGAAACTGTACATTTTTTCCAGTAATGCAGCCATTACTTTAAATGCTTTAGAATTAGCCTGTGAGAACTGCCTTTACTCTCTGAACAGTGTTCAGCATTTGCTCAATAGCACATTACCCTAAACAGTGCAGAGCATACTTAAATGCGAGAAACAGTTCCTATCCTTAATGAGCTTGCAGAATAGGGCTGACGGACACATAATGACCAAACTGTCTGCCATGGAGCTGGGACATTTAGGTAATAGTAATAAAAGTAATTCACAGTGGCCTGTTGCAAAGGAATTTGGTGTTAAAATATGAAGTTTGATTGCAATATTGATGCTCTTGTTTCTAAAACTAATTTCAAAAATACCCAATGGTGTGATAGATGAACCATTGACAAAAAGTCATTCCAAATGTCTACCATGAAAGACATGTAAATTACATATGCTGTATATTTCTTCTGAGATGTATCATTATATTATAATTTTGAATATATGAGGACTGCCTCTAATATATAAAATGAAAAAACAATTGCCTTCTTTATCCCAGAACATTTTCTGTATTAGGCACCGGGCACAATTCTACTTGAAATTATCTTCCATAAATCACAAGCTAGAAGACTTTTTAGAAAGCTAAGTTATGACTGGAACAAGGAAATATACAAGGAAAGAGGACACACACGCATACACACACATGTATAAACCTTGAAACAGAGATACTGAGGCAACAAATGGTTCAAAGGCTGTGTTTCAGATACACTAAAATTAACCAGTATAAAGAAAACTCTTTTGGCTTCCATGCATGATGTTAGGAAGAATTTGTTTATGTTATCCAAAGGGTTTATTTTACACAATGGTATTTCTAAAATAACTTAAACTTCCCTCCAAGTTAAAAGCGTAAGCAATGAGAGTGTAGGTAGATGTTAAAGTAGAAAGGACAATAGCATGGTTTAGAAAGAACACTGTGGGCTGTGATCAGAATGCAGTGTCACAGTTGGATACCTGTATTTCATATACTCAAGTTTTGTTCTTAGTTTTAACAACACAGGTGTTATCCTTTTAAAAACAACAAAAAATGAAGCATGAATGTCTTAAAGGCCAAGTATTTCTATAAACCTTCTAGACATTTACAGGAAAAGGCTAGCATCCTAATCAAACTTTGCTGAATGGTATGAATAAACATCTCAGCTTCAAATGGATCAATGAGAAAATGTAATTCAGCCTTCAACTATTAATCATCAGAGAAATGAAGATGAAAACACGAGAATAGCATTTGTGGTGGTGTTTTGACATTTGATAACATCCAGGGCTGGCAGAGTGTGGTAATCACCACCTTATGTTCTCGCGGGAGGAGGGTGAATGCTGACACAGCAGTCACCCAATTAAATTTGCACTTGTTTCCACATGGGAATGGTAGATGGATGGTTATGCTTATTATTACAGTTCTCAATTTATGTTCTTTTCCTTTCAGGAATCCAGGCCAGTAATAACAGCTACGTGAGTGGTAAAGTGTCCCTATTTTTAGTTATGTAATACTTTTCAGAAAACTTGATGCTTGCTTTGTTGGGTCTACAGAAGTCTCATTTACTTTATTTTGTGAACTCCAATGATTTTACTGCTTCTGCTTATATAGAATAGCAGACCCCTTTGTAATTCCTATTATTTAAAATAAAGTAACCTGATAATACTTACTAAAATGTTTTTAAATGCACATTTGGATTCAACTAATAGTTACAAGTGGAAGAATAGAGAGATATATGCTTTTTCTTCATTCAGCTCTTCATTCTTTGAATTATTATAATGCTTAGATAAGTTGTGGGTAAAATAAAAATGAACAAATTATGATTCATAAAGAGTGATTCTTTCAAATTCTCTTAGTTTTGATTTAACTTAGTCACCTTCTGTGATTAAGATCATCAATGACAAAGCCTAGAAAATGCTTTACTTTCTGTTATGATCACAACAGAAAGGTAGCAGTGAGTCTATAACTTTTTGCTTTGAGCTTTAAAGTTACAGTCAGTATTGGATGTGGGTTATATTTTGGTATTAATATGTGACAGCAATCTAATTATAAAATTTTATTATCAGGATTTCGTAATTAGTCATAAAGAGACATCACATTTTCTTTCATCATTTTCCTTTTCTTACAGAAAATAAACTTAAGATGATAAAAAGGAACAAACAGACCAATTAATAGAGCTTTGGTTCTTGATACAGGATGCTTCAGATAATTGCCTACTCAAACTCTCCAAAAAAATCTTTTCCTTTCAACTTCCTTTAAATTCTTTTGATTAAATTCAGACCGCTATCTCTCTCATATAAAAGAATCAACTCAAACTTAGACAGGCCTGAAACTATGAAACTGTTAGAAGAAAGCATAGGAGAAATGCTTTCAAATATTGGAATGGGAAGAATTTTGGAGTTCAAAAGCATAGAGAACAGGGCAAAACTAGATGAATGGGATTATGTCAAAGGCAAAGCGTCTGTGCAGCAAAGGAAGCAATCAACAGAGGGAAGGGACAACCAACAGAACGGGAGAAAATGTGTGCAAACTATGGATCTGACAGGCAGTTGATTGCCAGAAAATATAAGGAATTCAAACAATACAATAGCAAAAAATATCTGATTAAAAATGGACATTAGACATAAGTAGACATTTCTCAAAAGAAGAGATATGATGGCCAACAGGTATATGAGGAAATATTCAACATCTCTAGTTATCAGGGAAGTGTGAACAGAAACCACAGTAAGCTGTCACCTCAGTGCAGTTGCAAGGGATATTATCAAAAAGTCAAAAGATAACAAAGATCAAGTTGTCTTGATCAAAAAATGAGGAGCTCAAACACATTGAAATACTCAGGCCTTGGTGCAATGGTTACCAGTGATGTAATTTACAGTGTAAAATGGTGTCTTCTTCAATGGAGATTCTTAGGAAAATTATTTCCCAGGTGTTTCCAAAATAAACCTGTGCTCGATTTGGAAAAAATACTATATAAATTGTTTTTCTCATTACAATTCCCATTCTACATCCTTCTCTTCATCAAGTATGGAATGCGGTACCATGAACTATGTTAGTAGAAAAGGATCGCTACTAAACTTTCTAGATACATGGCACTTTGAGGAAACTTTGTGCCTATTTGGGGACAGTCTGCATAGTCCTGTTTACATTTCTATTTAAATCCCAGTGACTTTGGAGCTTCTACAAGCTGTGTAGTGTCTCAGACTTCCAGGAAGTCTCATCTGTCCTTTCCAATGTTTGTAGGAGTCTCTGGGTCTCACAAAGGGTCCACAAGGTCCCTGAAGGATGCTGTTTTGTTTGCTTGGCCTTACACTTCTTCCACAAAGCCACTCAGCTTGCACTACGTTCTTCATGTACCCCACTGGGCATAGCAAAATGCACTAGGGCAGTTCTCACAACGTCAGTGTGGTGATGTTTTTTACTCTAAAGTGGGAAAAATGCTTGGTAACCTCCAACCTGGCCACAGTTTATCTCACAGAGCCCAGGATGACCTTCTGGGCCAAAGGTCTCTCAACATACAAATGTCATTCTGGGACAGGCTTTGTTTCTCTTGTTCTCTGTTTAGTGTTACTCACTGTTCCTAGTCCTCTCTGAACCTTTATTCTTACTGAGTTCTCATGCCTTCAATTTGATCAACTTGTAGGAAAAGAACCCTGAAAACAAATTCTTGTGTTCAGAGTCAATAAGTCTCAGACAGAATGATTCCATGACATGAATATGCTAGATTTCCTGTTGAGTGAATGCAGTAACTTTTTCTTTCAAAAAATGGCACTAGAAAACCTTGTTAGAGAAATCTATCTGGAAGATAAGCAATAGCTTCCCATAGATGAGATTTTGGTGCTCTGCTCCCAGAGAGCAAATAGTTTCATGAATACTTGTTGAATCAATTGATGGCAATCTTTTCTACTATTCAGAAAAAGAAGGTGAACAAATAGATATAATTTTAAAATTGCTTATTCAAATTTTTTCCTTAAAAGTTTAGGTTCCTGCCAGGCACCAGTGAGGATGGATGTTGGAGACCACCCCAGGCAAATAGTTTGTGAGACCTCCCCTATCTCCAAAATACCCAGAGCAGGGTGGCTCATGTGGTACAGTACCTACTTTGCAAGCATGAAGCCCTGAGTTGAAGTTCCAGTCCCACAAAAAAATATGTTTAGGCTTCTGGTTCACCTATTTTAATACATGTGACATTCTGAAGAGAAAACAAAATTGTACTTAAGTTATTTCTTATTAAATATATTTCTATTTCACACAATTAAAAATGTACATTTAATTCCCATGGCTTTGCACCTGATACATTTGAACTCCATGACATTTAGCATGCAGCAGAGGAATTTCCCATGAATATCCAGTGCATTTTTACAAAGTTCAGTCATCACTGGTTATCTGAATTCTGAAACTTCATATGTAATATACTTTTGAATTACTGTGTTCCAGAGAAGGATCTGGAAAGACTATTATTACTCAAAGCCTTGGATTCTGATTAAAATAAGTTAAAATTCTTACTCTTTCTGGTTTATATAGTAGATATATTCTTGGAAACTTGGACTATATTTTATTCCATATTACCTCTTCACTTAAAAAAATAACTTTGCTCGTGTGTTTTGAAAGGGAAAATGACTATTTGTTGCAAAGAGCAATAAAATCAGATTATGATCCATAAGTTAATTTAAGGTTGGAATTGTAATGCAGCTAGAATCATTGCTTCTCCACTGACCTTGCATGTACTGAACAGGCTAATTCTATAAACAGAACCTCACACATCGGCTTCAGGCTCTCTAACTCAAAAAGGTTTCATTGGCTTTCACATTGTATTTTCAAAGTGTAAACTTAAAAAAATAAAGAAAACTATAGGAAAAGGTCAAATGATTTGTCCAAAGAAACTGTCAGTTTGCATTAAAGCTATATTAAATAGTTCTTTACTTGGGGTTCTGTGCTCATCCCACACAGTAAGGCTGATCTTTAGCTTTTGTGAACGGAGAAGTAGTTATGTTACATACAGTTACTATTCAATTCTAGTAAATACAACTCTTCTCTGATTCAAAAATTTGTGAGTCAGAAGTTGTTAATCTTAGATTCATTTTATTTTTATCTAAAATTATTAGATACATAATTAGAAATACAATTTTAAATAATTTGACATAAAAGCATACTTTATAACAGGTACCTACATGGTTCCCTTGAAATGGGGTTTACATTAGAAAATCTTATAAAATATTACTCCTGGCACTGCCTGCAGTTTAAATAAATGACTAGTCAATGTGTGTGATGTTTTTCGTGATTGTCCACTTGGTTGGGTTGAGAAATGTCTAGGAGCTTAGTAAGCACACCTCTGGTGTGTCTGCGGGATTTTCCAGAGAGGATTAACTATGAGGGAAGACCTGCTCTGAATGTGGGCTCTACCCACCTGTAGACTTATGCCTGTACTCAGGAGGCAGAGATCAGAAGGATCATGGTTTGAAGCCAGCCATGGCAAATAGTTAGTGAGACCCTATCTCAAAAAACCCTTTACAAAAAATAGGGCTGGTTGAGTGGCTCAAGGTGAAGGCCTTGCGTTCAAGGCCCAATACAGCAAAGAAAAAAAAAGTGAAAAAAAATGGAGTAAGCTTGCACTTGAAGCATTCTCTCTCTGTGCTTTCTATCCATCATGAATTGAGTAGCTTCTGCCAGTGCAAACAGTTCCCATTCTCTCTCTCTCTTTCTCTCTCTGCTCCCCATCTTGCCATGAGGTGAGCAGTTTCTGTCTCACGCTCCCACTGCCATGGTGTTCTTTCTGCCTTACCATAGACCCAGGATCAACAGAGCCAAGGACCATGAACTAAAATCATTAGCCAAAATAAATCCTTTCTCCCTCAAGTTGTTTCTGTTAGGAATTTTTGTCACTACAACTTGAATGCTAACTGACACAATATGTTTAATAGTGACTTGCCAAATTTCTTTTTGGTAGAATAGAAGTGGTGACTAATTTTTTTAGCCTCTGTTACTATAGTTTAGCCCTTTCTTTTATTCAGTTGTTAAAATCCATTTTTAATTGTGTTAGTTTCCTAAGAAACAAACAGCAAACATGCTAATGAAATATGGTTGAAGTGGATTTACTTATGAGATATTGACTACTCTTTCTTTCATCCATCTTCTGATGGCAAGGTGTTGACTAACATTTATTGAATAATTTTCAGATTATTCCACATCTACCTAAAATCGTTTTTATGATGATCTCACACAACATTCGCTTTCAATTATCTATGGCAGTACTCAATAAAAGCTAAAGAATGGTTCTACTTTTTTTAAAAATGTAGAAAATGGCAATATACAAAGACATTTAACATCTCTAAGAGATGCTGTTAACTTCTAGTTTGTTCAATAATTTTTTATCACGGAATGTGCTCCTTGGAAATAGCAGAATGGAGTGTGAAGATAGCAAATATTAATAACACCAAATGGAGTGAATTATTTCCAAAAGAGGTCTGAAAACACACAACTTGTAAATTTCACTTTTATTAAATTATATTTTGCACATTCTCAAAAAAGAAACAAAACTATTGCTCATTTATACATTTTTACTTCCTTATTTATGGTAATCTGGTAGACTCTGATGCAATGCAAATATAATTCACAGTAACTATAATCAATACAATACAATTAAAATATACTTACTTCTAGATGTTAGTGAATTTAAATAACACAATTTAAATAGAAAGTATCAACTGGGTGCAGTGGTACACATGCCTGTAATCCCAGCTGTTCAGGAGCCAAAGGCAGGAGGATTTCAAGTTCAAGGCCGTCTTGGACAAAGTGAGATCCTCTCTTAAAAACAAAATGGTTGGGTAAGTGGGTCAAGTGGTGCAAAGCCCTGAGTTAAATCCCCACATACATCAAAAAAAAGCAAAGAAAGAATATTCCCACAGGAAATATCTATAGATGTGTACACTAAACAAAGTTACTGAGAGAAGAAATTTATACTTTTTATTTGTAATTTTTTATAGTATAGATTATTCTATATAATATATACATTTTTTTCTGCTTACACTGTATACTATAGCCATTCTGATTGCTAAAATTATCAGGAAAGTTTTTGATTATTTAACTTCTGGAGAAAAAGTTTTTAAAGATATCATAACATTGTTACTCTCAATAAAACAGTAATTTCAAAGAATTTGAGATTAAGACTATATGTAAATTTCTGTCAAATTTCACTAAGGCATGAAGGAGACTGTTGTTACTTTCTTCAAATTGAAACATATGAAATAGAAATAAGAGGCTCTGCAAATGTTACCTGTAGTGGCCACAATATCAGAAGATGTTTTGAGCTCTTTTTTTTGAAGGGAGACTGTTAAAATGTGTTCAATCCTCCCACTGTTCTTATTCTTTTCTTTTGTGGTGGGACTAGCGTTTGAACTCAGAGCTTCAGGCACATTAAGTGCTCTATCACTTGATCCAGACCTCCAGTTAATTTTCTCTTTTTTGGTTTTTTGGAGATGGGGGTGGTCTTACAAACTATTTGCTCAGGCTGGTCTCAAACCACAATCCTCCCAATCTCAGTCTCTCAAGTAGCTAGGATTATAGGTGTGAACTACCAGTGCTCCACAATGTTTTGGCTTTTGAATATTTTTTCAATGACTATTTTTGATAAAAAGTGGGATTAAGTGATTTTACTCTAGTGGATAGTCTCTACAGAGACACAATAGCAAAGCAAATAATATACTATAGAATATTATATATACAATAATACATAATATACTATGTTCTAATTCTAAGATGCATACATCTGAACTAAGTGCAAATATAATTCTAATAAATCTCTTGATGGATTTTATGTTTTATACTTTATCATCAAGGTCTTATTTATAGCAACTTCAATATAAGATAAAAGTCTTAGTAGAAATAGGAAATAGCCAAGCATTATTCAACATATCGAGTGCTTTTCATTTTCTGCAAGGTTAGGAAGCACATTGCTTAATTTTCAAATATCTATGGATCTACCAGCTTTTATTCTGTTACTGCTTTATGTTTCAACTGCATTGAGGTTTGAGAACATGCTTTGTCTGGTTCCTGTTCTTGTAAGTTCACTAAGATGTGTATCACAGTACAGTGTGTGACCTATTTTGGTTCATGTCCATAAGCTTGGAAAGAATGTGTGTTCTGGTATTGCTGGATGGCTCAAGAATTCAAAGAAATATTCCAATAAAGTTGATCGGTAGTGCTATGGGTTAATTACACCCTTACCAATCATCTTACTAGTGCATAAATGTTCAAGTCTCACTGCAATTGTGAAATTCTCTGCTGCCTTTCATTTTTCTTTGCCTCATGCATTTTAGTGCTCTGATTTTTAAGTACAAGAAGCTTTAGTGTGGTGTGTTTCCTTGAAGAACTGACCAGTTCAACATTATGAAATGTCATTCATGATAACCTTCCTTGCTCTTAAGTGTTCTTTACCTAATATTAATAATAATGATTATAGCTTCCTTTTGACTAGTGTTAGCGTAGTATACCTTTTCTAAAGCATGTAAGACTTTATATTTAAAGTGGTTTTGTAGCTGGGAGTGGTGGCGAATAATGTAATCTCAACACTTGGAAGATTAAAGTTGGTTAAAAACATTGATACACTAGACATGAAAACCATACCTCAGAGTTTTGAACATAAGCCAAGAAAATGAGGTTTCACTCTCCTTATTGTTATGCAAAATAGTGAAAAGAGAAATACAAAAATAAAGCAAATTGTCTTTTCTAAATCTACCTTATCTCTGTACTTTGACAACACTTGTATCTTTCAAGCTTCTCAATGCTGCTGAAAATGAGGAACTAGAGGCCCAAGAGGTCAGTGTTTAAGGCAGAACCAAAGCTAAGATCAGGGAGGGTCCTAAGAAGTATTTCCTACCCCTCAGTGCTCACGTTCTACATTGGGATCTCTGAACATAAAACCATACAGGAAAGCTACTTTTTTAGGGGAAAATTTTAAGAAATTAGCAAGAATAATTCACAAAAGAAACATCAAGGAGATAACTCACAAGCAAAAGAGATCTGGGAGGCACTATTTCCTGAAAGAGAGCTGACCATGTTCCCTTTTCATTAATTATTACTCTTGCTGTCAAAATGCTTTTTTATCATTCAAAGCTGAAATTGACCATTTTTTGCACATTGGAAGGACGCTACAGCACAGTCCACCCCCTCCCCCCAGACAGTCAAGGTCACTGCTCAAGGCCACTCCAAGATGGTGACCTTGGTCTTGCACATCACTGGTGTGCTTTCTTGGCCCAAGGATGCACAGGAGGCTGCCATGCCCTCCCTTTTCTGCCACCCTGATGTGGACTTCTTATAGACATATACTTGGGTCTTTTCTTCTAAATTCAGTGTGTTTTCAATTGGTGTTTTTAGACCCATGAAGTTTCACGTGATTACTGACATAGCTCAATTATCTACCATGTTTATAACCAGTAAACCAGAAGCCAGTTTGTTTCTTGGTTGTTTTCACCTTATTTTCTGCTTCCTCTAATTTTAACTTGAGTGCTTCACACAATTTGATTAATCTCTCTTCTTTTTAAGAATAGTTTAGGAGTTGGCCTAACTTTACAATGTACCCTTCAACCTAAGTTCATCTTCAAACCATTGTATCCTAGGTTAAGAGAGATACACACGTCCTTAAGCAAAGTATTCTGAATTTTTTCTTCATTTTCCTTGTAATATGTCTGTCAGTAGTTTAACTTATCTATAGGGGATCAATATATTGTTACTATTACCTTTATAATAGCTAATTCAAATCAATTAAGAATAAGAACACTAAAGGACTGAACTTGGCCTTTCTTTACTCTGCCTCTGTATTCCTTTTGATCCAAGTTTCCGACCTATGTTGTTTTCCTTCGCCTGAATTATTTATTTTCACATTTCTTCAACTGCAAGTTCTTGGTGATGAATGCCCTCAGCTTTTGTTTGAGAAATTCTTTGTTTTTTCTCTACTTTTGATGAATGGGTAATTTTGCAACAATTGTAGGTTGCTGGATTTTTCTCCTTTCAACACTTAAAGTATTTCACTTCCCTCTCTTCTTGCTTGGACAGTTTTCGAGGAAAAGCCTGCTGTTCTTCTCATCCTTGGTCACCCCACAGGCAAAGCATTTTTCTTCTGGCTTCTTTAAAGATTTTCTTTTTGTCTTTGACATTATGCATTTTGAATATAATATAGACACAGCTGTGGGATTTTTGGTTGTTATTCTGCTTGGTATTCTCTAGTATCTTTGTGTTATTTGTTTGTTGTTAGTTTTGGAAAATTCTCAGCCATTGTGACATCAAATATTTGTGCTCAGTTCTTTCTTTTTTGTTCTTTGATATTCCACCTGTATGTACTGGGATTTGAACTCAGGGCCTCATGTTTGACAGGCAGTTGCTCTACCACTTAAGCATCACCTCCAGCCCTTTCTGCAGCCATTGTTTTTGAATAGGGCCTTGAACTTATGTTTAGCAGGCCTAGACCAAGTACTTCTTATTTACACTTCTTGGTAGCTGAGATGAGAGGCATGTGCTACTGTGCTCAGCTTTAATTGATTGAGATGGGGTTTCACTAACTTTTTCCCTGGACTGGCCTTGAAACGAGATCCTCCAAATCTCTGTTCCTGAGTAGCTAGGTTTACAGACATGAGCCACCCACCCCACCCCACCCAGCACAATTGACTTTTCTTTGATCTCGTTGGTTTACTCTTAGCTGTGTGTAGTTTCCTTACTGATGAGCCCCTCAAATCACTCTTCATTTCTGCTGCAGTATTTTTGATTTTCAGCGTTTCCTCTATTATCATTACCTATATATTCTTGCATCTTGCCTGCTTTTTCCATTAAAGCCATCAACATATTAATCTTACTTAATTTTAATTAAAATGTTTGAAAATTCCATCTGTGTCTGTCTGAGTCTTACTTTGATGTTTGCTATTCTCTTGTTTGTTTTATTCTTCTGTTTTAACACATCTTGTAATTCTTTTGTTGAAAGGTATACTGAAGTTTTATCAGGTAATAGGAACTATAGTAAATAGACCTTTTATGTGAGGTTTTATTTAACAAAGCACTAAGATTTGCATACAGTTTGAGTTTGTCCCCCAGTGGTTTGTGTGCTTGAAGCTTGGTCCCCAGTGTGGCCACCTTGAAGTGGTAGTGTAAGAGGTGGGGCCTTGTGGAAGGCAGTTAGGTTACTCCAGAGTAGTAGCAGTGGCGCAGTGGAGTGATTAGCGTAGCGCTCGGGGACCTAAGCCTGGGTTCCAATGAGAGCAAGTTCTTATAAAGAATCTGGTTCCTGAACCTCTCTTGCTTCCTGTTTACCGTGGAGTGCTGTCTTCTTCTTGATGTGGACTATTCTCTTCCTCTTGACTCCCATCATAATGCTATCCGAAATGTTTTGTATAGCCAGAAGACCCCCACCAGGGAATGAATGATAAGACCACCTAATCTTGGAATTCCACTCTTCAAAGTTGTGACATAAATAAACCTCTTTTCTTTATACATTACTCAAGCTCAGTTATTCTATTATGACAATGGAAAACAGACACTGTGTAGGTCTTGGCTTTATTTGATATTTGCTACAGTTATTAAGTGCTAAAGGCTTCACGTCCCTCTACTGTCTGTTTATGTTTCTCCCTTTGACTTCGTGTTTTCTAAATACTCATTCTCAGAGAGGATGTGTGTTCTACAACTCTTTCAGGGTTATTTGTACTAGGACTGAAGTTGATGTGGTAAGGTGTAGAGAGTAAGTAATCTGATGGTCTAATAAAATGATTGATTTCTAATTTATTCATCTTTTCCATGTTGTAAGGATGGGAGAGAAGACTTACAAGCTTTTTACTTGTCAGGGGTGAAGTGCTAAACACCCTGTTACATTTTTAATTTGAATTTTCCATGGTATGAATGGGGTTGAGTTAGTTCCCTATTTTTAAGAGCATTTTGTACTTCTTTTTTGTTGTGGTTAATTCTCTGCTTACATGTTTTTTCTCTTTTAGTTTCTCTTATCTCCATAAAAATAACTCTAGAAATTAGTAGCTTAAAACTGATTTCTGTCATGTCTGTCATGTCTGTGAGTGAAGTGGGCTCAGTTTAGTTGTTCACAATTTGTGTTTCATGCATGGCAGATGAGGAGCTAAGAGTAGAGTCATTTGAAAACTGAACAAGCAGAACATCCCAGATGATTCATTCATAGATCTGGTAGCTGGCACTTACATGTATGAGTTTTTTAATGTTGTCAAACATAAAGGCTTTGTAGCTTAAGCAACACAAATTTGTTATTTTACAGTTCTGTGGGTCAAAAACCTGACATGAGTCCCATCAGGCTAAAACCAAGTTACTGATACGGACAAATTCTTTTCTGAAGTCTCTAGGGTATAACGTTGTGCATTTGCTGCTCACCTGGGTTGTTGATACAATATAGCTCCTACTGACTCAGAATTTTACCTCAGTCATAGACCAAAGTTCCTGAGGTAAAGAACACTCCCAGCTCATTCAATAAATTGTGCACATTCTTTGGTCCACGGCTTTCTTATTCCATTTTCAGGTTGAGCAATGGTAGGTAGAGTCTGTCTCTGTCTCTTTGAGTCTGTTCATTTTCCTTCCATTGCAAGTCTCTGACTCACTGTTCTGCCTTCTTCTTCCACTTTTAAGGGCCTATTTATTATATGGGGCTCACCTGGACAATCCAGGATAACATCTCTTTTCTAAGGTTCATAGTCTAATTTATTGACATTAAAAAAAACAAAATATGTATGCAAAATGCTATGCTAAAGATAGCATAGAGGAAGGGTCTCAATCTAATTCATGCCAGTGAACATGCAAAGTACCTGTTTGCACATAAAGTAACAGGTTCTGGTGATAAGAGCAGGACATCTGGGGAGGGAGACCTCACTATGTTCACTATGGACTTTCTTACTCTCTTTTTGTCTGCATGATGTCTTATTTTCCACGACCACTCCACATGTCTTCTGGTGGGCTCCAAGTTGCCAAACTTTTTATGTGCTTTCTTATGTCTAAGAGAGAATTCTCCTAGAAAAAGAACTCTAATTTTTCAGGAGGTAGGCAGTACCAGGCAATTTCAAGGCTGTACTAGGAAAGAGCACAGCATAACAGTTAGCTACTCTCTATGGCTCTGACAAAATACATTTGAAAGAGGAAAGATATATTTTGGCTCACGGTTTTAGAGATTTCAGTTTGTGCTTGGCTGGCTCCATTGCTTTTAGGTCGATGGCAAGGTAGAATCATCATAACCGAAGGGCATGGGGAGGAAAGGTGCCTACCACCTGGTGTAACAAGCAGAGAAAGACAGAGTGGAGAAGCCAGGGAAACGATATTCTTTTCAAAGTCACAGCCTCAGTGACCTACTTTCTCCAACTAAGTCCCAACTCCTAATTTTTACCACTTCCCAATAATATCATTCAATTATGAATCCATCAGTGGATTGATGCATTGATCAGGTTGGAGCCCTAATGTTCCAATTACTTTCCAAAAGCCTGTCCTTTGAACGTTACATTAGAAATCAAGCCTTCAAAACATGAGCCTATTTTTTTTGGGGGGGTGCTCCATATCCAGATCATAACAATAACATATTGTCTACCATACTCTATGGCTTATAGCAGCTATAGGAGCTATCCAGATTTAAGAAAATGAAGATATCTTCTTTCTAAGGGGAATCAAATTTTAGCATTTGTGTTGGAAACACAAAATAAGCCCCAAATCTCATTTTCTATTATTGTATAAGAATCTGTCTCAAAACTTAGTAGCTGAAAACCAGTCTCCTGTTTTTCAGTGAAAGTTACAGGACAGTCATAGATGGCAAATAGAACTTTAGTAATCTGAATTCTACACTGAATCTAGAGACCCAGGATGGTCTACTCATCAGCTGCAGGTGATATGCATTCTTTGCAAAGATTCAAGGAGAGGAAAAACTGGCACTGATGGGGCCATGGAAAGTCCCTGTGAGAAGCGTGTGGGATGGGAGCCATTGTTGCTGCTATCTGTGCAAAATACAATGTACCTTGTATGCTTTGCTCATTTTTCTGTTTGGTTATCAGATTTTTCTTACTTTATAGGAGTTTGTGAGCTTGTTTTGTATTGTTCTGGTTATCTATTCTTTCATAAATTGTTTTGAAAACCCAAAGATGAACCAACAATTTAGTATTATCTTTCATGGTTCTGAGAGTTGATGAGAGATAAATATAGTAATCTGAGTACATCTTTATTTGTGTAAACTGCAAAGCTGGTCAAGTTTCTGTATGCAGTCTTTCAATGCTGCCAGTGTGGGCTTCTTCCCAGTTGTCATTGCCTCTGGGCTCCAGCTGATCAAGGCAGAAACTGCTGATTCTGGAACAGGCATAGCATCACTTTTGCTTAATTATAGTTTTAAATAGATCTGTGGTCAGAGTCAAGAAAGGGGAAACAGACTATAGGTCTGAATTTATGGTTTAATCTTATATATGTATAAATCAATATAGTCCTTTATCTATTATATGAGTTTTAGTGATTTTCCAAGATTACTTTTTTATCTTGGTGTTATACTCAGCAAATTAAAATAAAATTCATTTTCAAATCTAACAAATGTTTACAGTTCTTCATTTTGTATTTAAAATGTCTTTCTCATTCTTAAATTATTTTTTCAAATTCCATGTTCTCTTCTAGTGCAGTTACAGATGTTTTGCATTTAAATAACTGAAATGGAAGGATGGAGAGGATCAAATTATATTTATTTAAGGAAATATCACAATAAGACCACTCACTCTTGTAAGTAATGCACACTAATAAAAATAGTTAAAAAGTAACCACATGTAATTTGTCTTTAAATTTGATGAAACCAATTTTTTCTTATTGGCTACTCTGATTTCCAATACCATTTTACTTATTGGTATATATTTATTGTACATAGTAAGCAGTTTAATCTTGACATTTTCATGCATGCATACATGTATTTTGATCACATCCCACCTCCATTGCTCTCTCTTAACTCCCCACCCCTCCTACTTTTCCCTTTCTCTTCTATGTCTCTTCTATGTTCATGGCCCTGTTTCTGTTTCTTGGTTCTTCCCCCTCCCCAAGCTCCACAAATGAAAGAAAGCAAGCAACACTTCTTTGTGGGACTGGTTTATTTCACATAACATCTCTAGTTATGAGATGATCTCTAGTTATGATCTCTAGTTCTATCTATTTTGTCTATTCATGCATAAATACAAATAGTTAATAATTTAACAATCATTAGAAAGGGCTATCTCAATATAGTTCTTCATCAGGATTTATTTAACATTTTTTCTTACTTATTTTATTCCATTAGAATTTCAGATTAGTTTGTGAGGTTTTCAGGGGAAATACTTACATTTTTATATATATGTAAGTATTTTCTTAGTCTGTGACAATTTTGACCCAAAGGGTGTGCCTTTTTCTTGTCATCCCTTATATTTTGTATTATAGATTATAGTATTATAGATGCTTCACTTAAAGTGTTGATAAGGATTCATTTTTTTATCCTAGATATTTTAATAATATCTAATTTGTTATTTATATGTGCTTTTCCCAACCATCTTTCTCATTCATCTATTCATTATTCATTTATAAATACCTTAGTTCCCAGACATGTGGTTACCTTATATAAAATATAGTAATTTTATTTCAAAGATATACATTTTAAAAGACAATTGTATGACTGTTTTCTCAAGCCTGTTTTTCTACTGGGGTGAGGGCATAGCATTTTTGGAGTATAAGTTTTCTGCTTAAATGAATTTACTACATGAGTTCCATAAATTTATGTGTGGAAACTCTTGATCTAGTTCAACTTTCACATTTTGCAGATGAGATAAAGAAATTTGGAGATATTAAGTGACACAGAATTGGGGGTGTCAGTCATTCAAGTAAAGACAGAATTCAAACAGTTCATTCTCCCTCTGTGCAATATACTTTCTACCTTATTCAAAAGGTACCCTGGTCAATACCCCTTGCTGGTTCCATGGCTTTGCTTGTGTTGTTCTTTCTGTATATGGTGCCTGTGTCACATATTTACAAGTGTAGTTTCTAACATCATTTTTAAAACCCACATCTTGTTTTGTCATCCTCCCATGCTTCTAATTCTCCAGAAAATACAATGCTCCCCTAACAAGCTAAATATTGCTTTGTTTCTTTCTCAAGGCTCATATAATTTTGTAACTTACGGTCACTTGTTTGCATGTATTACTATATTTTACTTGTGTCAGCCTTGCCATCCTTCCAATTTTTAGCACTGTGACTAGAGCATAATAGAAAACTGAAGGTGTTTTTTTGAGTTAATGACCAATAACATTTATATTCATTGAGCCATTGTGTACAGTGTATATTTTATCTGCCCTAAATTTGTGTGTAAATACACATATTTATATAAATATCTATATAAATGTAAACTCTAGTGGTGAAATTTTGCAATATATTTAAATCATTAGTCAGATGCTCTTATGTAATAATTCGGATGAAGAAGGTATTCTTGGTGTTTTGAAGGTCAATAAATTCTGACATTAGCATGCAAGATAGCTCCTAATGTGACATAAGTGAATATTGCTCTTTGTAGGTCTATTATAAGGAGAAGCAATGTGTGATCAATGTTTATAATTGATAATCTGAAAATGTAAAATTTCATTTAATGAAACAAAGTATTCAGAAACCAATACATCTTTGATCTATAAATCTCATTCACCATAGAACAGAGAAGGTCATGCGTGACTAACATGACTTATTAAGACATCAAAGAAATCATGTCAATGCTTTTTTCAAGCCTTATTCATTGCTTAAAATGAAAAGTTTACCAAAATGAATAGAATAAAGAAATAGACAGCAAATGCTTTTAATGGGAAACACAGAATTCTGTGACTAAGTGACAAACAGGAGAGCATATCATGTGCAGGAGGCTGTGAGAAGTGGTAGTTCGTGGTGTGGGTTTGAAGTCTGTTTTATCACAAAGAAATAGATTGGAAAACCTTGAATACATTACCTGTCCAGGTAGGCAATAAATAAGATGAACCTCTTATACAAAAAATCTTTTCTCTCAAGAAAGGTGCGTTTTTACCAGACTTATTTAAATTAATTTTCTTTACAGAGTATGCCATTTGTTATTCTGACATGTTATGTGGCAAAAGGGCATTCTGAAAACTGCTGCATGCTCCAATAAGCACTCTTTCCATTATTCACAAAGTCAAAACTTAGAATACATCACATACACTATTAAATGCCTTTCTTGAAAGCTAATCATCTGAAAAGTAGAATCAAATGAAACTTTTTTGATATAAAAATAACTGAACAGTATCTATTTATGTGAACCCTTTTTCACAAATATGTTTCATATTTGGCTCTCTACCAAAAACTCAAAAGCTAATCATCTCCCTCCCCCTTCTTTCTTCCTCCCTTCTTTATTTTATTTTGAAGTATTCAGTGACTTTTAAGTAAATTTCTATTTGTCCAAGGTTGGCAGTGATATCTGTTAAAGCAGACCATGTGCATACTTTAAACTGGGAATCCAACATAAAGTTTGAAGCAGGCAAAACCAATGTGTTAGAAGTAAAAGAAGTGGGGTGGAGACTGGAGAAGGCATTGGAGTGAATTCTGATTGTTGGCAGTGTAGGAATGCCTGGTAAGATGCTAACTTAATGGGCAGACTTTATTTTAGAACAAACACTGTACCTATCCATGAACTGCTGTCTACTGTTCTACATATGTTTTTTCACTTAATAAAAATTAAAAGTGCTGTTGATAAACTAGAAAATCATATTTGTACACTTCTAATCAAGCTACTGGGGCCATTTTACTGCAAATGACATAATTTGCCTCATATCACTTAGGAAGGAACTGTGCTTTTGTCAACAATGGACATAAAAAGTGTGTGCATTCCCATATAAATCATCATGCCAGCCTACACTTATGGCATCTCCCAATTTGCCAAGGGGTGAGATACATCATTTAATTTTCTCATTCCTATATGCTCTCAGATTACTGAGAGATTACAATCAGCCCTCTGTATCCACAGACACTGATGGATTCAACCAACCATGGACTGATAGCATTAAAAATTTTCTGTATATGCAGGAAAGAGTAGGAAATACTCTGGAATTAGTAGGTATAGGTAAGAACTTTCTCAACGAAGCCCCAGCAACACAGCAACTAAGAGATAGCATAGATAAATGGGACCTCATAAAGCTAAAAAGCTTCTGTTCATCAAAAGAAATGGTCTTTAAACTGAAGAGAACACCCATAGAGTGGGAGAAAATATTTTCCAGCTACACATCAGACAAAGGACTGATAACCAGAATATATAGGGAACTTAAAAAACTAAATTCTCCCAAAATTAATGAACCAATAAAGAAATGGGCAAGAGAACTAAATAGAACTTTCTCAAAAGAAGAAATTCAATGGCCAAAAAACACGTGAAAAAATGCTCATCATCTCTAGCAATAAAGGAAATGCAAATTAAAACCACACTAAGATTCCACCTCACCCCTGTTAGAATAGCCATCATCAGCAATACCACCACCAACAGGTGTTGGTGAGGATGCGGGGAAAAAGGAACCCTCTTACACTGCTGGTGGGAATGTAAACTAGTACAACCACTCCGGAAAAAAATTTGGAGGCTACTTAAAAATCTAGACATTGATCTACCATTTGATCCAGCAATGCCATTCTTGGGGATATACCCAAAAGACTGTGACACAGGTTACTCCAGAGGCACCTGCACACCCATGTTTATTGCAGCACTATTCACAATAGCCAAGTTATGGAAACAGCCAAGATCCCCACTACTGACCAATGGATCAAGAAAATGTGGTATCTATACACAATGGAATTTTATGCAGCCATGAAGAAGAATGAAATGTTATCATTCGCTGGTAAATGGATGGAATTGGAGAACATCATTCTGAGTGAGGTTAGCCTGGCCCAAAAGACCAAAAATCATATGTTCCCCCTCATATGTGGACATTAGATCAAGGGCAAACACAACAATGGGATTGGACTTTGAGCACATGATAAAAGCGAGAGCACACAAGTAAGGGGTGAGGATAGGTAAGACACCTAAAAAACTAGCTAGCATTTGTTGCCCTTAACGCAGAGAAACTAAAGTAGATACCTTAAAAGCAACTGAGGCCAATAGGAAAAGGGGACCAGGAACTAGAAAAAAGGTTAGATCAAAAAGAATTAACCTAGAAGGTAACACACATGCACAGGAAATCAATGTGAGTCAATGCCCTGTATAGCTATCCTTATCTCAACCAGCAAAAACCCTTGTTCCTTCCTATTATTGCTTATACTCTCTCTACAACAAAATTAGAAATAAGGGCAAAATAGTTTCTGCTGGGTATTGAGGGGGTGGGGGAGAGAAGTAGGGGGCGGAGTGGGTGGTAAGGGAGGGGATGGGGGCAGGGGGGAGAAATGACCCAAGCCTTGTATGCACATGTGAATAAAAGAAAAAAAATTTTTCTGTATCTGTACTCATCACTATATCCTAAACAGTACAGTATAGCCATTATTTCCCTTGAATTAAGTATTGTAATTGATCTAGGATGATTTATAGAGCACAGGAGATGTAGTTCTCTGACATTTTGTTTTGCTATTTTATGTAAGGGCTTGAGTGGGTTCTGGGATCTTGGTGGAGTCCTGAATAAATCTCCCTTGAATACTGAGGAATGGTTAGACTCCAAGTTCAGAAAACAAAAAGACTTTGATTACAGTAAGTTTATGGCAATTCTTTAAAAATATTGTTTATGAAGTTTTTAATACTATTGTGTAACTTAAAATCACAGAAAAAAACTTTGACAAAAAAATCTGTGAAATTTACATATGCCTAACAAAGGTATTGCTGCTGGAATTTTATATAAGCTTTCCAAGTTTTCTTCTAACAATTATGATATTTGAAGACTCTCTGAGTTGAGACTAAAATAATTTTCTTTTATTTGTATTTTTGAATTTAAGAAAAATTTTCAGGCCTTAAAAAGAATGAACAGAGCATATTTGGAGAAATTGTCTTTATTTTTGCTTATCCATATTCGTGGCTAAGCATGGATAATCATTATAACTTTTTTGAGACCTGGTCTTACTCTGTAGCCCAGTCTGGAATTGAACTCATGATCCTCCTACCTCAGCTGTCCAAGTGTTGGGGTTACATGTGCACAACCACACCCACGTTCACTCATTAACACTTACAACACAAATTCACCGGACATGCTAATCACTACAGTTTAAATCCTCAAGGCCACACACTTTCATGACACACATCTACATTTTTCTTTAAATTCAAAAAATAGTTTCAGTTATTTGTTCTACAATTCTCAATATCTCCTCTGTTAACAAAACAAAATACCCTCTTTTTGAGATTTCAGAGTAATATCTTTGATTTTACATACTAGCAATGAAGTAGAGAAATCAGTTGAGGTTATGAAACATAGGTGAATAGACAGGACAAGAAAATATTCATCCAAAGAAAAATGTACATAATTGACTTTTTCCTTTTATTATATAAAAATTAAAAATAGAAAGTTTATAGCTGTATTATAAAATACACTGTTAGCAAAATGCCTCTTTCTTACCTTGTTTCTGTTTCCTGTTATCAGAGGACAGGGACAAATGTCGCTAGCTTGTCTACTTGTTTTAGTGCGAGTTGTTCTTACTCTTAACTCTTAACGCTTGAAACTTTTATATGGATACCAGCACCGAGTGTCACTCAAATGGAGATGTCACCTGGTAAAGATGTCTAATTTCCAGAAAAGTGGAAATAGAAATTCAAATGCAAAATATCTTCTGTGGAATGAAGATGAATTAGTCACAAGATGATGTTTAAGTCTCATTCCACTTTGAATTCAGTAAGTCTGTAGAGAGACTTAAATTTAGTGCTTGTCTACTGTGTTAAGGTTTCTGAAGTCATCACAGAGATACAAATTCTCAGAACAGATAAAGAAAAAGTCAATTTTTCACTTTATGCTGGTTATGGGGACCTGGGCTCAGTAACTATCTCCTTTACAAAGTGGAAACATATTTTAGCAGTTTGATTTTACTGATTGATTTAGGGGTCTGAACTTACTGACAGGTTTGTCAATTTACTACTGTTTCTCCTTGCTCTTTTGGGAATATTTGAGAATCAGCCAAATCTCAAGAAGGCAGAACAAATAACTAACTATTATAATGAAATTACAATATGGAACAGGAATAATTTCTTAGGTTTACTTTTATTACCATTTCCCCAATACTCCTTATACCTACTTTGGGCTGTTTTAGAGTCTAGGCATTACACCCAGCTGATCTATGATGGCCTCTCGTGATTTCTTGGTTGGTTTTCTATGAGACATTCCTAACATAACTGTATAGCACTCTGTACTAAAACCAAAACTCATTGGATGTTCACTTTGTTTAAACAGGGACCTGAATTTACCCAATTTTGATGAGTGATTTTTGACAAGACAGAAGATATTCAGGTATTCAGAAGGCTTAAGACAAATTCATGAGATACAATTTTTAAATGAAGAACAAAAATCTAAAATGTGTAAGGGTTTAAAGAAAACTGATAATCATTATTTTCTAACATCTTAAACAAAAATGGAGCAATAGTTTTGAGTTCTTATTTTAAGATGCTTCTTTTATAGGACCAGGACTGTTTTTGGTATTTACATTTACCATGGAGGAGAAGCTATGTGAGAAAGCAAGGTTTCTATGACATCTGGAAATCTTATTTGTTTTAACAAAACCTAAAGTAATACATACAGCCCATAAAATATATCAAATACATAAATATGCATATCCCTCTTTTAAAAAGGAGATGATACCATATGCAACAACATGACCAATATGGATGAAACTGGATGATGTTGTTTTAAATCTAATGATCCAGCAAAAAATGAACAGTGCTACATGACATCTCTTACGTGAGAATAAAAACAATTCAAATGCACAGAGGCAGAGTGGGAGGTGAAGGGAGAGGCAATCGTAGAGTGGATGAATCTACAGATCTAAGGTACGTTCTACAAAAAGTGACCGCTTTGTGAGATCATGGATGAGTTAAATTGAGTATCTCTGGAGATCATTTCACTATGCATGTGTATACCAAAGCAGCATGCTGTACACATAAAATTTTTGCAGGTAAATTTCGGGCTGTTTTAATGGTATTATTAGATATTACATAGTTTATTATCATATTCTCTTTGACAGAAACTTTTTTCCCTCACAGTACTGGGGTTTGAACTCAGGAAGTCATGCTTGCTTGGAAGGGGTTCTGTCACTTGAGCCATGTCCCCAGTCCTTTTTACTTTTAGTTGTTTTTCAAATAGGGCCTTGCTCTACGTCCAAGTTAGAACTGTGATCCTTCCTGCATGGCAGCATCTCTGGATCACAGAAGTTTGCCATCACACTGAGCCATTGGGTTGCGAGGGAGAATTGTGAACTTTCTGTCCAGACTGGCTTTGAATCACAGTTCTAATCTCTGGTCCTGAGTGGCTGAGACTATAGGTGTGAACCACCACATTCAGTTCCCTTCTTGACAGAAACTTTACAGGACCTACATTATAGCTTTACTAGTTTGCTTACAAAGTTGTTTTACTCTGTTGCAGATTGCAGTACATGCTTAATTAGAAGCATTCTGGGCATTGTGACTGTTTCTATATTCAAATATGCAACACTTCCTTTGTTAACTTGGTTTCAGAGCAACATAGGAATTTATTTTGAAAAAGAGATAGGAAAGGTCTCTCCTCTATATTCATAGGTGCCCTGGGATCTGCCTTTCTTCTGAGACTGACAGCTTTCATCGTGCTTGGGATCACGTGTGTCAAAGCATGTGCAGCTACCTGACTTCCATGTATTCTGGTCATCTCTTTCCTACCTTCAATGGCAAACTGGGCCAAAGGGCATTCATTCTTTTCTCCTTAGTTTCTCTTCTCCCAAGTTCTGTTTAAAAATATCCTTTATACCTGTTTTTCTTTTCTATTTTCTTGTTTTATGTTCTTAAAATGATGACCCTGTTTATTCCAATTATGTTCAGCACTGCATACAGTGGTCCTTCATGTACCACTGTACAGAATCGTGCTGTGCATAAACCACTATGTGACTCCTTTCACTGAAGCCCAAGGAACTCAGATTTAATCATGTCATATTTATTTTAATTTGAGGTTTGGCACTAACACTCTGAAGTTTTTCATCAATTTTCATCTTTGGGATTCTGTGTGCTCAGATATAAAAGAAGGTGTAGGGCTGTGGTTATGGTCTCCTTCAAACTTAATATTTCATATAGAATGACAAGTCATCATGTAATTTAAATGGAGGCTTAGTAAATCTACAATCAACAAATTATAGACAATTTGGATGATGGAAATTATTCACACTACCTACTACCATGCATTCATGGACAAAGTGCAGAGGGCGAAGTAGAGACACGTAAGGGTGGCAAGAGTCGTCTGCATGTTCCCATAACATGATCTTTGCATCAAATTAGTACTTATTTCCACTTTTCTGTCCACTTCATTATTATCTATCCTGAACTTCTACTGTCAAATTTTTTGTTACCTGGTCTTTCAAATATTTATTTTCAAATCTATTGAGTTTAAGTAAATTTCTTATTAGTTTGCCTTTCTTAAAGTTTGAAAAATAAAATTTGAATTAATTAAATATTTAAATAAACTATTGAGAAAGTATGACAAGTTTTACATGATTTTTCTCCTCAATGTCACCGTGTATCTTAAACTTTCTTTCACTCTTTAACTTCCTTACCTTTACAATCTTATTGAGTATATACATTTCTCTAAGCAAAACCTTTTGGACATAATACTGAATTGCCAAGAAATAACTGATTCATCATTTCCCATCAATTCTAACGCTGTGGGTTCTCCAATTTAACTCCCATTTCACGAATTCCTCCTTCTAATTGGCAAGTCCATCTCATGCCATCATCAGTATCACTCCATTGGGCTAACCGCTGAAAGTTTGGCATCTGAAGAATCCCAACCACCTCTTCTGTCAGGACTGCACAGAGTGCTGACTGAACAGGGCTAAGTTAGTCAGCAACTTTCATTCGTAAACTGCATCTTACTAACGGTGAAGTCCAATGGCTTTGATGAATATGACATTAAACTTCTCAATGACTTGCTTCTTTCACTCTTAGAAAGTTTATTTTCTATCATGCCTTCTGTTTGCCTTCTCTTCCACACTTGAAGATAAATCTGAAGCTTTCTTGAGAATTGTTCTTAAATGTCTCCAGGTATTTTCTAGGCAGAGAGGGTCCATGTTTGAGAAAAGGAAAGCAGCCTAAGTTAGAAATCTGTCTCCATCAAAATTCAACTTATATTCTGAGATGTATAGTTTTCCTTAATTCCTGCAGTCTCGATGATTTCATTCTTTTTGGTTCATAAAAGGCCAACTGATATTTTTCTGTGGCATTTATTATAATGCATTTTATTTTTGTGTTACTTTTTCTCAATAAACTCTAATCTTGAGGTAAAATCCTTAAATAGGACTAAATAAATATCAAAGGAATAAATGAGTGTATAAAATGAATGAATGAATGAATGAGGAAGGAATATATCATTTTAGGTCTCAAGATAAAGAAGAATTTTTAATAGACTGTAAATAATATAACTACTTTTCCTTCATTACAGGGAATGGAATAAACCTCAAATAGAGACCAGTTTATTGTGGAAAGAGAAAACTGAAAAGAATCTGTCAAAATACAGACTCAAAATTGGATGATGGTGGTACTGTTACATCTTAGTTAAAATAATCAACATATGAAAACCTTAAAATAATTAAAACTTATAATTCATTTAGACACACAAAACATACATAAGTGTAGGGGGAGAGAGACATACATGTACACACACCCCTATGAAGCTTTCAAGTTTCTATGTAGGATAAACAGTTTAGTCAATAGTTCACTTTGTTTTCTGTTAGAGAAAATTTACAACTTTTAACATTCAGGCGATATGCTCTTAGAATAAGTCTTGTCCTATAAATAGTGTAGCTTGCTTTTTTATGACTTTTTTTCCACGTTTTATTGATCTTTCCCTTTGACCTCTGTGAAAAACAAAGAAAATATTAAGAAAGAGGTCAAAAAGGAGATATAAAAGTCAAAAAGTAACAAACTGGCCTGGTGAGTTATGTTCCAGTAGAAAGTGGAAAGTAAGAGTCGGAGTCAAAACAATTAGAGGGATAGTGAAGGTTTTGCTGCCTTATTTTTGACACTTGAGTAGGCAGGAGGGATAGAAAATAATTTGGACTTTCCAGGAAATGAGAGGAAATTATTTCACGACCTCCATGTATCTGAGAGCCCACTTTTCACACTCCACAGGAGGGAAAGTCAGACAAAGCAGCTGCTGATTATGTTTCTCCAGCTTATGTTATGTTTACAAAGCTTTCTTAACTGCTGTGACCATGGGATTGCAGTGTTTATACATTATTTGCACAAAAAAGTGCAATGAATCTCTGCTTTTAAAGGGCTTATTTACAACTACAAAGATCCACTTTATAAAAAAAACCTCACCAACAAACTGGTAATCATAGGAGCAATTATTATCTCTAGTCTACTTGATAGCCTCTAAATTAGTTGAATAAATTCATGTAAGGACCAGAACCTGAGCATCCCTCTTGGGTACACGTTTTGAAGCAGTGAACCATAAAAGCAGGGGCATTTGCATCTTATCTTCTGCTCCTTACCTTATTTAGGAAATATATGGTAAATGACACTCAGGTCTAAATGTGAAAGAGATGACTGATGATGCTTTTAACCCTCAAGAATTAGAAGTGAATCGTGTCCAAATAGTAATTCTTTTTTAAAATATGCCATAGCTCCTTGGTGACCATTGGAATGTTTCTCAGGGAAATATGCTTGCATAATATCATAATAAATACGACTGGAAATATTATAACTGGTCACAACACAACTGATCATAAAACTCTATGAACTACCATGCCTTCTCTCAGTGCATTCTACAACCATTAATGTTAATGGGAATAACTTAGCACATAGCAATGGAAACTAGAAGATGTTTTAACATCTAAACATCTAACACTTTGGAAACATAACAGTCATAAGCAAAAGCAATAGGACTCGAGCCAGATGTCTATGTGAATCTATCCTTGTAAATGGCTATCGTTTGGCATAAAAATGGCCTCTTCTCTTGGCTCAGCTACCAGTTTCTTTCTGGATATGAGTTGCTTTAGAAGTAATAGCACAAAAATTCTTACTGCTATTATTTTTTTAGGAAAATACCATGATTACAAAATGCCATATTTTAAATCTATTTGTCTTATAAAGTATCACTTAGTGATTTGAAATATTGAATGTAGAAAAATTATAGTTTGTTATTGGGTTTTAAAAATTTTTTTGGCTGTATTGAGCCTCCTGCTTAGTCGGCAGATGCTCTCCCATTTGAGCCAGGCTCCCTGGCCTTTTTTTACTTTTTTTTATTTTTCAGATAGGGTGTCCAAATTTTGTCAAGGCCAGAATCAGACTGTGATCCTCCTACCTATGGCTTCCATGCATAGCTGGGAATGACACCACCACATCTACTTTATTGATTGAGGTGGAGTCTCACTAATTTTTTTGCCTGGCCAATCAGACCTTGAACCACAATCCTCCAGACATCATCCTCTAGGGTAGCTGGGATTACAAGGGTGAGCTACGAAGTCTGACCTCAGTTTGTTATTCTGTTTCAGTCATTAACTCACTTTGAGGTTCTGGGTGAAATATTTAACCTTTCTGTGCTTCAGTTTTTGAATCTACAAAAGTGATGCAAAGCAGTGACCATACCCTTCCTGATCTAATGAAAAAAATGAATTTAAAATACAATTAGCTTATCCAAATGGATTGCTTTTAAATGGAAACTCTATTAGGAATATTCTCATTATGCAGTTATTGGCTCAAATATTTGAGGTGGCACCAGAATATTCCTTCCAGTGCTTGCAAGTACCAGACTTTTCAGAGCATCCTCATTTCCACTTCCTTAGGAGAGTAAAACTTCCTTTAATCTTTTCCCTCCTGCCATTACTGTTTATCTCCAGTATTTAACCTGACAATTTTATTAGAATGAAGCATTTGCAACTTAATGCCTATTTACTAAATGCCTTTTTTTCTTGATGGGACTGGGGTTTGAACTCAGGGTCTCACCCTTGCTAACCAGGAGCTCTACCACTTGAGCCACTCCACCTCCCACTAAATGCCTTTTAAGTGCTAGATATGGACCCTTGTGCTATAGGTTCAACAATAAATAGCAGCAACAAAAATACTGTCCTTAATAGGTGACATTCTGGTGGATGTACAGAGGAAAGAAATGAGAACACATTTAAAAAAGAAAAATATTCCTCATAGAATGAGGAGTGAAGGCTACAGAGAATGCTGATGGAATGCATTGTATTATGTGGCATCATCCAGGACAACTCAGCAACAGTAATGTTTGTGAAGACTCTCCAAGAAGGTGAAGAAGGAAGTATAAGGTATCTGAGGGAATCAGTTCTAGGCAGAGTTTAGAGCAAGGGTACCTTTTTGAGTTGGGATAATCTGTGATGTGTTTGCAGAATAGCAGAGAGGCCAGTGAGGTTTTGCAGAATGAAGTAGGGGGTAGGTTGTAGGAGATGTGGTCAGAGAAGTAGCTCTGCCATTTACTCTGAGTAAACAAGAAGCCATGGGAAGAAGATCTCAGGTCAGAATAATGTGGACTAAACTAGATTTTAAATTCATCACTCTGCCTGGATTTTGGGAACAGATATTAGGCAAGGGTAAAGCCAGAAGTCTAGTTTGGAGGCCATTGCAAAAATCTATGGAAAATGATATATAATTGTCAAATAGAAATGATATTATGTTCATAGTGTACATCATGATGCTTTGATATATGTACACATAATCAAATGATTAGTTCTATCAAAATAATTACCATATCCATAGTCATTTTCAGAACTACAATGCAGGACTTATCAACCACAGTCACTTTCTTAATCACTACCTGTTGCTATAACAAAATGCTGCAGAGTAAGAAATTTATGAACAGTAGAAATTAATCCCTTACAGTTTGGTGGGCTGAGAAGTCCAAGAAAAAGTAATCTACATGTTTAATGCAATTCCCATCAAAATTCCAATGACATTCATTAAAGAGATTGAAAAATCTACCATTAAATTTATATGGAAACACAAGGGACCACTAATAGCCAACGCAATACTCAGTCTAAAGAACAATGCTGGAGGTATCACGATACCTGACTTCAAACTATATTACAAAGCAATAACAATAAAAAACAGCATGGTACTGGCACAAAAACAGACATAAAGACCAGTGGAACAGAATAGAGGACCCAGATATGAAGCCACACAACTATAACCAACTTGTCTTTGGCAAAGGCACTAAAAATATACAATGGAGAAATGACAGCCTCTTCAACAAAAACTGCTGGGAAAACTGGTTAGCAGTCTGCAAAAAACTGAAACTAGATCCATGTATATCTCCCTATACCAATATTAACTCAAAATGGATCAAAGATCTTAATATCAGACCCCAAACTCTAAAGTTGATACAGGAAAGAGTAGGAAATACTCTGGAATTAGTAGGTATAGGTAAGAACTTTCTCAATGGAACCCCAGCAGCACAGATACTAAGAGATAGCATAGATAAATGGGACTTCATAAAACTAAAGAGCTTCTGCTCAACAAAAGAAATAATCTCTAAACTGAACAGAACGCCCACAGAGTGGGAGAAAATATTTTCCAGCTACACATCAGACAAAGGACTGATAACCAGAATATATAGGGAACTTAAAAAACTAAATTCTCCCAAAATTAATGAACCAATAAAGAAATGGGCAGGTGAACTAAACAGAACTTTCTCAAAAGAAGAAATTCAAATGGCCAAAAAACACGTGAAAAAATGCTCACCATCTCTAGCAACAAAGGAAATGCAAATTAAAACCACATTAAGATTCCACCTCACCCCTGTTAGAATAGCCATCATTAACAACACCACTAACAACAGGTGTTGGCGAGGATGCAGGGAAAAAGGAACCCTCTTACACTGCTGGTGGGAATGTAAACTAGTACAACCACTCTGGAAAAAAATTTGGAGGCTACTTAAAAATCTAAACATTGATCTACCATATGATCCAGCAATACCACTCTTGGGGATATACCCAAAAGAATGTGACACAGGTTACTCCAGAGGCACCTGCACACCCATGTTTATTGCATCACTATTCACAATAGCCAAGTTATAGAAACAGCCAAGATGCCCCACTACTGACAAATGGATTAAGAAAATGTATTTATGCACAATGGAATTTTATGCAGCCATGAAGAAGAATGAAATGTTATCATTTGCTGGTAAATGGATGGAATTGGAGAACATCATTCTGAGTGAGGTTACTCTGGCCCAAAAGAACAAAAATCATATGTTCTCCCTCATATGTGGACATTAGATCAAGGGCAAACACAACAAGGGAATTGGACTTTGATCACATGATAAAAGTGAGAGCACACAAGGGAGGTATGAGGATAGGGAAGACACCCAAAAAACTAGCTAGCATTTGTTGCCCTTAACGCAGAGAAACTAAAGCAGATACTTTAAAGCAACTGAGGTCAATAGGAGAAGGGGACCAGGAATTAGAGAAAAGGTTAGATCAAGAAGAATTAACCTAGAAGGTAACACACATGCACAGGAAATCAATGTGAGTCAACTCCCTGTATAGCTATCCTTATCTTAACTAGCACAAACCCTTGTTCCTTCCTATTATTGCTTATACTCTCTCTACAACAAAATTAGAGATAAGGGAAAAATGGTTTCTGCCAGGAATCAAGGGGTTGGGGGGGAGAGGGTGGGGGCAGGGGTAGTAAGGGAGGGGGTGGGGAGAAGGGGGAGATATGACCCAAACATTGTATGCACATATGAATAAAAAATAAATAAATAATAAAAAAAATTTTGAAAAAAAAGGAACAATAGACTCAATGTCTGCTGCTGAGGGCTGCTCTCTTGTTCCAAGATGGTGCCTCATTGCCCCACTTTACATTGTAGGAAGTGGAAAGGCAAGAGTCCTAGATAGTTCCTTCAGAATATCTAAAAGGGAAACCATATTTCATATTACATATTAGATCTCTAAAATTTCTTCATTCTGTATAACTGAAGCTTTGCACCCATTAACCACAGCTGCTCATTTCCTCTACCCACTAACCACTGGCAACCACCTTTCTATTTTCTGTTTCTGTGAGCTTGACATTTTAGATACATATACAAGTGCTATCATATAGAGTACTTGCCTTTCTGTGCCTGTCTTTTTTCACTTAGTATAATTAAGTTCCATTTACATTGTCCTGAGTGATAGGATTTCCTTCCATTTTAAGTATGATTAAACTCCATTGAAAAAAATACTTACTACATTTTCTTTCTGTGTGTTTTCATGAATGGGCAATTAGGCTGATTCTATATTTTGATAATCGTGAATAAGGTTGCACTAAATATGGACATCCAGATGTCTCTTTGGAATGCTGAATTCATGTCCTTTGGGTATATACACAGTAGTAGGATTGTTGAATCATATTTTTTTCTATTTCTCACTTTCTGAGGAAACTCCTTACTGTTTTTCACAGTGACTGTACCAATTTACATTCTCACCAAGAGTGTATGAGTAGTCTGTTTTCTCTCTGACCTTACTAACACTTGTATTTTGTCTGTTTAACAATAGCTACTCTAAAAGTTATGGGGTGATTTCCCAAGTGGTTTTTATTTGCATTTATTCCCCTGTTGATGAGTGAATTTGAAATATATAGGCATACATATTTTCAATTATTTTCTGGCCATTTGTATGTCTTCTTTAGAGAGATGTTGATTCAGGTCCTTGGCCTATTTTTAATTGAGTTTTTTGCTTTCTTGCTACCTTACATATTGTAAATATTAAGTCCTTATCAGGTACAAGATTTACAAATATTTCTGTTAGCATTTAGTTGATGGCTTCCTCTGCTGTGAAGAAGGCTTTTAGTAAGATGCAATCTCATTTGCCTATGTTTGCTTTTGTAGCCTTTGCTTTGGGAGTCATATCCAAAACAATTATTGCACAGACCAACATCAAGAAGCTTCTTCTTCTGTTGGCTTTGTAATTTTACAGATTTAGTCTTACATTTAAACCTTCAGTATGTTTCAACTTGATTTTTACATAGTGTATGAGGTAAGGGTCCAGTATCATTCTGTATGTGGATGTACATTAATTTCAATATCATTACTGCAGCAACTATCCATTCTGTATTTTATGTTCTTGGCATTTTGTCAAAGATCAGTCAACTTTAAATATATGGAGTTTTTAGAGTCTTGATTCTGTTTCATTGGTGTACATATTTAAAAACATTGAAATCATGTCAAGTGTCTTTTTTGATCACAATGGTATGAAATGAGAACTCAATAAATGAAAGAAAATTGGAAAATACACAATTTTGTGGAAAGTAAATAAGACACTCCTGAACATAAAATGAGTCAATTAAAAAAAATCAAAAGGGGAATAAAAATGACCTTAAGACAAGCAAAAATGGAAATACAACATACCAGAACTTATGGGATGCAGCAAAAGATGGTGGTGGCTTTGGCCAGAGTGGTAGCAGTAAAGGGACTGAGAAATTGTAAGATTAAAGATATGTCTTGCATTAGAATGAAGAAGATTGATTTACTTTTAGATTGATTTTTTGGGGGCAGTATTGGGGTTGAAACTCAGGGCCTTTGTCTTGCTAGAAAACACTCTACCCCTTAAGTCATGTTCTCAAGCCTAGATTGAATTTTGATATGGAAGAAAGGATGTCTCTAAGGGTTTAGCTTGAGCAGAATAAGCCAACATTAACTAAGACATAAAAACTTGTGAGAATATAGAATATGAAAAATTTAATTTTAAACACATTGGGCAATACATATTATCTTCAGAATAAAAGTGTTATATGAACAATTCTAATATCTTAATATTCTAGGATGAAATTAGGGAGTGGTCCAGTCTAGGATATAGTTTTGGGAATCATAAGCAGGTGGGCAGCTCTTACATCTAAGAAACTGGATCAGATCAGCAAAGAAGCAAGTGTTGACAGAAAATAAAATAGGTCTAAGGCTTTAGTTGGATTTCTTCAACAGAAAGAGACCATGGGAGAGAAATTCATGACAATGAGCACTGACAAACTTCTCTGAGAAGTGCCTTTTTTGTTCATTATGTTTTTTTGGGTGCAGTGGTGGGGATGGAAATCACAGCACCATACATGCTAGGCAAATGCTCTATCACTGAACTACATTTCTAGAACAAGAAGTTTTTGTTTGTTAAAGAGGAGCAGAAAATGGGGCATAGCTATAAGGATGCACGGGTCCCTTAGAAAGCCATTTTCAAGAAAGAAAAAGTATTTCTACAAGGTAGAGTAGTTCTATTCTTTTTTAAAAAAACTTTTATTTTATTCATATGTGCATAAAATGTTTGGGTCATTTCTCTCCCCTTCCCTCTCCCTCCCACCCACTCCCTCCCTCACCCCCCCTTACCCCTTGCTACCTGGCAGAAACTATTTTGCCCTTATCTCTAATTCTGTTGAAGAGAGAGTATAAGCAATAATAGGCAGGACCAAGGGTTTTTGCTAGTTAAGATAAGGATAGCTATACAGGGAGTTGACTCACATTAATTTCCTGTGCGTGTGTGTTACCTTCTAGGTTAATTCTTCTTGATCTAACCTTTTCTCTAATTCCTGGTCCCCTTCTCCTATTGACCTCAGTTGCTTTAAAGTATCTGCTTTAGTTTCTCTGCGTTAAGGGCAACAAATGCTAGCTAGTTTTTTGGGTGTCTTCCCTATCCTCATACCTCCCTTGTGTGCTCTCACTTTTATCATGTGATCAAAGTCCAATTCCCTTGTTGTGTTTGCCCTTGATCTAATGTCCACATATGAGGGAGAACATATGATTTTTGTTCTTTTGGGCCAGAGTAACCTCACTCAGAATGATGTTCTCCAATTCCATCCATTTACCAGCAAATGATAACATTTCATTCTTCTTCATGGCTGCATAAAATTCCATTGTGCATAAATACATTTTCTTAATCCATTTGTCAGTAGTGGGGCATCTTGGCTGTTTCTATAACTTAGCTATTGTGAATAGTGATGCAATAAACATGGGTGTGCAGGTGCCTCTGGAGTAACCTGTGTCACATTCTTTTGGGTATATCCCCAAGAGTGGTATTGCTGGATCAAATGGTAGATCGATGTTTAGCTTTTTAAGTAGCCTCCAAATTTTTTTCCAGAGTGGTTGTACTAGTTTACATTCCCACCAACAGTGTAAGAGGGTTCCTTTTTCCCTGCATCCTCGCCAACACCTGTTGTTAGTGGTGTTGCTAATGATGGCTATTCTAACAGGGGTGAGGTGGAATCTTAGTGTGGTTTTAATTTGCATTTCCTTTATTGCTAGAGTTGGTGAGCATTTTTTCACGTGTTTTTTGGCCATTTGAATTTCTTCTTTTGAGAAAGTTCTGTTTAGTTCACCCGCCCATTTCTTTATTGGTTCATTAATTTTGGGAGAATTTAGTTTTTTAAGTTCCTGTATATTCTGGTTATCAGTCCTTTGTCTGATGTGTAGCTGGCAAATATTTTTTCCCACTCTGTCGGTAGTAGTTCTATTCTTTACTCAGTGAAACAGGGAGCAAAACTATTAGCAAAGAGAAAATATGAGGAAAGGAAATTGCTTTGAGGGCTGGAGGGTTATAAAATAAATAGACTAGGAAAATTTGTGGATCACCTACAATAATGCTGAGTGTTACAGGGACTACCATGCCCAAAATATGAGACCTAGAGATGTGGCAGTCATGTCTAGGGATCCATGCACTTTATCATTCAGTTTCTTTTCCCTGTTATCACAGGATTCTTATGACATCTTTTTAGATGATCTCAGGTTATCTTGACAAATAATAAGCAGATGTTCCAGATTACAAAATAGTAGTATTTATTCAAGTAATACTTAAAGTGACTTTAAGTGACTCTATAATAAGTCAACAAAAATTCAGTTTCCACTTGTTGGGTCTGTTTCTTCCTGTTTGTATGGCTGCATACACATCTTTATATCTGACTCTTCTAGCAGCAATCCTGCTGCCTTTGTCATAGCCTAGGCCTCGTGACATCTGGTCCAGGTTGCACATGTCCTATTGTGTGTGTAGGCAATTCTTTTCTCTACCTCCTTATGGCCTCAGCCTTCCTGAGGCCCTCATTATCTTTTACCTTGACCATTATATTTTCCTCCTGACAGTGCTCACTGCTTTTTATTTTGTATTCTGAAATTCAATTCACATGCTATTTTAAACCAGAACTGACAGTATTTGGCCCTGGCTTAACAACCTGCAATAAACTGCATTGCCAGTAGGATACGTTTTAAACATCATAACCTTAGCTGACCTTTCTGGTCTCCTTTGCATATTTCCCTCCCTTGTCTGACACTCATCTCAAACCACCACTATCCCACATGCACCATGTTCTTTCCTCCTTTAATCCATGAATATGCAGCTCTACCTGCCCTTTCCATGGATAGAAGAACAATCCAGAAGACTGAGCTCGGGCCTTGCTTCAGAGTGAAGTCTCTGAGCTATTTGGGTGCAGATCCCAGCTTCCTGGGTTGTGTTCCCCTCTCCTCACTAGAACATCAGTTCTCTGAGAGCAGGATTTTTTGGCTTACTGCTGTATCCCTCATGTCTAGGACTACTCTTTGTTCAATCAAGATACACAATAGCTACCTTCCAGATGAAGAAAGGGCTCTTTAACCCATGTGGGTCAAATGGAGAACATGACAAATACTTAAACACGACTGCCAAATACTTCTTCCTAATTTCCTTCTAAGTATTTTGGTAAATTTAGGTGTCCTACTACAATCTTTCTTATAAATGTTCTTCAAAGGGCTTCAGTTCTAGGAAATAAGTAATATAAAGTTAAGGATCTTGTTCACAGATAGCCAATAACATGTATGTGATGATCCAGACACAAAGTAGTCTCTACTCATATTTTCTAGCTTCAGAGGTCTATACTTAATTCTTAGCATGATTAAGGGTTTATTTTAAAATAAAGTTGCTATATTTTATAAAAGAAAACATGTTATAAATAAGTGAGTTGTACATGGAAGAAACAGAGTAATTTAAAAATCTCTTTTTAGTCAATAAAACTAAGTTTTATTGACTAAAGAGTACTCCGTTCACTTCTGCTATCTTCTGATTGTTTTTGTTGGAAATCAGTAACAGCTTTTACTAGTAATGTGCTATTCTTACCATGGGAAGAAATTAGTCTTTTTGAGCATTTTTCATGTGCCTATGGGCCATTTGTATGTGCTTTTTTGAGAAATGCTTTTTCAGGTCCTTTGTGCATTTTTAAATTGGGTTATTTGTTTTCTTGCTATTGAATTAAGATTTTTTAAAAATATGTTTTGGGGTATTAATCCAATGGTTTGAACAGTGTATGAATCTTAAAGTTATTGGGTCTCAAACATTCACTGTTTCTATGGCCATTTTCCAAAGCTGAGAGCTTTGTTAAAATGAAATTTTCTAAGGCATAAAAATAGAATACACATTTTTAATTATAGATGTGCCCAGTGTACCACTGTGCTTTGCCCCTTGGTGGTGTTCTTTGTTGACTTTTACTTTTTAAAAAAGTTTTGAAGTGCTGAGGATTGAACAAGGGCCTTGTGAAGGCTAGACAAGCTCCTGGTCATTCCTTGACTTACTGTGCTTATTTCTTTAATTTCTTACTTCTAATAGTTGGGTTCCCTGTCATCTCACAAAGTCTAATCAATCTGATGCTTGTGAGAGTGGAAATATTGTAATGACTGTGGTTTGTGTTTCAGTTAATGCAACTTGTTTTTTACAGCAGCTTTAGGTTTTATTTTAAAACGACTAGAAAATAGTTTCCATACACTTCCCCACACACCACAACACAGTTATTTATATTCCACCCTGCAGTGGTACATTTATATTACTTGACAAGCAAATATTGAAGCACAGTTATTAACTAAAGTCCCGTAGATTACACTGTTGTTAACTCTTGGTTTTATGTATTCCATGAGTTTTGACTAATGCATAATGACATGTGTTCTCCACTACAGTATCACTGAGTAATTTTGATGCTGCAAAAATTCTCTGTTTTCCAGTTGTCTATCCTACTTTTCCTCCCCTCAAACTTTTGACAACTATTGAATTTTTTTATGTTTTCTATAATTTTTCATTTCTCAGTATGACTTTCATTTTCAATACATGAATACAAAGGGGTTGCTTGAAAATGGACTAATATCATTTTTAAGAAAATTAAATTCTACTTATTCCAAATCTATTTTTTAGAAGATGCATTTCTGATTGGAATATTCTCAGTTGATGTATGAGTTGTGGATGTTCAGCAGACATCACTGTATAAGTTAGGGTTTTCCAGAGAGACAGAAACACCTATCTACAGATAGATAGATAGATAGAGAAACAGATAGATGAGAAAGGAATTATTAGGGCAATTCACTCATACAATAGTGGAGGAAGAACCATGGAAGCCATGAGAACTTAATTGGAGGCAGAAGAACTTAGAGTCAGGGCAGTGGGTGTTGCAGCTATAAAAACCAAAGTTTCAAGGGCCCATGGTGATGGTGGGGATAAAAGTGGTGTGAGTCCAAGGCTGGGGAGACTGGAGTTCTGATGTTGACAGGTGGAAGAAGACAGGTAGTTTCTCTCTGGAAGACAGAACAAGTATTCATATATCCTTCAACTCTTTGTCATATCTAGACATCCAGCCAACTGTATGCAGCCACCCATATCCACTGTAGACCTTCCCCAATCAGCCTACTATGCACACATCTCAACCTCCTCCAAAATACCCTCATAGACACACCCAGAAATAATGTTTGATCAACTACCTAGGTGTCCCTTAATCCACTCAGTAGACACCTGAAATAACCATCATAGTCTCCCACTATAATATCTTGACATCTTGTTTTCAATTACGGTTTATACAATGCTGTCCTGGCAAATAGTGTAGGAGCAGAACACTGCATGCATACCAGTCTAAGAGGTAATTTTGTTATTGGTGAAACTGAGGTACTTTAGAGAAATTTCATCTGGTATCTATATGTATAAATTTGACGACTATTTAGGAAGCTCTATTTGACTTAAATTTGATCTGAAACTTAATCCTACAGATGTCATCCATTTTCTGTCAGATCATCATGATGTTTCTTCCTTCTCTACTCCCTTTGCTCTTTCCTTCTATCATTCTTTCTTACATAAATATTTATTATAAAATTTCAGTGTCATCATTTCCTTCCCTGCCTATGCCCTTCACACTCACTACTCCTTCAAGAGATGTAGCCAGCACTTAGTATTGCCAAACACATGATCTGAATATGGTGATATCCCTAAAATTTCTTATGTCTCTGACTTCCTGACCCAGCAATTCCTCAGTAATTCCCTGCTGTCCCCCTTTTAAGCCACATCAACTCCCGATTGTTTTGTTAAAGCACTCCTTTAAACTGGCTCTTCAAAACATGTTTTTGCCACCTGCTCAATCTTTTCAACATATTTCAACATCCCTTAAAACTACAAATTGGATACTGACACTTCACATCCCTTAAAACCTTTTCATTGCTCCCCAGTACATGTAGGATAAAATCTTCACGTGGGGTTCACTATTCTTAGTAACTGACTCCCACCTACTATTTCAGTTTGCCATGGGGCAGAAGGCCTCCCATTTTGTGGATGCCACAGCCACACAACCCTCTTTCATGGAGCACCTTGATCTCTCAGGGTAATTATGTGTGCTGTTCCAAGTCCATGAAATTTTCTTCCTCCCCTAGTCAGGTCTCATGGCGTCACACAAACAGATTTTTTGGATAGTAACTCATAAGTTGTATCATCAAGAAAACATTATCCTATGGATGGCATGCTACTGTTATGAAGTTTAATGGTATCTTATGTTTGTATTTTAGATGCACATTTTTATAATTGCATTTATTTGTGTGATTATTTGATTAATCTTTTTCTGTAACCTAAGCAGATCTCATGCAGATTGGCCTCTTTTTGCTTATAAGGTTTGAGTTTGAGTTCAAGACCTAATTTAGCAATGTTTAGGATGAAATATGCATATACATTTATTCAGTGAATGAATAATTGGGTATCTCCAAACATATATTTTCTCTATCAATCCATTGCTTCAGTGTTCTTCTTGTCTTGATAACTTTGTAGTATCAATTGATACTGTATAGCATTAATAATTAGAATTATAAAAGAAATGTAGAGAATGGTTGCTGAGTGACACACAACTTCTTTTGTAGTAGGTGAGTGCTAAAGAGTGCTAATAGGATTGATTTCCTAACCTCTGGACTATTCTCATCTTTATAAAGGGCAGTTGTCTTTTACTGGTTGTGCTAAATTATTTTCCCCCAATTTTTGAGAGTTGTTCTCAAAAATTATTTTTAAATGTCTTGGCTGTGCAATTAAGAATATTCCTTAAATAATTGCATTTTCTAAATGAAATTTAACAAATTGGTGGACAGTGCTTCAAATTTTGGACCTAACTCATATCAACACTCTTCCTCAGCTGCAGAAGTATCTGAATGGTTCTTCTCCACATCTTCTCCCTTTATGGACTTCTGGAATCTATTGTATTTTCTGAACTCCATTTCCGTTTTTATGTGTTCTGGTAGTTACTCTGCAAACTCGATTTTGGACAAAGGAAATAGAATAAAAACAAGTTTAGTTCACTCATCTCTGCGTCTCCTTCCCACCTCCACATCATTGAAAAGTCCCCTGCAGCTCTCCTCCCTTCTGTGGATCAATAGTTCTTGTCTTAGTTTAATGAACACTCCTACATTGATCTCTCTCAGGTGCAGTGTTATTTTATGACAGGGTTCTTGGTTACAACTCGCTTTTAGCTATGTCAGTTGAGCACCCTGCCATTCCTATACAAAGTGGATCCCAACAATAGGGCCGTTGTTCATCACAGTGATTTTTTCTTTCCTTCTCCTTTTGGAAAAAAAATAGTAGATTTTTTTTCCCCACTTAATTCTTTAACTTGAGTTTTTGATTACATTCTTGGAAGAATGTAAAAGCAGTTCAAGAATTGTGTGAAAAACAGCAAAAAGAAACTATGAATCTTTAAAGGCTTCTAAAAACCACTTTTCTGAAAACTGGAAGTTATAAGAGCCTCCTTGGTTATTTTTATTTCCATTATGTCTGGTTACCATAGTAGCAAGTCTTTGCATAATCCCTCTCCCCAGGAAAAGAGTTGAGGTATTTGTATAGGACAAGAAACCCCATGTCCAGAAATGCTGCAAGGAGGAGGGAGCTTGGTGGAGGGTGTGGTCAGCTGTGGGTGGTTGTTCTAGATCTCCATGTTGAAAGCTCATGCCCAGGGCTCTTTCTTTCTCATTTTGCAGTGTGTGACTGATTAACACAGGAACCACCTACTCTAAGACACACTGGGTCAGTTTCATCTTCTGCACATCTTGTCTTGTGTACCCCCAAATTATAGTTGAGATCCCATATAAACTTTTCTCCTCTACTGCTCTCTTAAGAAAATTGCCAACTTGAGTGACTTTGTTTTGTGCACTGGTTCCCTGTAGGTAAGTTATGCATTTTTGTTCTTAACTTTTTTAAGAGCATTAAATGTTTAAATGTACATTATGTCCCCACTGTTCAGGATATCATGGAAGTATTGACATGTTCAGATCTACAGGAGAAGGCCCACCTCTTTGGATTTGCAGCAAAAACAAGATTCTGTATCTAATCTCCCATTGCCCTGCAAAAGACTGATTTCTGCATAGCAGCCAGTATGATCCTCCAAACAGAAGTCAGATCATATTCTTCCAGTCCTCATAAGTAGCTACTGATTCCCATGACACTTAGAGCAAAAACTCTTCTGAAAAAAAGACTGAGACTCTGAGTCTCCACCTTCAATCGGCCTGCCCAGCCTGTTGTCTACCACATTCCTGCTCAAAGTCGGCCAACACAAGAATACCTCACTTGTACTTATGGTTGCTTCTGTCTGAGCAACCTTCTCTTGGTTCATTTACGGTGCTTAGTCCCTCCTTTTTGGAAGGTCTCATTCAAAGGTCTGCTTCCACAGAGACTTTCCCAGTGAACCTCAGCTGAGTTTCACCCATTCTCAGCCCTGATTCTAACCTTTCTTATGCCATTTCTTTGGTTTGTTTCTATCTTTTGCAGTTAGGATGTAACTTCTCTGAAGGCAGAGCTTTTATCCATTGTGTTTATCTATCTAGCACCTAGAAGTGTAGCTGGAACATGGTTCTGAATAAATTCTGTCAAATGAATGAAATTCCATGAATAACATTATTTTTAATGGAAAATTCACTTGGTTCTTCAGAGAAAAATGAAGGCTCCTCAGCACTCTCCTGAGACACTGGCATCCTCTTGTTGGCTGTGTCCAGTTCATGGGGTAAGCTGTTAGAGTCTGGGAGAAAGACAGGGTGAATATGTAAAGGGTAACAGGATCTACTGCTGAGATCAACTCTGAGCACATTTTTGACCTGGATCAATTCTCTAGTCATATGTTTTCTGGCAGCAGACTGTTCTTTGTCACTGCCTGTTTTTTTTTTTCAGCAATGTACCTCTTGGCCACTGTGAAATGGAATGCTATTTTATAGCTTCTTTCCTAAATATTGAAATTAAGTTGAAATACATACTTTCTATTGGAGAGTATTTAGAGCAGGTAGGGGAAAATGTTTGCAATGAAAATGATAATCATCTCTTCCTTAATTTTACTTTTAAGGAAAATCATTACATTTCTTACCACATTTTTAGTGTCTATTTCCTATTTCATCAGGCCCAACATGCCATGAAGGAAACTGCCTTCTTAGAGATCTTTAAAATGCTTGTTCTAAACACTTCTTACATCTCTTTCCAATTTGCAGGGAGTTTCACAGAAATCTAATAGTAGAGAAAGCAAGAGGGATGGTGGGAGGGGGATGGAGTTTGAAGTCATTTAGATAATAGAGGACTCTACTTGTCCAATTCTGCCACCCATAAGCTGTGTTAAATTTGGGAAGCTAATATGTTGTGCAGAGCCTCAGTTTTCTCATTTGGAGATGTGCATAATAATACCTTACAGTGTAGGTATGAGGATGAATGTAAATGAGAAATGTAAATGTAGCTGTAAATGTGAGAATCTTTGCCACACAGCATTACTTAAAAAGCCTTACACCTTTTTGAATTACTTTTCTTCATGTTCTTACTCAAGCACATATTGAGTGTGTGTATGTACTCTGTGCTACACATGTGATAGCCTACACATAGACCTAGATGCCCTGCTTGCTCCAGCTCCTGGGCCTTTCAGATTCTGCTCTCATTCTGCCTGGATCTGAAATTCTTTCCCATGCTCATCTTTTTTTTTTTAATTAATGAATTTTAAATCTTTTTTGCATATTGTTATGAGATCATCAGACTGTATTCATGCATTTTCATTCAATACATGAGTCACTTTGGAAAATAGCTAATTCCTTTAAAAGAACAGATGATTGAAAACAAAAAACTTGTTTTCGTGTGCTTAAAAATGTCCTTGCTCCAATCTTAGCTGAATTGAAACACATCTTCTTGTAACTTAGTTGCCTCCCCCACTGCTCAAAAATGACTGTACACATGCTGGAGGTTTTTTCCTCCCTAACAATTCATTACATTGAGTGGCACATGAAATACCCCATCTGTCTTTCTTGCAGATACATCAATACTGGCCAACTCAGATTGAGCTATCTAAACCAGCAATTCATTAACTGGTAGCTCGCAAGCCCTGTTGTTTCATTACTGCTCCTTAATGTGTCTCTGTTATTCAGAGATAACATGAAGTTTCTAGTTTTCTACTTGGATGTTAAGCTTTATAAAATACAATTGCTTTTCTCTTTTATTCTAGTAGTAGGCCACGGCTTCTGTATACAAGACAATAAGTGAGAAAATCTGCCAGTTATCCTATGATGCTGAATAAACCAGAACCTTCATATTGTTTTTTTCCTTATATTTCAGTGCATTCCTCCCTGTCTTTCTGTACATTTTAATTATTTTTCTTTCTATCTCTCATATTTAATTATATTATAGATTGAAATGGAAGTCAAGAGATTATTTTCCTCTTCATCATCTTGGTAATGAGTTGTCTCTATTTTTGGTGGTTGAATGTGACAGGGGAATAAATCATCAGATGCTATTTCATACTGAAGATATCTGAATTGTAACATCAGTTGATATTTCTAAATGCAATGAGCTATCATCTACCATTTCTTTCTTTTCCTCTTTGCTGTATCAAATTATTTTTTCTGGGAATATCAATTTATGATCATGCCATTATTCCTTGATAATGGATACTCTTTTTTAAAATCACATTTTTAATTTTGATATAATTGTAGGTTTACATGTAGTCTTAAGAAAAAAATACAGAGAAATATTGTGTCCCTTTACCCAGTTTCTTACTATGGTAATATTATTGTTCAATATTATAGCTGGGTATTGACATTGATGCAGTCAATGCAGAGCATTTCTGTCTGTCCTTCATGTTGCTTTGATACTTACACCCACAAGCTTCCTTTCCAATTCCAACTTTCTCCTTAACCTCTGGAATCATTAATCTATTGTGCATTCCTGTAATTTCAAGAATTTTATGTAAATTTAACTAGCAGCATGTAACCTTTTGGAGTTGGCTTTTCTTACTGGCATAGTTCTCTGGAAAATCATTGCCATAATTGTCATTTTTTTTTTTTTAGCACGTGGTAGAATTTCACAATATGGAGGCACCACATTTGGTTTAACAATCCCCCTATTGAAGGACATCTGGGTTCTTTCCTGCTTTTGGCTATTATGAGTAAAGCCAGTAGAGACATATATACATTTTTGTGTGAACATAAACCTGTATTTCTGTGGGGTAAGAGCTCAGAAATATAATTTGTGGTTGTATGATGGCTGCATGTTTGGTTTTCAAAGAAACTTACAAATTCTTTTTTCCATAGTGAGTACAACATTTCACATTTCCATCAAATCAGTTATATATTAATGATCTAGCTTCTCTGGGTACTTACTAGACTATATATATATATATATATATACATATATATATATATATATTCTCTCTATACATATGTGTGTATGCTATACATTTCACATATGTATTTCACACATATACTTTCTTGTTTTGCTTTCTTTTTACATTATTGTTCCATTTATCTGTGAAATTTAGCATGCTGTATAAGCTGTCTTACTGAGTTATCTCTTAAAAATAGATTTTTAAATTTTCATTCAGCTTTATAGTTGTCAAAATGTTGCCTCAGGATGATAACATCTTGAAATGACATTAACCATTACAAAATGCAATTTTACATAAAAGGAAGAATACAGACAAAAAGAGGCAGAAATCTTCTATTTTGTTAGAACTACAGTAACACAATTCAAACTTTTAATATACTAATTTTCCAAATGAATATACAGGGTAAATTTTTTGTAAGTAACAAATCCAGACGTCCAGGTTAGTCCATATTCCCATAAATGGCAGAATTCCCTTCCTTTTCAAATTTCTGCTAAAGTTTATCATTTTATCTTACTAAACTTTCACTAACACTGGTTTTCCAAACTGATGTAATTTCTTCCTCTTTTGAATTTGATTTTTCTTTAAATTTATTTTTGATTTAGAAAACACCGTGCATAATATATACAATTTGATGAGTTTGGAGATAAGCATAAATCCATTAAAACCATCACTACAATTTGTACAAGTCTCTACCTCATATTATTTTTGCATATTTTAAGTGAATAATATAGCATTGTTAATGATAAGTACTGTGCGCTAGATCTCTAGGGCCTATTCATTTTGTGGAATTGAAACATTGTATCCATTGACTAAGTTGTGGCTCTCTGTTTCACACTTCTCTCAGTCACTGGCAACCACCATTCCTCTCTCAAGTTCTATGACTTTAACTAGATTCATCATCTAAGTAGTGAAATTCAATATTTGTTCTTCTGTGTTCATCTATTTCACTCAGCATAATGTCCTCCAGGTTCATCCATATTGTCACAAATGACAAGATTCCCTTCCTTTTCAAGACTGAATAGTAAGCCGTTGTATGCATTTATCACATTTTTATATAGTTATGGACTAATGGCCATTTAAGTGAGTAGAAAACATGAACGATTCTTCACCAAACACGGGAAAGCAGTTATTTCTTTAGAATAGACTTTTGTTTTTTTTTATTTTTCCTTCTGGATGTATTTCCACAGTGATGATATGGAATGCCCAAAACTCTAAAACTTCTAGAAGGAAATTTAGGAGAAAAGATTCTGGACTTTGATCTTTGTGTTGATTTCTTGTATATGACAGATAAAGCAACAACGACAAAATACACAAGTAGGATACCACCACACTGAAAATGAAGGACAGCTATAGAACGTGCAAAACTATTTGCAATCTGATAAATGGTTAATTTCAAACATATGTAAGAAACTCTTACAACTCAACGGCAAACAAAACCAAACTAGAAAAGCAAATACCCTGACTGAAAAATGATCAAAGGCCTAGAATAGATGTTTATCCAGAGGTGATGAAACGAATGACCAAAAGTAATATGAAAAGATACTCAATTCTCTAATCCTCTGAGAAATACAAATCAAAACCACAATGAGATATTCATAACATATCTGTTAGGATGGCTTTTACTTAAAAAAAAAATTTAAAGTGTTGGTAAGGATGTGGAGAAAAGAGAAAACTTGAACACTGTTGTTGGGAATGTAAACTGGTATAGCTGTTACAAAAAACATGATAGGGGTTCCTCAAAAAAAGCTAAGAGTGGAACTAGATAAGATAGTTGACATTCTAATGGCAGGAGAAATAAGCAGGTGGGTATTCTGTCAAATGGTGTATTGATTTGTTTCTGTACAAACTGTGTAAACATCTTCAAGTGAATATGCCAGGTAGTGAAAGTGTGAGCTCCCAGTAAGCTATCCAAGAAGACGATGTATGTAGATACATTCAGGGAACTTGGGGAAGATGTAGAGCAAAGATGTAGGTTTAACACCTTTGTTTTGGTGGAACTTATGAGGTTGATTTGTTATCCATGAATATATTTTTTCAGGCAAAAAAAAAAAAAAAAAAAGACTCTAAGGCAGACCATGGAGACAAAATGACATATAAAGGATGGTATCTAAAGAAAACTTGTAAAAGTCCCTGGAGAAAGAACAAGCAGAGGGATGGAGAGAGAGGTAAGTGATGTCTTAAAAGAGAAGACAAGTACAAGCATCAGAAAGGGGTTGATCAATGAGGCTAAATATTTTCTAAATATAGACTATAAATCAAGGAAGTTCTGCTTGATTGAGACAATTATTTGCCTTTAGAAGAATAGATATGATATGTAAAAAGCAATTTGATAGTAGCTTCATAACATTTGTTTTTATCTCTTGTTCAGAAAGAAATTGAAAAAGTCTGCGACAGCTGAATTATGACTATCTGCGCAACACTCATTTGCATTCCTGTGCACTAGCTAGTATCGACCTGATGTGAAGGAAAGATACTTATTGAGAAAAAAATAGGGCTATTCATTGCAAATGAAAAGCACCCAGAGCTGAGTCTCAATTAGTATCTCCTTTGAAACTTTCAAAACAAGAATCCTTTTCACCAAATCTATTTGAAGGAAAGCAAGAAATTGTAAATTCCAGTCATCTCAGGGATGGTTGTTGATAATACAAAATGGGAAGGGGTTGTGACAGAGTATGAGTTTGTGGTTTATAAGGGGTAGACCTAGTTCTGGTTTCACCTGAGTCAGAGGACCTACCTGAGCCTTGGTCATGTGTGACCCGCAGCTCTCAGGTGAAGGGACATCTTAAGATTTCCGGGATCCCTGCTGGCCTGGCTAAATTATGTGAGAAGAATTTTACCTCTTGCTGTGAGTTAGGAAAAAATCACTGGTATTTTAGAATATATCATTTTTATCTTCTATATTATATTTCTTGCTTCTAGGCTCTATTTCTGAAAGCAATTTTTAAGCAAATGGTGACATGAGGTGATAAAAATCAAAGGACACTTTTGTGGCCTCTTAATTTAGAAGAAAATCGAGAAAATCCCAAAGGTCTTGAACTGATGAAATGAACACAGAAGCAGGACATCTGAATATAGTTCAAGACATAATTCTTTCCATTTGTCTGAGCAGATGTTTGTGTGAAGTTGAATTGTCATTCTTAACCAATTCTGTGAAATCTCTGAGGAAGCTGGCCCTTAGGCTAGACATCTTTCTGGGTAAGATTGTCTGAAGCCACTTTCACACATCAGAGTTAGAGCAGGATTTAAAAAATTTCATGCATTTCCCTAGATAACTGTTAGTAGTTTAGAATGACAAAACGTTAAATGTTGATATGGTGGTAATTAGATAAACTGCCTTAAAATGATTATATGATATGTCTGCTACCTCACACTCACACAAGCCCTTCTCACCTTCAGGTTGAAATGAAGGTAGCATATGTAGCCAAAAGAGCATGGCAGGTGCAGTTAGGAATGAATTCAAAACTTGATTCTTCATACACTGTAGCTCTAGGGCACAGATGAAACTCCAACCAGGTTCCCTGATTTCAAGTATAGTGTTTTAAGTTATAATTTGCATTTTATGTCCTTATAAATGTAATGTTATGTACTTTCAACAGAAAATAAACATTTTTTACAAACTTTTGGGGAAATACAAATTATGATTATGTGTATTTTTCTTCCATTTGCTCAGTCATGCATACTTTGTTATTTGGGCTGCTATAACAAAAATGTCTTCAACTACTCAATTTATAAACAACAGAAGCGTATTGTTCACAAATCTGGAGGCTCAGAAATCCAAGGTCAACACTCTGGCAGATTCAGTGTCTGGTGAGGGCTTGGTCTCTGTTTTGCAGATGGAACCTTCTTATTGTGTCCCATGTGTTGGAGGGGTGAGCAAGTTTCTCCAGTCTTCTCTTATAATAGCATTAATCCCAGTTATGAGGGTGAAGCCTTCATGACCTAATTCATCTCCCAAAGGCACCACATGTTGATACTATTGCTTTGGGGATTAGGTTTCAGCATATGAACATGGGGCAAGAGTCACAAACATTCAGAATAAGAAAGCCATATATAAGTATAGTGATATAGGACCCTTCCTATGTATTTCAAAAGTACACAAATTTTTAATAAATAAAATCCTACAGTATTTTGTCATTTGTTCTTTATCATTTGTCTGTGGGTAAGAGAAAGGGAGAGGACTACAACTGTAATCATCTCTGAAGATCCATTCATGCTGACACAATAGTTTGTTGTGAAATTGATCACCATGGTTATAGAAGTACATCTGGAACACGCTTTAAGCTGATAACAGGACATCTGTTTTCAAACTAGAAGCTGAGATGGCTTGTGGACATTCTTTTCCTGAAAATCAATACCTCATGTTTTGACCAAAGCCTGACCCTGAAGTGAGTTTGCACTTATATTTCTGAAGTAGATCGTTACTTATTTCAATAATGCTCAGCACAAACTATGTATTTTTACTTCCCTTATTAGGAAATGATATTTTGAGTTGATGATAATATTTAGCTGTACATTTGGTTTTGATTTTGCTAAAATGTAGATGTTTTATTCTACAGAAAAGAGAATTGTGGCGTGTATTGAATTTCACAGATATTGATGATAAAGAAACACCAAGCACCGTTAGCCCCATTATCAACCTCCAGCTTTGTGTAGAGAGACGCCATCCATGTTCAAAGCTCAGAACAATACATGACTTATAGTCAAATGAGGCACTCCAGGTAACTAAATCATGCTAAAGGTGTATCCAAAACCAGACTTGAGGTAAGAATGAACATGTCTCCATATATGCATTTGCTGAGTTCAGCTAGAATGTAAAGAAATATTATTTTATTTAAAAATCAGGTTGTTGCATAGCAACTAACTGTTCATGGAACACTACCTAATAATATCTGACCCATGTAGCTTTACATCTGTCTTTTTTAAAATGTAAAATCTATCTTCCAAAGAATCAAAGTAGGCAATTACTGTGACCTGAACATCTCAAAGATAAAGGTCCATCCTTTTAAATTAATACTGATGAAAATTCTATTCACAATAGAAATATTCACATGCATATTTTAAGTAATACACATCAATTAAAAGTATTTTAATCCAGAACAAGACTAAAATAGGTATTTTTTCAGCTGAGATATACAGGTCAACCTAAGGAATAAAGTCTTGTTTGATAGCTTAACAACTGACCAGCAATTTGTTAAAGAAATCATCCTGATAAAAATTAAGCAATGATTGACATTTCTATTTTACTCTGCTAGTGTCTTTATTCTTTGAGAAACAATTTATGTTCCATTGCATATTCCAAATTAAAAATTCTGGAATTATATTTGAGTTAAGTAACAAAACCTCTCAATCTTATTGTTAGAAATGTCTGGATATTAGCATATGTCAAGTCTTTTTATTCACAGGATTATATTAATCTTAATATAATAAGATTATATTATATAATCTTAATATTAAGATTATATTAAGAATCTTAAAAAGATAAAATACCAATAAGTTTTGTTTCCAGTTCCAACATTTACTCACCAGCAATGTTACTGTCAGGCAAAATGGCGTTTGACCCCAGCTTGGTAATTTCATACATGAAGATAACACCTACCCTACCAAATGGCAGGGGGACAGGGGATATTGTAGGGATTAAGCATGATAATGTATGCAAAATACTTCTGACATTTTTGACATATGCAACTAATTCATTTTGTGCATAAATCTTCAATTGCATTTCAGATAGATCAAGTTCTTTTACTTACAGAGCATTGTACTGTCAGCCAGGACATTTTTTCATTTGGAATTGTGGTAAATTGGGTAGTAACCCTGAATTTTTGTTGTGATTCTGGATTTTTTTTTAGGTTCCTCATGGAAAACAAGCAACACTTCTTTCTTTCTGAGCTGGAACTCAGCTGCCTTATGCTGACTGAGAGGGAGGGAGTGCATTAGTGAGGACCCCAGAGTAGTTCCTCAGAGGTGAGGACCAGTTAAGGCAGGCATAGATGACTAAGATAAACATTGACTCCCTATCATCATTACATATGTGAGTTAAGCTTCCCAAGTTTTCAGAAGGCACAAAAGCAATAGATCTAGAGAGTGAGGTCAAACGTCAGCATTTAAAATGTATTAAAAACTTACAGAAATGAGATAAACCCAACAATCCAAAATTCAAAAGGAGTGACTGCTTGCTTTATGGGGCTCTTAATTCTGCATCATATGATTTACAAGAAATGTGGGTGAAGATGACTTAGGGAAATGTATTTAGTTTCCAAACATTACTGTAAAAAAAAAAAATGACTGTGTACTTAGTGATGTAAAACAACACAAATTTATTGTTCTACAGTTCTAATGTGAAAAGTTAAAAAATGTGTCCTCATGCAGATAACATCAGTATGGGTGGGATGTGCTCCTCCCCAGGCTCCATGGAGGAGCCTGCTTCCCTGCTCAGCTGCTGGAGGGACCCTGCGGGGTTTTCTGGCAGTTGGCTTCCTGCTAACAATAGCACCAGGCTGTCCTCTCTCTCTTCAAGCCACCTCCCCTCTCCCCCCATCAGACTGATACTGACTGATCTGCCTCCCTCCACCAAGGACCCTTGTGATTCCATGGTCCCAATCCCACAATCTAAAATATCAATCTTCTCATCACAATTGCCTTAGTTTAATCACTCTAGTGAGCTGTGTTTGCTTTCATAAAATGACTCACTCTCAATTTCTGGGGACTAGGGTGTGACATCTTTGGGAACTGGGCATTATTCTACCTAGGACAAGGGTCTTAGGTGAAGTAAGTATAGTCAAAGAGCAATGCAAGTGGGTGGAAGATTCTAGTCACAGGGAAACAGATTCTTTTTATCTTTTCTGTTTTGTTGTTGTTGTTTGTTTGTTTTGAGATTAGATCTAACTATGCATCCCAGACTGGCTTTAAAATTTCCAAGTATAGGCATGTATCACAACTCCTGGCCATAAAACAATTCTTTCTTTCTTTGTCTACTTCTTTTTTTTTGGCAGTACTGAGGATTGAACTCAGGGCCTCACCTTGCTAAGGAAGCAAATGCCACTTGAACCATGTCCCCAGTCCTTTATTTATTGGACAGTCTCATGCTTTTTATGCTGGGACAACCATGGACCAGATCTCCCTATGTATGCCTCCCATGTAGCTGAGATTATAGACATGTACTACCATACTTGGTCCTAATAAACAATTTCTAATGGAAGAAATAATCCAGCTCAATGCTACCGGTCATGAGTTTGATTTATTGTTTGAATTTGAAAATATTTGCATATAAAAACAGAATACAATGTCTTTCATCAAATGCTTATAAGGATGCCCTAGGAAGGAGAGATTAATTAACATCATTCTTTTAAATTCAAAGAGCTGGAAATAGGCACATTAAGCAGAAGCTGTAGTATGACACTTCTGCCAGTCAGCTTGGAAAGCAGCAGTGTTTTCCTTCCCTAAATGCTTTCAAGGTTGGTTTGCATGCTGCTTATAAGCATGTGAAGCTGGAGATATAAAAAGCAGATAAGAGCTGGAATTAAGCTGCATTACTTTTGTAGTTACTTTGAAACTTTGATATTACTGAACTTTGATTTTACTGGCCTCTGGCTTGTATCTAGGACTAAATCACTACACTGTTCACTGTTGTCAAGTGAGATCTTGTGTATGTGAATAATATTGATCTTAAGTAGCAGAGCTTCTGTCAGGGACTGAGAGAGCAGAAGCAAGGGCCCCTGTGGGAAGCTCACACACTGTGGCAGGAAGGAGGAATTTCTATTCAAATGACAAACTCAGGATAAAGACTCACACTCTGACAAGACTACAAATAACAGCATAGAAGAGTGTCAATGTAGAAGTAGCAAATATGACAATGGGTTGTGAGAACCAACTAAATTGAGTATTTTCTGTCAAAGAGCTCAATTGGTAGAGCATGGGACTCTTAATTTCAGGTTCGTGAGTTTGAAACCCTTTTTCCCCTCTGCCTAATATCTACACTATGTAATATGTCTATCAATGTGTGAACATTAGCTAAGTTCCCCAGTTGTCTATGTGCTTGGTGGCACATTGCCTGGCTGTAAATTTTCTGCCTTTAAGCAAAGAATTGTCAATGGATGTCCTAAAACTCAAACTGCTAGTCTTAGTATAATCATTGTCCAGAGGTATTCTCTGCTTCAAGGTTCCATTGGTCCACAGGTTAATTATTTACTTTATTCTGCCATTCCAAGTCAAGCAGTCATTTCAAGCCTCAGTTTTCCCAAAGTCCTAGAATTCCAGCCTAGTGGGTCATCTCTTTGTCTTTGGGTACATCAATCAAATTAAGTCTTGTGCCTATGCTCTCCAATCATGTCTGCTCTTCCACTATGACCTCCTCTAAACCTTAAACTTTGTCAATTGCAGAGACTGTTAACCTGAGCTCCCTCCTTAGAACAAGGGGCAGGTTACATCAGGGATAAAAATTGAGGAGTCTTTCCATCCATCTCCGTGTGTATGCTGGCTTGCCTGACTTAGGCCAGAAGCACACATACACCCTTCTGCAGAAGTCAATTTTGCCTTGTCCTTCAGCTTTTGATCATATGTTTGATTTGTGATCATGGTAGTGTTGTGATATTTCTAATAGTATGCAACTCATTTCTAGGGTTAGTCAGCTTCCAAATTAATGTAACACATGTGGTTACTTAATGAGAGAATACAGTTATTTTTTGGTCACAGTTTTGGAGGTGAGGAGAAATGGCGAGGCTGCACATCATGATTGGAGCATATGTCAGAGAAGTCCTGTTCACCTCATGGTGGCCAGAAAACAGAAAGGTACCAAAAGGAAGGGGCCAGGGTTCCAATATCCTCTTCCAGGGCACAACCAAAATGACCTAAGAAATCCTATGAAGCTACTTTTCTTAGAGGTCTACCACCTCCCAATAGCACCATAGACTGGAGACATGAACCTTTGGGGAACATTAAATACTCAAACTATATCTTAAGCACATACAGGGGCCACACAGTGCCAAAGGATTGTATCTTTTTACTTTTGTAAAGCTGTTGCAAATTTTGACATAAAATGTTATAGAAGGAATCAGAGATGATATCAGGTATACTTACACACAAAATAATGTATTTGTGTATCACTTTCTTAGCCTTAAGTGAATAAAATAACTGTGTTCTCTCAGTGACATCACTGAATTTGAAGAACAAAAATACAATAATAACTTTTTGCCTTAACCATAGAACCTGAAATAGTGAGGGAATCTATCATGTTATATATCTAAATTCTTCAAAGAAGTACTTTTGTGAGTGTGTGAAATTAAAAAAAAATTTTTCTTAGCCTATAATAGTTGTACAGAGGGATACATTGTGATATTTACAATGTATCTCAGTTAGACTTACCCCCTCCATTGTTCTACATCCTCCCCCCTTCTTAGAAGAATTTCAACAGGTTTCATTCTTGTATTTTCATATATGAATACAAAATACAACTACCATATTCACCCTTTCCTTCTCTCTTCCCCCATCCCACTGATACTTACTCTTAGAAAAGATCTGTTTTATCCTCCTGTTCTTCATCTTGTTTTAGAAAGTATACATTGATAGCTCAAGGGGGTTTTACCTTAGTACTTCAGAGATAAATATATCATTCTTTAATCAGATTAACTCCCCAATTACTTGCTCTTTTTCTATCACCATGATCTCCTATTTATTCAACCATCTATTACATTATATTATTTTTAAATTTGCTGCAAGCCCCAAACCTTTAACATAGCAGAAATTAAGAAAAAAAAAAAAAAGAAGAAGAAAGATAAAGATAGAGATAGGAAGGAAATGTTTTTGAAGTTTTCCTGCACATAAATTAACTGGAAAAGTAGCAAGGAACAGTATAATACCAAGAATCACCAAGCAATTATGAAAATAAAAGTGAGAAGTTTTGGTACACTATAAAATAAACAAAGTATGATGAAAGACTTGTAGAATAGGATAAAAATTAGTTTCTTTTTACAAAATATATTTTTAGTCTGTAATGCAGAATTGCCTGATAATGTTTCAGAGTGTGCATAGCCTGTAAGAATTAGGAAACCATAAGGATTAAGGAAAGCATAAAAACAATACAATTAAATAAAAAAAGAGATTATTTTCCAGTAGAGGTTCTTCCTAAAAATGGTGCTATAGTTACAGAACAAAGAAATTCTGAGGTGAAGAAGAATGTCAAAGCCTGTGGGCTGGTGGGTTGGCATGGACACTTTCTCGTCCTTGGTGGCTGCTGGAGGTCAGAGATAGGGAATGGATGAAGATAGAGAATTTTCAAGCATGTCTGTCTGTGGAGACATTTGTCAGGAATGCTGCTGCACTGGATACCTCTGCAGGCGTCTGACAATTCTTCCACTACAGAAGATAGAACATCAACCAGAATTGAGCTCTCTGACATCCTGGGCCCCTAACCCTTGGAAAGCCTCCCTATGCTCTGTCACACTGAACCCAGTCCCAGGAAATGTCTGTCGTGAGGACAATGGTATACCATTTCTCCCTGCTGGCCAGTTTCAAAGCTGCCTGTGTAAACCTGCGGACCCAACAATGAGTTAGCTCAGGTCCCACTGCAACCTGCCCTGTGAACAGAAGAACCAAATACTGCTCCCAAGCCAGTCATCTAGTGAGACCACTTGCAATGGATGGGCCATAAGATCAAGGAAAGCAGGATAAAAAAAGAAAAAACCCTCCACCAGTCTGTACCCCAAGCTGTCCAACAAGAGGGGCAGCTCCCTTCCCCACAAAGCCCAGAATACTGGCAGCCAATGCTAGGATTGGGCACCAAAGGAATAAGTCCTGGACTTTCAGACTGAACTTTTTGTTGTTGCTGTGCTTGTTTTTTTTTTTTCTGTATTAACTTTACCATCACTATTTTCTTATCCCTATTCTTAACCCCTTCATTTTTCCTCATTTTCTTGTGCTACAATCCATTGTTCTCTCTCCTAACGACTCCTTCTGCTCCTTCTTATCTACTCTCTCTCCCTCTATTAGCTTCCCCTTCCCATCCATCCACAACCTGTCACCACACTACCCCTCCCTCCTACACACTCACCACCCAGCCTACCATACCAACTATACACACCCCAGCCTCCTGTAATCCCTGGCACAAACACCCTCCACTAGAATGGAAGTACACCCAAACACACACGAGGGCCATAAAACCCAGCAGTCCTACAATTCTTCCTCCACCACCCACCCCTTTACACCCTGCCCTTCCTTCTAGTGTCACCTTTACCAGTTGCCCAAGTTTCTATCTCTAGCCAAACAACCCCCCCCCCCAATTCCCCCTGTTTATAGGCATTATCACCAAGGGGCTTTATATATAATAGGTAAACAACTGGTCTGGCATTGAAACTGTGGGTGTGTTATTGCTAAATTACACCTCCAGGCCAGGGACATAAAGACCACATCAAGTCAGTCACAACATAAAAATTAAATCAAGGGAAAGAAAACAGGCAATTAAAACCATTAACTAGTCAATCAAGAACATAGTTGCACAGCACCAAGAGAAGCAATGGGGAGAAGGGAAGGAAACAATACTCCTCAAAAAAATAATTAAGTGGAGGATTTAGTGAGAAATAAAGAAAATGTATACCCAGTTACTGACCCCAATAAAACAATGATAAATGTCTCTAATGAGCCAAGTGTCACCCACAAAAAAATCCCTCAAAGAGGAAATCTTGGAAGATGTTAATGAGAAACTAGACATGGTTAACTAGAAAGCACAAGATGCTGTCAAGAAATTTTAAGAAACCACAAATATAGAACTTGAGAAGACAGAGAAGCAACTAAAGGAAATCAGAGAGGACTTCAACAAACACCAAAGTGAAACAAAGCACACTATAAGAAGAGAGATATAAGAAATAATGAAGACAACACAAAATATAAAAGAGGAGTTCAACAAAGATATGGAAAACCTCAGAAAAAAGAATCAAACAGAAATCCTGGAAGTAAACAGTCCCTTTGGTCAAACAAAACCCACAGTGAATGGTCACTCTAGCAGACTAGAACAAGTAGAAGATAGAATCTCAGAGCTAAAATACAATAAAAACTGAAGAAAAAAACAGAAGAACTCTTAGTCAAATAATTCTAGAGCTATGAAAGGAATATGTAAGAACTCAATGTCTCCATCAAAAGACCAAACCTGAAAGTCATGGCCATTGAAGAAGGAGAAGAGGTACAAGCCAAAAGGATATGTAATACATTCAATAAAATAATAAAAGAAAATTTCCCAAATCTCAAGAAAGTTTTGTCAATTCAGGTAAAGGAAGCATCAGGACACCAAAAAGACTTGACCAAAATAGGATCTCTCCACAGCATATTTTCACCAAAATAACAAGCACAGAGGACAGAGAAAGAATATTGAAAACTGTAAGAGAGAAAAAGACAAATATTGTATAAAGGTAAACCCATCAAAATAAGAGCAGATGTCTCAACAGAAACCTTAAAAGCAAGAAGGGCAGGGAGTGAGGTATTCTGGGCACTGCATGAGAAAAATTCCAGCCCAAGGATATTCTACCCAGCAAAACTATAACTCAAAATTGACAGATCAATAAAAGTCTTCCATGATAAACAGAAACTAAAACAATATATGACCACTAAGCCACCATTACAGAAGATTCTACCAGGAATTCTGCACACAGAAGATGAAAGCAAACAAAACATTGAGAGGAAGGGAATTGTCAAACCATAGGAGACAAATAATCAGACAGTAGCATTGATTTGGGTCCACAGACTCCTATCCTTAAACAACAAAAACAAGTAAATGTCAGGATTCACCAAATACCAATCAATATTAACGCTGCATATCAATGGATTCAGCTCCACCATCAAAAAGACACTGGTAAACTGGATTTAAAAGGAAGATCCAACAATCTGTTTTTTACAAGAGACCCACCTCATTGACAGAAACAAACACTGGCTTAGGGTAGAAAACTGGAAGAAGATTTACCAAGCTAATGGCCCGCCAAAACAGGAAGGAGTAACAATACTTCTATCAGACAGAGTAGACTTCAAACTTACATTGGTCAAACAAGACAAAGAAGGTCATTTTATACTAATAAAAGGGGCAATATATCAAAAGGAAACAACAACTATCAACCTCTATGCACCCAATGATAGTACACCCAACTTCATCAAACATACACTAAAGGTACATATAGACCCCAACACAGAGGTAGTGGGAGACTTTAATATTCTCTATCATCAATAGATAGGTAATCCAGACAAAAAAATCAACCAAGAAATCCTAGACCTAAATGACACCATAGATCAAATGGACCAAACTAATATCTCTAGAATATTTCATCCAGAATCAGCACAATATACATTCTTCTCAGCAGCCATGGAACTTTCTTCAAAATGGACCATATCTTAAGGCACAAAACAAGCCTCAAAAAATAAAAGAAAATTGAAATAACCCCTTGCATTCTATCTGATCACAATGCAATAAAACTAGAACTCAATAACAAAAGCAGAGCTGAAATTATACAAGTAATTGGAGGCTGAACAACATGGTGCTCTATGATCAGTGGGTCATGGAGGAAATAATAAAGAAAATAAAAAATTTCCTGGAATTTAATGAAAATGCAAACACAAACTATCAGAAACTATAGGACACAGAAAAGACAGTCCTAAGAGGAAAGTTTATAGCTATGAGTGCATATATTAAAAGGACAGAAAGCTCTCAAATAAATGACCTAATGCTATACCTCAAACTCCTAGAAAAACAAGAACAAGCAAAACCCAAAATAAGCAGAAGGAGAGAAATAATAAAAATAAGGGTCAAAATGAATGAAATCAAGACCAAAAAAAAAAAAAAATACAAAGGATCAACGAATCACAAAGCTGTTTCTTTGAAAAAATAAACAAAATTGACAAGCCCCTGGCAAATCTGACTAAAATGAGGAGGAAAAAGACCCAAATTAGTAAAATCAGAAACAAAAAAAGGGAGATAGCAACAAACGCCAAGGAAATCCAGGGAATCATCAGGGACTACTTTGAGAAACTATATTGAAATAAATTGGAAAATTTTGACAAAATAGAAAAATTTGTAGATATTTATGATCATCCAAAACTCAACCAAGATGATATTACACACCTAAATAGATCTGTAACACACAATGAAATTGAAGTAGCAATAAAGAGTCTCCCAAAAGAGAAAAATTCAGGACCTGATGGATTCTCCTCTTAATTTTATTAGATCTTTAAAGAAAAACTAATACCAACACTTCTTAAACTCTTCCATGAAATGGAAAGGGAGGGAATGCTGCCTAACTCATTCTATGAAGCCAGAATTATATTCATCCCAAAACCAGACAAGGACACATTAAAAAATGAGAACTACAGGATAATCTCCTTAATGAACATTGATGCAAAAATCCTCATTAAAATAGTGGCAAACTAAATCCAACAACATATCAGAAAGATTATTAAGCATGACAGAGTCAGCTTCATCCTAAAGATGCAGGGGTGGTTTAACATATGCAAATCATTAAATATAATACAGCATTATATTTACATTAATAGAAGTAAATACATTAATAGAAGCAAAGACAAAAACCACTTGATCATTTCAACAGACACAAAAAAAGCCTTTGATAAGATTCAACACCATTTCATGATAAAATCTCTAAGGAAACTACAAGTAGAAGCAATGTACCTCAACATTATAAAGGCCCATATATGACAAACCTATAGCAACCATTATACTTAATGGAGAAAAACTGAAACCATTTCCCCCATAGTCAGGAATGAGACAAGAGTGCTCACTCTCCCCTCTTCTATTCATCATAGTCCTGGAATTCCTAGCCAGAGCTATAAGGCAAGAAGAAGAAATAAAAGGCATACAAATAGGTAAAGGAGTCAAATATCCCTATTCACAGATGACATGATCTTATACCTTAAAGACCCTAAAAATTCCACCTGAAGACTCCTACACATTATAAGCAACTTCAGCAAAGTAGCAGAACACAAAATCAACTTACAAAAATGAGTTGCTTTTCTAAACACTAACAATGAACAGATTGAGAAAGAATATAGGAAAACAATTTCATTTACGATAGCCTCCAAAAAATCAAATACTTAGGAATAAATTTAACAAAGGATATAAATGACCTTTACAAGGAAAACTATGAACTATTAAAGAAAGAGATTGAAGAAGACTACAGAAGATAGAAAGAACTCCCATGCTCATGGATTGGCAGAATCAACATAGTAAAAATGGCTACACTACCAAAAGCAATCTACATGTTCAATGAAATACCCTTCAAAATTCCAATGACATTCATCATAGTGATTGAAATACCTAACCTAAAGTTCATTTGGAAACACAATAGACCGCAAATAGCCAAGGCAATATTCAGCAAAAAGAGCAATGCTGGAGGTATCATAATACCCAACTTCAAACTATACTACAGAGCCATGGCAATAAAAACAGCATGGTACTGGCACAAAAACAGGTATGAAGACCAGTGGAACAGAACAGAGGACCTGGATATGAGTCTACATAGCTATACCTACCTAATTTTTGACAAAGGTACAAAAATATATGATGGAGTAAAGATAGTCTCTTTAACAAATGTTGCTGGGAAAACTGGTTATCTGCCTGTAGAAAACTGAAACTAGATCCATGCATGTCACCTTGTACTAATATCAACTCAGAGCACTTTAATATCAGACCTGAAACTTTGATGTTAGTATAGGAAACAGCAGGGAATACTCTGGAAACCATAGTTATTGGCAAGGACTTCCTCAGTAGAACATAAGTGGCTCAGCAAAAGGATCAACAAATAGGTCTATGTGGAATTAAAAAGCTTCTGCACAACAAAAGAAATGGTCTCTAAATTAAAGAGACCACCCACAGAATGGGAGAAACTTTTTTACTATGTATACATCAGATAAAGGACTGATAACCAAACATACAGGGAGCACAAAAAAATAAACTCCCCCCAAATCAATGAACCAATAAAAAAGGGCAACTAAACTAAACAGAACTTTTTCAAAGCAAGAAGTCCGAATGGCCAAAAGCACATGAAAAGGTATTCACCATCCCTGGCCATAAAGGAAATGCAATTCAAAACCACACTAAGATTCCACCTCATTCCTGTTAAAACTGTTACCATTAAGAATACCAACAACACTAAATATTGGCCAGGATGTGGGGGAAAATGAACTCTCACACAATGCTGGTGGATGTAAGCTAGTACAACCACTTTGGAAAACAAAGGAGACTACACATGGGAAGGATAGGGAAAGGGAAGGAAACCTAAAACTTAAATGTGGTTAATGTGCTTACTTTATAGGAGTAAATATAGTAATGTTAAACTGGCAAAGGCCACTATGGGAAGGGGACTAGGAAGTAGTGAGGTCTTATAGAGTTGAACCCATTAGGTTGTAATACACTTGTGCAAGGAAACAACACAAGGAATCTCCCTTTATAGCTATCTTCATCTCAATTTAGCAAAAACACTATGTTTTTCTTTTTATCTTATATGTTTTTTCTTCAACAAAATTGGAGAACAAGAGGGTGGAATAGGTTTTGCCCAGAGGCAGAGGGGAGATGGAGGCTGGAGGGGAGGCCGGGGCAGGGGGGGCAAACAATGTATACCATGTGAGTAAATGTATAAATGATAAAATAAAATTTAAAAAAGTAAAAGGAGAAGAAAATAGACATCAAATGGATATAATAGTGAAATAGGTACATGGCATTGAAAGCATAATTTAAAGTTTATATTTTATTCATATCCAAAAGTCTTATTTATCTAAGTAAACCAAACTTTCATTTTATAGGTTGTTTAAGAATAAGCAAATAACACAGAGCTTCATAACAACCAAGAAAGGCAAGATAACAAAGAGACAGTCTGCCAGCTGAGGGGTATAAAACACCTTGTGCTTACAAATCTTACGTAGAAGATCCGCCTTGACATGATAGATGCATCATTGCCGATGAAATTCACCCAAGAGAGATTTGCTCTTGGAGAATGAAAACCAGACCACCTTTACTTCTGATAAGCCAATTATCCTTTCAAAAACCTCTTCTAAAGTTATTCTTTCTCTCATCAAGTAAGACTAAGCTACAAAACCAGACAGCAGTCAGATTTTGCCCAGGGCATATATCTGTTGATCACATTCAGTCCATCCATTAGCAAGGAGGAAAGACGATCAAGTGTTGATGTAACTTAACAGAAGCTGAGAAAGTATTTTAAAGTTTGAAATCTGCTGGATAAAGAATGGTAATTATGGCTGAGAGGGACCAACAAGACCTGGTCAGTCACATTCATTACATTCCTGTACTTCAGAAAAAAAATGTGTCACCAGCTTCACTCAGGTGAATTAATGCAAGTTGTTTTTAAGCTACAAAAGAAATCTTAAGAATGTTGTATTGACAAGAACATAAGCAAGTTCTTTGGAAGAATAGTATTTTACAGCAATTAAAAAATAGGTGATTATAAACTTCCTTAAACAAAGTAAACTATATTTTTCATTTAATTCTCTTAGTCATGAGTGATTCAGAAATCACATGAGAAAATATTTCAACAAAGAGGGTCAAATTAACTACCGGAATGAAAAAGAGGGAGGTGAGCACTTGGGCTTGAACAGAAAGGCACATAAAATTTCTGTGCAAGGTGTAACCACTTACCTTTCAATTCAATCATGAAGGCTTTCACGTACACACAGACACGTGCACAAATACACACAAAGATGATACAATAAATAACTCAAATATTACATAGACAACTTTCTCAGCGACATGGGTAATGAAGTACTGTGCATTCACCAGTGAGGTGAGTCTGGGCTCTGTTTTATTTTATTGTACAGCCTTGAGAAGTAAAATGCATAAACTCCTGTTGATAGCATGTGAATCCATTTTTAGCCCACTGTATTTTTCTGAATTTTGAGTGTGAAACTCTTCATTGCACACATGCCCATGAGCAAACAGCATATTTGGAATTTACCTTGGTGATTATAATCATGCTTTTGGATAAATATGGCAGAAATTGAATCAATTTGCTACTAAATGGGCAAATCTGGAAGTGAATCCTTTGACTAATAATACTCGATTTAAGGGTGAGTAAGGAGAAAGTGGTGTGTTTATTAAACCTGCACATTCTGGGCCAACGCCCACAATTTTGACAATATATTGGGAGAAATACGTTAAAAGAATGAAATCTTTAAAACTCTTCTTTTTGAAAGTTGTTTTCAATTATCCAAACACAGGAATTTGTTATTCTTCCACAAGAAAAGACTGACATGGATGCAAAAATATTGTAAAACTATTCTATCCAAAAGAATTTGAAAACATATGTGCATTTAACATGCGGTGCTAGCAGTTAGAGATTGCCCTCAACAGAATGACTACAGATATGCTTGGACAACAGATGGTCTTTTCACCTAGAACATTCATCTTAAGGAAAAGAAACCATCCAGAAGTTAGACTGGGCAGGTGGTACTTTCTTGATCTCTCTGCCCCTTACTCTCTACCTGGGAAGCAAAGATTAATTGAATTTTCCTTAAAATGCTCTTATGAAGGCAAAACAAAAACCAGTCAACCAAAACCAAGTACTTAAAAAGAATGTAAATTCAATGTGTTGTAATTTAGCAAATTAAGTTTTGGTAAACAACTTGTTTCCTATCCCTGTTTGGATTATTTTTGTGTTAACTTGAAAACAAACTCATAGTTCTTATTCACATTGCAGATAAGGATGCTGAAGCCAGGGATAATTGTGAGTCAACTAAGGTCAAAGAGAAACTTGATAAGAACCCAAGATTGCTAAGACTTTATCTTAGTATTTAATTTTAAAAGTCCTTCCCTACAAAAAAGTGCAGGTTATATATCACCTTTTTCATGGTCCAAATCACACTGCTGAATCACTTTTGTTAACAACTTAAGCTGTCAAGATATGTGGAAAAACCATTGGTCTAGAAGTAGAAAAACATTAAGCTGTGATTCTGTTGTTACTAGTTTTTTGTTGGTTAGGAGGATGGTTGTTTACCTTTTCACTATCTTCTGAGGAGCCTGCATACCAAATTTTCCAGCCTCTTTACACAAAGGAGGCACTGCATAGAAATGAGAAGGAGGGAGGAGAGAGAGGGCTTCTGTTTTCAATTCCTAACAGTGTTTTTCCAGCAGAGAAGAGAAGGCTCTTGCAGCTCATGTCATTGAAAACAAGACAACTAAACCTCCCACAAAGCTCCCCATCTCCAGCTCTAAGCTGTGAGAGCACCAGATGTGTAGACACCTCTCCTAGTTCCTTCTCTTAGTTGTGCAGGTGGTACAGGTGAGCCTGCTATCTCCTGTTAGCAGCACATGTGGGCAAGCTCCTGTGCAGAAAGGGTCAACTGGGCAGCCTGGGTTGCTCCCTTCCTGTACATTCTCTGATGGGATGGATTCCAAATCTTTGGAATATGCCCCAGATCTGTTTCAGGCCTCAGGGCATGAAGTACCTGTTTGCATAGCCTATGCTATCAATGTGAACAGCTGCTTTTGTATGCCTGACGCATGGGCTTTGAAGTACTGGTTTAACTGGGTAGTATGGGCTGATCATGCTGTTTATTATGATGCCTTTTTCTTTCTCAGCAGCTTTGGGCTGCTCAGTCTTTGAATGCCTGTCACGCCCCGCCCCCCCCCCTCCACAAGAGAACAGTTGTAGATTTGTGCCTGGTTTCTCCAGGACTTCACCCAATATGCTTTCTCCCCCTTTGTATTTCATTCTATATCATTTATTATTACCTTGGACTAATATGTGTCAATTATATCCATTAATGGAGGTAAGTGTGCTATTTCAACACACCCATACAGCATGCACTGAGTAGATCCATCAGGCCTTTATTCATCTCCATTCTCCAACCTCTCATAGTCACTCTTCTGCATTCAGGTCAACGTTGTTTGTAGCTTCCACGTATGAGAGAGAACATGTCTGTTGTCTTTCTGTCTCTGGCTTACTTCAGTTCTATCCATTTTGTTGCAGATTACTAGCATTCATTCTTCTTATGGCTGAATATATTCCATTGTGTATATATACCATCCTTTCCTTATCCCTCCATCCACCAATGGGATCCTGTATCTCAGACATTGTGAATAGTGTTGCAATAAACATGAGTAGGCAGGTGTCTCTTTGATGTGCTGATATCATTCTTTTGGGTATATAGCCAAAAGTTGGATAGCTGGGTCATATGGTAGATCTAATTTTAGTTTTTTGAGGAACCTTATACTGCTCTTCACAATGCTTGTGTTAATTTATATTCCTAACAGCAGTGTGTAAGAGTTTCTTCTTCTCAATATCCTCACCAGCATTTTCTATTTTTTTTAGTCATTTTGATAATAGCCATTTTAACTGGGGTAAGATGATGTATCTTTTTTACTACAATAAACTGTACACCAAGAATAATAGTGATGCAAGGATGACACCCGCAGGAATCTTGGGTGCTCAGGGTTCTTGAACCTGCTCTGAGAATGAAAGCAGACAGACTCTAACAGCAGAGGTCGGAAAGATTTTATTTGTAGAGAATTTATTTGTAGAGAAGAGAAGAGAAAGACTGCATATTGGGGAATGCAGGGGGACCTGGAAACCGGTGATCTAGTGGGTCAGGGTGGGGAGTGGGGTCTTATAGCCTTTTTTTGCATTGCCCAGGGGCAAAGATGTCTCTCAGGTACAGACAGAGTTTTCCTGGGAAGGAGAGGTGTCTCCTTGACCACTTATCACCTTTTGGGACCTCCTGCAGTCCATCCTTCAATAGCATTTTTGAGTCCCATGAACCATTCTAGTGAATCATGAGCTCTCTGTGGTCTTGGGGATCCCTTTACATCTCACCTTCCTATCTGCGATGATTTCAGCCTTTCTCATAATGACACCCTGTGTTTGAAATACTTTGAATGCTTTCTATTTTCCTGATTACATGCTTACTTTTATCCTCTGTCAATTAGGTTCATCATGGCATACCTATGAATCAGTGTAATCAATTATTTATAAGAGATAATGTTTATAATTCTGATTCATTCCCCACAAATACTTTTGTGGCAAACGTTGTTCTGTCTCAAATAAAAGCCGTTAATATTTTCTAATTTTATCTTTTAAGAGACAAGAGGACATTGTATCATTGGTTGATACAGTGGACTCTAGGTGTTTGCTCCAGAATTTCAGAATTATTTTTTCAGCTGCTCCTTATTTTGAAATGTTGGTAAATTGGACTTAAGCACTGTCTGTGGAATTAGACATCTCTACCACTTTTGTTGTGAAGTTGGAGTACTTACTCACTCTAGGCCTTGATTCCTTAGCTTCAAAGCAGTTTAATATTTGTAACGTTATTAGCAACATTAAACGACATAAAGTATGAAAAAGCTTAGTGTGAAATCAGTAGTACATTGAGAGTGACTACTGTAGAGTTGTTATGATTCTGACTATGGAGTTAAAGTGATGCATGTTCAAATCCTGTTGGAAGATTTAGGTGTTATTTGATAACAATGTGATAAGCATTCAGACCCAGCACAGAGGAGTGTTCAGTAAATGGTGAATTATCATTCTTGTATTCTTTGTCAATTGCTCTAGAGTCTGTACCTTAATGTACAGAATTTTTGGCTTCTGTGTTCCATTTACAAATGAAAATTTGTTTCCTCAGCTCTGCCACTAGAAGATCATCACAGCCCTTAGACTAACTGAGGACTGACTTCCTAATTCTAATATTGACCCTCTTGAGTTCTGCAATCTTCATTCACATTAATCCATCTGAAGTGCATATGGAGATAAAACCTACTGACTTAAATTTTTCCTGAGGTGAACTTAAAAATTCTTAATAATTTTGGAGGGAGGGAATTTTTTTCCTCACAGGGAAAGATTTACAATCTGTATTTGGGCACATAGAAATGCAGTTTGCCAAGTGGTCTAAGAAGTTAAAGTGACAAGTAATAATGTTCACTGGTGTTCCACTGATTTTCAGGTAGATTTAAAAATAATTTTCATTTCACAGATGGAACTACTAATGCTTGATGAGCACAATTTGTTTGTTTATGATTTACCAGAAGATTTGTTTACAATCTATAAAAAACACAGTTGGATATTTCCTAACATTACCTTTTGTCAGGAAACAAATACAATGTAATTTATAGTGAGACAGATGCCCAAAGCATAATTTTACCATTGTTAATATGATTCTTTCAGTATTCACATGTTACTGTGGAATCAGTGATGTATAAAACCAACATACGGCCTTGGATCTAATTAAAAGGACCAGTGGTCTATGAATATGGATGTGAGAGTTTCCAAAGAACAAAGGGCCAAAGATGAAATCAATAGAATAAATAGAAATAACAATGAAGTTCTGAATAATAGGCAGGAAAAATGTAGCTTTTATGTATCAGTCTTGAGGTTGGGCATTTAAATTGGAGGACAATGCCATCATAAATTTAAAGTATAATTTGACTGAGACTAGGGTAGCAACATTAGTGGTCATGAAAAGGTGAATTCTGAATCTACTTTGAAAGTTTGGATATGGACTGTCAAAAAAAGAGAACAAATTAGTAGGAGTCCATTTTTGTTGGGCATCTTAAACTAGAGGGATTGTTTGGCTTTTACTTAGGTGTAGAAGGCTGGAGAAACCAATTTAAGATGGGCTAGAAGTTGGAATTGTTATTTTTCTATGCATTAAATTTGAGATGCTTTTAGTTATTAAGCAGTTTTCTGACAAACCATTAGACATTTGAGTCCAGAGTTAAGAGAAGTATAGGAATGAGATATAAATTAGAGAGTTGCCACATAGGTTGCTTTTAAACCCATGGAACAGGAAAGAATATAAGCTGAGAATGAGAAGATAGAAAAAAGAAGAAGAGGTCCAAGGACCGAGCTGAGGACCTCTTTAAAATTAAGCACAAGGAGCAGTAATTAAAAAAGATGCATGAATGTAGCTTGATGTTAAAGGTTGCAAAGTACCATATGATGACCCCATGATAAAACGGTCTCGCTAAATTGGTATTCTACAAGGACTGTGTGCATTCCCCTACTCTTATTGCTAAGGTTAGAGTGAAGTACTTCATTATATCAGTGCTAGAGTTGAATTCTTTAAATATGGGTCTTATGAATGTGAATAATGATATAATTCCATTTGTTGAGAAAGACTGCACCTATACTCTGGATGATAATTGTGTTCATTATACTAAATTAACCTCAGTAACTATGGCTCAGGTGACCTATGTAACAAGCTTTGCATTAATAGTACCTTTTTCTTTCTTTTTCCCTATTCCTCTCACTTAACATATGCATTTATCTATTGTCTCTTTATCTTTATCAACTTATTATAGGGATTTTTTTCCTCCCTTCAATGTGCTTTGCTAGACACTGGCTGTCTGATCTGCATTTTACCTGGTAATATCTTGTATTCTTGCTACTGTACCACAACTGTCTAATCTTAATTTCTTGTATCTGTTTCTCCTTCTGCTAGTCAGTGCTAAAGGAGATAAATTTAGCATTGTTTGGGTTAAAAAGTAAATTACTGATTGGAATATGAGTTAAATTATGATTTCTTTTATTGGGCAGAAATTTCCTAATCTACTTTCTATATTGTAATGTTAAACTCATCTCCTATTTATGTGAATGTCACACAAATCTTAAGCAGTAAAATTGCAACACTATGATTCAAGCAAAGGCTTTTCATATCTCAAGTTCCATACTCTTTCTACTGCTCTCATGATGTCTCTAGTGTGCATCTACAAGGCTTGCACATAGACCAGAAGGAAGTGAGGGGAGAGATAAGAAAATGTTATGAATATGCTTGGGTTATTGTGATGTTAGTTGAAATTCGTCAATTTACTCTGCCACTCTTACAAAAACATAAATATTGAAAGGTGATTTTTTTCCTAATGCATTTGCTATAAGCCTTTTATGCAAATCATATGGGAAGGCATTGGATTGAATAACCTTACCATTGCTATTGTATTGACAACTTGAGACAATGTCAATCAGGATTTTTCAAATATTGCTGCTCCTTGTTAAAATATATGGCACTAGTTGCTCTCACAGGGGTGATGATTATGGTAGAAGATAAAATAAGATAAATTCTTTCCCAGGAGGAGAAAATTATGAAATTGTAAGAAATAAAAAAGTCACAGATCACTTAATTAATATGGAACACCTTGATTTAGCATGTGAGGGAATTGAAACAGAGTCAAATCAAGCCCTGACTGCTGCTTGCCCATTTCCCACTGAAGTATGTGTCAAGAGTGGACACCCATGCCCACCCAGGACTGCTTGGGCTGCTTCTGCTTGGGCTAATGGAAAATCATGCTTCTAGCTTGTTAGGCAGATCAAACACTACATTCACAAATGACTTGTGAATGGAAAAGGGCAGTTGTCACTTCTGGTCTGAAGCTATAAACTCCCTGGGCAATAATTCAATTCTTTTCTGTCTTTGCAGCAGGTATCTAGGTAGCAGCAATGGAAGCAGGCTGTGTCCCCACTGCTTGCGATCAGCTTTCTGGGGAGTGAGAAACTTTGGTGTCATATATCTGTCAAGATATGGATTTGTTTGCTACCAAGTGAAGATCCCATTCTGTCCTGACTAATTCAAAAGTACTTAAAGATGCTAAGGGTTGGTCCAGATACTTGTGACCAGTAGAGAAAAATAATCAGGATTTATAAATTATCAAACAAGTGATTTACATTTTGAGGCAAATAGACAACCTTGCAAACTGGATAACAGTTATTATAAATTGAAGTGTGCTATGTGGGGGCTCCAGTTTGACATAAAATACTTTTTGTTGCCTTTTAGGATTGACTTCATCTTCTACTGCAACGACAATGTCACATTTAGGAAAGGAGAAATGTATATTAGAGGCATAAAAATAGAATTCTCCTCTTGAGTAGACACCACCTGCTCTGTGCACAATCTTTCATTCCCTTTTTAATTTTAGCAAACTGCATTTGACAAGATTTTTCTATCAGTGGAATGCTGTAGGTCTGCTTTATTCTGGGGAAATGTTATAAGTAATGATAGTCACAGATCAGCAATGCTGTAAGACGCGATTGCAGGATAATCAAATGATGCCTGTGGAGTGCAGAGTGATTAAAGAATCAATCACTGACTTTGGACAATTTCATCAGTCTCTTTAAAATAATTTAAAACTACTGAGGTATAGATTCTTATTTTGAAAGTTCTTGTACACATAGTTGACCAAGTATTATTTTAAAAAACCAAAACTAATGATTAAGGTGTGATATGATGACACTGAAAATAATTGGCATGTTGTGTACTTGGCCAAAAGAATTTGGCTATAATTTGCCTTGGCTGTGGGAACATGGACTAGCAATGATTTTCCTTGGTATGCTAACACTGGCTGGAGATGAATATTTACTATAAAGAAAGGAAAACAAAATGACAGAGATTTGTATTATTAAAATTTATTTAAGAATTTTCAAGACTTCTATCTCAATATCATTGGTGACAATTTGTGGGAGATATTAGGCATGCAAGTCCCTGGATAGCTCTAGTGGCCTCCACATTTTAGACACACCAGGCAGCTTTGCCTTTTACTGATAGTTTGCTTTTCACTAGAGAAATAAAAAATTGAGTATAATTAAAGGAGACTGATACCTGTAGCTGAAAAAGAAAGTAGCTTGAGAATATATAATTCTAAGCAGTGAGTCTATTTGTGTACATTTTGATGGTTTTATTATATGCATGTGTTGTGTGTTGATGGATGAATGAATGGGCACTTGGACACATAGAACTCTGTGAACATATTTCTTCACAAGACAGGATCTGGACACAGGTCTTAATAGGAAATTAATCTGCTGGCTTTTCATGATGTTAGAGGCTCCATCTTAATCTTGGGTTAACAAAATTCAAAAAGGGTTTAAAACTAGATTACAGCAGTCTTCACTAAAAAAGCAGGTTCCATTTTAATATGGAACCACTGCTGATTTGTCCCAATTCTTTTTTATTAATGTCTTTTAATTGTATAAAATAATGGATTTCATTAGGATATTTTCATATCGGTATATAAAGTACTTTCACTGTTTTTATCCCCCCACCTCCACTTAACTTATCCTCCCTCCTACTTTCTCCTTTCTAGTCCCTAATAGCTCCTTTTGTACCTTTTACTTCTCTCCCCTCACTCTTCTCCCTTCCTCCCCCTGCTTCTTCTTCTTTATACGGGTGAGAGAAAACATAAGATTCTCTTCTTTCTGATTCTGCTTATTTTACTTAACATGATCTCCAGTTCAATTCTTTTTCCTATAATACTCCATTATATATGTCACACATCACATTTGCCTTATCTGTTCATTCATCAGTGGGCACTTAGGCTAATTCCATGACTTGGGTTATTGTGAACAATGATGCAATAAACATGGGTGTAGTTGTATTGCAAGCTGACCCTGATTCCTTTGGATGTATACCTTGGAGTGACATAGCTAGGTGTTTTGGTAGTTCTATTTTTAGTTTTTGAGAAAGCTCCATACTGATTTCCATGTGGCTGTATTCACTTACATTTCCACCAATAGTGTATGAGGGTTCCTTTCTCCAATTCCTTGCCAGCATTTGTTGTTTGTGATCTCCATGATTGCTATTGTGACTGGAGATGAAATCTCAGTGCTGTACTGATTTGCATTGCCCTAATTGGTTCCAATTCATTGTGCTGCATGTATGCACATCCTTTGCTGGTGACTGAAGTTTTCCCCATAACCCATGGATTGTATTTCTTTGTACCTTGTGGTACAGTTCAGACTTGCTTTGGTCATTGGTATACTAGTGGGTGGGACCAAGCAAGGACTTTAAATGTTTCCTCACAACACTTGGGAGGCAGCAGCAGGAGGCAGGAAGCAGGAGGATTGTGAGTTTGAGGTCTGCATGGGCTGCACAGTGTGACCCTGCCTCAAAACAAGTGTCAACATGATTGTGAATTTCCTCTTGTGCTTCTAAAGTCACTTGGAGAAGAACATGCCTTAGCTAACCCACTGGTCCAGAGAAAAGAGCCATGCAGAACGATGTAGATTCTAAGATATGGGTGTGCAGGGTGCAGCTGTCCCTGGTTTATACCAGCCTCCCCAGTGAACCAGTGAGAAGTGTTGCATAGCATTACCCGCTGGGCGCCCAGGTGTCTTATCATGAAGTGACAGCTGACTGATAAAGTGAGGAGTGCCATAGAGTTTAAGAAATTCAAGTTGTAGCATCTCTCTGTAATAAGTTGGAAATTTCTAAAAAATCAGAGAATTTACTGTTGTTTCCTGGCATTCATTCACCATTTATGAGTCCACAGGGAAACAGTAAATGGGGCCATGCTGATTTCATTATTTTTTGTCAGTTGTACTCAGTCTATTGTATAACAACACACCAGACCTTCTTACTCTATCTATGCATAAATTAGTTTCCATTTCAATAAGCTAGAAGAAAGGGGCTTGACTTGTTTTTGTCAGGAGGAAATAGCAAATGTTTGAGAAGACAGATATGTTTGACCTGATTATACAATGCACACATGAGTCAAAACATGGCATCTTACTCTACAAATATGTGTGGTTTTTATGTGCTAGTTAAAACAAATCTAAAATGTAAAACTACATACTTATTTCATCATTTTCAACTAAACTTTCAATGATAAATATAGGTTTAAAATCAGAATCATACTCAACTCCAATCCCACTGGAAAAAAAAAGAAAAAAAATCAGAACTGTAATACTGTAACTGTGATATTGTCATCACTGGAAACCAGAGATATGTTCCTCTTTCATATTATAGATATAGCAAGTACATCAAAATAAAATTTACTCTGAATGACATTTGAAATTATAGTAGGTTATGGATTTATTGCTAATATTTTCATATGTATTAAGAAAGCGTTTTGAAGTCAGAATTTTTCCTACTATTTTAGTAAATGTGTTTAAATGCAAATGAATGAACTTATGTTGGTCATAATTCTCTGCGGTGAAGTTTCTAGCATCTGATCTCTTTTTTTTTTCCACCTCCTATGCAGTTTATTTATTTATTTTATTATTCATATGTGCATACAATGCTTGGGTCATTTCTCCCCCTCCCCCCACCCCCTCCTTTAACACTCCTCCCTCTCTCCCCCATCCCCTCGATACCCTGCAGAAACTATTTTGCCCTTATCTCTAATTTTGTTGAAGAGAGAGTATAAGCAATAATGGAAGGAACAAGGGTTTTTGCTAGTTGAGATAAGGATAGCTATACAGGAGTTGACTCACATTAATTTCCTGTGCATGTGTGTTACCTTCTAGGTTAATTCTTCTTGATCTAACCGTTCCTCTAGTTCCTGGTCTCCTTCTCCCGTTGGCCTCAGTTGCATTTAAGGTATCTGCTTTAGTTTCTCTGCGTTAAGGGCAACAAATGCTAGCTAGTTTTTTAGGTGTCTTACCTAGCCTCACCCCTCCCTTGTGTGCTCTTGCTTTTATCACGTGCTCAAAGTCCAATCCTGTTGTTGTGTTTGCCCTTGATCTAATGTCCGCATATGAGGGAGAACGTATGATTTTTGGTCTTTTGGGCCAGGCTAACCTCACTCAGAATGATGTTCTCCAATTCCATCCATTTACCAGCAAATGATAACATTTCACATTTCATTCTTCTTCATGGCTACATAAAATTCCATTGTGTATAGATACCACATTTTCTTGATCCATTCTTGTAGAGCTCGTTCACATTCTTTGTTAAGGTTAAACCTAGGTATTTGATTTTTTTGAGGCTATTGTAAATGGAGTTTTCATATATTCTTTCTCAGTTTGTTCATTATTAGTGTACAGAAATGCTAATGATTTTTCTATGTTGATTTTATATCCTGCTACCTTGCTATAGCTATTGATCAGCTATAGCTTGCTATCAGCTTTTGAGTAGAGTTTTTTGGGTCTTTAAGGTATAGGATCATATCATCTGCAAATAGGGATATTTTGACATTTTCTTTACCTATTTGTATTCCTTTTATTCCTACTTCTTGCCTAATTGCTCTGGCTAGTATTTCCAGTACTGTGTTGAACAGGAGTGGAGATAGTGGGCATCCTTGTCTAGTTCCTGATTTTAGAGGGAATGGTTTCATTTTTTCACCATTAAGTATAATGCTGGCTGTAGGTTTATCATATATAGCTTTTATAAATTTGAGATACTTTCCTTTTATTCCTAGTTTTCTTAGAGCTTTTATCATGAAATGGTGTTGGATCTTATCAAAGGCTTTTTCTGCATCTATTGAGATGATCAAGTGGATTTTGTCTTTGCTTCTGTTAATGTGGTTTATTGCATTTATTGATTTTCATATGTTGTATCACTCCTGCATTCCTGGGATGAAGCCTACTTGGTCATGGTGAATGATCTTTTTGATGTGTTGTTGAATTCACTTTGCCATTATTTTATTGAGGATTTTTGCATCAATGTTCATTAAGGAGGTTGGCCTATAGTTCTCCTTTTTGGAGGTGTCTTTGCCTGGTTTTGGGATAAGTATCATACTGGCTTCATAAAATGTGTTCAGCAGTTTTCTTTCACTTTCTATTTCATGGAATAGTTTAAAGAGGGTTGGTATCAGTTCTTCTTTAAAGGTCTGATAGAATTCAGCAAAGAATCCATCAGGTCCTGGACTTTTCTTTTTGGGGAGACTCTTGATTGATGCTTCAATTTCATTTTGTGTTATAGATCTATTCAGGTGATTAATACCCTCTTGGTTCAGTTTTGGATGATCATATGTATCTAGAAATCTTTCCATTTCTTTAAGATTTTCAAATTTATTTGAATATAGGTTCTCGAAATAGTCTCTGATGTTTTCCTGGACTTCGATGGTGTTTGTTGTTATCTCTGCTTTTGCATTCCTGATTCTACTAATTTGGGTTTTTTCTCTCTTCATTTTAGTCAGGTTTGCCAGGGGTCTGTTGATCTTGTTTATTTTTTCAAAGAACCAATTTTTTGTTTCATTAATTCTTTGTATTTCTTTTTTGGTTTCTGTTTCATTGATTTCAGTTCTTATTTTTATTATTTCTCTCCTTCTATTTGTTTTGGGATTTGCTTGTTCTTGTTTTTCTAGGAGTTTGAGATATATCATTAAGTCATTGAATTGGGATCTTTCAGTCTTTTTAATATATGGACTCATGGCTATAAACTTTCCTCTGAGGACTGCCTTTGCTGTGTCCCATAGGTTCTGGTAGGTTGTGTTTTCATTTTCATTGACTTCCAGGAACTTTTTAATTTCCTCTTTTATTTCATCAATGATCCATTGTTCATTAAGTAATGAGTTATTCAGTTTCCAGCTGTTTGCATGTGTTTTGTCTTTACTTTTGTTGTTGAGTTCTAGTTTTATTGCATTGTGATCAGATAGAATGCATGATATAATTTCTATTTTCTTATACTTGCTGAGGCTTGTTTTGTGCCCTAGGATATGATCTATTTTAGAGAAGGTTCCAGGGGCTGCTGAGAAGAATGTATTTGTGTTGAAGTTGGATGAAATGTTCTGTAGACATCAAGTAGATCCATTTGATCTATTGTATATTTTAGATCTTGGATTTCTTTATGGATTTTTTGTTTGGATGACCTATCTATTGATCTAATGAGATGTTAAAGTGTCCCACAACCCCTGTATTGGAGTTGATATATGCTTTTAGGTCTTTCAGGGTATGTTTGATGAAATTGGGTGCGTTGACATTGGGTGCATATAGGTTGATAATTGTTATTTCCTTTTGGTCTATTTCCCCTTTTATTAGTATAGAATGTCTTTCTTTATCTCGTTTGATCAATGTAGGTTTGAAGTCTACTTTGTCAGAGACAAGTATTGCTAGTCCTGCATACTTTTGGGGGCCACTTGTTTGATAAATCTTCTTCCAGCCTTTCATCCTAAGCCTATGCTTATTCACCTGATCTCTTTGAGAGGAGATTTTGAGTTCTTGCTGGGTGACAATTAAATACTTGCATTCACTCAATGAAAATACATCACATCTCTGCCGTAGGGTGCCCAAATGTGTCAGATACAATATGGCAAGAGATGTGCAACGATTATGTAAGTATCTTACTTCACTGCAATATTAAACAATAATTCCTTGGGAAAACAAAATTCCTAAAAAGCAAAACCATAATGGTGTTCAGTTTGAGCTTAAAATAAAGAATGGTTTCATAATAACATTGACCTTAAGATTCTTAAAAGTTTTGTGGATTTAGCATATTATATATAATTTTTTAAGTTTTAAAAAATCTCTGATGGTTAAAATATGAAAACACATGAAATTTATGTGCTAGAATTATTTAGATGTACTTAATATCTGATTAAAATCTTTTAGTATTATATCACAAAATAAAATTGCATTGTCTTATGTGATGCTTATAAAAAACGCTTTTGCAAAGTGAAAGAAATTTATACAATTTTAGTATTCTTGCTGCCAATATTCTCCCCTATCAAGAATAAAAAATTAAATAAGCCAGTTTTCACTAAAGGACTTTAGTTCAAATTTGTTTGAATAGCCTTAAGGCTTTTCCACTGCTGATGTTGTACATCTTTTAATTATGTTCATAATAACATCCACATGACCCCATAAGGTGGTCATATAGGGCATCCTTAATAAATCTGGAAGAAAGATGGCAAGCAGAACTCTTCTGACTTTGATCATTTGAGCTCCTTTTTTGTCTCTTCTAGGGGCTTCTTATCCATACTTCTCCATCTAATGTTAACAAAAATTTTTTAAGTACTTAACTTTAGCAACTTAGAAGCACTTTTGGGACGTACAACTTAACCATATAATATTCATACACTGTTGTAGATCAAGATTTGTCCCAGAGATGTCTTATAAGTAAAAACTTACTAGTTGCTGTACATATAATGAGAGCTGGGTAGAAAAGAGAAAAATAGCTCTTAAAGATCAATGGGTGTAGGCTCAGAAGACCAAAAATCGTATGTTCTCCCTCACATGCAGACTTTAGATCTAGGGCAAATGAAGCAATGTTGTTGGACTTTGGTCACATGACAAGAGGAGAACACATGTGGAGGTATGGGGATAGGTAAGAAATGTAAAAAAATGATAGTATTTGATGTCCTCAATGCAGAGGAACTAATGCAGAAACTTTAAAGTGACAGAGGTCAATAGGAGAAGGGGATCAGGAGCTAGAGAAAAGGTCAGTTTGAGAAGAATCAACTTAGAATGTAACACATTTATACATGAAAGCAATGCTAGGAATCTCCCTGTATAGCTATCCTTATCTCAACTAGCAAAAACGCTTTGTCTTTCTTATTATTGTTTATACTCTCTCTTCAACAAAATTAGAGATAAGGGCAGAACAGATTCTGCTTGGAAGCAAAGGGGAGTGGGAAAGAGGGGGAGGGGGCAAAGGGGAGAGGGGAGAAATGGCCCAAACGTTGTATGCACATGTGAATAAATGAAACAAACAAACAAACAAGCAAACAAAAAAAATCACTGGGTGATGTTGTCAGGTGTCTACTTGTTAATTTAAGGTTTTCAAATTTTCAGAAAAGTAATTATTTTCTTACATGTATTATTGAGGTTTACCTGGTATGTACTGTATGTTTCAATGCATATATTTTGATAGATATTTCAAAATCAAGTATCTGGAGATGACTTTTCAGCCAACACAGAATTTTTTTATCATATAGGAAAGGGCCATGGGAAAATGTTAGAGCTTGATAGTAAATTTTACTTTTTAATTTTCCAATTGTAGTGTATTTTAAAAATGTTTTCATATCCTTTGACATTCCTCATTTCAAAAGGTGGAATCTGTTGTGTTTCCTCCTCTTGAATCTGATGGCTATTTAATTATGGAGGAAGAGCTGCTAAATGCCTTCTGAGGTTAGATCTGATAGAGCTTCTACCTCATGGTTTTGGGAAGCTCACATGAGAACAAAGTCATTGAACCCTGAGAAATCCAGGTATGAGGAGGCCACATAGAGATGCTCCTGTCAATAGCACTAGATGAGGTTCCAGTGGCTGCCGGTACCACTTAGAAGACAAAGTAAGGAAGAAGCCTTTTAGTGAGGCCAGGTCCAGCTTCCACCTGACTATAAAAGCCTGCAAGATCCATGCTTAGAATCTTCTAGATGAGTCAAGCCTACACTTAGACTTGTGAAGGACAAGAGAATGATTGCTATTTTTCGTGTTACTACATTTTGGGATGATTTGTCATACAATAGCAACAGAGCCAATTTTTGTACTTGAAAGTGTTGTAACTAAAATGTACATGTGCCATTGGCTTTGAGACAAGACAACAGCTGGCAGGGTGTCTGCAAGCCTTTCAGTGAAAGCCTAATGGACTGTAAGAAGGGTGTAAGCAGAAGGTAACTGGTACCAGGAGGATATGGGCTTAAAGGAAGATAATGGAATGTTTTGTAAAACTCAAACAGGACCTCATTTGGAGGAAAGTTTTGTGAACTGTCTTTTTGTAACATAAAAATAGGAATGTTTCTAAGAATTGTTACACATGAAATACTGTGGGCCCGTGTAGAGGGTTTTTGCCTTCACAGGCCAAAGAACTGGCTCATGAGACAGCTGATTGACTCATGAGCCAAGGCCAGTACACAGTAGGATTTATTAGAGAGAAAGGAAAGGGTACAGCTAGAACAGCAAGCAGAGCTCATAAACTGGTGGCTCCCTGCTGAGGTGAAGGCTGGGGCTTTTCATGGATGCTTTAACTCTGGATTAGGGTAAGGGTTAGGTGGGGTTTTTTTCCATTGGCCATGGATTTACATGTGTGGGCTCTCTTCAGTGATTTGGTCTGTTTGCCCCTTATAGGGGGAAACAACCTTGAGAGCATTCTGTTTATCATCCCTGTGACAGATTTTTGAGACATGTATCTCCTCCTCAGGGTGCAGGAATGCAGATTTATAACTCCTTCTCAGGGTAGAGGGCTCATAGTGCTCTCCATGGGGGATGGGACACTGCCTCACTCATCTGTCCCTTAGGTTCCCAAATCCAACAGAATCTTGAAAACATAACTAAGCTGAAGTGAAGAAAGCATGTTGAAGGAATCTTATGACTGTTTCTAGTTGACTGTTGTGAAATATGAAAAGAGAGAGGGAGGGAAAAAAGAAAATTGCAGTTTTCAAGTAAAACTGAAATGATCTCTATAAGAGATAGATCCACTCAATGAAAAAAATAAAGCTTTCTTGTTCCTTTTCAGATGGTAAAAAATCTGCAATTTAGAAACAAAATTTAAAAGATTCTGAAACCAGAATTTTGGACATAATGTCCAAACTTCTGGACTTCCATGGTCAGTTCTGGCCACTTGCAGTTATATGCCAAGTAAAGAGACATGATGAAGGGCAGAGAAAGGAGATTTATTACACAGTCCAGGACATGTCAAAGGAAGAGGCAAAGTAAGTAGTCAGCCCATCTTCAGCCTTCTTTGGGGTACAGACATGAACTATAGCTTTAAATAGACAAAGAATTAGGACAGAAGGTAAAAGGTATGCATAGTTAAATAGTCCCAGTCACAGGTGTTTCCCTATCCTTTAGAGTTTCCAAAAAAGTTGTTATATAGAGTCATTGCTGCCTGGCAGTTACTCTTCTAAGGAGACTCTGCTGTTAGGTGTGGTTTCCATCCCTTGTCAGATGTTATCATTTCTACCCAAGGTGATTGCAAAGTGACTGCAAACAGAGTTGCTAAAGAGCAAAGGACAATAGGTATAAAATGGAGATAGATATGCAATTTCTCCTCCTATTTTTTGTTAATTGGTGAGCCCAAGTATAGAGTCAGTGCTTTTCAGCAAAATCAGTTTAGGCACTTCTAACTATTCCAACCCAACATCACACCCAGAGTAGGATTACTGGCTTTTTGTGGAGACCTCAAAGAAATAGAAAGTGGTGTCTTACAGAAACTTTTAGAAAGACAAAAGAGTTTTTAAGGATCTTGGCATGCCTTGTAGATCTTCTCCTTCAACAGAGGACTTCTGAGAATCTCAGTAGTTTTATCTTATAGCCATTTCATTGGGAGCCCAAATGAAGAAAGTCTTTCTGTGTGGTTGCTATTTACAGTTTTGCATTTTGCTCAAGAAAGTGAAGTCCAGTAAGATTTATTAAAAACAAACAAACAAACAAAAATACAAAACTGCACAAAGTTTTTAAGATATTATTCCACTTGGAAGCATTGCCAGCTTGGATTTAAAAAAGAAAGAGAGAGAATAATATATGGTTGCCTGCCATGTGCAAGGCCATGGGGCTTAATCCCCACCAAAAACAGAAAAAAGAAAGAAGAGGAAGAAGAGGAGGAAGGGAAGGGAAGAGTAAGGGAAAGGAAAGAGTAAGGGAAAGGAAAGGAGAAAGGAATGGGGAAATAAAAAGAAAGAAAGAGTCTTGAACTCCACACAGTACTTTAGGGAGTAGGCTGAGAAGACTACTCAGTTTATGTCTTGTTTTGTCCTGGATAAAGGATAAATGTGAGCAAGAGCTTAGAAATTGAGCCAGGAGGGGTACAGAATCATTCTCAGGTAATAGGCAACAACTACATATGACTACAAGAGGAAGAAAGAAAGAAAAATCATTGTAATTTGTTAGGAAAAATGCCGCTCACAAAGAAAGCTCATGAGAAAAGTCTCACATCCACAGAGCAAAGTTTAATGGCAGGCCCAAACTGCCAAGCTGGCCGGGAAAAGATGGCACAGCAGTGATTCTGGGCCAGGTGTGGCTCCTATAGAAATGGGAGGTTAAGGAAGTTAGCTCATGCTCAGTAGTCTCTGGTATGGGTGGGGCTGTCTTAGAGCATGGGAATTTGTTTAAGGGCAGGGCTGTCCTTGTAAGTTTCTCAAGTGAGGTCTGAGGATAAAATGGCCACTGATTTATAAATGGCAACATTATTGTTCTATCATTCCTCCATTTTGTTTTTTTTTAATAATGATGAGAGTAGGGGCTGAGGATCAGGAATTGGGGTGAAGCATCGGTCTCTTTAGCTGCTTCCTGCTGGCAGGAGGCATTGTATGGGGCAGGATCTTCAGGCTCCTGTGGTGTCCTGGATGGGGCCTTCCCAATAGTTTTTCCAGGCAGTTTTAGAGAGGTTGATATCCCTGGAGGTACAACTGGTTAAATTTTTGATTAGTGACTGCAGACATGTAGTATGATACAAGGGAGGAAGCTTAAGAACAGGACAGCAAGAAATATAGGCATTAGGATGGGCATTAGCCAGGAGAACAACTGTGAAATGTTGTTCCCCAGACAATTCCAAGAGTCCTCCAACTCCCTTCTCCATTTTTCTAACTGTTCCTTGAGATGTGTCACCACTGGGGGATCCCATTGAGCTTGACAGTAGTGGGTGTTGTGAGAATGACCAGATGAGAGCTGGTCCACTGAAGTCCCAATGGAGAGGACAGAAGATCCTTTAAGAGAACAAGATCCCCTGGTTTAACAGAAATTGTTATAGGGTGTGGCAGGATCTGGTCTGCATGCTCTCTGAGAAGTTCCCTGAGAAGGTTAAGGTAAGGCAGTTCAGCCAGAGGAGCAGAGTCTTTTGGAGGCAAGTTTTCTAAGAGAAATGGGCAGCCATACATTATTTAAGACCCAAATAGGAATATTAGGAGTTGCATAAAAGGTGTCTTGCTAAGGGACTGCATACTTAGGGATTGAAATTCTGCAAAATCCTGTAACTCTCAAGAAAGTTCTAAGCTGCCTTATAGTATGGGGGGGGAGGGAAATGGAAGATTGGGTTGATGAATTCATGACTCAGGGAGTGAGTCTGTCCTTTTAAAGCCACACCTAGGTAGGTGACCTGTGGGAGGCAGGGGCTGTCACGATTTAAATGTAGCACCCTTGGATAAAAGAGAGCTTTAGCTCATTATTTTATATAAATTGACCTTTTAACTTTGTAAATGTTTGTACCATATTTTGATAAAGTATAACATAACACTGTTACAAGGTGTTCATTTAAGACACATAAATAAATATGCAAATGAACCCTGATTTAGTAGTACTTAAAGCTTGACAAGATCAGCAGAAAACACAAATAATTTTTTTGATAAAATCTTTCTCTCTAACAGTTTTTTATAGATGTTACTCAGAGCAGAACAATATTAAGTTAACCATGTTATTTTATAGACATAGAGAATTTGATTTTAGTTTGACATGACCCTAAAAATCTTTTAGGCAACTCTTAGATTATACTCAACTTTAACTTTATTACAAACTGAAGCTTTTTATTATACACTTTTAAAACTTACTCAGACCTTCATATAACATACTAAATCTTTTGATGGCTTGTCTTTATCCCTCCTATTTGAAACAATCTTCAGGACAAACCCTTCTTTACAAAATCCTTTCTCATCCAAAAACATTCCTTTTTCCTTTAACTTCTCAAAAAATACATTCACTACCTAGCTATATCCTTTCCAGTTGTTTACTTTGTAACTTGTATTTTAAAATTAACTATTATAAGAATTTTAAATTTATTATAGGGGGTGGGGCAACTAATTAGTAGCCTTTGGTGTTTTAAGGAATTTATGACAGGCATAAGGTCTCATGTCCCTCAGAGGGTCTTGAGGGGATATTGTTTTGGGTGTGGAAATTGTGAGGGATTTTTGAGTTTTATTTGAATAAGGAGGGCTGTCCAGGCTCACCCTACAGTCATCCCATCAGTCCACACTGTGGAATCTATTTGTTCCTCAAGGAGGGGGCAGCACAGATAGCTGCCTGGGGGGAGGAGTATTTGAGTTTTTAGTTGAGATAGTAAATCCCATCTCAGCAGAGGCACTGGAGTTTCAGGAACTATGAGAAAAGGGTAACAGAAGAGGAGGTCTCCCCAACAGCAGGCCAGAGGCTGGGTAAAATAGTGCTATAGGGGCTGGCCAAATATGCCCCAAACAATAACCTTGTCAATGGACCAGGGACCGGGAGAGAAAGGTAAGACTGAGAAACAAGCTCCAGCAGGAAAGTGACCTTTTGTTTTTCTGCCATTGTGGCTACATCCTCAACATGGATGCCAAGATGTGGAACATGGACAGGGGGCCAGGACCCATCAATCCATAGGTGGTGGCACCTCGCCTTCCATCTGGAGACAGGGAACACAGACCTCCAGTGGTTACCTTGCAGAGAGGGCAGGGTCCTGGTTGGGGGCAGGGCTGTCTCCCAGGCTGTCCCCTTAAACATCCTCTGCAGAAGTGTCCACCATGGTAGCAAATTCAAGATATAGGCCCCAGTCTGGTGGGGGCAGCAATGAGATCATGTCTCTTATCTTTCTCTCTGTTAGTAATGTCCCAGTTATAGTATTCAGACATGGCTAGTGTATTAGTTGATCCAATGACTTTTCTCCTTCAGCCACAGACTGAGTTTTCTACAAATATCTGGGGTTGACTGTTAGAAATTTATCTTTGAGGAGAACCTCTCTCACCTGTGACTCTGGATCACCATGGGATGCTTTCTGATAGCATCCTTCAGATGCCACAGAAAGGTAAGGGGATTTTCTTCAGAATGTTTCTGTAAAGCAAAGTTGTTATTTTACATTAACACCTGACACTCTGGAGAGCAGGTTTCTGAACCATTCTGGGCCTCAGTTTCCTCACTTGAAGAATGAGGGATCTGGTCTAGGTTAAACTACTTTCTTCCACTCTGAGATGGCTGAAGTGACATTAATGCCAGTTATCTTTCTTCTTCTTATTATTATTTTTGATTTAGCAATGCTGGGGAATTGAACCCTGGGTTTTGCACATGCTAGGCAGAAATTCTCCCATTGAGCTACTTCCTCAACCCCAAATATTTTTTTTCTTTCATTTGGCTATACTGGGCTTGAACTCAGGACTTTATGCCTGTAAAGTGGCACTCTACTGCTTGAGTCATATCACCAGGCCCTTTTAGTGTGGATCTGTCAAGGGGACTGCCTGTGACCCTGTAGGTAGGCACATTTATTCCCTCATTTCCAGGTGCCACTAGTATTGGGACTCATTGTAAATGTTAGTCATTTTTAACTTGAGTGATTTGGGCTAGAACCTATTGCTTTTCTAATGACACAAGAGTCTGGTCTAGTAGAAGCAGAATATCCTTTCATGTCAATTGAAAGGTTTGGATCACAGAGATAAAGGCTTGAATGTATTTGTTTGGGAATCAGTATAACTGTTTAGATGTTTTTAAATTTCCCTTAGATCTGATAACTGGAAGGGGACATAAGACTTGCCCTCTTCCTACCATTACCTGTTGAAGGGGGAAGCACCCATTAGGAGGTTCTGGATATTAGGGTGCCTTAGAAGGTAGAAATTTGTATAGGGGACCTTAGTTCATTTTTTCCCTTTTATAGAAAAGGTCTAATTGGAGTATGGTATTGTAACTTAAGGAACCCTGTAAAGGCCACTTCTCTTGGTCACACAAGGCATACTGAGGCCAGGCCTCAGTACAAAGCTTCCAACATCTATAAGCCAGAAGACTGGAAGGGGCAGGTCCCATCTAGAAAGAACAAAATGTTAGGATCCTGTCTTTTAGCTAACAGCAGGCAGCCTCTTTAATAAAGGTTACTTTTTAACAAAGGAATAAATTGCCTGTAAAGTTAGAGAAGGGTATTTAGAGGGCATCCTGGGCCAATAACAGTACCATATGGGACAACTAGTTTTAATATTTGTAGGGAAAAATTTATGTTGAGGCTGAAAGTATAAAAAGTTTTAAATAAGAAATTTAGAGACTACAGTAATGTTTTATTTCTGGGACTATAACCTTGAGTTAACAATTGGCTTACAAAGCCTGGGTCCAGTGTCCTGAGGTGTGAGGTGGGGCTAGGAGGAGGGCATGTGCAAGGCACCAACCCCCTCCACACACACCCAGGACAAGTGAGCCTGTCTGCCTAGGCCTGATCCTGTGGCCTGTTGCCTGTCCCCCCTTCCTGTGTATTCTGTGCATATTTATTCTAGGGGAAGTGGCAGTAGGCTGCAGCCACCACCATGTGTGGCTTGTGGCCTAAGATGTGTGTTGGGTTGGCCTATGGATTCTCTTAGCTATGGCAAGCATTCCCTATTTGCTTTCCCTCCTCCTCTTTTGGGGGCAGAGTTAGGGCATGAGTGTGGCAGCTGTAGTATTTTTGTAAGCACTTTTTGTAAAGCAGCTGATTTAAAGTTACTTTAGATTGAGAAGCCTGGCAAACTAGTTGGAGTAACTTAAGTCATAAGGTACCATGCTACAAGTTTTTCATGGGAGACAGGGTCCCAGTAAGCCCAGGGAGGGGAAGGCAGACAGAGATGACAGACAAGGCATGGGACTGGGGAGGGAGCAGAATGGGTATCCTGACATCTTAGGTAAGGGAGGGGAAGGCAGAGCCTGGAGGCATGACACACGCCTGAGGGATTAGCCATCACCTGTGCCTCGAGGTTGCTCCTATTGACTGGTACTGGAACACTTTCAGCAACATGAAACCTCCACTCTCCAGTCACTGAATAAACCCTGGGCTTGGTCTCAGCCCACAGGGAGGGAGCATGAACTCCCCAGAGCTGGAATTGCCATGAGGCCAGAGTTGGCAAGGAGTGGCTGGTTTAACACCATGAAGGGAAAATCCCTCAGGAAGACAAGAAGAGACAGGCATGGTAAGCAGTACAAGAAGTCTGTTTACATGGAGAAGGAGGAGGTTTGGGAGAGGAATTGGTTGATTTAGAAACTGGCTTACAGACTAATAGAATCTGTACAGGGAAAGAGTAAGTACAGAGGGAGGGTTTGGTGCAGAGATAGGGAAATGATTGGGTCTAAGAAAGTTTCTTCCATTTACCAGCATGCTTCCATTTGGGAGCATTGTCTAATGGATATTGGGGCCAGGCCTGATTACAGAGAAAAATGAGCTTTTGTGGCTTAAGATCAGGCATTAGGTGGAGGGACCCAAGGTTTGTCAGGAGACATCCCAATGGGCAGTCTGAAGGAATTTTGGATGGTCCAACTCTCATGGTGAGGCCTGACCTGAGGAGAGATATGGCAAGCATCCCTGAAATATCAGGTCCTCAGGAAAGAGAGAGAGATGTGGAGTACCCAGAGGGGGTCCACAGTCCCTAGTAGGGATCCCAGTTCCCAGGGAAGAGAGTGAACCAAGACCTAGTGCTAAGATTTTGAGGAAACAAGAGAGAGATCACAGCTCTGTGTGTGAGGAGGACTCACCGAGAGGACCTTGAGGGAAGATTGGCCGGTGGTGGATGGCAGTTAGAGGCACACTGGGGAGGAGGAACTTCCCTGTGAGCTAGTGAGGGAGTGGCACTTTCTAGGATTGGGTGTTCCAGCAAAGCAGCTCTTGTCCCAGAGAAAGGGAATGGGAGTTGAGAGAGATAGAGAGAGGGATGGGGTGGGGTAGGCTGGGAGACCATGGTCAGTGCCAGGAGTGCACCCCAATCCAAGTCATGGCACCAAATGTTAGGAAAAACACAACTCACAAAGAAAGCTCAGGAGAAAATCCATGTCGAAAGGCAAGGTTTAATGACAGGCACAAGCTGCCTGGCTGACCCAGGAAAGATGGTGCAGGAAGAGAGAGAGTCCGGGCCACACATGGTCTTTTATAGAAGAGGGACAGTAAGATGTTGGTGTGTGCACAGGAGTCCCTGATGGGGGTGGAGCTTGTCTGGGAGCATGGGAAATTTTGTTAAAAGGGTGGGGCTGTTTATTGGGAATGGCTCTATTTTACAAGAGGTGAGACCTGAGGATAAAATGGCCTCTGATTTATAAAATGGTGGCATTATTGTTCTATCATAATTAAACTTATTAACTCCACAGATAACCAGTCTGTTAAGACCAAGTATTCAGAGGCCAAGGGATATCACAGGATGCTTTGAAGTGAGCCCAAAGCTTAATCCTGTCTTTTTAAAAAAATGCTTAATATGTTAAAAATACATTCATCTTTTACATTTCATGCTTCTACTTCACTTTTTAAAAATTGTTTTCCTGGTGCATTTACATTGTGGCATTTACAAAAGTTCTTGCAATGTATCAAATATATCATGCTTGAATTCACTCCTCCATCATTCTCCTTTATACACTCTCTCCCCATTCCTGGAATACTTTCAACAGGTCTCAGTTTTCCATTTACATACATATTGATCCAGTATTTGTACTATATTCACCTTTCTACACCCTTTCACCACATTCTTCCCCCTCCCACTGTTACCAACCCTCCCAATCAGTACTTCTTCCACCCTCCTGTTGGCTGATTTTGTAAAAGAAAAAAAATGACATTTTTATTTATTTAAGATAGCTACACAGGGAGTCTCCTTGTGACATTTCCATGTATATACATATATTATAATCCTAATTGATTCATTTCCTCTATTTTTCTTCTTTCTACCTTAGTCCTCTTCTTATGGTGATTTCAACAGGTTTAAAAAATCTGTAATTCATTCTAATAGAGAGTACATTCAACCATATTCACCTTCTTAAGTTTCTTCTTTTACCCTCCCTCTCTTGTGTGTGTCTTCCCCTTAGTGTGACCTGTTTTTCATAATATTGCTGTATTATTATACATTATAGTTTGTATTAAGTCTGTATCCCACATGTGGCTTTTGGCTTCTGAACCTGGATAAGAAGGTTATCACCTAAGAAGATGTTCTCCAGTTCCATCTATTTACCTGCAAATGACAAAATTTTGTTCATCTTTGTGGCTGAATAAAATTCTATTGTGTATTCAAAAGTAATCCATACCTCAAACATCAGCTAGGTCTAGGGCTAGGAGTTTACATAGGCATTCTCTTTAACAAGACAAGGAACAGACCAAGGAACCCATCTCAGGGACCAAATGTACTTGGGCTAAAAGTTTCTTAACAAATATTCAACTTTAAAACCTGACTTTCTAGTTCTCACTCTAGAGGGGACCTTCTTTCAGTCTATTGAAAGTGTGTTCCTTTTCTAATAAACTTAATTATTACTTTTATCTTGTTTTTATGTCTGGCTTGAATTTTTCTCTTGCTGGCTTCAAAAACAGGTATTTACCAGCACTCAGCTTTCTGGTAACATAGGGAGCAATATGAGGCTCAGCTGGATCTCTGAATAGCTGCATACTAGTGACTGCCCCATTCTGGAACATTTGCTTTATTGTGAAACATGTGAAAAAACATTCTGTGACTAACATTCTTTCTTTGTTTTATTGTTGGACTCTTTCCCTACCTGCCTGACTTGTTCCTGACTCCTAATCTCTCAACAACTTATGGCCACAAGCTGTGCCTGATGAAAATAATTGGATGAGACTTTAGATGGGACCTAGAAAGATATCCAAAACTGAAAATTATTTTGAGTTCTAAGAGATAGTTCTTTCAGTATTATAACAATTTTATTGGACAAATGCCTCCCCTCTCTCAGAAGGCTATCATCAAATATATGAACTGATTTTGCACCAAGTAAGGTGATAGGTGAGATTTACCTAACCTAGATTTCCAAAACTTTTATGTGAGAGGAATGGGAATATTTTATTGTGATATAAGTCAAATATCTGATATTGCCCCATCAAGAAGTGGGGTTATTACTTTTTCCCAGATTTTCACAAATCTAGGTAGATTTGTGACTGCAGTGACAGAGAGATTTTAAAGTTTATTCCTGGTTCTCTTGACACAAATTGGCCATGCTATTAGGAAGCCAGGTAATGAAAAGGAATCACCTAGTGGTATCCTAGTGGATGACCACAGAAGAGGTGCCAGTGGACAATCTCAACCACCTGATGTAACAGAGGAAGCCTTGTTAGTAGCATCAATCTTAGTCACCATTGGTTGTGGTTGCAAGAAAATACCTGAGTCTAGGATCATCTAGCAGAGCCTGGTCCAGCATCAGAATCACTACTGAAATAATAATAAAATAACTGTTCCTCTTTTATGCCACTGTTTGGGGGTTATTTATTATGTAACTATAGTAGTGAGAAACTACATGACATATAAGAGTTGAAGTCAATTTAAATATGTTTTAATAGTAAAACATGCTAATTGGCTTGTACCAATAGGTCAGTCTTAATAACAGCCTATTCTGCATTTCTTACTTTCTTTCTTTTGTTCTTTCTTTCTTTCTCTCTCCCTCCTTCCCTCCCCTCCATTCTTCTCCTCCCTTGTCTCCTCCCTTTCTCTACTCCCTTCCCCTCCCTCTCTCCTTCCCTCTTCCTTCTCCTTCCTTCCTTTCCTTTCTTTCTTTCTTGTGTTGAGATTGAATCAGTGCCTTGCACATGCTAGGCAAGTACTCTACCACTGAGCTCCATTCCCAGCCCCTTATTCTTTACTCTACTGAACATTATTCTGCTTTTTATTATGGAGCTTCTGATGATAATCAGGTAATTATAGAAGTTAATAAAACTACTTTTGACATAAATGCTGATCATATTTAGGAAACCAAATCTGATGAACTTTTTATTTTACTTGTTGCAAAATGAGCCCATATATTTAATTATTCTTCTTTCTTTAGCAATACTTTGGAGTATGAAATCTTTATACAAAGAAGGAGGCATCTGTGTGGTAGGATAATGCTGATGAACTATCCTGGAATACTTGAATGTCTTTATTTACTTTGAAACTCTTTAAACCTTAAAACATATTGAGTTTGGAAATGTTATCCATGACCATTCTCTTAACCCTTGGATTCTCAAGGGCTTTATTTTCTGAAGTTGTATGATTTATCTCAAGTTTCTGATATATCAGTTCTTTGGTTTTCTAGTCATTGTTTGATCTCTGCAAATTAAGATACTTAGCTTTAATTTAGCAGTGTTTTAGAAGGTCACCAGTGCTTTATGTTTGAAGAGCATACTCGGTATTCCCAGAAAATGCTTTCTTTCTTCTGTAAATTGACTATTAACATGGAGTTTATAAGCCATTTTAATTAATAAACCCACTGTTTTCCATTGTGAGCAATGTGCTTTCATGTGGGTGGAGAGCATCCTAAGCTTTAGTTCAAAGAGGCTTAGGATTTTACCTACAAAAGTAATCTGCTTGTAAAACCTCATTTAAGCTTTATCTGGCATTACAAAAGCTCAAAATCCTACACACAGCTTTCAAGTAGAAAGTAATGGAATTTAAATTTTGCTTCATAGATTTCTAGTGATGCTTGAAGAGTTTGAATTAACTAGATAGATGAGTTAAAAAGTTGAGAAAATAAACAGGAGAATATGTTTTTTATGCATATGTTGGGTTATTTAATTTTAATATTAATCGAATATCTTGCACAGAGATAAAAGGATTTAAATTCCAGTGTAAGTCATTAGATACAGGAGATAATTTGCTGACTGGTTATAAATACATCGGGAAACATTTCTTGAGGGAGGTTCTAAAACATCTTCCATTGGAAGTTATTCTTTCAATGGAATTACAAATGGAATCTTGAATGGGAAGAAATGTGTATGTTAAGAGAATATTTAAGGTATTGGAAGATATTTTGCTCATATTTATTAAAAAGAATTTTGAAAATATATGTTCTGTCTCAAACATTTGTTAAGCTTTACCTAATTTTGTTCATTATTAGTTTAAATAGTTCCCATAGATATAATTTTTGCATATTATAAGTGTTGACATTGAAAAATAAAACTATTATATCATTTAAACAAATGTATTCAAGGAAATCTAAGTACTAGATTGATTTAATATTCACCTCCATTCAGTTTTTTTAAAAATGTGAGTTTTTTAATTAATGAAAGAATTTTATACTTTCACCTTTGAACTTTGACTCCAATCTATTTCTTCTAAAAACTTATATCCTAATATTGTAAGTAGCTTCATCAATGTGTCTACGTTGACATAATGTACTTTAAAATATTAGTATAATCTTTCTAATTCTACTACATAATACCAAATAGGTTGTTTGATGTCTGTTTAGTTAAAAGTCTTTAATGAATCATCCTATATTTCTGATTTATTTATTTGAACTGAGGTGACTGAACCCAGGGCCTTGACTATACTAGACAAGCACTGTACAACTGAGCTATAGTCTCAGCTCTTGATTTATTTATTTATTTATTTTTGGTGGAGTTGGGGTTCAAATTCATGGCTTTGTGCTTGTAAAGTAGGCACTCTGGCTCGAGTCATGACTCCAGTCCATTTTTCTCTAATTACTTTGGTATATGGCATCTCATGAACTATTTGCCTGGTCTGGCCTTGAGCCACATCCTCCTAATCTCAGCCTCCCAAATACTAGGATTACAGGCATGAGCCACCAGCACCCAGCTATCTCCTGATTTTTGAGAGAGAGAGAGAGAGTGAGAGAGAGCGAGAGAGCGAGAGAGAGAGTAGGGAGAGAAAGAGAGAGAGAGACAGGAGCAAAAGAAGGAGAGGGAGGACAAGGGAGAGACATGAGATAAGGGAGAAGGAAATCATGCTTTATCAGTTTCTTACTTCACTAGTTGAAAAAGTGGTGTGATAAATTGAGAATCACTGGTGTGACAAATTTGAGGGAAAGATGACTTCTGTTTAAACATTGTCAGCTTGAGTTTACTAGGGAATATTATGTTAATATTTTCAATATTTGCTTGGCATCTGAAATTTGGGGAGAAATATGAACTGGAGATTTAAGCTTGAGAGTCATTAGAGTATTCACTAGGAAAACCTGGAGAAAATATTGAAATTTGCACATGTAGGGAGACACTAGCAAGAGAGTGCATGGAACTCAAACACCAGCCTGCTTCTTTGGGATCTGCTTGTATGTCAGTCATGACTACCAGATCTCTGGCTTCAGATTCTCTGACTCTGACTCAAGTACAAGAATCTTAAGATTTAATTTGTTTTTTTTCCCATTAATAAAGTCTTCCTCTTTGGTGTTCCCTTAATCAGTTATATTTATTCTGCCTATTAAGGTCGATATCTTTGATTAATCCATCTCATTGCCTTCTGATATCAAGTCAGAAATTAAGTTTGAGCTATTTCATGTTATTTTGCCTTTTAACAATTACCTCACATCTAATCTCACATATCTTTCTAAATAAACTTCTGGCCATCCATTTTTCCCTTTGCCATGTGATATATTTACCTCCATATTAGCCTTCCAGGAAACCATTTTTATCATGTCAGATTTTGATTTAAGAATGTTTTAATTAATCCATTTCTTTTCACTAGGTATAAGATTGAATTCATCTTCATCTAAAGAGCATTATTTTTCATGAACGTAGATTTATAAAGATACTCAGCATGACTTTAGCAAATTGAATCAGACAATATATAACAATAATTATTTACCAAGAACATGTGAGATTTATCCCAGACATGCAAGCCTGTTTTAACATTTCAAAATTAATTTATATAATTCATTAAACAAACAAGATAAAGAGGAAGCATCAATGATCACATTAAAAGATGCAGTATAAGCATTTTATAGGAAGTCTCAGGAAACTAGGGATGGGAGAAACCTCACCTTGACAAAGAACACTTACAATGAAACTGCAGTTAGTATCATACTTAATAGTGAGGAGCTCCATGGTTTTTAAATTTAATTTTATAGTTTTTACATTTACTTACATATGTATACATTATTCCTTCCCCTCACCCCCCACCTCCAGGAAGGAGATAATAAGAAAAACATGGTGTTTTTGCTAGTCTGAGATGAGGATAGCTATACAGAGAGATTCCTAGAATTGCTTCCATGCACATGTGTATTACAACCTGAATTGATTCATCTCTACCTGAGCTTTTCACTACTTCTTAGTCCCTTCCTACAGTGGCCTCTGCCAGTTTAAGATTACTATATTTGCTCCGGTACAGTGAGCCTATCAACAAAATTCCATGTTTTCATACTAAACTGGTATAAGTCAAGATGTCCTCTCTTACAACTTCTATTCAATATTGTAATAAAGTCCTATCTAATCCATTGATATTAGAAAATGAAATAAAATGATATTTGTCTTAGGGAAGATAAAAATATCTGTTCATAAGTGATATGATTATCTATGTAGAAAAACTTCAAGAATCATAACAATGAAGAAAATCATAGATCAAATAGTGGCAACAGGGTACAAGGTCAATATACAAAAATCTATTGTTTTCCTCCATACCGACAAAGAAAAACTAAAAATTGAAGTTAAACACACAATACTTAAGGCTTTTACATTAGTTCCTAAAAGCAAAATATTTAGGAATAAATCTAAGAAAGTGTGTGCAAGATTCATATAAAGAAGAATATGAAAGTCTTATGAAAGAAATCACAGAGGATCTCAATAAATGGTGATGTATGTTACATTGATAATAGGATGACTAAATATTAAGATGTTGGTCCTTACCAACTTGATCTATGGATTCAATGTAATCTCAATAAAACCTCAGAAAGTTATTTGGTAGATATCAGTAATCTGACTCTATAATTACTGACCCAGAATAGTCAAAACCGTATTAAAGGAGAATGACAAAAATGAAGACAGAAAGATAAAATCTTAGGTCAAGACTGCCATGAAGTTACTGTAATCAAATGTGGTGGAACAGGCAAAGAAATCAATAAAAAGAGGAATCCAAGAAATACACCTACATAAATATAGTTCTTGATGTCCGGTAAAGGAGCAAAGGCAATTCGATGTACAAATCATGCTTCTTCAACCAATGACTCTGGCGTAACTGTGCATCCCCATGAGGGGAGAGGGAAAAAGAAAGAAAAAAATAAGAAAAATCTGCACACAGTTCTTACCTTTTCAATAAAAATAAAAATTAGCTCAACATTTTTCAGAGACTTAAATGTAAAATGCAAAAATTAAGCAATTTCTATAAGGTAACAGTAGTAAATACACATAATCTTAGTTTTAACAATGACTCTTTAGGTTCAACATGAAAAGTACACTCAATGAAAAAAAGTGGTAATCTGGACATCATTAAATTTTTAAAAAAACTCCTTTCTGGGAAAGACCCTGTTAAGAGAATCAAAACACAGTCACAGACTGGACAAAAATCTTTTCAAATACAAACTGGAAGTATTTGATGTTTGATGATTTGACTGTTATTCAAAATATATAAGATCCCTTAAAACTCAAAAATAAGAACCAACAACCTAATTATTAGTCAGAAAAAAGCATGAACATAAATCAAAGAAAATATACAGGAAACTGAGGCAGGAGGATCATGAGTTTGAAGCCAGCCTGGGCTACATAGAGAAGCCATGTCTTAAAATGACAACTGAAAACATTAGAATGCTCAAAATCATAAAATCAGTTAACGGATTACAAGTTAAAACAAAAATCAGACCTACTACAAAAAATGATGAAAGTCCAAAACAACAACATCAAATGCTGTGAGGATATGTAGCCATAGGAAATTTCTTTCATTGCTGATAAGAATCCAAAATTAATATAGACATTTTGTAAGGCAGTTTGAGATTTCTTACAAAGCCAAATCTACTCTTACAATATAATCCGGTAATCGTGCTCTGTGGTATTCTTCCAAAGGAGTTGTACACTTATGCCTACAAAAATACATGAAATATGCCAGAGTGGCACAGGTGTGTAATCCCAGCACTCAGAAGGATGAGACAGGAGGATGGAGGGGATGGAGAGCTCCACGTCAGTCTGGGCTATGTAGCAAGATCCTACCTCACACGACAGCAGCAGCACCAAAACAATGTATTAAACATGAATGTTTACCATAACTTTATTTAAAATGCCAAAATAAGGAAACAAACAAGATATCCTTCAGTAGGTGAGCAAGTAAACAAAGTTAAGTGCCAATACAGTGAACTACAGATAAGTATAAACTCACTATCCATCAAAAGACACAGAGAAGCTCAAATGCATGTTGTTAAATGAAGGAAGCCAAGTTAATAACATTATTTTATTCCAATTATATGCCATTCTGGAAAAGGAAAGATAGAGATAAAAACTGAGTGCCAAGGTTTTGTGTGCAGGAGGGAAGGATAAATTGGCCAAATATGGGATTTTTATGGCAATGAAACTGTTCTGTATGATAATGCAATGGTAGATACAAGTCCCTGTACACTTGTCAAAAAGAGAATTAACAACACTAAGAGTGAATTGTTCTATGAAATATGGACTTTAGTTTATAAGAGCATATCAGTATTGGCTCATTAATTACAGCAAGTATACAACAGTGCAAGCTGTTATCAGTTGGGGAAACTGTCTTGGGGAAGAAAGATAGATGGGCAATGCATACTTTCTTCTCATTTTTTAAGCCTAAAACTGCTCTAAAAATAAAGTCTATTAACTTAAAATAATGTGATACAGATGCTCAGCTGGAAGTCTTATTATCAGAGATGGCAGGTTCTGTTGCTTGTGTTCCATGGACCTCCCTATATCATGCATAGACAAGTTCTGTGTTTGTTTTTGGATGCAACCCTAGATATCCATCTGTTTTGAGATTTTGTATCAAGATAATTAAGTGCTGTAAAAATGAAGACGTATTGCTTTAAAGCAATTTAAATAGCACCTAGGCCAAGATGTTTATCCCGACAATATAAAATTTGTAGAATACTGAGCAATTAAAAGTACTCAAACTCACTTTCCTATTGCCTCCAATTCTGTGAATAATTATATGCAGAGATCATGTTCCTATTTCATACTTTATTGTTGAAAATGAAAATTGAAAAATTCCATTAGTCAGTCAGTGGATAATATCATCATAGTCTAAGTCAACAGTGACATGGAACAATGTGCTTTTTCTTAGAAGTTTTCATTACTTCCCCTGAACTTTTATTATGAAAAATTTAATTACACAGAAAAACACACACACAGAGCACATATGTGCTCTAACTACTGCAGTAAATGTTTTGCTTCATTTGCTTCATTCCAAAACCATGTATGTAGGGCCAGCACAGTTGCCTAAGTGGTAGAGCGCCTGTCTAGTAATCCTAGCAAGTGTGAGGCCTTGAGCTCAAGCCCCAGTACTGCCAAACAGAACAGAACAAGTCCACGTATGTGTACATAATTTTTATTTTGTTTCCAGGTCTGAGAATCAAATACAGGGCTCTATGCGTGCTAGGCAGGCATTTCAGCACTGAGCTGCACCCCTCAGACTGAACAGCTTTTATCTATCACTCAGCACATTTCCTCAGTGCAGTCCAATGTATTTTGGAGTAATCAGTAGTTCCACGTCATCATTAACATCTCAGCACACAAATCACATTTTGAGTTTGTTCTCTTTTTGTTTTCAATAGGGAATAATCCTAATTGTATTAGTTTATGAATAATGACAAATACTCCTGCATTACTCAAACCTTTATCAATAGAGGACTATTTTCACTCCAGAAAGTTCTCTCTTGTCCCTGATCAGACTCAACCACTCTTCTGATTTATTAAAAAATAGACCAGTTTTGCTTTTTGAGACTCCATATAAATGAAACTATGTTGTATAAACTTCACTGTTTAAAGTCTCCGTTGTGGTATAATTGGTCTCCAAAAGCTCATGAATTGGCAACCATCTGGTAATGGGACCATGAGGTTTGATGATCCATTGAACTCATCCGTTGATGAATTGATAACTGAATGGCTATCAGGTGGTGACGCACAGTAGAAGACTGAACAAAACAAAACAAAATAAAATAAAATCAGAGAAATAACAACACCTGATTCAGTTATAAAGTTATAAAAGCCAAGACAATATGGTGCTGGTTAAAAACAAGACAATTAGCTCCTTGCAACAGAATAGAGATCCCAGAAATAAACCCATGCAAATTGAATCAATTTAATTCAATTTAATCATTGACAAAGGCCCACAGGCAAATCAATGGAGAAAACATAGTCTTTTCAAGAAATGAGGAAACAACTAGGCAGCCACAAGCAAAAAAGTAAGCACAGTCAAACACCTTACAGAGTCTATCAAAATTAACTAAAAATGTGTTGTAGACTTAAATGTAAAACTATACTTCTAAAAGAAAATGTAGAAGATTAGAAGACTTTCATGACCTTGAGCTTGTCAATGAATATTTGTCACAATATACAAAGAGCCTAATACATGAAAAAAAAATTTTAATGATCAATTGTGCTTTTTTAAAATTAAAATTCTTGCATTGTAACACTTTTAAGAGAACAACATGAGTGATGTGTGTGTATTAAGCTGGCTTTGCAATGCAGGGATAAGTCCCACTTGGTTATGGTATATTGTCTTTTTGATGTGTTGAAGAAATAAGTTCAATAGGATTTTCTTGAAGTTTATTACCTTAATGTTCATTATAGATATGGGGCTGTAGTTTTTGGAAACACTGAAGAGTGAATAGTATTAGTTATTCTTTGGATGTCTGGTGAATTCGACTGGGAAGCCATCTAGTGCTGGGCTTTTATTTGTTGTGAGCTTTTTTAATACCATTTCAATCCCTGTTATTGATCTATTCAAGCTTTGTTTTTCCTGATTTGGTCTTGATAGAAATTTATCCATTTCCCATAGTTTTATGATTTGTTGCATGTAACTATTCATTGTATCCCAAATAGTGCTTTTTAATGTCTGAAGTATCCATTGCAAAGTCTCATCGTTCATTTCCAATTTTATTGATTTGACTCTTCACTCATTTTTTCTCAGTTTAGCTAAGGGTCTGTTGATTTCATTAATTTTTTCAGAAATACCAAACTGTTAATTTTGTTGTTAATTTCTATTTCTTTCTTTTTTTTTTTTTTTTTGGCAGTACTGGGGTTTGAACTTAAGGTCTCATGCTTGCTAGGCACTTGCTCTACTGCTTGAGCCACTCTGCCAGCCATGATGACTTTCTTTCTTTTTTTTTTATTTTGTTCATATGTGCATACAATGTTTGGGTCAGTTCTCCCCCTTCCCTCTGCCCCCTTCCCTACCTCCCTAACCCCTCACTACCAGGCAGA